>NC_066388.1:0-2400000 GCF_013377495.2 Cygnus atratus
CCCTAATCTATCCCTAACCCTAACCCTAACCGTATCCCTATCCCTAACCCTAACCCTAAACTCTAACCCCTAACTCCAACCCCTAACCCTAACCCTTATCTCTAACCCCTAACCCCTAACCCCAACCCCAACCCCTAACCACTAACCTGTAACCCATAACCCTAACCCTCTAACCCTAACCAGAGAACTCCTGGTACGCTCTGTGCACCCAATATGGCCTCCCAGAAAGTCCAATGCCCGGGAACTACATGTCCCGGAATGCTCTGGGCACCCAACAGAGCCTTCTGGAAGCCCATTGCCCGAGAACTTCATCTCCCGGCATGCTCTTGGCAACCATTATGGCATCCCGGAAGTCCAGTGCCCGAGAACTACATGTCCCGGCATGCTCTGGGCACCCAATATGGCCTCCCGAAAGTCCAGTGCCCGAGAACTACACCTCCCAGCATTCCCAGGACTCGCAACATGGCCTTCCGCATTCCCTGTGTTGGAGAACTGTATTTCCCAGCATTCCCTGTAGTCCCAACATGGCCGCTTAGTAAGAGTGTTCTCGAGAACTACACCTCCCACAATGCTCTGGGAAGCCAACATGGCCTCCCGGAAACCAAGTGCCCAAGAACTACATTTCCCAGAACGCCGCAGAAAATTGAGCCTCGCTGCTTGCTGTAGGACGCCATTATTTCCCTAACACTAGGCATAAACCTAGGCCTAAAAATCCTAACCTTAAACCCTAACCCTAACCCTAACCCTAACCCTAACCCTAACCCTAACCCTAGGCCTAACCCTAGGCCTAGGCCAAACCCTAGGCCTAGGCCTAACCGTAGGTCTAACCCTAGGCCTAGGCCTAACACTAGGCCTAAACCTAGGCCTAAAAATCCTAACCCTAAACCCTGAACCCTAACCGTAACCCTAACCCTAACCCTAGGCCTAACTCTATGTCTAGGCCTAACCCTAGGCCTAGGCCTAAACGTAGGTCTATGCCTTGGCCTAGGCCTAATACTAGGCCTAAATCTAGGCCTAAAAATCCTAACCCTAAACCCTAAACCCTAACCCTAACCCTAACCCTAACCCTAGGCCTAGGCCTAGGCCTAAACCTATGTCTAGGCCTAACCGTAGGTCTAACCCTAGGCCTAGGCCTAACTCTCGGCCTAAACCTAGGCCTAAAAATCCTAATCTTAAACCCTAAACCCTAACCCTAACCCTAACCCTAACCCTAACTCTAACCCTAACCCTAACCCTAGGCCTAGGCCTAAACCTACGTCTAGGCCTAACCGTAGGTCTAACCCTAGGCCTAGGCCTAACACTAGGCATAAACCTAGGCCTAAAAATCCTAACCTTAAACCCTAAACCCTAATCCTAAACCCTAACCCTAACCCTAACCGTATCCCTATCCCTAACCCTAACCCTAAACTCTAACCCCTAACTCCAACCCCTAACCCTAACCCTTATCTCTAACCCCTAACCCCTAACCCCAACCCCAACCCCTAACCACTAACCTGTAACCCATAACCCTAACCCTCTAACCCTAACCAGAGAACTCCTGGTACGCTCTGTGCACCCAATATGGCCTCCCAGAAGTCCAATGCCCGGGAACTACATGTCCCGGAATGCTCTGGGCACCCAACAGAGCCTTCTGGAAGCCCATTGCCCGAGAACTTCATCTCCCGGCATGCTCTTGGCAACCATTATGGCATCCCGGAAGTCCAGTGCCCGAGAACTACATGTCCCGGCATGCTCTGGGCACCCAATATGGCCTCCCGAAAGTCCAGTGCCCGAGAACTACACCTCCCAGCATTCCCAGGACTCGCAACATGGCCTTCCGCATTCCCTGTGTTGGAGAACTGTATTTCCCAGCATTCCCTGTAGTCCCAACATGGCCGCTTAGTAAGAGTGTTCTCGAGAACTACACCTCCCACAATGCTCTGGGAAGCCAACATGGCCTCCCGGAAACCAAGTGCCCAAGAACTACATTTCCCAGAACGCCGCAGAAAATTGAGCCTCGCTGCTTGCCGTAGGACGCCATTATTTCCCTTCTTTTGCCCTCCCTTCTTTTTTGTTTTTTTGGGGTTTCTCCCGCTGTTTTGGGGGGGTTTCCCCTCAATGTTGGGTTTTCACCTCTCCATTTGAGGGTTCTTCCCCACAATTTTGGGGTTCCTTCCCCTAATTTGGGGCTTCGCCCTCCCAGTTTGGGGTTCTCTCCCCAATTTTGGGGATTCCCCCCCAATTCCGGGGGTTCCCCCCACAATTTTGGTGTCCCCCACCATCCTCTTTTGGCGTTCCCCTTTAATATTAAGGTTCTTTCCCCCAATGTTGGGGTTCTCACCACATTTTTGAGGTTCCTTCCCCTAATTTGGGGCTTCGCCCCCCCCCCCCCAGTGTTGGGGTTTCCACCCCAGTTTTGGGGGTCCCCCCCTCAATTTTGGAGTTTCACCCTTCCATTTAAGGGTTCTTCCCCCCAATTTTGGGGTTGCCTCCCACAGTTTTTGGGTTCCTTCCCCCTAATTTGGGCCTTCACGTCCCCAATTTTGGGAATTCCCCCCCTAATTTTGGGGAACCCCCTTAATTTTTTGGGAGGTGGACATCTGGGGGGGGGCACTTGGATACGGGAGGGGGGGGGGGTCACCTTTGGGGGGAGACAGTGGCGTGATACAACTGGGGTGTGGGGCGGGGACACCTGGGGGGGGCAGTATTGGGGGGAATCCCTGGGGGGGGGGGGTAGGGAAATCCCGGGGGGGGGGTGGGGAATCCCTGGGGGGACCCCCCCCCCCCCAATCATCCTTTTTTGGGTTTCCAAAAAAAACCAAAATGGGGACGACAACATTGCAGGCTGTGGGGGGTGGGGCCTGTGAAAGGGGGCGGGGCTTAGATGGGCGGGGTATGTTGGGGCGGGGCACGAGGGGTTGCTGTGTCTAAGGTGGGCGGGGCTTGATAAAGGGGGCGGGGCTTGGAAGGGGGGACAGAGGCTGGATGGGGAGGGTCTAACAAGAAACATGAGAAAAAAAATGTTGTTTTTGCACCAGAATTGGTAACAAAAGCACAGGAAGTGCCACGCATACTAGGGATGCTGCTCCGTGGGCACGCATAACATAAAGACAAGCTGCTTCCTGGGTTTGCTTGGGGAGAAGCCACGTGCTAGATCGATATTCAGAGGAAAAGCATCAGTCAGGATGCACGTGATCACACGTAAGGAGTGCTTTTGTGGTTTTTGCAAAGAGATGTTACGTTGTTTGTGAGGAAGGAACGGGGTGTTGAGGTATGCTTGCAGTGATAAGAAAGCTTACCAGGCGAAAAAAAAAAACTAGAAATAGCAAGCAGCTAGCGCGTCAGCTTCTGGAGGCCTCACAGGGGCTGAAGCACAAAGCTCCTCCCGGCGCCGGCACCGCGCAAGCCCGGCCGCGGGGACGCGCGTGCGCGTGAAGGCGGTCGCGCTCACTGACGTCACCGCCGGAAGCGCCGCCGCGTCGTTTCTGCCCGGTGCCGCCGCCCGCGATGAGCAAGCGGAAGGCCCCGGCGGGGAGCCCCAACCAGGGCATCACGGACCTCCTGACGGGTGGGGGGGGGGGGGGCCGCCGGGGGGGGGGGAGGCGCGCCGCGCCTCGGCCGCTCCAACCGTGTTTCTCCCCGCAGAGCTGGCGAATTACGAGCGGAACGTGAACCGGGCCATCCACAAGTACAACGCGTACAGGTACCGCCCCCCCACCCCCGCGCCGCCGCTCCCGGGCTCCCGTGCGGGGTCTGCAGGGCCCTGCCCGGGCTGGGCGTTGACCCGCGCTGTTCCGCAGGAAGGCAGCCTCCGTTATCGCCCGGTACCCCAGCGAGATACGGAGCGGGGCTGAAGCCAAGAAGCTGGTAGGTGTCCGTGCCCTGCCTGCCGGCGGGAGACCCGGCGGCGCTGTAAGCTCCGCAGCCGGGGGCGCGATGCCGCGGTGGGGCTGAGGTTCCCGGGAGGAGGGGGCGGCCCGGCCCGTGCCAGCTCCTCGTCCCAGCGGCCAGCTCGGGGCAGGGCGTGGGTGCGGCGTGTGGCTGCTCTGGGGGTCTCACAGAGTCACCTGGGGCCTCCAGCTGTCTCTCTGCGTGAAGGGCTTCTGTGGTGGCAGATTTCCCCTTCGTTGCTTTACTGCCCCGCTAAATTTGGAGAACAGTAGAAATCAAAGCCTTGTCTAGAAAAAATAATACAGTCGTCAAACTACTGCATTTATGCTGCTCGTGTGGAACCCTGCATGCTGTTGTTCCCTTATGGACCAATGTTTTATTGTGGTTTAAGTGACATCATAGTTCTTTCTGTGGAGCTTTCTTTTTTTCCTGGCTATAAGTGATCTTGAGGTTAACTGGTGTTTTCTCCTCCCCAAATATTTAGGATGGAGTTGGTGCTAAAATAGCAGAGAAAATTGATGAGTTTTTATCCACTGGAAAACTACGCAAATTGGAAAAGGTGTGTTTCTTCCCTTGTGCTGTATTTCTCGGCACTTGCCTTTCTTTGTACTTTACAACGTAGCCTGCTTGCTATGTGCAATTTCTAATGCTCTCTGCGGTGAGACTCAAGTCAAGCGTTAGAATCACAGAATGGCTTGGGTTGGAAGGAACTTTAAAGATCATCCAGTTCCAACCCCCCTGCAGTGGCCAGGGACACTTTTCCCTAGACCAGGTTGCTCAAAGCCCCATCCAGCCTTGAGCACTTCTAGGGATGGGGCATCCACAGCTCCTCTGGGCAGCCTGTTCCAGTGCCTCACCACCCTCTTTGTAAAGAGCTTCTTTCTAACGTCTAATCTGAATCTATCCTCTTTTAGCTTAAAGCCATTACTCCTTGTCCTTTCAACTATACTCTCTGACAAGGAGTCCCTCCACAGCTTTCCTCTAGGCCCCCTTTAGGTATTGGAAGGCCACTAGAAGGTCTGCCCAGAGCCTTCTCTTCTCCAGGCTGAACCACCCCAACTCCCTCAGTCTGTTTTTGTAGATAGGTGTTCCAGCCCTCTGGTCATCTGCATGGACCTCCTCTGGACGTGCTCTAATAGGTCTGTCCTTTCTGTGCTGGGGGCCCCAGAGCTGAATGAAGGGCTCCAGCTGTGGTCTCAGGAGAGAGGAGTAGAGGGGGAGAATCACCTCCCTTGACCAGCTGATCATGCTACTTTTGATGCAGCCCAGGACACAGGTGGCTTTCTGGGCTGCAAACGCACATTGCCAGCTCTTTTTGAGTTTCTCATCAACTGACACCCCCAGGTCCTTCTCCTAGGGGCTGCTCTGAATCCATTCTCCACCCAGCCTGTGTTTGTGCTTGGGATTGCCCTGACCCAGGTGCAGGACCTTGCACTTGGCCCTGTTGAATGGTTGACGTGGAGTCTGTGCTGAGTACAAAGCAAGGAACCAGAAGTTCTGCCAAAGTTTCAGTATTACCTACTTCTGAAAATATTTGAGATTATATAATCAGTATGTGAATGTTTTCCGTGAGAAGTAGAATTATGACTCTGGAAGGCTGTTGAGTTCTGAGTTTTAAGCATGCTGTTCACCTTCGCATGGGAAGTCAAGATAGTTTGTAGGCATGGTACATATGGCACTGTAGTAATGCACAGTTCTACTGTTGGTGCTGTTTTGTTCTGATTTGTAGTAGCTCTCCAAAGCAGAATCTGACCAAGTTGTTTTATCTTCTTAAGCTTCCTTTATGTACTGCAAATGGAGCAAAGAAGACTTGGTTTGTGTTGTTTTGTTTTTGCAGATTCGACAAGATGATACGAGTGCATCTATCAACCTCCTGACACGAGTTACTGGCATTGGGTAACGCTTAGTTATTTTGGTGGTGTTTTGTTGTTGTTGCTTGTTCATTTGCTTGTTCTTGTTTGTTTTATTTGGTGGAGTTTTAAACAGAAATTGTGTGATTATAAATTCTGAAAAGAATGAGTTTGGGCTGATGCTGTAGTACCCACACCAAGACCTCAGAGTTGCGGAGACAATTGCACAAGAAGAAAAGACAGTTGTCAATTACAGACTTTGCAGTAGAGGAATGGAAGTGGAAAGCTCCTGTGTGCAAGCTGAAAAGGGAAGGAGAAAATAGGTGATCAAAAACATAACCATGAAAAATAGAGAAGAGTAGAATTGCTTAGGTGAAGTAGGAGTCTTTGGGACTTACAGTGTGAAATTTGGCCAGGGATAATGGTATTTTGGTGCTGTTTGTAAAAGAAGCAGAGTCCTGAAAAAGCCCTTCCCCCCCCCAAAAAAAAAAAAAAAAAAAGAGGGCTTTTCAGAAAGGTGCTGTTAGAAGGTCCCAAACCTGTTCTAGTTTCTGTTCTGTGCTTAGGGAATCCCCAGCAGAAAAGAGCTCAGCTTTCACGCAGGCACGTGCATCAAAAAACAACAGTGGTAGAGATCAGTTTCCTGAGTGTGTGGGGCTGTGATACTGCTTGCTGAGAATAGGTTTGACTGAATTAGGGACCTGTGAGTCCTTAGAAACAAAGCAGAGTAGAATGTTATGGGGAGGGGGAGGGAAGAGCAGTATTCAAGACCCTTGAGGTTGAGGACAGAGAATGTTATGGATCTCCAGTAATCCTCCGAGTGAAGATTTGCTCAAAGTTTGAGGATACTTATGTTGTGATTGTCACAAACTCTCCAGCCAAATTGGAATTGGGACTACTTTGTTGTACTGGAGGTTGCAAGCTGGAGCCTTGTGGATTTTTTGTTTGTTTCTGTTTGTTTGTTTTTAAATGCTACTCTAAAGATGCTTTTGTTGTTGCTGCTATCAGCTGGTTTAGAGACTATTCATGGTTAAAGTAGTTCTTATCGTACATCCAGTTACATCCCAGTATAGCTGTCTAAAGCACTATTGCCTGTTTGGTGAGATTTTGTTTATTTATTTACTTTTTTAAATTATACGTCACTATATAGTTCTGTCAGTGCTAAAAATGTGCAGGCCAAGCCTTGGATAGCCATCTCTGTTTCAAAGTAAAAATTGAAAATGTGCATGCCGAAAGGTAAGCATTAGAAGCAACTTTAATCTTGGCCTCAAAGAACCCAGGGAGTTACTATGAATACAAACGTCCTTTTCAGTGTTGTAAGACTCTTGCTGTTCCTGATTGCATCTTGCTTTGTCTCTTTGTAGTCCAGCTGCTGCCAGGAAGTTTGTTGAGGAAGGAATTAAAACTTTAGAGGGTGAGTGTAACTTCGGGTCATCAGTTCACACTCCAATAAAGTTTCTTTTGTCAAGCTGCCTGTTTCACAATAGTACTGCGATAGCGGATGTGCCTTCCTTCTGGGGAAAGTATATTTACAAGAAAAAAAAAGCTGAAGTTAGTGAACAGGCTAAAGGCATTATATACGCATTTACAATAACGTACTTAGAGATTACACGGAAAATAACACTGATTTTTGTCTTTCAAGTGAATAGTCCATTGAAGTCTTTATCAGGAAGGTGCGCTAATCATTTCTTCTCATGCTATCAGCTGTTGAGCAGTCTGCTTAAAATCTCCTCATTGTGTTTGAGGTTGCTATTTGCTTGTTAGATACTCTTCATTTGCATCACCTTTGCATTGTTGGAAACTTACTGTAAGACTTTACCCTCAAGTAATTTTTTTTCACTAATCCTTCTAGATCTAAGAAAAAATGAGCACAAGCTGACCCATCACCAGCGAATTGGGTTGAAGTAAGCTTTCTTGGGTGCAAGTGCTTGGCTTTTCTAATGACTCCTTTAGACACCAGAATGTAATGTAAGGTTACACAGGCCAATGAGTCCTGTTTCATCTGCATGCTTTTTGGCAGTTCTTTGCTTTTGTTTCATTGGAGTTGAAATTCAGTAGGGATTGGGATGGATGAGTCACACATGTCAGGTAACGTGTGGCTCCCAGGCCGCAGTACCACTGCTAGTACCTCCTGTCAGTGGTTCTGGTGCTGCAAAAGGGAAGAATGTGCCTGCTGGTCAGACATCATTGTTTCACCTGGCCTCTTTTCCATGGCCAAGCAGCATGCTGGCAGTCTGTTTTCTACAGCTCCGTGTATAACTATTCAAGGAGCTTTATTTGGCTTTTGGCAACATAGGCCACCTCTGACCAGGGGTGAGGGACCTGTTCCTGCTTATTGCTGATGGACCGAGTTTTGTCAGGTACCTTTTTATTTTCGGAGGGCTATGTAAATATAAACCACTGACCATATGGTAATATTATTCCCAAGTCATAGCAGCTCTTTAGATATAGTGGAAAAACAAGCATGAAGCTATCTTCTAAGCACTGTCCAACTTGCACATCTATTGCTTGGAAAGATATTTCTAAATTCTTTGTGGTGAGAATGGGGAGCTTTTGGTGAGACAATGTTTATTGTTTCTTCTGATAACACATTTAATTGTCAAGAATTTTAAGATGTGACCCTTACCACTAAGTCAGATGCTTTTATTCTATACTCAGATATTTTGAAGACTTTGAAAAAAGAATCCCAAGGGAAGAAATGCTGCAAATGCAGGTGAGAAAGTCTCTGTTAAGAACTTGAGGCAGTGAGGGCCAATGAATGACTGGCACCTTTAAATGCTCATCTGTCCTCTTTCCATAGGAAATTGTGCTGAAAGAGGTAAAGAACCTTGACCCAAAGTATATTGCTACAGTCTGTGGCAGTTTTAGACGAGGTTGGTACACTGCGATCTTGTCGTGTTTTAATTAGGGCTAATAAACAAGACTCATTAATATATGTTCTTCTGGAGAGTGCGTTTATGCTAAAATTGAGCTTTTTGTGTTAGCATTGTCTTAACTGGTTAGTTCAGTGATGAAATGTCCACATAAATCCTTTAAATGAAGTGTTTGTGCTTCATTGCTAGAGAGTATAGCAGCAAATTTTTGGTTGTTTTTCTGAGAAATGTGGTGATATCAAAAGAGTGGGGCTCTCTTCCCTTAAGATCAGTTTTTGTAAATACCTTGAATATTCACTGACTATTTTCTACTAGAAAGATAAGGATAGATGTACATTCATCAATGTTCATATGCTTTCTGTCTTATACAGGATTTTTCTTTGCTTCTTACTTGCCTAGGTGCAGAGTCGAGTGGTGATATGGATGTTCTCTTAACCCATCCAACTTTCACATCTGAAGCATCCAAACAGGTGTGTTTCTCTGCTACTGTGGATTAGTACTGTGCGTTACTTCCAGAAGGGCATGTTTAAATTCATAAGATATGTAATCTCAGACTTGCATTGCAGCTTCCTGCATCTTTTTGTTACTGTAATAGTAAACTCAACTCTTTGATCACCTTGTTTATTTTGAGGATTTGAAATCGCTTCTCAGGTCTGTGCATTATGTTGTGTTCTCAGTGTAGTATATTTACTCTTATTCTTCCCTCCATCTTCATCCCTTAAACTCCCCAGATTCACATGCTTTACAAGGTAGAATTGTAAGAACTAGCTGAATAAAGCAGGGATTAAAGGCAGCGTTACTATCTCTTCACGTAGCCACATGCTTTCAGAGAAGCAAATGTCCTGCTGCCCTTACCATCTGTTGCGGCTAACTCTTGAGAATTCCAAGTGATGCTATGTTTCTTGTGTTGCTTCTGTAGATTTGTTGCTTGAGAGTTGAAAACTGAAACCAACAAAGAAGCTTTGTCATTTCAAATGGAAGCAATCTGACATGGATTTCACAGGAAACTCCTTATTTCATAATTGTGATTTCATTAGCTTTTTCTCACTATTAACTCTCATCTTTTCCCCCTCAAAGTTCATATGCAATAGCATATATATCATTATGGTGATGTCCTGTAGTTATGTGGTTATGTCCTGTGCGTAAAACAAGTAAGATATTGTTGCTTGTGAAGTAATTTTTTCTTCTGCGTTGTCACTGTTCCTAGTCAAAACTTCTGCATCGAGTTGTAGAACAGCTGGAGAAAGTCCACTTTGTCACAGACGTGCTGTCTAAAGGTGACACCAAATTCATGGTAAGGTTTTTTGTGGTGGGGGAATGTGGCGGAGATTACCTCTCATGACAGAAACTAGGATATACACATCAAATTTTGTTTAGACTGCTGGAGTTGTAGTTTTCTTGGTTTTTATCTATTTATTTTTTTTTCAGTTGCCTTTTAGTGAATCTCCCGTTAAAATTTCAGTATTCAGAAATCTGCAGGTACTCATCTAGTTTTGAACCCCACTGATATAACCTTCGTGACACACTATATCTACTACAGTTAAAAGATACTTGTTTCCCCAAGATAAAAGGGGCTGTTAGGGTTGAGGACTTGTTTGTTTGTTTATAGTTGAAATTAGAGCTCAAAGAACCCTGTTAAGACTTTGTTTTCAGTTTAGTTTGTGTTGTGTTCTGAGAGGGAATGAAACCTGATGGCTTTTTAGGCTTGATCTTTAGGAAGAATAAACCAAAACTACCCTCATTTTTGCCAAATTGATTGTGCATACCGTATGGCTTTAAAGCTAAATACATACATATATATATATATATATATATACACACATATATATACATACATATATGTATGTATGTATGTATAGGTGAGCCAGAAGCAGAGATGCTCAACAGCCCAGGCTGAATTCACAGTTCTACAAGCTCATTATAGTTTGACCGCTTTTTCTGCATAATCCTATCAGTCTTAAAATAGTTGTACAGTAGCTCTTGCCTTCAAAGTGGAAGCTAACAAAGGAATGTTGTAAAAAGGGAAATATGATTGTAGCTGAGAATATGAGAAAAACAAGTTACTGTAAGGAAACAGTCTTCATAGCTTCAAAAATACAGGCAATGTTAAGCTTTCAAAACAAAGCTAGGAATAGAAGTTGTCTTAGTATGAAGCTGTAGTCTGTGAGACAGTCTAATATGTAAACATTTTTCATCATTATGTTATTATGGTTCATTTCCCTGACCCTTATTGCACTGTCATTTTTGGTCATCGTAAACTCGATATGAGCCTTTTTCTTTAAATGTATGGATTGCATGGAGATTACAAAGCAGTTTGAAACGAAAAATGGTAGAGGATATCTCAGGAAAAAAAATCTGTACTTTTATTTGTATTAGCATGAGCTTGTTTTAGCATGAGCTTGTTTGCATTTTCCTGATCTTACTGATGTTTGTCCATACTGAAGAGCCTGATAATAATTAGGGTAGAGGGATGGAAAAGAAGTCCTGTGATTCCTCCTGCTGTAATAACTTAGGAAGTAATTATAGACTCTATTTTTGAACTACAGTTCTCTTAGCAGCATAAAACAGTGATTCACAGTAGTAATGATACCCAGCTGTTCTAATAAAATATTTAATCAGTTCAACAAGAATTTAATTCTTTTTTGCTCTTCAAGATGACTGATGATCAAACCAGAATTATGTATATTTGGAAATGTGTATTTCAAAAGGTTGTCTAGGGCTGGGCTATTAAGAACAGTAGAGCCCTGTAAGGCTATCTCAAATATGTTTAACTTCATTTTGAATTTCTCACTTTCTTTACCTTCTCTCAGGGTGTCTGTCAGCTGCCAAATAAAGAAGATGGAACAGCGTATCCACATAGGAGAATTGATATCAGGTACACCTTTAAAAACAAAACCAACCAAACAAAAAAAAAAACACTTTAGCTATCTACTACGTAATAGATATTTGCTTCGAGTCTGCATTCAAATTTCTATTCCCATGTCTAGAATATAGCATTTAACAGGTTTCCAATTACCTTGTATAGAAGCCACTGTACAACTGCCAGTTTAGAACAGGATATTAGCAAGAGTATTTCAAATCATGGCTTTCTATTTCGTTTCATAATCATGACCTATGTTATCAATACTGCTTTGATATAAATTCTTTCTTGTCACTGGTGCAAGCACCATAACCATGCAGTGGCTGAACACCAGTAATGTACAGAATTCCAGCATGTGTGCACTTAAAAAGGCGGCAAACCTAGAACAGTGGCTGAGCAGCTGAACTCCAAATGGCTTGTAGCTTTATATTTGTCCTAAATCTATATTTTTCTTCCACTTCTATTCTAGGTTCATCCCTAAAGATCAATATTACTGTGGCGTACTGTATTTCACAGGCAGTGATATATTCAATAAGAACATGAGAACTCATGCTCTGGAAATGGGCTTCACAATCAATGAGTATACAATCCGTCCCTTGGGCGTCACTGGTCAGTCTGGGCCTTTACACATAGTTTTCTTTATAGTTCCATGTTTTGTGTGATCATCTCCTTAAACTGGTGTCTCAGTGTATTGGAAGTCCGGGTAAATACCGTAGTTAATGAAATTTTTCACTGTGGCCTTTCTGGTACTTGACACCATTATAGCAGGGGGAGGCAGGCTACTAACATATAGGCAATATACAATAACCGTATCAGGCCACCTAATCTACTTAGTCTTACCGATGTACAGGCTGGATTTTCAGTGTAATGCACAGCACATGTTTTCTTGTTCTTTTAACATGATCTTTTTTAGTCCTTCTGTTGCTCTTTGCAGGAGGGCTTACTATATCGTATATATGTGTGTTTAAATATATGTATTTTAATTGTATAACCATGTAGCCCCAAGGTTAATTGGTTATCTTTTTTCTTCTGACACTGAGAATTAATATCTAAATATTGTGTGAGTCTGTGGGCGTTTGTTGGTGTTTTTTTTTAATCTGTTTTGCTTACAGCAGTTTGTCTTAATCTTGCAATGCATTTTGCAGTCCAGGATTGTATGGAATTTCCACCTTTCAAATAGCATCTGTAATATGCTTGCAGGAGTTGCTGGGGAGGCCCTACCAGTAGAATGCGAGAAAGACATTTTTGACTACATCCAGTGGAAATACAGAGAGCCAAAGGATCGGAGTGAATAATTGCTTGTCTAGGTTTGTGACTTGAAGAGACATTTTCATAGCTTTTCGTGAACATAGAAACTGCATATTCTTTCTTTGGATGTTACTGCAAAAAACGTACATTAATGATGCTTTAAAGCAAGTCCATGGCACTAGTGCAAAATGTCTAGTAAAAATCAAATCCTTTCTCCACTCTAGATAAAGAGGATGAGAATCCTAATGCAAGATAGTGCATCGGCACTATCTTATCGGCATGATAGATATCGACACTGGATAGTGTCGATACTTTGCCTTTTGATTTATTTGTCTTGGTAGGCTGAAATACTTTATCCCCCTTAAGCTATAACCATCCCTTGCGTCTTAAAGATGTTACTTTTCTGATTTTATGGTCTAATGCTTCTAATATTTTAAAATTTGACTTGGTTCTGACCCATTCCTTTTATCATTCGTTTGTTCAGTTGTAACTTCTTACATCTCTCTACAGACTTCAGTGCAAAAAGGAACAGTACAGCTATAAATGTGCATGGAGGGTTTGATGTGGACGTGACTGGACAAAATTAAAAATCATGTACCTTAAGAGAAAATCAACCTATCTTTCTTTCTCTCCCTCTCCCAATATTCTGAAGTGTTCTGAGATACATTCGTGCATAAAACTTGAGAGAAACACCCATTCTTGATGTAGGTCTCAGATTCTATTTTCGATGTAGGGTGTGACTTTATTTTTCCAACAGAAAGTCTTATCCAGAAACTTTGAGTGGTAAAGAACAAGCAGGGTCTCTGCTTTTTAGTAGTTACTCTCTCAAAACAAAAAAAAAAGTGAAATTGTCCAACCTAGGCTTTTAACAGATGACTATTTAATCTAGCAGCAACATTCCTGCTTCTGCAGACACGCTGTACCTCTTTGGTTGGCTAACTAGCCTTCTCCTGAACGAGACTGAGTTTTTGATTTGATGTAAGCATCTGCATCCTCGTAACTGCATGTTCTGCTAGCTCTTTCCTCTGATCTGTCTCTAGTTCTCAACTTTTTTATATGCGAACCTGACAGCTCTGCTAGCTCCTTTTAAATCATTTTGAGAGGTAATGAGTATTCCGGACTTGAGAGGAGGTCCAATCAAGATTGCATTACTTAATTGTATTTGAGACAATAATTCTGTTTATGAACTTCTTAAAGTGACTAGTTTTGATTAGTAAAATAGCAACTTTGACATATTACTGAGCATCTGTATGGAATGCATTGCTGTCTTTGTATCTGGATACCTTGTGGGAGTATAAGGCAAATATATTATAGAAGTGCAAGCTTGGAAAGCCAACTGAAATAAGAAAGACTTTATAGATAGTCCAATTGACTATTACTAATTCAATAATGTTGACTGATTTGTAAATAGTTAGGTCCTCTAGCAGCCTTTGTGGAGTCAGAGAAGAATTTGTATTTGTACTGTCAGAATACGTAGCCTTGAATGAATTGTGGAACAGACGGATATTTTTTACCTTACTTGAGCCTACAGAACACCACCTTTATTTGTTCTTATATAATTAGTGTTTGATCATTCTTAGTAATAGAGATTATATATAGACTAATACTCTTGCTTTTCCCTTATCTGATGTCTTCCACTGCCTCATAGTAAAAAGACGTTTAGCTGCTGTATTCAGTGTTTTCTTCAATAATCAGCGGAAATAAAGTGACATTTCAATCCACTGTTTGACTTCTTTATATAGGTGTCATTTTTAAAAGCATCTGAAAGCAGTAACACAAGCTTAGCATTTACAGATGTTTCTTAGGTAGCATTACACTGATGCAGTATCCATAATACTAGATAGCCCAGAAGACTACTTTGTCTTGGGACTGGAGACAGAATTTGCTGGCCTTGTATTCTTTCTCAATAGCACACTTAATTTTTCTGGGTGGAAGAAAAATGGCTTGTTCAGAGGTTGTTGGTTTTTTTTTCCTTAAACGATATAAAATGCTGTAGTTGTTTTTGTTTTTCTTTTTTTTTTCTCCACAGTATCACAGAATGGCTTGGGTTGGAAGGAACCTTAAAGATCATCCAGTTCCAACCCCCCTGCAGTGGCCAGGGACACCTTTCCCTAGACCAGGTTGCTCGAAGTCTCATCCAGCCTGGCCTTGAGCACTTCTAGGGATGGGGCATCCACAGCTCCTCTGGGCAGCCTGTTCCAGTGCCTCACCACCCTCTTAGTAAATAATTTTTCTAATGTCTAATATTAAATCTCCCCTCTTTCAGTTTAAAACTTACTGCTACACTCTTTGATGAAGAGTCCCTCCACAGCTTTCCTGTAGGCCCCCTTCGGGTATTGGAAATAATTTTCCTTCTCATCAAGTTATTATTCCTTATTCTGCGTTGCTTTGAGTTCCTTACACTTTTTTCCTTCCACAGCACTGCACTGCACAATAGCAGGCAATCACAGGAGGCAGTTGCTGCAAGCCTTGAGTGTGTTAAAGGGAGTCTGTCAAAGTGGGTGTGCTTATAGTGCAGTGTAGATGAAGACCTGCACTGGGGCTTCCTCAGCGCTGGCCGCAGCTTCGGGCCGAGTTCACTCCCGTCCCGGTTGCGAGGTCTTTTACCAGACTCGGGGGTGCCCATCTGCTTACCTCGGGGTGCCGCTGGACCTTACTACGGCTGAGGAGCTCCAATTTCTGTCTGCGTGTAGCACGAGCAGTAGCTCGAAACGGACGGTAACGAGGAGGGGGCGGAAGGGGTCCGCAGCGCCACGCGGGCACGCTCGCAGCGGGCCCCTCCTCGGCCTCCTCCCTGCCCCGCGCGCACCTTGAGGGGCCGCGGTCGCAGCTGCCCCGGGCCGGCTGAACGCGGGGCCGGCCCCCGCCGCCTCTGCTCGCACCGGGGCCCGCCGGCGGCGAGGGGCCCGCGCGCGGAGGGCCGCCGAGAGCAGCTGCTGCGGCGAAAACCCCGCCCCCCTGCGGCAGCCGCCGCGCGCGCGCCCGCTCCCCCTCGGCCGCGCGCCCCCAGCCCCGCGCGCGGCACCAGGGCGGCCCTAAGGGGCGGTGGCGCGGCGGGGCGGCGCTGCGCATGCGGGCTCGGGGCGACCGAGGCCTCTCCCGGAGCGGAGCGGAGCGGCGCGGCCGGCAGGTAGCGGCGGGTCCCGGGCGCGGCGCGGCTGTACCGGGCTTCGCGGAGCCGGCCCGGCGGAGCCCGGTGGCGTCTCCCGGCTGGCGTCGGGGCGAGGCTGGGTGAGGGCCCCGGGGGGGCGCCGGGAGCGCGCTAGCTGGCTCGCTCCGGCCGGCGCTCCCGTGCCCTTGGGTGGGGCGTCGCGCTCGCCGGAGGCGGCGTGCTCCGTGGCGGCGGCCCCGTCGCGCGGGCCGGGCCGGGCCGGGCCCTCCCTGCGGGTGGTCGGGGTCCTGCCGGTGGCCGGCGTCTGGGCCTGGAAGCAGCGAACGGCGCCGTTCAGAGCGGCCGCGCGTTCCGCTCCGCTGCGCCCGGCGGCGCCGAAGGGCGGGGCCGCTGCCGCGGGGCTCGGCAGCAGAAACGCGGTCGGCATCGCGAAGCCTGGCTGCTCGCGGGCCTGTTGCGGTTGGTTGGTTGATTCGGTTTGGTGGTAGCTGTTTCATACGCGAGTGCGGACGTTCTCGTGTTTATTCATTCTAATTTCCAATTCGGCTTTTTATTTTTGCAGTGTACGTGCGGTTGCTGACTTACTGCATGCTATGGCTACAGATGGCAGCGTTAATGATCGCTTGCCCTAGCCTTTTATTCCTCAATATGTTTTCTCCCAGCGGCTGTTACAATGATTTCCTTGTTGGAAAGCAAGTCGAAGTATGATATTAAGAAGATACCGTTTAAAAAGAAGGCATTTAACATAAGTAGTGCAGCTTATTTCTGGCAAACCTATTTAAAAAGAGAACGTACGCACACAAAAAAAAGTAAAGGAGTTGAAACTTCTGAATTAAGAATTTGTGTGAAAAAGCCATGTTTTATCAGAAAGATATGCGATCTTTTGCAAGAAAGATATGCTCTGCTCCATAGCTAGGTTGCCAAAATCATTGTATGTATTAAAACTCCACTGTTGTAAAAGTCTCTATTGATGGTTTTTCGTCAGTTTAATGACTCACCAATTTTAATTTTTCCTCTCCATGTTTTGGCAGGTAAAAAGGCCTTTTTATGTAGTAAATTTGAGAAGTGCCTATCTTATGACCTGATCTTCAGATAAGGAACCTGCAGTCATGTCCAGATGTTTTGTATCCTCTAGATCCACGGGTACATATTGGTAGATACATAGCGCAGGTTAGATATTAAGTCATTGAACGTAGAGCATTTGTTCACTGTGGGATGCAAATTGCATGACAGCTTCATTTTAGGAAGGGGCTCGCTATCTGAAAACAGGACTTAATTGCTTAATATGGATAGAGTTGCATTTGTGACAGAGAGACTGAGTATTTTGCAAAGCTATTTGGATTTTGATTACCTGTATTTTTAGAAAGCAAAGTCAGAAGCTGTTAAGGAAATAGATTTCTGGTTATATAAAGGTTTCTAGTTATATAAAGGTCAAAGAAATACTTCTTAGGTTTTTGCTAAAAGCGTGAGTAAAAACCAACCAGAACACTAAGAAATAGAATATTAACATCAGGATTACAATGTGGGGAAGGGAAAGAAAAGTAACTAAATTGGTGGAAGTGACATGATGTTTTTTGGGGTTTTGCTTGAGTTATTATTATTTCTTTTTCATTAGTCTTTTGGTATGGTACAAATAACAAATGTGGGGTAGGGGTTTTCTCATGTTGGGTGTTGCAGGGAACAATGTCAGCAATTTAATCAGCTGCACAAAAAACTAAGTGGCAAAGGGTTAGCATTAAAATTAATCAAAAGCATCATTTTTGATGGCCTTTCTTTTCTGGAGCAGGTGTACCTCTACACTTACGTAAACTTATTCTAGAAGGGAAAGATGAATTTTCTATGAGGGGAAGAGTGTTTCTGCTCTTTTAACGTGGATTAACTAATGTACGGTGTAGCTTCACATCTGTCCTCTTGAGTTTTGTATTCCATGTCAGTTGTAGCAGCTATCTGTATTAGAAAGTGTAGCTGTTGCTGTTTTGTACACGGAGTGCAGAAATACTGGTAGCTACTGGACGGTGTAATGAGATCTTTCTATGTATTTTCCAAATCTCTGGAAAACTTCCTAAGAATTTACAAGTTTATATGGAAGTCAATTATCTTTTCCTTTGGGATTGTTCAGTGCTGACATGGCTTCACTGCTTGGAGCCCCTTTCAGAAAGGGTCCTGTCATGAAAGCAATGTTTGCATGTTATTGGAATGGTGATAAATGCTCATATGAGCTCTTTTTGCAACATAATAGCAGAATATGAAGTCTAGGTATGTAGTTGAATTTAAGGCTGCTCCTAGTGTTTAGGACCAGATTGTTTTCTGACAAAGCAACAATGACACAAGCATGACTTTTATGAACATTCTTCAGAGGCCTTTCAGTTTCTTATCTATGACGCATGCATAGGGTACTTAGTCTTAGATGTCTATATGTGCTTTGAATATAGTTTAGATTTTATGCTGTTAAACCTAAGATTCTTACAGCTTCCACTGTGTTTCAGATCCCATGGCTGTCCCACCATCGTACAGTGACTTGGGAAAGTCTGCCAGGGATGTATTCAATAAGGGCTATGGTAAGTAACATGACTGAGGTTTGGTAATAATTTCATATTTTGTCTTGGGTGTCTTGAAAACTACAATAAAAACACTACTATTTGAGAAAGCCATTAAATACCTCGTGGTAGGAATCCAGCAGAAGGATGGACCACCTTGAATCACCAGAATCCCTTCAATCTATCATCACTAAGATGAATAACTGATGAAATATGAAAATAGGCTATTTCAGGCCAGTGTTCCCTATGTGCCGGACTTGCTGGGCGTGTAGCAAATAAACCTTGCTTGTATATTGTGGTGAAACAGATGCTGTGTACTCTTCTATTTTCAGGATTTGGAATGGTCAAGTTAGAGTTGAAGACCAAGTCTTCCAGTGGGGTGGTAAGTACTGGGAGCTTTCAACATCACCAGCGTTGAGGGGAGGACAAATTCCTAAAATGGTGGTAATATCTTGATAGCAGGTGTTGCTCCTTTCTTTCATTTCTCAATTTAAAATTGTTAGCCAACTGATCTGTTTCTATAACAATTTGTGGAACTCATGTAGTGGTACTTCTTTTCCTCTGGTGTGCAAGAATTTTCACATACCTTGTTCGGGATGTATGGTTTTCTTTCCAGTTCCCACTGCAACATCCATGCACACAGTTTTTCTTCACCATATATAGGTCTCACATCTGCTTACGAACGCAGTTGAGATTCTCTGCTGTTGGTTTTTATAAGATTTTTAGTTCACAGACTTTTCATCCAAAAGGCCAAGGGATAAAAAAGAACCACAGTTTGCCTTAACTTCATTTTCACATCTCCACTATGCTTATAATGCAGGACCTAATTAATTAATTAAAACTAAATAGTCCTCCTGACATACTTTATGTAGAATTTCAGAGCATTTTATAGGTGTTAATTAAGATTTGTAGCACTTAAGGTAATTAGAAAATATGGTGATCCCCATTTTAGTGGTGGAAAAATGGACCTCCCTTGTGACTTCACAGGAAAGCTGGAAAAACCAAGAATGGAAAAACAAGAATGGATTTCTAAATTTTGGTCTTTAAGCACAGGCATATGTATTTTATACTAGATAAGCTTATTCTTACAATGACTCAATTTCTTGAGTGCTAGCACTTACTGCTATCCTTTATAGGCCTGTCCTGCTTTTCAGCCTATCTCATAACCATATTTGCTTTAGCTCCCTTCTCTTGCATTCTTGTCATGCAAATGGCATAAGTCATTCCTTTTGTATTACTGTGTGCTGTCTCAGTTGCGTTTTTGATGGATTACTTGCATCGTGCACCCGGCACACAAGGCCGAGGAACTCCATGGTCTCTGTATTACAACAGCTGTCAATTACTGACATCAAAGAATGTGCGTAGTTTTCCTGCCATGAAGTTTTGATTCTCAGTAATATGGTAATTGTTAACTACACTGTCTTGTGATGGAACATGCACAACTCTGTTAAGTTCTAAAATGGTTTTTTTCCTTCTCCATGCAACTTTCATTTGGATGCTTAACCAGCTGGTAAGAACAGTGACTGTTTCGTCATGTTGGCTTTTTATTACTTTCTCTGGTGAGGTTTTCTGTGGGGGATATCATTTGTAATGTGCTAGGTTGTTCTGCATCATATTTTCATTTACATCATGAAGTTTGACTTGGGTCCATAGTGCTTAATCTCCTGTATGATACATGTATGTGAAGCCATTTACAATCTCTGTCCCAACAATTCAAAATAAGAACACCATAAAAACAGCATGAGGAAAATCAAGATAGATATGGTATTGGTACAGTTGTCTATTGCTAAAGGTGTTGCGCTCATTAGCGTTTGTAATGAGCATTCTGCTGCAATATATGGTTTGGGGGATGGAGGAGAGGCTGGGCACAAAGTGTGAAATCTAAATCTAGTACTTGAGTACTAACAGGATCTCTGATTGATATTGAAATGTTTTTGTTTGCTTTTGATGACAGTTCTTAATGTAAGAGGTCTTTTACCAACCTAAGCAAGTTCCAGGGTTCTATGAGCACATCTTGATAATAAATATCCAGAACAGAGATGCCAGAAATGAGTGGGCATTTTGAGATGCAAAAAGAATAGTTTTGGGTGTGGATAGGGAAGAGGATGATGACTCTGAGTGTTCTGTTTTTAAGGTCTAAGGGTAGCAAGTGTTTGTGTTAGCATTTGACAAGTGGAAAAAGGTAAAGTACTGAAGAGTGCTGAAACTCATACTGTCCTCTTGGCAGGAATTTACAGCAACTGGCTCTTCTAACACAGACACAGGCAAGGCTTCAGGTAGTCTAGAGACAAAATATAAGATCAAAGACTATGGACTTACATTCCTCCAGAAGTGGAACACGGACAACACATTGGGAACAGAAGTTTCCATGGAGGATCAGGTAAGAGGAAGCTGATACTCTGAAAATGTTCCCGCAATTGGTATGAGAAAAATACTGAGTTGAGCAGAAAACACTGAGGAATGAAAGTTACACAAAACTCCCTGGAGTACTAAAAAGAAAGAAGTCATGGTAAATGTGCCCAATGCATAGACTGAGAGACAGCATCATGAATCTTAGCGCAAGGAGTGCAAGCATAACCATAGCCAAGTGCTGCTACATAACGATACCAAGATATAGAGTTATTGCAGATGTCAGCATGCCAAATTAGCTTTTTGATTGAATATCACTATTATCCACTCTGAACACGTTTGTTTTTTTTTGAAAATTAACTTTAGCTATGTAGAGCTGTCACTACTACAGTCATGAAAGAAAACCGGAGAGGATTTTCTGTTTTAAATGCCGTAATACGTAAGGCCTTAAGTTTGGCTGCCTTGAGACTGAAGGCTTCGGCTGAAGGTTGAAGAGAAAATTTGCAACTTGGTGCTGCTTAAGCAAAGGGTTGCTGTTATACAATGCTTTCAAAATACAAAACTCCTTTTCAAAGTCAATAGCTTTATGCTTTTCACTTAATGCCTATGAACTAAGGTAAAAGTTCCAAAGGTAATAAAAGTTTTGTGGTGCTCTCCACTATATATGTCCAACCCTGTTTATAGTTAAGGTTTTGCACTTTTACCAGTGCTTTAACACGTTCAACTCAAAATGAGGTGGAACAGCTGATCCCGGTATGTGGTTTGGCCAGTGAAGTAGTACTGTGTCTCAGAATATGCATAGGTTCTGAGAGGGATTTTTAAGCTACAGCATGGATTATTGGCTCTATAGGGAATAAATAAATAAAACTGAAGAGTTTTTTTAACACAGTTTCTCAGTTTTCTTGTCAACACTACATTTGAAATTTTCCCATAATAACAAATCTTCAAAGTGTGTGCTGTTAATGGTGCCTCATTGTAGGGAGAAAAGAAAATCCAAATTTTAATCCTTTATCATACAGCATCTACAGATCTCTTTGTAAAAATGTGTGGGAGACTTTCTGTTCATGTCACGCCTTCTCTTTAGACTTGAAGTAGCACCATAGTAATGTAATAAAACAAGCCATGTTTTGGCAGAGTTGTGAGCAGACTTCTCTGTTTTTCTTTACAGTTGGCTGAAGGACTGAAGGTGGCTCTTGACACTGTATTTGTACCAAACACAGGGTAAGTGTTTTCAGTCATCGTTATCTAAGGAGTCCTAGAATTACCCTTAACTTCTCATTAGAAATGCTTATACTGTACATTGTGTAAATGCTCAAAACTTACCATTACTGAATGGTCATATTCAAATATTGCAACAGGAAGGAACTCATGTTTAAAAAAGAAAAAATCAAGAACTTTGTTCTGCAGGTACTGTATTTTGAAGGCAATGGGCAGAATAAGCTCTGCTAGAAATGACTCTGGCTTTTTGGCCACTGCAAATTTATTGTTTTAGAGGTATTATATTCCTGTATCTCGCTCCTTGAATAGCTAGGTCTTACAGGGACTGCTTAATTTGTACCATCTTTCTCATGGTGTTCAAGGTCCAATTGCTGTCAACCCAGTGCCTTAGGAACACAAAGCAGCTTTTTTTTTTTTTTTCCTGAAGCCTGTGGAAGTAGAACAGCCTGTGTATTATGATAGGCAGTGTAATAGCACTTTTTTGTCTTTTTAAAATTATTTCTTTTTTGGTTGACAGAGCAAAGAAAGTGTGTATATGGGTTATGTATGTCTGGATATACATGAAGCTTGAGACTGCTTTGTAAATAATTACTGGTATTTCTTTATCGTTGGGAACAGCGTAACAGAAAAAAATCAGAGTTTTAGATACTACTTGGATATAAGCAATTAGAAAAAGAGTTAAAAATGAGCCTCCAGGCCTGGGTATGAGTGATGGACAGCACAGTGTCCTGCTGTATCTTCAAAGATAAAGGAGGCTGGGGAGAGGATGATGGAGGTGATAAGATTTTGTTGCAGTTAACTTTGAATTGGTAGCAAAAGGAGCAGAAAGACACATTGGTGAGAGAGGAACAGGCTTCTTTGGAAGACTGACTAAATGGATGATGCATGGAGGATGAGGAAATTCCTTCTCAGTAAGGGAGAGTGGTATCCAGCAGTGAAGGAGGAAGGAAAGCAGGCAGTGCACACAAAGGAACGGTGGAGAGAACTGAGCAGCCAAAAAAATCATTAAAGGACAAAAAGACCAGCTATCAATGTGGGATGTCACAGATGCTGCTTGAAAGAAACTGATGGTGCCATAACATACTGCACTTATTTGTGGTGAACAGAATTTGAAACCTGATTTTTTTTGAGCAATAAGCAAAAAGATTAATGCCTTTATAACTTCTTGAGGATTTTAAGGAGGTTGAAAATGTTGGAAGTAGCACCACCAAATACATGTAATATCAGTGTTACCCTTATCCCATGCGCTCTTCAGCAGTTGTGGTGATTTTAAGTTTTGAGTAGGCATTACAGTCATTTAATGCACTGGCCCTAAAGGACATACATACAGGATTAAAACTACCTATAATATATACCACCAGGGATAAAATGAAATGTTTCTCTGCAGGAAGA
The DNA here is from genome assembly GCF_013377495.2 of Cygnus atratus. Classification (NCBI taxonomy): domain Eukaryota; kingdom Metazoa; phylum Chordata; class Aves; order Anseriformes; family Anatidae; genus Cygnus; species Cygnus atratus. The sequence continues at coordinate 23,310 of NC_066388.1, forward strand.
AGAGTGGAAAGTTGAAGACATCCTACAAAAGAGAATATGTAAATCTAGGCTGCAATATAGACATTGATCTCTCTGGACCAACGATCTATGGCTGGGCCGTGCTGGGCTATGAAGGCTGGCTTGCTGGCTATCAGATGGCTTTTGATACGGCCAAGTCTAAGCTTTCGCAAAACAACTTTGCCTTGGGATATAAGGCAGGAGACTTTCAGCTGCACACTAATGTGTAAGTATTAATCTGAGCCTAGAGAAAATTATCAGAGGATCCAAACTAGATGAATAGTGAAAATGAACTGAGCTAGGTAAAAGGTGGGAGGAAGGAGGGAGGATGCTGATTTATTTCAAAAGTAATTCACACCACGTTTTCCTCTTCAGTGCAATTAAAGCAGAGTCAACTTCTTAACTTTTGGTTGTCTGTTAAGACTGTTTCAGGGTGATCTTGGTTTTGTGTACACAAGATAATGGCATAAAGGCACTTCACACTGTTAGTTTGGAATTCAAGTCGGTAAACTTCAACTTCTATTTTGGCACTAGATAAGAGTCTTCAGTTAAGCTCTCTTACCCTTTCCTTCACTAAAGAGAGAGCTTCTGGCTCAGAAATGCCCAGGGTTGAGGAGAGAGGTGTGTTACATCATTCATGAGTGTTTCCAGCTACCTTAGTGTAGCTCTAGCCTTCGCATTCAGATGCTTCGAGAATCTTTGAACTTTTTATATTTAAACAACTGCTATGCCATAACTTTGTTTTCAGCCTAGTCATTCCCATAGCTGACTTAAACCTCCTTCTAGGTTTGTCCCTTTATACATTATCAGAGGCTTTTCTCCTTAAGACAAGTAAAGTTTGTTTTTTGTCAGAATCTCAAACGTTGTGTCTCGGTTACTGGTAAGTTGTGGTCAGTTAAGCAAACAATACCCATGTTTTAGGTAAACATCAGAACATCTGTGAGCTCCAGCTAGGAATTATATGACCATGGGTCCACTGGACACCTTGGTTCATTTTGAGGTAATGGTCAAAGGATTTTGGGAAAGGAAGGGATAATCTCAAGGGTTGCTATTTTACTGACACTTGCATCTCTTACAAACAGAAATGATGGCACTGAGTTTGGTGGGTCTATTTATCAGAAAGTTAATAATAAGGTTGAGACATCAGTCAATCTTGCATGGACTGCTGGCAGTAACAACACACGTTTTGGTATTGCTGCTAAGTACCAACTGGATGAGAAGACTTCCATTGTGGTAAGATTTTTTTTTGAAAGCAACAAGTATTTCAAGCTCCAATAAATGCTGAAAACTAGTGATGTGAAATAGTTGCTCCAAATAGTTACTGAGAAAGTATGGTAGACAGCAAACTGTTGTGGTTTAAACTTCAACTAGGACTACAAGTCGTATTTGTGAAACATCTTAAAAAAAAATCTAAACCACTCTTTCATCTGTGCTGAAACAGTTGCTAGTCTGACTATTGTGCCTGGAGCCTATGCAAAATGTGTTTTCAAAAGGTAATATGAGTATGAAGTATTCTTTTACATTGTGGATTAGGTAAGAATTAGACAAAACTACTGTAGTAAGATGACAGTTCAATTGAGCTTACAGCCCTCTCCTAACACTGAGTTATGTAGCTCTTGAAAGTCAGTCAAGGTCCTGAGCTAAGTGCCCTTACTGACACTTACAAAGTCTTGCAGAAATGTTAGGGCCAAAAAAAAGAAATTGGGGTGGGCACTGGGAAAAGATGACTGGGAGAGATAACATGCTCATCAGGAAGCAACAGTGAATAAAAGTAACTGCATACACCGTAACACTAAGCACTTAAGTAGCAAGCGTTTGTTAAGCTTTAAAACAAGAATTAGTTCCAGGATAATTCAGCCAGAATTAAAAATAGGAAATAGTATCGTAAACAGCTCAAAACTTAGTAAAAGATAAGTTTGCATATTCATAAATTTGCTGCTCATTCCTTAGAGAACACAGGGTGGGACTTGATATAGGTGTAGTATGCCACAATTTGAAGAAAAGATGGGACCTATTTCTTGTGCCTGTTCCAGTTTGAAGGTAAAGTGGAGGAACATAGTGAAAATTGGGTATACTGGAAACCTGTAGGGGAAAAGACTAGAATACACCACAGTTAGAGATCAATCTACAGGTAGCTGAAAGAATGAACAGGGCACTAGGGCAACTTTCTGAATATTTGTACATGGCAGTGATTATTTTTTTTCCTGTAGGCTAAAGTGAATAATGCCAGCCTGATTGGAATTGGTTATGCTCACACCCTTCGACCTGGTATGTAAGCCCAACTAGTAGCAAATCCTACTAGTTGCTATGTTGTGGGTTATTTTACTATTATCTCTAGAATGGAATAGAAGGACAAAAAAAACAAAAACTAGAAATCTTACACAGGTACATAGAAGTAAAGGCTGTGTATGCACATAAGCTCCTATAGCAAATAAGACACGTTACTAAGACTCAGGTACTTGGTGAGAAGGTGTTATACTGGGACATTATTGTATGAAGACTCTCCTTCCTTGCTTTTCTAGGTATAAAGTTGACCCTCTCAGGCTTGATTGATGGCAAGAATTTCAGTGCTGGAGGTCACAAAGTTGGGCTGGGATTTGAACTAGAAGCTTAATGCAGTTTTAAGTAAAACAACAGATGGTGCTCTGGAAGATGAAGGAAAAGCATACCCCGTATGTTTTGGCCTTAACATTACTCTGAAATCTCCAGCAGTGTGAACTTTCTACTCTTCCAAAGAATGCTCTTAACCCAACACTGAAGTCCAGCAAGTGCAGGCACCTCCAAAGAAGATAGCTGAAGGCATGCATGGGAGTTGTGATTTGTGAAAATAAGCATTTTTCACTTGCTTATCATATTGTAAATGGGCTCCTAAAAGGAAAACATCCCACCTCTCCCCATTATTGTATTGCATCCCGCATGTCCTACCTTTCACACCCTTTTACGAAAGGTAATCTCTGTGCTACAGCATAACATTTGATTTTACATCAGAAATGAAATAAATGTCACAGTTGAAACATAGCGTTGGTTCAGGTAAACTATTCTCTGTGCAGTGGGGCTTTTCTTTTTGGTGGATCCTCTGCAGATTATCTGTTAGCCATACTTAAAGTTTTACTAAACTGTATGTAAAATTACAGGGTGGTTGAGGTTGGAAGGGACCTCTGGAGCTTATCTGGTCCAAGTGCCCTGCTCAAGCAAGGCTACATAGAGTTGCTTTAGAAGATCTCCAAGGAGCGAAACTCCACAATCTCCTTCAGCAACCAATTCCAGTGGTCCATCACCTGCACAGTAAAGAAGTTCTTCTTGATGTTTAGAGGGAAGCTTTGGTATTCCAGTTTGTGCGCACTGCCCTCTTGACCTGGCACTGGGCACCACTGAAAAAAAAAAAAGCCTGGCTCCATCTTTGTTACATTTTCCCTTCAGGTATTTTTGAACATTGATGCGATTTCCCCCAACCTTTTTATTTTCTATGCTAAAAAGTGCCAGCTCTCTCAGCCTTTACTCCTAGGAGAGGTGCTCCTATCCCTTAGACATGGAGAAGTATTTTTCCCAACAACATATACACTAACACTTTGCTCCTCTGTGCTCTCTAGGATAACATCCTTACCTCTCACATCTTAGAAAGCAGCTTTTTCATTGAGGGTATCAAAAAGAACAAACCAAAAGTTCACATTTTTAGATAATTTTGTTCCCATAGAGGAAACACATATCAGATAACCATTACACTACAAAAAAGTGCAAATCAGCAAAGTTAAGAAAATAAGTTCACAGTTCAGATATATTAGGAAAGTGACATCTACCACTGATGGTGCAAACTGACTGCAGGTGTTGTCCATTGGTCATCAGAAAGCCTGAAAGCTAGCAAAACCACCACGTGTGGTGCCTAAGGCAGAGAGTAAGAATAGCTACTGTCTTTAAGGCATGATTAAGAACTCTTTCCAAGCAGTTAGAACACACGTTTCCTACTCTTTGTGAAAAAAAGCATCTGAGATGTGGATACTATAAGCTATGCCATGTGTCTCTCATAAGTAGAAGGAGGCATTTTAACTTCCCTTTTCAGAGGCAGCAGCTTATTACAGTTGGCTTCCTCAAGCAGCATGGCTTCAGACGCAGTTGAAGTGATTTTACATCTGGGTTTGTTCTGGACTGTTTCTTTCTTCTACCTGAAGCTGCAGCCAGCTCCAGTCTAGAGCCTAAAGTATAAACAGTTAGAAATGCAGAGTTCAACACTAGCTTGCACCTGAGATTGCAAAGATTTAAGAATTTCACTGTAAACAAGTTAGTCAATATAGTTTCATGGTGAACCCTGTGATTTCGTAGAAAACACCACACACAATCTATTTTCTTCAATATTTTACTTGCTTGTCAATATTCTACTTCAGTAAACAAGCATCCCTGCACACCAATATATTGCCACCACAGACCCATCCCAACTGCAAGAGTGCGGTTTTATAGTATTTCTGTAAAAACAGCCAAGCGCCTCTCCCCTCCTCATCTGCCCTTCAAAGGAAGGGAAGTCTCAGGAGCTCTGTGCCAAACCGTAAAGCATCACAGTCAGTCCCAGAGACATGGCTCCCACTTTCAGCAAGCAGGGAATGTAGCAGCAGTTCAAGTAGGAGAGTGGTGGTTTCCATCTCACACAACTCATACTCTCTTCTTGTTCAGAAGAGTAATATACAGATTTCCACTAACCCTATTACTTATTTGTAGGCAAAGGTACACAAGCAGAAGTTTGAAGTAATAAGCATTCCCAATCCACTTGTAAAAGAATATCAAGTATGTTACCATAAAGCTCTGCTCCTGATCCTTCATTGTGTCATGCATCACATTTTCTAGTTGGCTAGAGAGTTTTTGTGATTCCAGCAGTAGCTCCTCACTGAAAGAGAGGATTGTTAGACTATTATTTTCTACGGAAGTCTTGTTTAAAGATGGGGGCAGCACCTCTCCAGCAAATAAGGCTGGCAGGTATGCTGCACAGCACTGAGGAGCGTTAACAGTTTATAAGCTCATAGTGCAACAGGGAAAGTCAGTAGCATCCTCAGATTTATTGGGATGAGGGAGAAGGAAGCATGTTCAAGTCGGAATTGGGTTCTTATGTGAAGTCACTGTCACTAGAGAAAAAGTTGCAGAACATCCTGTAAACTAAAGCATGAAGCGACATACGAGTAAACTAGCCAAGGTCTCATTCCAAATGGTGATCGAGTTCCTTTCAGCAAGCCAGAACTACAAGTGGTTAGTATAACAGTCTCCTCGATGATATAGACCAGCTACCATTCCTTCCATGATAATGCGCCGAAAGTTCCTGCAGCCAATGCACTTCAAATAAGCCCAACCATTCCAGATAAAACAAACCCCATATTATTGAGGCACGTGTGTGGTGTGTATAGCAACACATTATTTCCAGTTGTTCATCGGGAATATTGACAAGACCTAGATTATCCAGCTACTATAGATAGGACTCCTGCCACCAGGAGCTGAATGCAAAGTATAGAATGTAAGAAAGCTTCCGTATCATTTCACAAAGCAGGACACCCGGCTTTGCAGTGCTGGCATTAGCATCAACAGAACTCCAGACTTCACCTCACCTTTTCCTGACAGATTCTGGTAAGTTGTAGGTTCCAGAAGGGACCTGGAGCAGCAGCTGGCCAGGGCTACTAAAACGCGATGTGTTTATGCTCTCTGGACTGCCTGTAACAGGACCACGTACTTTACTCTGAAAGAAAACAGCAAATTCAGACTGCAATCATTTCTACAGCCAGGAACATGAGAGAGCCTAGAAACTGGCCTCAATCCTAAATCAAAGTAGTAGAAAAAAATTACTACAGGACATACTAAGCTTACTATTAATTATTTCAGTTATCTGTGTGTGCTACTAACCTAAAAGTACAGTTGAACTGGAGTTTTAATTTTACTTACACAAGCAATTTTCAGTAAGTTCCACAGTTCTTTCTGTCGTTTCTCCTGAAGCCTAACAACGGTTTCCTCATCTTCATTCATCAGATTCATCACTTTCTCCACCCTGGGGAACAATTCCAGTGCCTTCTGCTTGCAAACTACAGTTTTACTTTACCAAAAAAAAAAAAAAAAAAAACACATAAATAGATCACACATTGGCAACTGCAGTAGGGAAACTTTTCTGAAGGTTTCTTATCCCCTATAACACTTGGAAATGTCTCTGTTTTTTAAACCTCTAGAACAGAACCTCTTGCTGAAAATGTTGTCTCTCAACTGCCAATAAAAGCTTAGTCTACAAAGCTCACCTGAGTTGAGCATAAATGACACGGACTTTTTTTTCAAAGGTCTGGATTGCCTGTAGAAGCAGTCGTACTATTTCTTGACTGTCACCACTCGTCCTCTGATCTGGAATAACAGTCAGAGTATTACACAGAAAAGTAAGCTTTTAAGACAGAGCAAGAAGCTTTTTAGTGGTTTGTTTCCACCACTTCTTCCATCCTGAAACATCCCAAAAGTTCAGGGCACACATGTTTGAGGGGAATGAAACGCGCTGTGTTTTAGCCGCCACCTTCAAATAGATGAGAATTGGAAAGCAGAGTTGGTAGGGTGGGTTTACTGCCTTGGGGCTGCACAGCTGCTCAAAGGAACAGTTGTGTCTTTCATGCTTCCTACACAGAAATAGACGCAGCAGCATACACCTGCAGCAACAGCTTGCTCTGAGAAGAGCTCAGAAGACTTTCAAGAAAAGCTCAGAAGGCATCAAGAAAGCAAGGCTGGCCTCGTTTAAAACTGATTCCCTAACTCCCCTCTCCAAAAAAGAGAGGTCCAGAAGAGTGCACTTACAGCTAGCATAACGGCAGGCCTAGAATGTAGAGAAAGTTTTCTCAATGCAGATTACAGCACCTCCAAAGTAACTACCCACACAAAGCAAGCTGACCTTGACCTAAAATGTCATTTACCTCTTGGCTTCTCTCTCAGTCTCCGGTACAGCTCTCTGGCTTGTTCTTCTCTAGAAGGAAAAGACACAGAACACAAAGGATTTCTCTAGAACCTAAATTATGAACAAGTAACATACAAAAGGTTTAAGTTCTTATTGCAGATCAACAGGTAAGGAGTCAAAAAGATTTTTTTCTAGTGTCAAAGTCCTGCCAGTCCCCCATAATTTGAACTGATGAGATAGCAGTTTTGTTGTCCTGCAGTGAAATAGGAGCCAAGTTTAGCTAGCAACACACTTAAATCTGAAATTCAAGATAGTTCAACTCACAAATCCTCCAGTATTCCTCCTTGTTTACGACCTAGTGGGCTTCTCTGAAGGTCCACAATGTCTGTCTGCAGAGCCATCATTCTCTTCACTAACTGATCCACATCATCCTCCTGAAAGCAGGGCAGAACATAAGCAGAGGGGCAGACTCATACTAAGAGATGGCTATCACTCACTGACTATTCCTCTCGTTCACATTTCTGAACATGCCAGCAAGATGCTAACAACAACCACAGACAAAGATAAATGAGAACATGAGGGATTTCACTTCAAGGAAACAAATTAGCTCTGTGCTCTGGTATAAAGCAGTTTCCAAGATTTTTTTGATGAAAAGCCATTGAAAGGTCAGACTTCATAACAAATGTGCTGCTGGTTTCCAGGCTGTCATGCTTCCTTCTACTTTGCTGCGCCAGATCTCTCTCATCCTACTTATCATAGCTTTTCCCCTTCTCCCACAGTGCACAGCCACATCCAGTACTTGGTACCCCAAGTTCTGCTTTCCACCTGAACTTTTTCACATGCAGAGGCAGAAGCTGCCACTTGTCAGACTTCTGTCACTCTGAATCCTCCAACTAGAAGAGGACCAAGTATTGGCACAGAGTAAGATGATGACCTTTCACTCCTCGTCTGGGACAGATGGTCCTTGGCCATACTTTCAGGGTTACACTCTCTCGTGTCAAAAGCCTTAATGTCTTATTGGAAGCAGGTGCACAGTGTGCACTGATAATGGGAAATTGCTGCCTTTTCAAAGAGACCGATGCTTTAAAAGTCTTGTGTTCAACCATCTGATCATTTGCTTTCCAATCAGTTTAACCTACTATTCCAAATCTTCTCTTTTCAGCTATCCTGCTGCAACTCTCCTGCCTCCAGGATTCATTAGCCAGACATGTGAGCGCAACCACTGAAAGATCTCCTCTCACATTCCCCAAGGTCAGCCTTTTCCCTAAGTCTTACAAACACTGGTAAGGGAAAGAAATGATGTAACCCAAACCAAAGCAGTGTGATGTATGGAATCAGCTCAGACACAGTAAGTCTCTAAGGGAGGATGAAGGAAAAGAACGCCTATTTAAGATTCAGATACGTACTCGCCCACAAAGTTCCACAGCTTGCTCCATCTCTTTCCAGGCAAACAGCAGCTTCTCAGAAGCTAAAGGAAAAAAAGAGCAATTGCTTTTCTCAGGTTCATACAGGGAAAGTTAAGATATGGTGAAAGGCAGAAGAGACCTCTGTTTGCCAGATGCTGTACTCACTAATTCCAAATTCGATCTGCTCTTTATACTTCTCCAGATCAATCTGGATGCTTGTTTTAAAGAAGTCCAGTTTTGCTTTCAGCTGCTGGGAAAGGGAGGCCATAGAATTCTTCATCTTCGAAAGAGTACTATTATACCGCAACAGATTCATCCTGCGTGGACAAGAAGAGGTCCTATCATCCTCCTAAACTGTAAACACAGGCCTACACTTATATCAAAAGCAGATACTGCAGAGTGTAGCAGCAGACACAAAAGTATTTGTGTCAGAGGACGCAACTCTCAGCTTTTCACTAGCTGTTAACAGGTCCACTCTTGGGCTTCCCTAGTCTATCACTGTCCCATTCCTTTCCCTTTTACCAGGGAGCAAAAGCATAGGTAATTATTCTAGAGAGACTACCACCGTACATGGCTGCTCGCTGCCCCTGCTGCAGACGGTTGCAATCTTCTTTCAGCATCCGGATTGTATGCCAGATCTGACCCCACACTTTCCGCAACTGGAAAAAGTGCAGTATCTTCTTTGGATCCTGGACTGGAAACAGAGGGGGGAGGGGCAGAAAAGGGAAACATATGTATTAGCATGAAGCTTAAAAGCAGTATTATCACATAAAACATACTCAAACATCACTTCTTTGAACAATATGTAGCCAAGACCCTACCCCTTGCAAAGTCTATAGCTGGCTATCCTGTTTGCAGCTTCCCCAGTATCTCAAATCCGGTTCCTTTCCTCAGTTATTTTGAGGAACTGAATTAATGCTATGACAGTCTGTTTCAGTGCTTCTCCAGTCCCAAGATACAAAAGCTCTCTCTACTCTTTGCACATGGCAGACCACAGAACAAAGGCAGCCATCTCAGTGTGGACAACCTCTCACATTCATACTAGAGAAAGTCCTTACGGATGGAGTCAACACTTTCTGGATGAGGTCGCAAGGCAACCTGAGCTTCATAGGTAACTTTCTGGTTATCGAAGAGGAAGAGGAGATCTGCATCTGCAGCATCATTCACCTGCAGAAAACAGAAGACCCAACTGAGTTCTCTCAGAAACAGCAAGTCTCAGTAACACCAGGAATGGAATGTTCCTCCTCACCCAAGGACTGCTCACCAAAGGGAACAGGGTGCTGTGAAGTGGTTACTATGACTAAAGCCTGCTAAAACAGCAGGGAGTGCTGCACTCCCAAAGCAACATCAGTGCTTGCTGAGTCAGTGAAAAGCAAGGAAGGGGAACATTCATGCTCACCTTGCTATCAGCTATATGCTTAGTGGCCAGCTTCTGAGAAAACAATGCAAGTCCAGCCTCCTGCAGGAGTTCTTGGTCCTGTTCTGGGATTCCAGTATCTGACTCGATCCTGGCTTTCACAGTCTGCAGAGTCTCCTCCTCCGTCACAGGGTAGGTGTGCACAGTTCCCGTAACCATGTTCAAAACGTGCAGCAACTACAAGAGGAACGGTGTGACATGAGAAGGGCTGAAGATACATAGGTCACATTTGAGCAGACATCCCCGGACCAAGACACCAAATGCTGACAAACTGTTTCAAAGCACATGCACAGCTCAATAAGTCACTTTGCAGCTACTTCACAACACAATGCGAAAGTCCTTGTCCTTCATCAGCTGGAAGAGAGGTCACGTGGTAATTATGCAGCTACAGCAGCAGAATCCTTTACCAGGATATGGAACCAAGCACATAACAGAAGCTATTTTCTACTCCCAACAAGCTCAAGGAGCATTCATCCGCCGATAAGCAAGAGGAAAGCACATGCCATTAGCTGTCAGGAGACAGTTAAATGAGATTCTGTGTTGCTCCTCCCCTCAGTCCTATGACTTAGCCCTCTTCTCCCATGGGCTAGGGGCAACTGCTCTCTGGAAAACTTTTCAAGGTAAGCCAGGCCCATTGCTCACCTTCAAATTCAAGATGTCATCCAGAGCTTTGAAACACCCATTGGGTCCATACACAGGATCTGTACCTCTCTGCCGCGGGTGCCACATTAACATGAGTTGCAGCCATTTCTCCAGTCTCGCAGCCAAAACACTGAAGGACCGAAACATGAATGGGATCAGAAGAGACAAAGTACATTTGCAGTCGCCATATGGACTGGTCTCTGCAGGAGGACTGAAATTATTCTCTTTTTTTTTTTTTGATCACAAACGCGCTATTTAGAAGGCAGAAACAGACTCTCATCTACACAACGTCAGTCTGACAGTGGACACAAGCATTGTGTGATGTACCGAACTTATTCACTGACATAAGGCATATAATATAAAGCTGGTCCATTCACAGAATAAATAGCTTATCTCAGCATGGCACAACAGATTTCTAGTCCTTACCTGTTAAGATTGTTTGGGCAGGGTAAACTGCTAGAAAATCTGACTTCTCCAGATAAGTCTTCTGAAACGACAATATCCAGCTCACTCTTCTGTCGCACTTTTGTATGCCTAATGAATTCAAGCAGGTACAATGGTGAAATCATCACTTGCCTTTCCCAGCATGCATGTTAATAGTCTCTTACTCTTGACAGATACAACACAGATGCTGCTTTGGTTTCTCCTACCTCCCACACAGAAGTCAGTCCTGATCCCAAAGAGAAATTTAAGGAATGCTGAACTTGCTCAAGTTATTCAAACTCCAGTAAAGGGAGCCATTCTCCGTAAGGGCGAGGAACATGGGGATATTACCCTAAGAATCAAGGGACCACACCTCTGCTTCCCACAGATAGGACAGTGGCACTGCATGCACTCTTATCACCTGGCCCCAGGTCACTCACCATTGCACTGGCTGCCAGTTGGGCAGGAATGGTCTGAAGCCTGTGATGCACTCAAAGGCCAGTGTGCCAAAGCTCCAGTAATCCACTGTCACCGTATACTTCTGCTGTTCCAGCAGTTCTGGAGCCTGAGGCAGTTTACACAAGTATAAGACAAAGCCACCCGTCTCTCATCTCTCCCCACCCCTTAAGAGCTCATTAACACTTCTGTAACATTAAAGACCGTGCTGAAAGCTCTGCACCCCAAATGCACCCCATACCAGGACAACTACTTCATCCCAGCCCAAAGCCAGATTACACTGTTAACTCTGTCCCACAACAAAGCGGGAGCTAATCTTCTAGCTGAATTCCTTCCTTACCAAGTACTGCAGTGTCCCAACAAAGGATGTGCACAGGCTACCCTGATCCAACTCCTTAGCATAACCAAGGTCAATGATTTTGTGTATTAACTGAAACACAAAGCAGAGAATAAGGACACTAGAGCAAAGTTTTTGTTTGTTTGTTTTTAAAGCACACCATACAGCAGAGAAAGAAAAGGTTCAGCTCTTCAAAGGTATGCAGGAAAGGTGCCAGTGAAGAGATGGAAGTAAAAATGGAAAGCTGCTGTAGATTCCTAAAACCAAAAGGTAGGTAAAATTGTCATTGGCTTTATATGGACATAGCTGGAAACATTACTTGTAATTCAGATCTTTAACCAATAGCTATGGTCAGGTTCTTTTCTTAGTAGTTGAATGTCATAATGCCAGGTGTTAAGAGAAGTCTAACTCAGCCTTCCATCTCAGCCACACACAAAATACTGTTCAACTGACACACAGATCTGAGCCAGCTGTTACCCTATGTCACTCTCACAGCGTGACCACTGTAACTGCAGCAAGCACATCCACATCTTCCTCTTACTTTTCACTGTCTGTGCAGGCTGAGACACCAGGTTCCTCCTTACCCTTTGCTCTCCTTGCTGCAGCACAATGTTCTCTGGTTTCAAGTCTCTGTGGATGATCCTGTTCTCATGAAGGTACCTGAGAGCAGACGCTGAGACACAGAAAGAACCACTTTTAAGAATGCAACTAACACTATCTAGCATGAGCTCAGTAAACTTTCATTTCTATGTGGTGTAAGCATGGCTTTTGAGTCAAATCTTGCACAATCAACAAGATCATTGACTGAACAATGAAATGCCAAGTTCAAGAGGAAAAGTTGACATCAAACTCTTCTGGACACAGATTTGTTCTCTTGGCAGATACGTTTTTGGAGTTAAAGTAGATTCACTTCTCTTCAAGTCTCTCCCTTCACATGTACTGAAGGTTAAAAAACATAACAGAAGCTGTGCAGAAGTAAAATATATCTAGTCGCTAGAAGAGTGTCTGTATCTTCAACAGTCTTAACCTAGGATCCGAAAGGTGCTCTGCCCAACACTTTCTGTCCTATCCTGTCCACAAAGCATTCTTCTCCCCACCTCACCTTCAAAACTCCTCAAAATTTTATGCAAAGTACCTTCTCTGCTCAGGACCAATGTGACATCACAACTAGCAGGCTGACAAATTCCATCTATACTAGGAAGACCAAAAAAAATCTCATCTTAAGAATACAAAGTGAGAATAAATGCCCTCTAGTTCTTTGTACTTGCTCAAAGTAATACTTTAAGATATTTCCCTTTTTCAGAATAAAAAGAAAAAGCACGTTGCTAGGAAAAACAAAAACTTAATAACATTTCCAGTTCCAGAGGGCTTTTCAGCTGTGACTCAGACTTGTGCCAAAGGGACTCACTTTTCGATCTCCAAGACTTCGTGTCCCTTCTGACTGCATTCCCAGACTGAGCTCTCCTTTTCAACATGAAATGATCCAGCTAGACTTTCAGGAGTAATCAACAATATAACCTTCTCCTAAAGGTCAGTAACCCTAGAAAGACCAACTATGCTTGCACTGTAGGGGATCTGTAAAACGAGTTATATCAACTGTTGGAAACATTTCTGATCAACTACAGTTCAGATTGTACAAGTGGAGATTTAGATCTGTTCCTCTTCCTAAACACAAACAGGCATAGGAACACAAGCTTCACTCTAAACATGATCCGCCATTGTCTCCAGTCAGCCCTGCGTATCATTTCCTGGTTGTTCAGAAGTGAAATGATCAGACAGCAGAGTACAAATGTTCTGTGAACACAAAGGATTGGAGATTCTGCCTAACGGTCGTATCTGCAGTAAAAGTAATGACAAATGCATGTTTCTTCTCTTGCCACAAGGTCACTTTCTAATCATGCACCTGCCCCAAAAGCAGTTTTCAGTAATTCCTCTACAAAGCCCAAACACCTATCCAGTCTTGCCTCAGCTTTGACTCAATAAGATCTTGACGTAGTCTAAACAAAAAACTCAGTCCCAAAAATCTTTAGACAGCTCTCTCAGTAACCTTTGCAGTCATCTTTTTATTTATTTATTTTTGTCTAGAATTCCACAGTGGTTGCCCAAATGCTAATGGAAACCCACTTATAACACAAACACTCTGAAGTGCTGGTGATCAGCTATTGAGCTGAGTGGAGACTGATAGAACAAAAACAAAAGGCTGGCTCTCTTAAAAGGAGCATTGGCAAAGCAAAACAGGAAACAACTATACTGTTTAAGGGGTCTTACCTAAAAGAAGAGTTCAACAGGTCACTGCTGCAGTGATTCAGCCCTTGAAAGGGCTTCCATGGTTCAGACTACCAAAAATACAGCTACCACTTACCAATATCAGATAACAAGATGAGAATAGCTTCTTCCCGCAGGCCACAACAATTCTCCAGCTGATTCAGGTACTGAAACAAAACAACACAGAATATAGTCTCTCCGTCCTGTATCCTGAGGAAGGATCTCAGTCCCACAAACTCTCAAGAACGCAAGAAGTTCCAGCAACAGTGATGACATTTTCTACGGGCACAAAACTTCATGGAACTGGGACCTCTGGTAGCAATAATTACAGCTTTAGGCCTTAGCGTATCCGTGAGGTAAGAAAGAGAGGGTGGAAGAAGTCAGTATCATCGCCACCCTCTTCCTTCTACTTGCTGTGTCCTACATAGCCATTTCCCCTGTGCCTGGCTACATCAGCTCTAATGTCAGATATAAATTCTGGGTTTTATCTATGGGCACCTTATAGCAAAGGTTAGAAAAACAGTAAGACTAGAATTAGTATGTGGGTTTTGTTTTCTCGTTTTTTTTCCTTCTGTGACAGATAGGGGTTTATCACTGTCACGAAGGATACTGCCCACAGGCAGGCCCAGCCCTTTGATGGTCCTGGCCATACTCACATCCTGCAGCACAACCCTCATGCATACCCTCATCCTCTACATGCAAAATCCTTGCACTGTCCCTTGCAGCCAAACAAACGCAGAAAGTTTTGGAAAGCACTGAAGTTTTCAGAAGCAGAACTTTATCAAGGACCAATCTGTCAGATCTTGCTGGTGCCATATTAAGAATTAGGAAGCATCAGCATGTGAAAATGCATTTTTACAGGGTAAGTTCTGAAGAGAAACCCCTAGGTTCCACCCTGCCAAGAAGCCGATTCAGGCTTTTTCCACTGTCACCATCACCACGCCAGTGACCTCACCTTGCGGAGGTCTCCACCTTGGCAGTATTCCATAGCCAACAATGGCAGGTCATTGGGCGCAAGCTTCTGCATTCCCTCGGGAACATCGCGGGCAGCCACCACGTTGGGATGGTTCAGCCTAAGGAACAGAAGCGAGACAAGTACAGGTGATCACCAGAACTAGGGCAAACACTTTCTGCAAGAGCTACGTAGTCTCACATATTCACGGTCACCACATTAAAGTCCTACAGGGATACAAATCCCTTGAGAAGCTGAAATAGTGAATTTTATTGGTCTGCAATTCATCCATCCTTTGTGGACCTGGAGACTCGTCCCCATTCCTTGCATCCTGTGTGCAGGCAGTGTTTTCTATCAACAGAAACACACAAAAGATCTGCTTGGAAGCTACAGGAAAACACCTTGCTGATCCATCTGACACAGTCTGCTGCCATCCCCTTGACAAGACCTGAACCGGAGTCAGGCCGCTGCGTCGTCCTGCGCAACCAGCCCAGTGCCCCGAGGAAGCGCACGAGCGTTCTGCTCCACGGAAGGGCGGCTGCGTGGCAGCACAGTGCCAACACTGAAGGCGGCGGCGTGACGGCTGAAGGAGGAAGCCCCGGACTCCGAGGAACGACGGGAGGAGGTTTTCTTCAGCGGGGACCGGGCTCCTACGCGCTCGCCCCGCGGGGGGCCGGTGGCAGGCGGCCCCTCCGCGCCCCGGGCCGGGACTCGAGGGCCGGCCCCGCCCGCCCAGGCCCAGCCCGGCGGCGTTGGGCTCCGCCCGGCAGCGCCGGGCCGCGCCCCGCCGGGCCCCCCGCCGCCTCACCTCTTCATGATCTGGATCTCCAGCGCCCAGCGGTCGCGGTTGCGCGGGCTCAGCTCCTGCCGGCACTGCTTGATGGCCAGCTGCTCGCCGCTCTCCTGCGGGGACAGCGCGGGCCCGGCTAAGCGCGGGCCGGGCCGGGCCGGGCCGGGCCGCGCCGCAGGGCCGCCCGGCGCCTACCTTGTTGTGCCACCGAATGACGTTGCCGAAGCCGCCGGTCCCCAGGCGCTCCTTCATCTCCCAGGGGCCGCAGGTCTGCGCCTGCAAGGCCGGCGGCCGGCTCATGGCGGGGCCGCGGCGCTCCGGCTCCGCAGTGCCCGGGCTGCCGGCGCGGCCGCTTCCGGCTCCGGCGCGGGCGGCGCGTGGTGCGCGAGCCCGCCCTTAAAGGAGCCGCGCTGCCGGGCGCCGCCCGCCCCGGCTCGCCGCTGTGTTGGGCCCGCAGCGCGCCGCTGCTGCTCGAGCGGACGGTCTGCCCCATACAACCAGAATTCGGCTTCGCTTCACGTCTAAAGTTATAGACAAGGTCAGCAAGCGGGCAACAGAGAGGGCTCCTGGACGCACGTCGCACAGATCGCTGCTTTCTTCCTATGCCGTACCCCAATTCTACAACGCCACACAAAAACCTTTCCTAACAGATTTGACAGCGACTACGGAAAAATACCGCTGCAGGGAGTGAAGAGAGGCATCAGAGGGACCACGTTCCCTCCAGACACAGGGAAGCTCTGCTAGGCCCACTCGTGCCAACAAAGCCTACAAATCCTACTGATCACGTAGCATAACGAGGGCTGTGACGGGTACGTGCTGAAACAGAACACGTCGTGTTTTTGTCCTTGAGAGCAGCAGAAGCAAAACTTAGCACAGAACTAACTGAAAATGTGAACAAAGCAGTGATGGAAGGGAAAAAAAGTGTTTCTACTGGATGAAAAGGAAATAAATGGCTTCTGAGATTTTTCTTCGTTAATAAATCAACAATTGCTTTTCTAACAGCAGCAAGATCACAACTAGCTGAGAGCTATACACCTGAGACAACATATACTGTGCAATGAATTCCCTCTCTTGCCAGGAAATAATTCACTTCACACTTCCATCTCCTGATACGTTGGTTTCAGTGCCATTCATCCATCACATACTGTCACCCCGGGACACATCTTTATGCCACATGGTTTCATATATATAATTTAAAATACAAAGTTCCTGCAGAAAGATATGGCTAAGAGCAAAACAACTCCTCAGGAAGACAGTGTCTTATGATGCACAGTTGGCACTGGGTTAAGTGTGCAGTTTCCTCCCCGAAGAAAGAGCAGATGGGACCGGCAGCTTTTCTAAGTGTCATCGTCAGTTTGATATGCTGGCACAAATCACATTTATAATGGGATATTCAAATAAATCATACTATATTTATATCCAGTTTACCATCTCTAAGAGGTGTTAATCTGACCTGAGATGACAAGCTGTTGAAATATGGGCTGGATGAGGAAACAACAAAGTAGACTGAAAATTGGCTGAACTGCTTGGCCCAGTAGTAGTGATCAGTGACCCAAAGACTAATCAGAGGCCAGTAACTAGCAGCGTACCACAGGGGTCAATACTGAGTCCAGTCCTGTTTAACATCTTCATTAATGTTCTGGATGATGGGGCAGTGTACTCTTAGTACGTTTTCAGATGACAAAACTGGAATGAGTGGCTAATGTGCCAGAGGATTGTGCTGCCATCCAGAGGGACCTGGACAGGCTGGAGAAATGAGCTGGCAGGAACCTCATGAAGTTCTGCATGGAGAATTGCAAAGTCCTGCCCCCTGGGTAGGAACAACACCATGACATCCTGGGGGCCACCTGTCCGGAAAGCAGCTAGGCAGAAAACTACCCAGAGGTCTCCTAGAGGACACCGGGCTGAACATACACCAGCAATGTGTCCTTGCTGCAAAGAAGGCTAATGGTATTTCTGGGCTGCATTAGGCAAAGCATTGCCAGCAGGTAGAGGGAGGTGATCTTTCTCCTCTACTCAGCACCGATAAAGCCACTCCTGGAGTGCTGCGTCTGGTTCTGAGCTTCCACGTACAAGAGTGACACGGACATACTGGAGACAGTCTAATGAAGGGCTACAAAGATGAAGGAGATGGTGCGTTCCTCTATGAGGAAACGCTCAGAGAGTCAGGCTGGAGAAGAGATGGCTCAGAAAGGACCTTATCAATGTCTATAAATACTTGAAGGAAGGGTGCAAAAGAGGACAGAGCCAGGTTTAACAAACCCAGCCTTAAATTCAGTTCTAAAACCACTCCACTCGTTTGATTTTTCTGCCACACTTCGACAACGTAGTGCTTTGGGACTGTACCTTCATTGAGCAGAGTTTCATTTTCTAAGATGGACAGTATCAGTCAACATTTAACTCTCTGGTCCTTAACATGCTATTCCTTATTTCTAACCAAGGATCCTAAGTTTTGCTCATTGTCCCCACTTAACTTGGGAATTCCTTTGACCACTTCCTCTCCCAGCAGCACTGTTCATGGCATGCTTTGCTCCACTTACCAGTCAGGGTCTCTGCGCCAAAGATGGATGTCATTCTGACATAGCAGGAGTTTCTCAGTACTAGGACTAAGCCTACAGACCTATGGCCGTGTTAGAAATAAAACATTCATGCATTCATTTTGGGCACTGCCTAGGCCATTCTTCCCTCACATTCCTAGAAGCATGATGAGACAGTTCTTCATATGGGATACTTACTGTTCTCACTCTAATTGAAGCTTAAGTTGTTCAATGCAGAAAAAATGTTTTGAAGACTGAATTTGCTCTCAGACTGGAATAAAGTATGAAGAAAGAAGACTGGCTGTAAAATCCAGTATGCCCTACCGACATCGGCAAGCAAGCATTCCTCCTGCCGCCCCTCCCCCCAAACATTCCCTAATGCCCTGGACACAAGCCACTCTGTCCTAGATCATCCCAAGGTCCTGGCTGCTATCTTTTCTCTCGGGAAGGGGAGGGGGGCGGGAAGCACACCCTCCTGCCCTCTTTAGTCTCCACCCCTTTCAGAGGAGTTTTAAATAAGACGGGAGCTGATCAGAAAGATCATAACAGAGACGTGGAAAACAGAAAGAGGCTCGTCTGGGAAGGAAATCATCAGCAGAAAATAGAAGAGAAAAAGCAAAAAAGGTATGTACTACTCTACACCTGTTTCCAAAAGTGCATTTCCTGTTTTCAACGTTATTGGCATTATCATTAAATACTACTAAATACTATTTATTAAAGCCTACTAGGTTATCAGAGTAGTTAACTAACCAAGCTATTGCTTTTCACCTTTTGAAGATTTATAATGCTGGATAAAACTTTTAGCTTCCAGTTGCTTCAAGAAAGCCTCAGCAAGCTATTCCAGGGAAAGGGCAAATGGCCTCAGGCTCTGAACAGCTAGCAGGGAGGAGCCTCCTGCACAGAGAACACTTCGAAAAAGAACTAGCAAAGGAAGAGTTACAAACCTTATGATGGTAAGGAGAAGCCTAGAGAGCCAGGTGTGAAAGGACAATTCATTGTCTTCCTGGGAGATCAGACTACACATTTCACCCCAGGCTCACAACCAGGATAATGGAGGCACAAAGGGGAGGAGGGGGGCGGGTCATCTTCAGTTCTTCCTAAACATGATTCTTTTCAAATGACAGGAAATACTGAGAATGATTCCCCAAAGGAAGCCAGAGCTTGCAATGCCTGCTTTTTCCACTGCCTTCAAAGACTTCAAAATTTTAAATTACTTTCCCCAAAAGCAAACGTTTGTCCACTGTGATATTCTAAAGAGAAACAGTACAAGTCTGATACTCATCTGCTCAGTTTAGAAAAGGGATACGGCAGCACTTTCCCCAAAAGGCAGGAAAAGGCATCAAGGACCTGCAGTCCTTTGTTTGATCTAGACCAAGATGGTGGTTTATCAGCAAGAGAGCTGCTAATGCTAAAGATTTAGAACTGAAGCAAGTATTCTATACTAGGTAACTAGAAGGGATGGGGGGGAAGCTACCTTTACTTGTTACCAATGATGTTCTGTTTGACCTTGATAAGCTATACCCCTTTTTTAGGTCTTATGCCACATCTATAAGATAATACTCACACTCTCACTCTCGCTACTTAGAAGAGCTGTTAATAATAAATTAATAGTCAAAATATGCAATTTAAAGTATTCCTGATGATGATGCTTCAGCAAAGACACTGCATCTGCAGCATTCCTTATCTGCATCCAATTCCAGGTCTGTACTGAGGTATATGCTACTAGCACAATACCTGTACCGTGTGCAACGACTCACGACTTGCTGATCTATTTGGTTAGCATGGAATATCCAGTCTCCAGTGAAATGCTATAACACGTTAGTCACAATAATGTTTTTCCAGCTTACTCCATTCCATATCGGCTATCATAAAAGGCATACCTTAAAAAAACATGTATAGAGCTGACTCTTCTACAAGCAGAAAGTCCTCATTGCAAGCCTGGTTATCTACTTTATCAATTCACTCCATTCTTTAAAACCTTCATACTGTTTTTCAAACTTTTGCTTTTAGCCAAGCCTCCTAATTCATTCCCGTGAGTTCTATTTCCCTGTTCTCTCTGTTTCTCTTTCAAAGGGCAATACTTCCTTATTACTCACATGTCCTAAGTGTGATTATGAACAAAACAGGCAGCTTCTGAATCATTTAGAATTCTAAAAGAATTAAGCCTGAGAGCCTCTAAATTTAGGGTATCATATATCCTTGTTTTACTGTACCTCAAAGCATAGAATCAGAACATCAGAATGACACATCTAGGCCTCTGTCTTATTGCTAGAGTATTTCTTGATCAGAGAGGAAACAAGATGAAAGCAGCAGGCACAAACTGCTTATGAGAGCAGTACCAGACAGTACATTGGTTGAAGATTTCTGCCTGGAGTCTTGTAAACATGCTATTTTTCAAAGAGCCATGTGGTTTCAGTTTGATAGGGCTTATCATTCAGAACATTCCAATTGATTGGCATGTATCGTACCTTTCTCAGGACTGAAAACAAACATCTGGCAAAACCTGTTACCAGTTTTCCAAGCATAGTGGGACAGCAGCCACCAATGGATGGACAGGCACGGGAGAGGGGAAGAAGGAAGGAAGGGCTGTAGCATTGCAATATAAACTAGCCAGAACAGGGGGCAGGAAAAGTAACTGGAAGCAAGGATGCGGTATCTGACACAAGGCAACTTCAGGGATACATTCTGTAGCACTCCGCACTAGAAGTATGTACAGCATAAGACTAGAATCTACTTGTACAGCAGATAATACAGGATAAACTTAATTATAACATTAAGCCACTCAAGTAATTCATAAATAGGGGCTCTTTTCATGTCAGTTTCCAAGACTGAAATAGCTCCCTGTTTCTCAACCTCCCTTCCTTCACTAAAACTAGCTACAGTTAGTTTCCTTCTGGTATCAGGCACCGAGGACTTCTTCCAAGATAATTAATTAGGCCAGCTCTGCCACTCCGATCTCCCCCAAAAAAAGTGTTGCCGGTGTTGCCTTGTTTCCAGAGAATCTTAGCATGTACCTCAGAAATAAAGTCTCCACAGTTCCTCATAGCGCTTCCCACAGAATAATGCTAACAAAGCAGCTCAGGTAAGTAGTTTCACTTCATGATCTTTCCTACGCAAAGTCTAGGCTAGCAGAATCTTGTTTTTTAAAGCAGTCAGCAAGAAATTCCAGCCTCCTCCACAGATGGCAACAAAGATGACTGGTGGTGCTAACAATTAGCAATTTAAAATCCTGCAGCTGTGAGATTCAGAACACATCCCTGCACAGCTCCAATAATGAGCAACAGCTGCAGGGATTAAGGATAATATAATACAGGGTTTCAGCAGCAGCCCAGTGACTTCTGCGTGATTTTGGATTATGCATTACAGCTTTGGGAACACCACTGGCTGAGTTCAAATGCAGTTAGCATATTCCTGTGAAGTCAATGCCTGTTTGGAAAACTCAGGTCGTGTGTTTTTTAAAGGCTTGCTGTGTAATGCAAAATGCTTCCTAAGAGGTCAGAAAGGACTTGAAAGTATATGGAGATTACTACAAAATCTGCATACTAATATGTACCCCTGAGAGCTGCTCTGGACCACATGGATTTCATCAAGATGTGACACAAAGACAAGACTTGCAGCAACTAAGGCTCTCAGAAGCTGTTCCTGTGAATCTCTTCAGTCTGACTTGCAACTTTGTCTCCCCTTGGTGCAGGCTAATCATGAGAAACCACTATCCAGTATGTTATAGAGCAGCCCTAGAGACTGGCAATGGAAACAAGAGCCTGCCCTCTGCTCTACCTCATCCCTGTCTCTTGCTGCATAAAGCTGCCAAAGCGATTTGAGGGAATAAGACATGCAGTTGTGATTGCACAGAAGTGACACACAGAATGAAATGGTGTAACAATGAAAGCACCAGATCAAAAGCTAGCCTGCCGGATGTTCAACATACTCTCAATTTTTAGCAAAAACATACAACAATAGTAGAAACTGAAAGCTCAGCAGGGCCAAAAAGGGAGAAGCTGTAGAAATACTGAAAAATGAAGACATAGCAACTCACCTATCACCACCACCTACCACAAAGCATCCCCACCTATCATCGCCATAGTCTCCTTGCCAATGCAATTCATCAGCAAGCAGCTCTCACTCTCACCCAAAGAAGCAGCCTGGACAGAAAATACAAACCTTCTTAAACTATTGTTATTAGCAGATTTCTGTGCCACTGCAAGAGATCTCTTGGATGGGACTCAGTGACCTGAATCTCAGTTAACACTTTCTAATCAATGTTACATTCCTTTATTAGACAAGTCATCTCTTTAATAATGGGCATGATACTGTTGGCTTCCAGCAACCTTGGGAAAAAGGACTTTCAATTTCCTTCTACAAGTGTTATTCTCCAGGAAACACACTCTGAGTTTCCTCCAGATCCACGAGGTTATGCTTTAGGGTTGTAGGGTTTCTACATTTATCAAGTATAAGCACAACTAGGTCCAGCCTGGCAGTTTCCTCTGTTCAGGGACACCAAGACAGCTAAGCCTAATTGCTGAGAACTACACAGTAGAAAGTGGGACTTAATGTAAAAAGCATTTTCATCATTTAAAACCTTAATTTAAACTCACTGCTTTGAATGTAACTCACTCTGTAAAACACTTTTGTTGAACTTTTTTTTTTAACCTTCTATAGATAACTTGAGATCTGGAGATGATGTGGAAAACACTCCCATATCTCCTCTTGCTGATGGGAGCAATCACAATTACTCAATGCCAGGTAAGGAGGTAAATAATGCTCTTGCCATCTGCAGGCACTCAACCTTGTTTTCAGCAGCATTTCCTTGCTAGCGACTCCAACTGTCTGCATCAGACAAAAGGAGGATCTCATTCTATCGCTATAAATCAGAGGAAGGAAAGCCATATGAACCAGTCTATGTCTAATATGGGATTTCTACTAATGTGTTATCCTGTCTGGTTTTCATTTCAATAAGAAAGTCACCTCCAAATCTTCCTTGTGTACCTGTTCAGCCAGATACTATTCACAGTTAGGAAGAGATCCATCACAATAACCCTTTCATTTCCTTTCCGTTGGTCTCACCTTCATCGTTATTCTCATGTACAACTAGCCATTGATGGTTTCCATGTCCTCTCATTCCAAGCTTCACATTGCATAGCTTAAATAAACACTGCACAATTCTAAAAAGTTTAGTATCTTTCTCAAAAAATTGTTATCTCAGCCTTCCTCTTTCTTTTTATGCTGTTCTTTCTTCTGTGCCTGATCAAAGAAGTTTTCTAAATGGGTTTCATGCTTAAAACTTTAAAATATTTTATTTAATTGGCTGCAAGAGATGTATCTCTACCTTTCTCCTCCTTCCTCCCACCCCAATTTCAGTACTTAAACATGATGGATAACAAGTGAAAGGCTTGTGCCAAAGGAAGGACCACACTCCATTGCATACACATGATCCAGTCCATGCTGAGCTCCTGTTATGACTAGCTAGTAAAATATGCTTTGAAAAAAAATCAAAACTAATCAAGGTACAAAGGCTCATGAGGAAACTGCAAGCAACAGCTGCTGAGCAAAAGTAACTGCTTGCTCATATTTTTATGTCTTTGGAAAATATTTCCTTGGACCTCCTGCAAATAGCAGAAAGCTGACAAGCTAACAGTTGCAATGCCCCAAGAGTACATAATCACTTCACACCTGATGCAAGTACAACACATCACCAAGTTCACATCACCCAAATGACAAACAATAACCTTATAATTGGTGGTAATTCAATGATTTGCAGTTTTCAGTACCCATGCTGAAGTACTGAAGGCACTTTTCACTACTCTGATTTGCAAGACCTCAAGAGGAGGACTGTCCCTTTGGAGGCACCTGTTCTCTCAGTTTTCTTAAGAGAGCGGTTACTCACAGAATTAACCTTCTTTGCTTGCAGAGCTGGCACATGCGTTACAAACGGGGAGCCAGATCTAGAGGTAAGCCAGGCAAACTACAAGTGCATTATCTGGAGCTTTATGAGCACAGGACATGAAAGCAGATGATGCTGAAGGAATAGAGCCTGAAAGCTGTTCTCCATGGTTGGGGGGGGGAAGGGTGGAATCTGAGAATGGCAGATTCAGAAGACAAAATACTAGAGTATTAATACCATCTACAGCTCAAAGAGCAAAGTCCGTCTTCCCCCACCCCCCGTTCTTCACTAGCAGAATAGAACATCCAGCAGCATAATAGTGAGAGAGATGGGACAATTTGGGTCTGGGAAGGAGAAAGGGTTGCCTGCTAGACAGATGCTCCCATCATGGATACTTTTTATCCTGGAAAGAGAAAAGAGTTCTTTTGCTAAACCAAGTCTTTTCAGTGAATCTCTAAAAGAGATTCCTTTCTCTAATTACAGCCATTTGCACAGACTATTCATCTGGAGAAATATACCAGCACAGGGGGAGCTGGCTGAGGCTCTCAAGGAGCCGAACAGAATACTGTAGGTGCGACAACGGTCGGAGTCGCTGCCACACTGTTCCCATCAGAGGTGAGTATGAAGAAGAAAAAGAAAGGAAAGGGTAGGAGATGACATCCTAAAGAACTCCACCGTCAGGGAAGGAGATATCACATGGAAAACCTTGCTTGAAATGAAAGCATTAATATGCACTAACTCAGGCAGAACTAAGGAAGAATGAACAAGGGGCTGAGAAAGGCTCATAATAGTGAACGTGGAGAGAATGGAACAAAGGAAGAATGTGGCCCTACATACGTTTAGGCAGGGGGAAGTAGATCAGGCTAAAGGAGACTGACAAGAGGACAGGTGGGTACATTGCCAGCTGTTTACTTCTGTGAATTCTAACTGTTTCTTGACTTTTCTTTACTGCACAGCCTGCACTAAAAATAAATGCTACAATGGGGGCCAGTGTTCACAGGCATATTACTCCCCACAGCTCTTCATCTGCCAGTGCCACCAAGGTTTCTCTGGGAAGCAGTGCGAAATAGGCAAGTATAATGTATCAGTTAATGGGAACAATGCTGCTGGTTTTAGCTATGTAGTGCAGAAAGAAGAGATACTCAGAAACTGCTACTGTATACTGGGCTCTCTGTTAAGGTGTCTCTTTTCATGGTAAAGCTAATACTACAAAGGACCTTTGAGAAGGACACCTAGGTTGATCTCAGTGTCTCTTGATAAAACACTAAGTTTTGAAACTGAAGATATTTGTATATCCTTACAATTTGCTTGGAAAGACATTTTCACCAACTTACAAGACAAGGCACCTGGGAGCCAAGTTTAAGCAGAACAAGAGACAGGAGAAGCAGTGTGTGATGCTGTCCTTTTAGTAATGTTTTGTTCCCTTTTGCTCAGATACTGAAGTTAAGTGCTACAAAGATGCTGGAGTAACATACAGGGGTATGTGGAGCAGGACAGAGAGTGGAGTTGAATGCTTGAATTGGAATATCAATGGCTTGATGGACCAGACATACAGCGGCCAAAGAAAGGATGCTGCTGAGCTGGGATTGGGCAATCACAACTATTGCAGGTGAGGGACTCATGACTCATGTCAGAGCTGTAAGAATCTGCCCATTCTGAGAGCTTGGGGCAAAAGGGAGGCTGTTTCATACCAGCCACAGAACACTGCATACAGGTGCACATACAGTATAGTACAAGAGCAGCAACTGCAACTTCTATAGATAGATCTCAACTTCTGATCCATCTAGAGTAGATGTTTATGCTGGACTAAAATATGCATGCCTTTCTCACCCCATAGTCTTCCCTTGTGCCCATTTGCATCCTTCTCAGTGCCTAAAACTCCCTTTGCAAGCCAGTTTCCTGCCACCTATGCCTGCAGATCTAGATCCTCCTCACAATTCTAAAATATAGTGCTTCCTACAAATGAACTAAACTGCACAAACAAGTTAGCCGGTCCTGCTACTGGCTGTCTCATCCTCACCTCCACATACTCTTTGCTTTTATAATTAAAATAAGAATACAAATTACTTTTGGTGGTTCACTCTGCACTGCTGAGCAGGATCAAGTTACTGTACTAGATGACACACTTGAGACTAATAATGACAGTTTTATAATGATGCGTAATGTCTTTATAATATTGCATAAAGGCATTATGCATTAACTCTTTCAGAAACCCAGATGAAGACTCCAGACCTTGGTGCTATGTCTATAAAGGGGGAAAGTACATCTGGGAATACTGCAGTGTACCCTCCTGTTCAAAAGGTACATGCAGGACAGGGAACGGACTTTAAAGCTTCCATGATTCACTGCATATATAAGGGTTCTCTGTAGACTTCTGTAACTGAAAAGTTAATATTCTCATGTTAAATCATGTTTAAGCTTTTTATATTTATGACACAGAGAGACTGACATAAGTAGAGCTAATATATAGATGCCTTGACAGAAATGACAATAGGAACAGCTGATGGTTTACATGCATCAGTTAACATCCAGCTTTCTTATTGAAGTTGGGAACAACAACTGCAAAACTGGAAGAGGCACGGATTACCGAGGCAGTCACAGTGTTACCAGTTCTGGAGCTACCTGTTTGAGGTGGAATTCTCAACTCATTGTTAGCAAGCTATATACTGCATGGAGAAGAGATGCTTACCAGCTAGGCCTTGGCAGTCACAATTTCTGCCGGTATGTATTGTTATAGAATGAATTTAATAAATAAATAAATAACAGTAAGCTTTCTTGTGGTACTCCCGAGGCAGGGCATGTTGTTTACATGGGTTATTAAAGCCAGGTTATTTAATCCATGTTGTTTACATGGGTTATTAAAGTAGAGGCAATACATTACAGTGGAGAATAAAGCTCACTGCCAATAGTAATCTTCATTCCACTTGACTTCTGTATACTTCCCTAACATTGGACTATATTAAGAGAAATTCCACACGGCCCTGTGCTCTCTTTATCTCTAGAAAAAAACAAAAAGAATACAGTCAGATCCCCACCTGCTCTCTTCAGGTGTCTCCTTCTCCCCAAAATCCCTGCAAACCTGGTGATACAAGTTTTTCTTCTCCTTCCTGTGCTGCAGGAATCCTGACAATGACAACAAGCCCTGGTGCCACATACTGAAAGGAACTCAGCTCACATGGGAGTACTGTAACGTGCCTACCTGTTGTAAGGCTCCTAACACTCCTGATTCTTCTTTCTTTGTGGCATTACTGTTCGGTGTGTTGCAAGTCTCTTACAGTAAGAGGTGGGGAAAAAAGCTACTTGGGGTAAATAGGGATTCTGCAGGTCAGCTGTTTTAGAAGTACCTTCTCTGCCGGAAGAGAAGACTGCAGAACTGGGAGACAGAAAAGACAGGGTTTCTTTACTATATTTTTTCAAATCTATACAAGTTTCCTAGGAAACAGGAATGAGTCAGATACTAAACAGTTGATGCCAGGCTGCCTTGATATGCAGTGACAACTAACAGACTCTTAACTCAAACTCAGTGCAAGAGTTCCTGAACACATGTTTGTCATCCACAGCCACCTGTGGCATACGGCAGCGTAGAGTACACCAGTACCGCATAAAAGTCGGCTCCCATGCAGACATTGAAGCTCACCCATGGCAAGCTGCCATCTTTGTGAAGTATCGCCGAGCACCTGGAGAGCACTTCCTTTGTGGAGGAATTCTGATCAGTTCCTGCTGGATTTTGTCAGCTGCTCACTGTTTTGAGGAAGGGTGAGCTGAGGATTCAGTACTGTCTGGGAAATCGTACCAAAAATTCTGGAAAATGGAAGCATCCAGTATTAGCCTTACTGGAAGGGTGAAAGACTTGAAAAAGCCATTAACTCTATAGAATTATTTTGTGGAGTAAAATGTGACCAACGTTACAGACAGGCAAACTGGCTGTATGGCATTAAGGTACCACAGCAAAATACCAAATAGGTGAAGAACAAAGCTGTCAGTATAGAATGCAGAGCCACTGAAACTTGATTAACAGCAACGGCCTTACAGAGGAGGTTTGCCAGGGTGCAATTGCTCTAAGCAATTACTGCAAAAACTAAGGCAAATAGGACATCTGAGGTTAAACTGCTCGGGCAATGAAGTAGTAATAGTGCTAAAGTAAGAAAAGTAGAAGTTCCAACAGCACATCTTCAAAGAAAGGGTCCATTCCAGTTAACACAGGAAGAAAGTAAAACTTTCATTTTTCAGCTTTAGTACTGATCAGCTGAAGATTGTGCTGGGCAGGACTTCACGAGCAACTCCTGAGGAGAATGAACAGAACTTTCAAGTGAAGAACTACATTGTGCATCAGAGATTTGACTCTGAAAATTATGACAATGACATTGGTAAGAACTTCTCCGACATCATGATTTGATAGGTTATGATTTGCTCAAGCTTGATGTTAGTCAAGTAGTCATTTTTTCTCTCTTCAGCTCTGCTGCAGTTGAAATCTGACACAAAAGACTGTGCTATTGAAACAGACACTGTCCGTGCTGCCTGCCTCCCAACACCAAACTTGCAGCTGCCTGACTGGACGGAATGCGAGATCTCTGGTTATGGCAGAAACGAAGAATGTAAGTAGAAGATATACCGGGTCCAAAGTCAGGTCCCCCTGCCCTCAAAGAATTCAAGCCCTTAGTATTGTTTGACGTGTGACCCCCCCCAAAAAATTATTTTATGGCTTATATCAGCACTCCAAAACGTACATGTAAGTGAAACATATACAAAAAGAAGTTTTGGTCCAAGTTATTTCATTCATCTGAGATCTGTCAGCAGCATGGGCTAGTGGAGTCTTGAAACTTTCCAATAGTAAAAACACAAAAAATGACAGAATGGATAACAGAAAAACTGCAGTCAAGGCTCCCACATTTCTGCTGTACTGAGATACTTATTGCATTTAACATTAAACTTAGACATTGTCATTCTGACAGAAATCCATTTCTGTTGAGATTACAGTTGCAGGTAGTTGCATTATTCTAAAAGACACATTGGCTGTGCAGTGATTAGCAAAAAAGCTAAAGAGGTGATGATCCTAGATATATATTATAAGGCCAGCCAAATGAGTTAGAATAATTCAGTTGGAAGGGACTTAGGAAGATCATTAAATCCAACTGCCTGAACATTTCAGGGCTAACCAAAAGTTAAAGCATATTACTGAGGGCATTATCCAAATGCTGCTTGAACAATGACAGGCATGGGGCATCAATCCCCTTGCTGGGTGAATGTTTTTTTAAAATGAGCTATTTTAAAAAGCACAGCCAAACAAGAAACAGGAATAAAACGTGTTTGGAGATATACACAGTCTGACCTATATTTCAAAAAGGAGCAAAAAAGCAGCTATTTTGCTGGTATTTTCTACTTATTTCTTTTTATTCTCTTTAAATTGTAAACGCTGAAGCAGCGACTGTGAAGCATCTGTCATAAGAAGTCCAAATCATGATTTGTGCTGTTAAGGTTTTTGGAACAGACTTGAAAATTTAACATATGAGTGTACCGTATGCTTTTCAAGCTAGTCCTTCACATTGTTTACAGGGAGTACAGAATAAACTCATTCAGAGCAAAGGGATACTGCAATTGTAATTCAAAACTGGACTGAAAAACAATCCTGCCAATGTTCAGCTTTGTGAACACACAAAACAAAAATAAATCTATTCCATTCTAAAATAGCACACGTGTATTCCTATCTAGTTACTCAGTGTTGTGTACATCTGTTTTTTCTTAACAGAAGTCTAATACTAAAAAGTCAAGGTTACATTTCATACAGGTAGTGATTTTTAGATGCAGTTACTATGACTTCATTTAGATTGATGTAATTTGTGCAAAGGTGACTTATCCATCCAAGAAACCTAGCGCTCTTTATTTTGCACCCAGTAGGAACCTCTGAAACATTGCTAATATTGCTTGCTAAGAAAGCAATATTCTCTCTCTACTAGATTAAAGTTGTTCTCATGAGCAAAGCAGAACCCTCAAGAATTAAAAAAAGACCCTTTT
The DNA here is from genome assembly GCF_013377495.2 of Cygnus atratus. Classification (NCBI taxonomy): domain Eukaryota; kingdom Metazoa; phylum Chordata; class Aves; order Anseriformes; family Anatidae; genus Cygnus; species Cygnus atratus. The sequence goes on from NC_066388.1 coordinate 53,317, forward strand.
GGCAAGGAAATTGTGCCACCCTCCCCTCCTGCCACTAGCTAGTTTTTTGTCTCTTCCCCAAACTGCAGAAACTGAGTTGCAAAGTTTTTATAAGTGTATGTGTATATATATACATATATATCCATGTCCCTTCCAGTTTCTCCCTTCTATTCAGAGCACCTGAAGGAAGGGCACGTCAGACTATTTCCAGCTAGTCGGTGCACAACACAGCATCTAGACAACCGGACAGTTACAGACAATATGATATGCGCAGGAGACACAAGGAACCTTGATGATGCCTGCAAGGTAAAGCCAGCTCTGTTCCTCTTTTCTTTCTAGGCCTGTCCTTTATAGTGCAAACGAACCAAACAAAAATATTCAGAAAATAATTTAAAGAAGTCCTGCATTTGACTACATGAAATTCTAGTAAACTTCTGTTCAGTAGGACAGAACTGCTGGCTCCTCTTTCATTTTTTTTCTCCTTTTTTTCTCCCCTCTCCTCATAGCTGAGAATGCAGGCCACGTTCAATCAAGCAAATCAGAATACAGACTGAAAATTCCAAATACAGGAAATATCACAAAACTGAGCAGGAAACTCCACCTCAGCAGGGTTTCCTAATGTTTTCTCTTATGTGAACCACCAAAACATTCAGCAGTAGGTTCTGTAAGAGATGTAGGTGCCACTCTACTGGAAAGTGGAGAATAAAATAATAAAGACTAAAAGATAGTGGAGAATGAGCAGCTGTAACATGAGAAACAGGAGAGCACGCATTAAATTATAATACCTAAAACAAAGATCGACATTTCTTCAGTTTCAACATCTCTTTAATGTTCATGATTTACTATTACTCACAACAGTATGAAGAAGCCTGGACTTTTATAGTTTGAACTTTATAGTTGTGTTTTTTTTTTTGTTCTTAGCAATACCTCACCTACATTTCATAAATAACTGCCATACAAAGTTAGACACTTTAGTGTTAGATTGTTTTCGGCCTCCCCTGATACAAGAGAAGCACTAATGGAGGCTGCCTGGAACACAGAAGTTGCTTATGTAAAAGGGTTGTTACTAAGAGCATTAGAAGCATGGTGTCTCTTGATTTGTGAGTATATTAAACGGGACATTTAGGAAAACACAAGAGATGGCATCTAATGCACAATTAAAGGCAGTGAGAAAAAAAAACAATACAAAACACAAACAAAAAAAGGTGATTCTTTACTAACCTGGTACTTCTCTGCAGGGTGACTCTGGAGGGCCTCTGGTCTGTATGAAGGATGATCGAATGCATCTAATTGGAATCATCAGCTGGGGAATAGGTTGTGGCCGCAAAGACACACCTGGCGTTTATACAAATGTGAATCGTTATCTTGACTGGATTCAGAACAACATGAAATCCTGAAGAAGAAAAATGAACTATCCACAATTTTGTGACCATGCCCTTGCAAATTCCTTTGGGGTGTTTTAAGGATATTAACAGGGCATCCTGGTTGCCCAGATGCTTATGTCTTTCTGTAAAAAAGGAAGACAAACTGCCATGTGTGGTAAGGGCACTTTCTCAAATTACTCCCTTTTCCCCACTACAGGTTATCAGAAGCAGAGTCCTTCCCCTCATCCCCCTTACATCTCCAAGCTTTGTCGTTTCATCAGTCCCATGTGTACAATTGAAAACAAAGGTTGGCTTGCAAAATGAAAGCTATATTGTTTTGGGAATGGGAGTGAACAGCAGGCAAAGGGGACAGATTTCATTTCCTGAAACTTTCATCTCCCTTTTTTGAGGGAACAGGACTCAAACATTGTCAAGGATGCTCAATGACACATGGACATATGTCTTCCATAACACTGCCCTAGGGCATATAAGAACATATTTCACAAAGGGGATTATTTATTATTCAAATTAATTTCCACAAACCCCTCCCCCCCCCCCCCCCCCCCCCCGAAGGCATACTAATTTTCTAGCATTTAAAGCATGAGAAACTTTCCTGTGTCCCCCTTTGAACAAGGGGCTAGAAGAGGAAGTTTCATGATCTCATGTGGAATAACAAGAACGTATGTTAAAAGTGCAATGGAAAGATGTGTACTTTCTTACCCAAAACACAGCTGCCTGCAATGAGGTGAATCCTTGAAGGGAGTCTTGAGTTTGAGCCCTTACTCTGCACAGATTCTTCCTAGCTCAGGCTGTTCCCATTTGGGACTCACAGAGCAAAAAGAACATATTGTGTAATGTCCACTTCACAAACACACTGCAGCAACATTTTTTTTTTTTGGGGGGTAGGGGTGGGGTGGGCAGAATAAATAAATAATCTTTTGATGTACTTGTCTATAAAATTCTGAATTTTACTTTTTTTAATACTATGCAGGTATTTTAAGCTATTCTGTGCTTGTCTGATTTAACAGTAAGCTTTCCACCACTGTAAGAACAACTGACAGGTCTAAACTCGTCCACCAAAATATTAGAATCTACCCTTACCCACTGAATTTACTACGCTCTTACTAACACAGGATCAAAAATGGATTTGCAAATAAAAATGTTATTTCTTATTTGGCTGTAAGTTTAAAATAAATTCCAATCCAGATTAAGTTCTTTCCTTATGAAATTTTACTTCATTATTTAATGAAGTAAAAGAAGTAAAATTATTTGATTTTACTTCATTATTTAAGCGGATTTCAGACTCCAATAGATATAGCAAGGCTCTAGGTGTGGGCTACTTATTTCCATATCAATGTACCACTTGCTTTTTCAGTTTGGAACAGATTCGTTAACAGAGTCTAAGCGATCCAAACAAACACAGGATTGTTACATGTTATAAAGAAAATAATTAATTTTAGCTCTTCAGACAACAATTTATTCCTAAGCTTATAAAATCAATTGTATGAAGACATTCATCTCCCTAAGGTACCCACTATCCAAGGTCCAGTTGTTATAATTTACCTTCATCCTCAAACTTCAACTGTGCATCTTGTAAAGACCACACAAACCACTCTGAAATGACACAGATGACAGGTGAAAATTAATTTTATTGATGCCCTTGTTGAAGCTTATATTTGCACTGAATATGTTCAGCACTAAGGCCACCTGCTGTGGCATTCACCAGTTGAACTGAAAATTGCAATTCCAAAATCAAGATGTCACTCATCTACTGCAAGTATCCCATCACAGGCAAAACAGAATTTGTGTTAGCCTTCGTTTAGGGCCACCTTGTTCCGTTCACAAGCATGAACTACACACATGCTGGACTTCACAGCCACCTGACAAATGCTGTAGTCCATAAGCTACTGTACATGTAACAAGTTCTGATACCAGAGAAATTAACACATTGGCATCTAGTGGCCAAAGAACACATTACAAACAATATGGAACAGTGCATATGCCTCATTTTATATTTATGTATGCTATACAGAGAGAGATGCAGCACAGACTGGGATGGGCTTATGCAGCAACAGCTCCTGCAGAAGGGATGGTCCCAGTGAGAAATCCAACACAGGCTTGAATCCACCTGCACAGCAGCTAATTGAGACAGGAATTGGAATGTGGTACAGCCAGAAACATCACAAAGGTACCAGGACATAATTATTTCAAATAAAGTCATAAGCAAGCAGGAGAACATTGGTATCACCTTCATTTGCAAATAAAAATGTTATTTTAGGCAGGTTTTTTTTTTTTTGGTTACTTTAGGTATGTTAGGCAGAAAGAAAAATAGGTTCCAACAAGTTACTGGGATAGCAATTGTCTTCATTTATTTGCAGCTTCAGTTTCAAAGAGTTTCCATCAGAGTGCTATGTCTCCAAGCAAATTCTTGTCCTGCCTCTGCCTCCTCCCTGACTCCCCAAAGAAGCCAGGAGAAACACTACCTCCAAATATTGAGGAAATAAGAACAGAAGCAGAATTACATTCAGATGTCGCCATCCGTCAGTTATAAGATAAGAAGTGCTACAGGTGGCTCTTCAGAGGATTCCATACTAAAATTTGGATGGGTTTCCAGTTACTCCCCAAAGATTCAAGAAACTTAACGACCATGATAGATTACAAAATATCAAGGAAAAGTGTTCATTTTTTCCTGCTTCCTCCCTCTGTGGCACCACCCCCAATCTCAGGCTTCTTAAAATCCCATCCTGGCTGGGACAGTCTACCTTTTCACTTCTTTCAGTCTCATCAAGGCAGAATGGCCAGCTAATATCTGCTGCCAAGAACTACAGCTCTCCAACCAAACATCCAGTGATGGGGAAGGGCAGATGCCAGACCATCACAGTGCAATAGAACGTTGTGGAAATTCAACTTCATATCAGCTACAAAAGGGATAAAAGCCAGCCAAAACATAAGGAACAGGATGTACAAAAGGGAATAAATCCCTAGAATTTCCTTTAAGACAGTAAGATGAAGGTGGTACAAACTTATATCTGACTCACTAGTCCCAAGTGACCTGAACTCCTCTCCCATCTGCCATTGCTGCTAATACTTCAGGCTTATTTAGGGATGAGATGGCTTCAGGTCAACCTTACTTTTCCCTTCTCCCCAGCACACTAAGTGCTGGTTATCCTGATCAGGCTAAAGGCAAGGGAGCAACCCTAAACAGATTGGGGAGATGCTATATCCAACAGCTAGGGATAGGAGAAACAGGAAAGTGCTTTTCCTCACTATCATGATGCTTTAAGTTCGGACTTGGAACTTTCCAGCCTTAGTCATGTATTTTATCCCCTTGAAGGGCTTGTACTTCTCCCCATACATGTCCAAGCGATTCACCTTCAGTCCTAAAAGCAAACAAATACAGCATAAGACTGACTGCTGCCACAAACACAGACCTTCAGGATAAAGGAACAGAAGAGCGTACTAGAGGGGCAGAGAGCAAGCTTTAGCAAGCAGGAAACGGAGGGGGGAAAAAAAGCAAAAAATAAAAACATAAAAGCTGACAATTGCTAATTGTCAGAATCATTCTTACAAACACAACCATACTCTGAAATTATGTATGAGGCTCTAAGCAAGAAACGCAAGAGGATGTACATAGGCTGTTTCACAGAGCAACAGAGAAGAAATCTATTTATCTGTTGCCAAAGCACACAATTTTCAGATAGGATGTTCTGAAGAGAAGGTCTGAAGAGCTACATCAGCTACATGCAGAGTAAACACTTCGACAGAGAAGAAAACATACCGCTTCTTTACCTGATGGTCACTTACCAGATATAGCCAGCTGCTGAATTTTAAACTGCAGGTTAATAGTGGGGTTTTCATCGGGTTTTGATGTCCCAGCTTGCAGGTTCATGCTTCCCTTCAGACTTGGCAGCTTCTGGGGGTTTATTTTCCCCACATCCCATGAGAGCAACTTCAAGGAACAACAAATGCAGCAGTCAAGCAGAAATACAGTAACAACCTCTAAAGAATAATCCCCTTCCAATGACAATTTTTAACGTTTCTCTATGAAAAAGCTCTTTGTCTCAGTATCTTGCCTTTCATATTGGACATACAACACACACTCCTCCTCTCCACCCAGTCGGGTCCTCCACTTCAGACATAGTAAAGACTTAAGGAGCAGCTGTCTCAGAGACCCTTGTTCTCCCTCTCTTTCCAATGATGTTCCCCAGAAGTCTACCATCAATGGTATTTCCACTATTTGTGCTAAAAGCCACAATTGCTATGGGTAACGGTGACATAGATAACACAGAATCACCTCCTTTCTATGTGGCTGAAGCTGTGTTGCCTGATGTTCTACTGTGGATAAACTTCTAAGTTCGCAGAAAGATAATATTGAACCAGTGGGGAGGAGGAAATTACTAACCAACTGAAATCCTCATCATTTGCAAAGGATCAAGTCTTAGCATGCAGTGCATGACAACCAGATATGCAGAAATCCGTAAACCAGTCACTAAACTACTGTCTCATCGTATAACACCAGTCCTCGTACTTCCTGCACACACTATGCAACCAAAACTAAATCCATTCTGGCACTGAGCTATTTGCTGTCGGGCGTAAAACAACTTCTTGAGTGCAATTGTTCAAAAACCAGGGGTATATTAAGTTCTCACCCAAGAAAAGATACTGCCTTCAGGGCATCAACATTCAAAGGAATGATCTTGAAAGGATGAATAAGTCAACTTCATTTGCTGAAAGATTTACATAAATAAATAAAATCTACTTTCTCTCACCTTTGTAACTGGGTCAAAGATGTGTGCTCCTTGTGAGGGTGTGAGGCTCATATTTAAGACACCTTTTGGCATCTGGCTAGTGACCATCACTCCCTCTATAGTCTTCCCCATAGTCTGCTTTGGCCCCACTGTGATTTCAAAGCGTCCCAGTGAGCCGCTATCACGGAAACTGATGTTGTGTTTAACATAGACAGGAATTGCCACAAGACTAGAATAAAGACAATAACAAAGAAACCTTGTGAATTTCTTGCCTTCATCTTTGCTTTTCAATGTTCCCAGTAAAAAAGGGCAAGGACTACAGCAGAGAAAGCAATGAGATCTATGTTCTTTATTTACCAAATCAAAGAGCAAAGTCATAATGCTGTCCTCAAGTCTTTCTTACTATTAAAAAAAAAAAAAAAATCAAACTTCCCATATCTTAGTTTTCCACTGTCATACAAGACAGGTAAGGACACCCAATGTGATAGGAGAATTGAGCAAGAGAGGGGAGAAACTTTTCACATGTCACAACCAAGATGGTAAGTAGTCCCAGGCAGAGCAACACCACTTGAACTGCATGCTTTCAGTTTGACTTTTCCCCCCACACTCCTTTTCAACTACTTGAGGTAAGAGTGACAAAGTCTAACAAAATGCTTTAACATCTGTAACCCCAACTGCTAGTCAGTAGCCTGCTTCCAGAAAAGAGTGCAAACAGCTGACAAGAACTTGTAGTTTCATTAAACTAACCCTAACCCTAACCCTAATCACTTTCGAACACTGGGTCTGTCCCCTCCCAGCTCCTGCTGCACCCCCAGCCTGCTCGCTAGCAGGACAGAGCGAGAAGCTGAAAAGTCCTTGGCTTGGTGTAAGCATTGCTCTACAACAATTAAAACATCAGCATGTTATCAGCGCTCTTCTCATCCTAATCCAAAACATAGCACCCTGCCAGCTACTAGGAGGAAAATTAACTCTGTCCTACCTGAAACCAGGACAAAAAGACATCGAAAAAATCAACATGATTATCAAACTAGTTTGTTTTATCTTAAAAAAAAAAATTGTAAACACAGGAAATTAACAGCCCGGTTACTCCATACTGCCTAATTCATTCTCACTCTAGATTGTTCATCTGCTACCAGATTTTGACAGATGCAGGTTGACCAGTAAAAAGAGACCAGAATCACTGCTCCAAACAAGGGGAAAACACATTTAAAAAAAAAAAGCGCGGATTAACACACACCCCTATTTTACATGGCACAAGAAGTTACCTAATCTTTAAAAGACATTCTCCCCCCCCCACTTCCTTCTTTCTAGTCAAGAAGACCCAAATTCCATAATTCACTGCACTAAATTCACCACTTACTTCTGAGCACTGACATGGTAAGACAGCAAGCGAAAATTTCCATCAGGAGGAATAAAGGAGAGTATTCTCTCTGACTCCCAGCGCTTAAACCGTACACATGGATGAAAGCTGACATCATCCAACAACCGAGGGTTCTGAAATAAAAGAAAGGTTAAAGAAGGCAGTACTACCTAAAATAACTACTTAAATTCTTCAATCTCCTATCCACGAAGGGCCCAGCATTTGACACTCTGCACCTTTGAACATATCTACATTGAGACATTTTAAGCCATTTTATGCTGCTACACCTCTGCAATAGCGGCACTGAATACCCTCAGTTCTAATCAGACTGCCCATTAGGAAAAATTTCTTTACCCTGAGGATGGTCAAACACTGGAACAGGGTTCCTAGAGAGGTGGTTGATACCCCATGCCTGTCAGTGTTCAAGAGGTATTTGGATAATACCCTCAATAACATGCTTTAACTCTTGGTTAGCCCTGAAACGGTCAGGCATTTAAACTAGATGATCTCTTAAGATCCTTCCAATTAAAATATTCAATTCTATTTTTGCAAATTCCATCGTGTTAAATAATTATATTGATGCATACTTCTAAAAAGGATGGCCCTTTAAAATATCTGCCTAAAGCACTACTATATCACAGAAACTTAGTCACAGAATGCGCTAACAGTATTTTCAACAAAGAACCTGAAAATAAAATCTTTACACTCAAAGCTGCTGAAGTTCACTATGAGTTCCCACTGTCAGTTCTTCCTCTTTTTGTTTGGTATACTCAGGTTCTGATCTAATTGAATACATCACGGTGAGACTGAGATCTTAGTAGCATGGCTGGGAAGCCCTTTTCAAGGATTTAATTAAAGATACATCCTTGAGCTTTACCATAAAGGACAGGGTAAGGTCTGGCATCCCAGTCAGCTTGACACAAGCATCAATCACCCCTTGGATTTCAGCAGTAATTGTGGAACCTGCAACAACAAAATAAACACAGGAGGTTACGTGAACCTGGTCAAAATTCATTACAACATGGAAAAACTACCAACAAGGAAGAAGGGAATTTAATGTCTTTATGAAGTGTCATGGCTCATTATGTTGCCTCCTCGATGTATTTCTCATTCCCAACCACTTTTCAAGAAGATACATATAAGTAAAAACCACCGATGCCAGTAACTTCCATTCTAATGGCCAACAGCAATAGCTCCCAACTCTAACAAGGCTAAGATACATTAAAACTAAGGAGATAGCCCTGTACAGAATTTCCCATCACCTTCTATTTTCCCAGTACAGAGTTGTTTACAAGATCTCATGAACAGTCAGAAGAGGAAGAAGATTTAAAATTTTGATACTTTTCTAAAATTTTTGACTGAATAGCACCTACAAGCTGGCAACATTCCAAAGTAAGAATAGGAATAAAGCTTCCCACACAGAGATGAGGGAGCACCTCTTTGGAAAACATAAATCCTTCTTCCAGCACCATCAGGACAACTTACCCTTGTCTTAGCCAAAAGCAACTCCCATACCTGATTTGTCAATGATTGCATCTATTTCCTCAATCACATCAAAGTATGCCTCATTGTTGGTATATTTTACACCAGTACGTCTCCAAGGCACCACTGATAGCTGTCCAGTAGGAAGCTGGTCACCCACATTAGTGCTTCCTGGAAAAAGAACAGTAATCGTAACAACCACAAAAGATAGACAACACTCCAGAACAAGTTCCTGGCCTCACCCAACTAGACTGTAATTAATTTCCAAGAAACCTCTGTCTCTTTGTGGAAGAACAATTACTCTTCCAGACTCCTTGTATTCTACAGTTTGCATCTCTCCCACACCCAACTCCAGAACATATCACAATAAAATACAGGAAAAAGTAACTAAAAGACAAAACAAAAAAACACTGACAAAACAAGCAAACAAACAAACAAACATGCAGCTGGTGCTGGAACCAGGACAAACCTCAAAGAAAAGCACTAACACAGGACTTCCAAAACACACCTCTGCTGGGGTTTAGAAAGGTACAGAACAACATACGTTTTCTTCACCTCTGTCCAGATTTACTTCTGGAGGAATACTGCCACATGGCCTTACCAGCTTATCTACTTTTTGTTTCCTTGTACCTGTGATGGTGTTGACAACTGTTCGCAGGATTGTTGGAGGTTTTATCAGCTCCTTGAGAATATTGGATTCTGTTGCCAATGGAAAGCCATTGTCCAGCATCTCTTCCAGCACCTCATAAACCACTACAACATTGTCCTTGATCATCACCTCTGAACAGACACCAAAGTAATCCTGTTCAAAAGAAATAATTACTTAATCTCTAGAGGAGAGACTTAGTGATCATTCAGTTCACTGTCCTCCCACACAGAAATAAATCAAGTCTTTTCTTGCAAGAGGTGAAATAGCATCGAAGCTCCACACATTAGCAGAAGTATATCAGAGAGACTGAACACTCCAACGGGGAAGCACAATTCTAAGCATACCTCCAATCACCGCAACAGCAAGCTGGCAAATCACTGCATCATCAAGTGTTCCTATTTCCTTTCTATATAATGGGATTCACTCTGATAGCCAAGAGATTTTTTTAATTGGCACTTGAAAACAGCTCTATTGTAACCGATTAAGCTGCAATACTAATTAACATATATTTCCTGCAGTACATTTTTGGCCTGAACATGGAACAGAGCTGACTTCCATTTCAACAGAAGTAACTCAGATTGATTGTAATAACGCTTATAACTAGTTACTCCAATACTGATCATGGCTACAAAAAAAGAACTGCAGAATGATAGCTGGGAATGCAACTGTCACAACGTTCTTTGGAATTCCCAATTAAATTACTTTTCCATGCAAGCCATGTGTAGCCAAATAGCTCAGTAGAGCATGAGAACCAGTCTCAGGCAACCTAAAGAAAATATAACAGGTATCACCAACAAAAAGTCAAACACAAGAAACCCCATGCTGCTTGGACTCAGACCCTGGCGATTAAACAAAAACAGTCAATCCATGCACTGAGCTCAATGAAAGATAACTCAGAGCCTACAAAGAGTCACGGTCTGACTGGCACTTGGAAGCAAAGCTCATGTGATACTCATTTGACCAAGCACTCACATTTCCTGTATTCTGGTAGGATGCTGGTCACGAGACATTTCAAATCCAGACTGCACAATCATATTGCTGGCAGGCAGAAGAGGCATGTTCTGCCTTTTACATCCCCTAACTGACTGGCAGCCGTGTCAACTACAGCACAGAGGAAATAAAGCTGCTTTGAGGTAACTCCTATCATTGTTTTCTTTAGGGAGCACGATTCCCTTCCGAGAAACATCATCAGATGTAAACACGCGGGCAGACTGTCACCGATTGACTAAAGCACATGAGCTGCACAAACTCCTTATAGAGAAGTCCAGCTCGGTCTTGTTTCACAGCTCCTGGAAGATGTAAGACCGCAAAACAGAAGCGCAGCTCTCGGCTGCTGAGGGGCCCTGCCGGCGAGCACATGCCGATTTCAAATCCACCCTGGGCAGTCCCTTCCTAACCCCGCAAGCTCTCAGGACCCGCGGGAGACCCTCGCTGGCGCAGGATGAGCGCCAAGAGACAGGGAAAGGAGAAAAACAACTGCGGCCCCTGTCCCCCTCCCGGCCGCCGCTGCCCTTCGCCAACCGCCTCCCGGCGCCACCCGGCCGCCTGCGCCCCGCCGCACCTGGAAGGTGTCGACGACGCGGTGCAGGAACTCGATGACGAAGAGGGGCGGCACCTCGCTCTGGATGACGGCCACGAAGAAGATCTTGTGGCGGTAGACGCTGAGCAGGCAGTGGTGCGGCGTGGGGATCACCGGCGGCACGTTCTCCGCCTCCGAGGCCCTCTCCTGCGCCTCGAAGAAGTAGTCGCAGACGGAGCGGCTGACGGCGCTCTTCCAGTGCTTTTCCAGGAAGATGTCCCCCGACGCGTTGATCAGGAACAGGCTGTGGATCATGGCGGCGGCGGCCGCGGCCGGGGCCGGGGCAGGGGCAGGGGCCGCAGCCGGACCTCTCCTCTCCTCGCCTCCCCTCGGCTCCTCCGGCCCCCGCCGGCCCGGCCCCGGGCCCGCCCCTGCCCCCTGAGGCCCCGCCTCCCAGCGCGCACGGATTGGTAGCGCCGAGTAAGAGCCCCCCCGCAACCTCTCGGGGCGGGCTTCGCAGCGAGCACCCCGATTGGGCGGCCCGCTAACGGCCGAGCCCGATAGGCCGAGGAGAGGCGCGCGACTGATGACGCACGCGGGGCGGCCTGCCTGGGCCGCAGTCGGCCCGGAGAGCGAGCCCCGCCGCGCCGGCTGCGGGCCGAGCCGCCGGGAGGGGGCGGCCCCGCCTCAACCCCAGCCCTGCCGCCCGCTCCCTGCCAGGCCCGCAGCGCCCGGCGCCCCCTCGCGCGCTCCCGGCGGCGCCGAGGCCCCGGGCTCCAGGCGCCCCAAGCGCCCAGGCCGCCGCGCCTCCCCCGTCCTCCCCGCCGTGAGGGGCTTGCGCCGGCCTTGCAGGTGGGGCGGCCACGGCCGCGCTCTTCGGCGGAGAGAGCAGAGCCTGCGGCCTCCTGCAGCCGCAAGCCGAAGGGGAACGGAGCCCCTCCCTAATTTCCTTTAAGCTTTTTTCTTTTTGCGGTGGACGTCTATCTGTACAGCCTGTGAAACTTGGTACGTGACCCGGTTCCGCAGCGAGGAGCAGCCAGTCAGATGTTTTCCACTGCACTGTTTTACTGGCTTGCTCACCACAGAGTAGTAGCACTACTGAAGACACAATCCAGCCACAGTCAAAATGACAATCGTCACGCAAAACGCATCTACGTTCTAGGCTGAGCGACTCCTTTGCGCAACTAGAACAGGTGACTTGTGTATGCAGAGCAGGTCTCTCGACTTCTGAGTCAAGCAGATGCCTTTGCCAATAATTTCTTGATTTCACTACCATTATAGTCCAAAAGGGCTGCTCCCATCAACTACTTTGAGAACAAATGTAAATACAACAAAAAAACCCTTTTTATACCATGAAATAAGCTGTCTGAACATACAACCTTTATTACAGGGGAAGGAAGGTGACAGACTACTGGTTAGGACTGCTGCAAAAGCACTGAAAGACTCGGGTCTGAGTCTCCACTGCTAACTATTCTACAATGTTGTGGGCGTATCTTACTGACAGTTATATTAGCAAGTTTGGAAGATGAGTAAACAGGATGGATTGACCATGTCAGAATGAAAAAAAAAAAAAGCAGCACCGTTTAAAGTTTAAATTAGATCTCTTTTTGTACTACTATTTTCCCACCAAATGGGCCAGAGGTCAGCCTGTTGTCTCTGACGTTACCTTTTATTAATTCAACATACACTAGATGAGCTTTTTTACTATAACAGAAATAAAGGAGAACTCACCTATACATTGATTTATCATTTACACTCGTGATTTGTTTCAAGTGCATTTTTAAGCAGCAAGATGTTTTTTAAATGTCTAATTCAAATTACTGCAATGAATTATGCATTTCAGAGCAACAAAGTGGTATAAATTGTTCATTTAATTACAGCATTCTGTTATAAATTTAAAATAAATATGTATGGTTTTAAACATCATCACTGTCTCAGAGGCTTTTGGAGTCTGTATTAACAGAAGTCATATAGGCATCATAGACAGAAAACAGCAGCACATAGTTAAGCGTATGCGAAAGCATAAATTGCTTGCACTCCTCATCAAAATAGTTAATATTTTACCTAGTTCACGATGTTGTTACTTCTTTATATTTCCTATGGCAACCTTGTTTTTTTTAGTCATCAAGAATGTCAGTGCCAATGCAAAAGAAACCATAGGGTAATTAATTATTTCTGCACACCAAAGGTAAAGGTTGCGGAAGGATGAAGGGGAATACATTTGTTTATAATCCTATAGACTTATGAAAAACTAATCACAAGAGATATCTTGTCAAAATCCCTTGAGTAGTATGGCCTTTGAAGAGTTGCTGTGTAGCTGGGATGCTAACTTGAAATTTAAACTTCTCCAAGAATTTTCCCATATCTTGTTGGCACCTGCAGAGAACAATTAAGAGTTCCACCACTGTTTACGGCTGCAGAAATGCGGCCTGTCTGCTTCCAAACTGTTAGCAGAAGAATCCCATTTTCTTCTGAACATTAGTAATGCTTTTCTCCACAAGTGGCTCAGGAGCTTATATAAACTGGAATCTAAGAGAACATAGCAGAAGGTATAGCCCGAACATACTGTCATGTTGCTGGTTAATTTAGTGGCAGCCTGAAAATAGTTCAGTAAAGGCATTAGTCTCTTGTGAAAGTGCATGAACCCCCAGAGGAAAAGAGCAAAAAAAGAGATTCGCAACAAAATGCTGTTGCCAAACTGTACACTGTCTTCACAAAAAAGCAATCCCTTACTATCTGTTGGTTGCTGTATGTAGAATTCTGATGATTTAACTGTTAGCTTGTGATGTGAAAATAAAAAGAGAGTAGAAGAAAAAAGGCTAGTTTTCATCTCTGAAATACCAAACAACAACAATTAATTTTGTAAGGCTGACAATAATAATCTACTGCAAATTTTGAAACAAAATAGACTGCAGACTGACACTCTGCTTTCTAGGAACACAACTGGGTTTCACTGTTATGTACTGAGTCGTTTCAGCAATGCGTAAGTATTGTTATGCTTACTCACATTATTCTCTGGAAATTACATTTATATATTTATTAGCTTTTCAGAATTTAAAACCACAGCCTTGGAATTTAAGGCATTGAAGTACCTGAATTTCCACCCTTCCACTCAGGAAGAGGTGGGAGAAGAGATTAATTTGTATGGCGAATCCAACTCTGGGAAGGGCAGACCTCCACAGTTTGCATGAGAGGAACAGAACTGTTTGTACAATACCTCGTACAAGAGCACCTCAAACTCCATTGGCTTCCCAAACAGTTCAAGTAACAAGCAATTCATGTTCATACTGAAAAACCTATTTTGTTAAAACATCAAAAGATTTCCTCTTGCTCAAAAGAGAAATTTCTCACCACAAGACATTGAACAAAGCCATTCAGAAAACACCACTTTGTTGCTTTATCAACTGTCTTCATGACGTTTCTTAAGATTTTTTCGTTTCTGAAAAGGGAAGCTTGCATGAATCTTTACCCAGCAGTTGTCCTTTAAGCTAACACTGAAAAATGTGTACCTGACATTGTGCATACACAGCTGTTTTAAAAGAAGGTTAGGGAACTGCGCGCAGCACATAACCACATAGTATAAATAACAAAGTGAGAGAATGCCATAATTTTGTAAAATTAGAATTTGCTCTTTGCTCTTTTCTGTCAACTTTTGACAGACACTAGGTCCAACGTCGTACACGTGCAGGGCAGAGCCATGCTGCTGCCTGTATTAGCCTAGGGTGGATGCTCCCCAGTGGGTCCCCTCTGATTCCAGTGACAAAGAGCCAGCTCTGTGGAGCCTACTGCAGAACCAAGACCAAAATACATTGAGATCCCAAGTTATCTCAGTGCTCATGCTTTGGCAACATATTTCTACACAATAAACTAAAGCTTATCTCGATGATGTGCCTATCAAAGATGTAGAAAGTTACTGAAATTACCTCACAAAGCCGCCTAAGGAGAGAGCAGTTTTCGAGCACATGCATGTGAGTGGTACGGGCACGGCACACGGCTCCCCACGCCAACGGGCACTGTTATTTCAGAAAACACCACGTCAGTGTCTGTAAGTCAGAAGAACCACGCGTCGCCGCTCCAGACACGAGCTCAGTTAAGCCCCACACGCGGATCTCCTTCCCACCCTGCGGGCCGTGACCACCCGCTGGCGGCGGTGACCCAGCCTCTAGCCGTGCCCCTGAGGCACAGCCTCGCGCCTCCAGAGCGCGGAGGCCTTCCGCACCCGCGCGGCCCCAGCTCCCGGCAGGTCGTCGTTTCCAGTCAGCCTTCACCGGGCGCCGCCGCCGCCGCCTTCCCTCCCCGGCCGGCCGCGCACGCCCTGCCCGCACGGCGCCCTAGGTCGCCCGCGGTGCCCGGCTCCGCCTCTCCCCGCCGCGCGCTGCCGCCCGGGACCCGGCCTGGCCTGGCCCGGCCCGGCCCGGCCCTGCCCGCCGCCGCCCCCAGTCCCGACCCCGGCCCCGGCCCCGCCACCGCCCCCTCTCCGCGGCTCCTCCCGGCGGCGGCCGCGGTGCTGGCGGCCACCCCCGCCCGCCGCGCTGTTCCCTGCGCGCGCCCCCGCCCGCCGCGGGCTGTTCCCCTCGCGCGCCCCCTCCCCCCGCCGCAGAGCTCCGGACCCAAGATGGCCGCCGTGTCAGTTTCGGGCTTCGCCGCCGCTCGGCCTCGGCTTCTCGGTTCCCGTCTCTCGCGGGCCTCGGTAAGGAGCGCTGCCGGGACCGCCCCGGCTCGGCTGCCCGGCGCCGGGGGCCGCGTGGGCAGGCGGCTGGCGAGCCCGCCGTCGGGTGGAAGGGGAAGGCCCGCCGGGCGCACCAGGCTCGCGGCCTGTTCCGGCCCCGCCGCCGCTTTGCGCCAGGCCCGGCCCCGGCCGCCCGTCGCTCCGGGGCCCGCCGGGCCTTGGCCCCGGGGAGGCGGCGGCTGCGGCTCGGCGCGGATGAGGCGGCGGCGCGGGCCTCGGGGTCGCGGGGCGAGCCGCGCTCCGTCCCCGGCGCGGGGAAAGGCGAGGAGGCGGAGGCGGGCGCGGGCCCGGCCGAACCGGTGCGAGGCGCTGGGCTGCGCCGCCCCGCTCCTGGGCGCTCGGAGTCGGCGGGGCGCTCGGCCGGCCGCGGGGGCCGCGGCCTGCGCCCCGCTTGCCCCGATCCCGCCGGCGCGAGTCCCGCGGCCGAGGCAGGCCGCCCTAGGGAGAGCCGCGCGCGGGGCCCGCCCGAGGGAGGGATGGGGCCGAGCGGTAGCAGGTGCAGGGGCCGCTCGTCGCGCGGGGAGCGAGCGACCCGCCGCTGGGACCGGCCCCGCATCGCCTCGGCCTGGCCGGGCGGTTACGTAACGTCCCGGGCACGGAGCTCCGCCGGGGGCAGCGCTGCCTCCGCCTGGAGCCCGGAGCCCTCGCGCAGTGCTGGCTGGAGCCCACCGGGAGCGCGGCCTGGCCTTGCCAGGCGGGCAGGTCTCCCGGTCCGCGCTTCCCTTTCCGTTTGTTGTTGTCGGGGTGCAAAAAAAGAAAAACAAAACCAGAACTCTAGGCAAGTGCTGCAGCCCTCCTGGTCTGAACGGTAGTTCCGAATCTTTCTGGTACTGGATGCCTGGAGCTGTGCAATTGAGTCTGATGTCTGTATGCAAATGTGTTCTGTGTGTTGATAAATTCTTGAATACTTACTAGAAAGCAGAATGGAAGAGAACTGTGTTGATGACTAGCTTATGACTAAAACTTCCCTTGCAGGAAAATCATTATCCGTTTAATAAACAGTTTACAAATTCTTCAGGGATAGTGTACTTTTACAGTAGAACTTCAGCACAGCATACTGTTATCACACTAAGAAAAAGTCTTTGTTAAAGAGAACTAAAGGCTGTGAAGTAGAGCCTCCTACCCTTCCATCTGCATCTTTAATTAGCAATGACATAAGCATTTGTTTTTCATTTGTGTAGGGTCACCTGTTACTTTGTCTTCAAGTGTTTTCAGTGTGCCTCATCTATGAAAGATTATAATGTTGTAGTCTTCTTTTCTGCACTCTTTGGAAGTGGAACATTTAATTACAGTCTCAAGCTGTGTTTCTTCGCTTTTTTTCTTGATGGAACAACTGTCATAGCTTTTCTTAGCGGGAGGGAGTCAGACCTATGATTACGCTCTTGGAAGAGTTCTGAAAGTTCCTTGTTGTTTGCTCAAGACTCTTGATTATTCCTATTGCTTTCTATTCAAGTTTCAGGCAGTGTCTTCCATGTACAAAAATGAAGAGAGCTGCTGGTTTGTTTTCTTTTGTTTGGTTGGGTTTTGTTTGTTTTTTTGCTCGTGATTTGTATATTTATAAGATCCTTGTGTATTTTTTTAATGTTAAAGTAGGTTGTGCTCAGCAATGATATAAAACTTGTTGTAGAGTTTATGCTAACTTATGGACTGAAGTTAAAAGGGCACGCTTTTTTTTTTTTTTTCCTCTGGGTTGTATGGAATTAGTTATTGCAATGTTAAACCATTTTTTATTAGCAGTGAAGATAGAATCTTAATTATTACTTCAGTGTAACAGAACTGTAGTAATGGATTAAAACTCTGCAGTGTGTGTAATGAATTAATGTTGGCTGCTATTTTTTTTAACGGTTCATTGGAAATATCTCCTCTTGCTCTCTTCCAGGCTTAATGTTACGGTTCTTCTGCTTGTGAGTGTGCAGGCCAGAAGCTGAGGTGAGATTTGTTGAAATCTTTCTATCTTTGTGGAAAAACCTTCTTGGAATTTATTATGGGACTTCTTGGAAAGAATGAGGAAATTTCTAATAGTTTTGCTTTCCTCTTTGCAGTGTGAAAACAATTAATGTTTGAGAAAGGAGGAGTAATTCAGAACAGAAAACGTGTATGCTATGGTTAGCTGTTTCCCATCATCCGAGAATCTGTTTTCCCATCGTGTGAAACTTGTTCAGCATAGGGATAAAGGATAACGACTCTATGGATATACAGAATTCTTCACCATGGTAAAACTCGCCAACCCGCTGTATACGGAGTGGATTTTGGAGGCAATCAAAAAGGTAAAGAAGCAAAAACAGCGTCCTTCAGAGGAGAGGATATGCAATGCAGTGTCTTCGTCACATGGTTTGGACCGCAAAACTGTTCTGGAACAGTTAGAGTTGAGTGTTAAAGATGGAACTATTTTAAAAGTCTCCAACAAGGGTCTCAACTCCTACAAGGATCCTGATAATCCTGGGAGAATAGCACTTCCAAAGCCCCGGAACCATGGAAAGTTGGATGGTAAACCAAACGTGGACTGGAATAAACTTATCAAACGGGCAATTGAGGGCTTGGGTGAGTCTAGCGGCTCGTCCTTGAAAAACATTGAGCGCTTTCTGAAAGGTCAGAAAGATGTGTCTGCATTATTTGGAGGTAGCGCTGCCTCCGTTTTTCACCAGCAATTGCGATTAGCTGTCAAACGTGCTGTTGGCCATGGTAGGCTCCTTAAAGATGGACCTCTGTACCAACTCAACACTAAAGCAACCACTAATGCTGAAGGGAAGGAGAGTTTTGAGTCTCTTTCCTGTCTGCCTCCAGTGTGTCTGCTTCCCCATGAAAAGGATAAGGTAAGGCCAGATTTACGCGAGCATTTTTGTGTATTTGATGAAATATGTCAGTGCAGAGTCACAATTTGAAGTCGATTTGTCTAACTTGCATCTTGTAAGGTTGAAATGCTGAATATGCTTTGAGGATCCTACTCTGTTCAAATTTCTGAGCATGATCAGTGAAACTTGAATAGGTGATAATTTGTACCTTGGACCTGAAAACTGCAACCAAAAAACCGTCGATTTTACCTCTTACGTTTTGGTACACCGGAGCTGAATGGATGCTGACAGGCTTACTATACAGTTATGTTAGCGAACCATAGGAAGTAAGCCCCCTATTTTCAAGATAGAGTGGATTTGCAAAGCAAACAAGATCATCTTATTTTCACGTTTTTATTTTACTGATTCAGCTGCTTATCTGAATACAGATAACATTGCAAAGTGCTGATGAGCAATTGTTGCCTAATACTGTCATAGAGGCTTTAAGTGTTTGCAGTGAAGATTTTGGTTTCTGTCCCCATACGGCTTTGTTGTGAAATATAAAGAGAAGGTACATAGGATATAGCAGTTGAAATGAGGAGTGAAATCAGAAGATGTAGAGAGCAAAGGAAATGTTGTAATGAACAATCGTGGACTTGCACTCTCTTCTGTGTGCCTTACACCCATCCTTGAATGTAGTTCATTATACAAACCAAAGCACTTTTCTGTTGTTTTCTTTTATTTTCATGCTTTCTTTTTCCACTTTCTTCCATCCTTCTGTGTGCTTAAGGTCTTTGACCCTCCACTCCAACCTTGAGATCAAGTTTGTTGGAGTGAAACTGATACCATCAGTATCTTTCCTGTCCTTGTTACGCTGCTTTGGGAGTAGAGTAAAACTGAAGTCTGCTTTTGTTTATTGAACGTCAATTTGCCACTAATTCATATCTTTGTACTACAAATCTCCAGGACTTCTAGTACTTGAAATTTACTTTTTCTATACATAATAGATACATTCATCATCAGTGATAGGAATTTTTTTTGTTGTCACCTTCAGTGATGAGGTTTTTGAGTGTGATGATCATGTTTTTTTTCCTAATTAGGTTCACTCTCCAGTGAGAGGGCTTGTTTATGATCTGTTAGGGTTTGAAGAGGTAAAACTACTGTAGGAGTCTTCCTCCTAAAAAGTCTGAGTATCTGCTTTATCATCAGTAAAGATTCTCAGAAGTCTTCGTTTAACTGTTCAAGTTCTACTGTGGATGGAGTACTTGCTAGTCAGCACGGTGTGTTGCGTGCTGGTGGAATGTATGATTAAGTAATAATATGTTGAAAATTCCAGCAGCTTCCTTAAGTACTCTGTCTAGATATGTTTCCTGTGTACTACTACAACTATATCCCTAATAAAATTGGTAATGAAAACTGATTATAAACAAACCTGGTACACGTGGGAGCTGAATTGAGAGTGGTAGTAACAGTGGAAAATATTAGCTGTGCTTATTATTATTAACACTGTGTGTTTCATAGCCTAATCAGTCTTGTGATGTGCCAAAACTCAGAACCAATTTGATATTCTTTCAGATTAAGTGTTCCCTGTTTTTTTCTTAGAACAGGACATATTGGTGTAGTGAGTGATAACATGAGCTACCATAAATACTGAATTTGGTTTGGGGTTCATTTCTGTCCCTTGGTGAAATATGTGTGTCAATTTCTAGTGTGTGCATGTGCATAGAAAAATAAACATGCACATAGGTATGTATGTTTGGGGCAGCTAGATATGCTTCTTATTTCTTCTCTACCTGCTCAGGTCTGAGTAGCTTGAACAATAAAAGGGTTGTTAATAACAATAGAAGGTGTTACGTGCTGTAAACTTTTAAACAGTAACTATAGTGGAAAACTTGCTAGGGATTTCTTCATTAAATTCTGATCTTTTTTTTTTTTTTTTAGTCTTTGAAATAAGACCCTAGATTTCTGCTCTTCGTGTACCATTTCTGCGCTGTGTAAACCATGTTGATTTTCTTACTAGTTTCTTGAGTCATTTAGAAGATACTGTATTAAAACATCTATGTAAATTCTGTCAGCATTAATTGGCAAGTCAGAGGAAGCCAAAAGATCATTCCTATTCTACAGGAATTTTAACACACTTCTTTCTTAATGCAGACCCTATGTGATAATTTTTCTGCACTCTGTCTTGTATTAAATCTCAACCAGTTATGCATGTGCAAAAGGCTTACTATGGTATAATATTTTTTTTTTACTTGGTTCTTGAGACTGGTGAGGTTGTTTGTTTTCTTTCATGGAATTATGTAGACCAAATTCTTCAGGAATATCACTGCCATGTTTCTCTGGTTCTTAGAACAGTCATGGCAACAATGTGAACAAACCCTTGGCCTCCCAAACCTGAGAAATCCTAATGACCTTTCTCATACTCACTGTCATTATCTTTTATCCTTGCACTGTTTGGTCTTTAACATCTTTAAAGAACTCTTTGTGTATTCATATGATCTAAATTTATAATCCTTAAACGTAAAATATTTCTTTGTTTCATTTCAAATTACAGTTTCCTATCAGCTGCAAGTGCTTACTGTCCGTGTTTGATAGTATCACTTTGTTAAGATGCTTAAAAGTGAATATTCAGATCTGGATATTTTCCTCTGTATTATGAAATTATGCTTACGTGGTGGGAGATCTATGAAAGCTGACATTTTAATTTTATTTTAAAAGTTTAAGTAGTTCTATAGAAGTTTGTTTAGTAAATGTTACTTTTTTTTTTTTTAAGTCTTTCTTTCTGTGTTCTGTGAATACCTCATTACAGCATTCAGGCAAAAATACAGCAAGCTAGCATGGTTCACTAGGTAGTAATGAAATGCTGCTGACAATAAAGTTTTGATATCCTTGGCCTAAGAAACACTACTTGGATGAAAACAAGCAAATAAAACAAAACTTGCTGATGGGTAGAGTTTAGTGCTGAAGTTTGCTGATCTGTTAGTGACAACGGCTGACAAAAAGTTGTCTTTAATTTCAGTTTTAAGTGCTGAATGTGGCTTAACTCACATGCAAGCTTAATGGAAGTGGCCTTTTCTTTTTGTTCATATTCCCATAGTTTAGAAGGTAAAATGGGAATTGCACTTATGTGCAGTTGTATTATGTGCGTTGTATTACTTGGGACATCTTGGACTAAATACTGGAAATGACTTTGGCACCTGTCCTACAAACAGTACCAGACTGGTAAGATCCACAGTACCTACTGCTGTTTTGGAAAGAAAAGTAAGAGAGGCTGGATGGCAAGTTGTTGCAATACCTAGAAGTAAAGGGAGTTCATGCAGAAATTGTAATGAAAGAGAAGACCGTTGAGTGTGTGCCTCTTGGTTGTGTACCCGGAAAGCACTATTCCCTCAGAATACCTGAAAGTGAGGAGGTGTCAGGCCTCTCGCGTTAGGTTAACCAAGGAGGTGATAAGTGTGGAGCAAAGAATATTCTGCACTGAGTCCGCTATCCATCAGTGACTTTTCTTCTCACATCTGTAGGGAATGAGCAATGCTATACAGGCTGAATTTTGAATTACATAATCCCACAGTTACAGTGCAACTTCTACTGTAAAGCTCTGACTAAATATACATGAAAATTTTCTTTAAAGTTTCTCACTTCTGCTTCATGTATAATTAGCCTACTTGCAGACTGAAGCAGGATTTTATTCTTTAAAGTATTTTTTCTTAAGGAAAAATTGCTGTGTCTAGCATTTGTTCAGAGTAAGTTTTATTTCTTAAAATTTCCTGTAAATTATTATTTTAAAAAATGCTTTTTCTGAGGAGGTTTAAAAAAAAAAAAAGGCATAAACAATGGTACTGCTTTAACATGTGCTGGGTATTGACGTGTCTCTGGGAATAGAAAGGCTTGACAGAAAATATGCAGAAAGTTCTTAGGGATCATCTAGGTGAAGCTTTCTGGGGTATTTCACCACTGCTTGGTTATGGCTTGGATTAGTAATTCTTTTGTGATTGGGGCAGGTGCTGCTGGGATGTTAGTTAGTCGATCTCTTTTTGTACTGACTCCAGGCATCTCTGCCAGAGGTTACCACAGCCAATGCAAAGACAGCAAGGGGTGTCTGGCTCCTCAACTAATGTCGTTTGTAGCCCAGTTTCTTACTATGAAATGAAATTGTTGGTGTAAGTTAATGTTCAGTGCTGTGAAATTCAGCTGCAGCTGGAGGGGGGGAAGGAACCTCGAGTGAAGTAACAGAGGGGGCAGCACAGAGCAGTCGCCTCTGTTGTCACCCCGGTTGTGAATGGGCAGAGCAGCAGAGACCTCGATATTGAGTTGGCCTTGCAATCTGCTATAACTTCACTTTCTCAGTGCCACTTGTAGCTTTATTTCTTTGCTTCCTTTTTAGTGCAAAAGGTTGCATTTGCCAGACCATAAAGACTGATTAGTCTCTTTTATAGGCACTTTATCAGATATACTTTATTTGTGCATTTGAAGCATGAAAAGTAAAGAGTGTCTAATGCTTATGCGTGGCTATCAAATGTGTGTTATATGTTTAATGGTGAGAAACTTCTCATGCAGTTGTGTGCCGCATTTTCAGAATGTTTCAGGGAGATTGCAATACTTCAGGAGTCTTTTTTGGTCAGAAACTTTGAAACAAATAACTGCTGGTTTTGGGGTGTGTTTGTTTGTTTGTTTTAGCCGATGGACAGTGTTGAAACAGAAGAGCTCACTAAACCTGTGCTGGTCTGGAAAGTCCTGGGTTGCCTTTCTGAACAGTTCTAGCTGGTGTGGTAGCCTTTATCTCTAGGGATCTATTACCTACTAGTTCAAGTCTTACTGCATTGGCACTGTGCAAATGGGTAACTGAAAGACATCTTGTCTTAGAAAGTTTGGCATTTCATGTAAAATACCAATGCTCCAAAGACATATAGCAGGAGACAATGTAATCAATGTAACACACAGGAATCGTAGCATGTTAGCTACAATTTCTAATCCCTTTAGTTGCTACAAAAGAACACACTCATGATATCAAGATGGAGAAAAAAAGAGGGTGCATTGTAGCACTACTTACTGAAGTGTCCATCTTCTTTTAAAACCAGAGTGTTTTTAAATTTGTGTAATATGATGGCTAGCAGGAGGAACCCAGCCACAGCCTGAATTCTAAGTTTAGGCAAAAACTAATGGAGGTGTAAGAGATCATAATGTAGTATTTGTGTTTAAAAACGAAACAAACAACAACAAAAAAAACAGGTAATCTGTTACCTTATTAATGCAGCACTTTTTGAGAAAAGCTAAAGCTGTTATTGTCAGAATGCCAAAGTAATTTTCATTACACTGTGTATTCTGCTTATCCACTCACTGTAAACAACAATAGTAATAACTTAAATAGGAATAAAGTTTACCCTTCGCGTGGTCTGTGCTTGATTTTTTTTTTTTTTGGTGGTATTGCTGCAATTACCAAGTACTGTTTAATATTTAGTACAATATTACCACAATGCAAAAGTTACTACAGTACAGTGAGTTTCCTACAATACAACAATATCTAGTACTGTTTAAGAGCAAAGAACTCTTTCCTGGTACATGGTTGTGTGGAACTGAACTGTAGTAAGCCGTGAGGCTGGAGGCACTATATGGAAACAGCTTGCTCTACCTTTGTTTTGTCAACACTTGTTATAGGACACAGGTCAAAATTGTCGGATTTTTTGTGAAATTGTTGTCATAAAAAACTATGTTAAGTCAACTCATGAAAGGGTCGTTGGAATAATTGATGTGCATGGTAGATGTTTCCAGAGCATTTGAAATGTGATCTCAGAACAACAGTAGCACCATTTCTTCCATAACTGTAAGGAAAATACTAATGGTATTAATTGATCTCCATTCACACTGTGAAATGGCCTTCTGTGTCATTTAAACTGGATAGGGCTGTAGGTAAATATCTAAATATTGTTCTGCAGTACAGCTAAGAGTATAAAAACATTCTGCAAGTGTTTCCTGGAGGAAAAAAATGGTGAGAACTTCTCTAGCTGAAAAATAGGAGGAATATTTAGAACAGACTCCCTCTGCTGCTGTCTTGAGTGTTCCCTTTGGCATGTCTGTCTCCTAGTTGTATGTTGCTATTTATATGCCGGTACTTACTAATCATTTTAACTGGGGGGTTATTATAAGTGCAGCATCCTTCAGGCTTTTTCTATTGCAAATAGTAATTCTAGATCCTTTTGTGCCCTCACTGTATTTACATTGCTTCTTTTCAGAAAGTTTATATGCTTTGAGGGCATCATAGTTGTTTCGGCCATTAAGCATACAGTAGCTGTTGCTATATTGTGCCGGTTTTAGGTTAATACCTGTTAATTCCATGTCTTAAAGCAAAGAACTGTCCCATTACCGTTGGGGAAATTATTTGTGGATCGGTTTGTTTTGGGTGGAGTACACAAAGGATCTGCAACCAGGGCACTGTAATTACATTTTGAGAGCTCACCCTAGTTCTCCACAGGTGCTCTTCAAGCTTTGCTCCCAGCTGGAGAAGGATTAGGATTTGCTCTCTCCCAGCTGGCTCCTTGGAAGCAAAGATTTTAGCTCTGGCTAAAAAATGGTGGTTGATAACAGATGGCATCCGTCTGTACTCTGTAACTCTGGAAACCCAAGTGTTGAAAAATTACCTTGAACTTGATTAACTTGATGAATGAACAAGTGAAGTAGCTCATAATAAAAGAACAAACATAAACATATCAGAAACTTACTCTCATGGATGCTGTGGGACGATGTCTTTAGGACAAAATGGTGCAGAAAGATACCAAGACGTGGTCTGGCAGAATTTGGAGCATTGGTAATTTAAAGGCGAAGGTTTGTGACTGTGGAAAGACATTAGATGTTGTAATGGAGTATGTTCCTCAGTGGGGTGCTGCTGAGGAGGAGGTGTTTGTAATGGTATGCTCTGACACAGCTGAACATAGGGTACCTGTCAAAATAGAATGAGGTTGGCTGAATCCCTGTTGTTAGTGCTTTCTGTGCTGGTGATTGTTAACAGATACGGAAGGACACATCTCTGAAGTTTGGTTAATAAAGTAACCTTTTTACTACAGAGCTTTAAAGTATGGACAGACAGGGAGGGTGGATGATGGAGAACATAGCTAAATAAACAACAGCTTTACTCCAGAGTTAGCTGTGTTATGTAAGGGGGAAAGAAACAACAGGGAAAATGACAGAAGTTAACTTTCTCTGTGCCCTTCCCCTAGTGTCCCAGCAATTTTATCTTACAGCGGTGGTAGGGAAAAACAGCTGAAAAAGCTATAAATATTAAATGAAGTCATATCATTTTAGTCAAAATATGGGTTCTGTGTTCTTACAGTAAGCACAAATAGGCGATCAGCAGAAAATCTAGTAAACAAATCCTATATGTGGCAGATTGCTGAGTCCCTTGACCTCTGTCCTGTAGGTGGGTAGCTCTGTTTTATTCCTACTGCCTCTTTAAGGAGTTGCAAACTAAACTTATGCTAATGAGTCATGTCATGTTAGTCTTTGTTTCACCTATTTATTTATTTTTTCTTTATTTGTTGCATAAATCTGCCTTAACTTCTATATCCTCATCATTTTTTCTGGCTGTGTGAGTGCATTTCCCTGGAACTACGAATACTGTTTTGTGCGTTGGACGAGAAATTGTAGCTCGTTGCTAGTTTCATTGTCCAAGAATCTGTCAGTCTTTCCATTGTTGCTGCTGTTGTGGTAAATTTGGACTTGTAGTGAGATTGAAAAGAAGGGAGGAAGAGGGGTATCCAAAAATAGTGCTCATGCATAGCAAACAAAATCCCATTGATAATCTATTTTCTTGTTTTGAGTTCATATTGAAGTTGATTTCTATGCAGACTTGTGCGTGAATGACGAATTACAGGTTAAAAATACTGAGCTTTTCAAATATGTTTCTATGAAGATTTACGAATCACCAAAACTTTTAATTATCAATGTCTGTGTCAGTTCATTGTATTTAGGTAAATGCCTATGATGCCGTTTGATGCTAATGAGTTCTGTGGGTCAAGAACATGGGACTTTGTTAAATCTTACTGTGAGGAATGTTGTAAGATGAAGATTTTGGTAGTGCAGGGTTATATGCAGAGCGGGGTTTGTTCGTTTGTTTGTTTCTTCCTCCAGTCTAGTATTCAAGGCAGTAGAGCTTCAAAAAATTAGTAGGCTTCGGTCTCATAATTGCAGTTGTGTGGGTATCCTGAGTAAACTACAAATATCAACCGTGACAGATATTTCTGTGAGTTCTTGTTCACAGTTCCTTTTGTACTTTTTCTGTTAGTGTGTTTATGTGGGCTGCTGCATTGTTTTAAATATCTGTTGGTTCATTTATTTTTTTTCCTAACTAAACTATTTTCTCCTCCTTTAGGGATGCAGCTAATGTTGAAGGAAAGCAGTGTATGGTATCTAAAGATGGAATTATTTACTCTATGCACAGAAATTACTTTGGTGTTTACAAAAGTATATTCCCCAAAATAATTCTTTATTGTTAGAAATTAAAGTCAATAATGAAGTTTCTTATTTTCTTTGAAAACCAAAGTATTGTGGGATGCAAACTGTCTTCTGTGAGAGGAGTTAAGACTTCAGTTTGACATTCTGTTACTATGTGTTGCACTTTTGCAGTTGTGGAAGTCCATGACCTCTTAGATACAAGTTTTCATCTAAAATTGAGAGGTACAATCATCTGTTGTTCTGATTATGGCATTCTTTACTTGCTTGAAAATTAGGAAATGGGGACAAAGTATGTGAGAGAGCTTATAGAAGATAGTTTTGGGTAAAGAGAACTTCAGTGACTTGAACCGCCAGGTTCCTGAATCAGACAGTCAACTGAAATGAGTATTGTTTTGGCTGCAAATGAAGAAATTTGAGCCTCTCTCCATAAGTGGTTCTCTTCCCACCCCTCAGTAATTTGCAGGCAGGAAGTCTTGTCATGTGATGCTGACTGGCGTACAAATCTTGAATTGTTTTAATCCTCTAATTAGAGGAGTTGTTAGCTGCGGTACAGCTACTTAATGGTGGAGTGTCTATATATTTCAAGAAATTTATAAAATATTATCTTAGGTGCATGTCTAACAGCAAAGCATTTTCTTCAGTTTGAGTGTCAGCCTCAATTAGCATCCACAATATTTTTGTTCCCATAGACTTACAGATGTCATATAGAATTCAGCCTGTGTATACCATACTGATATCTAAGCTATTACCTACTGTTATGTCACTTTACTCTCAGCAGCATTTCTGATGTTCACTCTGTAACAGTCCTTCCCCAAACAAGGGCAGACTTGTTTTGAATGTCCATTGTTGTTTTTTTTTTTTTAATGACCCCTATGAAGTGATCAGTATTTCATACTTGTCACTTCTACCATCTACTTTTATTTTAATTTTATCTCTTATAGATATTTTAATGGTGTCTCACGTTTTAGGCTGTGTATTCTGCCATATAAATACGCTTCTCTAAGTGAGACCCAGCTTAGTGGAGACAAAATATCCATTGACACAGGCAAACGTATTTACATGTCTTGTTTTAATAGACACGTGAAAGACTATGGCAATATATTTAGCTTCTTTTCTTGAGCACACAGAGTACTTTAAGGAATTTCTGTTTTTACTGTAAGTTGGTTCATGATTTTCACACCATACTGTCTGCAGAGGACGTTAACAGTTGTGATTTGGTAACGCTGAGGTGGAAGATGAAAGCTGAGTGATTCACCAGGCTAAAAACAAATTGAACCCACTGCTGCCACAAGTTGATATTACTGAACAGTATTTCCCAAGTTATGTTTTTTCCCTGTATAGGGCAACAACAAAGCATTATCTGTGAAACTACTGTGGTAAAAAAAAAAAAAAAACAAAACAGTGGTTCTGAGTTTGTTCAGGGGCACAGAACTAAAGTGACTTTCTTCTCCAGTCACCAACCCAAAAAGGCATGGAATAGAATCCGGGCTTTGTGATGTCTTCCTTACTGAAACATGTTACCTCATGTTTTAAATCTCTTTCTTCACATGGTGTACATCGTACTTTCCTTCTGGCTTTTCTGGTTCATCTGCTCTTTCCAGTAGCTTCAGCGTTTGAGGCAGACTTTTCCAACAGCTTCAGATACTTGAAGTACCTGGTAATAATGGTTTTTCACTTGTTTAAAACAGACTGTTGTGGTTTAACCTGACAGGCAGCAGGTCACTCGCTCCCCTGGCTAACTTCCCCATGGTTTATTGTTGTGCGTGATGCCCTGTGGTGTGAGACATCCCCTCGGCCAGCTGTCCCAGCTGTGTCCCCTTGCAGCTCCTTGTGCACCCCCAGTCTGCTCTCTGGCAGGGTGGTACTGGTAAGAAATACAGAGCACCTTGGGTCTGCGTAAGCGCTGCTCAGTAGCAACTAAACATCTGTGTGTTATCAGCATTATTTTCATCCTAAATCCAAAACACAGCACTATACCAGCCACTAGGAAGAAAATTAACTCTATCCCAGCCAAAACCAGGACACAAACAAACAAAAGCTCATGACCTAGCATGAATTCTAAGAAGCCATCTGTCAGTACTCCTAGATGGTAACTTTTAGCTAGGAAATGAATGCACTGTAGTGGGGACAGTGCTGTAAATACTAGTTGTGGCAGATTCTCTCTCTCTCTGGAGAACTAATGTGTTCTGTATGTGTTTCTTTAACTCTGGCTTTAATTTCACACCTACTTGATCCCAACCACGGTCACTGCAACAAGCACGTGTGTGATGGGGGCAAAGACAGTCCTGGTATCTAATGAGTGTCTGATGGTACTGAAATGTCTGCAGGAAGCGAAGTGTGTTCAGGTTACTGATGATGACCACTGACAGGGTGGGCTGAAGAGTATGCTATAGAGGCTTTTCTGTCAATTTTGAGTAGCTTCCTAAGTCAATTTTCCTGAATTAAGAAGACAACAAAGCAGATGGATTGGCCAAAACTGAAGTGTTTGGGGGTTTTTTGTAGGCACTTCTCTGAAGTCGCCTTTAGGAGGGGATACAGTCTGCATAGAGCACATTTGGTTTCTAGACATCCTTTGTATAGTAACAACGTGTGCTGAGAGGCTGGCAGCCTGTAAGACACCGTCAGCTTCGTTTGTTCTGGCTCCCTCCCTCGCTTAGTCTGGTGACATCACAGAGATAGATGTTCTTGTGAGAAAAACAGCAGAAGGAGTTGAAAGTCTGCCAAAAATTTGCTGGATGAAACTGAGCTGGCTGCTTCCAGCCTTATTTTCACGACTCTCATTGTGTGCTTGCGTTTTTCACTTGCCAGGATGTTCTTTGCTGAACAAACACAGCAGCAGTGAGATCTCCCCATCCTTAGCATAGTGCTGTCTCACACAGAAGCTTTGGAGGAGTAGCAGCCTTATCTCCATTCAAAATCATTCTAATTTAATCAATTATTCTAAAACATTTTGAAAACATTTTGCATTCTAATAATAACATTCTAATAATAACATCACCTGCCCCCCTCCCCCCTTGAACTGATTTGCTTTGTAATTCTGGGTAAGCGTGTTTGCAGTTTGTCATAGGTGGTAAATGCAGGAAACACTGAGTCTGTGAAGGTTAGTGTTTGATCTGATTCATTCAAAGCTCGACAGTGACTATGTTGGGCACCCAAATTTGAAGGACTGTGGGAATGAACAAGGTATGCAGAGATATTGGCCAGAGGAGATGAGAGAGACTAACTTAGACTGACCGTACAGATGCCCTATACAGTTCTCTTTGAAATAAATTGCTCACAAACTTCCCACAGAGGATACGCGAAATAGTTTACTTCTTTCCTGAAAACTGTGAATGTTCCAGCTTTGCTAGGAGGTTGCTTTCACAAATGATTTAGCATAGCTGTTGTTAAATGAGGCCAGCTGTGTTTGTTTTTTCAGTGAAATGGTATATACTTTGTCCTCTTCCAGTCTGTGGAAAAGTACAGGGGAAGAAAATTAATTCACTTCTAAGATTTGCCCAGAGAAGCCGTGGATGCCCCATCCCCAGGGGTGCTCGAGGCCACATTGGGCAAGGTTCATCTGCTATTGCTGTTATCAGAAAGGTTGCTACATATTATTTTATCTTTTGTTTATATTTCTCCCACTTAAAAATACGTATGTGGTGTCTAACTCATTTCTCAGTCATTCTTAAGTTCTGAGTATATTAATTTCCCTAGGTTATCTACTCTTGGATAATTTTACCGTCTGTTCTTTGCAAAGTATTTCCATATCCTGCTGTTACGTAGATACTAGAGCTAGCTACAATCCTCGTGATCATCTTGAAAATAATTTTTAGTTGATAATATTCTATTCGTCTGTAATATTTCAGCATATAAAGCAAAAATAGATAGGAAATATCCCTTTTTGTGCATCATTTGCACTTTTATCTTCTGCTCCCTATTAGGAACCTTTTGGCATGCGTTTCTTCCCACCATTTCTTGGCAGTGGTCCAGTGGTCTCTTTGCTTTACATTTCTTACTTGCTGCCAAATAATAATTTATTACTGAATCTTCCGTGTACACCTAACGCTGCTAGCAAAAACTTTGCAGTTCTCTTGTCGTCTTTCACAGGACTTGTTTTACTCTGTAGCGTCTGCTATGATGTTGATCAGAGCTGTGGAAGAAATTCCCTTTCGTGCTTTGTGAGGGAGTCAGTTTTCAAGCTATATAACTTACTCAGGGGCTGTAGCGCCCTATTTCAATAGTAATTGAAACTATATGGTGATAGCGCTTCTGAATATTTATAATTACCAATATGATTCTGTACATCCAGAGTAGTATCTTAGGCTTATGTCAAGTCTATGAATTAACTCATCATTTCACAGCCCTTTGAACTAAAGCCATAAATGTTTTTTTTGAGATACATAAGCAATTTAGATTGAGGTTTTATGTAGATTTCAGTTTTGAAAGTATATTGTCTCTCTTGTGTTTAAAAGAAAACAAATACATTTAGCATTTTTTCTATTACAGCGTCTGGAATTCTTCTGTAGTTAGAGCAAGGATGTGCTGGTTTTTTTGGGTCTCATTTTCTTTTTGTGTCTTTGGCAGTCTTAATTATTTCTGTTTTGAGCTTGTAACTTCGAAGCCTACAGAAGAATGCTGAGTAATATGAATGTTTTGGTCATAGCTCTTAACCTTTGTTCTGCTTCATTGCTTTAATACCAGATGTAAAGTTTAGCATTTGATAGTGCAACTTTAACATCCCAAAGGATCTTAACTCTTAAATTGGGAATCAGAAAACTGTTTATGTCAGCAAATATATTTTAACCATGGATGCAGGGTAATTGTTGCTATCTACTTTTCAATTACAGTAAAGATTCACTATTAGAAAGAATGCATGTTCATTTTTACCTTCAGTCTGAAGGACTGCTACAATGTAGTTGAGATTCTGTATGAAAATTTATCATGCGCTGAGACTGAAATAAACTTTTCTGAGGTGAGAGAGAAACATGATTCTGGGATGTGAAATTTTATGTTCACTAAGTCAACTTCTGGAAAAACTGCACTTACAGTGGATGTTACAATTTCCTTTATTTAAAAGATGCTAAAGAGATTTATTTATTTATTTTGACTGTGCTGATATTTGGACAAATATGAAAGATGAATGTACATGCCAAAGTTGTTCTGGGGTTTCTAAACCTCTCTACTACATCTTTGTGGCAGATCAGGATCATGATATTTCTTTCCAAGACGACCAGCGGATACCTAGCTGGGGATTGCTGCATCTCTAGTTCTGATGCTGTTCTGCTCTTAGACAGTATTCAAGGAACTTTCTCTGAACCTGTTCTTATCTGAAAATGGGAATAATAGTGTGCTTTGCGTAGCACTGAAATGTGAGTAAAAATGCACAAAACCCACCCCCAACAACTCATTATTATTATTACGGGAAAAATCAAGGTTACTTCGTAACAACTAGTTCCAAGAGGTTGTAAGTACTTCTCAGGAGGAAGAGATTGCAGTTCAGGAAAGAAATGAACAAGAATATTTCTCAGAGGGCAAAAGTGATTCCTGAAATCTTGGTTCCAAAGAACCGAAAGCCCCTCACGGGCCCTTAACGCAGTTTCCCTCCAGTAATCTGACTGCAAACATCAAACTGGCATGCGGAGTCCAGTTCTGAGCACAGAGACTTGCACACAGTCTGTTGCTTCTGTATTTAAACAATGATGAGGGGTCCCTGCATAGGTGGTTCTGGCCAGTGTTACTGTGGTGGTTATGGCTGGAGAAATCCTTTCTGGCTTCCAGTGGGAGGGAAGATGCCAGTTTTCCCCTCCCACTTGAAGATTGTTTCTGTGCACTGCACAACTGTCTGTAGTTGTTAGGTTTTCTCTCTTTCTCAGAAGGAGCAGAATCTGTAATCCTTCAATTAACTCAGCCTATGAATGTGTTTCATACTGGAATATGTTGATGGTCAGGTGTTTTCATAGTAATTTAAGCTTAAACATCTTCCTGGACTTAGCTGAAAGCTAGGATAAGCACTTGCATTCAGGATGAGGAATGTTAGGCTGTCCTTCCCAAGTAGTAGTTCCATGTTGTGTGGCTTAGCCCTGACACAGTGATTTTCCTAACGTATTCTGATTGCTTCCATCTAATGGATATTTTGAGGAGCACAGCTCAGTCTACAAGTGTACTGGATCTGTACACCAATGTAAACATAGCTTGAAACTTCTTCCTGTGTTACTGCAGTATAAACCAACCTGGTTTCTGCAAGGAACTATTCTGGATGTAGCTTTGGCTTAGCCAGGATAAAGATTCGTTGAAGTATTTTTGGCATATACTTATGTACTTTAACTAACAGTACATCTGTGTTTAGTTGCATAATATAATTTGAAAAAGATGTGTGAAAATATAAACAGTAACATGATGCAGTTTTAGGAGCAATGATATAAGCCAAATTTTAATTTGTGTGTGCATGCAAAAATAAAAAAGGGTGCTAGAATCACATTTAAAACAATGGAATGAAAAAAGTTAGATTATAGCATGCTTTCAGAAAAGCTTTGTATAGCTGTAACTTGCAGAATTTTCTTAGAAAGTGCAGAATTGGATCAGAAAGAATTTCATAATCCAGCAGTTAATATTACTGGAGATAACACTGCCCTTTCCCTTGTATTAGTTGATCAAGTGTCACTTTAAAACCAATCAGCTTATTGCATTCATTGCTTCTTTGAGGAGGCTGTCACAGAATGTCAGTCCTTTGGC
Organism: Cygnus atratus; assembly: GCF_013377495.2. NCBI lineage: Eukaryota > Metazoa > Chordata > Aves > Anseriformes > Anatidae > Cygnus > Cygnus atratus. The sequence goes on from NC_066388.1 coordinate 87,077, forward strand.
ATAAAAATGTATTTATTTCAGGTTAAATGTATTGTTGACTAGTTAACATCTGTGATTTTGCTAATTTGTTGTCATCTTAAATATGACTTTTTTTCCTATCTAATGTTTAAATCCCCTGAACTTCTCCAGAGAGGATAAACCTTTTTGTCTGCGGTTTTGAGTGCTAAGCAGCAGATTTATATGATGTTTTACACAGTAATTTCCTTTTGTTTTCATTTTTCATACACGTTAATAGTGCTACAGTTGTAGTAGTTCCATAATATATTTTATCCCAGGTAATATATTGCAAGCGCTTTTGAGAATTCCACCCCAGCTTTCTGGATACACGATGGGAATTTTTAAGGCTACTGTGTTCTAGGATTATTTGTGCATCACCTCATAGTTTATTCATTTAGTGACAAATTAAGACATCAACACTCTGATTTTTGCATTCAATTAATTTACAGCCCCTGTTTTTCCAAGTTTCTTCTAGTCCTGGAATTCTATTCTTTCCTTTGTACCTGGGATTATTTCTCTTGTCTTTGGGTGTTCTCATTTCTCTTGAGGTTACTGTTAATGCAGTATTTACTGTGTGGTGAGAACCAACTAGCATCTGTGAGACAGAGTGTGCGTCGCATACTATTCATGTGCAATATAATGCCTGCATGATTTTGCGTATTACACAATTTGCTCCCTTGGTATACTCAGTGGTTTTATTGTTTGTTTTTCTTTCCTAGCCGGTTGCTGAACCAATACCAATCTGCAGTTTCTGCCTTGGTACAAAAGAGCAAAATCGTGAGAAGAAACCTGAAGAGCTCATCTCTTGTGCCGACTGTGGCAACAGTGGTAGGTGACTACTTATGATGCTACTAGTAATAACCACAGTAATTTCTGAGACAGAAAAGTTTAGTGTAGTGACTGCTACTAACCTGTATGCATGAGGAGTATGCATCCATGACACATAATACATTTAGTTGAGCTGAATCTCATGGTCCTAGGAGGAGATGCTTGGGTTAACCTAACACACAAACTGTTCATTTGACTCCTGGAGGTTTCTTTAAAAATGTAGTAACGAACGATTACCAGTTATATCATGTTACAACAAAACAGAACTCAGTCATGGAAAATTATCTTGGTGGGCTTTTGTATGTGGGCATGTCACTTGCTTTCTAGGATATTGTGTTATAAGTGCAATAGAGGCATCTGAAAGAGGTGTATCTGGATAACCAAAATTCTACACGGAACTATGTGATTAACAGTTATCACTGTGAGCTATCTGTGAGCATTAGCAGCAGTGGAATGTTTTTGTTGGTATCACTTTCTCGCTTTCCTGTAGGTCATCCATCCTGTTTGAAGTTCTCACCAGAACTGACAGTTCGAGTGAAAGCCTTGAGATGGCAGTGTATTGAATGCAAAACATGCAGTTCCTGTCGAGATCAGGGCAAAAATGCTGTGAGTACAGTAAAGTATGGACTGAATGAATACAATATCAGTCTTGTGAATGTTCTGTTAAAATATGCAATAAAATAATTCTAGAGTCAAGTATCTGCAGCTTCTGTTTAAGTTTGGTAGTCTTTCTGAGACCTGTGAAATACCTTACGTCTTGTAGTTGAGAAATATGTGCGTGTTCTCTCAGATGGCAACAAATTAATGGGGACTTGATGCGCATCTAAAGAGAGATTAAATCTGTCTTCAACAGGATAACATGCTATTTTGCGACTCCTGTGATCGTGGCTTTCACATGGAGTGCTGTGATCCCCCTCTTACCAGGATGCCAAAAGGTGAGAACTTTGTGATGAAAAGGGTAATTTAAGGTGGTGATAGCAGAGATCAGTGGGCAGAAAATGCTTCTGCATATTTTATTCTCTTTTAGCTACTTTTAACTTGCTATTTACATCATTGCTTTTCAGGTATTAGAGACTAAAATTTCCTCTGGAAAGGGGCAGAGCTGAACATCCAGTTTTTCCACCGTCTCTTGCTTCCTGTACATTATTATCTGTGAAGGGTTTTGAAAAAACCTTTGAGATCTGAGGGAATAGAAGTGATCCCTGCAGATTAAAGTGATCAGCTTAAAATTGAATGAATAACCTTATACGTAAGAAAGAGATCGGCTTGTGAGTTTTTGAAGTCATATCTGGTTGGACAGTAGAGATTCCTGGAGTATAACTGAACTTCTCTTTTCTGTCAGAGAGCAGACTGTCTGTGGAAGATTATTCCTTGATAATTGGAAAAAGAAAAATCTTCCTATAGAAGGTAGTTGGAAGTAGTGTGTTCATAAGCAGAATATAGGATAATTAAATGTGTTTTTTACGTTTTTCTGATAATGCACTACCAATTTAAGAGACTTCAAGAATGGTTGTTGGAAGTACATCACGGGAGGTGTGGAGAATTAAATGAATTTGACTTTAGATTGCTGGATCATACTTTTTTTTTTTTTTTTAAATGGATATATGATAATTGGGGCCTTTGGTATTGTTCTTAACCTTTCTGTTGGAAAACCTAGGGCCTGTAATTCTCCTTTACATTCTGTGTAGATGTCCCTTGCATTCAGTGATGGGGATTTGTGTCTTACAGGTATGTGGATATGTCAAATATGTCGGCCACGGAAGAAAGGAAGAAAACTTTTACACAAGAAGGCAGCACAGATAAAACGACGCTATGCTAATCCAATAGGACGTCCCAAAAACAGATTAAAGAATCAAAATGCAACGTAAGTTTCTATATAAGAGGAGTAAGGTGTGTGATTCTATAGGGCAGCGAGTACTTTTGAAGTGTGTTATCTGCTCTCTGTGGGGAGGTATCTTTTACAATGAGGAGCTTTTCATTAATTCTTGAAGACAGAATTTCTGAAGAGTACTGTAAAAGAACAGAAGTAATCTCACAGTGCTTCTTTCTACCTAGATATTTGCTCTGTGTAACAACTTAATATTTGGTTTTGAAGTATTCCTTTTAGAAATAGATTAATTTTGCTGGTTTTGTCAAGTCTGTTTTTCTGAATGGTTACTTCTACCAGTAGTAGCTTTGCGAGCATTTCTCAAGAAATGTTTTTGATGCTTAGAGAAACATAGTAATTTACAATAAAGCAGTTAAGGTGGTCGTTTGACATACTGTCTTGCAACACTATCAGATTAAATATTTTTGTCTATATTCTGCTTCCATTCCTAATGTTTCTGCACTTGTGCAAGGCTTTATTGCACTGGGACAGATTGTGTGACTTTGTTAGGGTTATTATGGAACCAGTTGTCGGGGAATTCTTTGGATTACTCTCCAGCCAGAGCAATTCCTTTAACATTGCTGTGCAGTGCTTGTTGTGATGCAATGTTATTAACTATGCTGGGGACAGAACAGTGAAGGAGTATATCGCAAGAACTTCTGTTGTGGCTATCACATTAGCTTAAAAAATGTCAAACTACTGCTTAATTCTAGCTGATTAGAACCGAAGGATGTTCTGAAAAAATCTTACCAAGTTCCCTGCTTTTAAAAAAAAAAAAAACAGGGTACAGCTCTCTTAAGTATCCTAATTTTGGCCATTCTGCGATACCAGATAAGAAACTAGAGGGCCCCTCTATGTAATTCAGAGGGACAAAAGGAAAGCTAAGTATCTGTTGTTTTGTCTCTTATTTTTTTCATAATTTATTCACACTTTTTCACCTTCATTCCACCATTTGTCTTGCAAAATATATCCACAGAATTATGTACGGATGCTATGGATTTGATTGTTTTTTTTTTATGAAAAAGCAGCCTTTTTTACTTCTCTGTAGTTGTTAAGATTCTAGCTGAAATCACTTAGCTTCTTGAAACAGCAGTCTACGGCAATTCTTCAGAGAAGTATTAACACTAGGTTATCTTGAGAGTTTTGCAACTTCCAGCCTGAAGGACAGCGGCTGGAAGGGGATAACACTGTTTTTACTGAGATGGTCAGCATGATTCTTAGCAATCATGCATGTCCCGTATGCATTAGCTTTCAGCGTAGTTCTTTTGACAATTTCCTATTGACTTGTGTAAATGTTTAGCAGCTACATAAGTTGAAACTTTCCATGCGGTGTATTTGTTCTGGCTACAGTTTTTTATAATTTTTTTATTAAATTCAGCAGAAATCTGTAATTTATACTCAAGTTAATTGCACATAATGTTCAATGTGGAGAAACGTAGTGCAGTACTACTGAGATGTTTAGAATAATGGCTCCTCTAGGGTACACAGGCTCTTGACTACTCCTTTATTGTTATTAAATTTTTCAGTTCACCTTTAGCTTCTGTGTGACTCATAAATACAGAAGATGCTAATCTGCTCTGCAACCTAAAACAAACCACTTAACCCAGTCTTCTGACCATATCTTTCCCCTTTCCATTCTTTAGATCAAAGGGTCCGTTCAGCAAAGTTCGAACTGGCCCTGGTCGGGGTCGGAAGCGTAAGATAACTCTGTCCAGCCAGTCAGCATCATCAGAAGGGGGATACCTGGAGCAGACAGATATCTTGGACTTCTGCAGAGATGGCAGCACCACCTTGAAGTTTAATAAGAAAACCAAAGGGCTTATAGATGGCCTTACTAAATTCTTCACTCCCTCCCCTGATGGACGAAAAGCTCGAGGGGAAGTGGTGGACTATTCTCAGCAGTATAGGATCAGGAAAAAGGGTACCAGGAAATCTAGCACTTCAGAGTGGCCCACAGGTAAAGATTTTTCACCCTGCCAATGTAAGTATCCTGTACTCCAAGAAAATGTTCAAGGGCCAGGACATTGAAGTGACTAGAATTTTTTAGGTGCTGGAAACTTCGAGCTGAAAAGCTAACACTCAAATGCAGTTATCTTTAGTGCATCATGGTAGAATAGCAGTTGGAAAAGAGAGATCTTTGCCTCTTTATATGTAATGACAAGATGTGATGAGGGACCGAACAATGACTGTGAGGTATAATGCCCTTTGATAATGAGGGACTGGCAGATAACACGAAGAAATGTGCAAAATAATGTCATGTTCGAAAGAAGTAACTTAGGGAGTGGTTAATGAGAATAAGAACAACAAGGTAGAAGTATGAAACGGGAAATAGATAAGAAAGATTCATGAGTTTCCTATCTGTGGTAGAGGCTAGCAAAAATTTCTTTCCTTCTCAGCCACAGAAGAGCCTGCTTCATGCTGTGCTTCTCACCTACCTGCTGAGGAACATCCCTTGTCTTGAACACAGTTCTGCTTTATTTTCTTTTTTAGTTTAAGATGGTCATCCATGACTGCACCTTAATTTAATCTTTGTGTTCAGATCTTTAAAGTCTTGTGTATTTTCATAACTTGAGTTGTTCCTAAGTAAGCAGTGGATAATATTCCACAATCAAATACAAGGGTTGAAGCTTTAGAATAGTTAATTGCATTAGCCTGGCTGGTGCTGGAAGCATTTAAAAAAAAAAAAAAAAAAAAGCCTCTTACTGGCTTGAGGGTGAGGTGTGAAGAGTCTTGTGGGGTTAGTTTTTTTGTTTCTTTTTGGTGGTGCTGTTCATTTTTTTCGTTGTTATTTTTTTTGGGTGTGTGTATGGAAGGGAGTATTCCTTCGGTGATGAATGCAAGTGTTTTGGTTTTGATTGTGGTAACTACAGGGTTGAAATAGTTTAGTAGTCCTTTTGTGAGAAACAGGCACAGTGGTAAGCCGTTTACCCAAAAAGATCTTATAGTGGTGTCCTGATGGCATTTGTAACAATGAATACCTAAATGCTGCATTTGAGTCAAATATCTGACATTACTTCTTATGTGGTCAGAAATCCAGAAATGGTTCCTCCTTTTTGGTCCCAATCTGAGCAGAAAATTGCATCAGAAAAACTCAGCTGTATTCAGTCGTTTTGCTACGTGTTGTTTCCTGCTGTACTAAAAAGTATGTACCTCTTTGTAAATGTAGGTGATGACAGTTTTCTCTCTCAATTACAGACAATCAGGATGGCTGGGATGGAAAACAAGAAAATGAAGAGCGCTTTTTGGGGAGCCAGGATGTCTTAACTGAAAAAGATATGGAGTTGTTTAGAGATATTCAGGAGCAAGCACTGCAGGTAAAGTTAAATATTCAGTGTTTGGCAGAAAGTACCAAACCTGTAAAAGAGTTTTTTTGTTTTTTTTTTTTTTTTTTAAAAAAAATAGACTCCAGATGAGTCAGTCTGTTATAGAAGCTAATGTGCCCTGTTCTTCTGGTTGAGAGTAGAGGGGAACTGATCTCAAGAGAGCTGAAGAATAATATAAAAGTGGACATAAGAGTGTAAGGGGCTGAGGTGAGCATCTAAAAAGCCTTGAGGGCTGTGGCTTTAATTATGTTAGAACATAGCTGTTAAGTAGCTGGTAAAATGTATGGACTGTTAAAAACAATAAAATACGAGGGCTGTTTGCATGGGTCATATGGGGCCTCTGGGTTAATAAAACATTTTTTTTCTAGATAATATCGCTACTTATGAAAAGGGATGAGGCATTACTTTGTGTGTGTATATTCACATATCTGTGTAATGTGTATATATCCATGTGTATTACATACTGTGTGCGTGTGTACTTTTCAGTAACTTGAATGGTTTTATGATTTACTCCTTTTCAAGCCAGAGAGGTCAACTGAATTTATGAGGTGACTTCCCTGAACAGTGCTTCTCTAACTGTCCTTTTAACTTTCTGTAGATATTTGACTTCTGCTTGTTTACATACAATTCTGTCAAAGGTTGATTTGATTCCAATTACTAAGTATAGTCTCTGTACCTAAAGAGTTACGGAACAATGAGTTTTGGTAAGACTGAACTCTGCCATCTGTGGGATAAAGCAGACTAAGATGGAGAGCAGTTAACTTTTTTTTGAGGTGCAAATACAACAGGACTGTATAACACTACTTATTTCAAACTTGGTTACAGGATTGATTTAAGACAAAAAACAAGAAAAAAATAAACAAAAGGAAAAAAAAAATGCAACACTCAGCATGTGCATTACTGAGCAAATTGCATACCTGACTATGGCTTATGACCATAGTCTAGAAAAACACTGAAGATCTGAAACGGTCTATGGACATACGTCCACAACAGAGAAAATACTCATCTCCAAACACCTGCTTAAAAGAGCCTATTTTGAAGAGAATTTTTTTTGCCCTGTGTGGGGAAAATACTTGTTATAGTTGAAATACCTTACATTTAAGGTGGCTAGTTGGTTGGTTTTGGTGAGGAAAGTGTTACCCAGAGTTGTGGTGCGGTGATACAGGAAGTGTGCACCTGTATCTCTGAGCTAACTGCCTCACCCAAGAGTGTGGTGATATGTCAAAGGCTTTCAAGTGAGCCGAGGAAAAGATACTGCTTACTGAATGTTCAGGGAGAAAGCTGCTAGTGTAAAGGCTGAAGCAATAGTCTGCTATTGAATGCCTTCTTGTAGGGACTGTGGTGTGTAAGCAGAGATACGGGAGCTAGATGTGTGCTGTGTGACTGCCTTTGCATTGGGCATTCATTTGGAGGAGGGTTTTCTTGCTTAAAAGAAGGCACAGGGACAGGTCTTATTGGTGCAGGTGCATATAACTGTTTTCCTTGAGACTTGTCAGGATGCCCGTGATAATTGTGTTTATTATTGACCTGCTATAGCAAGTGATAATATTGATTCCTTTGAGAACACAGTGAAGGAAGTGCTTAACCGTAGATTGCAACAAGAGTTGCCTTCATAAACTGCTCCTTAGTAATTTGTCTGGCCAACAAGTGTTGTATGAAACCTTATACTAGTTACCAAAAATGCACAGGTTGTGTTTTCCTTTCTGCATGGAATCCTCACCTTGTAACAAAAGCTTTTAGCACCTCAGATTGTTTATTTAATAGCATTGTCATATTTCTTTCTGATAAATACTAGGGATTTGTTATTATTATAGCAGGGTTTTAAGCTGAAGTAAGATAAATTGGCTCCCTTATGTAGTTTCCTTCTTACAAGGTAGCCCAAGATGAATGGAAAAGCCTAAAGAACGAATCCATAAACTGAAGGGGACTGAAGGGGGTGGAAATAAATTGGTTGGACTCAGGATCGTATACAGGTAGTAAGTTCTAAGCCCTTATTTGGCTGACTGCTGAAATACTGTTTATCTTCTGAGTGAGAATAGAGAGGGTGTTCTGCACTCGTGATGGTAAGGAGGTAGCTGTGCACTGAATTTTGTTTTGGTAGGTACTGTGTTCACAGGACATATAGTCTTAGTGCTGGGAAGACACTGTTCTATTAGTAGACATCTGTATATTCTAGATCCTAGCATCAGGAACAATTTGTGTTTCTGTACTTGGCTACTGAAATAACAAGGAAAGAAATAACAAATGGACTGAAAGAAAATTATATTAAATTATATTAAATTTTGCTGTCTACTAATTTGTATGTGAAGAGTACGACATGCAACAGTGTGAAAGGTAGTGGAATATTTATGACAATACTCGCTACTTCATTTTTGTGAATCACGTTTGCTTGGTATGTGATTGGCTTCTGCATCTTCTTACTTCTCTTTGAGTTCAGATAAAGTAGGATGGACTGGGTAGATGGAAACACTTTAATTTATTTCAGCTTACAAGTCTTTCAGTTGGAAATTCACAGAAATGTCTTTTTTTCTTGCGTAGAAAGTTGGGGTGACTGGGCCTCCTGATCCGCAAGTCCGATGCCCCTCTGTCATAGAATTTGGCAAGTATGAAATCCAGACCTGGTACTCCTCCCCATATCCCCAGGAATACTCAAGGTACGACTGAACATCCTTTTTTGATCTGCTTCAGTGTTTATGGGAAAGCTGTATTCCAGCACGTGTGGAAATCTTTAGAAGATTGTATGTGAATGTAGGACAGAAGCAAAGTACATGTAATCCAGATACTTTTCATGGTAGTCAGTAGACATCTGAAGTTCTTTTTTTAGGCTGAGTCAGAAAGGCGATAAACTCTCTGTAATATGCTGTATATGCTTTGAGCATTAGAATGGCCACGGAAACATAAGGTTACGTAGGTTCCCAAAGAACTGACATGTTATGCTGAAGAGAGAGCAGCCTCAGCTAAATGATCTGATATTGGGCTGTAAGTGATAAGAGTATCCTGACTGCAGTAGTTCTTGACACATGGCATCATCGTGATATAAAATAATACCATGTTCCCTCAGCAGATTTGTTAACTGTATTTTAAATGACCTTATTAGAAAGGGCTGTACACTATATAGAACTTGAAAAAGAAAAATACTTAGAAATTTAATAAGAATGACTTTTGATGTATTATTTTTATGCTGTACGGAGTTCAACACATTAAATCATAAATGTTTAACGTTTTACATTTTAGCATCTGAAATATTCTCCTTTGATACTCATTTAGTTGTTCTGATGTTCTCTTTCTTAAGAACTTTGCAAACTGTGTAAACTGTAAACTCTTCAGACATTAACTTGATTCAGAATGAGGAATAACTTCCAAAGGCCATAGCTAGAGAGAGAAAATGAAAAAAAAACTTGTTGTTATACCATTTCTACCACAGAGCATATGGTCCGTTATCAAGAATTATTCTAGTTCTGCTAAGTGTATTAAATGTAATTGAGAAATAGCATCCCTGCCAAAGTTAGTGTATGCAAATGGAATTAAATCACAGCAGGACAAGATACTCATATTCAAATTGTTCGTGTCAACGTAGTACATAAAATGGCTTTGTGATGGTGTTGATAGATTTCTCATGGGGATTTCTTTTTTTTAAATACATATTCATTACAGAATAAGTAAATGCTGTAACTTTTAAGCATGCTGAGGTTGTTTGTCCTTATTAGCACATACATAGGTTCACTATATACTGGTTTTGTTTTCATCAAGTTCTTTATCTGCAGGAGTGAGGAATTTCGTGTAAAAGTCTGTATCTTCAATCTTGGGTTTTCTTCACCTTTGCTTACAGGCTACCCAAGTTATACCTTTGTGAATTCTGTCTAAAGTATATGAAAAGCAGAACTATTCTCCAACAGCATATGAAAAAGTGTGGCTGGTTTCATCCTCCAGCCAATGAAATTTACAGAAAAAACAATATTTCAGTCTTCGAGGTAAGTTAAGATATGAAGCCACTCACTGTTATCTCTAAGACGGGGTCTTCAGCATCCAGTAGTGTGAGTGTTCTGTAGCCCTAAAAATCTTCATTCTTCAAGCATTCACTTGCAAAGAGTGAAGCAGTGCAAGCAAGCAGTGGGTGCTGGTATCATATATAGATTATTCATACGATAAATATGTGAGAAGGCTTGCTGTGTTTAAAAAAAAAAAAAAAAACCTTACTCATTTTAGGAAAATTAATTTTAACTTCTAAGTTCATTTAAGAAGCGATTGGAATGTGCACTTAGTCACATGGTCTAAAATTTTGGGTAGACCTGTGCAGTGCCAGGAGTTGGACTTGATGATTGTTATGGGTTCCTTCCAACTCGGGATATTCTATGACTCTAATAAATGTAACAGGGACTCAGCCACGGCCTTTATGCTGTGAAATTTTAAATCATTTGAGACTCTGCCTGTGGCATTGAAGCCTTCCTGTTGTGTTAGATATGTCAAATATTCAGGGATACTCAGATGAAGCATTTTCTTGTATGACAGAATATAGAGTGATATAACTTCTCATTTTTGTAAGGTTGATGGCAATGTCAGCACTATCTACTGCCAGAATTTGTGCTTATTAGCCAAACTCTTCCTGGACCATAAGACTCTTTATTATGATGTGGAGCCATTTCTTTTCTACGTGCTGACACAGAACGATGTGAAGGGCTGTCACCTTGTTGGTTACTTTTCTAAGGCAAGTATTTGAGTGCTTCAGACTTGGAGTTGCTCTGGTGAGAAATGTTGCTTCAGAGTCTTTAACTGTAATTTAGGCCTTTGCATTTTATGTAATATAATATGCAAACTGAAATGATGGTAATAGAGTTTTAATATTTTTCTCTCCTCTAAAGTCTTTCTGTTGCTCAAGTATGTTTTTCCTAAAAAAAAAAAAAAAAAAAAAAAAAACAACTTTGTGGCTTTCTATCTCAGTTTTTGATAATAAGTAATTATGAAGTTGGACAGAACAACTTCTATTTCTGGCTGGTCAGAAGTTTTCTACTTTTAAAACGTGCTGCTTTTTTTTTTTCCCAACAGGAAAAACACTGCCAACAGAAATACAATGTTTCCTGTATAATGATTCTTCCACAATACCAGCGTAAGGGCTACGGCAGGTTCCTAATTGACTTCAGTAAGAAACTTCTTCACTTTTTTTCTCCTTTTCATATTTTAAAGAAAGACTTAGTCATTAAAGAGGATATCTTTTAAAAATAAAAAAAAGAAGTCTCAGAAAAAGGATGCTGATGTTCACAGTAATCTGAACTTAACTACTTAATCTTTTTGTTGGAAACCTTAAATTCTGAAAACAAGTAGATGAATTTTCCTCTAATTCAGGTGTAAGCAACTATAGGCATTTGTCAGTGTAGGGTTTTTGCAGAAGCTAATCTCGTGCGTGTAGTTATTTATAAAGAAAGCCAACTCTAAAACCACATGGTGTGTTCAAACTTTCAGCAGCTTAAGTGAACGTGTCTTAAGCAAAAGGTAGTCATAGTTAGGTTTTAATTTAGCTTTGAGAGCAACAAAAACAGATGGTTTTAGGCTGTGAATACTCTAACAGTTCTCAGTTTCATGTGGATTTCAGTAAGTTCACTAGGAAACTTGCCACTGTTACTATACCTCACTATGCTGATATATAGATAGCCTTTCCTGTGGACGTGCTAATTTTGGTGTTAATGTCCTAAGGAGAAACTCTACTGGAATAATTATACTAGAATAGTTTTAGAATAGTAAATAACCTGTGCGGGTAAGATGTTGTTCTGCTGAAAATATTGATGAAATAATGGAACTCAGTGATGTATCTTGAGAAACTAGCAGATTTGGGCTATGGTAGAGCAGCAGTGAAAAGACACCTTTGTCAGCTGATGGTTTTTTTTTTTTTTTCTTCTTTGTTATACTGGGGAGATATAACCTCTGTCTTTATTGAACCTGTGCAGCGTATCACAGTCTTTAATTGAGGTTTTTCTACGGTTAGAGCTTGGTACTCTCTAGTATGGCCCTGAAATTTCTCAATAGAGAGTTTTTAAGTAAATTATTTGCTTTATTAGTTTTAAAAGGTTAAAATATGTTTTCCTTCTATCTTCTTTAAAAAAACAATTGCCATTTTAATTTTGTTTAAAATTAATGAATTCTATTGTACAAAGTAGCTGATCTGAGGCAGTTGTCACAAGTTAAGCTAATAGCAATTGCTGAAGTTATTTGCTTTCAAATCATGTATTTCTTCAAAGCCCAAAGTGACACTCACTGATAGATATATTAATGGCTTAACTGGCAGAGTTGTAATTTCAAAGATTCAGCAGACCTCATGCTGTATCTGTACTACAGTCCTAGGTTAGTTTCTAGGTAGTCAACTGCTGCCATCTTGTGGTGTTGCCCATAGCCAATGTTGAAAAACAATGTAGTTTAGAAACCTCATACTATATCATTGAATAACAGAAATTTGAACCCCTCCAAAATGGGGCTGATCACTCAGTGCATCCTTCAAAAGTGTAATATGTATCTCATAAGAAGCATTCGGCTACTTTCTTGCCCTTGTAGAATTTGGAGTATCAGGATGCAGAAGCTATATATGCCAATTTTTTGAACATTCTTCTTGTGCTTCTTTAGGCTATCTGCTTTCAAAGCGTGAAGGTCAAGCAGGTTCACCAGAGAAGCCCCTGTCAGACCTGGGACGGCTCTCATATATGGCTTATTGGAAAAGTGTAATATTGGAGTGCCTTTATCACCAACATGACAAGCAATTAAGCATCAAGAAATTGAGTAAACTGACTGGAATCTGCCCTCAAGATATCACTTCCACTCTGCATCACCTGCGAATGCTTGACTTCCGTAGTGATCAGTGAGTACAGTAGTCCTGTTTTATTTCCAGACAAACTCAGGTGTATTTGAATGAACTTCAGTGATGTTTGGAGGCAAGTCACATCCAATAATCTTGATTTTATTTAAAAGTAATGTGACCAAATATTGACTGTCGAGATCTGTGATGTTCTCATGCAGTGCAAGAATTGTTCAATGCCAAAGCTGCATGAGATTACCAGCCACGTAGCAGTGCAGCTGTGAAACATCCAAGTAACTTGCAGCTGTGAGAGAAAGCAAGCTGGTCTCTTGGCCATGTTATCTTGGGGTCCCTCTGCATAATCAGTCTAACAACCTCACAGGATAGAGCAGGAGGATCTCTAGAGGAAAGGGAACATGTTCCTTTTTCCTGACACTGAGCAGACAGTTGTTTTCCCCTTTTCTCTGCATGTCCAAGATGCAATTAACTTGCTCAGACAATGGGATAGATCAATGGGAGAAATGAGGTGTATGGATATAGAATAGAGGTTTGGCCAGCTGAGTGTACGAGTCAAGTGAAATACAGGGAATTGTTCTTAATTCAGACAGTTGCTGTTTTGGGAGTAGGATTGTATTCTTAGTTTGTGTTAAACTTACTTTAGAACACTTTTATATCCTCATTTCACAGTGTGCTTTCTAATTTGATTTAAAAAATGATAATAATTAGTGATATTACCCCCAAACAGCTGAATAAAATCCAGTCTGGTAGTGGGAACATAACTTTTTTAAGCAGCCTTTTTATCACTGAGCATCTTTTGCCTTATATTGCCTTTTTGCCAAATGGCTTAACCCCTGACTGTTTAACAGATAATAAAAGTGTAAGTGTAATACCCATGTAAGGATAATGGCTTCACGATTAACAAGAAATGGAAAGAATTTTAACATTTTCTCAGTTTTAAGATGCTTTCTCTAGTCTGAAGGCATTGCATATTTGCAGATTGTAGATTTTTAGTGAACTTCCTGATCACTCTGAAGTTACTCAAATTGAGATTACGATGATTGAGAGTACACAGATTTCTCTTTATTTTGTATGTCACATGACGACATGTATAGTAAGTAGCCTGTTGCTGATCAGAGTATTATTACTGTTCAGATTTGTGATCATTCGTCGGGAGAAACTTATCCAAGAACATATGGCAAAGCTTAGAACTAATGTGAGACCTATAGATGTGGATGCGGAATGTCTGCGTTGGACACCTGTTATAGTTTCCAACTCAGTTGTCTCTGAGGATGAAGAAGAAGAGACTGAGGATGGGGAAAATGAAGAGCAACAACATCAGAAAGAAAAAGATTCAGAGGCCAGCGTAAGAGTGAATTGGTTACTTCTATGCAGCATATAGTTTGTATTCTGTGCTTTTGCAGGCAGTACTAACAAAATTTCAAATGGCAAGCTTGGGCATTTTGCATAATAATAATAAAAAACATTGCAGTTGTAATTAGATTATGTATCTTTGTAGTTTCAGATTAGATACTAAAAAATAGTAGTATCACTGAGGCATAGCCTGTAGAAAGATTAAAGTCTTTTTGAAATTATTCAAGAGCACACTTAATGCGTTTTTCAGTGTGTGGAAGTCATGGTGGTTTCAAAAAATAAAAAATAACAAAACAACCCCCTTCCAACTCTCAAGCAACCTGGACTCTCATCAAATTACTGAAAAGGCATTAGGTTTGAAGGCACCCAGCACTTCTATAAGTGAGAAATTGCATAAATAAAAATGAACGAACAATCTTCAACGTTTTTCACCAAAATATTTTCCTGTGTTGGTTTGCAAAATCACCAATAACTTTATCATAAATCACTGTCCACAGAGCAGTGAAACTTTCTGAAATCTAGGCCCCTAACCTGGAAGGGTTGCACTCTCGCATCAGGTGATGAACACTGACTAGAGTACCATTTCAGAGAGAAATTATAGGCCATTACTACATTTGCATGAAACTCATTGTGCATTTTTATAGGAAAAAACACTTCATGTAATTCAAAAGCACTTCATGTAATTTTCAAGATAATTGTGAGATAAATACTGTGTTTGAATGTAGCAAGGTTATGCTTGCATTCCAGCAGGCCACTGGATGGCTGCTGCCTACTGAAGTCAATTGTCAGGAAGCTAATCTGGGGTACATTGTCAACTGGTAGGGAAAGGAATTGCAGTGGGCAATATTACAACATCATAAAAGTCAATTCATTTATTCATTTGCTATTCTCAGATTCTGAAAAGTCACCCTTGTTAAAGTTTTCTGAATTCTTGCTCAAAAGCTTTTGTTGAATCAGTTTCAGGGTAGATGTGCATGATTAAATAGGAAGTATGAAATCTATTTATTTTTATTTATGTTAGATGGTAAAATCTGTGTCATGGGAGAAGAAAGAGCAAGAGCCTTATTCACCTACAAAGAATGAAAAAAAGCCAGACATTGTTGCTCCAGTCAGTTCTGCACGGCCAAACAAGCATGTTTTTCCCCTGGACAGTCTTCCTGCAAACAGTCAGCCATCACGAAGAGGTCGATGGAATCGCAAGGGCAAAAAACTTCGAGAGACCTTTTGTGAGAAGGAACCAGTATTGCCTACTGAGGACAAGACAGACATTCCTGGTGAGCGATGCAGTGAATGTGAGGAGAAATCAGCAGCCTCACGAGGCCGGTGCAGTGAATGTGAGGAGAAGTCAACAGCTTTGCAGGGAAGATGTGGTGAATGTGAGGAGAAGTCTCCAGCCCCAAGAGGTCGGTATGCTGAAGATGAAGAAAAATCTGCAGTTTCCCAGGTGCAGTATGGCAAAAGTGAAAAATCTGCAATTCCTCGTCGGCGGTACAGCGAAGGTATGGAAAGATGGAGAGGACAGTTGAAAAACATGGAGCCACTGAAGTGTAGGTTCCCAGAGGACTGTGAAAGATTACCCCGCCGCTACAGCGATAGTGATAGGGCACTTCCGAGATGTTTTAGTGAGAGTAGTGAAGATGATGATGATGACCCCGTGAGTCCCCGATCAAGCTCTCCACCTGTTCTCACCAAGCCAACTTTAAAACGAAAGGTGTGTGCTTTATTTCTTCTTGTTGTCTCTGTTATGCAGCCTATTTTGTCAATATGTTGGTGCTGTTTTAAGGGTCAGTGCAATTCATGAGCTATGTATTAAATGTACGAGTAACACCTGTTCAGTGTTCCAGGTCTCTGTAGAGTACTTTGTGCTACCTTATTGCTAGCGGTGGTTTTTTTTTTTGCATCAGAGGTAGGTTTTTTTCCCAGATTTCTGACTTGTGGTTTTGATGTTTTCCAACTTGGCTGTTAAAGTTTTATTCAGTTACACCAAGTAAAAACAGATAAAATCCTATTTTTAATCGAAGCTTTCAAAACACAAACGCTATCTAAACAGCTAAAATCACAGCATAGAGTCTTTGGAATCATTTACCATGGAGATGTGAATACTGTCAACATGACCAAGAAAATCCTGTCTTCATGGGATGCTGCACTAAAAAGTTATTTTCTATATCATCTTTGCAGATTATTCTAAACTATTCACATCTATGCTTTAGTGACTCTGAACTCTCATCTGTTAAGGTTATCTTCAGCTATTTAAATGGCTTATAGCATTACACAGATGTCCATCTAGCAATCTGCATGGAAGTCTATGGTCTTGCATTGTATTTGATATCTGTCTAACTGGAGGCAGATGCTGGCCTGTATTTCCAAGTGAAGTTCGAAATTTGAATTCAAAAAAGAATCCCTGGTCCTACTTAGACTGTTGAACTCTGCTGTCCATGTTTTCTGTTTTTTTTAGCATCCTGTTTCTACTATACATGATAAAAATGTCTTTTCTTCTACCTTCCATTTTCAGAAGCCAATTCTTCATCGGAAAAGAAGGGTACGCAAGCGTAAGCACCACAACAGCAGTGTTGTCACTGAAACAATCTCAGAGACCACAGAAGTGCTGGATGAACCATTTGAGGATTCAGACTCTGAACGACCAATGCCCCGGTTAGAGCCTACATTTGAGATTGAGGAGGAGGAAGAGGAAGAAGAGGAGGAGGAAGAGGAGGAGAATGAACTTTTGCCCAGTGGATACTTTCGGCACTTAGCCCCACAAGACACCCTCAGGAACAGACCCTCTTCTAAGAGAAAGTCCAAAGATGAGGAGGAATCCGATGACACTAATGGTATGTTTGGTGGTAAACTTTTGAAAGTTTTTTTAAGCATAAGTTACTAGTCATACCAGCCTGAAACATTCCCAAGTGTTATGAAAATATGGTGCCTTAACTTTAAGCACTGACCTGATCACAGGGCATTTTCAGTTCATCCTTTCTAGTGGAACTGGTGTCTGCGGTTGTGGAAAAACCTGTGCAGCAGAGCTGCTTACAGCAATAAAATAAAAATTAATTAGAGAGTCCTCAGTTTTCCATAACAGAGAAATAATTAATTGTTCCTTTTGAGATCCTGTTCTTCATCACATTACATGTCCTGCCTCACAGCTTTTCATATCAAGAGTGATATTTGAATAAAGAATGATATTTGGAAAGCCACTTTTATGACTTACACACACTATGTACCACAGTGATAAATTTCTTGCTCACCTAGTTTGTAAATGCTTTACTTTCTTACCGTCCTGTTTTCAATTTAGTGCTTACTGTTTCCTGGTGTCACTTCTGATGCTTTGTTTCTGAACTTCTGCAAATTTGTTAGTACCTCAGAGGTAATAATGTAATAAGCACGCTGATTTAGGGTATTGCTGCTCCTGAAATGCAGTATCTGTGGGGTTTTTGTGCCTTTGATACAGTTGTCTTTGCATATACTTAGTAAAGCTGAAGGGATCTTAGAGAAAATACAATGTATTTTCAGTTATCTAAACATTTTATTACATAGGGATAATAATCAAGCAGTACAAAAGGCTTACTACTGGACATTTTGGATAAAGCATTACACTGGGTGGAGTTGGGGTGGCACAGCCCTCTGACATTTCAAAAGAAAGTATAGAAGTCATTTATACTTGGTTCAGATTTAGAATATTTTAATCATAATTATGAGTTAGGAATGTTTATAAGAAGCTTAGATTCACTGCAGTTTTTCCTTCACTACAGACACTGGATTGTAACTTTTTTTTTAAATATTTTTACTAGCTAAGGGTGTTTTGGGTTAGATACTAACTTAACGTCTAGCTGAGTCAGTGCATGGAAGGTGTTTTATGATTTCCCTCTAAGGTAACATTGCAATCTATTAAATTTGGTGTCTGATTAGAGTTTGAATTGGTTCTGACTGCTGTCAGGGCTACGGTGAGAATGGGTAGTGTGGTGTAGTGACTTGAGGCTGGTATTTAATATGGGTTTGGCATTCTGGAAGACAGGTATTCTGTGGTGTAGGAAACAAAAAAAACTTCTCTCTGTATATTCTAACAGTGTTGTACGACTTGGGAGAAGAGGGAGCTCTTTGACAGGTTGGGCTGTATTATTTTGCTTTTCCTGCTTCCACGAGAGTTTTACTGTGAATGTGAATACTGTAAGGATCTTCTGTTCAAGCTTACCTGCACACTGACTTTTAACTAAGTGCAACAGAAAGAGCATGTATGTATGTATCTCAGTATCCTCAAAAACCGTGCAGAAATCTTGAGTGGTTATTAAACCCATATTCTTTTGTAAAGACGGTGTCAACTGCATGTGGTAAAAAACACAGAATCACAGTCCCTTCAGGTTGGAAGGGACCTCTGGAGGTCATCTGGTCCAACTCCCTTGCTCAGGACACGGTTGCCGTGGATCGTGTCCAGATGGCTTTTGAGTATCTCCAAGGAGGCAGACTCCTCAACCTCTGGGCAACCTGAAGTGTTTCCTGATGTTCAGAGGGAACTTTCTATGTTTCAGTTTGTGCCTGTTGCCTCTTGTCCTGCCACTGGGCACCACTGAAGAGTGTGCCACCATCTTCTTTATGCCCATCTTCAGGTATTTGCACGGATTGCTAAGATCCTTCTGAGCCTTCTCTAGTCCCAGCTCTCTCAGCCTTTCCTTACAGGAGAGATGCTCTAGTCTCTTAGCCATCTTAGTGGCCTTTTGCTGGACTCTTTCCGGTGCCTCAATATCTTTCGTGTATGGAGGAGACCAGAGACAGACACATTTAATATTACATTACTCTAAGGGGAGCCTACCATCATAAGATCTTTATTTATTCCTTAAGATATTAAATCTGTGACAGTACAGGTGAAAGCACAGGATCTTTAGCTAAGAGATAGTAAAAGCTAATCTTACGTAGTAGATAGGAAGTGTAAAGGAAGGGGAAGAGAAATAGTTTTTTGGTTTTTAAGCAGGTTAATTTATTTTTTTTAAAGACCCTAAGTCTCAAGGCTTTAACAAATACCGTGAAAGTAGCATTTTCTTCTTCTTGCCTAAATATGTGCTGTCTGTGGTAGATCCTTTCTTTCCTCTATTCGCACTCCAAATATGTTTTATGGATGACTTAAAGGAGTTGTTGAATTTTGAAATCAGTATTTTTATTTTAAGTTAATTTTTAATACTCAAAATTTTTCCAGGATGTTTCTGGTCAGGGGTATTCAGAATAAATGCCTGACAGAATTAGTCGCATGTAGTTTTTGGTGGATTTCTAACTTCAAATAAATAACATTTCAATAGAAAATGAATAAACCCTTTAAGGCTTTTTTTTTTTAAGTGACTTACTGTGGATGAAGTTGTTTGTAAGAGGGTTGAGTAGCTTCTGAAGACACAGAACACTGTTCAAATCCAATTCACAAAGTTGAACTAAGGGCAAGAATAACTCAGTTGACCTATGATCAGTTCTTAAGAAGCATTTGTGGACTACTAAGAATACATTATTTAGTTTTGCTTTTGTTGAATTCTTTGCATAACTGTGGATATACAGCAGCTCTTCTTGGGGAATGTATAGTATGGAATTGAGTTGGACTTGATGATCCTTGTTGGGACCCTTCCAACTCAGGGTATTCTGTGATTCTATGAATCAGCTTTTAAGATGGATGAAAGGGCAGAAATGTAAATAAGTCTGCTGTGAATTTGGGAGGAAAATTATCTTGCATCCATATAGTGGGATGACAAGGATAATTACAGGCCTGTCAGCGTGACTTTCATCCTGATTTAAATAGTAGGATGCATGGCTTATGACTCAGTAGAAAGTCCAGGAATGGTTATTTGCTCAATACAAATGAACAGTGGAATGTGAAAAATGTATTTTGTCAGAGAACATGATATATTTTACGAGCCTACAGCTCAGTTAATAAGGATAATTGATGTTACCCACTAGTGTTTTGTGAGGTATGTGACAAAACCATTTGCTTAAGCTGAAATGTTACAAAATCAAACTAGTACATATCAAATAAACTGCAAGCAGGGAGTAATTAAGCTCGTTTTTTATCAGTAGGGTGCAGGGGAGATTGTTGTGGATCTTGTTTGTCTTTACTGCTATTTTTGTGCAAATATTAAAAAAAAAAAAGTAGCAGCTGACAGGAAAAGAGGGGATTTGGTAAATGAACTGAAGGGCATTTCACTTGGATAGTCTCAGAGTATTTGAAGGTCTTGCCAGTAATTAGGTGAGCATGGTTTTCTAAATCAGTCGAAGAGATTCATATAATCGTTAAATACATGAACAAGGGAAACCTCAAGTGGAGCAGAGATTTTCTGTCATCTCTTTATTTAGCTTTGGTGAAACTACTACAACTGTCTTTAAGTTATTTGCACTTGATAAGAGTATTGATGAACTGAAAAACTTCAAAGAATAGTCATGAGCTGATTAAGGCACTGAAACAAATTTTCTCTAATGACAGATTCAAATAATTCTGTCACCTTGGATTATAAGCAGAGGCAAAATATTATTACTTATATTTACTTATGTGAGGACTATTGTGTGTTAGGAGGAATTATCTGCCCAGCAGATAAAAGAAAAACTAACACAAAAGCAGATTAAGAAAATCCAGTGTCTGAAGACAGAAATTCAGATGATAAAGCATGAATATCAACTAGTGTCAATGCAATTGTTTATCAACAGTTGTGTGAAATGTCACTGGCTATCCTGACTGACAGGTTGAAAACAGAATTGCTTCAGGGAAGGCCTTATAGTATTCAGTAAGTTCTCAGTAGATGATGTCAGTGTTTGTTTCTGGCAGTATAGGCCATGAACCTATTTTCATATTTGGAAAGCCACTGAAATGCAGAAATTGCTTCATCAAATGAAAGTTAGATGAGAGAGAAATTCAGCTTCCTTGATTGTTTTCTCAGGATAAAAAAAAAATCCAGGCAAATTCAGTCACCTGTATATTTCTATTGACATTCAAAAACATAAGCCATGACAAAGCCGAAATACTTTCTTCAGCAGATGCACAAAATACAGATCTAAATGGAAATACAATGTTATTGTAACATCCAGTGCTACACTGGAACATTTTCATTTGTAAGCATATTGTATAAATAAAATCTTTAATGGGTGGTGAGTCTTTCCAGGATCTTATTATATAGACTAGTGCTTCATTTGATTTATATATTGAAGGTTCAGAGCTTTAACCATGCAAAATCTTGAAAGCATTGGTGGTGTTTGAAAATGTAATGTTCTATGTGACTGCTAATGAGTAGACTTTGATCCTTCTTGTTCCCTTCACAATAAATCACTAAGCTATTATTGACATATGAAGTTGATAAACATAATGGAATGCTTGGGAAAGCTTCCATGAACGCTCGGGTAAAACAAAATGTTTGAACAGTGTCTTTCCATTTGTGTTTTCAGGTACCCCAACTTTGAAACCATTATCTATGCTGAGAAAATGTGAAGCAAAGGATTGTTCACTTGAACCAGATACTTCTACACCCATGAAAAAGAAGAAGGGATGGCCAAAAGGCAAAAGTCGAAAACCAATCCACTGGAAGAAAAGGCCTGGTCGAAAACCAGGTTTTAAACTGAACCAGGAAAAGTGCCATCGTCAGTTCAAGGTGAGGGAACTGATGCAGTGGTAGGTAATTCAAAACCAGGGCGTAAGCCCAAGATCTCAGATGAAGAGGAAGGTGTTGAGCAGAAAGAAGAGCTACCTCTTACTGAGGAAAGGAAAGAGGAAGATGTGAATATGGAAGCAGAAGAGGTAGGAGAGGGAGAAGAGGAAGATACAGCCAGCAGTGAAGTAAGAGCAGTTTCTCCTGTGGACAGCAGCAGCAGTCCAGTGCCAGAAGTTAAAGAGCCTGAGATAGAAGAGGAGGTAGAGGAGAAGCCGAGGGTATTAGAAGAGCAAAGGCAATCAGAAGAAGAGCAGCAAGAACTAGATGAACCTGAGCATGACCATGAAGAAGAAGATGAAATTGCAGTCGTGACAAATCAAAATGAAGACCATGATGCTGATGATGAAGATGATGGTCATCTAGAGTCTGTGAAGAAAAAAGAATTGGAAGAGCAGCCTGCCAGAGAAGGGGTGAAGGAGGAGCCTGATGTGCAGGAATGTTTTTTAGAAGCAGACATACAAAGCAGTAGAGAAGATGCAAAAGGAAAAGATGAAGCGGAGGCAGATTCTGAGGAAGAGCAGGCTTCCAATGAAACATCAGTGGGCTCAGAGCATGTCCCTGGGTCTGAGGATGATCACGAAGAAGAGCAAAGTAACAAAGAAGGATTAATTGAATTAAAGGAAGAGGAAGAGATTCCTCATAGCGAACTAGATCTTGAAACTGTTCAAGCAGTCCAGTCCTTGACACAGGAGGAAAGCAATGAGCATGATGTAGCTTACCAGGACTGTGAAGAAACTCTTGCAGCTTGTCAGACTCTGCAGAGTTATACCCAGAGTGAGGAGGATCCTCAGATATCAATGGTTGAAGATTGCCAGGCCTCAGAACACAACAGTCCAATATCCTCTGTTCAGTCCCACCCCAGCCAGTCTGTACGTTCTGTCAGCAGCCCAAATGTGCCTGCTCTGGAGAGCAGCTACACCCAGATAAGCCCTGAACAAGGATCCCTGTCCGCACCCTCTATGCAGAACATGGAGACCAGCCCCATGATGGATGTGCCTTCAGTATCAGACCACTCTCAGCAGGTGGTGGATAGTGGCTTCAGTGACCTTGGCAGCATTGAGAGCACTACAGAAAATTATGAAAACCCGAGCAGCTATGACTCTACTATGGGAGGCAGCATTTGTGGAAATAACTCTTCCCAGAGCAGTTGTTCCTATGGGGGACTGTCCTCTTCTAGCAGCCTCACTCAGAATAGCTGTGTTGTCACTCAGCAAATGGCAAACATTGGCAGCAGTTGCAGCATGATGCAGCAAAGCACTGTCCAGCCTGCAGCAAACTGCAATATCAAGTCACCTCAGAGCTGTGTCGTAGAAAGGCCTCCAAGCAACCAGCAACCAGCATCACAGCCACAACAGCAGCAGCCTCAGTCACAGCAGCCACAGCCCCCACCTCCACCCCAGCAGCAACCTCCGCTGTCTCAGTGCAGCATGAACAACAGCTTCACCCCAGCGCCTATGATCATGGAAATACCTGAATCAGGAAGCACTGGTAACATAAGTATCTATGAGAGGATTCCAGGGGATTTTGGGGCTGGGAGCTATTCACAACCATCAGCCACATTCAGTTTAGCCAAGTTGCAGCAGCTGACGAACACCATTATGGACCCTCATGCCATGCCTTATAGCCATTCTCCTGCTGTGACTTCCTATGCAACCAGTGTTTCTCTGTCCAACACAGGACTGGCTCAGCTCGCTCCCTCTCATCCATTAGCAGGCACACCACAAGCACAAGCCACCATGACACCCCCACCAAACTTGGCATCTACCACCATGAACCTCACGTCACCTCTGCTTCAGTGTAATATGTCTGCTACCAATATTGGCATTCCACATACGCAGAGGTTGCAGGGGCAAATGCCGGTCAAGGGGCACATTTCCATCCGCTCTAAATCAGCACCGCTGCCCTCTGCAACTGCACACCAGCAGCAGCTCTATGGCCGCAGTCCACCCGCAGTCGCCATGCAGGCCGGCCCTCGTACGTTGGCTGTTCAGCGGGGTATGAACATGGGGGTCAACCTAATGCCAACCACCCCATACAATGTTAACTCCATGAATATGAACACCCTGAATGCCATGAACAGCTACAGAATGACACAGCCCATGATGAACAGCAGTTACCATAGTAACCCTGCCTACATGAACCAGACAGCACAGTATCCTATGCAGATGCAGATGGGAATGATGGGGAGCCAGGCCTATACCCAGCAGCCTATGCAGCCAAATCCTCATGGGAACATGATGTACACTGGCCCCTCCCATCACAGCTACATGAATGCTGCAGGGGTGCCCAAGCAGTCTCTCAATGGACCGTACATGAGAAGATGAGCAAGATGAACTTGCATCCTAAAAACTTAAATATATATATAAATAAAGGAACCTTTTATACTGACGAACCAGAGAAAATGGACCTTTTTCCAGTTAAAATATTGCTGTAGATTTAGAGGGATTTTCTTTGGTTTATTTTATTTTTAGGAAGCCTGGTGGTTTTTTGTTGTTGCTTTTTGTTTTTGTTCTGGGGGGTAGTGTTTTCTTCACAATCCTGAAACATTTTACAGCTAAAATCATTTACAGATGTTTTTTAGAGGGAAAACATGCACAAAATCTTTTCATAATTTAAAAAGAGCCTTACTTTGCTGACCATGTGGACAGAATATGTGTAACAGTGAAATCATCTTTCTAAATTTTTTTTTCAAATGTATGTCCTTCTCCCTTTCTTGTGCCCCTCTGTATGCAGTTTTTAGTGCTGCAGTAATGTAAAACGTCTGACATCTCAAAGAGTAACAGCGTTTCCCTCCAAACCCCACTTAAAGTTTTCTACTTCTAGCAGGAGGCACTTACTGGGAGACGTGGAAAGGGACACAGGATAAATGAAGCTCTTCATTTCTGCAAGTCAGGAAAAAATTTTAATTTTTAAATTTCCCTGACTCCTTTCCCTTCAGTAAAATTTGGATTTACATGTAAACAAACTATTCACATTGGTGTTTTTGTAGATGAGTTCATTGAAATTGTATGTTTCATTCTGAAAATATAACGTAACTTCAAACAGATCCCGTTCACCACCCAGACATGCACGTGTGCGCCTGCACAAATGTTCTGTCGCTGAACTACTGGGAGCATCTCGAGAGAGCTGTTAATAACCCTCGTGCAGTCATGAGGAGGATAGCATGGTTATTGGGCTGCTAGGACAAAAAATGGTTGCAGGCTCTTCAGGTGAATTGCATGTCAGCCATAACTCAGATCCCAAACTCTGCTTTAGTATGTACTTGGAAATGCTGAGGGTCTTGGTTCTGAGCCTTTGAGTAGGCTGAGCTCAAAAGCAGCTGTTTCCAGTGGTCTGCCTTTTAACCTTTATTCTTACGTAATCTTGGAAGATAAAGTGTATGTTTTAGGTGGCTTGATGAGAACCCTGTGGTGTCCTTGTCACTATTCCATTCCTGGTGTGGTGTAGGAAGTAGCTGAATGTGCCGCTCTTGGGGGGAGTTGGTGACATCGAACACTTCCCTGATTCTTCTGCTATGTTTGAGGCCATTTCATCAGAATAGCCACGCTTTTGATCTAGTGTGGGAAATGAGGGGAATTGCCTGTTCTGCAGGAGTGAAACAGCCCAAACACCACAGTAGGATGCAGGTGGCAGGATTTTGCTGTTTATTATTGCATAATCCAATTTGCATTCTTTTCTGGCTACACTGCTCTGTGATAGAGACAGCACTTGCTGGCATGTCACCCAATACAAAAAGGGATACCCTTTAAGGTAGAGTTTTGTTGTTTTTTAATTGTATATGAAGTAGAAATACAGACACATTATTAAGACTAATTTCTTTTGTTTTAAAACCAAAAGAATCTAAAAGTTGGGTTTCTTCAGATGCACTAAAATAGACTTTTCCTCCAATAACTGCTAACCATAAAAGGCAGAATTCAAAGGACTTCCACTTTTTATTTCTGTTTAGTTTTGAGCATGTACAAGGCTGTGTAGGACCCCATTTCTCTGTATATACTATTCCAGTTTCAAATATCCCATGTAGAAAGCGCACTGTGCTGCCCTCTCCTTCCTAGATCTTCAGCTGTGTCACTGCTTCCTGACTGCTGGGGGGTAGTGGGGCAGGCACGGGTCTGCAGCAGGAGGAGAAGCTGTTGAAATGAGGGCCGTGAGTTTAGTTTG
Organism: Cygnus atratus; assembly: GCF_013377495.2. Lineage (NCBI taxonomy): Eukaryota > Metazoa > Chordata > Aves > Anseriformes > Anatidae > Cygnus > Cygnus atratus. Next base: position 113,063 of record NC_066388.1, read on the forward strand.
TTTGCTGTTATGTTTGGTTTGGTTTTGTATTTCTTTTTTTTAATTTTATTTTGGTTTTACGTTTTATTTTTGTTTTTTTAAATCAATTGGGCAGCTCCCTTTTCCACAAGCCTTTGTGACTGTAGAACTATTGTAGAAAAAATGTTCTTTTCTATATATAAAAAGAAATTATCCAACGCAGTAATATTGGTACCTACCATTTTTCACTTCTGTTTAAAAATAAAATAAAATATGTATTTTTAGCAAGATAACTTGGGTAATCTTCTAAAAGAAATTAAAAAAAAAATCTCACTGTTAGTGACTTTGATGCCTTTTAAAATAAGAGCTTTTTCATTTCATTCCATCTTTAAAATTTTTTATCTTTGTTGTAGAATATTAAAAACTATTTTAAGAAAGATAAAAATTCTCTTTAAAGAGATCTCTAGAGTGTGTGAATAGGAGCTCCAGATGCCTCTAAAAGCCGCATGTACAAATGAAGCTGAGTCTATTCCTGTCTGTTTATATTTGCTTTTCCTGTTTTGTAACCTCTTTGTACTTTGTTCATGGTGACTTGTAAGCTAAGGGGAAGGGGGTGCCTAGATGCCTTTGTAATTCTCCATGTCATACGCTCCTGGCTGGATGGTCTCCCTTCCTCTACTTGTATGTAATATCACTTTTTTTTCCCCTTTCTAGCAAGTACTTTCAAAAGAACTCTGTACATTTTAACATAAAAAATAAATTATGTTGAGCCATTTTGGATGTCTGTTGTGCATGTGGGTTTTTTCTTCCACGTGAGCACTGAACGCTGTCACCAGTCCCTGGACCTGGGCATGATTCCCTGCTCACCGTTTGGTCTCGGAGAGAGGGGCGGTACTTGGATCTTAGGCGTGCAGCGGCTGGGGTTACGGTTTGGTTGATCAGCTTCCACTCGGAACCACTCGGAAGAGCGATAAAGTAATGGTAACATGGGAAAACCTCAGAAAGCTTCTCCAGCTTGAACTCGCTCTCCGCAAGGAACACCTGCAGCACACGACGGCTTCGCTGCTGCCGCTGCCCGCTGCTCCTCGCGGAACTGCCGTGCCAGGGCCGCCCCCTGCGAAGCCCCCAGGCGAGCGCTGGGGGGAGGCAGAGCCGCGGCGGGCACGGCCGAGCGCGTTCCCCCGGGCGCAGCCCCGCGAGCGGCCTCTGCTCGTGCGCGGGGCGGCCGGGGGCGCGCGGCTGGGGGAGGCGCGCGCCGCGGTGTCCCGCGCGCTCGTGCGAGGAGGGGGCGCTGCTGGCCCGCCCCGCAGCTGCGGCGTCCCCGCGCCTCGGGGGAGGCACCCGGGGGCCCTCGGGGCTGGGCACGTGCGGGCCCAGGTAGGGGGGCGTCGTGCAGCGCGCTCCCGGGCGTTTCGTTCATTTTCTGGCACAGCGCGATTTAGGTCATTCGGGAGCGGAGGGGAGAGGGGGTGACGCGCGGTTAAGGCTTTCACTGCGTCGGTCACTTGAGAATTGCAGGGAGCGTGCCAGCGCTTACAGGTAAGCGTCCTCAGGCTCCCAGCAGGCACGCATCCTGCACCTGGATGTGCCCGTATTATTTTCCCATAGTCAGCGTTGGAGTTTAAGACTGCATTGACTATTCTGTGCCAGCAAGCTCTCGAGCTCTTTGTATATTGCTCATAACTTCCTTTTTTTTTTTTTTAAGCTTTGTCACCATCCAATAGCAAAGTTGCAAGGTGGAGGGTGTCCATCCCCTCCCCATTGTGCCCCATTTATTCTGTACTTAGCGGTTATAGTTTGGGTTCTTTTGTATTTGCTTGTTATTTGCTATCTAAACCCATATTTAACATGTTTGATTTGACCATTAAAATGTGTTTGGCTTGAATTGTTATTTACAAGCAACACTGCATCTGCTTTCATTTATTCCCAATTTTCAGAAACATCTCTCATTTTTCAGATACAGTATGGATTTTAGAAGTAAAATGCCAACTGAGAATGGTTGCATGTCCTCCAGCAATTCAAAATGGCTTTGACTTCTGGAGTCAGTGCCCTGAGTGGTTAGACTAGAACATAATTCTGTTGCTTTAGATAACTGTAGAGTTCAAAACGGTGATGGTGAATCGCTGCCATGAAATGAGGACGTACATTTCTGTTCTTGTAAAACGCTTGTATCATAAACTGAGCGGTAGAACAATACAAGGTCTTTATCTAATGCCCTGGTGCCAAATTGTTGTTACACCTGTGCACATGAAATACATTTCAATTCATTGTTTGAGATCTTTGCAGTGCTTAATCACAAGCTATAAAGCTTGGGGTGAGCAGGGCCAGCACTAATAATGATTAAAATAGTACTTCTTGTGTATTTCTGAGTTCTTAAGGTAGTTGAAACCATTTTAAGAAAAATGCAAATATCTAAATAGGAATGTAACAGTTTATAACAACTTTCTCTCTAGCCTTGTAGGCCAAGGAACAAAAATAAGTGGTTATGAAATCCATAACCAAGATCACAGGAATGTGATTTTCCAGAGTTAATGAACTGTTAAACAAGTATGGCTCCTTAAGAAAAGTTTATAAAAAACGTTATTTGTTCAAATAAGCTTCACTATTAATAACACCTGTTTGTTTTTGTTGGTGGTGGTGGTGGTTTTATTTTTATTTTTTTAAGGAAAATTAAAAAAACAAACCCCTGTTTGTATTAGTTAACTTGTCTTGATGATACATGCATTTAGGAGTCATGAACAAGGAGATCTCTTTTTCAGTTTCCTGTTGTAGAAACTATAAAATCTTGTTGTTAAAGGACTAAATAGATGAGTTTTTTGTGGATTTGCTTTTGTTTTGTTTTTCTGAGAGTTGCCATGCTAGATAGGAGTGAAATCAGACTGTCCTGATGTGCAGGAACTGTTAGTACCTTACAGCATGCTGTGAGCAGCTGCTGCTGCACGCTCTGGATTGCCACAGCCAGGTAATCATGCTGTGGACATAAAACTATTCCATTCAGCACTATCCGGCTTGCTCCAATTTTGTTAATATGTGGACCAAAATGGCTGTTACCAACACTCAATACGCAGGGAAGAGTTTGCATGCAACGGACAGCAACGTACAAACTTCTGCCAGGGAGACTAGTGTTGTGGCTTTTCAAGAGGTTAATTGAAAGGCTGAGAGTTCATCAGTGAGGTAGTTATAAAACAAACAAATGAAAACACACTAAAAGGAACAGAACCATTTTAATTAGGTTCATAACTTGGGGAGAGATCCTTGCTGAGATCCTGTCTCTGCAGTAACAGGGAAATGCAGATAGGCTGAGGTAGGTTTAGTTTACAGAAGCTGAGGTGCAGCCTGCAGCATCTTTTATCTTCACAGCTTGTCAGCCAGAATAATCTGGCTAAAAATAGCTGCCTGAAATTGAAGTTTGATTGTAAAATCCTTCTGCCCCTAACACAGAATCTGAGCAACTTCAACAAACATCGATCTTCACCTAGAACAGGGCAGAGCTCCAGTGACATGTTCCATCTCTTGAAACAGCTGCACTGCCTTGCAGGCAGACAGAATTTTGCTTCTATACTTCCCTCCTCACAGGAGGTTCTTCTGTCCTTGATTTGTTTGTGTGATTATTTTCTTAAGGGTTCCTCTGTCGATAACTATTTGTTCTCCCATGCGAAATCCTTTATCCTGTGAACCCTTTGGAACAGGGACTGTGTTGTTGATACGATTGTCGTTTGACACAGTACAATCCTAGTCTGTCATCAAAGTACCAGAGAGTTATGATAGTACAAATAATCTGTTTTCAAGAAAAAAGTGATAAGTTTGTTGCTCTGTGCCAAATAATTAAATAAGGTTCTTGAAAAAGTTTCATTTAAATTATCATGTTGGCTAACGCATGCAGCTGGTATCTTTCAGCTAAAGGAGGAAGTCTGTTTACTGAAATTGTCATCCTCTGTTTCCCCATTTTGAAGTGATTATATATTTCTCCACTGGGAACAAGCAGCAACAAGATACAATCCATAACATGTATTCTACTGTTTTGTGTATTTCCTGAACCAGCTTACTCAAAGAAGAGAAAAATCAGTGTTGGAGAAAAAAAAAAAGGAAGTGGCAAGTTAAGTGAAATTGCTGTTAAGTCCATTTCTCACTTCCTCTGCCCTGTGTCCTTGCTCCGTTCTGAAATAGCAAGAATGGAGAAGAAGACGAGATTTTCTTCACATACAGCAGATCTCTAGGGTCACTTTCTACCAACCATACACCTACAGTTCACAAAAGCTTGATATCAATCCTAGGTCAAATGCTTCATAACTTAGAATATGATTTGTGTAAGCCCCTGCACAGGACAACCCTATGTATATGGCAGAGAGAACTAATTCCAGTTAACTCTGTCTCTTAAATCACTCTGTCAAAAATCAAGGCAGATGTTTCAAAAACAACCCTCCATGACTTGGAAGACCATCTAGCAGGTTTGTCACTCACCCTCAAGTTAAAGCACTAAGCATAAAACACTAGATGCTATGGTTGTAACAGGACAAAAGCCCCGGACCTAGAGTTTGATAGAGATGAAATCCTCTCTGGTATCTTGAGAGGAGAGGAAAAAGGTGTCATGTAGGAAGAAATAAATTGTTTTTGGACAGCAGATTTCCCGAACCAGGGCTTCAGTCAATCCTGCTGGGAGGAGCTGTTCTCCAGAGCAGTTGGTTCAAGCTGCTTTGTTCCCTTCTGACAAAAATTGTCTTCTGCAGTCTGATGTAGGCAAGACTGTAGTTACTTTAGGACTGTCCTTGTCCTCCTTTGGTTTGTGTTAGGGAGCATGCTGTTGAGACCAAAGCTATTTGCAGAACTTGGTCCTCGGCAAGTGATCAGAACTGCCCAGGAGTATACAGTGAGAGGTCAGCAGGTGATGGTAGAAACTCCAGGGACAAAGGGAAACACTGAAAAACAGTGTCTTTTTTTTAGAGGCTATCACAGGTGCCCTTGATCATTTCTGTATGCATCCAGCTGTGAGACAGGTGATATGTTAAGAAACGTGACCACGGTCCTCAGGAACCTTGTCACAAATACTGTGCAGGGTTCAGTGAGTCCAAGTAGCAGATGATGGTTCAGGAGGAAGGTAGGAAGACATGGGAAAGTGCCGCCTGGAGGCTCTGACAGTTGTACATAGCTGTGGACCACAGTACTATAGTCAGGGGTCTGATGAATACATTACTCTGAATGAGTTGGTGAGGAAAATGGATTTGAACAGGGAAGTATTTCTGACCTTGGGAAAGCACGGGCAGCCCTCTCAGCTGCACTGGTAAAGCAACCGAACTGCTGAAGTGCACCCCCTTTTTCCTGCAAATAGCTGATGATGCTTTGGTGCTCTATGAGGTGTACCTAAATGGTATAAGATCAGAAGTCTCTCTGACTTACAGATGGAGTCTGAACCTGGGGTTGTCTGGGGTCTTGCTATATACTTCTCTGCTCTTCTTTGTGGGCGGACAGGGGTATTTTGCAATTCATGTGTCTAGTGGTTTTCCAGTCAGGATCAGTCATGCATAGTACAACAGGGAGGGGGTTTTAAGATAAATACTGTGTCCAGGAACCGTCTTTTGAAAAGTTCTCTGCATCTTGCCTTCCCTTTAGCATCTCGTCCCAGCATTCTAATCAAGCTGTGGTTTAAGGGCTTCCAGAGAAGGAGGCTGGGCCCAAACCGTCATGTTCAATAGTCTGTGATGGATCTTTCCTTCCCAAATTTATCTCACTCCTGTATGGTTTGCTATCTGTAGCATTCTGTAGCAGTAAATTTTTCTGCTGAGTGGAAAGGATATATGTTTTTAGTTATTTTAAATATGGTGCCTCTGATTCTTCTGTTGTATGAAATAATGTGTAATTATTTCCTTTTGGACGTTATCTGTATCACTCATGTTTTTCTGTGCTCCTTTATCACCTTTCTTCCAGTCTGAAGGTTCTGCACTAGTATGTGCTGTCCCTTAGTGTATCACAATATTTGAGGTTGGAAAGGACCTCTGGAGGTCATCTGGTCAAACCCCCAACCTAAAACCAAATACAGACAATCCTGGTTCAATTCTGTGGTGTCAGAGCTGCCTCCTAAACTGCCTGCCAGTACATGAGAGAACTCTTTCAGCCTTACTGTATGCATTTCATATCTCTTCTTAGAATCCTTAGAATCTTTTCGCTATTTTTATTTGAATGAGTGCTTCATTCTGTGTTAAACAAGATGGCAGCTGAGCGTCTGAGGAGCTTATCCTCAAACTTGAGGAGCTCGTGAAAACATTCTTGTTCCTTCTGTGAGACTCCATTTCTTTAGTCCTGTGTGTGCACTGAGGAGGAAGCAGGTTTTTAGACAGTTACAAGCAGGTGATTTTCTGTTGTGTCCCCTGGAGCATCAAAAGTGTGACCCCATATCCTATTTCTCCCTCGATGGTAACTGTTCTTGTCCTGTGCTTGTTCTGCTGTGGTTTATAGGGAGTTAAGATGGGATCTCTTTGTAGGAGGAGGCAATGTCCTGCAGGCAAAACTGTGTACGGCCGCTGCCTGGTGCCATTCAGCTTTGTCTATAGTGGATGCTTTGTTAGCATCAGGAAATACAGAACATCTCAGGGCAGAGCCTGGGCTGTAGCACTGCTACTGCTTGACTGCAAGCATGCAGACCCTGCCACATAGTGGGGCTGACTTTCAGAAGTCTGACCCAGCTGAAAGCTTGCAGCCACAAAGGCAGAACGTGGGTTAGGGATGAGATGTACTTACAGCAGTATCTCGCTGCTGGCTTCCTGACCTTGCCTGGATCTCCACAGGCAGTTTGTCTCACGGTTCTGAAAGGTCAAGACCCAAGCACTGTGAGGGGTTGGACATGTGGTAGGGACTGTTGCAGTTGTATTTAGCAGAGCTTGGTTTAATTCCTGGGTTCCCTATTTTGAAAAATTAGGTAGTTCCTCAGAAATTATTCTAAACTGGCAGGGAGCTGGTTTAGGGTGCAAAGTCACACAGGCAGAACTGAGGAACTCTCAGTGTGTTATGGTTAATTGTGACAATTAATTTCCCTCCTGTGTACATGTTGGTGGCCGCAGATATATATACATATATATATATATATATATTTGATTTGGCCTCTGCCTCTTTTAGTCTGTGAAGTGTTTCCAGTGGAAGAGACAGGATTAGGGTGACTGATTGCAGCTGTGCATGTGGCATCTCCTATCTATAGTCTTTCACTATGCTTTTTTTTTTTGGATGGATGTTCATAAGATGTTACTGTATAAAGATGTGCAGCTGTATCTAGCGTGTTTTATTTATCTAGATGAGTAGAGTACAGAGAACTAAACGTGTCCTTGGAAAAGCCTTGTAAAATTTGATGATTTCCTGTTCTCAGACTTTACTAGGACCCCATAAACATTTGCTGTATTCTTACCCATCACATTCCATATAAACTAAGATACATGGATCTTTTTTTTTCTGTTTTTAAGGACCCTTCTTAGTCTATGGATGAAGCAAGAGAATTGGAGGAACTTCAAAGGAGAAAGAAATGCAGGAAAACTTAGAAACTTAGAAAAGTGACCTATAGTGTCTAAGTTAATTCTGCATTTCTCAGCTTCCTGTCACTCTAAATAACCTGTCAAGTAGTTGCTGAGAACATTAATCCCTGCTTCCCCATCTTTTGATACAAAAGGGACCCTTTATGTCGAAAATAGGGTGGGCTGTGCCAGAACAGCGCAGGGTATGCAGGGCTGCTACCTGGGCAGATAATGTTCCGAGTGCTTTACCCATAGGTCTACACATAGGTGAGCTTTATGTGTGTGTGTGCGGGGTGGGGGGGCACACAAGAATTGAACTGATAAAGGCAGGGCTGATAAGAAGTGTCTGAATAGAGCACACTTTGCTGCAGTTAATGTGGTCATCACCAAAGTGTCAATCTCACACACTGGCACAGTCTGCAGGAACCAAATTTACATCACTAGGCCTGATCCCTGACTTCTGGCTGGTTGTGCTTCAGGAAGGCAGCTGCAAGTGAAATGTACAGATGTGTGTGGAGAAAGGATGACTGACTCCAGGAGCCTTAACCAGGGTTCCTTGGAGAGGACTTGAGCTCTGGTGATGCCTGAATGGGCAGGGGCTTTACTCTTCAGGAGCTGTGTAATCAAAGAGCAGACTGAGCCCCTGGTTTCTGTTTCCCATTCACAGTCAAGATCCCTCCCCTCCCCTTGCTGTTCACTCCGTGGAGAAACGCAAGGAGAAAAGGATGCTGTTAAGCTGCACTTTGCTCCGGTACTTGGCACAGCCTTTGCAGTGTTGGCTATTTTCTGAGAGGGATGCTGCCTTCCCTCTAACCAATACAGCGACTGCCTATAGCTCCCCCTGAAAGGAGCTGGAATCATAACCCAGAGAGTGAACGAGTGATGCGGATGCTTCACAGAGAGTGACTGAGAGAGAGAAAATCGGAGAGACTGGAATATGTGCCTGCCTTAGCAGCATTGCAGTGGTGAAGCCACTGACTGACTACATGCAGGTTACTGCTCTTAATGCATTGCTACAGAGAGCCCCAAAGTCAAGATGAAATGCATCGTCCTCCTTTTTCACTGCTTCTCTGTTGTCATCATGCATTAATTGCTGAGAGTTATTTTCCTTCCTGTGGCTGGCTGCCTGCATCTCTTCTCGTACTGCAGGAGAGACAGTGAAGGAGCGAGCGCTGCACCAGCCCGGTGTCCTGTCCCACAAGGAGGATTCTGCATGATGTGCCAGTGCAGTCAGGGGCTGCTGCAATGGTGCACAGGACGTCTGGAACAGCTGGATTTAGGATTATTAATGGTTTATGAAGGTGTCCTGGACTCCATCTAGCAATTAGCTGGAGACATCGGCTGTCCCTTGGGGCTTGTTGTCTGCTTTCTATCTTCCTCTCATTACTGCTTTCACACCCATCTGGGTCGACAGCATTTGAGCTAGGGGAAGGGACCTTCTTGGCCAGTAACTGGAGGGTGCTGTGTGGAAAGTGCCGTTGTGAGCTCTGGAGGGAACTGCAGCCTTTGTGAGCTCTGGAGGAAACTGCAGCCTGACCAGCCATGGCTCAAGCAGCTAAGCAGCTGAAGAAAATCAAAGATATTGAGGCTCAGGCTCTGCAGGAGCAGAAGGAAAAGGAAGAATCCAATCGCAAGCGCAGGAACCGCTCTCGGGACCGGAAGAAAAAGGTCAGTGGCACTGGGGCGAGCAGCCCTATATCTAGATGCCTATGCTTGTGGCAGTGGGTGTTGTTTGCGTTTGGGAGGAGGGGAGAGAACAGGGGGGCAGCCTGCTCCCTGTACAATTTCATGTGCGCGCAGCATAAGGAACAGTCCCTGCCAAACAGAGGACAACTTTTGGGGCCAGGAGTCTGCTGTTTGCCCCAACAACTTAGGAAGGCAGCTAGAAAAAAGGTCAGTGGAGGGAGAGAGGAAGGGAAGGGTTCATCTGGGCATCCAAAGAGTCTCACACAGCCCATTTCCAAGTCCTTTAATCATCTGCCAGTAACAGATTTGATCTCTGAGATAACATTTCTGGCTTCTAGCTTCATGCAGTTTCCCAGAGTTGCTCTGTATATGCATAGCGAAGGGGCCAGTGACCCTCACTCCTTTCTCCAGTGACGGAGTGGTCTCAATGTCCACTTCATGCCCTGCTTCAACCAGAGCACCGAACCCAGGGTACGGTGGCCACTCAAGGAGAGGGAGCGGTTTTGTGCAGGGGCTGAGAGCTCTGCTGCTGCTCAGGGCAGGCTGTTTGTGAGCGAGACATGGGTCACCCTCCCGGGAACAACATGCTGCTTGTTGGCAGTGGGTGTGCAGGCGGTCAGAAGCAAGAAGAGGTGTCTTTCCCCTCTGCTGACACTGAGGTGCAGGAGCCTTTGGTCTGCCAGTAGTTCCAAGCTGTAGCTTCTCTCTGGAAAGTTACTGCCATTTTTTTCCTTGCTGCCAGCTTTCTGCAGGAGCAGGCAAGTGGCTGAGATAGCTTTGCTGCCCCTTGGAGATCTCTTGTTCTCACAGCAGGGCCTGATGTATGTGCTATACACCAATGCGGAGAGGCAGTGAGGAGAGAGGTGAAACCAAGGGTAATCCTGTATATACATGAGAGGAGGTTGTGATACACGGGTGTCTTAGATGGACTTCTCCTCTGTATTTAGCAAAAGACTTGGTGACTTCCATGTGTCCCCTGTGAGCAAGAGGCTTAAAGCAGAGCTCTGCTGCTTGGAGCATATTGACAGCTGCTTCCGTGCCGTCCTGAGAAGTGTCCTGCTGAGGTGACAGGGACAGGCACTGATGACCAGCCCTCAGGCTTTTATTTTTCCTGCCATGCTGCTGGACAATTGCCAGTTTAGGTTGTCTGGGCTAGTCCCGGACGCTGGAATTCCAATTTCATTCATGCCTGTTTCTGGTGAAGGCTCACTCTGTGTGGCTTTGAGAAGACCATCCTATTCCTGCCTGCCTCACCCCCATCCCAGCACAGTGTATGTGTGTCTCAGTGATGGTCTGGGAGATCCAAAGATTCCAGTAAAGTGTCTGAACTTCCTCAGGTGGAAGGTCCTAGGGAGGGCACCTTCTTACCAGCCCCTTGTGAGAGGGGCACTTGCTGCCCCTAAGTTGCACTTGCTGCCAGGACAGAGTGACAGAAAGAAGGGACGTGGAGAAACACTGCTGAATAAACCCAAGAGGGCTCTGGTTCCCTGGGACGGAACAGACCTTGCAGCCATAAACAAGCCTCTTGCAGCATACTAGTCAGGATTGTCAGAGCATGAGGAGCGTGGATCAAGGTCTTCTTGGAGAATTGAGCGGGATTCTGGCACACTGAGGAGAAGCTGATTTTAGCTACCCCTTCCTGAGTATTACGTCCAGGGAACATGCTCTGGCAAGGGAGACTGGCCTGCCTTTCAGCTTACTGCCTATAGTCAGGGCAGGCAGAGCCCCTGCTTGCCCCCACCCTGTTCCTCCTGGGACCAAAGCTGGGACAGGGATGCTTTCCATGTGAGGCTGAACGCCAGGCTGTCTGACCAGGAGGGCTCTGTGCCTGCCAAGAGCAGGTAATTGTGGAGAGATCGGCGGACACATTCAGGACAGACTCAAAGTCTGCAGACAGCAGCTTGGAGCTTGGATATGGGGTTTTAGCTACAGTGCTGGCATGTCAAATGCTGCCTTCTTCAGTGGTAACTGTTTACTGCATGCGGGCTCACGGCTTTTTCCTGCAGGACTTCTTTTACTCTTCTACAGGGCAGCTTGTCTCTCATGTTGCCAGAGAGCTATAAAAGGGCTCTGCTTTGAAGAGCCACCAACCCAGGAGAGTTTGCTGTGGGGCAAGCTCTCTCTTCTTATCCCCAGCCCCCAAAAGCCTGAGTGTCTGTAGTGGTAGTGGTTTATTGTACAAGTCTCTGTTGGCACCAAGCTGAGGGCTACCAGAAAGTGTTGGAGTTTCTCATTCTGTTTTGCAGCAACAGCTATGGGGGTCTCATCCGTGCTAGCCTGGATGTCTGGCTAGTGCCTTGTGAGTCTGTGTGGGGCTCACCTAATGTCTGTGCAGAAGGCCTCTCTTCCAAAATACTCCTGCACTGGCCATCAGCATGGACCAAAAATGTTGTGTCACTGGGTCCTTCTGCTTCTCCACCTGTGCCTGCCATTTGTCTCTTGCTTTATCTCTATGCACATACAGGCTCCTGTGGGCAGAGGCTGCTTGTGTTCTGTGTTTGTACAGTGCAGCAGGTCAGTGTCTTAATTTATGGCTGAGCCCACCATGCACTGCTGCAATTATTAGAGTTAATAGTAGGGCATGACCCGTGATCCAGGGAGGTGCTAGCATGACACAAAGGAGATGATGGCCCCAGAACAAGTTTCTTCTCATCCCATGCAAGCTGATCCCTGTATCCTTCAGCATTTCCAGATGTTTTTGTGTGGTCGTGTGTGTCCCTTGTATTGCACAAATTACCAGTTGCTGGTTGAATCCTACAAGACCATTGTGTCCTGTGATAGACATCTGGAGGTGGTGAGTTCGGTTATTTAAAGCTGTGTTGCCCCATACCCTTCTTCTTGGACCATAATTATAGTTGTCGCTTTTTAGTTTCCATGGAAATTTCTTGGCTTTTTTATTGAGTGTATGCACAACGAGCTCAGCTCACCTTGCATTGTCCATTTCCACGTCATGTGCCTCTTGTTTGTCTCTCAGCACAGGGACAGTCCAGGTGTTACAATCTTTCCTGCTCCTCCAGTGTTCTCTGCCTCCACCATTTGTAACTCAGGTGGTGAGAGCTGGTGTTTGGTTTAATAGGGTGCATAAAGTATTTAAGCCATGGCAAAGGTGTCACCCACCTTTGCTCTCTGTGCAGCCTAGCCACACTTGTGTTTTGGGCCAAGCTGCCATTGAACAGCTGGACATGTCCTGAGTAGCGGTCCTGATCTGTGTGCTCCACAGCATTGCTGGAGGTTGCCTTGGTCTGAGGATGGCCCTAGGATACCAGCTCTCAATAGTCTGTTCTGTCCCCACATTCAGCACAGGTGCTGAATTGTGAGGAATTGTGAGGTCTAGCATAATGTGTTGGTGGCTCTTCGGGGTGCTCTGCAGACAGGTAGGTGTGATGGAGAGCAGCCCATGAGCAGGAGATGGGAGTTGAATCACAGAAATTTGCTGCCATTAGAGAATTGGCCAAGCATCAACTGGAATGGCTTCTCGCTGTTCCTGCTGCAGTATCCTAGCTTCAATGCTCTGTGTGTTTTGTGTAGATGGCCAGCCCACGGGGGACCACGGCCACTGAGTTACAGCTTCTGGGCTGCATGTGGAGTCTCTGATGTGGTCAGCTGCACTGTCAGTAGGGCAGGTGGTGGTAGATTGTAGCAGTGTCTGCGTTTTGGACCAGCTATCCGTCCTTATTTCATGGTTCTGGGAGATGCTGATGGTAAAGAACACCTCCTTCCTTTCATGGCAGGCATGGTGTGGTCAGGCTTCCACAGCAGTTGGGAAGCCTCCCCCTTGGAAGTCACACAGGGCAGTCGACAGATACAGACCTGCCTTTTGCAGGATTGGTGGGGAGCAGCACAATACATTGTGAGCATGTGATGTTTTGGCACAACTTGTGAGGCTGGTCTGTAAATTGTTATTGTCAATACAGTGTTACTGAGTCGTTTTTGAGTTGTATGTGGCTTGTTGTGGTGATTATATTGTCGAGGTAGAGAACATACTGAATCCCTTTCTGGGAATTCTGGAAGCATTTGCCAAGCTCACCAGCCTGGTGGTTAGAAAGGGCCCAAAAGGTGTGACCTCGTGCTGGGACCCAGGGTATTTGGCTCATCTTTGTTTCAAACATGCATCTAAAGCAACTTGCACCTGTACCAAGTGCGACACGATGGATTGCTAGTGCCTGCAGTGCCTTGCAACCTGACAAGCTTTGAATGAGACTAATAAATAATAATAATAAAAAGCTAATACTTGTGTGACAGTTGTTCTTCCTACTGAAGTACACAAATTCTGGTACCAAATACAGTCAAATATCCAGTCAGGTCTGAAGAGTGGCAGACATTCATCTGAGGAGCACAAAGAGGCAGGTAAGAGCTGAACTCCTCAATGGGCACATGAGATTCATGGGGCCAGAACCTGGAACCTGTAAAACATCTGTAACAAGGGCGCTATGCAGCAAATATGACCAACAGTACTTCAGTAAGATCAACAATTCTAAAAATGTCCGAAGGCCCCCTCAGATGCACATATGAAAGTGGGTACAGTCTCTATGCAGCACAGCTGGTGGCTAGCAGATTAAATAACAAGCTAACTAAAAGGTCAGAAGAAGGCAATTTCTATGGTAATTGCTATCAATGTTTAAATGATAAATTGTTAGTGTGAAAAATGTGATACATCTGCTCACTATGTTCAGAGCAAGTTTTGCTTGGGCATCTAAAGAGCAGAGGACAGTGCCTGCACTGCTGTCTCAATTTACTACTTTTTGTTTGTTTTGAGTAATGAGGAGCAGACCACTTCTTTTATCATTCCACTGCTGTCTAGTTCCTTTGGTTTGCAAGTGTCCAAGAGTAAAACGGTCTCTCGGTATGGATTTGTACAGCATCTCACTGAATGCCGTCTCGAGTGCTGAAAGAAAATGTTTCCAAATAAGAAACTCTGCATAAAACTCCTCGCTTTTTTTCTAGTTGTCCATTTCCAGGATGCAAAACACATATCAGTCTGTTACGTATTCGAATACATCCCAGCAGGAGTCAGAAGAAACTCCAAGCTGAGGTAGGTGAGGTGAACTGGGAGAGGGGCTAGATCCTGAATGGGCAGCTGTGAGAAGCTAGAGGTGATATGGAGGGTGCTAATTCTTTTGCATGAAAGAAATTCTGCATGTTTAGGAAATGTGGGAAATAGTTCAAGTCAAATAGGGTTTGGAACAACAGCCACATGTTCAGTCAGACAGAGAAGCAATTACAGATGCTTTGTTAGTAGGACAACTGATCAGTCATACAGGATGACCGTGCTTGTGCTTGTTGTGTCACAGGCCAAAGAGCTTACTCATCTCCTGTTCACTGATGAACTGTGTCAAGTGGAACCTAAGTCCAAGTGTAGGATCCCTGAGACTTAAAATCCAGACACCTCTGTCAGAGCTGTGCAAAAAGCACACGAGAAACTGGGGTGAGAGGTGGCTCCTGGAGTGCTGCAACAGAGAAGATGGTGACGCTGTTCTCTGCTTGCCTGCCATCCTTCCCCAGGGCTGTCACTAACAAGCCTTCAGCTTGTGCTAGCTTTAGAGAGGCTGCAGGGAACAGAGTGCTGGACAAAGAAGGGCAAAGGAGTTCAGTAGACCTGGGCTGCAGACAGCTTAGAGCATCCACAGGATAACTGTGCCCTCCTTCCATGGGTGTCGGGCTTGGTGTAGTTGCTGGACTGGGCTATCTGGATTCTTGCATTCAGTGGCATTAGATCCTGCCAAATGTGTGGTGTGGCTGTCAGCCACACAGGGCTGTAGGGGCTGCTGGGTGCTGTGTTGGTGTCTAACCTGCAAGCTGGAGCTTGCCAGGAAGAGACGGGACCATATCACCTGCAGAGTCTTGGAGCACAGTGCTGCTTTATCTCTGTTCTGTGCCTGCTCCTAGAGCAGCCAGTCCAGCTGCAACTTCTGCAGTCTCCAGCTGCAAATTTTGTTGTCTCCATCAGCCAAAACTATTCCTGCCTATCCTTGAATGGGCCTGGCAGTGGGGTTAAACAGTCAGCACCACAGATGTTGAAGCAGGCAAAGTTGAGAGATTTTCCTAGCTGGTCATGCAGCCCAGCACCTGGATCTTGAGTCTGCTTCTGGTTGTGTCCATGCTTCCTTGCAAATGGATGCTAGAAGCTTGTACGTATCTCTCACTGGGCATTCCTGCAGTAGTACCTTTTCTGCAAAGGTTGCCATTGCAGAGAAGAGCATGAGATGGGAGCCTGGAGTCCTTGGCAGCTCTGGAAGGACAGGTGAGACACTGTGGGAGACCACTGGGGCAAAGTAGTCCCATTAGCTGACCCTGCACTGAGGAGCAGCAAGGAGGAGAAGCAGAGTCAGGAAAGGACATTGAAGTACACAGATGCCATCTCACCTGAGGCAGCATCAGGACAACAAGAGCGATGATTATGTAGGCGTTTTCCCTAAAAAGTTATCCAGCTGTTGGTGTGGCACAACACTGAAGAAGGCACCTTTAGAACTTCGTCATAGTTGTCCTAGGTGAGGCCGTTAGGACACCAGACACCCCAGCCAAGCTCCAGCTACTGGCATCAGCTCTTTGCAGCCAGGATTGTGTGTCTGGACTCCAGTACTCTGGGTATGAGGCACATTTTCTGCAAAGGAATTGGTATCTGGTATCTTCTGCCTGAAACTTGATGCTACTGTGCAGTGGCAGGGGCATGGGAAGGGGCATGGGATATCAGGACAGCCAAAACCTTTGAGGCTCTAAGAAGCTCTAGCTTTTACCACTCTGAATGTAACTGGCCAAGTGTGTAGACAAAGAATTAGACTGTGTTACTATGAATGGGCTCAGTCATTAGCCATCTAGCTATTACATAGGCTTTCAAAAGGATTTTGCAATTGAAAGGGCCATCTTAAATCTTTCTGTGTGTTGTGCGTGCTAGGTTCAAGGCAGCAGTGCAACGTTGAATCTTTTCTGCTATAAATGTCCAGTTCTTAAACCTTTTTTGTATACACAGCTGCTGGCAGACTGGGGCAAAGCATGAGCTCCTTCACAGGTGATCCAGTGCACTGAGTGATGGAGCAGCTGTGGAGGATTTGCACCCACCACTGTCTGCCCAGTGTGCCAGCAAGGAATTGATTTGTGCGAGCAGAAGGTAACTGTGACCCTCCAAGCTCTGTCAAGGTTGTTGGGGAAGCAAGTCCCATCAGGGTCTGGGGAGGATTACGTCAGCTGGCTGCACTGTCAGGAGATTCAGACCTCTGATTTGCAAAGCTTAATAAATATTTAGTTCGTGTTTTATGCTGAGTTGGGAAGTACGGGGGCTGAGTGTGACAATGGCTTCCTCTGATGCTGTTTATCTGACCTGCCACTGGAGTATTGTATGAATGGAAATGCTGTCAGGATTAGAGAGGGCGTCAGTGCTACACTGTGTTGTGGTGCTCTGCCGACTGAGGTCTGCAAGGAGACATTCTCCCCACAACCCACTAAGGTTTCCACTCCATCTCTCTCTGTGTTTCTCTCACAGGGAGTCAGCAGGAAGAGGGGACAGTTTCAAACTTCCCTTTGGCTAAATTCTGTCTCATTTCACTCACTGCTGCTCACAGTCACCCTCTAGCATTTTTCCATTAGGCTGCAATGCAGCGTGCACTGGTTATAATGGGAGCATCTGTGCTCCCAGCATTTGTATTTTCTTTCCAGCGATTGCATTAAGTATGGGGGAGGGATGGCAGAGAATGGTGCATGGCATATTTATGTGGAGGAAGCAAAATGGCAATGCAGAAATTAGACTACTCTCAATGCTCCTTTACAGTAGAGAGGTTACAGGAGCTTGTGGCTGAGCACAGGATGCTGGAATGGACACAAACCAAGATGTCTCTCATATGGCCCAGAACACATATTCAGAAGCAGTTCCTCTCTGGTGTTTACCTTTTTCTTCTTTCACTGTCCGCTTTGCCCTTTGCAGGATGTGGTGCCCAGGTAACCTGGTTTCTCAGATAATGAGAGCTAAAGTATGATAGATGGTGTTTGATTGGGAAGTTCATCCCTTTTTCAGTAACCAATTGTCCACAAATACTAAAGGCAGTTTTAAGTGAAGAAGAGCTTGCACATTACTTAACTAGCAAGGCATTTTAGAGCCGGTGCCTCTGTCCTTTGCTGACACTTCCAGACAAGAGGGAACTGCAGAGCTTGTGATGGGAGGGGGAGCAGCTGGCGTGTAGAACATGAGCAGAATATAAGCATCTGGATGAGAGGGATGTCAGGTCAGAACAGACCCTGCTGCTGCAGGGACTCGCTGGCGGCTAGAAGAGGCACAGAGAGGAAGCTGGTGCCATTCTGCACTGCTGCTCTGCAGGCTCTTAAATTATTCAGGTAATAATGGTATCCATATGTGCTTGGTGAACCCACCAGATATCAAGGTATTGGAATGAGGCAAGCAACGTTTAAAACCTTGCAGCATTCAGAAATCTGTTTCAGGAGCAAGCTCCTTCAGGCTGTGCCCTATCCTCAGCGCCTGGTCCCCTGCGCTGTGTGGAGCACCCCAGGTGTCTGCCCAAGCAGGGCAATTGCTGTGCGCAGTGAGTGAGCCCTGCCCAGAGCAAGCACCTTCAGGAGGATGTGAGGCAAAGGATGATGCCCCTTGTGACAGTCCTGTGCTTGATAGCATGTGGGGCTCGGTTAATTCATGGTAGGAAGCTGCTTCTGGTGTGCTGCAGCTGAGGTACAGCAAGCTAGATTTGAGCTCAAAGGAAAGCAGCTTTACAGAGAGCTAAATTTAGAAGTTTAGTCTGAATTATGCTAATTTGTTTTAATTGTCTAAGTATGTCAAGGTTCTTCAGAAATATACCCTCTCTTTGCTGGCCTGGGAAGGTGCAGCTTCACTGGGGGCGTGATGGAAGGATAGGTCAAGGATTGCAGACATTACTGTGTTCCCTGTCCTACTTATATCTCTGTAGCAGTCCTCACCTTCAGCTCTCAAAATGCCATGAGGTTAGGTTCTGAAAACGTTAGCCCTGGACTGGATAGACTAGCCTTGTTAAAATCTAAGATGTGTAGAGGGCAGCCTCCTGGACACAGGGAAGTTCCTGATACATCTCTATAAAGGGACTGCTCAGCATGGCAGGACTAACTGAAAATTCACATTTCCTTTCACAGATGAACTATGTCATGTTTTGAGCCACAGTGCTGCAAACAGCAGCAAGCTCCCTTCCTATTTGCAAACCAAATTTTGCTGAGTGGCTGAAACATTAAGCCAGAGCCATATATTTCTTTGCAGGGGCTGCAAATGTAGGGGACTGTGTTAAATCTAGGGCTTCAGAATGTTGCAGCCTCAGTGAAAAATCTTCAGCAGAAACAAAGCAGCAGGTATTCACCGAAGTGTCTTGGAAGGTGGAGGGAGAGAATGCAGCAGCAGGAGAGCATTTAGGAAACAGATGAGGTTTCTAAATTTATACAGGGATGAGGGAAGAGGGAGAGAGAGTGCGCATGTGTGTGTGTGTCTATGTGTCTGTGTCTGTCCAGGTCATTGAGAAGGCTTCTGTTAAAGCAAAAAGGTACTGCAGCAAAACAACAAGTAGAAATGATGGTTACAGTCATTTACTGCTTTGTGGTAACAGGACTTCTCAGGGCCTGCAGGATACGTTCATGTGTATATTATGGATATCTTATATGGGAAATGCAGAGAACAGAGTGCTGAAATCCTTTGCAGAATATAAACTGTGTTAGATTTTTAACTCATCTGATAGTCCCTGCAAAGGACTAATAAATATTTCCACCTTTCTACAGTGTAATTTGTTCAGAAAACAAAGGCTTCCAGATAATCTACAGGAAAAACAGTGTACTCAGAGTCCATTTAGTTTTGTCATGATGCCATGCCTGGAAGGGGAGCACTGTGTTTTTCCCAGGACTTGCTGAGAACAGCACAAAGCAAAGAATAAGATAAATGTTATGAGAATGTGCTGTTTTGGTGGGTGACATAGACAGGTGTGGGGTGAGTTGAGGACAGTTTCAGCTTTAACAGTGTGCTTCCTGGCTTGCACTGAGCATCTCTGAGCACATGAAAGAGGCTGCCCCTTTCCGTGGATGGCTCTGTGAACATTGTGCAGGTATCTTGCTGCTGTCTGTGGGCAGCAAAGGCACCAGACTGTCAGTATGACTGCCCCATCTAGATCTTGTTCCAGCTCTGCCCCCCTGTCGTCTGGCGTATTCATGGACCCTGAGGCAGTACAGATGCCTGGCATCCTAGTGCACTGGATGGAGTACACTCTGAGGGTCTGTCATCTATTTTAAACAACAATCTGGGAAAGAGAAGAGGGGAGTGTCTGTGCCATCACCTCTCAGCGAGTAAGCTGTCTACTTGGTGCTCTGACTGAACCAGCCTGTGCTCACACAGAGTCTGAGAGCCTTGCCTTGGGCAAGTGTTGTGGGAAATGCTGTGCTAGATGTTCTAGGCATTTGACCCTTCCATCTCCAAACGTGCTGCAATTAAACTCAACGTCTTCTAAGACACTACTTCAGCTCGCTCTCCCTCCTCTGTCTCCAGCGGAGGGCTTTGCCTCTCAGACTTGAGCACCGTGTCCTGGTGCACACACATTCCTCTGTTCAGAGAGGGTGGCTCTGCTGAGCAGTAGGTACTAATTTCTTCAGTAGCCTAGCTCTGTGTTGTCACTTGCAGCGTAATTTTTGTTAATGGCACTCAGAGACCTTGAAGTCTCTTGTGCAAATAGAGAGGTCCTGGGCAATGCCAAAATGCATATGCCATCAACCTGATAGCTGCTGTCATCTAGCAGTCTTCTGGGTAAAGTGCTCGTGAGGTCCTTGTGGAGAGGTTGTCATGCTGCTTCCTGAAACATGTCTTGGCTGCACTGCTGGAGCTACTTGTCAGCTCTGCTGCACAGCTGGCTTCTGATTTAGGAGTTTGCAAAGAAAGAGTTTGTTACGCTGGTGCTATGGATGGACATTGAAAATCACTGGCTTTGTTATTGGAACTGAAGAATCTGAAACAAGCGATTCCATTTTGCTCTGTAGTTCTCTATAATCTTGCAAAAACAAAGTTAAGCTGGTGTTACCAGTGCATGGAAAGTTTCAGAAACTACCATCCTTTCCAACACCTTGTATTAGTTAGCTGGGAGAAGAATCTTACCATGCAACACATCAAGACTGTGAAACTGTATTGCAGTACAAGGCAAATTCTTACAAGTCAGTTGTTGCTCTTTTTGCAGGTGTCACACAAGCTGTAGGGATGGAGCAAAGAAATGGGTGCTTTGGGCTGTATCTTTCTTCCAGCAGATAGTATCTGCCAGAGCTTTAGGCAGAGATGAGATAGATGCCAACTGAGCTGTTTCTTGCATTCCTCTGCATGGGGAGGGAGGGGAAGGAATAAAAGGGGTCTGCCTGGGAATCAGCTCTACTCTGTTGATGACTGCTATGAGCTTTTACTCAGCTTTCTCCTGTATTTGTTACAGCTTGCGCTGTAATTGCATGCATGCCTCTTCCATTTCTAGGTTCTTACTCTGATATTTGAATCAGTAATATTGTTCTGAAAATGATTTCCATGGTTTTGCTTACAGGAGTAAATAATGTGTTTTTAAATAAGATGCTAAACTTCAATAATCCTATTTCTATGGCTTGGAAATCTCTGCATGGAGTTCCTTTTCAGCTCTTTCTTCCCCCCCCCCCCCCCCCGCCTTCATTTGCCTTGTGGTGGATGAAAGTGCTCAAGTTGGCAGTGGGCTTGGGGAGTGGTGTGTGTGGGATGGTGATGTGCTAGGGAGCTCTCAGCAAGGGAAAACTTACCTAATTGGCTTTTGATGTTCGACTTGCTTTTCCTGTAGTGGGGAGGGTTA
Organism: Cygnus atratus; assembly: GCF_013377495.2. Classification (NCBI taxonomy): domain Eukaryota; kingdom Metazoa; phylum Chordata; class Aves; order Anseriformes; family Anatidae; genus Cygnus; species Cygnus atratus. The sequence goes on from NC_066388.1 coordinate 133,995, forward strand.
TGGTTCCACTTCCTCCATCTTTAATGCTGAAACAGAAGTTACATCTGTGGGTCAGTGTCTTTGGCATGGCAGTATTTCAGCTCTTGAGCAAGAGATGACTGCACAGAGTCTGTATTTGGCCTTGCAGGCTATAATTTTCTAAGCTCTTCCCTTCTTCAGATCCTTTTCTGGCAGAATTAGCTCAGCTCACAGGGACAGTAGATTTGGTCCAAGCAAGAATTGCTCGGTGAAGCGTGGAATGGCAGCTCTCTTCATGCGCAGGTTGGACGTGCCACTGAATTGATGCATAGCAATGTGCTCCTGTTAAAGAGTAACATGATGGTCAGCAGGCTGACCCCTTTCTGTACATACTAGGAAAAATGCTTCCTGTCAAGACTGCTGTCAAATGGCTGCCGTGCTGAGATTGCAGTAAGAGGAGCTGCAGTATCACAGGACAAAAGTATAAAATATCTGCTGCCCATCAGTACTGTATCAGCAAAACTTCTCACAACTTGTGAACTCATCCCTGTCAATGGTGAGATATGCCTCAGACCTGCCAGAGGAGTGCTCCGTGGCCAGCAGTAGCACAAGACATAAACAAATTCACCCTCCCTCTGTCCAAAATGTGAGGCAGCAGTGTTCAATGCCTCCTGACAACATAGCAGCAGGGATCAGCAGCACCTCCACAGGGGGACTCTTGACACACTGCATAGCACCACCATCAGCAGCAGCAGAGGGGACAGTGGTTCTGCCTTTCTTGTACTGCCCAGACATGGTGGGTAAGTTGCAGACACTGGGGCAGAGGAGCTGGCATCTTTCACTAATTCACTTTGCTTGAAAGTCATGCTTTGGAGCTGAGAGTACCGTGAGGATGCACAGAGCGAGCTGATCCAGAGGCTATGCTCACCACTGCTGTAGTGAAGCAACTTCCTTACGGAGTTGGGAGATCAGGTCCATTCACTGGGAAGGGGCATTGCACATTAGGTATTGTAGTCTGCACAGACTTCATCTCTGCGGAGGTGTTTTGCCCATTTGCTGGAAATAAATGCAGTGTTGTATACAGAGAAAGACAAAGGAGAGTGCCCAGTAATATTGCATGAACCCGTAGTTTGTTCTTGACAGAAAGAATCTATTGCAACCTACTGTGAGAAAAAAAGGAGCTCAGCAGATGAGGAAGCTTCAGAATTTCCTTCATTGTTCGTGTGAGATTTCTGGGGAAACAAACAAACAAACAAAAAACAACAACAACAAAGCAACTAATGTGCTTTTTGTCCTCTTTCTGGAGCTGCAGCCACTGCAGTTATTAGCTTCCTGCCCTCCAGCTGTCTGCTCTTTACTGCCAACTGCTGAGCTTTGCCAGCAGGTCACCAGGATAATGCTAGGCTTATTTAGTGAAGAAAGGTACCTCGAAAATATGCATAAATCATGCTTATGTTTAAATTAAGAGAGATATGTGACATGCCAGTGATGTGATTAGGAGCTGGCAGGAAACAGTAGAGATTTCTGGGGTTGGGTGCCCCACCATGAAAATAAGGACCTAACTTTGGCTGTGGCTTTGAAGATCAGTATGAGCAAACATGCATACAAACTTGTTGCTTGGAGGACATCATGCCTCTGAAGAGGTACTAAGGGTTGCAGAGAGGTGGGAGAGCAGGCTACAGAGCTGGAGGCTTCCAGCAGGACCAGGTTCCAAAACATGGTCAGCAGCTAATGCAGCAAAGCAGCTGTAATGAAACCATTGTGCTGTTATGTCTGCCACAGTGCTTTGGCATCCTGGCCAAAATGTGCTTCCCAGTCTCCATCCGAGGGCAGGTGAAAATGGGTCCTCTTTTGAAAAGAACTTGAGGAAGCCAACAGAGGAGATAATCGATAGGATTTTCTTTACTATTTAATTAAATTCACAGGCATGCACAGCCAGAGTATTCAATGTAAAATAGGTACTTAGACTCCCCCCATACTCCATGAAGTTAAAAGGAGGAAATCTAAAGGTTTTAGGTTGAACTGCCTTTGTGAGCCTTGTAGCCAGCATCTCTTGCAGTTGCTGTCAGAGATCCTGTGATGTTTGTGTGTGTGTGTGTGGACTGACTCCTCTGTCCTGCCAAAATCCTTCTCAAGCAATTGCTTTCTGCTTCCTTCAGTTCCTTGTTTCTCTGGTTCCTTGAGTCCTCCTTAGCATTTCTGTGGTCTGCTAAAGGCTGCCTTTTCTTACACTGGTTATAGGCACATTGGTTTAGCGGAGGGTGAACAAATGTAGGGAAAACTTTGCAGTTGTGGAGTAGGCTGTGGGCTGAGTCATCAAAATGAAAGCGGTGGAAATGGAAGAGTGCAGGACATAGATGTTATCTCTGTAGGAGATTAGGTTTCTGTCTTTCATGTTGCAAAGCATATTCTGTTAGAAGTCTAGCATAAAAAACACTGAAATAAATAAAATCGTCCTCTGTGCCCCCACATTTCAAGGCTTCTTGGATTGTACTGAGCCACCATAACCTGCTAGGTGAGCAAGGGCACATGGGGTGTAGGGGCTAGTGCCTAAAATTTCCTGGCACTGACAGCATTGGTTTCATGCAAAGACCCAGGTAATCCTAGTGGTAAGTGCTACAAGGGTGTTCATCTCTGAAGGTACGCAAAATTGTGCAGTTCTTTTTGAGCTTCGAGGTGCCCTTGCAGTGCAGGGGATCTCTGAGAGCTGCTGGAGAGGGGATCAAACTGCCTGCTTCTCTTGTGGTTTGCACAGCCTATTTGTCATGTGGAATTACTTCCTCCTCCTCAGCCTGTGATGCAATGGGAGATGGGGATAGCATTATGCCGCATGTTAGCTGGCTCTGCTGGTGCTTCCCTGGCCTGTAGAAGCCCCAACAGGTTCCCCAGCTGCTCTGCGGCCAGTATTCTGTGCGCTCAGCTCCCAGCGCTTGCTGTCGGCACCGGTAGCCGGGAGTAACAGCATCTTATTTTTGAATCATTTAGGGGGGGATTTTTTATTAATAACCCAAATTACCCCGTGAAACTGCAGCTTCTCTGATGTTAAATATTAAAGTCCACTAAGTGGGTGAGCCGGCACAGAGAACAGCATGCTGGTGACAACTGGCACTGGTGGGGCCACCAGTGTGCGTCCATCCTCCCTCGGTGGAGAGCCCTCCATTGTCAGGGCAGCCAGGTGCTCCCCCACACAGCTCCCCGTCTTCCCAACGGCATTTTGCATGCTTTAAACAGATCAGCACATCAAAGGCTGGCAGATCCTGTCTCTGGCGTTGCCATGGCAGCAGCAGCTGAGAGGATTTGGATGTTTCTGGGGCGGGATTGCGTTGCTGGGTGCGTTGGGGCAGAAGAGGACTGCTGTCCATGCACCTGCATCCCTGTCCTCACAGACACGAGTGTGCACGGAGCTTTCTCACTGTGTAAGGGGCCACTCTGCCTTGGCTTAGGGGTGCTGTGATACCTCCAAACTGCCCACCTCAGCTCCCTGCAGTCTGGTAGAGAAGAATGCTGTGCCACATGTGAAGTAGGTCGGCTGAATACACCCTTAAAAATGCTTGCTTCTCTCCGCTGGCTCTACAGGGAGCAGAGAGGTCTGCCTCAGGAGCTGGCCCTGCAGGTGCTTAATGCTGTTACAGTGAGGCCGCCCTCTGGGTGCCTTCCTCAGGGCCTTCCTCTGTGCCTTGCAGCTCCACACGTGCTGGTGCAGGGGATTTCCAGGAGTGGGCACAAAGCTGAGCTTTGAACACTGTGGAAAACATGACATTGGTCTGGGCAGCATGCTGCAGCAGCGTGATCCAGGGGTCTGCTGCTGGGCCTCAATGTTAGTCTATTGAGCTGTGTTTCATTAGCAGAATGCCTAATCCTCCTTACCAGGTGCTGCAATTGCTCCCAGGAATTCAGCACTCCCTTGTGAACACCTCTCTCAGGTGCTCCTGGCCTCTCCAGCCAATGTCTGCTGAGGGGGCAGGAACACATATGTGACTTATTCTGATGCACCCATAGCAAATGTTCTTTGGGTAACAATGGCTGGCACTCAGAAACAGCTGGCTGGTGTGGTGAAGAAAATCAGGTAATTTCAGTCACCCGGCCTGCTGCTTATGCTAGGCAGCCAGCTGTTGGGCCAGTGGCCTCAGTGCTGTTGGACACTGCATTCTTTGGGAGATTATGAGATGGTGGTAGTATGCTGTAACATGGTTTGTGGTGGGTATGTTATCATTGTCAAGTTTCTTTGCAATCATCTGAATTAATTGCAAACTCGTCTGCAACAAAAGATGCTTTCTGTTTTCATTGCCTCTAAGTGCACAGTATTCTCTGCTTCCCCTAGGCTAGGCTAGACTCCCTGATGGGGCTGGGGACCCCAGTGCTCCTCCAGGCATGGACATTCCAACAGATGATATATATTTTCTCTGTAGTATCTCTAAAAAATGCTCTTGGATTGCAGAAGCACTTCTGTTGCCCATCTTTGAGAATCAAGTGACATTCCTGTCTCCAGAGGGCTTCCTTAACACTAACTGTGGCCTATTAAAGAGGCTCGCCTTAGGGCGTAACTGGACTTTTTCAAGAGCAATTTCCTGCAAAAGGTCTAACTGAGAATCTGGAGTATGTCTGGTCTGCGCATGCAGGATCCACTCTCAGGAGCACCATATTGTAGTATGTTGCAGTATTTTCCCAGACTGAATTTACTTTCTCATAGTTCTGACCTGCATCTTCAGGTACAAGACAGAAGAGCTGGGGTGCACATCAAAAAAGTCAGAAGGCAGACAAAAGGATGCTGTTGAGCAAAGACCATGGAATTCGTTATAATAAATTCCATTTTCTCTTTGTGCATTTACCCTGAAGTAACTCTGTGCTGAGTCTGCTGTCAGGCTGCGGGAGACCTGTGGGAGAACAAAACCTGATTTGTTCTGCAGCGTGGAATCACAGGAGCTCTTTGGTGTTCTTTGCTGCCTCCTGGGTGGGGACTTACCAGTGCCTCTTCCCTAAAATCTGCCCGGTCCTCTTCTGCAATGCAGAGCTGGATGCTGGATGGTGAACAAAGCCTGCCTTTCACTGCTGACCTGCACACATTTTCCAGAGTTTAGAGCAGGGTAAACTGATCCAGAAACCATTATTCTCTGGGCCTGTTTTTTCTCCCTTTCATTTCTTACCTGTGCTTTAGTTCCCTTTCTGTAAAATGGGGGTAGCTGAGGGAACATGTTCAGTCTGGCCTGCTCCACTGGCTCAGGAGAGGATTAAAACGAGCATGTGTGTGACATCCTTGCTGACCACCCTGCATGGGGTCTCCTTCACTCACAGGTGTGTGTGTGGGGGGTTCTCAGCGTGGGCTGCAGGCCAGCGACATCAGGAGCAGCTCTTGCCTTCCTGAGAGCAGCCCGCTCCCCGTGCCTGTGATGACAGCATCTCGCCACTGGGAGAGCAGTGAGGGGGAACAAGCAGATGGCTTCAGGCTACCTCCTGCATTTCTACTAGGTCCTTGCTGCTACCCTGCACCCACCTAGGCAAGCAAATCTTTTGCGCTTGGTGGAGCAATTGGAAGGGTCTTGGTACTGATACTCCTGGAGGCCAACTTTGCCTCTGGCGATGCTGAATTAGACTTGCTGAATGTCTCATCCGGGGGAATTTCCAGTAAGCATGACTCCGAGAGCCAAGCCTGCTATCCTGAAGTACCCACAGCACAGAGACTTCAGGACACATCCTGGTCTGTCTGATGCACGATCTGTCTGAAATAAATCTCAAAAGGTGTGAATCCTTCCTGGGGTAGCCAGGAGGGATGTGGACAAAGGTGTGCCCAGAAATCTGTATGTATACTTTTATAGGCACTTTAGGCTGCAGAGCAAGTATGAACAGTGAGGAAGCTGCCTTGGGAAAGGCTACAGAGGGGTTGTCTTTGCAGAGAAGGGTTTTGTGAGTTTGCACATGATGAGAGAAACTGGTTATGTGGGAGCTCTGTGACTTCCAAACAAGAGTTGAGGCTCATAGGATGTGGGTTTGTGGGAGACATTTTGGAAAAGAGCTGTCTGTGGCACATGGGGGCTAGCAGCGGTGTGGATACCTGAGTGCTGCAGCACAGAGGTCCAGCCTTCCCAGTGCTGCGGCTCTTGTTACACTGAGATGTAGGTAAATGAGTCATTGTGAAGCTGTTGCAAATATAACAGGGCTGGTTCATGGCTGCTGTGCTGCAGAGTGCACAGCTGATGTGCCCAGTGGTAGGACAGTTTTGTCTGTACCTGTGCTGTGGTAATGGTGACTGCTAGAGGCTTTATCCAATTGGGAGATTTTGAGTTGCAGGTGTGTGGTGGGCACCTTTAAGAGCAGAGATGGAGGGTGTATGGTTTGTTCAGATCCCATGCTCCAGAGGAGGATTCATCTAGCCCATGAAGAGGAGCAGTTGCACCGATGTTCTGCAGGTGGCAAGGGAAGTTCTCTTCCAGCAGTAAACACTTGCACATCTCTGGTAAGGTAGCTGACAGAGCTTTGAGGGGCAAAGTTTTACTGCTGAGGCCAGGGAAAAGTGCTGATACTGCAGGCATTCATTGAGAAATGTCCACAGGGAGGAATAAAATATTTGATCTCCTTCACTTTTAGAACAATGGTGAGGCGCTCATTAGCTCTGTTAGGTCAGTGGAGCTCTGTCCTCACTCTTATTCTACAGAATTGCTCCCTTTCCAAAGTAGTGTATGAGTGAGTATTTCTGGGACTCTGGGACTCTGCTTCTCTCATCCAGAGGCATCTTATGTAATTGAATTAGACCTTAGGAAAAGCTACTGTGAGATGAAATCATCCTAAATGCTGATCAGTGAGAACAGAGCTGTGGGCATACAACAGAAATGTGCACATCTCTTCTGAATCATTCATTAATTACCCTTAAATGGAATTCATGAGGTTCAAGATTTCAAGTGTTTTTTCCGCAGATCTGACAAACTGTTCTTCAGAGCATTGCAGTAACTGGAGAAAGGTGCAGGCTGTTGTACTGTGAGCAGGGTGCTCTGGTGTGGGCTGTTGTCCTTGCTGTAACGTTCAGACCATGTTGTCCAGGCCTGTCAAGGGTGTTCAGGAAATGAATGAATCAACGGTATCTGGAACAGCTAGCTAGTCATGCAAGGGGATCAGCAAAGGGATAGGTTTCTGACGTCTTGGATGTCTGTATGAGATGTCTGTATGTGACTCTGGTAAGGAGCAGGAGCATGCAGTTGCACTCCAGACCTCAGGGAAGCCATGCACCTTGCCTGCAGAGACGCAGCTGACTCCTATGGCTGCTAATTGCTAGGTGTGTAATCCATAATCTGTAGGTGTATGGGGCCGAGCAGGAAAATTTTTCCAACTGCTTCCTTTGTTTGCAACTTCCTGTGATGTTTTAAAACATGGCCTTAAGCTCAGATACTTACATATGAAGTGCTTCATATATTATAGTTTGGGAAACAGGAAAAAACAATGGTTTACCACCTTCTTCCCTCTCAGAAGTCCCATTAAGATAGATTCATGCTGTACAATTATTATCTCTACATACATCACAGGCTGGCTGCTGGGAAGGGGGACTGCCCATGTAGGGCAGCTCTGTGCCAGGATGAGCATGCTAATCTTGCCACAGTCCCCTTAGACATCACCTTTAGAAGGAAGAGGAGTGACCTTGTGAGTGTGGAGTTTGCTTTTGAAGGAACACGAGGCTCAGAGAACCTGGGAGAAGAGTTAATGATTTTTTTTTCCTTTCGTTTTACATGGGAACCAGAAGAGCAGGGACAAGTCCTGCTCTGTGAGCTGCTGCAGTATAAATATTTCACCATAATCTCAATGGCCCTTCCTGAACAATCCCCATGAGCAAATTAGTGACAAACAGATTTTGCTAACACTTTATAGTTTTTGCAGATATTCTTGGCAATGCCTATTATGGACTTTGTTGTTGATGGCACAACCCAGTCAATATTGCTCATCCAGCTCCCAGGAGGGGATGTCTAAAGACCCAGATCAATTAGAGAGATGCAAAGAATGGAGGTTTCCCATGACTCATTTTTCTGTGATTATACTTTGACTCGGTAACCACCACTTTGTGGTAACCTGCAGCACAGCACCGCCACTGTCACAGATGTTGCCTACAGATGGCTGGTCTACGCTTGTAATTCCACCAATTTTCTTGCTGATCCTCGTTTTATTTTTGCCCAGTTGCACTCAATGTCTGTCCAGAGAAAAAAGCTGAACAAATTTCAGCTGACTGTGGTGTGAATACTGACTGGAATTAATTTAAATTTTGGTGCAAGCCTTCCTACCTTGTTACTGATATTTGAGCCCTTCCTCAAACTATGGAGAATTTATGTGTCAAATCACAGGTGTACAGCTTGTTTTGTTTCTTGCTGTGAATATCAAATGGAGACTTCTTCCACTCCTCCACTCTCCCCTGTGAGCTCTGTGCAGAGCCCTGGACACCTGTCAAGCCACTGCAGAAGCAGGTGACAGGATTGAATACACCACAGAGTGCCTGGTGGTCGAAGGTTTTTCTTGCTGGTACAAGCTCAGAAGAAAATAATTTGAGAAATCAAAAGGGAAGAGATTTACAGAAATGGTTTATATCTTCTGTCAAATTGCTTGAGCTGACGCGACTGAGCAAGAAGATCTTGGTGCAGACCATGGCATCTAGGTACACTGCAGACCTCAAAGACCAAGTAACTGCTGAGAGTAAATGTGCAGTGAAAGGTCTTGCTTTCCCCCTCAATGCTTAGCAGCAGTGCAGAAAATTTCTCTGCAAAAGTAGCAGAGTGCAGCTTGCCAGGTAGGGACTGTGCGTTCATCTGCTCTCACAGGATGTCAGTCTGTGCTGCCTCCAGGCATGCACTACAGCCAAATGCTGGATCTCTCTCAATCTTGAGATCCCCAAGTAGGCGTAACACTTAGGTATCTCAGTGGATCTGTAATCTTGCAGTTATAGCAGGGTCGGTGGATCCAATAGGATCAATAGCTGGGCTTGATTAGCTGCAGCTAATATGGGTCTTGTTGTGTCTTTCAGATTGGTACCTGCCTAAGTGAAAGCAGAAACTTGCACCATAAGCAGTAATTAAGAAGTGATTTGCCCTTGGCCCCTGTAGTGGGCATAATGCTAAACTGACTTCCCAGAGCTGGGATTTTTTAGATTCAGGCTGAGTTAGGTGGTACTCTTTGCTCTCTAGAACTGTCCGGTCTCTAGCAGGGGGGAAAAAAATGACGACGGTGGATGTTAATCCTTTGGTCCTTTGGGCAAGATGTCTTCTGGTCTAGTGGATGGGGGAGCTGAACACAGAAGTTCCTGAACACTTTCCATCTGAGAAATATTCTCCTTTGCAGCCAGGATAGCACATGGTCCATGAGTATTCCTTTTCTGTGAATAAGTGTAAATAAGATAAATTGGTGTGATAAAATTTTCGGTTGCATTGCCTGGCTCATCCAAATGAGGAGCAAAAAGAACACCTTATGACTCATATCATGAGATGCCAAAGGGGTACATGCAGTGAAGCTTTCTGTCTGCTCGGTATCAGTGTAGTGAGGGACAAGGGCTGTGTAAACTTCCTGATTTCAGGCTTAGACTGTTAACCTCTCCAAGAACTAAACTGTGGTTATAATGGCAATAGGCAGTTATCTCTTGGAGTGAGACAGCAGTCTGCTTCATCTCTGAAATCACGCCTTTGGAGGCAACTGTGCATTGTTCAAGAAACTTAACGTGAAGAAGATCTTTTCAATTTAAATTTCTGTATTTCCATTGTGAATCCCACAGCTCAAACAGTTCTGAACCGATGGAAAACAATGAAAGGGTTTCTTAGATCAGGGGTATAATGGGGAGAGATTTCCTATGCCTATTAGCTGCTGAGCTTTGCAAACCCAGTCCATTGGTTTTCTTGCAGTTTTTCATCTGTCCCATGCTTCTGGGTACCAGTTTTTAGACTGATCTGGGGACAAGTATTTGTAAACTGGCCTCCCCCTCCCACCCCCAGCGCTGCTTGTTCTCTCTCTCTCACACACACGCAAAGGGATGGAGAGGCAACCAGCGTGAGAGCAAGGCCTGGAAAATCTGTGCATAGCAAATCATTGTCCCTCTTCCACCACATAACATCGCATAGTTCCTCCTCTGATGGAAAGCTGAAGAACAGGTGTCAGTGTGGACCTTCCATGTCCTTCCTCTGGCTCATGACTGATGATTCCAGCACTATGGAAGCTGAGGAATTGGCTGTCTGAGAGGTGAGGCACCAGCAGCTCCCATGGACTTTCTGTGAAATTACGTATCACCATGCCAGAAACAACAAATGCCATGGGGAAGCAAGTCTCAGCCTTGCTGTGCTCAGAGGACTGCCTGCTCTGAACATCAGAGTGCCTAGCTCAGCACTGCAGAGCACTGTTATCTGCTTATTTATGCTGGTATCACAACTATTCTCTCTTAACAGGAGGAAGCAGCCTGACAGTGGCACTGATTTTCATCACAATTCTGCTTGCGTGAAGCTGGGTACCTTCCATTACCTACAGCTGGGCAGCAGTAACAGAATTGCTAAGGATTTAAATTATTCATCTTCTGCTGACTCAGCTTTAAAATTGCATTCTTGTTTCCTAAGGTAACAGCTCGTTACCGGAACCAGGGAGCCTGGCTGCTCCGTGGACTCTCAGCAGGTGACAGGAGCACTGGGAGCGCTGTCCTTTGTAAGAGACAGGGGACATGCAGCAGGGTGAACCCTGGCACACCCTTGTCCTTGCTCCAGGAGGGCGCAGCAAGAGAGGAGCAGCTCCCTTCAGCAACTTCAGCCCTGGACCTGTCCTGGCATTGTTTCTCAAACTGCTGAATGCAGAAAAGGCTGTACCTCATTCTCTGAGCAAAAGCAGCATGCAGTTTTCTCCAAGCATTGAAGCCCACTGTTGAAGAGAGGTATTTACTCTTCCCCAAGGCAATGTGTTTAAGACGATCTGCTGTCTGACGCACTCCCTGTTCCCTTATATGAAAGGAAAAAAACAGCTGAGGATGGACTGGCAGCAGCCTCTGGTGCCTGGAGATCACTTCTCTGGTTACATGGAAGATAACAAGGCAGAGGAAGGAGCCTTGCATTCCTTCACAGCTACATCATAGTGCAGCTGAAGAGCTTCTCCAAAGGCTCTCAGGGAAAGGTCAGTGGCAGGACTTTGTATCTTGAAAAAAAAGAACACAGAAAACCCTCTGTATGTGAAGGAGTAGTTATCTATAGAGATCTCATCCTCCTAGTTGCTGACAGGGTGCTTCCCTCCACCCCACCTCTGTCTGCATTTGGTGCTGGAATTTAATCTTAGGTATAAACCTGTAATGCACTAGGACTGCTGTGTGCTGTCACAGGAGCTGTCTCAGGACCAGAGAGGGAGAAATTATTTTTCCTGTGTATGACATACTACAACATCAGGGGAACAGCACTTAAGACAATACTGGAACCCTGGCTGGTAAAAAAATCCCCTGAAGCCCATGGGGGTGCACAGAGTGGCACAAAAGGGAGTTGACAGCTATTATTCGCTGTAACTCTCAGCTGCTTTTTCTCAACATGGGTTTGCTCTTTCTTAGAGAGTGTTTCCGTTGTGTCCTTTGTAAATCTTTTCCTTTTTCAGAGCTCTGATTGAGCTCTGTATTAGCTCTTGTGGGGGCAACACAGCTATGACTTGTACAATCTCAGAGGCCTTTAAGGAGATATTTATATACTCAGATGTCACTAAGGAGAAGGCATGGTGTAAAATCCTAAGGAATGAGCAATCTGGCCAGTCTCAGTTCATGGTCTGAAGACAGGTAAGTGTTAAGGAATTGCCTGAGACCTTAGTCTCTTGAAGTGTTTTCATAGAAATGAAAGGAGCTTTTGGGATTAAGTGCTATTTGTTTATTAGAGCTGTATTCATTAATTTTCACGCTCTTCTGGGCTCTGATTTCTCAGGCAGGATTGTGCCCATACTTCTGTTTTCTCCATAAGTGCTAGCTGTGTCGAAGATGTTACTGTTAGGTGTAACAGGCAAGGTGACAGTGACAGAATGCTAGTAAAGCGAGTTGCTCAAGAGTATTAGTTTTCAGAACTGATGCATGCAACTCGCCTGTCTGCGAACATATAGGGAGAACCTCAGAAATGCCTCAGCTGCGGTGGTAATGAGTGAGGTGAGACCTCGTAGATGGATCAGTGTGAAGTGTTCAGAAGAGTATGATTAATGAGTGACTGCAATTGATGTAGCAAAGAGTTCTAAGAGTTTTAAGTGTCTCTAAGTTCCCTTAGAGATGGAGCCTGCACCAGCTCTACAACCAGCTGAGAAAATAAATGGTTATCAGTGTATTGCACGCTTCAAGGCAAACCGCTGTGCTCTTCCCCTTCTTCAGGGCAGGGAGTGAGCAGGCATGTGCCTGCCACCTCTCAGGATACTGCTCATTCCTGCTCTTTGCAATACCCTTCACCTCTAGAACTATGGAGATATGACTGGTCATGGAGTTAACCCTTGGGCTCCATACAGTTGCCTAAAGACAGGTATCTTGTGCCATGCAACATGCCATCCCATGGGTCTGCTGTGGTCCTGAACCTGCCAGCCTGCGTGGATGACCCAGACAGCCTGGGCTACCTCTTGCTGCCTTTCCTGAGGTATGACACAGGTGGTGGAGGGCTGCTTGCAGGCAGAGCTCCAGGTCTCAGTGCAGCAGCAAAGCGTTTGTGGCTTGTCCAGGCTTGCCAGGGCAATGCCTGGTGGTAGTTCTTCTCTGTCCCTTAGAAAAGCTCTGGGAAAAACAAACATCCTTGCGAGGGGCTCTTGGATTTAGGCACTTTCCTCATTTCTCCTGGCTGCGGAGAGGCTCTGCCTCAATGTTGGGGACCTAGGGCAATTCCTTCTCAGCACCCAAAGCACCCTGTGGTTACTGTCCCTGTCCCTGCAGCACCTGCAGCTGTTCCTTGCTCTGCACACAGTCTCAGGGGACTTGTTCCACACACAGGTGGAGAGGTCTCACAGGGACTTTTGCACTGTTCTTCCCGGAAGTGCGGTATGAGGTAACCCCAGGTGGACCGAAGGGCACAGGTCTCATTTCTAGGGCTTTGTCAAGTGTGCATGGTACCTGGTGGCAGCACGTCCTGCAGGAAGTTTGCATTATTCTGAGCCAGCAACTCCTGATTGGCTCAAGAGCCCTGGCTGGTAAGATTCTGTCTTCAGAGTGCAGAGGACTCGTATTTGCATTCATGACATACAGTTACGCAGGGGCAAAAAACAGCAGGATCTGAGACATTGATGATGTTAGCCTGTAGGTTCAGAGCAGCAACACTTTTTAGAGCAAATGCAGTGTCCCATCCAGAAGTTACATTGCCCATCATTGTGATAATTAACATTTGAGCTCTCCCTGAACTGGAGGTAGAGTCTGTTATAGGTCAAACACCTGAGGGATCCTAGGCTTCCAGGGAAGTACTGAATTGCACTAGACAAAGGGAAGGTGTTCTCGTTAGACTGAGATAACGACTATTCTTTGCTGTAATGCTTCAACCTGGCCTTTGCTCAGTATAAAAATCTTAGTTTCTACATAATGCAAAACATTTTTCTGTCCTAACAGGCTCTCTTGATCTACTTTTCCTGCTTCAGCTGGTATAAGCTTTCCCAGTGGTGGGCTGGGCTGTTTTATAGGAATTCCGTAGGGGGATGCAGCTGGCAGAGCTGGTTTTGTTCTCCTGGCAGCTGCAAGTGTCACAAGCTCTATTTATCTGTATGCTGCCCAGGTCCTTGCAGGCGTGATCAGCTCATGGCCTCACTGGATGGCCCCATTGCAGAAAGCGCCTTGGCCTTCTTGAACCTGTAATTGGCAAAAAGGACCTGGTGAATGGTAGCTAGAAATAGAAACCAAGCTGTGCAGCTCTCCGCCACTGCCCCAGTGCTTTGTGGAGGCTGCCCAGTTTAGCATCTTGACCCCAAATGGGGTGGGAAAGCACTAGCAGAAGGATGCATCCTGCCACCCAGGAGTGCCAGGTGAGCATCCTGTGGTGCTCTGTGCTGTCACCCCGGGCCTGAGCACAAGGAGAGGGTGGGAAGGGAGTGGTCTCCAGGAGGTCTGTTCCTTTGGACGATCGGTGTGACTCCCTTGCATGTCTTTCAGAGAGGGCATGCACCAACCACTGTGGACCCCTTGCCTTCTTGCTGCAAGCAAGGATCTCCTGAAGGGATGCTGGAGCAGGAGTCTGCTGCGCAGGTAGAAGGGGGGAAGGGGCGCGTTCATTGTGTTGCAGTGGGCCCCAGGCCCTACAAAGGGCCTGGAGCTGCTGTCACTAGACCTCATCTGCCACATCAGTTCCATCTCAGCGTCCCTCACTTTGGGACTGTGCCCCAGCCAAGGTCCGCAGAGACCAGTGGACTGTCCAGGCTCCTCTGCTAACTGCCTCCAGCCCAGCCTGCTTTGTGCAGCACAAACCAAGAGACAGTGTGGTTCAGGCCACAGCATTGTTTCATTTTGCGGTGTATTTCTGAAGTTCCATCTTCCCTTGTGCTGTTTGAAGAACAGGGTTCGTGCACACGGGCTCTTCCCTGTTTACAGCCCGCAGGCATGTTTATGAGGTGTGCCTGAGGCATGGCGAGCGGTGTCCAGCCTGGCAGCTCTGGCCCAGCCACGATGCAGAGCAGCCTGTAATCTCCAGGCTGCAGACAGGAGCCTCCTGCCTTGCTGGCATGCTGGCAGGCACGTGAGAGGTGAGATAGGGTGCAGGCCTCCTGTTGATAAAACTCTTCTGGGCTGGCTGCTCACACTTGGTTTGGCTGCAGCATTCAGTGTAAGTGGACTGATCAGACCTGCAGACCCTGGCTGTCCAGGGCAAGCTGACTCTCCTGCAGCGATGCCATGCCTGCATTACCTGAGGGTGAGTACTTGGGCAGTCCTAGGCATGGTAATGGGCTCGCTGGGCAGCACTGGGGGAGAGGAATCAGGTCAGCTCTGAGTGGTTTTTTGCACAAAGGAGTTTAGATATATCCTGGTTGGGAATATGGATTTAAGTCTAGTCCAGAGGAAAAGGTTCCCAAAAGATGGCAGCCTAAATGGGCCACAGAATGGCAGAATAGGTTTGCTGCCCTTCCTAGGTAGCTGGGAGCTTGCCTAAGGTCATGCTGGGATTCAGTGGCAGAGCCTGGCATTGAGTCCAGAATTCCTAGGTCCCCCTGGTGCTGTACTCACCTTGTCCTTCTCACTGCTGTTTTGCTGGGAGATGTGAAGTGCCCACTAGGGGTTGCTTTGTTTGTTTTTTTTTCTTGCTCAATTTTAATGGTACATGTTGATTTCTGTGTTTATCAGCTTTCTTTTTTTACCCACCCGAAGCTCTGGGACAGGTGCACAGGATGACGTTTCTTTCTAGGCACAGTGCTGCACTAGCTCTGCTGAGGAGCAGGTGGCTGTGCTGCCACAGCTTTTACTCGCATGTCCTCACCAGGGATCAACTGGCAGTGATCTACTGCCAGGCTTGTGCTTCAGGTGCTTTCCTGTTGGTGCTTTCTTCCCTGCATGGCTTCCGGAGGCTGCACCCCAAGCGCTGGCCAGGCCAGTCTGGCTGCACACTGCTAGCAGTAAATCTCCTGCAGCCGTGGCACACAAGGTGTGCCTTTGTCCCTGGCTTGTATCAGATGGGCTCAAAGCATGTCCCCATGTTCCCCCTTTCACTGGCAGTGTTTGTTGCACATACCTGCCTGAGCCATGTCATGGTCCAGGAGGGCAGTGCGTTAGGAAAGTAGGAGATAAAAAGCAGTCACAGTGCTGCCGCATCTCTCTCACCAGCTGTAAGTGCTGTTATGTTGTAAGAAGAGGTGTAGTTCCTGAGCAACAAGCTCTGATGTATTGTCTTCAGTCACAGTCTATGTATTTTCTGATGAGGTAAAAATAGCTTTTCTTTTTCAGGATGTGCAGAGAGCAGAGGCTCCTGCTAATATCAAAGGAGTGTGACAGCTTTCCCCTGGGTGCACCTCACCCCAGCTGGCAGGAGCAGTAGCTGTGCTAGCTCTTGCCTTGCTTTGGCTCTGTGTGAGAGGGACAATGTTCTGTTCTCCAGCTCCCTGTTTGGATATCTGGACCAGCCCCTGTTACTCTCTCCACTCAGTGCTGCTGGACCCAGCGCTGTACTTCATTGGGAAGTGGTGCTTTGCAAAGGGCAGAACAAAATCTTGATGCTACTGCTTAGAAAATCCATTAGTAGTAGGTGGTAACTGACAGACAGGCTTTCATAGAGCTGCAGGCTGTAGCACCGGGGAATCCTTATCAGAAGGATCAGTCTGCTATGAAGGGGCAGCTCCCAAGTCCTTGTTCATTGCAGATTAAGCTGCTTCTGATATACACCCTCCTCCAGTCCTGAACCTTTTCCAGCTTCAGCAGCTATCAAAGGGGATCTGTGAGGGGGGAGGGAAGGAGCTAGCACAGATGCTGTCTGCACCTGGACATGCTCAGCAGGGACAGAGTTAACCGTGGCCCTGAACTGCACCACCAGTGACAGTCCAGAACATCTCTTCTGTTAAGACTGAATAAAAATGGGCTTTCCAAAAGCTAGTTAGTTATGATTCTGTAAAGATGGAGGACTGTGCATAATAAATGGGCCAGGTGACTGCACCTGAAAACTTGCCTCCTCTTTACTACCTTCCAAGCTCAAACTAATAGACAAGTTGCCTCCCTTCTCACAAACCTGGCAGGGGCCCTCTTTCCTTTACTTTGGGATTTCTGCTCTGCCAGTTGTGCTGAGTTCTCTTTCAGCTCTAACAGCCCCCTTGCTGCAGGAACACGCGCAGAGTTCTTGCTTTCTGCATGGTCAGATTCTCCTGCTTGCAAGATGATTGTGCCCCCACCCCTGCACTCTTGTCACTGGGGGTCTCTGCTGCCGTTACCAGCCATTGGCCTGTGATGATCTGTTGAACAGTGGTATGTGCCCTAGGGAGGCCTGGGGTGTTGTGAAATCACCACTCAGAGGAAAGGAACATGGACAAAGGGTTTATTCAGGGTTTTGCATGAAATGAGAGGAAGCTCGTGTGGTAGGTGCTTTCCAGGGATGACCTCTTGGTATCTTGACTCTCATTAGTCCTATTAAAGTCTGCGGTCCTGCCCTAAATCATGTGGCCAGGGGTGAGGATGGTGAGAGAATAGGTTTTGGGCTTATATCCTTTTATCTGATGAGCTTTCCCAAGGCTTTTGCTTTTCCCTTTTATCTGGGTTTGCAGTATGTGCCTGGTAGCCTCTTCTCTGTGCTCCTCTGGCAGCCTGCCTGAGGCTTTGCTCCGATGGCTTCTCTGAAGATGCTGTGCTCTGCTGAATGCTTTCTTCCACCCAGAAGGCAGAAACCTGACAGCAGGTTTTGTATCCACTGCGGACACCACTGGGAGTGTCAAGCTTCTGTGAATGCAGATAGGGAAGAAAGTTCCTGTACAGCAGACAGTGCGGTTTCTGTTTCTGGGCATTCTGAGTTGAATCCCTGATTCAAATTTCCTGATCTTCCCTGATCTTAGAGAGATCGTAGGATCCATCTCTGACTGCGCTTAATCTTAGCAACTGTTTTAATTTGCAGGACTGACTCCCATCTGATGAGAAGAGCTCTAGGTTATCACCTGGAATCAGCTGGTTTAAGTCAAAACACTTTGTTTCAGCAGGCAGTGGGAAGGGCCAGTGGATCCTAGCAGCCTCTAACTGGGCAGGGCTTCTCTTCGGGGACTGCTGGAGTCATGGGCTTGTTGGAAAGGGTGCCCAGTCCCTTTCTCTGAGCATCTTTGGCCATGTCTGCAGCAGGACATGGGCCCAAGCAGTCCCATCAATCTGCATGCACATCCTTGCAGTGAAAGGGTCCCACCTCCTCTGGAGCTCCCCAGCAAGCAGCCAGCTCAGCCCCTGCCTCCTGCTGGGTGCTGAATAAACAATGAAGGATTAGCAGTCCCTGCCCAGGCTGCCTTGTCGCTCCAGCAGAAGACTTGTAGACAGGAGAGACAAGTGGGTAGACAGGGTTAAGAGGGCAGTGTAGCAGGATGCACGTGTGCCTTTTGCCAGTCTCGAACAGCATGGCAACTTGCTTCTTGCCTGTTTCCTTGTGGCCCAGAAAACACGGTGACAGCAGCATCAGCTTCTGAACTCATTTGCACTTGGGAATCATCTATGTGCAGCATTTAACAGCCTGTACTGAGCGGGTTCCTGACAGATGTGGCCACCTTTCACAGAAGGAGGCAATGTTGATACCCTCCCTTCCTTTATCAGCGATATGCAGAAGGAGCTGGTGGAGCTCCTCCCAGGGTGGGAGTGAGAACGATGGCACTGCCAGAAGAGATTAGAGCAGGGCTCCAACTGTGGACAGAAGACAAACAAAGCACGATTACTGAACCTCTGGCTGCAGCCCTTGAAATCCAGCCTGAACCTCTGGTTTGGCAGAACATCCACTTTGCATATTGCCTTAGGCACAGCTACAATGCAAGGGCTTTGGTCAGGCCCAGGCTGCTGTTGGAGTGAAGAGGCACTAGGGGCTGGGACATCCCTCTGGTGGCAGTGATGTACCACAGGGCAGGGCTTTGCAGGCAGGGAAGGCATCTGCAAATAGGGACTGGGGAAGCCTGCTGTCAGGGCCAGGAGAGAGAAAGGGAAAAGATTGTTTGCCAGGAGACAAGGGGAGCTGTTGCCTGAAAGAGAAAGGGAAGGGGAGAGGAAAAGCACAGCCTGCTGCACTGTGCTTATTTTTACTTTAGGTCTTGAACATTTTGCAAAGTCCAGATCTGAGGACTTCTGCCTCTGGGAACTGCTGTAAGCAGCAGCCTGCCACTTCACAGCTTGAACATCCACAAGTCTGTAGCACACAACACTTATGTGTGGGATTTAGCAGTTGTGAAAGAGTGCAAGAAGTACACAATGACAAATAAGTAAGTTTATCTTCTCCCCTTGGAATAACTCCTTCTTGGAAAATTGCTGGGAAAGCAAAGGAGAGTGGAAAGAAACACTACAAACAACAAAAAAGGAAAACCACTGGGGGCATTCTTTGCATCTGGAAGCAGTTGCTGCACATCCTGGGGTACATGGATAGCAAGAGACTGTGTGTGTGTGTGTGTGTGCGCGCGCGCGCAGCAATATGTGCACAGATACCAAGTGGGTGCATGTGGTGTGCCTGTGCTACACTTTGTGCTCATCTGTGGATTGTGACTGTGCAATGTGAGCGCATCTGCATTTAGGTGCATTTGTGTTGTGCTGGCTGGGATGTGTGCGCATCTTTTTGATACGCACATATGCTTATGTCCGTAGGGTCTCTGCATTTCTTGCTGTCACTGCTCCTTTTTGTCAAAAAAGGAGAGGGCAGTGACCCAATATATGCTTAAGTTCCCTTCCTAATCTTGTTCTGTCAGGCTGTCTGTGACACCCCAAAGTACCATGAGCTGTTGTGAAATAGTTCCCCTGAGTGAAAGGTGGGTAATTACGGTGTGCACAGGGACTTTGGGAAGGCAACATGACTGCAGGTCTCTTCCCTCTGCTTTTGCCATCAGAGCTGAGCTCCCCCTTCTCTGGCTGCCTGTGCCACCTGGCTGCTGGTGTCTGGCACCCTGTAGTTCTCTGCGCTTCCCTGAGCGGTGCGTGCTGGTCCCAGTGAGCAGGAGGGTATTCGCTCTGAAGCACCCAAGCCTGAGCCCATCAGGAAGGGTCCCACCACCCCTCTGCTTCAGGGCGGGTGTTACCTGTGAGATGCCGGGCTCCTGGGCATGTCTGTGGGGCTGCTTGTTGTTGCCCTTCCCAAGGTGCTCTCTGCAGCTCTGACCTGCTCCCTGTGCTTGGCAGCAGGCATCTGCTTTCTGCAGGCAGCTTGCTATTAAATATCCTGTCTGACATGATAATGGAGAGAAAATGAACAAATTCCATTAGCGGCTGGCGATCCCTGCAGGGTCTGTGTTGTAGCAAGGAGTAAGATGGTATTTTTAGAGAGAATGCAATGTAACTTACTGGCTCTCTCAAAGCTGGGGAGTAGATAACCAAGGAGGGGGAGAGGGGACACCAGGCTCAGGTTTCAGCTGAGGTGCCGGACTATGGCAGCACGAAAGGGCAGGTCCCGTCCAGACGTGGCTGTGAGTATACAATGCACTTCTCCTTCGTGCACAAACCTCTGCTTTGCTTTTCTGCTTGCTTCCTGCTTGTGGTCTCCGCTGCTGGGCGTGCTGGGGCTTTGGGAGCCCCTTTGCTGCCAGAGCCTGTCAAGTCTTACCATTTTAATCTTCGCAGCTCCATGTGTGTCCTGTGGGTGGGAGAGTCTGGCTGAGCTGTGCTTTGAACTTCCAAGGGGGTTGCTTCCAAAGGTCCGTGCTGTAGCTGGTGTGCCTGCAGCATAGCTGGGGTCCTGACCTGAGATGCAGAGGCTTCCAGCAGGGTCTGAAGTTGGAAAAGCTTTTTGCACTCAACCTGTTGGTTGAAGCTGTCAGTGTTTCCTCACTGGGATCCAGGCACCAATGTGCACTTCTAAGGGCAGTGCCGGCACTGCCCTCTGCCTTTTACAGCAGATCAGCATGAACAAGCAGAGAGCGCTGAGGTGCCACGGTATGTCTCCTCTGTGCTTGCAGCCCTCCACAGAGCTGGCAGCCCTGATGTGTATTTGAGGGCTCCTCCCAGACGGGCAGGGCTCTCCTCTGGGGTGGCAGCACACAGTGCCAGCTGGCTGAGGGCATGCCTGTTGCACGTGTTCCCCGGCACGCAGAGGCTGCGCGCCGGCACGGGGCATGGCAGCACTGCCCTCCTCCACCTGTCCCTTTGTCCTGGACAGGGCCGTGGCACCCAGCCACCGCTTGTGGGAGCCACAGCTGGGTCCTGCGTGGGGGACCAGGACACCCTGTCTGTGGGCCTTCCTTCTTCGGGGGGGTAGCAGGGCAGTGGACCCTGCCATGGGCTGCATCTCCGGGTCGGAAGGTGAGAGCAGAAAGGATGGAGGAGGGCAGGAGGCAGCCAAGTGGTGCTGCTCCGCTTTCCAAGTTGGAATGACTGAGGCTGGGAGGACAGGGGTCCTGAACCCACCTCCTGCACCATCCTGCCTAGGTCTGCCACCAGCGCTGTCCTCAGGCTGCGCTGCTTCCTGCGCCTGTCCCAGGAGCTCACTAACCCTGGATGCTCCTCCACAGCTGGGCTGTGGTTGCTGAAGGGTGGCTAGTTCTGACAGGACATATGCTCACATAGCACAGGAGGTCCCTTGGTGACTCCAGCATGAGTGGTAAGAAAGGGGCTCTGATTTTCTAACAGAACGGAGGGCAGGGGAGTGTGTCCTGCTGCCATGCAACAGATGTCTCATGGCTCTGTGCTGCAGAGAGCCCTTTGGGCTGGACCTAGCAGGCAGTCACCAGCTCATGGTTCCAGCCACACAGAGCTGTCACTGCATCTCCACCCTGTAGTTATCCAGCTTTTGGTGAGCTATCTCGTGGTCTTCGTTTGCTGCCTTAACCGCTAAATAGTTTTGCTCAAAGTATTGCTGCATCTTGCCTGAGGTGGCTGTCTTAGTGGTGCAGGGAAGCACTGCCTTGTTGCAATTTTCCTGGCTGCAGCATGTGCAGTCAGGGTCATTGTCCCCGATGACACTGTGGCTTCCCAGTGGTTTCTGGAGGACAGCAAAGGCAGGTTCACTAAAGCTGCATTCTACTGCTTGTCCATCGCTGCTCTCTCTCAGCCAGGACACAGAAGCGTTTGCTGGGCCAAGGGAGGCTGCCATAGCTGCTGCGGTACCCTTACAGTGTCCTCCCTGCCCTGCCAGCAGCGCTGGGATGAGCCATGGCCCCGTGTGGCTCTCCTCCCCCTGCTCAAGGATGCTCTCCACCTTGAGCTCCATTCCCAGCCCTGCCCCATCCCGTCTGATTCGGAGCATCTCAGCTTGTCCCAGCAGTGCCCACCTCCACCTGCCCAGCCTCTGCCTGTCCTGCCTGGTCTCTGTAGCCACATGCTCTGCAGCCAAGGGCCAAGGTGGCTCCATGCTGATGATGGGGGGAAACAGCAGGAGCCCAAGCCTCACGGTTTTTTCTTTTTTTCCCAAAGGCCGATGCTGCGACCAGTTTCCTGAGAGCTGCAAGATCTGGGAATCTGGACAAAGCCTTGGATCACCTCAGGAATGGGGTAGATATTAACACCTGTAACCAGGTAGGTGAAACCCAAAGGGGTTCTGGTACCACCTCTCACTCATGTGAAAACATGCCATGCGGTGGCTCTTCCCAGCCCAGGTGACAGCCACCACATCCCTTCCTCACTCTTCCCTGAAGGATGGGGACAGGGAGGTGCCCTATGGCTGCCTGATTGCTTGGCCCTGCTCTGGCAGCGCCTTCCCTGATCCTGGCATGGAGCAGAGTATAAGCGGGCAGGTAGACACTGTGGCAAAGCAAGTTTAAAAACCCTAAAGGAGATGTGCCTGGATCACCAGCCTGGGTCGCTGCCATATGGCAGCTGTTCTGGGCAGGCACTGCTTGGAAGAGGCTCTGTGCAGCCCCCAGCCTGTGTCGGCTGCTGGGCAGGGGACTGTCTGGCCAGAGAACAGCTCTGGACCCGTGGTCTCTGGGACAGGGAGAACTGCAAAAGCTGAAGACCCAGGGTGCCTGGCAGTGCTGTCTGAAGGGTAGCAAAGTGCATTGGCAGGTGGGAGAGCAGAGGCTTCTTTGGGGCCACCAGTGACTGGGACAGCTGGGAGAGGCTCAGCTGTTTGTCAGAGGGCAGAGTGAAGAGTGTAGCACCACGCAGGACTCACTGTTGGGGTTATCTCTAATGCTCGGGCTTTCAGATGCCCAGAAGCTGCAGCTGCACACAAGCAAAGGATGTTTGCAAAACTCCAGTCTTGGTGGCATGCGAGATGCTGGGCAGGTGGAGCCCCCCCCCCCAGCCCAGATCAGGGACAGCTCTGCCACAAGAAAGATCTGCAGGCTTGTACATATTCGACATTCCAGAGGAATGGCTTGCACATAATTGACAGAACATTTTGTATCTGTGCAACTTCCAAATGCAAGTGGCTCAGCCTGAATCAGGGTAGGTGCTGCAGGGAGAGACTCAGGGGGGCTTGGGCCGAGCAGGATGAACAGACAGACGGCACTGTCAGCTACTTTCCAGAGCAGCAGTGATGCTGGGAAGGCTGACTCGGCAGGTAGCACAAATGGACCTTCACCTGGTTCAGTATCAAGTCCCCAGGCCAAGTGTGGTTCAAAGCTACTGATTTGTGCACTGCAGTGGCTGGTGCAGTTACTGCAGATAGGTTGCCCCAGGAAATGTCGCTGTCTCCTTTTCTTTTGTGGCTGACAGTGGTGTGCAGAAATGCTGGGCTTCTGCAGGCCTCTGGGGCATGTTGCAGATTGCATTCTCCTCAGCAGGACACTAGAGGAGGCTTGGGGAAAGCTCATGAGGTGTCTCATTTTGTTCCCCAATGTGTTATCTGGATTACTGGTGGATAATCAACATCCAGATAATCTCAAAAACTCCTAGGATTGTGTGGGCGTATATGGGATTTAGATCAGAGGGGTCTTGTATGGAAAAGAATTAGAAAACTTTCTGTTTCAGCCCTCTGAAAATGAGCTTTCCCT
Source organism: Cygnus atratus (assembly GCF_013377495.2). Classification (NCBI taxonomy): domain Eukaryota; kingdom Metazoa; phylum Chordata; class Aves; order Anseriformes; family Anatidae; genus Cygnus; species Cygnus atratus. Next base: position 157,428 of record NC_066388.1, read on the forward strand.
TGGGCTCCCATGGGTGGGCTCAAGGCTTTGACCCCACAACCTTTTTGGAGATGTATAGGGTTTGAAAAGAGGAGAGGCCAAGTGACACGCTGTTAGCACAGGGCTGCAGGGTCTTGGTTGGCACTCATCACTGCGTACAGATATGCTTGTACCTGGCAGGATCTCCCAAGTTGCTATGCTTCATTTGGGGATTTGGCCTGCTCATGAAACCCAGCTGCTGCTTCCTTGGGCTCTCTCGGTGGAGAGGAGCGCCTGTACTTGCACCACAGCAGTGGGCCAGGCACTGGAAGCAGTCCCACTGTTCTGGCTTCAGCTGCTCAGCCACAAATGAACAGACACAAAAAGTTGGGTAATGTACTCACGCCTCCCTTACAGACCGCTGAGAGAGCACGTCCCAAGGAGGAGGGGGACCCTGCTGCTCTCGTCTGTGCTGTGCTCCTCCCCATGAGGGACTGAGGATGTGGCCCTGTGTGGTACGCTCGTTCACGCCCCATGCGTGCAAAGGCTGGAGCAGAGCCTGGTGGTGGAAATCATCTGGCTTTGTCTGCTCAGAAAAGGTTCAGTGAGGTACTGCGGCTGTCCGGAGGAGAGGGGCAGGAGCAGGGTGTCTGTGCATGGCCAGGCTTACCCACACCTTCTGAGATGGGAGCCTCCACACGCAGAGCACGCCAAGGATGTTCACTCACTGCTGATGACAGCCCTAAAAGCAGAGGAAGGATTTCTACGTCCACGGCTTGGGTGCTGCTAGTGCAGAAGAATAGATGGGTCTGGAGAGGGCTCTGCATGGAATCAGAACAGAGACAACCAGGCACGAGCTAAAGACAATAGCTTTGAATTTCTTCCTCACCCAGAGGTCCGTCATCAGCTGCCTCCATACACTGGTACGAGTCCTGCTTCCAACCAGATTTCTACAGCTGGTGAGGTGATTTAACACTTTGACAGGGAGCACGAGGCCGCAGCATGATGAGGTGCTTCTTTCAGTGATGATGTCTTTGCACTGGTTCCTGCCATCTCCCTGAGGTTAGATGGCACTTTGGGGTTTCCTTCTGAGGAATATCAGACCTGTGGGAAAGGTCCAACCTCACATGTCCTGTATAGAATAAAGAGGGATATATGTGGTCAGACCTATCCCACAGGTCCTGTATTCTTACACATGTGCAGAGACCTTGACATGCCATCTGATCTTCATCCTGCCAATTCCGTCCTCTTCATTGTTGCCATCTGCATCAGTGTCCTCAGTGTCCTTCCTGTGTTCCAAACCCATGCACACTTCCCTCTCACCTGTGAGGAGCTGGAGGCTGAGGCTGAGCGGATCTTGCTGCCATGACCCTTGCCAGTAGTGGTCAGAGGGGTGCCAGGAGGTGGTCTCTGCTGGGGTGGCCAGCCGCAGTCCTGATGGGAAGCTCAGGGCAGGGCTCTCTTTGGGGCCAAATTCTGAAATGAGGCACAGCAATGTGGAAGACCTCGCTGGGTGCAAAGTCACATCTCTTGCATTTTTCTGCAGGGCTGTTTGTCGCATTGCCAGCCGGTGCCTGGGATTTCTGGGAAGCGTTTGCAGCAGTTAGCGAGGGGAATACAGCACCTTTCAAATCAAACACATCCCTTGGCGGTTTTGGGTCAGATGAGCTGTCAAGCCAAAGCAAATGTGCAAAACAGCCTGCATTGTTCCTGAAGGTGAAATATCGATGGGCCACTGGGAAACAGTCTTCTGTAAACATTGCGCTTAGCGCTGTAAGGCCAGAGAATAATGATTCCTCGCAGGTTTTCAGCTTTCAAAATGTTATTTATAAATCCTTTGTGTAAAAGGACATATGTGCTCAGGAGAGTAGCTCAGCATCCATGATCTTGCCCTCTATATGTTTTGTTGCATGCATGACTGTAACAGGGTGCGTGTGTCTGTGGTCACTTATCCAGCTTGTGAGCTCAGGGAGGTGAGGGTGCCAGCAACCATGGGAATGGAGCTGTGCAGGTGTGTCCCAGTCAAAGAAGCTGGGCTGGACCGAGGTGATGGTCTATGTGTAGCCAGGCCTGGCTGGGGACCATTTCCTTTCAGTGGCCCTGTTCTGTGAGTGCTGCAGCATCCCCGCTTCATTCCCCCTGGGCAGCAGGCCCCTTGTGCTTGGGGCTCCAGGGAATGTTGGAGTTGGTGTGCTGAAGAAGCCTGTGAATATGTACATTTTTGCTGTCTGTGCAAATCAGACAAATTTATGACGCCAACTGTGATCTTGGATGGCTGGTGTCTTGAGCAAGAGGGAGGTAGAAAACCTTTTTACAATATGATAACCCACTCTGGAAGCTGTTGTAAGTTTAACTGGAGTGCTGAAGGTTGAAACTGGAGCTTCCCCTGGAATTTTCTGTGCCCCTGCCTGCATTCAGGTGGGGATGAAGCAATTCTGTGACGTGACCTTCCAGTACTCTACAGAAGCTGGAACAGATGGTTAGGAGGTGGAGTGCTTGGGAAGGACTGTGTGCTCCCAGGGAGCTGGTGGATCTCTGCCATGTGAGCGAGTTGCACAGGGGTGAGTAAGAATAATGCATCCATCTGGGAGAAGCAAGGCACTTTTCCCTTGTGGGGAAAAAAGTGCCATTTGAAAGTGCCTGCAAATATTTAACCTCTTTGCCAGCAAATATCGCAGCCCTTCTGTTCACATCTGGGAAGTGGAAGAGGGAGTCAGAAATAACGAAGCAGAAGCTATCTCAGCAGCCTCTGGGGTGCTGGCTGGCCTGACCCTGACTTTCGACAGCCCAGGGATGTTCCAAGGGCATTCTCCAGCCCTTTGCTCCTGGGACTGTGGTTTCATGTGTAGAAAAAAGGAGAGGTGAACTGGGGCACCTGCAGAGACCTTCCCAAGAAGTCACCTGCATTGGTTGAGAGCTTCTAGGAGCAGGCAGAGCTGAAGAGTGGCACAGCCAATGCTTCCCCAGCAGCCTTTGCTACAGCTCAGTGCCAAGGGAGCAAAGCAGCCCCTGTGCTGGGCATGGACAGCAGGACGGAGCCGTTGGTGGGCGGTCTGCAAAGCTAGCTGCTAGACTGGAAGCTCCTGAACTGTTATGAGTTAAATTCAGCTGCTACTTGGATAAAACCATTGTGCTAGGCAGAGCTTCTCACTGCACTTCTGTCTGTGTAAATGTTAAATTTTAAGGTTTGTACGCACACTTACACAGTATGTGCATCCTCCTCGCTCTGGGCCATCCAGAGAGCTCAGCTCTGTGTTTTAGCTGTGGAAAGCATCACTGTGGGAAGTGATCTCAAGGATGGGCGCCTCTGGAAAGTCACTGAAGCGGAGTCAAGAGTTGACATCAGGGATGTGTCAACTGAGACAGTGTTTGTGGGGCCACACACACCCACTGAGCTATGGTGACGTCCATCCATAGGAAACAGTCTACAGGGGCCGCACTTCTTGCTCATGGGGAAACCTCTACATTAATCAGCAGCTCAGCGTGCAGGGCTGCGTGCAGTTCCCCTGGCAGCATGGAGCCGACTGTGGCTGTCGTGCTGATGCCAGTGCAGGGCTCGAGGGCAGGACAATGATTCCTGCTCCCGGTAGCCAGAGCCCTCTCCAGCACAGGCCAAATGCTCACAGTCCAGTCTGTACAGGAGCTCAGGGCAGATGGTTCCCTGGAGAGCCTCAGCCCCATCTGGTGACTAATGCCCCTCTCCCACCTTTGCTCCCTCCAGAACGGGCTGAATGCCTTGCACCTGGCCTCCAAGGAGGGCCATGTGAAAATGGTGGTGGAACTGCTGCACAAGGAGATCGTTTTGGAGACAACGACCAAGGTGAGGAGAATGGAGTCTGGTCACGTTAGTCACTACTCCACAGTTTGCCGTTGCTGCCAGACACGCCAGTGGCAGATGGGCAGTGAGTCATGCTGTTTGCCTTTCGCTGCTTGGAAGGCTGTGCTGGTGGCAGTGCTGCTAGGCTGGGGGACCAGGACCTGCCTTCGCTCCCAGTGAGTGAGAGGTTCTGCCCGTGCCTCTGCCCCTTGGGGGCCACAAGGGCCACTATGAGCTCAAGAGGATAGTAACAGAAGCCACAACCTGTGCTTGTGCTGTCCTTGCCTCTCCACATTGGCTGCCCGCATACGTCAGCCCTCACTGCCCCAGGGCAGCCCCTGTGCACTGCATAACTGGTGTGGTCTTGGTGCCATTGTTGCAAGCCTTGAGAGCTCTGGAGCTCCATGGATCATTGCCTCCCTGCATCACCATGGCAAGGCGTGGCTCTCACTGTGTGACAGGTGAGACAAAGGCACAAGCAAGCTGGGCTGAAAAATGAGCAGCCTCTGGCACTGTCCAAAGGGCTCTGGGAGTGGGCCTGGCGTGCCACCTCTCCTGTGCTCTGGCACGGCTCGGGGTGTGGAGCAGAGTCTGGTATTCTGCCCCCACCACCTCAAGGCACAAGTTGGAATAGCCTGTGTCTGCATTTTCTGGCCTGCTTATCCCTTAGCTCTGCTGGGATGCCTTGGCTCCCAGGGCACACTCTGCAGTTTTGCCTGAAGACTGCCAGCTCAGCTCCCCCTTCTTCCCTCCCATACTCACCTCCTGGTGCTGGAGATTTGCAGAGGCTGACAACGCACGCAGCTTTTGCTGCCAGTAACCTCATGAGAAATATGAGATCATTCTCTTCCCTGGCCAGCAAATGTAAGTCTACAGCAGGGATGGGGCACGGAGCTCAAGATGCATGGTCCCAACCTGGCCAGATGCTGCCAAATGGCAGCAGCCCTGTTTGCATGTGTGTTAGTATACATGTCAGGCCCCTCTTTTCCCAGCTGGGTTGTTCCCGCCCCTGAGTGCTGCCCTGTGGTGTCTTTCAGAAGGGAAACACAGCACTGCACATTGCTGCCCTGGCTGGGCAACAGGATGTGGTCCGGGAACTGGTGAACTATGGGGCCAATGTCAACGCACAGTCGCAGGTAGAGTAACATAGGCTGGGGTGGGAAAAGCCCCCAGCATGTGTGGTGGTGGTGTTCTCGTGGTGAGAACTGTGCCCAGCATGGGTACTTGAGCAGCCCTTTACAGTTCCTCTCTAGTCCTGTTCAGGGTCAAGGATTGCTCTGCCAAACTTCCAGAAGACCACGAGGGTGTGAGTGGGTGGGGAGGCTTGAGAGAGGTGGGAGATGAGTCCCTCTCTGGTGGGAGTCCATGGCAGCACACACAAGCATGCTGAACCCTTCCTGGGAGGACTCATGGGTGATGCTCGCTGACACAGCTGTGAGTTTTCCTGCAGCCCTTGCATGTCTGCACACCATGCCTCCTTTGTTCACTCTTTCGTGTACCTGGTGGGGCTGCAAGCCCTTCAATGTGTGCCTGATGGGAAAAATATCCCCAGAGTTAAGGGAGTGTAGAGGCAGAGAGTGGAAGGCAGTGTTTCATGGGCTGACTGCTGAGAAGCATCTCCTGGTTCTTTCTGGATGTGGGGGGCCTTTGGCTCCAGCTTTCCGATTGCTCCAATGTTGCCACTAGATTTTTACTTTACTCACTCACAGTGTGTGTGATTTTTCCCCAGTTCAATGAGCTGAGGGGGTGGCTGTTGGTGGGGTGTAGCTCTGCAAGGATCTGGAAGAAGGGTTGTATTGATGTGCACGGCTCTGTTTGCAGAAAGGCTTCACACCCCTCTACATGGCAGCGCAGGAAAACCACCTGGAAGTTGTCAAGTTCCTGCTGGAAAATGGAGCCAACCAGAATGTAGCCACAGAGGTGAGGTCCTTGGGGAGGACGCTGCAGCCCTGCTTATTGGGGCTGCTCTTGGATGTGCCAGATGCTGATGTGGCTCCTTGGCTCTCCCCCTCTCACCTGCCTCTCTTTGTCAGGATGGTTTCACGCCACTAGCTGTGGCTCTGCAGCAGGGACATGAGAATGTGGTTGCTCACCTTATCAACTATGGGACAAAGGGTAAGGTCCGCCTGCCCGCCTTGCACATTGCAGCCCGCAACGATGACACCCGCACAGCTGCCGTGCTGCTGCAGAATGACCCCAATGCTGACGTCCTCTCCAAGGTGTGTGGCTCTCCCACGCCATATCTGGGAGCTTTTCCACATCCCCAGGGAGAACAGCAGCTTGGTATGCTGTATCTATCCATCCTTTCAGCAGGGAGCATGTGTCTGGCTGGGCTGATCCCTCCTTCTTTCCCCTAGACTGGATTTACCCCCTTGCACATTGCAGCCCACTACGAGAATCTCAGTGTGGCCCAATTACTGCTGAACCGTGGAGCCAGTGTCAACTTCACACCCCAGGTGAGTGCACAGTGGTGTGGCTGCTGGAACTGGCACTGCCCCAGTACGAGGGGAGGATGCTGTGACTCCCTTCCATGTGATGAACAGCTCCAAGGGTCCCTTGGAGAGGTGGCACTGTGCAGAAGATAGCACACTGGTACCTGTCTGAGGGTTTGCCATTAATAAGCCGCATGGGACTTTTCTACTGCATCTCACCTCTGTCACAGCTGTGCTCTTGGGACCTTGTGTCAAGGCTGAGGGAAAGCTGGTGCTGCCGTAGGGCAGAGCTTATGCCCCTGTAGTTGGTGTGCCATTTCCAGTCACACGGGTGCAGACAAACCCACAGCCTGGCACTTTTTCTGCGAGCCCTGTGCAGCTTCTGTTCCCAGCTGGAGACCGGGGCAGGTGCCCACCCCCTGGCCCAGCTGTCCCTGAGCAGAGATTTCGCCGTTTCTTGCCCTCTGTTGTTTGCCCCATGCTTCCTGGCAGCCCTGCAGGGGAAAGAGAAGGGGTTGCTCCCTTTAACAGACTGCCCTTCCTTCTGTCAGAATGGGATCACTCCCCTGCACATAGCCTCCCGTCGAGGCAACATCATCATGGTACGGCTGCTGCTGGATCGCGGGGCCCAGATAGAGACAAGGACCAAGGTGAGACCCTTTCCGAATCACCAGCAAGTGCGCGGGTCTCCATCCCCAGGCTCCCTGTGCCTGAGGAGCACTGCTGTGCTGTGCTGTGCTCCCCAGCACGTACCCCGTGAACATCATGCTGGGGCATGACCGCAGGTCTCTGGTGCACTGAGGAAATGGACCAGTTTTTTCAGTGCTACTTGCACAGGTTGAAGGGAGGCTGCATGCATGGCTGATGTGCCTTGGAGACTGAGGGCAGGCTCAGTTTTGCCTTCTTTTACAAACAAGTCACAAGTCTCTGTTCTTTCCTGACCTTTCCTTGCCCATGCTGAGCCTCTGAACCCTTCTCTCCCCAGGACGAGCTGACCCCTCTCCACTGTGCAGCTCGCAATGGACATGTGCGAATTGCAGAGATCCTGCTGGATCATGGGGCTCCCATTCAAGCCAAAACCAAGGTGCCCATGGGACCCTGTGGGGTTGTGCTTGGTGTTAGGCCCTGGGACGGTGCAGGGGTCACAAGCTGTGTGCAGTTGCTGGATGCTCTCCGTGGCTGGGCCAGGGCTGAGCTTTTAGTTACCAAGGGGCAAGGAACTTCCAGACCTCCTCCTTGGCCCTCAATGGAGCCTTTTGCTAAAGGGCTACGTGCTCTGGGAAGGGGGTGGCCTGGGGACAGCCTGCCCCATGGCAGCAGCTCTTCAGGTCTTGCCCTCTGCTCAGCATTGCTCCCTTGTAAGTCACAGTGGGGCACCTGCGGGCTCCTCTCCGGCAGCAGCTTGGGATTACCGTGTCCCTTCTGCCCAGAGCTGTGGCCCAGGGAGCGGCGGGGCTTTGTGAGATGCCCAGTGCCCCCCCAGCCCAGCCCTGAGGCCCTGCTCCACGGTCACAGAATGGCCTGTCGCCGATCCACATGGCAGCGCAGGGTGACCACCTGGACTGCGTGCGCCTGCTCCTGCAGTACAGCGCTGAGATCGACGACATCACGCTGGACCACCTAACGCCGCTGCATGTGGCCGCACACTGCGGCCACCACCGTGTGGCCAAGCTGTTGGTGGAGAAGGGGGCCAAGCCCAACTCCAGAGCCCTGGTGAGCAAGGAGGGATGGGCAAAAGAACAAAAAAGGAGGGAGGGGGCTGGGGATGGAGAAAAAAAAGGGGAGGAGGAGAAGTGTGTTTGCAATTGACTGTCAGTTGGTTTGTCTGCAGAATGGCTTCACACCCCTCCACATCGCCTGCAAGAAGAACCACATCCGGGTGATGGAGCTGCTGCTGAAGACAGGAGCCTCCATCGACGCTGTCACAGAGGTGGGTGGGCTGCAGGCCGGCCCCAGCTTTTCTGCTGCTGCCCGGGCACAACAGGCAATGCTGCAGGGGAGGACAGCTTGCTGCCTCTGCTGACCCGCATCATCTTCTTCCTTGTGGTTGAGAGCTCTTTGCAGCTCAGGACCTGCTGCTCCTGGCAGCATCTCCCCACAGCCTGCTTCCTGCAGGGCAGGCAGCTTCAGGGGGCAGCAGCTCTCCGTGTTGCCCTCAGCTCACCTGGGGGCTGCCAGGGGCCTGGCAGGAGACACGGGGTTTGCCTGTGTGTCAGAGCATGCCCAGGGGTGGGAGCACAGGAAGAGGTGTTGGTGATACCATCAGCCCCCATCAAGAGTCTTGACCCCGTTCTCTCCACAGTCCGGCCTGACCCCTTTGCATGTGGCTGCCTTCATGGGGCACCTGCCGATTGTTAAAACCCTGCTGCAGCGTGGAGCATCTCCTAATGTGTCCAATGTGGTGAGTCCTGGCCTGGCTGGGGCTGCGGGGGCTCACTATGGGGGGCTGCAGCAGGAGGTCAAGGTTCCCCGCATCCTGCTCTCTGCTCTCCTGGGAAATCCCTGGTGCCCCCTCTCCCTCCTCACCGCCCCCCCCCCCCACCTCTGCTGTCAGGAGGAAACACTGGGGGCTAGAACAAACTGGGGGCACTGCTCTCCTACACTTGGACCAGAAGAATGACTGCAGGAAGGCATGTCCCCTCCCATGGCCTCACCACTTTAACCTGTCCTTGGTGCAGAAAGTGGAGACGCCCCTGCACATGGCAGCCAGAGCTGGGCACACGGATGTGGCCAAGTACCTGCTGCAGAACAAAGCCAAAGCCAACGCCAAGGCCAAGGTAGGCAGGGAGATCCTGTGTGCCAGTTCGGCGCTGGGAACAGCTGGTGCTGGGTGCTTGCTCTCGCCTGCCCAGGGCCCTGCCTGCCAGGGGCTGTGGAGCATCAGGGGTTGGGCCGGGGCCCCTTGGGCCCTGCAAGGAAGGGACAGGTCCAGGCCCACCAGCAACAGCCTCTCTGCCTCCCTCACAGGATGACCAGACTCCTCTGCACTGCGCTGCACGCATTGGCCACACCGGCATGGTCAAACTCCTTCTGGAGAACAATGCAAACCCCAACCTGGCGACAACAGCAGGGCACACGCCCCTGCACATCACGGCCAGAGAGGGGCATGTGGACACAGCCCTGGCCCTGCTGGAGAAGGGAGCCTCCCAGACCTGCATGACCAAGGTAGGCTGCTGTGGCTGCTGCTGCAGTAGGCGTGATGTGGCTGGGTGGGCTGGCAGCATGGTGTCCCTGTCACAGAAGGGGCAGCTTCCTCCTGTGCTGCAGCACCCCTTCCTGTGCTTGTGCCAGCATTCTCCTTGTCATCCCTGTACACCCTGTGATGGGCTGCCTTTCTCCTCAGAAAGGATTTACCCCTCTCCACGTTGCAGCCAAGTATGGGAAGGTGGATGTGGCAGAGCTGCTGCTGGCACGTGATGCTCACCCTAATGCAGCAGGAAAGGTGAGGGTTGCTCTAGGGCTGTGGGAGGAGTGAGTGGTATGGGGAGAGGCTCTGTCTCACCACTGTGCCCTCTCCCCCTCTGCAGAATGGCCTGACCCCACTGCATGTGGCTGTGCACCACAACAACCTGGAGATCGTCAAGCTGCTGCTTCCCAAGGGGAGCTCCCCACACAGCTCAGCCTGGGTAAGACTGGACGTGGTCCCGTTTCTGTGGGGATGTCATGTGTGTCCAGTGCACTCCAGCTGTAGATGGCTGTGCCCTGTCCTGCATCACCCCTCAACCGTGACACCTGTCAGTCACCTCTATGGCCCTCCATGCCGACTGCTCGTGCTGGCCCATCCCCTGCACCAGCAGGGGTGCTGAGCAGTCATCCTGTTCCAGCAGAGCAGCTGTGTCAGAGATGTTCCCTGCTGGCAGCCTGGTGGCTGTTGTTGGGGACGTGTTTCCATGGCAAGCCCTGCTGAGCAGCGCTGCGGTCTGGCAGTTTTGGAAACCACACGTGAATGTTTGCATGCAACTGGGAAGCCATGAGTCAGAAAAAAAACAGCAGCTTGTGAGCGTCTCAGGCTCTGCCTGAGCATGGGGAGCATTTCCCTGTGGAGCAGCCCAGCAGCCTTGGTTTCCACATTGTTTGCAGAAGCTGCATCCTCCCAACAGACAAGCAGCCACCAGTGCCAGCTCTCCCCATCTGGTTCTCCCCTCTCCCCTGTGTGGCTTCTAGCAGACCTGCTGGGCAGGCATCAGAGCAGCTGGTGCTGGTGCCGATACTCCTCAGTCTGCGTCACCAACAGTCCACGTCACTGCAGGCAAGGGGTGTCTGTTCTGCTTCTGGCACACAGTAGCACAGGCAGTGCTCAAGGCCCTGTGGCCTCTGCCTGAATATTAATCCTGTGAGTCCTGCTCCACACGTCCGCCCGGCATGTCCTAGTAGGTGCCTGCCTGCCCTGGCTCTTGCTGCCCCAAGTGGCTGCATGCTAGAAATTAATGTGAGGAAAACCTCAGGACTGCTGATCCCAGTTGGACCCAAAGCCTTGGAAGCCCCTCGACTGATTTGGCTGGAGGAGCAGGATTTTCTCAGTGGCAAGTGGCCTCAGTGGCAGGACTAGTTGCTGTCAGGGAGATGGTTCAGGCGTGAGGCTGTGTCCCTGAGCTCTGGAGGTAGCTAGGAAGGGCAGGCCTGGCCTGCAGAGGTGGGCTGGTACCTCCTGTCCTGGCAGATCTGCTTGGTGTTTGCTGAGCACTGCAGTGGTCTTCTCCCACAGAATGGGTACACCCCCCTGCACATCGCTGCCAAGCAGAACCAGATGGAGGTGGCCAGCAGCTTGCTGCAGTACGGGGCTTCTGCAAACGCGGAGTCTGTGCAGGGAGTCACCCCCCTACACCTGGCTTCTCAGGAGGGGCATGCGGACATGGTGGCACTGCTTTTCTCCAAACAAGCCAACGGCGATTTAGGCAACAAGGTAAGTTGTGCTGGTGCTTCCTGCCAGGCTGGAGGTGAACTCCCTGGCAGGCAATAGCAGACCCAGTGCCTCTCTGCATCCAGGCAGCAAGGCCCTGGGCAAGAGCACAGTGTTGGCCAATTTGCCACGTTGACAACCCAACTTAAGAGGCTCTGCTGGTAGAGCTGCAGTGCTTCCACTGCCACCGTGCAGGTGACCTGCTCTTTTTGCAGAGTGGCCTGACTCCTCTCCATCTCGTGGCCCAAGAGGGACATGTGCCAGTTGCTGATGTTCTGGTGAAACACAGAGTTACAGTGGATGCGACAACCAGGGTAAAGTAGTGCATTGGTCATGGCTGGGATGAAAAACACTTGGGAACTACTTCTAGGCCTGCTGCAAGCAGAGCCTTGCTTTTCTTCTTTGTGCAAGAACTTCCCCCCTTGCAGGCATCCTTGTGTCTTGGGGTCTCTTCTTTCTCTTCCCCCCACCTCACTGCAAGAATGCTTCTTGCCTGCTCCCACAGCTCACCCCTGTCTTCCTGGGCACAACGTGGTGTGGTCTGCAGTGTGGCCTCAGCCCTGATCCTGGGCTCTCAGGCAGCACCAGCACACATGTTCCATGCTTCAGCTGTGGGGGCTTGCCCGTGGAATCAGCATACCCAAGACAGAAGGGCAGAAAGCACCGCTGAAGGCAGGCTGAGTCCCGATCTTGTCTTTCAGATGGGCTATACCCCGCTGCATGTGGCCAGCCACTATGGGAACATCAAACTGGTGAAGTTTCTGCTACAGCACCAGGCTGATGTCAATGCCAAGACTAAGGTACAGTGATGCCCTGTGCTCTAAGGACCCTTCTGCCCTGGGGGAACAGAATGCAGGTTGATGGGAAAGCCTTTGCCCGCCCCTGCCCCCATGACCCCTCCACCTTGCTCCAAGCCCTCCTTTCTCCGTGACTGAAAGCTGCTGTAGTCCACCTACAGCCCCGGGCAGGTGCTGGGTCCTGCAGACCCCTTCGTTCACCCCAGAAAGTAGAGGGGAAGACCTCGTCCTCTAGGCGTGAAGCATCATGTGAAGCCTGGGGCGAGCGTTTCTTGGGCAGCAGAACCCAGAGCTGATGGCAGCACCCTCTGTCGTCTCCCGCAGCTGGGCTACACTCCCCTGCACCAGGCAGCACAGCAGGGCCACACGGATGTCGTGACGCTGCTGCTGAAGCATGGTGCCTCTCCCAACGAAATCAGCATGGTAGGAAGTGCACTCACCTGCACCTCCTCACCCTGTAGTGAGCTCAGGTGCTTGCTTGGGCTCCCTCATGGCTGCAGCTGACCCCATCCTCCCTCCTTGCACAGAATGGCACCACTCCCCTGGCCATTGCAAAGCGGCTCGGCTACATTTCTGTCACAGATGTGCTCAAGATTGTCACAGAGGAAACTGACATCCTGGTGAGCTCCTGGGCATGGGACTGGCAGGCTGCAGGACCCTGTGTAGGAGAGTTGGGGCTGGGATCAGCCAGGCGGGGGTCTGCTGGCCTTGGCCAGGCAGCGAGCCCCAGGCAGCAGCTGTGGTCTCACTTGGGGCAGACGTTGGCGTGAGTGCAGCCTGAGTGCCCAGGCATGGGGAGAGGAGCTGCGGGCGGCTGTGTGGTAAGGGCTGGCCTGCTCTGACTGTCGTCTGTTCCCGCAGCCAGTCAGTGACAAGTACCGCATGAGCTTCCCAGAGACTGTGGATGAGATTCTGGATGTGTCGGAGGATGAAGGTGAGAGGCTGAAGCTAGGTCGCACCCCCAGAGATCTGCTGGCTGAGCCGGCACTGCTGCCAGCAGCCCAAGGGACGGGCACTGGGGTTGGGGGAGCTGCCTGGCCACACAGGGGTCTCTCAGAGAGGAGGTGGGGAGCCCACCAGCCTCCAGGAATGGCTTCCCCTGGCTCGGGTGCTCCCCTGTGCTGTGCGAGGGGGAGATACCTGGACCTCTCTGTGGCCCCGTACCCCGAGGAAGATGTGCAGAGAGCCCTTGGGCACATGGAGCACCCCACCATGCTCCCTGGGGCAGTACCAGCTCCCAGCCCAGCTGCAGCTGGTCTGTTCCTGTTCCCTCCCACTGAGACCTCACTTTTGCCTCTTCTTACTTTGCAGGCACTGCTCATGTCACAGTAATGGGTATGAAACACGTCTCCTGCCCCAGCTCAATGGCCCATTTCACCCCATGGCCACTAACCATCTGCACGCCACCTCCATCTGCTGAGCCTTGTTGCTGGGCTGGTGCTACCCAGCACAGGCCCTGCCATCCTCTTCTGCCCATCTATGTCCATGCTGCTTGCTGTGGTGTGACTGCATGAACAGGGCTGTCCCCCAACCAGGGGGGCAGAGGAACCTGGTTCTGTGGCAAGCTCTGGTGCCCGTACCCAGCCACCCCATGCCGCTCTGGCCACAGCGGGGGTGAAGCTGAGCACTGGAGGGTCCCTGTGCTGCTGCAGTCCCCTCCCCATCACCAGGGCTGTTCTCCTGCTTTGGGAGGTGCTGGGCTCCTTCCTGCAGGGCTTTAGCACAAGCCCAGCCCTGGTGGACTCCTTAGCAGGAGTTAATTGGGCCAGCAGGTGGTGCTGGCTGGGCTTGTCCCCCAGTTAGAGGTGCACAGATGCACTTGACAATGTTGGTGAGTCCTTCATGTGGCCCCCGTCCTGCCTACACCTGTCTGCAGTGCCCGGCGGTGAGGTGTCCCCAGCAGGCTCTGCTGTGTGTGTGGGTGCTGTGGAAAAGGGGTCGGCTGGCAGCCGAGGCTCCCAACAGCTACTACAGCTCCTGTCCCACTAACCAACAGCTTTGGCCTCTGTCAGAGGGAAAAGCCCCCACACATCTGGGGACGAATGTGTGGGGCCAGTGGTGGGAGCAGGGATGGGGACAAAGGCTGAGCTTCTGTGCTCCCTTGTCCTGCTGCCTCTGCAATGCTAAGCCAGCTCTCGGTTTCAGAGGAGGAGCTGATCGCACCGAAGCCCAGGACACCTGAACCCAGGGACCAGGAGAGCAAGAGGGAGATGCTGGAGCTTGTGACCAGGATGACACTGGAGCAAATGTATGAGGCACTGGATGGCAGAGAGGGAGTGAGAGTGGGGTGTGAGACCAGTTTGGTGTTGGGTTGGGATGCCAACAGGGCAGGGACAGCTGAAGGCCAGGAGTACGTCCCTGAGCCCCAGCAGCCATTGCAGCAGGCACAGCTGGTTGGTGTTGGTCTTGCACCAGGACATGTGTGGGTCTGTGGCTGAGTGCGCCTTCGCCCAGTGGCCCCAGGGCTTGCTTGGGATGGCTGGAAACTGAGGGTCCCAGGCCTGCCGCTGCAGTGGCTGTCACTGCTCTCTCCTACCAGGGAGGAGTCTCCAGCTGTCCCACAGGTCCCCTGTATTCCACCTGAGACTGTGGTGACCAGAGCAGAGGAGCCTGAGCAGTTAGGACCTGTGGAGACAGAAGCTGAGCAAGTCAGCCTGCTGCATGCACCCTCGGTGTCCCCGCAGGAGGTGAGCATGGGACACAGCCTGCCATGGCCCCTGGGTCATTCTTTGCCTGGTGGACCCCCCTTCCCCGTCAGCCCAGAGCTAAAATGTGAGGTGGGCAGGGGGAACAGATCTGGTGGTACGGGGCTGCCTCGTTAGGGTTGGGAGGGTGCAGAGGGGGGAGCAGGCTCAGCACCCCCAAGCAGGACCCTGTGCCCATGGGGGCTCTTCCCTGCCTTACACAGCCCTCCAAGGAGTTCGATGAGGACTCTCTGATCCCCAGCAGCCCAGCCACTGAGACTTCAGACAACATCAGCCCAGTGGCCAGCCCCGTGCACACAGGGTGAGTGCCCGGCCCGTGTGGCACCTGTGTGATGTGCGCACGGCTGGCTGCAAGGCAACCAGCTGCCCCTGCCTCCATCCACTGCAGGTTCCTGGTGAGCTTCATGGTGGACGCCCGCGGCGGCTCCATGCGGGGCAGCCGGCACCACGGGCTGCGTGTGGTCATCCCACCCCGCGCCTGCGCCGCACCGACCCGCATCACCTGCCGCCTGGTGAAGCCCCAGAAGCTGCCCGCACCCCCAAATCTGGCTGAGGAGGAGGGCTTGGCCAGCCGGATCATCGCTCTGGGGCCTGCCGGTGCCCAATTCCTCAGGTGAGCGTGGCTGGAAATGGAGTGGATGGGGCTGCCCCCACCAGGACCATCCCTTAGGGCTGGGGATGGGCCTGGACTCCTCTGGAGACTGGGGACAAGACCTGTGCTGGCTGCTGCTTGTGGAGGTCTGGTGCAGGAGTGATCCCAGCTCTGGCCAGGCACAGTGCAATTTTGGGGTGGGTGATTGCAGCGTGATGGAGCAGTGGCAGCCACTGTGGCTGTGCTGGGGAAAGCCCTGATCAGCAGTGGCCTGCTGGGTGCAGAGCTCCATTTCCCAGAGACAAGGCTGTGAGGTGTCCTGTCTTCCTCTTCCCGTGGCTGTGTAGCGTGGCCAGGCATTCTGCCCACAGCCACCTTGCTGCCTGCAAATCCCAGTGGCAGCACATGGGTGTGAGCACACTTCCTTCCCTATCTGCAGCCCTGTCATCGTGGAGATCCCCCACTTTGCCTCTTATGGGCGTGGAGACCGTGAGTTGGTGGTGTTGCGCAATGAGAATGGCTCGGTCTGGAAGGAGCACCGCAACCTCTATGAGGAGAGCTACATGGACCAGCTACTCAATGGCATGGATGAGGGTGAGCATTGCCAGGGTTGGGGTTTGACACCAGGCGACTCCCCCCCAGACAGGGCTGCAGCTGGCCTGGGAATGGCCGCGGCCGTGCTGGGAGATGGTGGGATGGGGCCAAACAAGGTGTGGTAGGTGCAGCTTGGAAGAAGTGGTGGGTGAGAGCCGTGGGCTTGGAGCATGGGTGAACACTGATGGCTGCGCTGCCCTTGCAGAGCTGGAGAGTGTGGAGGAGCTGGAGAAGAAGAGGGTCTGCCGCATCATCACTACCGACTTCCCTCTCTACTTTGTGGTCATGTCCCGGATTTGCCAGGTCTGTGACATGATCGGCCCTGAGGGAGGGTGCTTGAGAAGCACACTGGTGCCCATGGTACAGGCCACCTTCCCAGACACCGCTGTCACCAAGGAAGTGAGATTGGCCCTGCAGGTGAGCCCAGAGAACTCAGTCTGGAGCCTGGCTGGGCTTCTGTAGTCAGGGACAGGCAGCTGGCCCAGGCTGCATCCCAGCACTTGCAGGGGCTGGCCCTGACTCCCCCACCTGTGCTGCCCACAGGCACAGCCTGTGCCCGATGAGCTGGTGACCAAGCTGCTGGGGAACCAGGCGACCTTCAGCCCCATTGTCACGGTGGAGCCACGCCGGCGGAAGTTCCACCGCCCCATCGGCCTCCGTATCCCTCTGCCCCCGTCCTGGAAGGACAGTCCCCGAGACAGTGGCGAGGGTGACACCACCAGCCTGCGCCTGCTCTGCAGTGTGATTGGTGAGGGTGCTGCCCCTGCTGTGCAGGCACAAGTGATCTGGGTGGGGACGGGCTGGGCCGCTTTGGTGGGATGTAGCTCCTGGGAGTCAAGGGCAGGTTGCAGCTGTGCAGTGGGGAGAGCAGACCCCTGGCTTATGGAGGGGCAGCGTGCTTACCCCTGCTTTCTGCTGCAGGAGGGACAGCCCAAGCTCAGTGGGAAGACATCACGGGCACCACAAAGTTGGTCTATGAAAAGGAATGTGCTAATTTTACCACCAATGTGTCTGCCAGGTAAGTCGTGGGCAAGCATGTGGTGCAGTGGGGACACCTGCTGATCCCGGGGCCCTCTTGGGGTGCAGTCTGTGCTGAAAAGAGCCTCCAGCCCCTGTGCTCATTGGTTTCTGTGGTGCTGCCACACCCCCACATGCAGGGCAGTTGACTCTAGCCTTAAGACACCCTTGCTGCCTTGACACACACCAGGAAACACTGTGACACCTGGGTGTGCTGAGGGAAAGGGCCAGTTCTTGCACTTGTGTGCAACTCCCACACCCAGAACCCTTGTGGCAACCTCTGCAGTGCTGTTTGCTCTCCTGGTGTGGCTGGGGAACCAGTTCTGCAGCACCCCTGATCCAGCCCTCCCACAGGTTCTGGCTGGCCGACTGCCCACGCACAGCTGAGGCCGTGCACTTCGCCACCATGCTGTACAAGGAGCTGACAGCTGTGCCCTACATGGCCAAATTTGTGGTGTTTGCCAAGATGAACGATGCACGGGAAGGCAGGCTGCGCTGCTACTGCATGACTGATGACAAGGTGGACAAGACTTTAGAGCAGCATGAAAACTTCACCGAGGTGGCCCGCAGCAGGGACATTGAGGTTTGCCCCCAGCAGCATGCATGGGAGACAGCAGGGCAAGGGCAAGGGCTGCCTGTGCGGGGGGGTTGCTGATGCCAGTGGAGGGGCCTGGCCCCGGCCTGGAGAGGAGGGCTGGGGGTCAGAGGCAGGGGAAGCTGCCCTGCACAGGGACTTATCCTGTTTTCCCTCCCCTCCAGGTGGTGGAGGGGATGCCTTTGCATGTTGAGCTCTCAGGAAACCTGGTTCCTGTTAAGAAGACCACGCAGCCACGCACCTTCCTCTTCCAGTCCTTCCGGGAGAACCGCCTTGTCATCTCCATCAAGGTACTGGCAGGGTACAGAGCTGGGCTGCAGTGGGGCCCCTGCACCTGCCCTGTGCCAGGCCCCACTACCCGGCCTCTTGGTGCACAGGTCCGGGACAGCAGTCGGGAAGCCAGCGGCTCCCTGTCTTTCCTGCGCAAGGCCATGAAGTACGAGGACCTGCAGCACGTGCTCTGCCACCTCAACATCAGCATACCACCCTGCACCAAGGTCAGCATCTGCTCTTCTTCCTCAGCTGCCCCATGTGGCCATGCCGCTCTGTGCTGGGGCTGTGCTGGTGCCAGAGCAGAGCCACTGCCCTCTTTTCAGGCTGGTAACCACTCGGTTTGTCCCCACTCCTGCAGGGAAGCAGCAGTGAGGAGCGGAGGAAGACACTGACACCATTGTCTCTGCGGGAGCGATACAGCATCCTAAGCGAGAGCAGTTTCGGTACACAGCCAGCTGGGTGCTATTCAAGCCTCTCACCACTCGCGGTTAGGGTAGGGGTACCCAAGCCAGGAAGAAGGGCTGGGCTGAGCCTGCTGTACTCACACGTGTGGCAGTGTCCTGCTCCCTGAGGATTTCCGTGGTCCTGCATGCAGGGCTGTGCTGAGCCCCCGCAGCCAGTACCTCTTTCCCTCCCCGCCCCCCAGTTCAGGGTCCTGTGCAGCTGGAGTTGTGACTCCCTCTTCTCCTCCAGGCTCTCTGAGCAGCACCGACCGTGCAGACCAGAAGATGGTCGACATAGCAGAGCAGCTGGGCCTCAGCTGGGCAGGTGAGTCCACACTTCATGGCCCCAAGGATGCACGATGTGCCTTGAAACTGAGCACTTAGGAAGGCTGGGAAGATGCTGCAGGGTCTCATGAATGTGCTTTACGCTGTCCAGGGAGCTGGTTCCTGATGCAGTTTGTATTCACGTAGTCTGCACTAGCCCCTCTGGCAGGCTCTTGTGGCAGGTCCCAGCACTTCTGCAAAGCTGTGAGCATGCAATGAGCCTCCGTTCAGCCCTGCATGCATGCACAAGCACGTGCACAGATGCCAGGGGTTTTGGTCCAAGTTGTCCATATTACTGGAGGCCTAGCACTGTCGGTGCAGGCACACACCCAGCAGCAGTACCTGCATTTCTCCTTAGCATGAGATGATAGTCACAGCCAGCCTGGGCAGAGAGGCTTCAGCCTCTGCCCCATCCCAGCTCCTGCTCCTGCCCATTCTGCCATGTTGTGTGGGATGTGGAGGGACTGTGCTGAGTCTGGCTGAGCCCTTCACAACATCTCCTGCCTTTTTGGCTCAGGAGCTGGCAGGAGGCACCGAAGGGTGTGATGCTGAGATGTGGTGTCTCCCACAGAGCTGGCACGTGAGCTGCAGTTTGGGGTGGATGACATCAACAGGATACGTGTGGAGAACCCCAACTCCCTGCTGGAGCAGAGCATAGCCCTGCTCAACCTCTGGGTCAGCCGCGAGGGCAAGAGTGTCAAGAGTGAGTATCTGTGGTGCCCTGCTGCAGGAGTGGAAATGGCTGGGCTGGCCGTGCAGCCTGTACGTGCTCAGGGCTCCCTGGCTGGGTTTATGCCACCAGTTCTCGTACACCTGCCTGAAGGGTGGCTGGGGCATGGCTGTGTCCCCCCAGTGACCAGCCTGCCCTGCCTATGGCTGACACCAGCTTCCCTTGCAGTGGAGAGCCTGTACTCAGCGCTGAGAAATATCGACCGCAGTGAGATTGTCAGCACACTGGAGGGCTCTGGCCGGCAGAGCCGGAGCCTGAAGGGCAGTTGGCGCTACGCGGACAGGGACTACTCCCTCTCGCCCTCCCAGATGAATGGTGAGCCCCAAGTCCTACACAGGGAATGCCAGAGGGCCCGGGGGCAGAGTCGCTGCAGACAGACTGGGGCTGATGTCTGCCCTGATCCAGGTGTGCTGGTGGCCCCTTAGGAGCTCAGTGGGTGTGAGGTGCCACAGGCAGATGGAGCCTTTCCAAGGGGGCCTGTGCTATGGGAGCCTCGGTCCTGCCATGCTATCTTCTCAGAGTACAGACATGTGGGTCTTCCTCCTCGCGCGGTACCGGTGTTGAGCAGTGGCCAGGGAGCTCCTGGAGCCATCTGTCCAGCCGTGGCTGTGCCCTGGGCTGGGTGCCAGGCACAGCCTGCCTGCGTGCAGGGCTATGGCAGGGGCAGTTGCTGTGTGTGGTGTGGGGGAGCCAGTGCACCAGGTAGGATTGGGGCTGCTGCAGCCCTGCACCATGGCACTGTCTGTGTGGCTCTGGCTCATCGCTCTCCCCCTCTTTGTCTCTCCCTTCGATCTGCTCTCAAACATGCCACCTAGTGCCACCAGATGCATGCACTCCTGGGGGCCACTGCTTCTCACCTCCTTCCTCCGAGCTCATCCTGGCCTCCCTTCTCATCTTCCTCTGCCTGTCTCCACTGTCTCCAGCTCAGCTGAGCCCTCCAGGAGCCACATCCTGCTCCAGCAAATGCATGTCACCTGGAACTGCCCCTCTCCTGGCTGTGTCACACTTGCAGGCAGCCATCCTGGGCCTCCCTGTCTGCACTGCCCCTGCTCCTTCTCTCGCTGGCCCTGTACTGCTTGCCTCCAGCCAGGCACCTGCACAAGGGGGGGGCTGGGGGCTCTCAGCTGCTCACTGTGCCCTGGCTTCTGCTGGCAGTCCCTGGCTGCCCAGAGCAGGATGAGTTCCCTTTTAGTCTCCAGGGGTGAACAAGGGGCTCATGGCTCAGAGCTGAAGGAGGCTGAGCAAAGCTGCCTGTGTGTGTGGGACTGCCCGTCTTGGCCATAGTCCCAGTCAGTGTGCCTGGGCTGTGCACGTGGCCCCGGGCGACGAGGACATGACAGTTGTTTGCAGGGCCAGGGACACTGATGAGGTTGTAGAGCCCCTGCTGCGTCCTTCAGCATGGATGTTTACTGGGGCTATCCTTCCCAGCTCAAGGGTTAGCTTTGGGAGCTGGTGCCTGCAGAACCTGGCCACCTGAGCTCTAGGCTGCCCTTCAGCCAGCTGGTGCTGGATGGGGGCTGGGGACAGGGACCCAGGGGCTGACAGAGTAGGGTGGCAGAGAGGGCACCGTGCCTTGCAGTGGGGATGGGGCATCACCTGGACCCCAGGCCCGCCCTCCCCATGGAAAGTGGGCAGCCACAAGGTCTGGCCTGGTGCAGCCCCAGCACTCAAAAGGAGGCACAGGAGCACCTGCAGGGGCAGGAGGGACCATGCAAAGGCAGCAGCCAGTGAGTGCAGTCCTGCTCAGCCCAGACGTGGGGGTCTGGTGTGGCCAGGATGGTGCTGTGCTCAGGGTGGGCACCCTCCTGGTGGCTGTTTCCCTTCTCGCCCTGCCGTGCTTGTATGTACGTGAGATGGCTGCTGGAGGTGTCACCTCTGTCTGCCCATGTAGGTTACGCTTCTCTGCAGGATGAGCTGCTGTCCCCTGCCTCCCTGCATTACACGCTGCCATCCCCGCTGCGTGCCGACCAGTACTGGAATGAGGTGGCCATCATGGATGCCATCCCCATGGCTGCCACTGAGCAGGATGCCTTGATGGAGATGTCCGACATGCAGGTGTGGTCCTCGGGGCTCACCCCCTCGCTGGTGACGGCTGAGGACTCCTCTCTGGAGTGCAGCAAGGCTGAGGACTCGGACGCCACGAGCGAAGGCCGTTTCCTGGGGCAGCTTCTGACAGACACACATGGCCCGGACCACATGGGCTCTATGGACCTAGTTGAGGATGACACAGTGGATTCAGATGCCATGAATGGTCTGATTGAACTGCTAGACCAGGAGGAGGGGCAGAGGCCAGAGGAGAAGATGCCAGCCGGGGACTGCCAGCTGGGGACTGGAGAGCAGGACCCAGAAAGTGAAGTTTCTTTTGTTTCAGTTCAGCAGAAGGTACAAGCCAGGATCACGGCATCACCGACCATTAGCCACATTGTGGAGAAGAGTGCAGACAGGTACTGTGCCCCAGGGTGCCAGAGGGGGTGTGGAGGGAGGGAGCTTCGCCAGCTATTGCCCTGTGCTGGGCCAGCTGCAATAACGTCCCAGCCTTGCTTGCTTCCCTGCTGGTCTCCAGCACTGGAGGCCTGGCACCCCTGGCAGACAGAGCAGTGGCTTGGGCAGAGTGCCTTGTAACCCTCTGGAGATGCTCTGGGGGCTCCTTGCAAAGCACACAGGGCGGGGAGAACCCCTGCAGACAGACAGGCCTTGCATGTAGGTTGTGCTTCCCAGCATCATCTCAGACGGGGCTGTATCCTGATGTCTTCCCAGTGGCACCAGTCCCACGGTGTCCGTGGCAGAGCCCAGTGATGCTCCGAGGCGTTGCCTTAGAGCCTGTAGACCCAGGGGCAGTGTGGGGCAGCCGAGGCTGTGGGACTGGCAGGGAGTGTGGCAGGGAGGAGGCCTGTGCCCTTTGTGCATCTGCATTTTGTGCTGCTTGTGCCGGGTACCCAGCAGCGCTGGCAGCCGGGGAGACCCGTGCCTAGTGGGGTGCAGGCTGTGCCGGTGCGCCTGCCAGCGGTCGGCTGGTGCCCCGGCAAAGCTGACTGCCTCTCTCTCTCTGTCTCTCTCTCCCTGTCCCTGTCCCTCTCCGGTGCCCAGGCTGAGGGACTGGAATGCAGAAGGCTCCTTTATCTCCTGCCTACAGGACCTGACAGCGGGCTCCTGGCAGGAGGGGGTCACCCGAAGGCTGTGCCCGACGTACACCGTGGCTGCCGGGGCACAGGGCCAGGAGCAAGAGCAGGTCCTGGCACCAGCCCTGGAGCTGATGCGGGTCAGCTCCGCAGAGGACAGCGACTGGCAGCCCCAGCACCCCACGGGCAGCTGGCTGGAGGAGGCAGACAGCCACTTCTTTGGGCAGGTGAGGGTAAGAGCAACAGCAGGGGCAGGCCCCATGGGCAGCCCCTTGCCTGCCACCAGGTCAGCTGGGCTGACCGGCTGCTTGAGGGGCAGAGGTGTCCCAGTAGAAACCATTGCGCTGTCCCCTGGGGGGGCCTCTCAGCCCTCTGGTGGCCCAGAATAGCCTGCTTTGCACCCGATATGTGAGCTCTTGCTCTCCATTTATAAACCAGGCAGCCTCCCTGCTTGCTTCCTTATTGAGTATCTGCCCTGGCTGCTGGCCCTGACAGCCTGCTGAGGCCAGAAATAGAGCTGGTCTGGGGGCCAGGCAGGGTGGTGGGCGTCCTGCCGCAGCCGCATGGAGCTGGCAGGTACAGGGAGGGCAGGCAGAGCTGTCCCGGCAGCGTGGCTGCTCTCGGGGGCAGCTGCAGCAGGGCAGCTGCGCAGCTCTGTGGTGCCATGTGCAGCTTCAGCGGCAGCCCCGACCCCTGGCTCCCACCTGGGGCTTCATTTGTCCCATGACAGAGGATTGCCTGCTGCCCCTGGGGCTGCAGCCAGCAAGACAGGTTGTTGGCAGAGCCCGGGCAGGCTGACGGGGACGGGGGACAGGGCTGTCCCTGTCACCGCCTGGCTGGGGACGGGTGGTGCTGTTGCAGCCCCAGCCCCATGACTTTGACAGAAACTGTGAGCGCAAAGGACACCCCACCTGCCTGCTGCCTTCTCCCGCCCCAGCCAGCTGATCTGCAGCAGCTAGGGTTACAGCAGCCCTCCCACAGAGCTGGGGCACGCTGCGGACCCACGGGCAGCTCCTGCACAGGGGGCTTTGTCTGTCCCAGCTGGGCAGCGTGGCCAGAGTCTGAGCGGCGGGTTTGGGACCTGTGGGGCACACGCCCAGCCCTGCGGAAGCAGGATGTGGGGCTTCCTGGCCCAGTTGCTGATTGTCGTGGTGCTGCTGGCCTTCTTCCTGGTCAGCTGCCAGAATGTCATGCACATCGTCAGGGGCTCTGTCTGCTTCCTGCTCAAACACGCCCACCGTGAGCTGGACAAGGAGCTCGGGGAGAGCCAGGGTCTGGTGGATGATGAGGAGTCTCTCTCCACCAGGGTCGTCCGCCGGCGTGTCCTTGTGAAGGTAATGGGCAGGGAGCTGAAAAAGCAGCGCCGGGACAAGTGCAGAGGAGAGCAGAGAAGGGGCTGGGGCAGTGTAGGAGCCAGAGGCTGTGGGGTGTGCGTAAGATGAGCTGTGCTGCTTGCAGAGGGGCTCCTCTTGCCCCCTGGAACACCGTACTGTTCCTCCTGTTCCTGCAGGGCAATGAAGTTCTTCACCTCCCTGGGGAGCAGGTGACAGAGGAGCAGTTCACAGACGAACAAGGCAATATCGTCACCAAGAAGGTGAGTGACCAGGGGCAGGGTGTGTGCAGGGTGCGTGCCGCAGCCTTCCTGCTCTCCCCTCTCCAGGCTGTCCCACCCCTCTCTGCAGCCCAGGGGCTGTGCGGGGTGCCTGCATTCTGCCCTCCATGGTTACAGTCAGGGGACAGGGAATGCCTGCCACGTGGGGCTCAGGGCCAGACTGGGCGAGGAGGGAGGCACGGTGCCTGAGGGCTGGCTGGGTCTGCCCTGCATGGGCTGGTAACTTGGGGCTGGCTGTGATGCCTGGTTGCATGACTCTCCGCAGATCATTCGGAAGGTGGTGCGTCAGCTGGGCCCCAGTGACACGGATGACAGGCAGGAGCATGAGGAGCTGATTCTGGAGGGCTCCCTGCAGGAGCCCCAAGACCTAGAGGCCGAGGCCGATCACTTCATGAAGTACTCCATCCTGCACCGGGATGGTCTAGGGGCCAAGGTACGGTGTGGCTCGTAACCTGCCTTGCAGGTGCCCTGCTTGGGGCCAGCACTGCCTCTGCAGCACTTGCGGGCTCTGGAGTTCCACCACCCTCTGTCCTTTCTTCTGTCCTGCTTTCCTCTCCTGTTTCCCTTTTGTGGCTGCCAGGGGCAGCTCTTGCCCCCTGCACCAGTCTTCTTGCTTGGTGTCTTCTGCCAACTGACTCTGCCTTTCCCTCTCCTGTCCTTTTCTGTGTGTCTGTCTGTTCACCTGGGTGATGTCCTGCTTCCTGTCCCTGCGGCTCCCTCAGGAGGAGGTACAAGCGCATGTCCCGAAACTGGAGGTCTCCGGGGGCAGGATGGGGGCTCAGATAGTGAAACGAGCCAGCCTGAAAAGGGGAAAGCAGTGACCCCCTCAAATGGCCTCTTTTGAGGTAACTCAACCTTTGTTCTTCCTTCTGTGCCAGCTCCTCGTGCTGCTGCCTGCGCTGAGCTGCGGGTCACGAGCACCCTGCTGGGGGCGTGGGGCAGGGCTGTGCCCAGCTCTCAGCCGGCAGAGAGGGGCTGCAGCGAAGAGATGGGGGCAGGCAGGGCTGTGCTACCCCACACAGGTTCTGTTGGGGGCCAGGAAAGGGGGTGCAGTCCATGGCAGGATGCTGCTGCTGCTGCGTGTAAGAGCAGCAGGGATGTGGTGCAGTTGGAGTGCAGGAACACAATGCTTGTAGGGGTTGAGGGCAGGGGACCTGTTCTTGTCACAGGACATTTATTCTGTTGATCCCCAGCATGAGCACTGGATCATCCTTTCTCTTGTGCATTCCCTGCACCCTGAGCCGCCCGTTAGGTGGAACAGGCAGGCTTAAGGCAGGAGCTTGGCACAGCGCACTGGGACCCGGCCACGTCATTACACTCTGCACTCTCGCTGCTGGGCTGGCAGCGCAGCACTTGGGGGCAGGCGCGGCACGCAGGCTCCCCAGCTGCCAGTTTCTGCCTGCGCCAGGGAGGAGACTGCCTAACAGGGGCAGTCGTCCTCCAGCCTTGCTGTGCGTGCGTGACTGTGTATGTCTTCTCTCTCTCCCTCTAATCTCTTTACTGTGTTAGTGGGTTGTCTGTGGTGCGTGACAGTCAAAACACTTGTGCTTGTGGACATGTGTTCATGCAGACTGTGTCCCCACACCTGTTGCCTGCCCCTCTCCTCAGACAGTCCCTGGGTCTACCTCTCTCTGCGGTGGTGCTCCTTAGCTCCTGCTGTTTTCCACAGCATGCAAAAACAGCTCAGGGACTGCGTTAGGAACCTGGGGGATCTTACCTGCTGCTGTGAGAGCACGGCGCAGTCATTCACCCTAGGTGAGGCTGGGGGCTCGGGACTGGCCTCCAAAGGGATATGTCTGCCCCAAAGCCTACAGCAGCCCTCCCAGCTCCTTCCCAGTGCCACAGTGCCTTTGGTGCAGCTCAGCTCCTGCCTGTCACTGCTTTTTGCAGCTGGGACAGCAACGTCAATACCATCTATGCCATCTGTTCCAGAGAGGGCACTCACTGATGCTCTGTTGCTGTCTCTCTGGCACCCCCCACAAAATTTATCTTGTGGTGACTGGGCATAATGGGTGCATGTGCAGGGACAAGTGCAGGGTGCAGAAAGGGCTGGGACCGCCACATACCCAGCTGTCCCCTCCCTTTCTCCTGGCTGTGCCACCACAAATGCCTGGGAACCCCATCTCTGTCTCTCTCTGTGTCTCTCCAGGATCTCACCTCAACGCCAAACCACTGAACTCCACACATGTTCTGACACCAACTTGAGACGAGAGGAAAACAGAGTGGAGGGGAGCAGGGCTGGCTGTACATGTTTCTATAGGCTAATGGCATGATTTCTGTACGAGACATACTTACCGTCCTACTCGCATGACTGACTGACTGCAAGACGCATGAGCTACAGTACTTAAAACAGACGAAGGGGCCCCCGTCCCTGCCCCACTGCCAGCAGGAGCCCAAAGACAGCAGCACGCATGAGGGATATCCTCTCAGCTCCTCTGGGAGGCGAGAGCTGGACTGGCAGCACGCAAGAGGGAAGGAGAACCCACCCTCACAGATCTGTGTGTGTCAGTGCATCCCCACGCCTGTGCTCCAGCTGCAGGAGGAAGGCTGGAGCAGCATGGCTGCTCACCGCGGATGGAGAGGGGCTTGACCCTCGTCACCCGTGCTGCCTCTGCTGGACTCACTTCTCATCCCTCTCAGTGAGTGCTGGGGCATGGGGAGGGCAGCAGTTGGAAAGGTGTGGGAGAGGGGGGCTGCAGGGAGCGTGGCTGCCCTGGGCAGAGGGGCTGGCGCAGGGCTGCCCTTCCTCTCCCCAGCACGTGCAGCGTCTCCCACCAGGGCAGGGCTCTGGGCTCGTTGCTTGTGTTGAAGGTGTAAACTGTACAGCAATCAGCCTTGTGTATATGAACCAATAAATACTATGCAAACCCCTAGGGACACTCTAGCAGTATGTACAAAGCACTAAAAGCTCCACTCCCAAATACCTCTTCGGGCTGCAGGATGGGCAAAGCCTTTGGATTATGTGAGCAGCTCTGGTGAACAGAGCTGGGAGGCTACAGGAGTAAAAGGGCAGCAGACTGCCCCTGCCCTGTGCCCCTCTGCCTGAGCCTGGTCCCTTCCTGGCCTGAAGACAGGGGCCCATGGGGACAGTCCCCTGGGCTGGTCCATGGTGCAAGCCCCAGTTTGTGCTGGCTTCAGCTGGGGTGAAGCTGGTAGCCTGCACTGAGGTGCTTGGGGCCCAGGGAAGAGGAGTACTGAGACAGAGCAGGGGATGCTTGTGCCACACACAGGGTTGTGCCTAGCTCTACTCAGCACAATATCTGCTCAGGAGATGAGCCAGGAACTGGCAGGAGTCAAAAGCCTGCACTGCGCATCCTGTGCAAGGGCTTTGCAGGGTCCCCTGGCCTCCCTGCGAGGGCACAAATGAGCACAGACCCTTAACCCCATGGATGCTGGCCCTCCCAGGACCAACCCCAGAAATATGGGGGGGCTTCTCCCCTGGGTGGCTGCACTTTGGCCAGGAGAAAGGCCCTGCTGCAGCAGCCCAGGCTGAGCAGCCATGCTGGGAGCCAGGGCAACACCCGGGCCAGCTGCTCTGGCAGGGGAGCAGTGACAGGCAGGGCTGTCCAGGCAATGCAGAGAGGTGCAGGAGGTTGAATCTGCTACAAAACTTGACCCTAGGAGGACAGGATGCAGACAGTGGCAGTAGGTCCCATGTCCCCAGTTCTGTCCTTTACCTTACCAATGTGGGGGTCTGGCCTTTGTAGCACAGTGGTGTGGAGACGCCCCTGCTCTTTCCATGGAGTTGGCCGGGGGCCTGTTTTGCAGGGCATGAGGTTGCTCTCTGTAGCCACATGCAGAACAAGCCCACCTCCAGCTTCAGGCCATGCAATGGTGGCCCTGGCAGAGGCCACCTGTCCTGTAGGGCTACTGTCTTGCAGCGGATGCGCATCTGCCAGGAAAGCCCCCGGCTCCTCTGCAGTCTGGTTAAAAAGCCTAGCTGCAGCAAAGCAAATGGCCCAGCTTAGCCCCGGAGAGCAAAACAACCCCTTCCCCACCCCACCCCAAAGTTGAGCCATGTAGGCAGATTCTCCATCCATCACCCTTGCTGTGTACAATAACCTACCTAGACCCACTGCGACAGCTGACTCCGTAGCATCACTGTAGAGTTGTGTTGGGTCCTGTGCTTTGGCCTCGTATACGCCTTAGGGAATGTGCTGTGCTGCAACCGTGCCCGGCACCTGCAGTGACATTGCTTTGCGCTCGGATTGCTCGTAGGGCTGGTAGAGGGAGGCTGCACCCGACATTGAGCCTAGAGAATGCTGCAGTCTGCACACTAGAAGCTTTTTAGAAGTTTTAAAAATTACTTTTATTTCCTTTTTTTAATTGTTATGGAAACAAGCCTTTTGGATCTCCCTGTCTTAGCCCTTGATGTATAGGTCATTTCCCTGTACACCAGCTATCAGACTATGAATTAATAAAGAAACTAACACAGACCGCGTCTCATCTCTGCTTTTCCAAGGGTGAGGGGAAGACAGAGGTTGCAGGACCTGTGGCTGGGGGGGGGTAGGGTTCCTCTCTCTGCCCATACCCCATCGCCAGGGGTGCAGGTGGCACTCGGGGGTCTCGCAGCTGTTTGTGCACCGCCATTTGTGGGGGAGTCTGACGGGTGCACAAATGCCCTTGACCCCCACCCCCCACCCCCCAGCCACCCAAGCAGGTCTCGTGGCCGACCCACCAGCAGCCTCATCCAGGATGGGCTGGGAAGCAGCTGCCCTCCCCTTGCCCATCTGCTCCCCATGACCACCCGCCGTGCCCACCGCTGCTGGGAGCACACGTGCGATGCCTGGGGTGCCACCCAGCCACACGGGGGGCTGCGGTGCTGCCACGGCCGACAGCGGGTGCTCGGTGCGAGCCGCTGCTCCCGGTCCCTGGTCCCGATCCCTGTCCCTGCTCCTGGTTCCTGGTCCCGGTCCCTGGTCCTGATCCCTGTCCCTGGTCCCAGTCCCTGCTCCCGGTCCCTGGTCCCTGGTCCCAGTCCAGTCCCGGTCACTGCTCCCCGCTCCCGGTCCCTGGTCCTGCTCCCTGTCCCGGTCCGGTCCCTGCTCCCGGTCCCGGTCCTTGGTCCCCGGTCCCCGGTCCCGGTCCCTACTCCCGGTCCGGTCCCGGTGCCGGTCCCTGCTCCCGGTCCCTGGTCCTGCTCCCGGTCCCGCTCCGGTCCCGCTCCCGCTCCCGGTCCCGGTCCGGTGCCGGTGCCGCCCGGCCGCGCGCTGTCCGTTGGCCGCGGTGCTGGAAGCGGCGCTCGGCGTCCCGCAGCTCGCGGCCCCGCGGCGCCCCTCGGCCGCGGGCTCTCAAAGCGCGATTTGTCTGGGCAGGGCCAATCCCGGGCTGGCCCCGCGGAGCAGCCAACGGGAGCCCGGGCCGCGGAGCTCCGGCCAATGGGCGGCGGCCCCGCGGCCGCCCGGCCAATGGGCGCCCCGTATTCTAATGGCGCTCACCTTTATCAGAAGTGTCGCCTCTCCCCAAGCCCAAGTTGAGTGCCCGCTGCGGGGGCCTCGGCGGGCGCGGGGTCAGCCGGGGCTGCTCGCCGAGGCCGTGGCCGCCCGCCCGCCGTGGCCGTGGCCCCCCTGGTCAGCCTGCCCGGGGTCCCGGCGTCGCCCAGGCGCCCGCTGGCCACGCGCCGGCCGGCGTGGACGCTGTGGGCCGGTAGCCCCTGGCATGGCGGGGATGGGCTGCCTGCCGCGCGCTCGGGGTGCCGGCCTCTGAGGGCTGCCCTGGTGCCGGAGACATGGACACCAACCTGCCGGGCACCTTCCTGCTCAACGGCCCCTCGCTGGGCGCCTTCCCCGAGGCCAAGGCACCTGTCTGCCAGTACTCGGTGCAGAGCTCCTTCTACAAGCTGGGTCCCCCCGGGCTGGGTGCCCAGCTGGCTGCTGGAACCCCGCACGGCATCTCCGACATCCTCAGCCGGCCCGCGGCGACGCCGAACAGCAGCCTCCTCCCCAGCTACCCCCACGCGGGCGGATTTAATGGACTGAGCTCCCCAGGCGTCTATTATGGGCCCCAGGTGGGGGCCCTTCCCAAGGCCCCCAGCGACTACCTGCCACGGGGCCGGAGCTGCTGGGCGGAGGCGGCCCCTGACTGGCGGGGCGGCCGGCAGTGCGGCGGCCGTAAGTACAGCGGGGCTGGGGGCAGCGGGGGGCAGGCGGAGGCCGCGGGCAGTGGTGCGGCACGTTGGGGCTCTGCAGAGTCCCGTCCGGTTGGCACGGGGGCTGCGGTGTGGGGCAGCCACCCGAGCCGCATTATCTCCATGGCCCAGCACGAGGCACGGGTGGCCACCCTGCAGGCTGCACCAGGAAGCAGAGGTTTTGGCTCGAGAGCAGGGGCAGGAACGATGGTTGGGGATTGGCTCTTTGCTTAGCCCCACGGCAAAGCACGGCTGATGAGGGCAGGCATAGCCCGCTGCCCCTGCAGACCCCTGCCCCCAGCAGCCTCCTTGGGTCAGTGCCTGGCCCAGCTCAGGCCAGGGACAGGAGCTGGTGGCGCTGCCTGCCTGGTGCAGCTGGTGGGGGAGCATGGAGGGTGGACAGGGTGGCCGCACTTGCTGGCCTGCAGGAACCCCCCTGGCGCACTCCCCACAGGAGCTTCTGCTGCTCAGCACCTGCAGCCCTGTTTCCTCTCTCCAGGCACTGCTCTTGGCTCACAAGGGTCAGGCAGCTCAGCTGCCCGCTCTCAGCATGGCGATGAGCCGACCCGCTTGTGCCGCCTTCCCATCGTGCACCCAGTGAGGTGCGGGGCATGGTGCTCCTGGTGTTGTGCAGCTCTGAGGTCATGCACTGCTCCTAACAACTGTTCCCTTCTCAGCTCAGCAAAACAGTCTCGTTCCTGAGCAGCAGGTGCAAAGCCTGGATCTGGCTCTGTGGGGTGAGCACAGAGGGCTGCACAGCCCTCCCAGCATGGGACTGAAGCCTTGAAGCCGGGACACGGTTTTAATTTGGAGTGGGGTCACAGGATAGAGGGACTCTGTGGTCGCTGAGGCTGGGGGCATGCAGGCACAGTGTCTGGGGAAGGGAGAACTGCCCAGAGCCAAGCACCACGGGGAGCCCAGGTGCTCACCCACCTCCCTCCTCTCGTGCAGCCCCCGCTCACCTGGCCGACAGCCTGCACAAGAAGAAGCACACACGTCCAACCTTCACGGGGCACCAGATCTTTGCTCTGGAGAAGACTTTTGAGCAGACCAAGTACCTGGCAGGGCCCGAGCGGGCACGGCTGGCGTATTCCCTCGGCATGACGGAGTCCCAAGTGAAGGTGAGCATGGGTCCTGTGGGGCACGTGGAACAGGGGGCATGGCAGGGTGGCGACTAACAGAGCCAGTCCCATGGGGTGGCAGGTTTGGTTCCAGAACCGACGCACCAAATGGAGGAAGAAGAGTGCCCTGGAGCCCTCCTCATCCTCGCAGCGGGCGGGGGGCTCTGGCGGAGAGCGGGCAGCCTCTGAGACTGAGGACGACGAGTATAACAAGCCGCTGGACCCCGACTCAGATGATGAGAAGATCCGGCTGCTGCTGAGGAAGCACCGCGCGGCCTTCTCAGTGCTGGGCTTGGGGACGCACAGCGGCTGAGCACAGCCACGCCGGCACCACCAGTCCCCGGGGCCATTGGGTGCCCAGCCCGGCCCAGCTGCCTGCTTCATGCCCCTTCAGACACCTGGCTGTGGAGATGGGGCACAGCTGCCCCCCCCCCTACCCCCTTCCCCCCCAGCAGCTCCTGCCTGGGGCTCCTGACTCTGGGCTGGTTGCAGCAGGCATGGGTAGCAGCAAGCACAGCTGTGCCAGCAGCACCAATGAAATAAAGGCCCCAGCCACAGCCAAGTCCCTGTGCTTGCTTCATGGGTGTGTGGTCTGGGGATGCCCTCACGAGGCTGGGCTGGGGAGGGGCTGGGAAGGCACCTATGGGGTGGGAAGGGTCCATGTGCCAGGCAGGGGAAGGGGCTGTGGCTGGGGTACTGTGCATGGGGGCAGGAAGGGAGTGGGGTAGCCCTGGGAACATTTCCCAGGGTTTCTGCCCGCTTGGGCATGCATTTGCAGCAAGAGGTGCTGGTTCAAAAGTCACTTGTTAGGGCCTCTTGTTGGAACCTATTAGCAGCGAATAAATATCATTTATCTTAACGGTGTGAGTGAGAACCCATTCACCTGTCAGGGCTGCAGGATTGATGCAGTGTCAATAGCACCGACGTGTTTGCTGCCAACCTGGCGCCCCCCCAGTGCTGCACCCAGCCCGCTGCTGCCTCGGGGCTGCACACACGTGGGGACCGTGCACCCCCACACCACGTCTCCCTGGGGCTCAGCCCTTTCTCACTGATGGTGGGTGCCACATGGGGCCAGTGGCCCCCAGCTGCCTGCGATGCCCAAGGGGCTCCCACTGGCATGGGCACCCTGCTGGGGCCCGGCAGGCTGGTCGGTTGATCAGCCAAGAGCCAGCAAAATGCCAGCCAGGTATGAGCAAACAGAGCTGCTGTGTCCCGGGAGGAAATCGATAGGAGATAAGGTGCTGCCGGCCCACCGTCCAGCGATTAGCAGTGTGGCATGGGCACAGAGGTGCTGCAACCCAAGGTACCCCCCCTGACAGCTGCAGGCAGTGCCAGTGGCTGAGCCTCCCTGAAGCCCCCACAGCACTGTGGCTCTGCAGCAGCCCCCAGCACCCCCCCCGCAAGGCATGGGGCTGCAGGCAGTCACTGCACGCCTGCCTGCATGGCCCTGAGGCCCGTGTTTGGCTTCAGGTCCTCTCATCCCCCTCACTTTCCACCATGAGCTGGGCTTTGCAAGGAGCCCCGACTGCTCTGCAGCCACTCCTGGGGGCCTGGGGAAGGCTGAGCCCCCCCCCCCCCCCCCCCCAGCTCCCTGACCAGTCCCCTGGGAAGTGTGGGGGGGGTGGGGGGGAGGGGCATAGCCCTCCCCCAGCCACACAGCCCCTTTGGTGCCTTGATGGGATGGGGGTCTCCATGGGACGTGAGGTCCCCCGGCCGCACTGCGTGTGCACCGCGTGTCCTACAGGCCCTGGCCCAGGGCAGCACCACATCACCGTCACCCTCCCTGCACGGAGCCGGCACTTGGTGGGAGCAGGCTCTGCACGGACGAAGTGCGGGGCTGCTGTTGAGATATTTTTTTGACATTTTCTAAGCTGCCCAGTGTGGCTGACAATTTTTAATGTACTAACTGCCTGGTCCAGTGAGCTGATTAATTGGTGCTGTGGAGATCAATACAAAACAGAAAATTAAAACAATTTTAAAGTGATTAAGTAGTTTAACACCTGTCTGATGCCACGTCAGGGCTGGGAGACAAATAAAGCAGGTGGCAAAGGGCCTGCTGCAGCCGAGGAGAGAGACAAATCGCAGCCACAGCCTGCCTGCCCCGTGCAGCTCGCAGCTGGACAGGGGCCGCGTGGCACCGCTCAGCCGGGGCTGTGGGGCTGCCAGCTCCGTCGGCAGAGCGGCCCCCGAGGCCGGCACCAGCACACAGCGCCGCTCACCTGCTGGGGCCGCTCGCAGCCACACACAGCCCCCACGGGCACCGGGGGCTCGGTAGGACCTGGCCCATGGTGCAAGCGAGCTCCGGCACCGCAGATCCCGCTCGTGGCCCTGCCTGGGGCCTGCTGTGGGGCCGGGCTCCCCGCCGAGCAGCACACGGCCGCCGCTCCGGGGCGTGCGGCCGCAAGCGCGGGCAGGGCGGACTGGCAGGCAGATGGATGGCAGCTCCGCTTCAATTCCGCATCCCTTTTCTCCCAGACAAACCCCGTCGGATTTTCATAAATCAAAGCGCCACACTGTTTAATAAAAATTTATTGACTTACAAGTGATTATTTATCAAAAGGCCATTAATAGCGGCTCCGGGAATGATGTGCTACTGGGTGGTGTGGGGAGACTAATAGCAAATCAATGCCAGCATCCGGGCAGAATGCATATGAGGGCCCCTGGCCCCAGCGGGCTGCATGGCTGCTGCAGCCAGAGCCGGCAGCCCCTACCCCGTGGGCCGCCCAGCGCTCCCCCTGGTTATTTATTGCTTACAAATGAAATGATCGATACTTTTAATCTAGAGCTAAATTTATTAACTTTCCCATCGGAGAGAGACGTATTGACTGGGGGCATGGGGAGGGGGAGCCAAGGCAAGATGGATGTGTGCCTCCTAACCTGTCCGGCCTGCCGTGCAGCATCCCAGCAGCAGCAGGGCCGCAGGGATGGCCACAAGCATGGTGGTGGCTGGAGGCACCTGGGGACCGCGAGAAGGCTGGGGCAGCCAGCCCGGGGGCACCTGTGGGCACCTGCAGCCAGGTCCCAGCACCCAGGGGCTGCTGTAGGTGATGGAGCACAGCCCCTGCCTGTGCACGCAGCTGCAGCTGCACCGCCAAAGACGATGCCTGACTTGGAGTGGCCAGGAAGAGTGCAGGCAGGTGCACGGGAGCGGGCTGCTGGCTGGGGCAAGGCAAAGGAGAGCCCTGAGACCCTGCCCAGGTGGGGGCAGGCTGGGCAGCGATGCGCTGCCCACATCCCCAGCCCAGTGCAGCGGCCCCAGCTGCAGCTCAGCCCAGGGGCACCCAGCGAGCACAGCACAGCCCGGACCCTGCGGCGCTCTGGGTCTCATGCACCCTACAGAGCCGGTTAGACCAGGGCACGGTGCTGGGGTTTGGGCCAAGCGGCCCCTGGGGCAGGAAAAAACTTCGCGAGCCCTGGGGCCAGAGCAGCAGAGCTCATCTGGGCAGGGCTGGGGCTGGCCAGAGGCTACCATCGCAGCCACGAGGCCAGCAGCAGCCTTTTGGGCACGGATCTGACTCTAGCAGGAACCGGAGCAAATATAGATAGTGAAATGTTATGGTTAAATGGTACGGGAAAGTGCTACAGGGTAACACAGACCCCCCTTGGGAACTGAAGTGTAGCTCCCACAGCATGCACGTTATACCCACTATTTCTCATACATCTAAAAGTTGGTGATCAAACACACTGCCTGCCAACAAAAACTGACAAGAAAGAGGTTACTTCTTTTTTTTTTTTTTTCTTTTTTTTTTTTTAAGTAGCTAAGCAATAGCCCCATCAGCTAAGAAACATGGATAGAGGACTGGTGAAGAGTGAGACTGGCTAAGAGTGAGTCTGGTAAACCAAACTACTGGTGAATAGCTCCTTAACACCACTATAAACTCCTGCAGGAGGGGGTTCTAGCCCTAGCACTTCAGGTACCTATTAGTAGCAAGCTGTTATTTTTGTCTTCCTTTGGTAATACAGGAGCACAAGCAATTCATTTCAACCCCGTAGATGCTGCTAACTATTCACTGCTTGGCTTCAGCTGCTTTTGTTTTAATATCTTTGGTGGAAACGGAAATAAACCAGACTTTTCTTCATTTTATTTTTTTCTTCCCTTACATCAGTTGCCACGTCTGACCTTAGGCAGAAGAGAATATGAAATGGGGGTAATAATGAAAAGCATGGGGCCAATAAAGGTGTCTCCATCACCAAATGAGAGCAGCATGGTTTCTCCTGGTGATGCTGGTGTTAATGGGGATCACGTGTAACAGATCACTGATAACTGAACCCCATGTTCATTTAGGTAATGTGTCTGTGTGTATGTTTATGCAGGATCATGTTTTGATCACTGCAAGAAGCAAAGGTGAATCAATTTGGTATAGAAATATTTCCCATAATTATATTTTAATAGATCATATGCTGTTAAGCGTAGCTTTACATCACTGTAAGGAGGACTGTCTCCTCTCAGGTATTGTATTGGGAAGATTTTAGGATACCCGTGCCTAAGTTGATAGTCATAGGACAGGTGAAAAATAGCACATGGTGGAAAGTAGGGTTTCTGTTATGGGGACACCCCATGCTCTGTGCATACCCTGCTTGCACCTTGTCTGGACACAGGTCAAGATACCCTAACTGACCCAAAATAATAGTTTCAAATACAGTAACAATACAAAGCTGGAAGGTGGCACACAACTGAGTAACGTGAGGGTATGCACAGTATGTTTTGGGAAAGGTTAAGGGAATTCGTGTTCCTTTCTCTTGCTTTCTTTTCTCTGCCTCTTTCTTGATATAAGTGTTTTACCCAAATAAAAACAAGCAGAAAGGAAACTACCTTGAATCCATATTGGGAGCTTGTTCAGAGAAGCTCATATTTAAGGACTCTCAACACAGGATAGCTGCCCTGACCTGCAAGGCATCAGATGCCCTTGCTCAGCAACCACCACTCTGGGCACAAAGGAGGATTTTAATAAAGATCGCCTTCTCTAATGTTCTAGCGAATGCAAGTGGGCTTCTGTGGGTAGCAGTGAAACAGCATGTAAGAGCAGGCAGAGGACCCAATTAAAGTGCTAAAGTTTGTAGGACCATATGGATAACTGGAAAGTACACAGGATGAATGCTCAAATGCAAGTTGCTTTACTGAATAATATACTCACAGAGCTGAAAAGGGTACCACCTCCAGCACAAGATTTCTACTTCCTTGCAACAAACCAAGTTTATAAATGTGCAAGTTGGTGCATATCAAGACCAGATCTCAACATCTTCCTTGGGAGACATTTGAAAGGGGATCTCCTGCCCCAGCTACGGAGCCTCCTGCCCACCCTGGGCTCCCACCACGGCACATACAGATTTAGCAGGAGCCTGCCCTGTCTGCTGCATCAGTGATAATTGCCTGGCAGCTTGTAGATCCAGGGGACAGGGGGAGGCTTCCAAGGAGGATGATCCTCACTGCTTGAGCAACCCCAGCACAGAGGCTGTTACTCAGATGCTGAAGCAGCAATGGTCAGGCTATGGCAGGAGGGTAGCAAAAGGAAGAGGAAAGGTTTCTCTCCTTGTGGAGGTAAAGCCAGAAGTGGTGAGAGACCACATACTGGTTCCGTGGGTTTTGTGCCACGGACCTGAGAGGCACAGGCTCGTAAGTATCCTTTGGTTGTCAAGGCAGCTAAGCTCAGTGTAGCTCACCAGTTTCTGTGCTGTGGGAGACTTGTGACTGAC
Source organism: Cygnus atratus (assembly GCF_013377495.2). Taxonomy (NCBI): domain Eukaryota; kingdom Metazoa; phylum Chordata; class Aves; order Anseriformes; family Anatidae; genus Cygnus; species Cygnus atratus. The sequence goes on from NC_066388.1 coordinate 194,278, forward strand.
ACACATGCACATCAACACACCAGCCCTCCCCCTGAGCCTGTGAACACCACATGGAAGCGTACGACACCAGAAGTGTTTCATTTAATATTGCCCCTGCAAGGGGCTTCACTGTAACAGTAACAAGAAGGCATCTTTGCCAAGAGCTGCCCAGGGCCTGAAGACTCTAGGCAATAATAGTGCCTCCGGGAAAAAGCCAGAGAATGAACGAGCAAGTCCAAGCAGCTCTGGAGTAGCCAAAGTCCAAACGCACAGAGCTGCTTCAGACAAGCCCTGGCTCGTGCTGGAGGCAGAGGGCTCTGACCAGGCCCAGTATCAGTGCTGGAGAGAGAGGGCTCAGGAGCGGCTCCGGTCTTCATGGTTGCCTACAATCATTTTGCTGTAGAGTTTCTGTTGCTCCTCCTTGAATGTATCTTTCACCTTCTCCCTCTTCAGACCTCCATCCCTGTGAAGAGAGTCATATGCTCAGTGGAGCTACAGGTGTGCGCTGACACGTCAGTTGGGGCTTCTCAAAGCAGCAGGTCCCACACCAGCCCGACAGCTGCACTTGTACCTCAGGCTGCCAAGACACTGCGGGCTGACTGTCCCCAAGGGGAGTTTCTTTCACACCTCGCTTTGCCAGGAGTGGCACCCATGGCCCTGCACAGTGCTCAACATGGCAGCTCTGTCAGAAGTGTGAGATGCTCTGATACGACCACAGCACAACGCCTGCAGAGGCCCTCCACCTCTGAGGCTCTGAAGATCTTAGTGACTGACAAGAGAGGTTCTCAAGATCCACCTGTTTTGCTAGCAGCATCAAGGAACAAGGGCAGAACAAGGGCATCTAAGTGCAAGCCAGAATCACAGAATGAAGCTCTGGTGCCCAGCACACACAGAAGAAGGGAAGATTTGGGTCCTGACTACAGAACAGCAGTTTTGGAGACGTATCTCCATTTCTCCATAGGCCTAATCTGCCCAACGCAAGACGCAAACTTAGCTCTGCAGCCCACAAACACTTATCAGGACCCAGGAACAAGCAATCCTAGCACCAGGAAGAGAAAAGCCTGCCTGGACTCACCAGAGCAGATCCACAAGGCCTCCCTGCCTGGCAATGGCTGACTTCACTCGATTGGCAAACTGGACAGCGTCCTCTTCAGGCTGTGGGAAAATGACACCATGCAGCAGAAGAAAAGGTCCAATCGTGCTGTGGATCAGGTAGGGCAGGCTCAGCTTACTTACCTGCCTGGTCATCGGGGGCAAGTACCAGACACTGCAGACAATGGCCCAGCTGGTCATCATCCTAAGGAGGTAGGTTACCATGCCATATTTGCTGCTGTTCCAAAAGGCATCTCCAAACTGCGGGTCATACTACAGAGGCAGAAGAGCTCATGAAAGTCAGGCAGAGGATGCACCCTCCCTGAGGCTCCGAGTTCTACCCAAAGCCCAGCTATAGGCCAGCCCTCCCCAGTGCACCACATGAAGTAACCTGAGTGTCCCCATGCCCTCAGACCAGGCTGCTGACCCATCAGTGCCAAGACTGAGCCACTAAGACTGAGCTCTCACGCAGAGGACTACTTCTGCTGTAAGAATGTTTGCTTTCTCATACCTTGATGGCTACAGGGTAAACTGTGGCTCCAATTTCAAAGCTCCCCTTTTTGAACATCATCACAGACGTGTTGTTGATGCAGGTTCCTGTAAAAGGCAAGCACAATCTTCTGAACTTCCCCTTGCGAGTCAATTCAGACGTCTAAGCTATGCACCTACACGCATCCAGCAACTGACCCCTAACACTCACTCCAAACCCTGCTCTCTGTGCGCGCAAGAGGTGCAGCATCACTAAGACAGCATATATGACTTGTGCATTCTGGGCTCAGTTAGCTCTAAAATTGCAATGTTCCCTTTGCCTCACTGAAGGCTCTCGAGGCCCGTGGCTGCATAAGCAAGGAAGTAACATAAACAGGGTGCTGTCCCAGCATGCCCTCTCCACCAGGTGCTTCTCTGGCCTCACTCCACAACTCACCTTCTGGAAAGATAAGAATAGGCAGTTTGCTCTTGTCCTGGACGTGCTCTGTAAGCCTAAACAGAAGAGTGTCACCAATTAGCACATGGCACAGGGGCTGTCCTAGCAACCCGCACAGCACACAGTGCTTATCCTTCAGTCACCGAGGACTACCTGGATGCCAGTAACACTGCCACACTCTCCCAATACCCACGAGGAGAGGCAGTGTCCTCACCCAAGGGAAGGGGGCAGCCCCTGTCTTTCCCAGCCTCCAGACCTCTCCCTGCAGCTAGCAACTGTCACACCTTTTGGCGACGAGGTGACGGTCTTTGACCTCTGAGCGTTCAAACCAGACGTGGGGGCAAGCCTTCACCATGGCTCTCTGTATCACACCCATCAGCCCGCCGTGGATTTGACCCACCTGAACAGCATGAGAAGACACAAGTTACAAGACCTGGGCACACTTGAAGGCCAATGCAGCTCCTACAGCTTCATAGCCAAGCCAAGCTGAGGTTCGTCTTTCCACCCCTGTCCCAGTAAGGCTGAGAGACTCTGATTGGAAAGACGCAGCAAGCCCCAGGGTGGCCAAGCTGAAGATGTAGCTTGCTCTTCCATAGAGAGCAAAGCCAAGAACTCTCCTTGCAAAGCGGTGGCCAGAATGCCTTGGTGCTCTGAATTCCAGGCAAACTTGCTGGAAAGCAACGCAACAGGGTATCAGTGCACAGGGTCTGAGAGTTCGTGCAGTTCTGCATGTGCAAAAGCCTCCTTCTGCCCACAATTTGCCCTATGCAATATACTTGCTGCTCCAAAAATACATGTGGCCAGGCCTTGGCAGGCAGAGCTGGGGCGCAGACCTTACCATTGCATAGTAGCCATCGCTGGCAAGGATGATCACGTCAATGGGGGATGTGTGATTGGCCACGCAGATGCCTCCATTTCGGGGTCTGTTTTCTCTAAATGCAAAACAAAGACAGATGAGGGCAGAGGGATGAAGAGGGAGGCCTACAAGAGGCACAGCACAGAGTGGCTAGTGGGGAAGGATGGTCTGCAGCAGGCAGCACTTCCTTACCGGTCATGGTAGGTGATGATAGCTGTGAGGGCACGCACGCAGATTCGGTAACACATCAGGTGGACATGCTTGCTGAGGAACTCTTTACACCTGCAGCCCAGAACAGAGACTATCACCCCCAGCTCCCTGTGACTGTGCCACTTGGCCCAGCTGTCTCAGGCCATGAGATCCAACCGAGACTTCATACGCCCGTAGAAACGCATCTCCTGCTGGGTTTTGCTGTCAGCTTATGACCACTGATTCATAACTCCTGAGAAGCAAACTTAGGCCTTTGTTCTCTTCCGGTTTTATTCCTTTCAGAGCCCAGGGCTGAGAGATCTGCCAAGGGGCTTAATGTTCGTATTTAGGTCCTTTGTTTAAAATTACAGGGTGTCTGTTCCTGACAGGCTACAGATGCCAGGACCCCGTGCCTCATCTGCAGCAGGCAGAACAGACAGGCCTTTCAAGAAAAATTCAGGATTATCAGGTCTCAAATGGCACATGGAGCTGCCCCATCCCTTTTTCTCTCAAAGACCAACTCACCTTCCATTTGGCAAATATCCCACTACTGTAGTACCAGTCACCAACAAACTGATGCCAGTAAACGCCAGGGCGATCCTGCAGAAAGAGGGAAGTTACATGCTAGCAAATCCAGGCCACAGGCCCTGCGCATCACATAGCCGGTCACTCCTGACCGTGCTGAGCAGGGTCCATGGGACTTGAGGACCAGCTGCACCTGCTGCAGCAGCAACAGGCCGCAGCACCACCTCACTGGGCACGTTTCACAGCAGCACTCACCTGAGGGGCAGCAGGAAGCAGTAGCGGATGAGAACACCCAGTCCCCAGAGAACAGTGAGGCGCAGACTGATGTAATGGAAGTTGTAGTTGGTCCTGCTGAGCAGATTCCAGGACTCCAGCTCTTCAGCTGAAAACCTCTTGGTCACTTCATCATCCATGATGGTCTCGATGCCTTTGCGGCAGAAATAGAAGATATCCGAGAGCTCAAACTCAGGGGTGTCCAGGGCTTTGCCACTGCCACTCCGGCGGATCTCCTTGATCTCCTCTTCCAGTGATGTCGGCTCTTTTGCAATGATACCTGTAAGAGGCCACGGGCAGCTCTGAGCAAAGCGTGACTTGCCCGCTCAAAGACAGCTGAGAGCCAGGGTTTCCCTTCCGTCCTCCAGCCCAGACAGGAACAAACCAGTCCTCCCAGCTACCTAGACATGAAGCAAGCTCCAGGTGCCTCATGCACTTGATCTCTCCATAGCCACCTAGCTAATCCACCTGCAAGGAGAGGGTTTCCCACCATACCTCAGCTGCTCACAGACACTACATTTACCGCAGCTCCCATACAGAAATTTGAACTTCATGTGTGCCCACGCAGGGCACGATCTTACCATTGACATAGGGCTTGTATAACGGATGGTTCTTCTCCTTGGCACCACGCTCTATTCTCAGTGTTGCCCACTGCAAGAGACACACATGGCAATCAAGATTGTCAAAGCCTGTAGCTCCACTTCAGAATTCCCGTTTTACAGTTGGCTTTCAGGGAAGACCACAGTTAATGGGAGATGAGATGAAGGCAGGAGGCTTCCGTACAGAACTGAGTGTGTCATGAACACGCAACTGAACTGAGGTGGAAGCAGAGACTGGGTTGGGAAGAAAGTTCTTACAGCAGAGATTTGTCTACAGTGGGGCAAGAGGACTGATGGGGAGGTGACCAGCACCTAGGAAAGCCTTAATACGCAGCACACATGAGCGTGCCATTCTGCACAGCAGGGCCCCAGTGGAAGAATGAGCACCAGAAGATGGAAGAGTGCTCAGTGGTGAGATGGCACAGCAAGATTTTCTGCAGCCTCTGTGTCCTGAAGGCTCTGCTGTAGCTTGCACGTGGTTACCACTGCACAACCTCCAGGGGGCCCCTGCATCCTGCAGGCCCTCCTGCTGGAGCAGAACGTGACACGGCTCAGGAAGCAGGTCATGGGACTGGCACTATTTTCCCATCCTGATTTCCTCCAAACTCAAAGCAGACAACATGTTTTCAGGTTGCTGCTATACACATCAGGCCAGTCGCATGAGGGCATGTGATCCTTCCCTCCCCAGTTCAGCTAACAGCTGCTACTGCTTCTCAGTCCAAAAGAGCAGCAGCAAGCACCCTCAGACAGTGCTCCCGCAGCCAAATCCCATGCCCAGACTACTTGTCATCCACTGAAATCTCTTTTCTCAGCTACTTCCCAAGGGAACCAGGAAAAACTGCAGGCTGGATTTCTGACCAGTCTTCCTGCCTGTCCTCCAAGTAACCACCCCCGTGTCACTCTCCTGCATTATACAAGCCTGGGAGAGCAAGTTCACGAAGGCAGACTTGTGCAACATGCTTATTGCTCCAAGCCAGCCGCTCCATCAGGGACCTGTGAAGAAGCAGAAACTGCTGGGAACTCCAGGGTTCCCAGTCTCAGCCCCTGACACCACCAGATGAGGAGGCAGTGATGTGGGAATACTAAGTGTGGGTGGAGAGTCCAGCTCATCTAGCAGCTTCCTCTGCCAGCAAAAGGAACTGCAGGACTGCAGAAGATTGTCCAGAAGCTGCCATCCCAGGAGAAGTCAGAAGAGGAGCTCTGACCCAGCAGGAGCTGGGAAGCCTGAGAAGAAGGCACTCCTGGCCAGCCCAGCACATCTCCCTCTGGATAGTGACCGCGGTGGCAGAAAACCCAGACTGACATCCGCCAAGTACCAGGCAGGTCCCCCTCAGCACCAGCTCAGGTGCGTGGCTGCCACCCCAGGCCCCAGCACCCTGGATGGGCCCCTTAGGTTGCCAGACTCAGGTACTGCCCCTCAGGCCAGGGTTGCAACACTGGCCTTGAGAGCCTAGAAAATATTTCTTGAGAATAACACTCCCCAGGCATACATAGCTCAATGACCAGCCCCAGTCGCTGAGTTTTCCATCAATCTGTGAGCAGTTCTGCCAGAGTGCTCTTCTCTCCCACTACAAAGATCCTTTGATAAAAGCTGAAAGAGATTTCAAAGTCTTTTCAGAAAAATAGTTTCAAAATTGAACACCAAAACATGTTGAGAGTAAATGTTCCAGAACTGAATTAAAGAAAGGAGAGAAGAAAAAAAAAAAAAGTAAAGTGAAATGTTCCGTTTTGGATAAACCAAAACTCTTATGTATTTTTCCTCTCAGTTCAGTCACTAAATTTGAAGCCAGGGTTTCAGACATCTGTGTTAATGAAGCACTGCACAATGCCCTGGGACTCCCCACTCACACCGCAGGGCTGCCCTCCCAAGCCAGCCACTACAGAGATCGTCCCAGGAAAAATCAGCCCTGCTCAAGCAGCAGCAGCTGCACCGAACACTGTAGCAGTCTGAACTACACATATAAGAGTCTGAAACTTCCCTACTAAGCACAAGGCAACCCTCCTCCTTTTCCCTGGGCTGGCAGCGTGGGGTGGTTTGGGTTTTATCTATTGGGAATTTGGCAAAAATTCTGGTCTCACCAGGGACTTGATTCAAGGAGAGGTGCTGGTTAAGACAGCTCAGAAAATAACTCTGCAAAGGCAGGCAGGGAAACAGCATAACCCCAACTTGGAAAATTCCACTTGGCTTCTCCGTGTCAGGAGGGGCAGCGAGGGCTGCTGGTCGTCCTCAGGCCGCAGGTCCAAATGTGGCTGCTGGGCTCAGCAGATAAGCAGGCGGCACTCCAGGACAGAAAGGTCTTGAAAGTTCTGGGTTCTGGCCACAGACTGCTCAAGGTTCACACCACAGGAAGTCCCGCCTTGCTGCCTGCTTTTGCTTCATCCAAATGTACTGGAGATAAGCAGCCCACTGACTGCAGCCTCGTCCCTCCCCATCGTGCTCTACACCCCTTTTGGCTTCTTTCCACATCAAACTGCACCAGCACTCAGCCTTGCCTGGGACATTAACCCACCCAAGCACACACCTCCTCCCAGCACATCTGCAGCTGTACAGGACAGCTGCACTATTTGCATACTTACTGCCTGTGCTATCCTGTCCTACTACTTTGTCTGAAGACTTAGTGGCTTAATTACAGGAAAAAAAAAATAACAGCCCGTGATCATTAGTCCAATAAATTGCATTTGGCTGAGATGACTCCAGCAGGTCATCTGGCACCAGCGCGTCACCAGCAAACCAACCTCCTGCCCCGGTCATCTACGATGTTCTGCTGAGGGGCAAAAGCCTCTCCTCCTAGCACGACTATGCTTGACAAGACCCCTGTAAACACTCTCCAACACTCAAAATTTTGAGAACATGACTTACCTGAAAGATCTTTAATAATGTTTTCATGTAAACCTTGCGGATGCCAAAGGAGACTCCAAAAATTGCTGGCACAATGATGAAAACCAGAAGCAGAGTGAAGAGGACAGTTATGGAAATCCCCAAGAGATTAACAACCAGGCTGTCAAAGGGGAGCAGGAGGAACATGGTGAAGGGCCTAAGCAAGGCTGGCGCCCTGCAACCCTGCAGCCAGGCAGGAAGGCTGCCCACAGCAGTTAACCAGTCCTGCTATTATTCAGCAAAAGTCTTACACATGTACCGAGTCCGCAGCTGCTCACAGACCCCATTCCAAAGTTCACATCTTTTTTGGGCTCTGCAAGAGAGGGAATGCAACAGGATCAGGGAGAGCGGTTGGGAAAACAAGCAAACAGACTGCCAGGAGCCCCAGGGAGTTCAAACAGCGCAGGCTGAGGAGCTCAAAGGAGATGCAGCATGCAAGCAAGTTCCTCCATGGGTCCGCAGCAAGTACTGTCGTGAAACAACGGTGTGAATGGATATTCTCCCAAGGTGCCGCTGAGCAAGTCCCGCCGTGGAGCAGCTTGTAAAGACGCCAGCAGTAGAATACCCCTCTGGCTGCTGAGAGCATGCAGTATCTCTTCACAGGGACGAGGTGGAGTCCATCCCTGAGTCCGCATTGGAGGAGATCGAGGGAGTTGGCACTTGCAGGAGCCTACTGTATGTGGAGCTATTATTGTTCTTTCCGCGAGGACGCAGGCACTGGCGCAGATCCTTGCATGATGCCTGTAACAAGTTTAAATCCAGAGGCCCCAGGCATCCACTCACGTTGAAGGGTCGTAACAGACTTAAACGAAGCTCGTGTCCCTGGAAAACTCTTCAAACAGCGAGTTGGCTTCTTGGCAGACTAGGCACTCGCATGTCACCAGCACTAGCAGAGGAAAGAGAAACCAAAGTCAGGCAAGTCGCACAACTCTGAGAGACGTCAACTTGGAGAGGGTGGCAGGAGGCCAGGGACAGCGGGCTCTGAACTGTCAGAGGCAGTGCTCAGGCTGAGGACACATCACCCCGAGCAGCTCCGTGGGCACAGCGGACTCAGACCGCCACTCCAGCTACTGCCCTGCACCGCCACAGATGCACATTCTGCACTTTCCTCCCACCCAAACCTCAGACTGAGCAGCTGCATCTAGAACCACCCTCAGAGCGCAGGATGTCAACAGTCTCTCTAAGCAGGTCCCAAATACAGGAGAGGAGCCAATGGAGCGACAGAAGATTCCTCTGAGTGACGAAGACCTTACCGCCCCTCTCACGTCGGAGGAATCCGAGAGCAGGGAGCCAGCCAGGTCCCAGATTCCTAGGCAGGAATCACTTCCTCTGCTCCCGTACGCAGGTTCCCGGGGCGCGGCTCACCCTCTGCTGCTTTACGAACAGTTCATGACAGGAAGCTAGCCCAAGGGAAGAATTACTGCCGATGATTAGCCAAAGTGGAACTCGCCGGGGCACGGGGACCAGGCAAAGGTCAACAACCGACACCACGGCTCTTAGAAGGCGATGCCCCTGGCAGAAGCGGCACGCGGGAGGCCAACGCGGGCTGCTAGAAAGAGCTCAGAGGAGAACGCCCTCCGGACGCTGCCTTCGCCTGCCACCGGAGGGCACGAGCCTGGGCCTGAAGACGGGCTGGGACAGGCACTTGAGAAGTGCACGCGGGCAGAGGCTGGGCAGGCCCCGCTGCTCCCCCGCAGGGCGCGTTGCAGCCGCCGGCTCCGCAGCGTTACCCGCCGGCAGCTCCGCTCCTGCCCCAGGGGCGCACGGCGCCCGTCCGAGCGGCTCCCCGGGGGAGGCAGCTCCGCAGCCCCGCACGGAGCCGCCCGTCGGGCCGAGCCCGCCGCTCGCCAGCCCGGTTCGCGCGCTGCCGGCCGCCCGCCGCCCCGAGACGGGCTCAGGGACCGCGGCACGCCCCGGGCGGCGCAGGGCCGGCGGCCGCGAGTACCGCCCCCCGGGCCGAGGCGGGCAGCCCCCCTCCGGCTGCGGCCGCCGGGACCGCCCCGCCCCGCCCCGCCCGGCGCTGAGCCTGGGCCCGGCCGCCGGAGCCGGGGCGGGCGGCGCCGCGATCGCGGCTCCCCGGGGCCCGGCGCGGAGCCTTACCGGAGACCGCCCAGCGCCACGGCAGGGCCGGGCCGGCCCCGAAGCCCTCGGCCGCTCGACGGGGCCGGGCCGGGCCGCACCTCCCCACGCGCGGGGGCGCTGCGGCGCGGCCCGCACCGGGCGGGGAGGCCGCGCTCCTGCCGGTTAACGGTCCGCGGCCGGGCCGGGCCCCGCGCTGCCGCCCCGTCCCGCCCCGCCCCGCCGGCCGTCCGCAGCGGGGCCGCGTCCCGCGCCGCCCCGTACCGAGCCGAGCCGCCCCGCCCCGCCCGGCGCTCACCTGCCGCCACTGCCGCCGGGCCCGGCCCCGCCCCCGCCACGTGCCGTGCGCGCCCCCGCCCCGCGCGCTGACGCCAGCGCGGTGCCCGCGGGGCCGCGCACGTCGCAGGGCCCCGCCCCGCCGCAGAGCCGCAGCCGCTCTCGCCCCGCGCCGCCTTTATTGAGCCCGTCACAGCCCGGCCGCGCCGCGCCCCCCCCGCCCCGGAGGGCTCCGGGCCCCCGGGGCAGCCTCGCTCCCCGCAAGGCACTCGGGCGGCATCCGCCCCCCGGTCCCGGTCCCATCGCCGGCTGTGGGTCGCAGCAGCCCGTCCGTCCCGCTGTCCCTGCCCCTCACGGCAGCGGTGCCTGCAGAAGGTACCGACGGGAATCGCACCCGGAGCAGCTCCCAGGCGGTGCGGCAGGGCCAGCCTTGAAGGTCCCGTGAAGAGCGGCAGCTGCTCGCCCAGCGGCAGGCCGGAGGTGTGAAGGAGCTAACAAACTGTGAGCGGCACCTCCCGCTGCTGGCCCCCGCCCCAGTGAGCCCCACACCACAGCATGGACGTGGAAGGAAGGGACCTACGCCTCTCCACCCGCTGCTTTCCTACCAGTAAGGGGCTTGAGTCTCTGAGCGCCGCCAGGTCTGCAGGTGAGAGAGGACAAGGGCGGCAGCCCGGGAGGCGCCGAGATGCTCCCGGGCCCCGTTGGCACTCTTCACGGCATGGGAGGGAGGGCGGATCACGCCCACATGGCAGATCTTGTAGTTCCTCCCATGGTTGTTGTCCCAGTGGGTCTTCTGCCCACACTGAAAGGAGATGCAGAACTCTGTGGCCCTGCGGGAACTGGATGACTTGGGCAGTGAGAGCTCGAAGGAGAAGGTGTCTGTGTCAGCCGAGCCATATGTGCTATGCATGTACTGGCAGGAGATGTCTCGGAAGCTCTTCCAGCCATCAAAAGTGATGCGGACCGTGACTTTCTTCTCATACTCGATGTTTCTGACCTTCACCGTCCCTGACAGGGCACGGTCCTGGACCAGGCAGCTCTCCAGGCAGACCAGGTTGCTGTGCAGGCGGCTGCGGAAAGCCGCATAGTCTGAAGAGGGCTGTGGGAAGTCCAGCACGTACCTGCAAACTTCTGGGCGTGAGTCCTGCAGCCTGGGTCGGAAGCAAGCGAGGTCTGACAGGGCATGCTGCAAATCACAGAGGTCCTCCTCGATCTTTGAGAAGAAACGGACGGCTGTCAGCGAGAGCCCTTTCATATCAGCAAACACGACCCTCTTCTTCTTCTGGCTCTTGGAGCTCTTGGTGCTATCTCGCCGCTCAGGCTCGTGTTCCACGCTCAGCTTCTGGTTGAGACAGGAGCGGAGAGGTTTGCGCGCCCGGCTGCCCCGCAGCTCCTCGTAGGAGTTCAGCAGCTTGCGGATGGGGGGCGAGTGGCCCAGGCAGAGCCGCACGGCCAGGTCCACGGGCATGGCTGGGGGGGCGACGGCCCGCGCGCTGTACACCTGGAAAAGCCTGGAGGTGAAGAAGGGTCAGGCAGTGAGCCCCGGCTGCCGGGTGGCAGGGACCCGGGCGCCGTACCCGGCCCCAGCCCGCGCCCTCCCTCCGCCCGCCCCGCCCGCGCTCACTCGCCGCAGCTCATCGCGCCCCGGCCCGGCCCGGCCCGGCCCGGCCGCTCCCTCCGCCGCCGGCGCCGCGCGATGAATGGGGCCGTGGGAGCGCCCGCCGCCGGGACGCCGCGCGGCAGCCAATCGGCGCCGGGGCCGCGCCTGCGAGCGGCCAATGGCGGCTCGGCCCCGCCCCGCCCGGCCCCGCCCCGCCGCCCGCCCGGAGCCCCCGGGCCGTGCCCGAGCAGCGCCCGCGCGCAGGGCTGGGCCCGCCCGGACCCCCGGGGGCGCGGGGCACGAGCGTCGGGGCGACCCCGGCCGCCCCGCACCCCCTCCTAGCGGCCCCGCGCCCCGGCGGCGCCCCCGAGCACGGCGGGGTCGTCCCGGGTAGGGAGCGCCGAGCGCGGCCTCCCGCCGGGCGCCGCCACGAAGCGGGCCGAGGAGCGCGGGAGCGGAGGAAGGCGCCGCGCGCCTGAGAGCCGGGCGTGCTCCCGGGAGACGTTCGCTGAACGGTCACGGCCCAGGGGCAGCCACGAGCCGAGCAGCGAGCAGCGCTCCCCTCGTTTCGCACGGCAGGCCTGCGCTGCTTTTGCACCCAGCTCCTTTCGGGTGCTGGCTTCAAGACAGCCGTTGCCGGGGCGTCCCCGTTCACGGAAAATCCCAGACTCACCCCGTATCAAAACAAACCTATTGCGGAAGCTTCTTGCCCCTGGCTCCTTGCCCTGAAAAAGAAGACGCCGTGGCATGCCTGACGTTCATCTTCAGAACCACCTTCACTGCTCAGCTCCCGTGTGACTCCTTGACAGAAAAGACCGTCACCTAAATCAGATCACCCCTGCCCCGCACTACCTGCTAATCTCTCCAGAGCTGTCTAGCCATTTAGGTTAAGCAGACCTGATTTTTCCTGCTGACAGCACAGATCTTGATCAGCTCATGACACAACCCATCTATCAATATTTATACACGGCTTCCCACTGCCACTGTGTCTGAACGTCTTCAGCACAATGCAAGATCTCTCTCTCTGGATGACCAGAAGCGAGCTTGAACTGTGTGTGTGGCTGGCAGAAATCTGCAGGTCAGCCCTGCCCTCAGTCTGCAAAAACATCAGAAAAAAGCCAGAGCCAAAGCTGTCTGCTCCCCTGGAAGGATGTGTGGCATTCGGGTCACTGCGGGTCAGACACTCCTGTCTGGGGAGGAGCACGGCAGAGCCCTTTGCGGATAACCAGGAGCCAGACGCACTTGTCTGGCTGGGCCTGCGGGAGCTGTGTGGCATTTATTCCTGCCCAGTGCTCGTTGGTACCAGCTCCCCAACCCGGTCAGCATCAGGATGGATTCGTCTGATGGGCCTGTTAAGCCCATGCCTAGGCCAGAGAGCTCTGCTGTCAGCACACACCTGCGATCCTGAGCCAGAAGCCTTGAGCTGAAGCCCTGGCTGGCAACCGGGCTCAGGCCAGCACTGGAAGCAGTGCTCCTTGTTTTTGAGGCTGGCCTCGGACACAAGCAGGGTCACGTCCTTCCACACAGGTCAGGTGGAGGACAAGCCACGTTGTACCCACTCCTGCAATGGGTAACTGTGGCTGCATCCGCCCAAGTTACAAACCCAGGCAACATCTTCCCAGGGTCATGACAGCAAATTAACCCTTCTTCCCTGGAACTAAGGGCTCTTCCTCATGGTCTCGTAATTTGTCTGCTTCTGAACCTTTGAATACTCAAAACGTTCCCTGCAGAATTTCCACCCGCTTCCCCACTGTGACTTTGTGTAGGCATTTATTCCTACTTACTAAAGAATGATCATCCTCACTGAATTACATGCTAGTGAGATCATTTTCCTGTAGATACCCTAGAAAAAAGAAACAATCACCTTTTGATTGCTTTTTTTCTAGATGGTTTTCAGAGGAACAGCCCCCTTGATATCAGCTCTAATACAGATATTTCTCAATTCTAGGAAAGACTCTGTCAAACAGCACAGCAACCTATGGCCACAGTGAACCAGGGCAGTGGAAGAAAAAGCCCACCGAAGTGCCAGGGACAGGTTCTTCATGCGGCTGGGGCCCCGGGGAAGACAGCCACCCTGTGCACGGCTGTGATCGGTTGCGTACTAGAGGATTGCATACGATCGCATACGTAAGCACACACAACACAGGCAGTGAGTCAGTTCCCAGCAGTTTCTTCCCAAGAACCATCCTTTCATCACATCCTCTCAGGCTGACGGCACGTATTCTACTTCAGTGACTTGGGGAAGTTGACACAGACATGGAAGAGGCTTCCTACTAACGAAAGCACTTGCTCCACCTTTCTCTTGCACTCAGGAGTAGATCCGGCTCAAGCTGGGAAATCACAGCTCGCCACCAGTGCCCTCTCTGTGACCTCTTCCACCACCCACCTACTTTGCATTTAAAGCTAATCGCTCAACTCAGTAAACCAAGCTGTCTACACCTTGGAAGGAACAGAGAATAGGGGATCTATTTCAGCCCAACAGCAGACCTTGGAGAAGCTGTTCCCACTCAGTGCATTCTCATCACAGGCACAGACTAAGGTGGATTGACCACCGAGTCTTTTTCTCCATCTAAAAGTACAAGCCAAAAGCACCTCTTCCTTGACAAGGTTACAGATGTTTCCCCTTCCCCCAGCACAGATGAGGAAACAGAAGCACTGTGTTAGCAGTGAGACAGTATCCAGTCCCGGAAGTGTCCGGGTACTTATTTATGGAAGGACCCAAATAGCAGACAGTAGCATTTTCAGGTAGGCCTAAACTTAATCTGTTAGCCTGATTCCAACCTATTAGCCATTTTCAAAAATCCTGCACAGCCTGCGATGATGCTGCCATGTACCAGCTTTCACACTCCAGAAAGGAGCTGTGCTGCAGGCACTCTAGGAAAAATCAACTCTGGTGGAGATTTGGCTACTAGAAGAGGGCAGAGGCCCCTTTCACTCACACTGCTGCAGCCACGTGCTGCCCGGACAATTGTTCAGTCAAACTTAATAGGGCCAAGGAGAAAGTCTGCCAGACACGCCGCCTAGACGTTCTCCAAGCAGCTCTTCCAGAGCATGTTTTGCAGCAGCAGATTAACAACGACTTTGAACGGGAGCTTCAGTCACCTCTGTGAAGCTGCCTGGGCTGGGTACAATCCAGGAATGGGCAGGGTACAATCCAAAGCCCTTTCCTGGGGGCTGCGCGGAGGTATGCGCTACTGATTCCTAAGGATTAAACCCAGCTTCCTCTTAACATCTATACTTAAACGAATCTTCTTTACCTAAATGGATTCATTAGGAACACTATAAAGCACACATGCAAAGCCACTCACACTACAAGATGCACTGTGTCACACCCTGCCTGGCAGAGAAAGGGGAGTGTCAGAGGAGCACCAGCCTGCTCCCCACAGACCATGATGCAGGGAAGACCCTGAGCTGAAGGAAAATGAGCCACAGTCTGTTCATGCACTTGGCAGGCACTGGGCTGCATAGCAGGGGACTAGGAGAGGCACGCAAGGGTCAGCAGGGCAGGAGGAGTTTTTGCTCTGTGACTAGCACCAAGAAATTGCTCATCTCCCCTTCCCCAGCAGCTGTTTCAGCAGAAGGCAGCTTGACCGTTTCTACCCTCACAAATGCAAACAGCAGCTGCAGCAGAACTCCACACTTTCTGGAGGGAGACTTCAGATTCAGAGTGCACACAGCAGAAAGCTGCTTTCACCTGACCCCATCATTACAGGGACTCCATTTTAGTGAAACTAGTCACCACTATTCTTAAATAAGGCGTCCTGGCAGAATATGCCCTCTGCCATGTAACTTTGCAGCACCTGGTTCTAGAGATCCAGGTCTCTCTGTGCAGGGAGCTGAATGCTCTGCTGCAGAGATCAAATACAAAGTGCTAGCCTTAGAGGAAGCAACATGAACAACACACAAAGCATAGATGGTGAGGCAAAACCAAGACTACTTCTATTCTCATCCTGCAACAAGAGACTGTTCTGGGAAAGCTCTGCCAGACTTGTGCTGCAATATCATTCTGAACACGAAAGCACCACAAGCTTACAGAATTCCTCAGAGTTCTTCCAGTGTTCAGCTGCTGATCGTGCAGACCATCCTGTACCAAGGGCCTTACTTGTCCTGAAGTTCACTGAGAAAGGCAGCCTTGAGCTTGAGGATTAACTGTAACAGTGGTGTAATCTCTCTGAAGTCTGTCAGCCCAAAGGAGGAGGTCAGAAAAGGCCAGAAAAGCAGGAAGGCCTCTCATCCCCCTTGCTGGACTTGATCAACAAGGATTTCAAGAGGTGAAATAGCAGCACTTCAGTCTTCAGTGCAGGAGCTACTTTGGTGTTGGCTTTGAGCAAAGCCTGTGCACGTAGCAAAACAGTGAATGGAGTGAAATGCAAATTTTACATGGGCAGTATCAAGACCCCGTGAGCATGAACCAGTTGCTCTGGTTAGAGAGGTCTGTGACAAGCGTTCAAACACTGCTTGATATTTCCAGAGCTTCCATCATGATTGCACCATTCGCAATCTCAGAGAAAACACAGATGCCCAAGGCTCCTGTAGACACTCCTTCCAAATCCAGGCCTACTCTGCAGGCAAATCTCAGATACCTGTAATGGCAAGGGTGGATATTTTATGAGAATAGTGCTATTGTTACCAAAATGCCTGGATAAATCAGTGTAATCAGCCATGTTAGAAGGGGGCTTGTGGACGACTGTGTCCACACTGGGACGCAAGCTGCACAGGACTTTCCAAGGAAGGACAGACTTGCTGTTTGGCCTTCATAACTATCCTTCAGAGGAGACACACTGAATTCCCAAGTTCATCTGTGTCTCCCAGCCAATATTTTCAAAAAGACAACAAGAAAATACTTGGTAAACTCTGTAACCTCCCTTCCCACTGCAGATAACAAGCTAATGCTAAGCACCCCTCACGTGATCCTGGGGCTGTCCCCTGCTTGCCCGTGACATTCTCTTTGCTCTACCTGAGCTGCAGTTTCATCCTTAACTTGCTCCCAATCCTTTCTGCTCCCTGTGCGATAATCAAAATTTGCTCTGCCAGCAAATACCTTCACGTGTGTTGTTCTTTTGCTCAAGGGATCATGTGGCAAATGTGGTGCAGAAGTATTCCCCCCAGTTCACCTCAGAGCAATCGGGCACTTGCACAACAACCAGGGTTGCATAGACCCTGTGAAAAGATCAAAGCCGATGGGGGAAGGTGGAGTTTACACAACTGGTTACCACACCATTTGATCAGCCAGTTCCCACCTGACAGCCTAAATTCAAAGAACAGTGCTAAACTGGGGCATGGATGAACACACAGATGTTTTAAGATGTAAGTTTAAAAAAGAGGGCATCCTGGGATTTACAAAGGCATTATTTACCTTTGAGGACAGATGTGCTCTGTCCACATCTGGTGTCAGACCAGCCCGAGATCTGGAGAGACGGCACCTACACTCGTCCCTCCCTTGGGACTCAAGAGGGACTGTGGCAAGGCTCCACCAAAGCCTTGTTGGAAGGAGTGCTGTGACACAGACCACCCTTGCTCAGCAGCTCTGGGCAAAAGGAGCCCGGATGTACTGTAAGCAATTAAGAGTTTGATTAACTGTGGGGGCAACGAGCCCCTCCGCATCTGTAGAGGAGAAGACATCTTGCTGGTCTACTTGGATGCTCCCAAGGGTGCACCCCCCGGCTGTAGCAGGGCGCACGGCCTCACCGCGCCGTCCCGGCGCCACCTGCCGGCCCAACGCGCCGGCAGCCGGCTGTCACCGCGGCCCTGGCTCGGCACCTACCGCCGCTCAGATGAGCTGCACTGCTCCAGAGGCCACCAGAGGGGCGATGGTCTTGTAGCGGATCAGGTGTTGTGAGCCCTCCTCCAGATCGATGGTGTACTCCCTGCAAGAGGCAGGTGTGCAGTTAAGCTGCTTCTCCTCGTTCGCTGCTTTTGGAATCCTGCCTGCTGACATGCACCGTCTGTGGGAGGATCACCTACCTCTGCTCATCAGTCTCCGGCTCGACCAGGATGTTCTCCTGCCTCTCCAGCACCCTCAAGAAGACGAAGGAATCCAGGTTGGGCTTTGGGACTGTGGAAACAATGGGTTCAGAGCACAGACTCAGCACTCACTCACGTTCCTCTGCAGGATGCTCAGCTAAGAAAGGGGAATTAGGGACAACAAACGCAAGGCCAGTAAAGGGAATGCTAGACAATTCTGACCAGGGGTAGGGTGCGCTGCCTCCATTTAAGACAACACTGGATTGCAGTGGTCAGCACATGCTCTGACAGAAGCACGAAGGGACAGCAGCATTAAGCCATGTACTACACAGCAGAGCAATGTGAGGATACTGTCACCAGACAATGTTTGCTTCTACTGAGCACCAGCTAGAGAACTAGTTCTTAATACTGCATGCTCCCCAGAGCTTTCCCCACACCTCTTTTGCTATAATTTTCTGGATTATCCCAGAGTTTGGCTGTACTCACCTGATTTTAAGAGGGACACTTTCTGCAGGTTGGGTGGCATGTGTTTTAGGGCCACATTTTTTAGGTAAGTCTCTGTGTTTGCCATGTACCTGAAAAAAAAACAAACGTCAGAACATCTACTGATTAAGTCAAATGTAAATTTGCCTAGAGAGCATTGATTCAAAAATGCCAAAAGGTGACATCCCCTGGTCCTGTGATTGCTAGCAACTGCCTGACAGTAACTGGCTCGGATGCCAAACACAATGCAGACTCAGAAGAATTATTTCATTTCAGCTCTTTCCTTGTGCATAAGGAAAGCTCCCGCTAAAACTTAACTATACTGCAACCCTGTCTAAGGCTAGCACTCTGAAGAACTGTTCAGTGAAACACAAGGATGAGTCTTGTAACCCATGCAAAGGGAGGGAGATGCATCCAAAAGCTACTCACTCTTTAGCAAAGGCAAACTCCTCCGGGGATAGAATGGAAGGCTCCCCTTCAGCTCGAGACTTCTCCTTCTCCAGGACATGGGGAAAAAACTTCTCTATCTGGTATTGGAAGAAAAATCCCAAAGAATAAAACACAGCTCTCCTAAAAGTTCAGTGACTACAATCCCCACCCTTCAGATGCTTCCCCTACAGGAAGTCACCCACTCCTGAACAGCAGACAAACCTGACCAAATACCTGCTTCTGAATTAACAACAATATGGTCAGCTGGGGTCTCCAAGCTGCACAGGCATATGTGTACATGGCAGAACAGACAAACGTTTAATTGTGCCACCCTGGGTTTAGATGCGGTAACAGAACACCATAGCAATGCTGTGATTCTCCTTCATCACAACAGAGAATTGTGCCCAAGGAATGAAATCTTTTGGGTTGCACCCAAGATGAGAAAGAAAGAGAGCGAGCTTTAAAAAAGCGTCTCACTGTAGCAGGTGGTATTTTATGGGTAAGAATCGCTCCTGAAGTCACCCTTTTCTATCCCCTCTGCAGCACAAGAAAGCATTACCTTCACAAGCCTACACCGCAAGTAGCTGCTGAGCACGTAACGGATCCTTTCAATCTCCATGCGATGGACACTGACCTTTAAGTCTCCTGCCTTTGCCCGTTTCAGGTTTGACTCCTTAAAGAAAAAAGCAAAGAAAAATTAAAAGGTTCAAATACCAAACAACAAGAAACAGAGCGCAAGGAGGTCTTTTTGCACATAGGGGCAACAAAACCACCTGCAGCTCCTCCTGATGCCACAAAGCACTGCCTCCCTGCATCCCCCAACCCTTTCCTCACGACAAACTCTGCGAAGCAGCTCAGGACTGCCCCATCTCAGGGACCGAGGAGCAGGCAGTCCGGGCGCTCCCAGGGAGACCCGGTCACACATTTGCTGGGCCAGCGAACCTCGGCCTCCCCGTCCCACCGCCTCGACCCAGCAGAACCCACCATGTGGTCCAGCTGCTCCACAACGCACTCAACGATCTCAGGCTTGCTCTCCAGCAGCTCCGGGGCAAACTTCTCGTTCAGCCAGGCCTAGAAGAACGCACGCTGTGAGCAGCGGCCAGGAGCACGCCCGCCCCGCGTCCCAGTCCCCAGAGCGGCCGGGAACGCGCCTCAAAAACGGGGTAAGAGGAACCCGGCCCGCGGCCCCCGCCCGGAGAGCCCAGCCCAGGAAGCCCAGGGCTCGTTCCTCGGCCTCACCCCAGTCCCCGCTACCTGCTCCAGGCTGCGGATGAGCTGCGCCGGGGTGAGCACCAGCTCCTCGCTGCCCCCCTCCGCCTCCGGTCCCTGCCCCCCGCCGCCCCCCGCCGCCGCCGCCGCCGCCATCCCGCCGCGGCCGCGAGCGCACGCGCGGCCCGGCCCCAGGGCGCGCCCGCCCCCCGGCAGAAGATGGCGGGCGGGGAGCGGCTCCGTCAGCGCCCGGCAGGGCAGGGGCAAGCGCCGGAGCTGCCCGAGCCGGGTCTGTTCGCACCCAGGACCCTGCTGCTCACCCCCAAAAAGCCCCGCAGTGCTACTTGATGCAAAACAGTGCTACCAAATACGACACGGACACAGTTTAAGAAAAAATTTACTAATCCATTAGTACTTCTGCCAATATTGCAACAGATGTGAAAGGCAAACAGTTACAGTTTTAGAAAAACACATTTTATACAATTAAAATATGAAACAAATCTCAAAAAAAAATCAGTGGCTGAGTAATAAGCCTGGAATTTCAGATCCAGTATTAGCACCTACAGTACCACCAAAAGCCAAAACACTTGATCTATTCTGCGGAATTTTTCTGTTTCTAAATTCAAGAATTCCTTCCACGATTGGACAGTGGTGCTCAGCACCAGGACATCCTTGCTTTGATAATGGAAAAGGATACAAGAGAAAAGTATCAAGCCAACCCAGTTTGTAAGAACTTAACTTTAGCAGGTATTGCTGAGGAATGTCAATGCATGGGAGATGCTAAATAATGCACAGCTCTACTCTTCAATAGTGTGTCAGCAGACAGAGTTAAGACACCATCTTATACAACATCTAAGTTTGTCAAATCAGTGTTTTCCTATAAATTATATATAATAAATCCATAAAGAAACAGTTTTACACTTCACATATTAATCGGAGTAGGGTAGGAATTGTTTATTGGTTCAGCATCCATTTTACTGTACTTACTGTTTTATGCATGAATAGACCCCCCTCTTCTGATGAGCATTGACAGATGCAATAGCAACATATACACAGTAGTAGAAAAAACATTAGTATTAAAGTCCAGCTATTCCTCCCCCTTCTAGGAACAGCCAAAACATTAAAACAAGAAACACTTTGCCTTCTAGTTTTCCACGAGAATCAGCATGGGAAGCTTAAAATGCTTGTTGCCTTGAGTCACTTCTCTCCAGGCAGAGGCACTGCATATCCCCTCACTGCAATACTGAACAGGAGGGAAGGCCTTGTTTCCGGGAAATTCCCAACTCTGACTTGTAGCTTTCCAAAGCCCGACTGATGTACAGAAAGGTTTAATAACTAGGGAGGAACAGCACTGCACTTACGTGACTAAAACTAGATTTCTGTTGGGCCAAGCGCCTGGTTTCTTTCAGAAGAGAATGCAGCTTTATCACTTCTTTTTCTTGAAAAAACTAAGAAATAATCTCATTGCTTAAAAATTTGCCACAAAATGGATGCTGATCAGCTGGGTCACCCCATGTGGAACAGAGTTTTAGGAAGTTAGTCCTTGTAGTAGATGGCACTGTGGATCTGGCAGCAGAGAGAAGAATGATGCTCTAAAGTAGGAGGTAGGGGAACTTTGATACAGCAAGTCCACTGTTGAGCTATCTGCTAGAAAAGAAGTTTCATATTATTAGAAACTTTTAGAAAAAAGTGTACAAGCCTTTACATAGATATATTGTGTTTTCTTAGAAGGCACACAGCAAGAAAACTAGGCTATGCAACAGAATATAGAAGCTCATCTTCTATCTGCTTGGAACCAATAAGGTAAAATGCAATTACTCATACTGATTTGTTCAGGATTCTAGGGCTAATAATAATAACTCCTAGGCAAAACACCTCAATTTCACAAGTGCTGGAAACACAGCAGCTTTTAAAGTAGAGCTCGCTACGAGGCATCTCTAAAAACAGGAAAAAGTTCTATCCTTCACAGCATTAAAGGAAGAGCAGTCACTATTATAGCACCATCAATGATTTCTCTTGAATATTTCTTAATCTCTTATTCCATTAGTCTGAAAATTATTCAGTGATCCAAATAAGAGCTTAAATATTGTTCTATTTTAAAGTCTAGATTTAAGGGTAAGCCTTAAGTTTGTCTACAATAATACAGCACAAGTTAGGTTTATATGTATTTGCACAAACAAGACCTGAATTTGTTAATTTTGTTAAGTTTTATACCATCTGAACTGTATTAACATTAAGTGACACAATGCCAAGTATGGATATTTCTACATATTCAGAAAAGTGAAGCCACACGAGATTTATGTGAAGAGCCTTTGATTACATGCAGCAGTTGGACAAATATTTTGTCTCAGTAAGAGTCTACATCTTTGAGCACACAAAAAAAAGAAGTTGAGATTGGCATCTAATATAATGTTAATGTGTACCTGAGACTCCACAGTTTTATCTTCCACTGCTCATACCTCTGTCTTCATAAATGGTAATTTCAATCTGCACAGAAAGGTTGTTAGGGAAACATACTATGGAAAGATTATGAAAATAAAAAAGAGTGGAAAAACATTATGATAGTAGAACTTTAGTCCTTGTGCTTCACACCTGCTGTTTCAAGGCTAGTTTCACAGCTACAAAACAAATGGAACTGTACACCTAAGAGGTGTCTCATAAAATCAGTCTGTTGATACAGCCCAGGCCTGTTCTGAGAACAAGAACAAAAGATGCTGTATATGGAGAACTTGTGAGCCTTGCCATCTTCTCTTAAAACTCAGGAAAGGCTATGCACTGGACAAAAGTTAATGCTTCTGTGGTTCAGGTATTAATTCAATAGCCAAACTAAGAATGCTTTTACTCAAATTGAATGTTTTTGCAACTGCAAGGGATTAGGCTTAGCATGCATTTAATTGGCACTCTCTGTTTCAGTTTGCTTCAGTGTCAATATTGACAAAACATAATGCAGGTAACTCATTCTATCCCTAGATTTGATATAACTTTGCAACTAGTAAGGTAACATCTAGACAAAATGCCTGCACTGTGGTTCAGGCACTGAAGTAAAAAGATTCCAATAAGCCACGCTACATCTAAGAGCAAGCACTAGTTTGGTATGATCAACTTACAGCGATGTGCTATGGCGAAGTTTTCACTAGAACATAGGCTGAGCATTGCAAATGAAGCCACAGCAATCTCTTGCTTTCATGACGTCAATTTCAATCCTACCAAGTTGGTCACTTTTTTCCCCAAACAGCCAAACTTCATTTTCAGAGGTCACTGAAGTAGAGAAAGCATCTCATATGTTTGACGTTCTCTGTTTATACGTACTGTGTTTTCAAGAAAGTCTCGAAGGAGAGATTCTAATACTGCATTTCTGTTGTATTTTATTAAAAAGTCTTCTGATCTGACAAATCTTAGTGTATTAAAGTCTGACCAGAGAACAGCACACAACTGGAGTAAAGAGATTAATCATGTATTCTGTAGTATTACAAATCAAGGATGACTGGAGGGTGCCATAGTAACAGAGAGAAACAGGTAGCATATCACAGATGGACGAGTCAGGAGAATCTTAGAAACCACAGAAGGATACAACTCTTAGTCCTCTTTCAATGGGATCTGTCAGAAGTAGGCCCTGAGGAGCATAGATCTTCTCATTCTGTTCCTGAATGAACTTGGCAATTTTCTTTAGAACCTGGTAATAGAACAGCCCAAAGGTCAGTTTCTTAAATCACGTTTCCCTAGAGTAACAGCCCAGCAGAATCACAAACATAACATCAGGACAGCCCAGCATCACAGTGCCAATACCCACCAGAGACAGAACTTGCAAGATTCCCTGATGTATAAACGATCATTACACTGCTCAGTCTGACTAAAGTCTGTCTGATGTATACATGAAACAACCCTGCAGTAAGATCCAGACTCTAAATGGAATTTGCACAGCAATGGTACAAGTCACAGAAAACCTACCAGGAAGTAAATATTTAACTGATGTCTATGGACATCCTGCCTTCTAAGCAACACAATAAACAGAAGAAATGCACCTTTTCATAATGTGTTTCCATGCACAAGAAGATAGTATAGGCAGTCAGACAGGCCAGACACCCTTCAAGATAAGATTGGCCCCCAAGTTTTTCAGCTTCCGCATAAAGGTTATTCAGTGTTCGTACAGTCTCTTCAAACTGCTGCCTATCAATCTGCAAGAGAAAGTCAAATTTAGCCATCGCACTGCACCCTCCACATTTCAGAACTCACCGATGCCTTCAGATACCTGCCTTCATTTATTGCTGTTTGTGCTTCCGTGCTTTTTTAGAAGTGTCACCTACTAACATTTTAAACAGACACTGTGTTTAAAGCCAAAGCCTGGAGGACACTGAGTTACAGGCCAGTAATTCTTTGTTAAATATCCACCAAGCGATTAGACCCAGTCTGAATTCCAACACAATCTGAATGTAAAGCCATTAAGAGTAAAATAACTAAATCAAAGTGCAATTCAGACGAGGGGGGGAAAATGGGTTAATTAACAGACATACAGAGATCTGGTAGATTAAGAAGAGCATTTAAGAAGTGAATTGATTGAGCTAACTCTAGATATCAGTAACTCCTTGCTGGTCCTGAAGTGTTGGTCAAACAAGCTCTCTATAGAACACACAAAAACAAACGAACAAAAACACACACACAAAAAGGGGGAAAGTAGAAGAAAAGCACAATGACAGGAAGAAAAGACATCAGCAAGGAGCTGTTTTGTTACTCTTGAAGATACCCCATCCGACTACATTAAGCCAAATGAAGGCACTTGAGATGGCACTCAGATGGTGTCTGCTGCACAGGACCAGCAGAGCTGTCTGGTGTCCACAAGAGAGGGCAGTGTTACTGCACCGTGGTGCAACAACGCACGCTTTATTCCCAAGGAAATAACCAGCTCATTCTACTTCACTGCCATAAGAGACAGCTGTCCTCTGCAGCACTGCAGAACGCACAAACACCATCGTCTGAGGAACGTCGAAAAGAAGCATTAGCTATCTCTCACGCACGTTTTGACCGTAAATTACAAACACTTCCCTACCCCCCGGCCAGGAGCGGCGCTCAGGCGGCACAACCTTTCTACGCCCGCCGCCAGCCCCCGAAGCAGGACGCGCTCCTCAGCTTCGCAGCCGCGCCCCCCTCCCGCTGCGCGCGGGGCAGGAGCGAAAAGCGAGGCTCGGGAAGCGCCGGCACCTCGAGACCCAGGGACCGCCCCGGGGGCCTCGGCAGCGCCCGGCGCGGGCCGGGGCCCGGGGACACCGCCCCCGCCGGTTCCCTCACCCGGTTCTCCAGCTCGGCCGGGAACTTGCTCTGGAACTGGCAGCGCGTCCCGCCGCTGTAGTCGCGCTGGATGAACACCTTGCCCGACACCGGCGCCTGCTGCGGCCTCATCGCGCCGCCCGCAGCGAGCCCCCCCCGCCCCGCTCCGCCCCGCTGCGCTCCGCCGGGCGCCGCCGCCTGACGGCTGCTGCAAAGGCGCAGGCCCCGCTGCGGGCGGGACGAGGGCGGAAGTGCCGTGCCGCGCACGCGCCGCCCCTTCCCCGGCCCCAGGGAGCGGCAGTGCGCAAGCGCCAGCCGCCTCGCCGGGCCTCTGCGCATGCGCGCAAGTAGCCCGCGTCCCATTGGCTGCGTGGCGATCACTGCCCCCCCGTCACCTCACCCGGGCCGTCGCCCCGCCCCCGGGCTGTATCCCCGCCCCCCGGGGCGTCGCCCCGCCCACGGCCCGTCGCCCCGCCCCCCGGCCCGTCGCCCCGCCCCCGACCGTCCCCTCGCCCCCTGAGGCCGTCGCCCCGCCCACTGGGCTCGCCCCGCGCAGGGTCCCGCCGCCCGCCGGCTGCGCTGAGCCGGGCGCCCCCAGTGCTGCGGAGGAGGCGCCCCGTGCACCTTGCCGTGCGCAGCGCCTTGTCCACAGCGCTCTGTTTCTGCCTGTGAATCTTTTCCGTCCTTCAGAAGAAGCCGGTGGCACTTTGCCGTGCGGTAACGAACTGTTCGTTTGCGGCCGGTGTTTGTATCGGGGGCTCCTCTGCGGAGGAAGGGGAACTCCCTAAGGGCAGTGCCCACGCCCGGGGACCCTCCTTAAAGCCCCATGGGGCAGCGACTCCTGGGGGAGGCTGCGGCTCCGCTGAGGAATCACGGTCCTGAAGTTCACACGTTGCATCTTTTAGGTGGTAATGACGGTTTTCTCACGGTTAGGTGGAGCAGGATGGGTGACCCGTTCGGTGATAAACTAGAGCTGATTGATACGGTGGTGCACGGAAGGTCAAGAAGAAGGTTACTCAAGGGCATAGAGTGGTAACCAGTTAGAATTAGAGGAAGTGGGAACAGATAAGAGGAAGTTGCTAGGCTCGGACGAGCCTATAGAGAGGGGCAAGACCTACGAGTGATCAAAAGGAATGCACCAATCGCAAGTCTGTACCTATGCATGCTAGCCGCGTGTAGCTGGCTCAGAAGCTATAGAATAGCTTGCATTGGAACAATAAAGGGTCTCCATTTCTCGACTTTCTTGGAGTCCGTGTCTCCTTTCCCTTCAAATGGTGACCGCGACGTGATTTGCGGAGGAGCAGCGCTGCAAGGAGCGTCCGAAGGGAACCCAGCCGAACGAGGCAAGCTCGCAGCCGGACTGCAGCTTCAACCCCGGGACATCACCTGGAAGGCAGGTGAGCGGCTGGGCATTAATCATGGGAGCTAACCTCTCTGTGGAGGAAGAGGCCATAGTAAAATTGCTAACGCAACTATTAATAAAAAGGGGAGTAAAATATGATCCATTTAAGATAAAGCTGCTATTGAAATTTTTGCAAAAGCAAGGGGTCCCCTCGACAGTCTCCACAGTATTTGATGTAAAAACTTGAGACCAAGCGGGGGAAAAAATATGGGAAGCAGCGTCCAGTGGGGATACTAACGCTGCTGAGGTTATGACTACGTGGCACCTGGTAACTGAGATTTTAAGGGCGTGGCAGGCGGAAAAGAAGGTACAGAACGCCGCCACCCAGGCGATCCTGACAGCAGCTCCGGGGTCAGAGTCCGATAAGCCACCAGAACAGTACAATTTAATAGATCTGGGGGATGACCGGGAAGAGGGTCGCGGACCCACACTGCTAAACCCTACTCTGCGAACCCCCTCGGCTCCCACATTGCCTCCCCTTAACAATGCCTCCTTGGGAGCTCGAGTTTTTGATCCACGGGAACGATGGGAGCAGGTGCGCCGGGAGGCACTAAAGGATGGCGACCCAGTAGGAATGGCTTTACTGGTACAAGTGCAACCCAACGGCCCAAATGAGTATAACGCTTTCCAGTGGGACCTGATTAAAGAATTAAGAAAGACTGTGACCACATATGGGCTACACGCATCACTTACTCAATCATTGTTAGAAAATGTTATGACTGGTCAACTGTTGGTGCCGTACGATTGCCGCCAGATAGCCGCGATGATCTTAACGCCAACACAAAAATTACTCTGGGAGCAAAAATGGAAAGAAGGGTGCAAATCAGCCGCCCTGGGTAACATGGAATGACAGCCTGGCGACCCCCTCTGGGGAGCCGGGATCCCACAGTTAATGCGGACTGAGCCGTTACTAGATCCGAGTTTGCAGGCTAGGCTCAACGATGCCATCCTGCGGCAGCCCGCGTCTTTGGCCCTCCAGGCTATGCTGAAGTTGCCTCAAGTTGGAAAGGTCGAACCCTCATTTAATAGCATCAGGCAACAAGTTAGCGAGCCTTATATGCAATTCATTGATCGATTGCGAGGTGCTTTGGACAAACAAATTGACAATCGCGAGGAGAAGGAGGCCCTTATGCTTAAACTGGCTGTGGAAAATGCGAATACAGACTGTAAAAAGGTGCTTCAAGCTCTACTTGTCAATACCACATTAGTACAAATAATAGAGGCATGTAATCGAGTTGGGTCCATAGAACACCACACTGCCGCTTTGGCCAGAGCTTTTGCTGCGGCACTTCAAATCGGAGGTAAACGGTGTTTCCGCTGCCAAGCCCCGGGACATTTTGCTGCTGAATGCCCACAGCAGGGCGCGGGAGGGGGACGTGGTAACCCTGCTCCTCCCGCGGCTTGCCCACGATGCAGCAAGGGATGGCACTGGGCCAGCCAGTGCCGTTTGAAGTATAACGCAGAGGGACAACCTTTACAACTGCGGAAGGGAAATGGGAAGCAGAGCACAGGGCGGGGCCGTGTGACAACACAAGTGCTCCGGCCCTCCGTTGTGGGCGGGCTGTCCTTGCGGAATTCACCACCCCAGTGATGATGACCGCTGGACCGCAACCACAGCAGACCACTGCTCCAGTGACTCCACCGACTACGTCACCGTGGACTCCCTCACCGCCAAAACCCGAGGAAGCGCCGGATTGGATGTCTCCACAGTAGAGGACTGCACCCTTTGGGACACTCGGGTGCGCAAAATAATGCTGAACGTTAACGGACCAATAGGTAAAGGATATAGCGCGCTCCTGTTGGGACGATCAAGCACCACCTTAACAGGACTTTTTGTACTGCCTGGAGTTATTGATGCTGATTATGAAGGGGTCATACAAGCCATGGCATGGACTCCCTCGCCACCGGTGCTTGTGCCAAAGGGTACCAGAATTGCCCAGTTGATATTATTTAAAGCAACGGTTCCCCAAGCAGAACAGTGCAAGCGATGTGACAGGGGCCAGAATAGCTTTAAACAACATTGAGGAAAAAATTTCAGCCCAACAATGCCAACGATGTGCGGAAGACTTACACATTCAACTCTATATATGCAACCAGGACCCAAAACCTTTAGCGACCATCGCACAATGGGATCCCGCCGCAGCCAATCCACTATTGTTACTAGAATGGGTGTTCTTACCTCATCAACCTACTAAGACATTCGCGACCCACATTGAAATGTTTGCAGCCTTAATTAAGAAGGGCAGAGAACGTATCGTAGAGATAGCCGGAGAGGAACCAAAAAGCATTGTTATTCCAATAGTTAAGGACTACCTCGACTGGTGCCTCCAGAATAGCATTGAGCTGCAAGCAGCCCTTGCGGGCTTTGATGGTCAACTAGATATACACCTCCCATCTCATAAAATGTTCACCTATTATAATAATGTGCAATTTGAGGTTAAGCCCCTATATAGATGGCACTCTGTCCAAGGACAAACTGTATTCACTGATGGGTCAGGGCAAATGGGAAAAGCTGTAGTTACATGGGAACAAGGAGGCCAGTGGCACCATATAATAGAGAGCATTCAAAGCTCCCCCCAAATAGTGGAATTACATGCAATAATAATGGCATTTAAACGATGGCATCAGGTCCCAGTGAATATTGTGTCAGATTCACAATATGCAGTGGGAGTAGTACAATGAATTGAACGATCTCAAATCAGGCACATTCAGAATGAAGCACTATTTGCAAAATTCAAGAAATTGCTATTCCTCGTCGAGCAACGTACCCATCCATACTGCATAATTCATATTAGGAGTCACACTACCTTACCGGGTTTCTTTACAGAGGGGAATGCCCTAGCCGACCAGCTAGCTAACGTAGCATTGCAAGTCCCGGTACCAAATACGCTATCTCAGGCTCGTTTGTCACACCAATTCTTTCACCAGGCAGCAAAAGTATTGTCCAGACAATTTGCCATCCCTATCGGAGAGGCAAAACTTATAGTCCAAACCTGCCCAGATTGTCAACAGCAGTCAGGCCCGCTGACTACCGTCAATCCTAGGGGCCTCTCCTCCCACCAGATTTGGCAAACCGACGTTGCTCACATTCCTGAATTCAGAAGGTTAAAATATGTTCATGTATCCATAGACACCTTTTCACACGCAATCTGGGCCACGGCAATGGCAGGCGAGACTAGCCGCCATGTCCAAGCACATTTTCGTGCAGCCTTTGTCGCCCTTGGTATCCCCAAAGAAATAAAAACAGATAATGGCCCTGCATATGTCAGCCACTCTACAACGGTGTTTTTCCACATTAGGGGTATCACGCACAAGACAGGCATCCCACACTCACCCACAGGACAAGCCATAGTAGAATGAGTCTACCGCACAATAAAAAACCTGCTAGCAAAACAAAAACAGGGGGAGACTCAAGAGACACCACAGAATAGGTTAGCTAAAGTAATCTATGTTATGAATCATTTAACACTACCCTTTCAACAGGAAGATATACCACCCATTATTAAGCATTTTAAAACAATGGAATCAGGACTAACGTCAGTTAAAACAGGAAAAGCGATGGTTATGATGCGAAACTTGGATACCGGGGGGTGGGAAGGACCATACC
The DNA here is from genome assembly GCF_013377495.2 of Cygnus atratus. Classification (NCBI taxonomy): domain Eukaryota; kingdom Metazoa; phylum Chordata; class Aves; order Anseriformes; family Anatidae; genus Cygnus; species Cygnus atratus. The sequence continues at coordinate 223,905 of NC_066388.1, forward strand.
AGCTGATAACCTGAGGGCGAGGGCATGCTTGTGTCTCCACAGGACAAGGACCACGATGGGTGCAGCCCGTGGCATGCGACCTTGGTTGGGACAACCGCCCTCCTCCACCTCTGCAGTTTTGGTGCCGCATGGGTCTCAATCCAGCCCAGATGAAACATTTGGGTCACCCTCGCCAACATGACGGAACAGGACCATGTGTGTCTCTCTATGGCCAGCGCGGGCAATCCATTCACAACCTGCTTGGTCGGGATTCCGCTATCAGATAACGAACTTACAGCTTCGGTCAACAGTATGGGAATAGGGGCAATCCTTACGGCAGGGTGGAACGCCTCTGATACAGGAAACGCCTCTAGGGAGGCAATGAACAACTGGGATGGCTGGGCTGCCAACTTACCGATAGCCCCGTTAGAGCCTCAGGAACTAGACATCTTAGGGAGGGTTAATGCACTTGCCTGCCTAAAATTCAATTATACTGGGAAAAATATCACCGCGGTCAATATAACGGCTAATCTATCTGTATACCAGAATGAATCTGAATGGTGCAATTACACCACCCCTAATATATCGAGGTCCTCAAATGCACCCTTGGCCTTGCCAACCGGAGTGTGCCTTATTTGCGGGGACCGAGCTTGGCAAGGTATTCCCTCTCATATTGTAGGAGGACCTTGCACCTTGGGACGCTTAACTTTATTGACACCCAACACGTCTATGATCTTGAATATCACCAAGATCCATGGACGACCAAAACGATCAGTTAATCATTTCCAGGAAGACTGTAGGAATAATTTGGATTTTTGGGAGGCAGATAAAGTTATCACAGCCTCCATCCTTGCACCTGGTGTCGCTGTCTCCCATGCCTTGACAACGCTTAATAAATTAGGGTGTTGGCTTGCCAAACAAAACAATGCCACGTCTGCTGCATTAAGTGCTTTGCTGGCAGATACGGATTCCATTATGCACGCCACTCTGCAAAATAGAGCAGCTATTGATTTTCTGCTATTAGCCCAAGGTCATGGGTGTGAAGAATTTGAAGGCATGTGCTTTATGAATCTGAGCAACAATTCTCAGATGGTATTTCTTAAAAAAATGAATGAGTTGTCTGATAAGCTAACGACAAGCTCACTGGGATTGCAGGCATGGCTAAAAGGATTAGGAATAACTGGGTGGTTGATGGAGTTGATGAAAGGGGTGCTTATTTTGCTTATTGCATTTGTTGCAATTATAGTAGTTGTACCGTGCCTGTTGCAATGTTTGCAAAAAATGATTAATCGCTCAATACGCACGATCTGGGTTGTAGAAACAAAAAAAGGGGGAATTATGGGTGACCCGTTCGGTGATAAACTAGAGCTGATTGATACGGCGGTGCACTAAAGGTCAAGAAGAAGGTTACTCAAGGGCATAGAGTGGTAACCAGTTAGAATTAGAGGAAGTGGGAACAGATAAGAGGAAGTTGCTAGGCTCGGACGAGCCTATAGAGAGGGGCAAGACCTACGAGTGATCAAAAGGAATGCACCAATCGCAAGTCTGTACCTATGCATGCTAGCCGCGTGTAGCTGGCTCAGAAGCTATAGAATATCTTGCATTGGAACAATAAAGGGTCTCCATTTCTCGACTTTCTTGGAGTCCGTGTCTCCTTTCCCTTCAGAGCAGAAATAATTAAGCAGGGCCACAGCGATTGTTTCCTGGTACCTGACGGCCGGAGTTCAGTCTGGCAGGAATTCATTGTGCTCTTCTGCTAATTTATCAGCTTTTTAGCAGGAAAAAATGGAAATGTGTGCTCCTCCTACCACAGGGGGTACAGAAATCTGTTTTCAGAGGAGCAGCTCTCCCACCCCAAACAGATCTGTGAGTCTGTGGCAAATAAATGGCAGGAACGGCTGCTGGGCTTACCGGGAATACACAGCAGGGTGGCAGACAGGGCCCGCGGGTGTCTGAGTGCGCGGGGACAGGAAGCAGCACAACACAATTTTAAAGATACCCTTTTTTGTTTGCATTTTGCCTTTGTGTTTTAGCTCTTGAAGTGGAATTTGTCTGGGAAGCTGGGAAGGCTACGGGAAAGGGATGCGCCCAGTGAGGGTGGATACAGCCAGGCCTCCCGGCCGTGTGCTGGGCACGGCTTGAGAGAGCTGGGGGCCCGCCCTGGGAGGTTCAAGGCTTCCACAAATCCAACACTGCTAGCATTTGCAATTTTCCCTTTCCACATTGGCCAGGCTGGGCTGCTTCATTCATGTCCTCGTCCTCGGTTAGGGGGCACCGGGCCGTTATAGGACCCCTGCCTGGTGGTGGGCTCTCAGCTGGCACTGCTGCCAGCCTCCAGCATCTGCAGCCTCAGGGCGCAGGTGGCCCTGGGGAGAAGCAAGACACAGCTGGCAACAGATGGCCCCCGCTTCGTAAGCAAGGCGGAATATGGGTTTGCTTTTCTAGCAAAGCAATTCTGGATTTGGATTTCTCTTGGCTGTCACAAGGTGATTTTGGCCTTCCACGGGGAGGTGGGATGGATCCTGTTATGCCTGCCTTAAAGCTTGGCACAAGGTCTTGCAAGTGTCAGGACAGCATGGGTAATTTGGATCTGTGAGGCTGCAAATTACCCCTCTCCCACAGTCGGTAGGTATTTACAGAGGGAGCAGGTTTCTGATAAAAGCAGACAAAAATGTATATATACTGAGGTCAGCTGGAAGCTGAAGCCAGATGAACTCAGGCTTTAATGGAAGGGCAATTAACTGTTGAAACAGCTTGCTGGTGGTCAGGGAGTATTCTCCATCACCCATTGTCTCCTGATTTCCAGGCTGAGAGGCCCTAAGTGGTGGGTTGGTGCAGCAGTCCCGTGTGGTCTTTCTGATCTGCAAGGGTTCAGCATCCTTACACCCCATCCGCCACTGAGATTGTGAATCATTTGTTGTCCCCTGCCAACTGCACCACAATTCAACATGGAAGAAATAAACACAAAAATGATTTATTTATTTTTTCACAGAACATAATAAGCAGCCTCCTTGCCATGCTCCAGAAAAGACCAGAAATTTTGCAACGATAAAATACAGTGAACAGCACCATAGCTGTCTGCAGACACACAGCTCCGGGGACACATCTGGAAGTTCTCCCCAGTTGGGGCTGGCAGCGATCGAGCTTCATGGCCAACTAGGGACGGGGACCAGCACAGGTTGCTGAGCTGCCCCCAGCCACTGCATCCCTGCTGCAGGCTTGCGGAGGAGCTGGGCACCCCAGCCTTTTCTGGGGCCCGGGCACTCTTTCTTGTGCTAAACAGTTTGTAAATGTGTAAATGCTTCCGATTTGCTTAGGGAAGAGTTAAAAAGCAGGAAAAAAAAGAAAAGGAAAGAAATCTGGCAAAGTGGTGAGCTGCCCCAGGAACCTGGGTATCAGCTGCTGCTGATCTCACCTCACCCTCCAGCCCCGCCTCTCCCTCTCCCATAGGAACAGCCTGAACTAATTAACCCTCTAGCACTCCATAATGAAGGCTAATAAACACCTAATGGGGTTGCTTGAACAATCTCCTCACGGGCTCTAGGAAACTCCAAGTCACTTGGAGGAGGCTGGGGAAGAGCAGGGAGTGCGGTGCTGGGTCTCTCCGCGCACCCGAGCCCCCAGCTCCTGCAGCCTGGTCTTGCTGCCCTTTGGCTGCCTGCAGCCTGGCTTCCCCCACTGGCTGGGATCTTCCTGCTCTAAGAGAGAGCTCCTGGTGTGCGAGCTGAGAGTGCTGCCAGCTCTGTGGACCTGTGCTTGCCCCTCTCCAGCCTCACCTGGTCAGTTTGCCTTGCTCACCTCTGGCGCGGTGCTGAGCGTCCCCTGGGACCCCCGCTCCCTTGCTGGGTACAGCTCCTAGCTGTGCAGACCTTCCCCGCGCTGTCCTTACCAGGGGATGAGCTCCGCTGGGCTGTGGGGCCCCACTTCTGCCACGAGGCCTGCCTTAGAGCAGCTGCGGCACACTGTGGGTGAGCTGCCCTGGGCAGGGGCTGGTGGAAATCCCCCAATGCAGGCAGGTGCTGTGCCCTCCTTGGGGACCCAGGTCACAGCCTGGTGATGGCAAATTGGGGCGATTCTTGCTGTGAGTGAGGTGATCAGCATCTCAGCCTATGCATCGCGGTGTGCTGGTGGGCTTCTGTGGATGGGTTTGTTCAGGATTATGAGCCCAAGTTCTGAAAGAAGCACACTCAGAAATAATCTGCTGTAAATACTGTACCAGATGGACTGCATCTTCCTAACCTTTAGCTGGTTCCAATGTGCAAACAGTTAAGATCATGATGTTAACATTTTCTCAGATGTTTTATGTGTGTATAAAATATTCTGAAAGAATGTGCTTTTGAATGCAGAGTTTGATCCAATTACAATTTTACTAGAGTTTATAGAAACATAAAAAATATGTTTTCAGGGTGTCTGAGATCCTGCTGGCCTTTGTAGTAAACTCTGAAGCCCTTGCAGTGGAATATAATTGCTACTACATAGGAGATGGTCAGTGGAATATTTATGGTCAGGTAAATGTGCTAATTCTTCAGTCCTGTACTTGGTCTCCTCTGCAGATGGATAATATAGGGTCACTTAAAAACAAATATGTTCCGTCTCTGCACCAAATTCTTTTGATTTCTGTTGGGGCTAAAGGCTTGGCTCCTGCAGACGTCAATGGATTTGAAAGACACTAAAAATACAACTTAAGAGCTCAGGACAACTATTCAGTGGGATGAGTTGCTTAGCTTATCTCCTAGCAAGTGCAAGAATAGATCTCCCTTATCCTACATGGTGACTGCAGCCTCTTATGGGCAGGTTTCCCAGAGATTTAAGTGAGAAGATATTTTTCCCTGGCTTAGCTGCAAGGCTGAATTAAGGAAGGAGACAAATGGAGTTTAATGGATGTTCATTTAAAGACATCCACTGTCATGCTTTTGGAATAGAAAAGATGGCAAACAGTGTGATCAGTGGGAATCTTCTAAGTTTGCTGTGTTATCGTGAAGGCTAAGCCTGGAAATGGTAATCATGTGATCTGTCCATTTCTGAAAGATGCATTTATTGTTTCAATATTTTATGACACCATGTGTAAGCAGTTCATAATTTTAACAGGCGACTTCTAATTCACCGTTTTTGAATAGGAATAAGACTGTTAAAATTATATAGCAAGTGTGCATGAAATCATAAATAAAGGTAGTAAATTACCCTGTTAAAGAGGCAGAAGCAGTCTCTGTCTCCCAGCTGCACACCGCGAGCCCCAGAGTTGCTTGGCCCCGTCAGACAAGAGCGTAGTGCTTTGGAGGGCTGCACCCTGGGGACTGCGTCTGTGCCTGCACCGCTGTGCAGAGGCAGGGAAACCCCGGCCTCGTCCCCCACAGGGAGCCCTGTGGACGTCACGCAGCGGGGCAGATGCAAGTTGGGGAACTCGAACAGCCGTGTCAGCTTAATGCAATTACTCTGTTTTATGGAAGCTCACGCACCTCTAGTGAAAACAGCGATACATAAAAGCCAGGGATTCTGGAAAGCTGCCCTGCCGATCCCCAGTCTTGTGGTGGTGCTTTCCAGCAGCTGTCAAACCTCAGCTTCCAAATGGCTCCAGGGTTGCTTCGGGGCCACTGAAAGAGGGCAGCAGCTTGTCCCATGCTGCAAGAGGTCAGGGACCTGGCAGAGGAAGCACTGTCCCTGCCTGCAGCAGGCAGCAACACTGGCCCTGCAGCGGGTCCTGAGCTGCTGGCAGATTCCCATGGGACAGGGGCCATGCGGGCAGGAGGCTCCCGTGCCCCGGTGCTGCCTGGGAAGGTAATTTGAACCTGCATCAGTGGGTATCTCGCTCAGTGTTTACACAGAAAAAGCAAGCGCAAAGAACAGGATTGTATTTGTTTTTTGTAAGTCAAACCAGCTGTGATCGAAAAGCTGCAGATCCTGCCTCTGAGAAATACCAACCATTGCTGCTGCTTGCGGCCGCTGCTCCCCTTGCCTCATGGGGTCTGGCTGTTCTCCCCTGTGGGATGCGGCAGGGGCACAGCCAAGGGGCTGCTGCCTGCGCTGGGGCTGGATGGGGCTGGTTCACAGATGGGTGCGAGCCTGAGGCTCCGGTGAGCCTGGCTGGCTTGGCATAGCACGTGGCCCTGGGAAGGACCACTGGCGTGGTTTGGCTATCTCTGGGTGCTCCCTGCAGCAGCTCCGATGCATCGGGTGCTGGCAACGGAGCTCCTGCACGCTGCAGGGCCCAGGTCCTGGCTCCTCTCCTGCCGGGACCTACCGGCGAGGCTGAGGTGCTGGAGAGGCACCGAGCCGATTCTGTGAATCTGCAGGGCGTTCTCCAGCCTGACATGACCGAACGTGGAAACCTGGGGCTGGTGGAGGAGACAGAAGAACTCAGAAACAAAGAGTCTTTCAGGCCACCTAATGCAGTGTAGATCCAAGAGGACAAATCGAATTTACAGGCATAGCTTAGATTGGGAGATATGCTTGCAAAGCCAATTTGTTTCATTTTATAGGCCTGAAAGATTCTAAGTTGGGGCTCCCTGTATGGTTTGAATTAGGTTTGGGTAGTGGTGTTCTGGAAAGCTAGGTTTGGAGAGGTTTTCGTGCAGTACATTTGTAGTTGAATAGGGGCCATCTAGCGCTTTTGCAATGTTTTTAAACAAAATAATCCCATGTCTGCCCCAAAACGAAGCTTCCACCTGGTTAAGAAAATAATGAATATTTGAAAATGGAAGTATCTCTCGTATTAGATATTTTGGATTAAGGTTCAAAACATCTATCAACAGAGAAAGTGAGAATTTCAAAGGGTGCTTTTTTTTTGCTTTTTTTTTTTTTTTAAATCCTGCCAGTTTGTATCTGTGCTGTTAATACATTTATCAGTTTTGTTGTCCACGACTGTGCAAAACACAAAAGCTATAGGGAACTGCTGTGTGAGACCTCAGCAACAAGGAAGCTTTAACAGGCTGCCACAGGGTCTGCTGGTGGAGATGCTCCCACGGCTGACAGGCTCAGGTGCTCTGCGAGGAAGCTTCCAAGGGGCTGTTTTGGCTGCTGCTGTCTCTGTGCAGAGCAGACGATGTCTGAGAACCAGTCCCTCTCCTAGCACAGAAATAAGAAGCGGCTGGGCAATGCGCTGTGGCTGTTGGTTTTGTTCCCTCCTCTGGCCGGGTGAGCAGGACCGTTCCCTGGCGGCGGTCGTGGTGCAGGCTGAGCCCACCCTGCTGCCCCCGGGCACCCGTCCCCCTGCCGCCGGTGCCCCAGCCCCCGGCACCTTCCTCTGGCACGGGTGGGAACCCAGCTGAGTACCGTCCTCCAGCACGAGGAGGCTCCCAGGCCTGCCAGCTCCGGGATACTTTTGCACCCTGCGAGCCCCAGGGAGCAAGGCAACTGTTTCGGCAGAAGGATAAGCCCCTGGCTCCCACTGCGATGCTTGGCTGCCAGAAAAGTTCCCCGGGAAGTAGCACAATCTTTGTTTAGTCATTAAAGCAGAAAAAGAGAGAGGGAATCTTAGGAAATGCTTGAAACGATTAGGTGATCTTAACTCTAAGGAGCTAAACAAATGCAAAGCAATCTCCCCCTGCCCTGGCCCCCAGCCCCTCGTGCTGCTGTAGAATGTAATCTCATTTCTAAACACACAATTACAGAAAATAAAAAGAAAAGAAAAGAATAATTAATTTCTGCTTCCTCATGCAAATCCTCTGACCAATCATTTAGGGATCAGGGGCAATTCAGCTTCTTGTGCAAATTCCAAGCTGAAGGCCTGAAAAAAAGCAAGTGAATAGATTTACTTTTCTAAGAACCAGAATTAACAAAGGTTCCATTTTCCATGGTTATGTGCCTGGCCAGACAGCTCTTGCTGACAAGCTCTCAAAAAACATGTGTTGGCCTGTTGAAAAGGCCCCAATGTTGACTGACAGACAATTGAAGTGACAAATTGTTTCATTGTACTTGGCAGGGAGAGCGCTGTATTAGATAATTATGGCGAGGAGGGAAGCGGCAGGTCACAGGTCAGAAGACACGTCTGACCCTGTTTTCTGAAAGCCCTGAAAGGAGCCCGCTCTCGGGAGAGCAGCACGGCGCTACTGGCGGTTTCTCTTCCCGTTGTGGTGATTAAGAGCTAACGAAGACGGAGAGGGTCCGGGCTTGCCCCCTGCTCGCCCCATCCCGGCTCCGGTGGGTCAGCGCCGTGTGCCGGCGCGTGGTGCCGCAAGGCCGAGCTCTCCTGCGAGGCCTGCTGCACCTCGCTGGTACCCGCTGGGAATGCGGGGGCTGCCCCTGTGCCTGCTGTGCCGCCCCGGTTCGTGCCGCCATCCCGGCAGCTCCGAGTTTCAGACCTGCACCTGATGTCCTGGTGCCTGAGCCCCACAGCTCGCGCTGGTGCGGGGATGCCGAGTGGCAGCGGGGCCAGCCCGTGCTCCCGAGGCCGGGGTTTTGCTGGCTGCGGCACAGTGCAGCTAATAATTATTGAAGCCTCTCTCCCACCATAGAAATAAAATACGGTATGGAATCACGGCACAGCTACTCCATTGAGAGCGCTGCTCAACTGAGTAATACCAATAATTCAAAACAGATGAGCCAAAGGCTCGAACACTATAGACTTAGTATCCTGATCTGCCCTGACCCCTGGCACTCGCTGAAAGTTACCTTGAGACTCGCCAGAGCTCTTTGTGACTTCTGTGAGGGTTATTTATTGCAAAGTCATAAATATTTGTTATGGATTTTCTCCATCAATCTACAAAATGAATTAGGTTAGAAAAAATTTATGTACTTGGATTTTGGGCATGTGTTTCTCAGGCAGGGGAGAAAAAGTAGGATCTCCATTGTGCAGAGGACGGGCTGCTGCAGAGCTCTGGGCTCTGCTGCCTGCGTTAATTAATTCCCTTCCGCAAACAGTTTAAAATGCACAGTATAGCTGAGAAGGGGGGAGGGAGGGAAGAGGCTCTTCTTTACTTCTCTCTTAAAATCTTCCATAAAACTATTTATGGGGGTAGGAAAATCTATTTCCCTCTCCTCCCTCCTGGATGCACTGCCAGCCCATTCAAAAACTGAAACTTTCAGCTTTCTGTCCCCAGAAAATCCACCTCGAGCCAACATCTCCCAGTCTCCTTCTGAGACTGGCACCAGCTGGGTGCAGCCGGGATGGGGAGGAGCGCCGGATCCCTTCCTCTCTGCCCCAACACACAGCTGCCTCAGGGCAAAGCCACCATGTTTTCCCACCCCTTGTTGGAGAGGACATGGGAGCAGGGGTGCTCCTGCCCTGCAGGGACTTTCCTTGTAAATTAAAAAGCTTTTATTCAGAAAAGCACTAAAGCAAGACCTTGACTTCCAGGATGCTCTGGAGGTCCCTTGGTGTGGTAGGATTCAGGCCTTGGTGGATGTGGCACCGGGTTGCTGTCCGGATCTGGAGGGAGTGAGTGGGGGCTGAAAGGCTGCAGTGTCTGGGAGAGGGGCCCTGTGCCTCTGGGGATGCTGTGGATGGAATGGGGTGCTGAAAGCAGCAGAAAGCATGTGCCCTCCTGGGGCTGGTGCTCTGTGCACAGGCCTGGCTCAGCAGCATCCTCCCTACCAGCCTTGAACAGCACAAAGCCTCCAGCCTGTTTTTGTGGTATCTAGTGCTTCTGCGCTGCCATCCTTGCAGCCTTTGAGGGTCTGGATTTGCAATAAAATGGTAGCCTACCTTATATCAGAGCTGCTCTTTCATGTGCTGGTGTGAAGCGAAATACACATTGGCTCTTCAGGACGTAGGTTTCTTTTTTTGCATTAGTTTTACAGGAACCCTCCAAAATTCCAGAATCTCTGGAAGCCACAAGTCATACCAACACTTTTAAGCTCTTGGCACTGTGGCTAATGAGCTGCTATGTTATTAGGCTATTGCTAACAATTACATTGGGCTGCATTTTTTGTTGTCGTTTTAAGATTGTGGCAGCTGTGCTTGCCCCGTGTGCGACGTCACCAAGCCCAGGACAGAATCTGCCTCAGTTTGGAGTGTTTTTGTGCTGGCTTTTCCTGTCTGTACATCACCCAGTTTCCATGGCCATGGACCAGGATGGATGATGGGCGCTTCTGCCTGGTGGAAGTGGCTGCATGGTGGAGGCAGTGCGGGTGCCACGTGAATTGCCACTGCGATTCACCCACGTCCTGCTCTCCCATGTCTGTCTGTCCAGCTACCCAAAAGCTCTTGAAAAGGCTTGTGTGAATGAGCTGACATAGCTTTGTTTCTGCTCCCCTGCTTTGCCCTTTACCCTTTGGCCTTTGCCCAGCTCTGTGGCCAGGGGAGCCAGGGTTTGGCCATAGATGACTGCACAGCTGGCCAGATGCTCTCTCAGGAGCACAATGAGCTGTGGCAGCTCTGCCCCCAGCAAGGGCTCGTCGCTCCTTCTGCTCTCTGGCATGCTTGCAAAAATGCCAGATGCAACATTTTTCTGTCACTGTGAGGAAGATTTCAGTGTGGGTCCTGCACCAGTGGCAGGGGAGCCGGCTGCTGTTCCTCTGTCCTCACAGCTTCAGCTTCATCTAGGACTGTATCTTGCCTGTGATGTGACTCCTGGGCTTGCTCTGCATGCTGTTGTAGGACTCATCTCGTGATTGCTTTCTCCTCTCCCATCTCCCTCTGCAGGTGGAAGCAGCCCCTCTCCGTTCCTGCCCAGTGAGGCCAGCTGGGGCCCTGTCCGGTGCTGGCGGTGCCGCTGTCCCTGTTCCCTAGGTAAGGTGTGTACCAGCTGGGTACGCCAGTGCCACAGACCTGTGCAGGTGTGTGTTTGGTAGGGTTGTGTCCACTGATGTGGAGAGCACAGTGAGAGCCCTGCTCACGAGTGGCATCCAGGCACGAGCATTGCTGCTCGCTGGGGGACACGCCGATGCCTACCCGGGGCTGGAGCAGATGGGTCTGCGCTGGGTAACGTGGTAGTGGAAAAAGTTGACAGAGGGAGCATGACACCAGGAGCTATTTGTTCAATCAATGATTTACCAGATGTGTACACTGTACTAAAGGCTTGTAAACATACTTTAATGGCCTGCTGTAAATCCAGGCAGTAGCAGTGCCAACTTCATCTCCATCGGACACGTTTTAGGAACAGCAGTGCAAGGGCTCTGAATCACTTTGTTATAGGCTCTGTCAGCTCTGCAATTGTGCATGTAAATCAAAGAGCCAATGTCCTTAGGTCAAAATTATTTGAATGTCAGGAATGGTTTTATGACCAGCAGCTTTTCCTTTTCTCGGTTCCCTGCCGTTTCTTGTCTTCCACAAACTGCATCTCCAGAACATTGGGTTTCCGTCTGAGTGCGTGGCTGTGTTTTCACTGACTAGGTTGGAAGTCTCTTTTGTTAATCATTGAAGCAGAGCATCATTAGTGAGAAGTGCAGAGTGTACACAAAGAGGAACTTGCCAAATTACTAATAAGCAGAAACTCCATCCATCTTAATGAGACAGGGTTAAGAAAATAGCAACCTAGAATATACACAATGGAGCCTTTCCACACTGTTTGTTTATCCATGTTAGAAAGTAGTTCAGGGCTCCATCTCTAGAGCTGGTCAGAGACTGGAGCATGGTTTCCAAACCACAGGCTGCTGATGCTCTTGCAAATCATCAAGCATGAGAAAGATAAATAAATAAATGGACAGACAGCTCAATAAATTATTAGAAGAGAGATAAGTATCCGGTTTCCAAACAATTGAAACACCACCACAACAAAACACTGGGTCTGGGCTCTCATTGCTGCTGAGCAAGTCAAGTCTGCACCAAGCAGCAGATGAAGAAAGCACGCTGCTCATGGCAGGGTGAGGAGCCCTCGCCACAGGGAGGGAGGTGACGCTGTACGGTGCCATTCAGGCAGTGCCTGGCTCCAAGCCTGTCCGCTGGGCACCCACACCGGTACCACCTCGCCTGGTTACGCACCACAGAGGAGGGCTGGGAGGGAGCGGAGAGAAACTTTCATTTAAGGAAAGCTGGGGGAAAATTGCAAATGCATTTATTTATTTATTTTTGTTTGTTTTGGTTTGGTTTTTGGTTACAGAGGGTCCAATGAAGAATGCCCGAAACACAAGCTGACAGCCTGGCTTTCATAGGAGGCTGAGAGACCTGGTGAGCTCTTGGGCCCCCAGGATAATTCACGTGCTCGCCTGGTGCACGATGCAGGTACCTCAGGTACCTGTTCAGGAGCCTGTGGTCCCCTCAGCGTTTGATTTACCACATCTGCAGGAGCGAAGGAAGAGCCGTGATGTGCTGGTCCCTCTGTGGCTCCTGTCAATGTACCAGGGTTCAGCCCACCGTGTGGAATGCCCTGCAGGGAGCTGCTGCCCACCTGCTGTGGGCAGAGCAGATCTCAGCCGCATCTGGTGATGTTGGGGCACTGCAGGCTGGATCCTCAGAGAGAGAAGTGTGAGGACAGACGTCTTCTTGTGGTGGGCAGGTCTCCAGCTCCATGCCTGAAACGTCTGGGCTGGAGCCTTCACCTTTCTTGGGCTCTTCACCAGTGAGGCCAAGGGTCCCTGTGTGCTCCATCCCCATGGGGCTGCCCTGGGGCACTGCAAGCTGGGCTGAACCCCATCCCGTCAGCCCGGCAGTGTGATTTCCACTCCCCAGTGACTTCCTTGGGTCACTGGCAGTGCAGCAGAGGCTTGCACCCTCACCGAGGTGTCTGCACACCTGTGCTGCCAAGCCACATTTTTCTTTTGTTGGGTAAGAAATGACTTGCAGCGCATTTCACGCAAGCAGCTCAGCTGCTGGCTATTTTATTGAATGCCAGCACACGCTGTATGTGATTGAGACAAACTTTCTATATGCTACAGACCCTCTCAGCAGCCTGCACCTGGTCCAGAGTGAAGCTGAGCCTCATAGAGAAGAATGTGCTGTAATGCAGCAAGTTATTACAGGATAAATATTTATAAGCCCCTGTAAATATTTGCCATTGGTTCCCTCCTGGGCTTTGGGGCAGACAGTCAGAGTTTTCAGCAGTGCTGAAGGCATTAGCTGTTGTAGTTCTTTATGCATTATCTCAGCTAGTAAACCCTTTGTTGATTGTGTTTAGTTATAGAATTTAATGGTGCTAATTTCACACTAACAGGAGACATCATTTGGAACTGCTGCATGCCTTGACCCTGTCCTAGCGTGGCCTGGTACATGGTGGGGGTGCTCCCTCCAGCCGAGTGATGGCGTGGGGTCATCCCAGCTGCAAAACCTTTGCGCACAGCCTCCCATGTGCGGGGGCGAGGTAACATCCCCGGCTGCATTGGTGTTATTGAAAGCTCAGAGATATCTGCTGTGCCAAACCAGGAAACAAACACAACAAAGCTAACATCCTCCTCGGCAGCTTGATCCCAGCAAGGGCTATCACTCCCAGCTGGTGTGTGGGGGGTGTCAAATCTAAAACAAATACTCCCTGGGGGGGTTCCAGGAGCTGACCCGCTGCAGGAGGTGGAGCAGGAGCCATGTGCTGCTGCAGGGGCCGCACGGCGGGGTCCCAGTGCGGGGATGTGGTGGGGTGACAGGGGCTGAGTGCCATGGGGCCATGCAGGACCTGGCATGGTGGCTTACAGTGGCTTTTGTGTCACCCGTGCTCGGGGCAGGGGCAGTGGATGCCTGTGGCCGGCTGCTGTCAGCTCTCCCATCACTGCTGCCTCTGTTGGGGCTGGGATGGGGCTACTGCAGCGGTGGGAAACTGGGGAAGAAATGCCAGGGCAGACAAGGCCGTGACTCCTCCATGCCCTCAAACACAGCAGTGAAACAATGGGCCCTGAGCAATAGTGCTTGCTGGATTGTTGCATGGGACTCTATTTGGGGGCTCCACTTTGCTGCTCATGCACGAAAGCCAGTCATTTGGCAAAAATCAGCTCAGTTAGCAGCCATTGTTCGTAAAGAGCCTGGGGCTGAATGGGCTCAGGGCTAATATATTCTATTATCCCATGCCTGCCTGTTCCCTGAGGACGTGGAGGGAAAGGCGCATTCCAGTCCCAGCGGCCAGCCGGGTGAGTGTGCCCTCCAGTCCTGGGCAGCGGCAGCAAGACTGGGAGGGACAGAGGGTGCAGCTCCCATCAGCCACAGTGGGGCCAGGGGCGCAGGGCGTGCGGCCACGCAGCGCCCTCGAGGTCGGGTGGCCACGGTGGGGGACGTGAGCAGGAGCAGCCTCACCGGCAGAGGAAGTGGTGGGGGTGGCAGAGAGCGGGGTCCCGCCGGCTGCAGGACAAACAATGGAGCCAGAAATAAGCATGGCTAATTGGACTGGGCTTTTCAAAGGGCAGAGAGGACTCAGGATAACCAAAAGCGTGCATGTTGCAAAGCATCTCATTTTTCAACAAGAATATGTTAGCCGCTGTGGGAGAGGCAGTGATAAATGGCTATAAAGCAAAGTTAAACGATGACATCGCAAACTATGCAGAGTCTTAAGAAGAACCGGGCTAAGTAATTATGAATGGAAATGACTGCACAGGCTTCACTCAGGAAAGTTAATGCCCAGTTTGGAAGGGGTTTGTCAGAATAGCAGCCCTTCTTGAGCAACTGCTAATTAAGAGGCCTTATACTGTGTATTATGCAATTTAATGGTCTAGACCAGAGCTGATAGTTTTTTTTAATTATTATTATTATTTATTTTTATTAAGCAAAAAGTGGTTTGTGGGGCAATTCTATTTCAGTCATCAATTCACTCTTGAATTCCCATACAGGTGTAGCTGCTGTGAATGCGCATTATCAAATACAGAAGAGAAGGCAGCCAGCAAAGACTTCTGCTGGGCTGAGGACAAGAATTGTCCAGGCTTTCAGTGTGGATGGCTTTAGCAACAAAGGCACACCATCTTGGAGCAATTCTGCTTGGATGAGGAGAGCTGAGCTGTGGCAGGCAGTCCTTTGAGCTCAGCAGCTGCTGTGCTGTGCGTCGGGGATGCAGCCAGCCCAGGAACCAGTGTGGGATGCTCTAGGTATGTGGTGCAACACATCTCTGGAAAGACTTTTACCTTTCTCCCTGTGGTATTTGTTGCGCTGGGGATAACCAGAATCCTGACTATAGTTTTATTGCAGTGTTATTGCTGTGGCCTTTGAAGAACTCCCCAATTTTTGAACAACAGCCTTCCAAAGCCCCCATCTTGTCTGCCTTGCTATGATGTGTCTATCACACTACTCGATCTAAAATAGCAAGATTATAGCACTGTCAAGAAAAACATGCCTATTGTATCTCTGAAAACGGTGATTTTACAGTTAAAAATTGAGAGTTACTTGCACAATTTGGTTTTGAGTGAGTGCCCCAGAAGAGCTGGGGTCTGTGTTCTGGACCAGACATTCGTGCCTGAGAATGAAACACTTGGCTACGAATAAAGATTCTTGAAAGAAATTCAGCCAAACAGCCCTCAAGCGGATCCGTGTCCTGTTCTGTGTACTGCAGTATTGCACGCTACTTGGACATTGTGTTGTCTTCTACATTCTCAAAAGATGTTTCAGTGTTTTTAGACTGGTATTGGTAAAAGCAATTCTAGGGTGTCAGACTTTCCCAAGGGTGAGAAGCCCATTTTGCAGCTGTTTCGTGGTGCAGTGATTGGTGCTTTGCGGCCATTTCCTGAGCCCAAGCAGCAGGAGAGGGCCTGCTCCATCCAATCACCTTTTCATTCATCGGCTGGCACCTTATGGCGAAGATTTCTCCTGTTTACAGCTGAATTCTCCACTTCATTAGCAGTGCTAACTGGCTGCTCTCTTCTGCTGGGTCTCAGGTGAAAGTGGCTCTTTCACGCTTCCAGGCTGCAGAGCCATGTCCATTTACCTCTCAATGAGGTGTAGTTCCTGCAGTAAATAGCACAAGCTGTTGGAGCAAAAGGCGGCAGCAGCAGCAGCAACAGAGCTTCGTGCAGGTCCAGAGGAGGGAGCTTAGGGAGCTCGCTCAGACGCGGGCCTTGGCACAAGGGCTGCTTGACGGCCAAATCTCGCACTTGCAGGGGCTGAGACAGCTCCTCCTGCCTGGCTGCAGCCGAGGGCCTTGCTCTGCCCGCGAGCAGCAGCAGGACCGGGTGCCTGCGGCGTGCTGCCGCTGCGCAGCTTCAGCTCCCAGCAGGACAGAGCCGGGCCGCCCAGCCGCAGCAGCTTTCCGCAGCAGCCCTGCTCGCTCTCCTGCAAATTCCGTAGTTGGGGTTGGAATTTGTCCCTGGGGAAACGAGGTCTGCACAGCCCAGTCCCCGTTCTCAGCAACGTCTGGACCTGGAAAAGCTGCTCAGGAGCCGAGGAGCCTCCCAGAGCCGCTCCGGCTGCCGCGCCCCGGGGTGCCCCGGAGGCAGCGGGACCCGGCGCAGCAGCCCCCGGCTCTCACGGGCTCTGGATGCCCGCGGAGGAAGCCGGGGCTACCGGGCGTGCTCACGAGGCCGAGCCCGCGGGACCCTCCCGGTGCCTCCGCCCTCCCCGAGCCCCTTCCGACGGCCGCCCGTGCCGCAGGTGCGCGGGGCAGCCGCCCGCTCCCGCACCGGGGCAGCCCGGCGGCACGGCTGCGGCCGGGCCGGGCGCGTCCCCGCGGAGCAGCCCCGGGCCGGGAGCGCCCGTCGCGGGCGCGGGGCTGCGCTGCCGGGGCGCGGCGCCGTCGGGGCCCGGCCGGGGCGGCGCGGAGCGGGGCGGGGCCGGGCCGGGCCGCGATTGGCTCCCGGGGCCGCTGATTGACAGCGGCGGGCGAGCGCGCGGCGGGCGGCAGCGCCCTGATTGGCTGCCGGGGGCGCACAAACCCGCGGCGCGGCGCGGCGGGGCCAGAGCGGGACCGGGAACGGGAGCGCTGCGGGCGGGGCGGCGGCGGCGGCGGGCGTCCGACGGGAGGGGCCGCGGGCACCGGGCGGGGGCTCGCGCGGGGAGGGGTCCCCGGGGAGGCACCGGGCGGGGGTCTCGGGGAGCGGCGGGCGGCGCCGTCGGCGGGCAGGGCGGGCGCGGGGCGCAGCCATGGGCAGGGTGCGGGGCGCCTGCGGGCCGGCCCTGCGGGCGCTGCTGTCCCTGGCTGCCGGGCTGCTGGCGTGCGGCGAGGGCAGCGAGTACGACTATGTGAGCTACCAGTCCGACCTGGGGCCCTACCCGGGCGGGCGCTTCTACACCAAGCCCCACCAGTGCGTGGCCATCCCGGCTGACCTGCGGCTCTGCCACAGTGTGGGCTACGACAAGATGGTGCTGCCCAACCTGCTGGACCACGAGACCATGGCCGAGGTGAAGCACCAGGCGAGCAGCTGGGTGCCACTGCTTAACAAGAACTGCCACATGGGCACCCAGGTCTTCCTCTGCTCCCTCTTTGCCCCCGTCTGCCTGGACCGGCCGGTGTACCCGTGCCGCTGGCTCTGCGAGGCCGTGCGTGACTCCTGCGAGCCCGTCATGCAGTTCTTCGGCTTCTTCTGGCCAGAGATGCTCAAGTGCGACCAGTTTCCCCAGGACGACGTCTGCATTGCCATGACAGCTCCAAATGCCACTGAGGTCTCCAGGCCCAAAGGTAAGGCACAACCGGAGCTGGAGCCCCGCTTCTGGTGTTTTTTTCTGAACTGGTGAGGCAGGCATCAGCCTAGAAGTGGCTGTGTGGGACCAGGTAGGGTCCTGTGCAGGGCAAGGCTCGCCTGGGGTCTGCTTCTTGGGAGCAGCTCTCCCCAGCTGCTTCCAAGTGCTCTGTGAGCTGGCTGCTCCCAGCTGCTGTCTGCACCATCCTGAGGAAGGCAGGATGCGCTGCTGGCTTCTCGCCTCCCTCTTGGAGTAGAAATCCAAGGGCAGGTGGAGCTGCGGGAGATGTGGTGGATGCACGGCTGCTCTGATCCCTGTGCAGGCATTGGGACCAGGCTCTGAGCCTGCCCTCCGGGTGCTGCATCACCATGGGAAGAGCTTCTCTTCACTGCTGGGCTCCCGTTGGGGCCACTCCTTAGCAGCAGGAGGGTGCCTGTTGGCACATGGCAGAAAACACCTGGCGGGAGTGGATGGTGGCGTTGCTCCTGGCAGGGACACCCCACTTCCCAAGGAGACCTGGGGCTTGGCAGTCTCGGTGGAGGATGCACGTGCCGTGGAAAGCCAGCTCTGCCTTCTCAGGGGGCTGTATGGTGGAGAGGGGGCTGCAGGCAAGAGGTTTATCAAGAAGCAATTGGAGCAAGTGGGTGTGTTTCGTGTTTGCTTTGATTATGCTCAGCAAGTCTGTTTGTGTCAGATTGGCTTGTTTACAGTCAGTTGCAATGAGTCTCACTTGTTGCTGAAAACTTTTAAAATAAATAAATATCCTGGGGTAGCTTAGGCAGTCTGCATTAGAGCACCTCATAAAATTGACGAGAAAGGTGATTGTAGAGAGAGAAGACAGAGGTAGGTGGGGAGCGATGGCTTGGAGCTGGGGACTGGGGCCAGGGCCAGTGCTTGCTGCAGGCAGGGCAGCACGCAGCGGGCACCCGAGCCCCCCTCTTGCACCAGGTGGGGGCCAGGCAGGGGTCAAGGTTTGGCTCCCACGGCTTACCGTGGCTCATGCTTACTGATGCGATTGCTGGACAAAGCTCTTTGTTTTCAGGGAAGGCTCTGAGGTTGCTGTCCTGTATGAACCCAGACCCTTGGTCCAGACCGCTGTCACGTCCTGCGAGCAGGTCCGAAGGTTGCTTTTATTCCCCAGGGACTTGCAGCCAAGCGTGCTGCTGGGCAGCTGGACCAGAGCTGCTGCCTGTGGGGCTGCCCTGCCCTAGTCCACAGTGGGCTAGTTTGCAGCTAGAGGACGTAATAGCCCGAGATGTTTTCTAGGTGAGCAGCATCTGCTAGGCTTTTCCCTCGTGTAGTTTAACAGCTTACTGTTTGCTGAACTCTCAGACCTGACTTGGCAGCAGCACTAGAGTGGGATAGTATTGCTTTCTTTTGGTGCTGCTAACGTGTCCAGCAGCATGGTATTTAGGCACCACAGGCAGCACTGAAGCGACTTCATTACAAGCTGTATCAGCTCAGGTTTGAGGCCTTCATGCATTTTCTTCTGCTCCTGTCAGGGGTGCGGAGAGGACTCATTCTGCACAGGCTTTAGGGGATATTAACAATGTGCTTTGAGTGAACTGGAAACCGGAGCTGGGGTGAGTGTTGCAAGAAAGTGTCGCAGCCCCTCCGATAAATGCACTGTCTGCTGTGCGGGTTCAGAAACTTACGTCCCATGCACTTCAAAATGAGCAATTTGTTTGCAGGGATGTTTACAGAAAGCAAGTCTTTAAAATTCTTGTGCAAGTGTGGACTCTCTAGAACATTCAGTGGAAGAATTTATGCAGCCATTTTCATATCCTCTTGGCTGCTTGCAAGCATTTCAAGAGAAACTGCTGCCTTGGTGTAGCTGGGCTCCAGGGGAGAGTGGGGTAGAGCCCCTCGTGCCTGTCCTGTTGGCTGAGGCACCGCTCTGGGAAGGGACCAGCACTTTGGCTAGAAACACTTCTTGAGGTGAGATGCTCTCTCGTAATCAGCTGGGCTGGACCTTCTGTCCTTGGGTCTGTGAGGTTTTGGGCAGTCAGTGCTAACTGACAGCTGAGGTGTCCGTAATGCCGTGCTGGCATGTATTCCACGAATAACCCTTGCTTGGTGGAACAGGCTCTGCTCACCGCGCGCTGCATGTTGTGACCCTTCAGCCCCACGCAGCTGAGAGCAAGCAGAGCAAACCTGCAAGCTGCCTGCAGCCCCTGCTGTTGTCTGGTACAGCCCGGTGAGTCCTGCTCTGGCACCCAGCAGAAGACCTGCGATGGCACACCTTGTGGCTGCGGCACAGCCCTCCCTGGCTTGCAGATTTCTGTCGGTGCAAACTCTCAGAGCCCTCGTAGGTTTTGGGTGCTGTTGATTTAAAGAAGGTCAGAGCCCAACAGTGTCCCCCCTTTTCTCTGGGTATTAATAAGAACGAGCCCTTTCAGTATTTTTCTCCATTAACACCTTAAAATTGGAATTTGTTTCTGCCTCTCAAATAGCTGACCTGCTGAATTCCTTTCTCCTTAAGCATAAGGCGGTAAAGCCTGCAGGCCCACAGGATGCATCAGGGGAGTTGCAGATTAATATAGCATTACACATTCCTTCTCCTGCCCCTGGAGTAAGCTGGCTCTAAAGCCAGGCATTAGAAAATGGTCAGCAGGGAGAAAACAGGCTGGAAACAAGCTAATGTTGTGCCTTGAGTAAAGCTGTCAAATGCAGATGATGGGCCCTGACTGAGCCGTCGTAGGTCAGGAGGTGGGGTCTGAACTCTGGCCCTGGGGTGCTTGCGGGGTACCACGAGCACACTGGGAGGCCTGTGCTGCACCAAACACCAGCCATGCTGGGCGTAGAGCTGTGCGGGAGCTGGTCTGTGCCTCTGGCTTTTGCGTTTCTGACCGTGACAGAGTGGCCCATGGGTGTTTCCATCCCCTTGGGGCACAGGGTGAAGCGGCTGCTCGCAGCCCTGTGGGACACGGTGCAGGCCTGGAGCAGGGCGAGGCTGCTTTGTGCTGCGCTGGGGGCTGGCGGCGCTTGTGGTGCTGGTGAAGCCAAGGGGAAGCATTTTTCTCTGGCGAGAGGAGTGTTGGCAGGATGTGAGCGCCAAGCGGCTCAGATGTGCTGTGGGGGGACAGATGTGGAGCCCCCAGCGCCCGTGGAAGGGGCTGCCCAGGGTGTGCTGCCCCTGCCTGAGTGGAGCTGGAGGTCCCTGCCACTGTGGTGCGCTACAGCATCCTGAAGGGCTGTGTAGCTAAAACAAAGCCTGTCTTTTCAGCAGGGAACAATGAGTCTTATTCCCCTTTTTTTGGGTGTGTGGAAAGCTCATAGGGTGCGTGTCATGGTGGCTTTCTTGCTGGGCATGGGTGGGCTCAGTCATTCTCCTAGCATGCGATTTGGCTACTTGGGCATGTTGAAATGGTTTACAGGATGGGATTTGCAGCGATCTGCCAGTGCATGGCAGGTACTCCTGCCATTCTTAGGGGACGTGGGCTTGGGGTGGCCCCACATAACAGCTCACCCCCCGGTGTGGCAGCAGGGATGGACCAGTGGGGCCTCCTGCTGGCATCCCTGCTCCCTCATCATGAGCTCATTAAATGTGCAGGCCGGATGGCAATATTCATTTAAAAATAAAGTGTTGAGGATGTCATCATGTCCCAGAAGCTGCCTCCTGCCTGTGTCACTCTAGGCTAAGCTAATAAAAGTGGCTATTGCATATTAGGGTCTTGAAAGAGGATGCTACCCAGCTCAGATATACCAGGAATGGGATTGTTAGGCCCGCTTTTGGGTGTGGTGAAGATTACCTCGTTACCAGCACATTGGGGCGATTGGAAGGCTGGTTGCTCAGCATATGTGATTAATAAAAACATGGTGCATGACCCAAGGAATTAGCATTTGGCACAGAGCAGATTGGGTGGCGGGAGGGGAAGAACAAGGCACGGAAAACAAATGTCTCGCCTGAGGTCCCGTGGGGCATCTGTGACTGAGAGGCTCAGTGCTGCGGTCTCTGCGGGTCACGGCAGCGCCTCCCTCGCCACCCATGCGGGGTGTCTGGCTTCGCACCCCTCCTGCTGGCAGGCAGCTCCCTTGTCTCTGCCCGGCCGTGCTGCAGGGCTGGAGGGGCGAGCGCTCCGTCTGCACGCAGGGACCGGCAGATGTGCTGCAGCGCAGCTCCTGAGAACAACTCTTGTGTGTGGGAAAGAGCCCTTCGTTCTGCTGGACCGAGAACAGAAGCAGCATCTCCCAGCTCAATAAATTCATCCGTCAGTAGCACAAATCTACGTCTGTGCTGCTGGGTGGTCTCTGCTCAGGCGGGAGGCAGGGACCTGGAAACAGTTTTTTATTCTCTGGGTGAGCTGAGCTTTCCTCCCAGGACGGGTCCCGGCAAAAAGAGGATGGCTGTGCTTGGGGTCATGCTGGAGAGGGACGGTGCACCTGAAAACTGTGTGTGTCCCTCTCCAAGCCGTCCCTGCTCTGGGGAGGAGCAGGAAGGAGGAGCGGCCCTTGCTATGCCTGGGTATCTGGCAGGGCCCCTGGGTTGTGCCTGTCCTGAGCTCTAGCCTGGCTCTGGAGCAGCTGCCAGCCTGGGATGCCCCTTGCAGTGTGAGCCATCCTCGTTTCTGGTCCTCCTCCTGCTGTGCTCTGGGCACCGCATGCCAGCTTGGCATGCTGCAGGGAGGCAGCATCAGCAGGCAGCTTGCCATGCCCCATGACGAGTGGTTGCCCCCGGCTGGGAGCCTGGCCCTGGAAGCCCCTCTCTGTGCCAGCCCTGTGCTCCTGAGCTCAGCAGCTGCCTGCTTCTGCCCGGTCCTGCAGCGCTGGGACCTGGCACCCCAGGGCACATGTCTTCTGAAAGCGTGTGCAGCCCAGCCCTCCGGTGATTCTCGAGCTTGCTCCTCATCACCTCTTCTCTCCTCTCACCAGGAACGACTGTGTGTCCCCCTTGCGACAACGAGATGAAGTCGGAAGCCATTGTTGAGCACCTGTGTGCCAGCGAGTTTGGTAAGGAAAGTGTTCCTGCTGCTTCTCCTCGATGGCAGGGCTCTGGAGTGCAGAAGGGAGGAGGCACTTGGTACCCTGGCACAAGAGCGTCCTGCTCCCTTTCCAGACGTTTGGGCCGGCCGCGACAGTGCCCAGGGCAGCAGGCTGGGTGCACGGTGTGCCTGGAGGGCATCTCCCCCCTGCCCCCCAAGCAGGAACCTGGGCACCAGCAGGGTGCCACAGCTGCTCCAGTTTCCCTGCCAACCCCGAGAGTGCCTGTGGACAGTTGCAGTCCTTGCCCGGAGGCGAGCGTGCCTCTAGATGTCAGTGTCGGCGCGCGGTGAGGGGGACGTGTCCAGGGACGTGTCCTGCTGGCGCAGCCCGGTGGGGATGGCAGGGGCTGGGGTCCTGGTTGCAGCGTGGTGCCTGCACTTGGCATCACCCCCGGCCTTGCTGCTGCAGCACGGCCAGCAGCTCTGTGGGGGGGTGTACCTGGACATCTCTCCTGCCCGGCTTCCTTGTAGCCTTGGGTTTCTTTTAGCAAAGTTATGCTCTGCTTGTCAAGTCCAGGTGTAAAAACCAAGAGCAAGCCCTTGTCTTGCTAAGGCTGAGCAGTGAGGGAGAGAATACAGGGCTACTTCAAAGCTGTGTCCTAAATTCATTATGGCTAGCATGTGAGTCAGACTATCATAGGTAAACAGATCTCCATTTTAAAAAAAAGAAAGGAAGAAAAAAAAAGAAAGAAAAAACACAACAACGAAAAGTATTGCAGGGAAGAGTAGCTTTTTCAGATCAAGCACAGAATTAACTGGTTTTGACATCCTTGCTGGTGTATGTAGCTTTCCTGGAAAGTTATTGAAGGCGTATTGAACAAGGTGTGCATTCCTCGGGGATTAGCACTTGAATATGCCCTGTGCCAGAGCATGCTATGCAAACCCAAACCTGCTCTGCATGCTGTTGTATTACCCTTTCTGCTGGAAATGAATTCTCAACTCTCCTGCAGATTTGGTATGCCAAATGTCCTAAGTTCAGTGCAGACTTCTTGTAACAGGGAAAAGCATCAACAGGAGCAGCCACGTAATAGTTTCTCAGGAATGTGCGTACTTCCAGCTGGATCGGGTGATGGGTGCGTGAATCCAGTGCCGCAGCCTGGCTGATGCGGGAAGCACCCGGCTGGCCCTGAGCGCTGCCCCAGCAGCTCTGCTCCTTTTCTGCTCCCCATCTCCTCGCCTCCAGGGGCAAGCGACCAACAGGACAGGTACCAAGTACCTGGGAGGGTCAGGGGAGGTCTTCCATTCCCAGGCCTTCATCTTTTGCTGTGTTTGCTGTTTGCTCTGTAATTTGCCCCCCCTGCAGACAGAGAGTTGCTGGGTGGGAGCGGCGTGGGTCGTGCTGTGTCCCTGAGCCACAGCAGTGTCCTGCTGCTGGGCAGGCGCTGGGAAGGGGAGCACAGGCATAGCTGCGTGCTTGTCATCAGCCTCTGCTGTTACATATCCTCCCTGCACTGCGGGGCAGTTGCACGACCGGCAGGAGAGGCCAAACCAGAAGTATTTGTGGGCTCGGTAGAGGGGCTTCAGACACTGACTTGCCCACAGGGTAGGCTGGTTATGGAGAAGTTTTGTGGTGACAATCCAGAGGGTGGAAATATTTCTTGGCAGGCGCTCCCTGGGTAGGGCTGTGGCGAGTGGCCAGATAGAGTTGCTGAGCAGCAGCGGAGCAGCAAACAGCAGCGACATCGACTGCCGTGCATACCCCCAGTTAATGCAAAACTCCTGCGAAGGCTTTCACAGAAACCTTCCTCCCGCTGCGGGCTCGGCCCTGCTGTGGTTTGGGGTGGCAGGGATGGGTCCCCCCACCGGAGGGAAGGAATGGGGCCAGCTCCGTGGCTGGGTGCTGGGGCTGGCTCTGCGCTTCTGGGGGCTCTGTGGTGTCGGGAGCTCGCTGGCAGGGGGCTGCAGCCCCGCGCTGTCCCCGGCTGTCCCGTGCCCGTGCTTAGGTGGCAGCAGCTGGCACAGATGAAGGCAGCCAGGTTTAAACCAGCTTGTATGAGCCTCGGGCCTGGCAGGATCCCTTTAGTTGCAATGCCAGGCACTGCTACTGCATCAGTACACCTGCCTGCCCCCCAGAGCAGCGTGTTTTCCAAGCTTTGTTTAAAACTGTTTGTTTTCTCTGCTGAAGCAGAGTCTGGTGTTTTTTCAAGCCATTGCAAGTAATTTGGGATTGTTCTTTGTTCTGTGTACCAGCATGACTCCAACATAGAGCTTTAGTCTTTAAACACATCAGAGCTCTTGCTGATGCTGAGGTTGCTTCTATTCCTTCTCCTTCCCATCGCTGCTTTCTTCTATCTCAATTTTTTTTGTGAAGACACAATGACCTTCCTACAGTGGAAAAATCCAAATGCAACTGAGCAGGACACAACTGGTGTCTGCTGTGTGTGAAGCATCATTCTTTCTTCACAACGGAAAGCTGGTTGCATCTTGGATATCCTTTTGTTCCCCTGTTCCTCCCTTGTCACCAGAACAAATAGCAGTGGGAAAGTTCATTTGCATGGATTTTCAATGATGTAGGTTTCATGCAGCTGCATTGGTATTTTCTTCCTTCTGTTGCTGTGCTTTTCCTCCCCATCCAGGAGAATTCCTGGGTGCACGTAACGCTGTTTCCAGATGTGCCAGCCTGTAGCAACCTGGGGAGCTGGTGTGCAGGAAGAGATGCAGTGCGAGTCTTCCCTCTGCTCCAAGGGAAGATGGGGCAGGGTGCTCCTGGGGATGTCCCAGCCTATGGAGAGCAGCTGGCAAAGGATGAATTGACTTCAGGAAGTTTTCTCAAAGCACAGTGCGTGGTTCTTAGATCTCTGTTTAGTCTTCGGGGGTTACTGTCACAGGGGCAATTTCTCAAGGAGAGCTGTTTATCTGGCACTAAAATAAACTCCCAGCCATTCAGACTGAGATTTCTCATGCACATCCACCAAGGTAAACACTGGCAACTGACAGGTTACAGATCCTCATCAAAGCCAGACACATACAATAAATGTTTAAACTAACATGTGCTGCAAGGGGCAGCTGTTTGGTGGGTCCTGCTCACCAGCTCTTCCTTGCTGATCCTCACGATGATGTTACCGCAGGCTTCGCTACGTCCCAGCGGCTTGTGAGGTACGGGGTGCTTTGCCCACTGCTTATGTGTGGCCTGCTGGGGCGGGAGGCAGCTGTGCAACAGCCCCGGGCACGATGTCGCTCTTGAGGACCACGGAGGACGAGCTGTGGCTCCAGCTGTGAACATGGAAAGGGAGCTCTGTCCCTGGGCAGGAGAGGGGGCCTGGGCAAGGTGCTGGTGCCGGCAGGGCTGCCAGCCTCGTGGGTGAGCAGGACTCTGGGTTTGGGTCTGTCTGAGCGGTGCTGAACGTGGCTTCTCGGTGCTGGTTTGAGGGCAGCCCCGCTTGTGCGACAGCTTGGTGGTTCCTCTGAGAGTGGGCACAGCCCGGCTGCGGGGCTGGCTGCGTCCTGCCTGCCGGTGGAGGCACCCAGAGGTTAGCTTCTCCTTTCTTTCTTTCAGCAGCGTCCAGCAGCTGTCTCCTCTCTTCTCCTCGGCAGCACCAGCAGAGCCCCTCCAGGAAAGGGGAACGTGCTCTGACCCAGCAGCTCGCAGCACTGCACCTCGTTTGCTGCTGGCTCGCTCGCGGCAGTAGCGTTCCCTGGTCCTGGAGAGGTCCTGGCGCACCTCTGGCTACGTGTGGCTGCTGCCCCGCAGCTGGGGCTGGGAGCAGGCAGCAGCAGCAGCATCTGCCATGCATGGAGCGGAGCTGTGGGACCTTCCTGGGGCACAGCAGTGCCGGGGGGGCCGGCAAGCATGCTCGGGTTAATTGCAGTTCAGGTTTTGGTGCAGCTCTGGTGTGCAAGGGACACGGCGATGGAGGTGTGGTGAAGTGCGAGTGCCCTCCTGTGCCCCCCCGCACCTCCCTGGGCTGCAGCCAGGTTGTTTCTTACTCTTTGTGCAGGCTGGGCTGGCCACACGCTCTCCTGGAGTTCATTCTACTCTCTTTCTCTTGCTGATTTTATTTATTGTTTCTGTCCTTTCTCTGGGGTCTGAGGGGATCCTGCTGAATGGGCTCTTGCTGCACTGGAGACTGCAGTACAATCAATACATGCTGTTTATTTTTTCCCTTGACTGACAGTTTCTTGCCTGCAGCCTTCTCCTGTTACAGCCCTAATGTGTCTTCTGGCAGGTTTCCTTCTTCTGAGTGATTTCTAAAGGAAGGAGCAATGAGGCTGAAGGAACAGCAGAGCTTTCCGTTCTCTCACGTTCCCTTCCCTGCCCCTGAGGGTGCTGCAGTGGGGCCCCTGCCCGCGTGCGGGAGAGCAGTGGGGATGGAGTCCCAGGCTCCTGCGTGCTGACGAAGGGGGGCTGGAGGGGCCGGGGCAGGGGGGGCGCAGGCATTGCCGTGCAGCTGTAAAAGTGGGAGCTTACTCAGCAGGGCTGTGCCGGGCAGGGGGAGGTTGTCTTTCCAGCTTCTGGGAGGGCGCTTGGGTGCACTTTGCTGCAGCGGTGCCTGCCTGTTGCGTGTCTTGCAGGGTGCCCTGTGCTGCAGCATCACAGCCTGTGGCCACGGTCCTGCGGTGCCCAGGACTTTCACCTGGTGAGTGAGCAAGAGTGATGCGGGAGAGGTTTTGCTTTTGTGCCGTGCATGGTGCTGAGCCCTCATGGAGGGTAGGAGGGTGCTTTGCTCCCAGGGGCACTGGCAGTGCTCCCAGTTTGTCTGGGAGGTTGAGTTTCCTCTCTTCCCTCTGTGTGAGCGGGACTGGAAAGCCGGAGCTGCAGAGGTACCAATGAGAGTGTTTCAAGTGATGCAGTGCAAGTTGTGCTTTCAGGCTGGACCCCAACCATCTCCATGGAGCCTTTGCTCTCCTTGGAGCTCTTGCTGCCGCAAGTAATTTTGCTCTGAGTGAACAAACACTTTCATATATCCTGCTTCATTTTAGTAGATATAAAGAAGACATTTTTATATCCTCAGTGCTCCCCTCTCTCTGCGTTAGAGATAGCAGAGCTATGCTACAGTCTGATAGGAGCTGTTTGTAGTTGGGGCCAAATTCCTGGTGTGGTTCAATGGGGTGAGCGTTACACAGGCGAGAGTCTCGCCCCATGCTTGGGGAGCCGTGGCCAGCAGTGGGGCACTGCCCTGCGCCCTCTCCCTATTGCATCCCCTCCCGCGGCATCTGGGCATCAGGGTAAATCTGGGGGGATGCACGGGGTGCTGGGGGAAAGGGTTCTGCCCTCCTCTGTGGCACAGGGTCTCAGGCTTTCCAGATGGCGAGGACAGCCCCGGTGATGTGCTTTTATGCTTCGGTGTGGCTCGGCTCTGGGCTCGAGGGAGCAGCGTCAGCCCTGGAGCTGCTGTGGGAGCCAGGCATTTGGCACAGCCTGTCCTGGCTGGCAGTGAGTGCCCGGGCAGGGACCACAGCCTCTTGGCACCAGGGCTGAGTGAGGGCAAGCCTGGGTTTAGCACCCCGGGAGGACTTGTGCTGCTGTCAACACAATGTGGCTGACGGCTGATGAGTCCCAAATTAGATCCTGAAATCTGCCTTTATTGTGTTTTATGTGTTCCCTCCCAGCCCGAATAAAGCTTTCACTTCTGTTCTCTGGGAAGAGCCCTTGGGGTGGGTGGCTGGACGCTGGCTTTCCCTGGTGCTCTGCCTCCACGCCTCGCCTGCGAGCAGATGTGCCAGCAGCTCACAAGGAGGGTGTTTCAGGACCAGATGCGGCCCCACAACAAAGCCTCTCCGTGCACCCTGCAGGAGTGGGTCAGATGCACGGCCCTGCGGCGTGCTCGCTGCTGGAGTGGAGGGGAAGGGAGAGTCCCACAGGGTGGGTGCTGCAACTGGCCACTGCTACTGCTGGGATGGCAGAGAAAGGCTCTTGTCTGCCGTCACATCTCTGGTGGCTGCTGGCTTTGATGATAAAGATTTACTGGGTGGTTGGAGAGTGAAGGGGGAGGTGGGCTTGTGGCTGAGGTACTGATGAGCCTTCAAACCCCGTGGCTTTGGATCCTCCCTGGGGAGCAACACCCATCCCAGGTGCTGCCTTTCCGATGTGCGTGGAAAGTGCAGGAGCTGCGTGCCCGTCTGGCTGCTTGTGAAACCTGCCCCTCGTGCCCAGGAGTCTCTGATCTTGGCTCTGAGCGCTGCTTTGCAGGAGTGAGACCTGGATACATTTTTTAGTTCCCAGCTGGGTTTATGGTTCACCTGGGCAGCTCCCATGCTCCCTGAACCTGCATTGCTGGCTTGCAGAGACAACTGCTGCTGTGCAAGGCAGGGAGCTGTGAGCTCCCAATGCACAGGATTTCCAGACCCTCTTTGTCTTCTGTAGACACATGATACTGTATGATACTTGGAGCAGAACAACACCTCTGCTAGTTGCCAGCTTGTTTTCTTCCTCTAGCAACAAGGTTCTAAACTTGCAGCAATCACAGCAAAGCAATTTGCAAACAAGCCACTTCGGAAAAAGTCTCTAATTATGGGTATTACACTGCTGGAAACTGCTGTGCTCAGTGCAAGAGTTCAAAGTCAGAACTGATAAAGAAATTGAGGCTCATTTTGAGGAATGCTGTTGTTGCTGCCCAAGTAATGTCATGGAGCTTAGAGCTGCCTGTAAACTACTTGCTCTATTTTCCAGATTCATTGCAAATTAACCTGGTTCAGTGTCTTTAGCTCCTTTAAAGCTTGCATCTCTTTAGCTCCTCAGACATCCTGAATTTGAAAAACAGATGGAATTAAAGTTTCACTTAGGTTTCCAGTCCGGAATTACTTTCTTGTACAGTAACAGTATAACACAACAGGGCTTTTGGCAAACAGTAGACCTTTTTAGCACACGGGCAGATAAATACCATTATTCCTTTTGCCAGTGTAGTGGCTGGGAGTGTGAGGGTAATACGCAGACTCTGCTGCATTCTCGGGATTGTCATTGCACTGTGCTGTTGCCATTTGTGTCTGAAACGGTGAACAGAGCTGCCGTCCAGAGGCAACGTGTATTTATTACTACAAGATCCAGCAGAGCAGGACTTCAAGGAACAGTGCTGCGGGGGATTCCTCTCCCTGCCAGAACCCAGGGCTTTTGCAGTGCTGTCTGCTACACACACATCTGAGAATCAAATGGAAAGGGACAGCAGACAATTAATCACCTATCCAAGCGCTATTTATCTGCAACTTTGAAGTAAACTCCCAAATGATGGAAATATGTTAGTAATTTTTGGCCATATGTGCTTTTCCCCCAAAATGAGGCAGAGCCAAATGGCACAGAAGTGATACTTTAATGTACAACACGTTTTCATCATTTTTCCCATGCATACTAAATTCCTCTTCATGGTCAGGGCAAGGGAACATTATTATTATTATTATTATTTTAATTTGGGTTGTGATTAACTCAGGAAAATGCTGAACCCAAAGAGGAAGATATTTTCTATGGGAGTTGTGTGGGATTACCTTCCTTTGCTGGGGAAGGTGCCTGTGCTGCTGGCTGCTCCCTGCTTCCCCATCGGGCACGGGTGCTTTCAACGGGCTTTGCTGCTCTCACGTAGACACATTCGGTGCTTGGGAACTTGTTTCATGGGCGCCCGAGGCCAGGAGTGACTGTACACAAATGTTTGAATGTTTGAGGAGCTAGGCTGACCTTTTAAATGGCCCTTGTAAGAGTCTCTCTGTGTGCTAAAGCTGGGAAATCATGTTCTTACTCAGCCAATGTTTTGCTAGCAAAGTTTGTGTTGCTCCGCTGAACGAGTTTCCCTTCCAAATACAAAGTGCCTGGCACGTTTTGTGGTGGGGGACGGGAAGCAGAGAGGCCGATGTCTTACGGTGGTGCTCTGCCAGGAAGGCACGGCTCTGCCTCAGGGGGTGAGGGGTTTTGCACTGCGGCCTTGCAGGCAAGCTGGGGTCCGGGTGTCACGGGGAAGCTTTTGATTGTGCTGTCCTGGCACCCACTGTCCCTGGGGCACCTTTCCGGCAGTGCCTGTTGTGGGGGCAGTGCGGTGACACGGGTGGGTGGATAGCAAGTGCTTTGCAAGTGAAGGCTGCTCAGGACTTTTCTGTTTTCCCCTTCTCCCGGGCTTGTTTTTCAGCTCTTAAGATGACCATAAAGGAAGTGAAGAAGGAGAATGGGGACAAGATGATCATCCCACGGAAGAGAAAGGCGCTGAAGCTGGGACCCATCAGGAAGAAGAACCTGAAGAAGCTGGTGCTGTTCCTGAAGAATGGTGCCGACTGCCCATGCCATCAGCTGGACAACTTCGGCCACTACTTCCTGATCATGGGCCGCCAGGTGAAGACCCAGTACCTGCTGACGGCCATCTACAAGTGGGACAAGAAGAACAAAGAGTTCAAGAAGTTCATGAAGAAGATGAAGTCACCAGATTGCCCGACATTTCCATCCGTCTTCAAGTGATGAAGCGGGTGGCGGGAGAGCTGCTGGCCCACGCCCTGGGCATGGCGGTTCCAGCCTCGCTCCCTCTGCTGTGGGCACGCAGGGGCCGAGCCCCTCCTGTTCCTCCTCATCCTTCTGAGCTTCCTCCCCAGGCCCCAGCCCTCCCGCATTCCCCTGCCGGCATTCTCCTGACTGCCAGAGCATGCGAGTGTGATGAGCGAGCACTGAGCTGTCTCTGAGGTCACAGACTATTTGCATCTGCAATAGCCAAAGACCTATTGCTGCAAGGATATGTAAATTCCTTTAAATAGCAGCTGTCAGGTAAAGAGGGCAGGCAGAGGGGTGTGAAGTTGTCAATTGCATGATTGCAGAAAGGACACTTGTGACCGCTTTCCTCCTGTGTTCACGGCTGCAAGAGCACCCTGAGTTAATTCCTGTTTGAACCAGAGCCAGCTTGTTAGAAAAACATCCCATCCTGACGATAAAAGTTAATAAATGAGTGATGGAGAATCTGCCACAACCTCGGATAAAACCTCCTAATGGCTAATTGCCCTCGCTGTAAAACAAACAAACAACATTCTAGTCTAAATTTGTTTGGTCTGGGCCTGAGCCCTGGCATCCTCGTGGTGCCTTGGTCGGCTGGATGGGAGAGGTCCCGGCCCTTGTGCCTCCCAGTGCCAACCCGCCAAGGCAGAGCCCCGTGCCCGGCTGGCCTCGTCCCTGTGGAAATGTGTGCTGCTTGGTGGCCAGCCCCACTGCTGGCAGAGCCTGTGGCCAGCCCCTCCTTTTTGTGTCACTTGCTCACTTTACCAGTGATATTTTTATGGTGTCTTCAGGCTGCTGGCCAAATATCGGATTGCAGAAGGGCAAGGATCGGTGCCCGTGGAGCACCGCAGGAAATGCATCATCTCCACGTTTCCCTCCCTGCAGTCACCATGGGACCTATCGGTGTCTGGACTTCAGTCCATTTGATGTGTGACAACTTGGCTTTATATCATTCTGTTTTTTTTTTTTCCTTAATCAAAATGTCACGTTAGCACGAGGTCAAGTCATTTATGAAAGACAAAGACTATTGCATCCAAATGATTACATTTATCGACCAAGCTGAAATTCATTATTCCATTAATTGGACAAGTTCTCTTTCCCATAGACCCATATTGCTCCACATTAATTATGCTATCCTGCTTCCATTCATTGTTCTCATCAATCATGATTGCTCTAAGAGAATGAATATCTTGCAATTTGAGATAATCCTGTTGCATTGCAGTTAAGTGAAATAACAAAAACTCATTTTTGACGTTTAAACCAACCCTGCTCAAAGCTGGTGAATTAATTATTTTCTAGCTCAGGAGTGCTGTTTATTCCCTTTATGGGGTTTGAGATGTGGATTTTACTGTAGATAAATTCCATGAATAAGCCAAGCACCCAGATGAATGATGTTTCAAAACTACCAGAGAGCTGGAGTTAGGATGTGAACTCTTTAGAAAATCCCACAAAGTTGTCTTAGACCACCATGTGTAGTAGTGTTGTTTCTTCGATGCAAAGTTAATCATTGTAGACAATGTACCTTATCAGTGAATTAAAACAAAAAACACACAAAAAACACACTAAGCTTTCGCACCACAGATTGATGAGGCGAACTGATGGGGAAGGCGGACAAACGAAGCCTCATCAGAAGGAGGCCGTGGCCTGCAGTTGGGACCCTTTGAGCTACCAGCACGGTTCTCTCGGTGCACCCGTGGCACCAGCCAGTTTCTTCCCGCAACTGAGTGAAAATCAGCAGGACGGGAATTGGTTCTGCATCAGAGAGAGATGCTTAAAGGTTTAGTTGGGCTGGGATCTTCACACTCTCACCAGGCTGCTTGTATGGGTCCCGCTGGCCACTTCTAGAAAAGTGGGCTTTGATTTAGTGTTTTAAAAATGTGTATTTCAGCAGGAAATGTCAAATAAAAGGGAAAATCAGTTCATGTGTGTTTAGAGCCACTGCTCAGAGCTGCTTGATTTCCACCAGTGGCCCTTGAGCCTGAACGCCTGGCTTCAGAGGCGGCTCATACAGATGGGGCAGCGCTGTGTTCCCTCATGCCAGCACACAGCATGCAGCGACACACATGAGTTTGTTAGTGCTGCTGGTGCTTTATTTTTCCACAAGCAGTTGGGAAGAACTGGTAATAAGAGAGTACCCAGGAAAGGTGCCTTTTTCTCTTTGCAGCTGTTTTGTTCGTCATCTCATGGACTTGGTCAGAGCTGCCCGGGAGCTCCCTTCCCACTGGTGGCCGTGCCAATGTGTGGCGTCGGGGGGCAAGGGGCAGCAGCGATCCTCCTGGCTGCATCCAGGGCTGAAGAAGTCCCGTTCCTCCACGTCACTTGGGGGAAGAAGAAATTATCACTGTAATTACAGGCTAAAAGCATACTATAATTGTATGTTACTGGCTGCTCTATCAGTTACTTTAAACAGCCCTCTGATCCTGTATGTTTGTCCTTGAGAAGCAGATCAGAGCAGCTGAGCGGATTCACACGTCGTATTTCAGACACAGTATTTTGGATGTTTCCATGTACCTGGACAGGAATTGCACCATTCTCTTGCCTAACTGCTCTGTGATCTGTCAGCAGTTCCTGCATGGATCTAGCTGGCAGATTGACTATGCATTGCTCTCTTCCCTTTGTACTCTCTTTGTATATGGAGGTTTTTGATAAAAATAACAGAACTAAAAGAAATATGTTTGATGTAACATCATGTTTTAGTCAGTTAAGGTATCTTTTTATTTTGTTTTAATGTAATTTTAGATAGTTAATTTAGAAAAGTGTGGCAGATTGGAGGGGATGCCTTTTCTGTTTGGAAGTTTTGAGAAAGAAAAAATGTAAAAGACGAGTGAAAATCAGCACTGTAAAGAGCCACCTTCTTGCAGCACTGAACAAGTGTAAGGCTTTTCATTGCTGTAGCTGGTGGGATGCTAGTGTTCACAGTATGTTATTTTAGTGGCTGTTTTTGATGTTGTGACTTACATTTATTTTCAAGCCTAATGTCGGTTCTGTATTTTTATGCTTTTTCTTCCATGTATCAATGTTCACTTAACCAAAATTGCTGAATTAATGAATTACAGTGTGATCCCCCCCTCCACCCCTTTTCATAAAGAGATGTTGTTTTCTATCCTACATTGGTGCTGTCAGAGGTGGCTGCAGAGTGGCTGATGGGATGCTTGGGGTGGCCGTGCTAGGTCCTTCACGGGTGCACATGCTGCATGCTTACAGCAACGATGTTCTGGTCTTAATGCACCTGCATTTGTCTTTGTAAAGCAGGTGGTAAGATCGAGACAGTTGGTCCCAGTAACAGAAGTCCCCATGTGAGATTTTTGGCATGTTCTTCTCTTGCATTCATTCCATTTGTGTTTATAGTATAATATGATTTACACTTTCGGCCATTCAGCCTATCTCGTTATTGTCCAGTTCTCTTTAACTTCATGTCAGTGAAAAGTAATGTGGCTTCACTGTGTCCCATGCTACAACTTCAGATTATTGAAGGAAACTGCCATAGCTTTTCAATAATGAAATGCTGGGGCAAGAGCTGGCGGCCTGCTAGCTAACAAGATGCCATAAACCCAGCGGTGGTGGAAGGCGCCTGTCAGTACCCTCCCCGTCCGCAGGCAACACTGCCTGAGCCCCCACTGTCCCGAGCCCAAAACAGCATGGTGCTGGTAGTTGGTATTTTTATACATTAGCAACTTTTTGGACAAGGTGGGGGGGGAAGAGGCTTCTCGCAGGCCAAGCCTCACGCTCCCCACTGATGCATCCTTGCCATAGGAGCCCAGACTGGGAGACTTTGCCTTGCAGTGCAGCCTGTGCGGTCTCCAAAGAGGTTTGGGAGTGCGAGAGCCATGTGGGGCGAGTCGTGCCGGGCAAGGGGCAAGGCTGCAGAATGGGGGTCGTGGCGTGGCATGGCTCTGCCCCTCCTGCTGCACTGGGAGCTGTCAGCAGAGCACCCAGGCAGGGAGGGAGGCGGAGGGGCGATGGGGCTGGCGCTGCGGAGCCGGAGCAGATGGTGGCATGCAGGTGAGGACAACGGGTGCCGGCAGCTCCTGCGCTTCTGGGAGGCACTGCCAGAGCCTGCAGGACGTGGTGTGGGAGCCCCGGTGCTCCCAGCTCTGTCTTGACTGCACAGTGCGGTACAAAGTCCTGTGGGCTCACCCAAGAGAAGGCCTCAGGGCCAGATCCCTGCCCGGGGACCTGCGGAGAGCTCCTCGTGGCAGTAGTGCCTGCAGCACGAAGTGGTGAGAGCTGCCCCTGGGAGCACCAGGGACTGCTACATGCTTGGCAGAGCTCCGCACTGCTTCAGGGCCTTTGCATGCCTCATTTACCTCCGAGGTGTGAGGGGAGCAGCCCAAGCTACATGTCAAATTTTTTAAGGGCAAATACTCAAGACATAATTGTGATGGAGAGCATAAAAGTGCACAGGCCCTGTTGAAGAGCGCTGATATGTGAGTGTTTCAGAGCAGGCACGGGCACAGGAGCTGTGCAAGAAGACCATGGTGCCTGTGGGAACCTTGCATGAGCACAATGCCTATTAAGGCAGAGCATTGCTTGCTTTTCTCACAGTATATTTTGACAAAGAAGTCTGTACTTGATTGTTTTGCTTTATTTTAAACTTGTGGTTGATATAAACACATTATAGCTTCTGTTTTCTTTCTTCTGTGATTGGAGCAAGAAGATCTCTCAATAAAATGTTTTTTTTTTTTTCTTTCAAAGTTGTTTTTATTATTGCCTTTTCCATATCAATTGCGTTACTCATTCCATGTGGTGCTGACATCTGAGGGCCCCAGTGCATTGTCTTTGTGTGTATCTCCACTGTTGCCTGGCAAGGAACAATGCAAAAACTTAAACCATAGATTCACAGTGTTGGAGACAGAAAAGTCTGTGGTCAGATCACTACTGCTGGACAGTACTTCATCAGTACAGTTGTTCCCCACTAAATATCCCTGTTATACACCAGCTAGCTGAAGCTCACACCAATGCAAAGAAAGGGAGGCAGCAAGCCCCTTGTAGCAAACAGTATTGTCTGCAGGAATTGCTTTCCTGTTATTTCCTACAGAAACTTTGTATTTGGTGTAGCTAGTTGCAGGGAAAGCAAGCACCTATCCTGGAAACCCCTGCCCCCTTCAGCCAGGCAGTCCTGGCTGCAGCGCTCAGTTATTTTGATCAAAGTAATCACCCACCCATCATTTGAGAAACAACCAGCTGGTGTGAAGGCATTAAAGCCTGGGCTGGGGGTCAGGTGTATGGGAGAGGTTTGATAGTTGGGGGGAAACTATGGAGTTTTCACTTTATGGTGCTTGTGGCCAGAGACATCACCCCCAGGAGCAGTATGATGTGACCATGAGAGCAGGTAAGGCCAGCAGCTCTGCTCTGCTGTCTTCTGCATGGTTCAGACTTGGTGTCTGGGCTAGTTGGATGGCTGAAGCCAGGATTAAGGCTGAGCTTTTTCCTCCATGACTTCCTGCTGCTGGAGTTTCACTGTGGCTTTTTCTGTAATTATGGATTAAAGCATAAGCATCAGGTTTGCAGAGATGCAGGAAGGTAGTCAATGTGTTTATCAAAAATTTACAAGCAGTTCTTTTACTAGCTTCTGGTAAAATTTGATTAGAAAAGAAAACTGTTAATTCCTGGGGTATTTTTAGCTCATGTAGAAAGCAAGACTCGTAGCTGACTGTTGCATGTGGGTATGTTTGCTCTCCTTGTAGCTGTTTTGCTCTCCCCAAAGAGAAGGTTACTGAGGCTTGAAATGTAGTAAGTGTAAACTGTGGGGAAAAGATGTGTGAAATGAGAGTTATGCTTGTGCAGGTTTGTATGGAGGAGCAAACAAACACTTATTGATACAGGAAAGCATGAAAGACTGCTTAAATCAGAAGCTGGGTATCTGCCGACTTAGTGGTCCCTGGGAGCAGAAAGACTGGTATTTGTGCAGTTTGAGGATGTATGTTATGCTAGAATTTGTTCAAATACCGATTGTTATCGTGAGTTCTATTTACACTACAGCGTTCAAGTAAATCTCAGTCTAAGACGCCTCTTTTTGCTGGGATACAACGTCCCTTTCTGCCTCACTGGGGACCGTGGGGTGCTTGAGGAGGGGAATGTGCTGTCTGTGGGGTGTTGTGCTGTGACTGTATTATCTCGAGTCAGATGTATCATCCTTTTGCTTTACAAGGCTCTGCTCTGTATAACAAACGGGGGCTGAATTTCAGGTCTATTTTGTGTACCCCCTGTCTGTGTGAATGCTTTCAGTGACATTAGGACTGGGCAGAACATGCTGTGTGCTGAATGCTGGTGGTGGAAAGAAATGCCTCAAGTTAGGGCAGAACTTCAGATCTTTGCTGATCCCTGAATGTGCTTCATTTTAGGCTCCTATTGTCAACTTGGAGACGAATCTCTCTATTCAGGAGGCTGAGAACGAGACTTGGTGATGCTTGGGTCTTGCACAGCAGTGCATCTATCATGCCTGTGTGTTGTCCCCCATAGAAAACTGCTTCTAACTTGGTTGAGGGTTGCAGCAGCTAACTGGGAGGACAAGGGCCTCAGGCTTGCTAACAGCCTGCTCTGGGCTTGTCTGAAGTATGAATCTTGCATAAAGTAAAATATCATCCTCTTGTGACTCAATTTATCCTCTCAATAATGTTTATCTTGTTTGCTCCAGCATTCTTTCTGTTGAGTATTGCCTGTTAATTGAGTTTCTGGCCTTCAGTTTGTAGTTAAGTTTTAAACAAATACAGTTTTCTTTTTATGTTATACAAAAGTCATCATCTATCCCACAATTAATTTTTTATGTCACTGGCAGTCTGTGTTCTGCTTTGACCCCTGCTGGGGAATGCGTGGCTGGAAAGAGCAGCTGAGCAATTAGGGAGGATTTCTTCTCCTGGAGAAGAGCAGATACCAGCCTGGTGTGTCTGACGTGGAGCTCTATTAATATTGCGCAGGACGGGGAGGTGATGTGCCCCAGCTGCTCTGGCAGCCTGGTGACAGCGTCTGGAAGGGAAAATGCTTTCTGTGTTTACCTGCTGCTGGTCCTAGTGCAGCGCTGCTGCCCTCCAGGCAGGGTTTAACAGCAGTTCCCATCAAAGCCCTCCTCTGTTTTGGTGGTGCTCAGCTTTTGCTAGGACATGTGCTGATGCAGCCTGAAGTTACAAAATGCCAACTGTCTCTCTTCACGCTTCTGACTGAGGATCTGATGTCCTACAGGAGTGGTAGAGAGCTGTGTAGTTTTGTGGTTTTTTTTGTTTTGTTTTTTTTTTTTTTACAATTGGGAAGGATGTTTATGCTCCAACCTCGTAAAGCAAAGGGTGTCTTCCTTCATGTGGCCACACAAAGCATAGCCTGAGAGAGATGTACAGAGCACAAACAGGGAGCTTGTAATGTCCTGAGATGATGAACAGAACAGGAAGTGGGAGAGAAATGGTTCCTTTCCTTTCAGACACTTTTGTGGAAAAAAGATCCATCAAGGATAAATGAATACCAAGCTCCCGGCTCTGTCTGAGTGAGCCTTGAGCCATGGGAGGGCACGCGGACGTGGGAAGTGCTGCTCTGCTCACCCTGCTCCTGCCTCCCGCCTGAACAACTGCACTTGCGTGGGCATCACTTGTCCCCGAGGAGCTGGGAGGAGCACGCTGCCCTGCAGATACATTCTGCGCAGGCAGGGAAGGGTTTGTGGGTTGTGAGTGCATCCACGGGCAGCATCAGAAACACCCTTTCCTTCTGCCCCAGTAATGTTACAGGGAAAATGCTGCGTGGTGTTTCAGTGGCTGCTGCTTTCTCAGTGAGCCGTGCTGGATGACCCTTATGAAGGATGCACACATACATAATTAAAGCCAATCTCCACCCCAAGGCCAGAGCTGTGTTTGGAAACCATTATTCCCTGACGCACAGTCTCTTTTTTCCATTTCAGCCAAGAAATGCCCAGCCAAGCCGTGTACATGCTGCAACTGCCCTGCTGCAGAGAAAGTCCTCCATTAGTTGAAGTAGGGGAAAAAGTCTTCCAGGATCTTTTGCAAGTGCTTTAGCAATCTGTTTTGCAAGGGCTCAGACTTTCTGTTTCCTAGCTGACTCCACCTGAGCCCCTGATCATGCTACCCCTTT
The DNA here is from genome assembly GCF_013377495.2 of Cygnus atratus. Classification (NCBI taxonomy): domain Eukaryota; kingdom Metazoa; phylum Chordata; class Aves; order Anseriformes; family Anatidae; genus Cygnus; species Cygnus atratus. The sequence goes on from NC_066388.1 coordinate 262,726, forward strand.
TATAGTCTAGAGATGATCAAGTCACATTTGAATGCCCCTCTCAGGAGGGGAGCAGGGGGTCTGGCTGGCTCCTCCACTCATTTGAGACCTCTCGCCCCATGTGTGGGGCCCAGGGGCTCTGCAGCATGCAGCTTCCCCGAGCAGAGCCGCACAGGGCGAGCTGCAGGTCGACCTGTCAGGGTGGCCGGCTGTGCTCAGAAGCCTCCCAGCCTTTGGAAAATGAGAGCTTTGTTCCAAGACCTTCCCGGCGGAGGCTGGAATCTCCTCTGGACCGGCCGCCTGCCACAAGAATGCTGTCTCCGTCGCTGGCGTGGGGTCTGCTGCACCCCTGGCTCTGGGGCACAGGAGGTGCCAGCGACTGCCAGAGCCCGCAGGAGGCCTGGCCCTGTCTCCTCGTGGCGCATCGGCGTGATGGATCTGTCTGCTCCTGCCAGCGCGGGGGCATCAGCGCTCTGCTGCACAGTGGGTGCTGCTTGCAGCCTGCCAAGATCTGGAGAGCTGCGAGCAATCAGCAAACAGTCCCACTTTTCTGCAGAAATGTGCACAGCCTGGAAATTCGCTGGTGTTGGTAACGTTTTTCCTTTAGAGACAAACAGGAGACAGTTGCCAAGTCGTTGCTCTGGCAAGGAGACGGAGGAAAGCCAGGATGTGGCTGGAAGGAGCCATACCTGATGGCAGCCAGCATGGGCTGGGGCTTCTGGCTGTCTGTGGGACCCGGCTCTCCACTCCCACCTATACGTGCAGGGAGCCGCTTGGTTTGAGACCCTCTGTGGTTGCACTGCATGCGTCGGACCCAGTTTACAGAAGAAAGATCTGCTGGGAGCAATAGAAAGCAGCATGAGATGGCTGTGAGTCACATTGCACAAAATGACCTCGGTGGTGTACTCTGCCCTGATCCGGTGTGTGCCTGGGGAGGATGCTCTGACTTGCCTGTCCCAACTGTACCCATGAATCTCAGATCACCCTAGGGTGTGCAACTCCCCGCTTTTGTGTGAGGAAGCCAAGTGGCCCTATCACGAAGTGCTTCCTAAACGGTAGCCTGTGCCCTGACAAAGTGCTCTGGCTGTCCCTGCTGCTGGCAGGGTCCCTGCCAAGGTGGTGTCCCTCATGGGGCTGCTGTCGGCGACAGCCCTACCCTGCACTGTGGAGCACTGAAATGCTGACCTTTCCTCTAGGCTCTTGTCCACACAAATCCAAGTTTATGGGTCCTGATGGCCAGAATGGGATGTTCTGAGACCTCAGTCCATGTGCCAGACAGCTGCCACAGAACAGGTACTGATGGGCCATTTGTGCCTCAGCAAGGAGTGTTTCACAAATAATAAGAAAGGAAGATAACAAAAACAGATATGTTGACAGAGGCTTTCTGGGTGCTTGTGCCCTTGTTTCAGTGCTGATGGCAATCAGCTGGTCCCATTGCTGGTCCTACACTGCTGCCAGGAATACTAAATGTGAAGGTACCTCGATACAGTCACTAAAAGTGTTCTGTTTAGTTCAGCTTGGGGAACGTTTTACTGTTTGCAACCTATGCCTTTGAGCTTCACTATCTCAGTCTGACCTTCACCAAACTCTTGAGTTGTTAATGTGGTTGAGAGATTAATTTGCTAGAAGGGGTGGTGCTGTGTATTAATAAATTATAGCCCCAGCAGGATTGTGGAGAGCAAGTCTCCACTGTTTCTTGAAAAGAAATGGAGAGATTGGGGTGTTTGTCTTTGGCAGGCAGGCAAGCATGTGCACAGGCTCTCACATACAGTGCTCATAACTACATTAGACTACACAAAGAATGAACTACAATTCCTTTAGCCAAAGCAAATGATGCCTTTAAACCAGCTGTCCTCCAGGGTGGGTGATCACACCCAGCCCAGATGGTCTCCTTAGTTGTTGCACAGCAGGGGTAAATCATGGATTTGGAGAAGACTGAGCTTGTTTGTGGAAGGTCCAAGGTAATTTAGTATGTGGCCATGTGTGATCTAAATTGGGCTTAAATTGGGGAGTAACAGTTAATCTTAAGCCTTGTTTCTGAGGGTAAAACTGACTGAGATGAATGCTAGGCTTTTTTGGTTTTGAGGGTCATTAATTTTGGCAATGGTGTCTAATATGGTGCACATCAGGAGGGATGGATCTGCAGACCCAGGTTTGATTTGCTTTTTAAGTCAAAGCCATGGGTTTATTTGCTGGGCAAGATGCTCTGTACCAAATAAAATCCCATTACTTAGGGTTTCCCAAGCTTCTGCCAGGAAGCTCTGCAGGTAGCTCTAAGGGGGTGCTCACACTCCTGGGAGATGTTGGGACGTGGAAGCTGAACCCTCACAGAAACCGTAAAGGGGTGTAGTGCGGCAGGGTGAGGGGCAGCGCTGCCAGAGCAGCACAGAGCATGCGTGGTGCTGAGGGTTGTGCTGTCCCCACTACCCTGGGGTGTGGGCTCAGCTGAGCACCTATGGGGATGGGACCTTCTCAGCATCCTGTGGTGTGGGGCTGGGGCCGTGGATCTGCTGCCAGCCCAGGTCTGAGAGAGGCATGTGGCAACTGTGGGCAGCCGAGATGACATGTGTAAGGTTTCATGTTAAATGGTCTCAATAAAATGTTAATACTAGGCTAAATGTTTATAAAAGTGTCTCCCCCTGAGTTAATACCTGCCAGAGAGCTGAGGCATAATTATGGGTGATACTACTTTAATTATTAAACATTGTGCTGCCCAGCTGAATTACTGTAGCCCCTAACCGCCTTCCCCAGAGTGTTTACAATTTCTTCACCATTTCATATTCTTCCCTCTCACTCACCCTAAATGTTTATTTAATAATCCTGAAAGACCTTTTAAGCTTCCTGGGTTTAATGTTTGCTAAACACCCTGTCACTTCCACTTCTATTGATAATTCCCGGGCTGCTGTGGAGCAGCCGGGACTCCGCTCGGCCTGAGGGCCTCTGCTGCAGGTCGGGGGCAGGCTCTGGCCCTGCGGCCTCCACCCCCGGGGGCCGGAGAGCCCCGCTCCTTCCTGGGAGCAGGGCTAATGGGGGGTAGAGGGGGGCTGGAAGCAGCCACACCAGCCCTGGATCAGCAGCTCAGAGCTGCCTTCCTGGGTTCAGCAGGGTGGGAGAAGGGGCGAAGGTCCCAGGACAGACACTGGGCAGCACAGATGTCTGTGGGCAGCCTCGCGTACGGGCTGTGCATGGAGCGCCAGTGTACGGAGCTGCTGGCTGGATAATCTCGCCTTTGCAGCGCATTACCTCAGTCTCTAAACTCTCTTTGGACTCCGGCAGTATTGGTTTCAGCAAATTCATTTTCCTTCACAAAAGCTTTTGGTTACTTTGGGATTAGGGACTGTTAGAGTTCATTGTTTTCCTGAGCTGCCTTGTTTTGCTGTACTGTTTAGACGCCTGGTCTGTAGGAACTTAATCTCCCTTCTCCTCCAGCGGTTCTGTTCTGTGAAAATCTGTTCTCTGCTCTGGTGCAAATTGTTGATGGGAGATAGCAGTGGGTCTTTCTGCTTCTATTTAACGTGTCAGCAGAGAAAGACATCTGCTTGCAATTACGTGTAGAGCCTTGCTGAAGGATTGGCGTGGTAGATTTTAAAAGATAATAGGAAATCTTTATCAATTCATAATTCCTTGTGTCATACAAAGGAACATATTTCACTTAAAATATTCATCTTTTTTATTTTATTTGTACAAAATTAAAGGATAAACCATGAGATTGATATCAAGGGAAAATGCTGTGTGCTCTGTGAAGAGGCAGCCTTGTGTTTCCCCCACAAAAGCCCCACAGAGCTGGAGAGAGCAGACCTGGGGTGCGGGAGCTCTGTGATGGCCTGCCAAGGTGCATTTAGAAATGTTTTGCTGCTTACAAGCACAGCTTTACAGCGCTCTCAAACACACAAACTGTCCCCAACACAGTGCTCAAAGCACTGCAATCCCCTAAAAGCAGCGAATGGCTGCAGGAGAGCTGCTGGGGTTCAGTACCTCTCCCAAGCCAGCGAGCAGCCCCTGCTGCACAGCCCAAGTGGTGTGGGACAAAGCGGTGCCTCTTTGTCTTTCCTGGCCCCACAGCTGGTGCTGGTGGCAGGAATAGATGGATGGACACCTGGGGCAGCTGTGGGGAACATGCTCGGGGAGCAGAGATCAGGCCTGGGAATGCAGAGTGGGCATCCTGCATCCAGCAGCACTGCGGGAGGCTCACCCCTGACCTCTTCCATCCTCCTGTGGTGTGGTGGGAGCCCCTGCTGGGGTGCAGTGAGGGGCTGCTCCCCCGGCCCCCGGGGGCTGCTCCTGGCTGGCTGTGAGCTGCCTGGCAGAGCGCTGTCAGTGCAGCTATTCTTGGCCTTCCTTGGCTGATTCGTTAGCCCTCTGGGAGTCTGCTGTAATCTCCTCTGTGATTAAGGGTCTCCAAGCATGTTCAACACCATTAAAGAAACAAGAAAATAATAATAGTGATCTGTGCTCAGGAATGCTCCTGAGTGGAATCAGAATTGCATTCACTGCCTTCTGGCTAAGAAAGCTACTCATGCTTCAGCTCTAGCAGATTAGCAAGAGCTGGATCCCCTGGCTCGGAGAGCTTTCTGTGCAGCACCACCACCTATTCCCCACAGTGTGCTCCTCTACTTGGACGTGGATTCTCATCTTTGGGGAGAGGTGGAGGGATATGTGGGACCACAGGAGGCAGCAGCTCCTCTCTGTGAGAGTGGGAAAGAGACAAATGCCATTGCCAGGAGATACCATGAGGTCCAGGTCCTGGCAGCTGGTCTCCTCGCTGATGTGCGAACACTCTCCCTGTTCCCAGTGCATTCAGACAACAAATGTGGGGCTGCCCCTGGGCCAGATTTTGAAGAGTCTAATTCTTTGGGCACAATGGGAAACTCTGAGGCAACAGGCAAAAGTGCAAATTTAGAGCAAAAGGGAGGCAACTGTGGCGTGGGCATGAAGCGCGCAGTGTGTGGCAGCTGTTGCTCTGTGCCTTGCTGCTGGAAGCCTCTCCTTTCCTGACCACTAGTCCTGCAGAGCCATGTGGGCTGGTATAACAAAAGGCGTGCGACAGTGTGCAAGGTTTTTGTGAGCATCTCTCACCCAGAAGCAGCGGGGTGCTGTGTGCTGCTATCAGGTCGTGTTTGTCTATATCTATGGACACCAGTTACTGTCTGCAGGTGTGTGCTGGAGGGAGCTGTCAGACTTGATGGGGGGCAGAGAAGGGACTATGAGGGACCCTCAACAGGGTCCTCTTTCCAGAGGTGCCCAGGGGAAGTTGTCTGGGGTAGGGACAGCTCAGGGCTTTGGGGAGAGCTCAGTCTGGCCAAGCTGGGGGTGTTTGGGATGGCTCTGCCAGTGCATCTGGCCTGCTCTGAGGGTGCTAAATGTCTTCTGCCTCTGACAGCACTACCAGTGTGCAAGTGTGTGGCAGCACACAAATCTTGGTTAAGGCAGGGAAAAAGCGCGTGACGGGGAACGCAGCCTAGGTAAGCTGCAGGCCAGTCCAGGACATTGTCCCATTTTGGGGGACAGCAGCTGCTCAGGCTGAGGCTCCTGGCACAGGGGCAGGAGCCTCTGGTGTGTCCCCGTGGCCCTGCTGGTATGTGACACAGGCTGCCAGGCTCCCTGTGCCGAGGATGTTCACTTCTTGCAGTGGAGGAACAGTCTGGTTTCATTTTAAGCTCCCAGATGTTGGTCATGTTACCAACATTTCTTTCTACTGAAGCAAATTCAAAACATCTATTTTTCTTTAAGGTTTCAGATGTGAGACGTGGGGAAGCTCATGTCTGTACAGCTCGTGACCACAATGTAGAGCAGCCCTGTCCTGGCCGGGGTGTGCTGTGGCATCCTGCCCTGATCCCACCACCTCCCCTCTGGCTTGTGCATGGGGTCTGTGGGACTGGGTGTGCTGGGGCGGGGTGGGCAGCCCTGGGTGCACCCTGACCTCAGCTGGGACACCAGCCCTGGGTGTGGAGGCAAGATGGACGTGTCCCCAGCAGTCCCCTCCAGCTGCAGCTGTCTAAATCCCCATCTGCCTGTAAACCAGGGCCTTGGAGCTTGGCTCCCAAGTAGGCGCCAAGGCTGTGCAATCAAACTGCATGGGGAAGATGCTCCTGAGGGGAGACTCAGCCCTAAAGCAGGTTCATGTGGTCTTGCCAGCTGATGGCTGCAGGACTCTTAAAGAAATGTATTTCCTGTCTGTTTCCTTCTGTCTTTGATCATGGTGAGGCAGAAAAGAAGCTCATAAAATCTTTCTGCCTGGATGGGATTAGTGGGAACTGCCTTTCTGTGCTCTTCTAAGGCCTCGCACCAGGCAGCTTGACTGCTCACCCAATTCCTAGCTGTCCCATGTCATTCTGCAGAGCAATCAGGAAGCTTGTGCCTCCAACCCAAGACAAAAACCAGATTTCACTTTGGTCTTAGTGGAGTCTTGGGCATTTGGGCTTAGAAAGTAAAGCCTAGCTTGTTCCACCTCTGTGCTGGGCTGTGATGTTGTAGGATGGTGATGCAAGATCCAGGAAATCTCCTCCTCGACATCCATGCAGACCCATCTGCAGCCAGTTCATCAGGTTTCACACGCACGGATGTGCTGTTAAACTGCTGGCCCAGATGTGTGGAGTAATGGAAATTCAAAGCATTTTTCATGGGCCCATTGGAAGATCATTACTGAGCAATTAGTTTTGCTAAGTGCTTGGCCACGGGGCTGCTTTACTTCCCCTTCCCCGCAGAAAGGCAGCAGTGAGCGTGCACAGCCCCGTCTTGCTGTGCTCTCAGGAAAGCTCTGGACTGTGCCGGAGAAGCAGCTTCTGCATTATAGCAGGAGGTGTAAGTTTTGCTCTACTGTTTGATCTTGATACCACCAACGCAGCACTGGATCCCTTTAGTTTCTTGCTGCTCAGCTGAGCAGTCACTGAAAAGCCGAGCAGGCTTTAATGTTCAAAGGGACTGTGAGCTCCTTCCTGCACCATTTACATCCAAGTGCTCAGCTGGCAGGGCTTCCTTCAGGACGCAGTGCAGCTACTTTTGGGCAGGTTTTCATTTTTTATTATCACTTAAAAGACAGGAAGACCGAGAGTGGAATCAGACAATTCCTTGCAAAGCCCGGCCTTGCTGCTTAGCCCCTCGCCTGCTCCTGCAGAGTCTTGCCAAGGTCGTGCTCCTTCCGACAGTTCCCGCGGGATGAGGCTGCTGGGCTCTGCTCACCCCGGGGGTGCAGCATAGGCGAGATGGGGTGTGGGGTGCGGGCGGCCGCAAGGCCTGGGGCGATGCGCCTGGGGAAGGCAAGGGCTGGCATGGTTGCTAGTGGTCTCCTGCTGGCTTAGAGCATTAGATTATGCAGGATTGAGTTTGATTTCTTCCCCCCTCCTCAGATTTTTAGTAGCTGACAGTTGTTACCAGCGTGAGGTACTAACTTTTTATTTTGAATGCATGAGTTCAGGCTTGTTAATCACTTCCAAATGCCCTCCATCTAAAGGCTATATTGTTTCAGTATTCAGCCACTAATTTTTTGAAATCTCTGAAATAAGACACTGCTCTCAAACATGTGCCGGAGAGTTGTTCCTTTCCGCTGTATTTTAAAAATATACATGTGGTTTAATTCAACAAGAGGACTGGAGGGGACATTTTTCCACCAGTTCCCTCCTCCCCTTTTTCTTTAGAGTTGTATCTGCCAAACCACCAGGCTCTGTGCCAACAGCAGCCCCTTGGATGATCCCAAATGCATCTGGAGGTTAAAAAGTGTGCTTCCAGTGAAGCCCGGAGTTGCTGTCTTACAATATGCGACTTGATGTGCCCTGGGGGCTGTTCAGTCACCTGCTGGCTGAGGACAAATGCCACCAGTGCTGGGATGCAGATGCCAAAGAGGAAAAAGGTCTTTGGATGGGGTAGGGCTTCTAGCAGCTCAAGAGCCCTGCAGGCTGCCTGGCTGACGCAGGATCAGCTGGACTGTGCCCAGGGCAGGGCAGGTTCTCTCAAGCCTCTGGGACATGAGATGAGCAGTGACAGCACAGCTGGGCAGGCGGCTGCCTTTCCTCGCAGGAAAGGGCTGATGTTGTTCTCTTTGCTCTGTTGCTGCTGTTGCGCAGGGATAAAGCCAACGAAAGGAAAGTCCCTACCCAAGGGCGTCACAATGCAGATGCTGGCTGCTGGTTTTGGAAAGACAGCAAATGCTGTGAAACTAGGTGAGAAATGACAGTGCCTTCCCGAGAGATCTCACAGCTCAGGCAGACACTGGAAATCACTGATCTGTCAAAACAATGGGTACCATGATTCAGAAAGCAAAGTGCAGGGAGGGTTTCTGCCAGCCGTAAAGCTCTTAAAGAGCTTGGTTGTGTCTGGGCTCAAGGTTCCCAATTTATTTCTGTGATTGAAGTTGCTTTTATGCTCCCTAGCTTTGGTAGGACTCTTGGACAGAACTGGGTGCTCTGGCTGATCTGGCTGAGCTGCTTTAAACTCAGCTGGGTCAAGAGCTGCTAGCTGGGCTGCCTGCCTGCTCCATGCTGATGGGCTCTCCTGAAGTCGGCCCTTGGGGAGGATGCTCCTTTGCTAGCGGCTCTGCTTCGGGCAGATGTGCCAGGTGGCCAGACCTATGCTGGGCTGGGCAGCTGGTGATGCTCCCAAAAATGCAGTTTAACGGCTTGAGTGGCTGCTGCCAGTGGGGCATGCCCAGGACGGAACGGGCGCGCTGGTTTCTCCGTGAGTCACTGTTGTGGTTTAAACCAGGACAGCCACCGATCATTCCCACAACCCCCCTCAAAGGCAACGAGCAGAGGAGAGAGCCGCTTTCGAGCAGCGTTTTGTGCGGCTGCTCAGGATCAGCTTATTCAGCCAGAATAAGCGACCCCCTTTTACCAGAGGAGCGCTGAGCGAGGCGACCAAGCGGCCCTGTGCGGGGCCGGGGGGGGTCCGGCGCTCTGCGCCCCGGGGGCGGTGGGAGCGGGGCCGGGGGCGGTGGGAGCGGGGCCGGGCCCCGCAGCGCGGGCGGCGGCTGCCCCCTGGCGGCGGCGGGGGCAGAGGGGAGAGGGCTCGGGCGGCTGGCGGCGCTCAGCGGTTGCTGGTGACGACCCGAATTTGAACGGTGCCATACCAAGCCAAGCAAAGGGTTAATATGAAAATCTCCTCCGCATCCGCTCCTGCGAAGTGACCTCTGCGGGACCCTCCCAGAGATGCAGCTATCTTGTCTCCATGCTTTAGGAGACGCTGCTTATCCCGAGCCTGACGGTTTGCTGCTGTCTCCAGACACTTCCCCGGCAGCTGGTTTTTGTTATCATCACTATATGGTACCTCACCTGATCTCGCAAACTTGGCACGATAAGCTCCTGAGAGATTGAAGGGGTATCACATGGCGTCCCCACCAGGTTGGACAGGAGTTATTGAGCTGGGTGTCAGCATGGGAGGCTATTTCTAATATAGCTCCTCTGTGCATTGCACTGGCTTATACCAGGTCCAAATTTGTCCCAGTGAATGGGAAACATCTGAAGGAAAAGCTTTTTTTCCCTCTTGTAGCACTAGGGGTGCACAGGGTTGTGCAGCTCATTTATGAGGATTTTTGGAGCTGGCTTGGTGCGGCTCAGCTGGCGAACTCTGAGTGGTCCTCAGGAAGGAGACTGGATTTGCACAGCTCCTTCCCTCTGCCCTGCACTGCTGCCCAGCTTCCAGGAGCCAGGTCCCAGAAAAAACTCCAGTTTGGTGGAGAGGGCCCTCAAGCAAGGACTACCAGGTGTACCAGGTCCCCTCCTGCCAGGCTGATGGGCTTTCCCGAGAACCCGGGGAACAGCCTTTTCTGAGATGCGAGAAACTGTCCTGGTGACAGCCTGCTGAGGTTGGACCTGGCCGGGGATGTGGGACCACAGGGCAGTGGCCAGAAGAAGCTGCCTGTGGCCTGATTTCACCACGTGTTTCCCAGGCAAGCAAATGTGAGAGGTGCAGTCCAGAGCCCAGCTCCATCCTCCCCAGCTGAGGCACGTGATGATCCATCGGTGATCTCTGCTGTGGAGATGTGCAAGCACTGTGTGCACAGCACAGAGGCACTGCTGCCTGCTAGCACCTTTCAGAATGTGTTTACACCAACTTGTCAATAAGTTACAGCCTTGAAATAAAGCAAAGGCATCCCAAAGAGGAATGGAAGGACCAATTCATTGAAAAGTTCATATCGGTTCCACTCCCTGGAAAAGAAACAAAGCCCCAAGCCACAACCAGCACACTTGGAGCCCTTCGGTGACAAAATCCAGACTGCATTTGTCTGGGAGCAGAAAACACACTGACAGGTTAAAGTGAATACTGCATGAGGAAAACTACTCATCACAGGCTCTCGCTGCTGAAGGTTCCTTCCCACGGCTAACAGCATGCTTCTTTCCTGGAGTCCTAGACTGGACCAAGCACCTTTTACTTGAAGACCTTTTCCATTCAGTGTGAGGTTAGCACAGACCAAACATTTCTAAACTGCTTGGGATCTGCCCTGCTGCAGGGATCCAGCCTGAGCATTCCAACTGCATCCTCTGAGCTCTGTCCCATTGCTACTTCTCTGGTCTTTCTCCATAGCAAGTCCTACCAGACCCATCTCCACCTGGAAAGGACGGTTCATTGGCACGTGTTTGCAGTCAGACTTGCTTTTCAGCTGCAGAGAGCAGCAAAGGGAGAGGATTCCCCATCCCCATGCCCAGGGGCTGTAGCTGGAAAGGCCTCTGCTGTCCAAGTGAAAGCTGAATGCAAGCTGAGGGAAAACAGATGGTTTCAAGATCAAGCCCATCACATGAGTGAGAAGCCAAACTGCTGACGGATAGGGCAGCATTTAGCTCAGGCATGGAGCCAAATATAATGTTGTCCTCCCTAAAGTGCAGGGTTGCCGATGACTGGGAACACAAACCCTTGTTCAGGTCCAGAGCAGTCCAGCTATAAAGAGAGCAGAACCCAGCTGGGGTGTTGCTGGCCCTTTGCGTTCCAGCTTGACTGCAGCACCACATCACAGCACACTCTTGATGAACATTTTATGCTTCAGTCAAGTGCTAGCAGCTGGTGTTGATCCACCAGAGGGTGATTTTTAGCTGCCCAGTTATTTCACCTTGACTCACCACAGGTCACCCTGCGATGAGCTCTCAGCAGCAGCACGCGGTGGTCCGATGGCAGCAGGCACAGGCCGTTGCAGGTATCAGGGTTCAAAGCTTCTTGTGGGCTATGCTAACTGAAGGGAACTGAAGGGGCCGTGTGGTTACAGCAGCCTGTAGGTGGACACAGCAGGCTTCTGCAGGCAAAGGAAAAGGCTGAGTGCATCATGTCTGTGCTCAAGATGCAAATGTGAGTAGGCACTGTGACCAGCCGGGCCCTTCTGGCTCCAGGCTGCTGAGTAGTCGTTGTATTGCTGTACCAAGGCCCTGCCTTATACAGTGGCCTTTAAGAACAGGGAAAATGGCTCTATTTGGATGAACACTGGATGTTGCACTTGGGACATACCATGCGGCAATGAATCCTTCAAGTGTTGCTGCAGAAAGGCTGCTGTGAAAGCACAGAGACAGAAGAGGGATTCCAAGAAGAGTAATTGCTTAATTCAACGCAGAGCCTGGCTGTCTTCCCACTGCCCACATGCCAAAGTAATTAGCGGGCACAAGGCTGTCTTCAGCACATCCCCAGCTGTGGCAGTGTGTGTGAGAGGCAGGCGATGTTGATTGGGAGGGAAGTGCCTGAACAGCAGCACACCTCATTTACAAGAGCAAAGGGGACTGCAGCAGGTTGTAATGGGCCTGGCAGTTACGGTGGTGGAAACCTTGGGCTGGAATGGAGCCGCAGGGAAGTGGAGGTGCATTGAACCACCTCTTGCATGGCGGTGGCATGTGGTGACAGATGCTTGAATTGGGCAGTGGGGCTGTGGTGTGGAGCTGGGACTTGTGCTTGCTCAGCAGTGCGCTTCACCCCCATCCACAGAAAATCTGTAAGAGGAAATTGGATTTAAAATGGTTCTGCATGGCTCCAGGGAGAAGTCCAGGAATGGATGAGGGCTGAGGGAGGGCTCACTCATCACCAGCTCATTAAACGCGAAAACCCAAGCCCCAGGAGCCCTGTGCTCTGAGGCAGCCCTCTGCAACGGGTCATCTGTGCAAGCGCCTCTGCAGTGGTGATTTGGCAGTTGTGAATGCACATTGTGCTGTGCCTCGAATCCATGCCCAAATGGGGACGTTTTGATTATTTTTAGTCTTACTTAAAAAGTATGCCCTATTTTCACCCTGGAGGACCAAATCCGAGGTATTATTTACTTTTGGAAATAGAAATGCTTTGTTTCTGTAAGGTCTCTTGACAGAGTTCTGTTTACATCTGCATTTTTCATCTATAACTCAGTATGTGCGTCATACAGAGAAAGTGAGCTTTCTGCTTGAGAATGTGTGTGGCCTGGGGCAGGGATGTCCCTCAGCAAACTTACTGTGGCCTGGAGGGGATCACGGTGGGCTGGGAGCTCAGTGGAGAACAGGCCTGGTAGAGAGGACCGACAGCGGTGCTGGCTGCAGTCCTTGTGTGCTGCTGGGGCAGGAGGGTGTGCAGCAGGGCAAAGGCACAGCATGCACCCAGTGGTTTTCCTCATGTGCTTTCTCCCAGCAGTGCCAGCATCCTGCCTGGGGAGTTGTTCGGCTGGGGAGTTGCCTTCTGCAAAGGATGTCCCATGTCCACCTGTGAGCATCTTCCCTTTGTGCTGTCCCCGTGGTGGAGCTGCTTGCGCTGGGAAGAGGGACAGAGCAGTGTCACCCTGTGGGCCTCTGCTGCCTCCCTGCTCCCCACCGCCCCAATCTGCATGTTAACGTGCTCTTTGTGGGGTGAATTCAGAAAAGACACTTTTGCGCTTGTGTATCCAAAATAACATATGGGCAGGCAGTTGATGTCTCAATCCATTTCCAAGGCTCACTACAATAAGCACTTAACTTTACCCGTGCCCAGATGTGTGCGCGTTTTATGTGCTGTGCATAAAAAGGCAGAAATTGCATGGGGTGGAATGTGTTGGAATTGGCACTTTGGAAAATGCACACTCTGCTGGAATGTGCTAACATCCAGCTCACACAGAAGGGCAATTAACTCTATTTATGTTCATGAGACTGAATCTAAAACTGGCTTCAGAAAGCAGCTCACTCACATTAAAGGGCTTTATAATCATTATGCTAAAGTATTTCTTTTGAAAACATTTTCAGTTTCTTAAACAGTTAGGATATTTATAAAATATGGCATCAATTAGTACATATTTTTTTATTCACACTGATTATACAACCTATAATTATACTTAAGCCTCTTATTTGTATATCATGGCAGCATTAAGAAAAGCTCTGTGATTTGTCTGCATGTTATTCTTTCCAGATAGCAGAGGGCTGCAGTCTCTCCCCTCCTTTAGAGAATTAACATAGTTATGTTGCCTAAACAACAGTGCTCCAGGTGTCTGCTCCCCCCAGCCAGCTCTGCACAGAACATACGGGCTGAGGCTTGCAATTTGTTGTGACAGGTAACATTCGGCTTTGTGCTATTTAGACTCCAAACACTGTGTTTACAGCCAGCTTCTCACAATAATTTAGTCACAGGAAAACATTTTCCTGGATCCCTTTTGCTTGCTGTAGTACAGTCAGGAATAATAATTGGAATAATTAAACTCTTGTGGTCTGTCATTAATAAAGGCAGCACCCACCCTGCTGGTGCAGAGCTGGGGCCCTGTGTGCTGTCCTGGGGCTTGGTGCTCCCGTAGACCCCACGTTGCTGGGGTCCCACAAACCCTTGGGGTTCTCAAATGCGAGCAGCAGTTTCAGCTGCTGAAGTGATCGCTTTGAGCCTCCCTGTTATGAGTGGTTGAAAGTAAAAACCCTGCTTGAATTAGGAAAACCAACCGAGTGTAGGATTGGGCCAGACAGTGGTCTCCACTCAGGTGGATGCTGCAGGGGATCTGTCCCCATAGCTGTGCTGTACAGCATTGCACTGTTCTGGGTAAGCTAGCACTTCCCCACAACACCGTGGTGTATGAACACATTAATGACTTTTAAGGGATTTTATGTTTAAGCAAGGACTGTGGAAAGGAGGCAAAGGAGTGTCTATTTGCCTCACTCTTGTTCTCACCATATTTTTCCTGTATACATATATGGCAGTGTAGGGGTTAAGGGAATGGAGCACTGAAATTTCAGTGCATAGAGCAACTCCCTTGCAGTGGATAAAGCATGTACACAGCTTTCCTTGTTACGCTTGAGAGATGAGCAACAATAGACAATGAGTCAAAGTGGGGAGCCAGAAAAGAACTCAGGAAAAAGCTGCTGAGAATTACTGGTGTGGCTGGGAGAGCGAAGCCCTCCTATAACAGGACATTGTTCCCCTGGCTATAAATCTCAACTGGAATATGAACGCCAGACTTCCAAGGTCTTCCCAAAGCTGGAGCGCGCATCATCAATAATCAAACCCAATGTGCCCTGCACAGAATCCTATTTATCACCTTTATGCTGGGGCATGGGATCCCCACCCTGCAGGGCTGGGATGGGAGGTGGGCAAGTCGGGGCCAAACAGCAGGAAGGGCTGGTGCTGCCTGGACTCGAGCTTGCTGCTGGGATTTCCCTTCCAGCGGTGGAGGGAGATGAGTGAATAACAAACCAAATGAAACCGAACGTTATCTTTGTTCTTTTCCCCCACAATAAGAAGCTGTGCAGTGTGTTTGGTCCCCCAGATTGCTGGTGAAAGTTTTTAGTGCATAATCCTCGCTCTGTAGCTGTTTACAGTCGGCTGCACAGTGACCATTCCCAGGTGGCAGTCTGGAATTCGTACTGTGCTGGCAAGTTACAAGCTATTGTTTCTCTCCTTGGTAGAATGGCTATGCAAGTCCCAGCACAGCATGGGCTATGGATTTTCTTGTTCTGTTTATGACTGTAAAATTTCGCATTGTTTCTGCTGACCTCTCTGTGCTTAAAATGCTTTTCTGCTGTTGTGAAACTGCTGCTATGTCTTCTCAGAAAATTTGCAAGGTTGTACAGTGGGAGATCTGAAACCCGTTTTAATTTCGTTCCACCATGTTTTCCTGAGTGGTTGTTCTGTTCTCAGTGATGAAATGCTAAATCTGATAACTGATAAACAGGGGGAGCAGACTGATTGGTCCAACTGAGAGCTTGACTCGCTCCCCAGATCCCTACAGTGTATTTCCCAACCCACAATGGATCCTTGAACCTCTTCAGTGTCTGTGATTACACCTCTTCTGTTGTCTGTCTTACCTGGGGCTTCTCCTAACTATGCTCCTACTGCTCTTTTGGCTCCTGCTGGGCATGTTTGTTAGAGGCTGAGATCCTCCTGGAAAGAGAAAGGCATCCTCTGCTTATCCAGGCAGGTACACCAGTGTCCTTCCCCAGCTGAACAGAATAGCTCATTTCTAGCTGGGAACCCAGAGGTCCTGTTCTTTGATGAGCATCTCATAAAACCTGAACTGTTTCCTCCAAGTAAAAAAGGACCTAATGGCAGGACACTTGTATCACTTCTGTGCAAATACCAGATTACAGTCTAGAAGCCAAACTGTCTGCAATTACAGAACTGAATTAAAGGGAAGACAAGACAGCAGCACATACAATATGAAGGAGGGTCACTGTTTCTCTGCAGATACCAAAATGTCTTAAGTTCAGTCTCAGAGAAGCACTGTTGTCTTCCAGAGGGGTAACAAACATTTGATCTGCTCCTCCCTTCGGCTTCGGGAGGGAATTGAAACGGAATTCCCCACAGATCACCTTGCTTTACAAATAAGAGGAGCTCCTCCTGCAGTACCTGTGCTGAGAAAAAACCGGGCGGGAACGCCGCTATTCCTGCACGCCAGGGCTGTCAGGGGTCCCGGAGCTCGGAGCCATACCCCACCCCGGCAGTGTGCTGGGAGCAGGGGCCGGGCCGCGGGTGAGCCGCAGGGGAATGGGCAGCACGTGGCTGGTAAAACAGCCCTAAGGCAGAAGATCGGAAGCCCTCTGCTTTATGCATGTCCACTCCAGAATGCAATTTTCTCTTTTTAAGGCGTGCAGAAGGAGGAATCCTTTAACAGCGGGAAAACGCGAGCCTCAGTACGAGCAGCGAAAGGTGCTTTGCCCTTAATTACACCGCAGCTTTTGAGTCAAACCCCTTGTGCGGCTGGGACTCGGAGGCTCGCACCTCCGGCCGGGACCCCCGAGTTCCAAATCCGGCCGGCCTCCCGCAGCTCCCTCCGCACCATCCCTTAGCCTCTGGTGCCTCCTGCCGACCAGGCTGCGCCGCGGGCGGGCGGCGTTCAGCCCCGCCGCACCCCCGCTCCTCCCGGACCCCGGCGCGGGACCGTCGCGGGTGGGGCGCTGCCGCCGGGGGCCCGCGGTGCCGCGGGGCGAGCCCCGGCCCCGTGCCCCGGGAGCCCGCGGGGTGGCGCGGTTCGCCCACGGACGCGCGGGCGCTTCCCGCGGGGCTGCTGGGCGGCGGCGGCTCCCCCGCGCGGCCGGTGGGTGCGCGCCCGTGGGGAGCCGAGGGCGTCCCGGTGCCGGCCCGGCAGAACCGCCAGGTTTCTGCGGCTGTGCCTTCCTCAGCTCGGGGCCTTGATTTTATTAATCGGTGAGATTCAGCCCCCCTTAGTACTGCGTGTTTTAAGAGTAAGTCAGAATGCTAGAAGCGGCTCTTTGCAAGTCCTCTGCCCAGATAATAACGTGTAAAATGACTTATGCGGACAGCATCGTGGTGCTGGGGAGAAATTGCTTCTGAATTTTGCTCATCTCCTGTGTTGCAGTATCAGGTGCAGCAGTCAAAAGCTTCCATTCTGGTCCAATTAGGCTGGCACCTCTATGTGGCATAACCAATCTGGGCACACAAGCTGCTGGTTTATTCATTTCACTAATTGCTTGTGTCTGTTGCAGCTCTTCATACAAAAAAAGAAAAGGGGAGGGGGGCGGCAGAAAACTTAGAAATTGATAACAATCTTTATGCTGGAAGGAATGGAGATGAGAAGACTTTTAATTTGTAATTTGCAATCTAACAAAAAATTAGGAAGGAACAAAAAATAATGGAAGGTCAGCTGGTTTTATTTAACACTTAAAAGAAAATCCAAGTTGGTTATTTTCTGCAGCGTGGCTTTAAGTGCTAATCGCATGGTAATTGAAGACCTTCCCATCATGGATCAGGGGTGAGGATGAGGCTCAGCTGCCTGCAGTGGGGGTTCCTGGTGAAAGAGTGCTGACCTGTGGGTGTGCAGCATGTGGGGAGAAAAGCGTGCAAAGGAAGAGGAGTGGTGGCACCTGCCTGGTGCTGGCATCCAGGTGCCTGCCCCAAATAGCAGGATGCTAACAGGGAAACCAGGCGCTTTGGGAAGAGGGTGCTGCAGCAACGGACATGTCTCACCTGCAGGTCCAGGAGCAACTTGTGGTGGTGATTTGGGTGCCTGGGACTAATGTAAAGGGATTGTGTGCTGCTTTATGGTTTCAATTTCCCTTAGAAGTACAAGCAATGACTGTGCTGTGTGAGTCTGTGGGTTTCTGCTTCCTGCTGTTATGAGAATGGGCTGCAGTGGGTGCCTTGAGCTGGAGCTGGGGCCTGTCCCCAAGTGGGCTGCTTCTGTGAGCACCCGGCCCATCGGAGTCTGGCAGCAGGGTATGCCCGGGGATGGGCTGGGGGCAGTGGTCCCGCAGGTGTGCACTGAGAAATCCCTGCAGGAGCTCAACTGCAGTGTGCGAGTCCAGCGCCCAGCTCCTGCAACGGCTCTTGCCTTCGCCCTGGGACATAGGGACAAATAGTTTGTGCTCAAGGCCACCACACTGCCTTGCTGGCCGGGCTCCTTGGAGTGGTCTCCAGCACCTCTCCAGTGCTGGGCAGAATCAGGCCCTCTGTTAGCACGAAGCTGGACGTGCAGCTTGGGCAACGTTCCCAGGTATCCGTGCCCCTCTGGCATCCCTCAGGGCAGCCACGAATGCAGACAATAAAAAAATGCTTGCTGTGTGGGCATAGTGTATCAAGCTAAGACCCTGCGAAAAAGGGAGGGCAGCCCCTGAGATGTGTTGTGATTTTGATCCTTATTTAGCTCCGTGTGTTGTTTTTTCCTCACTCTCTCTCTGATATGAATGTGCTCTTAATCTCCTTTGTAGAGAACAGGCTATCATACCAAAATTCATTAAGTTATGGAGCCTGCAGCAAGGCTTAATGATAATTTAAATTAGGAACCTGAGTTGTGGCAGTGTAGCACTAGAGTGAATGCTATAATTAGGAAGGCAGCGATTTCCCCGTGACCTTTTATTTTTAAAGTGTTTTAAATGGACCGGTCTCATCTCCAAAGCACCCTCCCTCTGTTAGAAGTTTCTTTCTAATGTGGGTCATGCCTCTGCTGTTTGCAGGTGGCACAGTACAGAATCTGCATTTTGTTTTTCAAAGTTAAAGTGTCTTTGAAATATGATTTTGCATCTAATGCAGAATGTAATAAAAAGACTTTAAAGAGCTGCTGACGCCTCATGGAAAACTGAAAAACATTCTGTTTGAGAAACAATTCTGCCGGGCTGTCTTATCTGCTGTTCCCTTTGCTCATTTTTGATAGCAAGGGGCACTATAAATATACATACTTATACATAAAAATGAGAAACCTTGGCAACCAAATGGAAGGTTAGTTGTTTTCTCATGTTCATTCACCATGGGCAGGGGGGGTGAGGGGAGGTGTAGTTCATCAGTTGGTATTTCATTTTTACAGTGCCGGACTGACGCTGCGGTTGTTTGTTGAGCGTTGGCCGGTGCATCTGAGAGGCAATCGTGTACCACTGAAATATTTTTCCCTAGACGTATTTAGCCCTCTAAAAATAGTGGCAGTGGTTTCTGGGTGCTCTCAGAGGGTCGGTGGGGCAGCAGGAGCTTAGCGAGGTGCTGGCAGCAGGATCTGCCATGTGGATGCGGTGACGGGGCACACGGCTGAGCTTTGCAGCCTCCCCAGGGAGGTGCCACGAGGCCGGTGCTGTGAGGCTGTGGGTGGGCAGCCCTGGGCTCCCCTGCTGTCCCCGCATTGCAACGTCAGCATTAACTGGTGGGTGCTGGCTGGGGATGCCATGCAGGAGCCCCGCACATGGGCCCGTGGATCACACCCCTGTGCCACGTCCCAGACCTGCAATGGTTCTTGTAGCCCTAACTACATGACACAAGGCACTGCCTAGGGGAACTGATAGAATTGTTATCGCCTGTGAGACCTTAAATTAAACCCGACAAAGAGCAGAATCTCTGCTGCAAAGATTGCCTTGTATTGTTTCCAAATGACTGGACAAAATAACTTGCCTGATCCCTTTCCTTCTGATAGCTCTTGCGAAGAAATGCAATAGGCAGACCGAGGTTTTTGCCCGAGACACTATTTCAGAAACCCAGCGGATTTTGCTGATCTCAGTGCTAGAACAACAGATAGGAAATTTCAGGCAGCACAAGGAAGCCTGGCTTGTCTCTCCCTGTCACGTTGGTGTGACCTCAGAATTGAAACTTGCACTGCTGCAAGTCATTGAAGTGCTCCTTTGTTGTGAAGTTTTCCAGTAAGTTTCCCAGGCAAATTACGCACCTGCCATGTTCTCAGGAGAAAACATTTTTTGCCTTTGCCATCAATCATTCAGAAAATTGAGTTATTTTGGCAACAAAATACTATGCCCCCATCTGAAACTGCATCTTATTTGTGCTGTCATAAATAGGAAAACTTAAAATTCGGAATATGGACAGATACTACCATCAAGTGTTGCAAGGCGTACTTTCCTCCTACTGGTAGTTTTCAGAGCAAGAGCCCTGCTACGTGAATTCTTCCGTGCACTAAGAGCAAGCTGTGGAAAAGACAAGTTTGAACAAAGGACGAATTGTTTCCAGCTCACGTCCGCAAGGACTGCAACAAGCTGGTGAAATGTGAGCAGCTGTGTAACAGTGCAGGGATCAGCCTTGCTGCAGGCTGAGTAGTGCAGGCTTGTGGAAAATGCTCCTTTCCAGGAGGTCAAAGCAAGCAGTTGCCTAGTAAACAAGGAGAGCCAGTTTAGAATTGAGGGTTAATTGGGAAGCTGATATGAAAAAGGTCTCCAGAATACTCAGGAGGATCAGTGTGATATGGAAAGAATCACAGACACTGTTTATGTGCAAGTGCAGCTCTGAGATGCCTCTCAAAACAGTTAGGATTCCTTTTAGCAAACTTGGGGTAGATATGGATCCCAGACGTCTTGTTCAATATTAAGACATACCTTTTTTGTCTTGCTGTACTTGTGCCTTGATATTCCTTGAAACTGGAGTGATGTACAGGTACATAGTGCACATAGCAATCCAGCCATGCGGAGGGTGAGTGGGCTCAGAGATCTGCACGCTATCATTCCCCTGTCACCAACTGATGGTGGTATAATTAGAAAAGTCATTAATCCTTGCTCAGTAGTGCTAGAAACTATTTATAGCAAGGCAGACAAACAGTACCCTACAATACTGGGCAAGGGTGGGTATGGAAATGACTCCTGGTGCCATACATACAGCAGTACACAAATCAGAGGAAAGAATTTGTTTCTGGGAGGGCAATTCCCATTCCAGCCATATGCAGAGAGGTGCAGACCATCTGCAGTGACCATGGTGTCGCTCTCTGTCCGTGCTGTGGTGAGTCACTTTGGACATCCCATGTGGTGCTGCCATCCTAGCTTTGGGGTCCCGGTCCTGCCTGCCGCCTGCCCATGCTGGGCCAGCCCTTGGCTGCCTACCCAGTGGCTCCCAGCACAATGGCAGATTTTGTGCTACCCTTGTAAAAGGGGTGGGAGAAGCTCCAAACTTTCTGACGCAGCAAAAAGAGGGTGCAGCAAAGGACTACTGGCTGGTACGCAGTGCGTGAGGAGCTACAGAGCTCACGTAGAGGTAAAAGTTGCTGCAAAGCTGAGAGTTGCAGGCAGCTGCAAGAGTGGGTGTTGGCAAGGCATGTGGGGAGCCTGCGCTGTCGTGCTGGGGTCAGCTGAGGTGGCAGTGTTCAGAGAAATGCTCCTGTTGTCAGCTTAAACACTTCAGTGGGTTTTGCCTAGTGAGGCACAAATTGCATGTCTGTGTGCTGGCAGTCAGGCACTGGGGAAACCACAGGGGAAATATGTTTCTGTCTGGGCTCGCTGCATCTTCTGGGCTTTGCTGTGAGGATTTCTCACAAGAAAGTGTAAAATTATTTTTGCCGATGAGATTAGGGGACCAAGGCTGCCTGTGCTCAGAGAGGATCCAAATCTCTCGCAGAGGCTTTGGGGCAGCGGGGTCACCCTGCCACAGCTCGGACCCAGCATTGGGGGTGCCAGAAGCAGTGGGCAAGGACCTGTTGGAAAGAGGGTGGTCACTGCCTCGTGACTGGTGGAGGTCACCAGTGCTGGCTTTGGCTCGCAGAAGCAGTGCTCATGCTTTGCATCTCACATCTGGTTTGCCTGGATGATAAAAGGTGACCTCAGAAATTGCATTTCCAAATATCTTCTCCTGTCTGTGCGGAATGGCATTGTTCCCAGTGTTTCAGGCTGGGACTGCCTGGGGCTCTTTGTTTAAACTCCCTGGGTGCTGCAATTCTTATGCACAGAGCTCAAGATGCTCTGCCAGAGTCTGGGCTCCTGGAAGGCGGCTGCAGTTCAGACTTTTGTTATCCCCCTGGATTAAAGACGGTGGTTGAGGATGAGCTAACAACATCAAAGTAATCTATCTAGGGACATCCTGCAGGCATGTTTAACTGTGGAATGGAGCCAGGGTCAGCTGCTACTTCAGGTTGTTTCAAATAGCATGAGCTGGCGGAAGGGCCCACAAACCTCAATGAAAAAGCATGTAGTACTTTAAACGTGTTTACCAAACTTTGTTTTGCAAAAGGCCTTGCTGCTGCCTGTTCTAGTTTCCCTGCTGAATGTCAGGGAAGGAGAAGCCTGAAGGGCTTCGTGCCTCAGAAGAGAATTTGCATCACTGCTGTCTCGCAGCAGTGAGGACGGTGAGGCTGCCAGGAGGCTGCTGGCCCCTGCTCCATGCCGGGGCTGGGGCTGCAGGATCTGGCCCCAAGCAGTACTCCATGAGCAGCGCTGCTTTGTGCTCTGCATGGGTGTGTGATCTCTGCTCTGACCAGAAGTGGGAACTGGATGTAGGAGAGGAGTGGCGGCAGTGACAGAGGCTGCTCCGGTGAGTGCTGCAGCTCTCACCTGCCCGCAGCCCCTGGCATTGCTGGCAAACCGAGAGCAGGGGTTGTGGGCAGTGTTGTCGTGTCCTGTCTCATTGCAGATGAGTTTCCAGTTCAGGCAGAGTCTGCTGCAAGGATGTCTAATAAACAATGCTCAGGTGACCGTGCCTTTGCCTACGGTTTCCTTTCTCCTTCTCCTTTTCCCCCATGCCTTCTAGCTCAGAAAATGGAACACAGCACAGCACAGCCCAAAGGAGGGAAGGGAAACAGCGAGCGCCGAGAGGAGCAGCAGATGTTGCTGCATTGCACAGCAGAGCATCATCTCTCCTGTCTCCAGAATTCACTCTGAGTCTGCAGACTCATGTCTGATTAGTGGTGTTCCAGGGGAAAGCCTGGAACTGTCCTAGGGACAGCAGAGCATTTGCCACGTGTCAATTGTTTTAGTGGAATGAGAGAGGAAGTCAATTTTTTAAAGTGCAAAGTACAGCTACTTCCAGCAATTCCCCCTCTGTCTGACAAGGTGACCTCCACCTTACCAGCCCTGGTTATGATGTGCTTGGGCAGATTTCAGAGTGTCCTTTGACATGCTCTGCTGTGTAGGCATTGAGCTGTGAATGCACACATGAGCTGGGCCTTCTGGAAAAAATCGGGTATTAATTTTACTTTGACTATTTCCCTTCCATCCAGTGCCTTTGCCATGCCCCTTGACCTGTGCAGCGACTGCTAATTAACAAAATGGCTTTGAAGAGAGCTGGCTTCCCTCTTTCCTCCCTTGGGGAAAGAGGGGAGAGCTGAGCATGTGCTCTGGGAGCAATCGGCAGTCCCGCGGAGCCTGGTTCTTGTTTGTCCTCTGGCCACACTGTGCCATGAGTCCCACTTCCTCACTCACCACCATGCTAATGTGTGGCCTTAGCACAAAGGAGAAGCAAAGCTATGGTTTGCTCTCCCGGGCGGAAAGCAACATGGGACTGTGCTTACAACTGTGACAAAAATCTTGTTTATTTCTGGAGATTTTTATAATTATTCACTGAGCTATGTAGTGCCTGGGGAGCTGGATGTCACAGCAAGGCAGTACATTAGTAGCAGACAGTCAGACCCAGGGATTCTTTAGGAAAAATCTGGTTTCTATTTTTGCCAGGTCACAAGTCTGGCAGCAGCACCAAGAGCAGGGGATGTTGGGTACCCAAAATGTGCTTGCGGCAGTGCTGAGCGCCCTGAGCCTGGTGGCGCTGGGCTTTTGGGTCAGCCACGCTCTGGCAACCCCTCATCTGTGTGTGAACGAGAGCTGCTTGCAAGAGTTCAGGTTCAGGCCGTGCATGCTGGCAAGTGGTCTGCCCACGCAGCAGTGCCGGTGGCACATGTGCATCTCAGGAAGTCAGTCCAATCACCTCCTTCCCGGGCAGGCAGCCTGGTGAGCTCGCTCATCTGTCCTGGTCTCCTTTTTCCTGCAGGCACTGCAGGAGAGAGCGCAGCCTGCTCAGAGCCCATCCAGGCAGGAAGAGGCCCTGACCTGAGCTCTGCTTTGTTCTGTGGCTGCAGTTGCCTCTCCCTCCTTGGAGAATGAGATGTTAAGGAGATTTTGAGAATGATCAAACCCTTCAGCTTCACTACTGCTAATCAATCACAGCTGCTGCTTTACTGCTCCATATTTTGATGCATTTCAGGTTGTTCCATAATTAGCAGCCCAGTTCAGGGCCAGTAAACACATTCCGAAGCCCTGGCAGGGTGCTGGGACAGAGCAGAGGCTGAATTTTCCAGTGCTGCGCTTCAGACAAAGCCAGGGCTGTCCAAGTCTATCAGGGAGAGCTGTGGGGAGCTATGCCTTTTTGCTTGGCAGAAAGGAGGGCAGTAAAACATTACTCAGACTTGCCATTATTTTCTGCAAGAGGAATTTTGCTGGGAAGCGTTTCTGTTTGGGGAGCCTTGAAGCGCGCCACCCCTGAGCTGCGCTGAGCCAGTGCCACGGGGACGCTGCCAGGCTCTGGGAGAGCATTTGGGACGCTGCAGCCCCAGGGGAGGGAATGGCCCCGCGCAGTGCAGGAGCCAGGGCAGCTGCTCGCCGTGGTTTATTTAAGGGTTCTTACCCCTGGTCCTGTGCTGTGGTTTCTGCTTTGCTCCCTCTGGGCTGGCTCACCGTTTCCCCAGCTGCACATGTTTTTCAGTACAGCAATGCATCACAGTGCCTCGGGGGCTGCTGCTGGATGCTGGTGCCTGGCTTCTTCCAGCAGCAGCCTCGTGCCCCTTTCTGGAGGCCGCGAAGTGGGCAGCCTCGCTGGGTGCTTCCTGAGTCCGGGAGCCACAAGCAAAACTGAAGAAGGGCTGTTAGTGCTCCTTGCTAGATGAGGGAATGTGCCAGGTGTTGGGAGGGTGCATCTTGAACAATTTCAGGAGAGTTATTAATTTACAAGTTATTTCTAAAATTTCTTGTGCTGATGCTGCCTGCCATTAAAAGAGAGCATGTGGTGCTCATGGGGATTAAGTAATCCTTAAAAAAAAAAAAAAAAAAAAAAAAAGAGGAAGAGATTTAAGAAATATCTCTTCCCTGGATGGCAGGTGCAGGTGTATCACTGCAAATATTGTCTGATCTGCCCTTCTTAGCACTGAAGTATCTGAGGCTCCAGGTGGCAGCTCTGAGGAGTTTGTGTCAGTTTTGGAGGCTTAGATGCATGGCTTAAACCCCTAACTGTTAAGGAGCATTTGCAGCTAAAAAGCCAAGCAGGATCATGAGGCATCATAGCTTGAACAGTTTGTAAAACTACTGCCAGGCAGATTAAGCTGGAAATAGAAAAATTGCTGGTGGGGTCCTTTGGGTGATTTGAAGAGCATTTTACCACCTAGGTGAGTGTTCCAGACACCCAGTAGCAAAAGTGCAGCAGTGTGGCTCAGCGACTTTGTACAAGCAAAATCCCTGAGACCTTCTAAAAAGTGTGGTTAATAGAAACAAATCAAACTAAATCAACTCGCTTCTTAAAGGCACCACCTTTCTGAGACCATCACAGAGTGTTAGGGATTGGAAGGGACCTTGAAAGACCATCCAGTCCAATCCCCCTGCTGGAGCAGGAACACCTAGATCCTTTCATGCAGGAATATGTCCAGGTGGGTTTTGAATGTCTCCAGAGAAGGAGACTCCACAACCCCCCAGGGCAGCCTGTAGCAGTGTTCTGTCACCCTCACTGTGAGGTCACCCTCACCTCCTATGTTCCAGCTTGCACCCATTGCCCCTTGTCCTATCGTTGGATGTGACTGAGAAGAGCCTGGCTCCGTCCTTACAGCTCCATTGTCACAGCTTCACTGCAGGAGCCTGGGCATGCTCATGCCCCATGTACCACTCAGACCTGGCAGTTGCTCTCTTCTGTATGCAATATATGCTTTCTGGCAAGAAATATTACTTAAGATACAGCGTTTTTATCCGGCTCTGGCAAAGGTGCTAGACAGCAGAGCTCTGTCGTGCGGAATGGCAGAGGTCTGTAATCTCTTTGATTAGCCAAATGTTCACAAAGGGAACAAAGCATGCTCATTTTTACCTGGCTTTGGAAGTAGAGGCATAAAGAAGCCTGTGTCAGCATGCAGGACAAATGGATGTGCCGCGGTTCCTCCAGGCCCTCTGCTGCCTTGAGCAGCATAGGCCTTTGAGGGGCTCAGCACGTCGGTCCCTGCTAAGGCGCGTTCCGGGAATAGGGCAGGCAGAGCAGAGCAGAGCCATGTTAGCTGCCTTTCTCCTGGTTGTCTGCATGTGCGTCACAGGCTGTAAATATCACCTGCCAAGACTGGGAGCAGAACCTCTGTGCTCCATCATGTCCTCGTTTCCTACTTTGCAAGTGCTAAGGAATTGCCTTGAAATGAGCAACAATGCCATCAGATCAGGGTGATTCAGCTCGTCACCTATGCTGAACAAACCCCCATTAATTATGGGGCTTTCAGAGCTCTCCATCTTTCTTCCATCACTCCGTAAAAATTCTGTTCTTCAGATCTTATTTCTATTGCTGCTTTCCTCCTTGTCACATCCAGGTGCCCTTCTTACAGAGTAACAGGTGGGATGCTAGTTGGGGGTTAACTCAAAGAGAAATTGAACTGCAGTGGAAAGAGGTGGACAAAAAAACGTGGGCACTATTCTGCCCTGTGGTGGCAAGTGCTGCGGAGAGGGAAGTGGGAGGGCAACATCTGCATTGGTGACGCCAACGTTTGGGTTTGACATGATGTAGCAGTCTTGTACGGTGATGAGGAATGAACTCGTACCACTACTTCGCCACATACATCCTCTAAAACCAAATGGGGTAGCATGTCTCTGTCCCACGTTAGTGAGTTTTTCTGTCTCAATGAGCTGGCAAAAGAATGTTTTCAACTTCTCAGGTATTTCATGCAGAAATGAGCAATCACAGTGCTCTGAGTGTCACTGTAACATTGTTGTGTATTTGAGGAGCTCTGATTTTAAATACGAATCAAAATAGCAAGAGATTTCTGATATTTTTAAAATGTATTTTCTAAGTCTCCAAATTAATTGGCCTATGAAATACAAAAGGAATTATCAGGCATCAAAGAGAATATTTATGAGCTGCTGAGAAGGCAGAGGGATAAGCAGCAGTTTGAGGACTACCCTTAGGTTTCTGATCCTCTCCCGAATCTTGTGCAAGACAAACAGTCTCTGGTCTCAGACGGGCAAAGCTGTGGGGAGGGACCGTGAGCATTCAGAGACGCCAATGCTGCTGGTCACGCGTGAGGCACCTCTGTGGGCTGGGGCACTGTCCCCAGGTCCCATCACACAGGTTCTTTGCAGCGTGTGGGGTCGGCTCCTTGGCAATGCTGCAGCTGCTTCAGCTGGAGAAGCTCATGTGCTGGCAAGTGAGGTGCCTGCCAAGTCAGCCAGGTGGGAACAGAAACCCTCCATGGTACCCAGCCAGTCCTCAGCATCCTTTCTCCTTAGGAGCAGAAAGGAGGAAGGTGAGACAATGTCACCTCTGAGGTTTTGCGTCGGCAGAAGGAAGATATGTGGGTTGTGCGTGTGTACACCTTGGTGTCCAGGTGTTTCAGCCTGAACTGTGAAGTGCCTTTGCCTGGGGGATGTTGTTCACAAAAGAATGGAAGTCCATTCTCCTTTTTAAATTACTTGTTTTCAGAGAGAGACCTGTTTTGTTTAAGCCTGGCTGTGCACTACAGACCCCTGGGCTTGTGTGTGGGCTTGTGTGCATGGTGCTGCATTAGGAATGGTCTCCTCATTGCAGATGGTTTGCAGGGCTCTGCAACCCCTTGGTTTCTCCTTCCCCTCTTTGTTGCCTTGCCTTCCTCTGCCCCTGGCCTTCCATGGCTTCTGCATCCCATCCATCCTGGCCAAGGGAATCCCTGGGCTGGAGGTGAACCCAGGCCATTCCCCTTGTTAACTGCTCACCTCCAGTTACTGCTTGGAGAAAGCTGCTCCTGCCCTTCATCTCTGTGTGCAGGGCTTGCCTCCTGTGGTACCCCAATGCTATGCATGGCAGGAGCCTGTGGTGCAAGGTGTGTTTGCTGCATAAACCCAGGGTACTAAAATAAGTGCGTAATCTGCAAAAGCGTGAATCTGGAATTAAATGTTTCCCCTGGAGCCTGCGATATCCTTCACAGCCTCTGCCCTGCAAATCAGACTTGCACATTCTTATATTCTCATAGTAAGGAAAATCCCTCCCAGGTGCTTTGATTTAGGCTGTACCACGTGAAGTTGGGCAGCTCTGCCTCTCCCTGACCTGCCAAGCCTGCCCCAAGACCAGGGCCTGCCTTGGGCTGTGGAAATTGGTTCTGGGGAAGCTCCTGATGGTAGTAGGAGCTGGATCCAGAGGGAGGCTGCTGAGGCCAGTGCAGCCTTGCAGAGCACCACAGAGCCAATCGCTGCTGCTAGGGGTGGAGCTGGAGCTCCAGCAGATGATCGCTGAGTGCCTTTCCAGCACAGTTGGTCTGGACGGCTGAGAGATCTGGTCGCGGGGAGAGGAGAGCTGTAATTGCAACTCCAGTGTGCTCCTTCCCCGGCAGCATCGCTGGAGCAGCTGCGATATCCTCTG
The DNA here is from genome assembly GCF_013377495.2 of Cygnus atratus. NCBI lineage: Eukaryota > Metazoa > Chordata > Aves > Anseriformes > Anatidae > Cygnus > Cygnus atratus. The sequence goes on from NC_066388.1 coordinate 290,782, forward strand.
TGCGCCAGCCCCACCAGCAACGTGAAGGTACTGCCCCCTCCCTCCCGGCTTGTGTGTTGCTTGTTGCTCGAATCTGTGTTGATTAGAGTTGGAGGAAAGTTTATTGGGAAATCAGAGCTGTGTGATAACAGTGCTTGTGGGAGAGCAGTGGGAGGTGATGTGCTGCGCTGCCGGGATGAGGTGCCAGGTGCAGGAGGCGGCTGGGGCGGTTTCGGTGCTGCAGGCGCCGCTGTCACAGCAGAGCCTGTGCTCAGGGTCCAGCCTGACACCGGCTGCGCTGCCCTCGTGCTGCGGTGGGAGGTCAGAGGTAGCTGGCACACGGTGTACTCGTGATTCAGATGCCTACCGGGTGTCAGGATGCTTTCCTGGTGGTGGTTTTAGTGAACGCGGCATCCACCTGTTAGCAGGTGGCCAAAGCCGAGTGGGCCCCTTGGCAAGGGCTTCCCCAGCGAGGCAGCTCCCATGCTGGGTGGTCAGCGGGAACTCGGGGTGCTTTTACTGAATGGTCTTTGTGCAGTATTTCCCACAGCCCTGCTGGGGAAAGCAAGCTCCTCGGGCTGCAGATGAAAGTGTGAATATCTGCAGATGCAGGAAAACAGCTTATTCTCTCTGCTACTTGTGAAGTTTGGAGAACTTCCCAAGCCAGCCCCACTTAGAGAGCAAAAGTGGGTTTCCAGGAAGGTAGCTTGGGGCTGGGGCTGCTGACCCTGGGGCAGCCCCGAACAGGCTCGTTGCAGCAGCCCGCAGGGAAGCAGCTGCAAACTTTTGCTGGTGGCTGCTGGTGGAGAAGGGGCTCGGTCTGCATCCCCTGGGGCTGGCTGACCGCACGTGTTGCACCAGGGTTGTCCAAAGGTCCGAGAGCCTGAGCTCCAGCCGTCCCTCATGCAGCATGAGCCAGGTGCCTGCTCTTTGGGGCTGCCTGAAAGATCTTTTGTAATGACTCCTGAGACGTCTGAATTGCTGGTGATCCCTATCCATTGACTAGTAATACCCGACCTGAGCAGTGCCTGTCAGCTCCTGATGGGAACGTGTCCAATTGCTGCCCTTCAGGTAGCCACATGCTCCTTTTGCCCTCCTCTGGTGCTGGAGTGACCTTAGTGTGCGTCATTGGGCGCAGAACAAGGTTTGTGAAGCCTTGAGTAGACAGTAAAAAATCACCAGTTTGCATTTTCTGCATGAGGTTGTGCTGTTGGCTCTCGTATGAGCACGTGCTATCCGTCTGCAAAACACAAACAATCGTCCCTGAAATGCGAGAGGGCAACACAGGGGAGCCATGGGGCACAGCGGAGCTGGAGTGGCGTGGTGGGGGATGCTGGACAAAGGGGGACCCGCTTCAGGCTCTCGTCATTGCACAGGAAAGGGATGGTGATAGGGGTCTCCTGCGGCTTCCGTGGTACTGTGCTGTGGGGTGGGAGTGGCAGTGACTCGATATAAACAATTTTGTAAGAGATATTTTGATAAAGGTTGCTAGACAGTGACTCATCTACTGTAGGAAGGGGCAGAGCAGGAGCTTTTTAGGGTAAAAAACCAAAAGGGTCTTTCCTCCCGATTTTGTCAGAAACAGTGAGGGCAGGACACTTCCCCCCCCCCCTCCCCCCCCCTCCAAGGAGAGTAGACCTGTCGATCAGAAACCTCCTAATCCCAGTGACCCTGCACCTGCTCTGGTGCCTTCTGCATCTCTTTCCCTGGGGAGGATGCTGCCTTCCCATCACATCCCTGGGTGGGACTGTGTTCTCAAACCTGGCTTGATTTCCCCCCATCCCAACTGATTTTTTCTGACCAGTCTTAGTCACTTCTGAGTCACTCCAAATAATCCTTGTCCCTATGTAGCGGTTAGCCCTGCATTTCTGTGTGTACCCAGCCAACCTGGGTACGAATGTTTCAGAAGTCGCTTTATTTTGGTCTGTGTTGCCTTGTTTTAACTTTCCTCACAATTCCAACGTCCCTCCCTTGTGCTTTGCTGCCCTGCTCTGCTCGCTGTGCTGGAATCACAAAAAGTGCAGAACAGTTTGAGCGCTGCATCTCCACTTCCTCAGGTGTGCTACAGAGCAAATACAGCCCGACAGGTTTCCCTAGCTATTCGTGGCATTGCTAACTAACCCTTCTTGAAAAGGTGTCCTCTATGTATGCGGAGGCATTTTACTGCTATTTCCCAGGATCCATTTTATTTGCTGCTACCAGTTTGCAGCGGGATTGGTGCAGGGATGATCCTTGCCGTCTTAGCACCTCGCTCCTGGCGGGCAGCGCTGCCCTCTGGGCAGCTGTGCAGCCCTGTCCCGAGTGATGCCCCCTCTCCATGCCCAGAGATTTATGTGGGAGCATGAATGGCCGGGCTAGCCCAGTTATGGATTTGTCATCTCCCCGTGCAGGGGAATTGCTGTGGGGCCTGAGGTGTCCAGGCAAGGCCAGCACTGCCGGGGGCTTGTCCTGGCTGTGTGGGGCCACCTGGGTAGCTTCGGGGCTGGGTGTCGTGCTTTATCTGGGTTGAGCTCCTACGGAGAAGGGTGGGACTTGAAACCCAGAACTGTCTTGAGAGATGAAAAGTGGGCCAATTTCTAGGCCAAAACCTGCCCACTGACATTCCCAGGGTGGATTTGGGTACAGAAATACATAAACTTTAGGGGTCCAATCTCCCTCCACTGCTCAGGTACTATCCTCTGATGGATGCAGAGGCAGTCGTCTTCCTGACAGCAACATATGGAAGTTTTCTTATTCCTTACAATGTGTGAAAAATGCCCTTTGCTGAAAGGTACAGAAGTTGTGTAGTGCAGAAGAGTCTGTCCCAGGAATAGTGGCAGTTTCAGGAAACAAGGGGAAGGTTTTCCCCCAAGCCACGCCACCTTCTCCTCCATAGCGAACATTTGCTGTATTTGCATCCACTAAAGGAAGGCTTAACAAAGCTAGGCATTGTTGTGTTGGTTGTGCAGCTGTGACCTTCAGGCAGCTTGTGCATGAGACTGGAGAGATGCCATCTTAATGGGATGCTGCATCTTTGCCCCTTCCTTTAAGTTCTTTTAAGTTCTCAGGTAATGTGGCACCTGAGGGCTGCTGAAAGCCCCTTGTGCCCTGGACAGGATGCAGCATACACCGATGCCCAAAGGCTATCCTGCTTCTTTCTGCAGCATACTCGAGCAATTTGGATTAGTGGGTGCTTATCTGTAGGCAGATGTGGGTAAGTTTAAAAAGTCAAGAGGAATTAAATGCATATTATTCTGGGCTGTGGCTTTTGTAGAAGTTGGGCATAGGAAAAAAAATTGATTTTCTAAAGGTCAGTAATGCTCTGCTCTCTGCTCATGCCTACTCAGCCTGGCTCTTGCAGGAGAGTGTTTGGGCCTTTGCGTTTCTGGTCACCTTGCAACAGATGCACGCAGTGATTTCTGTTCTTGTTGCCTTTGCTCTGTGTTCTGCTGGCAGCTGCATTTCTGCTAAGCTCAGAGGTGTGAATGCTTCTACCTGCCACCACCTTCTGCTCCTGCCAAGCAGGAAGATGGCATTATGCAGGGGCTGGGGGGGAGCCATGCCATTCGCATCGTGTTTTATTAATTAGAAAGAAATAAAGTTGCAGAGAGATCAGATTTTGAGAAAGACCCTGAGTTCCAAAATGCTCCCAGAGGATAGATCCCTAATTGCTCTCTAATTGCATTAGGATTTAATTTGTTGTTGTTTTTACTGTAATGTTCCCATTTTTCTCGACAGTTTGTTTTGTTCCATTAACTAGAAATGGCTGGAGATGAATATTCTCAATATTAAAACTTGCCTGTTGTGCAATGCTTGACAGCCTTTGTGCTGGCAGGAGATGCCAACGCTCAGCCTGGTCTGGCTGTCAGACTGTGTGTGGGGTGAATTCACGCATGCAGCGCAGCATTCGCCCCGTGACAGCATTTTGCCCATGTGTGCAAGGTTCAGTCCTAGGAATTTTCGAAAGACTTGGCAGATCTGGTGACACACAGGGTCGAGGGCATGTTGTTCACCAGGGAGCCAGCATCCCGGTGAGCCATCCATCTGACCTGCTGGGGCCACGCCTCCCCCGTTCATCCCCACGTGGTGTAGCAATGGATGCAGGGCCTGGGTCTGGTTACAAAAATGATGCTGGTGCCAGGTCCCACGAGGGATGTGCAGGTGGGTGTGTGGTAGGCGATGAGGGCCCCCACGGCAGAGCAGAGACTCCCACTGGGAGGGATGCAGGGTCCAGCCCTGTCCCCCCGTGGAGTTTGCAGGGTGAGGGGAGGCAGGAGGTCGGCACTGCTGGTGGCGCTGCTGGTGCTGGTGGTGGTCGTTATCTGCCTTCCAGGGTGAGGCAAAATGCCGAGCCCGGCTCGCCCTGCGGGGCTGGCAGGCAGCAGCACTTCAAAGGGCTCCTTTGATCCATGCCACTTGTGCAGGGAGGGAGAGCCTGGAAATGCCAGCGGAGAGCTACAGACAGGGCCTTCAGGAACCTGATTTAGAAAGAGGTAGGGAAGAAGAGTATCACTCTCTTTAATTCCAAAGCATAAATATGTTTATCTTGACTTGTTAAAGGGGAAATGGGGTAGAAGATGCGGTTAAGCTTGGACCTGCTTTTTGCCATTATGCGTTTATTGGTGAAACAAATCCTTAAGGCAGGAGAGTGTTAATAAACCTTTCCAGTGTACCAGCTTCTGCACTTGAGGTCCAGGAGGTGCCGCTCGCCTCCCCCTTTGATCTACTTACTTATAGATCACATAGGCACTATTGGTGTGCGCCCCTGACCTGGGCCCTGGGAGCTGGGTGCGATGGAGCTGCACGTGTGGCTCACGAAAAGTGATATCAGTGCTGGGAGGCACAGGGAGCTGCAGTGTGAACTTGAAACTGCTCCTAAATTTGATCCAGCCGCTTAAAAACAGTGGGTGGACTCGGTGGCAAAGTGAGACATTGGTATTTAAAGCTGTCTTGAAGGGTACAGCCACAGACACGACACACAGCAGCTAGCTGCTAATATTCAGCAGGCTCCGGTTTCAAAATTACATAAAGAAGATGGGAAAAACTCTGAACGCTGGATCTTCAGCACCCGGAGCAGCTTGTCAGAAACCCTAGGAATGGGATGGAATTGAACACCCACTGCTTTTGAAGCCGTAAATTAATCAGTTAAAGCCCCTGTTGTACAGGATGCTGTGCAAGCTCCTCTATTATTTGAAATATAATAAGCACATATGAGCTGACAGTGTTCGTAAGAGAGGCACAACCTTGCCTGGCCTCTCTGAGCTGGTGTAATGCGTTCAGGCTGGTGTGGGTGCAGCACAACAGGGCTGCCCATTGCTCTGCGCCTTGAAACGTCGGCTTTGTTCCCGGGTGTGTGCATGTATTCGTGCCCTCTTTGCAAGCCAGCAGAAGACTAGAGCAGTTGGTGGATTTTTTCCTTCCGACCATGCAAAAAATGTCAAAACGTTGGTGTAAAATTGTGTAACCCAGTTCATGAGATGGCCGATCTGCTCCCTGGTCTGATTTTACATCACGGGGTGCTGGCGTTTTCCACATACATGCTCGCTGCCCCTATGAATCTTGCAGAGCTCTTGGCTTCAGTGGCAGCACATGCCATTGGCAGCCAGTGCCTGGCTTGACTTAAAATGAAAACTAATTAATCAGTTTTGTATTTTCCACCTTACAATGTCACCGATGAAAGCATCAAGATGATAACTGGATCCAACTGTTCATTTGAAAATAATGAGCAATTATACAAGTTTATCACAATATTAGTTTTTGTCACCAGAGGTGCTTCACGATACTTCTAATTGCAGGAGTAATTAATCCATCCAATTTCCAAAGGCTCAGCTGCAGTGCACAGGGCATGGTAGGAGCAAGAGCCACACAGAGTCTGGGGGTCTGTTACCTGTTATTTTCTCCTTATAACTGACAGGCGCTCTCACCACCATTTCAGCCCAACGTGCATTTTAGGCTTTCAGGTTCCCAAGCTGAGCGAGTTTCGTTGCTGCTCTGCTGAGGGGTCACGGGGCTGCTTCATGTCACCCGTGGCAGTTTATGCAGGTCATGTTGAACCCTGCTGCATACAGTCTTCCCAGGAATAAGCCACGATTTAAGGAGTGTTTTGTTCTGCAGCCCTGACTGTGCCAGATGAGGCTTTGCTTTGGGAAGCTGGTGTTACATGATGGATGCTTTCCCGTTTCTCAGAAGTCTGCTGCTGCCAGGTCTTGACCTCTTAGCTTCTGGTTTGTGTCTTTACTGCAGAATGTCTCTTTAGTCTGCTCTTTTGGAGAAGGCTGCACCTTTTTGGAGGTATTGGACCTGTGTGTGTAATACAAAGGCAGTTGTACCCCTCCATCCCCCAAACCTCATGGATTTTTTGGTTTTGCAGAACATATGAAAAGCCCTTTCAGCCTTACTTTATTTTGCGACGGAAGGGTGATGGCCATGACTGAAGGATAACTTACAAACCCCACCTTGAAAACTGAAGTTCTATGAAGCACATCCACCTGGTTTAATGCCTTTCTATTGTTTCTCAGTACCACAGGGGATGGCTGATAAATCCTTTAGTAACAGGAGTCCTCAGACTATGCAGAGAGAGGGAGACCTTTCCAACCCCTAGTGTCAGCTCCCTTTCTGGATGGAGCAGGCAATGCCCAGCCTGGAGCCTGCCTGACTCTGGTCATTCTGCAACAGAAGTTTAATTTCTCACTGACAAAAATAGAATAGTTTGCATTTCTGGAGACCCTTTCACATGAGGAACTGGAGTAATACAATGGGCATTGATTAACCATTTCTCATTGCTCATCTGGTGATGAGGGAGAGAATAGTGGTTTTTTTTTTAATTATTATTTTTTTCTTCCAGAGGGGAAAATGCAGCATGAATTATCTGAGTGGCTTGCTGAAATGCTACCAAATACAAGGCAGGTCTGAAGTCCAGCTTGTTTCTGTTCTCTGTGGATGAGCATGTGAGATGTTCCTGCTTCTTAAAAGAATGCACAAATGCAAACAAAAGATTTTTTTAAGAATCAAAGATAGACAAAGAAAAAGAAAGAGCTGTAGGAGGGATGTAAATGTTTTGTGTTTTACTTGAGATAAAGCTCGTTGCTGTTTGCTGTTGCATGCAAAGTTAATTGACAGATTACATGATAATATGAAGAAGTTTAATGAAATCTGCTGATACCCTTTAGAGGATGTGGAATTTGGAAGTGCAATTAATTTAGGCCAGAAATTTAGCTGCTTCATGCTAACTAGGGGACCGAGATGCACAGCATTTGCATTCCTGGTGTCTGGTTTCTAAATCACTTCATTGATTATGAAAAGCTCTGCTACAGCAAGGGAGCTGTAGCTGAAGGGAATGGAGTCCATCAGTCATTACGAGAGCGGAGGGTTCCAGCCAGCGCTGCTTGGCTACCTTGGGGAGGCTTGGGCTCTTATAAATCCTCTTGCCCGCAAAAGTGGCCTGACCTGTCCCCATGCCCTGCATCAGCCAGCACAATAAAATACACTGACAGCCACGTGCTGTCTGGAGTGGCGTTGCACCACAGAGCCGCCGGTTCCTAGAGCAGCGGGAGGATGCGCTCATGCACCCTGGGGTGTGCAAACAGAAGGGCAGCTGCTGACCCTTGCTGTGCTGGGTGGTCGGACGTGGGCTGCCACAGGAGGCTGGGTCCACTTGGGGTCCCTCGGTGCTACAGCTCTGGCTGGCAAATATCAGCTGTCACGGACGGGTGGGGGAACCAGCCCAGGGAGGGGAGAGGAGCTCAGCCCACCCATCGGATGACAGCCAGGAGAACCGGGCGCATCTCTGCTTCTGCTGTCGCTAACTTTGTTAACCTGTGCTGGACAGGGAGCTTTTAGCGCTGTTGGCAAACAAGCGGTGACATTAAACTGATTTGGGGTTGGTGTTGTTGAGACCGAAGCTGTTTTCTGTAGGAGGTGCTTTAGCTTAGTCGGTGAGGCCAACATATGCAGACTTTTATCAAGGAATCCAGTATTAAAATAATCCTCATCTGTGATGGACAGATTTGTTCTCCAAAGGATTCTTCTAAGCTCATTGCCACCTTACATGGCTTTGCCTCTTGGGTTTCTGAGCTGAAGCTGATGGGGACTGACAAGCCCTGATTATGCAAAGTACCAGAGGCTACGAGCTGCAGGCACGGGAATCAGCTTCACTCGCTTCCTACTGTTTTGTACATTATTAGGGAGCGACGGCAAAAAGTAGGTCCTGCTTATCCAAAAATAAAGGTGGCATCCTGATGGCAATCGCCGCAGAACGCCGCACATGGGAGCTGCTCGGGGGCTTCTCCTGCCGGCGTGGCTCCGCGCTGCGGCACGGCCCCGACACCCGGGGCTGGGCAGCCCAAACCTGCGCCCTGGGGCTGGGCAGCCTGGCAGCGCCAGCTGCCCTCCGGGGAGGCGCAGAGCCTATTTATGCATCTTTTCCTGAGAAACCACCATCTCCATGGCAACCACGAGCATCACATGGTAGCCCTGGCTCTGCAGCATGCCATCCCGCCAGGCGCCTCGCTGCGCCTGCACGCTGCCGGCCCCGCGATGCCGGAGGGGCTGCGGTCCCTTGGAGGGCCAGGGCAGTGACTGCGCTGCTGCCTGCAGCACTGCTTGGAGCAGCCAGAATTGCAGCCCTGGGTGGCAGCGGAGGGGGTCAGAAGGGAAAGGAGCCAGGGCTTTGTGCCAGGCTGTGTCGGAGCAGGGTTCGTCCCCAAGGTGGGGCTTGGCCAGGGCTTCCTCAAGGGGAATCTGTGTCTGCGGAGAGGTGCCAGGTCCAGGTGCCTGGTTTCCTGCATCCTGGTGCAAGCGAGTCCTCCCCCTTGCCATCTGGCTGCATCAGCTCCTTCACCCTCAGAGCGCAGCCCTTGCCAGAGCCTGCTTTAGCCCCTTCTTCTGAGAACATTTCTGGGTTGCCAAGGGCTGAGCTGTGCCACTGGGCTGCTCTGGGGCAAGTGCCAAAGCCTCATCCTTGAAGTGTGCAGGACACAGAATGAATGGCCTGAGACACAAAATGTGATTGCTCTTAGTTCTGTCCCTATAAACTTTAGTAAATCAGGCACAATATATCAATCTCTTTTTTAAATATATTTTTATTCAAGTCAGCACATGTTTGCAATTAAATCCTGCCACACCATGTAGTGTGAATAATCAAAATAATTCATGTGTATAACTGGATACACACCTTTGTAGGGAAGGGATGGTGTCGCTCTCAAAACTGCAGTGTAGCTCCCTTTAAACTTGGCAGCATCCTACCTCCGTCACCCCCTGCGGCAATTCATGGCATGGAGGCCTTGCTCTCTGCTGCATGCGCAGGTCTTTCCTTTGCTCTCTAAGTCTGCGTGCCTGTAGTTTCTTTGTCTCGCCCTTTGTTCCCACCTCAGGCAGGCAGTAGGTCAAAAAGGTACTGGCTGGATTTTACTGCTGCTCAGGAGCTTGCATCTCTGCTGTTCGCTCCCACAGATACTGAGCGTTGCCTTTGCTGCTTTTCTGCCTGGAAGGCATCGCCCACAACTTGTGGCTTCCCCGGCCAGAGGGCACGGCCTGGCAGCTCCCAGGCTGCTTTCAAAGATGTCTTCACCATCTGCTGAGAGGACGTTGCTGCTGTCGTTCAGCTGCCCCTTTCTTTGTCCTGGCAGACGTCGAGGTGGGTCCCAGCAAGGAGCTGCTTGTGCTGGGGGAAGTCGTGCAGAGCTGGGTGTGTGGGGTGCTCAGGCTGGGACTCCTGTCTGCACCGAGACTCCGTCTCCTCCATGTCACTCTCCTCAGCCTTTCCTCTCTGTTTTGACACATGCAGCAGCCACGTGCAGGATTTCTCCTGCTCCCCAGCTCATGCCACGCACAATCTTGTTCTGATTTTCAAAGCTCCAATAAAGCGTGTCAAAATGCATCAAAGGCTGAATGCAGAAGTGAAGCAAATTGACTCTGGAGAGGATTTCAGGGGAGGGGAGTAAGGAGATGGTGGATGAACCCCGAGCCGAGAAAGAACTGCAGGGAAGGTGAAGCGTGGCAGAGATGTGGGCAGATGTGCAGCACAGCTTGAGGGACTCAGAGCGTCTTTGGTTTGGCAGGAGAACAGGGCAAGCTGGAAGTGGAGTGCACGTCCTCTAGGATGTGGCTCATACTGGGCTGCTGTTGGATAGGGACATGCTGCTGTCACTGCCAGGATGTGTGGTTTTCTAGGTGCCCACACCCCACTTCTGCTGGGGCTGCAGAGCAGCACAGGCTGGTTCAGGTGCTCGTACAGGCAGAGCCTGCAGATTCCCACAGCACTCAGCCTGTGGCCACGAAATCAAGCATCTTGCCCCAGGCTCAGGGTGGGCTGCAGGTCCCATGCTGGCAGTGGGATGGGAAATCCCATCCTGCCTGCTGCCCTTTGCTGGGGCAAGACAGTAGCAGAGGCTGCGGCGAGCTGCCTGCTCCCCCTGCCTGCCCCCTCGGTGGCCACCGGTGCTCTCTGCGTTGGAGCTGCTGTGGTCTCCAGTGCCCAGAGCACCCCTGTCTTGGGGTGATAAGAGCCTAAGGAGAATTGAACTCATGGAATGGGCTCAACCATCCATTGTGCTGATAGTGCTGTGAAATAAGGCACTTCAAAAGGCCGTATTTTGCATTTCTTCAGATGCCTTGTAAGCGCAGTGACACAGTTGCTGAAAGCACATTAATTATTAGCAAAGACTTTTTTTTTTAATTCCAAGACAAATTAAACAACTGAAGATAACAGGAAGTGTTACACGAGATGTTAATCCATGGGAGAGTGACAATAGCAAAAGCCACAAATCATAACATGAAAATCAGGGCATTTAAGTTTTGGCTTCTTTGCATTCGGCATTCATGCACATGCTCAATTGTCACTTCTCTCGTTCTTCAATACAGAGGTTTCGGAAGCTGTTAATTCTGGGAAAGGTGATTAAAGCCCTTGAGAGTAAATTGGATAAAGGACCATAATTTTTTTCCCCTCTTGCCTGCAAGAAACCAAGTTGCTGAATTCAGTGCTTTATTGTATAGCATTCCTTGTCCTTGGTTGCACATATGAAAAATGAGCCTGTGCAGAAACTCGCTGTGCATCACACCAAGCAGGTGATCAAACAGCACCTTGGTGGCTGGGCTCAGACCAAGGCATTCCCTCACATCCCAGCACAGGATGGTTGTGCCCCACGTCACCGGTGGGCACAGCGCAAAATGCGCCGCTGCGTGCTAAACACGACGGGTGGACCAAACCCATGGGACTGACGCGCTCCCAAGTCACTAATATGTGCTGGCTAAATGATGATGCAAAAGCAGACCCTTAGGTCTGTGGGGTCGCATCGCAGCGAAGGAGAGGCAGGATGCATGGGGCTGGCAGGTCTGCGGTCGCAGCAGCTGAGGGACCAACCTCTTTGATGTTTGCCTGTAACTTCTATATGTATACCTGAGGCGTGTGTTGTAAAGTTTAGGCAGCAGTTACTCAGGGATTTGGCTCTGATCTCAGATTTAGCTCCTTTATTTGCTGTCTCCATTTAACATGTCCCCCTCTGAGCCGTTGCTCTAAGTGCCGTGGGAGCTGCCGGTGCGGGCACTTGAAGGCAGAGCATTTGGAAAAGCTGTAAGCCGTCTGCTTTTGACAACAGACTGGTTAGGCTGAGGATGGTGCTGCATTTTCAAACTCCCTGCCCTGAAGTGACGTGAAGTCGTCTGCAGCTTTTTGGGTTTATCATGTTTTTCTGCTTATTGTTGTCGAAATATGGAAATAATTGACAGTAAAAATTACCAAGGGAGTCTGTGAAGGGATATAAAAGGCAAAACTTGGTATCAGAAAAAACATCTTATTCATGTTTAAGAGCTGGAATATGGGCCAGTTACTCTGGAACATTTGCTACCATTTGTGAAATTGCTGTTATTAAAAGAGCTCTTTTTTTTCCTACTCTAATGAGCTCATTGCTCAAAAAGGGGGTGAAACATTTGATAACAGGGGGTGTGCAATAATAAAAATAGAAGCAGCTTTCTGGGGGAAGATTGCCAGGGAGGAGATCACAAAAGTATTTATCAGAAACACGAGGGAAGTATTTGCTAGCAGTGACTGCAGATTGTGCTTCGGCTCCTGTGCTGCAAGGGACAAGCCCTGAGAGCTGCCACAGCAGCAAGGGACGGCCGCAGCTCGCAGCTTCCAGCTGGCTCTCTGGGCCTGGGCGGCAGCGGTCTCACTGTCCCAGCTAGGTCTGGATTGCAGAAGCTTTTATTGCAGGTTCACTTCCATCATTCTCCTTTGTGACAGGCACACATTCAGCACATGTCTGTGTCTGGTGCAACGCACGTCCTTAAGGAAGGAATTCGGCTTTGAGTATGTCTCTGATGTCAATATGTGGATTGCTCTCCTCTAAAATTTAGTGCAACTTAGTTAGCATCTTTCTAGCTGTTGCCAGAAACTGGAGTCCGCCCCATCAAACTGATTTTCATTAAGCTGTTGTAGTCACTGAAACTGCTGAGAAGAATCGTCACCATATGGCACAAGGTATTCAAAATGAAGTCTCTTATGACAGTTTGCCACTTCTGGAGGCGCTGAGCTGACATGTGCAGAGGTTACTGATCAGAAGCGGGGAGGAGGGACTCCAACACTCAAGTGCCGATGCAAGAGGAAATAATAAATCATCATAAACCCACTGCAAGAAGAGGAGGCGAGGTGGGCGAGGTGATCGGTGTTTGTGGTGGGGGCACCGCTGCTCCTGTCTCTACCAGGGGAAGATGCAAAGAGTTTTGGATACTTAGACCTTGGTTGTGCAGTCCAAGTGCTTCCACTCGGCTGAGTTGTTGAGTCCGGCTGGTGGGGGTGCGAATCGCACGTTAATTCCTCAGCTCTCAGCAAGAAAAACCTTTGAGAGCGAGCAGGGAACACATCCCTCCGTGCTCAGCGTCTGTGCTTCTCCTCAAGCATCTTGGAGGCGTGCGGTGCTTTGCAGCCCCAGACGGGCTGGAGGTTGCTGGTGCAGAAAAGGCTTGATTCCACTCTGCCTTCTGACAGACAGGTTATGTAGTGAAGATCAGCCAGACTAGTCAATTCTGGGAACTGTTAGGCACTTGTCGGCAGCAAGAGTTAAAATGGAATTAAGTGATTAGAAATACTTAAATATTAATTGCTTATGAGCTCCCTTTATGACACTTGCAGGTGGAAGAAGTTATTGAATCACTGCTGGCATTGACCCACAAAACAATAAAGCAGAGTGTATATGAGACAAGGCAAGAGGAGGGGAAGGAAAGGAGCTTTTCTCGAGCTTGAGAAAGCACTGTTTTTAGGTCAGGTAGTGACACAACAAAGCTGTTTTCTTTTTCCCAAGGCTTCATGTCTGGAATCTGCCTTTTGCTGCAGCCGGGAGCCCTTGCAGTTATGCACAGATGCCATCAGCAGGCCACCTGTGGTTACCTTGCTGCGGTTATGGCATCTCTGTAGGAATCCCTTTGTAGGAAGCAGACAGGTCCCTCTTGGCTCTTGCACTGTTGCAGGCTCTACACAGGCTCCCAGGGAATACCAGCCCTGGGCCCCACAACGGGTGGGGGACCTTGGTTTACATGGCATGGAGAGGTGCGTCTTCATCCATCTGCTTCACTGCATATTACCTTGATGCCCTTTTGATGTCCTGCTATAGCATGTTATCCTAGAAGGGAAAATATAACAGTACAGAAAAAAATATTAAAAAAAGAAAAAAAAAAGGCAAAGAATCCAGCTAGCAGCCATCAAACATAAAAGCTTTATTCTGAGCTAGCAGCTTGCACCAGCCAAATTTAATGTCAGTCCTCAGAAAGGCACTCTGGGCAGTAAAGCTGTGTGAGAGCTCTCTAGCAGCGGAGAGGCAATTAAGAGGCATAGTGAGAAAGGAAGGGGATTTTTGCATTTCTATTATATTTATTTGGGACAGGTCAAAGTCTGTTTGGTACTTGAGTTTAAACTTGTTCTCAGGCTGTCTGCGTTTTTGTGTTAGCTTTGTAAGGGTGATTTGTACACATGGGTGCTGGCAGTGGAATGCTTGTGTGAATGCTTGGGTGTAGACCTGGGATCTGTTATCAGATCGTGCAGGGCTAAGCTAATACTGAGCAGCTTTTGATTTAATCTGGTTTTTGCAATGAGAGTTTATACTGTGAGCATTGTGAACTGCATGCAGATGAAAATGATATTATATGCTTCTATCTTGGATGCTGGATTAAGATTTAATGAGATTCTTTGGTTTGTTTTGTGTCAATCTGTTGTATTTTAGAGTTTTTTTTTTTTTTTTTTTCGTTTTATTTTGCCTTTGATGCAATTTTGCAACACTTCTTGTACTCCTAAAAGGATCTTTTGGTGTCTTTGAAAGTTTCTCAGTACAGCAGTTCTCTAGACAGAGTAAATGAAGATTAAACCCAGGCAGAGAACAAGGGAAAACAAGCAAGTGATTTGCAGAATCAGAGCATGAGGGCACCAGCAGAAGAGCTCTGTGGTTTGTATCTTTTTTCTGGTAGATCACGAACATCAAAGTGAACCTTTTTCATGGGGCTGGGGGTGAGAGCCAGGCTGAGACCCTCTGGTGTCTGCTCAGCTGCTTGTTTTTATAAAACACCCATAACACATACCTTAATGCTCCTGAGACTGCAGTGCGTGCGGGTCGTGGTGCAGCCACCTGCAGCGGGGCTGGCAGCAGTCGAGCCCACGGAGCTTCCTTTCCCCGTCCTGACCCCGCACAGCGGGACCCAGCAGCCCCAGAGCTCTGGTGCATCCCCAAACCCTGCGGCTCTTCTGCTGGTGAGGTATCATAACCTGATTATTTCCATGATGCTTCTCTTCCCAATCAGTGGAATAAACACTATAAAAACTGAATTATCAGTCTTCATTGTGCCTGGGTTTGTTATGATTGTGAATTAATAGAGATTTTATCTTGGCATTAGTTAGAAAGCACTACCCTCTGTTTCACTCTTCAGTTGCACCGTTTTTATCTTTTGTTTTGTTTTAAATATCCTATATGGGAAGCTACATCTGGTGGTTTTTGCTTTGCCTCGGTTCAGTCTTTCATAAGCCTCAACCTTCCTGATATGCACTGTGGTTATCAGTTCAGAGTTTGATACCTGCAATTGCTTGCATGACTAGGAAGTAGGTGTGAACAGAGAACTCAAGTATTCCTATGAATCAGATCACTCACCGAGCTCTTTTTGTAAGTGCAAGCGTCCTCACTGGAAATTGTGGGGAATGCACAAATATTTAAACAGCTGCTTGAGAACAGCACAGCCCGCTAAATCACCTAAGCAATTTCCTTCTGTGTCTAAATTGAGAAATGCAGCAGTGTCTAAATTGAGAAATGCAGCAGAGCACCCTTCCAGCTTGAAAACATCTTCCTCCAGTTTGTAATATCTGCATTTATTTATATATTATTTTTTAAAGGCTGAGGAACTGCAGCACGTCTTGTTTCATTGATGACAACTGCTAACTAATCACTTCCGACCTCGGTCCATTTCTGCACCACCTTGCAGACAGGGCAGAGGATGGCACTGCTCTGATGCACCTACGCGGTTCAAAGCAGGAGCCGGCGGGCGTGCAGGGTGCTGGAAGGAGCAGGTAGTGGTGCTGGCAGGGCAAGGACTGTGTGTTCGGTGTAGGCTGCCTGTGTGAAAATCTTGGGGACTCCGAACTTGTGGGTCTTGTGAGAAGAACCCCTCAACTCAGGAGTTGCTTGGCCCGTGTCTCCTTAGGGGTCTACATCAAATACAACTGCCCTGTTCTACCTGTGTTTTGGAACTAAATCTGTTTGTTGTCTCTTCTCTTTGTTGCTGTGAACAGATGAAATCATCTGACATTGACCAGGAATTATTCACTGAAAGTTACTGCAAAGTGTGCAGCGCACAGCTAATATCCGAGTCCCAGCGCGTGGCCCATTACGAGGTAGGATGCTCTTTGTTAATCAGTCTGTTGGGTTGTAACTCCTCCATCGATGCCTCTTTCAGTTATGTGTTTTACAGGGTGGCCTTGGCTACTGTATTCCCAGTAAGCAAGTTACATGAGCATTTAAAATTCCTCTTTGAAAACTCAAAATTCAAAAGACTGCTTTTGTTGGTGGCGCATTATTCTGTGAACGATGTTACTGCAACGTTGTCTGCTGCATGTATTTTTTTTGTCCTGCCTAAATCCGCAGTCAGGCTACAATTTGACCTCTAATAAAAGATAGTTTTCAAATAAATGTAGCTAGCAAGGAGATCACTTAAGAGTTCAGCAAAACAAACTCAAGTTTTTATATTAAATGTGCTGCACTATGCTTGGCTGAATAGGAATCACTGTGCAGAGAATAGATTAGTATTTCTGAATGTATTCAAGCACTTAAGAGGTAGGCAAGCAATAAACAATTAGAAAGGATATATCATTAGAGACATGTTAGAACAGCAATTAACAGCACTGCGTATCTTCAAAACAAAATTAAATAAATTCATATTAAACAAGGGAGGAAACTCCTGAAGGATATGCTGCTGTGAAATTCTTCAAAAAAGGAAAGCTGCTGCCACCCACGCGTCAGTCCTGGAGGCTGGGGAGCCAGTGCTGTGGAGGCCTGCGGCAGCGCGGGCCGAGTTCCCAGGTTAGGTGCCATCTTGGCAGTAACCCAAAAGGAGAACAGGTTTTCTCCTTCATATTCAGATGAAGAGCAGGGTGCAGAGTCACTTTTTGTGGTGCACAAAGGATTACCGAGCAGGTGATCACCCTTTGCATGGTACGAATCCCAGGGGACCAGAAGACTCGCCTTGGTGGTGCCACAGGGCTGTGCTGTTGGTGGCATGTGCAAGGGATCATTGATACAGGTTCAGTGTTCCCTGGGGGACTCTAGGAGAAAGAAGTGATGAACATGGAGAGCTTGGGGATGACAGATTTCAGCATTTGCAGGGTCTGAGTGGCTGAGCTGCATTTTGCCCTTGCTTTTGAATATGCTAAAGTAAGCGTGTTTGCAGCATTTCAACAGAACCAGACTGCTACGAGGCCTCGAAGATGAATTTTTCCTAAAATTTTGCTCTGAGTAGGTATAATAGGGTAGACACTTGTCTCAGTATGGCCAGTGAAGACATGCAGGAAGCTTAATCAATGTACGGTATCCAAGGATGCTGTGCTGCATTAATAAATAACAATAACAATAACACGCATTTATTTATAAGGTACTGTACATGTCTGTTTTGGCAGATTCCTTGAGATGTTTCCTGTAAATACTCCCTTGGCTGCCCTCTGTGCAGCACAGACCACAGCAGCCACTGTGAAGTCAAAGGCTGCAGTTGTAGGGACACCTTCCAGATCCTGGTAAATGGGTGATGCGGCTGCCAAATTTTGGTCTACAGGAGGCAGAAGCATTGCTGCAGAAACAGTAGTAGCGATGTGAGAGCAGTGGGGTGCTCAGCCAATCTTTTCTTCTGTCTGTAATTGTAGGTATGAGCTGAATCATTAATTTGTAGCAGATGTTTTCAAAATGTGGAAAACAACAGGTTTTTCTGTTGTATATTTCTAGCGCGAGGTGTTGTGCTCATTTGTCATCTCCTGTGAAATCCCAGCAGACGCTGTAGACGTTTGGCACAACAATGCCGTTAACCAACCGGGCTGCGTGGCGCAGAGCAGAGCATGGGCACTGGAGGGATGGAGGGAGCCGGGGGGGACGGGACTGGCCCCTGCCCGGCCTGGCTTCTCCCCCACGGGAGGCTGGTGTGCCTCTGCCCTGCAGCGGTGCCTCTGTGGCAGCCTTTCGCTGTGGGACATGGCACTGCTGAGCATTGGCTCCGGGTGCTGCCCCAGAGGGAACACGCGTTCTGCTCTCATCCCAGTGCAAGGAAACCACGGGCATGGCAGGAGGTCTGCAGATCTGCCCTGAGGTTTTTGGGAAGGCGATGCTGCGTAAGATGCATCTCCACAGGGGGATGCCACCGGGGCATGGGCAGAGCAGCGTTCTCGATGTTTCTCCCCATGCTGTCAATGCGTGCAGCATTTGCCCTGCTGTGGCTTGGTGTGGCACTGAACCTCATGGGGAAGCTCTGTGGGCACCCTGTACTTTGGCTGCAAAACCAAACTGGAAATCTTTCTGCAGCTCCAGTCTCTTTTCCAATGCAAGCTGGATGTGGTTCTGAGAGACCTGAGCAAATAATGCGTAGTGAATCATTTATTAGGTGAACTTAGCCTTTTTTTATTCAGACGCTGGACAAGCTGTCTGTGATTTTCCCCACATACATTAATCATGGAAAATTATTGGAGAATAATTTCTGCAAATAATTCTTGCTCTGACACTGTTTCATAAGTGGTTCATTCCGAGGATCTGCTACATGAATGGAGAAGGCCATTCTTCCTGCTAGACACTTGAGTCATAAGGTGTTTCTTTTCCCTGGACAGATGGACAAATTGAGTTTATGGTGAGAATATTCACTTCTGTAATGTCAGGATTCACAACATGACCATTCTTTTACAAAACTCTGTTGGCGAAGGTACGAGAGCTCCGTGCTGCCCACAACTGCCAGCCCTTGCCACAGGGAAAAGTGCAGCACTTCAGAAGGCACAACCCTGCTGTTGGCATGTGCCCAGCTTCATCCAGGTGTCTCAGTGCTCCTGGGGGGCTCCAGCCTTGCTCGGGGAGCTACATGGGGACCCTGGGCCCAGGGCTGCTCCCCTCTGCTGTTGCCTGGTGCTGGCCCAGGCGGGGAGCAGGGGGGAGGCACCTGCTGGAGGCTGGGCTGCAAAGCTGGAGTCTGAGGCTCGAGGGCTGTGTGGGTAACACATCTTCCTCCGTGCTGTGGTTTGTATGGGTCTACAGCACCGTGATTGAGCCAGAACTGGGAGAGTTGGGGAATTCATCCCCTGGCTCCTCATCACAGCCAAGGGAGGCCTGCAGCCTTTGTGCCAGGCGGTGAAATCTTGGCTCCTTTGCACATGCAAAATAAGACGTTTCTCTGTAAGAAAAGAGAGGGAAATGGTGTATGAAAGGGGCATGTTTTTATCTTGCCAAACAGGAATAGTCAGTTCCAATCGCTGTCTCGTCTCCTTCCCCAAATCATCAACCAATAACTCTTATTTTCTGCTGCAGGACTTTGCCAGGAATAAGAAATAATTTGATGTCAGTCGTGCAGTATTAAGCAGTATTATTTCCAAGGGCAAGTGTAGTGGAAAAATGACAAAAGAATCAGAGTATTTGCAGCATGTTTTTGCTACCAACTTGACATACAGCAAAATACTACCCTTAATTTATGTGCTTTGTGCAACTCTGTCTGGAGGCTGAGGAGGGTCAGGGGCGAGGGGCAAGGCCCTGGGCATTGCTGTAGGGTTCCTGTGGGGCAGGCAGCACGCCAAAAAGGCACCTTCCTGCTCTGTCTTTGATTGCACAGACAGCGTGTGTCTTCCAACACAACTTTGAAATGAGAGGACTGATTTTTATTTTTAAGTGGAAAAAGAGCAGTGACCCAGTGTCCACACCTTAGCACAGAGCCCTTTGCAAGGAGGTGGGAGCCGGTGGAAAGGCTGGGATTCAGGCTTGTGTCACAGCAGCGTGGTCGTGAATCAGCTCCTGCAGCTTTTATCAGCAAAGCATCGCTATTCTAATGCCTTTCACCCTTCAAAAGCGTTGCAGAGAAGTAACTGGTGCTGTTGCTCTGTGAACAGAAGCCCCTGCAGCTGTATGACCACTTCAGCAGTGGATCAATACACTCAGCGACCGCTGTTATCCCTCTGCAAGGGGAAGAGCATCGGAGAAATCAGAGAAGGTCAGCGGGCAGCAATGGTTGTGGAAGTGGCCTGTGCCAAGCAGAGGACAAGAGGGGAAATAAAATGTGGTTTACTTGCTGAAATTGCATTCAAAACCTGTGTTCCAGAGAGGATTTATGTATTTCTGCATCCTTCTGGAGTGGCAGGCCTCTTTCCTGGATAATGTCTCGATTACCCATAATTTAACACCCTCTACCAGCTCTGTCTTTGAGAGAGGGCTGTAGCAGTCACTTTGGTGTGCTGCTCTGTAAATTAGAAAGATAAGGTTTCTTAGTTCTGAATCCTCATTGCTGTATAGAAGTATTCACAGCCATTAGAAAGATGGTACAATTTATTTTCAAGTTTCTCCTTGAAAATCCTGCAGGAAAATTACCAAATATGCAAAGTTGCTTTCAGATTCCACCTTGAGCTGCATATTCATCACCACATTTGCTCCTTAAGCTGCTATAACGCTTTTCTTCATTGTAATCTTTATTGCCTCAGGTGTTCAGATGGTACTTTACTTTTTCATTTAAAATGAAGAAATACACCAGGTTTGAAGGAAGAGAAGCCCAGGAAAGTGTCATGTGAATGTGCTGTTATTGGCTCACCTTGCAAAATGAAGGAATGATGCTTAAATGCTCTCTGTGTAGCCTGAGAGGCAGGGGGAGGGCAGAGGCAAAGTGTATTAAAATTCAAATGCAGACCAAACTCCAGAGAACAAATACAGTGCTGTGCCCTTTGGCTCATCTCTGGGAGCTGAGTGTTCTTTGGAATTTCTCACCCTGTCACAGTGGGCGAAGCAGGAGAGCAGTATCGACAGTCCCATCAATACTCTGTCTGCACGGGCTGGAGTGGTGCTCAAGTTAATCTGCTTCCAGTTGGGCTGTCCTGCTCTGGGAAACTTTGCATAAAATGATGGCTTGTCAGTAGGAATAATAAACATTGTTTACCATTGGCACATCAGTGCTTTAAGGATCAAAATGTGTGTGCTCAGAGAGGCAATCTTGTATCTGAAATATTAATGCAGTGAAGGAGCATATATTCCAGTTAACAAAATAAATGCTGCACCAGAACACAAGGAGCTGGAATATTCTATGTGTGATGTGAGCTCCCCACACGAGATGCTACAGGCATTTCCAGGATGGAGGAGCAGAAAGGACACATTTCAGCTGGAAGTGAAACTACACAGGGCTCTGGTCTGTCAAGGTGTCTGTTGGTGTTGGTTGGGTGCTGCTGAAGGGAATGCTAGCATTGATAGCTGGCCTGTTGTGCCATGGCACCTGCAAAGTTTTGGTTTGCCCTAGTGAGAATAACCTGCAAATACTTCAGAGAATGAAGCAGGAGGGGACATGTCCTACCTGTTGTTCCTGTGTCCTTCCCACCAACTGCTGAGAATTTGCTTTGCTGCGTTGTATGCACAGTATATAGTTTCAAGTGGCTGCTCAAACTTCTGCAGATTATTCTGCAGATTGTACTGGTGTTTGGTAGAACCTCAGTTTAGGAAACAAAATTCAGACTAAAGAAAGCTTCTAATGTGTGTGTGTGTGCGTGGTTTGGTTGCGAAGATGATGTAGGTGCCATTCTGTTTTTTGTATGTGCACACATATACCTTTGCAAATTGCCTTGGTATCCACTTTGTGTCGTGCCATTTACCAGCAGCAAGTAAAATATGTTGAGGTAAATGCGACCTCACAGCATATATGAAAGATATACGTGGGTGTCAGTTTTTATGGTGAGATTGCTGTGATACCTCTTCCCTTTTCTGCATACAGTAAGTACATACTCACCAGGGCAGTATTAGCTACTGGATCAGTGTGCTCCAGGCAACCAATTTAAATTAAACTGGTATTTTACAAGGCTCCATGTTGCTATACTGTTGTAAACATTAATGGCCAAGCATTATTTTTAATGCACTCCCAGTGTCCAAACCTATTGCTAAACAGCAGCAGCAGCAGAACAGATAAAGACTTCTCATGCAGCTCCCTTCCAAGGTTCCTTCTGTACAGAGTCCCTTTTCTGGCTAAAAATAGCTGAAGTTCGTTAGGCTACTCTCTGAGTGGTGGTAAAACCCACCAGGGATGAGATCCTGGGGCTGAAGGTAATGGAGAGGCACAAGGGATGCCCCATCAAGCCAGGGAGGCTCCTGGGCTGGAAGTGAGGGCACCTCGCTCAGCTGTGTGACTGGGATGAGCCCCTGGCCACGCCGTCCCTGGGGAGAAGTCTCTCTTTCCTGCAGCAGCCCCTTTGTGCTGATGCACAGGAAGGCATTTGTTTGTTCCAGATATTGATTCCTGCTTTTCTTTAATATTTTAAACTCAAAGCTGTGTTTGGATTTGGATTCCAGGTGTTTGAAAGCAGAGTCTTTAGTTGTCTTTGTGTGTTGTGACAAAATCCGCCCACGCGCTGCACCGGGGCTCAGCAGGTTCTCAGAAGCGAGTTGCACTGACATACTTTAAAAGTGATTTGTTTCAAACACAGAGATAGAATGAGAACAGCCAAGCATTGCCACTGTTTGCTGCTTTGCAGCACTGTGCTGGGTAAATTTCGTGATGAGGAGATGTATCTGAGTTAACTCGTCTGGTGCTGTTTCCCACTTGTGTCAGGACCATAACAGTGAGGTTAATGCAGCCTTAAGCACCCTGAGTACCTGTGGCAGACCAGCCTGAGCTGAGAAACCTGGGCTCGAGCTGCTTGAAATTGATCTGTTTCTGTCAGGGGGAACCTGATGTCTCTGCATGGCTTGGCTCAAGGCAGCAGAGCAAACCCATGGCTGTGGCGAAGGCACCCACCTCCGGCACCTCTGTACACACCCCTGGCACAGCTCTGAGGGTAAAGGCATGTAGTGGCAGGGACACGTGAGGAACTGCTGTTCTACAAGTTTAAAGGGTTTTAAATGCCACAAAGACCTTGATAAAAGGCTTGTGTACAGCTGGGAAGCTGGTTGTCAGCAAACAGCAAAGGTCAAGCTTGCTGCACGAAGCTTGCCTCAGAGGTTCCTGCCCTGCTCACGTTCTCCCAGCTCCCCTTTCCCTGGGCACATTCGCAGGGATGCGCACTGCTTGCAAAAAAATCCCAGAACACCAACAGAAATGTAAATGCAGAGTTGCATTAGTCTGAATGTACAATTCACCTGCATCAGAAATGCTGGAGAAGTGATGAGGGACTCTCATCATGTCTGGGGGAGAAGTGGAGCTGGCGGCAGCCGCAGGTGCTCGGGGCGGATGAGGGAGCAGTGCCGAGCCGTGCCGCCCCATACTCTGTGAGCAGCAGCTGGGAGCAGGCAGTGATTGTTCTCCCTGCTGGGCACACTGCGGTGTGCAGGACCAGAGATACTTTGGCTACAGTTGAAATCAGTATAGGAGATGGTGAAGTTAAAGATGAAATGGTGATTCCTGAGACAGAAAATTCATGCCTTACCGTTCTGCTGGCCTGCAGCTATCTATCACGCAGGAGCCTGCAGAGCTGAGCGTAGGTCCTGGTTGAATGGGCAGTTGTAGGATGGCAGGGCAGGGATTTCCAGCTAGGGAATAAATCCTGTAAGCAAGCGAGCATCACACAGCTCTGGAGCCTGTGCTGTCCCCACTGCACAGGGCATGGTGCGACCCCCTTGGTTTGCCTGTGGGTTGGAAACTGCACCAAGGGGAGAAACCCAAGGGCAGCATTTTCTCTGCCATTGAGCAAGATCAGCACAGGAACCCTTCTCTCAGACTGTGCGGATCCTCCTAGGTTTGGTGTCCAGGTAAGGGGGAGAGGTGGTCCTGGTGCCGGTTCCGAGCTCCTCAGGAAATGCGCTGTGGCGATGGGCGCTGATCCAGGGCCACACTCAAAGGAGTCTCGAGTGAGTAGTGGTTTTCCCTTGTGAAGGTGGCTGTAGCAACAACAATGTTGATTTTAATTAAACTTGCCAGGCTTGGGCTGGACATTTTGACCTTGCGTGATTGCAGAGCTGAGCAGAGGAGAAGACAAAGCAGCCCCTTTAATCCCTTACAAGTCACCGGCTTTGGGTGCAGCAGGTCACCACTGTGTGTTTTACTTGGAGCATCTGAGGTCTTTTTTTTTTGTTTTTGTTCCATTTTTTAAGTTGCAGAATAAAGAGTTAGGAGATGCTGCTGGGGCCTGTGAAATGGTCCCCATGGCCCGTAGCAGGGGCTGCTCCTGGAGTGCGTCAGAGCCCCCAGGCTAGGGAATTCTCTGGACTAAACAGGCTGGGAAGGAATGATCATGGATGTAGAGAAAATGGAAGGGGCCAGTGGTTGCTTGGGTGAATAGATCAGCAGTTAACTACCTTTATGTGTGAGCAAATTAATGTCTAAACTGGTAATGTGTCTACCTGTTGCTTTAAAGAAGCCAGTTTCCTAGCATTGTAAATCCAGTTGTATGTAATTGGGAATTACGGACACGTATCTGTGTGCCCAGGAAGTAACAAGTATGAGTAGACACATTTTAAAAAATTAACTCACAGAGGAAAAGGGGAAGTGGATAGAAATGACCATAAATTATAAATGAGGCTTTGCAAAAATTACAAAGAGAGAAAAAGGACATTGGCACCCAGCAGCGTCTGGAATAACAGACGGAGTTTGTCTCTGCAATGAACAACGGGGATCTTGACAATAGTGTTTGCTCGTTGTGTGGGTAGGAGAGGCAAAAAAAGGAAGACGTTTTCTGAAAATACTTCTGTCCTCTATTTTAAAAAAGCAGAGGATGTTGTTATATCACAGAATGAGGGAGAAATTGGTTCCATTCCAGTAGGAATTGGAAAGTTTGTTAAACAATGATTATGAAATTTGGCATGTTCCTTTTTTGAATCAGGAAGTCCAGTCATTTGCAAACCAGTGCTCGGAAGGAGCTGGCCACGCACCCAGCATCATCACCACTGGCCTTCATCAGGCCTTGGGAAGTGCAGGGTGCTCTTGGGAGGCAATGGGGGGCAGAGCCCCTCCGGCCTTGACTGTGGGGCTCTGGAGGGGGCTGCATGGGGTGGTTTCAGGCAGACAGTGTGACTGGCCTTCTGCGTGAGGTGTAGGTAACTGGGTCTAGCCAACATAACTTTCTCTATTTTGATGAGATTACAAGTAGGGCACATACAGATAATAAAGCTGATGTAATCATATGACTGCATGTTTTGTGGCAATTTAATTAAGAAACTGCCAGCGTACAAAAAAGATCGACACAGTACACACTAAAAGGATTAAAATCCAACCAACAGTCTTCTGGAAAAGAATTTATTACAAGCTAAGTGAAGCCACAGCCATTAGCATTGCCATTACAGTTCCTTTTCCCATTTCCTGCTCGTCTCTGCCTGTGTCTGACGCACTGTGTGTCCCTGGAAAAAGGGGGTCTGGTGGCTTTGGCTCGAGAGCAGGGCACAGAGGAGGGGGGAGCAAGAAAGGAAAGGCAGGCTGACTGAAAACATGATGCTGCGAGCGGAAGAGTGAAAAAGCAGATGATAAACAGAATTGTGGAGAATAGAGAAATCAGATCAGAAGCAATCACAGCGTGAGGAAAGCAGCAGAGCAGTCGGTCTGAAGCTGGTGAGGTGGCTGGGGTAAGGGAAGAAGTCTCTTGCAAGATGGTGAAATATTTCAGACTGTCAGGTCAGCTTAAATCAGCAGTGCAAAGTGGGAACAGACCCTGGGGCTGCCGCAGGCTGCTGGGCTGGGGCTGCCGGGAGCCTCCTGCACCCCCTGCCAGACTGCAGGAAGGAGGCGTCGCTGCGGGTGCTGCCTAGCCCAGCAAACCCCCAGCTAACGCCTCTTCCAGAGGCTCCTGGCCCTGTAGAGGTAGAGGTGCCTCGGTCCTTCCCAAGGACATTGCTGTTGCTGGTAAATGTACAAAAAAAAGCTGCTAAATTACTGCAGTAGTGAGCAAATCCTCCATAAGCCAGCGCTTTCGCTTCTCATCCCTTGCTGTCCTAGCTCCAGAGGCAGAAATCATCTGCTCTGTCCGAAAACAGCCTCGCCTGCAGCTCACAGGGTCCTGCCAGCTGCTGTCCTTCCCACAGAGCCCTGATTGTCTGCTCTCGCCTCCCTGCTGCACGCTCTGGACAGAACTGTGCTGCAAAACTTGATTTATGCAAAATCAAATCGCATTTCATAGCGCAACTTAGCTCTGCTTTGTTCTTTTCTGTGTTAGGGTTGCATTGCTGGGATGCTGCTGCCTCAGCCATAGTCCTTGGTTATTAGAATAGATTTGACATAGATAGAAATGATCTGTTTACTTTTATTGATGAGTCTTCTAACAATAGCATGAGCTTACAATGCAGAAGCCTGCAGTTGCTATGTGAAAACTGCCTTTCTGAGCTTCCCCCCCATGTCACACAGAGAGGGTTGTTTTTAAAGCAAGTAGTATTAAGCTAGACTTCTTCCCTGCTATAGAAGTTCTTTCCAGACACTAGAGACAGAATTCAAGTGAAAGTGCCTTTGGCATAACACTTTGTAAAGCTACAAAAGAAATATTTACAGGCACAGAAACACTCTCTTAGTGCACCCTAGGATAAGTTGTGGTGGCTACTGATGAGCAGGCAGATACCTTCAAAGGTGGTGTTCTTGTTCCAGACCACGGATTTACAGCTGTGACAAAATTTTGTCTTTTTTAAGGCTCATGGGTGTTGTGAGGGGAATCAAAACAAGAGCTGTGTGAGCCCTGATCCCATTTATCCTGGTTTTGTGGTTCCTGTGTGTGGCTGTTCTTTTGGCCCCTGTTCCTCATGTACCTGCACTCGGATGGCAAGTGAGCAGCGCCCGGCCCAGCCCATGCCACAAGCCGTCCTGCCACAAGCAGCCATGGAGCATCGTGGAGCGTCGCTGCCAGCACTCACCTTCCCCGCACATCGCTACTGCGGTGGGTTTCAGTGGCTTTGTGGAGAGAAGATAACCAGCAGGGCTGGTTGCGAGCAGCACACCAAGAACAATCACTTCACTCTTGCTGTGGTGTTAGGATGATAAATACACGTGTAAACGTAGGAAAGACCAGAGATAAAATGTTTTGACAAATAGGCTGTGCTACCTCTGCTTCCTTAGAGGGAATGAGGTACTCACTACTTACTTGCAAAAGCTGGGGATGATTTTAAGCTCTGCTTTTATAACCATAGGATAATAAGGCTGCACAGGGAGCTGTGTAGTTTAAAATTATGCCAAACATAAATTATTCCTTTTCCTTAACATTCATAAGTCCAAAAAAATGCATAAATAAAGTAAGAGGTGTTTTACAAAAGGCTGAAGCTTTGTTGCCTTTTACTGCTGACATTCAGACATCGTGTATTGCACAGGTGAGTGCCACAGAAAAGAACAATAGGAATGATTACTGTTAAAATCTTTTCATATTTAAAAGGTTAAAAAAAAACAACAACAACAACAAAAAACTTTGTAACCTATAAATTCCACAGGCTGTAGCTGCATACAAGTAGACATTGTGAAGTGCAGGATTAGCCCAACCCAAGGGAAGAACCTTGTGTGTGCGGGAAGGATGCTGAGGCTGGCTGGATGCTCCAAGGGCTGCAGGTGGCCACGTCGCCCTCCTGGCCCATCCAACTCTAGCACACGATGTGTCGGGACCAGGCGGGTGAAGGAGCCTTGTGCCTGCAGTTTGTCCCTGTACTTGCCCCGGGCTGACCAGAGCCAGCTGGGTGCATGCACGGGGGCACGGAGCTCTACGAGGAGAAACCAGACAAAAAAACATCGAGGCAGGAAGTAGGAGCGGCACCAGACAGTGAGGCTGATGTTCCACGACTGTCCTTTGCCTTTCAAACATTTATGTTGTCATTTCTTAATTATGCCATCGCTATCTGGACTGCTAATCACTGGTGGCTGAAGCTTTTGGGGTTTCCTGTGCTAAGCTCTGATAGCAGCAGGTTCAGAGAGAGATTGGGGTCTGTCAGGGAAAAATTACAGTTTCTAAATGCATACAGGAAGTGAAATTAGGGAAAGATATTTGCCATTATTTATCTTGACTGATTTGCTCCATTAAAAAAAATTATTGCGTAGTCACATTTATGCATACAAATTTAGCTCTGTGCAAATTTAGCTCCACGTTCACACCACAGGAAAAAGAATGTTCCAGTACATGCTAATGATAATTTAATATTTTAAAATTGCAAATCTGTGATCTGAAATTGTAATATTATGGTGCCATTGTTCCGTGAGGCAATCAAAAATGGAGATTCTGAGAAAACATTTGCATAATAATAGCTGCCGTGCATGTCTGGGCCCTGGATGCACCTATTTAGTAGTTACAGGCTATTTTCCGCTTATATCTACCGGAAGGCAAGAGCTCTGATTGCGAGGCAGTGCTTTTGAAGGTGCGTGTCTGTGCTCCTGCTGCAGGAGCTTTTACATCTTCCTTTGCAGGGTGACAACTGCAGGGATGGCTCTGCCTGTTGGTGTGACCAGGGCATCGCTCCTGCTGGTACACCCTGGCTGCGCCCAGTCCGGCGCTGGTGCTGGAGGGCGATGCGGAGCCAGCCCCAGCTGCTTCTGAGGAAAGCAGGAGATTTCATATAATGCACAATTATCTGATAATTTACCCATGGGAGAAATTTCTTTCAAACCTTTGGCAGGTATCAGTTGGCTTATTTCCTAGAGAGTGAGGTTTTATTCCCTTTATGTATTTTATTCTTCTGGAAGTGTAGGAACTGTGGGTTTCTGTCTGTGTGTATGCATCTAATCCCTTATGATGCCATCCTGTCTTCTCCTGAAGCTTAATAATCCTGATCTTTTCAATCTCTCCTGGTGTGGAAATGGTCTGATAACAAACGCTGCTCTTCTCTTGCCTCTTTATTTCCTCTGTGCCTTCAGGGAGCTGTAGGCAGCAGGACTTCACACAGAGTGGGGTGAAGGTGGACCATTTCTCCTGCTAATAGCAGGTGCCCTAACCTCCCTACAGCTCAGTTCAGCTCAGGGGAGAGCTCTGTGAAAGCTCCTGGAAACCTACACGAGATGCAGGTGTTCCTCACCTGGGTCTTTTCCCCCTTTTTTCATCCCATGTTGGATACACATCTCAAGGGGATGTGAAGTCTTATTGCAGTTTGGTTTTGTATGCAGTGCAATAGAGCATCTTGCTTTTTGTAACTTCATTTCTTGCTTTTTCTTTTTCTTTCTTTTTCCAGAGTCGGAAACATGCCAGCAAAGTTCGCCTCTATTATATGCTTCATCCCATAGATGGAGGCTGTCCAGCTAAAAAGCTCCGATCAGAAAATGTGGGTATAATTTGAGTCCCTGTTTACTCAACTGCTTTGTGAATCATTGACTCTGTGCATTTTTTTTCTGTAACAGCTACAGATAACCAAGTACCCAGAGGTAACATTTAGATTAGCTGAAATGCTAAGTAACTGGAAATAATTTTCAATAAACTGTACAAGAAATATTATGCACGTCAGCAACAGTAATTGCATTTTTAGTTATTTGAATGCTCTTTCACTGCAGATATCCAGCATTTATTTAGTTTAACAAAGACCAAACTACCTGTAATGGCCTGGTTTTTGCTGTTGAGAGACTGTGCAAAAGTCAGAAAGGGTAAATTGCTGCAGGGAGGCTTATGGCTGGGTGTTCGGGAGGCTGGAGGCTGCTCCTCGGTGGCTCTGGCCGAGACTTTAGAGCTGCTGTGCTCGAAGCCAGCAGCTTTTCATATGCAACTGCAAAACTTACTGTTTGTCCAGCACTTTGGGTGCAGTGCAGTGTGTTCTAGGCCTTAAGGGGAGGACTGTGCCTTGGACCCTGTGCCCCCCGCTCAGACTCAGCTCCAGGTGTCCCTGCCATCCCGGTGCCATGATGCAGCTGGAAACCACAGCATGACCGGAAAGGTCACCTGAGACTAAAGTGACCTCCACAGGTCTCCTCTGACCTGATTTTTTCTATGAGTCTTTGAAAACAGGATGCTGCAGCTGAAAGACTCCTCGTGGAGGCTTTGCAATCAGTCTGCAGTTTAAAAAAATGCGATTGTTTCTTCAGCTGCATTCAAATAAACAAACAGACGTGAGGCAATCAGACCAGCTCACAGCCATTTGTCGGGCAATAAAGGCAGACTACATTTATAAGTGAATGATTCTCAGTGAATTATTCATTCAGCTCTTTCCCGTGTTCTCAGGCCCATGTGAGAGCTGCTGATGAGATTCCAGCAGATAGTATCCAAGCCATTTCAGATCTGTGCGACTGTGGTTGTGGCTTAATGCTATCAATATTTAGCGAGATATCTTCTAATTAAAGGAAGAAGCCTGCGAGTGTTGCCAAAGGGATCTGAAAGCTCCTTCACACAGTAATTAAAATTTTAGTAGAACTTTTATGTTGCACACAGGGTAATTGCAGATGCAATCTACCCCATAACAACAGAATCTCACACTATTTTTATCGAATTATTAATTACAGGATGTTAAAGATAGAGTGGACATGCACATATAGACTTGGAACATAATTCTTTAATGAGCTTCATTATATCAAACAAGAAACCCCAGGCCTGCATGTGCACCTTAGCACATGGATATGGTGGACAGAGAGAACCAAACAGACCTTAAGTCAAAGCTGAACAAATTCCCATTTCTTTTATGAAAGGGCACAGTGAGGACTAAGGTAATTCTATGTTTCCTGGTATTTGATTGTGCCAAGGACAGCCCTTAATGGGGCATGAATTGAATAAGTCCTTATGAAACAGGTGAACGATATGCTATGCAAGACCTACATTCTGAAATTATTTATATTATAAAAATGTAGCAGGGAAAATCTGCCAACATTTACAGCGCAGTATTTGCAAAGTAGCCCTATTGCTGATCAGCTATTATCCAAGCTTTTGGCATTTAAATAGTACAGAAATATTTAGGACATCTCTGAGGCAGCATGATAACATCATTACTGTGTACAGAATGCAGCTGTATTGCCAAATTCGGATATCTAGCAGCGTTAGTCAAGCCATGACATACTGACTTAAATGAATATTAGAAATAATCCTTGCAAACCAATTAAATTTCCACAACTAAAAAGGGAGTATTAGCCTTCTTTCATCAAAAACTGCACTGTTACATGACTGTATGCCATTTCTTTAGTATCCTTTTGGCCACAAAACAAAAATACTTTGTCTTTCTCCAAATGACAATAAGAAGGAAAAGTTTCTGCAGTTGTAGATGCTCGATGAAATAGTTTGAGAGACAGCATTTCCTACCTGGCCTCTCAGTGGTGTGAAGGGTTGTATATGCTATTATTTGAGAAGTATAAAAATATTCTGCATTCCTAAAACACCCATTATCCTTGCAAAGTAAGAAGACCTAGACATACAATTAGTTTTGCACTGGGTGACCTCCTAATTGTTGGGCTATTCATTACTATTTTATCTATCTATTTATTTTTTTACGGGGAGAAGGGACAAATCTCATGTCTTTGGTGTACTGAGTGATGGTTGACATTTTATTTTAAATTTCCATTTAGCGTTTCAGCTGAAAGCAATCTGAGAAAGTCACAGCTTGTGTCAGGGCCACTCTGAAATCAGGAGTCATAACCTCAAGTCTCAGAATTAGTTTTAGTCAGGGTTTTCTCACTTGAAAAAAACCAACAAAGTAGGACCCCAGTTATAATCAGGGCAAACATGATGAAAATTTCTGATATGCTAGGAAATGAACTCTTTGGGCTGGGAGAAAAGCCTTCCAATTCTTTCTAGCCCTATTTGTACTGTGAGATGGTGGAGTTGCTTTAATCATCATTTTCTTTCTGGCACATGTGCTTGTGTTGTGAAATGCATCCCTCACTTCATCTAGGTATGGCTTTTTTCAGTGAATGTATAGGTCTTAAGATGCTCCCTAAAGCCTGTTTCGGATTTAGATTGCCATAAATTGGTACTTGCTCTTTGCTTGTACCACAAGAAGAGCAGGCTCCAAAAGAGCAGGCAAGTGGTCTAAACTTCACACAGAGCATTGTGTAAATAGCACTTTAACAGCAGCAGCTTCTTCATGCACAGAGAATTAACTCAAATTTAAAAGACACTTTGCAGTGCCTTGAGTGGTGTGTTTTATATTGCTGTATTTCAAGGGTTTGTATAATCTTTTCTTCTTAATAAAAACTAGGAAATGAAGACAGCAGATTTGCATCTACGGATTAAATATCCGCACTTTTCTTGAGGATTGCTTAAGCAACATCCAGTAAAGGACTGCAACTGCCTGGCCCTGTGTGAGGATTATGCCTTTTAGTGGCTTGTTAACAAGCATCTGAATAACTGAAGTTAATTCTGTTGGATGTACAAGATTTGCTTTGAAATGTATAATATTACAAAGAGAAGCCCTATGAATTAGGCTGGCCTGCGCTGCTGCAGAGCGGGGGGAAAGAGGAGCAATGTCAGCGCTGGGAAACAGATACTTGATCTCCAAGGCTGTGCATGTTGTGCTGTGCTTCAGCTGATGCAAGGTCGTTAGCCCTGTCACTGGTACATCTTTGCAAAGGTTAGAGAGAAGGGACTGCCTGGAGAAAATTGCAAAAACAAACAGTGGAAAAAAATCCTTGCACATTGGCTCAGCTTATGTAGCATGGGGCTAGAGTTGCTGGTCTGGGTTTTATGGAAGCTAAATTGAGATGTTTTCAGCTTTAGGTTGAGCAGGGCAAGGTGAGCAGTGGGAAGGGACCCAGGGGTGCTGTGGGGTGTGGGGGGGCTCCTGCCCTGGTCCGGGCTGGCTGGGCTGCTGGGAGCGCTGGCCCCTGCGTGATCTGGCCGACAAGCGACGTTGTTTTACTGGTTGGCTGCACAATCCTATCAACGCAGTGTCATTCAACAGGTGACAAAAGACACCGGGGTCAGGTTCCCCCCAGCCCATCTGTTTACAGGTAAAACAGCCGCTGACAAAGCACCAAGGCGTAATTACCCTTCAGGGCTGGGTCTAGCCTCTGGACAGCATAGTGCAGAGTCCAAGGAAGGTGATGCTGCGACAAATGCTGCAAGTGCGGGTACCTAAGGTCTCTCCAAACGTCTCGATACTGCTAAAGAAGAACAGCATTCAGGGTGTGAAAAATGGCTGGCTGTTAGAGCAAGGGTCTGTTTGTGTTTTAGGCAGAGCCTGGGGCTCTCGGACTGACCAGGAAATTAGGGCCACTGCTCGTCAAGCAAATGCCAGTCTGGTGGTTAAATCCCCACCCAGGCTTTGAGATGCTCACCCAGAAACATCAGTGAGCTTGGATAAGATGTGTAGTGATCTAGGATAAATGTGTAGTGGATTGGTTTAATTGTGAATCTGGGGGGGTCTGAGGGTCATTTGAAGGCTTTTCTTTTTTTTTAAAGCAGTGTATCTGTGAAAGTAGGTTGGGAAGAAAAAAACATCACCGAAGAGCAGAGCAAGCAGAGGAAGGGACCCTAGTGCGTAAACACTGAAGTGTATCAGGTTTTCAAATGAGCTCTGTTGGAGCCTCTTTATATGTTACCACCGCTGATGATCAATAGAGTCTGGGAATTTTTCCTCGGCTCTTAACTTTCAAGTGATTTCTCTTTGAAGACATAAAATATGTTGAGAGAATCCTATTTAAAAGAAGTGCAAATTACACCCAGAACAGTACTTATCACCTCTTGAGATTTCTTCCTAAGGTTTAAGTTGATTTATAGTTAATAACAACAACAAAAAAGCAATGAAAATCAGTCCTCCTTCTAATTGTTCTTATTTCTTGGGAGAAGACGATCTTAAACAGTGGGTTGGGTGCCACTGCACAATCAGTTCGCTGTTCCAGGTCTTGCAGTGCCTTTATTCTGCTCCACATCTGCTGGGGGGCTCAGGGGGCACCTCCGGTGCGTGACTCAGGGTCACTGCATGCGGTGCTGCTTTGCGTGGGGGTTGCACGGGGCAGGAGCTTGTGTGCCTGGCACTCTGGGGCACTGTCCGCGTGAGCCGAGGACATGTCTGGAGGAGCCGGCTGGACACTGGTTGGGATGTGCTGGTAGTGGCAGCGCTACTGGGGCTCTGGCGGTGCTGCGTGTGACCTGGGGAGAAGTCTGGGCTAGAGCTGTCTCACACATTTGCATGGGGGAGTTAAAAAGCTGGGGCCTTCATTCTCTGTCCAAATATAAGGATGAAATTTGACAAAGAGGAACTGGATTTTTGAGTGCGTTTTTGCTGTGTGGCCAGCACTGGGCTAAACAGGGTGCCCCAGTAAACGCCTGAGCCGTCTTCTATCTTTGCACATGGATGAATTGCAAAATGCATTTGCAACTCATTGTGAAGTGGTTGTGAAGTGAAGATTGCAGCTTCTAAAGCAGACTGTTTTCTGTTTTGACAATATACCAGCAGTTGGAAGAATATTTGTTTAAAAAAAAAAAAAGAATAAAAGAGTACATGACTGCCTCCAGATGGCTTGTCCCTGGAGGCAGTCTTGCCATGGCATGGGGCCTCTTGCCCGGAGAATGAACCAGGATGCTAACTGCATGCATACAGCAGGTCATTTCCCAGCTTTGGAGAGATCTTGCTCTTCACAGAGCAGTATTTTCAAAAGTGATCGTTTAGAAACTGTGCTAGGCAACCAACCTGCTATACTGCGATCTTCTGAAAAGAGAGGCCATGCATATATGGTCCTAAATGCAATCCTTATTTCCTTTATGGAATAGATTGAATAATTAATTTTGACTAATGGTGCAAATGCGCCTCTTTCCCCTGCTTAACAGTTGTTTGTACGGTTACCCTCGTATCTGTGGATACTGTTTGTTTGCAAACATTTGCTGGCAGCAGTGTTAATGATATTTTGCTGACAGCCTTCAGCTGCAACCACTTTTTCTCACAGGGTGTGCTAAGAGCGATAGGTCTCAGCTCAGCTACACGGCTGGCCAGAGACATGCTGGCTCTTATTCTTTCAAGAATAACTTTAGTGAGTGATGGAGACGATATTCTCATTAAATCAGGGTTTATTTGTAAAAATAAAAATGCAGTGACTGGTAACTGTGAAGAACGAGCCCTGCCTACATCACTGTAGCAGAGAGAACCTCCTGCTGGGACTGAAATACAGTCACGTTCTTGAAGTTTTAATACTTCTGGTCATCTATTAGCTGACATCCTGGAGCTTGCAAAGGGACATAGCCTTCGCACTGAGATGCTTCATTGTGCGGATACCCATGGAGTCTGGGGGAGAAATGGAGCAGGAGACCCTTGGAAATCACATCCTCGAAATAACCTGGAGTCCTCCCCTGCTTCCCCATGGCTGCCTGGTGGGCTGATGCACCTGTTTTTTGTGTTTTTTTGTCTCCATCCAGGGCAGTGATGGTGACACAGTGGATAAGAACAAATGCTGCACACTATGTAACATGTCCTTTACCTCAGCAGTGGTGGCTGAATCGCATTACCAAGGGAAAATCCATGCCAAAAGGTTAAAATTGTTGCTAGGTGAGCCGCCGGCACTGAAGGCCGCAGGTAGGTGTGAGGCGGTGGGGCCGGAGCGGGCTGGGGCAGTGCACGGGCACCTTGCTTGCGCCCCTCTTGTAACGACCTATAAGAATTGCTGATACTCATTATTGTCTGCTTTGTTCACGTAGGTTAGTGGCTTATCAGCCAGCGCTGGCCTTTCTGTGAGAGCCCTATGTCTGGTTCCGTGTTTCTGAAATGTTTTGCTCTGTGGAAGACAGTATCTCCTCTGGGCACAAATAGCCGAGCCTCGCTTTAATTATCAGAAGTTATTTGACAGCTCAGCTAATACACTTAATAAACCTTTCCTGTTACTGTACAGAGCAGAATCCCATTTGCTTTTACCTCAGAGGGAAATGTAGTCTTTAAAAATGTTTTGGATCGATTGTCTTTTGATTTTTGCCCAGACAGGTATTCACGCTTTCCTCCACAGTGATTCCAATAATGTGAGCCTATTAACTTTCACATTTAAAACGTCAAATGTTTGAATCAAATAATTTAACCATCTTATTGTTTGCTTAACCATAAAGTCCCTGAAAAACACTAATATACTGTAAAACAAAACTTCCTCTGGGGCTGTCAGGCCAGAGGACGCTTGAACAATGTATTCCTCATGCTAAACAGGCAGCACCATTGTGCTGTAGCCCTGCAGACATATGTCTGTATTTCATTGTTAGTATTGGTGGCGCTTCTTTTAGAACAATATAAATTTTTCTGGGCACTTTAAATCCTGTCTAACAAGATGTGCATAAATCTTAGAAATGACTAAATAAGGTTTTTTTTGGCTGCCTGTGTGTTTTTATTGTTGTTTTTAACTTTACAGACTGATGATGCTGATGCATATCATTTGTCCTTTATCAGTATTGGCTTGGGAAATGCTATTGCCTTTCTCTGAGGGTATACAGGGACTTGCATTAGATTGTGGCTTGCTTGTTTTAGCTAACGAGGGTGTTCTAAGAAGGCTTGTTAAGTGAAGGTGTGGCAGCATCCCCGCTGAGGTTGCTGAGATGCACCTGAGAACTTTGCTGGTCCTTTGGGCACGTGGCTGTGGAACCCATGGGAGCCAGCGCAGCGGGATTGGCACCTCTGTAAATGAAATCAGAGATGTGCATGGACAGACAATATGTAGATGAGACAAATCGTACAGTCTGCTGCACTACAGACCTCTGAAGCACCACGGGGCTGGCTTAACATAGGGTCTCTGAGCTCTGGCAGCGGCCAGCTGTGCCATGCTGCTGTTAGGTACAGGGGCTGCAGGGCTGTGTCAAGGCATGACTTTCAAAGAGCTGCAGTTTTGCATTGTTTTTATCTAATTTTTTAATCATCTGGATCAGCCTCACAGAGGCAATAAGTGATCTGCACCACATGCTCTGTGAGTAATGGGCTCTTCAGCTGCAGTAATCACTAGGAAAGAATAACTTGAGGACTCATCAAGTCTCCCAGATACTTGATCTGATGAAGCTGAGCCACAGGAATATGTTAATAAGCACCTTCTTGCTCTCCAGCAGTTCTCAGAAATGTGCTCTTTGGACATAGCATTTCTCTGGGCTTCCTATAGTGTTCCTCAGCATTCTTCCACTGGAATGCCATTTGCTATCAAACTAAAGTGAGAAAGGCTCTACACAAATATTTGAACTCTCATAATCTTTTCATTCATTCATTCAAAAAAAAAAAAAGCTTAAAATATTCTGAAAGTTTCCCAATTGCTTTTATTATGGCTGAGATTAAACATATACAGTTAATCTAAGGAAGTACTTCAGTGGTATTAGGCAAGTAAAAATGGGTAACAACCTTCAGGTTGCAATATGTGATTTGCAGCCTTGCACAAAAATGTATTCTGCTACCCTAAGTAATTTTGAAACTCTGAATTGACCATTTGCTTAATTAGGGCATCTGTTTGTAAAGGGAGAAATGAATTTGTGAAATTATTTGCGCAACCATCTTTCTAGAAGTCATTTCATTCACACATACATACAGATGCTTTTGTGGAGCATAGTGACAAAATGAGTTTAGGGGAAAAAATGAAGACTAATGAATGCAGTTGAAACTGCAGGGAAAATTCAGAAAGAATTCTAGAGCTGTTTGAAGAGCAGTGTTTTCCAATTAAAAAAAAGAAAAGAGAAAAAAAAAAAGCATTGGAGAATATGTATTCCTCTCAATGAAAGTGAAAAATTTGAAAAATATCTGCAACTGGAGTTCCATTCCCAGTCACAGTTCCTGGAAGCAGCAGCATCGACCCTGAAGCACTCTGTGACCCAAGATGCTGTGGGACCTGTGGTGATGGCCTGGGGCTGGAAATCCTCCTCAGCTTCACCTCTGCAGAGCGGCTTCTCTCCAAGTACAGCACCGTGGCTTCCTCCCCGCCTCTCATCCGTGTCCATCAGGGAAGTGGCAGAAGGAAGGTTTTCTGCAGATATCTCCTTTATGAGCTGGGGAGACTGAGCATGTGTCTGAGTGCTGAGCACTTGTCCCGGTGAGCAGCGTGGTGCCAGAGCAGCACTGAGCACACTCAGGAGCAGTTCAGGGGCTCTCTGAGGAGCTCCCATGCTGCAAGGTGAAATGTTTGTCTCGTCTCTACTGAACTGGTACACAACACGCTTCTTCAGCATTACCATGGAGGCTGCGTAAATCCTGAACTTGAAGTAATCTGTGCCCTGTGCAGATGGAGCAGTGCAAGGCCTAAGCACATGTTGTGCCCGGTGCAGGAGCTGTTCCATTGCCCCCATGTTACTACGAGGGAATCCAGAGGCACTTTCTGATTCCCTTATGCAGGAGTTTTCTTCACGCTGGCTTTGGGAAAGGTTGCAGACCTGTTCTGCAGACACATGCTGCACGCACTGATGACTGCAGTCTGCCTCTGAACAAACCCCTTTTTAATATTCTGTGTTTTCTGTCTCACCAGTCCCATAGAAAATTAGATTTATTCACAGCCTCTTTACAGGGCTACACCTTCCCTGTCTATTTTATCATCCTAATGAAATACAGATCTCCAATTTCTCTGCTGGTGCTTTCAGAAGAGGGAGGAGTGCCTTAGCAGTAAGGTTTTTCACAATAGGAAAGCGATCTCTCATCGCTACAGCAAAATATTGGTGATGATTTTCTGTTGCTTCTGCTGTACTAGGTTGTAGCCCTCAGAGGCTTTATGTCACCACTATTTCTGATGAATTTCTCCAATCATTTCCAACATCTTCCATCAGCTTGCATCCAGTCACCAGGTTGAGTTATAAAGAACTGCGGGGGAAAAATAGCTGCTACCTTCATTTATCCTAGTGCGAGTGCCTGCAGTGCCCTTTTGTTGTGGCTCAGTTACTTTCTCCTTCTCGTG
Source organism: Cygnus atratus (assembly GCF_013377495.2). Classification (NCBI taxonomy): domain Eukaryota; kingdom Metazoa; phylum Chordata; class Aves; order Anseriformes; family Anatidae; genus Cygnus; species Cygnus atratus. The sequence continues at coordinate 329,077 of NC_066388.1, forward strand.
CTCTGTTCCTGGAGAGTGGCAAGGATGACAAGTTGGGTGCCATTTAAGTACAGCTATGAATAAGAAGCTTTGCATGCAAGAAATAAGTCAAACATTAGTTCATTGCCAGAGTGCTAAATTGTTTCTAACTTTGTGTTTTGCTTCATGCAGCAAAGTAAGACTTTCTCACTTCCCTCCCACAGCAAATGGGAATGTAAGGCAGACTGTCGTGAGCTGTTTAGCATTTTGAAGTACTTGAAATAGTCAAACTTGCAGCTTTTATGTTTGTGTTAGGACAGAGCAACGTTTTTAACATTTGATGTCTTGTGTTTATTATTAATTTTCATGTTGCTGCTCAGGGAATGATGATGTTTCCTGTTCTGTAGTAGTTACGTGCTGAATAACAAAATGATAAATCCACATTTGTGGGGAAGTCAACTTTCATCTGTTTCTCTTCGGGAGGATTTGGAAGACGCACGATGTTTTCATTAGTTGTCAGACTGGGTTCAGCACACCTTAGGACTGCTTGTAGTTGTAAACTGCCCCTGAGGAACATGGCTTTACGAGAAAATGCTTTGTGTTGTGAGAGCTGAGAGGAAAACCCTCCCGTGCCGGAGCACGCAGGTGATGCAGGCGCTGGGTCCATGCGAGGCTGGGGGACTCGGGGGGTACCAGCACAATCCCCGCAGCAGCAGCGTGTGTCCTGCGGACACCCTCCCTCCTGCTCTGCACTCGAGTGAGCACCAACAGCATCGGGACAGGCCTGGATGCACAGCCACGGTACCGGCTGTCCGGCTGGCAGCCGAGCAGCATGGCATGCTGCTGTCGTATTTCCTTAGCGAGCAGGAGACGTAACTCCTGCGGACACCACCAGCTCTGCGAAGCGAAGAGCTTCCCCTCTGGTTCCCATGGTTCCCCTCTGGTGGTAGCTAACATGTAAACAGGGATAAAGCTGAGTAAAGGATCCCTTAGATTTAACTTTGTAGCCTGGGGCCTGGCAAGTGGCATGTCGAATACATCACAGAGCTCCTGGGCTGCCGCAATAGCTGTCTGTTCGGGCAGTGCCAGAAGCCTGCGCATCTCTGGTTCTGGCCACTCCTGTGGCCAAGGGCAGAGACAGGAGCAGGACAACGGTTCCTGGTGAGGTGCGGACCGTTGCTGGAGCAGGCGCAGGCTGTGTGTCGCTGCCCTGAGTGAAATAAATCCAAACGCAACAAGCAGGCGGTTGGCTGGACAGCAGAACGAGTAGAATAAACATCTTCAGCAGGAGTCAATTAGGCAGTCACTTTATTAACTAATGCCCAAAAGAGCTCGTTCTGCTAGCACTGTGCAGAGCGTGGGTCACATCAGCAGAAGTGAGAAAATTCTTCTTCAGGTGTTTCTCCAAAAGAGACGTGGACGGGAGGATGACAGTGCCTCACAACCAGCAATAATCCGGGCAGAGAACATCTGATACCTTGGCAGGTGTCATCAAAACAATAGAGGCTTATATAGCCCTGGAAATGGATAAGGTTGTAAGTAACATGATATGTAAGATATGATTTCCCTGAGGAAGGTTAATAGATGTGCAATCCCGAACAGGTCAGCAGAAGACTTACAGCAACGTGAACTCTCTGGAGCTGTGGAGACAAGTGCAGTGGGCTTGGGTCATTATTATGTGTCTAAATAGGGGTTCGTTGTGCTCCCTGCTGCCGTTCCTGGCACCAGGCACTGAGGTGGTTCCGTTGCTTGCCATCCTGTGCTCTGCTGGGGCTCAGCTGGAGCAGCAAGGAGCCTCCCCATTACAGGCAAGCCTTAAACTCCTGCTTGCAGCCTTAAAAGTTGCCTATCCTTGTAGCACGGAGAGGGCGCAGTTTGTTAATTATTTAGATAGCAGAGATTTCATCTGGAAAAAAAAATAGAGTCACATAAAACGGAATTTTTGAATGAGGTGTGATAATTAAGTACTAGTCGAGTGTTTTTGTATTCCAATGCTATCTAAATTTTATTCTACTTGAAACTGTTTTCACATGGTTTTGTGATTTATACTGTACAAAGTAGGAAGCTTACGGCAAACAAGGTGCAGCTCCATTATGTGAGGACCTGTCACCGTTTTTTCTTTTGAAGTTATTTGGATCACATTTGTTATCCCAGACAGCCTTGTGGTGAATCTGAGGGGAAATGGGACTAAATTAAGGTCATGGATTGCTGCATTTGTCACTTCATAATACGAAAACCTTTGAATGAGGGGTCTGAATATAGAGTATCTTTTTCCATCTGTTATACTAAAATTATTACAGTTTTCCCTGTTCTTTCCAATACCAAATACACTGAAAAATAAGAATCCTGAGATATTATAAATCTGTTTCTCTATCTTGAGAAGCCGATGGCTTTGCATATTTTGTTTATTCTCCACTGGCAATTTTTCCTGGATGTAGCAACTTAAGCAGGAGAAATTTAGTAGATTTAGTCACAACAACAATGAGCTGTGTAACTGCAATTTTTTATTTTATTTTATTTTATTTTTTATGAGAAATGGTACATTTCCAAGCAGTGCCATCTGGAATATCTGGTGGGACACTGTAACCACTGTTGATTATTCCTGGCATCTAATGCAGGAGCTGCTTCAGGGTCTGGGGCTATTTAGGTGGCAGCACTTGCCTGTGGAAAGCTAACCCCCCCGAGTGTTCTCTTCTGCAGAAACCGCTCTAAGCTCCCTCAAGCAGCCGCACACGGACCGTCCCACCGTGGTGTCCTCGCCGCACCAGCGAAGGGATTCGGACCGGTACTGCCAGCTGTGCGCTGCCTGGTTCAACAACCCCATGATGGCCCAGCAGCACTACGACGGCAAGAAGCACAAGAAGAACGCGGCCAGAGCCGACCTGCTGGAGCAGCTGGGGAAGACCCTGGACCTTGGCGAGCTGAGAGGTGAGGGCAAGGGGAGAGCGGGGGTCTGCTGCTGCCTTCTGAGTTTCACGCTGCTGAGAGAGCATCTCTGCTGAGATGGCGCACTGCGGTTCAGCGGCATTATTTAGAAGTTGTTTTCTAGGTTTTTCTTTTGCCTCTCCCTGAAGTAGTCTCATCTGATAGTACATCTGTCCTTGAGCAAGTGTTGGATGATCCCTCCGAGCCTAGAGGAAATGAGGGCAGAGTGCTCAGCCCGGCTGGGAGCCCAGGAGCTGGGCTGCTCCGCTGCTGCAGGCGGAGCCCACCCCTGCTGCAGGGAGAGGGAGCACACGGTGTCTGCTGTGACTTGGTCGATGTGTGTGAAACTCTGCAGTACCCTGGGCCAGCAGTCCAAGAGCAGTATTGATTGTTTGCTATCGGTGTGTTAAACAGAAATTTGCTGTGTTCCTGAAAAAGGGAGAGTGGCTTTCTGGGCTGGTCCAGGCAGTGAGCGACCTGAGCCCTCCTCGGCTGCCTTGCCTGCTGCTGGTATATCGTGTTGGTGGCAGACAGATACTGGTCATTAGCTCGCTTAAAGTTGTGTGTTTATGGAGATGTGCTACTTTAAACCACCTGAGGATGTGGCCTCACACTGAACTCTGAACAAAGCTCCTTTTTAATATAGAGATATAATTACAGGAGAATAGGTAAGGAACTCCATTTGAAAGAGTGTTCTCTGTGGTCTCCAATTATAATCCTGCATGTACACAGTATGTTTGACTAAAATGGGCTGAGGAAAAAGTACAGGTTTGATTTTCAAAACCATATGGGAGAGCATTAACATTTTAAGATACCTTTTTTTTTTTCCTTGCTAAATGAAATAATTTTCCTTTAAATACTAATGACTATGCACTATGTTGTGCATTTCTTGATCTCCAGTAAGCCTTGTAATGGTTATCCAGATCCTTCGTGTGCTACCCGGTGTGACTCACAATGCCGTAAATGATTCATGTGGCTGAGTCACTGCCCACTGCTGAAAATACACGGGGAAATAAAACCTGGGACAGTAACATGGAAGTGCTCAGTACTGCGAACCATGCCAAGCTCAGGAGTGGCTGAAGATGTCACTAACTGTAAACAAATCAACGGCGAAGTGTTTTATTCATTTAGCTCCCGCTTAGGAGAGTTGAAGTCGGAGGGCTGTGCGTCCTGCTAGCACCAGCAGGACCGTGCGGGGTGTGAGCACCCGCAGCGCGGGCAGAGGTGAGCTCTGGGTGCTGCGAGCTGCACGGCCAGGCCAAGGAAAACAGGGCAGGCTACTGCTCTCCTGTATGCGACTGGCTAAGGCTGGTCTCTACTGATGTGGAAGGCAGACCTATGCAGTAAAAAAACCAACAACAACAAACAAACAAAACAAAAAAAAACACAGAATGAGATCTCCCGGATGTCCAAGGAAATAGTTTACTTTGGCAGATTGTGTCAAATATTACTTCAAGAAAAACGTTCAGAGTTACCCAGTGGCAGCCTGTCCTGTGCTGGCCGCTGAGACTTCGTTTGACCATTGATTTCGGTGTCCTGCAGTTTGGTGTCTGCAGGACATGGTTGGTGTCATGGCCGTGTGCTCTCCATTCCCTCTGCTTGTTTTGCAACCTCAGTGTTCAGTAGAATGCAGACTCATTTCCTTTCCATGCTATCCCTGGCTTTCCCAACACAAGTTAAATATTAATTCTATTTTGACTGCTGTGGGAGACTAACATTTGATGTGTTGTGTAAGCCTGGAAAGAGCAGTGTCAGTTGAAGTACAACATTTCAGCAGCCTTTGATGCTTTGATAATGGCTATAATAAAATATTTATTGATAAATATGAATGTGTATTTGGAGAAATAAGAATAGAGTTATATTTTTGGACAACTGATATTTATGGGAAACAAAAACATTGATTCTTCTTGCCAAGTGCTCATCCTGCAATTTTGAAATCTTACTTCTTTTCAGAAATGAGAAAAGGGAGGGGGGAAGCAAAAAGATGCCTCAATAACAGCACCATTTCTCTAGCGTGTTCCGAGGTAAAGTTACGATGCATGTGAGCATTCGGTCACGTAGTCTGAATGCTTTGGCCAAGCGGTGGGTGCTGTTCAGGGTGATTGAGAATGACGATTTTGTGTGAGATCTAAGTAGCAGGGCAGGGTTGCATTAAAATTAAATGCCATTACAGTGGCGCTGCAGAGTGCAGAGCAGAGGGAGCTGAACCACTTCAGCTCCTTTCAGCTTGGGTCTCGCCTTTCTGCTGGCTATCTCTGGTACCTGCCAGTGAAACTTGAATTTTACTGAGTGATGGAGACAGATTCGGGGCCAGCCTGTAGATGGGATGCTGTAAACCATGTGAACATGAGTCGTCTTCCCAGAGCACTTGGCCCCTGGTGAACAAGAAAGGCACCAGTGCCTGTCAAGGGGATTGCACCATGAATCCCTAGAATAAAATATAGCAACCTCTGCAGTAAAGCAGAATCGGAATGGTTGCACAGCGTTGTTGTCACCTATAGCCTTTGTATTCTCCATACAAAGGTAAATTGTCAGAGGTGCAGATGCTATCTTGAAAAATCAGGCAAAGAACTGAGTTTAATTTTCCTTCATGGCTCGTAATTTCCTTGTATGCCTTATAAATACTTTTTGTACTGTGCTGTTGCTTTTGGTTAGTAAGAAGTGATTTAACAAGTACTCCCCTGGAATGTGTTTTAATGCATTTTATGCAGAATGACATTAATGACTTTACTTTTTAATATTTTATTTAATGGATATAAGAGTGCATTCAATTTTATATGCATGTCATGATTCAGGGAAGAGAATGCTGATATGTCACGAGGATGCAAAAGTAAATGTGAGTATAGACAGAACACAGAATTTACTAACAAGCTACTCTGGCTGGGACCACCTTGGCATTGCAGACTGCCTTCTGTGCTGATACTCAACTCCAGCACACTTTGTTCAGGCTTTGGTTGGGCGCATTTTATGACGCTAGTTTCAACCGAGTTGGCAGCCTTGGTAAGCTCGAGTGAGATCAATACTGTTAATTTTGATGTTCTGGAGGTGGTTGTTGCTTTTAGTTTCATCTTGCAGTTTATCCAAGGCTACTTTTATTATTCTGTGCCTAATTTCGGTGGAGTCCATTTCACACCTGAGGCTTCAGCTCCACAAATCCGTCTCAGGGCGCATGATTTTGGCTGGCAGGTCAGGCAACCCCTTGTTTGTAACTGCGAGACGCTCTGACATGCTGTGGAAAGAAATCGGTGTCCCCAGTTAGGAACTCTAGTCACTGGTGATGTTTCCACCTACACAAGTAATTAAGATTCAGTAAGGCTGTTGTTAGTGTCTGCCATTAAATTAGCCGCTGAGCATTAGAACCTTATTACCTTAATTTAAAGTGTTGCCAGGTTCTTAGGCCACAGTCCTGGTCTCTGCCTTGCTGGGGTCACGGCATTGTCCAAAGGCTTGGTCTGCTGCAAGAAGTGCCAAGGCACCTCCTGTCCCTGCTGCGGTGCCTCTTCCATCCCTTGCCCTGTGCTGTGGCACAAGCGTACGTGGTCCCTGCCTCCTAGAGCCCAGTGCAATGTGCACGCCAGTGGTGGTCAGAGCTTGGCTGTAAAACCATTGCTGCTGCATCTCCAGTACATTCAGTAAGGAGAGCATCCAAAAATGTATTTGCAGTGTGATTTTTTGCCATGCCACATCACAACACAAAAAGTTGTAGGTGACTATTTCAATACCTTTGCCCTATAGCTTACTTCCTATTCTCAAGTACTCACCTGAATATTTTTAAAGATGTTTAGCTTTATGTTGGGCCAAATTCCTAGGTGAGAGATGCTCAAGGTGTTTGAACAAAGTGGGGCTGTTTTGTCTAGCTAGGGTCTGATGTTCAAAAAAGATAAATGTGATTTTATGAGAGCCTGTAAGACATAGCTGGGGAATGGTTAGTGTATATCCTATACGGTTAATTATGGTAAGCATAAACTGATCACATTTGATAACGTTGTACATTACTTATTCTAAACGAAGTATTTGAACAATTTCTTTGAAGAAATAATACTGTGGAAATTCAAAGAGACTATTATATGGTACATTAAAACTGTTCTTAAAGAGCTCAGCAGCCCGTGGTAAGAATCCCACAACTCTGGTATTTTAAGCTGAGCCCTTCAATTAAGGTTGAAATGCTCTGTTCAGATCTTCATGGAAGTGAATCAGTGCAAAGCAGAAACCTGACCACAGAGACTCTGAAATTCAGAATTCCCTTTATTTCTAGGAGAACAGGACAGAAATTACTTTAGCATCAATGGTTTACTGTAATGCCAATGTATGTTTAATGTCAGTGGTGTTAATACTGCCTGTGATGCCAAGGGAATTACTAGGATGTTAAAATACAAAAGAGGGGAGGAGAGAAGAAACCACTCTCTTACATTCAGGGTATTAAGGGAGACAACAGAATCGGGGGATTGGAAACACTTAGGCCTGCATTTATATGCTTAATTTATGTCAAGTCTTGCCCTACATAACAGCAATAAGAACACTCAGATTGCCATCTCTCTTTTTCAAGGATATCCAGGAGGGAAACAGGCATTTAATGTACGTTCAGCCGCACTCTGTCTTTTCAGTAAAAACATGTTAGATGAGGCACAGAAGTGACTGTTTCTGTAATTCTGCTTTGAAACCACTGTACTCTTTTCCCAAGGTGAAAGAATAATGGAGTTAAATGATATGTACACAGCAGAGAGAAGAGAGCCTTATCCTTTCCCGGGCACTCTGGCAGTCTGAGTTGTACTGACCCTTTGCGCCTTGTTGCCAAGTTTGCTCCATTTATAGAAACCAGAAATTGCTTGTGTTTTTCTGCCCTTCATTCTGGCACAGCGTGTGGAGCTGGGTGGGCACGGAGCCTGTCCTTGCTGTACGGTCCCTCGGCATGCTGCTGGCACCGCGTGGAGGCTCTCGGCCCAGCCGTCCTCGAGCCCCTGCTGCAGCACCCGCGGGCCTGGCTCCAGACCCCATGGGTCCCACCGGGGCACAGCAGCAGCCAGGGCGCTGTGGGAGTTGGGTGCTGCGAAGGGCAAGGAGATGCTGCTGCTGTTGGATTTCCTAAAAGAGGCTTCTGATCCCTCCTGCAAAAAATAAATGTTGAATCCAGATAGTGGTCTGCCTCTCCTCATTTATGGACAGAGAAATAATAATAATAAATAATAATAAAAGAGAAACAAATTGAATCTGCTATGCCCCAAAGCTCTAGCAGGTGTGGAGAAACTTTCTCGACAGTATTGTGTTCTTATGTGATTGCAAAAGTCATTAATGAATGGTTTGGGTGAAAATCTGCCTAGAAAGGCAAAATCAGAACATTAGTGTGTAAATAATTACTTGATCTGCGATGTGCAAAGCAGGCTAATGTCCTTTCCAGAGGGAGGGAGGAGTGTACCAGGGCACTAGGAATAAATACTTCAGAAGTGGACCAAAATGAGCATCTTTCCAGGAAATACACACTGACGCGAATCAAAAATAATATCGGTCATTTTGACCAGCCACTGGGCAGCAAGCTGTCTTGGGAAAAGGCCTTTTTCCTCTGCCTCTAGTTCTGATTGTTGCCTGTCTGCTATGTTATTATTTTTAGATTTTCAGTTTTTCAGAGAAGGCAAAGTCTTGATTTTGTTGTACTGCTGAGAATTGAGAATGCTCTCAGCCTTAAGTTAAATTATATTTTAATTATCATTAAATTACACTTCAGGGAAGGAAATTGTCAAATGACAAATTGGTTTTTATTTAGTGCAAGACTTTGAGAATAGTTTTTTTTTTATTTCTCTGGACATCACAGGCACCTGTTTTTCTCATGCTTTGCTGTACAGAGATTCCATCCTTAACCCTGAACTTTTTCTTAACTCCGAAATTCCCTGTTCCCTGAGATACAACCAGGACAATTCACTTTATTAAAAGGTCTGAAACAACATGCAGTGGGAAGGATGGTATCAGAAGAAAAGCAATAATAACTCTCCCAGTCTGAGTCCCAGTCGAGAGCAAAAAAAACAACGAACATTGGTAGCAATGTAAAAGCTATTACAATTTTTAAATGAGCAATTTTTATTGTATACATAAATCATCTCCCATCTCTTGCTTTTTTTGCTGTTACACAACAGTTAGACACAGTTTGTATGTAACTTGGGAATATCTCCAAAGAAAGGTGGCTCATCTCTTGTTATCATGCTCTTATTTGCGTTGTGACTGCCCTGATAACCCTGCAGGGTCTCGTGGTCATGTTCTGTGCATGCACACTCTTGAGGTGAATAAATGTCTTGTCTGCAGTGAATGTCTCGGAGCCTTGAGATTTGATCATAGGTAGTAGACGAAGCACAGGCAAATTTTGTTGATTCTTCATCTTGGATGTATTCCAGTGAATGTGCAGAGACTGTTTTTGTGACTTTGCTCATAAATTGTTTTGCAGCTTCTGTCTGAGATGTGCATGAATCTGCTTAGTTGTCTGGGTCTTTTTTGCCCTGCAGTCTGTGCCCAGACACAGAGCAGTGAATTAGCAGAGAAATGCTGCCTACTCTGAGTGCTTTTTCTGTGCACGAAGTTGTGCGTGCTCCTCTTCAAGCTTAAATGTCTTTCCCATGGGGCTAGTTGGCCCAGTGTGGGAATGCAGCTTCCACCCTTTTGTGGCCCCCCCCCGCCTCCATATTCCTGGAGGTGTCCATGTGCTTTGGTTCAGTGCTGCTGACACCAGTTGCCTCCTCTTTGCTGGCAGCAGGTAAAGCTTGCATGCATGTTACTGGTGCACTTCGGTGGAGACCAGCACTCCCCTGTGCTGCCTGCTCTTGCATTAACTTGTATTAGCTCTCTGCAACTTACATTACAATAAAATAAAATGTGAGGTATTTACTTGGAAAATGACTTGTAGCTGTGGCTGTATTAAAAAAAAAAAAAAAGGAAAATGGAGAATAGCAGGCGCAGCTAAGAGATTTGTTGGATGTTAAAAATGAAAAACAAACAAAACCCAGACATGAAACAAATGAAAACAACCCCAAAAGTTCCTAATAACATTTCCACTGTGAGCGCACTGCAATGTTAGTTCAGTGGTGCTCAGCTGGCCAGCAGAAAGTGTAACGCCTTTATGAATAGTTGTTTGCATCCACGGAGGGCTAAAATTAGTAAAGCAAGGGCTGCTCTGTGGTCGGGGTGCAGACAGGTATTGCAGCCAACAGTAAATCTGTCAGGCAAACGAGCTCCTGGCTGCCAGCTTTTGGATGGCCCCCAGGCAACCCGTGCCAGGTTTGCAGCTCAACCTTCAGACACAGGCTGCTGGGTGCCTGGATTTTGGAGATCAGCTGATGTGCTCAGCAAATCCAGCCTCTCATTTCAGTGGATACATGTGAGTTGATCCTTTTGGAAAAAAAAAAAAAAAAGGGAAGAAGAAAGAAGAAAACAAAAGCCCCTAAGTGGTCCAGCCTCTAAATGCAATGATGAGGAATAACACTCTGATCTGTGCATGCTACAAAAGAGCAGAGGAATAAATGAGACCTCAGTACTCATTAGTGTGAGCAAAATTATGCTTTGTGAGAGTCGTGGGAGAGAGGTGCCTGCGATGGTGAGCTGTGGGGACTGCGGTCTCCACAAGGGAGTTGCCTCTGAACCCTGCTTGGTTCTGCTCCCTCTATGCCTTTTACAAATATTCCTTTAGGCTTCCCTAATGCTTGTGTACCCTGGACTGGAAAAGTAAATAGAAAGGTTACTGTAAGGAGAAAGTCTAGGAAACTGGAAATGAAACACAAGATATGAGTGCCTTCTAATTAATTAGATGCTAGCAGAGGGCAAGGGTTAATGCTGGTTTTTTTTTTTTGGTAGTTTTTTTCTTCAGACATCGTCATCCATTTGCACTTTCTAGCTGCCATTTTGATTCAGAACAGTCTGTGGCACAGGCAGGATTGTGCCAGGGACCTGGAATGGAAGGGAAGTCCTCTGCTTGGCAGTGTCTCACTTTCTCTCCTTCAGAGGATGAGGAGGCTCAGCACATTTCCTAAGGCAGATGCCTTTTGCAGTGACAGTGACAGCCCCTGGCCTGTGTTGTGTGGAGCAGAAAGGCGGAGGGAAAGAGGAATAGCAAATTGCAACTGCAAAAGAGGAGGAATAGGTCCTTAGCTGTGGTGACCACCCATGCATTTTCTCTTGGCATTACCACTGTTCTGTTTTCCCCAAATGGTTCTCTGTAGGCAAGATAAGAATTACTTCACTTTCCCCCTTGGTTTTCATGGGTAAGAGCAAATTCTGCCATTTTCTGCAGTATAGAGGTGCTTTTTCTCCCTACACAGCCTTAAGCTTGTCCTCAGACTACTCCAAAATGCTCAGCCGGTGCACAATTAACACTTCTGGCTTTTCTTTGCAGGCCTGAAGCGCAGCTACACGTGCAACATCTGCAACGTCACGCTGAACTCGATAGAGCAGTACCACGCGCACCTGAAGGGCTCCAAGCACCAGACCAAGTGGGTATCTCCGTGCTCCTGGGGCCCTTCTGTCTGTCTGTGTCTACCTAGGTGAACAGGCAAATATATAAAATAATGCTTTATGCTTCTCATCTGAGGCGCTGCCAGTGTTACACGTAGATGTTGGAGGCACCCATGGAGGGGGAACTGCGGGCTGAGCCCAGGGGCAGCCGGGTGCCCCCCCGAGGGCAGAGCAGTCTGCTCGCCATCTCCTGCCCATCGCGGCGTGAGGCCACGGAGGAAGGTTTGCTGTCTCTCCCTGCTGAAATGCTTGATTTGAGCATATCAGAGCGTGTTGGGAACCCAAATATCTGCCCATCCTCACAAAACTGAACAGTGTGTGTTGGTTTGGAATGGACAAAGAACAAAGGAGCAGCAGTGAACCAAGAAGTTAACAACATCTGGTGTGATGCCATACCGAGTCGGGAGCCTCTTTCGTGTGTTAAGCCTCAGGAGAGGCACTGGAAGCAAAATGGGCTCAGGTGTTTCCAACTGAAAATGTTTGTGGTATCATTTAGAGCAATTACATACTACCCAAGTTTCTGAGTATGAGAGGAAATCTGCTCTGTCAATTAGTACAAATTATTAAAATGAAGTGATAGAGATATGTGGTACCAAAGAGTAGATGAATGAACTAATCTCTCTTAATACACTTACATGTGAGCTTTGGGAACCATTTCAGGCTGAAGTACTGAGGGTTGCCCAGATTAGAAGAGGGATATCAAAGGTGTATTAGTTACTGAAATATTACAGGTAGTTTTAAGTGCAGTCTGAATGATGAGGGAGGATGATCAAATCCGGCAGTAAGCACTAATGTCTCATTTTGCTTAAGCTACCAAAGGACAAATGTAGCCCTTCTCCTGCTAATGTTAGACCTTCAAAGATTCCCTGTAATATTCGTGTTATCTCTGCCCTGTTTATTCACAGAGTGTTTGAATGTCTTCCAGATATTATTCTTCCTGGACCTGAGCATGTAGTCATATTCAGGATCCTAATTAGCAGAAGGAACTGATGGCGTCAGATTTTCTAATGAGGTGTTGTTCTGCCTCCCCTTCTTTGCAAAGGATGGATGGAGTGGAGGGAAAGGCAGCTGATGAGCGGCTGTAATTGCTCCGGCAGCACCTCCCAGTCTGGATGGCTTTGCAGAGGAGAGGGCTGAGGCGAGGCAGTCAAGAGGTGGCTGCAGGCTCTGCCACGAGTTCCCTGTGAGACTCTCAGTACTTAATTTCTTGCCTCCCTGTTCTCTTTTGGTACGTCCAACTGATGGCACATCCCCGCTCCAGCAGGTTGAGCATGCAGGGACAGTGCTGATGGGATCAGTGTCAGTACCCGCCGCAACCAATTCCCACTGCAGGAAAATAGAGCTGACAGCTCTTCCTGTTGGATACCTGAAATGAGAGCAGCTGTGATGTGCTGCCGGGGCATGAAGCTGTAATTTATCCCTCCCCTGCCAGTCTTTCTGAGTTTGTATTATTATTGCTGTTGTTGGTGCTGCTCTTATTGCAAAGGAAAAAGGAGTTCATTTCAAATCAGAGCAGCCTCATGGATAGGAGATAGGATTGTGCAGAAGAGATGTGCCACTTTTTGTTTTCAGCATGGGTGGGTGCTGCTCATTCTCTGTTTTATACCCACACCTTCTCCTTTTGTTTTTCAGTCACCTGCAATTAGTCACAAGAGTGACTCTTCCAGACCAGAAACACCGGGGCACTGGGTGAGCAATAGGAAAGCACCAGAGTATGATGTACTGAACATCCCAGGACAGAGAGGACTGGGTTTGGCATCTGGGGGCTCCTGGTGCCTCCGCCCGCCTCACTTGGACGGCAGCAAGCCACATGACAGTGTGCAACTGCAGGGCCAAGGCGCAGTGGGACTCTCAGATGTTCCCTGAGCTTTCCGGAGCTCTGAAATAACATGAATTATTGATAGGAGGGCCCATTCCTCTTTCATCTCCATGAGGATCAAGTCAGCCTGTGCAGGGATCACCAGAGTGGCTCAAAGGCCTGCAGGACTGTTAAGGACCTCCTTCTTTTACAGATTAATAGTTTTATCAGTCTTTCTAAATTTAGTTTCTTACCATTCACTGGTAATGATTCAAATCTTGTCCCAAGGGATTTTCATAGGCATTCAGTACAAGAGGAAACAAAGTAATAAATTCACACAAAAGTGTGTTACAAATGTAATAATGAAATGCCAATTAGAGACATTCGTCTGACCAATTTCTATGGGAAATCGCTCTGATTATTTTATTTCCTCTATCCATTGTTCATTCTTATACAATTTTCTTTGAGCCTAAGTATCTGAGTACTGCACAGCTCTCTCCAGCTCCTATAGGAAAGCACAGAAGCATGGGAGACAATAGATCGACAGCTTGGGTTTGTGCAAAACAAAAACTCTTCCCACCCTGTAATTAGCGTGTAACCAGATTTTGCTCTCCTTGTTTAGAGGCGTTTTTGTAGCTTCATTGTCCTCTATATGGGACTGAGGAAATAAGTTACCGTAATCTTTTATCCCAAACCAGCACAGCCCCCCCTCCAGTTTAAGGGGTCTTTAAGAGCCATCTGTGCTGCTAAAGCAGCCAGACCAGGGGTGCAGCCCTGCGATGAGCCTGGGGCATCTCATGGCCCTGGTTCTTCTGTTTGCTGCATGCACAGAGCACGTACACAGTGCTCATGCAGGGCCGGCTCTGCGGGTTATGGTAACAGCATGCAGTGAAAGAATTCAGAAAGGTAAAGCAGTTCTTACAGGTTGTGTTCCTGACTCCAGAAGACATCTATAGTGCAGACAAAGATGAAGAAATCTTCATTTCTAGTGCTATAAATGAATACGTTCTGAAAAGGGATTCTCCATTGTATCTTGGCCAATGTGCAAGTGACAAAGGGGGCACCAGCCCTCTGCTGAGCCTTGCTTCCAATGCAAAGGGAGAGTGGAGCTGCACAAGCCTGGTAGATTTTGGCAGGGCTGCCTGTGTTTGTTTACACTATGCTTTCTGCAAATGATTACCTCTTCCATGCATGGAAAGCTCATTTTGAAATCCAGATGTGGCTCTTCTGCACTCATTTATACTGCCTTGTCCATGAGCTTGGACCTTGTGGGTGCAGGGGAAGCAAATTGCTCTGCACGTGTGTGCAAAGTAAGGAAGCCACGTGCCTTGTCGAGTTTCTTGCCCACTGGTTTTTGCTATTCTCATTATTGTGGGTTAGTGTCAAGACTGTCCTCTTCCTTATAACCCAGATTGAAGCTAGTGCATTGCAGTTGCCAAGGCAACAAAACATTTTACGTAGTTGTCATACTTAATATAATAAAAAAGGGGTTGTAAAGGAGAGGGATTTAGCTTTGGGACAGGTTAACAGGGAAGGTGATTGCAAGTTGGAAGCTGGTAGCACCCAACATATACCAGGCAGTAGAGTTTTCTGAAAAGCTGCTTTGGCAGAGAAGAACTTTTATGAGGACCAACTCAAGTAGTGGATATTTATTATAGCTCTTGAGGGCTCTCCAGAGGGCACCATACATCCAAGGCATTGCTGGAGTTGCTTTAAATAACCCACTGTACGGCAGCCCCTGGATGACTGCGCAGCAGGCCGTGCCGTTTGCACCTTCCCTTGTGTCTCAGCACAGGTGCTGCTGGTGCCGGAGCCCCGTCAGTGGGGCAGGAGGTCAGAGGCTGCTTCGCCCACGGCTGACCTGCTCTTCCTTCGGCGGGGTCTGATGGGGAGAGCTTAGCTGGCTATACAGGAATGTTGGGGCTTCATCTGAATGCTTCCTGCTGAATTTATTTGCATGACCAAAATGGAGGAAATGTGGGGGAGAAAAATAGCTGAAAGTGTCTTGGCTGGTATTTTGATGTTGAATAAAAGCAGCAGAAGGAGGTAGCTAGTATTGAGCTAGTCCTTATCCCACTGGCCAATCAATTTGCAAAGCAAGGTAATGTCTACTAGCTCCACTTTTTTCTCCAGGGCGCAGATACTTTAAGTTGTATATGTGAAAATGAAGCAAAAATGCATCCTTTTTATTAATATCATATAATAAAGTGAGGAATTTGGAGCCAGAGCCAGATACAGAAGAATATTTCTTTTAAGCCATCATAAATCTGGCATCCTGTCTGTTTACGTCAGGGGTCAGGCAGTGCTCATCATCGCTCTGACAGGAGTTGTGCGCTCACACAGAGCAGCTGAGCAGGAGCTGCAGGTTACTGGCGTGTAGCGGCAGAGCTGCGGGCTGGGTGCTGATGTGCGCCGGGGAATGCGAGCACATGCTGCACAGAAGCGGGGTTTGAAATGTGGCTGGACTCTGGAACATCTGCAGTGGGAAGGAGAGCTAAACCTTTAATTAGGGATTTATGAACTGTACAGTGATGATTGAGTCATTGTTTGACTTGCTTTCCAGAAACAGATGTGCCATTTTTTTTAAATCCCCCTTCTCCCTTCCTTCCCCCCCAAAACGAGCAGAAAACAGCAGAAGGACGAGCGCAGCGTGAGGTGCTGGGCTGCAAGCGCCTGTCTCAGCTGGACCGCGGTCAGCACCAGCGGCTCGGTTTCTATGGGGACCGATGGCAACCGAAAAATGCGGCTTGTGAGGAGCCGTGCGAATGAGGTCACGTTATCTCTCAAACATTGGAAGAAAATCACATGCTGGCCTTGCTCCTTGCTGCTTACAATAGGAAAGACACAAAACTCTTCGCTCTTTTGTGGTTTATGTAAGCTGCAAAGATCTGCTAAAAGTCCTTTTCAACAAATAAGGGAGAATTGGAGTCCTAGTGGTTGTGAAAGGAGAGAGGCGATATTCAAGTTCTGGGGTCAAAGAAATGCTAGCGCAGAATGTCAGCTTGCGGCCCTGTGAAAAGCACTTCCCCCCTTTTATCTGTGTGCACGGGCGGGGGAACTGGGGAGGGCGCGCCGTGCTCCTCGGGGCCGGGCTGGAAGCCTTCCCTCGGGCGAGGGGGGCGCGGGGGTCCCGTGGCTGCGGAGCAGAGCCCGGCCCCGCGCTGGTGTCCGAGCTGGTCCCGCGGCCTCGCGCCCCGGTAGGGTGTGGGGCAGCGGGAGCCGTGTGCTGCCCCCCGTCCGCTGGCTGGCTGCGGGGAGCTGAGCGGGGCCCCGGCGATTCGGAGCCTGGCTGCGCCGGGATGGTGATTCCGGCATCTGTAGAGGGGTTTGATCCGCTCGCCTTCATTTTGTCTCTTTGATCAGGCAGACCTCTCTGCCGCATCTAGAATTTGCAAATGTATTCTGGTTTTCTATAACCGCTCATTTACACGTTCATAGATGCTAATGTACATCTAGGTTTCCCCTTCGAACTCCTGCTTTCTGGTTAATTTTAAGATTTGTGCAGCGACGGGACCTGATCCTGCAGCCGCCATCGGGGTAGGATCGATTCAGTAGGAATCTAACCGTACTGAAGGAGTGCAGTGTTTGCTCAGAACGAATGTTGGAGGGTTGAGAATGGCCATGTTTACTTTGAGGTGTGCTCTGAAGATCTTTCCTCACAGCCCGTCCCACAGTCGTTGGATTGTAAAGCCCAGATGATTAATGGCCTGCTGAGGAGCAAATGACAGCAGGCTTAGTGCCTGCGAGTATTTTTTTTCCTGATTCAGAACACAGATGTCTAATTGGAATAGGGTATTTATTAACATAAACTGCTTGGCTATTCAGAAATCGGAGCTAATCAAAACATTGTAAATATCATGCCTGGACAAATGTCACTCTTCACTGTGATTGCATTTCCATATTTTTTCCAATCTATTTAAGAAAGTGTAAACAAATATTTACAGCCTGTTGTGGCTGACAAGTTCCTCACTGTGGTGTCTGATGTGGCAAGCGTGCATGTAGAAGCAGCTCAGTGATGTCCTGTCTCACCAGGCTGGGATAACATTTCCAATAAATTTCAGGAATTTCAGAAAATTATATTAAATATGTGAGTTGTATCATGTGCTTCACAACAAAGTAGAATGATTTTTTTCTTACCTTGATGACTGCAACTTTTATTGGTAGCAGTACCATTTTCCATGTGCTTTCTGTAATGTATAGTGGCTGCTGCCTAAAATATAAAGAATCCTTTGGAGTGATAATAACTCCAGAAGATGAATAGTTATAAAAGGTGGATGGAATTGAAAGGCATTTTAATTTGTCATTATTTCAGTGATTCTGGAGAGCAGCTGAATAATTACACTGCCTATAAAGAGCAAGTGTGTAATACTTTCTCTCATTACAGGATTAAATTGTCTCCCTTTCCTTTAAAGTAAGTGAAAATAAAGATCTCTCTGATATCTGCTGTTTTGATCGTAATTTGAAAGCCACAGAATGGCTGGTGCAACTTTATTTCATGCTGTCAGCTGTACAGATTAATTATTTTCATGTAAAGCATTAGCAGCCTGATTTCTCAAAGTGTAAATCTGGCCTCACCCGTGGCTACTGAATGAGGAACTCCTCGTTGGCCGAGAATGTGCCAGCTCTTAAACAAGGCAAGTCTCGCAGGCGCTGTTGGTCTCTTAAATTGAGGATTCAAAGAAAGTGCCCTTTTTTCAAGTTGTTACAGCACTTTTCTTTCATAAAATCCATGCTTATGCTCTGTGCTTAAAATTTCAAATGTTTTAGGCAGAAAAAGTGTGCTCATATTTTTTTTAGAACTGAGATTTCCTCATCTCTCACATTAAAAGAGCTGAGGTGGTGGCATGGGGCAGGGTCTGGTCTGCTGGGGAGGGGCAGCGAGAGGCTCCTGTGGAGCTCAAGTGAGGGGCATGGAGACTTAGCCCCAAGCCAGAAATAACAAGGGTGAGAGTGACTTCTGCTCCGTTTGTCTTGCAGCCTGAAGAACCAGTAGTAGTTCATCAGTCAAAACAAGGAAAAGCACTGAGACTTCTTCTGCGGGGAGGAACTGCGTAGCGAGGAGAGGATACTTTTCTTGGACAATGATCCTGTGGGGATTCGGTAATTAACATGTAACTAACCTTCGCTTTGGACAAATACATGGATTTTTTTTTAATTTTGTGGTGAGTTAAAATATTTCAATGGATTTTTTTACCCTTTCAAGATAATATTTATTCAGCACAGAGTCTAGAGTATGATAACTATCCTGTAAATACAACACCTAATCATCACTCATCGTCAGAGACAGTGGAAAGAAAATATTTTACTTTTTCATATTTATTCATAGATTTCTTCTGAGAGTATAAAATTATTCTATTACATGATCCATGGTAGTGATGTAATCAGTCTTCAACCAGAAATAAACATGCTTTCTTCACCTTCTCCAGCATGGTTTGTGTCAACGCATAGACAGCCAAAAATGAATCGCAGGGATTGTGTAACGGATGAATGTTTTCCTTTCCTCTTTGTCTTCAGAGAAACAAATGGTTCACTGAACAAAGAAAACTAAAATGAAAGAGTAGGGTCCTTTTCCTCATGGTAGGATTCCTAAAGGCTAGACGGAAGCCATCCGCTTTATCGACTTTGAATGCGCAGCTAAAGCCTGGCGCACATGGCACAGCCCCTGCTGCACGCGCTTTGCCCGCCGCACCTGCGGGGAGGCAGCGGGGCACGAGGCCGGCGTGGAGGCTGCGTTCAGGACACGGAGGCCGACCTGCGCCTGTCCCCGGAGCTGCCCTCGCCGCACGGGAGCTGGGGCTGCGCCAGGGCGAGCGCAGCAGTGCGGTGAGCTTTGCGCTAAGGCAGGAATCAGCCTTAGGAGCTGCACGCCTTGCAGACCCTTCAGGAATGCCTCCCGGTGCCGGCTGCTCAGGAAAGCCCTCCAGGCCAGGCTCTGCTCCGCTGTGCGCAGGACCCTGGTCCGAGTGCTGCGCAGCCAGCACCCCGCGGCAGGGACTGGCTCCTTGCTAACAGGGAGGAAAAAGCCTCAGAAGACTTGAAGGGAAAAAGTCAACAGCCTTGAATGTCCAAGAGGAACGCTGTGCAGATCCCAACTAGGTCCCAGTCTGCAGCACTTTGGTGCTCGTTGGTGAGGAGAGTGTGAATTCCTCCCTGGCTTTGGGGTGAGCTGATATGGAAGTAACTGTATCCACTGGAAATAAGGGAGCTCGCAATGATTTTAGGTTTTCTACTGCAGTCAGCAGGAGGAGACTGGATTTCTTACCTAGCCCATTGCAATGCAAAGAACTGTAAGAAACAAGATCAAATTTCAAGTAGGTCCTACAAGGAATGCAAAACAAACCTTGCTGTGGCCTGTGTTACACCTACTTGGTTAGTGCACTTTGCATGCAGCAAACCTATCTTGTGAATGCCGATAGAGATTAAGCACCACCTCTTTAAAGAGCAGTCTGGTTGGTTTATATGTGTAGTAGCACAATTCTTCTGAGACTGGCCATTTCCCTGCTTCTGCATCTCTGAAATAACAGGCTTTGACATTTCCTTTTTGGGCACACTCACCTAGAGGCTGTCTTGTGTCTGGAAGTGAGCAGTGATGTCTATGGATCCATCAGTTCATTTAACAGAATTCCAGCATCTCATGGAAGAGCACTGACCCTCCGCTGCTGGTTCTGCATCAGGCAACTTCTAATTTAATCCACAGCTCACCACAGTGGCCTGCAGGTTTGTGAATTTTCTGGCAAGTGAACAAATCATCCATAGGTGATTAATCTGTGTCCTCCATCTGCTTCTCTGCACATTAATAAACCAAAGCGAAGAAAAAGTGTATTGCTCTGCATTTTTGTGTTGAGCAGTGCTGTTTGTTTCAGATGAGAGACAGTTGGGCACGTCACTTGGAAACCTGCAGTTATGATGCAAATGTCATTGGCCTGTTTACAGTATTATTACTATTGTTGTATGTTTGTAATATGGTCGCCTGTAAGTTAGCGAGCTCGGTAGCAGAGGATGCTGTAGGCACTGCTTGTCGCCTTAATTTTGGTCTCTGAGTGAAGCAACACCCAAAGGGATTGTACAGCAGAGCAGATCTGAGTGGCTGATGTGCAAGTAAAATCAAGGCAACTTCCTTGTAAACTTATGCTCAACCATATTTGTGGCAAATGCAATATTTAAAGTCATTAAGTCACAAGGCAGCACATGCTAAGAAGTAATTGTCCTGAAACCAGCGCTAGTACCTGTAGGACTGTGTAGCTACAAACAACTCTAGGTGTAATTGAGCCTGTGGGATGAAGCAAGAGCAGACTTCTCATGGAGGGGACCTTGTGGTGCCGCAGGAACAAGAAATAGTCTCACTGCTGCTGACGAGGTTCTGTTCTTCGTGCCTCTCCCCACCCTGGGAAGAAGATCCTCTGCTGTGGCCTGCTGATCTGCACTGCTGCAGCCAGCTGCAGGGCGTTTCTGCTGCAGCCCTGTGACAGCCGCTGCAGGAAGCAGAGCCAGGGAAAGCTGCTCTGCTTTCCTTTCTTATGATTATGCTGTGCATCTGGCTTTTTAATTACTGTCTCATCTGGGACTCTGAAATCCCTCACTACCTCGCTACCAGGGTAACCTTTTAATGAAAACAAACCTATTTTTGCTGGTGAAAATGATTCTTATACCTTGAAAAGGTGATTAAAAGCCCAAACTCAACAGATTTATTTTGAAAAGACTCTTTGCAAATCTCTGGGAGAGAAGAAAAATAATTCTAAATCAGGAAGGAAATCAATAGTAGATGTTGCTCCACAGAAGCCCATGTTATTTTGCCTGTCATCAATGAAGACTAAAGAGACCCCTACTAGTCTAAGAAGAAAAGAGACTTTTTTGACTTTGCATTGTGTTTTTGTTTGTTTGTTTGTTTATTTTTCCGTATGAAATCCATTTGCAAATATACTTAATGTTCAGTGCTTTATTTTCATTTGGCATTAAATCAGAGGACATGCTATGTGTGTATGACAGCTGGGCTAACTGACTTGAAAGAATGGAGTGATCCATTGATTATCTTCATAGCTGATTAACACAAAATTCATGCAGAATTTTAAATTTTGCCTAAATGTCTTTATCTGTTTTGAAAATCTTTCCTGTTATGTTTTGTTTGTGCTTAGTTTAGTTTAGCCTGAGTGGCTTTGTGAAAGATGTAGAGAAGCACCAGTCTTACTTGAAATTAGCGTTTAATGCTTGTTAAGCTTTCTCCCTGCTCAGCACGTGGAGAGCAGCAGCAGGTGGTGGCTTCGATCACGTCACCCATGAGAACAGTGGGCACAGGCTCAGCTCTTGGCTCCTCAGCCCTTAGGAGTCAGGGGAGTGCCGAGGAGGTGCTGAGGTTTTCTGCAAATAAGTGCACAGGATGCTGTTACATGCTTGAAGAATATCTTCTGCTTACAAAAGGGACAACTGAAGTAAGTTACAAATTCTTCCAGTTTACAGTCTGTCTGATGTGATTTTTTCCCTTCACTTCTTTGGATATAGTAGTCAGGAGAATGTCTAGTGGAAGAAAATGATTGTGTTACTGAGGGGGAGAGTGAGGACCCACGGAGTTCATCACAAAAACTTGTCCCTTCAGTGCTCTCACCTCTTCACTGACTCCTGCTGATTTCATGTTGTATGTTTAAAACGTATTACAAGCGGGGTTATTTGTGTGCCTGTATTTGCATATACCCGTGTATGTAATACTTGCATTGTTTTTGTGCGTGCTGCATTGCAGTTGTGTTGAGAGGTTCCCACACCTACAGCTTTCTCCTGTTAGAAAGCTCGTGGCGTGCAGGGAGGTGCCTGCACATCTGAGATGTCCCCTGCGCTGTGCCACTGCTCCGCACTCTGCAGCATACCATGCTCCTCCAGCCAGCAGCATCTCACTTCCTCTTCCTCACCTGGGGATCCAAGCACAGCACAAGAACCGAGGAACAAAGCACGAGGGACCTTTGCTCATCCTGGGGACTGCCTGGAGCTCTGCTCGCTGTGAAGCCAGCCCCTGGGGATGACCCGTGCATTTCTGCCTTCGGTCATACAAAGGGGAGGGTCAGATGCACTGCAGAATCTAATTGTTTACTCTCTGGGGACAGTAAAAAGTACTAAAGAAGCTCTCTATGATTAATTTGTGCACTTGCATCAATGCCTTTCATGTGTGGAGGAGAATGGGTTGTTCACAGACGAGTAAGCATCTCCTTAGGTTTCATAGCTATGGGGCTGTTTCATTTCTTGTGTTCTGCGCGATAATATAAGATGGTGTTTCTGAAGCTAAGCTGCCTCTTTACAGAGAGACTGATGTACAGAAATTGGGCACATCATTCAGGCATGTGCAGCCTGACTCGTTTGAGCCTCCTTCCCCCCAGATTCTTCCTGCAACATGTGCTCCTTCCTCCAGGTTGCACTTAGGCTGCTGCAGAGGCAATTTTGCCAGGAGAAAAAAGAATCCTCTAACTTGTGTGCTCAGGTAATCACTACAAGCTAATTGCAGCAAATTAATTACAGCACAAACACAATTGCTTTCCCTAGGCATGTGTATAGACAGCTCTGCTTCTTCTGCAGTGAGCTGGGTTGAACTCGGACCCTACAGCCAGCACACAAATCCTTTTCCCCTGCTGTCCTGCCCGGCCTGGAGTTGGTGGCTTGCCTGGTCTTAGAGAATGACCAAAGGTGTAAGACCTGTATCTAATTTATAAAAGCAACATTTTATGCCACTCTGGCAGCTTTGTGATAGATGGTTTGTCCTGAGACACTGCAAAGGTGGTGCAAAGATAGGTGGGAGCGCAGGAGGAGAGGCACTGAAGACTGCAATGCCAAGTCCCACGCCACCACATCCCAGCGAGCAAGAGGCATGCGAGGTGAGCGCGAGACACCCTGTCACCCCCTCTGCTGCCCTGCTTCAGACCAGGGTAACCAGGGCAGCACAATATTTGCTTCTGTTGCCAGCGTTGTCCTGGTCCAGTCAATCAGGCTTTGGTCCCTAAATCCTTTTAATCTCTTGCTTTTCCTAAGTTCATTAGGCCTTCAAAGCAAGGCATAAAAAGACAAATCTCCTAGTGGGAAGTCAGTGATCCCTACAGAAATGCCTCCAGATTGCACGCTTCTCTCTGATGTTGAGACTAGTATACCATCCCAGGCTTAAATGCTGTGTGCAGATATGTTTGAGGGCTTTGAAAATGGATACAGTGAACCCTTGCATCCCTGAAGGTTAGTTTAAATTGAAGGGTGAAGACACTTGCTTATAATTTCTTTGTTAAAACAACACAGGCTGCATTTTTCATGCAGCATGTCTATACGTTACAAAAGTTAATTTTGTTCTGATCAGTTTCCCAGCTTAAAATTCTGTGCAAGACAGTCTGTAAGGAAAGTACATCTCAATAATTGTCAGTCTGGTTGTGTCTTGCCACACACACATTTCTAAGGAGCCTGTGCTAACTGGAGCACTGCAGGCACTGGGTGGCAGCTGGAAGTGTGATTTTAAACACCAGAACTGTAGTCTTGTAGATGTGTTCCATTCAAGTTTTGTAGCACGTACTAATACACTTCTTCAGGCTCTGATGCAAGACTGCAGGTTATGTTTCACAAGGCAAGACGCTACCTTTCTGTAGTGTTTTATGCGCAGACATATTACAGCACAAATAATACATGTTTCTTAACTGGCTTCCTGTGCTAAGGCAATAAAGCTCTATGGCAACTGTGTAAAGTGACTCTGCCCTGAGACACTTCACTTAATACAAAGAAATTAATCATGGGAGAAGAATACTCCTGGTATGTAAGTGGTACTTTCTTTGTTAAGTTCCTCTTGCATCAACTTAATTAGCAAGTCCTAACCTTTAAAACCACCTTCCATAATCTTCAAATTATGTATGCAAAAGTATGCATTCCTCCTCCTGGCTATGCTAGCAGCTTGCCACACTTCTCTGGATTTCTCTGAGTTTCTGCAGCGTCTGGCCAGCTAGAAGTCCTCTCCCATCAGCGAGAAGTGATTGGGAACCTCCGCCGCTGTTGTAGTGTGAGACGGGGAGGACCCAATTTGGTTGTTCGATATTCATAACATAAAGAAAGAGAGAGCAAGTAGCCATTGACTTTCCAATGTGTTCCCCACTTATATTACTGCACTGAGCTTGATTTCAAGACTCGAGAATAAATTTTCTAGTCTAATTTCTATTTTCAGTGTCAGAATAGGAATGATGGAGCTATTCCTATTGACCTAGTGATGTTTATCTTTGCTATGTATGTTCTGGCTTTCAAGTGCTGGGCCAGGAGGCAGCTGCAGAACTCTTCAGGACTGAGCAATGTATTACACTTTTATATCTCTTTCTTACGTATTACTTGTACCCTAAGTCACAGGAGAGCTAAAGCAAACTATAAAATTCCTTCTCTATATCATTTCCTCATTTTCCCAGCACCTTTGTGCATGTCATAATCCTGCCAGTACTACTCAAAATCATCTCTGAGTGCAGCTGGCTCATACCCTTGCCAGGACCTCATTTCACAGCCTTTAACAGAGGGGTTGCAGGCTGTGGTTTTGCTAAAGGCACGGGGCCGAACATGAGCAGCTGAGGCTAAACAGTTGCCTTGGATGTCTCTCCGTGCCAGAGGGCCACCAAATGCGCCAGAGTCCTTCATCGCCCCGGCCAGCCTCTCCTGGCTCCCCTCCCACACCCACAGCCCGCTGGTCCTGGAGCTGACCCCCACCTAGTCCTGGCTCCGGCTGGCTCCTGGGGGGCTGCGAGAGCCGGGCTGCTCCCAGGGCAGACGGGGTGGGAGCCACACTGAAGTGGTGCGGCAGTGGTGATGGTAACAGCTTGCTTGCCTCAATGGCACGAGCTGGATTTGCCGTGCCAGGGCTTGAAAGAGAACAGTTTAAGCAGCATCCCCTTCGTGGCCCACTGCTTGCTAATCAAGCCTCATGGTGTTCTCATAGATCTTTGACAATAGCCTTTGTCTAATATGTTTTTAATCAGTGTGTGCATTTCAATTTGCATATTAATAGCAAGGAGATGTTATTATATGCTGCTGTTGATGAGATGGTTGTCATGCTTAGCCTTCCAGTCTGAGGAAAGAAAGAAGCTGTGTCTATTGTACAAAAGATGAAATTGCACACTTTTTAGGATCTACTATTCTCTGCCTCTATCTTTATCTATATCTGCTTTTATTTTTTTTTCTTAATAGCTCACATGGGATCTCTCTCTCTCTCTCTCTCTCTTTCTCTCTCAACAAGCATAATTTAATAGGATTTTGTGTCTGTTGTGACAGGTCCAAGCTAACCTAAATATCACATTTTTCTGGACATTTTTGACTTGTGAAATGGCAAAAGCTTGACCCAGTCTAGGAGCCTGTTTATTGCAGATGACCACAGCAGAATATTTAAATGAATGCCAGCAATGAACAATGGCACTGCTCATTCTCTGGGTTTCTGCATTTCACAGCTACTATAGGTGTAGGCTTCGAGCAGATGCCAGTTGCCTGGATGTGGTCTCAGAGCCACTGCTCACCCTCACCCACTGCAGACGCTGGAGCAGAACAGAGCTGGAGCCGTGCGCCGCTGCTCCCTAGCAGAGGTGCCGGGAGGAGCAAGATGAGTGGGGGCTCGAGGAACGGCGAAGAACAAGCCCTGAGTGCCAGTTCCTCATGCTGACTCTTTTCCAACTTCACAACACCGCAGGATAAGCAATGCTTTTGTCCCAGGTTCTCAGACTGATGAGGAGGTGAATGTTCTGAAGTGTGGCTAGGTGACTTAGGAGCCGAACTCCATCTGCTTGCAGTTTGCATCCCCTGCTGTCAGCATTTAATCCCAAATCATCCCCAAGGCTTCTCTCCAGATCCTGGCACTAGGAGAGTGTTTATCTTGTTTTCTTTCTGCTTTTTCTATCCCCTTTCTCTCCCCTGCTGTGTCAGATGCACAGACCTCTCTCTGGCACAGCACAGACACAGGCTCTCTGCGGCTTTCAGATTTGGGAGGTGATTTTGTGTGTGCTGGTTTTGCTCTTCACCTTCCTTCCCTTGTGGCTCAGCAAGAAAATGGCCTGAAGGCAAAAAGCCAAGAGTGAAAGGAGAGAGATGAAAAGAGAAACTAAAGAAACTGGAAACAGAAGAAAAAAATCTTGAGGAAAAAACACATCCCCCTCCCAGCCTGACGCCTCTAATTGCTGTCGTAGCTCCCTGGCAGAGAAGTGGGGTGGAGGAAAAGCAAACCTTTTTGGCCAGTGTGGGCTGGATGCCAGGAGCTCCTGCTGGTTACTGCTGGGGGGAGAGTAGCAGCTTTAAGCCCAGTCCAGTTTTAGCATCACTAAATTTTAAACATGCTCTCCTAATCTGAGATCAAAGCACACAGTCAGCAAAGGGCATCTGGAGGGAGAACAAAGCTGTATTTTTCGTCCTTTCTCCTCTGCCAACAAAGCTGCCCTTGCTGAGGAGTGCCCAGCAAGGGGGTGCTGGAGCTCAGCGCTGCGCTCCTGCAGCTGGAAACGGGTCCCTGCCCTCCCATGCCTGGCCCTGGAAGGAGTAGCCAGAAGAAGGCAGGGAAAGCCTCTGCCAGCCTCAGGAGCATCCCCATTTGCACTGCAAAATGACAGCAGCAGGTGCATGACTGAATAGTGGAATAGGCACTATTCATGTAAACGCTGCATAAATATTGAGTGACAATATTTTGAAAGAGAAACCTCTCAGTGATCTGTGAGCAGGGAGGCAGTGCAGAATTAGGTGTTTTCAATCACACCAGCTCTGCAAGAAAAGGAACCCGGCTGCTGATCTGAAATCAGCCTGCAGTTTCTGCAGCCACCCACTGCAGGCTGTACAGGACAAAAGGAGCAATATGAGGTAGGAAAAAAACCCCTGTGAGCATTTGCTGTAGAGAAAGTGGCTGGAGTAATAAGACCAAGCAAAGGCGTGGGATGGATGTTTCACTCCAAAGCTTCAATCCATTTATATAATCATAGTTGTTATCATAGTAAATGTAAATAACTGAATGAGTTCAAATATAGTATTTGATAACACTGACTCTTTGTGAGTACACACTGAATTCTTGTAGAAAGCCTTTATTTCATCAGACAGTCTAACAATATTTTAAACAGTCCTTTAGGCATTTAGTTAGGACCATATTCTGTGATTTTTCTTGCTCTCTGAAGCATAAAGCCTCTTACAAGTTCATGTTTTAAGTGATTGCTTGAATCAAAATATGTGGCAGTTTGGCAGCTTGCCTTTTACTGCATTGCTATAGCCTGCAATAATAGCAATAATGGTATGATGAAAATACAAAAAAAGCTGTTTTGCACCTTGTCAGCCAAAGGCAACAAATATCCAGGATAACCTTACTTTATTTTCTATTGGATGTGGTGGCCCTGAACCCTCAGTGGCATCCAAGACAGGCGTCAGAGCCACAGTCTGTCCCACCACACTAAGGAAGCATCCTTTTTAATTAGCACTGCTGGCAGGCTCCTGTCCTTGAGGCAGAGCTGAGCACAGTGTCCTTCCTCATGGGTGTTCATCGTGGGTCTGGATCTCACAGGGGCTTTGCTCTCTGCACAGATTTCCACTCTATGCCTCGATGAGTGCTGGATCCCCACGAGCCAGGGCCAGTGCGATAGGGCAGAGCACGACAGACCCCACCACGTCTGGCAGGTGCTGGGGCAGGTGCTGTTCCTTTTGCTAAAGCAAAATCCCCATCCCTCAGTGGCCTTGAGGTGCTTTGCAGGTGGGCTGTGGCGGAAAAGTGCTGCTCTGTGAGGTGAGGTCAGCACCCTGGGGCTGGAAGGGGGTTTTCAAAGGCCTGGAGACAACCGGTATTCAGAAATAGATCAGAACAAGCACTTCCATCCAGAAAGGAAGAGCTAGTAAAAAGGTGGTTCAAAATAGAATCTTCTGTGATGTCCCACTCACACATATTTTTAATGAGACTAGTGCTGGTCTTAACAGGCAAATGACCTAAATTCAGCCACAGCTCTGTACTATTGATTCAATAGCTTCTCTTAATGAGGAAATGATTATCTTCATTGGGAAATATGGAATGCTGCAGGTGCACGGTGTTAAATAATGAACAAGCAACCTGGCTAGTGCCAGGAATGTGATGGTGCCTTGCTGGGGATGAGGGACCCTCGGATGGACCCTCTGCAAGGATGGCCTTGCAGAACACGAAGAGGTGCTCGTGCTACTGGCCATTTTTATTCAGGTTGCCAGGCAGGGGCTCTTGATTTGTAAGGTGGCGCTGTACTTTCTTCCTTGACCCTGCCCCTGAAAGCAGTTTGAGGCACAGACTGCACAGGTCTATGCCTTCAACTGCTTCCGCAGGCTTAAGCAGTGTGCACCGTTGGAAGGTCTGGCCTGAGCCCAGCTTAGAACACACTTCTCTAAATCACCACGAGTCCTGTCACAACCGCTTCCCCTCACCCTGATATGAGTCACTTCCAAATACACCTTTAGTTCATTAATGCAGTGATGCATTAAAATGAATCTCAGTAAAATGACAATGCTGATGACAACAATTCCCACCTTCCACCCATCCTCTGCCCCAAATCCTCAGCTTAATTTTTGCCTTGAATCAGGCAGATGGAAACACCAATATTATGCAAAATTGTGTCCAGATCTTGAGGGGAGCTGGGCACAGCCAAACAACTTCTGCACCCTGAGACCATGGGCTCCTGCAGGGGGAGGCCACCTAGAAGAGATGAGCTGCGTTAGGCTGCAGTAGCTCAAGTGGGGTACAGTCTGATGGTGCTCACTGTGCAGTCCTGTATCAAGCCCTAAGGACTGCATTTGTGTTGGCAGTGCACTGACTTTGGGATCCATCATCTGGAACAAGACCAAGCGGTAACTGGATGACCGTAAGGTTTTGCTTTAGCATTGATTGAATTAGATGGTGATTTGTGGTATGTTACTCCATGGAGCCAAGCAGGAAAAGGCAAAGGAGAATGGAGGACAAGTATGCTTTCTCAGCTGGCAAAAACTAAAGCAAAGCGGCTTGTAGAGGAGACCAAAACTACCACTGGGCTAAAACCTCACAAAACAGAACTAAAAAGCTAGATGACATGCTCTTTTCTAGTGCTTTTACTCAGTGGGCAGTGAAGCACAGTTGATAAGCAGGGCAGTGTAAATCAGCAAAGTGTCTGATACAGCCCAGC
The DNA here is from genome assembly GCF_013377495.2 of Cygnus atratus. NCBI lineage: Eukaryota > Metazoa > Chordata > Aves > Anseriformes > Anatidae > Cygnus > Cygnus atratus. The sequence goes on from NC_066388.1 coordinate 358,357, forward strand.
ATGCACTGATGTGACCTGGAAAGCTCCGTAAGCCAAGCTATTAAATCATTTGAACAAGAAAAGCAGTCAAGCCCTGCTTTTCCAGTAGGAACTAGCACTTTGGTAAAACTCATCTTTATTTTGAATGTTGTCCTCAACATCACATTGGTGGCCACTTAACAGTAAGTGCCTACAAGCTCTGAAAACAAGATGGCAAAAATCAGACTTTCTGCTCTTTTGATCAAAGGTCTGTTGATTTCCTTCTCCAAATTACCTGGCTTCAGCCTTTTCCCTGCCTTTCCTGGCCAGGGCTCCTCAGATGGTTTGTAGGAGTGAGCTCTGGTGGTGTCCAGGCATCCACACACGTCTCGTCTCCAGCAGCAGCACGGAGCCGCCTGCATCCCCCTGGCCCTCCCCAGGCCAGGCCCCATTCCTCACCTGCCTGGGCTCAGCTGGTGCCAGGAGAGGCACCAGCTGGCGATCACCCATGCCTGTGGCACCGTGCTCGGCTGGGGAACAGGCTGCTGTGCAGACAGCCTGCTCCCTCCCGCTAATTAAAAACCCTGCATGCACTTCTGCGGCAGGGATGCTTCCAAAGACCCAGCTGCCTTGCTAGCTCCAGGTCAGATCCGTCCATGCGCTCACACAAGCTCAACCGGTAGCCAGCTAAAAATGCCTCGGCGATGGATGCAGAGCAAACCGCCAGGGAGCCGCTGCTCAGCGCAGCACGGCCATCAGCCCGTGCCAGCCTCCCAGGGCCAGGGGGGAGCCGGCATCGCCCCAGCCCTGGCGGCGCAGCAGCGCGGGTCGGTGCTGGCGGGGCAGGCACAGAGCCACCTTTGAGATGCGGGTTTCTATTTGCATATGCTTTCTGGCTACAATAATAGCAATAGTGACTGTGTTAGAGTTCTTATTGACTTTCACCTTCATAATCAGCTCTGTGTAATTTAGGATTAATTGTAGTGGTGATGATCTAAGGATATAAGCAAATTAAGGTTTATAGCAAAATGTACTGCTTTTTTATTAGAGTATCCAATATAGTTAGAACATGGACCAGCTTTAGGGTGCACAGATTCTTCTTTGGGTCTGAAATGGAAACAACGAGCTTTGAGCTAGACAGAGACTGGAAAAAATTTCAGCTTCAGTTTAACATAATTACGGCAGCAAACTAGACAGGAGGAAAAAGGTAGTAAGCACCTGCAAAATTAGCTATTATAAACGTCATGTATTATTTCAAGTCTGGGATCTTTAAATAGTGTTAGAACCATCACCTAATTTCCCAGCACTTGAAATAAATTTATTGTTTTGCAATGGACAAAAAAATTGGAACTGTCACTTGGCAGATGAGAATTACACACATTGTGATTTGCATGTAGGGTGTTTTTGTACAATACGCTCCATTGACATTCAGCGTGTCGTGTGTTTTGTACGTGACAATGTCCAACCTGGTAATTTCTGTTCTGAGAACAGGATATTTGTGTATGTACCATTTCTGAAGTAAGCACAATCATAGAGAAGTATTTCAAAAGGAATGTTAAAAATAAATAATTTGAAATCTGTTAGATTGTTGGATTTTTTAATTATTTTTTCTATTTTATTTATTTATTTATTTATTTCGAGGATGGGTTTCAGTTGCACCTATTTTCTGCCAGCTAAATGCTGTCCACCTTCAACATGCTCTGGAGTAGCAGGGTGCCTGTTTTCTTCACAGAGACACATGGCAGCCACCAGCCGTCCCCTCGCCCGCCTGCAAGCCTCTGGCGTAATCTGTGAGGCAGGGACCTGCCTCCTGCGGGAAGAACGGCCAAAGCTGCCTTTCCTTTCTTGTGGCAGAGCCATCATTTCCTATGCTTAAAATAGGCACTCTGTATCACTTGGCTCTATCACTGCCGTGCTCCGCAGGGAGCATGCGATGGGAGGCGGCAGGCAGCACTGCCTTGGGGCGTCCGCTGGGGAGGACGGGGTGACATGGGGGTGGTGGCAGGGCAGGGGACGGGGGATGTGCAGGGAATGGCCAGTGCCAGCTGCAGCTGGCTGCCCTGGCTGGCTCCGGCCAGGTCACCCAGAGGTCGGTTGTGCTCTTCGGCTGAGACACTTTCCCCTGGCACCTTCATACCCAGCTCTGCTCTGCATTCCCACCCACTCAGTGAGTGCTCCTTTTCTCCTGCCAGATTAGCAAAACAAAGCCTTTAAACCTCTGAACAATTAGATGCTAGCAAAGTCCAAAAGAAAAGGAATTTGAAAAAGTATATTAATTTTTCAGCCCCAGTTCACCCATTACTAACTGGTCACCCAGCACAGGCTCCAATACAACCTGTTCCTGCCAAAAGCATCTTTCTTTGGACCTGTTCACTCTGCTGGGGATTTAATACTCATGGGGCCCCTTTCACCATTTTAATGAACTTGGCAGCCATTCAGAGGGCCAGCAGATGACGGCACAGTAATTTAGTGTGCACTTTCCCACAGGGGCTGCTGGCCTCGAGGCACCCCTTTGAAGCACCACTCGAGGGGCCGTCACCGTGAACCCCTGAGCACCGCTGCTTTGTGCTGTGCCATCGTCTGTGCAGCTGGCCAGCTGCTGCACCATGATTCTAGCGAGTGTCTGCTGTCCCCCCGCACCCTGCTTTTAGGGCTTTAGGGCTTTTTTAAACTCCAAAGACAAAAGTAGTTTTGTGGCAGCATCGCACATGGGAGCAGCTGAGGTTGGCAGTGTCAGACAGTGGCTTTCAGTTGTGGTTGCAGCGGCAGCCTTGGCTTCTGCATGGGGAAGGAGGAGGAGCGGCTCTCATCTGTTGCTCCAGGCAGAGGACGAGCAGCCCACACTGGCTGCCTGCATTGCCGTGACTCCGGGGGTGGCTGCGTCACCGGCCAGCCATGCATCCCCTGTGTCTTGCTGCTGGGAGGGGAGGAGGAGGATTGAAGGGATAACAGGCAGTGCTCAGATCACCCCTCACCCTCCCAGCACTGAGGGCACCATGGTGAAATCGCAGAGACAGCGCCCGGTCTGCCCAGCCCTGCCACCCCTTTCTTTGCCAGTGGCCTCAGTATATTCTTGGTGAGAAGTGAAGTAATATTTTAAATTCAAAGATGATGGCTCTGTCCCATTTTTCTCTGCATAGTAATGCCAGGCTGTCAGACCCAGTAGGGTCATTTGGAACGGCCTCAGAGAGCAGCATTTAGCAGCATTTTCTCTTGCAAGTTGATCTACAGATCCATTCCCCAGTCAGTGATCATCACTATATATTTTCAATAGCTGCTGTGATTTTAATATAAAGCACAAGTATTCCATTTAATTAAGCATGAGTCTAAAGAACATACACAACCTGTGGAGGGATGGTCCATGGCTCACCTTGCCTGCACCTCACCAGGTCACCGAGGTGCCGCTCTCCCAGCAGCCCAGCAGCGAGCAGGCAGGGGTGGCTGTGCTTTGCCTTTTGTGTGGGCACTGACACGCACCAGGGGCTTTGGTAGCACTGCCCCAGGAGCTGTGTCACTGTCCCTGGCATGGAGGCGAAGGGGTCACTGGGCACCTGCCCTGGGCACAGCAGGACGTAGAGCCCTGGGTTTTGCCAAGAGGTAACCCTGCAGCTTCAGCACACCAAGGCCAGCTGGGCTTTTCACGTCAAAACCACTTGGATGAGATTTTTTGCAAGGATAGAAGAGGATAGCTAAAGATTCTCAGCATGAGCTTAGGCTCATTTATGGGTACTTGAGCTTTGGCACCACGGGAGCACAGGCCCTCCAGCAGGCCCTCCATGCCTGTGCAACGTTCTCAGCTGTCCAAAAATCTGCTGACCTTCCTGGGAAAGCGGAGGTGATCACCCAGCCTGCACACTGCCTGCCTTGCTGTATGCTCTTAGACATGCTGGCTCCCATTTCTTCTATTTTCAATGTTGTTTGATCAATTGCAATACCCGCTGCAGGGACTGTGCAGTGGGAATACAATTTTCCACGGCATGCTTTCACATCTTTGCACCATTTGCACTGGTACAAGGTAAGGTGTGATGGATCTCATCTCCCACCTACACCACTCCGGTTTTCAGCAAGGGCTTTGACACTCAGCAGCCCCAGAGCTGTTACAGAGAAGGGACCAAGGCTTATTAAGTCATTTGGCCTTTTGGGAAAGATTTATTCCTATGACAGAGTGAAGATGACGCACCTCTGTCTGTGTCACTAACGAGCCCTGTACTCTGTCCTGGCATTTCTGTGGGCTGGATGTGCTGTTATTTCTGATGCTGTATCAGACAGTCAGCCTGGGCCATTAAATATCTCCTGGCTCTTTTCCTCTCAAACTTTACCTCATTTATCTTGGCCATGTAATTCATCCTGCAGTTTCAATTGGACAGTGAATGTTTTTTCACTTAATGTTTTTCCTTTCTCATTTCCTTATAGACCAGCAGTGGCCACACATCAGGAGGTGCTGCAAACCGTGGCAGGCTGGGGATGTGGCTGTGCAATGAAAGGCCCCGTGGAAATTCAGAGCATTGTTGGCAGTGCTTTCACATGCACCACATGGGCACTGGAGGTCATGGTCCTAAAGCTTCCGCACTGAATGGCACCATGCAGGGTGGTGATGAACAGGACTGGCTAAGGAGAAGAGCTTTTTGCCTGAAAAGATGCAGAGTTGTTTCACTCGCTGCTATCCTGCCGTCTTGCTCTTGCTTCTCCCCTACAGTGGCCAGCTGGGGTGTTCTTGGTTACTGCAAAACCAGTCATTAACCTCATCCTGATGAGGGATCGCTGCACTTGTGAGCACAGCTGGCCCCAGCTGTGTCAGGCTCATTAGCACCAGCACCAAGGGTGCCATAAAGGTGCTGTGCCTGAAGGTTGCCCTCAAGGCTGGCAGGCAGAGCTCTGGCTGTCAGCATGGGGTCTGTAGGGAAGGGGACCTGGCTGTGGGGCTGCTTGGGGGTGGTCTGTGGGGATGGCAGTGATGGGCTATTGGCACAGTCTGGGTCCCAACCACCCGCAGCGGGGCCTTGGCCAGGGCTCTGTAGCCCCCTGGGAGCAGGGGATGGGCTGTGCCCCACTGCGGGGCGAGCAGGACAGCAAGAGGGCCTCTGGGAGGCGGCAGCAAGGCCGCTGGGCCTCATGCAGCCCCCTGCTGCTCACCCTGTGGCGAGGCCCAGCTCCAAGCCCTGCATCCACGGGGGGATGTGCTGTGGGCATGGGCTGTCTGCCTGCCAGCCCAGCCTTGGCACTGTGCTCGGTGAGCTGGCCTGGCAGTCCCAAGGCTTTATTAATAAGCCAGCAGCACACACCTTCCATCCCGAGACCTGCAGTCATTCTGTACTCAATACAAGCCATGCTCTAAATAGTTCATGAAGCAACTCCCAGGTCTGTGTACTAAACGTGAGGTGCTGCAGCCAAATGCTTTTAGGGCTGGAAGCAGTGAGTGACCCAGACCTGAGCGATTTGGGCTGCGCAGCATTATGGCTCGGTGACTACCTGGCTGGGAGCACTAATGGGGCTGGCGAGGGGCTCCTTGGGCTGAGAGGAGCCAGAAGCCTGCTGGGGATTGTGGAGGAAGCAAAAGCCTGCAGGTCCTGAGCAGATACCAATGCGAAGTCTGACTGCGCTGGAACAAATGAGGGCTTGTGAGTAATGTATTATTATTATTATTATTTTACTGTTGCTGTTTTTCTTATTGTTCTAATGTCCACAAGCATCTTGTGCTTGAGCTGTTTTGCCTCATAATTTCTTAGCAACGTTTGCTCTTCAGTTTACTCAGGGACTTGCTGCCCAAAAGGTGAAGTAATTTGTACTGTGTTCAGTTAGGATTGTTAGTAAGGACAGAATGTTCTTTTATCCATCAGCACAAGAGAGTTTTCTCTAGCAGATGCTTTTGGCTGTCCTTTTTTGTGGCAAACACTATTAAAACTGAGGCATCCTTGTATTACCGTGGACAAGGGCATCCTGTGCTGTTGAAGCTGTGGGCTCTCAGCATGCAGGAGTGTGTTCGTAGTAGGGTCTGGAAGCTCTGCACCACTTTGGGAGAGGCAGCCCTGAGCACATGAGATGGGCACCAGGGATGTGCTGAGTACAGCACCAGTGTAGCACCAGGGAAGTGCATGGGAGCAAATCCTGCCCCCGGCACAGGGGAGAACCTGCAGGGATCAGTGGCCATGTGGAACAGCTGGAACGCTGTGGAAGAGTGTGCAAAATGTGGCCAGTGTCATGGCACACAATAAACCACCTAGACATGTGCTTTCCAAGCTGGGAACCTGCTCAAGCTTTTGCTTTAAAAGTGCAAAAAATATTTTGCATGTTCAACATTGCTATAATAGTTGCAACAGTCTTTACAATCGGGATCAGCCAAAATCTCTGCCAGAAATGTTTTAAGTGGCAGTTTTATAAAATCAGTTTCTGCTTTCGTTACACAGGAGAAAACCACAGGGTTCACTAGGGACTCCTGCAATGGTCATAGCTGTGAGGAGAAATGCTCATTAACTTGCTCATCTCCCCTGAGCGTGCACAACAGATTGTCTTCCAGGCACTAAGCTGGCACTGGCAATTCTGCTGGGCTTGTGCTGGAAAGACAGAATAAGCCATTTGGAAACTTCTGTATGGAACATTTATTAATTTGTCTGTCTCTACCACCAGTAAATGCACTGCAGAACTTCTGACAGAAACTGTGGCTCAGTTAGGAGGGTACAGCTGATAGCACCATGAGTTAAAATTGAGGATGAATTACAGATGGCTAGGGAAATCCTATCACAAGAGGCAGGAGACCTGATTACTTCCCACTTCTCCCAGCTCTCGCAGGTTAGTCTGTTTTGGGTGCCTCCTGCAGCAACTGCTGAGCCATGCTCATGCTCTCCAGTGTAAGTAATGTTGTCTGTCTGCTATACTTTAACTGCTTTAGCTTTGGCCAAATAAAACCAAATATCTCCTTTGACTGTAAGATACAAGGACTGGTTAGTTGGAGCTATCCACTCTGCCTAACAGCCAGGTTTTCTAGTGTTAATTACCTCCTGCAATAAATTAACCTGGTGCTATTTGTGTAATAAGTCAGGTGAGAGCAATCCAGCCCTTTTATAAAGGTGAGAGGGGTGGCATCTGAGGCTGACCAGATGAGAGCTCATTCCACTACCTCTTGAGGAGCCTCTGGAAGTGGGCACAGAAAGGAAGCCAGGGCTGCAGGATTAGCAAATCCTTCCACGTTGCTTGGAAAGGCGCTTGAATTTGCAATGACAAACTACACAACCTCTCCTGAGAATCTGTTTGGGGCTGCTTTGGTCTTTCACTTAAAATGCTGTTTTCCCTGGGCCTAACTTGTGCTGTCTTTGCCATGGATTGAATTAGTCTGAAATGCATGTAGAGAGTAGATGCATTATTTTTTGCTTTGTCCTTTTCTGTGTTTGAGGATTTAGCACATCTCCTCTGCCTACCCTTCTCCAAACGGAATGGTCCCATTCAGTAGAACACAATGCAGTCAGAAGGGTATAGACCTAAGGTGTGCTGCTGTGGTGACATGAGCTGAAAATGTCCAATGCTGCATTCCTCTGCAATGTGTCAGCAGATGCACATGTATTTTGCAGGGGGGAAAAAAAATCTGAAGTGGCAAACCTGCAATTGTTTAAAATATTCTCCTTGCAGCTAATTTTTCCATGTCTGTTTCTCCTTCTGGCCTTTCCTCTGCAATTAGAAGTGCTTTGCTGAGATGTCTTTAATGCTTGCTAAATTACCTCGTTTGTTTTGCTTTTGAAATGGATCTGTTTGCTAACACACACTGCTTATTGCTCTACGGTAGCAGGGGCTCTTGCTTTTGGCAGTTTTTTCAGTGCTTTTTTTTTCTTTTACACAAGTGGATTCCTAAAATATTTCCTGCATGTAGATAGTGCCTCTACTGTATGAATTCAGATTATGGATTTGATTAGGTGCTGGAACTGAAAGTTGCTGGTTGCATTTTCATTTGAATTGAGCTGGGCTGTAAGAAAGCTCCATTAATGCTTACTGGTTTCTAGGCATCGAAGTTTGCAAATCTGTCTAAAACTTGTCCATGCAGCAAAATGAGTTTCTGCAGCCTGGCTTGGTCTGCGCCTCTGCAATTCGTTACAACTAATGCTCCCTGTCCCCCCTTAACTTCCGAATGTGTTTATCCTGCTGTGTAGAAAGCTGCTGCCTTTTGTTTTACTCTTATCAAGCCTGGTGCATCCTTTACAGATAAGTGGTCTGAAACTAATACCATATGGGTGCTAGCAGTGCAGCCACCCCTGCTGGTAGGAAGTTGGGAGAAAAGGAGATGTGTGTGTTTTAATAAATGCTCCATGTCATGAGCAGAAACTGAGTTAGTTTGTCTTAAGAAGCTCCCTGTGGCTTAAGCACATATTTATGGCAGCCAAAAAACCCTGAAATCTCTGCTGCTGGAGGACAAATCCCAACGACGCTTCTCGGTGGAGACACAGGAACACTCTTGGGGCTGTGCTGCAGGACTGCGGTGCCCTTTGTACACACGGGTCCCCCCCATGTGCCTGGGGACTGCAGGCTGGAAGGGGCTGTTTGCTTGGTGGACATGCAGCAGCAGTAACATGGGGGGGGGGAGGGGGGGGAAGCAAATGCTAATCAGAAGCCAGTCACCCAGCAAGGTGGTGGAAAGTAGCTATAGAGAACCCAGAAGAAGAAGTACTTGGTATTTGACACTAAGGTTTATTTTTCTACTGTAGAAATTGAAGGCAAGAACATGAGTCTAAGATCCCTTGGGAAACAGCAGGGAGGTATTTGTGTTGGTATGTATTCATTATCTGCCATGAAGGTGTTTGCTTCTGTAGCCTGGAAATATATTCCCTGACCACTAATGAACTTTAGCTGGTACCTGTAGCTTCCTACCCAGCAGGGTCACGCAGTGCTGCAATGCTGCTCTGCTGCAGCATGCTGTGGAGCTGTTTGCCACCCTGCTGGGAAGCTGCAAAATCCCCTGGCAGGCATGGGTGCCCTTCTCAGTGCCCTTGCTATCGGCAGAGCATTTCTTGCACCTCGAGCTGCCGGTGGCCAGGGCTGGGCTGGGTTTCCCCTTGTGCTTCCAAACCCTCCCTGAGGGCACCACATGGTGTGGAGCCTGTGGCACAGGGTGCAGGAGCCTTGCTCCCTCTGAGAGGGCAGTGCTGAGTGCTGCCCTGCGATGGGGCTCCTGACAGCTTCACCTGCCCCAGTACAACTCCAGGGAGAGTACCTGGCATCTCCCCGGCTCATTGCTCTCACCACTGCATCTCAGAATTTCAGGTAAAATGACACAGATCCATGAGCTCTGCAATAATATGCACTTCTCTTTTCTGCCTCTGGTTACAGCGTGGCCTCATTTTGAAAGGTCTGAATAACTCTTTTGGCCCCTGGATACAACAGCAAATGATGATCCTTCCCTCCTTATTATATCTTTGGCAATAATTATTCTTCTCCAAACATAGCATTTTCCTCTTTATGAGAATTTGTTCTCATTCTCATTTCCATCCAGAAAGTGCTGTTTTGTTTTATTTTTAATTGAAAGGCTGGAGGGCAAATGCAATTAAACTGTAGTGTGTGAACTGTAACTTGTAATGTTAAAAAAAATCACCTTGCCATTTGCGAATTACTTGTTTTCTGCTCTGGACTGCATTATAATTCCAAATTTTGGTCCTCATGATCAGAACAAATAAGACCAAATCACAGGATTGAAGAGAAAAATAGACTGAATGTATTTGTTTCTTATCTAAGGGAAACAAAGGTCTGCTGTGTGGGGTACAGCTCTGATCTGCAGCTTGTGGAAGCGATGCAAGGCTCCTGGCACAACCACATGCTGAGCATCTGTGCTGTGTGGGGGGCTGTGGTTCGCAACTGTGTGCTGGTGACCCTGGGAGAAATTGTTCCTGAACAACAGTGAAAAATTTGCTGTAATACTTTGTGTCAGATCAGTCCGTCTAGTCACCATTTTTACCTTCCTGCAGTAGGGGAAGGCCCATTGCTTCTCGGACAGAATCACACGCCACTTTAAATCTCAGTGTTAGCTACAACCAGGTGTCCCTTAGAATAAAGCTCTCCCCAGGCTGCCTGTACTTTCCCACGCAAACCTCGCTTGCTCTTGCAGTGGAAGACGGAGGGCAATGGGGGACGATAGAGTGACCTGTCATTATTGCTAATAGATAGGATCAATAATATGAAACATATCATCCTTCTTCATTTTCTCATCATGTTGAAATCAATACACTGTCTTGCCCAGAGGCCTCTTCTGAAGGCTGAGCTCATTCATTATTGCACACCACCTCCTGGATTTACACCAAATGTTCCATTTCTCTCATGTAAAAAATGGGTCACATGTCAGTGTTGCTGATAGCATCTTGGGCTCTGTAACCTCAGAGCAACTGCACCAAAATTATTCTATAAGGGTGTCTGCATGCATTAGTGATTTATCAAAGAAATCATGTACTCTCCTGTTATGACTCAGTCTGGTGGTTTGTCACTGCAGAAAGTGAGAAAAGTATGGCTGCCTCAGACTTAAATCATGCATGTCTATGAAAAAAGTGTGAAAGGGTAAGACACATTTAAATAATAGTCACAGAGGAATAAAAGCTCAGTAAGTGCTGAAAAAAAGTGTACTTATTTAAGTTACTGCATCAAACTCTTGTTCAACAGGATGTACAGGATCTAGTGGGAGAGTTTCCTGTGGTGTAAGTCAGGACTAGTGGACCAGTTTGTCAGGGGCTAGAATGAGATAAGGCTCCCTTGGTGTCTGACTTGGCATGCAGAGGCTCAGTAGCAGGGCGCAAGCCCCAGACACAGGCAACATCTGCGCACACATAGAATAGAAAATGCAAATAATCAGCTGTGCCCTTCTGTAGTGCCCACTTTGTCATGTGTGGAAGCTCTCCCAGCTTCCTCACTGCTGCCTGAGCAAGCTGTTGCATCTTCTGTTTAACAGCATTTAGCCCTTTTATATGCTACTAGTGGGAAAAGTGTATTTGTTAAATTTGGCATAATTTGAAGGGGGGAAACAAATTTATCCATGGTCCTTTTAAATCAAGAGGGTGAAAACTGCTTGTCTCACTTGGCTGTAATGTTATACAATTTTGACACTGGAAGCTTCTGCTTTTATTAGCAACTGATTTTTTTTCACTGCTTTAATTATTCTTCACATGCAATGCTTCTGCAGGAACAGGCTCCTGCATTCTTGTCTCTCTCCCCATCACTCTCACGTCTGCTTGCAAATGAGTTTATTCCCTGGAGAGATGTCTCTGGGCTATGGATGAGGCACGAAGCAGTGCACAGCTGATTCCACAGGAGTGTGGAGACAAAGAAGCTTCTTGTCCATTACTTGTTTCTTCTGTTCATGCTTTGTGTGAGAGGAGGCCAGGATGTGCATCCCCAATGAGCTCCTCCCAGGCCTGATCTCAGGAGGGTTTGTGCCTGACGGCGTCCAGACCCCCAAAGTCACGGGTCAATTTTTGAATTAACTTCACATCAAGTTAATTACAAATTACATAAAATTGTCCACAACAAGGTTTAAGAACTATACTAATTTGAGGAGTCACTTGTAATACCTCGTTACTTGCCCTATTTTAATTATGCTTATCAGTCCTTGCTGATAATTAGCACTGTGTGCAAGGCAAGTACTGGTGTGGTGCCCAGGGAGCAGGCGGAAATCTCACTGATGTTGGGGAGACCAGAGATGTGGTGGCAGCCAGGGGACAGCACCAGTCACACACTGCAGGATGGTCCCAGCAGGGCTGTGGTGGGACAGGCCACATCTCTGCAGCCCCAAGCAGTACGTCACAGGTCCCGCTGGGTCAGCAGGACCCACGGTGGCAGAGGTGGTCTTGAGGGAGAGCAGATGAGACCGGCCACCAGGATGAGGACGTGGCTGTGAGGGGCCCATGGCTTCCTCAGCAGCAGAACACAGCCCTGCTTGCAGGAGCTTGGGGCTGTCTGCGGTCATTCTGGCCAAAATCTGTGGTCTGCAAGCCCAGGAGCTCCCAGCTCACACAGGCCACCAAGGAAGGTGGCGGTGCCTTCAGGAACTGAGAGGTTGGTGTGGAAGTGTGGGGTCTTGTGTATGCACCTCTCGGTTGTGGGCATTGGGTCTCATGTTTTCAATTCTCCCCTCTCAACAGACATGCCGTGAGGCCTGAAAAAGTCTCTCAGAGGGTCTTGGCAATGTAGCAGGAGGGGGGAGACTTCAGCACCAGGTTGCCTTTCCCGAGGGCTTGTCACAGCTTGAAGCTAAATGTCAGGCCGTTCCGTTAGCACCATCTTTTCCTAATTCCTCTGGGTTATGAAAAGGTTTAATGAGAGCAATTTTCTAGAGCTTTTATAGCCTTAAGATCTTGAGACCTTTCAAGCCATCCTCCAGTGTAACAGCTGCTAAGGATGTGCGGGGCAGTCCCTCATTGGAACCCCTTTTGCCTGGGGAAGTGTTTGAAGGTCTCTGTATGTACAAGTGTGAAAGATCTACGTCTGCTATGTCTGTGCCTCTGTGTAACATCTACATGTCTGCTACAGCACACATGCCACTTTGCTGCAGCATGTACTATAGTGATGCAAAACTGAAGCAAACTAATAAACCATTTACCAACCTATTAAACACATTTTAAGGCATGATTTGGCTACCCAACCAGCAAAAAAAAAAAAGATACAAGGAACTACAGCCTGAAACAACTGCCATACACTCACCTAGAATGGCAATATTAAAGTTGAGGTTCTATTAATTTCCAGTGTATGGTTTTATCTTCCTAGGATACATTTTTGCAAGTTTTTATTGTTTATTAGATGTCCCTTTTTACTTAATACTTGCAACATTTAAAGAATACGTTTGAGTAGATTAAACGTAACCTGTTTCCAAAATGCCAACTGTGGCCAGGCTGCAGAAAGATTCCAAACTTATTAGGAAAATTTGTCTGTCCATCCTGCTGGTGCCACACTCCTGCTTCTATAGTTCATGCCATTTAATTTTTCATTAATGGTTTACTGGAAATGCTGTGTTCGTGTGTTGTCTCTACCCGTTAAGTGGACTGCCTTTCAGAACTTTTATATTTCGACATGGGGCAAACATAAATAAAGTCCAAACAGTGTATGAAAAAGATATTCTTCCAAGACTACAGTTTAGAGCTAAAAGCTTTAAAAATTCATATAGGAAAACCAGAGTAGCTCCCCAGGGCAGCTTGCTTTTTTTGTGTGTGTACTAAATGGTGTGATCGTATCAGAAGAATCGCTTTTAAAGTTGGAAGCATTTCCTTTCACGGTACTGTTTAGGATCTAAAATAAAACCTTAAGGGTCTATATGGAGACCTAGAGCTTAGCCTGCAAAGAGGTGATATAAAAGGTACATATATTCATTTAATAGACAGCATAGTTCCTCCTGTCATTCCTAATAATTGACTTCTCATTGTGGGCTACCTGTCTGCTGTTCGTGATCAGGAAAGTATGTATTCATAGCACTTATTGTGCTGTCCTCCTAAACACACAAAAGCAGTTGTTAAAAATAAATTCTTTCAGCATTACGCTCTACAATGCCCTTACACTACCTACAAAGCATGTGATTTTTACTAGTGGGGTTTGTATCTGTTTTAAATAGAAAAGTATTACAAAAAGAAAAAATCTTAAAGCCAGTCTGAGGAAAAAAAAAAAAATCTCGAGTATTATCCTATTATGTCTAATACCAGCAAAAATCAAAATTCTCCAGCGGAGTACAATGACCTGTTGTAACTCGTGTTTTTTCTCTAGCAAGTGAGATTTTGGTTCTGTGCGAGAGTGAGGAGGGAGCTGTCAGCTCCGGCAAAGGCTTTGCGTGGGGAGGGAGAGCAGGAGGGAGGGGGCTGAGACTGGCAGGGGGCTGTTTGCAGGGCCTGGGTGTTTGTAAAGCTTTGCAAGCAAGGCACCAGTTCTGCAGGAAGGAACACTTACTGCTATGTATGGCAGTACGGCACCTCAAAGCGTGCACAGCGTCACTGAAGGATCGCTGCCCCTTGAAGTCTGGAATTTCTGGGTGGAAAAGGGGCTGCCCCCAGCTCCACCCTGGCTCCTCGGTGCTGGGGGTGGGACTGGGTGCTGGCGCCAGGCTTGGGGAGCCCAGTCCTCATGGCATGGTGTGAGTTCTGGCAGAAGGGAATCAAAAAGCGTTGCTTGGGGTGGTCTGTGTGTGGTGGGTGCATCCCAGCATAGGTGCTGGGGATTAGTCATTGCTAATTGTGAATTGGTATCCTACTGCTTAGTTATTTGTATGCATTCGATGGTTTTTAATGCTGCAAAATTACTCCAAGTACACCAGCACCTGTGCTTTGTTTGCAGTGAAATACTGCTTTAGGTTTCTGGATGGCATCTACTCAAGTTTGTAGTCAATAAATACCTGACATACATGAAGGCAAACAAAACAATGTTCTCTGTTCTGTCCTCACAGAAATGAATTATGTGAATACTTATTGTTAACAAACTACAGAAAAATGATAGCTATGTGAGCCATAGTGAAGCAAATGACACAGGCAGAACTGTATTCCCTTGCATTCACTAAAGGTCTCCATCATTGTTACAGGGCTTGACTAGAATATAAATTGATGAATGAGCCACTGTTCTCAACTCAGTCTTATACCATTCCATGCATCAGGCCTTTCTAACTGTTCCTGGATGTAAGGGTGCGCACCCCAGCTGGGACAGGAGCCTCAGCTCCACAGGCATGTTGCCTGCAGCTGCCTGGGTGATTGCACAGCCCTGGCACTCCTGTCTTTGCACATACCTTCAGTTACTTGTAAAAGGCCTAAAAATAAATACCTGCCATTGCCCAAAAGGCTGAAGAACTTTTCTTAGGCATCCAGAGCTCCCCTGGAGGCTGGAGAAGTCCCTTCCTATCCTGGAATGCTCAGCAGCCACTGCCCGCAGCAGCCTTCCTGAACGCTGCTGGTGTGACACCTGGGTAGCCGGGGCTTTCATGCGAATGACAGCAGGAATAGTCCTTGAGATGGACCATCTATTCTGTTCCGATGGCTCCTGAGAATATGCTAATTTGCCAGTTAGTATCTGTGAATACTAACGCACCCTAATCAGCCAGGCTTCTGCTTCTGTCATAACAGCCAAGTTTAGCAAAGGCGAAGATAAAACACTGCTCTATGAGCTGCATCTCAAGAGAACTGCTGCAGTAAATTCAGTTATATGTTCTTGTCCATGTTAAATGCAAATAACCTTCTTAGTGCTGCAGATCTTGATTATAAACTTCTCTTCAGCCAAAAGGAGTCATGACTGTATTTTACTGTCCTGAAATCTGGAATTTGCTACTTGCTTTTTCAAACCTCTTAGTGCCGTGTTTACATCAATAATATCTCCCTTACAGGGCTAAGCACTGGATGCCAAGGATAACAGATCTTGATTATCACTACCAGAGATTTTAACAGCCTTGGCTTATTATAGATGCTGCTCTGCAGTTGGAGATATTCTGGAAAAAAAAATAATCTGTTGAGATCCAAATAATTTTCAAATGCACTACTGTGTTAAGTCCCCATTTGCTTCTGCTGGGACATGACATTTTGCTTCTGAAGTGACTAATAACAGTGCAAACATCAGGGCTTTACTCGGTGATGGAATGCCACACGCATGTGAGCTGCAGTCACTGTGTCCCTTGTTCTGGAGGTCCTTGCTAGCAATGTGCCCAGGGAGGGGATTAATTAGCAAAACGATGGGCACAGGATAAAGAGTGGGATGGGAGAGAGATCCTCTGGGCTCTATCTCTCAGTGCAGTCTTGCTGGGCAATGCTAGTCAATCTCTGGTTACTGACTTCCTGCCCTGGTTTTGTCTGAATTTGTTGTAGGCAGCGGATTTGTTTTTCTGGTATGCAGAATCGCCCAGTTGTGCCACTGGTGCACTGTGTCAGAAAGCTCCTTTTGGGATCCTGGGCCCCTCAGTGCAGTGCTGCAATGCATCTGCCACCATCCTCCATCTGCACCTTGTCTTTGAGCATCTGTGTAGGATGTGGGGCTATTCTCTTAGGTGTGCTGTGCATGCTGCCTTTCCCAAAGCCCTAGTTACAGTTAATCTGCAAGAAAAAAAAACACAAACCCCTAAGCCAAAAAAAGAAAAAGGTGGCAATTAAGTACACAAGGAAAAGCAAACAATAAAATCCAGACTGTAAAGACGGGGTGATGCCTTATCACAGAGTTGCAGCCTGGAGCGGGAAATGGACTGAAATAAATATATGGAAGATAGAGGAGTTGCAGAATGAGGGTAAGAGGAGCTGTGCACAGCCTGGGCTGCTGCTGGAGCTCGGGAGACAAACAAGGGCGAGAGGTGTCAGCTCAGCAGCCACGAATGTGGCCAGCCTCTCCAAACCACTCAGTTCCTACTTGCAGGCAGGTGGAGAGAAGAGCAGAGACCAGGCGTGCTGAGCACATTCATAAATCTGTCCTCTTAGCTGCAGGAAGCAATGCCTCTTCAGCCTCAGTTGCCTCTGTGTGGCAGCATCAGCCCTGCTCTGCTTCTGCACCATTCTCCTTGTTCTGCCTTGGAGGCCAGGCAGTGCTTGTGGGGGTGTCTGTGCGTGTTTAGACTGGTGTGTGGCCAATGTGGCACGTCAGGCAGCCCCAGGCTGAGTCCTGCACACCGGGGGTTCCTCCTGTCCCAGGCAGTGTCTGCTTTCCCTGTGCCTCATGGAGCCATCCTGGGCACGGTCGTTCGGTGCTCACTCAGCCACGGTGCGGCAGCACCGGAGGGGTCCCGGGGATGGGAGCTGTGTCCTGAGCAAGCGTCAGGGCTAAATTAGGTCATTCCTGGATAAAGGCCTTTTCTGACTGAGCAAAATACCTGGGGAGGGAAGTAATGCCGATTCAGTAATGCTAATTCTTGAGCCAGTTTGATCTCTTATATATTTCTTCTGTAATTACTATTAACCTTTCTTACCATGACTCATTGCATGTGTTATCAACAAAATCTAAGTCCCCTGTCACAGTCTGTAGGCTGAAATTGGTCTCAGTGTTTTCCTGCTGGCAATCTGGCTTTGCTGGAGTGCATTTTGTAGGGCTCTGTGTGGGGTCAGGAGCTGCCTGAGCCGCTATGCCCAGCTGCAGCCTCCAGGGGAAGGGGCTTCGGAGGCAGGACTGGGCCAGGAAGGCACTCAGACACTGTCAGATTTGGAGTCAAACAGAATAAAACTGATAGCTTTTAAAATTTCATGGTCGTGTTAATGTACTGAGTCAAGTGTAATTAGATGTAGAGAGACTCAACAGATTCATATAAATACTTTGTAAGAGCCTGTCAATCTTCCAGGAAAATGAGACACCCCCCCCCACACCCCCCCCAAACAAATGAACAAACCTTTACAATCCTCAGCATCACTTCTTTCAAGAGCAGAGATGAGGCTGTGGGAAGGTGTCTGAAGGTCTCATGTGCCCTGGGCTTTAAATGCCAGTGGGCGGCAGATGCTGTGCCTGCCTTTGCCCTGCCTGGCGTTTAGCTTCACCCATGAAGGATTTCTCATGCTTCAAAGCAAGGAAAGCACCTGGTTTTCTTTTTAAACTGTAGCGCAAATGCACATCTGCCCAGGGGACTTGTTTCAGGTGTCAGATTTCTCAAAAATCTCTCTCAGCATTCGTGCTGTCCTGACTTTCAGCAGGACTCAGACTGACACTATCGCTGCAGCAGGGAGTTGGTATTCAGCAACAGTGAAGGAACCCGGTGTTTTGGTATTGCTAGTGCCTTATGTGATGCTATTGGGTTTTCACAGTCAATCTAATAGCAGTATTCAAATAGTTGCTATAGAATGAAAACGTGCCTTATCACAGACAGCAAAGCTTTGACAATGAAAGCATTTCAGAGAATATTTTAGGACAGGAAAAGAATCAATCTGAATCCTATACTTCTCTCATCACATGCCTTGAGCAGTAAAAGGGAGGGAAAGGGATCAGAATTTTTGCTGTGCTCCTCCAACAGCAGCCGCTCTTCAGCAGGGAAACTCAGACAAGATTCTGTGGATCCCAGTAACACAAGCGCTTGTAACAGATGGAAAGTAAAGCCTCTCATCCAGAAATGGACCAAAGAAAAAGCGCCCCTTTGGATGATTAAGAGAACTAACAGTACAAAAAAAAAGTTAACAGTTTTACATGTTGCAGTTACAGCAGTGCCAGTCACCTAGAAGTGTTGAAGCAATTTCTGCATCACAGAATAGCTGCAGGCCCTTGCAGCGTACTTCTGCTTGCCATCAGTGTAAGGGAGGGAGTTTGCACTGCAGTAACCACACCTGGGTATGACAGGGAGAATGAATGTCTAGTAACAGCCTAGCATTTTAGGCACAGTTATATTTGTTACTAGCTGAAAGCTGGTGTTTCTTTACTTAATGACCTGCCTCTTCTGCCTCTCCATATCTCCAAAGGGCGCTTTCAGAAGTTCGGATGTGCTGCCCTGCGTGGGCGCTGCTGAGACCTGGGTGCAGGGAGGCAGGGAGGGAGCAGCATGAAGTGCGCAGGTGCTGTGGTGCAGCACAGCAGCTGGGGTGGCTTCTGCCTCTCTTTGGTGCCTGTCTGGGGAAGTCAATGTTTATGTATAACCTAAAAGAAAAGTCATTCTGCTGGTGTGAGCTATTTGGTAATAAAACAGGGAAAGGCACTGCAGCCAATAAAAGTAAATTAATAACTAGAGACGACAAAAACCCACTCTATTGACTGGCATAAAGCAATCCTTTGCTGAAGGAAGGAAAATGCAAAAGTTTATGAGCAGATAGGTCAAGTCTGAGGGGAATGGGCCATAGTATTTCTGGGATATATGTAACCAGCATCCTTTTTCCCCAAACCTGGGTGGTTTATTACCTCAGTGGCCCAGGCAGAGCTGTAAAGCAGTGTCCTGCTGAGATGAGGGATCAGGTAAAGCAGTTTTGGAGCCCATCGGTCCATGCTTTGAGCTTGTACTGGGGGAGCCTCTGCTTCTCCCATAAATTCCTCATATGCACAAGCAGTGGAGCAGAGGGAGAGCAGGCAGGGAGCAGGGTGCTGGGAGGGTTCAGGAGACAGGAGCCCACTGGGAAGGGACCTGCAGGTCCTGGGTGGGATGGGGTGGGATGAGCACCCTCCAGTGCCCCCTGCTAACTGCTGGTGAGGGGCTGGCTCCCACCTGGCCTTTTGGTTGTACTGCTCGTGCAGCACAAATTGGGATGCTTAATTATTTCAATAGAGGTTAATTATGTTAGTCACTGCAGCAAATCTCCAGTTCATGCCATGTTTCCACTTCATTTAATTCATTACCCCCTGTGAAATTCAGTAGATTCCTGCATAGAATTGCTCATTTAGCTCACATATGTCCCTTTCAACAGCAATCCTCCACACCTACCCCTTCTCTTTCTCTTGGTTTTTGCTCCTCTAAATATTAATGGCTGGAAGTAACAAAGCTAGGGGGCACACGAATGCCTGGGCCAAGGCAGGAGGTAATGGCATTGTCCCAACCTGCTGCCGGACCCTCTGCCAGGGAGGGTGGGCTTGCGGCACGACACTGTGAAATGTAGCTGAGCAGTCAGTAATTCAGAGTCCCAAAGTCATCCCTTTTTCTTTTCGGTTCCTTGCGTAGACTCTGGACTCACAGGTCTATGTCCTCTCCTACCTGCAAATTCGGTGGCTGTGCTGTCCAGGTCTTTGACTACAGGACCCCTTTCTCCCCCTGCCCACCCTGCACGAAGCAGTCCATCATGTGAAAAATTAGCCAGCTGTGCACCCCTTCCAATGAGTCCTCACAGCTTAATGTATTGCTGTAATAATAATAAATGGGAGTGCTAAGAGTTTTGGGTGTTAATTAGTTTTACTGTGCCTTCTATACTTGGCAGAGATATATTTTAATAGCAGGAAGATTAATGCAAAGGCATGCTTTAAAATTGAAATGAATTTCATGCTTTCAAATGAAATTCAAACTCAAAATAATACAGAACAAAAATCTGAAAATAAACACAGATTTTTTTAAATGGCCAAGATGAAATTGCAGTGCAACAGGCACACACTGCTTCTGATAAAAGTGAGCCTCAAAAGCCGAAAAGTGAGCCTTGGGATTACTCTCATCAGCCAGAATTCTTAGCTCTGAGTCAGATAATGCCGGCTGCACATTTAATCCTCCAGCGACAGTCTGAAGACCCACTGACATTGGGAAGGGCATTCAACAAGCTGCATCAGAAAGGCACAAAGTGACTGTGCAATGATTATTCCAGAATTATTGTTAAACTGGTGCACGCTATCATTTGTTCAAGTACATTTATCATTTCCTGTGCTGAGAATCAAATTTAACATCTGACCACTCTAAAAGTGTTCACCGCAAACCTATTTTGGATAAATGAAAAAGGAAAAGTGAAAAGGGCACTGGAAAAGGCATATTTCTCTTTATAAGAGTTGCCAAAGCTGGAGGAACTGAAGGTTACAGCCTGGCTCCTTTCTTCTTTCTTGCTTGCTTTTAATGTTATTTCATTTCTTTGTCGTTGTACCCAATGGGGGTTCGTCATTCCTAAGTTTTTAACCACCCCGTGCCACTGCTTATAGAGTGTTGGTGGCAGTCCTGTGAAGCTCAGCCATGCACAGATTTCCTTGCAGGAACGGCTGTGTGGCATTCACCAGGCTGGGCTCCCTGTAAACACCAGATAACTTAATTTCTCAGCGCAGCAGTTGGTCCTGCCAAGGGGTAAAGAACAAGTTGGCTGGAGCAGTCACTTTCTGCTGGGTCACCCATGCATGTCCTTGTGGTCAGCCCTCCAGGAGGATCTAAAAGAGCTCGTGAGTCAATGCCCTTTCTGACTCTCCTTTTTGTATAGGAAAAGGAAACGAGCACAGGGCAGCTGGGGGGAGAGGGCACTGAGTTGCAGCATCCTCCAGAAAATGGACACGGTGACTTACACGCATGCACACTCCCCCCAAAGGGAGGCTGGGGGGACCAGGACAGGGTTCCCTACCCCAGGAGCCCCAGCTCTGGGAGCGCAGCAGCCCCATAGTAAATCACTTGGAGCTGTGTTTTACCTCTGTTCTCTGACCAGATTGCTAACAGAGTACAACACAAACTCAGCCCAATTGCCTAGTGCTACGTTCCATCCGTCAGCATTGATCTAACTTATTTGTTTGTCTTTTCAGCTGTTAACACGGATGGTTGTTTGCATAACCATGCAAAGCGAACTCTGTTCTTTCAAGAAGCTGTAAGACTAAAGCATAATTGCCTATGCTGCCAGCACCGCCAGGCCCACGTAACCAAAGGTTGCTCTGCCGGCAGCCTGGGCACTGCCAGCGCTGCACGGGGAGCTCCCAGGAGTCTGAAGGGCTTGAGGTGGGAGGCACGAGGCCCATCCTGCAGCGCTTTGCATTTCGGGGCTGGGGCAGCACACGGGGTGGGCAGAAAGCTGCCTGCACCGTTTTGTGTGTGGTTCTCCTCAGCTGCCCGTGTGAGCTTCAGGCAGGCGTGGGCATGAAGCACCAGGATCCTGCTGGGGAGCCTTTGGAAGCAGCCCTTGTTCCTCACTGAGCCCCCCTGGCCTCTTCCTCTGATGCCATTAAATGGCTGGAAATTAGTGCAAATTAATTCTGTCATTGCTAATTATTGATGGGAGGGGTTTGTATGCAGTCATGTAGCCCAAATGTCCAAATCATGTCTGCTGGAACGTGCAAGGGGGCGGTTAGACATTTTCCACCTGTTCAGCTATTTTGCAGCTTGGTGGGATGTTTCCTATTTTCAACTGCAGCTGCGGTTAAAGGACTGAACTTGTAAAGTCAGACATAAGGTAACCAGCAGAGGAAGTCATTTTTTAGATGCAGATCCCTCTGTCTTTGATTTAGTACATGGTAAAGATTTTCTTCAGCATAATGATACTTCTTAGGGTGCATGATAGAAAACTGCAGTTATGGACAGGCACTTGTTCTCAGCTATCCATCTGATCATTAGCATTTTGTGATCATTAACCTTCACAGAATAAATTGCCTGCTTACAAAAAGATATTTCTTTGTTAGTCATTAGCAGATCTTGCTCTGGATAGGGATATGAAAATCGGTCTACAGAGTTTTGCAAAGACGAATGCAAAATATGGGTGATTCTGAAACTGGAGGATGAAAAGAAAATCAGCCACAGGTCAGGCCAGTGGAAATCAAGGAAATTGTTCTTGATTTGGACTTGTATTGAGGCTTAGAGACTTAAAGACATTCATGGGTGTTCCCTTGGGCTAGGAAATGAACAATCTTGTCATCTACAGGTGGAAGGAGTGATGTACTCCATGAGCATCCCAATTAGGGATTTGCATCAGCTGCCGCAAGGCTGGGAGGAAGTTATTGCTGTTTTCAGGTATGGGTCCAGCCTCTCTCCTTTCTTACCTGCTAGTGTTTTTCCTCTGGCCAGGATTTTACAGGTGCTGCTTGAATGTTTTTGGTCCATACACACCTAGAAAATCCCTGCCACTTCTGTTGTCTCACTTCAAATGCTCCGAGAGCATGAACTCAGCCCAGGTGTGTGTCCAGATGTCATCCTTTGCTGGGAGCACGAAGGGGCATGTGAAACACTTCAGTTGTCACAAAATTAGATAGACATTTATTTGGGAATCTCTAGTACACAAAGCACTTTAATAATCATGCTCATCTAAAGGCTACATCAATAGAAAGAGCACTGCCTGTTCCCTATTGAATGCCAGTTAGTGGGGAATGCTGTTATTAACATTTAGCAGGAGCTCCAGGTCACCTTGATATAATCAAGCTAACACACATTTTAATGGCTGTTTAATTAGATTTACCATAGGGAAGATGCCATGTAAGAAGGGTGCATTTCTGTTTTCAGTGCTTGAGATGGTGACTGGATTAAATAACACAGATAGAATGCTGCAAGTAGTAGACAAGATGAATTCATCTCCCCTGTTCGGTACAACTTTTCATTCCGGTTTATATGCATGTGCCTGTTGTTACCCCTCTGCAAGCGCAGGGCTCCCTGAGACGCTGGGCAGCTGCCCGTACAGCCGTGGGACGATGCTGTTTTCAGACTGCAGCAAAACCTAAGGCGTTCCTCGGTGGGTGATTTGCTTTTAGGTGGCCACATCTTTTAGTACCTTGCTGCAAGGCGCTTACTAAATCACTCATAGGGAGTGCACTCCTTGTGCTGATAGCAGGATTGAAACAGGAGGAAGGGAATCTATCTGGTTTCCAGCGGCAATTTCCTAACATTATGGCAAACTGGGTCCTGTATTAGAGAACAAATAGCTCATTTCCATCTTCCATCAATTCTGGTACCTTCAAGAGTCTATGAGAGACACCGAGCAGCATTTTGTAAAACTGCCAGTTGTTCCTTCCTAGAAAATAAAGCATGGAAACATATTGCTATAAAAGATATGACACTTCTCTCAATGGATTTATTAAAAAGACCTCTAGAGTAAAGACTTATAAAATCTGATCAAGTCAGCAGTTCCAGTTGTGTAATTGATATCCATTACTTTCTATTGACTGGTGTGCAGGATTTCATTTTCTGTAGCATCAACAAATTCCTGTTCTGCCTACTACAGAACTACCAGGGGGTTCAGCGGAAAACAAGGTTGATCAGCAAATGCAGAGCATAAATCCCAAGAGAATGCTAAGGCATTTTTCTCAATTGCTTCCCATAAACACACACCTTTATCCTAATCTACGCTATTTCTCAAATTATTGCATTTGCATAGGGTACTTCTACAACTATGCTATGGCTTTGCTGGAAAACAGAGACTGGGTGACAGTTTCTTTACCTGCGTGACACAATTTCTTCTCATCTTCTCCATTTTATGCAAATCTTATCTCTTTTACAGAGGTAGAATATTATAGTAACGATTTCACTGCCACAAAATAGAGAAGAGCTGTCCCACAAAACGCAATGCATCCATTTGCTGCAATGTGAAGCCTCTAGCGAAAAAGCCCTGGGCCCCTGTGAGACAGAGAGCTGGCCCCAGCCATGTGTGCCACCACTTTTGCTTTCGGTCAAAGCAACTCACTTGGTTCAGGGCTGCTGTGTAGCTCAGTCCATCTGTCCCAAGTGTTTGTATGTCACTGGTGTTGCATTTATTTCTGGCGGATGTTGGAGCAGTGGAGAATAACTGAGAGACTGATAGCAACTATCCTAACACTGTCAAATATTTGTAATAAGTAGCTGCATATTCTGGGTCTAAAAGCATATTTTTCTTTCCTCCCTTACCAAACAGTTATTTGTTGCCAATAATCACTCATCTCATGGGAGAAAGTGAGATAAAAGAGTATTGAAAAGGGAGAAACAGCACTGTCTGTGTGGCCTGGAGCCATGGAAAAAGAGAGCAGGGTGCAGCTGTTGGCACGGCTGGAAGATGAGGTTTTCTGGGGCAAGCACCTGCGGGTCCTGGCTGCCAGGATGCCTGTTCCTCTGGGGAGGCCACTGCCTCTGCTCAAGAAGGTTTATTGCAGCTTAAATCTGAAGTCCATACTAAAAAACAGACAGTTCTGATAGGGAGGGTTTTTAAATTGTAATTTTTAGACTTGTTTCTTACGTACTGATGTACGCATTTGCTGCTCAATGAATTAATGCCAGGTGGCAGTGGCCGTGAGGCTCAGACCCTTTGAATCAGGGAGCACAGGGCTATCACACTTTTCCAAAACCTGCTCAGCTGGAAGGGCACCGGAGGATTGTGCACGCTGTCTGCCCCAGGTTGCCTGCATGGCCCTCCCTGCCCAGCCTCCTGGCTGGCTGGCGGAGCGGCTGTGCCTGCTTTCTCCCATCTCTCCTTCCCGAGGTGGTTTTAGGCAAGCCAGTCATTTGTCTCTCTTATTATTTAAAGCTGGTCTATGCTGTTGGCCTCCTGCCCCTTCCTCCTGCAAATCATTTGCTTTTCCAGATGCTTTGTTATAAACTTACACACCACATTATTTCATTTTTTGGTCCTTATCTCACTTTGAGGTAATCCCTCTCCTTCTCATTCCCACTGCCTCAGAAATAAATCCTTATTATGGATTATTATGGATTTGTACCTGGGGAGGAAGAAACTGATTTCCACTCCCAGCCAGTTCTGAACAGATATTTGAAGGTAATTGTTCAGTTCGGGTACATTTCACTTGCCTGAAAACCATAAAAAGTGCTTTTATTAGCTATGTGTTTGAGGTTGGGACTGTGTAGAAAATATTTATGGAGAAGATGTTATTGCAGAAAACTAGAACCTGGACATCAGATTTATGTTTTTATTTCAAGGTGGAGCAAAGGGGAAGGACCCAACATCCACTAAATGGAGAATACGCAGAATTGTTTGACAGAAGTCCACAACACTGAGACCCTAAGGCACTTGGAGTCATGATCCTGTGCCTTTTTATTTGTGTTTGTGCTTTATACTCTTCAGCTGCCAGCTTTGGAGGTAGCAAGGACCCTCACCTGCCCGTTTAGTATCCAGCTGCTGGTAAAATTTTTATGAAAGGTTTTTAATTATGCATGATGAATGACATCTCAGTTACAGAGCTCATCTCATGGGTGTGGTACAGTTGTTTAGTGCCCGATGCTTTGGGTAAATAGGTTCTCTTCACACTGAGCCCTCTTCCCAACACCTGAACTCATCAGTAGGAGACAGGAGACTCTCTTTTGTACAGGTTGTGACATGGACAAGCCCAAAGGCATCCAGCTGAGCAGGCGCTCCTGTTCCAAACCTGAGTAACCCCAAGGTATCCCACGTTCCCTCAGAAGGTGTCATGGGGCAGGTGGGGGCGCCTCCTCTACCCCAGCTCGCTGCCACCAGCCGACCCAAGAGCTGCCTTGTCCCAGTCAGTTCTCCCCAGGCAGGATCTCATGCTCCCCCCTGCCCGTCCCTCTGGGCTCGAAGCTGCCCACAGGCAGCACCATGCAGCGTGCTCTCGGACATAGCCCTGGCTGCATCGAGACCCTGGCTACTAGTCCCTGGGGTGGAGGTATTGCAGACTGTTTCCACTGCGTGAATCTGAGAGAAACTGGGAAAATAAACATCAGATTACAGCGCTGAGTATGAAAGTGGTGGAGGAGCCTGGGCAGCACTGGAAGCCTGCGGCAGCTTTGAGACAAGGCGCTCGAGCTGCCTAAAAACCCTTTCTGTGTCAGTAGCCGCTGGGGACCTGGGAGCCTGGGATGAGAGGCGTAGCATGTGCTTGCATGGTAATTAACTGCTTTGTCTCACATGGATTGATTTCAGAAGTTCACATCTTGTTCAGCGAGTCTTGTTGAACATTTTCTGTTGCTGCCTGATACTGCTTCTCGTATGGGCCTTGAGCAGGAAGGGTAATTAAATAACAGCTGCAGCTGTCAGCGAGCTGTGCGTTTCTGCTGCTCTCACACTGGGTTGGTCTTCAGGCAGTGCATGTGTCCTGGGGCTGATCACTGCAGGCAAACATCGTGCATGACCAAAATGGGGCAAAGGAGATGGAGCAAAGAGAAGGTTTAGTGGTGTTCCGTCCTGAGTTCTCACTCTGCCCTCAGAGTGCCCAAACACTGACACGAATGTAAAGAAGCACTCCCATCCCTACGTCTTTGTCAGACTTTACAAAATGCCAGCACAAGAAGCGCGTTCTCCCATCTGATCTCATCATTGGCAGGCAGATAAAGGCAGGCTCTTCTCAGACTTAATTTTCAGCGCAGCACATATGGTCCATGGATATGTGCCTGCAGGGATGGAGAAGCCCAGATACCAGCTGAGCTTCAGCCCTGATCCAGACTCCGGTGAGTCCATGGGCTAATAGCATACAAGCAGGAAAGCGAGCAAAGAAAAGCAGTTTTCCACCTCCTGCATGCACAGCAGCACAGGGTGCAGCGCCCTGGCCCCAGGCAGCCAGGAGCCATCAGCTTGAGGATGTCCACGTGTGCTGCAGCACTGGTACTGTGGATATGTCCTTGGGCACGTAAAATCCTGTGCAATTGCCTCTGGACCTAAATCATTATGACTTCATGCTGCCCAAAATCTATATAATTTTGTCACTTTCTAATAGCCCATGCAAAAAAAAAGCAAGTACAAGAAAACTGTAAAGATGTTTTAAAGGTAAAGTGAATCCCAATCATACTTTTCTTCCTATAAAGCAGTTTTAGATATAAAGAAGAAGATAGATTAAATTATATTTGACTGACAGATTTAAATTGGGATTCCTTTCCACAGCCTCCACATCCATGCTCTAAATAGGAGACTTGGGATTAGGGCCATTAAATTACTTAGTTTATTGGAAAAATAAAGTATCGGGAACAGATGATGATGAAAAGAGATAAAAACGCAAACTGAAAGAGTGTTAAAAAATGATTAAGCTAAGGTAGCAAATGAAATAGAATAGCACTAAAACTAGACGACACATAAGAAATTCTCTCAAAGTGGCGGTGTTGACGAGTCACTTAGGCTGTTAAAAAACAGAGTTGTGCAGTCAAAGACAGATGAGCTTGATATTGTCAAAGCCTGAAATGTTTTTTTAGCCACTAGCAGAGCTGAAGGCCATGCCCTGAAGCAAGGTGCAATTAAAAGCTGAGAGAAACAAACTGCTTTGGGGTATTATAAGTGTCAAAAGTTGCACGTCTTTTATAATTACACAACACAAAGAAACACTTTGCATGGCCAGACAGCCAGGCAACTCCAGGAAAAGCAACACCCCTTGGCTGGATGGTGATCCTTCAAAAGAGCATGCAGCAGAAACACCCGCACCCACTGCCACCAGGGCTAGAACAGGGTTGGGGGAAATAAAATGCGGGCCACGGATGGAGCTGAACCTGTGGCTGTCCTTGTTGCAGGTGGAAGGCAGTAATATTCTCCTTTCCTTCTTTCCAGCTCCACGCACCAGTCCTAGGGAACACACTCCCAACCACAGGAGTTTGCAAGATTGTTGTTATCAGCCCTAGCCCAGCCTCCCTGCTTAGCAGCGCCAGCACGCTGCCACCAAATCCGAGCAGAGGTATGTTTCTGTCTGCTGGCTCTGAATAACTTCTCTTCACCCTCTCAGTTTTTGCATCTGTATTGCCTCCCTCACTCTTTTCAGTAATTACATACAAGGCCATGGAAAGAGATCAAATTCTGCCATCTCCTTTGAATCCTGGAAACTGCCTCTTTATGGTACCCTTGAGTCTCTTTAAAGGAAACAAATTAAAATGCTGCAGCCCAGATGATTGCAGGTAAAGCCGTACACCAGAGGACCTTGCAGTTTCCAAATAGCCCTCTATATGGCCAGTGAAACATTTCCAGGAGATCGATTTCACATCAGGTCTGGGGAAATTCCACAGCTCTAGCGATGATCCATCACCACCTGCCTGGAGAAGAATGATAAATTCTTCATCTCGTTCTCGAGCATCCGTCGTGATTGCAGGAGCAGCACTGCAAACTGCTTCCCCTGCACATGAAGAAAAGCCAGACTTAGGTCAAGGGAGCAGCTTTCAGATTTTCCTTTCCCTCCTGTCATGATTCATTTGAATCAGGCTGCTCCCCCAGCAACTTGTTTCCCATTGTGCAGTTATAGCTGCGATCTTTGGCATAAATTGTTGCCTGCTTGCTTTTCAGCCTTTGCTTTAGATTAGTTACTATAATGAGTTGCCAATTCTGTAGAATAGCAGCATGCGTCCACTTGTGTGATATTTGTATGTCCTGGCTGACACTTGCAGCTTGGCTTGATGAGCTTCACTGGCCTCAGGAGCAGAATCTCTTTGGGTAACCACAAAACTCAGCTCTGGCCTTGCCCTCCTCCCAGCAGCTGGCTGGCAGCCGCCCGCAGCCCTGGAGACAACTTGGGTAGATGGTGTAAGAAAACATATTCTGTTACATAAAATCACCACTCTGGGTCCTGTTGCCATTGGCAGCCTAAGGGATATTTTGCGTAGATGCTAAAACACATTGTAAATTAGGAAAACAAAATAGAAACCAAACCAAAACACCATATTGTGCTAAGATCATTTCTCTTGATACCAAAAAAAGCTTCTTAGAACGAACCGCTTCATTCATGTTTACCCTTGCTTGGTTTTTATTTGAAGAAACTATTTTCCTTTCTGCTTTCTCACAAATAATATCTTTGTAGCCTTGCACTGTTGCCTGCAGCGGCCAGTCGTCCCGGGCAGACCCCAGCGGGATGCAGCAGCCTAGCACCAGGGAATGCCCTGCATGGGCCCTGGAGAGGAGGAAGCGCCTCGCTCCTAGCTGGGGGCAGGCAAGCCACATGCCAAGTCCATCTTTTCTAATTTTCCTAATTTTTCGCCCCAAGGCACAGAGGGAAGTTTGGTGTTGTGTGCTGGCCACTGAGAAGCAGGAGGTGTGGGTCAGAGCTGCTCCCAGGCTGACCACAGGGGCTTGCTGGCCCTTAAAAAATGCTGAGATCTCTTCAGAGGTTAACAAGAAGCACTTGCAGATATGTTTCTGCCTGTGAAACCCCAGTGTATGGCAGCATCTCAGCTGCTTTGTCTACAGCCATCCCCTTCCCCAGCCGCCCCAGCTGCTGCTGGTGGTCCCGCTGCGGATCCGGGCTTGGGCAGCAAGTGCAGCATGGCCTGGGATGGGAACGGGCTGAACCCACTGCTGATCCCCCAGCACAGGTCTCCTCAGGGAGCAAGGAGCTCTGAAGATAAAGGGCACTGCCTGCTGATAGCTTCTTAATTGGGAGCAGTTGAGGCAAATTATAAAATTAAAAGAAATAGGGTGAGAATACAAATAAAAGCAGTCTCTGAGCTGGAACTGCTTTGCTGTGAATTGAACGCGTCTAAACCTAGTCATGGTTGAGTGGAGCTATTCCGCTCAGCATTGGATTAACTCATCAGTAGAGAGCCCAGAATCTGATTTAATTTGAAAGACTACAAAATTATATTTCTCTGCTGATTTTCCAGGTGGCAGGATTAGATGTGGAGCTTTTAGTTTTCCACTACTTCCTTTTAACTTAATTTGACAGAAATGGCTTTTGGTACAAGACAATATTTGATGGGTGCTGTATCAGGGATAATGAAAATGTCAGACAAATGGCAAGGCGTAATTGGGGAATCTTGCTTTCCTCTATCTGGAAATGCACTGGGTTTGATAAACCACGAAGAACGCATTTCCTGGAAATAAACGCACAAAAACGCATAGACCAAGGAAGTGCTCTGCTCTCATGGGACGTCCGATAAGCCACCCAAACAGCATCTCTGCCTGGGGAGAAAAAAAAAAAAAGTCAAAGAAGAATTGCAGTGACACCTGGCAGATTTGGCACGTACTGAATCCTGAGAATGGGCAGGGCTTTCTATGGGTGGACAGGGGGAAGGAAGGGTGGGAGCTGTGGGGGGCGGCCGCTGCCCTTCCTCCCGGCTTTGCTGAGTAAGGAGCTCCATTTG
The DNA here is from genome assembly GCF_013377495.2 of Cygnus atratus. Lineage (NCBI taxonomy): Eukaryota > Metazoa > Chordata > Aves > Anseriformes > Anatidae > Cygnus > Cygnus atratus. Next base: position 388,526 of record NC_066388.1, read on the forward strand.
GGGCAGTCTGAGCTGGAAATAGGTGCGCTGCAGAGGGTACTGGTGGCGGTGATGGGGCTGGGTGTGAAGGGGAGGACCAGGAGGCTCTTGTCTCTGAAAAGGGAGCAGCTGGGGCAGCAGCAGCTTTGGCTGAGCTCTGTAAAGCTGAGGAAGGAGAAGCGAGTGGTGGCCCTGGAGTAGGCTCCTGCTATTTTCTGTTCCCAAAGACCTCGGGGTTTCTTTGGTCCCTTTGGTTAGTGGCTGCCTGGGTGAAAGCACTGCTCTGAGGGAGGTCCCTAAAGGGGCTGTTTCGGCTGGGTGTATGTGTAGGTCCTGGGGGCTCCCGGGGCTTTTTCTGTTCTCTAGGACATAGGAGGATTTGTAACGTGGCCTCCAAGCTGCAGGAGCTTGGGGAGATCCCTGCCATGGGGTGGACCCACACAGTGCCAGATGCTTTAAGAGCCAGGCTACCTGACTGCTCGTTAGCCTCCTCCCCTTAGTATGCAGTCCCCTGACTGCTAAAATGGTGAATTTCTTTGGTTCAGGTTAACAAGGAAAAGACCCAGGTTAATTGCTTGCTGTGCACAGTTCCTGTAGCTCTCTTCTTGGTCTTACTGCCAGGTCCAAGCAGAATGGTTTGGTTGGGAAATGGTCTGTAAATTAGCAAGCAACTTGCTTCTGAGAGGAAGGTTTCTAACGATTCCCAAAACTGAGATTTTCTCCCCATAAATGCGACTAGGTCTCAGTGTCCCTGATTAGCTTCTTGTGATGAATTCCATCTGCCTGCCTGGGATCAACAAAGACCCCAAAAAAACCCTCTGCACCAGGCACGCAGCCTACCATTTTCATGCTGTGCTTTGTTCATTAAAAGAAATAACAAAACAGGAAGCTCTTCCTTGTTCCAGTCAATTTCTTAGGCTTATTTGCCATGAAATGTCACCTTCTCAAATGAAAGGATGGAATTTATCACAATTAAGGGAGGCTTTGACATGTCCCTTTAAGTGAATTGAGGGTGCTTTTAATCCTGAATCCATGCAGGGTTTTGTTGATGCAACACAATTCCCCTGCAATTTACAATACTCATAAAACATGCACGTTCCTGGAGAGCTGTTGCATAATCTGCATTGCTTCCAGCCGTGCTGGCTGCGGAGCCAGCTAGTCCTTAGCCTGTGGGAGTTAAAGAAGCATGTTTACAATGTGTAAATGTACACACTGACGTAGAGCTGGGCGCAGCTGGCTGCTGGGTATCAATGCAGCATAACTGCTTAGAGGGCACGCGATTACACAGGGCTGTCCCTGAACCAAGCTCCACGCAGCACTCAGCCAGCCACAGGACAAATGCTGAGTGTGTTGGCCCCCCCGTCAGGGAACACGGTGCAGATCAGTGTGCCTGGCTGCTGCTCTGTGCCTGCGCCTCCTCAGCACTCCTGGAGCAACCAGTGGCTGGGGAAGGCTCGGGAGTCGCTTCATTAACTGGGGTACAGCTGGATTGGGGGGCTCCGGGGACTAGCACTGCCCTGCCTGCGGCTGAATCCTGACCGGGGCTGGGACTGGCACTGCCAGGCATTGGGAAATCATTCCCCTGCCTGCTCTTGCTAAGGGCTGCATTAGTTCAGGTATTTGTTTGGCTTTCTGGCTTCCGTGCTGTTTTGGTAGGCGCTTCTCAGAATGGGAAAAGCAAAGCTAGAGTGGAAACAAAGAGAAAATTCCTTGCTCCTGGGTGATTATAAACTCCCTGCTAGCATTAAAGGTAACAAATACAAGCTGAGATAGCAGCCATGCAAGCTGTTCCCTCTGCCTGAAATCTTATTTTTGACTGGTTACCTGTCTGCAGAGTGGCTGGGAGCAACTCCCTTGAATTACTGGAACTGTGCAGGGGCTGGTGCAGGTGCACAGGGACTGCAAAAACCAGGGCTTACTGTTCAGGTTCTTACTGAGCAAACTCACCTCTCCGCTTAATCCTTCCCGGTGCAAAAAAAAATCATAAATCAGATGAATATTTAATGCAGTAAGCTTTTTGTGTATTTGGCTTTCCTTTGCTGAATAGCATTCTATGCTTAGATACAACCAACAGCAGGGACAAAATTTGGGCTGTACCAAAATCTTTATAGTAGCTGCGTGTCTGTTTTCTGTCCAAGAGACGAGCTGCAGAGATTTGGTCAAAGCATCCTTAACCAAGACACCCCCCCAGCAGCCTCTGTTCCCTGGAAGTGCCACGCCGACCTGGGGCGCCCTGGGCGAGGCTGGCAGAGGGGCAGTGGGACGTGCTCGGGGGAGTGGGGCTCCCACGCTGCACCTGCCTCACGATGTGTTTGCTTTTTTATTTGCATGGATATAATATGTACTGTAGGGAAAATTCAAGGGGTTATTAGAAAGGTGTCTGTGTCTCCTGACACAGGAACTCCTGAGCTGGGTGTTATTTGGCTGTGGCGTGAGGCACAGCCGAGGTGAGTCCCTGAAGCTCAGGCATATTCCTCGGCGCCGGGCTCGCTCGTGCAGTCCTGGGAGTGCCGTGGGTGGCTCCGCGATCCAGGCTCCCCAGGCACTGGGGGCTGGCCGGGGGCTCGTGACTAGCCCTGGGCTGGCCCTGCCCTTCCCCTCTGCCAGCTCCTGGTTAGTGGTGTCACAAACCCCAGATCGGTGCCCAAGGTGCAGCAGAAGTCCTTGTCAGTGCCTCTTGCCGGCGGTTGGCGTGGAAGTGCGTTATTTCAGAGCGTGTGCTGTTAGCTGTGTGGGTTGCTCCCGCTGGCTCTGTGATGCTTTTCCTGTGGCGTGCCCGTGTCTCTTTAGCGATTTGAGTTACTTCAGCAAAAGGTTATTGCATGAAACACCACACAAAAATGTGTTGCACTTGCTGTTGCCATAGCACAGCTAGGAAACCCGGAACACTCTGCGGAAGTCGGTGAGTCACTGGGGTGAAGCATTTGTCCCAAATCCCCTTACCCTGGAAACCCTGTGGCATGCACAACCTTTACAAAGCCAGGAGCACTTGCAGGGAGTTCCCAGGACCAGTAATTGTGGCCTGGGTGACCCATGCCCGCCTTGCTCAGCTGTTATCTGGCATAAAGTGATCTGGAAATCTTGAGGGCTACTAGGAGGCCCCGTTTTTTGAATACTTTACAGTAACAGTTCATGGTTAATGGCGGACTCGCTGCCGAGCCAGGCAGGGTCTGCGCCTTGCAAGGTGCTGGGCTCAGCAGCAGCAGGTTTTAATGGACTGAAACTGCTTGGACTAATCTCTGAAGGCAAACTGTTAATCCAGCACTGAGTACACATATCTTAGAGCTTTCTTCCTGAGGGCATTGCTGCATTTTTCAAATACAGACTGTGACTGCAGTGGTGCCTTTACTAGGCAGGCGTACTGGAGCAGAGGAATTTTCCTCACTTCTCAATCCTGCCTGCCTCTTTCTCCCTAGAAAGGGAGCTGAAGGCAGCCACAGAGGGGCCGAGTGGGAATACTGCTTTACCTCCAGGCTTTCCTCTGTATAACCCGTGTATTTCCCTTCACCCTGCTCAGCAGGTGAGTTGCATATGTAGTTGGATTGCTGGCACTCATTAAGAGCCTTTAGGCCCCCACTTGCTGAGTAAGCAGCACAGCTGGGCACGGCGTGCTGGGGCTGGTGCTGAGGTCTCACCCTGGTGCTTGGCATCCTCTGCTCCAGGAGGACTCGTGGGCTGTGTCTCTGTGTGAGGCTGAGTCACACGTCATTGCTGCGAGGGCTGTGGTCTGCATGAAGTCCAGCCTGGAAAACCCTTGTCACAGGACTGGGAAGAAAGGTTTGTTTCTACTCGAACCTAACTCTCGCTATGGTGACACCAACTGAAACAGCACGGTCCCCGGTACCCGAGGTGGGCAGCAGCGAAGCGGCACGCGTCCCCTGGCGCATCCTTGGCGCGGCTCCCACGCTGGGCACAGCGCATGATCTGCAGCAGCGTTGCGCTGCAGAGCCAAGACGTCATTGTGACTGCTGAGGTTAAACTCCATTGGCTTGGAGGCTTCTGCCTTCAGGTGCTGCTGAAGTGCTGCGGCTTCAGGTGCCAGGCTGAAGTCCCAGCAGCGCCAGAACTGTAGGCTTGAGTTACTAGGTTATGCTACGACACTCAGTTTTTAAGCTGTTTTTATTACAACTCAATCAGCACTGCAGCCACAGGAGGGCGGCACAGCCGCAAGCTGTAAAAATGCTTTTACTAGCTTGCCCAAACTGCTGGTTTTGTTAGAAAACAAAACTGCTTAAAGGGAAGAAAGGGGGAGTCCTTAAATGCCTGTCCAGAGTACTCAGTATGCATATACAGGTTGTTTTACGCAGACCACACTTCTAAAAAGTACTGCCAAAACCAGCTGATTACTTTTTCGGCCACAATCTCCAGCTTTTGCTGCGGCATTTGGGTTATTCCGGAAGTTTCACAGTGCTGTCAGGAGTCACCAAGCCCAGCAGTATTGTCAGGAAGGCCCAGGAGAGGAGGGAATTAATTGGTTCTTAAACCTGAAAATGCTCAGCTCCCATTGTGCTAAACAAGTGGCCAGAGCTGCCCCTTTGCCTTGTGCCAGCAGGCAGTACGGAGCAGAGCAGAGCCTTTGGGCACTGCCTGGCAGAGGGGCTACTGCAGGGGCTCTGCAGGTCACACTGAGGTGCTGGGCGGGCACAAAGCTGCAGAAGTGATCGTGCTGTGACCCACCCGTGTTGGCACGTAGAGGATGCAATGCTGTGCTGCTGACCCGTTATTAGGAATTTGGTCTGCAGTTGGGTAAGGGACAGCAGCACATCAGGATCTAATGCTGGATTTAGCATTGATCCCATTCCTGAAACACAAACTGCAGACTCTGACGAGAGGGTGCTGGATAGGTCGAGCTGTAGGTGTTTCCCCCCAGAATTGCAGCAGTGCTGGGGACTGCCGGCAGAATGGAGGAGCCTTTTGGACAGCCCCGAAAGCTCGTGCAGCCAGGAAGCGATGGTGTTCCTGGACTGCTAATCGGTGGACAAATGGTTGCATGCATTAGCACCACAGCTTATAAACAGCAGAGCATCCACAGCTCAGGAGGCTGATCTCTTGTTAAAATATTAAAACTTCCCTACAAGAGCTCTAGAAACCAGAATGGTGAGCCCAGTGCAGAGGTTTATTGCATTATTCCGAGGTGACTACATTTTACTAGCAGAGCAGTCCCTAGCTGCAAACCAGGAGAGGTTTATATCATTTCCTCTCCCTAGCAGGCTGCGTGGGCTGCATTAAAAGTACGACTTCCAGGGAAAAATGTTAATAAGTTTTCAAACCAAGGTTTAGCCCTCTAAATCAGTTTTCAAGTATCAGAGGAAGGTCAAAAAGTCATGAAGTGATCCAACAGAGAACAGAGATCTACTTCATTAGGTAGGCTGAAGGAGCAGGAAAGCCGGGGTGATTGAGGGTCTGTTTCTGGGACCTTGCCATGACCACAGACACTACAGGGGACTTGGGAGACTCTGGCTTATTTTTTGCACAAGAATGGTGTATTATTTTCTGTTTTAAATCTCTTGAGGAGGGGGGAAGGTTTAAATTGCTGCCTGTTTTGGTTACGTCTTTGCAGCAGCTTGAAAAGTAAGTGACATAGAGAAGTGGGTCTCATTTTTGTGGCTGCCCATTGCCCTGCAGTGTAGCAGTCCCGGTAGTGGGCAAAGGCTTGAGGACACTGGCAGAAGGAGCACTTCATGCAAAATGCCCCTGTTTTATGTAAATGGTACAAATGCTATGAGAATGTGTAGTTGCCATTGTGCTCTTCGGCACTCAGTACTCAGCTGATGTTTAACCTGAATTCCTGCTCAGGTAAATGGTATTTTTCCTGTGTAAGGGTAAGTCCAGGCTAGGACAGATTCGGTGGTGTTTTAAACAGCTAAAGATAATTTTGGTTTGCTTAGTCAAAGCTCAGTCAGCAGTGGAGCAAGGGTATTATCTTCAAAGAAGGCTTGTTTGGTTGCTTAGACGAGACTTTCCAGATAAAGATCCCTGGGATGGCTTAGTCATGGGGCTGTGGTCAGGAGGGGAACCAGCCCACACCGGGGCAGTGGCGGCACCCACGGCGCAGCCGGCAAGGGCACTGCGGTGCTCCGGCTGGGGATGGGCTCAGATCTCTTCCGTCCTTCAGAGGGACTCCTCAAGGCTAAACAAAGAGTGGGTGCAAAGCTAAAAGGGAGGTGGCGTTTGGGAGTGGTTAAGTTGCAATCCTTGTTGACTTAGACAAATCCTGAAAACACAAGTACAAACTTGGAATTCCCTCAGAAATGAACTGGGTGTTATTTCGCTAGCTTTCCTCTGGCATTGATGTCCATGGTCTCTTATCTGTAGTTAGTGGGAAGAGATCATGTTGCAAATGTAATTCCTAAAGGATGATTGTTAAGTAATCAGTTTAAAGGCCTGTTTGAACTGTTTCTGAAGGACTCGAATCTGCAGATTGCACAATAGTTGCTGAGAATAGTGATGCAACAGATTAGCATTTTGATCCTTCTGTGTGCTATTTTAGGACAAGTGCTCCTCTCAGTTCTCTAATCGTTTTAAATTTGTAGTAACCAAAACCTATTATGCATAGCTCAAGGCAGAAGAGAGGTTAAAAACAGCCTGCAAACAGGTATTCAACATAATTCAACACTGGGAAGCTATTCAAATATATTTGAACACTTTTTCAAGTTCAAGTACTTTAGGATAGTAAAGCTGCTTTCCCTATTCAGAATGAAGGGTTCTCAAAAGTAGCAGCAAAGCTGCATGACGGTCTCTGACAGCTGACCCCAGATTACCTCTGGGTTTTGTGACAAACCCGGGTGTTCTGTGAGGTCTCTCTGGGTCACCCTGCCCTGTGGTGAGGCTGGTGCGTGGCCCCTGTGCGGTGCCTTGAGGCACAGAGGAACACAGTCCCTCCAGAAGAGGAGGAATCGATTCCTGGCCCCCGTGCCTTGCAGGGGGTCAGGAGAGAGGTGGCAGAGGCAAAGCTTTGGGCCCCCCACCGCCCGCTGCTGTGCGCTGCCACACGGAGCCACTCCACACTGCCAGAGGATTAATGGGCTCTTCATTTAGCTCAATTACTGGGCATTCACCTGATAAGCTGTAAAGAATAGAACACTAACTCTTACAATCAAATATTAAATTACACCTAATTTATTTACTTATGGCAGACTGCAAGCACTGCAATTGAGTGTGCAGAGGTTTGTAACACACGCACGTCTTGGGGTTGATGGGTGTCCTCACAGTGGGGTAGGGGGTCCTGACAGTGCGGCTAATCAGTGCCCAGCAGCTAACGAAGCCTGCTGTGATCCTGCACGAGCTCCGGGGATACATGTCCCAGGGCAGCGTGGTGTGTGCCCGCGCTGGGCAAGGGAGGCTCTGTGGCCTCTCTGGAGCAGAAGAACCCCTCTGCTCCCAGAACCAGAGTGCAACCTGTGTATTCCTGCATCAGCAGTGCAGCTGCCGTGTGCCTGGTAGACAGCGTGTTTTGGAGTTTCACCCTGTTGCATGCTTGCTCTTCTTTATCACACACTTGATTTTTGCAGGGCATGTGTTCTGGATAAACATATGATTGATATGAATTGCTGTGAGAAAAACGTATGGTAAATATATCAAATACTTTTTAAAAGTTCAGCATTATCTGTTAGGAAAAAATATGCATCAGTTCATGTAGGTAGATGCAAACAGGCTGTTAAAATGCCCTAATCTGAGTACTAATTGCTTAGAAGCACCTGGCTTCACGCTGGGCACCTTTCCTCCTAGGGAACAAACTCGCAGTAACATGCTGCATTTCTGCAGCGTGAGCAACCAGGGATGGCTGGCGGTGGGCAGGAACCAGCAGCAAGCAGCAAAGCAGGGAGGGGGCAGTGCAGGGTGTGGAGGCAGGGGGGAGGAAAGTCCTAGAAGAAGTAGGGAGGGTTTATCTGCAATGCAGGTGGTGTGCGTGCAGTTTCCCTGAACTCGAGAGAGGCTGTGTAGGTCTGCAGAGCTCTGGACATGGCTCTGCTGCTTCCTGCTGCAGTTAGGAGGGATTTGAAGAGGCTGGGGCAGCGGTGTGCTCTCTGCAGTGGGGAGTTTGCTTTGGAGAGTGCAAGTGGATTAAGCAATCCTTCCTGCTGGGCCGCATGACCACAAGATGCACACTGAAATTCAGCATCGTGCGGGTCCTGATGCTGAGGCTCCATCCCCTTTGCGGAGGCCTCGTGATCTGTGCACAGGAGCGCAGGGGAGAGGCAGCGCGCGTGGGCTCGTCTGGAGGAGCTGCTCCCCATGTCCCTGGGCTCGGGGCTGCTTTACGCTGGTCACACACCTCATGGCAGGCACAGCTTCTCCAGGTGTATATTAGCAATGGGCTTTTGAGTTCTGCTGCAAGCAGATGTGACACCTTGATTTTATCAGGTTACTTTATCCAACATCTTGTATTTCCATATATTTTTTAAAAAGTGTGCATGATAGACACTGAAATGCTACAGCAAGCAGAAAGTTATCTATATATTTTTGTCTCTAAGGAGTGCCTGTGGTTGTTGGGGGGAGTTAGAGGTAAGGTGGGTCATTATTTTTCTCTCTGATCTGCAGATAATTAGTTTCACAAGGTAGATAATGCTTTATTTGCTTTTGCTTTAAAAAGCTATTTTATGTCTTGGCCAGTTAGCTAGGGAAAACCTGCTTCTTGGCTTTGATAAATCTCTCCAATGTCATAATGCGTTTTTGCATACTTTTTATTGCAGCTAGAATGCACAATATTTAGGGAAGAGGCTTATTGTTAGAATTGGGATAAAAACAGTGTGTGTTTGGCAGCATTTTCAGCAGAATATATTCAAGGTTTTTACCTCTGTACAAAAATCCTTCAACTCGCTTGGCCTTTTTCCATGGACTTCACTCGGGTCAAGATTTTGACATGTCTTTGAATTCTGGGTTTGTACTTGAACTCTCGCAGTCCTCTGCAGTCGTTCTGCAAATGGGCTCAAAAATGACACTCAGGCGATGGCGCGTTGATGTAAATTGGAGCCTCCCAAAAATTCTGGCAGAGGCAGAGGGGCTGATTGCTCACTAGCACATTTGTGAAATGACAAACTGAGTCTTGTACTTTACAGTTGAGAGAGAAAGAGAAAACTGCGTCTAGATTTGAACCTTTTTTTTTTTTTAACCATTCAGACTGGCAGGTGAATTTCGCATAGAAACCCAGTTGGAGAATATGTCCAAGCATAATATGACATTTTTTTTTCCTTTGGATTATACGAGTCGGTTCAAGTTTATGTAGTCTGTGTGTAGCCCCTTGTATACATGGCAATGTCAAAGCAGAAGCATTGCATCCCTCTGCCCTGTGTGGTTTTTGCATCGGAGCTCTGCGAGCTGGTCATGTTAATGTGACTCAGAGCATCACCAGTCTGTATCTGGTGACTCGGAACTGGGAGGAAGTGGGGTTTTCCACGAGTGTGGTGAAAGCCCAAAGGATTACTTGGTTAAGGAGTCCGGACTTGCAGCAGATGCAGGATGTGCCCTGCAAGCTGTGCCATGGGTGCCAATCGGGCATACAGCTCAATGGAAATGAGGTGTTTTTTTCAAGACTGTGTCAGGAAAATATCCCCTATATTAAGATTCTGGTCCTAGTTTAACTTTTACATTTTAGCAAAGATATATGGCAACCATGTCATTTCCTGTTGGTTACAGTAATTTGGAGGCTTTTCTTCTTAAAAACAGCCTTGTACATCACTCCAAAAGGGCCCTGTTGCATCACTTTGCCGCTTGTGAGGCGTTTGTGCTTTGAAATCCCCAGCCAGCCCTTTTCTGTGAAAAGCATACTAACCTACCCATAAACTTCACCACATTACAGCTCTTCACTCACATTTAGAATGCTTTATAGCAGGGTTTTTTCTTGCGCAGCCATAGATGAAATATGCTTCATCTGTGCCTTTTTGTCTGAGCACGCGTCCACCCCGGCGCTGTCAGCCCTGGCACTGAGCTGGCTTTGCTGGGTTGGGCTGCAGAGGAGGCGAGGGCGTTGGCATCGCCCGTCCGGGAGATGCTTTGTGCTTGCTTTGTCCTCAGCTTCCCTCCCATGGCTGCTGATTCCCCCGGGTGCACCCAGGCTGCTGAATCACCTGCTTGCAAAGGAGAGTTTGTACTTGTGGGTGACACAGACGTGAAGTTTAGCTGAACAGTCAATTTTTAACTTGCCCTGTTGCTCAATGGTCCGGAAGGGAAACTTGCCTGGGAGGTGTTGCTGTTGTCTGGAGCACCCTGTCCCTCCGCACAGACACGGCCATGTGAGGTCTGGCCCAGCTCAGCTTGGACTCTGCTCACGCAGTGTGTTTGGTTTCACCAGGTGCCAGCAGGTCACAGTACCTGGTGATTGGGCACTGGGTAACATCTCCTTTTTCTTCTGAACACAGTGGACAGGTTGAGGTGGATTTTGACTCGTTCCAACCCTGTCTTCCCATCACAGGACAGACGCAAGAGCAGTTCTCGAGGGCACTGGACAGGTGGGGACTGGTGTCTAATGGGGTCACGGACCATGGCACTGCCTGCTGCAGCTGAGCTCCCCTTCGCTCTGGGTGGTTTGTTTCCAGTGCCCTACAAGCTGCTTGCTGCCTGTCCCCAGCCTGACCACCCAGCGATGGTGCTAGAAGGCTTCTGCTCATTTTTCTCCCCGCTTTTTGTGGCTTCTCCCCCAGTGCTGCTGTCCGGAGCCGGACTGGGTGTCTCAAGCTGAGGGTGCCCAGCTGCCCCTTGCCCCTGCTCCTGCCTGTGGTGCAGCACTAGAAAAGCCAGATAAAATTAGATATTCGGACGCATGTTCCTCAGGATGCTGGGGCAGGGGGACACCCAGTACAGCCAGTTTGACTCACAGAGAAGAATTAATGGAAACGCCCGGCTCCTGGAGGGAGGAAATACCTTGAACAGGCCTTTTCCTCTTTTTGTTACGTGGGGCAGGCTGACAATGGGCTCTGTGTCTGGCAGGAGCATTTCTGAGCTGTCTCATGAATGCAGCACACACGCTCAGACAGACACAGAGTCTGCAGCACCGAGCGCTCAGGAAGGGCCCGGCACAATGCGGACGACCCACCCTCATGCACCTACCCTGCGGGGATCGTGCCGGGCTCGCAGAGCAACGCAAGCCTCTGCTTGGGCACAGCCATCCACCGCGGTCAGAGCAGCCCCAAGAGCACCTGGGCGGCTGCGAGCACCGGGCTGGGGCGCGTTGTGCAGCCTTGGTCAACAGCAGCGGGGAAAGCAGCACCGTTAATGTGAGCGGCCAGCATGCAGCATCGGGCTGTTTGTACTTCAGGCTCACTGACAAATGTTTCATAACAATCAATTGCAATTTATACCCAGCTCACTGCACGATGCACTGCTGTTCATGAAGTACAAGCCTGCCAAAACAGAATGCAGGCTGAGGCCAAGGAAAACTGCCTTTTTCAACTGTAAAATCAAATAAACATGTAACTCTTTGGTAAGTGACCTTCGCTTATCAGAAAAGCTTTATAAGGTGAACTTTATATATTACTTGTGTTGATAATTTAAATGTAAGGAGGCAAGAGGAACTATAAACTCCGTATGTCACAGGGCCTTATCAATCACGTTATGCAAATGTTTGGAGCAGGAATGTCTGGGCAATAGTAGCATGTGCCACCAGCAAATGCTTTAATTCGTGTTGCTTTGTCTGCCGCAGTGATGACTTCCTTCAGATTCTCCTTCACAAGAAAAGAGAATTTCAGCCGATGATGCATCACGGTGCCCCTGGCTGCTGGTGCTGCTGGGCCGGGTGTGGGTGTCAGGTGTGGGGGAGGCCGGTGCAGGAGCCCTCTGGATGCCATGCGCAGGGGCTGCCTCTGGCCAGGGGACGTGAGAGCTCTGCAAGCTTCTCTGGACAGGTTCTAGATGTGTGGTTGAGTTGTACAGCATGTGGTGATAAACGTGGGGGCCACAGGTCCTGGTGGTGGACAGTAACATCAGAAAGTCCAGACAAGGCTTCGACGCACCCCGCTGCCCCGCAGAGGTTGCTTTGCATTTCCTGCAGTGCCGGCTTCTCCTGCTGCTGGTCCCCCCTACCCAAACGCCCGGGATGTTGAAGCAGTTCAGTCCTGCCCTCTGCACTCGCAGCTCTTTCAGTGTGGGGATGCGTGGTTTGGGTACTGGGGCTGAGCAACGGGTGAGACCGCGATAGCCCTGCCGCTGTGCCTGGCACAGCAGGTGCGTTACGGAAGGTTCGAGTGTCCAGGACTGGGACAGGGAGGCAAGCACAGGCTGAGCAGCAGCGCAGAGAAATAGAAAGCAGTAGCATGGTGGAAAGACAATTTGGTACACACTGTGGGCTTTTTAGAGTCTCCTCTTGCAGCAGGGATGTCTGGGCCCCTCCGTCGCAGTGTACGCCATAACCCAAAGGCAGCTGGATGCTGGTGGCTGCGTCACCCCTCGGGGTTTCTGTTTGGAGTGCTCACTGGACGAGGAATGGCTTTGATGGGAAAACCTCCTGGAGTGGGAGGAAAGAAAGCGCATCACAAAGCCCGGGGGTGGCTGGAGTGAGGTCAGCAGGCCCGGTTTGGCCTTTTTTGGAAACAGCCGATGTGAAATGCCCGTCAGAAAGGTCTGGATCCACCACGAAGCAGGACGGGTCCCAGCGCTCTCCGCTCTTCCCGGGGACGGGGATGGTTGCATGTCACCTCCACTGCCCCACGGGTCTCGGTGGACACGGCTGGGTGGGACGGTGCTGCTGGGGCCCTGCCGCAGCCCTCCCAGCCCCGGACCTCCAGCGCACACCCCAGGCTGCAGTCGTTCCTGCGTGGGGCCGGGGCCATGGGGGGCTGGGGGTGCTTCACTTCCAGACGTGGTGCTCCTGGGGAACTGCTGGATCCGCTTCACCACACTGTAAATAATTACAGTTATCCACTCACTTAAGTAATTTAAAGGATTATTTCTAGTCTCCCTGATTTATAGGCAATTTGGAGTTTTAAGTGTAGGCAAAAAACAAAACTGAAGCTGGTCTATCAGTCCTCTGAACTCTTAACTTTGTTGTTTTGAACAGTCATGGGAACATTTTTTTCTTAAGTAGGAGGTTATTATAGGACACTTATTAATAACTAGTCTTGGCTATTTTTAAGTATTTTCAACATACTCTATCATGATAGTACAGCAGAAAGACTAAGTTTAATTCTTCTGCCCCGGTGCTCATAACTCACTTCTGTTTGTTTTGGCTCATTGGGACCGAAGTCCTAACGCTGCTTTGCAGGAATAGCGAGAGCCTGAGGACTGTACCACTTGCTGTTGTTTGGAGCTGCTCATTTTCTAAGAAAAATGAGCATAGAGCATTCTCCTCATAGAGGAGAAACTAACAGCTGAGTTTGATTTACAATTAAATTTCATCAGGTTTTTCTGGAAATGCCAGAGTCAGCATAGCACAGCTGTGGGTAAAACTCCAGTACTGCTGAACTGGATGGCAGAACTTCAGGGAAAACAAATGTTGTTGCAGACTAAGAACAGAGCCTGCAAATTGGAATTCTTGGTAATTAAGGAGAAGTGTAAGCAGTCTGCTCTTAAAACAGGATCTGTGTGAAATGACCAAAAGAGGATAAACCCACTCCTCCAGGAGAATTGAGCATTTCAGACAAGAGAAATTATATTTACAGTATAATTTATTAAATTTCAGATTGCCATATGCAATAAATTATAGTCAATATAATGATAGCATTGTCATAAAATATTACCATGAAGTACTTGTCTAATATCTAATGTAATTTATACAAATAAGAACGGTAATTATGATGTTTAGAAATTCAGTGTTAATGGGAAGTGAGCAAAATATTAAAGAACTTCACAGTAAATTCAGGGAAATATGTCATTATTATTGCTTTTGTGCAACAATTTATAATGCACGCATACTGCATGAGAAAGAAAAGGTACAGTCGCGTAGTGTCTCTAGAGCAAATGCATTCCCTGAAGGCTGAACTTATTGCACCCATACGGTGCACTTCAAAGCATTTTAACAAATGCAGAATGATAAATGATCAGTAGCTGATCAACCTCTAGACTCTCCATTCTAGCAGACAACAGCGAGGCTTAGAAAGGTTTCAAACTTTAGGTAACAAGTTCAGGAAGGCAAAGCAAACGCATGAAGTCAGTAAATGCTCAGTCTGTGAGCAGCACCCGCCGTGCGGTGCTGCGGGCTGGCTGGGGTGTGCTGGCCCCCTCCGGGCACTGGCCCCAGGCTGCGGCGCTGCCGCGGGCAGTCCCGCTCCCATCCGCCGTCTCCCAGCACCGTGCGTCCCTCCAGGAGCTCACAGGGCAGCACAGCGTGCCGCCTGCGGCAGGAGGTGGCGATCAGTCTCGTCCCGAAACGTTCTCCTCCATTGCCGTTCCCTTCGCCAGCTCAGTGGACTTTGATGGAGTATTTCCGAAATTTCAGGAACTGGAGGAGCTTGTCTTTTCGCCTCTGCTTTAGTGCCATTAGTGCTCTTGTTTTCTCCTCCACGTCCTGGTCGGTGGCGAGGATGATCTTGGCTCTTTCCTCTGCCTTCTTGTCTCCGGAGTGTTTGAAGAGTTTCTGGAGCGACTCTTCGTCGATGCTCTCAAAGATATTGGCCACGGCTTTCTTGCGCAGGGCTGTGTCGAAGCGGTAGCCATGGACCGAGGGGCTCACTCTCAGGGATGTGGACATGGCTGAGGTTGTGTTGCTTCTCCTTGCTTTCATCTATGTCGGATGCTCTGGGGTTTGCCTTCTGGGTCTGATCAGAGGGATCTGTGTGGTATCTGTGCTGAAGACTGCTATTTAAAGGCAGGCTGAGAAAAAGCCGGAGAGCTCAAGTTACAGTGATGAGGTCACGCTGATGTCAACACTGAATAGTCATAGGCAAGTTAACATTTAAGTTGCCAACTTTCCTCTGTTGTGCAGCCAACTGTAAAAATTTGCTGTGATTCTGCTGTGAGTTTTTCTTCGACCTGGTGCAGAAGGGGATTCGTGCAACTTCCAGCACCGTTGTGTCGTTGTGCACCGTTGTACAGTTCAAGCTGCACTTGTGGCCTTCCGTTGTGCTCAGAAAAGCTCTGCACTCAGAAAACCTTGCCTGCTGCAACAGGCTCTTGCACCTAATAAAAAGTTAATATTAAGAACTATTGCAATACTAACAAGAGGTTAGCTGTGAGCCTGTGCCTGCAGATGTCTACTTGTCTGTATCCCAGCCAGACAGAAGGACAAGGCAGCAAAACCTGCTCAGGTCTACATATGGGATGCTTTCTACTGCTTTCCATAGGGTACAGGTCATGTTTAGTAAGCTGTATTTTCAAAGCGGTAAGCAGTTCAGCAAAGGCAGCTAATCCATAAAGTCTTCTGCAGTGACTTTCCCGGGATGTTACAACCTGGAGCTGCCCAATTTACACGTAGTGGGGCAGCAGGTGGCATCTCTCTGCCCCACGGTGCACATTGTGCCGCAGCAACAGCAGCAAGAGGTTTGTTGCTGTGCTCCTGCCTCCAGCTCATCACTGGAAATTAAAGAATTCAATTTCTCTGCTCCAAAGGAGTTTGTGTTTTCCACCTCTGCATCCCCAAGCCCTAGGGATGCCAACCCCCCTCTCAACAGGATGAGACTGGGTACGGCAGGCTGCGAAGAGCCAGCTCTGATGGCTGGAGTGTACTGCCAAGGTTAGAAATCTAACCTTACAAAGACCTGCACCCCACTAAACCTGGCCAGGAATGACAGTGGGTTCAAAGGTTGCTCAAGGCCAAGGATCCAGAGATAAGTGTATTTTGGTTAATGGCTTAAAAGTGGCCGGATGCTGCAGAGGCACTGTTTAGAAAATCAGTTGCTTGTGTACCAGCTGTGTTGATGATTCCCCATTACTCATTCCCACTCAAGAAGGCCACAAACAGGCTTTGTCTCCATGACTGTCCACTACTTAGGGGGGTTCCCTTGTTTATGTGAGAGCCGTGGAGGTGATAGATGATTGCAGCAAGGAGCAGAGCTGCAGTGACATTGCCTGGTTGCTTGTCACTCCATACTCTAACACTTCTGTTCCTTTTGGCAGAAGGCAGGAATATGTCCCTGCACAGCCCTGCAGAAACCCTCTCCTGGCTCTAGCCAGGGAAAAGCCCACAAAGTCCATGTGCTAGGCATTTGTGCAGGCATAGAATAATAATAATAATAATAATAATAAAGTAATTGTGAACTGTATTGCTTACTAGACAATACAGCAGGCCAGGCTGCTGCTTGGGCAGCAAAACAATTGGTAGTCACCAGCTCCATGCACTTAGATAACAACTGAACCTCTGCACTTCCTGCTGGTGGGGCTCGCCGTGCTTTTTATCTTTAGGAGAGGGAGTGGATTGCATTTAACTGCTTGACCACTTTCCTATCTGTGACTTAGGAATCGTAAATAGAGCCGGGCACACCCTGGCGCAGCCCTGCACGCTCCATTCAGCCGCATCCTGCTGGGGGACGGGCTTTTCCTGCGGCCAGGCGCTGCTCGGTGCCATTGTTACCTGCGTGAGCTCTCGCTGCACGTGCCTGGGATTTTTTCCACCAGTTCTGCATCACCACCATTGTATGGCTTGCTTTTTAGAATTTTCCTAAGTTTCTTTTGTATGTGCTAGCTATTACATGATTCGGCATATAAACAGATACCTTTACAAAACCTCTTAATTCTCCTCCTGCCAGAAAAACTTAAAAGCCTCTTACTTTACTGTAGCCTTGCTGAATTTGAGAGCATTACACATCAGCTGATGCTTGCTCAACATTTGCAGGGTAAATCTGCCCTGAAAATAGGATCTTTTTGATGTGGCTGGCTTCTGGGCCTCGGCCTATGGAAGAGCTCCGTGTTTTATCGATGGCTTGCTAAAAAGAAATACAAGAGGAGGGAGCAGTAGAGAGAAGGAAGATGCGTGTTGATTTCCTCACCTGCTCAGATGCAAAGTGCTGCCTGAAGTACTGTGTGAAGGGAAAACCTGCCTGTAAAAATGTCCAGCTGAAATGCTAAACATTACTTGCTTCACTGAACAGAGAAGTACACTTGCAACGTACTTAGGACAAAAAAACAGCACCAGGAGATCCGTGGTGATCTCGTAGATGTAGAAAACAAACCTTCCTTCTGCAAAGCACGATTTCCCGTAGTTGAAAAGAGGAGCTGAGGCATGTTAACATATGCCTACTTTTTACTGCTTTTACTGCACATGGAATCGTTCTGCAGGTATTTGCAGAGATATGGCTGATAGAATAAATTAGCAATATTTGTGGCAGATACAAGCTCAGAAAAGTATCTGCCATGGAAACCGAGAATAAAACTGATGCTTTAAGAGTAAGACATCAAAAAGCTGCCAAGATGAAGAATGTGGTTTTTTTGTGAGCTCATCTTGCATTGAGCAGTAACAAATGCCTTTGCCCCTTCAAGCTTCTCTTCCCACTTCGCATAAATTTAGTTGTGTTCAACTCTGACTGAGAGATGAAGCATACCTCGTCTGTTTTTTCCACTATTTTTTATATCATTCTTTTAATATTGCCTTCCCAGTAATGCCTAGGAGGAATTATTCATGTGTTGGGCTGGAGTGAAACTTCAGACAGGATGCGATTTCTATCACAGCTCTCCTGCTATTATTTTATAATTGCTTCATGAATGTAAATGCTCTGTTTCACACATTAATGGGAGGATTAATTCCAACCCACTATTCTGTCTCTGCAGAACAGCTTAGCCACATCCCTAACTGCGCTCTGCTTTTTGGGAGATGACGTACTTGGAGGGTTCCTGCCATGGGGCTCTTCTGTGGGAGGAACAGCCTTGTCTGAGCTTGGGAGTCCTCCCACGGCAATTTTGAAGTGGAGGCACCTATTTTCTATAGGTTAAACCAACCTTCTGGGCCTAGAAATCAGAGCAAGCAATCACTGGAGGGAAAGACTTGGAGTGGGCGGCTTGGAGGCCACATCTCCCACCCAGGGCATCTGCCTGGGGGGCATCGACAGCAAGGGGCTGCTGCAGGAGTCCCGTGGTGCCCCCCATGGTGCTGCGGGAGGGGCAGGGCAGCCCCGACCTCTGTTCTCTGCTCTGCCAACCAAGAGCCCTGCGCTGGGTCCTGGGTCCCTCGGTCCCTGGCGAAGCCGGGGAGGTGGCAGCTGGGAGCCGTGGGTGCCTTCACCCCTGCAAACTCTTGCAGAGAACTTGGTCTGCATTGGTGTAGCAGTCCAAAATCCCTCCAAACAAGGCAATCTGGGATGCATTTTGTGAAGGCATGTTTTGCATAGCTTTCCTTTCGCTAGCTTGCCTAAGCCCGCACAGCTTGTAATATCGCCTCGGTATTGAAAGATGCGGCAGCCCCAACGAACATTGGTGCTACAGAGGCCTCACCAAGCAAAATATTGATGTTATTCCATAGAAGAGATTTTTCAAAGCAGGCTTCCAAGATCCCTGTTTGGCTGCCTGTTCTTTAGGATGCTGTTGTCCAAACTCCTGCATGAGAGGCAGGAACTTCTGAATATGGGCTGGGTGATTTTCATTGCGCTGGGACTCGGGGGAAAGCAGCAAATAGCAGAGGACAGGACACCACCACTGGCTGACATTGTGCTCTGTGCTGCCAGCAGGAATACAAACAGCTGTTAATTCTGGCAATCAGGGTGAAATAAGGAACCAGACCTGTGTGACAGCTCAAACACGGAAGCAGGAGCATGCAATCAGTGCTCAACTGCACCGAATGTTATCAGATTCTTTAGCCATAAAACTTAGCTGTAAAAGATTGGGGAAAAAAAAAAAAGGGGGGGGGGGGGGTCAGCCAATCTATCCTGGAAAATGGAGTTCTTGGTTTTTCAGACCAGCTGCCTTTTAAAATACCAGTGAACTGTTAAACGGTATTGCTTTTCTCATAAAGAAACAAGGATTAACTGCTCTAATCTTTGTTTGGCAAAGTCATATCTTAAATATTCAGAAACTGAGCATGTAGAAGGGCTTTTAGAAGGCTTTGGGACAGGAGAGGGATGTGAAATTATTGCCTTGAAAACACGTGTGTCTTTAGCTCATGGCCAGAGCATGCTTGGCTTACAAGGAGCTCCCTTCTCCTGGCACTTTTCTGCCTGTGCCAAATTGCTTTTCCCAGAATCCTGGGAGCCGGGCAGAGGAAACCTGAAATATTTCCCGGTGGTGAGAAGGGGACTCGGGGCTCTCCATCAGCTCATGGCCGGTAGCAGCCAAGGGCTGGGCTGTGTCTGACCGGGGGCTGGTGCAGCAGAACGGGGGCAGCGGCCGTGCCACGTGCAGTGCTGGGGGTGGCTGCCCCAGGGCTGTGCCCAGCCCCCTGCCCGCATCCCTCTTCTGCTGGTGCGGAGCAAGCACCACGGCTTGCTGAACAGAGGTGCAATGCTGCACGTGCCTCTCGGCCACACTTGTCCTGTCTGAACAGGGACTGAAGGCTCTGGACGCTGGTCAGAACTGAATGGTTTGCAACAAACGTCCCATTCGTGGGAACTGTGTTTCTGGGTGTGTTGAACCAGGGAAGGGCAGCCCTGCAGCTTAACAAAAGGGTATTGAGTTTCTCTTTGAAAACACAAGAGGTGCCTTTCAGTGCATTCAATGGAAAAATCTGAGAATTTGAAAATGTCCAAGAACTTCAGGCCATTTTCCCCATCATTTCCCAAACATGTTTCCCATCCTTTCCCTCACTGTATTTGTTTGACCTCTGAGTCACTTTCAGCCCTGTTCGTGCAGGTTGGAGAATCCTTGCCCTTCTTAGGAGTGGTAAATACAGCTCTTGACATGTTTGCTCTTGGCTGGGAAATGCATTTGGAGATGGAGTGCTCCACAGCACAGAAACAGCTGTGGGATGGCTGGAGGTCAAAGAGGAACCAGTTCATCGTGTTCCTCCTGGAATCCAGATTCCTGGGAATCTGTCAGACATCCAGGTCGCATGAATGGCAGTGCCTGGCCCAGCTTCCCAACCTCCTCTACCTACTGCCACTTGCAATCTTGACTAATGCGGCCCTTTGCTCTACAGCACAGGCTCCACTTGTTGGTTTTGTTGGTGGTAGTATTGCTTCATTTTGTTTTGTTTTCCTGTAGTTGTTGTTTCTTTAATAGAGCTTCTGGGAACATTTGTCCCCAGATCTCAGAGCAGTACTCTGTGCTCCTTGCTCATAAAAACTGAGAAATACACTTAACCGTGCGTGTTTCCAGTGACCTGACTTGTGGTGTCAGGTTTAGATGTGCAGTACAACGTGATGCTTTTGAACAGCAGATGTGCTACAGCTCAGTTGCTGGAAAGTAAAGAAATGTCTCAGCTTAGTTCAAGATATTTGTGCTCACACAACTGTCTAAAATATATGCCACTCTGGCAGAGCTGCTTGTCCAGCGTGCAGGGTCAGGCCCTTGCCAGAGCACGGGGGCTTGTCCCTGTGACAGCAGAGCTGGCCCTATGGCTGCTGTGAAGGGCATCTCTTTAGTTCTCCAGCCATTTTAAGGACAGCTGAAAAATTAAAGAAAACAGGAAATTTGCATGGTTTCGATGCGGTAAGAGGAGTTGGTAAGAGGTGCCGGGGCTGCGGAGTGAGAGCCTAGCCCTGCCTTGGGGAGGCTGCTGCAGTGGCTGCAGCACCCGTGCCCCTGCGGGCCAGTCCGCTGCTGGTCCTGGCACCCAGGGGTGCTGGCCGGGCATGCTGGAGCCGGGAGGGTGCTGCCTTGAGGGGGGAGCAGCTCTGCCAGCTGCCTCCAAACGCTGCTGCCCAGCCACGGGAGCCGATCGCCACGCTGCGCAGAGAGACCATATAAGAGTAAAGTTTGTGGTATTACTGATAATGAATGTCTCCTCATTTCTCATAAATTCTCTGCTAAATGTATGATCACTGAGTTAATAATGCAGTGCAGGACATAATGAATAGCCAGTTACAGTAAGTAAATCATGGCTGCTAAGGAACAGAAACAGAAACTTCTGGCAGTTCTAAAAGCCTGCACGCTTTTAAAGAAGTTGTACATTCAACAAAGTGACTTCTGGAGAAAAAGGCTTGCTCCTTTGGGGATTTGGAGGTGGTGGGGATGGGAAGGCTGTGTAAGGAGGCCGTGGGTGGGTTCTTCCCTGCTTGAGGTTTCCCGAAACCATCGTTCAAGGTGAAACTCCAGCCAGGGTTCCCCCCGCAGCCGGGCTGCTCCCTGCGATGGTGCTGGGCACGGGCAGTGCCTATCCGCCAGCTTGGCAGAGCGGCTCACAAAGTCCTGCTGTTTCGTGGGAGTCGGGGAAAGTATTTTAACGTGCTGACTTCAACATCTTCCTCCCGGGTCAGCAAGGCTGAGCACGGTAATGAAAGTTTAGACTTCCAAGCACGAACAAACTTTTCTTCTTTCTCTGCAGTTTCCTGTTTGATCTTCCTGAAGGTCCTGACTACCCCTCGCTGGAGAAGGGCGACGGCAGCACCGTCTCCAGCTGTCAGACAGCTCATTGTCTGCTGCCCAGGGACGGGCTCGCGGGAAATCCTGCCGGGGGGCTTGGGCGCGGGGCTGCCTGGGTCACTGCCGCAGCCCAGCCCACGTCTGACAGTACCAGACACACGTACCGGGTCTCAAGTGCCCCCTTCGTCGGGGCTGTAATTGCTGCCGAGCTGCTTCCGCAGCAAGAGGTGGCAGGCAGGATGCATGCCTTTGTGCTGCGCCGGCTTCTGGGGACCGCGGTGCCGCCCCGCCGTTCCTGGAGCCACGCAGGCGGCAGCCCAGGGCTGCACACAGGGATTTGGTATCTTTGGTACCTGGTCAGGGCTGAGACGGCCCAGACGAGCTCCCAGCCGTAGCCCGCCTGCCCCGAAGGTTTGGGACTGGTTGCATGCTGGACGCTGCAGAGGAAACCGAGGTGATGTCCGTGCAGTTGTGTGGCACAGTGAGCAGCTGAGGGCATGGGCCACGCACGGCGGCACTCTGCCAGAAGCTGACTGCAGTCATGGTGCGATGGAGACAGTTGATTAAAATAGCAAGGCCCCCTCCCTCCAAAATGTGATTTTGATCTGCATGTGCAGCTTATTTACCTGGTTTGAGTGAAGTGCTGTGCAGCAGTAAGGCTATGTCCCAGCTCTGGAGCGTGGGCAGATACCGACTGCTGCCAGTTTTGGGGCAGCTCTCAGTTCTGACCTGGAAAATACAACGCTGATTTGTGGGGAACAGCCCCAGAGCCGTTCCTGTGGTGAGGACCCTGGCAGGGGGCACCTTGCTGCCTGCTGCTGCATGCCCAGGAGGGCAGTTTGTGAGCAGCAAACCAGCAAATTCAGGTTTTGGCTCCTTAATCTTGCAGCAATGCAAAAGCAGCACGTGGCAGAGGGAGCTCCCGTCGGGGCTGTGGTTCGGGGAACAGCAGCGGGTGTTTGGTTGCAGCATACTGGCGAGGCTTGGGGAACACTCGGCTGAGTAATGCTGAGTGAAGAAAACTCATCAGAGCTGAGGAAAACACCCAGCCTGAGCACTATGGGGATTTATCAGGAAATCAACGGGTATGTAAAGTGTGTGGGAGATTAGCTTGAAATTATGGTGTTATCAGCTTTGTATTTCATTCCTCCAGTAATAAAAGAGTTCCTCAGAGAAAACAGATGGTGTTTGCCTCCCCGTCACCCTCTCTTGTGGCCTGACAGTTTTCACTCCATAGCTGCTAGAAAAGCAATATCTGCATCCCTCCTCCCATCACTGCTGCCATTTCGGGGCGCGCTGCAGCCTGAATCCCCCAGCCCCTGCCTTCCCTGGGGCTGCCGGCAGCAAGAGAGCAGGTGTCCGCATCGGACGGGCTGGCGGGGGGTGCACGCCCGCTTTGGGGGCTGTTTCTGGCCCTGCTGCAGGACCCTGGGGCTGGCCGTGCCCTGGGCCGGGACCCCCGCAGTGGCTGGGACCGGGCTGTTCCCAGGAGCGCGGCCACAGTGCCGGGGTCACAGCGTCACACACTGAACTCGTGCCAGCTGTTGTTTTCCCCAGCACACTGCAGTCCATAACACGTCAGCTCCCACTCAGAAAAGCAATAGTGGGGCTATAAAGCGTATCTCCGGCACGAGGGTGAGGCGGGCAGTTTCGGGCGCCGGGCCGGCCGGCGGTGCCAGCCTGAAGTCCGAGGGGCAGAGCGCGGGCAGGGAGGGTGCCCCGTGCCCCGGGAGGACGCCCCGTGCCTGCAGCGGGGCCGGGCTCAGCCGGCTGCAGCCTGCTGCGTCCCGCCTGCCCCCGTGGGGAATGCACCCAGGCTTCCCGGGCAGCAGCACGGGGCGCGCCTGCGCTCAGGCATGGTTAGCTCCTGCCATGATGCTTTCGAGAAGTTTCCCAACAGTGACTTTGCCTAATTATTGTAATCTAAGTGACTGATGCCTTGTTTACAAGGAAGCCTTGTCTTTGTTCTAGAGATCTGCCCTTGAATCCTTGTCAAGTGTCAGTTCTGGTTTATGGATATTTTTGTCTGTCTACATTGGTTTATTTATGCACACAGTTCAAGCACAAAAGAATAGTTTTAGAGTTGTGAGTTTATTTCAGCCATGTCAGAGGGGAGAAAAGGGGACAAGGATGATGCTGTGTGTGTATATATAGGCATGGTAAAAAGAGCTTTGCAGCCCCCTGACAGAAGCGTGACTGAGCAGCAACTGCTAACCGTGCGCATGAGCCGAGACGCCTCCCACTCAGGTTGTGATCTGCTGTGGGTTCAGTATCAACGTGTTTTGCAATTTGTGCCCTGAAGTCATCAGCATCTGCCTGGGAGAAGCAAATCGGGTTAGCATATGTCTTTATAGCTACCTTCAGAAGAGAAATCTGCCTGTTGCCAGTGTCTGGCTGAGGCCCATTTAGCCAAAAGGGAGCAGGCACCGTTGTCAGTGCCCCTCCAGCCTGGGTAAGACATCTGGGAAGAGAGAGCCCTCCAAGCTGTGTCTTAGGGCTTGTAAGCCTGGCTGCTTAACTACAGCTCTTTGTGTAGGTCATGCTTCATATTTAACAGGTCAAATTGTACATACACTGCAGGGACCTTACTGCAGGTCATGTTGCTGAAAAGCCTGGTCCGAATCACCCACACCAGCACGGTGAGCACTTTCTTGCAGCACATGCAGTGCCTGGGGCTGCTCACACAGGAGCCGGCCTGTGCGGGGGCAATGCTCTGACTCTTCTGCTCTCACAGGTGCTCTTCTTCATGGCGTGACATGGGGCAGAGCAAGAGAGAGCTCTGAATGGTGTGGTCAGTACGTAAAGGCTTTTCAAGGTGATTGCAAAAGCCTTCATGCAGCTTGCAACCCTAACCCTTTCCCTCTTTTGTCTCTTACATAAGAAACCCTGAAAGAAAAACAGGTCAAAACAAGTGTTTTTGATCTTGCTGGCTTCCTACAGGGCCTGGCAGTGCAGCAGGCTGCAGGCTGCAGTGTGTAACTGATGTGCCAAATTGCCATTGTGGTGCTGCATGTGTTTTTCCATAATGCACGAATGCAGGTGCACCCCATTGCCCCAGCTCCTCGGCGGGCTTCTGGCAGTGCCCAGGAGTGGAGAGAGGGGAATGGGGGTCCAGGGATTGTGGGGGCGGCCAGTATGTGTCAGGGAGCTCTGTGCACCCCGCTCTGACGTGAAGCACAAATGAAAGTTAAAAAAAGTCCTCAATCAGTAAACAGCAGCAAGCATGACGTGCCGTTAATGAGGCCGGTGAGCCCATCCACAAAAATCCCTCCATGCAGAAAGCTGAGTCAGTTCCGGCCACAATGAGGTTCGTGGAAGGAGCATTTACTGAAGCTGTTTAGGGAAAGCTGATGGAGAAAGTAAACAAAATCTGGTAGCTATTTAACCCCAGAAATCCCTGCTCCTCCACAAGCCTGACATCTGCCCCAGCAGGGGCAGCAGGAAGCTGTGGGGCAGACAGAGGGCACCTGCCCTGGCAGACAGGGTTGCACCCAGCAGCCTTGGGATGATGCAGGACAGGGGCACCCGAGCTGCCCAAAGGGAGGCTGCTCCTGCGGAGGGGCCGTGCCTTCATCCTCCCGTGCCCTCGTCCTCCCGGGCACGCCTCCCCGGGCACCAACCCCCAGAGGTGCAGGGTCCTGTCCCCCCCAGCAGAACAGCTCCTGCCACTGCCAGCCCCGTCCGAGCACTGCAAGGCAGGCAGCAGAAGCAGCCGTCCGCTACTCCCAGGCACTGTGTTTTGCCAGTATGCAGGTAAACACCAGGCCTCTCGTTCAGCAAATTAATTGGGAATGAAAAGAATTAATAGCCTTGCTAACCACTCCTGGCCTTACAGGAATCGTGTCCTGGCTCGCCTCGTCTGCTCACAGCAAATCCCACTGCCAGTGAGTTCCCCCTGCACCTCGTTAGTAAAATAGTTTCCTCTGTGGCTTTCTCCCCGCAGGGCCATGGGGCTCCTCTCTGTTGAGGAAACTTCTTTGATCAGTAGAAATGACACCAGAAAAATATTTTCCGTTTCTGTCAGGATAAAAAAAGGCTCAAGTGAAGCATGATTGCTGAAAAAAACCAGAGCAACCCCGGTGCCTTTTCGGAAAGCTTCCTACTGTTGCATACAGTAAACACAGAATATATTTAGAAGCAGAGCCCAGCATGACACCGCCTCTTACTGCAATAATAGCAGAGTCTTTTCTTCTTTTCCTTTTTTTTTCTTTTTATTGAAGAGATCTGTTTGACAGAGCTCGTGGGAAACGTGGTACAGTTTGCCTTGTAAGCTCACCGCGGCTGTTGGAGACGCAGTCGTCTTTGTTTGCTCGTGTTTACCCTGGTCTAGCAACTGCGGGCTGCAGTGACTAACTTCACAAGCAGGCGATGGAGCGTACGTGGCGCTTCCTCCGAGCAGCACCGGCACAACGCCACCAGCACAGCCAGTGATTAAGCCCTGGCTCCTGGCATGAAAGGGCCGCTCCGAGTGTTTGGAGAAACCCTTCCCAGCATCCGCCCGCTTTCCCCTTGCTGGACTGAGTGTGCACACTGGGGCTGGGCTCCCAGCGCCCGCTGCCTGCGCTGCTCAGCTCCGGAGATGCTGCACCATTCCCAGCGATGCCTCATGGCAAGTGGGGCCTTTCTAGGTGAGGAAATATTTGTAGAAAAAGGGCTCTGCCCAAGCAGCGTCATCTCCGCTAATCCTAAAATGAAAACCCTGGTGGAACTGGAGCAACAGGAGAGCTGAAGTAAAGGGACGTCAGTTTTTTGCAAATCTTCATGTCAGACAGGTACTGCAGCTAGCACCAGACGTCCCAGACACATCCTTTTGGTATTATACATGCAAATGATGGCCATGATTTATTTATCGGAAAAATCCGTATTTCATAATAATGTACTTTCTCCATAGTATTTATTATTTAAATTACCCGAGCTCCTTATCATAAACCAGGAACCTGCTGTGCTCAGCTCTGAATAAATACAGAAGAAGACAGCCCCAGTCTCAAAGAGCCTGCAGTCACAGCGTGCGCACTTTACTACTGCCCCAACACGCGGCGAGGGCTGCCTGCCCTGCTCAGCACCACACTGCTGGTGGGGACGGGCGTGTGCCGAGGGCTCAGCACCTCCACCCGTGTCTCCAGCCCGGGAACTGCGGCCACAGCGAGCGTGGGGCCACGCATGGCCCTGTCCCTGTACGCCCCAGGATGTTTCTTGGGCTCTGTCCTGGTGTATTTTTCATGTTCCCTCAGTCTTTGGAGGACGGGGAGGTACAAAGCACACCCGTCTCTTCCAGCTGTGTATTATTTCCTACAACAAGGCTGCAAACACAATCCTAAAACATTCCCATTGCTAGCAGAGGGCTCTGGCAGCGCTGCAGCAGCAGTGTGCAGTTACTGCAATATTTGTAAGGAGGTCAAAGACCTTTGCCAAGACACTGCTTTAGCTGTGGCTAGTTTCCAAATTGTTTGCCCCATGCAAAGCTATTTTTATTCTCATGCTAATGTTTTGGTTGATGGTTCCTACTATTTCCAAACAGCTTTAATGGTGCAATGTTTTATAAACGCTGCCCATACCTTGGAGACTCCAGGGCTTGAAATAAAGCTCTTTCCCAAAGGTCCCTCTGGGGAGCCTTCCATCTGGTGACTCGCTTTACAACTGGTGCTGGTTCCCAGCACCAAATCCCTGGGAATACACGAACAGCATTTGTCTGACACTGAGCTGAGAAACAAGATGCCAAGGGCTGCAGCCGCAGGAGCACAGCCCTATGGCAGCCTTCAGCGCGCAAGTCCCTCGTCACCTTGTCCCAGCGCTACTGCAGCGCTGAGCCTGCACCTGAGCAGACCGCACACTGCAGCAGCAAGCCAAAAACAGGGAGGAAAATCAGGATTCAGCAAACAGGCTGCAGCTACCACGAGGCAGGAGAGAACATGTAAATGCAGCTGGGGCAGGGATGCTTGTCTGCCTTTTAGGGCTGGGTAGGTAAAACACTCCAGAAAGCCGAATATTTAGTTGTGTTTACCAAGGGAGCACAAAAGAACCCCTTCCTGCCCTGATGGAGCATTCCTCTTGGGCGGGTGAGCAGGCTGCTGTCAGCTGCAGGAGGCAGGTACAGGAGCATGTTGGCAGGGACCCCTGGGCAAGGAGCATACAAAATGGACTGTGGCAGAGCAGGCAGAATGGGAGAGACAAACGGCAGGAAAAAAAGCTACCGGAGAGAGAGCCGTGGCTGCCTCGAGGCGCTGCGCCCAGGGCATCCCCAGCACAGCAGTGCCGGTAGCCCCTGTTCATCACCTCCACAGTGATGGCTCTTCAATCTGTTCCTCACTCCCCTTCCATATTAGGCATAATTTAGCAGCTCCTCTCTCCTCCTCCTTCTGTGCTGTAATTAGCACTTTTTGGCTTGAGTCATGTCCTTTAATCATATCTGGACTGCAGTCACTCCTGCCAAGGTGAGTAATTCCCCAGGCAGAGATAAAGCCCTCTGCACTTCTTGAGCTTTTGCCAGGTCAAGCATTCAGAGGGATGCAGTGGCCAGAGCATGTACCAGATACAACATCGGGTCTTGGGCAAGTGACAGTGCCAAGAAGGTTAAGGCAATTATTTCCTGTGCCCTCCTGTTCCTCCCAAGTGGGAATTGCAAAGCAAACTTGGTTGTTATTACTAAATTGCTCTGAGACCAGTGGCTGAGCCGTGCAGGAGAGGAGAGTGCGACAGAGACAAGTACTTTGCACATATTTGTCCCCACTGGTACATGTCCGTCGTGGCAAGTCACTCGGGGACAGCCCCTGGCTGTGATACGGGGACAGCTGGAGCTGCGGGTACAACAGGTTTAGGGCTCATTGCTTTCCCAGTGCATGGACAGCAGAGCGGCTGTGCAGCTGGCCGCATTCTGGGATGTGACCGGCCGCAGACCTGCAGCCTGCGGGTGCCCTCAGGACAGCCACCGGCAGGTCTGGGTACCGGCCCCCGAGGGCTTCGGGGAGCGGCTCTGAGTTAAGTGGGTAGAGAAAAATGGGGGAGAAAATGAGCAGTCCTGGAACAGAATGGGAAGGTGCAGAGAGGGATGTCAGACACGCTTCGGGCAGGAGTAGGCTGCCGTTTAGAGGGGACCTTTAGGATAATGATAGTAGCTGAGGGATCCTGAGATGGTGCTGCAGACCTCCTGGGCACTTAAGGAAAGTTGGTCATGAAACGTTTTATAGCTTATGAGGAGCTCGTAAGGCAGCCAGGACCTGGATAATGGGGGATTTTAATTACTTGGATATTGATGGACATAATAACTGTGCAGCAAACCACAAAGGGAAACCTGTGGCTAGAGGGGAGAGCAAGACTGATCTATGCACAGCATGTTAAATAACCTAAACTGTTTGGAGCTTCTTCTGGCCCTGGCTCCAGGAGCACAGCCAAGTATGATAAATAAGTTAGGGGTTGAGAAGTGTCTAGAATCCAAATGTTTATATTCTTGTTCGATTTCAAATATTCACGAGAGTGGTAGCAGGAGTTGTGGCAAAGCACTTGCTCGGTATGCCAGGCGGCTGCGAGTGCTGCGGGAGCGGTTCCGGCCACCCAGCCGCCACGGGGAGCGGCTGCAAGCGGGGAGAGGCAGCTCGGGAGCTTTTGCACGGAGTTTCTGAGAGTTGAGAAGCACCTGGAGCACCCCTGCCCCCACGCCGCCCCCCCGGGGCCCACCAGAGGTTCCAGCTGCCAGGGGAGGGCAGGAGCTGAGCCCAGGGCTCAGGGCAGCCCAGTCCCTGCTCCAGCGGCAGCAGAGGTTGCTGTTGGCTTTTGCTCTTGCCTGGGAAGACAGCAGGGCTGGGGGATGCAGCCAGGGACTGTTTCCCATGTGTTACCTGAGGTGGAGAGGGCAATAAGGCACCTTTCATCCTTTCACCCTGTTCATGCACTATACAAGGGGCTTTTGGAGAGCAGAGCATCCTCCTCTTGGGCGTCCAGGCAGGGTACAAGAGTGATCCCTCCACAGCCTGCCCTTGCCTGGGTTGTGGAGAAAAGGGCTGCAGCACCTGGAAAAGTCATTATGCCTGTGCGTCAGCAGCTGGGCGAGACACTAGGCTGGAAAATGGGTGGCAGAGCACCTGAGTGTGCTACGCTCGTGTCTGCAGAAGGTGGACTCACAGAGTGGGACAGGGAGTGCCGTGCTGTGCCGTGCTGTGCTGTGCCTGCCGGGCGGGTCCCGTGCTGCAGAGTCTCGCAATGGAAATGTGTGCATCAGCCTGCCTGGGGCAGCACCTCTGTTTGTATTGATAAGGCAGTTTTCTGTGTGGGCAGTGCTAATTTGGGTCTGCAGCCGCTGCTCTGGTTGCAGCCGAAGGCTGTGACATTCCTGTTGGTTTTGCATCAGCTATCTGGCAGGAATCTTTCCCAACTGATCTGGCAGGTGCTGCCTGATTTAGGGGGGCGGAACAAAGCCCAGACACAGCCCCAGCCCAGCAGTGCTGCTGGGCAGCTAAACGAGGAGAAGTCCACCTGGGAGCTGGGCCTGAGGCAGCAACAGCTCTGAGAGGGCCCTGAGCTCCCCGCAGGGAGCAGCGAAGCACAGGAACATGCAGGAATGCCCAGCCTGGCCCTTGGGCACATCCAGCCGGGACTGCTCTTTTGCTGTTTGACTTTATTAAAGATCTGAATAAATGGGCCTAACCCTGCCCGTTGCAGAGCCGCGGTGCTTCGGGTGTCCTGTCGGCTCTGGGCAGCGACCAGTGCCACAGCGCCGTGCACCTCTCTTCAGGATTTCCTTTGCTCTTGCACAACAAATGCCAAGTGCCGTGTTATTTTCAAATGTGTTGTGGCATCTTTAGGCATAGGGCCCACTAAATTATTTAAATGCAATGTGCTTCCAGTCGTAATGCACCTGAGACCTTAGATGTCTGCGTCTTGTGATCAATGTTAGACAGCAGTGGTTTGGAAACAGAGAGAAATCAAAGCTCTCGCAGAGAAGCTGTCCCAGCCTGCTGGGAGGAGAGACAGGAAGGGGCCGTGCATCACTGTCTGGGCGCTGAGAGCGTGTAGGATCCGCCCGCACCGACTTTAAAGGCGATGAAGCTGATTAATGCCTGTGCTGTCACTGCATGCTTCTCTCACACAGCATTTCGTAAACTGTAGTCAGATCTGATGAGCCCTCGCTATGTCGTTTGTCGGCCTGGGAAAGCCGTGGGCTCAGAAGCAGTTTCTGAGGAAGCACACAGCAATGCAGGCACCTTCCTCATCCCCCGGGGCAGTGCTGGCAGAGCCCAGGGTCCCTGCAGGAGGGTCCCGGAGCCCTCCCACCTCTCCTCTGGCTGCCCCCCTCCATTTCCCTGCAGAGGGGGGCACAGATCTGCACCCTCCCTCCCCTGGTTGAGCTTTGCTGGGGCTCTGCCTGTGCAGGGGCAGGGAGTGAGGGCTCCAGGAGGGTTTGCAACAGGGACAGCTCCTTCTGGGGATCCCTTGCCCTTGGCTGGCGCTGGCATCACTGCCGACCAGCCTTTGCTTAGGTGCTTTGCAGCACGGGGACAGCCCCTGTGTCTCCCCCGCAGTGGCCATCTGCATGAGCTTCCTGGGAGCCCTTATTATATTTTTCATTTAGCCAGAGTGACTTTTTTTCCCCTCCAGTTTGCTGTTTGCCTGAAATGGTCTGAAATGTAATAGACCAAGACAATCATCAGTATGAAATATTTCCTACATAAAATATGCAGTAGCTATTCAGAAATGAAGATCGAGTGGAATGAGGGCTGCCAGACAAAGATTTAAAGGTGCTGACATGTTCCTATAGGCTGTTTACTGAAGATATCTTTGCCTAAGCCCCAGTTTTAAGACTGCCTTTCAAAAGAGGGCACAAAATAAAATTTAGCAAGGAGCTTTAATAATTCAAGGCGCCATGTGCTGAGCTTTTTGTTACCCTTATGGGAATGAAACCTCATTTCAAAGGACCTTGACTTTCTTCTGATAGTGCAGGAGAAGTGGCACTGCCAGAGCTATTTTTGCACTGAGACACTGATTGGGTGTGAAACCTGTCTCTGGTGGCCATGCCAGCAAACCCGG
Organism: Cygnus atratus; assembly: GCF_013377495.2. NCBI lineage: Eukaryota > Metazoa > Chordata > Aves > Anseriformes > Anatidae > Cygnus > Cygnus atratus. Next base: position 419,834 of record NC_066388.1, read on the forward strand.
GCAGACAAAACATGGATACATATGGCCTGATTTCCCTCAGGATGCCAACACCGAGGGATTTGGGGGGGTGCTCTCTGTAAAATCAGGCCACTTGGGCATCTGGTGTTATGAAAAGCTGCGCAGCCACCGCAGAAATGCGGAGCTGAGGGTTCGTTGGCTGCTCTTGCTTCACGTGCTGTGGTGCTTCTGTCTCGGTGCCTGTGTGCTACGGGTTGGGCTGACCCCCGCCTCGGGCTGGGTGCTGCGTGTACCCGCTGCTCCAGCGCGCAGGGGAGGACCTTGGCTTCATCTGGGGCAGTTTTCCTTTGCTGGACCCTTTTGGAAACCGTATGTCCCCTGCCACAGCACGATATTGATCACCGAGAATTAAGAAAGTGAATTCTGTGTGTGCCCAGAAGTTGCAGCGTTACCCTGGTGGCATCCTGAACCCTCAATCAGGAGCTGCAATGAAGCTGGTAATGGAGAATAAAAGTACGCCTTTATCACTCAGTGCATCACCGCCAAGCGACCACCCGCTCCTTGAGGCCCCTTGCTGCCCCGGTTTGCTTGCATCTCTCCTCCACGTCCCCCTTTCAGCTGGCTCTGAGTGACTCCAGCAGACTCCAGTTTGCCAGCAGGCAGCCTGGGGGTAATTGTGGCCCAGCCACAGACCCAGCATCCGTTTCAGATCTCTGCCTGTTACTCAGACTGGAAGCAGGCATTTCAGTAAGCAAACCTGTCAGGTAATAGGGAAATGTGGGGCAATCAAGAGCCCTATTTTTTTAGACCGGGCAGCTTGTTTTTGTCAGGTTCAGCCTGAAAGACTCACAGAATACCCCAACCTGGGAAGGACCCGCACGGATCGCCGCATCCAACTCTGGAAAGGTGTGATGAGAGCTGGTGACCTGAGGCTGCCTTCATGGTTTGGGACCTGCACGTGCCCGGCAGCCCTGGGCTCTGAAGAAACGCGCCCTGCCGTGGCGTTGCAGTGCCGTACTTCATTGCTCCGGAGGCAAGAGGAGCTGAGGCTAACAGACGTGGATGCCAAAGGCCTTGGGACGCAGCGGAAAGCCCCCGTCCTGCGAACCGTTTGCGCCCCACGGCCCCCCCAGCACTCACTGCAGCACTCGTGAAATACAAACCCAAATTCTGCTTTATCTGCCTCCCCACACCACCTGCACTCCCGTGCTACCAGCCGTGCCCGTTGCAGCTTGCACCAGGCGGATCAGGGAGGAAAGCAGGATTCTGCTGCCACCTCGCGATGGGAGCGGGCTCGCAGCTGCGGGCTCGGGGTTTCCAGGGGGGCCGCACCTGGGTGCCTGCCCTTGCAGGGGCAGTGTGAGCCGTGCAGCACAGCCAGCTTTTAGGAATTCCAGCTTTATTAGCCTGTGTAATTCCCCTGCTCTCCAAGTTGCTCTTGCAGCCCCCGCAGCGGGGCTCCGAGGCCGCTGGCTGACAGCCGGCTCCTGCCGGCGCCGTGGGGCCGCGCTGGGTGCTCCGCGTGCCCGTCGGGCCTACGGACAGCGGCAAGGCGTTTGCCCTGGCAACCTCCAGCAGAGAATCGTGAAATCATGGAAAAATAATCACGGCGAATACGCAGACTGGGCCTGGAAGGGACCTGCTCCTAATTAACTCGGCCCAGAACTAGAACCTCCAGCAGCGGAGATGCTTTGGGTGTGTATCTGCTAGCGCCAGCCTCCAGCAGCTGCCAGCCGCGTTCTGGAGAGCAGAGCCATGGCAGCACCGCAGCCCTGGCTGCATTCAGGAGACCCCACTAGGGGCTGTGCCCGGCCCTGCCAGCCGTGGGGTCCGAGCCGTGGTGGGGTCCTGGCAGGGGCAGCTGCCACGCACGACACCCAGGGGTGGCGTGGGGCAGGCATGGATGCTGCAGAGCAAGCGGCTTGGAACTGGGGAGGAGAGAGGCAGCTTGTTCTGAGCCTGGGACCTGTGCGAGTGGGAAGGCTCTGCAGGGAGGGAGGGAGGGAGGGGATGTCAGTGATGGTCACCGTTTGGCTCGAGTCCTGCAGCCTCCTGTGCCTGCCCTCGGCAGCGCCTCGCCAGCCGCTGGGGCGTCAGGCGCTTATCAGCCCGTCCCTGGTGGTGTCCCTGACGCTCTTCAGGAAGCTGAAGATGTGCGACCCCCCGGTCCCTTTGGCCTCCAGTGCAGCCGGGGGCCTCCCAGCCCAGCCGCCCACCTCCGCCCGCCCCGCCTTGGCTTTGGCCACGGCGATGTACTTGGTGACGATGGTGATGTGGTAGGACCTGAAGTCCGCCAGTGCGGTGACGCAGCGGTTGAATGCCGCACGCAGCCGCGTGTCTCCGGAGCAGAGCACGTGCTGCTTCAGGGAGGGGGCCTGGCAGATCTCCTCTATGAAGTCTCGGTGGGGAGGGGGCATGTAGTCCCTCATCCTGTGCAGGAACGCGGCTGCAAAACACCAGCAGAGAAAGAAAGACATTGAGGGGAAATGGGATGAAGCTCTCAGAGAGCGGCCGGGCTGCAGCCAGGATGCCGGTGCGGGCGGTGGGCACGAGTCTCATGCTGCAAAGCCTGGGTGTCCTTAACCCGGACTGTGCAGCTACGTAGGTGGCAGAAAACCTGCTCAAGGTACTACAGTGCGATTCTGTGTCTGAAATGCAAGCCATCAAATATTCCCATCTCTGATCCTGTCTCATATCTTGGTGATATATATCCCTGCTAAGCTAGGGGCATGTGGGAAAACTATATAGATGCCAGGCATTCCTTTAGACTGAAATATTGGATTTTCCTCTTCTTGCTTACTCCATGAAGGTCTGTCTATGCACCTGGAAAAGCTAATAATGTTAAACCAACAGAGGAACTTAGGAGCAGGTGTAATGTAAATCAAAGAGAAGAGGAGATGCAGATAGCTGGGTCCCTTCCATAACGCAATGTGAATGCTCTCAAAACTCTTCTCAGCTGGCATTTGCTGGGACCACCCCTGCCCTTTCCTGCCCGTGCTGATCCTCACCTGGATGCCCTTGGGAAGGCTGTGCAGGGGCAGCTGCATCCCAGCCAGGAACTAACCCAGGGCTTTTGCCTCCCAGATCCCTGGGCTGGAGCCCAGCACAGGAGCAAGCACGGGGCCCAAGCCCTCAAGTGCTGTGTTGGGCCCCCCGTCAGTGCCTGGGGAAGCCCTCTGCTTGCAGGTGCTGTGGTGTACTGCCTGCAAACACCAAGCACCAAAACCCCAAAACAAACCTCCTGCCAGCTGGTGCCCTCTGCCCAACCCCCCTCTGTCCCCAGCATTGAGTTATGCCATTTAGTGCCAGGTAAGATCCTCCTCACAGTCTCCTGTCCTCTCGTCTGTCTTGGTGCATTAAATGAATTGAGAAAGAAAACCCATATTAGGTCAGTGCTTCATTAGAGTTGATTTTAACCCTAAAAGGCAAGTTTTAGCCCTTGCTCTCAGCCTTTATTTATTGTTTGCTATTAGCGTGGTTTCACTAATTTCTGATAAATATATTCTGTTGTGGGCCAGACTATTGCAAAGCTATGTGAATGGATGAGCTCAGTTACTGGCAGGATGCTGGCGTGCTCTGCTCCCTCATCTCGGTACCCATATATAACCTCAGTAAAAAGTTGACATGCAAAAAACAAAGTCTGTCCCTCTGGGAATTTATGGCAGCGTGGAGGTGCTTGCCAGAGCCTCATTTATGGACTTCCTCTGTAATGTACTGAGGAGAGCCTCTTCCCAGCCAGATGCTGTGACAGGGCTTTTGGGAGGGTGAGATGGACACACGGCCCTATCAGCTGATAAATCTGCTGTAGGCAAAGCCATGGGAAATGCACTGGCTTGATTCTGTGCCCCCCCAAATTATTTAAAAAAAAAAAAAAGAGAAAAAAAAAAGGAAGAAGTGTTTGACTTACTGCTTTCCTGGCTGTGGTGAATCCCCAAGAACTCATCAAAAGCATGCAGGACGGTGCTCTGTGCCGCGCTCCCTCCCGAGTACACCATGGGCTCCTCGGAGACCCCTTCGTACACCAGCCCGTCCGGCATCGCGGGGTTGTCCTTCCAGCTGAGCCAGGCGACAAGGTGCTCAGGAAGGGGGCGGCCACGCAGCGAAGCCCCCACGTTTTGTAAACAGGTCAGACTGCAGAAAAGTGACCCTGGGCTGACAAGATTGGGTAAAACCTTCCTGACCCCGTCCTTGAATCACCTCCCCCTCACTGAGCCTTGCCAGCTGTCCTCAAGCACAAGATAAATTCGGAAACTAAACACCACATCAAGGTGCACAGCAAGGTCGCAGCTGTAGGGAGAAATCCATCACTGTCTTTCTTCCTACAAGCAGGGATCGCTGTATGGGTCTCCAGGCTCTGGCATTCACTCCAGGGCACACTCCTGGGACCAGCCCTCGCTGTGGCTGCATCCCCAGCCCCTGTGCCGGGTCCTGGGGCTTGGCACTGAGTGGGCAAGAGAGGAGCGGCTGCCCTGCTGCGCAGAATAAAACAGCAGCACCTAAGGCATCTGTTCCCTGAGTCCCCATTAGGAGAAGCCCGGTTGCCTCTGCACCTCTAAGAGCCCCACAAGAGCACCTCTGAGCCCTTGAAGTTTTGACTTGGGACTTTTCTCTGTTCTTGCTGATGATGTCTTTAAAGACAGCGCAGGAGAGCCTGTCTGTTTCTTTCAGCAGAGCACAAGCCCGTAATGTGATTTCCTCCCTCTCACAAAAGATGCTCGCCCTCAGTAGGGCTGGGAACTGGGCAGCGCTGCTGCCTCCCCCCTCTCCGTACACCATTAACTCACAGCCCGTGTCATACTGGTTTATGCGCCTGTTGTGCAAAAAAAGATAAATGCTCTCTTACAAATGGAAAGAGAAGTTATAATTTCAGAGAGATAATGTGCCTGGCACAAAAATATCTCTTGACCTTCCGAAGAATGCACCATTTCATGAAGCTTTCAGTACTGGCTGTTAGGGCTGTTTGACTGCAGAAGCAGATTTTGCTCAAATTGCAGAGAAAATAGATTCATTATCAAATACCTTAATATTTTTAGCTCTCCCATGGATGTATTTATAGTAACCTCTACTAGTGGGAAGTTGTTATAAGCAGAAGGGAATTTAAAAGGCATGTTTTTCCAAGCTGATGACCATCAAGACAAGGTCAGTTGGGATAAAAAATGAAAGAAACATAATCAGGATGCATGGAGCCTTTTGACTTAGGAATGCTGAGATATGCCGAATAGAAATAAAAATAGAACCCCCCTGAGAAGTCCAAGAGTGGAGCAGTTTGGGATGCTTGCAGCCCAGCAGGGAAGATGAGGGATAACAAAACCACAGCGCTGGGCTCTTGTTGCCATATTGCTGCCTTGCCCAACTAAGCAGCCCCAGCAGGGCTGCCCCCTTCCCAGCGGAGCCCCTGCTCCCCCTGCCCGTGGTGTCTTTGGAGGAATGGAAATGCCCCATACTCACCCAGAGAGAAAGATCCGGATCACGGCGTAAAACACTGCTGGATCCACATAATCTAGGAGGAAATGGGATCGGAGGTGTCACTGCGGGCAGTCTGCATCGGCGTTTCCCACGGCAGGGCCTTTATGAGCTGCTCTCTGGGCCAAGCACGAGCGCATTCGCGCAGTGCACCCGGTGAGCAACCCCATGCACAGCACCCCGAGGGTGCGGGCTGCCCCGCAGGCTCCTGCAGGCTGCTGTTACCATGCATCCGCTGCAGAGCCTTGCCCATGGCTCCGATGGCCGTCGCCAGCCCCTGCAGGGCTTGGTGCAGGGTCTCCTCCTCAAGCTGCCGGATGGCACGAATGGCCTGAAGGATCGCCTGCGAGGAGAGAGGGAGAGCACAAAGCGATGGAGGGGCTGGGCTGTGCTCTGGGTACTTGCTGGAAGCCCCAAGGGCTGGGATCTGGGGCCAGGCAGCTGCAAGGCGGGGGGCTTGCACCCTACCTTAATGCCAGGCACGGCCGCCTTCTCCACCAGGAACGTGACGAGGATGAACCCCCTCAGGCTCTCTCCCCCGGGCAGCGATATGATGGTGTCCAGGTTCCTGCAGGGGCGAGCGGGGCGGTCAGCAGCAGCTTTCCCCATGCCCTCGCCTGCCCCCCAGCCCTGACGCTGCATCCCAGCCACAGCGCTCTTGTGGGGCAGTGGCACAGGATGGCAGGGAGCTGAGCTCTGCTGCTGCCTCCCAGGGATGGGTGAGATTTTTGGAGGAGCTGCTGCGTGCAGCCGCCTCCCCCAGCATCAGGACAGACCCCAGCTCCCCCACCCATGCAAAATCCTTCTCGTTGCAGAGCCTTCTGCACCCCGAGCAAAGGGAAGCTGGCACAGGGCAAAAGGGAACATCATGCTCTGCTCTGGCTCTGAGGGATCCTGAACCGTCCTTGTGCCCACGCTGGGCTACAAGTCTGGTCCCTGACAGCCAGGCTCTGCACGGGCTGGAACAGCCACGGTTCAGCCGTGATCATGGTGGCTTTGCTGTTGTTTCAGTGGTGTTTGTGTGCCAAAGACCGAGCTGTTTTTCTTCTGCTTGTGTATTGAGAGAGAGGTTTAACCTAAGCAGAGCCCTACAGTGTAGGAGCACTAAGCCAATTCAAACAAAACTAATACTGTTAGAAAATAAATAAGCATCTTAAATACTTACTCAATTTCCAGAGGACTGAAGGCATTTTGGGCATTGCCAGCAAATACACAGGGAAAGGGGAGAGGGAGAGAGAGAAGTGTTACAAATTGTTCTAGCAATGGACTGTGCTGCGTAACACAAACGAGTTTTCTCGCCAGAGGGCAGCGCCATCCCTCGGGCAGACATTCCCACTTGCCTCACACATGCCCGTGGGGCAAAACCCCTCCCCAGCCCTTAGCTGCGAGCTAGCCCCCAGTTATGGTGGGTTTAAATGGTTTTGGTCAGGGCTGGAGCTGCGTGGGCTTGAGCCGCTGACCCGGCTGCAGGAGCCGCATTCGCTGTTTACCCGCTGGGGTCCTTCCTCCTCCAGTTGGCCAAGACAAAGTCTGCGTGGCTGAGGATGGGGGGGAGCCCGAGGGCCTGCGAGACCTCCCAGAAGGGGACGGCGAGGTGGCGGGGCAGGACCTGGGGGGCACAAAGCACAGGAGAGGTTGCGCCCCAGCTCTGGCCTTGGGAAGGAGGCTTGGCCCCAGCGGGACGGCTCTTGCCGCAGTCCCAGGGGAGCAGCATGTGCCTCAGCTCCCCAGGAGCAGGGGAACCTGCTGTTACCTTCACGGTGCCCTCCTCGCCCTCCTGCCACAGGTAGCCCATGGTGATGAAGCTGAGCACCAGATGGGCCAAGTACAGCTCCTCGCGCCCTCGGAGGTGCCGCGTGCTCAGCTGAGGCATCTGCCAAAGAGACCCTGGTGAGCAAGGAGCATCGCAGCCATGCAAAGAGCCCCGTCCGGGGGGACCTGTGTGCCCCCCAGCCAGGAGTGCCCCTCCTGTCACCTCTCCCTGCCCTTTTCCTTTCCCTTCCTCCCCCTGCAGCGCTCGCTATGGACGGACGGTTTGCTGCGTGCGACGGTTTGCAGTAACCCAGGGGATGTCACTGCCCCGCGCCGGGAGGAACGCGGGAGCTGCAGCTCTCGTGACATCTAGAGGGTTTCCCCTGCCACCACACTCCACGCCTGCCTCGGCCGGCTGGGGCACCCCAGCAGCTGTGGAAGGAGTCATGGCTGTGCCGAAGGCTTTGCCTCTGCGTCACGTTCGTTATAACTGACGGTCCCTCCATACGCTTTCCATGCACACTGTCCTTCCATACGGCAGCACCAGCTAAGGCAGGAGCAGCACACGCATACGCAGAGCTGCCCGTGCACAGGGATCCTGCCAGACACGACTATGTCAGACCAAGGTTGAGGGCGCGCCAACACCAGCAGCGGTCGCACATTTACCTGGTGAACACGTGAGCGGAGCTGATGGCTCGCAATCAGCTGGGGCAGCTCGCGGGCGATCTCCATCCACGGGCCGTAGGGAGCCGGCAGCTCTGTCTTGGTAGGTGCCGAGAAGCAAGGGGGGGCCGTCAGCACACAGCCCCGCACACAGCACCTGCAGCGCTCCTCTCCCTGTGCTCCAGCAGAGCAACCCAGTGCCGAGAGCTGCTGCTGGTGCTGCTGGGGAGCCTGCCCGTCCCACGCCCGGAGCCGTGGCAGGAGCCGACCCTGTGCCCCCCACCCTGCGGCATGGGCAGAGGTTTCTGCAGGGAGGGACGGGAGCGGCTGTCAGCCAGCCCGGGCTCCAGCATCCATCCAGCCCTGCGAGTCGCAGCTAATGGTTTATGTCTGGTTCCCCCACTTGTAATATCAGCCTGCATGATGGTGAATTAATGGGTGATAAACAAGTATCTGCCTGTCCCTGAGAGCTCCCTCTGTAAATTGCACCCCAGTGACAAATGGCTCTGCTTTCAGCACGGGAGATTTGCCTTCTAAATTCTCTCCTCGTACTCCTGCGAAATCCTGTAAATCCAAGGCCAATATCTGAATTGCAAAGCTCCTTCCCCTCTCCCCTGTGCCACGTGCTGCAGCCAGTGTAATTTTTAAAGTGAGGAATTTGTCCTATGAAACTGCCTGAGACAAAGTATCACAGGCATTCCTCATTGATTTTCTAAACCCTTGTAAAATAGTGTTAAATGGACACCCAACCAGCGCACCGCTCACCAACCCCTCTATTTCCCTGCTGTTTCTTGCAGCCCACGGGCACGGTGGCACGGCCACCTCCTACCAGAGGGTTGGGAAGCAGGAAGCCGTAATCCTCCGAGAGCTGAAACCGGCTCAGCGCCGAGGGCAGCGGGGTCTCCTCCTTCCCATCGCCGGCCTCCATCACCGGTGCTGGCCGTGGGGCTGGGACGCGCTGTGGCTCCGTGGAGGCACCGACTGCCCCGTGCCTGGTATGTGCTGAGCCAGCACAGCGCGCCCCGGCCACGAACCTTGTCCTAGGGGGGCAGGCGAGGCCCCAGCCGCCCGTGGCCAGAGGGGTCGAGCAAACACGATTAAAGGTTGCTGATAAGCCAGTGTCGTGGAGCAAGCGCTGAGCCCCATCCTTGTCAGCATCCACCTCTGGAGCGGGCTCCGGGAAGGCTCCTTACTGCGGGCGGGGGCTGCGAGCTGTCCCCCCCAGCCTGGGAACTCCTCAGCAGCGCTGGTGGCTGACGCTCAGGGAAAAGCCCACGGCTCCCAGCAGGGCCCGCACCCGGCTGGTGACCCCCCCAGAGCAGGGGCTCCGAGCGCCTTGTCCCCGCAGGAGCAATGTATGCTCCATCAGGCATCAGCTGCATCCTGAGCCCTGTGCTTGCATAAGGTGCTGCTGATTTACGCGCTAATAATATGCCCAGTGCAGCCAAAATAAATTAATGGGAGCCACAACTGAAGCTGCTGCCACAAAGTAAGTGCTGCGTGGCAGGGAGTAAAACTCCCTAATCCACATTTCATGTCAGTTAAGGATTTATCTGCATTTCTAGCTAACTCCCTAATGACTGAACGTGAGCTGAGGTTGTCATTAAATTCCCACTGCCAAACAAAGCACAAGATTCTAATGATGGTTTTAATTGTGCCTGCACCGTAGGCTGCCCATGCTCTCCCCAGGGCTGCACACACCCAGCCCCAGGGGAGTCAGAGCTGACACAGAGGGCGATTAGACGCCCTTGCGATGAGGGTCTGGGGGTTTCTGACCTAATTGTCACGCACAGCACCAAAACTCCCTGCCCATTAGGTGGCTCATGCCACTGTCTGGCCAGAGATGAATGAAAGTAGGCCAAACGAGACCCTGCAGAGGAGGCTGCTGAAAATCGCTTTTCAGGGTGGCACTGCCTTCGTCCCCCCACGGATCAGTCCCCTCCCTCCCTCCCGCAGGTGCCGGTGCCATTGCAGCACGGCACAGCGCACGGCTGCAGCAATAGCACCGTCTGCTCTCCACGCCTGCTCCCTGTTGTTCCTCCCTGGGCAAAGCACAGCTGCACACGCGCAGCACTCAGAGCCCCCCTCCTCTGGCCAGCCTCCAGAAGCAGCGTGGGGCTGCGCAGTCCCCTCGCCCTCCCTGGCTCTCCTGGCACTGCGTTGCTCCACAAGGATCACGGGACTCAGGCATCAGAAACACCTTTTATTGAACAACACACACAAAAACACAAACTACAGACTTAGCATCCCCCAGACAGGCTTCAACACCCCCAGCGCACAGCCCCAAGGGGGGCCACGTGGCTGTTGTGGGTTAAATCCCAAGCCTGGGACCACAAACATCTCTGTCCGTGCGCTGTGCTGCTGCGTCTTCCTTCCAGTGCTCCCCAAAGTCCAGAACCCCACAGGCAGCTGCCAAGCACACACAACAGGGATGCCCGTTAGTCTCCACCAGCCCCTCACGCAGCGACCTCGGCACCCCCAGACCCTGCCTGCCCCCCGTGTGTGACACGGCACCACCCTGAGACCTGCCCCATGAGCTGCAGCAGCCGCCCCACTGTACACCCGCTCCTCCCATCCCAGGGAGCGCCTCGCAAGCTTCTCTGCTCCGTCACACAGAGTTCGTCACCTCCTGGCTGTCATCCGCAGCCACGTCCCAAGGACATTTGACCGGCTGCCACCTCGTGACTGCCCTCTCCAGCTCCCGCAACCTCCCTGGCCACGTCTGTTGGTGCCTGGGAGCAGATGTGCTGTGGAAACTGCCAGCAGCCAGGAACCTGCTGCCTGCCCTCTGCTGTGATGCCCAGGCCACCTGCAGTGCCCTCACCCTGACGCTCCCCCTAACACCCCCTACGTGCTGGTGCAGAGGCACACCAACTGCTCCCTTTCCCTGGTTTCCACTGCCAGCTGTGCCACCACATGCAGACTCTGTTTACAACATCAGCACAAAACTTGGGTGACTTTGGCAACGACTTACATTTAAAGTCCTCTCCTGCTATGCTGCCGTGCATCCAACATGCTCCCTTCCTCCTCAGTGCTTTCTTTATCTTCAAACCTAGGGTGGGAGCAGGAAGGGAGTTGCCCTAAGTCACCAAGCCCAACAGCGCTGCCTTCGCTCTCCTCTCCCCTCCTCACGCACACCGCATGGCAAGGGCCCAGGTCCAGGCTCTGGCTTTGCTGTCACCTATGACTGCATCTGAGGCCGAGGCGAGGGGAGCAGACTTACTCGTCTATTTCCAGCTGCTCCGTGGAGAGGCACTGCCTCAGCTCCTTTCTCTTCACCACCATGAGGATGAGCCCTATGAGGACGGGCACAAAGAGGCAGAAGGTGAGAAGCAGCCACATCTTCAGCGGGTCCTTGTTCTGCAGGCCTGCTTCATCTAGGCACAGGAAACAACCTCCTTCAGCCCACAGCAGCGCACTTCTCAGGACAACAATGCTCCCCCCTGTGCGAGCCACAGCCAGAAAGGGAACGGCAGCAACTTAGGCCTGGGGCGGGGAGGGGAGCCTAGGTGGCCCTGCTTGAGCAAGGATGCTGGAGAAGACCTGCAGAGGTCCCTTCCCACCTCAAGGGTCTGCAATTCTGTTATTCTGCTCCAACACCTGCCCTATTTCTTTTCTCTTTCTCCACAACCAAGCAGGGTCACTGCCCTCGCTGCTCACCAGCACTGACGGGGCTGTCTTTGCTCCCTCCCTGCCTCTCTGCTTTCTCCCGGCAATTCGGTGGCTTCCAGCCAGGATGGCAATGGCAAGTCCCTTTGTTATTGCACACCTGTGTGACAGAGAGGGGGAGAAATTATTTATATCAGCTACAAAAGATCATGAACACATTTGCTCGCTTTTGCAAGCTGCATCTTGGGAGAGTGGAATGGTCCAAAAAAAACAAGGACATGTGGCACTGTCACTTACCCCGTGATTGTTGCATTTTGTCTTTATGTCACAATTATAGTTCAAGACAGCAGCAGACACACACTTCTGTTTCATGCAGATCTAAAACACAAATGTAGGGGTCAGCAGAGAGCACGCAACGGGCAGTAACACCCATCTCCTACTTGGGAGAGACACGGGTTTCAAGCCTGACCCCATCCGATGGGGTTTGCACAATCCACACACCAATCCCAACCCATTCAGGATGCAACCAATGGAAAAGCCACTGACTGCCCGTGGGTCTTCGATGCCACTACTGCAGAAACACTTTCTGCAAGTCCTCCTCTTCACAAGAGAGCCACAGCACGTCTAAGGACCACTTACCTTGTGGTCGCCGCAGACAGTGCCATTCTTCACCAGCATTGGGTCCCTCTCCGTGGGAGGCTTCATGTAGTCCAGTGTGACGCACAGCGTGTTCTGCACCCGAGCATAAATCACCGCAGCCTTCTCCTTGGTGAAAGGCACATTACCTGGATATTCGCAGATGAGCTTCCCACATTGGAGATTCCTGCAAAGGCATGGAGAGCAGAGGACTTCACACAAGCCACCTTCATCCTTCTGTTCCTCTCCATCGGTCGCACTGAGGGCTTGGAGAACAGATCCCAAACAGCCGATTTGCAGCACACGGACACGGCATGCTTACGCCTGCCACGGGCCTTTCTCTCATCTGCCTCACAGCCCACACACCCTGGGACAGCACGCTCCTCCCCGGTGGCGAGGGCAACATGTCCGTGCTCCCATCCTGCCCTGCAGTGCAGCCGGGCTCCCTGCTGTCACGGACCTAGCCAGAGGCCCCTGGCGTTCCTACAGCACTTACTTCCATGCACAGCTCTGGTACCCGCTGTGATTGGAGCCGCAGTGTCCCATTCTGTCCCTTTGGCCATTAATTTCCTCGTAGCAGGCCAAGGGTCCGTTTTTGGCCCCTGCAAACACATACCATCACTCACAGACTGGCAAAAGGCCTCTCTCTCCACCTCAGGGCCGGACATCACTGCTGGGGCCACCCGATGATGCTGAGGGCTGCCTGCTCTCACAGGCACTGCGTGCCGTGGCCGTGCAGGAGCCTGGACACAGCACTCTCCCCGCCGTGCTCCCAACAGCCTGCTGCTGCTGTATGGTGCTGCAGCTGCCAACCAGCCTCACCACAGCCTGCCTGTCAGCTCTGTGCTACAAGACTGAAGTCAAGAGACTTCCCAACACACGTTTTCCTCCACGCTTGCTGCCTGTTTTTGCCTGCACACAGGCTGGGCTGCCAGGGTCTCCTATTTCGATGATTCTTGTCCACAGCCTTACATTTCATGCACAACAAACAGCCCCCCCCAGCAACCTGTTGCCCTTACCTTTGCCGAAGATCTCCTGACACTGCTTGTCAGCTGTCTGACAAACTCCTCTGTAGCAAAAGGCGGTGTTCCTGCTGCAGGGATGCCCGTCCATCACCCACTGGTTGGGCGTGCACTCCCCAGAGGTGCCGTTGCAATATTCCTTCAGCTCACACTCGTCCTCGGGGCTGGTTCTACACAACGTGCCACTTTTCACAAACTAGTGGAAAGAGGCAGAACAAGAGGAGCTTTGCATAGCACATGCACTCACAGACAACAGAACAGATTTCCTAGTGCAAAGCAAATATTGGCTTTACAGTTTAGATCAGGATTGGGAAAAATCTACCCACACAATTTCAAAGCTCTCCACAAACCAGCTTTACCCCTGCAACATTAACACGTCTGTACAGTTGACATATCCTTCATCTTAGTACTTCAGGAGAAGGCATGGTACCCGCTCCTTAAAAACACCTTCTTGACACAAAGGCACTTCACTGGCAACACTACATCACACAGCTCACTTCACTCACCCCTGTGCTCTCTCCGATCCCTCACATCAGCAGAACAGCCAGTACTTGCAGCTGGAGATGCAGCCACTTTTCCCCACCGAGTCCCATTACGCATGCTCTGCACATGTGAAGGCTATTCCTGAGTGTGCCCACTGCTGCTGCACAGCTTACCTTGCACTTCCAGCAGCACGGTCCTGACAGGCACTGCACCCCTTTCCTCCTTTTGCACCCCACAGTACAACACAGATCGCGCCGGCACTCCTGGAGGTACCAGCACAGGCAGTCAGGAGAGCTCACACCTCTCCTGCGGGTACAGGAGCTCGGCAGAGCTCGGGCTTCCCCTCAGCAGCAGCCGTCTGCAGCCTCCTGATGAGGCATGAGATTCACACCCCTCTTTGGAGAGCTCTTCCCCGGGGGGCGCGGGACTTGGCTCTTTCCTGCTGTACCGAGGCTCACAACTAACCTCTGCTGAGCCGCAGTCACAAGCCTCTCCTGGCTCCACCACTTTATTGCCACACACAGGAGCTTTATACGACACGTCCATCGTTGGCCTGTTCAACAGACACTGCCCTTCTCCAGTGGCAAGAAAACGCTGAAAGTCTCTTATGCTGCAGCTGCTGAAGGCTTTGGTGCCAGCCGAGTGCCTGTAAGCCAGAGGACAAGGCTGGCACCCACATGGGCGGCACGGACAGAACACCTGGGGCTTCACCCTGCAAACCCCGGGCACGCTGCGAGGACAGGGGGGCCTTACACCGCACTGGGCTGCATTATGCAGGCGGCTCCCGCGCAGTGACAGCTCCCAGGGTCGTCATACACCATCCCCAGGCTGAGCCCCAGCAGCTGAGCCACGACAACCGAGAACGCCTCCAGTGTCATAGCGCTTCGGTACTGCGAGGGCAACAAGGGCAGACCTCAGAGCGCTGTCCTTGCAGCAAACTCACGCTCTGCCTCGGGGCTCCAGTGGGCTGCGAGGCACTGACAGCCCTGGGGTCCCTGCTCCATCGCCCCAGGGGCTCCATGCCCACCGGAGCAGCACCTGCTGCCGGCATTCCTCGCCCTTTGGGTAGGCGTGCGCCCACCTGGAGGCACAGCTCAGCACCGTGCCAACACACGGGAGGCTAGGGGTACAAACAGACAGGCTGCGTACCAAGGCAACCCCTCCAGCATGGTTCTTGAGACACAGCTTCTTCGCAGAAGATGCCACCACGGAAGGGGACTGCTCCCTGTAACTGAGGAACAGGGCAGACTGAGCCCTACACATGCTGCTCATGTGTATGCTCGTGCTGCTGTATCAACACCATCCTACTCCTCATTCCCATGCCAGCTAACACAGCCATCCCCTTCTTACACGAATAAGAACGTTATGTCCTGTAGCCGCAAAACACGATGTATGTTTTTCCACTGCAAAAATCTCTGCAGCAACTCCTCAGCATCTCCTGTGGTAGGAATTTTGTTCTTTTCTGTCCAAAACTCCAGTGAAGAGAGTACTATCGTCAGATTGAGGCGTGTAAACATCTGGAAGCAGACAGACACCACGGCTGGTCCAGAGCCCAGCTGCTCAACAGTTTCCCACGTGCTTTTCCACACCACTGCAACACATTTGCCACGCACAACCAAAAGCAACTCACGCTGTTCACGTAGCTGAAAAGCTGGACTATCTTGGCTGTCACGGCACCCTTGTCTGCTCCCATGTAGTCATACTGAAAGACAACAGACACAAGAGCATCTGAGTGCACTGTGCGAGGCAGCAGGACCAGCTCTCCAGGGCTCACTGCAGCTCCTGTCATAACATATTATTATCCATGCCCAAGGGAGTTAGTTTCCATTTCATGGAGACTGTCAAGCCCCATGCACACTTCCCTTGATGTTCTGTGAAGCTCTGAAATTGTTGCAGTTTTTTCCTAGAGAAAACAATTTATGATAGAGAGGATGCAAAGACTCACCAGAGCTTTGTCCAAAACTGCATGCATTTCCAGATATAGTGGGGATCTGTGGACAGCTTCCTTGCCCTTAAGGAAATACGAACCCAAAACAAACCACAGCAAACTAAACAGCAACAAAAATACCCCCATAAAGTACCAGAGCGACTACCCTCTGCAATTTGTATCAACTTGCGGAAGAGACATTTAGTTCCACACTCAATTAATGGGCTCCACAACGATTTGGAGCTGTAGCACAAACAGTACCAAACTTCTAGGAAAACATTCCTTCCATAATCCACAACACAATAACATCAGCCACAGATCCAGGCTGTATTCACAGCAACAGAAGCTTGCAGAACTCCTTGCAGCTGCAAGGAAGCCCCATCCCACTCACCCGGGCTGAGCCTGCGCTGCCATCAGACCCCCGTCCTGACCTGGTCCTTAGCACCGGTGAGTCATGAAGCCCTTTAGCATTGGATGTACCAAATACACACAGGAACAAAAACTACTGCACAAACTGAGGCACCCTTCAGCTAAAGATTTCACAGGCCTACTGCTACAACTGCACCAAAACCCCACGGCCTCGAGGCGTACTCACTGCTGCTCCTTCCCACGGCTCCGGTGACACCTCTGCAGCCCAGGCAAGGGAGCTGTTTTCTGCAAGCAGCTGCGTCTCTACATTTTCATTCCGCATTTGATAAATGAGGTGCTGATACCCACCTGCAGCCTCCAAAGGTCTGATCCCATAGCTGGTATTTGCGAGCTGCAGGACCCCGCTGCAAAGCAAAGGCGCAAGTGGCAGGAATGGCTCCTCCGCCAGCCCAGCACCACTGATACCAACAGAGCCTGGTGCTCTTGCTCGTGCCTGTGCTGCAGGGCAAAGGCAGCCCAAGGCTTACCTCAGTCCAGAGCAAGTGCTAAGTGCCACAAGCGATCCTGGGAAACCCTCCACGTAGCCGTCGTAGAAGCAGTCGCGCTGGAAAGAGTAAAGCCGCGTCTGCAGCGTGGTGCCTCCTCCCTCGAGACCTGGAGCGTGTGGCAGCGTGCAAGGCGCCAGACCTTGCTGCTACCTGTGCCATGGTCCCTGTCCCTGCAGAGGACGGGCTCCCGGTGGGAGCACGCAGCGCACATGGGAGAAGCACGGCACTGCGGGCTCCCCTGGGAGCAGACACCTGCACTGACCACTGCTTGGTCTTCGTCCCTTCATCAGCTCCTCACTGTCCCTGGGAACTCGTGATGGCTGCAGCGGGGTGTGAGCTGATGCACACCCTCACCAGGGCTGCCCGGAGTGGATCAGTGCCCGAGGCGAGCAAGAGGTCTACAGAGCATCCCTGCAGAAGGAAACCTCACCGCACGCTTCTTCCCAAAATCGCGGGGCATATCGTACCTCGACACGCGCAAGCTCGGATTTCGCCAGCCCCCCTCGGCCGTCTGTATAAATCCGGAGATCCTCTGGCAAGAACACTCTGCGCACAGAGCACAGACGGAGCCCTGGGGTCCCCGCTCGGCGCCCCGCAGCGCCCCGCGGCCGTGCCCCCACTCACTGCTGCCGCAGGCGCACGGTGCGGGGGGTGCCCGCGATGGGGATGCTGTAGGCGCGGGCGCGCTGCGGGGCTCGGCGGCGGGGCTGCGCCGGGGACCGGGGCTGCCCGGGCACCGCTCCCCCGGGGCCGAGGCCCCGCGCCGGCAGCCCCAGCGCCACCACCAGCCCCAGCGCCACCAGCCCCAGCGCCGCCCGCATCGCCGCCGCCAACGGCCGCCGCCAACGGCCCCGAGAGAGGCGCGGACGCGCGGCTGCCCCCAGCGCCTTTATTTTATTGCCCGCGGCGCCCGCCCCGGCACGGCCCCCGCTCCGAGGGAGGCTCCGGCCCCGGCTCCGACTCCGTCCCCGCTTCGCTGCCGCTCTCCTCGGTGGTGGAGCTGCGGGGAGCGCAGGGGGGCGGCTCAGCCCCGGCCCCGCTGGGCTCCGCACCGCCCGCCGGGCGCGGGGCTGTCTCACCTCTCCCAGCTGGGCAGGCTGCCGGCCTCGGACCTGGGGGCGCGGGGCGGGCGTGAGGGCCCCGGGCACCCGCTGCTGGCTGCGCCCCGCGGGCCCCAGAAACGCACGCTTCCCCGGAACGCGCGCCCACCCGCTCCCCGCATGCAGGTGTGAGCCCTGCCGGAGGCCCCGGTACTTGGGGAGAGCGAGGTCAGTCGGGGACCCGCCACCACGTTGCAGAGGTAACCCCCGAGGAGCATGCCTGCACCCCTCTGGGAAGCGTGCAAGTGCTTGGAGGGACGGGCGGAGGACAATGCGCTCCATGTCCTGACCCAACCCTGCTCCCCCCTGCTCCCCGCGTGCCCATGCTCTCTCCCACCTGCTCTTCTCCTTCACATCTGGACAGAATGCATCCACAAACCCCTCGCTGCCACAAACCCCTGCCTATCTCCCCCACCCAGAACGGGGGACTCGCAGTAACCAACATTAACTTACGCATCACTTTGCGATCTGTTCCTCGCACAGTGTCTCATCAGCTGGGTCCACTTCTTAATCAGGATGATGCAGCAAATAAGGATGGGGACGAGAATGCAGAGGACCAGCAGCAGCCAATTTTTCAGCATGCCCTTAGGAAAGCTTTTTGTGACAGTATCTAGGGAGAGAACCACACGCACAACTCCGGGTAAGGGCCAGGTAGTGCCAAGGGCGTCTGCTCTGTCACAAGACCGACGAGGCTGTTTCTGGGACCATGGGGGCAGCCACTGCCCCTGGTAAAACCGCTGGGCACCCAGAGCTGCTGCGCAGGACTCACCGTCATGGCCCCGCAGCTGCTGCCCGCTGTCGATGCTGCCGCCTATCGAAGATCCCCGAGTCTTGCACTGGGGCGGGTTCCAGCCCGGGCTGCAGTGGCAGTTCTTTTTGTTATTGCACACCTTCAAACACCAGGGTGGGAAGAAAACATTCCCCACCTGTAAAAACTTGTACTAAGGAGCACTGCTAAGCTTTCACTCGCACCGTTTTCCTACCCACTCCTCACACACAGACCAATGCAAGCCCCATGCTGCGGTCACAGCCAGACACTAGTGCCACTTGGCACTGCTGCTGGACACCCCTGACCGGGCTTCCCCTGTGTCCTGCTCCACTGCTCCCCAGGCTGCCTCTCACCTTGCACAAGTACACTGGTCATTTCCAACACTATTTCAATTATGTGCAGTTAAATCCTCTTTAGGTACTCCTCTTCCAGTTTTCTGCTAATCTAGACAAGCAAATACTCCACCTTCCCTCATCTCATTTATATTTGGTCTTGGAACGGAAAGTACATTAGGTATTCTCACTTATTTTCTCCCACAGTTGCTGCATAACAATTTTGGAGGATGAGTCTTAGCCCAAAACACAGGTTTAGCCAAGTCCCAAGCAAGCCACTGTAGGCACATGAGAAGATCCTCTCTCTCTTCTTCAGCAATATCAATCAACATGACAAGACCACCCTAACAGCACTGTTACTTACTCCATGCCCATGGCATTTAGTCTTCACATTGCAGTCATACTTCAGGACTGAATGTGGGTGGCATGTGCCATTCACACAAACCTGAAAGTCCAAAAGGAAAAAAATTCTGCTGGATACTTTCCCATCACTCTTTGTCATGCTAGCCATTACTCTAAAAAAGATTCCTAGGTTCAAACAATGATCAGTAAGTCAATGGCACATGTAATAATTACCAAAAATGTAAGCACAAACCACCTTTAAATTATACTGCAAAGTGGCAACTATTTCTAGAACTGTTGCAGTTGTGATAATTGTATGTCATTTCCACGCTCTCAAAACATTTCTTACCTTTCTAGGACCACATTTTGTACCATCTTTAACCAGGAGAGGATCTTGCACTGTCGGTCCGCGCATAAAATCAAAAGACACACACAGATGTTCTTGCACTTGAGCATAAATGATGGCACCCTTAACTTTTGTGAAGGGAATATGATTCGGGTATGTACATACTAGCTTTCCACATCCCAGATTCCTAAAAAATTCATTAGCACAGTAAATTAAAAGAGTGGGCACAGCATCTGATTGACCACAATGCTGGAGGCACTGAGGTGCACAATTCAGGGAGGGAGATTTAAATGAAATAAGCACACAAGCCCACCGACTGCTTGCACAGTTGGGTGGTCGATGAAGTTGCTTCTCAACCCCCTGCAAGTCTCCAGTGCCCCCCCCCACACCTCGAGCTATGCCACGGGTAAACATTTGTCATGCCCACCATGGAGCGCTCTGCTCACCCCTACGTGTCCCTTATCCATCAGGACAAAGACCTGCCCAGCATCACCGTCTCTTTTAAGAGCGGCTAGAGCCAATAGTGGAAGAAAAGGCAGCCATGCAGGAGACAACCCTACTGACGAAGCTTCTGACAGATTTTTACACTTTGCATCAACAGTAAAGGGAAGCACAAATTAAACGTGTTCTCAGTTAAACACTTCCCTCTCCCTTGAAACCTACAGCCAAGAGCAGGGCTGGTACCCATCCTTTGGGTGATTACCACAGTGGCCAAACCTATCCTGCTGGCTGTTGACTTCTTCGTAACAAGCCAAAGGAGCATTTTTGGCACCTGGAAGTTTGGAAATAATACTGATTATAACTGAGGGTAATACAGATTAGAATATGGCTTTAACATTTATCAGTTCTTGTATCTGATGGAGTAAAACGTGGCTACATCACTATCTGCCCACGTTCAAGTTGCAGGACAGACCTTGCAGACAATGGAATTGCTGGAAAAGTCCCAGAGACTGTCCACAAAATCTGGGTATTTCTGCGGCTTGTTCTCTGCCCAGATGTATGGCTGGCTGTGTGTCAACATTCAGCCTGAAATCCTCACGTAAACCATCACCCTCCTATGGCCCATTCCTTTCCCCTCGCCACAAGCGCAGGAAACCCGGCACTAAGCATACTGCATTTGAGTCTGCACTGGCATTCCCAGTCCGCGCTGACGAGAGCAGAGCCACCCCCGCTACCTGTCCCGTAGAGCCTCCGGCACTGCAGGTCAGCAGACTGGCAGCGTCCCTTGTAGCAGTACCCGGTGCTGTGCTCGCAGTCATGCCCATCCTGCACGTAGAAATCGGGGGGGCAGGACGCGGAGGACCCGTTGCAGTACTCGGCCAGGTCGCACTGCACGTCGGCAGGAGGGCGACACAGCGAGTTTTTCGCTTTAAACTGGCAAGAGAGGCAGAAATTGTTCCTCTCTCCATCCTCAGGCACCCATCGGTGCAAGGACCCTCTGCAACAGCTTCCCAGTGCCAGGACCACTGCTGGGCACTCAACTCCCCGCACAGCCCATCCCCATCCCCTGGATGCTATCTTGTCCATACATTATATGCCAGGGAATGTGCTCATCTTGCTAAAGGCAAAAGGCAGCACCAATATTGTTAAGTTTTTTGGAGGTGACCATCAGCAAAACCAGTAAGCTGGCTTATAGTCCTACTACAGTAAATACTACATCTCCAGACCTCAAAAATGGCCTTAACTTCTGATAATTATGAACATGCCTTACCTGGCAATTTTCACAGCACCGTCCTGAGGAACACTTCACACCCAGTTTGAGCTTGCACTGGGAAGTGCAGCATTTGTCCACCGCACATGCCTGCAAGCACACCATGAACCCTTCCCTGCTTCCCATCTCCTCATCTGCCAGACAACCACTTGCCCTGGCCCCCATCCCCCTAACAAAGAGCTCGCCTCGGGGGCCCCAAGGGAAGAGGACAGCTGCACATCCATGCATGGCCACAGAGCTGCATTATGAACCCCCGGACCACCTCCAGTCCACGTTTGGGGCCGTTCCTGAGGGCGGGGGACACCCCAGCTCCCTGCTGCCCGGCACGCACCGCCACGGAGCCGCAGTCGCACTGCTCGCCGTGCTCTATCACACCGTTGCCGCAGACAGCCACCCTGGAGAGCGGGCCCCTCTGGACAACCCTGATGAAAGGGCACTCTGGATTCTGCTTGAGGAAGTTCTCAAAGTCTTCAACGCTGCAGCTGCTGAAGGATTTTGCCCCACTGACACGTCTAAAACAAAGGATTATCCCTACTTGTGTACGTGCCAACACATCCACCACCATTCCATTTCTTAACATCTCTCTTCAGTTTGAGAACTTGCTCATGGGTGAGCACGAGGCAGGACAAGCAGTCCCCAGGGGCCTTTCAGCTCGTTGGCAAACCTGCCTTTAACATGTGCTATTAGTAAGGATGAGAAGCATTCGGAAATATCTTGCTTTTGGAAAGAAAAGCTTTGCTTTTCGATGTAACCATCAAATCGCTATTTATTCTTTTTTTCCTTTCCCAGAGCAAGAACAGCAGATATCTCTGTGTTACTCTGCTATTTGTGACAGGAGGGCACTCACGTCCGAGGCACACCGTGCCATCCTCCTCACAACGCCCTGTGCCTCTGGCAGGTGAAGGCCGCAAAGGGCCGCGAGGAACTCACAGCGCCTCCGAGTCCATGACGCAGATGTGCCCAGGGCAGCGGCAGCCCCTGTTGTTGTCGTAGGTCATGCCCAAGCTGCTGGCCAGCATCTGGGCCAGGAGGACGGAGAACGACTCCAGGGTCACGCTGCGCTGGTACTGGGGGGGCAGAGCCGGGCACTGGTGGTGGAGCTGCCCCACAGGCACCCAGCCCCACCCCAGGGCCACGGTGCCAGCTTGGTCCCGGCCACAGGCCTCGTACCACGGCCACTGCACCCGCAGCATCCCTCCGACACGCCTTGTCTGGAATGGTCGCACCCACGTAGGAAGCTCGGTCCCGGTACCTAAAACGCAAGAGCTCTCTCTGGCCTTCGAGCCTCAGCGGCTCCAGGTCAAGGCCCCCAGGCCACGCTGGGCAGGGGGAGCTCTTGTTTGGTCCTCACTGCATCCCCACCTCACTTCCACAAGAAGCATCTAAGCCCTAGCAAAGTCTAGAGTTCCAAAGTACATGAATTTTACAGCTCACTACTGTCTGCTCTGAAATAATAATGACCCTCAATTCTTACAGCAGTAGATAGGGCACTTCGTAGGGCCGCAGAGCAGCGCTGGTCATCTTCCACTTCAGCAACTGCATCAACACTTCTTCTCCATTCAACCCTGTCTGAAATTTATTCTTGTCCATCCAGACCTCCATGGAGGACAGGGTAATGGTCATGTTAAGAGAACTGAACATCTGGAAAGTAAACAGGGGAAATGGCTACTCACATATGTTTCATTTCATGCCCTATTTAAATGCTTATTCTTATTAGTAGCCACATTGCCTAAGGAAAATAGGAGCAGTTGGCAACTGATCTACTGCTGTGTATGTGTATAACGAAAAAGGTATAGAGAATAAAGAAAAAAAAAGATAGAAATAGCAATGTGTCCAAAAGAGAAGAAAAAAGTGTTTATGAAGCAGGATCTAATAAATCCAAAGAAAACCTATCAATGAGTAAAGATATTAAATAATGAAACATGCAGAATGGACAAATTGTCCTTGTCTGCATTTTTGGGGTTACCAGGGATAATATACTTCTTGCAATTTTAAATCAAACACTCATCCAAATGGATATGCTATGTACACAGGCAGGAAAAAAAAATCAGTCCCCTATGACAGACACAGGGAAAAAAAGCAGTGGTGGCTTCTGGCACATGCACACGTGCATGATCACCCCTCAGTGGAACACTATACTATAGGATAATATGGTATCGAAGTGATGTTAGGAATAGCTACTGATTTATTCTAGAGAAGCACTAAGTTAGAACATGCGTTTGTGTTGGACAGCAAAGGATAAAACCTTACACTTTGCCACAGCTCCTAACCCTGTCTAGACAAGACCTAGGGAAACTTGGAGCTTCTGACAGGCTAAACTAAAAAATCAATAGCTAAAAAGATGAGATTCAGTATTATCAAAAAGCACATTTAATTATTATCTTCTCAAAAATTAGACAAATCCTACCAATACCTAGCTGTTAGTAGGCTGAAATAAAAGCCCAAAATTTCTATTGCAGTATTTAAAGAATAGTTAAAACTTACACTGCTGAGAGAGCTGATGATCTGAACTATCTTCTGCGTCACAACGTATTTGTCTGCACCCAGGTAGTTGTACTGAAATATGACATGAGGTTGTGCCTAGATTATTGACGTGCCAAAGCACACGGAGTTATCATGGCCTTTCACTGAGTGGCTTTTACCGACTGATGGACAGCCACAAGCTACAGCCCGCACAAAGCCACGCAAGACCACAAGGAAGACCATGGCAAAGCTCTGCAGCAGCTCTATCCAGAGCCAAGGAAATAAATACAAAACAGGAACTGACTGATGCAAACCTACCAAATTCCTTTCCAAAATTAAATGGAGCGCCAACTCTCTGTGGTGCTTTGACAGTAACTGGAAAAGAGAAAAAAAAAGTTCACCATTTTTAATTCATTTCTCCATTTGAGTCATGATATGTAAGAAAAGCTAACTTCTTTGACGGACCAAGAGACACCAGAACTGATGCTGACATCAGTGCCACCAACAGGGCAGCAAGCACTCACTTCGAGAGCTGTGTGCGCTTTGTAGGAGACCTCCTGCACTGCCGGCCTGACCCCGCTCTCGGCGCGGCTCTTTGCCAAGAGGAAATCTGCCATGCTCTCGTTGCTCATTTGATAAATGAAGTGCTCAAAGGCAGGTGAATTAACCAGAGGCTCGATCCCGTAGCTGGCATTCTCAAACTGCAGCAAGCCCCTGCGAGGGGCACGGCACCGCTGGGAACCCCGGCTCCCGGCAGGGGATGGGGAGGGCTGGGGAGCCGCAGGCACCGGCACGGCAGCGCAGGTGGCCCTGGTACCTGAGCCCGGAGCAGGTGCTGAGAGTCACCGCCGAGCCGGGGACACCCTCGATGTACCCACGGTAGTAGCAGTCACCCTAAACCACAGCAAAGCAAAGGGAGCCATAGAGGCAGCTCTGACAGGCAACAGCACCATGAGGATTTTGTTCAATCTCACTTTGGCTCAAGTATCTACAAACAATCTCAAGTATCTACACACTATCCTAGTGTGAGGACAGGGCATTCTTATGACAAAGCACGGCCCTGTCCCACCCAGCTCTGCTGAAGGACAGGGGAAAGAAGGGAAGTACCGCTCCCCTGCAATAAGGGGTGACATCTCCCCATATACTGAAGAGCAGGGCTACCCCGCAATTAATCCAACGTAAGAACAAAGCAGTACCTTGATCTGGGGCGAATCATAGTACAAAGATCCCTTCTCATTGTATGTGTAAATCCTGAAATCATCAGGTAAAAAGAACCTAGAACATAAATACAGCAAAATCTGAAACTCTCTGAAAACACCCTGAGGAGTGTTTACCTGGAGCTTCTCAAGCTCGCACTGGGTCCTGCAGCAGGCACTGCACACCGATGGTGCTGGGGCTTCTTGCAGGTCCAAAACCCGCTGCCACCTGCGGTCACGGGCACAAGCATCCCTCCAGCCCTGCTCCAGCCCCTTGCAGCCCCGCAGCACTTGGGTGCGTGGCACACAAACGCGCATCCTCTGCAGGTGACCGGTACCGTCCCGTGCCAGCTGGGCCTCCGGTGGGACCACACAAGCCAGCAGTGCTCAGACGGGGCAGCACCAGGGCACTTACTGCTGCTGGAGGTGAATGGTGTACGGCCTCCCCTCTACCGTGAGGACGTAGGACAGCGTGCCCTTGTGTGTGCAGAAGAGCAGAGAAGGGAAGAATTAGGAACAGTGGCTGCAGAAAAGCAAGCTCAGAGGGCAGTCTGCAAGTGCTGAGGACAACTGCAGGAGCTCAACAGATCTGGTCACACCCTTCCCTCCACACACACACACACTTCTGGGCAGGCAGAGCATCGTTTCCCAAAACTGTCCCCGCAGCAGCCACGCCATGACTGTTACACGCTATTTTCATGCACCAGTATGTCCACTCGCACACACAAGCACAAACATTAAATAATTTAATTGCGTAAGTACCGTCTCTCCAGCTGTTTTTGAGGGTAACCTCTGAGGAATTGTGATGTGCAAAGGTATTTGTGAGCCTAGAGAAACAATTTGTTTTTTAGTTATCATCACAGATGAATGCCGCCACAGTTGTGCCTGTCAGCCACAGCTGGAATTGTGTGTGTGTGAGAGGCACTTTTACAAACCGTGGGCTGGCACGGTTTCCGCCTGGAGAGGGCTACCAGCCCTGCTTTTTCTGCACACTTCTATAGAAAAAAACAAATGGATGTGCACGTACCAGTGCTGGATCCCAGCCCTGCTGGAGCCCAGGAGTATAAATACTGTACGATGGGAGCATGAGAGCGAGCCCCTGTTCAACCAACCCACCCAGCCCAACGTGCAACAGGAACAGAAATGGGGCTCGGGGAGCCCAGCCACACGCCGCTGGCTGCCGTGCAATAAGCGTCCACTTCAGCAGGCCCCACAGTGCTCCTGCTCCGTCCGTGTGCCGCGCTCCACACGCAGCTGCCGACGTCGTGCCACTGCACGCGTGTGGCACGTCGGCAAAACCCAGGACCCCCGTGCTAGCGAGGAGGGGGGTACCCGGAGAAGTCCCCGAACCCCCAAAATCTGGATTCCGCGTTTGTTGAAAAGAGCCCAGCAGACGAGCCCCCAGCCCTCCCCAGGGACCACCCCCACCCCCACCCCCGAGCATCCCCGCCACGATGCTGGGAGGGACCATTCCCGGCCGGCCCGAGCCGCCTGCGGCCCCGGGCAGCACTCGGGCGGCTCCGGCCCCACCGGAGGGCTCCGGTCCCCCCCCCCGGGCGGCCCCGGCCCCACTCACGGATCGCGGCCAGCAGCGCGGCCAGCAGCGCCAGGCGCGGCCCCATGGCGCCCCGCCCGGTAACGGCCCCGCAGAGAGGCGCGGACGCGCGGCTGCTCCCAAGGCCGTTTATTGTTTTTAAAGGTTCGTTTATCGCCCGCCCCGCTCCACGCTCGGCTCCGGCCCCGGCTCACCCCGCGCCGCCCCCGCGGCGGCCCCGCGCCTCCCGGCGGAGCAGCGGCAGCAGCGCGGCCGCGGCCAGCGCGGGCGGCAGGAGGCAGGCGGGGAGCAGCGGCCAGGTCCGCGCCGCGTCCCGCAGCGGCGGGGGCCCTGCCGGGGGGAGAAGGGAGCGCGGCTGCGGCGGCGGCGGCGGAGGGGCCGCGGAGCCGCCGTGGCGCCGGGCCCGGCCGCGGGACTCACCGCGCTCGGCCGGCCCCAGGCCGCTGTCGGCGCTGCCGCCCGGCGGGGAGCCCCTCCGGCGGCAGTCGGGCGGCTTCCAGCCCGGGTGGCAGTGGCAGCGCCGCTGGTTGTTGCACACCTGCGGAGAGGGGAGAGACAAAAGCTGTCCTCCTCGTTCGGGTGTCGGTTTTTGGACCAGTACGTCGGAAGGGTTTTTACTCGCGGTACCGGCTGACAGGGCCGGGATTTCGTACAGCATCAGCCTAAAACGTGTCTTCAGGCAGTTCCCACCCAAGTCCCAGCAAACCTTTACGCCCGAACACCCGCAGCAGTGCTGCTGCTGCTTACGCCGTGGCCGTGGCACTCCACCTCGCTGTTGCAGTCAGCTCCGAGGACTGAATGGGGATGGCAGGTGTTGTTTATGCACGCCTAGAAAAACACACGACAATTCCAGTTCGTTGCTTTACCGTCGGAGTCCTCAGCTCATTGGCCTTGTGTCCCACACGGGACTGAAAATACGCTTCTTTAAAAAAAATACACAAATAAATAAATAAAGGTGCTTTTGAAAAGCTACGTTTACTACCTTAGGGTTATGTCTAATGCTTATATCACACCAGAAACTTAATGTGATGTCAGTGTATATTTACAGTGTTTACATTTACACTGCAAAGGAGCGAGTATTCCTAAAACCTTGTTAATGCTTAAAATTCCTATCTGACATCTTAGTTGCCTATAAAATGTTCTCTTACCTTTCCAGAGCCACACTTTGTACCTGGCGGAATGAGAAGAGGATCCAGCCTCGCTGGTACATTCAAATAATCCAAAGATATACATAAATGCTCTCGCACTTGGACATAAAGGACAGCGGCAGCATCAGTTGCAAATGGAGTGCTATACGGATATGTGCAGATTAACTTTCCACATCTGAGATTCCTGTAAAATTGATTTGCATGGGATGTATGTGTGTATCACATACACATGCTAAACGGTGAAACAACAGCACCATTAAACCACACAAGAGAAGTATGGAGTGCTGCAGGATAAGAAAAAATAAGTAGGACTGGGAAAGTCCAAGGATGATCTGTGCTAGGAGGAGAGACGCTCCATTACCAATGAGGAGAAAACACATGTAACTATTTATTGCTTCACAAATCTTACTGTCAGTTGGAGTCTCGACACTGTCCTCTTCTGTACAGTCCAAAATAAATACTCATTTTTAGAGGAGCAGCTGCCCTTCCCTTGCAACCTACCTCCACGTACAGGCCCTATAGCCTTGTCTGGGGTGGAACCCGCAGTGTCCAAATCTGTCTCGCTGACTGTTGAGTTCCTCATAACATGCCACAGGAGCACTTTTTGAACCTACAAGTTTAGTTTATAATCAATATTAGTGCTGAAGGAACACGAAGCAACATGTTATGGTACCTAAAAATTTTCATACTGTGCACAGCAGAACACGCATGCTCTTCGCTATTTAGAGAAAATGTTTGTTTTTTTCTCTAATCAGTCCTCAGAAGCATGTAATGGGCTAATAGTAAATTGGCTTGCTGATGAAGTTCACTTACCAACCATCAGACCTGAGTCTAACAACTAACCACAAAACCTCACCTCCACAGAAACCAGGCTATAAAAAGCCATAATGAAACCCACCTGAGTTTGGTGTTTTAGAGAGCAAAGACACAAACCAACTTTGCTAGCACCATAGCTGCCTTCTCAAGCAGGGCAGCAGTGCCAGCGACAGCAGAGCCGCCCCGCTACCTGTCCCGTAGAGCCTCCGGCACTGCAGGTCAGCAGACTGGCAGCGTCCCTTGTAGCAGTACCCGGTGCTGTGCTCGCAGTCGTGCCCATCCTGCACGTAGAAATCGGGGGGGCAGGATGCGGAGGACCCGTTGCAGTACTCGGCCAGGTCACACTGCACGTCAGCGGGAGGGCGACACAGCGAGTTTTTCGCTTTAAACTGGTGAGAGAGGCAGAAATTGTTCCTCTCTCCATCCTCAGGCACCCATCGGCGCAAGGACCCTCTGCAACAGCTCCCCAGTGCCAGGACTGCTGCTAGGCACTCAGGTAACCACGCGTGCCCTCCCTCCCCCCCATCCCCATCCCATGACAGTCTTCCCCCAATAATTTCCTTCCTTGGGGTTTAGGGAGCTGAGCTGGAAAGCTCCACCCCAGGAACTGCAATTGCACAGCAGAAGAGTTTGTCCCCATCCTTAAGCATGGAAACACAATATTTCTCCAAAAAATTACGATGGCCTTGTGATGATTACAAGAACATGACTTACCTGACATCCATCACAGCACAATCCAGAGGAACATTTCACTCCTGGCTTAAACCGACACGTTTTAGTACAGCATTTATCCTTCAAGCATGCCTGAGAACACATCACAAAACCACATTATTCTGCACTTTTGTTCCCCCTGAGCTTTTCACTGTCCAGGGTCCTCCCCTTCCTTCTTATCCCCAAAATGTTATACTCAGGCAGTAGCCAGCACGATAGAGTGGGCAAAGCTGCCGTCAGATCGATGCCAGCGCAGGAGCTAACAGCAGACACAAGTCCTTGGGCTGGCACCTACTTCAGCTGCGCCCTGCGTCTCCATGGCTCACTGCTCCGAATGGACAAGCAGTACGAGGTCACACATTTAGCCACAGCTACTGCAGCGCTCACCGCTGCGGAGCCGCAGTCGCACTGCTCGCCGCGCTCCACCACGCCGTTGCCGCAGACGGCGGCTTGCCGGTAGGAGAGCCCGGCCAGGCGGGGCCTGTCGAAGAGGCAGTCCCCTGCGTCGCGCTCAAGGAAGTTCTCAAAGTCTTCAACGCTGCAGCTGCTAAAAGATTTTGCCCCGCCGACGCGTCTAAAACAAATGATTATCCCTACTTGTGTACGTGCCAACACATCCACCGCTGTTCTGTTTGAGAATGCCCTGTGCCTCTGGCAGGTGAAGGCCGCAAAGGGCCGCGAGGAACTCACAGCGCCTCCGAGTCCATGACGCAGATGTGCCCGGGGCAGCGGCAGCCCCTGTCGTTGTCGTAGCTCATGCCCAAGCTGCGGGCCAGCATCTGGGCCAGGAGGACGGAGAACGACTCCAGGGTCACGCTGCGCTGGTACTGGGGGGGCAGAGCCGGGCACTGGTGGTGGAGCTGCCCCACAGGCACCCAGCCCCACCCCAGGGCCATGGTGCCAGCTCGGTCCCGGCCACAGGCCTCGTACCACGGCCACTGCACCCGCAGCATCCCTCCGACACGCCTTGCCCGGAACGGTCGCACCCGCAAAGGAAGCTTGGTCCCGGTACCTGAAACACAGGAGCTCTCTCCGGCGGTAGGTCGCAGCCCCTGGCCCCGTGGTCCCCCCACTGCCCACCAGTGCCCCTGCCATCACGGGGTTGGCTGAGCTCCGCCACGCACCACCAGTCCCTGGGGAAATTTTAGTCTTACACAAAGAGGCAGGCGATGTCATACGACTGCAGGGCGAGGTATGACTGCTGCCGCTCCAAAAATCTCTGCAGAAGTTCATCGGCTTCCCCTGCTGTCGAGATTTTATTCTCCTCTATCCAGAACTCCAGGGAGGACAGAACAATGGTCACGTTCAGAGGATTAAATATCTGAAAACGTGACAGATGAGATGGCTGCTCACACACCTTTCTTTCAGAGCACAATTACATCTGTACATGCAACAAATGACATAGGAAAAGATGGACAGTAGCTGTTGGCAGTCATGGAATGACATCTGTATGACAAAATAGAATGAACTAAACTCGAAAATAAAACAATGTCCCAAGAGGCACATGAACAAAGCCTAATAACTTGATAAAAATGTTTTAGTTTTTCTGTTAAGTAGCTTATCATCATATGCACAAATCAGGCCAAGGACAGTTCTTAAAAGTGTGTGTGTCGGACAGTGTGGAGGGGAAGAAAAAGCAAAACCTTTGTATTCACCCACTGGGGTTAAACCCTTCGCCAACCTTTTATCGAGTCTGGACCAGGAGGCAGAGAAGCTGGCGGCTCCTGCCAGGCTGTGCCTGACATCGCAACGCCAAGCATCACGAGCCAGGGCTGGAACTGCAGTTACATAGCCTCCTCCCCGAACCAAAAGCAACTAGGAAATAGGTGGCCGTTTCTAAAATCAGCCCCTCATCATTTTATTACAATACAAACTGGACTTTAAAACTTACATTGTTGACAAAATTGAAAATCTGGATTATCTTCCATGTTGCAACTTTCTTGTCTGAGCCCATATAGTTGTACTGAAAAACAACACAAGCGCATAAGAATGGACAAGTCGTTTCTCACAGCAAAGCAGGACAATGTTGAAAGGATTGCCAGCATACAGTCACGCAAATGTGAACTACCAATTTTCAATCTTTCTTTCCTGTAAAATCCACAGTACAAACACCTTTTTAAATGGAAAACCAAAAACGCATAGAAGTTGGAAATGGCACCATTCTTATGTTCATAGTAGTCAAGCAAATACAAGGAGAAGACGGCTGGCACCAACTTACCAAAGCTTTGTCCAAAACCGTGTACACCTCAAAGTACTTAGGAGACCGTGCTGCAGATAATGCTGGCTAAAAAAGAAAATATTGTGAAGCTATTTATTTTTGCATTCTAGCAATCTTATTTCTGAAACGTGCTATACAACAAAGTGTCCGTTCAAAAGCATTACTTGGATGCTGTCTTCATATTAGCACAAGGTAAGCAGCCGCTCTAACTTAGCCACTCCTCACTTTTTAAACAAGCCATTCTAGCTTAGCCATGCCTCTCATTAGGCACCAGGAGAGCAACGATCCACACGACAGCTCAACACGAGCCCTTGCCCTCCTAAAATCCCCCACTCATCGCTGCCCATCCAGACCACATGTGGGACAAAGGTGCCCGCAGGAACAGCCCCGTCCCAGGCCGAGCAGACTTGAGCTTGGCCAGGAGACCAGAGGCAGCTCACTTCACCGTACACGATCTTCAGCACCATCTCCTGCGTTGCTGGCCTGGCCCCGCTCTCGGCACGGCTCTTTGCAAAGAGGAAGCCTGCAGTGTTCTCGTTGCTCATTTGATAAATGAAGTGCTCGAAGACGGGTGAATTAACCAGAGGCTCGATCCCATAGCTGGCATTCTCAAACTGCAGCAAGCCCCTGCGAGGGGCACGGCACCGCTGGGAACCTCGGCTCCCGGCAGGGGATGGGGAGGGCTGGGGAGCCGCGGGCACCGGCACGGCAGCGCAGGTGGCCCTGGTACCTGAGCCCGGAGCAGGTGCTGAGAGTCACCGCCGAGCCGGGGACACCCTCGATGTACCCACGGTAGTAGCAGTCGCCCTAAACCACAGCAAAGCAAAGGGAGCCATAAAGTCCCAAGAACTGGTCACCCAAGCAGCTTAACTGCATGCACTGAGCAGCAGCTCTGCTCTGCGATACGTCAGGTTAAAAGAAAAAAAAAAAACACCAGTCCAAACTCGCCTTGATATGGGTCAAATCAGATTTCAAAGACTCCATCTCATTAGACATATAAATCCTAAAATCATCTGGTATAAAGAGACTGCAAAAGAAAAGCATAAAGTTAAACACTAGAACTAGCGTGTCTTACCCAGACCTTCTCAAGCTCGCACTGGGTCCTGCAGCAGGCACTGCACACCGATGGTGCTGGGGCTTCTTGCAGGTCCAAAACCCGCTGCCACCTGCGGTCATGGGCACAAGCATCCCTCCAGCCCTGCTCCAGCCCCTTGCAGCCCCGCAGCACTTGGGTGCGTGGCACACAAACGCGCATCCTCTGCAGGTGACCGGTACCGTCCCGTGCCAGCTGGGCCTCCGGTGGGACCACACAAGCCAGCAGTGCTCAGACGGGGCAGCACCAGGGCACTTACTGCTGCTGGAGGTGAATGGTGTACGGCCTCCCCTCTATCGTGAGGACGTAGGACAGCGTGCCCTTGTGTGTGCAGAAGAGCAGAGAAAGGAAGAATTAGGAACAGTGGCTGCAGAAAAGCAAGCTCAGAGGGCAGTCTGCAAGTGCTGAGGACAACTGCAGGAGCTCAACAAGCAAACGCTCCTCACGAGGCAGGCTGAGCCTCTGTGGCCGCTGTTACAGCTGCCAGCACTCACCACCCCTGTCACCCCTCTGCAGCCAGGAGATCAGGGCCTCCTGCATATATGCCCACTCACACCTACACGTATGTATTTAGGAAATAACAGGGGTGCTCAAGTACCGACTCTCCTGTTGTGTTTGGGGGCAGTTGCAGTGGGACTGTGATTTCTGACAGTACTCGTGAACCTGGAGAGAGAGAGAGAGAAAGAGAGAAAGAGCGCTGTGCGAGGCATTACCGGCCGCAGCCCCGGGCACAGCCCTACCGCCCATGCTGGGGGCCCACGGGTGCCCGCAGGCAGACTCACGCAGCGCAGCCAGCAGCGCCGCCAGCAGCACCAGGCACGGCCCCATGCTGCAGCCTGGCTGGTAATAGCCCCACACGGCAGCCCGGCTGCCAACGGCCCCACCAGTAACTGCCCCACTCTGCGGCCGTTGGGGACTGTTCCTGTACCAGGAAAGCAGGAGCAGACAAGAGCGCTTTTGTACAAAACTGGCATCTTTATTGCTCGTTTCTTACAAAGGGGTTCGGTAAAAGCCCTTTCATTGCACCCAAACACTACAAAACTGGCACGCGGCGCGGTCCCGGAGGCGCACAGAAACAGGCGACGTTGCTCCCAGTGCAACGTTTTAAATGAGAATGGGACATGTACAACATTTCCTGCTCCTTCAAACCTAATCAGGTGACAGGGATGAGTGTACACTTTAAAAAAAGTCAGTAGTCATACTCAATATTTAATACATTTAAAATCTGAGCAATTTCCTTTCCATAGAACTGTTTCTAAAAACTGCACGTTCATTGCCCTAGACCTCCGCCCTGCAAGTATTGCTGACATGCACACTGAAGTATAAAAACTTAACTATTAGAAGGCACCATTTTCAGCATAGTTTTAGTTCACACGTACAGCTTTAAATACAGTTAAGTACATCTTCCTCCAGGATTACTTTGTGACTTGGGTTCCCTCCTCTCAAACACACCCAGCGAACCTGGCCACTCGTGTCACGAGCTGCCTCGAGGGGCTCGGCCAGACATCGCCTTACAAACAGCAAAGCTAGGTACTTACAGACAGACAGCCCAAACTGAGTAGAATACAACAAGAAGTAGGAAGTGATTATCTTGGAACAAACAGAAGACCCCCACAAATAAGTCTGGTGATACCTTAGCTGACATTTTACATATTTTAATAGTGTTATAAATCTTAGTCTAAGTTTATGGAAAACCACAAGAGTTCAAGTATTTTATTACTGCAAATGCAAACACTATATATATATATATATATATATATATTTATATATGTATATACAAAAGAAAAGATTTTTTTTGGCAATGTTATGGGGGATCTTTACAGAGCGCGTTTGTACTCAGTGGCTAGCACAAAGTGAGAAAGCCAAGCACACTTTTCAGTATGTTTTTCAGATCTTGCAAGTTTGTGCAATAGACTTCTACTTGTCACCACCATCATTCAGTTTCTACTTACAGCACAACTGTATCACAACTAACAGCTCTCCTCTGCTCACACACCAAGTGCTAAACACTCCTTTTCAGAAGCAGTATTAAAACCTGGTTTAGTCAATGTTGCAGAAACTGATGGCAGTCCAATGTACTGCAAGTTAGCCTATACAAGCATCCTGACTGACATTAAAAGGGTTTGAAGATTAGGTGACAAAGTCGCATTAGTCAACAGGCTCCTGTCTAAAGTGCACGGAGAAGCTCAGGTGGTCTAAGCAGATACATATTTTTTGCTTCTCAGTGTTCTGCAGGGACTCCTTTGCAGTCTTTAGACCCAATTTAAAACCTAAGAATACTCCGTTTTTTTAAAAACAAAATATGGCCATGTCTTTTCGTACCTTTTTTTTCCTTGCCCATTCATGGTATTAGTGGAAGTTAGTGCAGGATTCTTATTTAGCAATTCACAATTACTAATTTAAAAACATTAAATTAAACTTAATGTTCATATAGTACAGCTTAGTGTCAGTCTGCATGAAATTAAGAATTTAAGTGCATTATTACACATCAATAAACATATATACATGCATAAACACGTTTACAATATATTTATCTTCCTCTGATAAAGTACACTGATACCTTATTCCGCTTGTGCCATTTATGTGTAAATGGGTAGCAGTTTCCAGTCTGTGCAAAATAAGTTTTAAATTAATCGGCCAGATTTCCTTGATTTGATACTAGTATGGGTTACTTTAATTCTTCACTGTACATTTGGAAATATGACAACAAATAATTTCATTATTAGGGCTCATCATAGAAATGGGGAAACGAAAAGCAACTCCTAAGTGCTGTACTTTAAAGATTAATTAACTGCAGACTGCTCCACTTCCAGCTGGGCAGCCCTGCTGCAGTTTACAAAGCCACAATACTCAGACAGATCTAAGAACAGGTTTGATGTTTTCAGTTCTTGTAGCTTTGGTAGAGGTATTTAGTTTAAAGTTTTACATTCCTTGCTTCAATATCTCATTTGCCTTATTCAAGGCTGCAGAAGGGAGGCTTTCTGGGATTACCATGGGCCACTCGATGCAAGACGGATAAATGCAATTTCAGCTTTGCTTCAGCGAACAGGTCAGCTCACGTGAAGGCCTCAAAGAAGCCAAAAGCTATTTGGGAGGCAAAGGTGCTGGTCGAGAAGGAAAATAATGTCCCTGAGGTAAACATTTTTGCTGTGATGGAAGAGGTCCCTGAGGTACACATTTCTGTTGTGGAGGAGGTGGCCTACAATGGGGACAGAGAAGCTGTTGTGAGTTCAGATGGCTACATCTAAAAACACACATAGTAAAGCTGCCCCTTCTTCCTCTTGCTTTGCACAAGTGTGCCCCAAGGCTGATGGCAGAGACTGCCCCCTTTCCAGCTACACTGCCTCTAGCACACCCAGCTCCCAGAGCTAAGGCTCATTTCAAACATCTCATGGTCAAACTCTTCTTTGAGTTTGTATTTCTTTTAGCCTGTATTCCTTCCTACAGTTTCAATTAACAATTTTTCCCAAAACAGTTTAAAGACCCCCACAAGTTTCTCACCAACACAAGCTATTTTAAAATACTCCCTCTCTTGATGCATTGTACTTACTGGATAAGTATATTTTACAGCACAGGCATTAAGACCTTAGAAATACAATTCAAAAGTAAAATGAAAAATAAAGGAAAAACTATTCAAAGTTAATTAAGAAATGATCCTGTACTTGGCGATAACATTCACGAATCAGAGAGATACCAGATTTTTGAGTAATTTCCTTTTAAACTATGGTCTCTGAGAGGCATTTTCTTCACCTGCATGCAGGGCTAATCTAGCCCCAGAAAAGCATTCTGAAACCTGTTAATCAAAATGTAGCTCTGACAATGTGTAAAATGAATGCTACGGGTAACAGCGCTTTAGTTCTGAAGCATGAAATGAATGAGAAAATTTTTTCAATAATAGGTCTGTTCTGCATGCATATAACACATGATGAAATACCCTAACACACAGACGAAGGCAATGACAAGCTATAACTACTACCAATTGTGCTGATGTATTTGCAATAACTCAAACCAACCTTGTTGGCAGCTTCTGTGGCTGTGGTGCCTGGTATTGTGGAGACGGGTAGTAGGACTGGTGGTAAGCCTGCTGAGGATGCTGGTTAACTGGGTAAGATGGCACAGGGAAGGTATTTGGTTCCATATCCTATGAAGGAAACATTACAAGAACAGTCACAGAGTTACAGTTCGGAAATTGAAATATTTGTTTCATTATTTAGTTGACATTTAAGACCTCTTGCAAACAGATCTGGAAATGTCAGAGTTACTCTTTCCTTCCAAGAAGCTCAGTAGAAAGAAGCAACAGCATTCTGAAGAGTACTGCTTTCTGGAAAAAATAGAAGGGCTGATCTTGACTAGTGTTTGGTTTGTTTAGCAGCAGTGCTTTGACTGGTTATTGCACCCAGAGACAGAACAGGTCTGCAAAGGAGTGGGGCCAAGGAGGTGGGAAGGAATGCTCCACTCCCCAGGTGGGATGAGTGCTTCCAGTGTAAGGATGAGGGGGTAGCAGAGCAGGTAAACTGCCCACCAAGCCAAAACAATCCATAAGAGAAACCCATAGTGCTTGAATAGGGGAGAACAGAGGAGCTTTTCCACTGCCTGTAGGCAATAATACTTCTACTCCCTTCTTAGCACAGAGAAAACATGATTACAGAAATGAAAAAATAAAATAGCTTTGATGCTTCTGTTAGTGCAAAAGTAATAAAAAACTGTCCTCATCTGTTACTTTAGAGACAAATAACAAATGAAGTAATGGAAAGTGGCTCATCCCTACCATGGGTACACTTCTTGAAGAATAAGGCATGCCATGTGAAAAGCCTCTGCGTTGGTAGTCTCTTGGTTCTGTTTCTGTTCTAGGAGGTGGTGACTGAAGTGACCTGAAATGCAAGTGATATAAACCGTGTGAGCATATAAACTTGTTAGAATGACCAAGTAGGCTACGAGTCCAAGTGCTGCTTGCTAGATGGATTTACTGTATCTTAGCAAATATCAAACATCAGGAGGACAGCCACACATCTAAGAAACAACATAACCTTTTTTCTGTTTAGGATTATGACAGCTTTGCTTTGCCTCTGTACTAAACATAGGAACCAAAAAAACCCAAAAAAACAAAAAAACTATTACCAAAAACATTGCAACAAACATAATGGTAAAAAGAAAAAAAACATATTGTGGGAACAGAAAAACATCAATCTTTTGTGTCATTGCCAAGGGCAAGCTACACGTGACACTTGATGCAGCAGTCTTTGCTTGACCACCTTGGGACTGGAATATGCCTACATATGTTGGTATTGGCTTGTGTAAAGAAATGTCTATGGACTACTTCAAAAGGGCAGAAGAGAAGGTAAGGAGGAGAATATACTTACGAATGACAGCGTGACATTAACCTTCTAAACCATCGCTTCAGCCTGTCTCTCCTTGCAAATGCCAGAGCAGCAGCTATAAGGAGTGGTAGGACCAGGAAAAAAAATACCAGTAGCCCATTCCTCAATGAGGTGTCTTTGTCTGATAGGGACAAAAGGATGAAGAGGAAAAAAGTATATAGCATTACCACCTCTCAATGCATTGCAGCATTTAGCAGGATTGGTTTTTTCAACTACCCTCCATTCTTCATGGAAGAAAAACCTAAAGAAACCATTAAGACTGCAATATGCCCAAATATTCTCTTTTCTGATCATCTTTTTTCAGCAATTCTCTGGTCACAGATGAAAAAAAAACATATACTTCATGATATGCTGGGCTATAACAGCATATTGCATTACAAAATTAATACCTAATTTCTTCCACTCCATCACTGTGAACATTTTATGAGCTCATCTGAAAGATAGGAAAACAGAGCTTCCTCCCTTTGATCCAATCCTACCATTGTTTGCTGTACACAAAGAGCTCAGGTTCTTAGCAATCTCTGCATTTTTATATATGGCAAATTTCTCCACAACAGGCTGTGATGTGATTCTCCAGTCTGTTATTACCTTAACACAGTATCTAGCCTCCCTCAAAAACCTCTACCATCTTATTAAAAATGGTCTTCAAGATCATTCTTCCAGTTCATACAGGGACTGTATCAATCCCTTCTTTATACATTCCACAAGGGCACTGCAAGTTTTCTCCAGCTTAAAACTTGAATTTTGCTTCCTCTTTCATCTTCAAACTGTCAGTGAAAAAAGTCAGCTTTACAGCCTTTCAGTTTGCTCTTTCATGTACATGAATTGTGCCCCACTACCCCACTCTTCCCGTGCAAACAGATAGATATATCTTCTACATGCATAGACATATCTTCTTGCTATGTCAAATGTTGGCCCAGTACCTCTTCCTGGAGGAAAAATTACATGAAATAACCACAAAATTCCCTCCCCAACCCATTTCTTCCCTCCAAAAAAAAAAAAAAAAAAAAAAAGGTAAACTGAAAATCTACAAACAATATAGTGCCACAAACCTCTGTATCTCCCCGTTTCTGTATCGTGTACCCCTCTTCTATACCGTAAGATGCTTGGGGCAGGGACTACATTTGCATTTACTACCAAACGAAGCATGCTGTCTGCACTTAAATAACAAACGTTAATAAAATAGTGACTTGTCAACATGCATTGCCCTAGCCCACCTAGGCCAGATGTTAGCCTTGCAGGTGCACATGCAGCTACCTGCAGATACTAGAACAGGGCAGCTACTCATCTCTGCCATCACTGCTAGAAGGAGCACGCCCTTGTGGAGATGCAGGTTCACATCCATGAATTTGAACCTGCATCCTCAGCCAAATTTCATGTTTTCTTTGGATCTAAAATTAGAAAGGGCCATTTTCCCAGCTTAGATACAGAGAAGTCCAAGATGATTTTGGTCCAAGTTGGCAGAAATCAGCTGAAGACAGTTAAAAACAGACCAGTTTCTTTGAAGATCTCCAGCATCCCAAAAGAAAGGCAGGCAACACCTTGAGCTCAAAACCCTAACTAGTATTGCTCGCAAATGAAACCTATTGGCTGCAAACGAAACCTGGTAAACAGCCAACCACCAGCACTTGACACCAGAATTTAGCTGCTTCAAAGCAGTCAGGCACTCTGCACACAGCCCAGCATCACCCCTAGCAAGACAGGCCCACAGCTCCAGAGTTGCCTTCACACTACTTGCCGTTGTAAGGAGGTCCACTGTCAAGACTTCCTCCGTAGCCTTTAGTCTCACAGTAAGGAGGGGCCCAGCCTGCTTCACAGTGACAATTCCTGTTGTTATTGCACACCTATATTTAAATAAAACACATACACAAATAAATAAAAATCAAAACAGAAGAAGAAGCCATCTATTACTCCATGTCCCCAGAGAAAATATCTTCGGGCTAAGAATAGTGAGAACACAAAGGCAGCAAGGTGTCTTCAACTGCTACAGCCTATTTGGAAATTTTAAAAGAAAGTTACATGAAAAACTACTAACTGCACTCAGGAATTTCTCCTCCTAGGATACAGAGCAAAAGGTTATCATTATACATACACAGTGACAGAGTTGCTGGAATAACACAAATTGTTTTGAAAACTCACTGTAATAGGCATTTTAATATTCAGTTGAATACTCATTTTGCAAAGGTCTGCATAAAAAAAATTGGTAACTTATGTTTCAGTATTTTTAAAAGCAGCATGCTGTAGCCATGACTGTCTATTCCATCCCTTCCACATCACTCATCCTGGAGAACTTTAACCAGTAATTCCCAGGTCAATTCTAGATAGTCTTTGGCCAGGCCAGGCCAGGCCACGTGTCTTCAAGATTTCACATGATTGAGCAAGCACTGCATTGTTCAGGATGAGCTTCCAAAGATTAGCTGTCCCAACTGCCCTTTTTTTGTGAGATGCAGTTTCAAATTACATTAGCAATCCTGGAACTGGGAATTACTCCTGCCCAGCAAACAAATTATTACCTTAAAAGCTTTCACGTATATATATATATATATTGATACTGTTATACACTGTCTTGACCAGAGACATTTTAGAGAGAGTTTTATCAAAGTTAAACAAACAAAAAAAGTTACTATTCATCAATTTGAAACTTGCATGACTTACACAATTTTGGTACAATTTTTGTGGACCGTTAAAGGCACTCTTCTCATTGACAACACTAAAAAGCAGCTGTTAATAGGAAAACTCACCCTCAAGAACCCCAAGTGGTATTTTTAATCACTACATCTAGCGTTGTGATTACTTTATTCCTCATTAGTTAGTCCTTAAACAGAGAAGGGTAAGAGACTTCCAAGGTGAAAAGAAGACTAGCATATAAACGCTATTAAGTGATCACAGTTACAGTGTACCTTTTTCAAACTGTGACCTTTGGCAATAAGAACAGTCAGTTTATATATTTGCATGGTCATTGGCTCTAAAAATCCAGTGTTCTCATAACTCATAACAAAGATGTCAGACAGCCTTGTACAGAAACACTGCTAGTTATATCAAAACTTACAGTCTTAGCATCCATTCTAAGTGGACTATTTGTAGGAGCGGAGGCTCCTGCACTACTTACCCCATGCCCGTGACACTGCCTTTCTACATCACAGTCATAGTTCAGGACAGAG
The DNA here is from genome assembly GCF_013377495.2 of Cygnus atratus. Lineage (NCBI taxonomy): Eukaryota > Metazoa > Chordata > Aves > Anseriformes > Anatidae > Cygnus > Cygnus atratus. The sequence goes on from NC_066388.1 coordinate 460,603, forward strand.
GCACTCACACACTGGAAATGCCTACAGATCTAGGGGAGTTAAAGAGATGCACACAAGTGAAGCATGATGGCTTTTCACTGACGTACCCCTTCTTCCTACTCCTTGCTCCCCAGGCTGCCTGCTTTACCTCTGATAGCTCTACTGCACATGGCTTTCAAGGCACTCTGTTCTCATGGACCGCAAAGCAAGTCTCGGACTCTTGTGTGTTAAACCTTAACTCCACAGGAACATCTCCTCTACAAAAGGTTTCTCAGTATGGGGTCTGAATTGTCACTTGAAGGCTTTTGTCTGAATGTAATGGATTAGCAGTGTGCAGTACGGGTATGTGGAATGCACATTCCTCTACTGGTGCTAAGCTTCTCAAGTCTATTTAGTTTAGGTTGATTTTAATTGAAAAATTTCTTAGAGGCATTTGTGCAAGCCTAGTTCTTCCTGCTCACTGACGGAGGAAGGATTCTGACTCTTAAAATACTTGTTTTCTTTTGCTTCCTCTACAAATGAGAGGGGTTTTAGATGTTTTTTTTCTGGACATGCACTGCAATACTAAGCAGTGTGTGTACATAACGGACTTACTCAGTTCTGCATTAACTATGTGAACCCCTCCCAAAAGAATAGTGGCCACATGTACCCATGAAACAATGCAGCTGAAAGTTTTATTCACATTAAAACCCCAAATTACTAGTAGTCACTTTGGACTTGTTAATTACCTTTCCAGTACCACATTTGGTGCCTTCATTCACCATTCCTGGATCAGGGACATCAGAGCCTAGCTGGAAATCTACACCCCAGCACGTGGTGCCTCTAATGGGAGTTTGGATAATGGCAGGCTTAATTCCAAAAACAGGCATAGTTTTCACATTTTCACATTGCAGCTTGCCACACATGGCATTCCTACAACATCAACATACAAATGCTGTAATGATGACACTAATTTATTCTGAGAAGACAACTAAAAGCAGATATGACCTTTTCTTTCTACTGGAAGACACTACTTGAAAATAAAATTGAGGCAACCTGCCAAACAGAATTGGGCTGGGCCTCATTTCAGTGCTGGAAGAGTATGGATTTACCCGTTCTTTCTGCAAGCTGCCAGGATCTTTACATAAAAGAAAACATGACCATTTCCTATTCTTTTTCCTGTATGCAAAGACTTCAGGATAAGAACAATCAATGATGGCAGATGTAGAACAAACTCTCCCTGCCATAGCCCCAAGTCTGAGTGCATGACACAAAGACACCCTGAGGCAACAGAACATTGCAAGCATAGGAACTGCAGCACAAGCACAAAAGCTTCAAAACCCAGCTACAGAAGAATTGCCTGAATATTCAAACCCATTTCAACTATTAAGGGCAAGAGTTAAAAGCCAGACAATCTAAAACAAAAGCCAGCAAAGCTTATGAGTGCAGGGGTGGGGTCTGTGAGTTAGTTAAGTGCTACTAACAGCTTCAGAAGTTTCAGATCTTTTTCAGACCTTTTCTAAGCCACCTCCCTGTGGTTACTGAGTGATGCATGCATTGCTGATAAGGTTAGATTATGGCATAATGTCTCCCTCCCCCAGTGAGCCTGCTGTAAAACCCCAAGTTAATACTGTGGCACCCAAATAAAGATTCTCAATGATACATTTAGGAATTTCTTGATGTGTCAGGCTCAACTCACCAGCTGGAACATTTCTTGTAGTCATGGCCATGGAAACCACAATTGCCGAATCTATCACCCTTGGAGTTCACTTCAGCAAAACAAATGTTTGGGGCAGCTTTGGCTTCTGAAAAAAACAGCCCATTCCCCCAGACAGAGGAACCAGGTTAAATAGAGACAGAAGCATCTCACATCATCATGTTTCCATTCCCCACACCAACTACCCTGCTATGCCTAATGTTTTCCATGCAACACAGCTCAAGAGCTTGATCAAAACGATAGAGTGAAAATGTCAGCACCACAAGGTTACAAGTTAAAAAAGTCACTTATCAAATGGCATAATTGACTGGATGTTATTTCAAGTCCTATAAACCAGAAGCCTCATTGTAATAGGAATGCTCAGAAAACTACTACTCAAATCACCAGCACAGCACTAATTGTAACAAAGAAAAAATGTGCGAAGGTAAAGCCATAAATACCACCATTACAAATCCTTTGCCAAAGCCATCTGGTCATTGTTACAGGAAAGCAATGAAACATTTAAATAAGCTCAGTGTTTTCTTTTAACTACACCTCCTAGAAAAACTGTAATATTGTGCTCTCTCTCACTTGAGCCAAAGATATCCTGACACTGTGCATCGTAGTACTGGCAAACACCATTGTAACAGTAGGCTTCCTCATTGTGGCACGGGTGACCATTCTGAACAGTGAAGTCTGGCTGGCAGAACTGGGATGTGCCGTTGCAGTACTCTGGTAGGTCACACTCATTGTTACTTGCCCGACACTCAGTTCCTCCAGGAAGGAGCTAAAAAGAGAGTTGGGGGGGAGAACTATCAGAAAATATAAACCTCACAGCAGCGAATGATGCACCCAACCCACTGTGTGCTCCCAACAAAAAGGGCATTGATCTGCAGTCCTCTGGGGGTGCTATAAACGTGCAGGACAATTCCCAGTACAGAGTATGCTGCTCATCTCACAGATGCACTGGCTAAGTCTACACTCCTTTTCTAAACCCACTGAAGAACACTTCCAAATAATACATCTCAGTCTCTTACCTGGCAGTTTTTACAGCAGTCACCGTAAGCGCATGCAGCACCGGATCGGAGCCTACAAGTACCTGGTTCACAGCAAGGATCGCTTTCACATTCCTGAAAACAGAAGTTCTGTGAATGTCAGGAAATCACACCCTCAGCCAGTCACAGGCTGCTCTCCAGTGAGGGGCATGCACGGCTACCCAGGCAGCATTTGTAAGACATGCAAGCTCCTAACCTTTGGCGAACCACAGTCACACTCCTCCCCTACATCCACCAGCCTGTTCCCACAGTATGGGACGCTATAGGTTTCATCAGGCTTGGGAACGTTGAGCAGGCAGCTTCCACCTTTGTTGAGAGTTAGCTTCTCGAAGTCTTCTGCACTGCAGCTGCTGAAGTTCCTTGATCCCCTGTACAGAGAACATGAGCATATCTTTACACCATGTCAATCCACAAGCACTCCCTCACGTTGTAGAACAAGCATGATACTTGCTTTCCTGTGACTTGTAAGAACTAAGCATATACACAGGGAGTTTTGACAGTTTGGAATCGCCTCCCCTTTCCTCAGTTACTTACGATGCCCCAGAGCTCATAATGCAACTGCTTGCTCCACAGTGACAGACTCTTTCATCATCATGGTTCATCCCCAGGTTATGTCCCAGTTCGTGAGCCATAATCGATGCAAACATCTGTATACTGATTTTTCCAAACTGCACAAGAGCAAAACAAAGAAAGTTAGCGGACACTTGATATTGAGAAAGTCAGTGCTTACTTATGTGCCAAAAAGTCAATGCAGCTCATTAACGCTCTGTAATTTCACATAAGAGGGCAACCAACCAGCACCGTTCCGCAAAATGGCACAGCTGCAGATGTCAAGCAAACACCAACAGGGGACAGATTTGAGATGAATGCTCACAGCTCCCACGTACTTCTACAACATGGGTGCTGAAAACATCAGCAGAGAAATCCTGTCCCTTCCTCATGAGCACTGCATGCTGAGGAGAGGGAAGGCTAATCAGAGGATGCAGAAGACAGCAGATACCTGGGTCACAACTCTTCAAGGAATTGCCAGAAACAGTGACCACATGAAAGCCCCCATTAAACCACTTCAGCTGTGGTGTTAAAGATTCTTCACTTCCAGGAAGACTTGTGTAGTGCAATTTATTTATTTTATCTTGTTCATACTCACAGCATTACTAAAGATATCTCACCACATTAATGCCTCCTGCGTGGCTCTTGGAGCACACTGTTCCAACATAGGCCATTCCAGCAGTGCCACCAAATCCCTTCTTCCTACAGTCAGTGAGAGAAAAAGAGAAAGATAATCTTCCCAACCATACAGACAACACAATACCGTCTGTTAACAATACAGCCCATCCATACAGCCACTCAGTAGCTTCTGGGCACAAAACACTGGCTTTTCAGCTCTCATATGCTAGCAAATGGGAAGAACACTGCTACAAGAGCTACTAATTATTTTGGATATAAAGGTACTACTTCAGCTTTACCTTTCTGTTCATTTTTTTTTCTTTTAAATTAAGAGATTGCAGAGAGTCAGCCTTTCCCACATATTCCTTCTGAACATGAAAAGCTAAGTTCTCCACCCTTAAAATCATGTGTTTAAATTGGCCATTAACTGCCTTTCTACTATTGCCAAACATAGGTTCCTTTCCTTGCTGACTTCCTTTTCATTACTATCTTAGTTTGTTTCTACATAGATCTTAAAGCTTAATTGCAACGGACCACATTTTACTTCATACAAAACGATTTTTAAAAGCATTTTTTTCAGCCATCTTGCCCTCATAACCTGACCAGCGGTGCTCTGCCTCAGAGGAGAAGAGGCTCTGAGCTCCTGCTGCCCTGCAGGAAGGGGTGCTACTGCTTTGTGCAAGGGCAGATTGGGCAGCTGCCCCTGTGCAAAGCAGTGCTCTCGCCTCTGCCCTCCCTTGTACTTTGGGTAGTGACTTCCTAAGTACTGTGCTATCTGCAGGGGCAGGAAGTGCACGGGGGCACGCGTCCTGCAAATTCGGTGCTTGCTTCAGGCAGCAGGAATGGACAGATTAATGTCACACGGCAAAGCTCGAACTGCACAGCTGGTTTCTGGATACCAACTGCAGAAACAGCTTTTACTCCGTGCGGATGCAATGCTCAGCACCAGGCTTATACTCACTTCCAAGCAAAAAAGTCCTACAAGTCTAAACAGTGTGCAATCCTGACAAAGGATTATCTGATTACAAGCTTTACACAATACAAAAATAAAACATTGCAGGAGATCTGGGACAAGAAAATAAATTTAGAAATGTATCTGTCAGAGAGGACACTGAGTTCAAGGTCCACAGAAACCTTAAAATCCTTAAGTTGACTTGGAGTGTTTTCCCATAAAACACAGCAGATTGCATTCAGTACTCTGCCAAAAGACAGCTACTTTTGATACTAGAGCAGAGCTAAGCCGACAGGAATAGAATAAGCTTCTTAAAAGTCAAAGGGAAGGAACCTCAACTCACAGAACAAACTGGGCACTGTCATGTCTCCGTCGCAAAACAAGATTCTTCTCTCGCCACTGTACAAAATTTGCCAGCACATCACCAGCACCTCCATCTGTACTAATGATGTTTTCGTACTTCCAGATCTCCAGGCCAACCAGTACAATGCGGATGTTCAACATTACGTACATCTGGGGAAGAAAATATAAAATAAAAAGGAGAAATATTTCTGAAGACCTTCAGATAAGAACAAGTGGTTTTGTATTATGTATCCTACTGTGAGAACCTACTTTTTCCCCCCATATTTTTTCCACTTTTTTTTTTTAAATTCAGTACACCATTCATATCACCAGGATGCATTATCCCAGTAAGTTAAATTTTAATTAGCTACAGAATCAACGCTTAAATGCCACACTGGCCATACTACAAGGAAATCCAAGACACAAATAAAAAGTAGTCTAAATCCTGACAAATAACATCATCTGAAATAGTCAAGTTGAAAGACATGCTTTTTCCTCTAACCTAAAGGTTACATACACAAAGACAGCAATAACCTGTCCTGTCACTGTGTGTCACAGGTTACAACAGTTCCCTAAGTTAAATCTCAAGTATAACCGCAGATGAATTTAGGGGAGGAAAAAAGCTTTCATAGTGATGACCCATCGGAACAGGTTTAGTTCCTAGCTTGACAAAAACCTTTATTTCATTCTCTCCAAAGTGGTAAGAGAACAAACTCCAAGGTGGAAGTTTATAAACGTAAACACAGCTGAAAGGCTGTTGCATATGCTGTCATTCCTACTTAAGGTCAGCGTGTCTGTAACTTACACTATCAAGGAAGTTTGCCAGTTGCACCATGTGTTCTCTTACTTCTGTTTCACTTTTCCCAAAATCTTCAAACTGCAAGATAAATAAACTTGGTCATGAAAAGAAGATAAAGAAAAAACTCAGAAAAATGTATAGAACATTTTAAGACTAATAACAAAAATCATTCTTGCCAGGCTCCCAATCTCCTGCTTAAAAGACACAAAGTTGAACCCCTGCTTATCAAGATGATCATCAAGAAAACAGCATCTTCATTGCTGTTACTGAGCTGTTCAATATCCAAGAGAAGACAGGAAAGACAGCTTTTGCCATGTGTTTTCCTTCCACTATTAATTCCTTTGCTGATAGAAACTCTCCATGTCTGACAGTTTACTGTTTTCTTGAGGAGTATCACATCGGACACGTTTATTCAGTTATACGTTAACATTTTTGCATAACCTTGTCTAAAGTGTCATTGTCTTTCAACAGCCCATACGGGAATAACGGAGACTGAGGGCTTTTCAAGTCATCTCCTTGGGAGAAGGAAGAGAAAGCAATACACAATCCCTACCTTTTCTTTATCCACAACTATGAATAGCTCCACATATCTTGTTTGATGTAGGACGGCTCTTTTTCTCTGGGGAAAAAGGTTTTGGATAATTTCAAGTTCATTAATTCAGGTGTAAGTAACAACAAGAAATATTATATTGTCATATCTCACTTGACACAACTAGTAGTTTAAGAGACACTCTGCCAAGTTGAAAACTAACCAAAACCAAGAAGTGCAATCTAAAGCAATGACAATTTCTCTACAGCGTTTTACACTAAAATTGAGCTATACAAGGACTTACAGTGTTTCCTAAGCAGGGAACCTTTTTACTTTTCACACAGATTTCTTTGGAAAGACAGTATGCATTTTTATAAAGGAGCAGAAATATACTAACAACCAAATGCTGCAGCCTCTTAGTACGTTTGATACTCCTGCTTTTCCTGCAACTGTGTTCCCATATAGCCAGTCTTTAAACAGCAAGGGGGACATTCACACCTAACTGTTATACTGATGGTTAGGAGAATGGACTAAAACACAATATTCTGCTGGCTTATGATGCAATACTTTGATAATGAGCCTCTCCAATGATGGTACTGTTCCTGCCCTTAAAAGTCCCTGAAAGCTCTGTCAATGAATAATCTAGCTAGCCACTGAACTCTCACTGCTGTGTGGAGAAGCAGAAGAAAATTGCAACTGCTTTGTTGAGACAATTGCATTTTCCAGCAGAGTAGAAAACCCTCTGGATCAGAAACCTTTAGGTATGTGCTAAACCCCAGGAAATCCAATAAGCTGCTTCCATATTCTTAGCTGAACATTCACAAAATCCATTATAGGGGACTATGGAGAAAACAGTGGTGCACTTACTCGCAGCAGCTGAGTCATACTGGGATGGTGATTTTCCCCTGCATGTTCCCTTTCATGGCCTTCGGTGGTTACTCCGCACATTGTGGGCTCTTTCTTCACATTATCCAATGGGTATAAAATGTGTTTGGAGCCAGAGGACGAATCCATGGGATCAATCCCATAGGTGATGTTCCCTATGGTCACCAAACCCCTAAAATATAGTAGTGTGCAAGAAGTTCTTGCATTAAACACAGAATAGCTATGCAGATTTTTACAGTGAAAAAAAAAAGTTATTCTTTGGTAACTAAAGGAGTGACTACATCTCTGTCCTCTTTGTCCTTGCAAAACAGCACGCTTCACTTAAAGGCTGAACACAGCCTTTCACTGGAAAAGGCCTTCACAAATACAGCAAATTAAACATTTTCATCAGTTTGCAACGCCTGAGAAATTAAATCACATGCAGAAAAAACGTAGCTCCATTATTATCGCCACTTTTGTGTCTGACATGCTGCTGCATCGAACTGAAGTCCCAAAAGGTATGGAAATTAGCCCAACACAAGAAGAATTTTCAATCACATTCGAAGTGCATAAGCTAAAGTGCAATTCTATAAAATTTGCAGAATGGTATTCCACTTTACACTTTTGCCCCGAGTATAGTTCTTCACAATGGCCATCAATTCAAATAAGCCAAAAATTGTGTCAACAAATGGCTTTCTGTACTCTGATACAGAATTGCATTAACTTATTTAAAGCTAGTGGAAATATCTGTTAACTCTACTTGAACAAACAAGACTGCAGAAAGACTACATAAAGATATACACTATTGCAGCTCAGCCCCAGTCAATGAATTCCCATCTGGCTGAACAGTAGTTAAAAACAGAAAGAATTTTTGTTTCAGGTTCAGTGAGCCGTGAGCCTCACGTGACAACTGCAGCACAAAAGATGAGTTCTGCTACCTGAGCCCCGAGCAAGTGCTGACAGCAACAACAGAATCCAGGATCCCCTCCACGTATCCCTGGTAATGGCAGTGATCCTATGCGGGAAAACAAAGGCATATTACATGCATATTCCATGCATTTCTGCGCACCCAGTACGACCCCTGAGCACATAAATTGCCATGCCTGCCACTGACCCGCAGCAGCTGCAACTTGACAATATAATGTTTAAGGGCAAAGCTGCCACACACCCTTTACCTGTAGTCTACAGCTTCTAACTTGCCTCTGGCTGTACCACAGCATAACAGCATTTCCTTCTCCAGCATGCACCTAGACTTCATCACGTGCTTTGGTGCCACAAGGACCTCTACATGAGAAGCTAACCAAACTGTCAGATATATAGGGAGGTAGGGACCCAGTCCGAGTCCTATTCTGTGAAGAATATGCTCTTCACAACTCGATACAGCCAGTAGTTCATTAGATCTGAGTTTAAAATCCCACTCGCCCACTCAGTCGTTCTACCTGAAGCCGGATTCCGAGCTGACACTGCTACCATGCAGCAATACTGACAAGCAGGGCTCAGAGGCATTATCTAGCGACTGGATTTCTTAGCTTGACACTAAGCCATCCTTTGCAGTTCTGTCCTCCACCCTGCCTCAAATATTTTGAGGCTAGCCCCTCCCTACTGATTTGGGCCAAATCATCATTCAGACTTTGAAAAAACAATTTTGGAGAATGTTTGGCCTGCATGTAGCCTCCCTCTAGCAAGAAAAGGGCCAACACCTGCTATCCTCGCCAAGGCACTGTGCTGCCTAAACTTCTCAAATGCACAGAACATCCCCCACCAGCCCCGAGGAGACACAATAGTTTCATTTTATCCTCTGTATTAGACATTTTGGAAACGTGAAAAGAGGGTAATACATGGCAAATACATTCAGTTTTCTCTGGCAAGTGCATTTTTGAATGTTACTATAAGGGTCAGGTAGATTACATCGCCTGTTCTTTCAGCACTGAATGCCGAAGCATGCAACAATCCTTCAGGGTCACCGTAACTTCCGTAACCTTGTGCAGAAAAAGCATTTTTCCTCTCAGTCACTTTTTTTATAGGAAGTAAATAGTCAGTTCAGGTGCTCTATTTTCAAAAACAAAATCCTATGAATCATATATGACTAACACTTCACTCCTCTTACATATTGGCATCGTTCCTTTGAAAGGGAAGCCATTAGAAATGCTTTCATGCTTTTTGTATTGCAAAAGCTGCTATTTATTCTTATTCTACAGAAGTAATTAAATTTTCAAAGGCAACCTAGCAGGCAGCCTGCTTGTACAGAAGAAGAGCGCTGCAAACATTTTCAGTGGAATAACTCCAAGACTATGCATATAATGTCCCTCTCAAAGGTCCTCCGCCCCTTCCAGTAGCTCCCAAATGTCTGGACTAATGGCTAGACTGTCAACCCTTGAAACTTCTTAAGCGTCACTAATACAGCGTCTCATAAAACTGAAAAGATGGGTCAGCAGCTGACCAATCTGGAAGACCGCTGTGTGCAAAAGGAAAAGCTTTACATAGGCATCAGGTAACGCCCAGTTCTGCTCCATGTCTTCTGCTCTCTATAAGAAATGAGGCCTGTGTCCAGAAGCGGCACAAACACTGCACTGTGCTCTATGACAACACCACCACCACTCTGAAACAATGAGATATTTCCCAGCTAAGAAGAGTATTTCCTTTTTAGAGCAGAGCTGCTTTTACAGCAATCATCTCTGCATAAAACATGGGGCTATGACAAACTACAGGCCAGAATCTCATACAAAATCAAGGATTCTCTCTGGGAAAAGCATGGCTCATACATGGAATTAGAACTGGGCTCACTGAAAAAATACAATGATAATTATGTAATACACAACTCCCTCAGCATGTAGATGCTCGATGTTCAAGTAACCTTCCAGGAAAGGTATAAAAAGGAAGAAGTCCTACCTGGACATCTGGATATTCAGATTGCAACTTCCCCTCCTTACTATATGTATAAACTGTGAAATCTTTGGGCAGCAGTTCTCTGTAAGGAAAGAGAGTAGAAGAGAAAGAACACAAGAGGAATATCATGAAATAACTATGATGCTATAGCAGGTAGCAAGATAATCCTAATTAAGTGTCACAGGTACGTAAATTGTAATTAAATGTATAATTCAAAAGGAAAAAAAACACTAAGAACTTGTGCACTTCTACAGCAAAATCCAAGATATCAGAATGGTGGAACTGTTAATGAAACTGAATCACACACCTCACCCTGGGTAAGCAGAACAAGCATCAAAAGTCTTTAGATGGTGCTAACAGCTCACTAGCTTCCACACAGAAGAAAAACAACACAGCACTCAGGCGGCTGCATATAACATCTCTTCCCCAGTTTTGGAAGAAAATGTATTGGGAAAGTCTCCTATGATTAAGACAGCCGGCCCATACTTGTAAATCCATAGATGCAAGTGTAGACAAATTTCTACGTTCCTGAGGGTCAGGAGTTTGGCAAATGGCCTTCTATGTTTAGACAGTTATATCTCTTCTATTATGAAGGCAGTTTTACAAGGGAAACAGCCTGATATACGGTAACCTGCTGTTGCTCAAGTAGTACTTTAAAAATTAAAAGCAAGACAGACAACATCTATGTTCCCTGAAAGTTACAGATATTAAGAGCCGGGAGATGAAGTTAGCTTCCTCGTTTGTTAGTAGTCTTGTGCTACTGAGATGGGAAAAAAACTGAAACAATAAACAAAACCCAAAGGAAAGCAGAAATATTTACTTGAAATATAACTCAGTTTGTTTATTTTCAGATGTGAATGGAGAGTTATTCAATGATTCCCCAGATCCCCTTTGAGCAAACTACTACTTCCTTCACTGCAAGAGGATCACCAGTGTCGCAGGAGCTCAACATTTCCGGCTGATAGCCAAGACAATGTGGCTCAACCCACTTTCACTGTCTTTCTCTGCAGATTTCTGAGTTAGTTTGTAACTGCCCTTCTCATAAAGAACCTCAGGAATCAAAACTAGCATGCTACCTGCCAACCTGTTATTTGGACACAGTTGGAATTTAATAATCAAGGAATTCATCACTTACTTGTTCTTTTCTAGATGAATTGTGTATTCTTTTCCCTCTATCTCAATAGCATACGACACCTTGTCCTGAACGTAAAAAAGAAAAAGTTGCATTTTACTAATGTTAATGAATAAAGTGTTCTTTGACAGCAACAAAAGTTTGGCAGAAACAGCCTCTGCAAGCTACTACTCTGGGTACAAGCATTCAGATCACTACTGATACCTTCCACAACTCAGGACTAGTCTGTCCTGTTAGCCTTCACAGATACAGCCTTAACAACAACGTTCCTACTGGAGATGCAACAAAATTTAAACTGCTTCCTTGAAGGACGTGGAGCTCTGCTGACCTCGGCTGCTCCTCTTGTGCTTCTGGCTGGTACCACGATGCTGGTCAGCGGGCCACGTGTTTGTTGTGCTCCTGACTGATCTTGCTGTGCTGACAAGACTTTGCAATGAGAACCTGGCCTCAGTCATCAGAATTTGCTCTGGTTCCCAGACATCCAAAAGAATTGATGACTGCTGTGTCCATACATGTTCTCACCCACGGCAGGGGGTTGAACTAGATGATCTTTAAAGGTTCCTTCCAACACAAACCACGCTGATTCTACATGGCATATCCACACATGGAAACTGCCAGACACACAGATACTATACTTGTTAAATCTTGCCGGTTGCACAGGAGCAGAAATAAGCAGGGTGAGTGAGCCTGAAACCTATTTTCTAATCGTCCCTACCTCCAGAACCTGGCATCTTTTCCTGCGTAGCTGGGGAAAAGTCACATGAAGAAAGCTATTTCGAAATAGCTTTGTGGTTTTCACATTCCTTGTTTATAACAAGACTTTCACAGAAAAACTCTTAGTTACAGCTGGAAAAGGACAATTCTGTTTTACTATTGAACATTCACAGTGGGCTGGTACCTCCACAGCCTTGCCTTAGCCAAGTGCTATGCACAGCAGCTAGGGTCCTTACATATTACGTGGGTAAGCTGAATTGCCTGATCACTACATTAAATATCACAGCAAGAGTACTAGTCAACGACAGCAATAAACTGCAAGGCATTTTTCTGAATATTACGTTCTGCCAAGGCTTATAAAATCTGTGACTAAAAACATTTGGTCTAATCCAAATACTTTGAAGCGTGCAGTCTTTAGTCATGTGATTACAGCAGAACAATACAGGCTGGAAAGTACCCCTGGAGGTGTCTCACCCAGCCCCCAGCTGGGTCAATACTGCCCAGTACCTGCACTGAGGAGACATTGGAGGCCTCTCGCCGTTCTCTTCCTAACCTCTGTGGGATTATAACTTCATAGGAGGACAACAGAGAAATTTCCTGGAAACCTAGAAAGCAAAAGAGAAATGCCACCAGATCAGTCCACCTAGAGAAACACAGCAGTCGGAAGGATAAGGCAGAAGGACGAAAAGCTCTTTCCCTTTGGCGAGGAGGAGGCAGGCAGACCCCTGGAGCTCAGTGCAGGTCCACGGCACGGCACCAGGCAGACCCCGCCGCAGCCTTTGTGCGGCGCTGGCATCGCTTCCTGCCGCAGACTTGCGAGCTCTGCTTTTAAGAAGCAACACAGCACCACAGCGCCGAGGCACCCACGCTTTCAGAGCTACATACCCCTGGAGCTACACGCCCAAACAGAAGAAGTCACAGGCCCGACGCACACAGGACAGCACAGAGCGCGGCTCAGAGCAAAGCTCTCGTGGGCTGCCCTGTGAAAGGCCGCACAACCAAGCTGAGCAGAACACTTTAAATTGAAAGCTTCACATTTCAATTACTCTCTTACAAGTATCTATCTCATGTTCCACCACTTTCCATTAGCAGAAATCAGAGCACGTCAAGCAGGTCAGCACAGAGATAACTCGCTCAAGGACACAAAGAAAGACAGTGTCAAATCCAGGTCTCCTGAGCTGCAGAAACACACCAGCTGGGCTACGGAGCCTCTCCAGCTCGGCTCCCAGGGGCTCCCGCAGTTCCTGGGCTTCCTAACGCTGTGCTCGAGGCCAGCAGAGCTCAGCGTTATGCCCTCAGCCCTGCACACCCCTGCCGAGCTGCTGACAAAAAGCCAGCACTGCTCATTGTGTTCTTAGAGAGCACTTAAGCACCTTATAAAAACAAGTGGGGTGAAACAAACGCAAAAAAAGCCTTTTGCAGATTACTGTATAAATGATTTGCATATGCAACAGACAGATCACCTGACTGAGCAAAAACCAACCAAAAATCTACTGTCCTGCACGAGCCACCAGGTTTTCCAGCAACTGTTCCACATGGACGTGCAAACAGGAGCGAAGTGCACACCTACGTTACTTTCCCAACCCGCAGACGCTGCCCCTGTGCCCGGCTGGGAGCCGCTCGCCGCCTGCCCCGCGGACGAGGAGCAGCCTTGGCTCACGGCCGCGGATCGGTGAGCTCAGCAGCACAGCGTGAGCCTTCCGAGCCGAAGGCAGGGGGAAGGGAACAGCCGCACTCCTCGCTGCTGCTCACCTCCAGATGCAGCCACCCCACGTCTTGGGGTGCTAAGTGGGTGTTTAACTTCTGAGATGCTCCAAAAGCTTTCAGACGGGGACCAGGGTACTGCACGCAGTTTTAAAACAGCGCCTTGGAGCATGGCCAGAAGCTGGCTGCTGCAGCAGCCTGCGTGTGCCTCCGAACCCCAGACTTGCTGGGCAGCACCTGAGAGCTCAGGGATGCTCAAGTGCCGGCAGTGATCCCATGTGAGGTGCAGGAACATCCCTGCCTTTCACACCCTATCCCTGCCGGCACCACGAGCTTACCGCACCAGCAGGAGGTTAAAGAGAAGACAGTAAAGTGTTCGTGCTTCTGGGGTGAGCCCCACACCCTCGCCCTCCTACAGCCTACTTTCCGTTACCTTTTCCCTTCTCAAGCTCAGCATCTCTCTGCGGACAAACACACTCCAGCAGCCTGAGGCACAGACTGGGCTGATTTCATTTTTGCAAAGGATGCAGCCCTCTTTGGTGGAGCCTTGCACAAAAGCAGCATGCGAAGAAGCAGGTGAAAAGCAAAATTTACACCAAGACAGACCTATTTTATCACAGTTAGCAACATTATCTGGAGATCCCATAGCAGCCCGCAAATGCTTTTACATCTCACACCAAGAGCGCAGCGTTACTTCGCAGCGACAACCAGGCCTTGCACCGACACTGCCAGCACAGCGAGGAACGCTACGCTTATCATCTCTGCGCTTTCCACCAGCATCCCAGTGAGGAAGCAAAAGCAGTTAGATGGCTTTCAATCTCTCATACGCTACACTGCAAGTGCACACCTGCTTGGAGAACCAGATGTATTCGTTACTGTGCGCTGTTTGTAATACAGCATCTTTGTCACACAAGCATAGGCAGAGCTATATTGCTTCTCACGAAGTAACAGACACAGCACACATACGGCAGCAGGACTTTCGTTAACTTCTGTGATTATTGGAGAAGTGTGTAAAAAAATAATCAGAGACACTTCCTGAAAATAGCTCTTGAACTGTAGTTCAAAGGCTACGGCAAGTACAGTGGCAATACTTCCTTGGCCCGAGAACAGCCTAGGGAAGGGCTGCTTCCTTCCCCAAGATGAACCACCGAAGTACACTCTGGCAAATCACCTCTCTACATCTGTCACTTCCAACCACACGTTTCGGTTCATATCCTGTCCCAGGCTCTCACACGTCGCTGCTCTGTGCTCGTTACTTTGCCACCGTGTTTATTGAAGTGGGGGACGAGACGCTGCGAGACTTTGAGAGGATCTCTCGGGACGCAGCCTACAGAAACGCCAGTGCCCCGCTCGTCCCCGCAGCGCTCAGAAAGCTGCACGCCTCCCCAAAAGCAACTTGGAAGCAGAACACAAAGGCGTGAATCATCACACAAAGCTCATGTAACGGGGAAGAACCTCGGGGAGGAACTTCTGGGAAGAGGGTAAGTCTGGGAGGCTGCGTCGCAGAGAAGCGGCGGCGAAGGAGCATCATTTTCAGTTCTCAGGATATTCTGACACTTCTCCCCAGCTTGCTGCTCTCCTTTCCTCACTTCACTACTGCCAGCTTGGGATTTGATTTCAGGTGCAATGCCTTATTCTTCCCTTCATTGTCCGTAAGGTTCAGCAGAGGAAGGTATGTTTGTCTCCTCCTGCTAGAACAAG
This sequence comes from Cygnus atratus, assembly GCF_013377495.2. Classification (NCBI taxonomy): domain Eukaryota; kingdom Metazoa; phylum Chordata; class Aves; order Anseriformes; family Anatidae; genus Cygnus; species Cygnus atratus. The sequence continues at coordinate 476,102 of NC_066388.1, forward strand.
CTCAAGTACAGGTGTCAGAAGGCAGCTCCTTGCTTCTAGTCCATCGGCGGAACTAGGGAGCACAGCAACGCTCACGTTAGAAGCTTGAACTCAATGCAAATCCTTTTCCCTTTAACTTTCAGTTCTCCTCCCTCTTCTGGCAAAAACATCCTTTTTCTTCCCATGTTGTAGTACAGATTAGGTTGACGAGCCCACCTAGTTACAGGACAGACAAAAGTTTGCTTTGTGGGATTCTCATTAGGAGAAAACCTCCCTGCTCTGCTCTGTCTGAAAGCACACACTCCACCACTGGGGCCTCCCAGAACAAAAGCTTCCATTTTAGCAGTTATCTCCACCGCATTTACCCCTACTTTATACAAAATCATTTCCATGCTGACTGCCCCAGTTAAGATTTCACTCATTAGTAAGCCTCAAGAGGAGCATCTGACTGGTTATTCAAAACTCAGATACAAGGGACAAACACAACGAATCAGCAATTAAAACACGCAAAGAGAGCCCTGCCCCTAAATCCTCCTCCTACCCTCAAGGCCTGCTGCTGTGGGACTGGCTTTTTCTTAGAGAGGAGCACAAATCTTGACAGCTACTGCACACCACCGCAGTACCTGAGAACACACTTCTTATCGCACGCCTGGGCGTAACACTAGCTGAAATTATTTCCAAGCAGAGAAAAGCAATTGCATCCACAGTATTTATCTTGTCTCATTAAGGACTGCCTTAATTATCAGGAAGACATGAATCACCTTCCCCGCCCTGAATCCGCAGTAAGAATGCCATGCATGCTCCATAGCATGTGGGAGCTTGAAAACCAGTGAAATAAATCAGCGCTGTTGTGGCTTTTCAGACACCGGGGGCAGCTGGTGGGGCATTTATTCCCCGACAGGTAAGATCGACGCTCGGAGGCCAAGCTGCACCTCCTGCCTCCCCGCACCTCACCATGCCTGCAGACCGCTGGCTCCGCTACAGACACACGGCCGCAGCCACCCACAGCGCACGGCCCAGCCCAGGCGTCGCCCGTCTTTACAGTATCTCCTTCCCCAGCCTTTCAGGTGAGATCAAATACATTCTCTTCAACGGAAGGAAGAAAAAGAAAAGTCAGGGAAGTTCAGACTGCAGCTTATTACACCACAGAATTCATTTCCCAACGCCAAGCTCACTCGGCAGGCGACCAGCTCGGGCCATGGGCAGCCGGGACGAGGAACCCACAAGCCCCCTCCTGCACTGAGGAGGAGGAGGAGGAGGAGATGGAGAAGAAGGCCGGGCCTTGTGGAGGCAAGCCTCCAAACCCATCCCACCTGCAGCACCTCCGGGCACTGCAGCACTCCGAATGCCAGCAATGGCTGCATGGCCAGATTTCTGCTCAGCACCCCTTTCGGATCCCCTGCTGCTTTCAGCATCCCAAGTGCTGACAGAGAGCATCATTCTTTACAAGAAGCAAAACACTACAATTCCTCCGATCCTACCCAAATCTGTGTACAGCTTTCCATCAGCGAACATCGCAGAGAGGACTGCCAATGTAACCATACGCTTGTATTTGCCTGCTTCCATTTACTGAATCCCTGCGTGAGAGTGGAAGGTTTCCTACTGAGACAGGAAAAAACTTAGTTTCACACAGAAGTAAGGCAAAGCTGACATTTGCTTTGGATTTGCCCGGTGCCTACATCCATCCTAGCAATTTTTAGCCATTTTACTGTAAAAGTAAAGGTGCGGTCATAACCATATTAAACCTAGAGTATCGGTTAACAGCACTGAGCTTAAACAAGTACACAACTAATACGAGATCGAATCAAAAGACGCACATTGCTAACGCATTAAATATACAGACTGTGCTAACCATTGTGTTATAATTGATTACAACTAACAGATGAAGTCAACCGCACCATCATCTGACACTTACACAGAACACTGTTTGCGAGGAGGAGCACAGAGAGCTTCACGAAGCCTCCCAGCCCACCTTCCTGCCTCCCACCCGTGTCCCTGACGTTCGGCAGCTTTCCCTCGCCGGGGTTTCAGCCGTACGTCTACCCCCAGCGGAGGGGACGGGTCCCTCCCCTTCCATCTGGCTGCACGTCTGTTACATTTTCAGTTTGTTGTCGTTCTCCCCTCTCCTTTCCCCTACGGAAGTAAACCCCATTCTTTCAGCAATCCCTCGTGGAGCGTATTTCCGAGGGCTCCAGCCGTTCGGTGCGACCAGGCTCTCCAGTCACACTGCACCTATCCCGAAAAGGGATCCAAAACGGGACACGGTGTGCCAGCGAGGCCTCACAAGTATCAAGCTTCAGACGTTTTGTGAAAGACTGCTTTGTGTGGTTATCTGTCTCCACAGGTTTATTCTTTTCCGTAAGAAGCAGCATGGGTGATTCACTGGTAGTTTAACCTACTCCAACACTCATTTCCCTCCCTGCCAACATGCTCCTGCACCCCACTCACATGTACAGACAATTATTTCCACCCTGGAAGAACACTCTGCACCTGTCCTTCCAAAGCTGCATCTTACTGCCAGGTATTTCTCTCACGTGCCCGCGTTACCTGCGCTGCTGATCCCTCCCTGAGGAGCTCAAATCCTTTCTGGGTATCGTTGCAGATTCAGCATGCATCCTCCGTACCCCATTATCAAAACCATAAAGGACTTTGCCGAGCAGCAACTGTCTGAGGAGAAAATTCTGTGGATGGGATTAAAACGTCCATCCGGAACGATATTCAACCGCTGATTACTTCTTCGGTGTAATTCTTCAACCCATCACATCCCGGGGAAGGCATGTTTATGTGCAGCTGACCTTCGCTCTAAGATGACAGCTGCAGTTAAGATTTATTCTTCAAATTACTAGAAGCAAGAAACTCCTTCACTTTCACTATGTAAATGTTATCCAAGTCCACTTAAAAATATTTAGAGCTTTACACAAAGCAGCAAGCTAACAAATCTACTGCAAAAAAAAAAAAAAAAAAGGAACATTTCCTAGGACGCCAGCAGTCCTGGTTCCTCTGACGCCTCAAAGACTAAAGAGCGCCTTGCACGTCCATGGTCGTGCTCCAGCTCCAAAGCACCTGGAAGCATCAGGCGCGCCTTCCTTCTGCAGGGCATTCCTGCCTGGAACTTCTCTTCACATCTCCTCCCTCCCTCGCTCTAAGTTTTCAGACCACGCGGGTCTCCTTGTGTCACTGCCTTCTTAGAAGGCAGGAAAAGATGACCAACTATCATGGCAAGAGAAACAGTCATGCACTTGATTTATTGCTTACCTGAAATACTTTAAAACAGACAAGAATGGTTAATGTCATTTCTCCTGGTATTTTACTACTGGTGTGGGAAGTTGACAATGATATTGAGCTCTTCTACAGCAGTGTTTCCAGCAATGTTCCCACCTCCCTCCTACCGAAACCCCGACCTATGCTGTAAGGGTTTCCTGTCTAGACTCTCGGTATTCCCTCTGCCCTTTCTAAAGCCATGCTCTAATTTGTCTGCAGGACAACAGCTACTCTCCTTCCGCAAAAAGGACCATCGGTCTTTTCCTCTGGTATTGCCACTAACATCCTCTCCAGCCTGGCCCCTCGTTTTACAGTGAGAAACGGAGCAAAGCCGCACTACCCGAGGGTGGGAGATGATTTACCCCTGCCCGGGTTGAGGGCCCGGGAGCTCAGCCCTCTCACCGTGAGCACCAGGGCGGCGCTGGTTCCAAGGGCAGCGCCTTGCAGAGCCCGCTCACCTCTTCCACATCGCATCGGCTGCGGAGGTCGACTCTCTTCACACGGCGGAGGTTTGTGGGAACGCTTCTTTTTAGGGATGTCGCTATCTTCACATTTGGTCGCCAAAGGAAACCACGCAGTACGAATTCAATCACAGAACTCAGGAGAGTTGAGCAAATAAACTTTTTTTTTTAAATCTTAAGAAATGAGAATGCTCGAGACGTGCAAAAACTACAAAGTCATGTTTCAAACTTCCTTTTTCCATAAACAAAGCACTACAAGCTGCAACATCAGCTACACTGAAGTTTCTTTCCTCTTTTTATTCTTCACTCAAAGGAAATAACCACAAAAACCTCTTTAGTCTGCTGAATGATTGTCCCAGATCTGTTGAAATACGGGTGAGGCAGCGCTGTGTTTCTCATGAGCTGAACAAAAGAATTATCTTAAGCAAACATTGCATCTCCTCAGAAAATTCAAACCAAAGTGTTCAGACACTTTAAAAATTCCTTTAAAAACTGATAAAGTGGGGCTAGACCATCCTGATACATATGTTACACCAAGAATCAGAGAAGAGACAGGAGGCAGAAGGCAAAACCCCTACCTATGGCAATGCCAGACTGCTTTTTTATGGATTTATACAGGCAAATGCTGATGCCTCCCACAGACACAAACAGGAAGGGAAAATCTACAACATACACAGATCCCCTAAGGCTACACATCCCTATGCGATTACGTTCATTCAGGAATTTTCAATTAGCAGTTTCCGGTAACACCCCATTTCTGCCTCATATCCCTCTTCGCTGGGGAGCACCCAAACTTTCCAACCCAAAAGCTGGAGGTGTCTGGAGGCACTGAAACAGGTGACAGGTTGCTTGCCGCTTGGTCATGCCCCGATCTGAGACAGCCAACGCCTAATATCTTTCAGGACCTGGCGTTATTAGCTGGGACACGCTGCCTGCACACCACCCGGGGCTCCAGTGACCTGAGTTTCCTCCTCATCCTCGGGCAGGAACCGGAGCATTAACCCTCAGGACAGCGACCAGCCCATTGTACGCACACACATCCAACCTCCAGGAGATGCGCCGTGAGCCTTTGCTCCTCGCGGTGCTCACACACTGCTCTACCTCCCCGACAAGCCTACGGCCACCCGTCAAAGTTGGGATTTTGTCTGGCGCACGGCTCACAACCACTGGTGACAACACGCCGGGCGCCAGGCAAGAAATTGACAGCTCAGAATCACGCAGGGAGCCTCCGCAGGAGCGTTACTTCTCAGCACGAAGCACCACTGTTAGCTTCAGGAAAGGGTCCTCGATTAGGAAGCCCTGAGTACGAAACTATCCATTAACAGCACACAGAACTTCAACGCAACGCACTGACGGCTTCCGTTGGAAGGCAACAATGGTAGGTGAGATGTGTCAGCCTGCCGCTTACACAGAACAGAACCGTCATCACCGCTTACACAGAACAGAACATCGTCAGCGCCCGTAAACACAGCGCCGCGTCGCTCACGGCCGTGCCCGCACCCTGTTGCACTCGCGGTCCCACCACAGGACGCAGCCCCGGCCCCCTGCGAGACCCAGCGCAGACGCGGCCGCCCCGCTCACACCGGGGCTCGGGGCCCTCGGGGGGGCCGCGGCTGCCCGAGCAGAGGGGACGGGACGGGACGGGACGCGGGCCCCGTCACCCCCGCACAGCGGGACCCCACCGGACGCCCTCCGGGCGGGGGGCGCCGCGGACGGCCCCGGGACCCGCTGCCCCCAGGAGCCCCGGGAGGGCCCCGCACAGCGCGGGGCCGGCAGCGGCCGCTCCTCCGGGAGGCCCGGACCTGGACACCGGGGCACGCTCGGCCGGACCCCGCCGCGCCCGAGGCCGCCGCCTCGCGCCCCTCGGCGCCGAGGCCCCGCTGCCCCCCGGGGCCGCCCCGCGACCCCCGGCGCCCTCCTCACCGCCCCCCCCGGAGCCCGGCCGCGGGAGGGAGCGGGGGGGGGGGGGCCGGGCCGGCGGGGGGAGGCCGCCCGCAGGAGCAGGCCCGGCCCGGCCCGGCCCCGCCGAGGGTCGCGGCTCCCCCGCACTCACCCGCGCGCAGCGGCCCCGCGGGCGCGGCCAGCAGCAGGAGGCAGAGGCAGCTCCGCGCCGCCCCGGCCATGGCGCCCCGCGTCCGCGTCGCCCCTCCCGGCCTGGCCGCTGGGTCCGGCCGCCGGCCGCGGGCTTATGGGGCCGGACCGGGGCCTGCGCCGCGCCGCCCCCCGGGGCGGGGCCGCTCCGCCCGCCGCCGGCAGCACCACGGACAAGGGGCGGGCAGGGGGGGGCTCGCCCCGAGCCCCGGGGCAGCGCCTCGGGGGGGGCCGAGGTGGGCACCGGTGCGAGGCGGCCGGGTACCGGCCCGGGGGTGCCCGCGGGTGGACGTGGGCGGCGGGAAGCCCCCAGCCGGCCGCCTGAAGGCACCGACGCGTCTGGGGGCTGCTCCCACAAAGACAACGGCAGGAGCAACTGCGGGCTCTGAGTAGTTCAGCCGATGGACGGCCCTGTGAGAAGTCACAGAAGCCTCAGGCAAAAGTGCTTAGAAGCGTGCACTTGCACCTGCCCGCTTCCAGGGCAGAGGCAGGGCACCAACAAGTCGCACCGTGCCGCCCGTGGCTGCTGAAACTCCCGTCTGGCACCAGCCACCCCGGGGCCACACGCGTGGTCTGATCAAATGTCCGAGTCCCACGGGACGGGGGCTAAGCCTCAACCACGTGCAGCAACACCGCGGTTCGGAAAGAGCCCTGTTGTTTCAGGAGAAACACCCGAACACGTCCTCATTCAAAACAATTATTCTGCCGGCCTTTCCTTCCAAAAATCCTACATTATGCATGTGAAGCACATGGAGATAAAACTTCACGTTAGCGTTCCACTACGTGATACCACAGGATACAGGTGAGTAAGGGAAATCAGCTGCTTCTGAATGAAACACGTCACAGACTTTACTGCCGTCCGCTCTGAGCGTCACATACTTTGCTTCAACCTGCCGCTGACAGCACACAGCAACATGTTAAACACCCATCCAAAACACCCCGCGGAGCACGGTGCCTTCCTCTGAGCGCAGATGGCATAAACAACATGTGACGTGTCAGTCACGTTAACTAACAGGTTACGGAGAGGCTATTGTGTAGTACTTACAGTATACTACACTACAAACTGTGCAAGAGCCTATGTGAAGAAAACCCAGTCCCACTGACAACTTTTCATATAACAACCTTTTCTGGTCTTCTGAGTCTGGTAAATTACAGTTTTTTGTTTGTTTTTGAGCATCCACATTGCTGCTGTTGAGCAAAACCGATGCAGCAAAATATCTCGCTGTAGATCCAGGGCCAGATTTGTGCCAAAGGCCACAGAGGTCTCATCAGCACAGACACAAACAACAGGCAACTGCACGAGCGCCGTGGGAGGGCTGTCAGCAACACCCACACGCAGGTCCTCACACTTGTAGGGGTCTGACTGACATCTACAGCATTTTAGAAACCGCTTTTGAGTACATGTAATGCAAAAGATGACATCGATAAACATCTAACAGGCCCAGCAACTGGTGCAAGTCTTCTCCTTCGCCTTAACTATGAGTTCTTGGAAGATGTTTGCAGGGGGTTACGCTGCTGTCACTGTGGTGAACAGTTAAAGAGAGCCCTCGGCATTCTGAAACTATACAGCCATTTTTCCCAGAGTAGTAGGAAGACGACCTGTGACTCGAGTTTCTTCCCCCAGATATCCTCCTGTTCCTGTTGGGAGGAGGAAACAACTCAACTTGAAGCCAGTTTTACTTATCCTAATGGACCACACCACAGAGCTAGACAGGAAGCTGGCATGCTAAGTAATGTAATACCGCAGTGTGGGGCAGAAGATTGTATTCCAGCTTAATGTTAGAAGCAATTTTGTGTGGGACAGAGGTTATGCGTTTCAACCCTTATAGAAGTTACACATAACTTCTGAGTCAGGTAATACCCAGTGCTTCACATAAGCTAGGCGTTACTCGAGATATATGAGGCTTCCCATGGATTATGATCTTATCATGGATCAAATACGGATATCACTGCGCGCTATACAAATAACACACAAACATCAATCATCCCATAAATGAGTGGTTCCTGCCTGAGGGGCATGAGATTCTCAGGTCTGCATTTAGCAAGAGCCATATCCATCTCCCTTGACTTCTCCTATTGCTTACCACCACCATTCCAGCTTTGCAGTAAAAGGAATTTAAGACAACACACCTCAAAGCCCCAAACCCCAGAAACAGATCAGAAAGGAGGCAAGAAGGCTAGGACAGCTTCTGAACAGATGTTTTGGGTCAAATGTGAGCCCGTCAGCTTTGGAAGGAAAAGCTCATCTGATCCGCCAGCGGAAATATCCCTGAAATTCATGAACAAGCAGAGCTATTGCTCAGCAGTGGTAGAAGATGTTCTTGGAAAAGAACCAGGTGAAACAACCCAATAAATCCTGGAACTGCTGCAATGTCTGAAGTCACAAATGAAACCTCAAAGGCAAGCACTCCTGCACAGACTGTATGACCAGAATAAGACAAGGAGAAGAACCACAGCACACAAGAACCTCAGAGATTACTCGATATTAAAATCAGGATGTTTAATCTTTCTGAAGGCCTGATTATGACAGATACTCTCTTAAACAGGGATTAAAGGCAGAATCGGGAAACATCTTAAAAAAGTGAACTTACTAAAAAAAATTGTACACAAATAGAAACAAATTGTGCGTGCTGGATGTCTCACTTCCACAGGAAATTGGTAATGCAAGAGTAAGCCGTGCAATTTGACAGCCGAAATCATTAGCTGATTCAGCTGATGAGCCAAAAGGACATAAAACTAACTATTGACACCAAAGGTAAAGTAGTATCTAGCGTGAAAACAAAGTTTATGTGGTAGATGTTGAAAATAATCTCTCCCAATGCCTGGCTGAAGGAGGAGACTTTGGTGTTTTTCAAGAAAAAGCATCCCAACATCCTCTGTCAGAGCAGGAACACGCTGCTCTTGCAGCAGTTGACAGTGGGACTGCAAGACACCCGCCCCGCTTCTTAAAGAACGCAGCGGACAGGACAGCGAAACGCCAGAGATGGAACGACCAGCAAATAACTGGGGCCTGTGCATCTACCCTGCAGCGGTGAAGAAAGCCTACAAAAGGTATTTCCTCCTTTGCGTTTTGTCACCGTCAGTCCTCTTCGTGTGCCTTAAAGTATTTTATGGACCGGTCTCTAAAGGAAGCGGGGCTGGTGGAACACGAGTGGCAGCACCACGCGGCGCATCAGGGCGTGAATTGGTACCTACGGATACCTGCGGTGGTCACTGAGGCTTTGAGAGCCGGACAACGGCCGCCGCGGGCCTGCGCTGGGCGAGTCTTAGCTTCGGGCAGAGAGCAAGGGAGGGGAGAGGCTCCGGAACGAGCTCCCCAGACGAGATCCGCCATTTGCCAGCTACTCGCACAGTGCTTCGCGAGAAAGCCGCAGAACCGGCAAGCAGGAATTCTCAGAAATCCTCCCGGGGGGGGGGGGGCCGTCACCCGCCCCTTTCCAGGGAGCGACGGCCGCGGATCTCTGCCAGGCCGAGGGGCGCGAGCACCCCCCCGCGCCTCCGAGTACGGGGCTCGGCGGCTCCGCGCGGCGGTGTTTTAACGGCAGGGTCAGGCGGGGCGCGCTCTGTGCCCAGCCTCAGCCCCGCTCCCACGTCCCGGGCACACACCGCGTGCTGCTCGTTCCCCCCGGCCCCCAGCGCCCGCCGCCAGCCCCCACAGCCCAGCCCCATCCAGCCGCCCCGGGGGCCCACACCGTGCGGCACCCCCAGCGGTGCCCCTTTTAAGAGCCCCGGACGCCTGCTTATCCCGCCCCCCGCTCGTTGCCGATTGGCTGCCGCTCCCCGCTAACAGCCAATCGCCTCCTCATCCGGCGCGCACTTCCTCCTCGCCGCCCCGCAGCCCCCTTCTCCCCCTTCCTTCCGAGCTCCCATTGGCCACCGGCGGCTACTCCCCGCCTCCCGCCGTGCGGCGCCGCGCGCTCCCATTGGCTGCCGGCTAGCACGGCGGCGGCGGCGCGGCCCGCGGCGTTTCCTAGCAGCGGGCGCCGCCATGTCGCCGCGGCGCGGCGGGCCGCTGGGCTACGCGCTGCTGTGCGGGCAGGCCGCGCTGCTGCTCGGCAACCTGCTGCTGCTGCACGGCGCCTCCCGCGCCGCGCCAAACAACGCCTCCGAGCCCGACGCGCCGGGGCCGGACCCGCCCGCCGCCGCCTGGGCCTACAGCGACCCGCAGGCGCCGCTCGTGCTCTGCACCTACCTGTGAGCGCCGCGCGGGGCGGGTCCCTCGGGGCGGGACGGGCCCCGTCAGGCCGGGGCCTGTCAGGCCGTGCCCCGCCGCCCCTGACGGCCCCGTCCCGCCCCGCAGCCCCGAGGAGTTCGTGGAGTGCGAGGAGCCCGTGGACCACGGCGGCAACGCCACGGCGCAGCAGGAGCTGGGGCACGGCTGCGTCAAGGTGAGCGGCGGCGGCACGGGGCCCGGTGCCGGGGGGGCGGCCTCCGGCCCGGCTGAGGCCGAGGCTGAGGCGAGCCCCCCCCCCAGTTCGGCGGGCAGGCGCACGGCGACGTGGACCACACGCGGGTGCAGTGCCGGGCGCTGGACGGCATCGAGTGCGCCGAGCCGCGGAGCTTCCTGCGCGGCAGCAAGCCCTGCATCAGGTAGGAGCCGGGGACGGCCTCCCCCCGCCGCCCGGCACGGCCCGGCACGGCCCGGGCTGCAGTGTGCCCAGCACCCGCCGGGGGGAGCCGCGCCGCCGGCACCGGGGAGCAGCCGGGCCCTGACACCCCCCCGGCCCCCTGTCCCCCTCCCCCCCCCCCCCCGCTGACCCACCTCTTGCCGCCGGTTGCAGGTACACCGGGCACTATTTTATAACCACTTTGCTCTACTCGTTTTTCCTGGGTTGCTTCGGAGTGGATCGCTTCTGCCTGGGCCACACGGGGACCGCCGTGGGGAAGCTGCTGACGCTCGGAGGCCTCGGGATCTGGTGGTTTGTGGATCTGATTCTCCTCATCACCGGAGGGCTGATGCCCAGCGATGGCAGCAACTGGTGCACCGTATACTGACAGGAGCAAAGCTGGTTCCAAAGAAAACCACAGTGTCTCCACAGGACTGGGCATGGACGCTTCCACTTGCTGCATAGCATCAGAACAGACTTCTCATGCGGGTTTCTGCCTTGCACAAGCGTGGATTTATAGTGCTGTAACTTGATCTGCAGAACAATTATTCTTGTTAATTCCTCTGTACATACCTTGGACACAAAATTGTTCAGTATATATTTTGCTTGTTTACAATAATCTGGGCTTTTTTCCCCTCAACCGGTAACAGTTTAAGAACTCAGACCTTGCAAACACTGGCAATCAAATTAATCTTAATAAAGTCTGGGAAGAGCTGACTCCACTTATTTTTGATGCTAGTAGGGTACATCCACACAGAGATGCAGGCCCCCATCCTGTGGTTGTGTGTGATGATTTAGCAAAGCTTTACAGTTGAAACCAAACAGTGTTATAGAGACTCTGTGGCAAAGTCATGAGCTCCAATTCTAATTGACTTGCTTAAGACCACGTGCGCTTGCTTCGTGTGAAGCTGGGTTAGATCTGGGAGAGACCGCACCCTTTTGGAGAACATCACTTTTCCTTCTTTCAGGCTGGAAAAGCCACAGTGCACCAAAAATAAATTCAGTATCACAAAACGAAGCACTTGTTTCCACTGATGTGGCTTCACCTACTATGTCCATGTTCCAGAAATCTAGGACACTGCATCTACCCCAAAGCAGTACGTGTATTACTTTACAGTTACCTGGGTCTCCTGTCCCCTGCCCTTCACGGTTAAGGGCATCCTGCGTGGTGCTGCAGCTAAGTGCTGGCTCCAGGGACAGGCTGCAGAGCGTGAACAAGAGGGGAGCTGAGGTTAGGCTTGTAGGAACAGCTGGTTGAGAGGTGGACGTTAAAAGTCTGCGCAAAGGCAAAATAAAAGTGTTTGACAGCACAGAAAGGACTTGCAGTCTGTAAAACAATCTAAAATTCTGCCATGGAGCAGCCTCACGCCTTTCCACTGCGGGTGGATACTCACATTTCCTAAAACCCACGGCGGGTCAATGGCAACCGTTTGCACTTTACAGTCACTCTGCCAAGCTCCACTTGCAGGCTCTGGTAACGTCCTCATAAAGCAGATCAGCTCGGCTCCCGTGGCGTTAGAGGTACTGCACACGTTTATGCCTGTGACGACATTAGTCCCGATGAGTAAACTTGTGCCCCAGTTAATTGACAGCAAACGGACAAAACTGCCAAATACAAGCTTGGCCTCATTAGTGACAAAAGGCTTACTTCCACCCTGGAGCTGCAGGGGGTGGCCAGGAGCCATCAGAGAGCTGGGAAGGGGTCAGGATCGCAGAAGGGTGAATCCTGCATCACGCATGTCCTCGTGCTAGTCAGCCCGCTGCCTGAAGCACTGCTTCAGCCACGGCACAGAGCGTGCGCGCTACCAAAATGAGCAGAAGCTTCAAGCAACCACACACACAAAAGAGGAAGCCCTACCAGATGCAGTTTGAAAACTTCACAAGTTGAACAAAAACGGGAAAAGGAAGCTGTTACAGTAAGTCTCACACAGACAGAACCAGCCACCAGAACCAGAACCGTATATGCAAAAGTCAATTAACATTTGACGTAAAACACAGCAGACGTATACTTGCCATTCTCACACATTTCTGCAAATTAAGCACCCTCCAGTTGTCTGCATTCAGCAAATTTCTGCCGGTGTTACTTCTGTCTTCAGTGGAACTGCGAAGGGGTTCGATTTGGCAGGGAATTGTGCCTGTTCTAGTTTTGGTTTGTGGGTTGTTGCAACAACTCCTTCTGTCTGGGGAATGGGATTTATATCCCATTTAGGTCACAAGTAATCTGAATTTGGCAGCTTTGAATAGGTCTCGGGGCTGTGGGGTGGGTGGGGGGAGCGTTCATTATAAAACTACCACATTCTTCAGACTAGTGGAACAACGGGGCTGGAAAGCCCGTGGTGGGAAAAAAAATTAAGCTGCAAGCCAGAAAGAAAAAAATAATAATCCTGTGTGCAGAAGCCCATCATCATTAACATCTCCCCATGCTCTCAGCCCCGCAGCTGCCAACTAACAGCAGGGGCTCAGATTCCTTCCGTAGCCGAGGCCACTGCTGACTGCGCTGAGTGCCGAGGGTGTCGGCCATCAGGCCAACCCTTCCTCACGCCCTCATATTCAGAAAGGCAGCAGTCGTTGTGGCTGCCCTGCTGCCCGTGGATTCAGCCCTTCCAGGCCAGAATCTCAACATGCCATTTTTTTCTTCAATGCTAAGCTGAAGCTTCTCAAGCGTTCTCTGCTCTGCCTGAAGTTATGCTACAACTTGTTGAAACCTTTAAAAAAGGTTTCTGAGGGATGGAGTCATAAATATAAAGACAAAACAGAGAAATAGACGTTGTAATATGGTAAATGCAAGCCCGGCCCTTATCTCATCCTGAAACGTGCGCAGGCCTAGGCCCAGTGGCCGTGATGCTGCGGCAGCTCCGCGTGCAGGCAGCTCTGAGAGCGGCTCCGCGCGGGCGGCCTGGGAGCCCCGAGCGCCGCGAGTGGAGTCCCCACTGCCAGGCTCTGCTCTCACGGACAGAGCGGATGGAAAAGTAGAACGACAAACAAAATTTGCTTACTTGAGAGCTCATGGAAGCGTTTCGATTCCCACGTATTTCTATCCTGACTGAATTTTCCCTAGAAGGACAGAATGAAACACGTTCCTGAAACCAACCGAAGCACAGCCAAAGCCACATCTCAGCGAAGACCGAGAACTCGCTGGTACTGCCCACAGGAAAAACAGCAGCAAATTGCGTTGCTCGTGCTTTAAACGCTGCGGATCATTTTAAGAAGAAAGTCTGAGTTACTCCTCTGAGAAGCGATGCGTTCATGGTCTCAGTTAAACTCACCACAGCGTTCAGGCCAGCAGTGGGCACCAGTGAAGACAGAAGCGGCACAGGTTTGTGTTCGCAGCGAGCCCCACGGCTGTGCAGTATCTCGCGGAGCTGCCTCCCGCTCCTACCAGGCCTGGGCCGCTTGGACCATGCCCACAAGGCGTCACTCCTCCGAGCTGCCAGTAACCACGAGCAGGAGCCGCAGTAAGCAGCCACTTCTCCGACCTTTCTCTGTGTAACCGCGAGGTCCTGCAAGGGACTGGAGGGTTCGCTCAGAGCAGGTTGCAGAGGAGGTGCCAGCACTTACCGTCAGCGTGCTCAGCCCCGTGACTTCGCCATCCCAGTGGAGCAGAGCCCAAAAACTACGGCAGCACCTCGCGTTCACACAGACGTCTGTCCCCATTTTGGATGATGGCCCTTGCAGCAGCAGCTGGTTGAAGGCAGAATCGTGAAGTAATTCTGAATTACGCTTTCACAACAAGACCAGCTTATTCCAGGCACAACTAGGGTTGGAATAGGAGTTGCTTGGATGACCTTAAGGCCACAAATGTACCCGCAACATTGCATTTGTTAATGTTAATTCAATAACAAACCTGTGGCGCAAGAGGAAGAAAGAGTTACTGGAAGAAACATGAATTTAATTTCCCAGTGACAGTAAGTTTGAAATCCCAGCCTCAAGGTTGTGCTTCCCCAGCGTTTACTTAAAGCAGGGAGCAAAGCTTTAGAAAAGTAAGGATTCCTCTGGTAAATGACGAGATTCTCTGGCCTGAGGTGCATCACAGAAACCCTGTGGTCTTCAGATGGCACAAACCCAGCACATGGGTGCAGGCGAGGCCATGGCACCAGCCGGTTCTGGGCGAGGTGTTCAGGTGCCCCCGCACCCTGTGCTTGCTGCAGCCCACCAGGACCCCCCCGGGGCCATGGCAGGGCCGGGTGGCCTGGGGTCAGCCCCCCCAGGCAGCTCAGCACCCACATGGCGAGGGTCTGGGGGATTTTGTAGCTGAGAGGGAGCAAATAAACACAGCCTGACGAGGCACACCGAAGACAGGCATCTCCCGTGTGCAACGAACGTTTAGCGCCAGGTTTCTGAAACAAGTCGGAGCATGGCCGTGGGCGTCACAACGGCAGGCGGTGCGCTGAGCGCTTCGGCAAGTTGGGCCCTGCCTGCTCGTTGTCCACCTCGAGTGGCAAACGCAGCCCGCAGAGCTCCAGTGGCTTCCCACGAGGCTCGCCGGTGCTCCCTCGGGGTGAAACGCCAGAGTCCCCGCACACTCGCACCCACCTGCACTGAGTTCACGGGTGCCCTGGATTTTCCACATAAAAGTATCATTCTGGTGTTTAAATAATATTATGTGATGGGTACTGATATTTTTTAAATTGCTCTGAAATTAAAAGGGCTTCCCAGCGTTTTTTGGGGGGAAAAAAAATGTTCAGTTATTATCTTCACTTAACAGAAGGATACAGAAATTTCCATTTTGTTAGCTGCTACAGTGTGCTACATTGCATGAGGAATAAGGTCTGACTTTATTCTCCTGTAAAGTGAGTTCCACTGCTTTTAATTTCCATTGTGCATAGGGCTGACGGAAAAAATGTCAAAGCAAATCTGGGTGGAGGAAATTCTCTTCTTGTAGAACATCTCTCATTGTAAATGAAAGAGTAAGACCTACTATGCCCTGCTAAGATTACATTCAGATGACTGTGCTGTGATTTCTTCATTCTCAGTCTATCAATGTCAGCAGTAGAGGCAACAAAAACATACACTGGATGCACTGCAATGAAATAGAAAAGGAACCGAGAGGAATTAGATATGGGCAAAAGACAGGCAGTAAAGAGAGAGATTTAAATTCACCAAGGGACAGCCTGAGTTTGCAGACTGCAGCAGGGTAGTGGTCTTATTAATTAGCAATGTGACTTCTTCAAAGACACTCTCCAGAGTATGAGGGTTGTCTCTGGGCAGGACCACCCCTGGCAGTGGCTGCAGAGAGGTTTGGGCACCTACGGACCCCTATGGGAGGCAGGCACAGCTCCCCTCCCTTCGAGAGGCATCTCCTCCACTGAGCAGGACCCACACCACCTCACGGCAGGCAAGTATGAGACTGTGGCTGGCAGCAGAGCCCCTGCTGAGCCGCGAGCCCTCTCCCTCCTGCTGGTCGGGCCAGCAGGGCTGGTTCTCCCCGCCAGGAGTGTAATTACAGCAAGAAGGGCTCAGGCCAGACACTTCCTGGGTGCTACTTCCCGGTGCAATATTGCCGCGACTGCTGCGCGGACGTGCATGCAAAGAGGAGAGGCGCCCACGAGACAGTTGCTGCTAATTACAGAGCGGATCACAGAGCCCAAACCTGGGAATTTCTGGGGCATCGCTCTCTAAGCATCCAGGAATCCCACTTAAAGCTGACCAAAGTGCTCTCTGCTGCCTGTGGTTCCCACACCCCCGGGGGCAGCGTCTGGAGTTTGATCTTACATTGGCGATAGCATCTGTCTGAGCGCAGCCCATGTCTGAGACCTCCGGGCCAAGCTCCTCGTCCTCTCCCTGCCCATCGCTGCTGAGGTCAGTGGCATCTTCCAGAGGCAGTGCTCAGAGGACGACGCTGCTCAGTCTGACCCCAGTGCCTCCAGCCACCACCGGCAGGCTTGGGGCAGCAGATAAGTGGGGCAGCCAAGGCTGAAATGAGCTCCCAACCCCTCTGAAGTTGGGGGTTTGGTGTTTCCGTGCTGCACTCTGAAAGGAGGAGGTGTGCTGAGGCTGCAGGGCTCCCTCAGGTCACAGCGCTCTGAGTCCTTGGGGACAGGTCCTCAGAAAGCCAACGCTGGTACGGGAGGCAGCAAATAGCTCATGCGGGGATGCAAAACGCCGAAGCTTCAACAGAAGGCGCTGGGGTCCCGTGTGCCGCGCACAGCGTGCCCAGGAGCCGTCTCCCAGCACCTCAGGGAGCATGCACGTTTGCAGGGCAAACTAGCATACAGCTCAGAGCACACAGAACGCTTTCAAAACGTGACATAGAAAGTCCAGTCTCCTCACCTTACTTCCATGCCAGCAGTGTCACCTCTTTGGGGGAAAAGCTTTTGAAAAAAATCCCTTCAAACTCTCGAGGCAAGAGAGCAACGCACTCCTGCTTGCAAGGCCGTGCGCCTGGCTGTGCAGGAGGGCTCATGCTCGTGGCACCTGGCACTTGCCTTCTCTCCGCTATTTAAAACGCAGGCCAAGAGTTATTTATGAACTCTCATACACCTGTCAGAAATATTATCAATTCTTTCTCTCTCTAGTTTGGGAAAAAATCTTTACCGTGCTGCCTTCCTCAGTGCAATTACATACCGCTCTGCTGCATGAATCATCTCTGGTGTTTTCAGTGCAACACACACACTTCTAATGGGCACCCACTCGTTTTTTAAGTAGATTTCTGATTCATTTTAATGGGGAACATCATAGCTTGAAAAGCAGTCTTACAGTATCCTTTTGATGGTGGGCTGGGAAAAAAGTTAGTCGCTAAGGTTCTAAACATGGGTTTTAAAAATAGGCACGTTCATGTTTTTGTTTCTAATGCCGCTCGTTCCCATCCTACACGAGACTTACCTGTGTGCGCAACAGCAGCGTTTACATCCTGCACTATTCCTGATGCCATCAACAACTGCCCAGCCCACGGAGTTTGCTTTTGTCCTGTGCAGTGGGAAAAGGAGAGGAGCGGGTAGGAGACAAGAGTCTGCGCAAGGAGGGGAAAGCAGCATTCAAGCCCTTTCCAGGCGTTTCTGAAGCAGCCTTTCTGCACGCTCAGCCTCCCTCACCCCAGGCTCGACTCTCATCCGCGCTGTCTGCAGTTCTCAGCAGCCACCACTGCAGTATTTGCCCTAGAAACTTTGCAGCAAGTTTGTTTGCTTGCCTTGTTCTTTGAAGTTATTAGGATTACTACTAGTCCTCAATTATGCTAGTTTGTTAGTAAAAAAAAAAAAAAAAAAAAAAAAAAAAAAAAAAAGCACCACTTCTCACAGGAATGCATCTATCAATCAACATTAAACCCTGTTTTGGAAAATGGCGTAGCTCACATGTGAAGCTTTCCAAACCTTTCTGTGTTTCTGTAGGATTGCTTCCCAGCTCCCAGTAACTGGGAAAAGTTTGCTCCCGTTGCACTTTTGCTGTTGTTTATGCCCCCAGCTGCAACCGGCCGCAGCAGGGGTTTCCTAGGCTGGTCTGAGAGGAAGTTATTTCACAGCCTCCTCCTCTGTTGTCTATTTATTCAAGGAGTCCTGAAAAACGGAGACCCTGCTCCGCTCCTGGTCAACACAGCGCAGACTGCAAATGACCACGAGAAACGTGTTCAGCTAGTCCACACTGGAAAATGTAATATTAGAAAGAAAAAACAGATTTAAAGCAAGAGTTTTACTGGGACACTTACCTATGGAAGTGCTCAAGTTGAGTAAGATCTGGGGGATCTTACATCAGCAGGGATGGCATTTGACCCCCCTCAGGACTCGCAACCCAAAATACACAACACCAATGGACAGCCTGGAAAAGCAACTGGGATTTCTTTCTTTATTTAAAAACACAGGGCAAAAAAAGGGAGTTCCATCTCCTGCAGCCAGCATTTACACGCGAGAGGCAGACGATCGACACCACGGGCTGTGGAGCATCGCCCAGCGAGGGATCCCGGTCCCTAAGAGCACTTGGAGCATGTAGCCAGCACTGACCGATGGCTGAAACCATTTGGGAGTTTTCATACAGAAAAAGCAAACCCATTCCTCACTTCACTCTTTCTGTACAAGACACCTTAAACCCGCACTCTCTACTAAAGCAGGGAAAACTTGGCACAAACTTCATTTCCCAAGGGGCCCACGCTGGACACGGGGCAGCTGCCAGGGCAATGCATTCACCCCATCACCAGAGTGCCAAGAGGCAAACCTACAGGACGCGGGGCACCGATCGAGGTCTGGCTGTGTTTCTGTCTGTCCTTGGGATAGGAGAGAAATTCCCCGCCGGTACCCCACCTGCGGAAGGGGATCACCATCATGGATCGGGCTGGCTCTGAGCACGCTGGCTTTAGTCCCACATTCACGTGCCACCGCCGAGGCCGTCACGCTGTCCTGAAGACGGAGGGAGGGTGGGAATGAGAGAAACGAGAATGTTGCAACCGCACTGGAGCCACTGGTAGCTTCTCCTCCTGGATAATTAACTGTAATTGCGCAACAAGCTTCTGCTTTACCATCCCAGGCCCGAGGAAACTTTGCAATTATCAAGCAACAAAAATACTTGGTACTCTGTGTTTTTGAAGCCTTGCACAAAGTAACCATCGTCCCTGTGCATTTAATGTTTTCCAGAAATGACGTCAGAGTGCTGATATCACTAAGTGCTGTAACTTTATGATTGATAGTCTTACCAAATTATTAAAACATTTTTTGAAAGAGAACATCTAACTAGCCAAACAGCAAGTCAGCCTAGAGAAAAAAATTCAAACACTAGTGCAAATAAAGCAAAAAGGGAAAGGAAGAGCATAACCTAGGTTTCTACAATTAAATAACAAATATTAACATTCTCCCAGTAACATTTGCATCGATTCCCACTCATTTTCATAGTTTCAATTTTCTCCAGGATTCCCACACAAAACCCCTTTGAGCCACTCTCGCCCACCGGATTCGGGAGGCCCCATTCGCCGCCTCACGCAGGCTGTATAAAGTGTACCTTTAGCTGCTCCTCGTGGACTAGAACAGACCACGGGAAAGCAAAATAATGCCATCTGACAACATACTGCTATCAAGTCACGTGTTGGTCAACTGATTCCGTGAAAAACGAAAACGCCTCTACATTCAGACCGCGCCTGCCCCAGGCACTGCCACTGCCTCCCCTTCCTCGGAGCCACGCGTCCCCGTCCTGCCGCGGGTACAAAGGTGCAGGCCTGAGCACAAAGCCTCCCCAAAGCGACCACGCTTTCTGTACAGAGCACGGTTGGTGCAGGCTGGTGCGAAGGGACAGGAGAGAAAACCCGCAGGGCACGGCCAAGCTACAAAATTCCCCTCTGGGCCTCGTCTCCAACACCAGCGCTCGGCAGACCCCCGAACCTCACGGAGATGTGCGGCGAGGCAGGGCCGTGGGCCTGCACCCAGCCTTCCCACCCTGTCCAGCCCAGCAGCTGCTTCTGCTGGGGACTGCCAGCAGAGCTCGGCTGAACGAGATGGATGCAGGAGGAGGCGATTCTGATCCCGCTCAGATCAGCGGGGCTAACCAACATCTCGGAGCTTGGCGGTGATAAAACCCCACTCGATCCCAGGCCGAGTCTGAGCTGGGTTAAAGCACAGCTGTTAAGCAGCTGGAGACCTGGAAAGGGCAGGGACAAATCAGCGTTTTTGCTTCTGGGGAGCACATTAAGCAGATTTTGCAAAGCATAGAACACGTAATGACAAAAAAATAACAACTAGTACATAGTGAAGGGAAGCCTTGCTAACTCCAGAGCCCTCCATGCACTGCTAGGCTTGCCGTGCAGTTCCCACACTTGCCACCCTGGTTTATCAGACAGCAGTGAGCGTGCCTGTGTCGGGGGCAGCTCGGTTCCAGCGAGCACTGGGGGGGGGGTGCACTCGGCTCAGAGATATCCGGAGGAACAGAGATGGCACAATCCTCGTTCTGGGTGTGATTCAGGCCTGGACAGGGACCCTCGAAATGAGGCTGAAGCAGCACCTAGGCTTCAATGGGCTGGATGCAGCTTTCACAAAGTCACAGCCACGCAAGCTATTGCCCTCAGTGAGCAGCCAGGAACGGCGTGCTGCTTCTCGGTGTCCAAGGCATTACACAGGCGTAGTTGGGGTGAAGATATCGGACAATCTCACTTCAATTTTCTATGTGCTATTTGTCACACCTCCTACATGAGCCTATTTGGTTATGGAAATGGCCGGCTCACATTGCTTAAAAAGGTTCTGCTCATTTTCATTTCAAGGCGGGTAACAGGCCAGTTGGACGAGTCTTCCGAGTTTCATTAAACACTCGGCTTTTGTTGCTTTTTCTTAAAAGCACTTCACCACTCAGGCACGTCTCTTTGGTGCCTAAATGCATGCAGTGCAGAACTGAAGACATACCTGAGGATACTCCTGCCCCCCAGTCGCTGCGGCACCGGCAGCCTGCCCAGAAGCAGCTCCCATTTAAAAATCACTAAAACCTTGCAGAGGGCTTTGAGCAGGGAGTCTGCTGGAGCTTAGCAGTGGCGACAGATATAAAAAGAAGGAATTAAAAGCAAACAGATTTGCCAATACACCATTAGTCGAGCAGGGTAAAGAGCTGGTCTCCTGGAAAAAATGTCATCAGCGCTGAAAGTTGCAGCGCTTCTCCTGCTCCGAGCGCAGCTGCACCGTGGTGCGGCTCCCTGGCTGTGCCGGGGGAAGACTGAGCAGCACAAAAGGGGAGAAAAACATTTATCCAGAAACGAGAAAGGCCACCTCACTCCCCCCCTTTCCTGCTTCTGAGTCCTCCTGCTGTTTCTTCCAGGGCTGTTTTTGGGGAGAAATGATGCATTTGCTGCAGAGGACACCCCCCCACTGGGCAGTGGGGAGCTGGCGCTTCCCACCCCGTGCAGGAGGCACGCAGCGCCCGGGGTGGAGGCGGCTTGCCAAAACCCCAAACTACCTCAGCCAGCCGCTGCCAGACCACGGCCCCCGGGCTCATCGAGACACAACCAAGGGGCGAGCAGGACGGGAGCCCCACTTCTCCCAGCGGAGCACAGGCACCAGGGAGTGTGTCTGGCCCAGCCCAGCGCCGCGTGAAGGAGTGGCGGTGGAGAAAAGGAGCCAAATCTCGTCCCAGCCGAGGCGACGGGGCAGGCTAGGTCCCAAGGGCTGGGCAGAAGTACCGAGGAGACCAGCTCATCCAGCCCCACCAGCGCGGCAGCGGCCACGCGTCCCAAAGTCCCCGCGCCCTGCAGCCGCGTCGTGGCTCGGCGCCGTCAGACGTCGGAGGTCCGGATGCTTTCATCGTCCAGGTCGAAGGCGAAGGACTTCTCCTTGAGGTGCTGCGGCTCCGACCTGTGCCGCAGGCGCTGGCCCGGCACAGCACTGACATCGCGCTCGGTGAATGCCGGCACAAACAGCGCGTCCCTCATCTGCACGGGCACCTCCGCCAGCGCCGGCTGCTTCCCCTCCGCCTGGGGCACCGGCGTCCACGGCTGCCAGGAGGAGGTCGAGGGGGCTTTGCAAAGCGCTTTCCTCTCCTCCGCCGGCTGCCTCTGCTGGGAAGGGGCTGGCTTGGTCATGGAGCAGGACCTCATGAAGGAGATTTCCTGCAGGGACAGATGCAGAGTGAGTGCTGGTTGTTTCTGTGTGCGCGAGCAGCTGCTGTGAGCAATTTGCAGAGCTCTGGGGACCAGAATTAGGCCCTCTGCATGCTCTGCAGAAAGGAAAGAAAAGCTAAGCAAACTGACAGTCTGAATTCAGTGGCCCCTTGCCATCAGAAAGCTCCGAGAGCAGAGCAGGGCTCAGCCAGGGCCAGCCTGGAAGCCGATTCTCACTTTTCAATCCTTTTTAAGGGACTGGCAAGCAAACACAGGGACAGTAGGCACCTCACCCGGAAACGGGCTAACCGAGCGTTTACACAGGTCCGAAGTAAGCATCTTGTGAGTTGACATGATCATTATTTGACACGAAATACGAAGCAGAAAGGATATGACCTACCCTCGGGCGGGTTTTCAGGGCCTGAACTGCCCCTGCGATGGCGCGGATCCAGCTGTGCATGTCCTCGGGGCTGTCCGCCTGCAAACCACAGCAGCCAGACATCAGCCCCCCCATGCCTCCCAGCCCCATGGTGTCGGGCTGACCGATGCACGGGGTACCACGGCCCCCAGCGCAGCTGCTGCTAGTTCTTGCTTGCTCAGAAGTGACCGCACCACCCTGTCCTCGCTTGCAGGCGGGCGGCCGTGCACATCGCAGCATTTTGTGTGAGGAATGGACAAAGCGTTCAAGGAAGGAGGCGGCAGGGGGGGTAGCTGGCCACATCTGCAGCACCCAGGGCATGCAGACACAGCCCCGCACGCTCGGGATGCTCATCGGATCACCGCGTGCTTTTGTCTCTGCTTTTTCCTGCTCGCACAAGTAGCTGCTGTTATAAATAAGCCCCAGTGGAGAAGTGAAACCACCCGGCAGTCCTCCCCGCTGCCCGTGCCATGAAGCCAGGCACAGTCGTGTACGAGCTCATCCGCTGATGTTTGCTGGCTGAGGCTGCTGGGGGACATCCTGGTTAGAGGAGGGTGGCTTGCGTTGGCTATCAGCAGTGGAATTTACTGCCTAGAAAAGTAAACTAGAGGCCTGACAATGCCCTGGCTTGCTGACCGCCTCCACCCATCCTCGGCTCAGGAACCATCTCACTTCGGCTGCCTTACCTGGATGTAGAAGGTCCTGGAGCTCGTTATGATTTCAAAGAGGTTGTCCCGCATCAGGAGGTCACTAGGAACGGCAAGAAAGAGACAGTCACTACCCAGAAGTCACCGTGGATAGCAAAATGACAGATTTACCCTCACATCTAGAGAGTGCTGGGGAAAAACATACTCAGGGCAAGCAATCTCATCAGGATTTTGGTAACAAGAGCCCAGCTCCCCAGGGACCACCACCTCTATCCACAAACATTTCAGCTCCTGCAGCCTGCAGTTCAGCCTCTGCACCCGCCCCAGACCCGGAATCCCTAGTCTCATTTTAAACTTGGACTCTTAAGAATAACTGATACAAAGCTATATTAATGAATTATATTTTTACTTGAGCTAAAGAAGTTTGTTTTCATAGTTCATTTTCATTGCAAATCTTCAAGTTACTTTGATTTTATCAGCGTTATCTGCAATAAAATTGTTCCCAAGTCATTGTGTAGCCACCTGTGATAGTTTAAGGAATACGCCTGTACCCAGCTTTCAGCTGCTTTATGAACACCTTTGTTCTTCTGTCATATGATGCTATTTACTGTGCAGGGCCTCATACTCCTTAATCTAGAGAGATAAGAGCTGTGTGAGCACGCCTCTGCCACAGAGATGACTATCAGCACAAGGAGGAGAACAGAATGACAATATCCTGCATCCACATTTCCCCAACCTGCTTGGGGAAGCTGAAGGAAAAGAAGTTTCTTAAGAGCAAACCAAAACCGGGATGTTTGAAGAATGTCTGGAGAAAGCAAGCACGAGACACTTGGGAATAATGCAGGAGTGAACCGCAGGACGGGGGAGCCAAAGGACCCGCTGCCCCGAGAAGGGGTCCCCTGTTGCCCCCACTCCAGCAGTGAGAGGGTTTCCAGGGGAGAATGGGGGAATTCAGGATTTGGAGGGGAAGAGATGGGAGAAGGGGACTCTGGATGCAACTGAGCAAAAACCAAGGAAGAGCAACACATCCGGAATGCTTCAGCATTTTGCTGAGGCCTGTATACTTCTTGTGGTGCCCACCCCCAGGACC
The DNA here is from genome assembly GCF_013377495.2 of Cygnus atratus. Lineage (NCBI taxonomy): Eukaryota > Metazoa > Chordata > Aves > Anseriformes > Anatidae > Cygnus > Cygnus atratus. The sequence continues at coordinate 500,147 of NC_066388.1, forward strand.
CTCTGGAGGGCTGCACAGCGCTGGGGGGGAGAAGCAGGAGGCGTTACAGGGTTGTGAAACAGCAGCGAGCACTCACGAGCCGCAGCCGCGCATCCACCGAGCGGCAGCAAACTGCCCCGGGGCTCCCCGAGAGAGGGCGTTGGGTTTCCTTCCCGTGCTCGCCTGGCCGGGCCCCCCCAGCTCCCCGTTAACATCTCTCAGGGCACGCTGCCCCATCCCTGCCGCAGCCCCCCGTGGCTGCTCAGCCCCCTCGCTGGCCTCCCGACACCCCCCAGCCTCCATGAAGCAGCAGCGCAGGCGCTGCAAGGGGAGCGCGCCGTCGGACCAGGGCTGAGCACAGCGAGAGCGATGCTGGGAAATGCACCAAGCCCCTGCCCTGCGAGGGGTGGAGGGCAGCGAGAGTGGGTGGGAGAGCAGGGCAGCCTCGGGAGCAGGAGCAGCAGCGAGGCAGGCGTTTGTCTCCCTGGGATGAGCATCCCACATTCGGCACACTGGGGTCAGGGGGGCTGCACCGGCCCCCAGCACAATGTGGGGTTACGGCAGGAGCAGCCAGGAGAGGGGCACAGGAGGAAGCATTACCCAGACTTGACCAGGCATTCGTGGGTCTTGCACACATCCTTCAGGAGAATCGAACGCAAGGGCTCCTTGTCCTGCGGAGACGAGAGGAGACCGCGGTGGGCTGGGGCACCCCGCGGGGCTGCTGGTGCCGGGGTGTGCCTGCGAGCACCCCCCTCCTGCACCAGCGCAGGACGGAGCAGCCCCAGGGCTCTGCTCCGGGAGCAGCCGGACGCAGGCAGGGGTGGGGGCCGCTCACCTGCTCACACTTGTAGTAACTGATGGAAAATTCGTCGAGGACAAAGTACCGGCGCTTCCAGCTCTTCCTCTGGAAAACAGATGAGGAAACCCCTCGGTGCTGGGGCCCTGCGCTCTCCCCGTGCCAGGGACATGCTGGTGGCATCCGGAGCACCCCTGAGCCAGGGGAAGCAGCAGCCCAACGCCAGCCACCCCGCAGGCACCCAGCACTCACCACGTTCCCCTGCTTCACACAGTAGCCGCTCTTGATGGCAGGGGGCCCGGCGGGCGGCTTGGTGGCCGAGACGGGGATGTAGCTCTGCGAGCGCCGCAGCAGCGGGTGGGCGGCCAGGTCGCTGCCCTCTGCCCCGTCCCCTCCATTCTGCAAAGGAGAGCGTGGTTACCCAGGGGGGGCACGGAGAAAGCAGGGAGGGGAACTCCCCGATGGAAAGCTGGAGGGGAGGGCGACCCAGAGCATGCCCTGAGCACAGCACTGCATGCAAAGGGCTAATTGCAGTGCCTGGACACGAGCACGGTAATGAATGAGAGGAGAGAGGATTTTCTCTCATTGCATTCGGCTTTCCAGACTGCTGCTGGAGTACAACTCACCATTATGGTGCCCACGTGTTAAAAACAGTGTTAAGAAATTGGAAAGGCTACAAAAAAAAAACATAGAGGGGATTCGAGGGCTGAGGAAATCCCTTGCAGCAGGGGAGCTGAACTTCATCTGCTCGGCTTATCAAACACTGAGAAGTGACTCAGCTGCAAAAGAGAGAGGTCCTGGGGGAAAGGCAAGGTACGAGAGCTCTTTCGTCTGGCAGAGGAGGCAGAACAAAAACCACCGGCTGGAAACTGGAGCCAGACAAACCCAAGTTAGAAGGCAGGGACACTTTCCAGCTAGAGAAAGCAATATATCACAGGAATAAACTGCTCAGGAGAGCCATAAAGTCTCCACTCCACATTCTCACAGCCAAGCCAGCATTTCCCCGAAGGAAACCGCAATGTTTGGAGTTCAGGTAGAAAAACCCCGCTGCCCCCGGCCCCGCTGCCCCCAGCCAGCATCGCCGTGCTCCCCGCGGCGCCGGCCCTCCCCCCCCGCAGCAGCGTGGAGGATGGCTCGAGATGAAACCTCTGTGCTCATCTCCTTCCCTCCTGCCCCTCCAACCCCTTCCTTCTGCTCTGAGGCTGAGGTTTGCGAATTGCCATAGCAGCCAGCCTTATATGGCACCCGCGCCTGAGCAAGTACCGGTGCGGTTAACCAGCGACCTGCCCCGCGCTCGCGCTGCTCCTTCCAGCACCTTCGGGGCGGTGTTTGGTTCTTCCAGGACAGAGACGAGCAGCAGCTCGGCCGGCCCCAAGCTGCAGCCGGGCACCCCAGACCTTCCCCTGGGTCGGCACTGGCCCCGCCGAGCAGGGCAGCTCTCCGTGCCCAAACCACCTCCCCGGGCAGACGTGGGCACTGACCCAGGAGCTGGGGCGATGCTGCTGCAGGTCTGGGGGTGCAGCAGGGGCAGGGGTCCCCCCTGCAGTCACCGAGCTGCCTGGGGACAGCACCATCCATCCCAGGGCAGGACCAGGAAACCACGAGCGTGCCCAGGAAGCTGCAGCAGGAAGAATAGCCATTTCACCCCAGGGCAAGCAGCAAGAGCGCAGAAAATAGCCCAGCAGCTGACGCATCACCTCCAAAAAAAGCTCCTCTGTGAAAGAAAAGTCAGGCAAGGGCTGAGGATGGAGCTCGCCGCTTCTGGGCAGCTGTGGCAGGGGGAGGAGGGCAAGGCAAGCTCACTGCTCAGGGGCACGAGGGAGGGGTGGCCACGAGCCCCGGCCCTGTGCAGCCCCACTCCCCAGCAGCCCCCGCAGATGGGGAAGCGTGCGAAGCGCCCGCCAGCGAGAAGTGCTGCGATGATTTAATTCCTGCTCTATTTTTAGTGCTGCCGCCATCGGGAGCCAGAGCCGGCTGCTGAGCACCCGGAGGTGGGGGCCACCGGTGGCCGTGCTCCCCCTCCACGAGTGGAGGGCAGGGGACTGCAGGACCGTGGGATGTGGTGCCAGCCACCTCCTCTGGGTACGAGCCTGTCCCTCCACCTGCCTCCCTGGGGAGAAATCCCCACCGGCCCCTTGGCTGCTCCCATGGGGGCGGCAGCACGTGGTCCCCCTGCCCCAGGCACCTCGATGCAGGATCCGGAGCCAGGTGGTGCTGTGGGGTGCCCAGAGAGCAAGGGCAGCAGGTTCCCCCTCCTCCTCACCCCCCCATCTCTTCATAATTCAGAGCGAGACAAAGCAGAGGTGCTCAAGGTGCTAAGTGCAGCTATTTATACACCGAGTGGGAAGGTTTGGCAGGCACTGAGCTGGCTTCCAGAAATGAAAAATGCAAACCAGCCTCCCGGCAGCCCATAACCAGAAACTGCCTCCCCCTGGACCCCACATCGTGCATTGCTGCCCCTTCACCCCAAATCTTCCCAGCTGGAGCAGGCCAGCACAGCCTCCATCCGTGGGGACATCACCAAGCCTCTGAGGGCCATGTCCACAAGCTTTGCTGCTCCAGCACACGGGTTAGGGAACAACAGAGCCCATTACTGCTGGGTATTAAACAGTATTTCTCCATTCTGTGTGCTGCTTGATACTCACAGGGCACAAAGCACGGCTGTGGCAGAGGTGCCCTCGCCCGTCACGAAGGAAGCTGCCCCCTTTCTGCTTATCCCGTTACCAGCCGCTCTAAAAGCGCTGGGAGCAGACACAAAGTGCCATGCTGGTGTCACATCCAAACCAGCCCGGAGCCTGCAGCCAAGTGGCAGAGCAGGGACACGGCGTGGGAGCGGGCACCAGCTGCCAGCCTGCAGCAAGGTTCGCAGTCCTCTGCTCTGAGACATCTCCGTATTAATTCCTGGTTTCAGCCTTCTCGTCCCTGCAGCAGAGCTCCAAAACCCGACCCGAGCTGCAGCCCACAGGCTCACAAGGACCAGCCTCGTACACCCGTGTGCTTTCTGCTGCTCTCGTGGCTCCCCAGGGCCGCCACCAGCAGGACTTGGCACTTCTGTCGGAGAGCAGCGCGGCCGGGACGCTCACCTGGTTGATGGAGATGGGGGTGTGCACCACCACGCCCCCGATGATCTCGGTTTTGTAGGCAACCTGAGGCTTCCTATCCTGCGCCTGCGGCACCGCCGGGGGCTTCGTGATCTCTGCAGCAGGCAGGACACCACCGCCCTTCGGCACCTGCAGGACAAAGGAAGAGGCTGAAGGCCACGGAGCTGCTCCAGGCACCACCGCATCGTCCTCCCCACCTGAACCCAGCAATGGCCCTTTAAGAAAAATAAAGGGAGGTGACACCCCAATTAAGGAGGGACACCCCAATTAAGGAGGGCACGGCCCCACCCGGGCGGTTCATGGGAGGCAGTGAATAACTCAGCATCACCTCGCAGGAGTCCGCGACCTGCCTCTGCAGCCCAGCGCATCTGTGGGACACTTGCTCCTTTAATTGGCCCCACTCGGAGCCAGACTTAACGAGGAGCTTTCAGCTGCCTAACGAGGCTGAGCTGCAGCACGTCCGCAGGGCCCCACAGATGGCCGGGTGCTATTTTACACCGACACGCCGGGCAGGCTGCGTCTGCACGACACAGGACCACGGGCAGGGACACAGCTCCCAGCTCCCGCTCGGTTTCCCTCTCTGTGCTGCTCCCCCCCGCACCCAGCCCTGGGAAGAACAGCGGGCGGCCAAGCTTCCCCCCCAGCCAGCACTCCCGCTTCTCTAACGGCATCAACTGTGGGGTCCGGGCCACCCTCCTGCTCTCCGCACGCAGCAGCAGCAGCTCAGCCCCTCCCCGGTGCCGGCCCCTGCCTCAGCCCCGCGCAGCGATGCCGGGGAGCTGCAGGAAGCGGTTTTGCCATGCGGGCACAGGGACATTGCGTATGGGCAGCAGCTGCAGCTCCCCACTGGCCCAACGCACAGGGGAAGGTGCCCCTACGCCCGGCACGGGGCCGCGCTGCCGCCAGCTCGAGCTCCCCGTGCAGAGCAGAGCAGCACCCACTGCCCCCGTCCTCGTCCCCGCAGCCGCCACGAGCCTCGCGCCCGGAGCCGCCCGAGCAGCAGCAGGAACCGGGCGACACGGCCAGAGCAAAGTCCCTGTGAGAAGCGGAGGCTGAACCTGGGTCTCGGCACCAGGAGCAGCGCCCAAACCACTGCCCCATCCTCCCGTCCCACAGGTATCAGCCTGCACTGGGTGCAGATGCCCACAAGGCCGGGGTGCCCCCATGCTGGGGGAGCCCCCAGCCCTGCTCAGCGTGCGGGGAGAACGATGAGAGGCTGCTGAGGGTCTAAACCCCAAACACTCTCCCCACAGCCCCCTGTGCCCCTGGGGACCGACACCAAACCTTGGAAGCCGTTGCAGCACAGAGCAGCCTGAGGAAACCTGGGCACAAGGATAAATGTGGGCAGAAGGAGTGGGGCGGCCATGGTCTCCCACCCCGAGCCGCTGCTTGCAGGAGGGCGGGCACGGGCGCAGTGCATCAGCTCAAGGCAGGAGCTGCAGCCCCGGCCGCCCCGCTGCCAGCCCAGCGGCTCAGTGCCCTGCCTCCCACCCATCTGTGGAGGTTTGGTTTGTGGACACCAGCACCTGAGCCCCTAAAGGGGGCAGGCGGCACAAGCCAGAGCTTGTGCAGTCAGTTTGCTGGCTTTGGGTGCAGAGGTTGTCACATTTAACGCATTCGCAGATGAAAAAGAAAATACCAGCCAGGCCTGGTCTTGCAGATGAGTTTCACACAGGGACTACAGCACAGCACTCCAGCGATTTTAAACAAAAAGTACAAGGAACAAGGTTATTTGATGAGCCCCAATCCTAAACTATCCATCATGACTTTTCCTTGTATTTAATTTACAAGCCATCGCCACATGACCTGGTAGTGTCCTACCAGCATTAACCAGTGGCCGCGCTGATGCCGGGCACGCAGAAGGCTGCGGTACCCCGACTCTTTCAGAGCAAGCCCCGCGGTGCCCCACCACGCAGCGCATTTGCTGCGCCTCATCACAAGACCCAGTGTTCCGGGGAGAAGAAGGATTAAGGAAATTACTGTGGCACAAGAAAGAAGCCCTTTGACAGCCGCAGCAGGGAATCGGTTACGTGCAGCCCCCGCCAGCAGGAGGGACAGCAGGAGAAGAGCCACAGAGCTCACGGGGATGGGGACGTCTCCAGCAGAGACAGGCACAGCACGACCTAGGGCACAGCACGACCTACCGTGATCTTGCTGGCCCGGTTGAGAGCCTCCACCCAGTCCTGCAGGTCTTTCTGATCACTGGCTTGCAGGAAGTAGCGCTGAGATAACGCATTGATAACTGTCAGAGAAGGGAAACAGAAGGGTTAGGGAACCCCGCTCAGTGCTTAGCGTTATTAGAACAAATGAGTAATTCTGCAAGGCAGCAGCTCTCAGCTCCTGATCCCAGAGCGCTCTGCAGACACCGCTCTTGTAGCCTCTTGCACGGTTACCCCTTGTAACCCCAGGGCAGCGGGGACGCGGCAGCTGTTTGGCAGCACCCCTACACCACGGCTGAGCGCCAGTGCCACTGAAGCCACGCAGGGACCTTAGGCCAAGGCTGTGGCACGGCCCAAACGAGGACTCAATCATCTGAGGCACTCCCTCCCTCAGCACTTTTAGCTCTCCTACAAATCGTGCACGCAGACCCAGGCGGGGTCTGGGAAACTCCTTGGGGACGGGCCCCTCTGGCCCCGCAGCAACGCTGCCTGCTGGATGTGGGCCAGGGGAAGCTCTCGGGGGACCTCTGCACGGCAGCGCCGGGGATGTTTCGGGTTGCACAAGCTCTGGCGGAAGCAGCCGTGGGCCCCGCTGTGCTACCAGAGCTGCCCCGGCGCTCCCCAGCCCCATCCTGGTGGGCTCCGCAGCACGGAGAAGGCAGAGCCCCTCGGGGAGCGCACCCAGGTGGGAACGCGCTGCGTGCTCCGGTCGCTGTGCGGGGTCACAGCCTCCGCGGTAAGGCACTGCCAAGGCAATGCTGCTCCTCTGGGACAAGCGTGCGCCCGTGCTGCCGCTTCTCCCGCGCTACACCCGGGCCCCACTGCTGTCCCCTCGCTTACCAAAGCAGAACGGAGTTTTCGGTTTCTGTTTCGGGGTGGCAACGCTGACCTGCGACAGAGCAAACGAAAGAAAAAATGAAGGATAACCATAAACGCTAACAACATGCCAGAGAGGTGGAAGTTTCCATGCATGTGCACGAGACCAAGGGGAAGCTGGCGTTCCCCAGGCACCGGCCGTGCCCCTGGCTGACAGCACAGCCTCGAGACGCCGACCCCAGCGCCTGCTTTGCTCGGACAGCAGCCCCTGCTCCCCACCGCCCAGGCAGGCGCGCTTTGCAGCGGCACTGCTGTGCTGCCCCTTGGGCACCGTGCTCCATCGTCCCAGCCCAGAGCCCCCCGCAGCACTCGGCCCGGGGCTCGGTGTGTCCCCAGGGCGAGTTCTCGAGCTGCAGCACTGCAGGGTGAGCGCGGGAACCCGCCCGTCCCTGGCACCGCGCAGCCCATGGGTGGGCAGCCCCGAGGGAAGGTCAGCACCAGACCGGGCTTTCATCCGCTGCCGTCCCCCCGAGGCACCAGCTGCACTGCGAAGAGCAGAAAGCTTTCAAGGGCCTTGGAAGTACGCGTTCCTGCCGGACTAACATTGTCGCTCTTGTCAGCAATTAAGAAAATTGAAGGAAAATTGCAGTGGTTTCTCCCTAAAGAGTAGGAATCGTTTATATAAGAATAATATTCCCTGGGGCTCCAAGCACAGCATTCATGGAGTATTTATTCTGACAGGCTTCCTCCTTCCGCGCCAGTCTATAATGCTTTAAATATGTTTTCTCAAGCAAACCTCCATTTTTCTGGCGTATTTAGAGCTGGTAGTTAGAGCCACGGGCATAACCCAGTCCTGCAGTTTGTGACCAAATGCTGTCCTACAGCAATTTTCAAACAGACTAAAACGTATATAATTTATAAGTGCGGCTCTTTCTGAAATGGGGAAGGCTCAGCCTCCCAGCATTGCTTCATCTGAGCTTAATTTATAAATCATGATTCAGCAGGAACACGGAGATCTGTTCGATTCTCTCCCCGGCTCCGATGACGAGCGGGACCTGGTGCAGGGGCTGCGAGCCCCCACCCAGCAGGAGCAGGGTGCAGCGGGTGGCACGGGGAGGGACGCAGCTGCACGCAGCCGTGCCCGCAGCTCTGTGCTACCAGGTTGTGTGGCAGTTGTTGGGTTTTGCACCGTTTTTGCCTGACAGCAAGAGGGACCGTGGGGCCATCTCCGTCCCCATCTCTACGGCACCGGCCGGCGCAGGGTGCAGCAGGGCTCAGTGCCCCAGCCCCAGCCCCTGCCAGCTCCACTGATGCCGTGCTCCCATCCGGCCCCGGCCCCCAGCCCCTTCCTCACCGCAGAGCGGTTCCTCTTCCTCCCACGCCCCCGATGCGCACAGGGGGGGATGGGGACGGGGCAGGATCGCGCCTCTCCCAGGAGCACTGCGGGGTAAGGGAACAGCGCAGGGCATCCTCGCCCCGCTGCCCTTACCTTGGAGATGTAGGTCAGCTGCAGAGATCCAACAGCACCCGCACCGATGGCCAGGTTCTGCAAAACACAAAACGAGCAACGGGAGTGAAACGAGAGGGAGAAGGCAAGAGGCGAGCCAAGCGCCCAACGTTCAGCATCTTCAGGGCCAAGTGGCGAAAGCGCCGGCCATGCTCCCGGCTTGGTCGCTGCCCCTCTCCGAGCGCCCACCTTTCCCATGCCCCCGTCCCTCCCAGCAGCACCTTGCCGAGCTCTGGCCCCGAGCACGAGGCTGCGCTACCGCCCGCCAGGCGGCTGCTGGCCCTGTGGCCGGGCACTTCTGCTTCCCCGCTGAAGAAGCTGCGGGGAGATGCCCATCGGGGGGCAGGTGCCTGCCCAGACCACCGGCAGCACCAGGAGGCTCGTCCTAGAGCTCAGCTTTGGCTCTTAGCCATTTGAGCTTGACAGCAAGCACCAGGGCAGCCCCCAGAGACAGCAGGCATCGCACCAGGCAGGGACTCAGCTGCCCCAAGCGCTGAGAACATTTGCCACGTGACACTGCTCCAAGACGACGAGTATTTTCTAGGACATTTTATCCTTCCTGTTTTCGCTGCCTTTACACCAAGACACGAACTGCAGGGGACGTGCGGCACCTCACACTGGCACAGCACTTCTGAAGGCTCCTGCCAGGTGTACACTGCTTCTGCTGGCGTAAAGTGCTGCTGGGGGGGCCTGGAGACCACAGAAGTTGGGCCGCAGGGGTGCCAGACCCGACACCATGCCAGGACGCCGGCTCCTGCCCAGTGCAGCCCATGGCAGCCTCCAGGCCATTGCTAGCGGGGCCGGGCAGAGGAAGGAGACGCTGCTGCGGCCTTGGGGCTGCTTGCGCAGCCAAGCACGTGCAAATAGGAACTCCGCGTTTATTTTCTTTGGATGCGATGTCCAAAGAGATGCAAAGTTCAGGACTGCTGGTGACCCAGGCTGGTAACAGATGTAATCCCACTGCGCTGCTGCTTCCTCAGAAAGCCCAGCGCAGGAACCAGCCCGGGCTACTTGGAAATGACAGATTGCTTCCAGATGGGGCCAGGCTCAGCACCGCTGCTGCTCCACAAGCCAGCAGCTTCACCCCGAGCAGGGAGAAACCCAAAGCTTCCCTGCAGACTTCACCAGGCTTTGGATGAGGCGGCAGGAGTGGAAAATTCAACCCCAGACTTGGAAACCAAAATGAGCCCAAGCAATAGATGGGGGGAAAAGCCCTACCCCTGCGCTTCGTGCTGCTGTCAGGCAAAAAGCATTTCCCTCTCATTAATCTGCGGTGGAACAGGCACAAACGTGACACACGGCTGTCCCTGACACCAGGCGTGCCCTTGCCAGCCTGCTCTTTTTTTTATATTTCTATATTCCGCTTTTTTGTGCGGAGAAGGCCTCCTTTCTACATCACTTAATACACCACGCAGAATCCGTGGCGGGAGGGCAGATTCCCAGGGCACCCAGAGCAGGCGGCACCAAACCCTCTGCTGCAGAGCGACCTCTCGGTGCCGAGACAAACCCGCCCGAGCAGCACGGGGACGGGCACACCCGGAGTCACCTTGGGAGAACAGGCTCGTGGCTGGCAGAGCGGCGCAGCGAGGGGACCCCCGCGCCGGGCAGCTGCAGGGAGCGACCTCAGCGAGAGCGCGGCCGCGGAACCCTACCTGCGGGTTGTCCATGTACCACAGCAGGCAGTTGGCCTGGGTGTCCAGGATGAAATACCTCCGCAGAAACTTGCCGCAGGTCTCATTTTCCTCGATGTCCAGGAACCCGCAGATACGGTTCTGTCGGTCCAGGTACGGCATGCCGGGCTCCTTCTGGCATCACCCTGGAGAGGGACAGGGCAGGGGAGAGGTGGGTGCTCTGCTCGCGCCCCGCTCCCCACCTCCATTAGCTCCTCCTGGGTGGTGGCTCAGCCCCCAGCTCACGTCCCAGCGCGCAGCACAAAGATGCCAAAAGGGAGAGGGAAGAGAGAATCTGCCGGGACTGATCCAAACGGGTGTGCCAGCTGCCTCCCTCACTGAGGAATGAGGCCTTGCAGAGATGTGTCCCACCACCCCAGCGAGGGGTGCTGGAAGGGCGCAGAAGCCTGCACAAGGCTCCAAAGAGCAGCCAGGGACTTCACTCCTCATCCCGTCCCCCTGTGGCACATCCCACGGCCACTGGAACTTCCTGCAGGTCCCATTTCTCAAGCTGTCCCCAGCTCCCAGCCAAACTTCTTCTGCCTCTCCCGGGCCTCCAAAGCTCACGGCCCAACACAGTAAAAGCAAAATGAAACTGTCCTGCCATGCAGTCGCACCGCGGGGAAGCTGCCAGACAAACACAGAAGTCATCCAGCACGCTTCTGTGGCAAGGAGGGGGTGCCAGCGTGACGGCCCTGGGTGCAGGCAAGAGCCGGGCAAAACAGAGCAGTGAGCAAGGACTGAAATAGCTCAGCGGAGGAACTGCAGGAGTTTGGACACCAGGGTGCCTGCAGGAACCACAGATGGACTCGATCACCGCACGCTGCTGAACAAAAGCTCGCCGGCCTGGCTGCACAGCTCCGGGCGTGCTCAGCACGGCGTGGCTCTCCCCAGGCTCTGCAGCCAGTGCCAGCAGGGTCCGCAGGGCAGGGATGGACCACGCCGAGGGACAGCCCTGTGCCCCAGCACGGCCCCACCAGATAGGGCAGAGCAGCCGCAAAGGTCCCCGGGCAACGCAAGGCCCCCGGGAACTGCCAGCAAAAAATAACCCCGTGGCAGGCTGCGCGCTAGAGAGAGTCCGAGCACACTCCCAGGAAATGGAAAACAATCTGCAACTCCAGCAGAAAATGTGTGCAGCCAGGATGCAGAGTCAGCAGGGAAAACAATGACCAATGTCCACGGGGCACAGCCGTGTCACCAGGGCTGCTCGGGGCACAAACCCTCTGCAGCGTTGCCCCTCGGCTCGGCGGCAGAGCTGGGCTGCAGCCCAACGCCCAGGCAGCCGCAGCGCGACGCCCGCCGAGCGGGCAGCACAGGGCCAGGGTGCGTGCGAACGGGCTCTGCTCGCATCCCCGTGGGAGCTAGACGTGGGCGAGACTGAGCATCGCTCTTGGTCACCCCACGGGAGCAGCCACTTTGACTCAGCGGCAGCGGGTGCGCATTGCCACCGCTCACACTCGGCAACAGCACCCGCCCACTGCGCACAGCAGCCACAGAGCCACGGGGAGAGGAGCCCTGTGGCACCTCGTGCCACTCTGCTGCCCGTCGGACCAGGTCACTGTCGCTTCCAGCCCTGCAGCAGGAGCAGGACCAGCACGGAGACCCACGGGCTGGCCAGGCACGAGCTGCAGCTCGGGCAGAGCCCCCAGCCCCGGTTACGGGGGACGGAGGCAGCGGTTACCGAGAGGATGCATGGTGAGCTTGGTGCGGTTTGTCCGGTAGAAAAGGAGGTGACTCGTGCAGGTGCCAGAAGAGGAGGTTGCACAAATAAAAGATGTCATGCAGAAAAGGAGGAAATACTATTTTTGGGCTGAATAGCTGCAGTGGAGTGGGGCCCGGAGTGGCAAGTGTTGTGCAAGAGCTGCGGTGCAGCTGCAGAGGTAGAGGTGGCAGCGCACAAGGCAACCTGTCGTCAGGACCTCAGAGTCATGTCAGCGCTCCAGAGATGGGTATCGTGGCTGTGAGCGGGGGGAAACTGCACTACTTCAGTAGAAAGGATTGTTTCAAAACAACACGTTTGGCTGATGCAAAGGTTATGTGGGCACTTCACATTTCACTGCTTTTTTGTGGGTTTATTTTTGTGGGGTGGGGGAGTGCCCATAAAACAGATTCCCAGCCGACTTCAACTGTACTAATACGTTCAGACCAGGCTTCTTTAATCGCCTCCTGCTGCTTACAAAAATCCAGAGATTTCTGCTTATGAAGTGGAAGAGAAAGGTGTGAGGTGGGGTGCAGCACCACCTGGCAGGCAGTTCAGGGGCGAGTCCCCAGCTCCTCGTGGCTGTGGTGCCGGACCCCTGGGATCCCTCCCGCGGCTCCTTATCTCCCCCCTCGCCATCCTGGATTAGCAGCGGCTCGACTGAAAGCACGCAAAGCAGCTCAACTCTTCTGTGCAAGCTGACCTCAGATTGCACTTGGATATGCAAAAATCATCGGGCAGAGGAGATAACGATCGCTCCAAACTCTGCCTTCCGGACTGCGCTGCTCTCAGCGAGCAGGAATCTTCCCCATCCCTCCTCTGGGGCCGTGCCGCTCCCCGTCTGCTCCCAGCCCCTCACGGCACACGGGCTGCCTGGCTCCTTGCGGCCGCTGGGAATTCAATTTTCCCATAGGAAAATGACAAAAGTAGCAGCTCCAGCTCTGTCAGGATGTGGGTATTTGGTCCTCCTGCTCGGGAACTCCACGAGGGCCAGAACAAGCTCAGTTTACACTAATGTTTACTATTTACACAGCGCATTGTAAACTCGGAGTTATAAATATTTGTATGCAGGACCCAAACTTGCCTTTGCCATAGGAAGGACACAAGACTAGATCTGGGGGGGAGAATAAGAGGGACTGAGCAGAGAATCAGAAAATGATCACTGTTTAGAAGTGCTAACGAGCCCTGCAGACCTAGCAGGAGGAGGTGCTTGAGCTTCAGACAGGACCCGTGATGGAAACCTGGGCACTTGAAGCTACGATTTACTGCGATGCCTGGGCCTCATTCATGCAGGCTAACCTGCCGTCCAGCAACAGCCCAGAGACCTTCCCAAGCATTGCACTGAACCAGGCCCGCAGGATCTTGTTCCCAGATCCAGTTCAAGAACTGATGTGCAGAGCAGCACAGCGAGGGCTTCCAGGCTTCTCCCTAGCCTCAGAGCTGACTGGCTTACCAGCATTTCCAGAGCCATGGTATCCCACCAAAACGTACAGCCAATCCTTTTCAAGCTCGGTTAATGGGATGACAAGAGCAATCGAGCTACAGAGGAAGATTTGCAGCAAAACAAGGTGCCAAACCCCCTCCCCCTGTATTCCGAGATGGAGGCACGCCGCTGCCTTTGCCCCCAAGCAGGGCAGCTGCCCAGGAAGACGCAGAGCGGGCAGGGAGCCATCCTGATATGCAAACCCTGTTATATGGTTCCTGTTGGCTCCAAGGCCTCACGTGCGGCTGCAGTGCCAGACTTTCCAGGAAGCACCCCCAGGACGCCAGCGCCGCCCCACCGCGGCTGCCTGTGCCCTTTTGTACCCCGCTCCTGGTGCTCAGGGCGCAGCTACAGCCACGGGAGCGCTGCCCACGGAAGCCTGGCAGCAGGAAGCCAACGCAGCCTGCAGACCTGCCACCCAGAGCACCACGGAGGCGCTGGCTGGAGGCAAATCCTCAGCACCTTGCTCTGCTACACGGCCCACTGTGCCTGCAGACGGTCACGGCATCCTCCTCCTCCTCTCCCCATCCGTCTGTCCAAGCCGCCCTGGTGCCAAGCAGGGTGCGGGACGACCGCCCGTGTCAGCCAGGCTGCGAGCCGCGGCGGTGACAGCGCTACTTCCTTCTACCTGCCCTGCAGAGGAGTTTCCAGAGCTTGCCCTATCGACGTCTGTCTGGTGGCAGGCACACAAGACAGAGACAGCGTAGGAACAGCCCAGAAACTAACTCCTGCTCGATCCAGACGTGCCTTAATGAAATAATTAACCTGTTGAAAGCAGGCTGGGAGCAGCGAGGGTACACTTCTCCGTTTCAACACACAGAAACACACAGTCTGGGGAACACACTTTAAATAACTGCGGATTAAATCCTCTCTTGCACTTTTGCTACCCATTCCTTGCAACACAGCCCCACAGCAGGGACCGGTGCGTTCAGCACCCCCAAATCTCCCCGCAGGGACCCTGCCCCCAAAAAACGCGAGCCGCCGCGGCAGGAGCAGCCCTCGCCGCCCCCTGCTCTCTGTCCCCGCACTGCCCCCGGAGCCTTGGGGTGCGGGACCGCGACGCGACCCCCCCGGCAGCGAGGCCGCCCCCAGCGGGGGGAGCTTCTGCAGCGCTCCCGCACCGACGGCCCGGACCCGCGGGGATGTCCCCGGGCCAGAGCCGACCCCCGGGGAAGGCGCCCGCCCGCCGGCACCCGGACACCGCCAGCCCCGACCCCGATCCCGGGAAGCCCCTTCGGGGGCAGGGGGGGCTCCGCCGGGCAGCCCCAGCCGGCAGCGGCGGGATGCTGGGGGGGGGCCCCGCGATGCTGGGGGGACCCCGCGCTGCCCCGTCCCCGTCCCCGTCCCCATCCCCATCCCCGCCCGGACCGGAGGGGCTGCGGGGGGGGCGCTGCCCCCGAGCACGACGGCGGCGGCCCCGCGGACCCCCCACGGCCACGCGTGGCGCCGCCCCCGCCCGCCGGGCCCCGCACTCACCCCGCGGCGTCCCTGGGCTGCGCCCCCCGCGCATGGCCGGGCCGGGGGCTGCGGGCTGCGCGCACGCCGACCCGCGGAGGAGGGCCGGGCGGCGGAGGGGGTGTGCCCGCGGCTCCGCCGTCGCTTTTTTCCGGGTTAATTACGTCTCCCATTAGCAAACCCGGCCCCGGATGTGAGTGCGGGGCGGCGGGCGCCCCGGGGGCCGTGGGGGGGCCCCGGGACCCGGCCAGCACCTGCAGCGGCTGCGGAGGGCTCGGCCCCTGCCCCGACGGCCCCCTCCCGGCACAAGCCCCCCCGAGACAGCGCCCCGCCAACCCCCCCGTCCCATCCCGTCCCTGCGGCTCCGTGGGGGCGGCTGCGGGAGCGAGAGCCCGGTCCCGTTACCTCCCCTTCCCCCCCCCCCGGCCGGAGCCGCGACCCCAGCCCCACGGGCAGCGCCCACGCCGCCAGCTCAGGCGCTCAAAATAACGAGCGGGTCCTCGGGTGAGAGCTTTTCAGGGGGAGGCACACCCCAGGGGTCCCGTCCTAAGCTCAGGCCTCAACCCGGCAAAGTCCTGGGGCTTCCAAACCCTGCGGGGCACCGCGACCCCTTCCCTGCCCCCATGGCACCTAAAGGAGAAGGCTGTTGTCACAGCCCACGCAAGCACAGCCTGCATCTCCAAAGGGGAGCTTCCCCAGATTCCACGTCAGACCCGACTGCCCCCCGCTTTTGTTTAGGTCCAAGCATGCCCGCAAATGGAAGTTCCTTGCACGCTTTCACAGCCATCTGAAAACGCGGCCAGATTTCTGTTTGTGCACACACGCAGCCCACACAAAGCCACCGTGGCACTAGCAGCAGGGCTGCGGGGAGGGAGCAAGCACCCAGAGGGGTCGGTGCATTGCCCCCGTGGGTGTGGAGGGTGCACGGTGCTGCGCAGCACAGCAGTCGGGTGTCCAAACCACAGAGCTCCGCTCCCAAAAATGCTGCGGGTGCCCTTGCAGCAGGTGAGGTCTCCGGCAAGCCAGCAGTGAAATCTACGAAGTTACCCATGTGTTACAGCATCTCTCTAACACAACCCTGCGGTTCTCCCTCACCCAGGAAAGTTGCAAAAACGAAGCCTGGAGTTAATAACTGGTGTTTTGAGAGAACAGAGCATTGAAAACAGCGTGACTCACTGCTCCGCTTTGGGATGAGGTCTCAGGGTCGCTGCTGTGCAAGCCTCACACGCTGCCTGGAGGGAGGCTGCTCCTCATGTTGAGCAGGGGGCAACTGATCACACGCAGGGCCTGCAGGTGCTGCCTGGTCACCCAGAAAACCTCACAGCTGCATCAGCCTGTCACTTGTTAGTCACTTGGTGAGCCTGTCACTTGCTCAAGAGGCTGGGGCTGAATTAGCACAAACTCAGCAGCGCTCCCACACCCAGGGTCAGGTCTGCAGAGCCCCTGTCCAGATACAGTCAGCTGCAGGACTTGCTTCTGGGCAGTGCAAATAATCCTGGTCTCCAGCTCCACGCACCTCACTGCTGATGCATCTGGGACATTCTTGCCTTTGCATATTTTAAGTTAAGACTCAAGTCTGAAGATTCAGTGTCAGGCATTAGAAGATTTTTTTTTTCCTCTCCAAGAGCAATTGCAGAGTTTAGAGCTTGTTGTGTGAAGTGTTGTTAAGTAAACACATTGCCTCAACCCCGAGCATTTCCTATGGCCTGGGTCATTTTTAGAACAAAGTTTTTTTTTTCCCTTCCATGTTACAGAAGATTGCCCAAATGCTGTTACTGAAACCATGTGTGTTCATTTCTGTGTGACTGCGCTGTGCCCGTGTCACTGCTTCGAGCGGATGAAACCACAGTCTGTCACAGCCCAGGGCCGCCTCTCACCCCTCGCAGAGGCAGCGCTGCAGCACAGCAGGCAGGGGCCCGGGGCAGCTGGACTTTAAGCATATGCTTGAGCACGGCCTTGAACAGAGACAAGCTGCCCAGCTTGGGTTCTGGGTCCTGCAAAAGCCTGGCCTGGGAGAGAGGCTGCCGGAGCTCACCAGGGTGGATTTGGGGAGCAGGAACCCCGTGCTGTGTGGTCAGGACAGTGTGGGATCCCACCACACAGCAGGCGCCCCGGAAAGCCCCTGCTTTCTCTGGCCGATGCTGTTGCTGCATCTGGCCCTGAAGCACTTTCTCCCCACGCGGGCGAAACCGATGCCGGTGCTGGGCCGGTGCTGCACGCAGCGTGCCTCGCTCAGATATCGTGCAAGTGGTGCTTTCCCAGCATTTCAGGCAGGAGGCGATTTTCCCAAGAAACTTCATACTGGGCTCTGACCGGCTGCTTCCCCCTCCTGTCTCCATCCAAAGCACAGCATCCAGCACAATTAAATGCTCTGTGCAGCTCTGCAGCCAGGGCTGCTCTCCTCGCCGTTGCAGGCTGACCGCAGCCACGTGCCCGAGGAGCAGCCTGCCCTCCCCGTGCTCATCCACCTCCCCCGCTCTTGCCCCACGGGGGACAATCCGGCCACACACCCTGCTGGGAGCCACAGCCCCAAACACATCACTTATTACATCAGGAGGAAAGAACTGATGACCTCCCTGCACATCTGCAGCTGCCAGCACTCCCAGGGAGCTGCTGGCAGGGCCGTGCGTAACCACAAGCTGATACGCGCAGGGGGGCTCCAGCCCAGGTGCACAACAGAGCAGGATTTGGGCATTGCCCCTCGTGGACCTCCCGAGGGAAGGATCTGCCGGCACGCTCTTCCTTGTGCTGCCCACCTGCCCACACAGATGGCCACGGACCCTCACACCCAGCCTTGCCCAGCTGCAAATACCGACAGAGGCAGTTTGAAAGTGCCGAGCGCTCACTGCAGGGCTTCTGAGGGTGTTATAAGAAGGGAACCAAAACCTGAAGCATGAAAACCACTAGTTATGGAAATGAAGGCCACAACAACTGGGTTATACTTAGATTCAAAAAGAAAAAACTGGGGGGAAGAGCAACCCTCCTGCCTCAGAGCAGGGCTGGCCTTTGGGCCAGGCGAGGTTCGGGGCCAAGCCCAGGCAAGCTCAGCTCTCAGCCCTGGATGCCCACCAGCCCGCTGCCCGCTTGCCCACTTACACCCACACTGTGCCTGTGTTACAACACGCAGAGGGGCACAGGCACACTTTGAAATGCGAGCACAGCATGGTAGAGGCACAATCTGAGCTTCAGCGCTGGGATTTCAGCACAGCCTCACCCACAACCCTCATCCGCCCCATGCCTGTCCTCTCCTCCCCACTGCTCGCTGCCTCTCCGGAAAGACCAGTTCCTGGCCGCTGCCTCCCGTCTGCTGCTGGCTGGGCTGGTGGGGAGGTCCCGGGGCAGCCAGGCAGCCCTGCAGGCTCAGGGCATCCCTCCCAGCAGCCGCACTTCTGGAGGGGCTGCGCTTTGTCGTCGCTGTGTGGGACGGGAGCGGCGTTTCCCTCTGGAGCTCCCCCCGCCTTGTCCTGCCAGCTGCTGCGTCCCCCCATCCCTGCCTGCTCTGCAGAGACTAAACTGTTCCACGGAGTATTTTTATACCAGGGCATCTTCTGCAGACCTTGTGACTCGCATCAGCGCCTGGATCTGCGGCAGCTCTGTTTCTCTGGGCAGTCACATGGCAGCCTGTCACGCTGGTGCTCTTCCTTTATCTGGAAGAGCCTTTAGCGCTCTTGCGATGCTTTCAATATATTTTGCTGCTGCAGCTTCTCTCTGGGAGTGCGAGCAGCCCCCAGACCTCACAGGAGACCCCCCTCCTCCCCCCCGGTAGCAGCGAGGGCCAGCAGGGCTCTGCCCCACCAGAGGTGCACATGCCCCCCCAGCCCCCCAGGGGAAAGCATCCTTTGTCCTTTTGGAGGCTGTGGGGAGGAGCAGGGCCCCGTGGTGCTGCTGGGACACCTCCCGGCCCGCAGCAAGAGCGTGGCCCTGTGAGCATCACCCAAACAGGGCTTGACATTCCTGTTCTCCAGGATTTCTGGCCCTCTTATCCTGCAAAATTCACCGGGTCGGTTCAGTAACATCCTGCAGCAGTGAGTTCCACAGTTGGATCCAAGCACGCCACATTATTTCTTCTCTTCTGTTTGTACTTGCCCTTTTTGGTTTCAGTACCTGTTCCCTTTTTTCTCACATTATGACTAAGGGAAACTCCCAGCAGACTGCTGTGCTGGAGGAGCAGTGGCAGCGCTTTCAGTCAGCAGTTTGCCGTCTCGCCCTGCATCACATTTCTTGCAGCCGCGTTCTCACTGTGATCTCCACACTCCCAGACAGCCCGCTCTCTCCTCCCTTTTCTTTCCTCCTCACTCTCGTTCCTCACTTCTAACACTCTCTTTTACAAGGCAAAGCAGCACCAAGTACTCCGGAGGTTCCTTTCCAGCAGCGCCACGAGCTGGGCAGAGACCAGCCACGGGACCAGCCCCACATCCACGCTGCCCTCTGCAGACTTCGGGGCCGGGAGGATTAACCTGGGAGCTCACAACCCCAAGAAGCCCCAAGCACAGGACAGCCCCATACCACTGCTGGCTGTCAAGGGCTGAGCAGCACAGAGGAGAGGAGGTTTCTCCAAACCTGGCTGAGGCTCCGTGGACTTTCCCACAGATGCTATCAGCCACCACAGCAGAGCACTGGCGCTTGCTTGGCTCAGTGCAGACACTTTCACATTCATAAGCATCAGACAAAGAAAATAACAGGAAAAGTGGTTTGCTTGTTTGCTGCCTGGCACTGGATCCCACAGAACCCACCAGTGAGCCTCGGGAGCTTTGTCCTGACTAAGATCCCGCTGAGCTTCCCATGAAGCTGCTCGGGGCTGGAGCTCCCCAGCATCCCCCAGCTGCACCTCACACACCTCATCTCCTCCTTACCTCAGCCAGGCACTGCTTTTCTTCTCTTTAGACTACGAGATCTGCTGAGCCAAGCTGTGTCTTCATCAGAGCAGCCCAAAGGGGGCCCTGGCTGCAGGAGGACCTCTCCTTATAACCACAATCTGGCAGGTTGTAACAATAGGCACCTGCAGGACACACCTCCTCGTGAGGGTTCAAAGGGAAAGCCTGGTGGAAAGAGGAAAAGCGAGATCTCCCAGAGGTGGTGGTGACAGCCAGAGCACAAATTAGTCACCAGAAAGTTTAATCTCTCACAGGCAGTGCTGCTCCTCTGGGACAAGCTCACCCCACTGTGCAGCATCCCAGGCTTGGGACAGGGACAGGGACAGGGACAGGTGCTGCTGGGGGTACCCAGGGATGGTTCCCTCCAGTCAGGCAGTGCAAAGAGCTTCACAGAACAGACTCAGATGATATTTCACACCAAACATATCCACAGTCTGTCTGGGCCCATAGTCTCTGCAACCCCAGGAAGAAAGAAACTTCTCCCCGCAGCTGACACAGGAATCCCAAATCATCCCACCGCGGTGCAGGGGGCTCACGGCGTGCAGGAGCAGGGCTGTGCCCAGGGCTCTGCACCACGCTGCTCGGCAAGGCTGACAAAGCCTTCCCATGGCAGACGTGCTTGGATGAGCTCACATTCAAATAGGAGCCCCAGGAAGCCAAATCAGTTCAGTTAGAGCCATTATCTCGCTAGGTTATGGGTTTCCTGTAAATGAAAAGCAGTGGCCATGAACGTGATTTCCAACTGCAGCGTTTATTTGACCGGCGGGCGGCCTGGCCTCTCCCGCACTCCAAGCAGCGACTCTACGCACCGCGCTCCTGGTGCACGGCGCCTACGCTACTGTGGCGAGCGGCCGTGCTCGGCCACCCGCCCGCGGCCCCGCCGCTGTCACGGCAAGCCCAGCAGCAGCTTCCCCGCCAGCGCCACGGCCAGCAGGCTGGGCAGGTGCAGCGGTGTGGCCCCGCCGCCGTTCCGCGAGCCCCGTGGCCCGTTGCAGTCGTCGCTGAAGCAGCATTGCAGGGTGGCCCCGCCGGAGCCACCGCGCCGCGCCTGGTCGCAGAAGGACTTGTAGGAGCAGGACTTAATGACGCTGTCTGCAAGGGAAGGCAGATCACAGAGGGTTAGGCGCTCCCGGGGCATGGGGGCCTTTATTCCATCCCTGCTGAGCTGAGAGGGGAAAGAGAGAAAGCAGAGGTGCATCCCAGCATGTTATGCTGCAGATCTGGAATAAAAGGGTCTCCCTCCCGCATACGGGACTGCTGGAGAGCCGAGCAGTGGTCCGGTGGCCGAGGGATGTCCTCATGGTCACATCTCTCTAAGCCACCGCAGAGCACATTGCTGTGAAAGGAGCGACCAACAACTTATAGCCGTATGTGAAAACACACATAGCCCAGCAAGGGAGCCAACCCAAGGCAGGAGGGGGGTGGTTTGGGGACCTGCCCGTGTCTGTCCTGCAGGCCACGATGCTGTCTGGCAGCTGTAAGGTTGCACTGAGGGTGTTAACACACTGCTGGAGCGCTTCCCTTACACCAGAAAAGTGCATTGTTATCTCAGACCAAGAGCCTGTTCCCAAAGACTAAAAACTGGTGGCTCATCCCTACCTCAAGGGTTCGAGGGGCAGCCAGCCCCAGGCATCCCTCCCCTCTCCCCAGCCACCCCTCCCACAGCCCCAGGCTCCTTTGGGGTGCTGGGATGCAGTCCTGCCCTGCTGACACCGTCCTTCCCTTCCTTCACCTCCCTGCCAAGCCTTTTGTCACTCAGCAGCTCCCAATGCTGCGTGCAACAGCCATGGAAGGGGAGCAGCCCCGTGCGAACAGGAGCACACCCCTCCAGCACGGCTGGGGCAAACCGCAGAGGGACAGCGGTGGCAGCGGCTGTGCAGCCCCCCGCAGGGACTTACTCGGCGCAGTGATCGTGGAGCAGGCGTCCGCGTACTGGGGGCAGCTGTGGGAGCCCTGCTTGTTGCAGTCGTTCTCGTTGGACGCGACGCATTTGTGGCATTTCAGCGCTGCACCTGTGCGAAGGGAGGAGCGGCGGTGAGGCGGTGCTGGGCTGTGCTGGGGCTGCGCTCAGCCAGGGCTGGGGGAGCCAGGGACAGGCAGGAGCTGGCAGGGCCAAGGCAGGTGGGCTTCAGGGGGCTCTGCTCTCTGCAAAATGCATGCTGTGCTCGCCCAAGTGTGACTCGAAGCGATGGAAAACACCTTGATCTTTGTCATTTTGCGCTGAATTTCTTTTTAATGAGCATTTGCAGGGGGAGGATTCCTCTAAACTATGGAGGCAGTTTTGTGCATTTGTGCATCTTTAAAGCAGCTCCCCCCATGTAACCCATTGCACAGAACCTGCACCCGAAATGCACGGTTCAGAGGGACAAGCGCGGCGCTCGGCAGCGAGGTGACAGGCAGACACGTGTCAGAGGCAGAGCCATCTTCCAGCCTGCTCGCAAAGGAGGCCAGAGGCACGCGAGGTGATAACCAGCCCCTGCTTCTGCAGGCTCTCCGTGTGTCAGAGCTGATGACAAGCGTAAGAACTGTTTGACCCTGCAGGAGAGGAAAATGCACACTTGCCAGAGGTCCCAGCTCAGTTTAGGAACCAGCTGAGTAAATATGAAAGTGTCATTATCACTTTATGACAGAAAGACACTTTAAATATCATCACTGTTTTAAATATCTGCAGACAGAGAACCACCAAGAAAACCTGAAGAACCTGCTCCCACCCGAACCAGGAAATTCTGAAGACCACTTGATTTTGATAGCAATGGTTAAATTACTGCTTATGTCGGGATTCAATTTTGTATTCGCTTTCCTGGCTGAACAGAGCCCTCTCGTGGCAAGCAGGCCCCAGCTGCATGGTCAGCACATTTCATTTTGCAGGAGGTCTGAGCTCCTGTGTTTGGTGGAAAAGGAGAAAACCCATGTCTCAGGGAACTGAGACTGAACAGGGCCGAATGCCGGTAAACGCCCGCCGTTAACGCACGTTGAGCACAGATTTCCACTGCGGCACTGCTTGGTTTTTGCAGCACGGTGCAGCCTTTAATTTACCGTCAGCGAAAACCACAGCTGGGTTTCATTCTCCCCTTGGTACAAAGATCCTGACATCACCACAACCTGACCACACGTCACGACCATGCCAGGAGCAGCGCGACCACCTTCCTGCCTTTTAGGATGGCTTGGTGCAGTTCTGCCTTTGAGGAACCAAGCAGGTCAGAAGCTGCTTTTCCTGAGCTCGGGAACCACCTCGGCTCCCACCAGGCTGGAGCCCAGCATCCCTGCTCACACCCACCACCCGCGCAAGCACAGCAGAAGGCACAGGGGCAGGGTACTCTGGCACTGTCCTAGCCAAGGGAAGGGACCGTCCCCCCCAGAGCAGCTCTTCTGCAAGGACAGGAGGCACAGCAAGAGCCCAGAGCCAGCGGCAGGCCGGAGGCAGCCAGCAAGCAGCAAGCAGCTACTGCCCGTCCTCCCGCCCAGCGCCGCCTTCAGCGAGGGGACACTTACTTTCTCCAGCCAGGGACGTGACGAGGGCCAGGGCCAGGAGGGTCCTCAGGGCGGGCATTTTCAGCAGTGTGCAGCGCAGGTAGCGTAGCCTCTGTTTTGTCCCGAGGTCTTACAGTTAATCTGCTTGGGTGATTGGATCAATGGGCTGAGGATAACACACTTACTGGAGCCCCTGGCTAATGCCACCTGAGCCGGAGGAGGGGACGCGATGCCCCAAGGGCAGGGGCCACCCGGGGCAAGGAGCGGGGCACAGCACCAGGGGGCTGGTGGCAGTGGCCAGACCTGGCACCAGGGGGCTGGACTTTGCTTTGGGGACCTCTCCATGCCGTGTGTCAGCTTCCAGAGCTCTCAGCCAAGCCCACCTGCTCCACCCAGAGAACAACGCCTTCCCTGCTGCTTGTGGTGGCTCAGTTGGGGAAGAACCCTCCTGAGCTCCCAGCTCACCCAAGGCAGAAATGCAAGAGACCGCAAACCTGCATGGGGCTGGGAGCACGAGGGAGCCATCCCTGCCACCTGCTGTCCCTGCCCTCAGCGGGGCAGGGACGGCTCCATCCTTACCGAGGGCCAGGAAAGGCACCAGGGTCAGCCCAGGGATGGGAGCCGGTACCCCGCCTCCCCGCAGAGCTGCCCCAGGCTCTGCTGCTCCCGTGCATAGTGTGCAGGTGGCTGAGCCATGGCCCTGTGTGTGCTGATGGCACCACATCAGTGTGCGAGCAAAACAGTGTGTGAGCAGACTACGGTGTGCGAGCAGACCACGGGGCACTTGGAGGTGTTGCTGGTCTCCGGTTCAGTCTGTGGACGCCCAGCTCAGGAAGAGGTGATAATCACGCTTATTTGAAACCAAAAGAATTATCACACAAATGAGGCAGAATCAGGCCCTTCCTAGAAGATTGAGCCACCGTCTGTCTCCCCAGCCCCCTTGCTGACCTTACAATCACCTGGAAAGCTTTCAAGAGTGATAAACACAATTTTTATTCAGGCAATGAAACATGGAAAAAATATATTAGTAATCATTATAATAATCTCATTTGTGTGAGTATAACTCTTACAAATATTTACCTGACATATAAAAGGGAAATTATTGTACATATAAAATTTATGTTGATGGCAGTTACATACATTGTACAAAGCAATCCTGGTAGTAGTCACGCAAAGAAAATCTTCCTGCCTCTGGGGGGATGCTGGAAGGATGTGGTGGAAGCAGGCTTGCAGTGGGGGTGGGCACTCGTTGGCACTTTATTGCAGACAAGATCTACTGGTGAACGCACACTGGCACACAGCGACACTAAGGGCTCGCGGGCAGGCACCCTCCGCTGTCAGAAAGGGATATTGAAATTCTACCGCAAGGAAGAGAAGACAACCACAGCCACCCTGGGATCTCGGCGCATGGGTATCTGCAAAGGTTCCCTGGGCCGGCTGCGTTCCTGGGCTCCAACACGGGGCACGGTGCCGTGGTGCGCCCAAGGACGTGGCCGGGCACCGCAGTGAGCTCTGCGCTCCTCACCCTGCTGAGCACAGCCGGCTCCTGCCGGGCACCTCGTGGGGAGCAGCACACGAGGTGCAAGTCTCGCCCCTTTAAAGTTGCAAACGCACACCTTCTATTATATAGAACTATAACCATTATATATATATATATACGTAACTATAACCATATTATAGTTAATAAATCATTCCTTAGGAATCTTTGCCCAGATCGTAAGTGCATGCTGACAGGCACAGAAACGCAACAGCACTCAGGTGACAGAGGCAGTGAAAGTGCGACCACGAGACACCGGGGAGCGGAGAGGAGTGGGAAGGTGCTGCCAGGTCAGATTATTGCCGTGGGAGCAGCTCTCCAGACAGCCTGGCCTCCCAGATTGCCCCTTTTTGCAGGAGAGAGAAGACTGGAGCACTTACTGCATCATATGCAAGTCGTGGTTCTGGGGAAGCGCTGGGGGTGATGAAATCAAACCTCCTGTCGCTACCTGCCACCTCCAAGGTCCAGAACAACAAACCAGAACAAATCTCGTGCTGGGACCTCAAGCTTGTCTGAACCCCACCTGTGTCCTACACCAGAAACCAGCCCCCTGTGAACTTCTTACAAGCTCCAAAAGTCCGTGCAACTCCGCTCTCTGGCAGCCTGCTCCCTCCCGCTTCTGAACAGGCTGCCGAGAGGAACCCGCCTCCCTAGGAACTCCATGGGTCTCAAGGGTTTTAATCTAATTATACAGAGCCTTCTGCACGCAGCACATCCCATGACAGCGTCACTCCTTGCTGCACCACCACCACATGCGAAACCACCAGCTAATGGAAGGGCCACCCGCACCGGGGCCGGGAAGGCTGCTTTGGGCCGGACACGTGGGAGAATAAGAGAAGGGTGCTAGGCTGCAACAACCCAGGTGCTGGTGAAACCGAGGGAAGGGGAGTTGTGCTCCAGTGGGCTGTGGTTGGCTTTTTGACTCCCCAAACAAAAGAAAAAGGAGAAAAAAAAGAATAGAAAAAGGGAAAAGTAGGATTTTTCCTTTCTGTCAGCTGTGCAGAGGTGAATGTTCAACACAGAGCTGCAGGTGCACACAGCATCAGCCATCAGCTTCCTCACCGCATTGCTCCAGCCCCTTTACTGGGCTAACTGGGAGCTCAGGGAGCAGGTGGGGACCCTGCGCATGCCAGGGCAGGCTGCCGACTTCTTCGTCTGCTTAAGTGTGTAATAAATTCTCTCTATACATAATATAACTAACAAAATATATATCAGGTGTATGGCTCTGATTTAAACAGATGTTTGCACTGCATGCTCAACACAGGGATTAGAAAACAGAGGGAAAACAGCTTAATTCTTTTGCAAAAAGGTAGCAGCAAAAAGGTTTGCTAAGGTTTTAGATAGACTAGGTAGGAAACAGTCCCAACAGCAAATACTTCCCCTGTTTGACACTTCAGGGCTGTCTGCGCAAGGTGAGAGCGAAGGACCCTCCAACCTCAGCAGTTCTCCTGGGGCTTGGCATGCCCAGAGATGTAAACACCTCTGAAATACAGCAGGCAGCCTGCCTGCACGGCCATTCAGATTTTGGTTTGAATCCAGACAGATTTCAAAGCGTATTTCACTGCTGTCTGGATCTGTCTTTTCTTGTAAAGGCTAGCTTTTGTTTGATTCTCTTAATATTCAGTGCTGCAAGGGTGTTTCTCAGAGCAGCAAGACTCAGAGCATGACTGCACTTCTCCTCACCTTTCTGTACTGATTGGAAAGGGAGCTCTAACGCAGCAGAACTGTGCAGACGTTTAGGGCTTGCTTCCTTCCTGCTGCAACATCAAAAGTGGGGGACTGACCTCACTACGGCACGTGGAGCCAACAGCACAAGCCTGGCTCTGCATATTTTAAAGCAGGTGAGAAAACCATGCTAACACCACGGGAAGTGCCAGGGCAGAAGGGCAGCGGGGGCACAGGCAGGTCCCAGCTCCACAGAGCCACGACCTGCCCCATTTCCCAAACAACCCTCGGCTCCAGCAGCCTCCTGCACCCACCTTGGCTGGGCTCTCATGGAGATGAGGTTACTGCTGATGGAGCGGCCATACCCACGCCTAGGGAAGGGGATGCATGGCAGGACCATGCCCAACTGGGAGAAGTCAATACAGAGCTGAGTGCAACCCTAATAAAGTGCACGAATGCAGCGATGCAGGAATCCTTCCCCAGGGGCTGGCACGGCCAGGGACCAGGATGTGCTGTGCTGTGGTTCACCAATGTGCCAGCAGCCAGGATCAGCCCCTGGAACAGTGCTGCCTCCCCCAAACCACCCTACTGAGAACCTGCTTCAGCCAGGGGCTGCAGTGGGTGCCTGGGGTCCCCAAGGCCCCTTTGCTGCCCCCCTCACCCACATGCCAGGTCCCCCTCCCCAGTGCAAGGGCTCGATGGCTCTGAACCCAGCACCACACACATCCCGGGGCAGGAGCTACCATGAGGCCGGATCCACGCTGTTGAGCATGTGAAGACAACAAATGACAGCATGTGGGGG
The DNA here is from genome assembly GCF_013377495.2 of Cygnus atratus. NCBI lineage: Eukaryota > Metazoa > Chordata > Aves > Anseriformes > Anatidae > Cygnus > Cygnus atratus. Next base: position 527,161 of record NC_066388.1, read on the forward strand.
GCACCACCAGGCCTGCTCCCAGGTGAGGGGGGCAGCCCGGGCTGCTACCTCCCAGCTGCGAGGCGGCTCCCACAGGGACCCCCCAGAAGCAGCACGCCCGTGGGGGCCGAGCAAAGCCCCCAGCCCCTGGGCTCCCATCCTGGGGTGAGCGGGGAGCTGCGGGGCCTGGCAGCCACGTGTGTGCTTCTCTGCTGGGGGGGGCTCCTGGGTAATAAGGCAAAGTGCTTGAAGGTACGAGGAAAGCGGCCAAGTGCAGAGTGCTGGACGAGGGGCGGTGAGCTCAGTCTGTCCTTCCCAGCTTCGCTATCAGCTCGTCGCAGATCTTGGTCAGCTCCTCAATCTCCTGGTTCTGGAAGAGAAGCAGCCCCTGAGGACCCCCGCAGCAGCACCGCTCCTGGTCCCCAACTGACCCCGGTACTCGTGGCACAAGGACCTGCTTCAGCACACAGCCCAGCACCAACAGGATGCCCAGGCACCCAAACAGCACCACGGAAGCGCAGAGTAACCCAGCGCAGCCCGCGGAGGCCGGGGGGCAGCGTTACCTTCTGCTGCAGGGCTCTCTCCAGGGACTCCACCTTCATCTGCTCCTTGCGCAGCCCGGCGTGCAGCGCCGCGCTCTCTGCTTTGGCTTTTGTGCGCACCTGGGCGATCTCCTCGTTGGCTCTGGGGGGGGTTGGAGAGAAGGGGGCCGTGGTTATGCTGCTGGGTGCAGCCAGGAGCCCTGCGACACGATGTCAGACTGTGCTGCACTAGCATAGCCCGGCTCCTGCATGCCCGCCTGCATCAGGGGTGCCCAGGCAGCTCCTCAGCAGCGCCAGCAAGCCCCTGCGTGGCCTGCACCTTCACATCAACCCCGAGCTCTGGGTCTGATGCTGCACCTGGTCAAAGAACAGGCTAGAAGGCACCTATCCTTCTCTTCTTCCTCCTCCTCCCCCAGCCTGCACCCTACACAGTCCTCAGCTGCGGCTCTTACTTGTCTAATTTTTCTTCTGCGTGGACCTTCAGAGCCTGATACCGCTGCTCTTCTTGCTTGACCCGGGTTAAATAATCTTGGGCACACTTCTTCAAGGCTTCTTCATTCTGGAAAATAGAGAACATCCATCTGTGCTGGGACTGAGCAGAGAGACGTCGCTCTGATAGAATGACAGAACATGTTCTGCAGGTGAAAGAAAAAGGCTTTAAAAAGACCCAGTTTCTCACTTACAAGGGGCTGTAGCCCCTTATCCAGCTCAGCAGCAAGGAAAAGCTGCTGTGTACGTGGAGCCAGGGTCTCTGAGGGCTCCTTGCCCTGGCACCTGCCCTGCCTCAGACGCAATTTCTGCCCCAGGGCACAATGCCCTGTGCTCGCCATCAGCAGGAGAGCCCTGGGGAGCAGGCTCTGCGTGAGCCCAGCTCCACCGCCGGCTTCCCACAGCACGGAAGAGGCTCTGCTCATTTGTCAGCAAGCTGCCAGAGCACAGCAGCGAGCTGAGCTCTCAGCAAGGGCTGGGGCAGCCTCTGAAGCAGCGCCGCGGGGGACCCGAAAGCCACTGCACAGGAACCCGGCCCCAAGGGGCTGCGAGGAGGGGGAGGACACCAAGACAAGGACCTTCTTAAAGCCTTCGAGGACGCCCTTCAGGTTCTCGTATCTCCTGAAGAGATCCGACAGGGACCTCTCCACTGAGTTCAGGTCTGCCAGGGCCTGGTCCTTTTCCATGGTGAGCTGCTGCAGGTTCTTCTGAGACGTCATGTTTGTCCTCTGCTCGTCCTCTGTGAAGGAGAACCAATAAGAGGGATGCGGGGGCTGAGCAGGGATGGCTGCGGCAGCAGCTCCCTGCCCCGCACACCCGGCCAGGCGTGGGACCTCACCTATCATCTGGGCAATGGTCTTCTCGTACTCAGCCACGATTTTCCTAGGATGGAGGGAGAATAAGAGCAGGTAAGAGGCAGCAGTTTCTTGCGGGCACACACCTACAGCTCTGCTCTAGCAAGGTGCCCTGCCACCCCTTCCCTGCCATGAAGGCAGCCCGAGCACCAGCCCTTCCGCAGAGCCTGGACCACAGGAGCTGGGCTCCAGCTCCCACTGCGGCGCTGAGACCTCCCTGCAGCCGCAGCTAATGGGATTTCACCCCCGCGACAAGGAAACCGCAGGCTCAACACGGCACAAGCACAAAGGGGAACACATCTCGTAATGTGTCCCACCCCGGTGATGCCGAACCGTGTCATCCCATTACGGCCCCACAGCCCAACCTGCACTCCCAGGGGGGAGCAAAGAGCACAGCATCCCCCGAGCAGGACACAACAGGTTTTTACCTCATCTCCAAGACTTCCTGACGGCTCTCTTCGTATTTCTTCTTCCACTCGTTTGCTTCAATCTCCTTCGTGATTATCTGGGATGCAGCAGACACGAGACTCTGGGGCCATGCTCCGGGTGCGCCCCTGACCCCAGAGCCTGCCCTACTCCCCCCCCACCGTGGCAGTGGGACGGGGCCGCTCCCTGGCCTCACCTCCTCCCTGATGAGTGTGAGCACGGCCGCCTTCTCGGATGCGCTCAGACAGATGCCATCCAGGGGGCTCTCACTCCTGTTCCCGCTGGTGATGGCCACGGGGGATTTGTCCGTCAAGCACAGCCCGGGGTTGCCCTGTGAGGGAGATCACGCAGCTGGGATGCTGCATTTTGTTGACTTTCTATTCACCCTGCTTCCCACATTTGGGGTGTTCTCCCCCATTTCATCAGCCTCTGCTCAGGCACCGAGCGTCCCCACCTGCACACTGACAGCTGAGGGCCTGGTGTCTGTGCTTGGCTTTAAAACAGCTCTGGCCTTGAAGGGCTGCCTGCATCACCTCCTGGCCGGGTGGGGACACCTCTGACACACTGCTGGTGCTACGGGAACGTTTGTGGGGCCGTGGTCATGGAGGCTGCAGCAGCATTGCTCAGGGCCTTCTCCTCCCGGGGCCCAGCCCCTCTCCCCCAGGGCCGCACGGCAGTGATGGGCAGGGTGCAGGGCCTCCAGGGCTCCCGCAGCCTGGAGCGCCTCCAGAGAAGCATTCCTGCAAGCCGAGGCTCACACCGGCGCCTCGTCCTCCTTTCATCATCCCAGCCGAAGCGGCAGCCCCTCGCAGCTATCTCCCTGGAAACAGGCTGCGAGGCCATAAATAGAGAAGTGCTGCAGAGAAGCCAACCTGTTTTCGCAGTGTTTTGGAAACGAACGCACTCCTCTCCCTCTCTCCCCCCTCCCTCCTCCCCTGCGCTTTGACCATTGCCAGATTCAAGCACAAGGGAGCCCTGCACGCCTCCCACGGCTCTGCCAGTGGTGGAGGCAGCAGGAGCCAGCCCGGGCACAGCCCCAGCTCTGGGCAGCTTCAGCCCTGTGTGGCTTTTGCAGCAGCCTCCCGCAGCATCTTGCAAACACAGGCGTGCACCTGAAGGTCTGCAAGTAGCTGTGCCTACTGCCTAACCCCATGGCAAATCCTCCCACGTTTTGGGATGACCATGGCTCAGCTGCAGGAGCGATTGCCAGCCCATGCCCTCAGCAGCACCAAACAAAAGGTTCACTTTGCCTAACGTCCTTGAGGGGCTTAGCGCAGTTAAATCTGTCTCAGAGACACTAATTTTGCTGATGTTGCTAATCTCACTGTCATCTGCTTGCCACCTCCAGCAGCTTTGACCAGGGGCAGATAAGCTGGCACAGGGTCCCCCCCTGCTGCACCAGGGTCTTGGGGCCACCCCGACCACTCCTTGGGGGCACCGGGGATGCCCCATGCAGAGCTGGGGCACCGCTGGCTGCAGGGCCGGGCTGTTAAGCGGGCTGCTCCCGTTAATCCCCCTCTCTGCTGTCAGCCAGCTTCCTGAAAGCTGCGTCTGAGCCTCCCTCGCAGGAGGCACAGGCACCGGGAGAGCCAGCCCCAGCCTCCTTCCTCCTCACAGACACAGCCTCTGTCCTCCCGCTTTGCACACTGTCAATTCAGAGAGGTTTTGGCAGCACTTCTGGGAGTAGTGGGGATGTTTGCTGCAGCCTCCCCCTGCCCCCTGCCCAGCAGGGCAGGAGCACCAGCACCGGCACCAGCACCAGCACCAGCCTTCAGCACCCCGCAGCCCCACACCAGCGGGCAGAGCCGCCCCGAGGCACAGGGAGGAGGATTCGAGTGGCACTTACGGGGAAGGCACCAGGCCCATCCTCGTCCATCTGCTTGGAGAGCTCCTTTTCAAAGCCTAAAAATAGGGAAATTCAACATTTTAGCTGCCTGGAAGCAAGACCCTGGCAGCAAAGGGGGTTTGCTGGGATGCAGAGTTGTGCAGCTGAATCTCCGTGTCCCCTGAGCTCCCTCCCCAAAGGATTCTTTGCCCCCAGCTCCTGCCCTTGTGAAGAGGACGCATCCTGCACCCCCGGCAGCCTCTCATGCCGCGGTGGAAGCCAACACTCCCCTCTGGTGGCCCCACACGTCCCGGCAGCTGCCACGGCAGCCGTTCCTGGGGACCGTGGCACTGAGGATGTCCCGGACATCTTGGGCGGGGGGAAGCCCCCTGCTCGGCCACCCCAAATTGCACCAGCCCCAGCCCCACGCCAGCTGGGCCCGGCGCCGAAGGAGCTGCACATGGCCCCTTCTATTCTTGGCAGCAGTGGAGAGAAGCTAAAGGCCTCTCCTCCAGTCTGAGTGCTCGGGACGCCCTCCATCCCATGTAACTTGGGATGTAATTTATGAACCTCGCAGAAACAACTGCGGACATGACCGGTTATTCACCTGTTAACTGGGCGGAAAAAAACATAATGTGAGAACGCAGCTACGGAGGGAAAGATGCAACATGAAGCCTGTGGCTGCAGATTCCCTGGGATTTCCCCATTTTTTCCTGCACCGTGGCCAGCAGCTGTGTGCCCTCTGGGACCAGCAGCAATGACTAACGCCTCCCAGGCTCACCGTTAACTGTACAATTCTCCCTCCCCTGAGAGATGAAGGGCTGTTTTCCTCTCCTGAGAGGTTTGCAGCTCCACATGACATTCAAGAGCAGGGATTAATGGGTGGCTGCACAGGAGACAGCTGCGAACCTTCTGTGCAGCCATTTCTGTTTGCACCTATAACTTTGCTATTGATTAAGTGCCATGTTGCCTGACTTTTAATTATATTTTAATGGATTGGTCAGAGCAGTTAATTACACAGGAGACGGGCAGCAAAGCACCAGCAGTAGTGCCAGTGCAGGCTTCTGTAGCAACCTGGAGATCTCTATTAACCAGAGCCCTGTGCGCTGGGAGCCACCATGTCCCAGCAGCTTTGCCCTGGCGCAGGCAGGGGCCCTGCAGCCTCGAAGGCAGGCACAGGGCATGCCAGAAACGTCCCCCTTGGGCTGGACGAGTTGCCCAGCTCAGCCCTTGCCTTGGCTGTCCTTGGTGAAACAGACACTGGTAGTGCACAGCGGCACGATGCTTTGCGCACCCGAGGCACTACTTAGGGAGCACTTCTTGTAACCGCTATAACCAAAATCAGCCTGCTCATCAATTGTGCTTTGCCTCTGCTCACACTGAGCAGGAGCAAAACCCAAACAGGACTGACACTTTGAATAGCAGCCATGACTTTGCATTTGTGTTTTACTACTGAGACCGGGTCAGCCTGCATCTGGGGAGGTGCCAGGTGCCCTCCTCATCCTGTGGGGCTGGTACAACAAAGCTGGTCCCTGCCAGGAGGGCAGCGTGCCCAGGGAAAGGGGCTGCGGGCGAGACAGGAGCTGCAGGGCTTCCCAGCACAGTGCCACTGGGACAGTGCTCCAGGCTGAAGGAGTCTGGATAAAGGCTGCCTGCACTACAATGTTTCCATAATGAAAGCAGTGCAGATAAGCAATCAGAGGTTTCATTATGGCTCGTGGTAACCTTTAGTCCTATCAGCACAAATGAGACGTGATGAAGCTGTGGTACCTCCACAGCACAAATGCATTGCCAGAGGCTGCAGGCATTACCCGGGTGCGGGCACGGCTCACCTCCAGAGCCAGAGGCAGCGAGGATGCTCCCTACCTGCCTCCACACCGTGCTTTGCCGCCGGCACAGGGACGTTCGAGCACTCAAAGTACTCCAGGTCATCTTCAGGCTCTCCCTTCTTCTCCAGCCCGGCTGGTTTCTGCACAGAGGTGGTGGAGGCCAGCTTCTCTTCATCAGTGGCATGTCCATCCCGATTTGCAATATCTGGGATTTCTGAGATCAACGCTCCTTCATCCTGTGGGATCAAGGCATGCGGTTAAGCAGGACCGAGCTAATCCGCAGGGCTCAGGCAGCCAGGCTGTGCGGATGGCCAGCAGGAAGCACCGGGAGGCTCAGCACCCACGGCCAACTGCTCCCCACCAGCCACTCGGCAGGCTTGGGCAGAAGGAAGCCCCCCGTGCCCCCAACAGAGGCGATTAATGAGCAAAATCCATTAACCCAACCGCAGAGCTCGGCGCTTTGCTCTGGCCCACAGCAGGGGACAGGTCTAAGGCCTAGGACACCGCACGCACGGTCCCAGCAAATCACAGAGCTGCCTGGCTGGGAAGCCACGTGTGGAAAGGCTTCCCCACCGAGCCCAGCCGGCATCCAGCTGTGCCTGGGCACCCCGGTTACTTCGCTTTGGGCAGCTCTCCTCGCGCCACCCTGCGCCAGCAGCAGCTCTCCCACCTACCTGGGTGCAGACGTCCAGCACCAGCGCCTGCGTCTCGTACTTCTTCACCTTGCAGCCGCTCCTGCGGGACAGAGAGAAGGAGCCGGGCTGAGCTGGGGCTCGCAGGGGCTGGAGGAGGGGGAGAGGCAGGGGGCGCGTGCGAGACAGCCCAAGCAGAGGGGAGCAGCCCCAGCGCTAGCATTGCACCCGCTGCGCAACAGCAAAAACACTCACCGGTACCGAGGCAGGGCAAGTTCTGGAATGAACAGAAGGAACAAGCAAAAAACCACACAACTACAAAGCAGTTGGGTTTGTCTTCAAGATGTTTATTCCTGTCGAAGGTAAGGGTCAGAGAAAGCACCCCAAGGTACTGACGGCGAGAGAGGCAATTGCCAAGGAGCCTGAGACAAAAGCTGTCCCTTGCTGCATGCTCGCTTGTGCATCCAGAGCGGCGGTATGCCTGAGTGCACGCTGGTTTGCTGCGGGGACGAAGCACTTCCAGGCTGCCCTGGCCCTGCTGGTGTGGCCGGGGCCCATCTCTGCAGCATCCACGTTCCCACGTGGGCCAGGCCTGCCCGGCCAGAGCTCTGCCCTGCTGCAGGACAGCACCGCTGTGCTTCGAGCGCTCCCTCGTCAGGGTGCAGGCGCTGTCTGGAGGAGGAGAGCAGGCTGAGCTCAGGTTGTTCTCGCAAGTGATCTGCGACTGGAAGCTCCTCCTGGGGCTTCATCCTGGGACACGCTATCCTGCCAGCTGCTGGGCTGGCTGCACGGGACTGCAGACATGGCCCCATCCCAATGTACGAGGCTCCAGCGTCTTGAATCAGTTGGAGGCAGCAGACGGATGGTCACGGAGCAGCCCCGGTGCATGCGGTGCCACCAACACCAGCAGCGAGATGACTGCACCACCACAGCCCTCACCCCTTGCGTGGGAAGGAGAGCAGTGCCCACACCTGGGCATGAGCTCGCAGCTTGCCACCCCTCGCGACAGGGCTGGTTATCTCCCAGCTGAGCTGCCATGCCTGAATTTCCCAAAGACAGACACTCGCTGAGCCGCAGGCAGCTCGGGTGGCAGCCCGCGGCACTGCCAGCCCGCACCCAGCACCGCAGCAGGGCAGAGGTCGGAGCACATTTGCAGGGGGACAGCCCTAGGTTTTAGGAATCATCTCCCCGTCCCACCCTACACGTGCTCTGGCAGAGCACGAGCAACGTGCCATGGCACAAGGGAATTTTATTTGCACGCTGCCACCCACACCTGTGTCAGACTGAGAAATCCCTGTTGGCTCTGTTTTTCTCCATCACTCCCTAATGCAAGAATTAAACTGCAGCTCACCATGCCCGTGGCAACCTCTCTGCTCTGCCCAGCCTCTTTGGATGCTGTGGTCACACCGCCTGGTGGCTGGTTTATCTCCCCCCCACACACCAAGACAGCAGCTCTGTGATTCAAGGGGGTGGGGAGCAGGGCAAGGCGGGCAGCCTGAGCTCTGAGCCCCCAGCCCCGAGGCCAGCACACACGGACGCCAGCAGCCCTGTTACCGATGTGCTCTGGGTACCAGCAGTTTCGGCTGGATAACCCCAGACCTCACAGCACTGCCCACGTGCCTGCTGGCTGCACGGGCACGGGCAGACCCACCAGGCTGCAGGTCCCAAATCCAAACAGTCACTGTGCAAAGTCAGGCTGTAAAAAGGCAGATCAGTTCTCAGCCGAGACACAGATGTATGCGCTTGAGCCAAGCTCTAATTTTGTTTGTGCATATGGCAACCAGCACCAAGCAGACAAGAAGGGTGTTCGGACGGATGACATAAGATCAAGGATAAGCCCCGCACGCCGCCTCCCTCCCACTGCCCTCGCAAGAGGCAGCACCAGCGGCTCCCTTGCCCAGGGACCTGTTTCCAGCCGGTGCTTTCCACCCTACCCCCTGCTACAGCAGCTCCTTCCCCAGGGATTTTGCACGGCAGGGGTAAAGACACCCTCCCCTTCAGGACTAAAATCTGCCAGCCAGGAGCTGGACCACACTCACAAACCTGCCCCCCCCCCCCCTCAGCCGACACACTGATTTCGAGTATTTACATCATCGGAACGCGTTGCAGGTGGGCATGCTGCGAGAGCAAGCACAGGCACGGGCCTCCGGTGCAGCTCTCGGCGCCCCCGGCCCGCAGGCGAAGCTGCCCCGCAGCCGGGCGCGGGGGACGCGGGTCCAGCAGCAGGGCGCGAGGCGCAGGGCGAGGAGGAGCCTGCATGCCATGGAGACGTGTGGGGCCAACACACACCCAGTCGGAGAGAGAACAAAAAAAAAACAACCAACGAAAGGATGAAAGAAAGGCAGAAGAGAGTACTTACAACAGAAAACAGAGAAATTTCACTTGTTCAGTGGTCCTGATGCACCCAAGAATAGACAGGAAAGAGACAGACAGATGGAGAGAAGAAAAGCGTGTGAAGACCTGGGTATTAACTCCTGTCTGGAGAAAGACAACGAGTAGCACAGCTCTGGCTTGTTGGGAAGAACACAGATAAAGGATGCTCAGGTTCTGCATTTGCTATTACCAGAGGTGGGATGAGACTGAATCACGAACCCAGCTCCTGAGCAGCTCGAGCTGTTCTGGGGTAACGGAGAGGGGGCTGCAGCTCTCCCAGCTGCTTCCACCCATGGCCAGCTCCTGCTGGCCCCGGGGTCACACACAGCCACATGGGCTCTGCAGAAACCTGCCTCGGTTCTTTCCACAGTCTAAGACACAAACTGCTATCGCGCCCTTGGCTTTGCCACCCAGGCATTATCTCCTGTCCCTGTAAAAACCCACCCTCCAGCCTTCCCACCGGAGAACCTATTAGCAGAGCGATGGCTTGTTTTGCTTTTACAGTCAAATCAGCCACAATCCCTGTGCTCCCCAAATTTCCCCTTTCAAGCTTATTTCCTGCTTTTGCTTTCAACTGGTTCCAGTCATCAGTGCTAAGTGCAATTGCAAATTATACTGGAAGGACCCCAAATTGGCTGGGCAATTACTCCCTCATGCAATATTCCCTCTGCGTCCCTCGCACGCTCAGAGACCTGCAGAGGGCCAGCCCTGTCTCAGCAGCTGCTGTTCTGCATCTTACAGCTTCAAGCTCTTAAAGGCAGGCTGAGACTCAGTGCTGCCCAGCCACAATTTGGAGGACATTCATGATACGATAGGTGAAAAACCAGGAAAATAGCAAGGTTTGTGACTAAACCTGCTCCCAGAGGAGAAGGGTAAGGCTGCCTGCGTTCCCGACAGGCATTATGAAACATCACCGTTTACATAGGGGTTTTAAATAGCACGGCACAGGAACTAAATCTGCACTGAAAGATTCCCACGTGCTGGAATAGTTTGGCGAGGGACAACGAGGTCCCCACCGCCCGTGCAAATGTGATAAAGCAACAAACGGCCTGCCTGTTTAAACTCCGTCCTCTTCCCCTGTTGCAAAAAGGGAAATTCAGTGGCAGCCCAGGATGTCCCAGCAGCATCTGACCAGACAGGCGCCCGTCCACCAGCTGCAGAACTACACACGCTGCTGTGCGCCTGGAGAGCCCTGCAGCCTCCCACCGCGCTGCAGAGGCTCGCTGAGACCCCTGACCCCGCAGCACGGGCACTTCTGCCCCACAGCCAGACCCCCAGAATTCTCCCACCGCGCGGGTCCTGCTCCAGCCCCCAGCTCCGTGCCCAGGCTTTGCCGTGCACCACGTGCCGGCACCGCTCCGTGACACCCATCCCTCTCATCCCACCTGCTCCTGAGCAGCTGGGGGGGGCTGGCAGGGGGAGGGGAGACGCACCCCACCGGGACAAGGGCAGAGAGAACCAGGAGAGGCAGGAACACGAGAGCCTGAGGCGCAGGTCGCTCTCCCAGGTGGTGCAGGAGGAAGGGGCTGGCCGCGCTGCGGCACTCACGTTATCAGGCGCGACTTGGGCTTCTTCGGGGAGTCCCTGCCCTTCGCGAGCTCATCCGGCACCTCCAGCGTCTGAGACTCGAGGATTTCATTCAGGCTGTTGTCGGCAGCGGGGCAGCAGTCGGTGGCGCTGGCGAGGGTCTTGGTGGGCTTAAAGGGATCCATGGAGTCAAAGTTATCGGGGTCGAACTGGTAAGAGCCTTTGGGGAGCGTGGGCGAGTGCTGCAGCGCTGAGCTGCCACTGAAAGGGTTGAGGTCTGGGCTGTCCCACGGCGCAGCAGCTGCCCTGGGGGGGCCCTGGGGAAGGGGTGGCTCCGGCGGACACCTTTCTGCATCCTCAGCAGGCTTCCTCGTGGGATCCCGGTGCCTCTTCGGTGTCAGCTTGCTGGCCGGTATCCTGCTGCCCTTCCTTGGTGTGGCTCTTCGTGTCTCCGTGCCCTCTCCACCCTCCGTGATGTCAACCTCAGCTTTCGGGACCTGCCCTTTGGTCTGGGGGGCCAGGTCCCCCCCCGGCTCACTCACTGGCAATGGGAGGCGGCGGGGGGTCGGAGGGGAGCTCTGCAGCTTGCAGCCCCCTGCCACAAAGGGGCTCATGTTCTCGTCGTACTGCTCGGGGTCGAAGTGGTAGGAAGCTGGGGGCACCGGGGGCTCCTCTCCAGCAGGCTCCGTGCTTTCTTCTCCTTTCCTCCCCGGGGAAGGTGGTTTTCCCTTTCGGAGCTGGCCCCGACCGGGCGAGCTCTCCTGTACCAAGCCGTCATCCTCCTGCTCCGCCAGCCCCGCGCCCCCACCGGCCGGGTCCCCTCCCGACATCACCGGCTCACGGGCGGCTCTGCCCGCATGGGGCACCGGGGCCGGCTCTGCGGCGCAGCCAGCGCCAGCCCCAGTCCCGAGGGCGGCCGGGTGCTGGGCTCCAGCCGGCGGCCGTGTCAGCGATGGGTCTTCAGGGCCGCTTTCCCCTTCGGTCTCCGCATCGGCTGGAGGGGCTCCAATCTCTGGCTGCGCCGCATCTTCGGGGTGCTGCCCCCGCGAGCTGTCCCTGCAGGCGGCCCCGACCAGCTCTGCGTGCCCGCTGAGCCCTGCAAAGAGAAAGCAGCCGGTCAGAGCCCTGCCTGCCCGCACCCCCAGCCGAGCCCCGTGCAGGAGCCAGGCACCAAGCCTGGGTTTCCCTCCCCTCCTTGTGCCTGCTCCAGGACCAGAGTTTACAGGAGTTGACAACCCAAAGCTCGGCCTCCCGAGCTGCCAGAGTCACTGTCGAAACTCGGCTCCAAGCACTTTCTCTAAAATTCAAAGCCCGTGAACAGAGTGGAGAGAATGTACTTAAACCACCGCGCACAGGGCGAACCCCTGTGGGGAGGCATTGTTCTGCACCACGCCAGCAGACCCACCAACATCTCCATTTATGTCTTTGCTCTCCCACCACTTGCTCCCACCCGGGGTGCCGGCAGCTCCAGAGGGGATTTGCAATGCCAGAGCCGCCAAACGGGCCAGGACAGCCCAAAGCACTCGTGTCCAAGCAGAAGCAGCAGCAGGGCGTCGCTGCTCACCTGGGTGGGGGGGGTTAAACATTACTGGGACAAATTCAGGGAAGCATGACATGAGAAAACACCATGAAACGTGATTAAGCCCCGGGGTGAACGGGAATGAGATGCTGCACCTAATGAATAAGCATATTAGAGGCTGCAGAGGGGATTTTGGGGTCAGCCGCCCGCAGGCAGCCAGCGCAGGGCTGCGGGGCACCAGGCAAGGGGAAGCTGCCCGCTGCGAGCCGCTCCCGGGGAGCCTCATCGGTCCCAATGGGAGCCCGCTCCCGCTGTGCCTCCTTCCCCGGGGGCTCCTCCAAAATGGGGAGGCGAGCGAGGCTGAACCCACCTCTCCTGTGCTTGGTGCTTTTCTAAGGTCCCATTTCCCCTTGAAGGGATTCTCCAACCCCCAGCAACTGCCTTCAGGGCAACCAGTTGCCATCGCAAAACGCAGGCACCCCCACTGCCGTCGAACGCTGCCGACAGCCCTGGCACACGCCAGAGCTCTGCACCGCCACCAATGCCGGAGACATGCGGCTGTCGGGGGTAAGACACAGTCTGTGTGCTCCAGGTACGGCAGCTGCACGCAGCTGATGCTCCTGCCCACAAAATGCCGCCGCAGCACACGCAGCGTGGCACGGAGAGCACAACCCGCCTGCGCTTGGCCATGGGGCGGGAGGGGAGCGGAGCAGCAGGAGCCCGGGGCTGGCCGGGAGCGGGGGGAGTTGTTTGGGGCGGCTCTGCCACCCCGGGCCCCTGCAGCACGGCCGAAACTCGGCCCCACACTGAGACCCTGCCGGCACGATACACCCGGCTCGCCACGCTGCTGTCAGAGCTTCTTAATCACAAATCCTGATCCATGACTTAATCGCTATTACTCCAAGCCCTTCCCCTAAATCCTTTTACTGTTTCATCTTTTCGTTGCTGTCAGGGGATGGGGAAGCTCCTTATGTACCGAGTCCCAAGAAAGCTACACCCACCAGCACCCAGCGCCAGCAGCCCGCTGCCCGTGTGCGGAGGCAGGGAAGGAAGAAGCCCAGCATCACCTCCCAGCACGCCTGCGGCTCTCCTCCCTGCACCTCGGCCAGGGTCTTTGCTCAGACTCCCGGGACGAAGCAGAAGGGGCCATTGGGCTACTCAGCACCCACCGGGGAGTGCGTGGGACCCTGCAGTGCTTGCTGGCACCTTTTTGGGGAGGTACAGGCAGGACTTCCACGGGCAGAACAAAACCAGTGCTCACCCACGGCCTGGTCTGGTTTGAAAACGTGGCCGGCAGCGGGGACATGGGAGACTGGATGCTGAGCTTACGCAGGGGAAAGCTGCTTGCCCCCTTTGAGGCCACAAACGTGTCCAGCTCCCAGTAACGTGGCCGCAGGGGGGTGGGAGGGTGCAGAAAGTGCCCACGGTGCTGCGGGAGGAGGCTGGATCGGGGCAGGCAGCGAGCACCGGCTGAGCCCCGCGCCACCCCCACCAAGGCCACCGCTGGCGGCCGCGCCAGTCACAGGCTGGCAGAAAAGGAAAGTGAATCTGGCAAGGACCTGGTTCCTGGGCAAACCCAGGATGCCGAGCCAGCAGCCCTGACTCAGCTGACAGCTCGCGGTTTGCATAATTGATCTCCAGGATGCTAAAAGCTGTGGAAATGAATCAGGAGGGACTGTGCGCTCCCTGAGACTGCAAAAAACTCCCTCCGGATGGACACTGCCTTGCTGCCCCACAGAATGCATCGGTAAACACAAATCCAGTGGAAATGTTCTTGGAGTGCAGCCAGAAAGGGCTCTGAGGCAGCCCCTGCCAGGCCTTTCCATCCCTAGGAACCAAAAAACCTTCCTAACAGACCCAGAGAAAACTTGATTAATTTGCTGCGTTGCTCAAATGTTTGAAACTTCAGTGAGGCATCCCTGAATGGAAGAACAGACTTCAAAGCCTGGGCAAAAGGCGCCTTTTAAATGCATTTTGCATTCCCACCAGAAGGTTTTGCAGCAGACGTTCTCACAGACAGAAGCCCATCCTGGTTTCTAGCCCAAGCAATGAGTAATTACTTCTTGAATAACAAGCAGTCGGCAGCGCAAACCACCTCTCCCCATCCCTGTGGATGTCCTCAGGGTGGGGAGAGAAGGGCTGCGCGCAGGCAGCAGTGCTCACAAGGGTGTTTCTTCACACAAGCACAGGAACCGCCTGCCCCGGGCAGCTCCACGCACCCAAGCGATCGTCCCCGCGTGCCGGGAGCGCATCCTGCCGGAACGGCCCCGGCCTGCCCAGCACAGCTCGTGTGCTTTCACACCTCGCCGTGCAATGCACAAATGCCGCCTCCGGAGCCTCCGCTTCTGTCACTCCCTCCCTTCCTGCACCCACAGCAGCTCGGCTGCTCCGCTCCCTGCAGAGGGGACAGGGCAGAGCTTGCGCGCTGGCCGTGGGGTCCCTCGCGGTGCCAGCAGCTGTGCTGGTTGGGCACGGGTGCAAGCCTGCTTCTGATCCTGCTGGTGGACACGGAGCAGGTACTATGAAGTGAAAATGGAGATTTTATGCTCTGAAGAAAAACGTAGAGAGGACAGTCTGGCACCGCGGTAATAGCCGCTTTGTGCATGTGCACTGTAATCGGTGCGCTTGTCTTCCTTAGGCTGAAATTAAACACAAACACTGACTAACCGAGCAGCTTTCCTACACGCCATCCCTCGAATGAATCAGTAAAACCTGGCGGCAGCAGCGCTGCGATGCAGAGACCCCGCGCCCTTTTCATCCCCCACAGCAGCCAAGTGAAGCAGCAATGATTCCCCACGCAGCCCTGAATGCCGAGCGCTGGCGAGAACAACCCCTCCGCTCTCCGCCGCCTCTGACTGCCTCTCGCTTTGTGCACAGCATGAGTCACGCATTTCTCCCTCCGCTCGCACACACAGGCTGAGCACAGGATATCTGGACTGTGCATTCAGCTCAGGCTTACGTAGCTAACGACTTTTTTCCTCTTTTGGCTTTCCGCTTTCGTTTAGCAGACGTTGATCTATTTTTAAAACCTTTTCTGTTAAGAATTAGCATACCGACAAACGATGCTGCCAGTAACGCACCGGATAACACGTGCCCTGCATCAGGGCAACAGAAGCGAAGGCTGATGAGCGCTGCTCTGTCACTAACGGCTGCATATTTGTTGCTTCTGCTCGTTCCCTTGCACAGATATCTCCTCCTGGCACATGACTGAAGATAACTTCAGCAAGAACAGGACAGAATTACAGCCCCTGTCATCTGAGCCAGCAGGAGGAAAGCTGTTCAAGGGATCCTGAACGGGCATAAAGCCTAACCACAGCCCCCCACCCAGGGGGATGGGACCAGCTGAATGTTCGTCCCTGAAAAGAGAGACACGCCTGGGGAAGGCTGCACCCACGGGTCTGGGCTGGGCAGCTTTTGCCACGACCCCGGCCCAGGTGCACGCACCGTGCACAGTGGCCAAATCCTGCGCACCGCAGGGCACCGGCTCTCATGGCAGGGCTCACATCAGCTGGGGTACAGGGAGTGCACGCCCCAGGAAGCTTCTGCACACCCCGAGCTCCTCATGCTGCGCACGGGGAGCCCCTGCCCTCCAGCCCTTCAGAGCGGTTCCTGAACCCTGGGCAGAGCAGGGACTGAGCTGGGAGCACCACAACACTGTGGGTTTGGCCCTGTTTTCTCCAGCCTCCAGCTCTCCACAGGGCGGAGCAGAAACCCAGCTTTGCAGCAGAGCACCATCCTTGGCCCCACAACACTGCCACCTTTGTGCACAGGCACCGGCTGCTCGGCGGCGGTAGGGAACTGGCACAAACACGCGGTCGGGAGAGCAGCTCCCCGAAACAACGTGCTTCCTCAAGTGGAAAGACCCTGATGTCTGCAAGGGGAATTTCCCAGGAAAGCCTTCATCTTTCCTCTCCCCCTCAGACATTATCCTACAGACTAAAGATGCCTCTATCCCTTCTTAAAGGGAAGGATTATTCTGAGAGCTGAGATTATCAAAGGCACAAACCGAGCACTCTCTTCATCCGGGGAAAAATAAATAAATAAATGTGTTTTCCATGGGGATGGATGGGCCCCAAGACCCACGGGTAGACCGGGCGCATCTCTTAAACCCAGCCGAGCAGCAAGGTGCCAGCCCGCTGCTGCAAGTGTTCAAGAAAAGCCCAACATTGCAAGTCACAGAGCGGGGGCTTGGCAGCAGCGAGGGGCAGCTGGGTGAGAGCAGAGGGTGCTCGAGACGGCCCCACACATGCTGCCCTTGCCCCGGAAACGCTTCCTCCTGCAGACACTGCCGGGGCTTGCAAACCTCCTGACACTGCCCAGCCACCCTGCTCTGCAGAAGGAGCAGATGAAAGGAGAGGTCTCCTCCCTGCCCCAATAACCTCCTGTGGCTGTTGCAGAGATGCCAGAGCTTCAAAGCCTCCTCCCTGCAGCACAAAAACCAAACACAGAGCTCAGCCCCAGAGACCAACTGCGATTCCCCCTTGACAGGAGAGCACAACCCGGGTGAGGGAGATGGTGCCCAAGAGGCCAAGGGTTAATGGAGAGCAACACTCAAAGGAGCAGCGGCCGGCGGTGAGACGCAAGGACAAACCAGCAACAGCACTGGACTCTGCCAGCAACAGAACCCCCCTTGGGTTGCAGATGATCCCTGGCGATTTCTCCAGTAACAGGGTTTAGCAGCACCGAGCTTCTGCATTTTTAACAACGCAGCAAAAATGCCAGGCCGCTATCCCTGGGGAAAAGGGACCCACACAACGAAACCTCCACCACAGGGCATGCGCGAGGCAGCTCCCACCACCCCGCGCCCCCGCACCGGGAAGCAGCGGGAGGCATCGCCGAGCTCTGCGCAGCCGGCGAGGGAAGTGGGAGCCGGGCAGTTTAACAGACCAAATGATTCAACAAAATCCTTTGTTCCTCTCCATCAATCCATCACAGCCGTCCTGGCTGCAGCCTCTGCATCCCCAGGCACAGCCCCAGCCCAGCAGCTCACAAAACCAGATTTACAGACCCCTGCCTCCTGCAGCCGCACGCTCTCTCCCTGTCTCGGTGTGGGGACAGTGGCAGGGTGTGACCGGCGGTTGCAAAACGGCCCAGTGATAATTTCGCGCTGCACAGGCACGAGCCAAGGGGGGCTGGATTGACTCTTTCAAGCCTGCAATGTCATCCCTCCCCTCCCGAAGGGGTTCAATGAAATCAGCCTTTAACCCACGTTAGAGAACAGCCCTCTGCAGAGCGCACACAGCCTCAAGTACTGGCATTTGAACCATCCAGGCCATTAACCACAAAAAATGTGGCAGGCATTATTCAAAACAAGCAACTTCTCCTCCTTGACCCCACCCTGCTTTTCTGCAGCCGGAGCAGAGAGCCGACAAGCAGAAGGCGCTCGCTTGCTCCTTACCTTGGGTCCCGGCCTCAGGCTGCGGCGGTCCCGGCGGCGGCTCGCAGAGCTCCTTTAGCGGCGAGCAGACCGGCGTTTCTGCTTCAGGGGTCTCAAAATTACCTTCGGAGTCCGAGCTGCCGAGGGGGGGGAAAAGAGTGAGGAATTACCACTTTCAAGGCCAGCTCCGAAATCCTCCGCACTGCCTACACATCCAGCCAGACCGGCTCCCGGGCCAGGCCAGCCCGCTGTAGGCATCCTGCGGCCGCCACTCTCCTTTCCAGCAGGCCACGCTAGCAAACGGAAAAGGGAGAGCAGGTGAAACAGGACCGTGAGCATCCCCCCGCGCACCCCCGAGGCCCCGGGGTTGCTTTTGTCAGGGCTCTCCCCGTCACCCCGAGCTTTCCGAGCATCCACCACTGACCTCCAAGGATGCGGCAGCCCGGACGGCATCTTCCCCTAGGGCTCGGGGGGCCGCCGCGCAGCGAGTTTGGGGAGCCAGCCTCGACGCGCTCGCCTGGCGCTCGCCAGCACCTTCTCCGGAGAGCAGAGCTCGCCATTTCCGAGCAGCTCCGGCCAGCGGGCCGGCTCGGCCAGGCGCCCCGTCTCTCCCAGAGCCGCTGCCCGGGGGAGCGCCGCGGGCTCCCGGCGCCGCCGAGGAGCCGAGGCGATGCGAGGCGGGGAGCGGGGAGCGGGGCCGGAGGGAGCCGGGGCCGGCGGGCGCCCCATGCACGGCGCGGCCCCACATGCACGCGGGCCACGGCGAGCGCGCCCGTCCCCGTACTTGCCTGAAGCCCGGCGACTTGCTCTCCGCCTGCGAGTCCTCCTCCGCCTCTCGCCCGACCCCTCCATCCTCCCCCTCGGGGGCGCCCCCGCCGCGCACCGCCGACCACGTCCACCTGGCCCACTGCACCGGGGACAGCAGCTGCCAGGCGCTGAACGCCATCGCCGCTCCCGCAGCTCAGCTCAGCGCGGCCGCGCCGGCCCGGCCCCCGCCGCCCGCATCTCCCCGCCGCCGCTCGGCGGCTGCCGGCGCAGGGCCCTCCCCGGACCGTGCGGCTGCCGCCGGGGAGAGCGCCCGCCCCCGCCCGCGCCGCCCCGCGCCGCCCCGCGCCCCCCGGCGGCGCCGGCCGGGGGAGCGGCCCGGGGCGGGGAGCCCCGACGGGGGGGAGAGGGAGAGGGGGAGGGCGCCGGGGCCGGGACCGGGGCCGGGGCCGGGGGGGGGTCGCCGGGGCCGGGGGGGGTCGCCCGCCCCGCTCCGGGCGCCGAGGGCATCGCGCCCCCCGCCCCGCGGCGCCCCTCCGCCCTGCACACTCGCCCACTCCTGCGGCACACCGGGACGGGCGCACCGGAGCCGGGCACGCCGGGCCGGGCACAGCGGGCAGAGCCGGGACGAGGCGGGCGGACCCCCCCCGCGGCCGCAGGGAGCCCCGGCTCTCGCCCCGACCTCTCCCAGGCCGGCCAGGGGCTGCACCTGCGCCCCCACCCAGCCGGCGCCGCATTCCCCCCACTCGGGCCGTGCCAGCAAACGCCGCCCGCCCGCCGGGAGCTGCCCCGCGGGGCCAGCGGCCCGGGGAAGCCTCGCTCCCAGGGGCGAGGAGGGGGCGGCCGGGACCCAAAAGGAGCCGGTCGCTGCCGGGGGTCGGGCGCGGGGAGCTGGAGCCGGGGACGGGCGGCAGAGGAGAGGGAAACACCTGCCCCTCCTGTTTTCCAAGGAAATGCCGACTTCGCTGGCCCTGGCTGATGCTATATCCTTCCGTGGCAGCGAGTTTTATTTATTTATTTATTTAACTATTGTTTAAAAATAACAGCAAATTGTCCCTTCGGAAGGCAACTCTGGCATGCAACTCCCTTGGGAATTTTCCCCCTAACGAGGGCTCTCACTCCCCAGTTCGTGATCTCCCACATGCTTGCTAGAGAGAGGCGCATAATGTTACTGATGCAGCATCCAAAGCACCGCAAGGAATGTCCGGGGCTTTGGCAGCAGATCCGTTACAGGCAGCGGCATTATCGGCTCTGGACAGTTGCTGCCGTGGAGCCTGCAGCTCCCCAGTGCCCGTGCTGACGGCCAGCACACCGAGCAGCACGCCCCAGGCTGGCACACCCTGCTCCATCGGCAGCTCCCAGGCATGGGCTGGGAAAGGGCAGACAACTGTCCAGCTGCAAAACCGGCCCAGCCCATCGAAAAGCAGCACTACTGGCCCTCGATAGCCACACCAAGTGCTCACGTGGCAGGCCAAGACCACAGCTCGATGCTGTTCTGTGAATCATCAGCTAGCTCACAGCGCAAGGAATGCTTCCGCATGGGCAGAGAGGCCTCTGGATCGGGAGGGACCCGTCCATCTGGTCTGGCTGCCTCTGACACCAGCCTCTATCAGGCACTTCAAAGGGCCTCATTCCTCATTGTGGAGCATCTCAAATAACCTCCCTACAGGGAACCTTTCTTCCAAGCTTCCATCTGTTGGTGTCCTTATTAAATATATGCCATTGCTGCACGCTTTATTGTCTGGACTCTGACAAAGAAAGGCTCTTAGCCCCTCACACAGCATTTCCAAACTCCCCCCAAGAGCAAAGGCACTGCCAGTCGCCCCAGCAGGTCAGTGGCAGAAGCAGCCCATGCCCCCAGGCACGTGGGGTAGCAGCGCAGCACCACCACCACGTCACCAGGGTCCTGGGGACAAGCCTCACAGACCTCGTGGCCACTGTGCAGCAGACACCGAGCCACAAGTGGACTAAGTGACACTTATCAGAGCTTATCTGAAAAAAACAAGAGGGCAAAGCAGGAGCAGAACCTCAACATCCTCTTGCCTACGTCTGCTCTGAGCAGAAACACGCAGCCACTTCCCCCCATCTGAGGCAGCAGAGCTGATTTCTGCAGATGAATTTTACATAAGGAGATCTTCAGCATGTGTGCCGCGGTGCGAGCCGTGCCGCAGCACCACGCTCTGCAGCCTCAGCTCCTCCTTCCTCTCCCCCTCCCTGCCCACCACTTCACAAATCGCTGCTGCCCCAAAAGACCCCGTTGAGCGACCACACCACTGCGTTTCAAAACGGCTCACGGCTGCCTGGATCCTGCCAGGGACCTCATGGAGCAAACAGAAATGTGAATCACGGAGGAGCAGCAGCTGGTGCGGGTGCTAGCAGCAGGACCAGGCTGCCTCTGCTGCAGGAGGAAGGAGCTGCAGCAGCCAAGGCAGCGATACACTGATTTCTGCAGCCCCCACTTGTTGGGCAGGGGAGCTGGGACTCAGGAGGAAGTTAGCAGCATCCTTCCATTGTGAAGGCTGCATGAACAGCGCGCCAAGAGGGTCGCCTCCCACCAGCCTCAGAGAGGAAGGAGAGTGGCTGGCGGGAACGGGGTCAGTGGGACTGAAGGGCACCGGCCAGGAAGCTCCGGACCTGCAGGGCCCTGGGGCGGGAGGATATCGGAGCAGCTAAACAGCGAAGCCTGCTTCCACCTGCTGTTTGCGACGAGCAATTAAGAAAATGCCTCGAGTGGCATTTTCCAGCTTGGCACCCAACCCAGACTGGCAGCAGCACTGGCTGCAAACCAAACGCTGAGGAGATAACCTGACTTTGTCGGTCACACCGGTGGCTCTGGCTGCCAAACACTGCTCAGCAGAGTCAGCAGACACATTTCTGCAGACCGGAGAGGATGCTGACCTGTTCAAAACCAGACCTGCCAGCAGTTTCCATCAGCACAGGACAAGCGGCAGCCAGCGCACGCAGCAGCCGGACGGCCTGGGCTGTCCGTGTCACTGCTGTCACCCCCACCCTGGCGCAGGACATCGCTGTGCTAAGCACTGCCCGAGCACGGAGACACGCAGCGATGTACCAGCTAAGGCCGCCCCGCAGATCCCTGCTCTGGGCAGCCCCAGTTGCTACAGGAAAGGCAGCAGGCAGCGGGCACAGCACGTAGCGGGCACACGCACCACACAGCGGGCACACAGCACGCAGCACAGCATCTCCTGCAGCACAGAGTGACCTAGAAACCAGCCACAGCTCGCACAGCTCTGCCTTTGCAGGAAAGGGGGAGAGAAGCGATGCTCTGCTTTAGCAGGGACCAACGCGCCCTGCCCAGGGGACGGAGCAGCCACCCAGACCTGAAGCTCACACGGCGTCAGAGACCTCAGCCACAGACAAAGCCACAGCCCGCAGGAGCCTTCTGCAAAAGGATGCCAGTCCTCGCTCCCACTCCTCACGCTGAGCTTTGCAGGAAGCCAGCTGTGCCCAGGGATAATGGCTGCGCCCCAGGAAGGACTCTCCCGGTCTCAGAGTCTGGCTGGCAGCAGTGCCTCTGCCTGACCTCGGTCCTAGAAGCGCGTCGTGCCCCATCCTTCCCGCTGTCACCACGCCTTAGTCCCCAGGAAGGGTGCAGGAAATAAAAGCTGAGGAACAGGAATCACACGGCCGCACTGGGCATATTTTAAGCTGAAGTGCCCCGGGTTAGAGGAAGGAGTGTACCTGAGTTTCCATTCTTGTCCCTTTCATTAGGCAGAAGAACATCTATTTCTGGCTGCGGAGCTTTTCTGGGCACGGCTCTGCAAGCCAGCGCATCCATTTCTAGCTCAGAAATGGATCTTTTTTGGGTTCTCAGTTTTCTTCTCCAGCTGCCCGAGAGCCTCCACCCCTGCTGCTCTGCCGCTCCACACAAGGAGCCTGCCCACAGGGACCCAGGTCCCCTTCCACCGACACCGGGTGCCCGCAGTGTCTCTGCCGAGGCAGGGGACGGAGCCAGGCAGAAGGACCGGGCTCTCCCCCGGTCTCCACCAGCATCACAAACACACGGGCAGAGCCAGGGACCTGCAGAACTGGTGTGCAAGGCCACAGCATGGGATCTGTGACAGCTGCATAAAGCACAAGGCCACATTTCATTGCTATATAAATCTCCCTATGAGCTCGTATCGGGTACTTTATCCACACAACACTTACCTCCCCTCAGACAGGCTGCTGCAAGGCGTTTCATACAAACCACCCCATTCTGTTTATTATATTTTCCTCAGTTTAAAAAGGACCTTGCACCAGTATAAAGGTAAATTATTCCCTGCCATTACCTTGTGAAAAATGCAAACTTTGGGAATTAGGAGAACTACTCACGCTAAGGTTTATGTACTCTGGTGATGACTGTGCAGCAAATGCTGGGGAAAGGCTGTTTCATAACACGCTGCCTGACCTTCGCGGTGACACTGAAAAGATTAATGCTGATGCCTCCCATCTGCAGCTCACCTACTGGGGCCGGGGAGAATACCCGAGGAGAGGCTCCATCTCTCACTGCCTGGCAGCCCAAATCAGAAAGGGCCCCGGGAAAGAGTGAGCGATGGGATGGCAGAAAACGGTGCCACGGGCCAGCAGCCCCAGGGCTCCTGTCCCTGTGAGCCCTGGGTGGGTGGGGGTGCGCTCACTAGGGGGCACGCCAGGACGGCACCGTGGGCATGGCACTGTAGGCATGGCACCGTGGGCATGGCACGGGTGTTCCCCGTCCCTCCCAGTGTGTGACAGCCGGCACTGCCCAACCCTGCCAGCCACCTCGGGCACTTTCCTACCATTGCTGCAGCCAAGGGACAACCCAGGGCCCCGGGAGGACAGATCTGCTTCAGCAGAGTTCACACCTTCCTTCTGTTCTCTCCTGACCTTGATGGAGCCCGGTCTAGATACAGATCACGAGGCTGAGAAGTGTGGTAATGGCAGCCGCGGGACTCAAGGCAGGCAAGGTGCCACCTCGGGCCCTGCCACTGCCACCTGCATGCCAGGGAGCAGCAGAAGACACCCTGGGCCCTGGCACTGCCCTGAGAGCTCCGGGTGGTGTCCAGCAGGGATGGTCCCAGTGCGCCGCACAGGGCCCCCGGGACCGCTCGCAGCTCCGGGATGCGCCAGTTCCCATTGCTACACATTCCACCAAAATAGCTCAGTAAAAATAGCAGTAAAGGACACAACTGTCACATGTGAGCCTCAGACAGCACCAAGCAGCCCCCAGGTCCCAGCTGTCTTTCCCCACCATGCTGCTGTCAAACCAATAAACACAGGCATTTGTGGCTGCACTCGAAAGGACCAATGTGCAAATGAACACACTGCTATTCCTGCCTTTTAAAAAACAACGTACGTGGCTTAATCTCACTGATCCTAGTTGTGTGGATGTGAGCTCCTGCAAAGCAATTCAGTAGAAATAGCCTCGAGACTCGTGAGTTCCAGCCTGATTTTCACACTGATGCTTTATGAACACAAGCATCTTCCTTCATCTTGTTGCTTCTTTACTCCCCTATCAACTCCTTCGCTCTGTTTGCTAAAAATATCAGTGCTATGTGGCAGGAATGCTCTTATCAGGTGTTTGTCAGGCCTTGGCTCCTGCATTTTTGTTAGGGCTTGGCGATATTGTGAAACCCAGCCAGCAGCTCAGCCTCACAACCTGGAGAGCCAGCAGGGACAGGGGAGGCAGACGAGGAGCAAGGACAGCAGCTGGCAAGGGGCACAGGGATGCGGAAATACTGACGGAAATAAACAAGGCAAAATTTGCTTAAGGTGGAGGAGGACAGGTGGGAGCGAGGAGCAGCCGAGTCAGAGCATGCAGATAAAAGCGAGGGGAAGGCGATGTCCCTGCACAGCCAGCAGCACGGAGCCTGCCCGGGCTGCCTGCCCGCACCTGGTCCCAGCACTGCTGCAATGGGTGGCACGGGATGGACCAGGGACCCTGCAGCACCCCGTGACGAGCCCCACGCGAGGAGCACAATGAGGCGGAGCATCCCCAGGGCCCAGCCATGTCCAGCAGCCCTCTGGGTGCCAGCCTTCGCGCCTCCCTCCTGGCACAGCAGGAGCAGTGCCAGCCCCCTGGGGAAGCCCCCTTTAGTGCTCCAGGGGCTGGGGGCAGCGCCTCGTTTGCCCACTGAAACGCCCCACGGTGGGCAGCTGCCTTCCCACGTCCCCAGCATGTTCCCTTCCCACGGCTGCCTCGCACGCAGCGCTGGCTGTTTGCTCCAGTACACAGCGGACAATGGTAGGGGTTTTCTGCCTGGGAACACCTCTAATTTATATCTAGAACACTGCAAGGAAATAATGGGCAGGGCAGAGCAGCGACAAAGGACAGAATGTGCTCGTTTCTCCCTGGCCGAAGCCGGCACTTGCAAACCGAGGGGTGTTTGTAAGTGTTTAGAAGAGCAGCAGCCAGGCTGTGGGGGCACCTGCTCGCCGAAACCTGGCACACGCTGCAGGGCACGGGCAGGGCACGGGCAGGGCACGGGCAGGGCAGGGCAGGGGCAGGGGCAGGCACCAGCCGCCCGCAGCAGGCCGGCGTTGCTGGCGTGCCACCGACCCGCTCCTGCTCGGAAACGCAGCAGCAAAGCTCCCCGAGTGCACCACAGGGTGGCTCACTTAAGGAAAATATTTCTGTGTTCCAGAGAGTGTTCGGGTCGATGTTAAGACAAGCTGTCCCCAGCTCTCCTCTCAAACACAGGCTAGCGTGCTGCTCCTTTTGTTCGCAGTTTCCCAGCCCCGCGCGGAGCCGGCGCTGCCTCCCGCTTCGCAGCGGGGACGCCGCTCCCAGCCGGCTCCAACTTCCCCACCCCGTTTTCCAACGGCAGCACCGAGGGGTGCACCTCTGCCTCTGCCCCGCGCACCGCGATTTGGGCGGGGGCGCCGAAGCCGCCCCAGCTCCTCACACCCGCGGCGACGGCTGGGGGCAGCCCGAGCACCCGGAGCCGGGAACGGCTTTGTCGGAGGAGAACGGAGGAGGAGGAGGAGGAGAACGGAGGAGAAGAGGAGGGGAAGAGAAGGAGACGAGAAGGAGCAAAGAAGAAGAGGAGACAGAAGGAGCCGGGGAGCTTTCCACCGCCTTTGACCCTCGGTGGTCCCGGCCGCCCCCTGCCCGGCTGCTCGCAGCCCGCCCGCTACCGACGGGCCGGGCACGGCGCAGGGCGCCCCCCGAGCCCGGCCCCGACCCGGCCCCGACCCCGACCCCGGTCCCGACCCGACCCGGCCCCGACCGGCTCCCCCCGGCCCCGGGCACCCCGCACTTACCGGCGCCCGGCGGCGCCCCCCTCCCGCGGCTTCTGGCTCTGGGCCGCCCCCATGGCGGGGCCGCGGCACCGGCCCGGGGCACCCCGCGCTCCGCCGGCCCGGGGGGCGCTGCCGCCGCGCTCGGCCGGCCCCGGCGGCGTCCCCGCCTCCGCGGGGGGGGGCCCGGCTCGGCCCGGCTCGGCGCGGCCCCGGCGGCCGCTGCCCCCCCCCGCGGGGCCGGCCGGGGCTGCCCGTTGGCCGGGTGGGCCCTCGACCCCCGCGCCCTGGGGTGCGACCCCCGGCGGGCCCCCCCCAGGGCAGCCCCGCGGTGCCGGGGGTGGGCTGCGGGCTCCGACCCGGTGCCCCGGCGCTGCCCGTGCCGGCGGTGGCGCTGCCCGACGAGCCGGGGGTCGCCGGGGCGAAGCAGCGGCCCCAGGGGCACGGCGTGCGAGCTGCCCCTGCCTACAGAGCCCCAGAAGCGGGTGGGTTGGAAAAGCCCCCCCAGGTCACGGGGCGCAGCCGGCGATGACTGACCCGGGCTCTACTTCACCCCGCTGGGCTCGACAGCCGGGCCACGGGACTTTCTTCTTTCTGCGGTCACAGCCCGCACCCAGCTCTTGTGAGCTGTCCTTGGCCTCTGCCACCTGGGCCAAGCCGCCGCCAAGGCTGGCACAGATCAGCCGCGACCTCAGGGCAGCGAGGCTGAAAGCCCCAGCCCCCAGCACAGCACCCCTGGGGTGCACCCCGTGCCCAGATCCATCCATCCCCTTGCCAGGCAGCCGCTCCAAAACACAGCCCTGAGGCTGCAGCCTTGGCAGCGAGGATGCCAGCGCCGTGTCCTGCAGCAAGGTCGGAGCTGTCAGGGTGTGACGTTGCTGCCAGGCTGTTATAACAGGTCAGCACACAGCCTGGCACCAGAGCACCAGCATCCCAAGCAGAGCGATGTCTCCCCACGTTTGCATCAGTTTTGTTGGATTTATTCTGTCACTTTTCCTCCCTTATGTCAACCAGAAAATTCAATGCTATGCAGATTTTAATTATGCAAATTTGCTGTAGTCCTGAGACCAGAGTGCGTAGTGCTGCACCCTGGAAATGTTTGCAGGGGCTCAAGTTTCTCGCCTAACAGGGCTCACACCCCAGCATGCCCTCCCATCCTGCATGTGCAACAAGAAAATGGGGTCTGTGCCCCCTACCCAGGCACCAAGCCTCAGCCAAGGAGTCCCAATAAAGCACTGACGCTGCCTCTCCCCCTAGAATCACCTCTCCCTAGCCCATCCCTCGAAGGGAAGGCCAGCCAGCCAGCAAGCCTCAGCGTCAGGAAGCAGCCAGAACCCACAGCAGTCCCCTTCGCAGGGGAAGATTTAACAGAGCAGCTAAAAAGCACAGAGGTGACCCTGCTAAGGGAACATTATGCTTGGATTTATTTTAATTAGAGTGCCTGAGTGAACATATCAATTTCTGACACCATTTGGGGCTTTTTAGTTCTGAGAAACTGAAAACTCAAATATTAATTAATTTTTTTTTTGGTGTTCTGGCTTGGGTTGCATTATTTTTTGGCAAGAAAAGTGTTGACACCCTTGAAAGCTTTCACCTTCCTAAAAAAAGAAAACTATAAAAAGCCTTCCTTGGATGAAAACAATTTCCCGATCAGCCCGACCGCCCTCGTGCCTGGGTGTGTGGGCAGCGGGGCAAAACCCAGCGTCCCCCCACTTGCCGCAGAGGGCACCCGGCAGCCACGCCAGCAGCCTCGACCATTCCCTGAGCTCCCCAGGAAAAGCTTTTGATAAACGGGAACATACCTCTGCCACTGGTGCAAGGGCCAGCCTCTGCTCCGTGCAAGGGGAGCGCAAAACCCAGCGCCCTGACTCCGCTCGGGGCAGGTAAGTGGAGGAGGGGAAGAGATGGCGTCCTTTTGTTTGTTTTTTCCAGTCCCAGGCTTAAGATGCAGATCTTGGAACACTCTTTTGGCTGCTCTTATGTTCTGCATTCATTTAAAAGAGCAAGCACCACATAGAGGCTGTGCCGGTGTGTGCGCGCCTGCACGTCGAGCGAAGCCAGCGCCGGTCCGTGCCAGGCTGCCCGGGCTCTGCAGCACCGTGTGCGGGGCCAGGAGGGCACAGGGCAGGGCTCTGGCAGCCTTCCCAAAGCCTCAGCCTTGTAATTTGGTGCCTCTGCTTTCAGAACTTCCTGTAGCTATTTCCATGCAGGGCAATTCAGAACGCTGCCCTTCCTTGCCCAGGTAAAAATCCCCGTGTGGCTGCAGGTGCTGCAGCTTGTGGCCGCACCGAGCCCTTTGCTCACCCTGCAGGGGGCACAGGGGTGGCTGCCGGCACCTGTGTGCAGCAGGGCTGGGACAGGGCGTGCAGGCTTCAAGGATTTATCTCAGAAATACGCTTCCGTGAGGCACTGCTGAGCCTCTGCCAAGCTGCAAGAACCCGGCGTTTCCCAACAAATCCATCCTACCAAAGCGGGGATCTGTACTGAGGGAGCAGACCCAAACCAACGCGTACCGGCTGTCGGCAGGCTCACTCCTCGCCAGACCAGCCTGGGATCAGCATGGGCAAGGGAGCCAAGGCCGTGGCAAGGTGGGTTAGCAAACGAGCATCACTGGTGCTGGGACGGGCTGAACGAGGCAGGGGATGTACAGCTGGTAACGTGCCTGTGCTGCTGGCACCGGCGCTGCTGCTCCGTGCTCGGCTCCCGACGGAGCTGGGCGCTGCGTGGCTGTTTGGGTTACATCTGCACACCCAGTGCTCCTTGGCAGGGGTCCCGCGAGCAATAAACAAATAGAGGCCGCTGGGAAACTGCAGGCTTTCCCGTCAGATGCTCTCAGGGAAAGCCAGGAGGGGGAAGGCACCAAAACGGTGACAATTATGTATCGCCCTAGGAGGGAAAACTGGTTTCCAGACACCAGGAACCCAAGTGGCACAGAGTGCTATTTCACACCGCCCGCTCCAGAGCTCACTCAACCTGATAAACATTGCCAAAGCTTAACTGGGCTTTGCCAGGCCCTTGGGACAACAGCGAGGGTCAGTGCCATGATCTGCAAGCCCCAACCCCAGGCAGTGAAAGGTCCTGCTGAGGAGCCCCAGGAGCCCCGGCACAGCTCTGCTCTGGAGGGGCGAGCGCGGCTGCGTGAGTGGGGCTGGCTTCCCAGCTGCGCAAAGCACCACGAGACCCTGAGTAGTCACACACAGCATCACGGCTGTGCTGCTCACACCATGAAACTCTGCCAGGAAAGCTGTTCCCCGAGGGCAGGGACTGGCAATGCCCGCAGAAGCCCCACAGGCACCTTGCAGAAGGGGGAAGGAGCCAGGACCTGTGCACGGGTAGAGCAGAGCTGGCGCTGGGGGGGCCCTGCACCCCAAGCCCATCCAGCACCCCAAGGAGCGCTGCGCAGGAGCTAGCTGGCGGGGTGGCTGCAGTCTGAGAGAGGGCAGATGGTAATAATTAGCCGTACACTAATTCCATGGAAATTTCCATGTGCCTGGGAAAGAGGCTCACCAAGCCCTTGCTGCTGCCCCAGGGCAGAGTTTCACTGGAGTTTCCGGGGACTGTGACTAAGAGCTGGGCTGTCACACGGGTGGTGTTTAAATGCCTCCGTGGAGCCTCGCATCAAAACAGCACCGGCCCCAAACCCACCCGGAGCCTGCGGTGCTGGGCTGCGAGGTGCCTGGGTGGCGGGGGCAGCATCCAGCGGCCTCGAGGGGCGGCTGCTGTGCCCGAGCCCTTCTCCTGCTGTGGTTTGCTCTGGGTGAGAGCGCCGGGGACATCCCCCCTCGTGGTCCCCGAGGGAGGCAGCCCGGCACCCGCCCGGCGGGAGCTCGGCACGCAGCATCCCGAGCACTCTCACGGCTCCTCCCTGGCAACACAAACGGAGTCACAACAGGGCCCTGGAGGCCGGTAATGTGCTGAGCCCGGGCCCTGGCGGCGAGCCCGGCGTGCCCACGCGGCCCCGCTGTGGCAGGCTGCAGGTGCCGCTGCCCTGCTCTGCCCTGGGGAGCACCACGAGAGTGGGGGCAGAGCGGGCAGGAGGGCGCGATGCTCTGCTCCAGGGTGTCCTCCGAGGCCTGCTGCCACAGGGGGGCTGCTGGGGTGGCTGGGGAGACCTCGCTCCCTGCTCTTCTCCTCCCTCCTGCCTGATGCAAAGTACGCAGGCAAGCGCTCGGCGAGCGCCCCAGCCCTCGGCTCCCTTCTCCTTCCTACCTTTCCAGTGCAGGCTCGTCCCGGCTCCGGCACTCTCCGCTACCTGTCCCGGGGCTCCTTAGAAAGCTGCTTGCGTAAGCAGCTGCCTGGAAAAGGAGCAAGGAGGAAGGAAGGGGATGGACGGGAGTAGGGAGGGCCAGGCGGCGTCAGGGTATCTCAGTGCACCCTACAGTCTGAGCGAAAGGAAAAAGGATGTTTTGTAATATTTGGCGAGCCCTTCCCTGAGCTGGGAGAGGAAACCAGTGGGGCAGACGGCGCTCGGCGAGCCATCCACGCACAGCACTGCCGGTACCGGAGCCTCTCCGCCTGCATCCCGCGTCTCCTGCTGGGGCCCCACTGGTGTCATGCTGGAAAAATGTGCTCTTGGCTGGAATTTGGCAGCCTGGCCTCTGGTGGGGAGGGAGCCTCTCTGCTTACAGAGGGAGCGGGAGCTGTGGCCTCGGGGCTGTGGGGAGAGGGTTTGCTGAGCTCTGGTGGCAGCAGGATAGCTCTGGAAACATCCCTGCATCCTGCACCCCAGCCCTGAGGCCTCTGCTGCCCGGCCAGCTCCTTCCCTCCCCGGGGCAAACCCCAAACCTCCTCCCCATTCTCTGGAGCCCTGAGGGGCCATCACAGCCCCACAGTTTGCCCAAACTATGGTCTGGTCCCAGAGGTCAGGGCTCAACTCTACACATACAAAGAAATCAGCTCAGGTTAAACAAACTCACCCCAAAGCAGCCGTGCGAGAAGCACCAGCCCGACTCTGGCTGGCTGCGGAGAGGAGCGTGCAGGATCCGGCCCCCGGCTGCCTGCAGCCGCTCCCTGCAGAGGGAGCGCAAGGAGCAGAAATGAGCAGGCTGGGAGCAGCCATTTCACCCTCGGAAAACGTAGTGCAGGGATGGGGCTGCTGCTGCCCGAAGGAGGAGGAGAACTCTGCTCAGCCCAGGAACAACCCCACACCAACCAACCCTGCAACCTGCTTCCATATGCCCAGCCAGATCTTGGTCCTTGTCCCGCGCCCTGGCCGCAACGACCTTCCCAAAGCCCTGGGACCTGCAGCAGCTGCACAGCCCCTGCAAAGCAGAGGGAATTAAACCAGCGCTCTGCATTCCCACCTGCTGCAAAGAGCAGGAGGAGGACGGTGAGCTGGATGAACTCAGCTGGGCCACACATGGGGGCACACGTCTGGGGCTGGCAGGATGAGGCTGAGAGCCCAGGAGCCTCCCATCGCTTCTGCCCCCCCGAGGAGCTCTGCCCGCATCTGCTGGCCCCGAGCAGAGCGCGGTTACCTCGGTTAGGAGGAAAGGCCCCACTCCATCGTCTTGCTCTGAGGGCCACAGCCTCCCACCTGTCCAGCCGAAATATTTGTGTTCCAGTGAGCCGGCAGCAAAACACCAGCACGCCCCACTGGGATGGGCATGCCAACGGGACGTATGCTGCCAGCCCCATGCCCGCTGCCCACACCGACCCCGGGGCCTTGCTGCGGGAGGAGAGCGCTGCCGGCTGCGGCAGAGGGCAGTGGCGCACACGGTTGTCTCATCGTTGGCTGCCGTCCAGCCTCAAACTCCCATCTCCCAACTTGCTCTTTCTTTTCAGCTGAAACTTCCTGTTATTTATCAATTCAATTCTTCGCCTCTTCAGCAGTGCAGAAAATTGGCACTTAATTTGCCCTGCCAGGCTGCGTGGTGGCAGCTTAATTGACCCTTGTTGCGCACCCTCGCCACATCGCGGTCACTGAGCTCAGGCTTGTGCCACACTAATTTCCCGACCACTCTTTGTTCAAGCTGCCCTTTTCAGGGGGTTGCTTGTGCTCAGTTCCAGGCAGGAGCACTGGGAAGAACGCGGCCACCAGCCACGGGGAGCGGCGCTGGGAGGTGGGACAGACGCTCCCACGACGGTTTCTCATCCAAAGAGCAATCCTGTGCCTGGCCCGAGCCCCTGGGGAGCCTGGAGCCCTTGCTCAGGATGGTCCCTCCCAGGGCTGCGTTGAGCAATTTGGTTTTCCACAGCTGTCCGTCGGCCTGCCTTTTCCCAGTTCCATGCCTCCTCAGCTGCT
The DNA here is from genome assembly GCF_013377495.2 of Cygnus atratus. NCBI lineage: Eukaryota > Metazoa > Chordata > Aves > Anseriformes > Anatidae > Cygnus > Cygnus atratus. The sequence goes on from NC_066388.1 coordinate 558,760, forward strand.
TAGTCGGTTGCTCCACAAACCAGCACATTTCAGATTGCCACCTTTGGTACCGTGTGTTGCAGAGCGTCACAAATCTCAGAGCTTCTCCAAGCCTTGCAGAAGTCAGAAACATGAGCCTCCAGTTGCTACCCTGACTTTCCCAGTTGTTTTCCAAGAGCTGGTCCCAAGCATTCAGCCTTGCCTGAGTTGGAAGGATCACAGAGCGTCAGTGGCTGAGCGGCACACTGACCAGAAAGCTTATAATAAAAGCTGATATATAGCAATCACCCAAATATAACCTCAGCTTAGTTCCAGTTACCCTATTGCATCATTTGGGGCAGAGATTGCTCCATGAGTACCTGAAATAATTGGTATTCGGAGCACAATAAAACCCCACGTGTGGTTCATGATCCAGGCAGAACTGCATTATGGCAGATGTCTAGCAGGGGAATAAGATTTTTCCAGGTGAACGGAGGAAATGCATATAATTCTTGCTTCGGAGTATTTCAGAGCACTGCTGAAGAGAAGTGGCCTGCACATTTGTTCCTCCGCTGCACGACGACAGCGAGGGCAGGAGTCCAGCCTGTGCCCAGCTGCCCAGCCTGGCGCAGGGCCGGCCAAGAGCCCGTGGACAGCAGGGTCCTCCTGGGGCTCGCACCGCCACGAGTGGTCCTGAGCAGCCCTGCTGGGAGCGCCGAGCGAGGGGCTCGGGTGCAGGTTCTCTGGGCAGCGTTAGAGGTGGCACCGCGCGTCCCGGGTGCTCTGTGAAGGAGGAGGCCTTGCTTGGTGTTCCATGCATCACCACTCCGTTTGCGTCGGGCCATGGAGTCCTTCCAGCACTCCGAACACAATGAGTTAGTATCTGCTGCTCTGCAGTTTGTATCCAGGCTGAAACCCCGGCCAGCTGGGAGCATGTTGGGACCAGACTCAAGTACAAAGAACAATGGAAAAGGCATCGCGAGGGGCGGGTGGAAAGGCAGGATCCAGCGCTTGGTGACAGCGCCGCATCTGGGGCTGCTCAAAGCTCTCCGATTCTCCACCGAGAGAGGATCACAGCTTCCAGACCCTCCTTTCAACTCTGTGTCTTGTCCCCTCGCTCCCCTTCATTATGTTTTCAGGCCATGGGCTCTGCCTGCCAAATGGTATCCCGGGGAAGGCGCTGCTGCCTGGATGGGCTCCAGATGCAATGCAGCTAATCCATTTTTATAGCCGGGAGCAGGTGTCCCGTGCATCGCAAGCAGCTAGTTCAGAGACCGCTCTTTGCTTGCGCACCACCGGTGCCCGCAGCTCCCGCGGGGCTGCAGCCCCGGCACCGCCCAGTTCTCGCCTCCGCATCAGGCAGTGGAGCAGCGGAGGGTCCTGGCACAGCATCACCCAGCACCCCCGGGCAGGGACACGGGGCCGTAGCCGCACTCACACCTTGCTCACCACAACACGGGGATGTGCACGCTGCAGAGCTGCCACCTTCGGTACCAGAGCCACCGACTTCACAGGGCACGCATCTTCCTGTGGGCTGCACAGCCTGAGCTGCCTGTGCATAAAGCAAAGAACACAGAGGAGTTTTTCACCCAGTTCCCATCCCCATGCTCACCTTCGCTGCACAAACGGGGACGTGACCAAGCAGAAGGCACCCACGTGTCCAGAGGCTGCACGACCTGCAGTGCGCTGGGGAGAGGCAGATTTGCGGGGAGGAAAAGAAAACTCTGCCTGGAACCGGAGAGGGGAAGGCCAGAAGGGTCGCGTTTACCACTTCCAAACCGCAGCACTGTGGTACGTGGAGCATGGTCAAGAAACCCCATCCAAACCCACAGCTCCCAACGCTGCTGGGGGTAAATAACGCCCACCAGGGAACCTCGGTGCCACCAGCACCCGGGGCAGCTGCAGCACCCAGGGCTTGCCAGGGGCTCGGGCAGAGCCCTGCTGCCAGCCAGGGCTGTGCTGGGGCAGCCCCAACCATGGAGCCGCTGCGCCGGCGCTACCGGCACGCCTGGACGCAGTAGTGCTGGGGAGACAAAGAGCCCTTGCTGGATTCAGCTGCCCTGGGTATTTTTTTCCCTCTTCGATGAATCACCTGCTAAAAATATTATAAATTGAGTCACTGGCCAGACCTTTCACTCCTCTGGAAGCAAAAATATTTATTTTACTCAGGCCCTGCCTGTGTTTTAGCAGAACTTTATGATCAATTTCTGAGGAATGTGCCATGCTGTATATTCAAATTACAACTTTTTTTTGGCTCACGGTGTAAATTTAAAATGTCTTGTTTAAGACCCAACTATTGTGCTGCCAGAAAAGTGTGGTTTCAGCAGTTTTTCCCCCCACAGCACCCGTTTTACCTGGGGGGTGGTTATTTTCACCCCAGGTGTGTGCGTGCCCCCAGGGCTCGCGGTGCCAGCTGCTCCCAAGGGGAGGAAGCACCACTTCGTTGTGCTGCCACGAAGGCAGGATGCGCCAGAGCTGCCAGGCTCACCGGGATAACCCTTTCCCAGTGCACAGGGCGGCCTTTTTGCAAGTTGAAGCCAGCCCCTCTCTGCACCCCCTCGAGGCTTGTGCAAGCAACATGTGAAGTTCCAGGCAGGCAGTGTCAGCGTGGCAAGGTCCTCGTGTGTCCGTGCAGGGGGGTGCAGCTACAGGCGCCCAAAGCCAGGCAGCTCCATCCCAGCAGCACCTCCCCTTCCTGGGGCGCGGGGCAGTCTCAGCACGGCGCCAGGTGCCCGCAGCGCTGGCTGCTCCCCACTCCCGTGCCAGGCTTATAAACCTCTCCCACCCTCGTTTGACTTTAGGAAGGAAATGAGAGATTTTTCTCTCTTGCTTCAGGGCAGAGAGAGAATAATGGGATCTTTATTCCCCAATAATTAAGTTGCTTTTTGCGTAGGTTTAATTTATGCTCCCTTCCAGCCTTCCATGCGAGGTGATGCCTCCTGCAGGAAAGTGGCCTCGGGGTGCTCGAGCAGAGCCGGGGCCTCCGTGCTCACCAGGAAGGTGCAGGGAGCAGCAGAGCTGTGCCCATGGCCGAGATGCTGCGCAAGGGCTGCAGAAGCCTTCGGCATGCAAAGCTCAGCCACTGTTTCTGCAGCAACAGCAAAGGGATGCTCACTGCAATCAAAAATGGGGGAGTAGGGGCGCACAGCTGGCCCCGAGAGCCACAGGAGCAGGGCTGGCACATGCCTGGTGCCAAAATGCGCTGCCTGGCCCAGCTCCATCCTTCACAAGAGGCACTGGGGGGACAAACACGTCCCTGCAGTGGGACACGTTACTGGTAGCTTCAGCAGGGAGGACGAGTGTCTGAAGCCAGCATCCAGGAAGGGGCACCGACATCGCCAGCCCCTTGCCTGCAGCTAGTGTTCATGTGGCATGCTGGGACGATGCTCCAGCCTGCCCGGGAAGCTGGGTGCACTGGGGCAGCACAGGCAGCACCCCAGGATCAGGGCAGCTCCTACCTCAATGCAGGGAAGAGCCTCGATGCCAGCAGAGCCGGGGCAGCCGAGCACAACCTGCTCCATCTGCCTGCAAAAGAAACAGATTTACAGACAGATTTACACACCCACATGAAATTCCCAGCAAGCAGAAAAAAGGGAAAACTGTTTTGATCACAGGTTTTTAGCAACATAAATACATGCAGCCAGAAACTCGTGTTGCCTTGGAGGGCAGCCCATAAGCAGGGCTGGGAGGCACCGGGGGTCCCAGCTGCAGGCAGCCTCTGCACGGCCGGGGAGGGCCCCGTGTCCTGCAGCCCTTCCCTAGGGGAATGGCAGAGGAAAGCCACGCACATGGAAAGCTGCTGCGCTCACAGCACAGGCCACGGAGGTGCAGCCAAAATCACAGCATCAGGGATGCAAAGCCCGCGGCACCGCCCGCTCCGCACCCCGCCGGGTGCTCCCCGCTGTCCATGCACAAGTGTTCAGCCGATGCAGGTTTAAAAGTCCCGGGCTGCGGCCCCGCTCCTCCCGCGCTGCAGAACACGCTCAGGAAGTTCCTGTCCTCGGCTGAAACCCTTTGGTGTGGGAGAACCTGGAACTTATTACAAATCGCTTAAGTAACTTTGGCTCACTTGATCTAATTAAATTGGTTTCCCTGGCTATTCTAGAGGCCTGAAACCACCACTGAACTCCCAGGCTCTCTGTGCGAAATTAATTAAAGCAAATGATAACTTGGCAAGGAGAAAAAAAGAAAGTCTCTGTAGTGAGGAACAAACCCAGTGCAAGGGGGTGTTTGCTGAAGCACATGTCTGCGTGCGCTGTAAGGTGTTTTCAATAGACCCTCACGCAGGGATGGACTTCAGCTCATGCATAACACTGTTCAGGCTTAAGTGCTTTGCCAAATCTGGGCATAAAAATAAACTTGGAAGTTCAGTGCAGAAAGAATAAAGACAGGGATGTCTTGGTTTCCATAGGAAGCAGAATTAATAGCTTGGCAAAAGGGGTGCATTTCCATTTTTATATGAGAATTTCCTCCTTCTCTTGCAGAAAAAAAGGGCTTGTGAGAAACATGAATTGGGATGGTTCTCCAGAATTTGGCAGCAAGCCGTCAGCCATCCCACGAGGCCAGGAGGACTTCCAGGTTTCCAACAAAAATCCAGTGGCCCAGCACAGTGCTGCTCCATTCCTCGAGAGCGCTGCTGAGCGCAGCACAGGGACGTGGGGACATCCAAGCGCCAGCTGAGCAGCGGCTGCGGGGACAGGTGACATCGCCGGGGCGTGGGGATTTCTGCTGCTGGGACAGCCTTCCATGCCACCATCCGTCCTCCTGGACCGACACCATGAGCATTTCATCGTGGGTCCTTTGAGCCCAGTGCCACCCAGCTCAGGTTCTGGCCACCAGCTGTTTGTTTCACCGAGCCCCGTGGAAGCGCTGGGACATTGTCACGGCCACCACCTCGCCAGCCGAGCCCATCCTCCCCGAGCAGGGGTCAGCAGGCTGCAGAGCTGCTCGGCTCGTATTTCCCCACTGGCACCCTTCCCTCACTGCAGAGGGGGAGATTGGCCTCTCAGCTGTCTTTGCGTGGGAAAGGAGGCGCAATTGGCAGCTCCGACGGGGAGGAGGAGAAGCAAGTGGGGGCTGGTCCCCGTGGCTGGAGCACCGGAGCGATGTCGGGGTGGGCACGCTACAGGAGCCAGGCACAGAGCAGCCAGCGAGGTGCTGGGACGGGGGCACGAGGCGCCCTGCAGAGCCCCTGCTTGCTGGCTCCCATCGCGGTGAGACGGGCTCCTGGAGCCGAAAGCATCGAGCTGAAAGAGCTGCATGCACCGAGGCGAGGGGGCTCCGCACGCCAGCCCCCGCTCCGTGGAGCTGCTGGAGCTCCCTCTGCATCCCCCTGCGAGGAGACGGGATGATTCAGTCGTGCATGTGCCTTTCATTAAGCAAAGCCCTGGCAGCAGAGCCGCACCGATAGGATGAGAACTGAGCGCAACCTTCTCCCTCCTTTCCCCGGCGCTATCTGAAACCATAACCTCGACTGGCTGCAGTTTTCATCCATCTGCAAAAGCACATTAAGGAGGGAGAGAAAGGTTGGCAGCTGACCACAAACTTATTCCCCAGAGTGGTCCTTACCTGACTCTAACCAGATGCTGTTTATCAGCCCAAGCATATACTACATGCCCGATGTGACAGAGACAGAAAAAATACAAGAAATGCTTGTTATGCTTGGGGCTTAGGGGGTTTTCATCCCAGGACCGGATATACAAGTTCCAGGAGAGGAATAAGTGTCCCTGGAGTCCCAGGCTGAATCTGGAATTCATATACTCTGTGAATGTACTTTATTTAATACAGGACTCAAGAAAGGTTTTGGAATTATTGCACTGGAGAGCCTGATTGCGTAGTTACAGCTCAGAATTAAGGACTAGCTGCAGCTATGTAACACGACATGGCAGCCCCGCAGAAAAGGCAGTGCCGTGCAGTTCAGCTACAGCTTCTCTCTTCTCCCAGCTGCTGCCCCAGAGCGGGCTGAAGCTGAAGGGCTCCAAAGCGCAGGCTGCCTGCGCCCTACGGATCCCTTCTGCTCCAGGGGATGCAGCCCAGAGGATGGGGAAAGCACCCGGGGGGCAGCGCAGGGTCCCAGAGCTGCCCCCATCCAGCCACCCCCAGCCATCACACTCAATGCAGGTCAGCACCAAGGAGGCCGGGCAATGCATGGGGGGGATGAGAACGAGCCCCAGCCATCTCCGTTTGGCTCCCTGGCATGCAGAGACCCCTCTGCACATCGCACACTGCCCTGCGAAGCCCCCCTGCCCCGCAAGCACGTGGTGGGCTCCTGCCCTCCAGCTCTGCCCGCCCTGCCGTCAGCACGGAGAGCTGCGGTTAACGACCCCAGGAGAGGAGCCTGGGGAGGGCGAGGGGATGGTTGGCCCACCTCCCACCCGCTGGAAAGCTCCGCATGGGCGCCGGCGCCCCGCTGCCTGTTCCTCCCCGCGCTGGGCTGGGCACCGTCCTCTCCTCAAGCTGTTGGCTGGGTTTGGGCCAGCGGTGGGGAGCTGTGCCCAGACTGGGCAGTGACCTCTTCCTGCAAGCACTCACACAACACACGCACGTTGAGGAACTCAGGGGAGCAGGAGCCAAGCTCTGACCCACGCCTCCGCACGAAGCAGAGGTGGTGGTGCCGCGGGACAGGGGCGCAACCGGCACCGGGCACGTCCTGGGGACGGGAGCAGCACTGGGGGCCGACGGCCAGGCCCCAGCACCCGAAGCCCCCCAGGAAGCCTTCAGAGCCCAGCGGGAGCCAGGCCTGGGGAGGTGTTGTGAAACTCAGGGCAGGAGTAACGTGGAACGTGGTAACGATCCAGCCCAAGTGAAGACAGATGTCTTCCCTGCTAAAAGGATGATAGGACTCTTTCAACAAAGGCGTATGTATGTGTATGTCCAAGCACATCTGTACACTCACACACATTATAGAGATGTGCTTCTTAAATATTCCTGTTTGCTTTTAAACAAATAGCTAACCAGCTGTGCAGCGTGCTGTAGCCATTCCCCTGCGAGGCACATCCTTCTCCCTCGTACCCAGGGGAGCTCAGGGCTCCTCAGCATGGCCTCGTCCCTGGGCAGACACAGCCCCCACTGCAGCTTCCCTCCACCAGCCCCATCCCCATTTTCCATTTTTTGGAAAATCCAGCCCCTGGGCAGAGCCGCTGCAGCCCTGCCAGCAGGGATGGGATGGGGCAGGACACGTTCCTCCTGCCCCTCCAGGAACGGGCCATGTTTTTGGGTCCCAGCCCCGCCGGCAGGGCAGGGCTGCAGAGCTCACAGCAGCCTTAATAGGGCCTCTGGGCACTCTGTGGTGCTCTGCCTGCAGAAAGCCTGGTTGCTTTTGGAAAGCTTCCCAGATCCTTTGGCTGAAAGCATTTAGGCAGAGGCCACTGGAAAAAGTGATGTGCTCTCCACGTATGTGTGCCACCGGCAGCCACGGTCCAGCAGTGTTAATCACCATGTCGGGTGCCAACAATCACACAGAACTAAAGGAAACGTCTTGCTGGAGCTCCCTGACTGGCAAGGAGAGCTCTGCCCCTGCCAGCCCAGCTCCCAGCAGTTCTTGCCACCTTCATGCCAGCAAGCACATTCATTTCCCCCTGCTTCCTGCTAAGGGTTCATCTCAAACAACCTGCACATCGACCTCTCCTGGCACAGGACACAGAGAAAACCACATGCCTTGGAAGATACACGTGCACACACATTTGCGTGTGCTTGTAGGATGCACATACCTCATGCACTCGCTGCAGACGTGAGACGCAGGCTGGTTTCAGAGCACCAGCAGCAGGAATTTGCAGCCCATAGGCTGTAGTTTTGCTGGAAGTCACATCTAGCCCCAAGATGCCACAGCCACTTCTGCTCCTGAGCACGTTATGCAAGAGGCTGAGCTTAGGAGCAGAAACTCTTTCCTCAGCAGCCCCTGGAGCCATTGCAGATCACTCACATCTCCATTTCTCCTCCTGAGGCTGCTTCCCTCTCAATCGGCTGCTGGGAGCTGGCTGCGTTCTCCAGGAAGCCGTGTTCTGCCTTGCCTGCAGCCAGCACCCCCAAACACACCATGGCAACATTTCTCTTTGCCACTCACTCGTCTGATTGCAGCTGGGATCACATTAAGTCCTTATATTCCCTCCGTGCCTTTCCCCTTCCCCAACAGAGCAGAAAGAAAGGTTTAAAAAAAAAAAAAAAAAAAGGAATAAAAGCTGCACAAAGCACTCTTCCCAGCCCACAGAGCCCTCTAGCTAGGCCTTCTCCTTCACTAGGGGCTTTTATAACCTAGAGTTAACTGATTGCTAATTAATTCAGAGTAATTAGCACCATTGCAAAAGCTAATCTGGTCACTCCCTAGGCATGCGTTCCTGACTATGGGGTTGATTTTTCTCCGTGCTGAGGTCTAGAGAAGAGCTGTCAATGTCTGTGTGCTTGGGCAGGCACCCAGAGCACCTCCCGGAGCCACCACCGGGAGCCAGGGCGCGTGTCCTGTCCCTTCCCGGTAGCTCCACGTATGGGGCAGGGGTCCCCTGGCAGCCCACCGCCCCTCGCTGAGGCTTCCTGGCCTCGAGCCCCTCCGGGACTGTCAGTGAAGGGCTCTTCTTGGAAGGGCTGGGAGCCGTCCTGTCCCGGCAGGCTGGGTGACCCCAGGGAACAGGCAGGGCCAGGCCGGCGGGACGATGCTGAGGAAGCTGGTGAAAAATGTTTTCTTACGTGTCGCTGCCTCCCAGCCCCAGCTCGGCTGTGGAAATTACGTTAGAGTTGGAGCCTGCTGGCAAAACATAAAGCGGTCTCCACGCTCCAGCCACCACAGGGGTATTAATCAGGCTGAAAACACAAAAACAACAAGAAAAACACCAGCTATGGGGTGCACGGCATCAGATGCTCGCGCTGGGAGCTGGGCCAACCGCTCATATCTCAACTCTGTCATAAATATACCTCTAGGAAAATGCATGATCTCTGGAGTGCTTCACTCCCATGTCAGTTTCATGGCAAAACAGCCCAAGGCACCTGCTGCATCTCAGGGATTCTTCCCCGTCACCTGCAGGGATGCTGCAGTGAGTGCCCCGACCTTCCCACCTCCGCGCTGGGAGAGGCGGCGTGGGCACGAGGAGCTGCTCACACACCCGCAGAGCGCCGGCTCTGTGCGGAGAAAGTGTTGGGCTGGGGGCCGGGGGAAAGCCTGGGGAAAAAGCTCCGGGGGAAAGCTCCTGGTGTTTGTGCCCTGTGCTCACCGGCTGCGGGCAGGGGCTTGGCACAGCGCTGCGCCCGGCCGTGGGCGAGAGGCGCAAAGGTTGGAGGCTCAGCCCTGCCGGAGCCCGGGGAGCAGGCCTGATGAAGAAAACATGCCCTTCACTTTGCTGTTCCCTCCCCGTAAAGCTGTAAACCCCTTTCAAATGCTTCATCTCCCTAACTTTTGGATGCCATTAAACTCGTTATTAATTTACTCCAAATGTCTTCGCTCATATTCCAGCGCAGCTAACCCCATCAAAAGGATAAGAGCGCAGTGCTTAGACAGCACTTCTTCTCTTCAAAGCCTGTTACTGAGATTAATTGCTTCTCTCAAGTCCTCTGAGAAGGAGGTGCATTGGGATAATTGTTATTGGTGCGGGGTCCAAGGTGTGGAGCAGGGTCTGGGGTGGAAGCAGGGGACTGCATCGGGCTTGCTGCGGCGATGAGCACTTGGCAGGGGTGAGCTGCAGGGGTCCCACCTGGGGCCACAGCCAGGTCTGTCCCTAAAAGATGCTCCCGCAGCTCCCTAAGGGAAAGCCCCGGCCCGTGGCATGGTGTGAGGGCAGAGCCGGAGCCCTGGGTGCCGGTCCCCACCCCTGCCTCTGAGCCTCTTCCCTTTGAAGAGCGCTGGGCTTGCCGTCAGCCTCCCGCTGCTCTTCCCTCATCGCCGCCGCCTGCCAAGAGCCGCGTGTGCAGGCAGCAGACCCTCCTCTCTCCCGATTTATCCCATGAAGTCACCAATCCCGGTCCTTCCTGACATCACCAGTGATGTCAGGGGCCAGGAGTGGGGTCCTTCTTCCCCACATCCCTGGCGCGGTGCCGGGGGTGCTGGTCACCGTGCAGTGGGACGGGCGGTGCTGGCCGCCCCCCGCGCACCAGCAGCCCCAGCTCGTGCCCTGCGGTGCTGAGCCCGCGGCTCCCGGCGCAGGAGGAGCGACGGCCATGGGCTGCGGCAGTGCCCGCGCGTCGCGGCCAGATGTGCGCGGTGCTGCCGCTGACACGGTACATCTGGTCCGGGTTTTGGTTTCCATCGCGGAGTTTACCACATCCACCCCAGCCGGCTGGAAGCGAGGAGGCGCGCATCTGGAAGCAATCGCAGCTGTCACGCTTCAAGGAGATACTGCACCGCAGAGCACAGAACACGATACCGCGCCCGAGCAGCCTCTTCCAACCCGCGCTGCCTCCCTCAATCCCAAACAGATGAGGAGAGCGGCAGCATCCCCGCCGCCAGCCAGGTCCCGCTGGGTGCTGAGCCCCTCCCAGGAAGGGCAGCGCGCCCCGGTGCCGGCGCATGGCTGGGAGCAGGCACGGGGCTGAGCCCTCGCCTGCCTCGCGCCAAGGGGTGCACCCGGCGACACCCCGGGGAGAGGATGCATCCGTGCGGAGTGGGCAGGATGATGGAAAGGGCAGCGCCGGGGGTCCTGGCCCCCTCCCTGCCAGGCACCACCATCTGTGTGCCCCCTGAGCTCTGTGCCAGAGCACCCCGAGGCAGAGCCCTGCGTGCTGCAAAGGCAGCGACAGCGCGCTGCGCCCCTCTCTGTGGCAGCGAGCTGCTCTGCGGGCCGGGGACGCCTTCCCATTTTGTGAACTGCCCCCTGCTCTCTGCAGCTCACAAGGTCTCGGGAGCGCCGTCACCGCGCAGCCTTTCTGGCAGGGGAAGGAGCACTTGTTTCTTTATGATATGGAATGGTTTCAGCCTTAGTTATTTCTAAATCGTTCTGGTTTATGAGCAACCTGACAATCTGGCAAACGCAGCGGGCCGGAGTCTGTACCAGGCCCTAATAAAATCCTTGAGGAAGGGCTGCAGAGCTGGGCTGGGGGAGAGGGGGCCTGGTGGGCACCAGAACTGCAGCAGCAGCCACGGGCCTCTGCAGGGACGTGTCCCTTATGTGTCACTGAATTGTGCCGCCCCTGCTGGCAGCCACGAGCTCGTCCTCACCACCCCACGCTCACCTCGCCAATCTCCCAGAGCATCCCCCTGTGCTGGGCAGGGGCTCTTGCTGCACCTCGCGGGCAGCTGGGAGGCTGCCGGGAGAGCAGAGGAGGTGAGAGCAGAGCTGCTGCTTCTCTGCCCTGCGCTTTCGGCTGTTAAGATTTGTTGGAGGGGGAAAAAAGACTGAAATAGGAAGGAAAAAACCAGCAGATATATAAAATGCTATCGCTGGTGAGGTGCTCCCAGGGCCAGCTCTGAGCAGCGTGCCATCAAAAGCCCGCAGCAGCCACCACGAGCCATCATCTGGCAGCGGGAATGCTTGGAAGGGGAAGACAAATGGCATAGGACATAGAAATAACGAGTGCTTTGTGGAAACCGTGAAGAAATAACGAACGGATTAAAATAGAGGATCTATTTTTGGAAGGCCTGGCACAGGATCTGACCCAGAAAGCCACCTGCAAGCCCAGCCAGCTCTGCCTCCCATGCTCAGACCTGGCCAGCTCTGCTCTGAGGGCCAAGGTGTACCTGCCCTGCCACACACAAAGCACCGGGAAGGGCTGGGACCCGCTCGGTGCCACCCTGAGGGGCTCCTGGGCAGAGCGAGGGCACCTTGTCGAGGCTGGGGGGACACAGGAGCAACCTGTGCAACAGCATTTTGCTGCTTGCACGCTGGATACCAGATGCAGGACAGGTCAAGAAAAAATGACTTCAGACTTTTATGGCCAAAACATCGCCACCTGCATGTCAAGGTCTTGTTAGTGGAGCGTGATGCGATGCCACATGCTACAGCCAGGGTCACGCAGCCCCTGGAGCCCTGTGCAGGGCTGAGCTGAGCAGTGCCCCCTGCTTGCTGCTGCTTTGTCCCCCTCGACATTTCCCAGGCAATGGGAGCGAGGGAGGGCTGGGAGGCGATGGCACAAGCCCGGGTCACCCGCACCAGCCACCGTCCCCGTCCCTTGCCCGTGCAGCAGCCAGCCTTCCTCCGCTTCCCGGCTCCTGTTCTCCTCCTCCCGGTGCACCGAGGCTCTTCTCCTGAAACCCTTCTTTGTCATGGAAAGTTCTGCAGCTGGAAAATGCCTGGGGTTGGGGCCAGGCGCGGGGGCAGCCAGGTCTCCTTGGAGCAGCCCTCCGCGCCGTGTTTGTTTTGCTGGCCGGTGCCAGCGGCTCGGCGGCTGCGTGCCGTGGCTGAGCAGTCAGCGACAGCGCGGCCGCTGTGCCAGACCCGCCTCCCTGCACAGTCACTGGGTGGGTTTTCGGCTGGCTACATATGGAACGGGTTATGTTTTTATAATCATCTTTCTGCAACCCTTTCCTTTCTTTTTCTACGCTCCCAATATTATCCCGTATCGTTCCTCCACTCTCCCCTCCACGGTCTTTCAAGCCTGTGTCCACGGGAGAGCACCCAAAGCCTTTCAGAGGCTGCCCTGCACGGTCCCCTCCAGGACAGAGCCCACAGCCCATCCTTCTCCTCTTGCAGTCACCTCTCCTCCTGCGGACCCGTGCAAGTCACTGTCACGGTGCCCACGGCCAGCAGGAGCCACAAGCAGAAAGAAGGGGTGGGGGGGTGGGAGCAGCTCTGATTATGCTACCACGGGTCCCCAGTTTCTGGCACTCCTCGTCCTCACTGAGGGGGTTCCTGGCATGGGGCTGTGCCCTGAGCTGCTCTGATGGGGACCTGGAGCGCGACCAAAACCTCCCAGCTCGCTGCCGTCAGCCCGGACTCACTACAATTGCGCTGGACATCGCCATTTCCCTCCCTGCACTTGTGCTTTGCCAGTTACCTGGGGATTTCTCGGGCAGGGAGGCCCTCTCCCCCTTCGTGCACAGAACATGAACAGAGGTGGGCTCGTGCCTGTGGCCATGGCAGGGGGCAGAAGGCGGCGGGGAGCTGGCTCTCCTCTGAGCACCCCAACACCCCCTGCACCGTGCTGCCTTCCCGCACAGCCATCCTGCGACCTGCAGGCTGGGATCACTGGGTCGGAACAAAAACCACCAGTGTGCCGGGATCGCTGGCTCTGGGTTCACTGACCTGAGCCTGTGTTCATCTTTTCCAAAGAAAACAAGGAGACGAGATTCCACTTTTCCACGTCTCTGATGTATCTGAGCTCACCCGTGGCCCCACTGTTAAATCTTTGTGTTTAGAGACCAATCTACTGTGGTTTTGGTTTTGTTTCGTTTTGTTGTTTTTTTGTTTTTTTGTTTTTTTTTCTCTCTCTATTTTTTTAGAAAGAGACTGAGACTGTTGGTGCTACCTGCTGGAGCCAGCTGCGGGTCCTGTCCTTTGGAGAGCCTGGACTTGTTTGGATGCGTCCTCAGGACATTTTGCTGGCAAACACATTCCTTTGCCCTGTTCCCTGGAGCTCAGCACCACACCAGCCAAGTTAGGAGGGCTTTAGCTCCTGTGGAATGGCAAACTGGAGCCTGGGCTGAGAGCAGCTTCTTCGAGGCCCTGCAGCAGCACTGCCTGGGCAGCCCCATGGGCTCCTCCTGGCCGGACCTGGACCGAGGCCACGCTCAGATTGCCCTGGCCATAAAAGCAGACAGGGCTTGAGATGCAGGCAGGGCAGAGGCAGAGTGCGTGTTCTCACTGTAAATGAAATGAGATGATTAATTAAAGTGCACGTCTGCTGCCAAGAGGAAGAATGGGGCTCAGGTGGCTAATTAAACTCAGGCTGCAGATCCAGCCAGAGAATTTCTGCCGTATGGTCGTGCACACAACATCTGCTCCATTAAGATTTGAAGAGATAAAGGCAGGAGAGGTGCAAGAACTCAGGAATTCCAGGAGAGCTGCTGCAACAACCTGGCTGCTGCCGCGCTCTGCTCGGGGCGCTGCCGCTGCCTGGCGCCGTCGCGCCCGGGACGCACAAGCGGCAGCCTGAGGCTCTGCAGGGACACATCCCTGGGGATCCCCCCTCCCCGGTGGGAGCAGCAATGCCCCCGTAACCACTGCTTCATCCAGCAAGCCGTGCTAAGGCTCTGCTCCCGCCCGTGCAGCGGGGTAATATTGAGTTCCCTCCCTGAACATCTGTGCAGATGTTAACAGGCGTTGCGGGGCTTGGTTTTCAATACGAGAGGCGAAGGGTTAGAGTTGAGCTCTTGGGTAAGCGACAACAAGAAAGCCGACGTTTAGTTGGCATTCCTGCCCGGGATGAAAGCCCGCGGCTGCCAGCGGTCACGGGCTGTAAAGGCCACACAGGCGGCCCCGGGGCAGGTCATGCGGGAGGAGGCGTCGCAGCCGGAGCAGCATCCCCGGCCCCTCCGGCAGCTGTGGGGCAGGACCACGGGGCTCAGGTGAGCCTCCAAACGTCCGTGAGCAAAACAAACACGTGGGCAGGGCTGCTCCCAGCCTGGCTCTGCACTGGGGAGGGGGTAATGCACGTGAATTACAGCCTGTACAGGACCCCAGCACAGCCCCTCTGTCCTCCCCCAGGCTGTCCCTCCCGACGGAGATGCACGCTTCGGGGCACCGAGGGAAGAGGAGACCCCCGCAGCCACGGCGCTGCTCCCTCCCTCGTCTCAGCTGCGCCTGATCGCGGGGCTGGAGGCCGGTTGATGGTTCCCATTAGCGTGAGGTCCCCTCGCTCTGCTGCGGAGCTCTTCCCACGTTAAACGCTTCACTGGGAAAACGGAGCCACCGAAGGCAGCCAAGGCCCCCGTCCCTTTCAACTCCGGCGTTGTAGGGGAGCTTGGGGCCCCGAGGGAGCATCTCTGTTTTGGGCTCCTCGGAGGAATCAAAGCAAGCGGAGGAGCATCCTCCTGGAGCCGGCCCTTCGGGGGGCTGGCAGGCAGCCTGCGAGCCCCCGCGCAGCAGCCGCCCGCGCCGTGCCCCTGCGCAGGGCGAGCAGCCCCCCCGCCAGCCCCGCGTTGTTTTCAGTTTGTTAAGGAACAGCGAAGCATTTAGTCCTCATTACAGAGCTCTCGGCTGCCAAATCCTTTCCTTCAGCTCCACATCTGTTCCCGAGTTGCAAGAGCCACGAGCACACTGGGGCTGCAGGCTGCTGCTCGGCCCCTTTGCAGCCCGCAGCTGGCCGGGGAGCAGGGGGCGAGGGGAGCAGAAACCCCCAGGGATGGGGATGGAGACGAAGACGGGCAGGGACGAGCAGCCCAGCTCGGGCTAGGCCTGCTCGGGATGGCTTTGCACTGGGGTGCACGAGCCAGGGGATGAGGATCCCATGTCCCACCTTGGCAGCCACACAGGGCACGAGGTGACAAAGCAGCCACACCAGCCGAGCACACAGGGCCAGGGCCAGGGCCGTCCCTTCCTGCAGCCCCCAGCCCATGGGGACACCCACCCCAGCTCCGCAGTGCCCTGCCGCTGCAGCCCCTGCTGCTGCCCTGCCCAGGCCATGCTCCCCGGGAGCCTGACCCCCTGGGTTACACGTGAGCTTGTCGGAGGTCCCTAAGAAAGGCTTAGTGACTGGAGCCAATTGTAGTCAGGTGGTTGTTATTATCAGTAGTTTTCATCGTAATTCAGAGCTGCTGCCACTTGCCAAGCGCTTTCTGCAGCAGCCTGTTATTAATAGCACATTGAAATGCAGCTGAGCTTTGCTTTTCCTGTCAGACCAGTACTTCTGCTGTCAACCGCTCTCTGCAGCCCGACAAAACTTTGGGTTTCCGCTGCGGACAGTGGGTGCTCGGCGTCCCGGAGCCAGCGCCGTGTGCGGCACCATCTGGGTGCAAAGCCCTGCGGGGCTGCAGGGCGCCGGAGCTGGTGATGCCTCGTGGAGGTACCCAAGGAGCAAGATGGGGCCAACGTGATCCCATACCCCACCCGCCCCTGTGGCCAGGCTGGATGTTTCGGCAAGTCGAGTGATCCTGGAATTACAGAATAATCTACCATAAAAATTCATCGTGATCCCCACTAGCCAGTGGCTGATGCACACCATGCAGCAGGATGCCCGTCCCCAGCTATTTTTCTGCAGTTCCTCGGGCAGCCCCGTGGGAAGTCCCATCCCCTCCTGGCACTGCTGGGGTGGGGATGGGCCAGCAGGGGTGGCACGGGTGGCCTGGGGGGGCTCTGCGAAGACGAGGAGCCGTGGTCTGTGCTGGGGGATGCACTGAACAACAGCAGGAGTTAATGCTGGCTCAATCTCTGACACTGCTGTGCTTGAAATCAATTAAAAAATCTTATCAAATAAAAGCTTTTTGTGCAAATACAATGGGCCCCTCTACCCTCTCTTTCCTCCTTGCTCTGGACCATCTGACTCCCACAGGACCACGAAAATCTCCCCTGTGGTTACAGCTCCAGTGCCGCACTGCCGGGACCAGCCCTTGAGCCCTCTCCCTGGTGGCGCTGAGGCTCTCCGGGAGGATGAGGAGCAGTGGGCCGAGCCCCCGCTCTTCCTCCCACCCACATCCCATGGCCGGGCAGCCTCGTGTGCCGCGAGGGAGGGCAGAGCTGCCGGGCTGTGGAGCCAGGAGGGCCCTCGGCTTTCACCCAAGGGCTGACGTGGGCTCTCCGTGCCCGCGGTGCTGGGCGGGGGGGGACCAGCCCCATGTGCCCATGGTGAGGGTTTCACTCCCTGCTTCCTCCAGTTCCAGTGAAACCGTGATTTTCACACAGAAAGAAAAACTTGAGAAAGCAACCTTTTGGCATGTTTTTGAGGCAAAAAAAAAAAAACTTTGCTTAGAAAACAGCCAAAGCCTAACCCATATTTGCTTGGAAATTGGCTTTGTTCCGTTTGAAAAACAGCCCAATTTTTCTATGGAAAATCGGAAAAAAGACCCAAATTGGCTTCAGAAGAATGCAAGTATCGCAACACAACTTTCCACGAAAATGACACGGGTTTGGAGGCAGCAACAAAGCAAAAACCCTCGAAAGTGGAATTTCGCCCTGCACCTCGTGGGGCTGCTGCAGGGCAGTGGGGCAGGGCACGGGGCCGGGCGCCCGCACCATCCCGCAGCGAGCATCCCGCCTTGCTCCCACACATCGCCACGGCCGCTGCTGCCGGCCTGAGGAAAGGCAGGTGCCCCGGAAGGTGCGGCTGGTTTTTTTCCAGCTAGCTGGTTTAATACGAGAAATTAACTCACCCTACAAAATTTGCCCTGTTAATGCGATTTTGGCGTGGCATGTTGCCCGATAGGATTTCTATTAAAATGTGATTTCCTCCTGCTTATAATTTCATTATCTGAGGCATTTGTGTAGAACATCGACCACGCAGGTAATATATGGGAAGGGTTGCTAAATTAGAGAGCGTGTACATTTTTTAATGGAAGGTTGCAAATAGACATGAAATAATCAAGGCTGGATACAGCTGCCATCATTTACTGGTGTCTGACATGGTGAAATACTTCATCGAGGGGTTATTGCCATTTAACACATCTTTCACTTCTTCCATCTTTCCTGAATAAAGTGCCCGGCTGTCCCATCCGTCTCCACGCGGGGATCTGTCAGCACCATGCTCTGCACAGCCTGCCAGCAGCGCTGTAATTCTGATGTATGCTGCAATCACCGCAGCCGAGCAGGAAGCATATTTCTCTTTTATTTATCAGCAGCGAAGGTGTTCCCTGTAAACGCAAAGACAGGGCTGTGCCGGTGAGGAGGAAACAGTCATGTTCATCTCTTGCCCCATCCATCTCACCCTGGATTCTCTGGACCATAAATTCAGCTCGGCGCCCATCCGCGTGTCTGCAGGCAGCTGGCGTGGGACGCGTGGGAGGGGCGCTTTGCTGTACAGCCCCTTCCCCACGGCTGCAAACACCTCTGGGAAAAGCTTCTATTCTATTCTATTCTATTCTATTCTATTCTATTCTATTCTATTCTAGAAGTTGGGAGGGAGCAGGAAGGTGTTCTCGTGCTGTTGTGGTGCTTGGGCATGTGGCGATGCTCTCCCCGGTGCTGCCACTCAGCATTCGCCCAGCGTCTGACAAATAAACACCGCATTGTTCTAAGCCCCTCACTGCAGAGGCAAGAATCACTTAGGGGCTTTCATAAAGCTCATCTGCATAATAATGGGGGGGAATTCTTATCTGGAGTGATCTGAGTGTCAAAAACCGCAAGCCAGCCGTGAATTATGGGGAGGAAACACCGAGGAGAAAACGACCCTGGCTGCTGCCGAGCCGAGGGAGGAGGAGAGACGGCTGGGAGCCGCTCTCGTGCTTCGCCCTTTCCACCCAAGGTATCAGCAAGGCTGGCTGCATCCGTACACGTAGCAGAAACATCCAGAGGCCAGACGTGCTCCTGAAGCCATCTCAGGACCTTCCCAAGCACTGTGGCACAGAGAGGGGCACTGCAGAAGGGCGCCAGGGCCAGGCCAGGGGTGCTGGCTGCGCACCCAGGCTCCCCGCACCCGCAGCAGAGCCCTGCCGAGCTCCCTCGGGGCTCCACACCCGTGGGAATACGTGCCACCTACCAGATGGGCGACTGCTGAGGAAATTCTGATTTACGAGCAGCCAAACCTGCCAACGCTGCCACTCTCTGGAGAGGGAGATGTGTTTTTTGTGGAGCGCTGCAGGGCCGGGGGCTGCTTTGAGCCCCGAGCCTTCCTGAGCTCCCAGCCCCTCGGGGTGTGAGAGACTGGGAGGTGATAACTTATGCAAACACACATGTTATTACCCGGCCAGCTGAATTTAGCATGAATCAGGAACTCTGGCTTTGCAAGAAAAACAAAGACAGTGAAACGAGGCAGGGCAAATGGAACAAAAGCCCTTTCCTAATTAAGAGGAGAGCACAGACGGGGAGGCAGCCAGGCTCAAGGCTGTGCGGCCCCGCGGCCCTGCCTGCCCCTGGAGAAGTGCTGGGGAAACATGCCCCGAGCTCCCCTTGAACAGCAGCGCAGTCGGATGCAGCTTGGATTTTTCTCCTCCATAAAGCTCTCGTTTCAGTAAAGACCAAGAGGTGTCTTCGGGGTCTGTCTCTGGAACTCCAGCCCCCATAGTTTGTGTGAGCACAGCGGTGCTCAGGCTCCCACGGCTCCCCTTGCCTCCCCTCCCCTGCCCTGGCCTCCTCCTGCCTCCTCCCTCACCACCTCGCAGCCTCCCGGCTCGTTTCAGTGTCGACCGCCCGCACCTCTGATGGATGACGTGCTCAGCCTGAGCTTGCTGGGCCGTGGGGTTTGCTCCTGGTGCAGCGTCTGCTCCCCTGAGGGGCCGCATCCCGTGCCCCCGCCTGCCGCCCTCCCGGCCCCCCCAGCCCCGTGCCATGGCAGGAGCTTTGTGAGCCCGATGCTGAGGTTTGGGACCTCAGTCTCCTATGGGGAGGCAGGCACCCTCAGACCAGACCAGTGGGCTGGGGCTGATCCTGCCCGCACCTGGGCACAGCAGGGCTCGGATGCAGGCAGCAACCCCCGGGGCCGTGCCCGAACACGGCACCCGGCAGGGAGGGGAGCATCCCCCCGCACAGCTCCGACGTGCTCCCAGCCCGGACGCAGAGGGAGGAAGCTGCAGATCGGAATCACATCCATCAGCTGAAAAGAGCCCTTGAGAGGAGCCAAGAGTTCAGCTAGCACATCTTTAAATCATAATTTACCCTGTCTAGGAGGAGTTCAAAAGTTACTGGCTGCGAGGTCCGACCAGACCCCTCCGAGCACACCAGGGTATTGCAGCACGGGACACGACGTACCCGCGGTGCTTGTAAGTCATTCGCTGCTCGGAGCTCAAAACAAAACCACGTGTGTCCCACCCCCAGTCCTCAAAACTTCCCGTTCCTCGCGCAGTGCAAGGAGAACATGGACGGGCATGGAAGGAAAGGGGCCGCTGACACCAGCAGATTTGTGCCCATTGTCACAAGCAAAGCTGATGCTCCGGCTGTCCTGAGCGTTCCCATTCCCAGGAAGATGCTGGGGTGTAGCACAACAAAACACGATCTTATTTCTGCCAAGTGGCATTAGGATTTACAAGGCATTTCCAAGATGGAAAAAAAATGGGGAATTCTTGTGGATGCACATGAGTTTCAGCTCTATGCATGAGAAACATTTACTGACTTTGGCAGGAGCCGACCGGGTCCTCTGCACCCGCCATGCAGCAGTGCCAGGCACCGGCCGCAGCCGTGGGCAGGAAGGTTTTTTTTTACCCTGGAGGGTAAAAGAGGGTGGTGGGAGCGTGGGCTCTTGGGCTCCCTTCCCGGCTCGGGTCTAATTTGCTGAGCGACCCCAGGCTAGTGCCTTGTTTTGCTTTCTGTGCCCTCTGGAAACCACCCATAAAATCAGTTCGTGAGAGGCTTTTTTTCCCCTCAAGAGCCTTATGACACAAGGAAATGACTTGCATGAAAAAGTACCGTTGCACCGGAGGAGCGCGGAGCCCCTCGCAGCAGTGCCCGGAGAGCCCGGGGGGGCGGCTGGGGGTGGCACCTCCCGCAGCCCCTCGGAGCCACGGCTCAGCCTGCAGGGACCGCACCGGCCACGGGAGCTCTGCAGAGCAAGAAGGGAATTAAGCATGCAGTTATTGATTCATTCCAGTTATTTTAACAGATTACTGGAAAGAATAAAGAACGAAACCTGGCATTGCTCGGCTCAGCCTGCGGCGCGCTTCCTCCCAGCGCTCCGCCACTCCCCGCACGATTGCTCCCTGTGGATGCATTAAGTGAAGAAGTGCCCTGCTGCGGGCAGCATTGGCCTCCTGCACTGGCCAGACTGGAAGCCGGAGGAGGCATTTCTATTCTTAGCCGGCTGCCGCATCCTCTCGCAGCATCCAGTCAAGGTTTGCCTGATTTTTCCCTCCACCCCCAGCTGGTTCTGGACAGACATTTTCATGTGCAGGAACGTGAGGTGGGGTTTCTAGGCAGGGCAGATCTCCTGCAGCAACATCCCGAGCCTCTGGGCAGCAGGCACTTACGGCTTTCTATTCCAGGGACGGGCGCCTTCCAGAGAATTGTTCCTCCTTGCAACCTTCAGCAAACTGCGGGCTCCCCTGGCAATGTGCAGCGCTAAGTGCCGGCTGATCGCAGGGCCAAGTGCCTCAGTGCCCGGCCAACTTGGGGCCTTCGGTGGCTTTGGTACATCCTGAGCAGCTGCCCCACAGCTACCTAAGGATTGATGCCCAGCACTTGTCGCCTGCCTTTCACCACCCCCAGCACTTTGCAAAACACTCACACCACTGGAAACAGCAGAGACATTTGTTGGGCTGTGGATGCCCCATGAGAAAGGGACCTGGAGCAGCCCCGCAGGCACTTGTCCCCCCCCCAGACATCCCTGTGCAGCACAAGAGGCTCATTCCTGCGGGGAGCAGAGGAGCCCTGCAGCACCCTGCGGCACCCGCAGCTGCAGCCGGCGCCAGTCCCCGTGGGCAGACTGCACGCACCGCATGCACCGCATGCACCGTACACACCACACGCACCGCACGCACCGTACACACCGCACACACCATATGCTAGTGCTGCGCTCACACCCCGAGGGCAGAACACAAACACCTTTTGTTGCGTTTCCCTCCTATTAAATATTTATCAGCCTGATTTGCATGGCTCCTTTGCATAAGCTGCTGGAGCTGTCTCTGCAAAGTGTCTCTCTTTAAGACAATCTGAAGCACTCATATAAATAATTCTGCAGGCATTTTGACTTCCCAGGACAGAGCCTTTGTTTTATGCCATTGCCAGCAAATTCCTGGTCACATGGGTTCAGGTTTCCAGCACAAGATTAGTACACAACAGTTCCCATTGAGAGCAGCAATGAAGAATTTCCCCATTTCCTTCCAACCCGGAGCAACAGCAACCCAAATCGTGTTGGGAAATCTGGTCCTTATTTAGATGTCCAAACAGAACCATGCTGAAAATCCTGCTTGAAAGTGCCCTGGCACAGCGAGCCCCAGCAGCACTGCACCGAGAGCCGTGCAGCAGCATTTCTGCTGACATTTTTACGTGCTTTACTTACTGAAGCCGCTTAACCAGAAGGCTCCTTTCTTACTTCTCACAGCTCCATTGAGCGAGAGGAAATAGGGTTGTTATGCTTTTGATTTCAGACCCTAATTAGGCCTCAGGAAAGGAAATAGTGCTGCTAAGGTAATGCACGCACTGCTCACTAAAGGGTCCCAGCCATTGCTCAGAGCTTTGACAGATTTCAGCCGTGCAGAGTGTCCCTGCTCTGCTCTCCTGGGCTCTGCGGTCGGGAGCGAGGAGGGGACGCTGCCCCAGTGACAAAAGCCCTATTGAGGGCTTTCAGCAGGGATGCAGGAAAGGAACGTTTCCTTGCAACCTGGCATATGGGCAGAATGCACATTGGGAAAATGGTTTTTAAACAAGAAGCACCTCGGAGAGCAGAGCTCCCCGCCCGGGGGAAGGCGGCAGCGACGGTGGGCACGGGCAAACCCCACGCCTGGGATCCTCGCTGGTGCACGGAGCCAGCGATGCTCGGGTGGGGGAGGATGGTTTCAGATGGAAGGAGCTGGAGCAGAGCCAAGGGGCTTGGACTCAATCCCAGCTCTGCCACAGGCTGCTGCTGGCTCTGGGGACAAGAGTGGCGCTGCCTTGGTGGCACCTACAGGGAGGTGGCCGCAACACCTCGCCCTGAGAATGGGGCTGCAGCTGGGGGTGAAGCATCCCCAGCCCCAGGCAGGCAGATCAGCTCACACGCATCCCCGCCTGGGACATGCTGAAGGGCTGGATAAACCCTCCAGAAAATATTGTATTGCAGCGCTGAATAGCATCCCCCCAGAGGGCCATCTGTCCACTTGTTTTTTCCCTGAAAAACTGCCCCGTCATCATGGGAAAAGCCCTTTACCAGAAGGGAGCCTGACTTCCATACCCGCGTCTTCCCAAGCTCGTGAGGGTGCGATGCCCGGTCTTCTGCCATTGCCCCCTCCCTTGCCGCCATTCCCAGCCAGCAGCTAATCTAACATTCAAGCAAAGACCTAAACCATCAGAGGGAAAGCACAAAAGACCGTTATTTGGTGAGAAGCAGCCATTCCGTGACACATTCCCCAAACCAGCTGCTGCAGCTCTGGCTGGGGAGGGAAGGGGCAGCTTGCGGCTCTGGGTCTGGGAGCACTGGGTACACTGGGAATGCTGGGGCTGGTGCTGGAGCCTGGCAGGGCAGTGAGCCTTATGTTCCCACTGCCATGGGCAAGGTGCACACGCAGCCTACGTGACGGAGCCCTGAATGTTTGCCTGAAACAGCCTCCGGCCTGAACGAGGCCATTGATTGAACAATTCTGGAAAAAGAAAAAAAAATACCCAGCAACAATCCAATAAGATGTTTCTGCAAATACATCACTGCCCATTAGGCCAGCACGCGGCTCCTCGGCTGCTCGATAGGTTGGCTGCACGGCGCGGTGGCTCTGCACGCTAGCCCGGATCAATGCTCCCGCCGTTATAAACCCACTAATCACCCTGATTTATAGGCAACGTGTCTCGGAGGCACCTGGAGGCCTCCTGCATTTGTTCCAAGAAAAGAGCTTGAAACTCGGCTGCTTTTTAGTAATTCTGGTTGGGAGAAACTGGTGGTTTCAAGCTGCGTCCAGCTCCTTCCCTGCTGCCGGCAAGAAGCGCGAGGGGCAGAAGGCAGCCACGGCTGGGGGAGGGCTGGCCGGCTCCTGGGGGGCTCGGGGCAAGACACGCAGCTTTGGTGACCTACCAGATGAAAGAAGAAAACATACAGTGTCTTTCATGATGGTGTACACTTTCACAGGGAGAACGAATTTGTCTGCTCTCTGCCCTGCCCCAGGAGGCAAGCAGTCCTGGGGCAAAGCCCCCACGGCACCCACAAAGCCAAGGAAGCCACAGGTCCCCGTGCCCTGCGGGGGGACATGGGGGCATGGGGCAGAGGTGTTGGGGAGGTGGTGCAGAGCACTGCAAGGAGGGAGCTCGGCTGGGGAGAGCGCCTGGCAAAGGTCCCCACCACAGGTAGGGAGCAGGAGAGCAGCCCCGGCACCGCGGCTTCCCCGCGGGGTGCTGGCACAGCCTGATTAGCCCAGCACCTCCCTGCTCCGGGAGGGCTGCAGAGCAAAGTCTGCTCAAGCTAATCAAGGGAGGCTGAGTGCTGCCTTGATTACGGTGACTAAGTACCTGCGCGGGCAGCAAATGCCAGGTACTGGAGAGCTCTTCAATCAAATCGTGCAGAAGATGGCACAGCGAGAGCCAGGCGCACTCAGGGCGTGTACGGGGACCAGCGAGGATGATGAGGGGAGGACGGGGGGGCTGCGTCATCTCCATCCTTCCTGGGGGCTGCAGGAGACCTGCCCGGCTTGGGCACACCAGCCCTGGGGCTCCTTCTGGCCTTCGAATCTATGGGCTTTATGTGTTTTCAAAGAATTTCCTGTATTTAAAGAGAGAGATGCTCTTAAGTGCTTCTCTGGACGAGGGCCAGAGCTGAGCGCCTGCAGGACAGAGGCGGGATGGGGACTGCGTGGCTGCCGGCCTGGGCCTGGAAGGTGGAAATTCCCCACGCCCGGCACCTCTCACCTCTCCTGCACGGCTGCAGCGTGCCCAGCCCCCTGGGCCATTTGCCAGCTGCAGGACGGCACCAGAGGGGCTGTGGGGACGCCCCCGGCCCTGCACTCTCCCATCCTGCGTGTGTCTGAAACGATGGGCAGCAGTTCCTGGGGCCGGCATCGTCCGTCGAGAACAGGCAGCACAAACCTGAGAGTTTAACAGTTCATATTAACCTTTGCACTGTTAGCACCTGTTAAAAGGAGGCAATTAAACACCTTCACGTCGGTTTATGGACAGGCTTTGCAAACACACGCCTGCACGCCCAGAGCAGCGCCGTCCCCGCTGCAGGGAGCTGCACACCGCGGGCACTCTGAGCCCCATCAAGGACAACACTAGCTGCTCTGCAGCTTTTGAGGTGCACTCAGGTGGATTTTTTTTTCCCTCCGAGCCCCTTTTTTAATGATATTTCCTTCAGGCTTTCCAAGACAGGCTCTTGGCTCCCCAGAGCTGCCTCCCCAGCCCAGCGCTGCAGCCCCGAGCCCACAGCGCACCTCCAGGGAAACAGGAACCCTGGCGTCCCGGTGCTGGAAAGGGAGGAGAGGTGTGAGAGGCTGCTTACTTGTGTCTTGTAAATAATGCATTAGTTTGCACTTACAGGAGTCTGAAAACACAGCGAACCGTTTTGTGTTTCTGCCAGGCTGCTGAGCCGGCTGCTGCTCCCTCAGCGACTGCTCCTGGAGGCAGAGGCACAGCATCTCCCCCTCCCTTGGGCTCCTTCCTTCCCAGTAACTCTGCTTTTTACTCTTAATTTCCTCTTTCCTATTTAATGAGCTGGTAAATATCAGAGATGATGCCTTTCTCAGTGCGCCCTGTGCATTAGTGAGAGATTATCCCATTGGGAGCAGCCTAGCTCTGTGCACCACAGCTGCAGGCTCCTGCAAGAGTCCCCCCAGGCAGCTCTGCCCTCTCCCCGGGGAGCAAAACTTCCCTGGGGAGCCCCGAGCGTGCCCTGTCCCAGTCCTGGCCCTTCCCCAGGCCGGACACGGCCCTTGCTGCGCACCCAGCGAGTCCCTGCTGTGCAAAACAAGCGAGGCTTCATCTGGGGAACACAGAAGTTCCCAGAACTGTGGGACACACTCTGAGAAAAACACGGTGGTTTTGGTTTTCTGCTAGTGAGAAAGCCAGCAGAGAAGAGCAAACAGGTTCTGCTTTTGGAAACCACGACCTTCTAGCCCAGGGACCAGGACACGTCAGCTCATCAGCGCCCATCTGCCAGAGACTCTGCATGTACCGGAGGTGTCAGAGTGACAGAGAGCGTAATTGCTAAATAATTCATCAGAAAAGGCCAGACAAAAGCAAGTGAAAGAGCAGCCCAGCAGAGTAAATATGCAGGCAGACCCCAGAGATGCAGCACGGCTTCTACCCTGCAGCAAGCTCTCTGTTGGCAAGAGCGGCTTGGAAAACTCCGGGTGGCTTCGCTCCCAAGAACAAGCCTGTTGATTTTCCCTTCTTCTCTCCAGCAACCGCTGGGACACCGCTTCCCCTTCTGCCCCTCCTGCTCGTCCCTATTTCTGACCACAGTGTGGGAGGGCTCCCCCAGCCAGGGCCGCTGGGTGCCCGCACAGCCCCTCGGCTGCACCCTGGGGTCCTCACCGGGGGCGATGGGGGAGCCCCGGCCCCCACCCGCAGGTGCCAGCCTGGGCACTGGCTCCCCTCCATGGCTGGGTGAATCTGCATCCAGAAATTGCCCGGGGGCACGGCCGGCAGGTTCCTGGCACCCCTCGCGCAGGTTAAATCTGTCTCAGACCACAAATGAGACGTGTCTGTTGAGCTCGTCTGAAATTACAGTGCAGAGCGGCCCTCGTAATTAGGAGCTTCGCTCTGAAAGCACAGCCCTGCAATGAGTGCCCTGCACACGCTTCTTCCTCCCTGGCATAAATCAGAGCAGGAGGGCCCTATCCTGCCCACGAAACGGCGTGCAGGAGGGCTGCAGCCCACGGGAGCTGCCCCGTCCCAGCCGGCAGCCGCCTGGTGCAGGACTGCAGCACAGATGTGTGTGCGTGGGGCACGGGACTGCTGTGTCCCTGCGCCTCATCCTCCCCCCGGTGCAGTGGGATTTCCAGCTCCGAGACAGGAACACGGGGCCCTACACTTCCAGCTCCTCGCAGCAGGTCTGGCCACAGCACGAGCTTCCTGCGAGGGAACTGCGGTGCGATGGGGATCGCCCGCCCCGTGCCACGCAGCAGCAGCAGCAGCAGCAGCACATCCCGGCCCTTGCAGCCGCCCTGTCCCCTGGCAGAGACCCCGCGGCCGTGCCAGGAATGCACTTGGCCGGCAGCTTCCCGGTCCCGTAACTGCCCGGCTCTGGAGCCAAGTGGCCGCTTCCCAGTGCCCGGGCAGCAGCAACGTCTGCGGAGGCGGCCTTGGAACCGCAGGAGCCTTTGTCCTACAGAGGGAAATGGCAAAACACCCGCATCTGTCAGAAAAAAAAGCCCTGCAGGAGAACGGGGGCTGCTGCCCGTGTGCTAGCGGAGCAGGGCAGGGCTGAGGGGTGGCAGGTTCCTCCCGCAGAGAAATACCCGGGACACTGAGGCTTAGCAGCTGGCAGCCCGGTAAAATGAAATGCCACCCTCTGTAAAATCTCCTTGCCCATCCATCACCGATTCCTCCATCTGCAGCATTGGAGCTGGGCCTTGGCTCCTCCGGCCCCCTCGGCAGCAGCAGTGGTTTGTGCACAGCCTTCAATAAATCTCACTAACGGAGGGCCTGCAAAATCCATTTCCAGACTGCAGGGCAGGAGGGGAGAGCCCCGGCACAAGTGGCAATTGTCCCTGTCCTGCCAGGAGCAAGGACATGGGCACCGCGGGCATGTGTGCATGGGGACCCCTCCGCAGGCTGTGCCAGTGAACCAGCAGCGAGGGACCCGGAGAGGTTCTCACACGGAGCTGGCCTTTTCATCAAAACAAAGCAGAACAGAAAATCTGGAGGTTTTTTTTCACTGAAACCTCACATTCTCTCTTGCAGATAAAATTTCACTTTCTGTTTTTTTTCTTTAAAACCAAAATAACCTAAAGCATCTCAGAAATGCGCTCCGTAGCCCAGCCCCACATGCCTACAAGCATCCCCGTCCCAGCAGTACAGCTCCCGGGGCTGCTCCTCCCCACCGCATCCCGCGGCGCAGATGCGAGGGCACAGCCGGGCGCCGCGCGCAGGATGCGACTGCGGTCTGCTGCCGGCCGGCCCCAGGACCCCGGCCTCGCCCCTGGGCAGTTGCTTCCTGCCGACCCGATGTTTCCATGGTCTTGCAATTGAGAGCAAAATTGCTCTTCCCTTCCTGCCCGCGCTGGTTTTGGTACCGCTTCCAGAGCAGGCGGCTTGTGCCAGCACGGGGACGTGCACCAGTGCCGGGGCTGCAGCTCCCTGCAGGAGCAGTGTCCTGGCCGTGCAGGGTGAGGGACGAGCAGGGGACGCTGCCCAGGACACAGAGGATGCATCCAGGGTCCTTGCCACCCCCTCAGTAGCGGTGCTATTCCTGGCCTAATTGCTGCTCCCCAGCCAGCAAAGCACGCACGCTGCGGCTCGGTAATAGCTTTAGTGCTCGCGCATGTCGCTGGTAATTACATTAAGGCTCGGCAGGATCTTCCATCAAGCCCTGCAAGCTCCGACACTTGCGCAGCGTGTGCGTGTCCTGGCAGGAGGGGCAGGCAGGTCCCACCTCGGGCTCCTGCTGCCCCCAGACTGCTGCCCAGTGCCTGCCCCCCACCACCCTGAGCCTCGCCGCAAGCCCTTGGGTGAGGCCACAGCAGGCGCCTCCAGCTGCGTCGCACCAGATGTACACTTGGGCCGCTGTCCCTGTGGGTCTTTTGTCACCTAAAAATGCCACCTGTGTTTTCCTGCACACTGGGGTAGTTTGTAATCGGTGCATATAAATACATACGTATGTATATATACACGCACAGCTGACCAGGAGAGCTATTTAAAGCCCAGGCAAGGAGGAGGACCAACGTCGAGCCCAGTGTTTAGGAAACGGGTGCAAGCCGGGGACACGCATCCACCCCAGCGCCTGTGCTGTGGGGTCACGGACTGGCAAAAATAGGACCGTAAGTAGGGGTTGGAGGAAGTTTAAACAAACACCAGGGGCGGCACCTGCCCCGCCGAGGGGCAGCAGCGTGCGGTGCGGCCCCCGCTCAGCCCCGCGGCACCCCAGGAGCGCGGCGCCCCGGGACAGCCGCGGTGCGCGGGGCGCGGGTGCCGATGGCACAGCCGGCGCTGCCCTGGCCGCCCAGCACCTGCTCTGCCCTCGCACCTGGGCACAAAGGCAGCCACTGTGCCGGGAACCCGACACCGGCCAGCTGAGCCCGGCCGCCGGGGATTTGCGCAACAGAAACCCCAGGCCCCTGCCAAAGCCAACAGAGGCTGCTGCCGGCCGGGGAAGGCGCGGAGCGGAGTTCAGAGCGGTTGCTCCGGCCCAAACACAAACCACCTCCTGCCAGCTCGGATGCAGTGGCTTTGGGGGTTTTTGCTTCCTCCCCACGATCGTTTGAGTCAGCCCTTTCTGCGGCACGGTGGGAACAAAAGCCTCTGCGAGAGGCAGAGCACTGGAGCTTCCCTTTGGGCCAAGCACTGCCACCAGCCCTGGGCACGGGGCAGCCCCGGGGCCAGCAGCAGGGCTGGGGTGACGCTGCACCCCCAAACCTGCCATGGCCCCATGCCCCTCGGAGCCACCTCAGGGCTGCATCCACATGGGGACACCGCTGATGGGCAGCTCTGTCTGGGAGCTGAGGGCGAAGGTGCTGCATTTTGGGGCAGGGAGATGCTGCTGCCGTGGGGACAGACATCCCCGGGTGCGGGACACCCCTCTGCCGTGCATTCCCAGACAGCCCCATCCCGACCGTGCTGCGGGGATGCGTGCTCAGGAGACCAGCAAGGTCTCATCTGCCCCTCTCGGTGCCAGGGACGGCGTGCCCAGGGTGGGAGAGCTGCTGGCCCCCAGCCAGCACAACATCTGGGCAAATTAGGAGCGGCGCTAATGAGCAGCCACCTCCAGGAGCCAAGGGTGGGAAGTCTGCTGCATGGGGCCAGGCGGGAAAGGCTCTCCTCGCCGTGGGGTCTGGTTTGGTTCTCCTTCCCCAGGACCCATGGGGAGGCTGGGGGGTCATGAAGCCTTCAGGGGCAGCAGGTACCCCACACAACAGTACCTTGCAGGAGGACAAGACCTGGGGCTGTCCGTGCTGCGATCACTCTGGGCATCCTCCTCCTCAGACCCCGAGCAGTGCTTCTGGCACAGCCGCCCCGTGGGGGTACCTGCTGCTGGCTCTGTCCCTGCACAGCCACCGCCCCTGCTCGGGGCCAGCTGGCAGGTGACGATGCGGGGGCTTTGTCTCTGGCCTATGATGTTGCCCATGATTTATAGGTCATTTTACAGCAGCTGTAAAGAGGCTGTAAATTATAGGAGGGGCATAAATTAGCCATGGACCCCTTTACTGGCCATAAAGATCTAAGGCCCACCACAGCTGCCTTTGGAGCTGGCACTCGGGAGCATTCCCAAGGACAGCCAGGGGTGTCTTCAGCCAGGCCACGGGGGCCGCGCGCGGTTGTTTGGCAGCCCCACATAAATGGGCCCTTTTATTGCAGCGGGGCCGAGGAGCCGGCGGTGACAGGTGGGGAGGGGCCGGGGGCACCCAAAGGGGCCGGGCACGGGGGGCCAGGGGCTCCCTTCCAAGTCCGCACCTCTCCAAACCCATTTCATTGAGGGGTCACTTTGTGCCCCCAGGGGCCCCCGGCACAGCCCCGGGAGGGTTGGGGTCCTGCAATGAGCTCCTCACCCTGCTGCAGCGGGGATGCGTTGGGGTGCTTGGTCTGGGCGGCTCGGGTGGGCGATGCTGTTGGGCTCCTGTTCCTGGCGGGTGGCAGCGGGACCCCCCCCCCCCACACCACCTCTGTGCCGTGGGACGCCGGAGATGTTGAGGTCCCCAGCTATAAATACTGCGGACGAGGGCAGAGGCAGCTGGCACGAGCCCAGGCACATGCCAGTGCGCTGCCGGTGACACAGCCCTGGTTGTTGAAGCTCAGGAAGGAGCTCGCCCAGGGCTGCAGGCTGGGCACAGGCAGGGGTGCACAGAGCCCCCCGTGCACGCTGAGCTCCCACAGAATCAACCCCACGTCCTCCTCCTAACGAGCCCCGGCTCAGCACCACGCTCAGCTCTGGCAGCTCTCGGCAGGCGCTGCTGCGGTCGCTGCCTCCGGTGCTGGGTGCCCTCTCCGTGCAGAGCCTCTTGTGTGTGCGAAATTCCCCCGAATTCCTTCACTGTCTGGCCTGCCCCAGCGTCAGTTGGTGCCCTGTTGTTCTCGTGTGTGACCCTGGAGCACAAACAGCTTTGCAGCTCCTCGCCATCCCGTTAATTACATTATGTCTAACGAGAAGGATCAGGCGGAAGGGATTAAACTTTGATTCTGCTTCCGCGGTCCCAGCGCACAGGAGAGAAAAGCAGCTTTATCCGTTCAAAACAGGAGTCATTTTTCACACCCGCTCCAATCCCAGCGTTAATCTTCTTAGTTTGAGAGCCCGCAGGCAGCTCCCCGTGGCAGGCAGGGCAGGGTCCTGGGCTCTTCCCTTCCTTGCCCAGCTTGGCAGCTTGCTGGGTGGTGATGGAAGTGATGGAGCTGAACTTTGCAGCCCCTGCCCCAGCACTTGGCTGCTGCCAAAGCCCTGACCCTTTTGGTGGCTTCTCCCCTCCCTGAGCTGCCTTCTGCCTGTCCCAGCCGGGCAGAGCAGCACATTTGGGATTTCAGAGAGTTGCCAGAGGCTCAGCATTTCCTCCTGCCTGGGGCTGCAGCTGCTGACCGCATGGCCACAAGCAGCAGTGATCTGCTTGGGATGCAGCACGTACCCCGGCGTTTCAGGCAGGAGCTTCAAACATTCGGGGTCCACACGTGCACAGCACCCACCCCCCCAGAGCCCACCCAAAACCCCGTGGAGGGCACTTTGTTGCATGAACACAAAGGCAACTGTCTGGGCTAGGACTTGCCTAGCTCAAGGGTAGGAACAGTTTTGCCCAGCAAACCCTGTCAGCTGGAGCAAGCACGTTGGCACCCTTGCTCCTGGGTGAAAGATTTGCGTGATTATTCTGCATCAATTTGCCTTCGTTACAGTGCAGGGCACATCCAGCAGTCACCGCTCCCGACGAGCCGGTGCCGCAGCCCGGCAGAGCTCCGGAGACGAGGCCGGAGCGGGTCAGCGGCTGGCGGCTGCGGCTGCTGCCCTGCGGCGGTGGGGTCAGCTCCCCGCCACTCAGGCTGCTGGCAGGGGGGTGCTTTGCATTTTGAAAGGCTGGGGCACGACCCGCCTCTCTGCATGCAGCGCCCCGAGCAGTGCCATCTCCCCGCCGCGCCTGCCCTCCTCTCACCTCCATCGCCGATGCGCCGGCTGCTGGCTCCCGGGGCTGCCCAGCTCCCCGGGGAATTGGGCAGGTGTTTCCTGCAAGGCCATCGCCCTCCTCAGCGCTGGCCCATGTCACTAAGACTGCTCGATGGCAGGCTTTCACAGCCCTGTCAGGGGCAGGGGAATGAGCACCAAGTGCCACGGCAGAGCCAAGGACTGGAGAGACGTTCTGCTCTGGGTAAGGGCTGCTCAGCTGGAACGAGGGCCTTGCAAGCCACAGGATAGCACCAGAGCTGAGATTTCTAAGCCCTGTGCCAGACGAGGAGAGCTGTGGCAGGATGCTGGTGGAGCAGGGACATGCCAACACGGTGCTGGGTGCAGCCTGGCCGCAGCCCCACAGCCATACCGGGGCGAAGGGCCCCGCTCCGTGCGCCTGGCACGCCCCAGCAGCCAGCCGGCACGCTGCCTCTGCAGGCGTCTGACCCCCGGGTCTCCCAGGAATAACAGGGATGACCTCTGCCCCCCGCACAGCACAGAGGGACCCTTGTGCTCCCCACCGTGCCCAGATCCAGCGGCCACAGCTCGGCAGCATCGCGTGCTGCAGCTATCACAGCTAACGAGAGGGCTGGGGGCTGCCCCGTGATGCTATCAGCAGGGGCTGTCGGGTGGCAGCCTCTGCCAAGCCCCCCCGGTAGCTGCAGCACTGCGGGGGCCACGCGCAGCCACTGCCCCCAGGCCGGGAGCGCAGCTGCCGTCCAGCGCTCACTGCTCGAGTGCTAGACAGCAGCAGTAAATCTGGGCTTGTTGCTGGAGACCCCAAGGAGAGCATCTGCAGCTTGTTTTCAGCATGAACTCCTGTAAAAAGGGCACCGTCCCTATAAATCCATCATGGGGAAACTTCCTGGAAGCTTCTGTTCCTCTAACTCTTCGTGCACAGACACCCTGCCACCGTCAGGACACGCTGGAGGGGCCTCACACCTCACACCTTCGCAGCCCGCAGCCCTGCTCACGGCACCTCCTCGGTGCCCAGCAGCGGGGGCTGGAGCTGCCGGCCCTTGGGCACCAAGTCCCAGCAGCTCCCCGAGAGCCAGCCAGAAACCTCTGCTGGGGCCATCCTCCACACCATGCTGCGTTCTTCCGTCCCTAAGCACCAAGCAGACAGAGCAGGCTTTAAAGCCTTCTTGGAAATCATTGTCCATCAGCAAGGAGAAGGGTAAATACGTTCAAGTCAAATATCGGAGGACAAGCATACCGCAGGATGTTTCCTAGCCCTGCAGATTAATCCCTAAGGAATTAATCAATAAGAATCTAATTTAAGAAGCTTTTATGCACCTGGGCCGCTGTCGCTCTCTCTCTGTACCACTTGCCCAGCCCTGCACTGCAGGTGCTCTCACACGCAGCCGAGGACGAGGCACTGGGGAGCTCTGGTGGCCGCTTATCTCTTATCTCTGGCTGGGGGTGTGGTGCTGGGCCAAGCTCTTCCCACCCGTGCTGTGAGCCCCATTCCCTGCCTGTCCCTGGGGACAGCCGGGGGCACAGCAGCGGGGCAGCCCCAGGGCTGGGGCCGTGTCCCAGGGCGCAGGCGCTGCACCCTCGCAGGCGCTGCCCCTACGGAGGGGTTAACCCCCCCCTCTGCCGGGTTTGCATTCCTGTGTCAATGGGAAACGTGATCCCGAAGCACCGGCCCCATTATGCCCCCAGGAAACCCAGCTGATGACAAGCCGAGGCCGCAGCCACCGGGACTGCTCCGGCCCTGGTGGGATGCGCTGGCGGCTGCGGCTCGTCCCTGGCTCCCAGTGCGGCCAGGTCCTGGTATGGGGCTGGGGGGAGCCCTGTGCTGTGGCCGTGCCCGGTGGCTCTCATCCCTCTGAGGAGGTCTCTGAGGGGCTGGAGAAGGTGACGGGCGGACGGGATGTTGGAGGGGATGTGTCTGGGCAGGGCGAGCAAGGCAGGAAGGGCTCTGAAAGTGGGTGGTGGAAGAAATGAGCTGGACAAAACGAAATGTAGTAACGCCGCGCTCCTTCCATCTTACTGCTTTTCAAAGGGCAGGGATGAAGTGTTCTTCCTTGATGGAGACACCCTCAGGAGTGGGCCTTTGGCTCAAGTTACGTTCCCCAGATGCTTGGGGAGACTTCCAGAGCCCTGCAGGAGCATCCCCAGCCCTGGGGCTGAGGGCTGGTGCAGGGCAGTCCAGCGAGGGTTGGCCATGGCTGGGGGGAACGTGTGAGCTCTGGTGGTGTCTGGGGAGGCTGCCTGGGCAGTGTGTGTGTGTGTCAGTGTGATGGGAACACTGCCTCTGCTCTGGGAGAGCCCCTCTTAGAGGGAGGGCTGGGGCAGTTTGAGTGTCTGCAGGAGCAGGGAGAGGGCCAGAGGAGCCCGGTGATCCCACGAGGGAAGGTGAGGGGAGCCGCTCGCAATCTGGAGGGGGTTAGGGAGTTTAGGGTCTGCCTGTGGTTTGCTTTGCCTTCCTCCTCCTCCCCTCTTCCAGTGTGTGGGAGGCAGCTTCGTTCCGGCCTCAGCAGCAGCAGCAGCCTTGTGTGGGTTTGGCAAAATAAGCGGGCAAAGCTCTCTGCCCTGGTCTATAAATACAGCGGCTTCTTCAGGGCTGTCTAGACAGGAAGCCTGCCTGTGAACGGGGAGAAAACTCCCCATGTTAAAGGGGACCAGCAGCCCGTGCTGGGAGCCCAGGGAAATCCTCCCCAGATACCCAGATGTGTGCGGGGAGCTCCTCTGAATGGGGCATGGGCCCTGTGAGCGGGGTGACCGCTGGGCTGGGTGTGTGGACGGAGACTCCTTGGGCTCCAAAAACCCTCCCTTCCCTTTCCTGGGAGTGGGCAAAGCCGAGCACCAAGGACCTCGCGCCCCGCTCCTCACCTGGATCGGGGAGGCAGCGCGGCCACGCAGCGCCCGTCCATCAGCGCTGAGCGACACTGCTCGGCCCCGAGGGTCGCCCTCCTCCCCTCCAGGCTGGGAAGCTGTTCAGCGTTTGCTTTGCTTTCATTTTATACCCTTGCAGGGGAAAGACATCTCCCTGGTTGTTTTGTTGCTGGCTGTGGCTTTTTTTCGCTATAAATATCCGAGCGTTGCTTGAAAGAAAGAAGAAGGGAAAAAAACACCACTCTAGGTAGTGGGAGAAAAATCATAGCCCATGGGTAATGACACATAATTGCAGCCTTTCTCCTGATGAAAGAAGCTGCCATTGGACTCCTAAATGACAGCGTGCAGAAAACGCTATTATCAGATTATCTGAGTGGCGGAATCTTTGCAGCAACAAGGAGGCAAAGCGCTCCCTCCGCTCCTCCGGCCGGGGAGGAGGCGAGGCCATCGCCCTCCCGGCCCCAAAGGCCGCTGGTACACACGGGAGCTGGCCTGGGGAGGAGAAGCCCGCACCCCCTGCACCTCCGTACCCAAATCCTCCTGGCTGCCCCAGCAGCCTGCATGGTGCTGCCAGCTGGGGGGGCCGCCCCTGCGCCCCCCGTTCCCAGCAGGGACGGGGTGCAGCAGCCCCAGGGGCTGGGCACTGCAGATGGGGCTGAGCGGATGTGATAAGGGGATCAGATCGTGCCCTCGTGGGCCGGAGGAGATCTGCGCGAGTGATTTGTCTTTTGCTCTTTGCCTGTGTCATGGTAAAAGCTGTAAATTACGGGCATTTGTTATCTGGAGCTTCCTCCTCTGCTAGGCTAAGGCAACAGCCAGCGGCAGCTGCTGTTATTGCTCTGATAGGCTTTTGTACCTCCATTTACCCCTGGAAATCTCTGCGGGCCTAGATCCTGCAGCCACAGGAGCCCCTCCGGGGGGGAGCCAGGAGGATGGGCAGTGCCCAGCAGAAAGCATCTTGCGCCAGCCCTTGGGACAGGGCCTGCTGCGCTCCTGGCATCTTGTGCGGAGTCCTCCGGGGGTTGATCCGCTCCGTCCCAGGGCCCTGAGCCTGCCTGGGCTCTCCAGAGGGGCCTGAGGAGCGCGGGATGTGTGGAGCACCAGCGCAGCTAATGAAAAGCGCTGGATGTCCCCTGGGACGGCTAATTAAACGTCGCAGCCCTGCGAGAGCCTGGCTGGAGCAGCGTGACATCCATAACAGCTCAGCTGCGGCGTGAGGGGGCAACGTCGAGCAAACATCATTAATTTCCCTCTGCAAATCAACTGGGGGCCAGAAGTCAAGCCCACCTCGTACCGAAGGTACACGGCAGTGAATAATCCTCCTCACGGCCGTGCGCTGCTCACCTCCCGACAAATGAAACCTCCCCGGGGCTGGAGGTGAGAGGAGCTCGCGGAGCCCTCGCCGTGCTTTAGCTGCTGCAGAAAGCACCGCAGGGCCCAATCCGGGGCAGGTGTCTGGGCCCTGCACGGGGCAGGAGCAGAGCCCCCGGCACGGCGCGGGGTGGGACCGGAGCCTGTGGGGCCGTCGGGCTGCGGGAGTGCCGAATGCTGGCCTGGCTGCTAACACTGCCCCGCAACTGGCTGCCCCAATTGTTGTCTGCAGACAATAAAATATCATGTGATGGCTTAATGAGCCCCTTGGTACTTGGCGACGGCAGGGCTGTGGACCTCAGGAAAGAAAAAAAAAAAAGCTGGGCTCATGTCCTTTGAAGGCAAGGCAGGATGGCTTCGGTGCTTTGCTCTCCCTGGCAGTGCTTGCTCGCTGCAGCTCCTGCTCGGCCTCCCGAATGCCATGTCTGTGACCCAGTGTGATCCCGAGGGATCCCTGAGCACCCCTGGTCCTGGAGCTGGTCTCTCCTCTGGCTGGTGAGGTGATGCCCGGGCTGACTGGCAGCCAGGGGCATCCGAAGGATCCGTTTCCCTTCCTCGCCATCAGAAAAGCAGCCGAGCAGCACCAGATGGAGGGTGTTACGGTGCTGTTAAGATGCAACCAAGGAAGGAAAAAGCTGGTTTGGGTCAATGAAAATAGCAGAAAAACCTCAGAGTGAGGAGCGTGCTTGGGCCAGCGAGCTGAGCTGCAATCCTGTGGCCCCGCAGCCAGCTCTTCACCCCAGGACAGCCGCGTCCCAGCACCGGTGTGGGCCAGACTGGGGCCGCAGGCAGCCGAGGCCCAGCTGAGTGCCTGTGGCTGCAGCCAGAGCCGCCAATAAGGCTTTATTGAGCCGGAGCGGAGAGGCGAGAGAGGGGGCTTCCTGTAAAGGCTGTACTTAGCTTCTAAATCACGCCCGGGAGCTAATGTTTGCTTCCCGTCGCTGCTGGTTTTCCTGCGTCACATTTTCCTGGGAAAGCTGGTGTTCTGCAAGCTGCCGGGCGAGCCCTCCGTGGCGTACCTGCTGGAGGCCGAGGCCGGGAGCTCGAGAGGGGCTCGGTTGCTCTCCGAGATGGCTCCAGCAGACCTGCAGCAGGCTCCTCCGCACCACAGGCTGCAGCTCGGAGAGCCCCGGCCTTGGGACAGCGTGCCTGAGCCGCTCGGCGTGATTCAGATGTTCCCCCGGTGGGGAGCCGCTTGCCAAGGTCAGCCAGCACACCTGGAAGCCTCCGCAGCGCGGGGGAAGCGGAGAAATGACGACAGGGACGGGCATCGGCGCTGGCTGCCTTCACGGCGTGGTTCGGGTCTCCTGCCCGAGCCACGGGACCGGGCTGCATCCCCCGGTGTGCCCACTGCCCAGGGTGCAGGCGTCCTGCAGCGGGGCCGGTGCCTGTCCAGCCTCGAGCACCCACGCAGCGGAGCAGCACACGTGTGTGCAGCCAGCCCCCGGCAGCCTGCCCGGCCCCTCCTGCGGGCTGGGACCCACGAGCCAGGCAGCTGCCTGCAAGAGCCTGCACCCTGATGGGCTCCGGCCTTTTCAGGGAGAGATGAAGCTGACAAAGTCTTTGTCCCGTCAGATCTTTCAGGGAAAGCTCTTTGTTCTTCAGCACTTGCTCCTGCCCCCCCCTCCAAAGCTAAACTAGATGCATCTGCTTTTGTTTTCTAAATGCAGAATTAGGGACTGAAAAGGCTCCCTTTGTAGTGGGGAGGAGGGGAGAGCTGCAGATCTTTAACTGGGAAACCTAAGGTCAGGGGGGAACCGCTCTATTGTGCCGCAGCTCTCCTCCTCCCAGCTCAGCCCTTCTGGTGTCCCCCCCCCGCTCACTCTGGTTCCCACTATAACCAGTCTGGAGACACAGGGAAACAACTGGGCAGGCTGCACTGGGTGCTCCCCAGCTGGGGCTGTGTTGGTGCCCACACTGTGCCCGGTGTTCCTGTGTCCGATGGCAGCGATGGTGCGGGTTCACCCGTGGATGATGTCGGTGCCACATGGGAGTGTGGGGGGGAGTGGGGGGGCACCCCACAGCCTCGAGGGGGTGGGCAGCCTGGCGGTGCTGTGTGTGCTGATGGGTACGTGTGGAGCCTGCAGTGTGCCCCTGCGTGGGGATGCGGATAGGTGGGACTCCCCGGCACGGTGCAGGTTCCCAACACCTTTAATTCAGGACCTGCTGGTCCCACAGCAGGAGCACAGGAGAACATGTTTCGGAGGAGCAGCAGTGTGAGCAGGAGAGGGGCCTGAGTGTGTCCCAGCACGGTGAGCCTCTGCTGAGCTGAACCTGCGCTGCTCCCTCCAGCTGCTGCCTGCGGGCTGCCGCGGGACCTGCCCCACACGGGTAAGCTGCTCAGCTGTTGTGGGAGCCAAGACCTACTTCCAGTTTATCTTAATCCTGTTCGTGATTAAGGGCAGTTAGACTGAAACGAGCCCAGGTTCATGTGAAATTAGCATCTGCATTGCCTTGAAGTTGCATCACAAACGCGCATGTGGAGGAGCCCAGCACATCGCGCCCAAGGCAGGGAGGATGCCCACGGGTGGGCAGGGGCTGGCGCTTCCCTGCTGCGGCTGAGTCCTCATTCCCTGGCCCTCCACCTGTCCCCAGCAGGCAGCGAGCCCCAGCTCAGCCCCCAGGGCCCTGTTTCTCCTTTGGGTCCCAGCCTGGGCTCTCGGCAGCCCAAGGCCACCCTTGGGGAGTGCTTGTCTCCCTCCCCGTCCAGCAGGACCTGTTCATACTCCAGTCGTGCCACCAGATGGTGACAACTTGTGGCCACTCCCTTGCTGAGCCCCGTTGCGATGCTGGGGCCGGGGATGCAGGCAGACCCCTGAGCCTCCCTGGAGCAGGGATGGTTTTCCCCATCCAAGCCTCCCGGTGATGGAACGAGCAGAAAACCATAACCAAGGAACGGGAGCAGCAGAGGCACGGTCCCTTTGCCTTTCCATCGCGAGGAGGTGTTACAGCGCAGCCCTGTAGGATCCATTCGGGGCCAACACTGACAAGTCTGGGACAAAGTCCGGGGTGGCTCTGCTGTCCCCACGCTCCCTGCTCTCGGCTAAACTCCCCCATGCCTGGTTTGCCGGGGGAGCGTGCCGGCAGGCATGTCACCTTCCCCTCCCTCTCCCCGTCCGCACCTCCTGGAAGTCACCCTGGAAGGGAACCACGCAGCGGGGCTCGGCGCAGCGCTCTGCACGGCTGCTGCCGGAGGTGGACGCCCGGCGTTCGGTTCAAACGCAGCGGCGCCGCTCGGCACGGCCGGCCCGGCCGCTGCCCCGCCGCAACCGCATCGCTGCCGGCGCGGGGCTTCCCCCGGCGGCCGGGAGGAGGCTGCCCCGGGGGCTGCCCGGGGGGGAGCGCGGCCCGGGGGGCGCCGAGGGGGCGGCCCGGCGGCGACTACAAGCCCCATCAGGCCGCTGAGGAGGAGGAGGAGGGCTGCGAGGAAGGCGGGGGAGGAGCCGGGGGCAGGCGGCGGGGTGCCGCGGGAGCGGCTCAGTCCGGCGGCGGCGGGCGCGCGGCGGGGACGCGGCGGCAGCGGCAGCGCAGCGCCAGTGGCGGCCGTCGGGGCGGCCGCGGCTCCCGGGAGCGCCTCCCGCCGCCACCTCGGGGCCGGCCCCGCCATGGGGCGGCCGCTGTGAGCGCGGCGGCGGCGGGGCTGCGCCTCTCGCCCCGGCCGGGGCTCCCCTCCATTGTTCCCGGGAGCGGCGGGCACCGCGCCGCCGCCGCCGCCCCGAGGGGCTCCGGTGAGTAGCGGGGGCGCGCACCGGCACCGGCACCGGCACCGCGGCGGGGGCGGGAGGGGGAGCGGGGCGGCGGGAGCTCGTTTTTTCCCCGGGGGGGGGCCCGATCGGGACCGCGGCCCCTCCGCCGCGATCCTCGCCCGCCGCCGGGCGGCTCGACGGGGACCCCGGCTCGGGGCACCGGGGGGCTGCGGCGTGCGGGCACCGCGGGCCCGGCCTGGCGGCGGCCGGGGCTCGGCGAGCGCTGGCCGAGCTCTTGCTTGCGGGTGCGGTGCCCGTGCGCGGGGGGGGCTCCGCTTCGCCGCCGCTCGGCGCCCGCTGCTGGGGCCGGAGCTGGGCGCCGGGACCCCCCCGCGCCCCGCAGGCTCCGTGCCGGGCTCGGCGGCGCTGCCCGGGCCCCGTGCGCCAAAAGTTCGCGAGCGGGAGCCCGGCGGCCCCCGGGAGGGGGTGGGAGAGGTGGGAGAGGAGCTGGGTTTTGTTTCGGCTGGGGCGCGAGGTGTCGGGGCGTTTCGGTAGAAGCTGCGCACCGAGGTGCTCCAAAGTCCGCGCTTTGGCTTTGTGTCGCCTCCGGTGTTGGGGAGCCGCTCGAGGGGAGCTGGGGGGCTCGGAGGTGGGGGGCTCGCCTCGCCCTCCACCCAAACTCTCTGCCCGGGGATCGCTCCCGGTGGTGCGTGGCGGAGGCTCGGGGAGCACGGCGTGGCGGTGCCGTTACCTGCTGGGTGTCCGCAGCCTGCCGAGCGCAGCTGGCGCTGGATGGGGCTGGCGCTGCCTGGCGAGGGCAGCCGGCTGGCCCACGGGCGTGCGGAGCGGGGTCGGGGGCTGCGTGCCCGTTCGTAACGCGTTCAGGTTCCACCGAGAAGCGCTGAAGCCGCCTCGCGATTTCCCCCCTGCGCCGGGTCGTTGGGTAACTGTGCGCTGCCTCGCGTGCTGCAGCTGGCCGCCGCGGCTGCCTTGCGGTGAATGTTTAAACCTTCACAGCGCGGCTCGCCCATTAATAAAACTGCTTGCGTTAATAAAACAGACGGATTCGGAGGTTGCTGGTTTGTCGGGGTCCCAGACGGAGTGGAATTGGGATTTGTGTCCAGCCGTGAGCAGGCAGAGGCAGCGGTTTGCTCTCACCGGAGGTCTCGGGGTGCCACCCAGCTCCCTGCGGGCAGCAGCGACCCTGCGCAGCCCGGGGGTGCTGCAGGAGCAGGGGCGCGGACCCCATGCACCTCTCTGGCTAGCAGCCATTTTCCCCGCACGGGAGCACTTCCTCCCCTAATCTCTGTGGTGGCTGGCGTGCACTGTTGCCTTCTTGTGTTGCTTAGAGGAGATTAAAACAAATGAGCACAGTCCTTGCCCCGGCAGGCTGAGGGCAGGAGCAGCACCGGGCACGGGGCTTCGCTGTGTGCGAGGCACCTGGCTGCTGCAGCTGTGCTGGGCAGGAGCCCAGGTCACTTTCAGGGGCAAACTGGAGCTCCCTGTTTATTTATCTGCCTGAAAATGTAAACTGAACTGGGAGCTGCTTTGCCTCCAGCCCCAGCGGATTTCACCCTGGTGCTGTGCTCTCCAGGCCCAGGCTGGATCGCAGATGCTCGTCCCACAATTTGGCTTTCTCCCCGTTGGGGACCTCCTGCTTCTGGGGATGAAGGCAAATGCGAACAGTAGGGGATACGTTTGCCGGAGAAGTGCGTGTCCTTCCGCTCCCAGCGGCTTTCCTGGGAGGAGCTGAGTGCAGGGAAGCCCCATCCAAGCTCCAGCCGCCTCTCGGGCTGGATAACCGGCCTCTGCCTCTTCCAGAGGCTGCGGCTGCGTCCTGGTGTCCTCATCCTGGAGCACTCCTCGGCAGAGCAGTCAGCGGGACCAGCCTGGGGAGGTTTTTGGGTACCGATGGATGCTCTGCAGATCTGAAAACTGAGCCCTGAGGTATGGGGCCCTGGATTTGGGGATGCTTCTAAACCTGAACTGGTTTTACAGAGACCTGGGGGTGAGGCTGGGCCTTTCCCTGTCCTTCCTGCCCCATGTGCCAGACCCCTGCTCACACCACACACAGTGTGCGGTGAACTTGGCGCTAGAGACACTCCTGGTAGCTTGCAGCAGGCTGTAACGCGTATGGCTGGGAAGGGTTAACGCTGTATGTGTGCTGCACAGTTGGATATTTATTTTTCCAAGCATGCGTCTGCTTTAAGCATTACAGTTTTTCCCTGTAGTTACATTTGCAGTTGTGTTTGCTTTTTATTTCAGCAAATACTTGGTTCCCGACCTGAGGCCAGGGCAAGGAGTGCTGGGCGAGGGGAAGGTTCTCCGCGTCCCCCGAGAGATTTGCCTTTGCCGTGCCCTTCTGTCCCAAGGGAGCTCGGAGGGGCTGCTTGTGTTGGGGCTCGGAGAAAAATATCAGTCTCTCTTCTTCACGGCCGGGCACATGCAGCCTGCTCCTGGGGGGCGAGCTCGGGGAGGGTTGGGTGCCCCCAGCCCCTGCTCCCAGCCCAGGGTGCCCCAGCCGAGCGGCCACGCTCCTGCTTCTGGCACCTTGGATGCGTTCCCAGGGATGAGCCACGCGCCGGGAAGGGGCTTCCCCGCCACACTCAGCTCAGAAACGCTCATCGGAGCCGCTGACGGGGAGGGGAAGGGCCCTGCTTGTGCTGCGTGTGTGCCGACAGCTCAGCCCTGACTCACGGCGTGGGAGAGCAGAGGGCAAAAGTCCGGCCCCCGGTCGCGCCGAGGACAGCACAAGCGGCAGGTTGCACGGGGCTGCTCCTCGGGGGCACGCGGGTGTGCAAAGGGTGGGCTGGGACGCGGGGTAGGCGGGCACGGGGGTGTTCCTGCCGGCGCTCCTAAATAGCTCCGTGGGTGTAATGGCCAGCTATAATTGCAGCCTCGGCAGGCAGGTCTCTAAGGGGCACTTAGCGCTGGTTCCTCTCGCTGTTTCCATTTTTAGTTGTTTGAATCCACCCCAAGCAGCAAATTGCAGCGTGCTGGGGCCGTGCGGGAGCAGGGAAGATGCTCTGTGAGGTTTGTGCCTGGAAGGAGCCAGAGACCCTCCCTCCCTGGGCTGCAGCCCTTCAGAGCAAGCGATTTCCTGTTGGGATTTATATAAAAGCTGAGCAGAGCAGAGCCATGCCTTTGTCTGCGCAGGTAGGAGCCCTCTCCTGCTACCCCAGCTCCTTGCAGAGGGCCCCCGGCTGCCCCTTCCACCAGCAGCAGCTCCTCGCTGCACACCAGTGTCCCCAGGCTGCAGCTGAGGGGAAGCAGGGGGAGCCCCCGCTTCGTCCCCACGTGCAGGACAGGTCCCTGTCCTGCACCTCTGCTTTCCAGCTGGGCCGTAGCTGCCGCCTGCCTGTGCTGGGAGCTGAGCACCGAGCAGAGCCCTCCCTCGCTCCCCGCGTCCTGGCACGCGGCTCCCTCCCCTTTCCCCCCGTGACTCTCCCTGCCGTGGGGCAGCTCGTCGCCGCTGAGAGACCTGTGAGCAGTGGAAAGAGGCTGCTGTCGAGCCCCTGAATCAGCCGGCCGGGCCCGCTCTGAGGTGGATCTGGGGAAGGAAGGGCTTTGCTGCGTGCCGAGCCAGCACTGACTCACTTGTCAGGAACTGCCGCTCGCCGAGGTGCAGCGCGCCCCCCGCCCGCCCCTCGGCACGGAGCCGCCCGGGGGCCCACGCAGACGCTCCGCATTAGGGCATGTTCCGGGGAGCATGTGCTGTCGATAAACAAAACCACTTAGAGACAGAAAATAATTTCCAGAAATACCGACGACTTTTTTTTTCCACCTCCCCCTTCCAAACCCTGATAAATTGCTAACATTCAATCACTGCTCTGAAATGCGCTGCCTGGCGCCTGGGAGCACTGGGGCTCGGAGATAATGCCGGTGTTTGCTGGGTGCTGCTTTTCGCTGCCCGGCCTCGTGTCAATATTTGGGGTCCCAAACGCTCCAGCGCTGGTGAGGAAGGGGCAGCTGGAGCCCCCAAACCTGCTGGAGCTCTGTGCGAGCCCCCCAGGCAGCACCCAGTGTTAAACGTGGGTCCTTCAGGGACGGCAGGGGCAGCTGCCCTGCCTGCCCCCTGGGAGAGGCGATGCTTTGGGAAAGGGGAGCGGTGGCCCAGATGCGGGGCCCCCCGGTGCTGTCCCCATGCGCCTGCTCCCGGGGCACCCGCCGCCACCACTCCGGCCAGCGCAGCCGGGCTGGGGTTAAGCAATTAACGGGGCAGGGAGCTCGTGCGCAAGCCCTGCGGTAAAGCCCGGGGGAACAATTAATGGCTGCTGGTGTCAGGACCTCAGTCGGAGGCTTTGCGATGTCGCAGATGTTGTGGAGGATGGAGCGCGGTGCTTCGCGCGCGGCTCCCTGGGGAAGCAAGCGGCTGGCTGGGGACAGCTGAGGGCATCCGGGCTCTGGCTCCAGCCGCCCGTCCCGAGCAGGGTTTGCTCGTGCTTCTTCCCACGTGGCTGAGGGAGGCTCGGCCCCACCAGCGGGAAGGACGGAGGGCAGGAGGGACACAGGTGGAGGCCACATCCCTTCGGCTCCGGCACAGCAGCCACCCGGAAAGGTTCCTCAGCGGAGGGAGCTCTGTGTGCCCTACAGATCCTGTGGGAGATGGAGGGGCTGGGGGTTGCGGCAGGATCTGCTGTGCCGAGGGTGCGTGGTGACACAGATAACACCGTATTTTGGTCTGGGCATGGGGGACTTGCCCAGCAGGAGGTCTGCAGCGAGACCCCTGCCATTTGGGCGCACCAGTGCGCAATCTGCCTCGCCTCCCTGCAGCCCTAACATCCCGAAACGGCTTCGGGAGCACCCGGCTTGGATTAACCACACCAGCACCTGCTGCGTACCCGGGGCTGTGTCCTGGGCTCGGCATGGTCTGGGAGCTGCCTGGGATGTTTGTAGCAGAAGATGCAGTGAAAACAAGGAAGAGAGGCAGGCGGGCATTTGCAAACGTCATGCCTGCAGGCATGTGTGTGCAGGAGGGAAGTGGCCTGGCTTCCAGAGCCCAACGGGAACACCTTTCTGGTCCCACAGGACTTTTGGATCTTGAGACTTCTCCATTTTGCATATGGGC
Source organism: Cygnus atratus (assembly GCF_013377495.2). NCBI lineage: Eukaryota > Metazoa > Chordata > Aves > Anseriformes > Anatidae > Cygnus > Cygnus atratus. Next base: position 603,529 of record NC_066388.1, read on the forward strand.
AGAGTTAAAGAAAACTAAAAGGCTTCTGCCAAGTCCTGAAGATCTGGCTAGAATAAAGGGAGATTTTTTTGTTGTTGTTGCAAAAATTTTACAGCATTTCGATCTGTATTAGACTTGCTTTTTTGGAGCCAACTATGTGAAGGAGAAGGAAGGGAGTCGATCAGAAACCTCCCCTCTTTTAAACAGCATTTGACAATTTCTCCCACCATTCTGGGAAATTCTGCTTTACTCGGTTCTGCTTTGCCAGCAATTTTGCTCTCAGCACATCAGCATGTTCGTTTTTTTGGTTGTTTTTTTCAGAAAAACCTAACCCTGCCGATCTGAGCGCTGGGTTGCTGGAGGCTGTGGGAGGTCCATGTGGGTCAGGGTGGCTCTGAAGGTCTCTCCCGCTGGGCTGGGGACACGAAGTGTGTCACTTGCCGTGGCGAGCACGTCCCAGCGCGGTGTCCATGGGGCACCACCATGCCTGCGCCGCGGGGCTGTTGGTGGGGGCTCCCCTCTGCTGCCAAAGGGGCATGAAGGGGAAGGGGCTGCAGGGCGTGGGGCTTCTGTGCACCCTGTTCTGACTCTGCTTTCCTCCGCCGCAGCTTGCATTGGCCGACAGCCCGGCGGAGACCCCCCCACTGCCCCCGCCGGCTGACCCACCGGGGCCCCCATGGAGTGGGAGCTGTGGAGCCCAGTCGCCGAGCAGTAGCTGCAGCAGTGGGATGTTTACCTGGAGGTGCCTCATCCTTTGGGCTGTGCTGGTCACAGCCGCACTGTCTGCTGCCAGGCCGGCCCCCACCCTGCCCGACCAAGGTAAGGCGAGCACAGCCGCCGCGCCGGCTCGTTCTTTGTGTTCCTCTTGGGGTGATAAGATACCGCTATCTCTCCCGCCTTGCAAAAGAGGCAGAGGCTGGGCTGAGGTCCAGCGCGGGGCTGTTGCCTGCGGAGCCACAGCGTGTGCGAGGGCACAACCGCTGCCACGTGCGGCTGCCGGGTGCCCTGGGGCCACGGGCTGGTGCCAGGAGGGACGTGGCGAGCGTCGTCTGCAAAGAGCAAGTTGCATGGGCATGAAAAGCGTGTGCACGCTTCCAGCGTCGCCTGTGGGTGTTGTAAACCAGGAGTGAAATGGTGGCGAAACCAAACAACGGTTTGGAGGAGGATACAGCCCCTAAAGACCTGGCAGAGGCTGGGAGTTCGGGCTGCCTTCTCCAAAAGCACCGGGGTTGTGGCCAAGGGCCGCAGGAACTCGCTTCTATGGCCCCATGAAGCTCCGGACCCTGGTGGCACCTTGAGACGTGGTGGATGGGGCTCCGTGGGTCACCAGGCCCCAGAGAGGGCCGGCCCCGCGCAGGGAGGACGCTATAGCATTTCAAAGCACGGCCTTCCCTTGGTGAGGCAGAGAATAAACAGACCAGCCACCGCCGCCCGGGACTTCTGACTGGCTGCCTTTTGGTTTTAATTACCCGAGAATGTCTGGGCTGTGGGGTACTACTTTTCTTTTTAAGGCTCGCTCCTTCTTCCCTCCTCCTCCCACCAAAACCCCAAAATGTGGATGGACGTGGGGCTGCCCAGGGAACCGTGGCGCTCCCCATGCCTGGGGGCCCTTGGTGGCTCAGGACTTGAGACAGGAGCTTGTACCCCATGGCAGCAGGCACATCAGAGAGCAAACCCTGCTTCAGCTGGGGTCCCTGAGCTGACTGCACTGGGGGCACGCAGCGTCCAGGGTCAGGGGGCAGCAGGACCCCGTGACGGATGCGGCCGCTGCGATATCTGGAGCTGTGCGCGTCCCCTGGGAGCTACAGGTTGCTGCCACCCCGGAGCGGTGACTGGGCAGAGCATCGCTCACAAGCAACCTTCCCTGAGATTTTTCCACTGGCACGTTCACTGCCTGTTTCTGTAAATAACGCGGTTGACAGCAGTAAACATGTTTTTCTCGGGAGGTTGCTTCTCCTGGAAGAGGTTTCCTGGCAGCGCCTGGGGGAACGATGGCCCTGGGAGAGCGGCGATGGCGCACCCGGGCTCAGTGCTGTGTGGGTGCACAGCAGCTCCCTGGGCTCGTGGAGGTGCTGTGCTCTGCTCACCCTGCTGCCACCCGGGGAAAGCTGCCCAGGTGCTCGGGCTGAAGGCTGGTGTGAGCCGAGCTGGGTTTGGGGAGCCCTGGGGAGCCCTGGAGGGAGCAGCGTCAGGCCGCTGGTGCTGGTGGTGGAGGAGAGGAGGGAGCTGGGCCCTCGCCAGCCCCATGGCAGGGCTAACAATAACTCTGGAAGAGCTCCCCGACACGGCTCCCACCAGGGCGGCCCAATTAGTGCCACAGCAGGAGCCCGGCTGGGGCAGAGTCCGGCCCTTTGGCTCCGGAGCCGGCTGCTGGGAACGAAATGTTCCCGGTGTGACGCGCGCCTCCGCACCGGGCTGGGAGGGAAAAGGCCGGGCCCGGGCCAGGACCCACGGCAGCACCCGGAGCTTCACCTGCGAGGGCAGGCTCCGGATCCGGCCCTGAGGGGTTTGGGGTCCCGTGGGGGCTGTGTGTGGGGCAGCTGCATCCCACCCCGGGGCTGGTACACCGTCCTTCCCCACATCGCCCGCATGAGCATCGCCTGGCGGGCGGCTGCGGCCACGCTCCCGTCCCCTCCGTGGCGGAGGCAGCAGCTTTTCCGGACTTTGTTCTAGATGTTTATGGGGTTTCAGTTTACTCCTGGTTTTGAGGCGGCTAAGCTCCCTTCCCGGGGAGCAAGTAATCCCCCACGCTCGCTCGCGCAGGGCGAGCGGCCCCTGCCTTAGCTGCAAAGGAGGATTTCAAACCGCCGGCCCGCCTCCTCCTCGTGGCCTGGGGAGGGGGCTTGGAAACCCTGCCTTTGTCAGGGACTTGCTCCTGTGATTGAAAAATCTGCAGCAAATAAAATATTAATGGGCACTTACTGCATTTTATAGTTACCTAAATTTGGAGGTGGAAAAAAAAAAAAAAAGAAAGTTAAGGGAAAAAGCCAAGAAATTTCCATGAGCAACCTCCATCTCCCTCCCTCACAAAGCCAGTCTTTGTCTTCAGGTTAAACAGAAACCTGCAGAAAATTGCAGGGGGGATTTTTTTTCCCCTCTCTCCTTGTCTGCTATTGTCCTCTCCGCTGTCGGGGCTTTTCCACTGCTCCGGGTCTGCCTCATCCCTGCACGCAGGGGATGCCAGCGGCATGAAGCGCCCGAGCAAGTTTCCGTGGGGAGCCGGGTGCTGCTGGGCCCCATTTGGGGAGCGGCACGTTTTGGGGTGCTCCGATTCCTGGAGGCTGCCCCGCTGCAGCAGATGCCTTTGGGGGGACGAGTCCCCCCCTGGGGAAGGGCGATCGGGGGCAAGGTGTGGTGAAGGGGAGCCCCATGGGCAGGGGCAGAGCCGGGGGCTGCAGCTCTCCAGCGGCTCCGAGCCCCTTCCCCGGTCCCCTGGGGATGCGGTGCTGGGCTCTGCCCCATTTTCCGGCGCAGACGCTGGCCCAGCTGGCCGCAGGCTTATCCCCCAGCCTGCGGGGGCCCTGCTCCCAGGTCACAGGGCTTTGTTGTGGCCGCCTTGTCCCGGGGGGCTTGCTCTGGACCCAAAGGGACAGAGCTGTGAAGGCTCGGAAACCTCCTGCACTTCTGCTGATGGTGGCAGCCCAGGATCGATTGTGGAGCTCGGGGGGGTGGCCAGCAGCCCCCACCTGCACCAGTGAGCACACTGGCTGGGGGAGTCCGTCTGCCCTGGCCCCCCATTGCTGCAGCCACTTTGTCCCCGGGGCACCGCCGTGTCCGCTGGGGCATCACGCTGCTCCCTTCCCCTCCCAGCCTGTCGAGCAGGCATTGTTCCCCGCCTCCCGCCTTTCCACTCGGATGCTGTCACTCCAGCCCTTAATTGAGGAGGGAAAAAAAAAAAAAAAAAAGAAATATGAGTCTTTGGGAAAGGCAGCGGCAGCAGCGCTCGGCCGGAGCGCAGGCTGCGGAGCTGCCCTGTGCCTTGCCCTGTGTGCGTGGGGCTGGCCGCTGCCCCCGTGGGATCGCGCCGTGCCCAGGGTGCACGAGGTGCTGCAGCGTCCCCTCCTGAAGCTCCGGGCGAGAGGAGCGGGGTCCCCACGGCGTCGGCTCCCTCTGGGCAGCGAGCAGGGGCCCCAGCAAACCCCTTGCTTACTGCAAAAAGCCACGGGCACGTGTGTGGGTCCCCGGGGATGTGCGGGACCCTCGGCTGCCCCGAGCTGCCACCCCGCAGGCTCCTTGGCTCCTGGGGTGTCCCGGGGGACAGGTGAGCATTCACCCCGGTGGCCTCGCAAGCTGCTGGTGTGCCTGGTACTGAAATACTGCTTCATGTCACGCTGCTGCACCTCACACTGCTGCACCTCACGCTGCTGCATCTCACGCTGCTGCATCTCACGCTGCTGCACCTCACACTGCTGCATCTCACGCTGCTGTATCTCACGCTGCTGCATCTCACGCTGCTGCACCTCACACTGCTGCATCTCACGCTGCTGCATCTCACGCTGCTGCACCTCATGCTGCTGCACCTCACACTGCTGCATCTCACGCTGCTGTATCTCACGCTGCTGCACCTCATGCTGCTGCACCTCACACTGCTGCACCTCACACTGCTGCATCTCACGCTGCTGCATCTCACGCTGCTGCACCTCATGCTGCTGCATCTCACGCTGCTGCACCTCACGCTGCTGTATCTCACGCTGCTGCACCTCACACTGCTGCACCTCATGCTGCTGCATCTCACTGCTGGCTCGGCCGAGCAGTGTGCCCGGGGCTGCGCTGCGATTTGCCTCTGCTGCTGGAGAGCCGGGTGGGAGAGGGCATGGGGCAAGGGCCGAGGGAAGAAACGGGTCGTGTTTCTACGTGTGCCCTGCGGCATCTCCCTGCTCACTGCACAGCGGTGGCGGGACCCCCTGGGCAGGGGTGACGGGTCCCCCAGCCCAGGGGATGCCACGGGGGCCGCTTGGCCACCTCCGTGCGCGCCCAGGGGCAGCTGCGGGGGCGAGCGGGGAGAGGCACTTTTTAAATAAGAAAGAAGCCAATCCCCACGTCCCGGTAAGCGCTTCCTGTTGGGATTAGCAGAGCTGTGGGGCATGTGTGTGCTTTTTCTTCAGGAAATACCTTCAGTGAGCCCTGGTGGGGTTTCCAGGGCAACCGGCAGCCGGACCCGCTGCTCGCGGCCATTCAGCCCGGATTGTTCCTGCGCCGCTTTGTTGGCCGCTTTATTGCGCTCGCTCTGGCAAACACAGCGGTTCGCGCTGTTTTGTCAGGGCTGAATGCAGAACTTCTGCATTCTGACGGCCCGGCTCTGGCGCGGGGCCATTTGCATGCAAAATCCTTCGGGGGGGGAAGGAGGGCGGGCGAGCGGCCGGGCTGCGCTGGGAGCAGGGGGAAAGGTTAATCTGCGCCACCCCGGCGGCCCCGGCCTGCTGCCCCGGCCGTCCCCGTCCCCGGCAGGGGCCATGCCTGGGGGAGCGGTGACAGTTCTAGGAACCCGCTGACACTCTCCATCTGGCTCGCGCTCGCCGCGCTGAACTCTGTGCTCGGTTCCATTTCAAAGCTGGAATAAGGCAATAAAACGGCTGCAGGCGGCTCTGCCGTTACATCGCGCATCCACTTCTCGGGCTCGTTTCAAGGTGAAGGCGCGCTCCCCCGGGGCCGGGATCGCCCCTCCTTGCGTGGGACGTGGGGGCCCCCCACGGGCTGTGGGCACTCCCTTCCCCTGTGGGACGGGACGGGATGGGGCTCCACCAGCCCCCTCTGCACCGGGAAGCTCAGGATTCCTCCCCAGGCTGAAGAATTCAGGTTGAAAAGGGCATGGCGGATAGTTCAAATGTGCCAGATTTAACGTGCGTTGTGCTGGCTTCTCCAGGCCTGTGCAGTGATGCTGGAGCTGGCGGCTTTGCCTTAAAACCCACAGCAAAAAAAAAAAAAAAAAAAAAAAAACAACCAGAATCTCTCAGCTGAAGGTCCCAGCCTCAGCCCTGCGGAGAATGCCCACTCCTGGAGTTGTTCTGGGGGTTCCCTGGTGTCCCTGGGGACCCAAATTCCTCCTCTTTCCTGCAGTGCTGCCTGCAAGAGGGCCACGGCCACATGGGGCTGGGCGCTTTGGGAAGGCTCAGGCTGGGAGAGGGGCAAAGCAGTGCTGGGATGGCAGGTACACGGGCACCCAGGGGCCTGGGGCCGCAGGGAGCAGCAGGGAACCTTTGCAGGGAGGCTGCATTTGTTCTCCTACGCCTTATTTATGTTTTCGGTGGGTGTTTCTCCTCCCCGTGCAGAGCAGCTGGCAGACAAGGGGGATGGAAGGAGCCGGAGCCCCCCCTGCTGCAGCCGGGGGCAGGCACGGAGCCCCCAGCAGGAGCAGCACCCCCCATGCACCCCGTGAGGGCTGGGCGAGCAGCGCCGTGCTCTGCTTCCTCCGCTTGGCTTCCTTGCCAAGCAGTAACGGGACGGGCCAGGCCCGAGCAGAGCCAACCGTTTGTCCGGCCGATTAAGCTTTCGCTAGCGGGGCTTGCTTCGGGCTTGCTAGCACCCTGCTCGGAGCAGCCGGCTGCTCTCCGGAGGAGCTGCACCTGCTGGCTTGGTTTAAGTTACAGGAAAGCAGAGCGTATGAAAGAGACGTTTGAGGCTGATGGAGTCCAGCGATCAAACGGGCTCACCCTAATTACCATACGTGGGGGCAAGCCCGTCCCCGCCGCGGGCACTGTGCTGCCGGGGGCACCGCGCTGCCCTGAGCGTGCCCGTGTTTTCGCAGGGGCTGCATGGGCACGGCACACATCGGCTGTGGTGGTGCCAGCCAGGCCGTCCCAGCGGGCTGCGGCGCTGTCCGCCTGCCAGGGCCGCCCCGGCAGCCGCATTGTCCCGCTGCCGCCCGGGGGGGAGCTAACCTGGACATGCTCATTAGCCTGTGAATTCGTTTTCAGGCCGTTCCCACCATGCCGCGTTTTCCGCCTTATCCCCGAGTGCCAGAGATGTGCTTTGGGTTACCGAAGGGCAGGATCCTGCCTTGCCCTCTGCCTCCCCTCTCCGTCAGGGGAGCGCCCTGTCCATCACGCCCCTGCGCCTCCCCGGTCACGCTGCTGATGCAAAGCAGCCCTGGGCTCGCAGGGCCGGGCTGGGGGCACCAACTGAAAGGCACACCGGTGTCGGCAGCACTCCTGTGAGCCTGGGCTCTGCCCCCCGAGCCCCAGCAGCAGGTGGGGGTCTTGAAGCTCTCCCCACCTCCAAAGAGCTTTTCTCCCCCTGAGCCTCTCTGTGGGTCCGGCTGGGAGGTGTTTGGGGGCTGCAGGAATTCAGACCCGAGCCCAAAGCAGGTGCTGGAGGGCATGAAACAAGGGACAGACAGCTCTGGCTGCTGCTCCCGGTTTTGTTTTGGGTTTTCGTGGCTGTTTTTTGCTGGCTGACCTTGCTGTGTTTGAGAGGCGGGCAGGACGGGCAGGAGGATGCGGTGTTGTGCCGTGCTGCTCCGACAGACGGGACAGAGCTGCTGCATTGTGTGTGTTGGGTGCTGCCTGTGACTAATCCTTTGAAACACAAATCAGAGCTGCTAGGAGTGCCCGTTCTGTGTGACTGCGGGAGGAAAACACAGGGAAAACGATTGCGAAAGCAAGGCTCGTCCCCCAGCAGCTACGGGACTCCGCCAGCCTCCATCTTCCACGCCGCAGCGCTGTGTAACCTCGCTGCTAGATCGGGAGCCTGGCTTTTGGTCCTCTCGCAGTCGAGGAAAGCGCTGAACTCTTCCCCAGCAAGCTGTTTTCATTTAGGCATTAAGCAAAAGAGAGAAGCTCTCAAGCTGTTCCTAGATGGTTTTCCCCTGAAGCCTCTCAGATGTGCGAGGACAGAAGTGGCCAGAAGGCAGAGCACAGAGCATGGCTCGGTCGGTGAACGAGTCGCTGGAAGCCCGAGCTCTCGTTTCCAGCAGCAGGGGGGAGCGGAGCCTCCCGGTCCAGGCGATGGGCACCTGCTGGGCTTGCCCTGGAAGGTTTGCCACGTGCTTCTGCCGGGGTGCTGGCAGCCAGGCAGTCCCGAGGGCTCTTGCGAGGGAATCCCAGGATCAATGAATGGTCACAGTTGGAAGGGACCTCTGGAAGCCGTTCTGAACCTTGGCATATGCAGAAAATGTTCCCGAGGATTTGCTTCGGGGCTGCCTTGTGAAAAGGCTCTGTGCTGAGCTGGAGCGAGCGGAAGGGGATGGCTGTTGCTGTCAGCCAGCCTGAAGCTGGCCGGCCACTGCCCAGAGAGCAGCGAGGACCAGGAAGATGCTGTAGGAACGCGGCTGCACCCGCCCTGCACCCTCATGGGGACCCTCAGCGCCTGCGGAGATGGTGACGGAGCTCTGCAAGAAAACCTGTGGTGCTGGCACTGGAAGGGAAGCCAGAGCTGCACCTGGCTGAGCCCGTCCTTGGGCCACGAAATTGGAAGAGATTGTTTGAAACCCGGACATCTGCGCCGAGCCCAGGACCTGGGGACCAACAGCTTTGTGCACAGCAACTGCCGGGCGAGGGCAGCACTGGGGGATACGGCCCCGTCAGCAACGCCAGGGACCAGGAGAGAGCAGCCCGCGTAGCACCAGGATGGACGGACAGGGTCTTTGTGCTGCTCGCATGAACATCTCAGGATGGCTGCAAGCGAGGAGCGCCCTGCCGGCCCTGCTTGGCCAGAGCTTCCCTGGGCTGAGCTTTCCCAGCGCTGCTGCTCTCGCCGAGCCTCGCACCTCGCCTGCTGCCCCCCCTAATTGACCCGGCCTTCTGCCCTTCCCCGAGGCGCTCTGACCAGAGCGGGGCTCCCTGCAGCATGGGGACCCCGGGGCCCGCTTCGCTCGCTGAGACTGCTCCTGGGCAGGGGGCACCCTGGGGCCCGTGAGCAGCAGCGGGGCAGAGCCACTGCAGAGCTCAGCAGGGTTCGTCTCAGGTTGCCCGTTTCTCCCCCATTTTAAATCCCTGCCACAGCACACTCCCTCTGCGAGGGACCGGGCCAGGCAGAGACCAAGGGCACTTGGTGGTTTTCAGCTCCCCGGCTGCTGCCTCGCCGTGCCGTGGGGCCAGGCGCTTGGTGCTGCTTCGGCCGCTTTCAGCCTCTGCCTCTGCTTCCCCTGCGCCCCGTGGGCTGCGTGGCCGCGCTCAGGGACAGCCGGCCGCGGGGCCACCGACACGTCCCAGCAGCGCATGTTGCCTGATTAACACAGCCCCTCAGCAGCTTGGTGTCCTTTTGTCTCTAGTTCTTTTCTCCTTCTTTTTTTCCCTTCTCTCTCTCTCTCCCCTAACTCCTCCAGTTCTGCCCAAAGCGAAAATCGAAGTGGAGTCCTACTCGGCCCACCCCGGGGACCTCCTCCAGCTGCGCTGCCGGCTGCGGGATGACGTCCAGAGCATCAACTGGGTGCGAGACGGCGTCCAGCTGGCCGAGAACAACCGGACGCGCATTACCGGGGAGGAGGTAGAGGTCAGGGACGCTGTGCCCGAGGACTCGGGGCTCTATGCCTGCATGACCAACAGCCCCTCGGGGAGCGAGACCACCTACTTCTCCGTGAACGTCTCAGGTTCGTAGCGGCGCAGGGAAGGGGCAGCCCAGGCGGAGCGAGGAGCGGAGTGCCCGTGCGCACGCGTTTGCATGCTCGCCGCCACGCGCAGGTTTGTTCGGCGGCAGCGCAGCGGCTCCGGGCGCTGGCCGAGGGTCCCGGCCCCGCACTGCCCGTGGCAGCACCGTGCTCCCCACGCGTGGCACGGCCACAGAGCCCGGCTGCGGAGCTGGGACCTGCGCTGCGGGGTGCCTGGGGGAGCCGCCGGCTTGGTGCGAGGGCTCTCTGCCGTGCCTGGAGGGCAGCCGGGGTTGTCGCGCCCGCTGGGTCCATGCGGGGCACAGGCTGGCAAGGACCGTGGTGCACAGAGACCTCTGCGGAAGGGCAGGCACCGCCAGGTGTTCCTGCCGGCCCCGCGGGGCAGGGGGAGGCTGAGGCTCCCAGTGGGGAGCACGGATGGTGTCCGACGCCCTCGCTGCCCCTGCGAGCCCACGGGGTGCATGCGTGGGAACACGTGTGTTTGTCTGCATGGGCTGGCAGGGCTGCACATCCGACCGCCACAACGAGCACGCGCTGGGCTCAGGCCGAGGTTCGCTTTGGTGTTGTTGAGGCATGATGGTGGAGGTGAATGCTGCGGGTCGGGAGGTGTCGGCTAACCCTGGGGGCTCAGCTGCCCCCTGGATGGATTGGTGTCACCAGGCACGGGCAAGGCGCGGTGCCTGGAGGCGCAGCATGGGGCGCTGTCATCCGGAGCCCAAAATCAGCCTCTGGGGGCAAATTGCGCTTGGACAGCAGGCACTGCTAGCCGGGGCCCTGCTGGCTGTGCCAGCGGGTGCACAGCATCCACCCAGGAGCCTCGCACCTCCCCGCCGTGCCTCGGTGCTGCCCAGGTGTCGGGTCCCGTGCAGGAGGAAGGGCAGGTCCGCGGGCGGCCACTCAGCTGGGCGTCTCTTCTCTTGCAGACGCGCTCCCGTCTGCAGAGGATGACGACGACGAAGACGATTCCTCCTCAGAGGAGAAGGAGGCGGATAACACCAAGCCGAACCGTACGTTTGCCGGATGGGTTTGCCCCAATGCTCCTTTGCCCTTCCTCCTCTCTGTCATGGCTGTTGGGGTGGGAGTGAGGGGAAGCCGGGCATACACGTGGGCATCACGCAGGGACCGAGGAGAGGGTGGGCAGGGGGCCCTGCTCCAGCCCACGACACCTGCTGTCAGCGAGGGCTCGATGGGGGAGCAGCCCCGGCTGCCCCGGGGCACAGCAGCACTGGGCTGTGATGGGGAGGCTGCTGCTGTGGCCGGGCTGAGCGTGCACCTCGCACCTCGCCCCCATCCCGCCCCGGGCATCCCCAGCATTGAACCACGAGCAAACGCCGGCCCTCCCAGTGCCCAAACCCCAGCCGTTTCCCCGGTGCCCTGCGCCCACCGCACTGAGCCCACCGCTCTGGCTCCCCAGAGGCCGTAGCTCCCTACTGGACCTATCCCGAGAAGATGGAGAAGAAGCTCCACGCGGTCCCCGCCGCCAAAACGGTGAAATTCAAGTGCCCGTCGGGCGGGACGCCCAACCCAACGCTGCGCTGGCTGAAGAACGGCAAGGAGTTCAAGCCCGACCACCGCATTGGGGGATACAAGGTACGGGTGCGGGCTGGGGCTGCACCCACATGTGGGTGCTCGTGCGGCTGCGCGGGCTCCATCCTGATGGGTCCGGGCTCCGTGAGCACCTCGAGGGGCCGGGCTGGGGGCTCGCTCTGGGGCGGCGCGGGGAGGAGGGGGAAAATGAATGGGCTCTGCAGCTTAAGAGGCACCGAGCCGCCTGTTCGTGCAGCCCCGGGCCTCCAGAGGGGCAGATGGGCCCCCTGACATTCCTGTTGCAAAATAGACCCACGGCAGTGACCTGCTTCTGGGTCATGTTTGCACCAGCCTCAACCTTTGGGGGAGGGGGAAGGATGAAACCAGCCAGCCTTGGCCGGCCTCGCTAATCCCCCCGTGGAGTGTCCGCCCTGGGATGCTCCTCCAGCATCCAGGGCCACCTCCAGCCCCGGCACCCCGCAGCTGCCCTGCCGGGGGGCACCATCCCCTCTCTTCATCCCTTCAATATTCCACGGGGGCTGCTGCTCTGGAAGCCTCTGGTTGCTCCGTTTGGTTTTGGAGCTGGGCTGCAGCTCGGGGTGCCAGGCGTAGCCCGTGAAGGCAGCTTCCCATCGGGCTGGGGAGGGGAAATGGGAGAAGTGGGGGGATGCAGGGGCTCAGCGTTTGGGATGCGGGGCTCAGCGCTGCACCCTGGGGCAGTGCGTCCCCGTCTGTGCGAAGCACCTCAGCTGGAGGGTGACGGCACGGTGCCCGGGATGGCTGCTGGGGCCGAAGTGCTGGGCTGTGGGCATCACCAGCTCCCAGCTGCGAGGGAGGAATGTGGCAGCCCGGTGTGCAGCAGATGCAGCCGGAGCCCAGGAGCGGCAGGGGATGGGTGCAGGAGGCTGATCCCTGTGCCGCACGGCCAGGGGGGACCTGGGAGCGCTCGCAGCCCGGCTGAGCCACCCGGGGACCCAGCTGAGCGCCCGGACGGGCCGGGAGGAAAAACGCTCGGTCAGCAGCACCCAGGTCGCCCCGGGATGCGCTGCGCCCTGCCCGCTGACCCGGCGCGGTGTCCCCTCGCGGGGCAGAACAATGCCGCTCTGTTCCCTCGGGGCGGGCGTCCCTGCGCCCGGCGAGCCCGGCGCGCTCAGCTCACAGCGTCTGCTGCTCGGCTCCGTGGCGAGGCTGTCCTGGGACAGCTGGGAGCAATTACGGCCCCTCTGTAGGAGAGGGGAAAGGTGACCTCAAACCCAGATTTATGTCGTGCCGGCGAGGCGGGGGCCGGGGGGCTGAGCCGGCTCTGACACGCACGCCCGGCGCCTCGCACCTAACGTGGCCCCCCTGCCCCCAGGTCCGCTACGCGACCTGGAGCATCATCATGGACTCGGTGGTGCCGTCCGATAAGGGCAACTACACGTGCATCGTGGAGAACAAATACGGGAGCATCAACCACACCTACCAGCTGGATGTCGTGGGTGAGGATGGCGCTGGGGGGGCAGCGCAGGCCCGGCTGCTGCTGACGGGCTGTGCTGGTCCAGGTGCCGCTCCCAAACCAGCCCCGGCCCCAGCCCCACGCCCACCCCTTGCTCATCTTCCCCGAGCCGGATGGGTGCTGCGCCCGGCCAGCCGCCTGTCCCCAGCACGGGACGGGGACACGGGGAGGGGACGCGCTGGATGCCCCCTGGTGCAGAACAGGCGAGGCGGAAGGGTCACCCCGAACCATTCTGGGGGCTTTTAATTGTGGTGGAAATAATTTCATAGACCAGACAGAAACTTTTTCTAATCGCCTTATTAGCCATAATTCCCAGCTGGGAAGGCTGGTCTGAGCAGTTCCACATGTGGAGCTGCTCTAAATGCCAGTAAATGAACCATTAAAAATGTGATTTAATTTGATTACACTGAGCAAACTGAAGGGAACAGTCAGCGAGGTGAACAAAGGGGTTTGTTAATGCTGACTCACCACAGTGGCAGCCGCTTTGTTAACGGCCGGGGCCCTCGTTTGGTTTGTTTGACCTCTGACCCCCCAATAGGTAGCCAAGTCCCCGCACCGGGGTGTCACCTACCGGGATGTCACCTGTCCCTGCGCCCTGGGGCTGCGGGAGGAGACCCCTGGGGACAGGGGAGTCACAGCCCCCCCTGAGCGGGGGTCCCCGTGCGGGGGGCTGCGGGGTGCCCCGTGGTAAGGCGGCCCTGTCCCTTGCAGAGCGCTCCCCGCACCGGCCCATCCTGCAGGCAGGGCTCCCTGCCAACAAGACGGTGGCCCTGGGCAGCAACGTGGAGTTTGTCTGCAAGGTCTACAGCGACCCCCAGCCCCACATCCAGTGGCTGAAGCACATCGAGGTGAACGGCAGCAAGATCGGCCCCGACAACTTGCCCTACGTGCAGATCCTGAAGGTAAAGCCGCACGCAGGGCCGCCCCAGCCCAGCTCCCTGCAGGGTCCCCGCCGGGCACAGCCGGGGTCCCACAGAGCCGGGGACCCCACCAGGTGGCACCGAGGCCGCCAGAGCCGCAGAGCCACCCCCAGCCCTGTGTGCTGCGCCCCGGGGGTGGGAGGTGGGCAGGGAGCAGGGAGGGCAGCGTGCGGGGGGTGCGTTAATCCTTGTGGTGCCGCAAAGGTGCACGCCGTGGGGCTGGGGGGGCCCTGGGAGCCAGCACGGAGGCGGATGGCTGCGCCCTGCTCCATCCAGGCAGGAGCAGCGCCCTCCGTGCACCAGCCGCTCAGCACCCCGGGGTGCTCGCCTGTCCCCATCCTCGCCCCAGACCCCAGGGCGCATGGCTGTCCCTGCCCATGCCCCTGGAGGCGATGCAGCAGGGAGCAGCACTGCGGTCCCTCGCCTGCTGCCCCCCCTGCCCGGCTCACCGTGCCCCCCAGCCCTGCCGCCCGCGGTGGTGCCGGCTGGGGGCAGCCCCCAGCTCGCCGGGCGGAGCACGTGCCAGCGGAGCGGGCGCCGGTGCTCCGGGCGCCGCGAGTTTTGACGCCGTCAATGTGACTCCTCTGTTGTTGGTCTGTTCCAGCACTCGGGAATTAATAGCTCTGATGCGGAGGTGCTGACCCTGTATAATGTGACAGAGGCGGAGAGCGGGGAGTATGTTTGTAAGGTTTCCAATTATATTGGCGAGGCCAACCAGTCTGCGTGGCTCACTGTCACCAGACCTCTGGCAAAAGGTAATCGGAAGGACGCCCAGTGGGATGCTTCCTTGGACAGTCCGTCCCCAGCGGTGGAGAACAAAACTCTGGGCTCTCTTGTTTCTGCTGTATTTCTGGTGCAAAAAGCCATGGAAAAATACCCAGCGAGGCCGGCTAGGTTTTGTGCTGTGTTCTTCCCCCCCCCCATCATGTGCTTCCCACCCCACTGCGCAGCCACTGGAGCCGTGCCGGGTCTGCGCTGCTGTCCCTGCCCTCCCTCCTGTCTCCGTCCTCGTGCCCCCCACGTCCTGACACTCAGCCGGCCGGCTCTCCCTGAGGTCTATTTTTCCATGTAGCCCATTGCCAGCATGTTCAGATGGGCAGGACACTCAGTTTGGTGAAGGGTTTTTAACCGGCATCTCCTTAGGGCCGCTGGATGAGTGGTCATCCTGAGGGTCTCTTTAACAGGTCTGCAGTGGTCTCTGTCTGCTCCCGGGGGTCTGGCAAATGAGACTGTGCTCCCTCCTCTCTGGCCCGCTTCCCAGAAGATCTCATGTCGTTTGCTTCTCCGTTTTTTGCTTCCATTTTTCCTTCTAGACGGCTGGCGTTAACACGACAGACAAAGAAATGGAAGTCCTTCACTTAAGGAATGTCTCTTTTGAGGATGCTGGGGAGTATACATGTTTGGCGGGTAATTCTATTGGGATCTCCCATCACTCTGCATGGTTGACAGTTCTCGAAGGTATATACTCCTTTTCCTGTCCCTTTCCTCCCTCGTTTCCACGTGTCGTATGCATTGCGGTCCGGGGCAGGGCGCTTCCCTGGTGGGTAGGGGAAGGGACGCGTGGCCCACCCCTGCCCGGCAATGCATACCCGGCTGCTTTTAACCCGGGTTGGACCCGGGGCCAGGCCAGCGTCCCGGGCACATGCCGGCAGCGGGGGGCTGGGGGGGCGCCGGGGGTGCTGCCCGGCTCCGTGTGCGAGGAGCTGGCCTTGCCCCGCGGTGTGGGAGCGCGCCGGGGCTGTGTCGCTTTGCTGCGCTCCGGGCGCATTGATGCTGCTCCTGGCCATCGATGCTGCCCGGCCCCAAGGCTGATAACAGCAGCCAGGGAAAGTTTTTGGGGCGCCGCCTGGTCCTCGCTTTCCAGCCAAAAACTTTCCCCGTTATCAGCCGCCGCTCGGCCAGCCGGGCATGCTCGGAGGTGGTGGCTGCAGGGACAGGAGGTTTCCACTCTTCCACCTCTCTCTGAGGCTCTGTTCTCTGGGGGTCAGGTCGGGGGTGCTGTGGGGGGGCAACAGCAGCTCCCCCGCTGCCAATATGTGGTTTGTGGCTGCCCCGGACTGCTGCCTCCTGTGCTACTGGAGCCACCAAGGTGGGGCTGGGACCCCTCCCCAGCAGCCCGGGGGCCCAGCAGGCTGCTGCCGCTGGAGGCGCTTCTGGCTGCTCCGCTTGAGCTGCCCCGGTGTTATCTGTTATCAGTAACACCCGGACCCCCGCAGAGCTGGCACTGCTGCACGGCCCCCTCCACCCCGCCGTAAGCGCAGGCCCCGGGGGACGCCCGGCTCCGAACGTGGGCACAGCTCAGCAGCGGGGCGGGGACCCCACGGGGCGGTGCAGGGGAGCATCCCCAGCACAAACCCAGGGGCAAGCTCGGCCATGCGGTGCCACCAGCGCGATCCCATCCCATGCGGAGTGGGGACAGGCACCGTCCCCCCACTTCACACCTCTCTCAGTTGACCCAGCCTGGGGCCCCGTCCTGCCTCCCCCTGCCCCAGGTGCCTGCCTGCGGATGCGGCCCAGGGGTCCCCGTGCAGCTTCCCCACAGCCTCCCTGGTCCCTGCTGCACCCCAGGCCGGGCTGACCCCGAGCGAGGAGAGGGGCCGGGGTCTCCCCAGCACCGCGGGGCGGGCTCCTGCTAACGCCCTCCCCATGCCGACCCAGCTATTGAGGACACGCCGGCCATGATGACGTCCCCCCTCTACCTGGAGATCATCATCTACTGCACGGGCGCCTTCCTCATCTCCTGCATGGTGGTGACCGTCATCATCTACAAGATGAAGAGCACCACCAAGAAGACGGACTTCAACAGCCAGCTGGCCGTGCACAAGCTGGCCAAGAGCATCCCGCTGCGCAGACAGGTAACAGAAAGTAGAGAGGGGGTTTGTTTGCACCTACTGCTCCCCCCGGAGACTTGCCCTTGCCCTGGGTTGGGGGGGGGGGGGCGGACCAGGGCCACCCCCCACCACGCTGCGTGCAGACCCTGTGCAGCCCTATGCCCACCCATGGCACGGTGCAGGGTGGGGACCGTCCCTGTGGGTGGTGAGGAGGGCTGGAAGGATTTAAGGCAATCTAATGTTTGAGCAGAAGAGCCTGTTTTACCCACCGAGGAGACAGGAGGACCCCCAGGCTGTGTATTTTGTGGTATCAGCAAGCAGGAAATTAATTAAAAATAATTCAGTCGTGCTCCGACCGGGAAGCAGCGCTGCAGGGGCCCCGTGCCCACAGACAGCGTTCGGGATCTGGGCAGGGCTGGGGGGCGAAGGGGGCCCCGGTCAGCGCCTTCCCCCCGGCGGGGGCAGCCTGCCGCGGCCCCAGGCACTGCGAGAAGGTAACCCACGGCCCCGCTGCAGGTGTCGGCCGACTCCAGCTCCTCCATGAACTCAGGCGTGATGCTGGTGCGGCCCTCGCGGCTCTCCTCCAGCGGCACCCCCATGCTGGCCGGCGTCTCCGAGTACGAGCTCCCCGAGGACCCGCGGTGGGAGCTGCCCCGGGACAGGTGAGGGTGCCGCGGGGTGGGAGCAGGGCCGGGCGGTGGGATCGCCGGTGGGTGCCGGGCGCCATCCCGCTCTCCTTCCCCTGGCGTCAGGCTGTCTGTCTGTCCTCCCGGCAGGCTGATCCTGGGCAAGCCCCTGGGAGAAGGGTGCTTCGGGCAGGTGGTGCTGGCGGAGGCCATCGGCCTCGACAAGGACAAGCCAAACCGCGTCACCAAAGTGGCCGTGAAGATGCTCAAGTGTAAGTGGTGGTGGGAGCGGGGGGGCCCGCACGGTGCCTGGGGCCAGGCGTGCACGGCACGGGGGGACCCAGCCTGGCCCCCGCCCCGACCGGCGCCTCTGCTGCTGCAGCCGACGCCACGGAGAAGGATTTGTCCGACCTCATCTCCGAGATGGAGATGATGAAGATGATCGGCAAGCACAAGAACATCATCAACCTGCTGGGGGCCTGCACGCAGGACGGTGAGCGCGTGGGCGGGGAGGGGGCGTCCCGGTTGCTGCGGGGGCGAGGACAGCCCCCGGGGGCAGAGCAGGGGCTGGGGTCCTGCTCAGCACCGCTCAGCCCCGCTGCCCGCAGGCCCCCTCTACGTCATCGTGGAGTACGCGAGCAAGGGCAACCTGCGCGAGTACCTGCAGGCGCGGCGCCCCCCCGGCATGGAGTACTGCTACAACCCCGCCCGCGTCCCCGAGGAGCAGCTCTCCTTCAAGGACCTGGTGTCCTGCGCCTACCAGGTGGCGCGGGGCATGGAGTACCTGGCCTCCAAGAAGGTGAGGGCCCCGCACGCCCCGCGGTGGGGACGGGATGGGGACCCCGGAGGCCGGGCTGCGGGAAGGGGCCGTGCGCCCCCTTCTCCGAGCCCGCGTCGCCGTGGGGGGGCCGCCGGGGTTTCGGGACCAGCTCACGGCCCCGCGCGCTGCCCAGTGCATCCACAGGGACCTGGCGGCCAGGAACGTCCTGGTGACCGAGGACAACGTGATGAAGATCGCTGACTTCGGGCTGGCCCGTGACATCCACCACATAGATTACTACAAGAAGACGACAAATGTGAGTGCCGCGGGCGAGGGGCTTTGCGGAGGCAGGGGGAGGCAGCGCTCAGAGAGCGGCAGGCTCCGTGCGCAGGGGTGCCCCAGCCCGTCCCAGCAGGTTCCCAGTTATCCCCTCCGGATCCACGGGCTGCCTTGGGGCACTGAGCTGATGGGGTTTTTCTTCTGTCCCAGGGTCGCCTGCCAGTGAAGTGGATGGCCCCAGAGGCCCTGTTCGACCGAATATACACTCATCAGAGCGATGTGTGAGTACCCTGGGCACGGCCCGGCAGCAAACAAACCAATTTCTGTGCACGCACCCAAAGCTCTCCGGTGGGGCCCCCGCTCGGCGCAGCGGGCTCACGGTGCCCCCACGTGCTCGCCCGGCAGGTGGTCCTTCGGCGTGCTGCTCTGGGAGATCTTCACGCTGGGCGGCTCGCCGTACCCCGGCGTGCCGGTGGAGGAGCTCTTCAAGCTGCTGAAGGAAGGCCACAGGATGGACAAGCCCAGCAATTGCACCAACGAGCTGTGAGTGCCGCGCCGGGCTGGGGACCAGAGGGTGGCCGTGCGCTGCGCCCCGCCAGTGCCGCTCCCCTCGATGCACCTCGGGGCCGCCCGTGCAAACGTCAGGCAAACCTCGTGCTCCCATCCCGGAGCGCAGGCAGGTGCACGCTGGGGAAGGCAGATGTTCAGAGTTACTTTTCCAGCAGTTCCCGGCCCTGCAAAAACATCAGCTCAATCTGTTTGCAATAATCGACATCTTCCTTTGTTATTCCTCAGCAGGAGTGAATCCCAGAATGACCCCAGAGCAGGGACTAGCTCAGTTTTGGTTAGGTCCTACCAAAACAGCCCCGTGTCCTTCCCCGTGCCCACGGCGGGGGCATTCCCTTCCTCCCACACAGGAGATGAGCACAAAATAGCACAAACTCCCTGAAATCCCACCTCTGCTGGCTGATGGTGCCAGCCCACGGTGCAGAGCTCCCCGTGCGCCCGCGGGACCCGGCTCAGCTCTCGCCCCTTCGCCCCCAGGTACATGATGATGCGAGACTGCTGGCACGCCGTCCCCTCGCAGCGCCCCACCTTCAAGCAGCTGGTGGAGGACCTGGACAGGATCGTGGCCATGACCTCCAACCAGGTAGGGGAGCCCCCGTGCGCCCACCCCATCCAGGAGCCCCCCCGGGGCTGCGCCGTCCCCGCCTGAGCCCCGTCCCTTGCAGGAGTACCTGGACCTCTCGGTGCCGCTGGACCAGTACTCGCCCGGCTTCCCGGACACCCGCAGCTCCACCTGCTCCTCGGGGGAGGACTCTGTGTTTTCTCACGACCCTCTGCCGGACGAGCCGTGCCTTCCCAAGTACCCCCCCCAGCACACCAACGGCGGACTGAAGCGACACTGAGGCTGGCACGGCCAGCGAGGGACCGGACGCCCGCGCGTGCCGCGGTGCCGGGGGGGTGCCGCCGCGCAGCCCGGCCGTGCCGAGCTGCGTGAGGGCCTCGGAGACACGGCCGCAGCATCCCGGCACCAGAACCACCCACGTCTCGTGCCAGCTTCTCCTGCCGCCTCCGTTGTGAACTCTGCAGCCCAAAGGTTTCGCTTGGTGTTTTGGGTGTCGGTTGTTTTGTTTCCTTTAAACTCTTCCATGAGGTCTGCGCTTGAATCTCTCCACTTGGTTAAGCCTAAATCCTCCTCCGGGGCCAGCGCCCTGCTGGGGAGCAGCCGCCCCTCCTGGGACGTGATGTCCTGGGGGAAATGGGGAGCCGGGCGTGCGCCGCGTGTGATCCCGACCTGGCGCGGGAGTCCCCGCGGCACGGACCTCGCGGTGTGCGGCGCTGTAAGGCTGGCCCGCCAGCTCACCGGTGCCAGTACCAACTCGCTTCGCTGACCAAACCCTTGGGACCTTGGAAGGGAGACGCCACGCGTGCATCTGCTCAGCACCGGTGGCAGAGGCAGCCAACAGCCAGTGCTGAAAACAAAAGTCCTGTGTACATAGCTAAAAATATGTATAAATATGAATATATATTTACATGTCTTTTTAAAAGGGTTGTTACCAGAGATATACCAGTTTGGTAGTAAGGTACTAGTGGCTGGTAGATATCAGTTGCTATAAAAAAAAATCATATATTTTGCTACTTTTGCTGTTTTTATTTTTTTAAATTATGTTCTAAACCTATTTCAGTTTAGGTCCCTCAATAAGAATTGCTGCTGCTGCTTCAGTTTTATATGGGGTTGTATTAAACAATAATAATTATGTGTCGATGCCTTTTGGGAGCACGTTGTCATGGTGTAAATGGCCTTTCCTCCCCCTGGCTCCCGGGGTCTCTGGCGGTGCTGGGCCGGGTGCAGCCCCCCGGCGCTGTGCGGGTGCTGCCCGGTGCCCCCGGCTGTCACCGGGAGCTGCCACCAGACACCGGGGCGCTGGCACAGCACGGGCCCCGCTCCCGGGCCATGCCCGCCTGTGCCTTAGCGGCGCCGCGGGGAGCATCCTCGTGTCGGGCACCGCTCCCCGGGCCCTGCCCTGCCCGGCGGTGCCGGTGCCCAGCCCGCGGAGCTGCTCGGCGGGGAGGGCGCCGCGGTGCCGTGGTGGGGGGACGCGCGTCCCCATCCCTCCCCAGCACTGGCGTCGGGACCGCAGAGCCAGGGCGCTGTTACTTGAAAAGTTTATTTTGCCTTTGTATGGAGAAATATTATTTGTTGTAAACTCTTCTGTAATGAATCTGGAATTCTTGTAATTATTAAAGACTTTAACCAAGCCGTGGCGGAGACGAGTTTTGCCAGTCCCGCGTGCGGCCGGGTCCTGGCCCCAGGTGCTGGGAGACGCCGCGGGCCCTCGGCTCCTCCGGGCTGCCCGTTTGGGAAGGAAGAGTTCAAAGGCTAACGAAGAATGCAGGCTGTTCTTGTGGGAACTCTGCTTATCCTCACTCCAAAATTCCCTGTATGAATACCACCCCGTTCAGCGACCTTCGCCTCCTCTCCGCCACCAGCACGCGGTGCCCGTGACGGTGGCGGCGTCACCCCCACGTGTTTCCCTCCCGCAGGCTGGCCCCCCCCGCCCCGGCTGTTCCCCCACCCGGCCGCTCCGTCCCCGGGCAGGGAGCCCCCTCCCAGAGCAGGGGGCTCGGCCGGGGGCGCAGCCAGATGTTCTGGCAGCCGCGTGCGTGCTGCCGTCCTCGCCAAAAGCTCCGTGCGCGAGGCCAGCTGGGCTCGAGCCTCGAGCGCTGGAGATGACCGAGGGACCCTTAACCCCCTCCCTGCCACCCATCGGGAGCTGCACCCCGGGGTGCTGGGACCCCGCGAGGAAGAGGAGGCTGAGCCCCAGGGCTGGCAGCTGGGCGGCTCTTTGGAGGCCGGGGGGAGAGGTTTGTGTCTTTGGGCCCCCCTGTCCGAAGGTGCTGGGGATCTCTGCAGCTGGGCGGCCGCGGGCAGCCCTCCCTCCGCCCTGACGTCAGCCCCGAGTCGATCCCTGCACTTTTGCCGTCTTCTCCTCCTCCTCCGAGGATGGATCCGGTGCCAGCTCCAGGCTGTTTGCATTTAGATTTGACCTGCTGCCCGCAGAAACCGCGCCGGCCCTGGGAAAGGCGTTGCGGCTCCCGAGGAGCACCGAGCGGTTACGGGCATCGCCGGGAGCCCTGGGGGGGATGTGGTGGGGGTGTCCCCTGCACCCCGGGGCCGGCAGCGTGGCTGGGTCCTGACTCACCCCCCACAAGGGCGAGGGGCCGCCAGCCCCTCTCCGTAGCCATGAAATGGTTAAGGCGCAGCGGCTGCAGGCTCACGGTGCTCCCTGTCTCCCCGGCCCTTTTAAAAGCATCTGCTTGTTGCTATTTCCATGTGTAAATTAAATCGATCAGCTGCGCTCTCGCCCCCTCCCCTCCTAAATTAAGTAGAGCTTTTAATCAAGTGATTTATGTTGAATTCACAGTCCTAGATTAAACTCGCAGCCCAGGCAGCCAGGAGCGGGGGGAGCGGGGCTGGGGGCATCCATAAATCACTGCTCTCCTTGGGACCGGCTTGGCAAGGCGGCGGGGAGAGATGGAGCTCATGTTTACATCATCAGAAACTGCTGCTATCACAATCTTCTGCTCATTTCCTGGGGTTACCAGGAGGGCAATTAAATATGATAATAAGCAGAGCGACTCCAGCAGCGCCGCTGGTGCCTGCCATCACACCGAAGCCTGGAGGCTGCAGGGACCGTGCTGCTTGGCCAGGGACGGGCACGGGGCAGCTGCCAGCCCCGGAGCAGGGAAATTCTGATCCTCTGCCCTTCCTGGAAGGCATCCTCTTCAAACTCGGGGAGACAGACACCCAAGCCCCGAGATGGAGACACCCCTACCGGAGCCCCGGCCCGCAGCCGCACCCCGAGCACGTGGCCAGCAGCACCGGGCACTGGTGGCCGCCGAGCGCTCAGCCCCTGGCCGCATGTTTGGCTCCTGCAGCGTCCTTTGTCTCTTCCACTCCTCGCCTTCCTCCTTGTCTCCTTTTAAAGCCCTCCGGCTGCGCAGGACCTAGACAATCTCCTGGCCCCGGCCCAGGATCTGGCTGCTCTGCGCAGCTCGGAGCTGGGCTTTGTCTCGCTGCCAGCGGCGTCAGGAAGCCTTGTTTGCCGTTCCACCTTGATGCTCCGCGCGTGCAGGTCCGTGAGCATGGCTGGTGGGTGGGAGCGGGGCCGGGGTTGTCCCGGGCAGGGCTCTGCCTGCTCCTGCCCCGTGCCAAGCGCACACGCATCCCGCGGGTGGCCGATGGCCCTGCAGCCGGGGGCAGCTTTCCAGCCATAAACCGTTTCCTTGGGAGGAAATAACCCCCACCCCGAGAGGCGGCCGAGCAGAGCGCGCAGGAAATGGAGTGGAAGCATCTGCCCGCGTGGCTCGAAATCCCCGGGCAGGGCTGGGAGCTGGAGGGGGAGCCCTTTCCCCCTCCTCCTGCATCACCACGGGACAGGCGCTTGGCGTGCCGGCAGCGCTTGTGCGGGATCATGAGGGCGGACGAGAGGAGGTCTGGATGCGGCCGCTCGCACGCGGGGCTCTGCGCCCCTGCCCGAGCCCGAGGTGGGTGTGAGGAGTGTCAGCCCCTGGCGCGTGTCCCAGCCCCGCACCGAGCACGCGGGACGGCCGCAGCGAGCGCCCGGGCCCTCCCGCAGCAGGAACTTGGCAGAGCGCTCGGCGGGGCTCTCCTGCTGTACATCACTTCCCCTGACAGCCCGCGCACCAGACACTGTCAAACACCACGGATCGGCTTGATTTCATCCAAACAAAACATCGGTTATGAACCGGGGCAGCTGCAGATAATTCCCGCTCCTGTCAAAGCCCTGCCACTGTGCGGAGGGCTCAGGAGGGATCCTGCGCCCCCCTGCTCCCCGCTGGTCCTGCAGCACGGTGCTGGGGCTCGCCGAAATCCCGGCCGCCAGCTGCAGCGGGCAGAGCCCCTCTCAGCACCCACCTGCCCACCACCACTGGGGAACAGCACCCGCGAGCAGCCCCTGCCCTCCCCGTGCATCCCGGGGCCACCGGGTGCAGCCGGTGCGAGGTGGGGAGGGAAGAGCCCTGGCTGATCCCGGGGGATTCCTGCCGTCCGCACCCCGTAACTCTCCCGGTTCCTCTCCTTGCAAGGTTTGGCTCTCGAGCCCTTGTTCTACATTATTTTAAGCTGGTGTAAGCCTCGGTCGTCTTTGTTACAAATTTATAACAGAGACAGAAAGCCTGCTAGGAATGTAATGCTCTAATACTGAGGGCTATAAATCTCAGCCTTTGTTGTGCTTGGGCCTCACTAAATCAGCGCTGCTCCCTCTGAATATTAATGCACTATAAAAGTGCTGACCGGTGCATCTTTCCCCAGCAGCCTTCAGCGGAGAAGCTGATGTAAGGCCGGGGACGGCCGTGGCACGGGGACGTCTCAGCAGAAACCCCCAGCATCGGGGCCGAGCCGCTGCCCCCTGGCAGCACGGCCGTGATGGGACGGAGGCAGAAGGGGTTGGGAGCTGCGGGTTTGGGGTCGCTCAGGACCGAGCCCTCCCCTGCCAGCGTGAGCATCGCCGGCCCCGCACCGAGCGGTGACTGTGGGGATGCCCAGGGGAAGGACAAAGCCCCGCGAGCCGGCTCTCGGGAGCCAAGGGGAGGGCTGAAAGGTGTTTGGCACTGGCGGGGCTGGAAAAGCTCTCCCCACGCCAAAGCACACACGGCCTTGGAGCTCTGCAACGTTTAATTTGCCCGATGTTGCAGAACAGAATCCAGCAATTTATGGGGCTCTGCTGGGTTCGTTTCCTCCGCAATCTCGGTGGGTCGCGTAGCGAAAACGCTGACTTTCCCCCATTTTGTGCTTGGGGAGCAGGGGGGGGCGCAGGAAGCTGCGGGGCCCTGGCCGAGGACGCGCGGCTGGCGCAGAGCTGAGCTGAGCTGAGCTGAGCCCCGCAGCACAGCCGGGGGAGGTTGGGCTCTGCCCCCCTGAGCCCTGTGGGGCTGGGAAGCGGCAGGGATTTGGGGTCTGGGAACGGGTTTGTTCGGAGCAGCACAAGTGGCACGAGGCTGCTTTGGGCTGGTGATTCGGTGCTCGTGGGTTAGGAGCCAAAGCTGGCAGTCCTGCCGCGCGGCTGGAGGCAACCACAGCAAAACCCAGCAGGAGCAGGCCCCAGCTTCCAGCTCCTTCTAAATTAAAAATCCAGGAGGAAACCGAAGGGGAAGCTGCCCCGGCGCATGCCAGCCTGGCCCAGCCGTGGCAGAGAGCAGCCAGGAGCAGGGGGCGCAGGCAGTGCCAGCCGCGCTGGGGGGCTCCCTGCCAGCCCCTCTCCTCTCCTCTCTCTGCCTGCAAAACCTCCCGGCAGAGGAAGGAGCTGCTCCCTCGCGTCGGGCTCAAAGGCGCTGCAGAGCTGGGGGGGCGCTGACCCGGCTCGTGGCCACGTCCCCGGCCAGGAGGCTCCCCTGAGAGCGCCGGGTGCTCTCCGGCTGGCCGGATCCCCCTTGGATGAACCTGCTGCTCCCACCTGGGGCCGACTCGGCCGGCAGAGCAGCCACCGAGGGAGCTCTCAGGAAACTTCAGCTGCCCCTTGCCAGCTGCCAGCCCTGCCACGGAGAGCGCGGGCGGGACCAGAAGCTGGAGCAGACGCAGGCTGCAGAACACCAGGCTGCAGAACACGACCGCTGCCATTATCCCGCACTAGGTGGTATATACGATGTTCTCCTAAGGTGTATTTAAAGGCTGTCAGAGCAGCAGCCTTCCAAGGGAACATTACCCACTTGCAGGAAATTAAGGATATTATCTGGGTAATTTTCTGCCCACCTCCTGCACTGAAATCAGCAAAGCCCCCAACAACTTGAAATTCAACTCCAAATTCTTCGAGCGCCCGGAAGAATTTGCAGGCTGGCAGGATAACGCCACGTGTGCCCCTGGGCGAGACCTGCCGTGGCTCGGTGCAGTGGAGAGCCCGGAGGGCTGGGGACACGCGTCCTGCTCGCAGCCCAGGGACCCCCGGGCCCTGCTCTGCACCCATGGGTCCCCATTCTGTCTGCAAAACGCGGCTGCAGGTGGGGCCAGCGCTGCAGTCTGCAGGCTCAAGCAATTGAGGCGGCCTCCACGGGCTGGAGCTGGTCGAAGCGCAGCACCAGCCCGGGCTTTGAAGCTCAGCTGTTGCTGCAGGCGTGGAGAAAACAGAACCTTTGAAGTCTGGTTGGTGCTGAAAACACTTCATTATGCTGCGCTAATGAACGGCTTATTCTGTGAATTTGAAATTCTTCGGCCATGATGGGTGCCTTCAGAAGGGCTCTGCCAAGAGGGTATTTCTGGGTAATGTTCCCTCCTAGGGCTCTTAATTGCCCCTGGAAATAAAAACAATTTCTCAACCAAATTTTGCCTTTCCTGACAGATGCTGGCTTGTTATTGTAGGGTTGCGTGCAAAGAGCAGACTCCGTGTGCTGCTCTGTTGTTGTAGGGCTGCAGCCAGCTCTTTAAAATGAGAAAGGGCTAGCAAACGTGTCTCGTGCATGTGGCTTTTACGTGCTGCGGGGAGAGGAGAGCCGCAGCTCCAACCCTGCGCGGCTGCTGGCTGGGGGACGGCGCTGCCTGCAGGACCAGCGGGGCTGGACTTTGTGGGGTCCGAGCGTCTCGTGCTGGGTGCTGAACGTCCCTCGTGCCTGGAGGACAGGAGCACGGCTCAAATCCAAAGGGCATCACAGGCAGCAGTACGCGAACCCAGGCCGCGCGAGGTTTTGCTCCTGTTCCTGAGGGCCTCGGCAGCGTCACGCTTGGCTCTCGCTCCCCGTGCCCGGTCCCGCGACGCCTCACCTCCAGCTCCCAGCCCTGGCGGCGAGCTGCCAGCGGCCAGCGCTGCCCTGCGCCGCTGGGAGCGTGGGGAGAAAGGGGCTGAGGGTGAGGATGGATGAGGCAGGCCCAGTGCTTTGGAGCGGGGCTGAGAAGCTCCCCAGAGCCAGCGGAGCTCGGAGCAAAGCCTGAAGGCTGCTGCTACCTGCCGGTGGGAAGCGGCACTGGAGCCGCGTCCTGCCCGGCTGGGGAGCCCCAAAGCCGGGCTGAGTGCGAGGCTGGGGCGCGCTGCGCGGCTCGGAGGGGCTTGGGGAAGGGAGGAGAAGAGCCAGAGCCCCCTTCGCCTGCACTCCGCGAGGTTTTGTGGCTGAGCCCCCCGGGGCAGCGGGCAGCGAGGGGCACCCGCTGCTTCCTCCCCGCGCTGCGGCAGCGCGGTCACCACACGGCTGCTGCGATGCTGCTCGCAGAGCCCCCCAGGAGCCAGGCACAGCCTTGCCTTGTTTGAGCACCAGCAGCGGTTTCCAGCACAGAGGAAAGGTCGGCCGAGGCTTATTCGCGTGAGTCGTGCATGCAGCAATTACCGTGCGGCCCCTCTGCCTTGCGCTGGACAAACACGTCCCTTGATAATAGCAATGTAAACTGTTGACTGCAGGCAAAGAAGGGGAGTTTGGGCAGCGTAGCAGAGCTGGAAAAAGTCATCGATATTAATGGCATTTTTGTATGTATCCGCTGCTGTGGGACAGGGATCAATTCCCTCAAATTGCATTAGTATTAGCTAAACTATCTGTCCTGCGGAGATGGCGCTCAGGCTGCAGTTATCCACCACGAGGTGCAAACAGATCTGAGGTCTCTGATCCTGGCTCCGGGGCAGACCAGAGCTTTTGCACTTCAAGAAAACCTATCCGAAGCTAGTGACCTTGTTTACGTTATCAAAAAGGGCAACTTTCCTCCTGACTGATGTTCTTGCTTTGACATGGTTTAGTGAGCTAGGTGGCTCTGCGAGCCCAGTTTGTGTGCTCTGAAGACACTTTTGTCTTGCACGGCTCTTCCCGCTAACCTCAAGTTCAGGAATTGTACCTATAAATTCAGGAATTGTACCTATTTACCTGCTTTAGCCGTAACACAGAAATTACTTCCATTCTTCTACTTCTGCACATTAACCTCTGTTCTCAACACCCCTGAAATACTGCACTGAATGCTTGTACTCAGCTCTTTAGGGGAGAAAATGCTTCTTCCGAAGAAGCAGGCCCTGCAGATGTTAGGTCACAGTTCCACTGGCAGATCAGCGGCTGTCAGTGTTTTCGGGGAGGCGAGGCGTTCTGCTGAACAGACAAGTACTCAAAGGCTGCTCTACCTCAGACAGCAAAGTATGGCTGCTGGCGACACCTCGTCCACGCCGCAGTGAGGCGGGAGCGACGCTTCAGCAATGGGGTTCTTTTATTGAAGCCATGTTTGCTCTCATTTACTAACCACCAATTAAATACCGATATTCAGCATTGCATACTGGTCACTAACGAGGCAGAGGTGCAGGTACGGAGCTAGGATCACGGTACAACGGTAGCTGCCTTCTGCAAGCTGTTTCTGTATTGGTAGTAAGAGCCTGAAGTCACACGCTTAAAGTGCTGATAACACCTGACCTTGAGATGACTTTTTTGAGTCTGACTGCCCTAAAGGCTGTCTGACCTCTAGAAAAGACCTTTCATTCTACTTAGCACCAAGTCTAATTTTAATTTTACAGTAAGTATGAATACCCATATCTATTGTCCATAAAGTAATCTCTGAATATTTACATAGGCCAAAAAAAATAACAAATGCTAAAAACAGCTTTTCAGCACCTTCCTATATAGTCTACTAAAAAACTGTTGACACTGGAGTGTATGAAGAACCATTTATAAAGCAGTAAATCTGAGAGAACCCACTGCTGTGCAGTTCTGTGCCTGACAGGGGTTAACCTGGTCTCTACGTGGGAAATGTGTGGGTCCCCAGGTTGTTGCCTCACAAGACCTGGGGGTGGGGGGGAGGATCCTGAAAAATGCAAGCCTCTGTTTTCTGTAAGAGTGTCTGGCACCTGGGCGTGCCCGTGATGCAGCTGTTACTGACAAATGCAAACGCTCACACGGGGGGAGTTGTCTTCTCCCCTGTGCTACTCCTGTACAGCAAGTTTTTAAGTCTTTCTGAAAAGCTCAGTGATACCAACGATGAGAGCGCTGGTCCTCCTTTCCTTTGCTGCGGTTACTCTCTTCAGTACAAATGGGAGTTAAATGCAGTGGCCACCTAGGCCACCGTGCACTTTTTTAATCAGTTAAACCACACTACCTAGGACCGAGGGCTCGAACCAATAAAGCTGCAGCAGCAGGACAAGCTGCAAGCCCTGGATACGTGGCTGTGTTCTTGCATGGGATTTCAAATCGCAGAACAGGCTTTACTGGGCTTCTAGCCTAGTTCATTGTGTGCCCAGACCTTTGTGAGGATGAAAAGCTGCCTTTCCTAAGGTTCACGAGCACAAGCACCTGTTCAGTAAGTAACAGCACAGACAGTAGTGCAAGTATCAACATATTTACAACATAAGTTAAAATGCTGGGGGGGTAGAGGGAATGGAGTACAAATGAGAAGCTGGTGTCATCTGGAGAGTCTTAGCACTGCCTGACTGCTAATAAGCTTGGAAGAGAGGGAGAGAGCCCCTTAGGACTACTGACACGTTTCTGTGTAAAAGCAGCCAGCTGGAAAATCATTCTTCCCTTTTAAGGAGGTGGAGAGATGAAAGCTTTTCTCTTCCAGCGGTAGATTGTCCTTGCTGGCTTCAGGCTAGACTCCGTTGGCACCAGCCTTGCTGCTCTGAGATGCTTCCAGTTTAGTCTAAGTGTAAAAGTTGCAGATTTTAGACAGTACCAATGCAAATGCTTCTTAAAATCCTTTTTTTTTTTCTTCTCCTGAAGAAAATCCCTTCACATTTTAATAAGGAAAGCCACTCTGAGAGTAACATTTAAGTGAGATCAAAGTTCTTCGGAGTAAAGGCGCATTCTACTGGCAATAAAACTGTCTGGACTTCCAAACTTGCCTGAAGTGGGCATCCTAGATCTAGATGTAAGCAGCACCATTTAAATCAAGTATTCACAGAAAGGAAATGGTCAAGGGAAAAGGCTAGTCACTGTAGACACTTTTTTTTTTAAAGATACAAAACGGCACTTAACACTGCACTGGTTCTGGCAGAAGGCTGGTCTGTCCTAGCGGTCCTAAGCAGATTATTAAAGAAGAGACAAAGAAGGAGCATGCTGATAACTCCCTGCAATGCCCCGCTACCTTCCCATGTCTATTTTTGTATTCAGCAGCCCTCAGTGCAGTTCTGGTCCACAATTTCTCCAGTCACTCCTTGACCTTAACATTCACAACATCTTGTAGCAGGAATTTCCACAGCTTGACTGTAAGTTGTGTGAAGAACAACCTCCTTTGGAAAGTCTAAACATGTTGAAAAGCTTACCTCTCGTGGGGGAGGCTTAACTGGCACTTCTGACACCGGCAATTTCTCTGTTGGCTGAGATATAAATTCTTCATTCTTTAAGGAAAAAATAGCTTTAAGTCACAGACTTTCTCAGAAAACAAAGCTCTAGCTAGACTCCATACAGTCCCTTTCCTTATCTGAACAAGGCTGTTTGCTGCAATGCACGTTTGTGAAAGCTATGTTAGCATTTCCATAATTTCTCCTACGCTATTTAACGGGACTATTTTGAAATAATTCTAGCTGTTGACACAATTTTCTTCTTTAATTTTCTATTGTTGCTTTTATCAGATTGGACTAATATAAGAACTCTCTTTTGAATAACCAGCCGTCTCAAGCAACAGGGCAAGGTGTGCTAGCTCATCTCTTTGTGCTTTCATTACCTCTCACGACAGACTACGCAGCTGAGGTTCTCAGGCTAAAACACGTACGCAATACAGGAATCTACATTGCTTACGTACTCCGTGCAATTGTGCCAAGCTCCTTTTTCTTCCCCTCCTTGCTTTCAAAAGTGTTGTTCACAAGCTTTTCCCTAAGACCACAACACTACATTTTCCTACTTGTAGGCCGCTATTTTCTAACCTTTCTTCCCTGTACAGCGGGGGCAGGATCCACCAGGGTTTCTTGATGCTCAGGGAGGGATGTCATCACTTCCTTAGCTTCACCTATCTAAGGAAGAACATACAGTTCGGTACAGTCAGAAAGTCAGTCCACTTGGAGGATCAAAAAAACCAAGACTCATGTCACAGTGCTTCATTTTTATAATGCATAATGGTTAAAGTATTAACCTTAGAGCTTTATTCAGATAACTCACCTTATTTTCTGGTACAGGCTGTGGCTTTAAATCTATTAAGTACGAGGTGCGGGAAAGTAGGAGCAGAGAAGGTGGAACATTCTCTTTTAAATGCCGATCTAGCCACCGTCGGAAGAAACAAGAAGGAAAAGCTATTTAATATCAGCTCTAAGTCAGTACTTACTCATACAGCACTCCTTGTCCTTACAAGATCTCAAAGCTACCTCGGGTTTGGTTAATAGTTTTACGTTACCACAATGAGAAGAAATAGCTTTGAAGACTTGAGAATACCTACAGGACAGACACGAAAGAGGAGGTTCCCAAGTGATGTGAATAACGAAACAGAAGCAATCCGCCTGAACAATCGTAACAGACTAGTGACGGCTCTGCGTTAAGTTCCGGCTACCTTAGAAGCTTAAACCCTTTCTTTCACCCCTCTTCATCTTGCTTCCAAGCAGCCCTGACGCTCACCGGGCTGACTTCACTCTGAGCTGGAACTGCCGAGCCCCGGCTACGCCGGGCCAGGACCAGGCTGAAAGCAATCGCCGGCGGCCGGCCAATGGGAGCGGGGCGGGGCGGGGCGGGACCCGAGGTGCCCCGTGGGGAAGGGCGCTCATTGGTGGCGACGCGCTAGGGGGGTGGGAGGAGGGGGGGCGGCGTCACGGGGCGGTGAGTGACGCCGGCGCGAGGAGCGGCGGGAGGTGGGCGGGGCGGTGAGGCCCCGTTCGGCCCCGTTCGGCCCCGTTCGGCCCCGTTCGGCCCCGTTCGGCCCCGTTCGGCCCCGTTCGGCCCCGTTCGGGGCCCGTAAGTCCCCACATGCCCCGTAAGGCCCGGTAAGGCCCTGTAAAGCCCCGTTAGGCCCCGTTAGCCCCGTTCAGGCCCCGTTTAAGCCCCGTTCAGGCCCCGTTAGCCCCGTTCAGCACCGTTCAGCCCCGTTCAGCCCCCGAGCTGCACGCAGCGGCCGCCCCGCAGCGGCCGGCGGAGCCGCTGGAGCCCCGCACGGCCCCGCGCGGAACGAGCCCCGCTCAGCCTCGGAGGCCCCGCGAGGTGGCCGCGTGCGGGGCAGGAGCGGGAGCGGGACGCGCCCGAGCAGGGCTCGCGCCTGGGGCACGGCCCGCGGGGGGGGGCGGCTGCGGGAGGGGGGCCTCGGGCCCGGCCCGGCCCCGAGGCGGCCGGGAGCGGCGGGAGCGGCGCGCCCGGGGGCCGGCAGGGGGCTGGCGGTGCCGACGGGGCTGAGGGTGCCGAGGGAAAGGCGTCGCGTCAGCCGCAGCGCCGAGCGTCGTAACGGGCGGGAAGGGCCTCGTGGGCGCTCGCTCAGCCGGGCAACGCCAAGCACCAGCAGAAAAGGCACGGGGAAACGCGGGCGAGGCCGGCGCAGAGCGCCCGAGGCCGGCCGCCAGAGGTCTCTCGCTGCGCGTCCCGGCGGTTGAGGAGCACGTTTCCCACCGGGGGCCGGCCGCCAGGTCCTTTAACTTCTGGGAAAAAAACCTCCCCGCCGTCCATCCAAATCGGTCCAAAGCATTTCTGGGTTGTTAATGCGGGCTGTGCAGTAGTGCGGCTTTGTTCCTCGGCGCCTTATTCTGCTAACGTCCGTCCTGCTCGATTGGGATTTTTCTCCTTAGGAGGGGTTCTCGCTTGAGGAAGTAACGGAATAGGAAATGAAAAGTAGATGAACTGGCAAACGCGCACACGCTCCTGTCCTGTGAGCAGCCCAGGAAGGTACCCCTTGCCCACCGTGCTGGAGCGAAGGTTTGTGGTGCTGTGCAAGCACTCTGCCTTTCAGGAGCCTGGCAGAGCTCGTTTGGGCTCAGCAGATGCAGCTCGGTGGGGATTTGGCTCGAACTGCTCGGGAGGATCCCTGCGAGCTGAAGTGTGCCGTGGGGTGGGGAGGCAGAGCCCCCAGCCCCCGGGGGCCTGCGGAGCCACCAAGCGCGCGGTCAGAGCGCCGCTGTGGGAGCGGTGTCCCGGATTAGTGCAGGCTGCGTGGTGATCCTGATAAGGATCGCTGGTTACGTGTGCGTGCACGTTCCCCTGGGAGCTGTTTACTTCGTTCTCCTGGTCCCTGCACACAGCGTTAGTAAAGGACCCGTGTGCTGAAGCAACAGGTCAGCACTCGTTGTTTTCTGATAAACGCCCTATGCTAGAGCAGGCAGTAACCTCTGCCCGCTAACTTTCGCTTTCACCTAGATGTTAATGAGTTAAAAACTTCCTTTATACCAAACCCTTTTTCCTTGAGAAGCTGGATACTTTTCAAAGGCCAAATGTTTTCTTTACCCGTCCCAGGGAACAGGCAGAAGGGCGTTTTTTCCCCCTCATTCCATGTTTCGTGCTGATCACTACACAGGTTGTCCAGCCTCCCTCGGGGGCTGAGGAAGGTCAAGGAGCTTCCGTGCTGTGGACTCAGCGTTAGCTCCGGGCGCAGCTTCCCGACCAAGCGGCCATTTCACGTAAAAACTGTTGGGAACAGGCACAAGCGGTGTGAAAGAAAGCTGAACAGGAGAAAAATGGAGGAAGACAAGAACTGCTGCCAGCACGCTGGTGAGCTGTCAGGAGGAGTCAGCAGGAAGCAGAAGATGCGTTCCCATCCCTCAGCCGCGAGAACATCAGCACCAGCCCGGGAACACCGAGCACTTAGGGCTGAAAATCTACAGCAGGGAGAGGAAGGGGAAGAGAGGAAGAGAAAGCCTTTCTAGGTCACCTCCATGTTGGATGGTTATAGCATTAGGGAGGAGGAGAATTGCTTTTTTAATTCCCTTTATTTGCAGCACTCGCAGCCCCTGCCCCGCACGACGACAGCGCCTGGTGGCCGTGGGTGCGGAGCCGCTGGGCAGCGGGACGTGCTGTGCCTTGGGAATCGTCGCTCGGTGTTTGCTCGGTGGCTCGCGGAGCTCAGCGCCCCCCGGTCTCCTCCTCCCCGTTGGGTCCCGTCCCTCGCTCCCCAGCCGTCCCGGTTCATTAGGGTTGGACTCGATGATCCTTACGGGTCCCTTCCAACCGGGGACATTCTGTGATTCTGTGATTCTCCGGCTCCCCGCAGCAGGCATCGCGTTGTCTCCCCGTCGTGGTCACTCCCCGTGCTCCTGCGCTTCTCTTGTTTCCATTTTATTATTTTTTCCTCTTCCTTTCCCCGCACGGTGCGGGTTTGCTGCAGGAAGGACGCGTTGTGTCGGGTTTTCGTCCACGAGAGGCGGCTTTTAGAGGGGGCTTCATTGCGAGCATTTCCGTGCCGTGCTTGCCAGCCAGGGGGGACCCTTAGCCGGAGGACGATGCGTTCCCCGACCCGCTGCAGGCGGCGCCCCCCAGGCCCCGCTCGCCGCCTGCGCCCCCGCCCGGCACCACCGCAGGGGCAGGATGCGACCCCGCACCCCCCGCCTCCCGCAGGACTACGTCCCCCGGCGTCCCCCGCGGCGGGCTCCTCCCGGGCGGCCAATGGGGCGCGGCGGCGCGCGCAGGCGCGGGACGCGGCGGCGGGGGAGCGGCGGGGGGGGGGGGCGGAGGCGGCGGCGCGGGAGCGGGGCCGGGGCCGGGCCGGGAGCGGGGCCGGGGGCACGGAGCGGCGCGGGGCGGGCTCGGGGCGGCCCCGCAGCGCAGCGCAGCGCCTCGCCGCCCGCCCGCCTTCCCCCGCCGCCCGCCCGGCGCCTCCCCGCGGCCGCGCAGGGGGCCGGGCGGCCTCCCGGGGCGGGGCCCGGCGGCGGCGGCGGCGGCGGCAGCGGCGGGGGCGCGGAACTCGAGGCCGGGGCTGCGGCGCGGCCTGCAGCGGCGCGACGGGACGGGCGGCCGGGCCCCGCCGCCCCCGCCGCCGGCCTTTGTCTCCGCGGGGCTCGGCGGACGCGGCGGGGGCGGTTAGAATGGAACTGACGGAAGGTGAGGGCGGGGGCGGCGCGGGCGGGCAGCGGGGGGCGGCGGCGCCATGTTCGCGGCGCCGGGGCGGGCACGGCCGGGGGGCGGCGGGGCGGCACGGCACGGCACGGCCCGGCCCGGCCCGGCCCGGCCCGGCGCTCGGCTTCGGGGCCGCAGGGCCGCGGCCGGAGCCTGCCCGCGGCGCCGCTCCGTGCCCCGGCTCCGTGCCTCGGCCGCCTCCGGTGGCTCGGCCTTGGCGCGTGTCCGGGTGGCCGTGGCCGCGTGGCCCCGTCCCTGTGGCCGCGTGGCCCCGTCCCCGTCCGGGCCCGCCGCGCCCCTGGGGCTCGGTGCGCGGAGCGGCCTGGGCACGGCCTCGTCCCGCCCCGGCGGCGGCGTGAAGGCGGCTGCGGGGTCGCTGAGGGGAGGCGCAGCCGCGGCCCGGCCCGGCCCGGGGGCTCCCGGGGGCCGTTCGGGTCCCCGGGCTCCTCGGGGAGCTGCTCGGAAGCAGCCTGCCGCAAGCGGCGCGTGCGGAGCGGCGATCAGAGGCCCCGCGGTGCTTTCTGGCGGCCGTTGGGCGTTCTCGGTCCCGCGGCTCTGCCCGGGTTGGAAGCGGTGCGGGAGGCGCGTTGTGGCTGTTACCCCGCTCTCGACGTGTGCGAGCGGGTCGTGATTCACGCGGCACCGGGTGTTGCCGGGGGTCTGACTCCGGGTTTCGTACGAATACTGGCCTCTGAGTCTCCCCAAAGAGCAAAAGAATTTCCTCCGTGTCTCTCGCTTGAGTTCTGGGGCTCTCAAAAACAAACGGGTGCTCTACGCTCGGGTTACCCCTTCTGTTTCTAAACGCACGGCGTTTTTCTTGCTGCTGTGTGAGATGGTTCCTTCCGTTCCCCCGTGGGAAGCGAGTTAAAGGCGGCCTTATCAAAACCATCTGACAGCCGTGACTATTTCTTCTGGCACTTAGAACCTTTAAAAAGGCGTACAGGGAAGCGATCAGCCTCACCGCAAGCTTTAAAACATTGAGAAAAGTTTGTCGAGAGGCCTCTGATTCACCTTCGGTGTCTGCTGGAAGAGGCTGCTCAGGCCAGCTGAAGTCGGTACCAATCCGCAGGCTGCAATTTATTTTTGCTAATGAACCTGCGTGCGGCTGGAAAGCCGGGCGCCGTCCTAGGGTGTAGAAGTGAAAATACGTGCGTGAGTTCTGACAGGTATCCAGAACAAAACGAGACAAGCGGCCTACGAATACCGAACGCAGAAGTAAATACAAACGATTGTTTTACTCCTGCCTATTACTGATGTAATTTCAGCAGCGCAGGAGGCCGTTGTGCCCGGTGGGTGGCTGTCCAGGTGGTTTTGACGTGACCGTAGAAGGAGCAGGGGCATGTTTGGGTCTAGCGAAGAGTTTGCTGTCAGGTGTCAGCGCTGAGCTCCGGCAGAAAGCAGGCCGTAGCTGTCAGGTGCCTTCAGCTGGCGGCCTTAAGGTTTCGAGAGGAAGAGTGGAAGTGTGACGGAGATCAGTCGCGTCGTTTCAGAAGTAGCCCAGCCTGTTGGAGCCAGACACCCCTGGGTTTGGAGACGGCGCAGGCGGCGGGTGCTGGGGGCGGCTGCTGCCTGGCTCAGAGCTCGTTGGGGGCCGGTGCCAGCGCACAGGGTGCCAGCGAACCGTACGGGGTGGCGGCGCACGCGCAGGTCTGCGACCCGCTCGGAGGTAGGTCTGCGTGAAGGGCAGCTGGGCTCTCGCAGGCCTGCCCGTGCAGGATGGCCTGGGACCGGGGAGGGGGAGCCCGGCTCCGGCGGGCGCGGCGGCGGCACCGCGCTGAGCACGGACGGCTGACTCCAAGCTCGGCCTCGGAGCGCTGCCGGCGGGGCAGTTTCTGCTCTCTGCGGCTGTGTCAGACGCCTCCAATCCAACAAGTGCTGAGCCGTTGTAGGTCACGCACGTGGTGGTTGTCAGCGGGCAAGGAGAAGAGGTAAAATTCATTCCAAAAGGTTTTATGGAAGCTGCGTTTAAAATATTTGCGTGCTGCGCCGGTTTTATCAGCGGCTGTTACCTGTGCTCGGGCTCAGCCCGGGGCCAGCTGGGTCCTGCCCCGGGCAGAGCTTGTTCCTCCCTGTTTATCTCATTCACCTCTTCCCTCTGATACCTTGAGTTGCGCCTCCTGGGAGCAGCACGAAACTGTTTGCGCCGGCGGTGTCCATGTGCAGAGCTGTGTTTGCAAACAGCCGCTGTAGTTCCCCTGTCAGGGATGGGTCCTGCTTTCCCTCCTGGCCAGGAGATCCTCCGGCAGCGGGAAGGGCCCAGTGCAGATCGCTGGCGGCAGTGCTAGAGGGCAAACTCTTCTGTCTCTTGGTAGGAAATTCGGCTGGGGTTTTGAAGGTGTCTTTGTGCCCACCTTGTTTCCCAATACTGCTAAAAAGTATCAATTTCATACCTAAATTACTTGGAATAATTCCCTGTACTTGAAATAACGGAATGGCACTCTTTCTACCTTTTGGGTGAGTTCCAGTGTCATAGCAGTGCCGTGTCTGTCACAGGTCGTATCTGGAAGCTGAACGCCCACCGGAGGGGTCTGGCGCCGTAACTTAACAGTAATAGCTGTTGGAGTGAGGGAAACGGGAGCTGCTGGAAGTGCTGTGCCGTGAGCCCAGCACAGACCGCTGCAAGTGGCTTCCACTTGTGCTCGTAGGTGGCGTCCCCCTGGCCGGGCAGGCTGGGTTGGACAGGAGCCTGTCGTTGGTGTTCCAGTGGCCGTGTTCTGCGTTAGAGCTCGAGAGGCTTTCGCAGCGCAATCCTTCCTTCGGCTCCTGAGAGCCCCGCCCGGTGGGGATCCATCGTGCTGTGCGTCGGTGCCTTCAGTACCGCGTACGGCTCACGCGGGAGCAGACCGGTCCAGTTCTGGAAAGGAAGGAGGGTGCGAAATCGGGGTGCGAAGTCTGGGCGTACGAACCAGGGTTCGGACGGAAGAAGCTCTCGATGACACGAGCTCTGCCGGAGGAGAACGGCGACTTGTGTTTGAAGGCCACTGAGTAGCCCTTCAGTGAAGCATCGGCCCTTGCTGCGGCAGCCTGCGCAGGCAGATGACAGCGGGTCAGAAGCGTCCAGCTGTGAAGCGTGGGCTGGCTTCGGGGTCCGTTCTGTTCAGGTCAGCTCTGGAAAGGAATTACTTAAAAAATCAAAGCGATTTTGTTTAACTGCCAACTCTCGGTCCAATTTAAATAGCGATTTGAAGCTTGCTAACCCACAAGTGTTTTCACGTCACAAAAGAAAGGACGCTGATAACCTCCCTCCACGCCCCCGTCAGCCTGTGCCCGCGGGTGCCCGGGCAGCCCCGGGACCTGTTCCAGCTCGGGACTCGCTGTGAGGGCTGAGGAGGACCAGCCCCTGCCGTGCCCCTGTCGCGCTCTGCCCGTGCTGCGTCTGGGTCTCTGGGACGGCGCTCGGCTGGCGCCGTTGTGCCGGGGGCTGCGCAGGGAGCGGCCGCTGCTCCCCGCTAGCGAAGCGCCGTTTTTGCTGCCGTCCCCTACGTCAGCCCTCCCGAGCGAGAGAAGCTGTCCCGGCGAGAGCGCTCCGACTGCGTGCGGGTAAGGGGCGTCGCGTCGTTTCGTAGCCCCGGAGCGTTGTCGTGGCTTGGTGCTGCAGCCCCGTGACCAGGAGTTTGTCCTGTCGCTGCGTGTAACGTCCCGGAGGATAAGTAAAGCAAGGCGTCCCACTGAAACGCTGCGGGGAACAGCCTGGTTTGTATCCCGCATCTTAGCGTGGAAGGTTTGGAGTTGCCAGTGTAATGGAAATGAAATTAAAGTCGGTTCCTACGTGAAAGACGCGGGGAAGGGTACCACGTCTCGGGGCAGAAGCCCTTTGCTTCGGCTGCTGCGCGGTGTTGGTGCTGCTCGGAGCGAGGCGTCGGCTGCGGGCTGTACGCGCGGCTCCTGCTGTTCCTGCCCCGGTGCGAGCTCTGAGGCGCAAGCTCTGTGCAGTGCAGGGAGCACTCGGGGAGCTGGGTGAGAGGCCCCGTCTTGTCTGGAAGGTGGTTATGCGGGCGGTCAGCTGCAAAGCTGGCTTCTGGGTGTCAGTAACCCTCGCCGACTCGAAGACGAGGGTTTGTGGGGGTTTCTGCACCCGATGGTGTCGGCCGGATGCGGGCTGGTTGTCCTGGTCCTGGCAGCGAGGTTTTTCTGCGTGGTTTTCCCCTCTTGCTCCGTGGGTGTTTGCTCCTTAGGGAGGCTGTTCCGCGGGGTGAAGCGAGCGGTCTGCCTTGTGCTGGATGTCGCAAGGCCGAAGAACCTGCGCTGGGGAAAAGCGTCTGTTAAAGGAGTTGGGATCCTTTCTCCTCCTTGTCCCGTTGTCGGGGCAGATGGAAGTCGTCCAGCAGGACCCAGAACTCATTTCCACTCTTAGTCGGGCTCGGAGCGGGAAAACACAAAGCGTAATTATTCAAGCGGCACGCGACGTGAGCAACGTTACGTTTTTAATGCAGCGCAGAGCACTGCGTAGCTGCCTGCTCTCTAGGGCCGAGCTCTGCAGGGCGGTGCTCGTTGCTTGCTGCAGGTCTGGGACGTCCCTGCCCAAGTTCAGGTTCGGGGAGAACAGCTTGGAGCTGCGTTCCGGGGGTCTGGTGCTGAGCTAAACGGGCGGGCCCACTGCCAGAGCGCTGGGCAAAGGAAGAGATTGAATTCCCCTTTAAAACCCAAACCGCCAAGCTGGGTGGTTCTGACGTTTCTTACGCTGTTCCTGCTTTGTCCCTGCCCGGCCAGCGGCGGGCGAGCCGCGCGTGCCTGGAGCGCCGCTGCGGGTCCGTGGGCCGCGGCTCCCTTTTGGAGCGTTGAGCACAATGGATTGGTTCTGTTTTTAGCAACAAATAACAACAGCCTAGGGTGAAATCTCTTGCTAGTGGGAGAAGTCTGGTTGCTCGTCACTTTGGCAGACGTGAAGCAGCGATTAATTTGCAGCTGGCGCAGGCAGTTCCTCTTCCTCTTCCTGGAACGGGCGGGGGTTTGGGGCGCTTTGGGGTGCTTTGACCTCGATAGGCAGTGCTCTCGCTGCGTGAGCCGCCCCTGCCGTCAGCAGCAGCGCTTCTGTTGGGGGCTTTTGTGGCTGCTGTGCAGAGAGCTGCCGTGGTTTTACTGCCACGAGATTTCAAAGTCACTGCGACTAGCAGATCCTGCTGCACGGCGGCGTGCGGTTAGGTTGTTCCCCGAAGTTGCTTAATTACGGTGACGGATGTGCCCCCGGTTGATTGCACCGGGCAGGAGGGATGAGTCCAACGTGGATGTAACCCGAGGGTGAAGCTGACAGAACACGTAACAAAACTCTGGTCAAGTTCTTGGTGCCGCTGTAACTTCAGTTTCTCTTGGCAGTCTCTGAGGAGGGCAGTGCTGAAACAAAACCTCGTCTGAAAACGAAGAGGTAGGGGATGGGGACGCGTCGGGAGGGCAAGACTGCCGCGGGGGAAGGGGGCCGTGTAGGTTCCTGTTGTGAGCAGTGGGATGTGTTCGTGTCACGTCAAACGCTGGCCAAAAGGGCACAGTAACCCTCCTTTGTGCCCGCGCCGGGCAGAATAAATAATACAGGGCTATATTTACTTTGGAAGGGCTAAACTGACCTTGCAAACGTGTGTTTCTTACCTGTGCTTTGGGTCACTGTGCGTTTCTTCCTGCTGAACATGGAGATTAGTTAGGTGAGTGCTGTATAAAAAGTAATAATACAGGCAAAAAGCTGGTTCTGAGCCTGCGGCTGAGGTTTGGCAATCTAACTTTGGTTTAGTCTGACGCTGGTGTTTTAATAAGAAATGGCAAATGGGAGGAGGGGGGCGTCTGCCCCACCTGCCATGACTCGGTGACTAACCGCGGGTTTGGGGATCCTCTGTGCTGGGGCTGCTGCCCCTCGGATCCCAGCGTCTAAGCGCTGGGTGTTGGGTGTTAAAGTGACGAGGGGGGGCGAGGAGAACAGCCCTCCCCTCCGCCTGTTCGGAGCCAAACGGGGCGCGCTCTGCTCTGCTTGGTGGTGAGGGAAGGGAGGGGGGAGCCCCACCTGAGGGTGCTCTTCCCTCTGAGCCGGGTCTCCCAGCAGCCGAGGTGGAACGACGTTCCCTTCAGTTGTGCCAGCGCTGAGAAAAGGCCCTGGCGTAGGCCTCCTGCCCTCCGAAGGGCTGCTCCCCAGCCCCGAATTCTGGCAGGGAGGAAGAGAAACTGTTTCTCTGTCGTTTGGGCGATCTTTGTGTCTTTCCTGGCACGTTCAGCTTGCAGCGACTGTGGTGTCAAGAGAACATGGTGTCTTCTGCGCGTCTGAGACCGGATCGCAGCCCTTGTCCTACCGCTTTGCGGTACAGTAACGCTTCCCAGCATCACGCTAGGAGGGCTCTGCAGAGTGGTTTGAATTTAGGCACCATTGTTCTGACTTCGTAACGGTTGGGCTCGTAGTTCTCAAGCATTTGTAGGTGCTTATATCATTTCTTAAATTGTCTTGGGAAAGAAGGAAGCGGATACGTGAGGAAGCTGCTCCGCAGAGATGCGCGGGGGGCCCTGTTCTGGTAGTACCAGTCCTCTCTGAGTGCAGGAGCAGCTTGCTTCTGGAGGGAGGGGGGAGCCTGGTCTTCGGGTTGCTTTTTTCAGCGCTGCAATCTGCTCAGTTGCTGCCTTCTAACGCTGACTTCCCATTTCCCTTCTCCCTGCCTGCAGGCCCTATGAGAAGAAGGGAAAGCTAAGGATGCTGGAGCAGAACAATGGATTTCTCTTTCTCTTTCATGCAAGGGATCATGGGAAACACAATTCAGCAGCCACCTCAGCTCATTGACTCAGCCAACATCCGCCAGGAGGATGCCTTTGATGCCAGCAGTGACATTGCTGAAGACGGCGGGCAGACGCCGTACGACAGCGCCCTGCAGCAAGGCTTCCCGTACCCGACGCCCACGGCGGAGGAGCTCCCGCCCCTCACGAACGGCTATCCCCCCGCGATCAACGTGTACGAGCCTCAAGCCAAGTACCAGGCGTACAGCCAGTATCCCAATGGCTCAGCCAACGGCTTCGGTACAGTCAGAAACTTTAGTCCCCCGGAGTACTACCAAACGGAAAACTCTAACGCGAGGCCGCATGAAGTTCTGGAAAAACCTCCCCCTCCCCAGCCGCCACCTCCGCCGCCACCTTCAGTTTCACAGACGGGGATTCCAAAGAAGACTGGCTCACCAGAGATCAAACTGAAAATAACCAAAACTATCCAGAACGGCAGGGAATTGTTTGAGTCCTCTCTTTGTGGGGACCTTTTAAATGAAGTACAAGCGAGTGAGTATGCTAAGGCGAAACATGAAGGGAGAAAAGAGAAAAGGAAAAAAAGTAGCAAGCATGACTCTTCCCGGTCGGAAGAGCGCAAGTCGCACAAAATTCCAAAACTAGAACCAGAGGAACAAAATGTAAGTGGAAAAAGAGTTTCAGACGTCTGTGTACCTGGTACTGTTGATGGAGTGTGCATCTCGAGCAGTGTTTTTCCTTGCTTCTAGGTATACGAGTACTGAGAGTCGCGAGGCCGTGCTTACTTGTCAGATGCTCTATATTAGGTTGCTAGGAACCGTGTCTGTAGAGCAACAGAGTTGTGGTGAGAAGCCTACGAATGAAAAATAAACATTAGAAAAGTTTATTTAATGCTTTTTAATGTTAGTCCTTTAGCATGTTCAGAGCTGGCTACGCTGTGGACAGTACTGGAGGTTGGAGCTTTTGACCCAAAGCACGCAGGTATGCGCAGTTCCTAAAGCTGCCTTTCGAAGTAAAGCTGGGTTGTTCTGTGGAAATTCGGGTTACCGGAGTATTCATCACCGCAGCTTTCAAATGGCGTAGGAGCAGTCTGATTTCCCAGAGGAAACAATCATCTGCTTCTCCAAAACACAAATATGCAAATCCACCCCAGAGCACCGTAGATACTCCCTGGTTTTGCGCGGTATCTGACCGTGCTTTGTGTGTGACTGGTGTTGACCACGGACGTGAATTTTTGGTAGATGTTTCGATATTGTGATGATGTACTGCAGACCGGAGCTGTTGGTGTAGCGCATGCGGAAGTCAGTAGAAATCAGTGCTCCAGGCAGATCAGAAATACCGGTTGCCTCAGCAAACTTTCAGAAATGTCGATGTGCATTGCCATGTTTTGTAATAGGGATGTTCGTACGGGGGGAATGTGTACGGGGGTGTTCCAGCTTAGGTTCCAGGAGGCAGAGGCACAGGCTGCTGCCCTTTGGTCCTCTCGGCCTTTTTCGTTTCCTCAGTCTCTTAAGCCACTTCATTGCTTCTGTTCCCTTTCCTCTTGCTCATTGCTGCCGGCTCCGTGACGCCGGTTTCTGTATGTCCCAGCCTGGAAATGCCGGCTGCTTTCGGTAGGCTTGGGGGGAGATCCCGCGCTCTGGATCAGGGCTCTGAGCTGGTATGGCAGGTTCATACTCTTGATTTACTGTTATTTACTTTTAAACGTGTTTATTTTAATGGAAGACCTGCCGATTTGGCCCCTCTCTTGCCAGGAATATTTGCAGATTTAGAGCTGCTGAGCAGGTAGGCAGAGTTCTTCCAGGGGTCAGCTTGGTGAGGTAGCAGGACCTCGAGCTTCTGGTTTATTTGGGCCTGGTGAAGTTCGGTGAGATTTAAGAATAAACAAACAGACAAATAAATAAAGCGGTCCGAACTGGAAATGGACTGTCCAACTGAAATGCAAGCAAGTCCTCCCGGACTGCGTTTGTGACCTCCTTGCGGTGCTGAGGGCCCTCTCTGGGGGCTGCACCGGCGCCGTGTCCGGCGGCGGGGTGGCAGCTGCCCTCCAGCAGCCCCGGCCTTGTACCTGCACGAGGTAGGAGGGGGCTCAGTTCCCACAGCCAGCTCTCGGCACCCCGCTGAGCCCCTTTCTGTTCCTGCGCTGCTCGTCTGCCAGCCCTTTGCTGCTGCGATGGCACGCTGCCCCCCACAAAACTTGGGCTTGAGCCTGGGTGCGCGCGGTCCTTTTGGAGGTGAGTCGGAGGCAGCCCGTTACCCCGGCTTTCTGCCCCCTTCTCCGGGCTTCGGCCGCCCCCGCGTCAGGCTGTCGGCTCTGCCCTCTTCTGCTCTGCCTCTTACCAGGGACGGGCTCTGCTCTTGTACATCCCTCTGCCCGGCCCTTTGGCTGCTCTTCTCGTAGTCCGCAAGCGGGGTTGGCACAGAGGGCGTGATCAGGATGTGATCTTCGGTCTTGTTGCTGTGCTGACTTCCCCAGACCGAACTAAGCCTTTGCCTCTAAGATTCCCGGCTCCTAGCTGTGTGCTCTCTGTGTCATCCCGGACTCACAAAAATCCGAGCCGTGCTTTTGTCCGCCTGGAAGCTTCTGTTTCCCTTCCTAAAGGCACTGCTGCTCTCTCGTGTTACTCACCTGGGTTTCGGACAGCCGGAGGGATCGCAGCGCTGCTCAACGTGAGCAGGGCTCTGTGCAGGTGGTTTGCAGCGAATTGTCCTCGTGCAGTCCCAGTTTCGTCCTCCCACCATTTTGTTTTACACTGTATGATCTTGTCTTCGTGCACATTCCTGACGTATACTCGCGTGATCGTTTGGTATCGATGGTGTGAGACTTGTAAATTAAAGTCGTCGTGGTAGGGACAAGCAGAACTCCTGCTGGAGCTTTCGCTGCTCCGTGCTTTGGGACTCAGCAGTTAGTTGAAAGCAGGGTGGCGTGCAGTTGTTTCCTCCTCCTGGTGCTGCAATCTCAGCGCAAACCCACTGATTGTGGGAGAGTGTTTGCACTGGGAATGCTGGTTGGAAATGAAAATGTCATGCAAACATTGTTGAACTTTAAGCTGTGAGTATTTGTTCTAAGAAGAGGTGGTTCTGCGAGCAGCCGGAAGCTCGCCGCGCGTTGTGCAGGCTTCCTGCGCAGCCAGCCCAGCTCTTCTGGCGGAGGCGAGGTTTCCACGAGCTCACGGCAGGGGAAGGAGGGCAGGAGTCAGCGCCGCTCCTGGGCCAGGCAGGAGTGATTTCTGCCCAGCTAACTCGATGTGCTTGGTCTTAACGATTGTTTTCTGTGGGCTCTGAATGGCATTCTGACCCGCGCCAGAGCCGACCTGAGTTGTCCCGCTGGTGACGCGTTTCCTGGCCGAGCCGAAGCGAGCAGTGGTGCCTGACGTGGGGTCTTGGCTTTACACGAGCTAGGTGTAATCGGGATTAGCAGCACCGCTTGTTTCCCGCTGCATGACTCCGACTCCTCTTTCTGCTTTTCCCTGAGCCCTTTGGCTAACGTCTAATGCCTTTGGCTAACGTCTCTGCTGCCTGCTCTCAGTCCCGTTGGGAGGTGGCAGCCCGCCTCTTACCTCCTGCCTTGTCCCAGCGCCCCTCTGCCCCGAGGGCTCCTGCCAAGCCCCTGCAGCCCTCCTCGGCAGGACAGAGGGCGTGTGCTCCTCAGCCTGGCTTGTAAACGCCCTCGTAGGTCTTTTGTCGCCGTTCTCTGATCCCCCAAACACTCGTCAGCTACATGCAGTCCAACACAGATTTGTCAGTTTCCATATTGTGTCTTTAATACGAGTTTCGTCACGCACTTTTTGCAAATAACTGGTATGCAGTGACACTCGCCGTGTTCCTGTGGATCTCCTTCATCTGTCCTTCTCTGCTGCTTCGAGCTGGTACATTGCT
Organism: Cygnus atratus; assembly: GCF_013377495.2. NCBI lineage: Eukaryota > Metazoa > Chordata > Aves > Anseriformes > Anatidae > Cygnus > Cygnus atratus. Next base: position 648,490 of record NC_066388.1, read on the forward strand.
TTAGGTGGGAAGTTAGCTGGGTTTGCTACCCCGGAGTGTTTTTCTGTCACCTGGTACAGCAGAGCACTGTTCTATGGAGGTGTGACGGTAATGTAAATAGCGGAGAGGGGAAGAGGCATTTGGTTGTGATGCTGCTTTTGTTTTGAACTGGGAATAAGGAATCATCATACTTCTGTTTTCTGGGTTCATAGTTGCTTTTCTCTTTGCTATTTATTTTTAGTTTGGTTTCATTAGTATGCTTTTTTTGGTTTTACTGCCCCCTTATCTTGTTTGTGTTTATTTTCCTTTTTTCCTCCTCGTTGTTACCCATGTCCTAGAGACCAAATGAGAGGCTTAGCATGCTATCAGACAGACCAAGAGAAGATGCGCTGTTGGAGGAAACCCCGGTTAGTACACATACTAATTAACGCTTTCTGAACTTCCATTGTGTTACTGTTTTTGTTCTAGTTACGATATGGGTACTTTAATTTGTCAAATAAATCAGCGGCCATTTTTTTAAATGCTTGTTAATCACTACTGCATCAAAACGTCTCTTGTACTGTATTGATCATTTTATTCTAAAAGTGACGTTCATAGTCAACTTACAAAGCAGAAACTTATTTTTTATTTTTTGTTTGGTCTGTCTTGTTTTGCTTTGGTTTTTAGGTTGTTTTTTGTGGCGGGCTGTTGTGGTTTGGTTTGTTAGTGACTATCGTGTGTAAATCCTAGCTGTGTGCAAGTCCTTTGTGTCGTGTTTTTCAGAAATATCTATCTCACATTAGATTATCAAACCCCAGCGATACCCAAGAGAAAAATAACAAAACCCTGTGGATAGCGTGTGTATATCTGCAAGTGCATCAAGTTGTCTTCCGTGGCTGCTAAGCTTGCGTTGTTCTTTGTAGGTCCAGCAGTTCTTGCCTTCTCTTCCAACACAAGTCGCCCATGACATCAAGTTTCAGGTTGGCGATCTGGTTTGGTCCAAGGTGGGAACGTACCCATGGTGGCCTTGCATGGTCTCATGTGATCCACAGCTTGATGTTCATACCAAAATTAACACAAGAGGTAAGGGAGGAAGATCACTGCTACAGTACATCAGGTGTCTGTAGTTGTTCCTTTATTAAAAATCTCGTCTTTGAACTCCCGTCGTGGGATGGATTCTGCTTGTTTGTATTCTGAACTGGACTGTTGCTGCAATGCACAAAACAAGCGCTTTTTAAGTTACCTCTGCAAACGAGCCTGTGCAAACCGTGCTGGTGCACGTTTCCCAAGTCAGTGTGTTACAAGAAGACGCTAGTAAGTGTGAGCGCATTCGGGGTGGGCAAGGTACACTCAACTTCCTGTCTCAAGCTGCTCTGAATCTAGGCCTGTCGTACTTCTAGACGTAGCTAGGTATTTCCAACTGCAGCAGCGGAGTGATGTGGAGTAGGAGAGTGTAAGCTAAACACAAAAAGTGGTGTTAATAAAACTGCTGACTAGAATTTCTCGATTTCAGGTGCCCGTGAATACCATGTTCAGTTTTTTAGCAACCAGCCGGAGCGGGCGTGGGTGCACGAGAAGAGGGTTCGAGAGTACAAAGGACACAAACAGTATGAGCAGTTATTGGCAGAGGCTGCTAAGCAAGCCAGCAACCACTCTGAGAAACAGAAGGTATGATGAACACAAACTGTAGAAGAACATTTACGGTGCCTGTGAAAGTGAAACTCATATGGGTGCAGTTCTGAAACACTGCAGTACTTTACTGTGTAAAGGGTTGTCTGCACTCACGAAGATACCCAAAATGTTTCCATGCTCCTCCTTTTCCATGTGAAATTTTGGTAACTTAACTTTGTCTGTTCATCATGACAGTTGTCATCCTGGGCACTGGAGATAATTTTACATCTCTGTCAGAAAATTAAATAAAAACAACGTCTGTGTGTTCACTATTAACCAGTTCTTTGGAAAATACATAATTTAAAGGACACTCTTCCAGCCCCTGCTACTAGTGCATATGTCCTTCTCCATTGCTGTATTTGAAATGAAGTGTTAGTTACAGCAATTATTTTCTGCGTAGATGGACTACTTGAGTCAATGTTTATGCTAATCATAATATTGATGTGGAAAGGAAAGGATGTTTATGGAAAAACATGGAGGATTTAAAAGTAGGTAAATCAGGTTTCATTCTGTATCCCCTAGCAGAATCGTGGGCTTGATTACTGCCTGCTCTTGTCTTTAGTGAATTTGTAATTTAGGGCAGACGCTTTTAATGGTAATGGTCGTACAATCTAGCTAGAGTGTCTGCTTGTGCCCCGAGTGGGGGAATTCACAATCTACCTTTCAAAAATGCACTGTAAATGGAGAGTAAATTTAAATTTGCTGCCTGAGAGATTTGAAGAGCCTCGGGATTCTTCAGTGTAATTAGCTGCTTGTCTTTGTTCCTTAAGATTCGCAAACCAAGGCCGCAAAGAGAGCGTGCTCAGTGGGATATTGGTATTGCCCATGCTGAGAAAGCGTTGAAAATGACTCGGGAAGAAAGGATAGAACAATACACCTTCATTTATATAGACAAAGAGCCAGAGGAGGTTTTGTCAAAAGGCAAAAAGACTGCTGCTTCTAAGTCAGAGACCAAGAAGAACCGACGTCCAAAGCCAGCACTGAACACCCAGCCAGAGCATGCCAACGTGGTAGCAGCATCGCCTTCCAGTGCGGAGTTGCGAAGACAAAGCCAGCGGAGGCAGTCAAGTGTGGAAGAGGAGGAGCCACCTCCTGTGAAAATTGCATGGAAAACTGCTGCAGCTAGAAAATCCTTACCAGCTTCAATAACCATGCACAACTTGGATCTTCAAAAATGTAACATGTCTCCAGTTGTTAAAATTGAACAGGTTTTTGCTCTTCAGAATGCTGCTGGGGATGGAAAACTCATTGATCAATTTGTTTATTCTACTAAGGTACGTGCTTTGTGTAGTGACTCCTCTTGCTCATCGTTATCCCAAGTCTGACGTACTGTGGAGCTTAAACTTGTGTCCACTGTACTTTTACAATACACGTTTCTTTCAGTGGAGAGATCTTACAAAAGCCAGGCTATGATAACAATCTTCCATTGTATTAAACCTCTAATTTCGGTGCATCCCAAAGTCTCTGGTAGTAACTACTTTGACTGTTGGCCAAGGAGCTCCCTACAGATGGTCATACTTTTGCTAATAACGTGTTCAAAATACCGAAGTTGTTTAATTCCAGCTTCCTAGTTCAAATAATTGAGCAAATCTCTGAAAATCTTAAAAGCAGTTTATTTGTGGGAAACAGATAAGATGACAAAACTGTTAATAATATATTGAAAAATAACTGCATTTTGCGTAAGACTTCTAAAATGAGTTCTGCCTCCTAGCTTCCTTCAGGTGCACAGCCGCTTCTCACAGTCAGTATAAGGAAAAGGTTTAGGACTATTTCTCTGGCTCCTTCTTCTGCCTCTCTACCTGGAGAGTATTTATTTCATCCTAAGCATTATAGAGAAGGTAATGTTTAGAAAAGTCACTGGAATATTTTTTTTTTCCTTGTATAAAAGGGGAGATTGAGAGGGATGGAAAGTTCTGCAAAGAAGCGGCTCAGTAGCACAGATCATCACGTGTATGTGTTGTATTGAAGGTTTCCGTTCTGAGACTGCGGAGTAAATTAGTATGCCTGTTAGCAATAACGTATAAATAGGCTCACACAATCTCTTTTTCTTTTTAAGGGAGTTGGTAACAAAACGGAAATAAGCGTCAAAGGACAAGAAAAACTTAATTCTTCATCAAATCAGAGAAACGAAAAAGCAACAGTGCAAAATGCGTCCTCTCCTGAAACAACTCCTGGGTCAACAGGTAGGCAAAATTGCAGGGTGTCTGCGCTGTAACAAGCTAGCATGTAAACTCAAATATCAAAACCGGCGTTTTCTCATTAGGTAAAAAGGATTATGAACCATATTTGTGTTTACATAACAGCTGTACCAAACCTGGCTGATAAGCACGTGATGAGCCCAGATGTTTGAGAAACACAGGATGTCTTTGTGATGGCATTTAGCTGGTTTGGCCTCTGAACTTTTAGCGTCTGCAACTTGCAGGATCCAAGTCGTCTTATGAGAAGGATGGGTGCCTTGTGGAGAGCAGATGGCAAGTTGTTTTAGAAGACAACGTAGCGGACATATGTTAGCAGAGTACTGTAAAGGCTTTTGGCACCAAATGTATGGTGACTGAGATCAAAGGAAGAGAATCTGGAAGTGGGATAGTGAGGAATGGATCTGAACCGTGATGGGTGCTTGACCAAACTTTGTTGATGAATTCCAGTATGACCTTTGTAGAGGGCAGTGATTTATTTTTTTAACTGCCTCTGATCACTCTATCAACAAAATGATGTAATGCTTGATTCTGAAGTTGTTCTAGGGGCCCTATCATAAAACACTGAGTTTTGAAGTACTGTCTGAGGGAGAACCACTGAAGCAAATAGTGGAGCTTGAGACTGAAAAGGGAAAGCCTGGAATAATTTGTAGTACAGGAGTAGAGAAGAATGAGAAAGGAAAACGGATTGAGTGCTTTCTAGACTTGGAACAGAAAACCAATGCTTTTTTCATGTTTTGATTCTGATAAATAGCTAATGGGAATTCTTCCAAATGGATTGATCTCCCCACCAGCAGAAATTTCCTTCTGCAGTGTGTTCTCTCAGCATCCCCAGAAGGAGACGTACCCATCTGGGGAAAGGATGGAGGTTCCTGAAAAGAGGCAGTTTTGAGTCATCCTAAACCAAGAGATTTTCAAGTTTCTCCTGTCACTATAGGGACTTCTATATCTCAACCACAGATTTTCTACAGTCCGTGCAAAAATCATTAACTGTTGTGTGTTTGTTAATGTGCTGGTAATAATATCCTTGGTATAGCCTCGAACATAAGTACTTCGTTTTACATTGGGTATGTAGAAGTAAATCGTAGGTTGGAGAACACAACACTGATTTCCTCTCATAGCAGGATGAGCAAATGCTCCTGGTATGGAAGGGAAAAAAATAAAAATGGAAGGCTCATTACAGTTAGCATGCCAAAAAAAAACCCAAACCGCAATGTCTTTTCTTGAGAAAATCTTATGAAGTTACTAAGTGTCACTTCTGCTTTAACTGCTTTGTTATTTCTCCCTTTCTGGACATAAAATAAATGAGACTCCAAGTCAAAAACCTCAGTCAACATGGGTGGGAACACTGTCCTCTGCAAACTCGCCTCAGTTTCTGCACTTGCATAGCTCTTAGGTAGGCTTTCTTATACACTATTTTCTGGACTATTTCGGGACTTTACAATGCAGGCTGAGTAGTCCAGATGTTCTGGTGCGAGTGGGGTTTCCTGATGCAAGCGGGGTTTCCTCTGCTGTTGTCAACAGTGGTTCTTTTTTCCAATCTTAGTCGCTATAGTTACTTTAGCTTTTTCAAACAGTTGTTACTTTAATTGCCTTGCAGCAGGAGAGATGATCTCTGGTTTTTGTTTTTTTTTTTCTTTCTCACCTGGGAACTAAAGGCTTCACCTTCACGATGGCTCTTCAGATGTAGGGGGGTGACAATTCTGAGCCTCTCTTTTTTCATTTTCTTAGGTTTTTTGGATACGTAAAACTCCACCTGATAACACCCTATACAGTGCATGAGCTTTACTTCAGTATACACTCCAAACAGTCACTTTCAAAGCCATTTCCAAAGTCCAGACAGTTATTGATCCCCTCTCATGGAACATAACTGCGAAGTCCTTTTTTCAAATTTAAGGTCACCGGAACTTCAGAATACCTTTACGGTAAAGTATTTTACAGAATGACTCTGGGAGTCCTTATTAATAACCTGCAGCTAGATATACACAGGTCCATAATGCCGGGAAAAGAATTCTGTAACTTGAAATCTGGTAATAAGAGAACAGCTATGAGAATTCATAGTGCCTCTGGTTTCCCCATACAGCCGAAACAGGAGTGACCTGACCTGGCCTGGCCAGTAGGGAGGTAGATTGCTGGTCTGAAATCTGTCCTGAAACTGGATCAAAATACTCGTGAAGATGGGATAGGAGCATTGTGGAGGTGATGCACTGGATCCTCGGTGAGCAGGAAGAGGAAAAAAGTGCCTGTTATGTTAAAAGAAACTGCTTTCAGCCAACATTAGATGCACTAATTTGAGAGTTTCTCCTCTGACATAGGGCTTGTATCTTAATTCCATTAGGACAGTGAGGCAGCGTGGGGAGGAAATACATTATTGATTAAATTAACTTTCTGGTCACAGTTGCCCAAATTGACTTTTAGCTGCTTCAAAGAATTTCAGCTGAACATAAAGGTGACAAAAGATGGCCTCTAGCTTTAGTGCTGAGATCCACAACAGTTTTGTGTGTATTGGTAGGTGTAGCTCGTTAGAGCCAAAAGTTACACAGCTTCTCACATGAAGGATGTTGAGCTGAGTTACTGATAAATTATAAACAACTCCTTGCTACTATTACTTAATTTGCTGCAAAACTTGTTTCCCTCAAAGGAAAACATTATTTTCTCCCAGAAACACAGTTTTTGTAAAAACAAACAACTTTTTCAACTAGAAAGTGTACTTACTAAGGTATTCCAGAGCCATGGCATGTTACATGCAGCCTCGAATAAAAAAAAAAAAAAAAAAAAAGCTTGTCCAATTAATGAAGTTTATTTTTCTGGAGACCTGTTGAGAGTCTTTCTTTCAGTGTCTGATTGAAGCCTGTCTCTCTTTAGATATTTTATCTCCTAACAAGAAGCTGTAGGCTTACGACTTCTAACGCTGTATCTATCTTAATTACTTAATTAATAACTTCATCCCTGGTCCAACAGTTTGTATTTTTACTTGGAAGAGTACCGAGTATCTTACATTCATGTTGTCTTTAGGTAAAACACCCAAAACTGAAGAAAAGAGTAATTCTGCACAAGAGATAATTGTGAAACTTCAAACTTCAGCTTTCTGTCAGCACAGCTCTAGGCACGTGCCTTGTTTCAAAACTTGCACGTGGTGTGGTGTTCAGGACATATTTCTCAGTAGGGCCTTTTGGCGGATACTGTAGCATAGAGGGACCTTCCGATTGTGCCAACCTTACTTGTCCAAAAAAAAAAAAATTCATACTTTCTCTCTTGAAATAACAATCTTCATTAATCTGAGTTTCTTTTCCATGGTAATATTTTTAAAAACTTGTTTTTCACGTTAATTATGATAATGCATCACAATCACTGCTTCTGTTTGTGCTTTCTGTTTTCTTCAACTCTCAAAATCTTTAGTTGCCCATTTAGATTTCATACTGATGGCACGTGTTATAGCGGGGCTCTTGCTTGAAATTTTTGTGGTAGCCAGAGTTGCGAAGGAAGACCAATCCTCCCTGCAGAGCTGGGGCACCGTGCTGGCTTTTTCACTGGGAGTGAAAACGGGGAAGCTCTGTTTTGCGTCTTGAATTTCTAGCTTGTTTTTAGTTCAAGAAGTTCATTGTGGATACCTCCCCATAAGCACCAAAGATGGACTGTTTGGTTAAAAATAAACCAAAGCGAAGACTGTGATTGAGAGGTGTGTTATGAAAACCCATTTGCCCTAAACTGGATTCCAGCTTTTTGTTTTGTACTATTACTGGTGTCTTTTTCTGAAGCTGCTCCCTCTGTCTATGGACTCAGAACATGTTATCTGCAAACCATAGCACCAGTTGGCAAACAGCTTGGAACTGAATTTTAAAATAAAACATTCAAAAGAGGAAAAAGTCTTGGTTTCGTTACTTTATCTGTTGATTTGGTGTTGAACATCTTTCTGTAGCTCAGAAATACAAGGAACCATATAATAGAAACCCTTTTCCTTCTTCAGGTTCTTTAGAAAAGAAGCAACAGAGAAGATCGATTCGAACCCGCTCAGAGTCTGAGAAATCCACTGAAGTTGTGCCAAAGAAGAAGATCAAAAAGGAGCAGGTTGGCTTCCTCCATGTAGAGAGTTAAAATATATTGTATTCATAAATGTTGTGGCTTATATTGGTGCCTTTTTATTTTTCTCCATTTTTCCCCATCGGGTTTCGTTTTGGACTATCCTTCATGAAATCCCCTTGTCAATACCATTGCTGTGACTCTGCTACTGGCATCTTCACAGTATCAGTCAGGCTATGGAAAATGGGAACTCAATGATGCAAGACTCCTAATGAACCTGCCATGTTTGCTATGAGATTTCTGTTATGAGCAAAGTGATTTTGTTTCAGTAACTTCTATTTGATGGAATTGCCACCAGGTTCCTTCCTTTTGCTCTTGATTTAGCTGCTGGTTTGTATTGAGGTTTTGTTTTTCAAATGAAGTTAGACTGATTAATCTGACCACTTCTGAAAATGGACTCTGAGAATGATTTAAGTTAACGATGAATAGTCAGACTTTATGTTGGCAGACATCAGCAAAACAGGTCTTCTGGGATATACGTTTTTTTTTCCTTAAGTAGATCTAACGTGTACAGGGCATTCCTTTAATCTGGATGTCAGAGAGACAAATGTTGTTGCTTTAAAACAAAAAAAGAATTCCACGTGGAAATGAGTAGGAAAGTTCAGTGGCTGGACATACTTTAATATTAAAAACTGAATACACTTTTTAACAAGTTTGTCAAAGTTGTTGGTTCTTTTCCTTATGTGGTCGATTTTCACTCTCCAAGGGCCTTTCCACTTGAAACCTGATAATTTTATATACAATGTTTCATAGGATAGCTTTTTTCGATGAGGGTTTTTAAAAAGGGACAGTCAGGTTAAAGATTTTATATGGGAAGGGGAAAATTTTGTTTTTATCTCTTTTATTCTAATTTATTCTTTGCCCGTTACACTTTGTTTTGCACTTCATTCATTTCAGAGGTTGAAAGTAGACCCAGTTGCTTTTTTTCACATTTTTCTTTTGATGCCATAGCATTTACATCTGTATTCAGCAGAAGAATGTTCTAACTCTAGGAAGTTTCAGCAAGAAACTTGAAAGCGACTTAAATGTTGGGCGTGAGTTACCTGACATAAACCCTAAACCTCTTGCCATGGGGTGTTGCAGCCTCCGTGTTTTCAAATGAGTTATTTTATGTTTGTAAATGCTTCTTAAATTAACTAAGGTATAAGAACCAACAATATGAACTTCATGGATCCCAGTTAGCTTTGCTTGCTTATATTATCTAGCTAACTAAGACTATGAACATCAAAGTGCTTTTCTCAGGAAAAGTATATGACTGAAAATTAAACACAGATGCACTGTAATGCGCATAACCTTGAATGTATTAAGTTATATTAAAAAAAGAAGAACTTACTAACTCCTTACAATTATGCAACAATATTTGTTACCCAAAGTCAAGTTTTCTTGCAACTGATTCCCAAATTAGTCTGCAACAACTTGGTATAAAATTATAACTGGAACGAGTACAATTAATGGGAAAAACAAAATGTTAATGCTACTGTTACAGTGACTAGTGGAGAAATAAAAGTGATTGTTTAGATTTTATATTTGTATTACGAAATGTATCCTATACAAATCCTTCTATTGTATGTTTTTACCTATTGTACAACAAAATAAAATATTTTTTAAAAAAATTATAGAATAATCCTTAAATATTTACTAAATGTGTTTCTACATGCATATGTAACTACATTGTAAAGAAATAACTTGTAATTCTTAACCTTAAAAAGAGGACTTTAGGCAACAACTTTCTTCTCTAATTATTATACATTCGCCAAATTCTCACGTTACACGTACATTGGCAGAACAGTTTCTAAACTTGCCCTTCTGCTGTAGGATCAAGGACTTGAAGTGCTTTTGCAAGATTGTAAGCTTGTCTGCTTAAGTGTGTACTGACATTGAGTTTCCAGCTGTATAGAGCTCTGCAATGCTCTGTGCGAAGCCCGTACCTCCATCCCTGTGGCCTTGCAGCACTCTATACAGAGAAAAAGTCTGTGTTCCCAGGAGCTCGAGAGTGCATGCTTGGTGGATGTGCCTTAAAATGGCGATGCATTAAGTGTCTCTAACCTGAGTGTCATGCCTGTTAAGGTAAACTTGTGCTTACACAGGTGTGGGGTTTTACAAAGGCATCAGGGTTGGCTGCCCAACTGAACCCCGCTCCTGCCTGCTGGACACGGCTAAAGTTTTCCTGTCATCTTCATGCCCAAAGGGAGCGATTGGGAAGGACCTTGCTAGTGAGCGTATGGCTGCCTTGTCTCGTGGCACTCAGCGTAGGCAGCTAGGATAAATCCCAGCACGACAAGAAGGCTCGCGCTCAGAAGGGGATGACAGACTACATCTGAGTTCAGAGATGCTAATCGCTTAAACGTTAATGTTTTCTCTTTTTAATACTAGGGGAAAAGTTCATCTGTTTTTAACTATGGATTTTCCTATTCAAACAGGTTGAAATGGTTCCACTGACAGCAGTGAAGACAGGACTGCAGAAAGGTGAGTTACACACCAAAACACACTTTATTGAAAGTTTCTGGCTCTGCACACATTGGCAATGGTTTTCATTCTGTGTGAACTACAGAGATCTCGAAACTTTCTGTTGATGAAGGTGTCTTTTTTTTTTTTTGGTTTTGTTTTGGGTTTTTTGCACTGCTAGTTGGAAGGATAGCCTGTGTTGTTCATATGCTGTAAGTACATAGTAAAATATAAGATGATATCTTTGACCAGATGTATTTTAAATAGGGACGATGAAGAGGTAATCTCCTAACGGCTTATCCTCTGTTATAGACAATTTAGTAGCTTCCTCTACTATGTCAGCATATTCAGAATTTGTCAAAAGGACTTTCTAAGGTGATTTTCAGTTATTTAATTCTCTATTAAAAGTTAATTTAGTATGTAAGTTGCAAACTGAAAATTAAGGCTAGCAAATAAAGTCCAGTTTCAGGCTGTTTCATCTTTGTTGTTCCTTTACTAATTTCAAGCAAAAAAAAAAAAAAAAAAAAAAAGAATGTACATTAAGACTAATTTTAGTATGTTGTGTTAAGGTGCCAGCGAGATTTCAGATTCTTGTAAACCTTTAAAGAAGAGGAGTCGTGCCTCAACTGATGTAGAACTGACTAGCTCAGCTTACAGAGATACATCTGACTCTGATTCAAGAGGACTTAATGATTTACAGGTAAAGGCAAATTGTTGCTCACAGATACCTGGTTTTTAATTGATCAGTATAATAGACTCTTCAATTGTCTGTTACTAAATACATGAATGCTGTATTTTCTACAAATCTTGTATTTTTTATTGTCTGAGAAATAACTTGTGATCTTAATTCTAATCTCTCACATTATATCGATGTAAATAAGATACTTTTTCTTTTTTTTTTTTAACAAATATTTATACTTTGACAAAACATTTGTTTAGGTCACTGACTCATTTTGCTCTTTGAAAAGCTATTAGATTCCTTGGGAATTTGGGGATGCTAGTTGGTGTGAAACTAAGAGGTGTCTGGAAAGAGTAAAATAGACAACTTTTTTTTGCTTGTACAGGTAAAAGGTATGTCAAGAAGGTAGCAGTTCTTGTATCATTGCAGTGAAGTCCAGCGTCTTACAAGGATATTTGTATCTCTTGGCATATTGAATGATCTTTTAATCAGTGTTGATGTAAATATTTTTTTCACAATGTGGTTGTCCTTTGAAAGTGTCTTGTTTGAGTATCTTGGATTTTTCCTCTTTGTAGGGTAGTTTTGGAAAACGTTCAGACAGCCCATCAGCTACTGCCGATGCTGATGCTTCTGATGTGCAGTCAGTAGACTCTAGCTTATCCAGGAGAGGAACTGGAACAAATAAAAAAGACACTGTTTGTCAGGTAAATGATGGTACTGTAAAGAGATGAATGCTAAAGATGTATCGATAGTTTCTGTTAATTTGAGATTGTAAATTTATTAAATCAGACTGGTTTGTTTTCATCATGTCTCATAATTAGACATCTCAGAATATCCAGGCTTTGAGGACTCTATACTCTGGAAATAATTCATAAGCTCTCCTACATGCTAGAAAGCTCAGGTGTGCTATCTAACCCGTACTTGCTAACAGTAACTGCTGGGACTGCCTCCAGCTCGTAGGTTTTGTCAGGTCTGCTGTGGGATGTAGGGCAGTTCTCCTGGCTTATTGTAGCTATGAAGAGATTTCAGCCCATTTCTATTCTCTTTCAACATCTCGTAGCCAGTTGTGTTTAAGTATGTCAGATACCCTTTGTTCTCTGACTGGCTGTCTGCTTGTTTAAGATCTGCGAAAGCTCTGGCGAGTCTCTGGTGTCCTGCGAGGGTGAGTGCTGCAGCGTCTTTCATATGGAGTGTCTGGGCCTGAAGTCGATGCCAGATGAGAAGTTTTTCTGCACGGAGTGTAAAAATGGTGAGTGTGCTCCCATGCCCAGGAAATGGGGAAGGATTTCCTGCTCTGCTGAGGTGCCATAGTATGGTCAGGCCAAGCGGAGATAGAAAGATGATAGGTTTTAGAAGTGCATTTGTGCTATTCTATTACTTTTTTTAACTTCTCAGGCCAGATTCTCGTGTTCCACTTAGCAAGTACTTGATAAGAGAAAAAGTAACAAACCATTCAGGGTACGCTCAGCATAAAGCAATTTTAGGTTGACAGCAATTAAGTGGTTACTGCGAATTATAGTGACTGACTGACTTGTTTTAAGGGAGGGAGCCTGTGCTTCTCAGAGTGATGTAGCTCTGTTCACTTCAGAATTTTTTTTAACAGCATCTGTATCGCCAAGTATTGGCAGTTACATTTAAGCTTCTTTTTCTTCTCTTACAAGGAGAACATACGTGCTTCTCATGCAAACTTCCTGGCAAAGATGTGAAGCGCTGTTCAGTCAACGCATGTGGTAAATTTTACCACGAGGCCTGTGTTCGCAAGTTTGCCACTGCTCTCTTTGAGTCGCGAGGATTTCGTTGCCCGCAGCATTGCTGTACGGCCTGCTCAGTGGATAAGGATATCCATAAAGCAAGCAAAGGTGAGAACAGAGCTGGCTCTGAACAGGAGGAGGAAACTCGAACGCGTCATCACAATAACAGCGAGTATAACTGTACTCTTGGTAATGCAGCATGCAGCAAGAAACAAGGGTTTCATTTTTAGAAATGAACCAAAAAATTTTAACAAAAAAGTTGACTCTGGAATGATTAAACCACTTTTTTTTTTTTTCTTAACAGAGCTTTGAAATGAAAGTTGAGTTAACTTTTGTGAAACTTTGAAAAGATGTAAATGTCTCTCTAATCTAGCACTCTGGAATAAAAATCAGTCCTGCATCTGTCTATGGTGTCTTCTACCATATCCTGACTACAGGGTGACACGGTGCATTTTTCTGCATTTATATTAAACAGGTCGCATGGTGAGATGTTTCAGATGTCCCATTGCCTATCACTCAGGAGATGGCTGTATTGCTGCAGGAAGCTTGTTTGTGTCATCCCACATTCTCATCTGTAGTAACCATTCCAAAAGGAATCACTCCTCATCAGCTGTAAATGTAGGCTTTTGTTTCGTTTGTGCAAGAGGTGAGCACACTTGTTTTTTTCCCCCCTCTGTTTTATAGTTCTTCTATTGTCACTTGTGCAGCGTAGTGTTAAAAATAATGTATTTCATTAAAGAAAAACATCTCTTAGGGCTCTGAAGGATTTTAATGCTTCCTGTGATTTTTGGTTTAGTCAGCAGTTCTCATTAAGCTTTCCGTGTGCTATTTTTGGCCTTAATATTCAATATTCAGAAATATTCAGCTATAGCTACTCAGAAGGCATGCTTGTGTTGCCAGTAGGAAAAACGGATGCTGAGCCCCAAGTCCCTGCCATTGCAATCTGAGAATGAATGTGGTGTTGTTATTCAGTCTGTTAAGCAGAAGGGGATTCCTTCACACCTCACAAACTTAAAACTATTTAAAGTAAGGCTAGAAAGCAGGATTTACTCATGAGCTAGAAAAATTCATTTTAATTTTTAACTGCCATCACATCTGAGAACTTTGAAAGGAAAACATTTACAATACCATGCAAACAAGTTTCATGGTAGGATTTTCCATGTGCCAAACTTTTCTTTTTTTCTTTTTACTTTCCTTCTTCCTTTCTTTCCACTTGTTATTCTTAGGGCTCTCCAGTCACCTGACTTATGCCAGATAGCAGGTTGAAAAGTTTCGCTGCACCAATTACTCACACAACACAAAAACATCATTATTTTCTCAGATGAATCAAACTGTCAATATTAGGTGTTTGCATAATAATAATACATAACTTATACAGTATTTCAAAAGTTTGTTGAAAAGAATATATCCAACGTAGCTTTGAAGGTTACTAAAAAGGAAAAGGAAATGTGACAGAAATCCTGGATCCACTTGTTTTTGCATGTGTTCATTCAGTTGTTGGTTTAGTATGGGAAAGATTGTCTTGACTTTGCAGGAGCAGAGTAGTAATTAAAGATCTCTGAATGGGAAGGGAAGTATAGTGCCAGAGTCATTTCTTTTCCACCTCTCTCCTTTCTTCCCCTTTCCTCATTTCCAAGTAATTTAAGAGCCATCACAAAGGATCAAGTTTAAAAAAAAAATAAATCTTCAATAAAAATGTATTTTTTTTCCAGAGAAACGGTAGCCAGAAACTCAAAGAGGAACAGTAAGTTTTAGAATGAGTCTTAGAAAAGTTCCTCAGAATGTGTAGAAAGGTGTTTACGTGGTTCAGTATTTCCCCTCTTGTGGACGTACTCAAACATATCGTGGGCACCCAAAACGAGATACACGTGCTGTGAGTCACATTGGCATTGCTTAAATTCACACAAGCAAATATGACATGTTATGTATCTTTTGTTTTAGGTTTTTAGGTAGTGTTATGTATGTTTTAAGATTAATTTTATTTAATATGTACAAATGCCCAATCTGAACAATACCTAGCCAGTTGCTGTGTTTTCGAAGTAGAGCTAGCTGAGAATGCATGGCATAGCATGCTGTTAGCAGAGAGCATCTGATACAGAATGCTTGAAAGCATCTATTGCTGTCTGAGAAAAATGAATCTCTTCTTCACCAGCATTAATTTAACCAACAACTACATCGAAATACCCAAGATAAATGTGGGGAAAGAGGCTGTTTGTTTTCTAGAGCTGGAGTAGAATTACTAAAACCAAACTTCTATGGTAGGTGGAGCAATTCCGTAATATCTGCGGCAGTTCGGTTTGATTTTTTCTCAGTTATCCAGGGTCAGTCTGGTACCGGGGTCAGGTACAAGTTTATGACAGATGAATTTCTGTGCATTTTCCCTGGTTTGGCGGTCAGGTTAGAAATGCCTCCTGGCAAGGTCCAGCGGTGGCTTAATCTGCCCTGTGGGTATTAATGTGAACAATGCTCAGTGGTAGAATGGTGTCTTGTCCTGCTCTGCTCCTACACGAGGTTGGTCGTTGGATCTTAGCCCTTAGAGAACTGCATTGATGTGAGGGTCGCTATGTTAATTATGAAAGCTGTGTTTGTACTACAATATGAATTTACAGCGCTGACAGTCTGCTAGAGTTGGGTTTATCCTAAACAGTTTTTTCTATCAATTTCAAAGCACTAGGAAGCTCTAGTAATTAAGTACATTATGTGATGTAAAGCTGTTAAATAAGTTTCTTTGAAGTTGCATTTCATTACCCTGTGGCCAGCTATTGCAGATGACTGAAGCTGACATAAGATTGGAATATCATAGAAGAGCCTACTAGAAATCTGCACTAGCTTGTTTTAGGTGCATATGAGGGTTAATCTCTCTCCGTGCTTTGTCTATGTACTCTGCTGTAAAGGCAAAAAATAATAGAGGCCTTGTACTTCTCTTGGGTAGACCCCATTTAAAAGCTTCATGAACATGAATACCTGCTATTTGACATCCATCTTTTTTTCAAATATGTGTATAAAAATATATTTTTCATATATATGGCACAGATATTAGAATTTAGGAGTAGGATTCAGAAAACTGAATTACAGTTGTCTAGCTGCATAGTAAAGAAGTCTTACGCTTACTGTAGATGCAGACCTGCATTTATTTCTAAAAAGTAAGTGAAGTGCAGAAGATGATGTTCATGAGTTACTTTTTTTTGATGTTGTTTTAATAATTCTGTTTGACACTAGCTTCAGGTATAGAGATGAAATTACAGCAGTCTGTATTTTCTCCTGGCAATATAAGTAACCTCAACCCCAGCAGATGGAATTTCCTGTCCTGTGTATTCACTGAATCTTAGGAGAACTTTAAAAACTACAAACCTGCTGCCGCTGACTGAACCCTGTGTTCGGTAGCAGCTATGTACTTGTTCTAGGAAATTTTTGTGGGGTTTGTTTCTACTAGGCATAGCTGGAGTCAGGAGCCAGTGAAGCTTCACCGAAGAAAGATCGTGCAGGGTTTACATTTAGCAAACTGCCCGGATGGCTGGATTCAGTCCTGTCTAGTCGTATGTGGGCAGCATGGGGGACGTCAGGTGAGGACAGCATCTGTGGCAGGAGCGCTGACAATACCTGCCCAGAGAGAAGTGGGGACCTGGATGCTTTAGAAATACTTGGGCATCTGGATGTGAGAACGGTTCCTTACTCCGTTTTAGTTGATGGTAGGAAGGAGAGACTTTGTATTTAGGTGCAGAACATTACTGACCTGAGAAAATGCAATACCAGATTATCTATAGAATATTAAAAGTTGCTTATCATGAGATAGATACTCACT
Source organism: Cygnus atratus (assembly GCF_013377495.2). Taxonomy (NCBI): domain Eukaryota; kingdom Metazoa; phylum Chordata; class Aves; order Anseriformes; family Anatidae; genus Cygnus; species Cygnus atratus. Next base: position 665,071 of record NC_066388.1, read on the forward strand.
TTCTGGAAGATATCTGCGTTACGCACTTTATAGCTCACGTAACTGCGTGTGTGTAGGTCGTTCTTGGTTTATGAATTCTTTTGAGGACATGCGTTTCACGTAGACTGATGCTGCTCTGCTTACATGAGGTTTTTTAGGCACCCCAGTTCAAAAGCTTCTTTGCAGCACTCAACTTTGTGTGCCTCTCTCAGGGGAAAGAATTCGTGGCTATCTTGGTAGCTCATCTTCCCTGCTTCTTTGGGTCTCAGCTGTGATGCTGTTCCCATGAATTTCTGGCCAGGTGCTTCTGATCTGTAGCTGGGGCTCTCTGACCTCCGCTGCCTGACTCGTTGGAGCAGTGTGGAAAAACTCTTCTTAGTGGAGAAAGACGGAGAAAAACAAGCACACGCCATTTGAAATAAAGGCAAACGTATAGCAGGACAGAGTGCTTAACTGCTCCGAAGTGTCTCATTTGGGAGCTGTGGAGTGGCCGGGCTGGTGCAGCTCTGCTCACCACAGAGGGCGTAGGGCACTATTTCCATCCGTTCTTTCGCCCCTGGTGCCTTGCAGAATCGCTGGCGCCTTGTTACATTTTTCTAATGCAGTTATGAAGGCAAAACACTTTCATAGGTAAGATCTTGGACTTCTAGTGAGTGGGATGGCGGGCTCCGCACTGTGCGGGGCCGCGGATACGGCGTCTGTTCTTCCAGCCTGTACCCCTAGCATTACCTCTGCAGCAGTGACTGTCATCACCCAACTTTTCAAATTCGCTTGCTTTTTTTCATTTGGGAGGGAGGGTGGTTTGAACAGAATTAAAATTGGTTGCTTTTCTTGTGCTTTCCTGTAAATGCACAAATTAAGAGTAAAAGCACTATTGAAATTCCACCTAGAAACAGCTTATTCATTGTAGGATTTTCCAGTTACAATTGAATTTAGTCTCTCCAACACATAACCTCTCTCTTAGTGAAGAAACTTTGTCAGACTTTTCTTTTTCTTCATTTTATCTTTTTTTCATTCACACATATATGCATTATAGGTGTTCATTTGGTTTATTTTATTTTCTCCTTACGGAATCATGGGTAGTTTCATTGCAACTCATCTCTTTCTGTTTGTTTCGTATAGGGTTGGTAGTGCAGGATCATTCAGACCCCCTGTTCAGTTCATATGCCTATAAGTCCCACTACCTACTGAATGAATCAAATCGTGCTGAGTTGATGAAATTACCTATGATTCCTCCTCCTTCGTCAGCTTCCAAAAAGAAATGTGAGAAAGGTAACCAAAATAGTTTCTTTCTCTTTAATTTACTTTTGCTTTTTCTATTATTTCTTTATCTTTAAATCGAACAAGGAATGTGTGCTTGTCAAGCATCACTTACTGCTTTTCAGTAAACTTCACTCATTGATTATTGTGAGCGTGTTCATGTTGTTGGCAATTTTTTTTATTATAAAAGGGCTTAAAATAATTGCTGTCACTAAATTCTCCTTGAAGGAGGCTAAGTCATTTAGTACCTGGCTATTCCAGCTTCAGGCAAGCGTTTGCAGGGAATAGGAAGAGGTGGCAAGTAGAGCTCGGTACTGTCGCAGTTCAGGGCATACCTCGACGACGTAAAGGCAACGGCTTCTTAAATTGATTTTAGGAACAGAAGAAGAGGGGGTGTCTGTTTCAGATCTTACGGGTAGCTGATGCCAAGCCCAAAGCAACAACAGATTTTCCAGGTCGGACACTGGTGGGTACTGTTGCCGTTCCAGAGGAGACCCAGAGGGGGAAGGCGGTGTGAGGTTTTGCCTGTATGTGTCTGCTGCAGTCCTTGGGCCTCGCGTTCTGCTTCCGTTCCTCGGGGACAGCCCGCGCTCCTTCCTCTCCTCCCATGGCTGGTGCTGCCCGGGGCAGGAGCGGTAGGAGGTGCTGGGTCTTGAGGGAGGGGGGTTCTGTCCCGAGAAGAAAACCCCGCTGTCCAGGAGGGAACAGAGGACTTCTTTCCAGGAGAGGGAGCTCACTTCATGGCGGTGTGGTAGTGCCGTAGCATCTCAGGATGCCTTGTGGGGAGACAACGGTTGGCTCTGTAAAATGCTCAGGTGTAATATTTTATTCTTCACAGAAATTTGATTTCCCAAGAGTGTTCAGAAATGGTGCCCCATTAACCATTCCAAAGTTAGGTTATTTTCAATGTTGATGGCTTTCAGTAGTTTCTGTAAGTCCTGAAAACAAAAATTATTTTGAGCCCTCTGCTTAGCTTGAGCAATATCTAACTAATGCATCCCGAGAGCAATTTTGTTTCTTGCTTAGCACTGAAAGTTTTATGTTTGATTTTGTTTTGATTTTTGCATCTCTTGGCATTTTACCATGTTGGATGATGCTTTGGTAATTTACATTGGGTCTGTATTTCCTCTGAAATAACATTTGCAAAAATTAATTTAAAAGTTAAAATTTTACTATGGGTTTGGGGAACTGTGGAAAATCCATATGGTTGGATTTTACTGATTTTAGCAGAGGAAATACAGTATTGGTTGTGTAAATGATTTGTGGAATGCTTATTGCAACATTCAACTATCAATTAATGCAATGACGTATTTGAAAGTCTATAGGTGGACAAGATTTTCTGATACATGTTTGAAAGTTATCATTCGCATTTCTTTTGATACTGTGATTGAAAACTGCTTTCAATCACCTCAAATATCTCCTGGATTTTGTCTGGCACCCAAAAATTTGATGATTTTTTTGTTGTTGTTCTTGCTCTTTAATTCACATACGTTGATATATATATATATATATATATTTGAGTATATATATTGTATAAAATATTACAGCATGTATATTTTAACAAGTCTTATTGTACAAGTGGCTTTGTTTGCTGAGGGTGGCTTAGAGATGCGATGTGGTTCTCCACATTTAATACATCTACCAGAACATAAGCCAGCCAGAGCAACTTCCGTCCAAGTAAGTGTAAACTTCAGCCACCCTGCACTAAGATTTCCTTTGTGCGCAGAGGAAACTTTTGGGATGGGGACAACTTGTGTGGTGTCTCATTCTTCATTATATAACTGAATTCACATTGCTCACAGAGGTAAATTTTTTTTTGGTGAAAGAAACACATTGATCGTGTATTGATCATCAGAATTCTTTTATAATGCTGTTACTACAGAAAAGTATTGATCAACCTATAGGCTGTGGGTTTTATTTTTTATGCACACTAACTGATTGCTAAGGGATTCAGTCATAACAATGTTGATTTAAAAAGTGTCTCTTAAAATTTGGTTATTTGTCATAATTAAACGTTTGGTCATCCCCAAAGAAATTAAAGCTAAGAGCACTGCTTTCCTATGTAGTGCTTCATTTGGGAATATTGCGTCTACTGTCAACTTTGCTCTTGTTGAAAAAATACTATTTGCTTTTTAGTATATTGCTGATGCAGTTGAGCCACAACTCGCACGCTGGAAAAGTGCGCTGCAGTCTTTTTTTAATCCAGCATTGTAATTTTGGCTTGATCCCTTTCTTTTGCCGTATTTTTGCTGTGAAACAAACCGAGGTGTAGAATGTATGACTTAAAATTAATATCAATTGCTATGCGCAGGGGGAAGCAAATCCTTACTTCTATAAACCAAGCAGGGTTTCTTTGTTTAAGGTGGAAAACTGTTGTGCTGTGAATCGTGCCCAGCTTCCTTTCACCCTGAGTGTCTCAACATAGAAATGCCTGAAGGATGCTGGAATTGCAATGACTGTAAAGCTGGCAAGAAGCTACGTTACAAGCAGATTGTTTGGGTCAAGCTTGGAAATTACAGGCAAGTTCACTACTTTTTTGGTTTTTAATACTTTAGATGTTTTTAATGTACTGTGGAATTACAGAAAGATAACTCAAAGCAGCTCAGTCTCAGTAAACAAGAACTAGAAATATGGTAATTTGTTTACTTTGTGTCAGACATTGATGTTGCCTTTCAAATTAAATTCTGCTTTTTCCAGGCACTGCTGGATACTTGATTGCACTTATGCTGGCTCTCTAGAATGCAATAGCTATATGGAAAACCAGGGGCTGTCTTAGAGAGCCACGATGTCCTAGCTTGTGTTTGCTGTGGGTCACCTGCAGGAACACAAGCATCTGTAGGTGATCTTAGAAATCCACTCTTGTGCCGTGTTCTCACGAGGCTTTTCCAAAATAAGGAGTAAGAACACTGAGAACGAAGGGCTGCTTGTGTTTTGCGTGGTACTTCCCAAGTATTGCCAGAAGGAGCCTCGATTGCATAAGGGAGGAGTTCATTTCTTTGAGAAAGGAAAACTATCTTTTATTTCTGAGTCAAGCTAAGCAAATGCAGAAGCTAAGGCTGTGGCTCACAGAACTTACGTGCTTCCTTTTTTTCTACTTTCAGGTGGTGGCCAGCAGAGATCTGCAATCCCAGGTCTGTGCCTCTCAACATACAGGGCCTCAAACATGATATCGGGGACTTCCCAGTATTTTTCTTTGGTTCACATGACTACTATTGGGTACACCAGGGCAGAGTTTTCCCTTATGTTGAAGGAGATAAAAGCTTTGCTGAGGGGCAAACTAGTATTAACAAGACCTTCAAGAAAGGTAAAATCAAACAAAGTTTATAGTGGTTTATGACAAAAATTCCACGTGTTTGTGTCTCCATCACCACTTAACCTGCATGGGAATATTATATGACTAGTGTTCTGTGTTCACATAAAATTGCAAACATTACGTAGATCCCTTGACTGCAGATAAAGATATCTTTAAGTGCCTACTCATTGTGTATTGTTGTGGGCAAGTTCACTTCTTCCACAAACTGGGAAATGTTAAGATGGTGCTTGGGTTCTGCTGCATGGGATCATTGTTCAACATCTCAGTACCTACTGAAAAGTATCTGATGAAATAGATTCATGATGTACTGTAATAACTCATTTTAGCCTGTATTTTGTTTATAGAGTTCTATTCCTAGCTTTAAAAAATAAAAAATGTAAATACATGTATGTATTTGATTAGCAGCAGCTGGTGCTAATTGCATTCTATTTTGAACTCCCTTGCACAGCACTTGAAGAAGCGGCAAAGCGCTTCCAGGAGCTGAAAGCACAAAGAGAAAGTAAAGAAGCATTAGAAATTGAAAGGAATTCCAGGAAACCTCCACCTTATAAACACATTAAAGTGAGTTGGCTTCTTTCTTTTCCTTTTTTTTTTTTTTTTTTTTAGTTTAAGTAAGCTATGTATTTAAACAACCAGTGTTTGCAACAATTCAAGCTTAGCAAAATTCAAATAAATCATTTTGCTTTTCTTTTCAAGAATCTTTAGTTCTGTCTTCTGGTACCATAAAACAGTTTTAGCAGAGTATCAGCAAAAGAGAGTAAGATCAACTTTACCTAAGGCAGAACTTTGCTGATTGCAAGCTGGTCTCATCTCTCTTAGATACGTACTGGCTATTAAAACTTAGTTTACTTAACTCAATGTTAGTATGAATACAGACTGCTCAGCCTACTGAAGACCTATAGAGCCTTCTCACATCAGTTGATGATGGGCTTCAAATAAAGTTGTTCAGAGTCTTTGTACGTTGTCCTCATCTTTTATTCTTTCTTTTCCCTTTGTTCCACAGTCCAACAAGGTGATAGGGAAGGTTCAGATTCAGGTAGCTGATCTGTCAGAAATCCCTCGCTGTAACTGCAAGCCATCTGATGAGAACCCCTGTGGCCTAGAGTCAGAGTGTCTGAACAGGATGCTCCAGTATGAGTGCCACCCCCAGGTGTGCCCAGCGGGAGAGCGATGTCAGAACCAGTGCTTCACCAAAAGACTCTACCCTGATGCTGAAATCATAAAAACGGATCGACGTGGGTGGGGTCTCAGGACAAAACGGAACATTAAAAAGGTAGAATTACAACAAACAAAGGCTGTGATGGCCATCAGTATGGCTTTATGTGAAAACACTGCAACTTGGTGCACCTTAAGCAAACACATATTAACATTTCAGCACTCTCCAGTAAATGTTTTGTATTAAAAAGGCTCGAGACTTCTGTAGGTGCAGCATTAATGGTGAAATCTGTTTAGATGTTTTGACAGAAGTGTCATAACCTTGATCTTTACTCACAGAGCAGGTTAGCTTCAGGTGACTGTGAATTTGAATTCTGTTGGTGGAGGGGAAGAGGTGACTGTCTCGTACTTCTAGGAGGAAAGAGTGTGTGTGTGTTTTCTCACTGACTACTGGGCAAAAAGGGAGAGAGCAGTCTGGAGAAAAGCAGTCTGAATGATGGTTTCTTTTCCTGATAAGACCAATGAAGATGATGAAATCTTAGAAGTCTTAGAGGTCTGGCAAAATAAGACACCTGTTTTTTTTTTCTTTTTCTTCCCCTCATCCTTACTATAAGCACAGCAAATGACAATCGCAAAATACAAGTTCAAAGAGTGGACGGAGGTGACTGGAATTGTGAGCCCCCTTTTCAAGGGGGACTTTTTCCATAAGTCTTGCCTTTGCTTTTTAAGCTGTTACACAGTGACATGCTGACAGCATTTTCCTGTTAGCTGGTTGTGTGGGGGGCCCAGTTTGCGGTATTGCTCATATGGATGTCTGCTAACAAGTCAGCTCTCATCCTCCTTGGCGCTCAGCTCTGCAGTCCGGATTTATTTCAGAAGAACTTGCGGGGAATTAATGAAGGCTTGAGGTGATCAGACTACACTGGACAACAAACATTAAAGGTTCTTAGAAGTTCAAGAAGGCAGAGAAGAACAATGAAGATACAGAGATTTCTGTTGATGGAAATGATGCTATTTTTCCCTGCCAGGAGGTCTTTGGATATGGATCATTCTGGTTTTCCTTTACGCTGTATCACTGAACACGCTTGCTGGGGGCACCGCTCTGTGGTTCAGGTGGGATGTGTGACTGCTGATACGGGAAAAGCAAAATACTACGCCTGAATACCGAAATGTGAGAATCCTGCCTGGATTGCAGGCTTGCTGTACTTCGAGGCAAGCATGAGGACGATGGGCCTGGATTTCATGTCTGCTTTAACTAGCCAGACAGAGGATGGGATCTGATGGACGGATGTATGTTTTGCTCTTACTCATGCAGGCTTTGTTGTTTCTGAACAAGATGGCTGAGCGTACCTGGAGAGCAGAAGATGCAAGTGTGGCCACAGATGGAAAGGGACACTTTAAGACTTCAGGACAAGTTGTTTTTGTCATGTCACCCACGTCCTCAAGACTCTGCTCTAGAGAACTCTCTTGTTCTTGGTTGCCTTCTTATTTTCTTCAGTTTGAATTTGCACTCATCTTAGTAGCAACAGTATCCTGGAGTTTCTCGTCCCAAGGAAACAGGCCGTAGTTCTGGTGGACTTTTAACTTGATGTAAGGATGGCACTGCACGTCCCAATAGAAACTGGCTGCTCTTCCAGCCTGGAAGTTCAGCTGTGGCGTTTTGCATTGGATGGGTCCCCATGGGGTGGCATGTTTAGCTTCCGGTGTAATCAGAATGTAATCAGGAAAGCAAAGAGATTCTAAATTGATTCTTTTGCCATTAAGCAGTGTGGTTTTTAACTATTGTACGTAGGTAGTGTTTAGGATAATCCACTCAAGAGATCCTTTGTCTTAGTAAGAAGCAATAAGCATGGATTTCTTATTTTTATTTTTCAGGGTGAATTTGTGAACGAATATGTTGGCGAGCTAATTGACGAAGAAGAGTGCAGATTGCGGATTAAACGTGCTCATGAAAACAGCGTGACCAATTTTTATATGTTAACTGTTACAAAGGTAAATATGGTTTCATTCACTATAAACTGTTTGCAGCTGAATGCAAAGTGATGGAGGAATCATCATTCTGTGTTTGTGCATAGCTCAATTTCTATACATGTGAGAAGGAAAGCTCGTGCGATTCGGTTCAGGCAAAAGGTTTCCAAGTCTTCTGTTTGTAGAGTGCATAATTTATGGCTTTAATTTGCATCAATTTTGATTTAGTGGTGTTAGTTTTGTGTGGAGTGGAAAAATGAATGTGTGGCCTGTTCGTAATGTCTTTGCAGAGCTCTTCAGTAAGATGTATAGTGGGATGTAGGCAACCGTTAGGAGTTCATAGCAATGTCAACTTATTTACAGCTGGCACTTGGATGCTGGTAGGAGGATAACATCTCTATTTTTCTCGAATAGAATGGGTAAAGAGATTAAACCTGTATCGTAGGTTATTCATTCTGTGCCTATTTCACTTCCATAAGCATGAGTTTTCAGACGCTTCTGCTTAAGACTAACCCTGTAGGGAAAAGTTCCTTATTTTCATTAATTTCAAATGGGCATTTTTTTTTCCTGCCTTAGCCACAACTAGTCACATGTCAGCAGGAAACATCTGTTTGTTTCTAAGTGTTAAATATGATCTATGATACCTATGATATGTCCCTCTCTTTATTTGAAGGATCGGATAATAGATGCTGGCCCAAAGGGGAATTATTCTCGCTTTATGAACCATAGTTGTAATCCAAACTGTGAAACACAGAAATGGACGGTGAATGGTGACATTAGAGTTGGACTATTTGCTCTTTGTGATATTCCTGCAGGTAAAAAGATGGCACTATTTTGTGTGTATGGGCTTCTCTTACCATGGCAAAATTCCTAACTTACCCAGGTTCTTTTTTCTGAAGCTACTTAATACAAGTGACGTTTATTGGAACTTCTGTCATTTGTCGGGGCGGAGACCATTATTTGAGTTCTAGTTTTAGCAGGGATCATACAGCTAGTAGCTTCCAGCTTCAAACTGTTTCTGTTAAAGCTGAATACAGGGTTTGCTACTAAGTACAACGTTAATTCTGTGTTGTGTAAGCACTTACAGTATTGATCCTTTCACCAGTACCTGTCTAGTTGGTAGTAGGTTTCTCTGTTAAGTGTTTTTACCTGAATTGTCACTTTAACCGAGTCTGACAGCATAACAGCTGCTAGTTAAGTCTGATCTGGGTAGAATTTGCTACTTTGAAAATTTTTTTAAATCAGTGCACTATTTCAAGCTTGCCCTTTTGAAACATATTGCTGCTAATTCTCACAGACTATGAAGAGAGAAATGCTAATAAAATGTCATTGTCACAAGCCTGTCTTCCTCGATGTATGTGTGGGTGAATTGCTTTTCTTTTCGTTTTAGGAATGGAGTTAACATTCAATTATAATTTGGATTGCCTTGGCAATGGTAGGACCGAATGTCATTGTGGAGCAGAAAACTGCAGTGGTTTCCTAGGAGTGCGTCCAAAGGTACATGGATGAAAACTGAAGCTTCTTCTCCCAGATCCAGAGATCTATTGAGAGTAGGGCAAAGAGAGGCTTTTATTTAACTTCTTACTTTAGTCTATGTAATACTTCCCTCCCTTGAAAGTGTCCAGAGACTTCAGTTATGAAACGTAGAGCTGCTGTCTCTAGGTTAAAGTTAATTTACCAGGTGGTTACTTCAAATTTATGTGAATGTGCATTCCTGGCTCTTAAAGCTTAAAAACTTATTTGAGCAAACTTAAACATAATTTGTGCAAATAACAAACCAAAGTTGATTAAATTTATTTCAATGCAAGAGATTTATAAAGTGACTGCTGTTATCTTTTGTAATTGCTAGACAGCATTTGCAACAGCAAATGAAGAGAAGGTGAAGAATGCAAAATTAAAGCAGAAGAAACGGAAAATAAAAACAGAACAGAAGCAGATGCATGAAGACAACTGCTTCCAGTGTGGAGACGGGGGAGAACTGGTTATGTGTGATAAAAAGGACTGTCCCAAAGCATACCACCTCCTATGCCTTAACCTGACTCAACCACCTTTTGGTAAGAGCTTTCGTATAGATTCCTTTTCCTTCCTTCAGTAAGACAATGTTTGAGCTGAACCATAGCATCCATTTACATTAAAACCAGCGTATTTGCTTTTGGAGTACCACCTGTTTCTAGAAATATATTGAGTAGCAGTGTTCCTGAATGGGAACCTACGGAGAAGAGGCATTGTAATGCTTTCTAACATTCTTCTTGATGTTTCTGTTCCTTGGATAACTTTCTTTCTTTTATTTTAATTGAAATGCAGGCATCATCTTGATGTGCCAAGCTTGTCAAGCACAATTGCCTGATAGTTCAAACTGTTGACAATACTGAGCACAACATATTAGGGCTCAATCAGAAAATGTATTTAAATTATCTATGGTATCCTGATGCATGTATCTTCCATTTGGCTGTTTCTATGTTAAGGCATAGCTTTTTGTAGCCAGAGTTCAAATTATTCAGTAACACAACATCTTAATCCAATTGCAAGATTTTGTAGAAATCCTTATCTCTTTAATCTTCCTGATCCCAAAGCCTTCAATGAAAATCATTGGAAGTCCAGATTAGTCTATGATTGAATTAATCAGAAGGCTGCCATAAGCAAAGCTGAATACGTCACGTGCCTTTTTGCCATATTAGAAGCATAGAAGCGTTCCCCAAAACAGCTTATTGGCTGGAGAAAGAAGTGACGGCATCTTGTCACCAGAGCAACCTGAGCGAGAGTTTTCAGCGTGGGGTTTTGTTGTTGTTGTTTTTCTGAACTTTCTTTGCATTCATCTGAACAGTTACTACATGGAATAAGGACTGAAGCCCAGTGCTGTCCCTAAAATGCACTAATTTCAGCCTCCTGTCTCTCTCTTCTCCCTTCCACCCTCAGGAAAGTGGGAATGTCCGTGGCATCAGTGTGACATCTGTAGCAATCCTGCAGTTTCATTCTGTGAGTTTTGCCCTCATTCATTCTGTAAAGATCATGAGAAGGGAGCCTTGGTGGCATCAGCTTTGGATGGCCGTCTCTGCTGCTCCACACATGACCCCAAATCTCCTGTGGCACCTGAGTACTGGAACAAGATAAAATGCAAATTGGAACTTCAGAATCCTGTAGAAGAAGCAAAGGAATAAATTTGGTTAGAAAACAAGGGAGAGAAGATGGGCAAATAAGCGATGAACTTGAAGAGACTGCTACGACACATTCAGTCTTTATCATCGGAGCCGTCTTGTGTGAACTGGGAATGGGACCATTTAATCTCAACAACAGGAGCAGGCAGTGGCATTTGTTTTTTTATTGTTTGGTCTTTCTTTTACCCTTGAATGTGCTACAGCAGCTCTTACTGTTGGAAAACAGAAGTGTCTCGGCCTTCTAAAGAAAAAAGTAGACCTTTTGACAGTGAAAAGAATATTCTGTTTAAAATATGTTCTTTGAGTGTAGAAAGCAAAGCATAGCAACATATTTATTTATTTAATTTTTAAAGGGTGTTGAAGATCTGGTTTTGATCAGTCAACGTGTCTTTAAAAACAGCAAAGCCAATGTAACTTTTATGTCTAGTTTATGGAAAGAATAAACCCTCCTCACTCTGTGTAACATTCAGATACCGTAAAGACGAATGTGGGTTTCAGACCAGGTGACGGTGAAATGCCTCCATTCCAGTACTTATTTTTAAAGGCATTTTGAGAAGGTAGGTTATGTATCATGTTAACTTGTGAATATTGTTGTAAAGCTTTTCCTATGAGAAATCAGGTGTATGATTCTTTGGAAGTGCTTGTAGCACAAGATCTAATATTTTAAGGGAAGAAATCATGGTTCCTTGCTTGAGAGCTATAATGGGTGGTGTCTGCAGACAGGTGGAATTTCAGAAAGAGCTTAATTTCACAATGGTTATTTCTTTACCCTGCCTAATTTGGAAAACCTTCCTAGTTAGGGGAGCGTCCTGGCCTTGGTCACACACTGCAGCACACGCAGAACTGAAGTCTGAATCCTGCACTCTCTTTGGCTTCTTTAGGTGAAGGATTGTTCTGTGAGTATGTATTTGTGATCTGCCAAGTCTGCACTAATTTCATGGCAGTTATATTTCTGTGAATCTCTATTGCCTTCTTTTCAGACACCCTTTAGCTTTAAAGGACATTTGAGTGCTTAAGGAATCTAGCCCATATTCACGGGCTTTTTGATTGAACGTTTAGGGTTTTTATTTCTGGGGAGAGAGAGCTTCTAACTTTAATGTTCGTTGCTATTGGAGCTGAGAAGGATGTTAGTCCCCTACAGCACTTCTTCGGTGCGCAGGGTATTTGCCCTTTCTAGGTAACGGGACGTATTCAGAGCAGCCAACTTCAGCCTCGTGAGATGTTTCTGCCTTGTATTTCTTTTGTTGATCTGTAGAGGGACGGGCTGCTTCAGTGAGGCTTTTGAAGTGGCTTAAGTAGGCTCCTGCTCCAGATTTTGTTTTGGAAACCTATCCTATCCTGCAATCCTTGCACAAGGAGCTTAGGGGGATTAGTGTCCCCAGGCTGAAGTTAGTCTTTGGCCAATCTCCTCCCCTAGCCTGCAGTCTTAAAGCCCTGTGCGTCTGCCCTGGTATGGTTACAGCATCCTTTTGGTTTGTATGCTGATACTGGCCAACTTCAGGGTAGCTTTTTGCTAATGGGTGTTGAAAATAACCCTGAATGAAAAGAATTAATGTTAAGTGTTGCTGGTGTCTGGCTAAATTAAGCCTTTGAATTAATTCTCAAAAACCCTCTCTCTGGAAAAGTGCTCGCATAAGCCTAAGGAACATGGTGACTTCTCAGCTCAAGAAAGCAGTAGGCTGGAAAAGTTCATGTGAGATTTTGGAACGTGTCTTGCTTCTGGCTGGTGTCCTTCTCATTCTCAAATTTATGTGCAGGGGACAAATTGTGTGCAATTGTAAAATTACAAAATACACTACAGTCTCTTTAAGCAGCTGCTGTGCCATTTAGCTGATCTGGCAGTTCATCTTCAGAACAGCCTGCAGATGCCTTTCCTACAGACTTGAGGGTGTCTTGGGGGCGAAACTGTGCAGATATTTCTTGGGTCAATTTATGGTACAGAAGGCTAATGGGAGATACAAAGCACTTCGTCTACTGGTCCATACTACAGTGAATGTCTGAAACACTAATCTTGCTTGAAAGCAGTGCTATTTTTTGGTATTTTTTACAAAAAAAAAAATTACAAGAAGGATTTTATTTTTCTTAACATTTTGTGTGACAAATGTCTCTTTTTAAGCTCTTACTGGGGGTGTTTAACCTTTCAGAAATTCCAAACATAGCTCTTGCTATGATGTCTGTAAGGCCTGATGTGTTTACTTTATGTTATTTATTAGGCTTGGTAATGTTCAAGTGATTTTCTCTTGGGAAGTCAGAGCATTCTGAATATTGCAGATATGATGTAGTGTGAGTGTACCTACGTGCTTCTCTAGTTCTGTGTCCGTGGCAGCTTTCCGGCTGGAGGAGATGGCGTGGTGGTGCCAGGACACCTTCACAACCATGTGAAGCAGCAGTTAGTGAGCGTTAGTTGCCACATGAGACGGATTGCTGTGACGAACCGGTATGCTGAATAGCACAGAACATGTGAAGGTTTGCAAAAGGCTTTTAAAAATTTCTAAAATGCTGTGAATTGAGGCCTGCTGCTACTCTTGTGCCATGCCACTTGATGTCTTGGTTAACTTTGTTTTCAAACTTCTTACAGGTGCTCCTTTTTCCACCAAAAAATAATAATAGCCAACAGGTGGGCTTGAACTCAAAAGGGAAAACAGGAGATTGGTTTATAAGCTTGTACAATTTATGAACAAAAAGTCTGAACTGGATTTCACACTGCTGGAGTTAAGGTGAATCTTTCGAAAATCTTTAGGATTGAGATGAGAAAAGTCGAATCTTCTGTTCCGACCTCCGTTGTTCCTTAGCTGGAACACACAATCACACTTTTCCCTTACTTTTGTCTTAAATTTTGAGGTAGTACCGTGCTTCTGGTGAACACCTGTCTCTAGATCAGTAGCCTGTGCTCTCTGTATAGTATGCAGTATCTGAGCTGCTCTGCAAAGTTAACGGGATTTTGTTGTTTACTGGAGCTTTTACTCTACAGTACGCACCTTAGCACAGTGCAGATGCTCTGCAGACCATGGCCAAACGGTGCAATGGCTAGTTACTACAGTTTTATAAATACATGGTGCAAGCATTAGTTATCGTAGTTTTCCAATTATTAGTATAGATTTGTCTTATTGATAGACTGTAAGAATTGAAGGCATTTGCAGCTCAGGAAGGATGACATTAAAGGCAATTTTTGGGCAAATTACCTTCTCTGGTCACCACCATGGTCTTAGAGAATCTGTTAGAATGGAGTAATAGGGCTGGAATGTTAATTTTGGCCTTTCTTCTAAAAACTTGTTATCTTAATTTCAGGATAGAATGGGAAAGACACAATTACTAGACGTAATTAACAATGAGCATAAAATCTGTATATATTGAAACTTTACAGAAATATTTGGGTGGGGTGGGGGAGGAGGGTGGGAGGGGGATGTCCAACGCTGGTACGAAGTAGTCACTTTAACATTGAAACCTCTGCCTCATTGAATTCAGGGTTTAATGTACTTGAAGCTCTGCAGTTCCTTATACAGCTTTTTTTTTTTTTTTTAATTTATACACGACTTTTTTGTATACTACATTGAAAATGTCTTTAACTTTCCTGCAGTTACTTTCTGCTCCCAGTGTACAGTGAATCTATGGCAAACGGGGGAGTTTTTCAGAGCAGATGTCTCAGACCTGTGTGTTCAGGACGTGTAGTGCATGAGACATGGCAACCCTTGGGTAACGCTGTCCGTTTGCTTTCAGTTTTCCATCATCTTCCCCCTGCCATTATCTTTGTGTAGCAAAACCATTTGCACTTACGATACACTCCTATATGTTGGATGTATTCACAATGTTGTTCTGAGAAAAAGAAAAAAGAAAAAAAAAATTCCCTATTCTGTTCTATTCCTGAGCGGCGAGCTCAGGTCCTTGCTGCCCCGCGTGGGCTCTCACTGCTCGGGAGTGGGGAATCGTGAAGCTGGAAGGCCAGCTGTGCTTGGCGCAGGAGACTTTGGTAATTAACGGGCAAACAAAAAGGGAAATCACACACGAATTTGCCAAAGTCATTCACCCACCCGCTGTTTCTCCTGAGGTACTGAGTGCACGGGGGCTTTCTGTGCGCGGCCCTCGCAGGCACCTCGCACGGCCTCGCGCCGGGTGCTTTGAGGACTCCTCGGTCACTTTGCTTTGTAAACGGACTGGATGAAAGAGCTTCACCTTCCTTGGTTGGACTGTGTCTCACTCTGGCGTCGCTTTTCCTTTTTAACCCGATCACGTTGCCACAGAACGTGGTGCTAGGTGCCGTTAGCTGGCTGGCCCCGAGGGCTGCGGCCAGAAGCGAGGCCCAGTGGGTGCACAACGCAGATACCTGCAGGCTCCGTCTCCATTTCCATGTACTATCTGTAACGATGACCTTTGTAGAGTCGTTATTTCTGTAGACTTTGTTTATCTGTACCAAACTTTGTAGATTCTGTGAAATGTTATTTTAACGAAATCACTTGAGTCTTTACTAGCAACGCATCACTATTCACTGAAGTCAATAGTAAGAGTTTTTGGAAGCTGACTAGAAGCTCTCGACACTAACGAAGTAGTGTTCAATTTCCCTGGCGATGTTCCACTGGGGCATTACTGTATTATGACTTGATGTTGCCGCATAGACTTTGAGATATACGATATTTTGGGGGGTTTTGTTGTTCGGCCTACGTTCTCTTGCATAGTGTGAAACCTGTAAAGCTTGGTTAACCTGTACATAGATAGCTTACTGTCCACTAGGTATAGTGTACTTAGAATTGCCTGTAATATTTTAGCTTCTTACTGAATGTGTGTGATGGTAGGACCATATAATTTTTGTACATTCTATTTACTGAGATGTTGCCTTTTTTTATTTTACAAATACTTTGGAATTCAGATGTGGTTTTTGCTTCCGTGAGGATTCATTTGGAAAGGTTTTTAACGACATTCCACTGATCTGAAATTTTGCTTGAGGTTGACTTCAATAAATCGTTCTGAATGTTCCAAGGCCCGGCCGCTTCCCGACGGGGGGGGACCGGGAGGGGGCCGGGGGGGGCCGGGGCCGCTCCGCCCCGGGCTGAGGCGGGGCCGGGGCCGGCGCCATGCGGGCGGGCGCGGCGGGGTTGGCGGCGGAGGCGGCGGCGAGGGGGCTGCTGGCGGCCGCCCTCGTGTGAGTCCGGGGGGGACCGGGGGGGGACCGGGATGCCGGGGGGCCGCGCCCCGAGCCGCCCCGAGCCGCCCCGGTGCCCCCGCAGGGTGCTGGAGGCGCTGCCGCCGTTCGAGCGCGTGGTGCAGCCCGAGGAGCTGTGGCTCTACAGGAACCCCTTCGTGGAGGCCGAGCGCGTCCCCGCCGTGCCCTTGTTCGTAAGTCGGCCGTGCCGGGGCTCCGAGGCAGGGCCGGGGGCCGGAAGCATCCCCAGCGCCCGGGGTCCTTCGTGCGCTGCGCGGGAAGGGCGGCGCGGCGTTGCCGGCAAGGCACCGGTCGCGGTCGGGGCTGGCGCCTTTGTAGCCCCGCCATCCGGCGTTGTCTTCTGGATCTTAACCGAGCTTGTCAATATTAGCGGAGACCGCTCGCCGGTGTTCGTTACCGGTCTCGCGTCCGGGTTGCAAGGTCCACGGTGCATAGTTCCCTTGCGCAATTGCTGCTGCCTTTAAGTCCGCGTCGCTGACAGATCTCACGTTGGTTTTGTGGCAGTTCATCGCCTTCCTGTCGCCCTTACTGCTGATTGTCCTGGCCAGGCTGTTCCTGGGCGCTGACCGAGACGACACGCGGGAGGCCTGCCTGGGTGAGCTTCTCGCCTCCTCCCTGCCCTCCCGCTGCGACCCCGGGGCTGTGGTATCACAGACGAGCCCTTGGCTCCTGCCAGGGCACAAACAGGGCTGGGGGCGTTAAAGCCGAGCTGCTGCGAGGCTCCTGCCGGCCTTTGCATGCATCAGAGCACATCAGGCAGGGGCATGGGCTGTGCTCACGGAGCTGTCAGGCTCGGGGCGGTGTCCTTCCCAGCACGGCTGGGCTGCGGTCAGCCTCCTTTCAGCCCCTGTCCCAGGGCGACAGGCCCTCGTTCCTCGCCGCAGGGGCAAGGCGAAGCTCGGCCGGAGCAAGCCAGAGCCGGGGGCTGAATCCGGAAGCACGGCAGCTCCGCCTGCGGGGCTCCCCTGTGCCGAGGCGGGGTTTGTGCAGCACTGACGTGAGCTCCCTGCTCTCTCCTAGCTGCCAGCCTTGCTCTCGTCCTCAACGGGGTTTTCACCAACACCCTGAAGCTCGTGGTGGGCAGGTGAGACGGTTGTCCCGCTCCTGGCTGCGCGGAGCTGGGCTGAGAGGTGTGCCTGCACGATGGCAGAGCTAGGAAGTGGGAGCGAGGGCTAGAAACTGAAGCTGGACATCCTCAGCCTAGAAACAAACGTGTTTTTTTCCAGCTGTAAGGATAATTTAGTATTAGAACAGATATTGGCAGGGATCTGCTGTCTTCTGAGCATCATTTAAATGGGCAGGTAGAGGCCTGCACCAGGGAGGAGCGTGCTGGCGCACGTACGAGGAGGAGATGGGGTGGTTGCACCTCTCTGGGCTGCCTGGCAGGATGGCACAATGCCACCCATGCTGCGTGGCGTTCCTCGGGCTGCGCGAGGGGGCACATTGAGGCCTCCCGAGCTTCCTCTGGGAGCACAGGGGCTACGTGCTTTGCTTCTCTGCCCCAGGCCGCGGCCGGACTTCTTCTATCGATGCTTCCCGGACGGACGAGCGAACGCGGAGCTGGCGTGCACAGGCGACCCCAGCATCGTGGCTGAGGGACGCAAAAGCTTCCCCAGCGGCCACGCTTCTTGTAAGTCCTCAGCGTCCCCAGGCAACGAAGCACGGTGAGCAGAAACCTGGGGAGAGGGGTTTGGTTTCTTACACCCCACAGCTCTGTCTGCATTCATTGGCCTCCTAAAAGGTAATCTGAAGCTGTGTGTAACTCCTGGGAGGAGGGATGCTTGCCAAGCACCGGCTGCTGGGGCTCCCCCCTCGCTCAGGAGCCGCCACTTCCCTTGGCTTCCATGAGCAGGGCAGACGTCCTCCACCAGCCCTTCTGTTTCCGCAGGGGAGAGGGCACAGGTTGGCTGAGGGTGCACAGCAGAGCCCAGCGCCGTTCCTGAAGCAAATCGTTCTCTTTCAGTTGCCTTTGCTGGTCTCGCCTTCTCTGCCTTCTACCTGGCCGGGAAGCTGCACTGCTTTGCTCCCGGCCAGCGTGGCACGGCTCTGCGGCTCTGCGCCTTCCTCCTCCCCCTGTTCATCGCCACCCTCATCGCCTTGTCCCGCACCTGCGACTACAAGCACCACTGGCAGGGTGGGTCGGCTGCAGGCGTGGACGGGGCAGGCACCACTGGGTGCCCCGAGCTGAAAAGCAGCGTGCTGGAAAACATTGCCGAGGCTCGTGAGGGTAAAAGGAAGCTAACGCTTTTCTGGTTTTGCCTTGCAGATGTGCTGGTCGGCTCAGTGATAGGCTTCGTGCTTGCGTACCTCTGCTACAGGCAGTATTACCCTCCTCTGACGGACTCCATGTGCCACAAACCATCTCTGTCTAAATCCAAACAGCTGCCAGCGCACCAAGAAAAGTCTGCGACTTCCAGCTTTCACCTGGACATATAACGAAGGGCTCTGTCCTGCTGGCGCCTTTCCTTCCGCTCCTTGGGTGACGGGGCAGGGGAGGCTGGAGGAGGTTGGTCCTGGCCCACAAGAATTGTCTCAAAGGGGGATGAACCTGAAAACCAAACGGGAACTCTTCTCTGCAGTGTTGGTAAGTTGTGCTGTTCAGGGGGCCTGTGTTTAGTTTTTGTGAGTTTTGTAGGCGTCCCTTCCTCTGGACCCAATGGAAAGTGAGTTCAGCAGCCAGCGTGCAAGCCTGCAGCAGGACAGCCCGGCTATGAAAGGTCCTGAAGCGGAAAACTGGAACAATGTGACTGTGTTGTGCCGTGTCTGGGGGGTGTTCTTGGGTCTGGGCCAGACAGCTCGGTCAGATGTCTCCCTTCAACCTGGCCGCGCTGTCCCACTCCTCACGGGAACTGTGTCGTAGTGAGTGCAGGGCCTGGCTGGTGCCGGGGTGACGTGCGTCTTTTCAGTCGGAGCTGAACTCATTTAGAGTAATAAGTGCAAGGCTGCAGCCTTTATCCATGGCTTAAGTGAGGGGGAGAGAGAAGATGCAACTAGCGTGATTGTTCTGTGCGTTATTGTGCTAGCCCTGTTTGTTTTCTTTTTCTCCAATTTGGCAAATAAAGGAGTTTAATTTTTCAAACGAGCTGTGGTACTGAAAACTTCACTTCAGTGGCTGGGTTTATGGCTGTACAAACAAACCATTTACTGTGGTATGTCTGCGTGGGTTTCTAGGTGGATATTTCTCTTTCTTTGTGGCTTTAGTAGAGTTATAAAGAGATGACAATCAGCAGAAAATGCACTAGTGTCTTAGAGCAAACCATGGTTTGCTTTCTCAGACAGTGGAAAGGCAGAGCGCTGCTGAGAAACCCAAGGTCCAGCTGTATGGCAGGACTGTCCTAAGTGGCTAGTTCTCACTAGTTTCACACAGATGAGTGTGTTCTTTGTCACGTGTATACATGTGCACACAGCAAGGGCGAGACTGCAGCACAGCGAGGCACCTGTGCCTCTGCCAAGCTCAGAGAATCACAATAACTAACAGACCACCCCTGCATCATCAGCTTGAGCCACAGAAGCCCTGTATGACCCTGCAGCTTTAGTAAAAGTTACAGAAATAGCTTAACTTTCCTTTAAGATTTTGAAAATATAAGTTCTTCAACCCACTCCCTCTCCTCCAAACATGAACACAACAGAGTCGTCTATTTATTTATTTTGGCTTTTACTGGAAAAGACATTAAATAACATTTAAAATTCTTTTTTTCTTTCTTTCTCTTTTTTTTTTTTAACAAAGTGCATAACTTAAAAAGCTGATCATGAATTGAATGTCCCATGTTAAGACTGTTCCTTTTCCTACTCTTGTAGGAGACGCTTTAGCAATCAGTAATTCAGGCTCCGACTGAGCAGCATGTCTGTTTCTGCAGTCAGGTAAAAGAACAGCTTCAGTTCCTTTGGGGTGGGAGGAGGTTGTAGGCTGCAAACAACACCTTTCAAGTAGTGCAAATAACGTAGTACAACAGAGGACAAACAAACTGAGGCCGTGGATACAAGGCTTATTACCCCATGCAGGGCAAAAGTCAGGGGGAGGGAAGGTGGCTTGGCTCTTTCCAAAGGCTGTCCCGTATTATCAAAGCAATGGCCTTACACATCACCGAAACATCTGCCTCTGCCCTGCTCTGGTGCTCCAGCTTCAGTCGAGGCAGTGAGTCAGCCTGGATGGTTTTGGTCACAAGGGGTGGATCACCTGGGGCTCTCTGGCCCCGTTGCCCTTGGAGCAGAGCTAACAGAGAACAGCAAGCTGCAGCCTGCGCTGCACGCAAAGCTGCTCTCGTTTCTTCAGTTTTGTGTATTTGCAAACAAAAACAGTGACTGGAGCCTGGCTGGCATGAGACCCCTGTAGCCACCTTGAAAGCCACGCGGCAGGACAGCAGCACTGCTGCGTGCCCCTGCAAAGCACGGGAGGGAGCTGTCCCTCCAGGCCTCTGCATTGCCTGGGGCAGCTGCTTTCCCCCAGCCTAGCTGTAGTTTGGATCTGGAGGTAAAACTTTCCTCATGCAGGGTTACACCTAGCTGCTAGCTAT
Source organism: Cygnus atratus (assembly GCF_013377495.2). NCBI lineage: Eukaryota > Metazoa > Chordata > Aves > Anseriformes > Anatidae > Cygnus > Cygnus atratus. The sequence continues at coordinate 685,570 of NC_066388.1, forward strand.
GGTCCTGTGGGAAACGCACGCAGTGCCTGGGGGCGGGGGGGCCCTTTGTGTGCTGGCCCCTGTGGGCTGGGAGCTGCGGGTGGTGAGCGGTCGCTGCCGCCGTGTTACAGCAGGCAGCGGCGCCCAGGTAGGTCACGTACTCACAGCCATGCCACTCTCACCAGTTGTTTATGGGGCAATCCCGCCGGGCACGGCCCACGGGTGCACAAACAGCATCAGTGGCAAGGGGATGAGGACGGCTGGTACACAAACTCCTACCTGATGCCCGTGCTCCTTGTCTGCACCGCCCAAAGACTGCAGTGCGAGCCTAGTGCCCTGTGCTACGGCAGGGAGAAAGGCAGCGCCTCATCCTTCTCCCAGGAGAAGTCAGCATCTCCTTCCCTCGGCAAGGCCGCTGTAGCTCCCTCCATGCTGCGTGTTTAAGGCTTTTATTTCTCAGGGTCGCAAGCTGTGAGTTGCGGCGCTAAGCCCGCAGCAGAGTTCAGGCCCTCCTATGTCAATTCCTAGCCCAGGCAACCGGTCTGCATCAGTACTGCAAAGCTGGTGTGATAGCCTACAGGGTGGGCAGACAGAGCTCAGGGCTGAGAAGTACTTATTGCACAGGGAGTCACAGTGCAAGTGCTGTGCGTTTGTGTGTGTGTGTTAGCAGAAGTGGTTTCCTTTAATTATTTTTTTTCACCCTACCCAAAATGGAGGAAAATCGTCCTTATCTCCAGGTAGCAGCAAGTACTGGGGAAGCAGCATGCGGGACACAGCAGCAGAGGAGAGAGGAAGGCAGAGAAGAAGTCCGGACTTTCCTGGTGAGTACTCGGTTGAATCATATCTAAAAAAGCAAACAGAACGCAGGAATAAGCTCCTGGTGTCTGATGGTGCTTGTGTGCAGGGTCAGAGGTCTTTCCACCAAACGTGCTGTCAGGACAAAGAGAAGCCCAACACAAATCCTTGCCTTGGATGCAGGGCTGTAAGTAAGGCACACGTTCCCTCAGATGGACCATACGTCCTCTGAGGTCTCCCAGGAAATCTGGCAGAAGAGCACAGGCAAGGTGACTTACGTCAGGCGGCCAGAACAGCCCAGGTAGGTCATTGGCTTCCGGGCAAAGGTTGATCCAGTGTAATGCCTTGTGTCTGGTAGATCTCCTTCAGAACCAGCAGAACCGTGTCCTCTGACTCCCTGGAGGAGGGGGACATGGGCATTAGAGGGGGACACTTCCCTCCGCTCTCAGGACATCCGTGATGGCTATGGGGTAGGCGCAGCCTCTGCCAGTGCCGCCAGTACCAGGCAAGAACGACGCCAGGCTCCTTCCCACCCCCCCATCCTACGTCGGTATTAGACAGGAGCGTACCTTGCTTACTCAGTTAAAGCTTTTCTTATTACATTGGCTTTAAAAATGACACTATTCGGCTGGTATCAGACAAATTTGAAGCTTGACAGCTATGCAGAAGCTTACCAATAGCAGAGGTGCCCTTGTAGTGCAAATAAATATTCGTTAAAGCTCTCGATTGGCTTCTCCTGTAGCACGTAGTCTATGCGATTCCCTCCGTTCAGCCTCCCCACGTTAATGGGGGAAGCCTCCTCCTTCGCTGCTGGGGGGGGCTCTTCTGGCTTTACGTCTGGAGGAACGAAGAGGAGTGTGGTTCAGCCACGGGGCACCAGCACCCAGGAAAGTGCAGCCCATAGCCGTGCCCTCCCTTGCCCCACGGACAGGAGGAGGGAGAGGCCAGCTCTCCCTTTGGACTCCTGCAGACGAGAGGCCGCTGACGTGCCCGGTGACTCCCCCCCAGGGCGCTCTGACTCTTGGAGAACAGGACTGCAGGAGACAGCTAGAGGAGGGCAACGGCCTGGCAGTCCCACAAGGTGCCGTGGTGTGCCACGACTCCCAGGAGACCTTTCCTGACCAGCCAGCCTGCCACGTGCACGGTAGAAGTGCCAAATTCATCTCCCCCTTCATCAGGCAGTAATGACAGAAGGTCACAGCATTTGCAGAGACTACCATGGGTGCAGCTTAGCTTGAAGGCCAGCCGTTTGCTGAGCGCAGAAGACAGCAGCACCTGGCTTTGACACCAGGATGGGTAACAGGCAGCTCCAAGGAGCCTCTCTGGGGGCTGGTGGCGATGCCGCATCCCTCACTCCCTGCCGCCCCGCGCACCCCACCAACCTGGTGGCGGACCTGTCTGCTTCTCCACGCTGGCCTCGGCCTCTGCCTCTGCCTCCACATCGGTGCTCCCGGCCTCCACAGCTGGCAGCGGGGCGCGGGTGAAGGACTGCCAGGCCACCCGCAGGGACCCCAGCAGGTTGTTCTTCAGGTCCACGCTCATGCGCGTCAGCCCTTCTTTCAGCTCTGAAAGGCAGGGGCTCAGCGTCAGGCCTGGGGCTGCAGCTGCGGCCGGCTGAGACGTCGGCCGTGCCCCTTACCTAGGTGCATCCTCTTCCTGCCTTTGTGGTGAGGCAGCAGCATGGGCTCAAACTCCACGTCCGGGACAATCATGGGCTCGATCCTGTACGCCACGGGGTCAAACTGTGCGGAGGAGGAGGGCAGTGAGCAAGGCGCACGCCGTGCCTCTCGCACAGGAGGGCTCTGGCTCTTATACCTACAGGGTGGAAGATGTTGAAGAAGCCTTTGCAGGTGGGCAGGCTGTAGTTGGGGTTGATCCTCTTCACTCCTCGCACTGTGAGAAACATCCCAATGGGAGACCCAAAAGCAAAGAAGATGGTGGGCTTGTAGATCAGCTGAGGGTAGTTTGCCGAGACCTAGGAGAGAGAGATTTGGGTTTGTTTCACGAGACAGACTCCATGCTGGTGCTGCAGGTGCTTCGTTGCTCAAGGACGGTGACGGGCTCAGCAGTTACCTGTCCTAAGCCAATGTCCCGGTACTGGCAGTCCCTGCTGTCGCTTGTGCCATCGGGGCCAGTCTGCCCGCTGTGCCCAGGAGCTGCTGCGCTCCGCTCGCTGACGCCCTGCAGCAACACAAAGGGAACCCTGCAGGGGCAGATCCTGCAGCGAGTCCGCGCCACGGCCCCTGCGCAAGGGTGCGAGGCAGTGAGCTGCCGTCACCCCTACCCCTCCAGAACCAGGTCTGGCGGTGGTCAAGGTGAGAAACTCCTCCTGAGCACTTTCACTGTATTTGAGGCAACGCTATCCTTCCCCAGCACTGAGCACCGCTCTAGCGGGCGCCGCTTGCTTCAGTCTCTGCCACCACGGACACAGCATCCTGCTCTGGGGTCACCGTTCCTGACTACGGGATAGAGACCCTGTGGGAGGGCAACATCCATAACGCTAGCTCCAAAGGTGAGCCCCTGAAAGCTGTCTAAACAGGAATGGCCAGGAATGAGGCGTTCAGGGTGCTCAGGGACTGACACCTCGCGACCTGTGTACCGCGATCGTAAGTGGTGACGCTGGTCCTTGTCTGAGCGAAGTGACACGGCCTGGATGAAGATAAGCCACCCAGAAGACACACCTGCATCTCCTTCTTGGAGCTGATGTAATTGAGGATCTTCATTCTTGGTCCTAAGGGAATTCCCACTTCTTTAAGGTTTTCCTCTGTGCACAAGAACTAGAAAATAAGCAACACGGCTATTAGCCCAGGAGCAGAGAGGTGTCTGCAGTTACGTACTACTGTTCTCTATCATTCTGTTCCTGCTGCACTCCAAAGAGACGTTTCATGTGCAAGTGACTCAGTACCAGGAAGATGTGCACGGGGGGAGGACTGGGAAGAAAAACAAAGGAGAAATGCAAGAGATGGCAAAAAAAAAAAAAAAAAGAGCTTCTTACTAGTGCTTCTCTGTCTATTTTCTCCTTCTCAAAAACATCGCAGTATTCAGACAGGTCCAGCTTCTTCAGAATTTCTTTTAATTCCTCAACGCTTGTGTTACTTGAAGCTGTCCTAGAGCCCTGTGAAGAGAGCCATCAGGGACTGTGCTTTCTGCTCACTTATTTTCTTTCTGTGCATTTTGGACCTTCTCCTCCTTCCCCTACCCCTGCACAGCTCCCCACGCGGGTGCTGCGGGAATGCCCTGGCTCCCTGCTCAGCCAGCGAGCTCGTACCTCTCTGCTCTGCTCGTCCTCCTCGGGAGCAGCCTTCTGGTTCGTCAGGAGATCAAACAGAATTAGTGACCCTAGAAACGAAGCACAGATGGATAGAGCATCAGCATCTCCTCAGGGACAAACCCTGAGCCATCTCCCTTCTGGGCTGGAAAGACCGGTGCCCTCCCTGCTCCCACGCTACGGGGACACCGTGGTGACAGCCACTTCCCTGGGACCGCAGGGAAGTTCCTTACCCAAGCTGTGACCCGCGATGGAGACCCCCCCTTTGAAGTGTGGGTTCCTCTGCAGGAAGAGCTGGTACAGGCGGTTCATTTCGGACGCCACCGTATCCACAATGGTCTGGCAATAGGTGGAGCTGTTGTAGAAGAAAACGTCCAGGATGGTGTCGTTTATGAAGTGACGCAGGCGATTGATGCTTGGCAAAGTGATTCGCTCCAGGTCCCTGCAGGGGCCAAAAAGAGGAGAGGAAACTGCTGTTAGAGGTGCCCATGAACCCTAACACATTTCTAAGGCAAAGCTTAAGTTGAGAGAAGAACTGCCACCGTCTCAAAGGATGTGATGTTGTAATCCAGGTTCTTTAGCAGAGACTAAATCTGGAGCACAGCCTCTGCTCTCACAGAGCACCCGGGAACCTCCCTAGGCAGGAGTGTAAGAGCCTGTCCTTCCTTCCCCAGGAACCCAACCTGCTTCCTCCCCCTCCTAGGGCACTGCAGAGCGATGTGTAAGTGCTGAAACGGGGTATTCCGTTTCCAGAGGTCCTATTTAATTAGATGTGGATGCCCGTGGTCCCTTCTAATCTTAGCTAAGAAAAGGCAGAAGCTTCTTCCCTCCGGCTGCGTGCTGATCAGATCAGACACCTGCTGTGCTCTGCAAAGCAGGGCTGGGCAGAGGGGTGGAGGGTTGTGCACGGGGTGCTCCCCGTCTGTCCTGGTCACCCGTGCACACTCACAGCCCCGAACACTCACGGCTTTCCCTTCGTCTGCAGCGGTTGCTACAAAAAGCAGCATTTGCATGGGAGGAGGCTGGCTGCGGACACTTACACGTCCACCCCGGTGGAGTGGAGGGAGCTGTGCCAGTTCACGGGCAGGAACTCCACGCGGCCGATCTGCTCCTGCTCCTGGGCTTTCTTGAAGTGTGCCTGCAGCATGCTCAGGGAAACGTTCCTGAAGTCGTTCACTGGAAAAAAAACGTGAACTCTTATCAAGAGCAGCAGGGCTATAGGGCAAGCCTGCTGCATCAACAACGCTTAATAAGATAAAAGAAAAGATCATTACCGGGGGAAATCCCACCAGGGTCTTTAAGCTGCTGCTGCTACCCTAAGACCTTGAATCTTTAACTACAAGATCAAGGGAAGGCTCCATGTCCTTACATGTGTGTTTACTGGATTTTGCTGCCCCATCTGTAACAAGCCTCCTTTCCACGTGTGCAGGGCTTTAACACGGCAGTCAAGATAAGGAAGGTACTTTTAGGAATTTAGAAGAAAAAAGAAACCATTGTGAAGATGCATACGTTAGAAGGCGAGGGAGGAGAAGAACTTGAAATTACTCAGTTTTGAGGAGGGTGAGAGGCTGATTTCCCTGATTTCAAATGAGCAGCCTTGGAAATAGTTTCATTGGATGAACGTATAGAAGAACAGACTGCGTTAAAGACAGCCTGCTATGAAAAATCCCAGCTCCCTTGAGTTCTACAAGTTAAGTGATGTGGGGCTTCCAGGCAGTTTCGGTGATGACCTCTCATCAGAACCGAAGGTCTCTACAACTACTAAGAAACAGGTCAGACTGGAGTTCATTCTGCTTAGTGTCCTGTCTCCTCCGGTACTGATCAGTGCTGGATGTGTAGAGGAGTGCATGACAACAGCAGTCAACAACTTCCTCTCACACTCCCCTAGCCTCCAGGGATTTGCACTTCAGGGATTTCCTGAGCCGGAAGCAGCGTCCCTGGGTTTTTGTCCAAAATCATGCCAGAGGCTGCCGGGTTGGTGTTACACCCAGTGAGATTAACCTGGAGCAATAGACTGAGCAGGTTACTAATTAGTTTAGCAGGTTTAGACAGCTGGAAAATCTGTATCCAGTTTGGGAAGCTCACTATTTTGAGCAGCAGCAGAATGCAATGATGAAAAGTGGTTGCCCAAACCTTTCCAGACAGTAGGATTTAATGGATTAGCAAGCACTGTATTCACACTCCCCATTGCAGTCTGCAAATTCAGCTGTGCGGCTTGCCAAGACGAGTGCCAGGATGGTTTGAATGCGCTTTGACAGTGTTTCCCACTGTCCATGCAGAGGAGGGTTTACTCGCTCTGCTGAACGCAGCGTATGGAAAGAGCTCCCCGGCCTGGCTCGCCACCTACCACACTGGACAATGCTTCTGAACCGAATGTCGCACGCTGGGCCGATGCCGTGCACGACGAACACCAGGTGATCGATTTGCAGAGGTTCTCCTGCGGATAAAAAGAAGAGGTCGGAACACAGACCCTGCCAGAGACCACCACTGAAGGAGGAACCGACCCAGTGAAACCACGTGCTCTGCAGGACAGTGCCAGCCTCCCATCCTCATCTCAGTCCAGGTTAAAAAAAAAAAAAAAAAAAAAAAGAAAAAGTGAGTTGGTGCCCCGAGTCTGTACCTTAAGGCAGTGGCACTTCTCGAGTTTCTGAACTGCTTGTCCTGCTGAGTTCTGTCCTGCTGAATTCCCCTTCCCACCTGGGATGGGTCCAGATCGAGGGGACAGCGCAGGAAGGTGAGGTGGCTCGAGGAGCTTCACCCATGCTGTCACTGTCCACGTTTGGCACAGGGAGAGGGCACGACCCAGAGGACTTGTTGCAGCTGCCCCGTGCACAGCCTCGAGTCACCCAGCCTGAGCACGGCCGAGGCTCAGCGCTCCGGCAGGAGCTGCCTCTCTCAAGCAGGCACCAGGAGCAGTTGCATTTTGGTCCCGACTTCCCACACACTGTAGTTTGCATAAGTGCTTTCCCAAAGGCATATGCGCATGGAAAACAAAGGCGTTAGACGGGAAAAAATGCCTGTCCTCACCAACAGGACAAGTCACGCAGCCTGACAGCAGCTCAGAGCTGATCCGCAGCTGCAGAGATGGGGAGAGCATAGGAGCCAGACAGATACCAGCACGGAAGGCTGAGTGGTAAGCTCCGGTGTCCCCAGCACGGAAGGAAACTCCCTTCCTTTAAGAACATACATGCCAAAACCTCAGGAGTAATTTCAGGCACCCTGGCGCTCTCAGCAGCTCTGGTTTCAGAGCGCAGGAGCTGGAAGCACCTCTCTTCCCACGTGCCTGCCTCCTCTCTGCACTGATGTGCACTGGGGGCTCTCTGGCACTACAAAGGTTTCTAAAAACCTTTCATTTCCTTTTGACACAAAACTTTTAGACGTGCCCTTCATGGATAAGGATTATGGATGCTTCTGACGGTCTTTTTGAGAAACTGTGTGGTAAACAGACTCTCTAGCTTTGGCTGGGCCTAAGGGAGGGAGAAGCAAGCTCACCATTGGGGATCTCAACGGCGATGTTTTCTACTCCTCTCTTCACAGTCCGAGGTCGACCTTGTTCTGTAGGAGTTGAGCCCCAATCATCAGAGGTGGCAACCGGATGGTAGTGCACCATCAGCTGTAAACAACACGAGCCTGTCATTAAGCTGCAGCGCACGCTGTGGTTAAGCAGAGGAGACGGTTCACTACAATGGCTGATACGTGAGGTATGGAGAGGCTCCAGACCATGCTGTTGTAACCGAGCTGCTACGAGCCCTTTGCACAGAGTGAAAGGTGCTTGGAGAGAAACGTTACAGTGTGAAATACCGCTGGCACCGCCCTCGGCTCTACAGCAGGTAGGAGAGGGGAATGGCATTTAGACAAAATTGATTTCTAAGCAGAGGTGGTTAAAAGAAACCGCATAAAAGCGGAACGTAGACAGGCTCCCAAGAGAACTAAAGGGAGGCATGTGATGGCTTTCCCCCATCACTGAGGAATGTCCTTGCCAGCCCACAGAGAGATCACTCTGCTCACCTTTGGGTTGTGCAAGATGATGATCTCCCTGCTAGGGGACTCCAGTTTCTTCTTCCACTCATCCAGGGTTACAGCAATCATGTAAGCTTCCTGAGGAAAAGAATGCCCCCGTGAGTCAGCTGAAGGTATGCCCACAAATATTCAACCACTTGAGACATTTCCCATCCATTTTAAGGCATCACTTTGTGAAAGAGGAATAGAAATCAGCTAGGTCGAATTGGGGAAGCAACAGGATTATCTAAATATAACCTCCTAGGAAGTTTCTAAAACGCCCCCGTTTCAATGGCAGCAACAGACCATCAGAATCAATTCAGAACTGCGTTTTTGGCACATCAGGATACAGATGATTGTAAATCAGTGCATGTGTCTGCAAAGAAAAGCCCCCAGCCACTAACAGTATAGACCAGCGGGAGTGTAACACTACACAGCATTCGGCAGGTCCCTGTAATGATAAATACTCTTACAACTCCTTTGGGTTTGGGTTTGGTGAAACTATGAGCGTGGTGAGGATGATTCTCACAGGAACAATCAAACTGCAGAAGTTGTAACAGGCAGGGTCAGGAGAAAAAAAAAGAACAAAGATGCTAGGGAGAGGCTGCAAGCAAGGCCCGAGCTGCACGGCTCGCGGAGAACAACCGGGCTCTTGAGGAGAAAGATGCGGGATGCTGCTGGGTGGGGGCAGGAGGAAGGGGAGGCCGCCTAGCTCCAGCAGGCTGGAAGGGAGACAGTGGCAGTATTTACAGTTATGTTAATCAGATGTGAAAATGTCATGCCAAAGCCTCTTTTGAGTTCATGTCCTCAGGCGTGACTGCGGTGCCAGTAGCCCCATATGGAGTTTGGGACGTCAGGGCCAGTGTTTGACAATTAGAGGGCAAGATGGATGCTGTCAGGCAAGGCGTGTTTACCTCCAGCTCCTCACTGAAGGTCTCCGAGTAGGGAATGTACTTGTTGTCCTTGTCTCCCTTGTAAAACCAGGTGCAGCGACGCACCTCGGAGACCTCCTCCTCCCAGTACACTGCGACGCGCTGCCTCTGCTTCAGGTGAACGTCGTACCTACCCCCCGACGTTGGGACAACCACGTCTTCCTTCTCTTTTCCTGCAGGAACCAAAGGCCAAAATTACTCACGAGAGGACCACAAAGGCACGCTACCAGAAAGCTGTGTACTGCGCACGATCGGAGGGCTGAGCCCGGAGCACCTTCCGTGGGCAGCACACGAACACCACGAACGAGCAGCGGCGACAAACGCCCGTGTTCTCTGTACTCGAGCACTGAGAACGGTGTCGGAGAGCATCCGAGGAGGGAGATGCCCCAAGTCAGACTTCCCCCAGAGGCAGAAGGTGAGGAGAGAGCACGGAGCTACCGGCAGCTGTTAGCAGCACGAGGCCTTGTCCCAAGTGGTGCCAGGCACCGCTGCGTGTCCGTGTGAAGCAGCACACGTCCGCACGGGAGACATCTCCCGGGGACATTTGCGCTGTCCGTCCCCGAGAGAAGGGCGCCTCGCACTGTGATTATACATAATTTCGAGCACGTGTCCACCGAACGAGGTCGGGGCACGCGATGCACCCCGCCGGCCCCGGCTGCTGACGCGCCCCCAGCTCGAGGCGTAGGCGTGCTGCCAGCGCAGTCCCCACCGACGATTCCCCAGGGGCAGCGCCGCACCCCCGGCGGCAGCCTCGGGCTCTCCCCCGCCGCCCGGCCCGCACCCCAGCTTCCTGCCGCCCTCCCGGGAGCCGGGCTAAGGCCGGGGCCGGCTGGAGCCCGGCAGCTCCGAGCGGAGCGGCGGAGCCCCCCCCGTACCTGCGCCGTGCGCCTCCTCCAGCCTCGCCGAGTCCTGCGCGCTGAAGGGCACCCAGCGCTCCCGGGGCTCGCCGGCCTTGCGGTAGAACCAGTGCGGGGCCACCGCCTCGTAGCGGGGCTCGGCGGGGCCGGGGGCCGGCGGCGGCTGCTCCGGGGGCTGCTCCCGGCCGGCCATGGGCGGCGCTGGAACCGGGCGCCGGGAGCCGCGGCGGAACCGGGAACCGGGCGCCGGGCTCGGCTCGGCCGCGCGTGTACGGGGCCGAAGGGCGCGGGCCGGGCCCGGCTGCTGTCGCCCCCCGCCGCCCCCGTTACCGAGGCGGCTCCTCCGGCGGCGCAGGCCCGGCCCGGCCCCGCGCCCGGCCCGGCCCAGCCCGGGGCGGTGCTCCCCGGCCGGCCCCGCCCGCCGCGGCGCTGCCGGGCCCCCGGGACGGGGCTGGGGCTGGGGCCGGCCCCACAAACGCGGCCACCCCCCGGCTCAGCGGGCGCGGCCCCACCGCAGCCCGGTACCCGGTACCCGGTGGGCCCTGCGCTGCGGTACCGGCGTGGGGCCTGTGCGGGGCCCCCCCCGCCCTGCGGGACCAGCTCACGGGAACCCCTTGTAGTGGCGGGGGGTGCGGGTGTGAGGGGCACGGGGAAAGGGGCTCGGTGCCTGGGGAGAGGCTCGGTTCCCGGGGAGAGGTTCGGTTCCTACAGAGCCCAGCCTCGCGGAGCACAGAACAACGCTTGGGGTTGGATCCCGCAGTGGGGTGGGTGCTGTGGGATCAGGCCAGGAACGGTCGTCGTGGGTACCGGGACATCGGTGCTCAGCTCCAGCACGGCCCCTTGCCGGGAGCACGGGGCAGCCACAAGTGCTGAAACCCTCAGACCCTCGTTTTTCCATCCGCAGAGCAAATGGCTGCAAGCATCGCCCGTGCAGCCGCTCCTCCGCAGGCCAGCGCCAGCTGGGCTGCCCACACGGCGCTGCTGCCCGACTGCTGCAGCGAGCCCGGCCCGTCGGGGAGCAGCCTGGGCCCTGCTCCGAGGGGCATGGAAGGCATCGGGAACCCCGCGGGTACGTCAGCAGGAGCTTTCTGCAGGCTGCGGCACCGCAGGTGTGCCCTAATCCCGTCACTGCCCCCCGTTCAGCAGGGCTTCGGGGAAAACAAGCCAACCCCATCTGTCCGAGGGACACGCGAGCTGCTGCTCGGCTGGAAGCGTAATCCAGAGTCACGTCTCCTCACAGACCTGCTCAAATAATCAGCCCTGCCGAAATGACAACCTGCCATTTCAGCCCGCCTTTCAATTTTATTTCATGTGATTTTAAATAGGGGCTTACATAATCCCCTGCCAAGTCCTTCCCATATGCAGGGACTTAAACTCCGGAAGAGGAAATACCGTGAAGGAATTTGTTACCTTGATGGGTTTGGCACCAAAACACCAAAAAAGAAAAACACCTCCCCTCCTCCAGACTTTATCTGCTCGTATGCCACGCACATACCTACAGTTTTTCTTATGAATAGATAAAGTTATAATTCCTACCACATCTCCGCAGCAGGAAACCTTTGCACCAGTCCACAGAGCACTGGTGATACAGCAGCTGCGTGTACAGTTTTTTCTCCTCTCCTAGCTGACTGCATTGCAGTGTTAGACAGGTTGCAAGATAACCAGGATCGCTCCACGTGCCTCCTTGCACAGGTGGAACTGACCCACCTCTTCTGTCTGGCAACCAGCAGGGGAGAGACGTGAGTAGGAGAGCAAACAGGATGCAGTAAACAAAGCAGCTTTGTTATTGATGCAAATCTGGCTGCTGGAAATGAAACCAACGTAGAAAACAAAGTTCCAGCCAGCTCCAGGGATTCCAGGCTGACTGCATCTGGCTGATAGCTTCTCCCCTGCATGAACCTTCAGGTGGTGACTTGCTGCAGCGCTTCTGCTGGTGACGCCGTGTCCTCCAGAACGCGGCAGCGCTGACACATCAGCCGCCTGTTTGTGGCCATGTTCCTCAAGTGACAGTGGCAAAGCGAGCTGTGGAAGCTCATCGGTAGCGGGGTGAGACCTCCCTAGGGCTGGTGGCCACGTTTTGCCTATAACAAGGACGTGTTCTGGGTTAAGGTGAGGCTTCAGTTCTGCACGCTCCTCTTGGTATGTTTTGTAGGGGCTGATTGAGCAACGTGGGGGCAGACCCTGCTGTTAGGGGCTGGGTGGAGGAAGGCTGCAGGCACCCTCGCAGCCGTGGCAGCTGTCCGCTGTACGAGGCACCGATTCAAGGACTGAGTGATTTCACTTTCTTTCCTCTGCTGAAGTGTGACTTACACACACCACCTCTTGCGAGACAAATTCCAGACCGTGGCTGGATCCTGCTCGAAGGGAATCCAAACCTTTATTTCGACATCCACGCCAATGAAATAGAGAAACGAATGTGGTAACGGGGAGAAACGAGCTCTTTGGTAACTCCTTGGAGAGCACTGGCACTGCACGGCCTTGGCCTGGCCGTGGAGCCGAACCTGGGAGGGCAGAAGCGAGAAGCAGCAGGGAGAGGCGGCCACGCTGAAGTGTGAAGCCAGAGGGGCTGCTGCGTCCTGCACCGGGGGCAGCCTTCGTTAGGGCCGGCTCCGCTCCCTTCCAGCAGACACGGTTGTTTTCTCCACTCCGTAATGCCCCGGGCAGGAAGGGAAGAGGCAGCAGAGGCTGTTCTTCATCGTCCTGCCCTCCCACCTGCATCGCTCGTGCTCTCCTTCCAAGCTTTCCTCCCTGCGGGAGGGCAGGGCTCTGCTGCAGCCCTTGCCTGAAGCAGCGTGCGGGACGGTGCCGCCCGCCCGCTGCGAGCACGGCAGCTCGGCCTGCTCCGCCAGCTCGCCCGGTGGCTCACCCATGTGTCCTCAATTGCCAGGAAAGCTCCGTGGGCTGTGCTGGGGAGGGATTTCCAAAAACTTCTGACCTTTGCTCAGGGGATCTGCTCTTCCTACAGCTATCCACCTTGACGCACAATAGCGTACTTGAGCTGCTGACGATGACTGAAGGCGAGCAAGCTGCTGCAGAGCATCAACAAGGAGCAGCCTTTGGGGCTGTCGGTGATGTGCAACCACTTCTTGGAGGCACACCCCCATCCTCCCTGCTGCAGAGCACTTCTGTGTCAGCCTCCCACCTCGCTACCTTGCAGGCTGTGCCTCTCGGTCCAAGTTCTGCCGTGAATCTCACTGTTAGGGCAGGGTGGGAAGGGAGCTCGCCTCTGTGCAGCCTCTGGTTGGCCACCTCTGATCTAATAACTCCGGGACGCCGGGTGACGATGTTGTTGCCCCTGTTCCCTTTCAGAAAACTATAAATAAAGTTACTGCTGTATCAAGCTAATTCAGCGAGCCTGCAGCAGGCTCTTGGGAAAGACTTTGGGACATTAGAGGCAGCGTTTAACAAGACTTTCAGCCATAAGATGAAACGATAAGGGTAATGACACCGCAGTGCTGCTCTTCGTTCCTCTGGGGGTTGTGCGGAAATCATCCCTACCACAAATAATCTGACAAAAAGAATCACCCACCAAAAGCACAGATTAATGCCTGGAGAAGCTGCAGACACTGCTGCCTTTAGCAGGGAAGAAGGGGGGCATTCACTGGGGCTGGGCCCTTGCTTTCTGCATGCAGCCCCCAGCCAGCACCCCGTCCTCGGTACCACCACAGGGCATCACTCCGCTGATCGTGGTCTGCGTTCTCTCCCCGCAGAGCCACCGATCCTCCCAGTTCACAGTGAAGCACAGATGGCTTGGCCTGGCTGCCCTCTGCCTGACAAGAGGACGGAACAAAATAGCCGTCAGGCATTTACCAGTCCCAGGACATTCAGCTTTTTCCTGGCTTACCTCCGACCGGGCCATTTTTGTGGGCTGACCACCACATGTGATCCCAGACGCATCCAAAGAGCTGCAAAGGTCAGTCCCGTGCGCGCAGCCCGCTCCGTCACTGACGTGGCATCTACCGGGCTCCTTGGGGACAGCAGCTGGCCGCCAGCCTGCGGAGCACAAGGCTGGGGCTCCTGGCTTCAGGCAGGCTGAGTTCCCTTCCAGATCCCTTCCGAAACACGGCCACCACCCCTGGAGCCTCTGCTTGGGAGCGGATGGGGGCCCCCTAACCCCAACACCCCCCTAAACAAGCACCCTCGGTGCTGCTGATGAGCTGCGTTCATCCCTAACCTTCAGCTGCTGAGACAACCCGACTGGTATTTTGGTCGTGGGCAGGTCTCAGTTACGCAATCGTGCACACGACTTCCCTTTAAAAGAAGAGACTCTAAGAGATCTTAATTACAAAACAACATTTAAAAGTTGTCAGGGTTTATTATCTCGTTACACGCAGTAATGATTCACGTAACGTGGTGTAACCGGAAGGTTAGTGGTAGGCTGAGCTCTTCCCTTCCCTCCGTACCGAACAGTGCCACGGAGCAGGGGGTTTGCAGTGGAATACAGAACTCGCAGTACGTGAAAGGACGTTACGATTAAAAAGTGGATTTTTACCCGAGTGACCTGAAAAGCATTCCTATGCATCCCTCTGTCCAGGGCTGCCCTGCCACGACACTTCTTCTGACCGTGCCCGTGTTTTCCAGCTGCAGAACTCAGAGGGCTCCAGGTTGTGTTCCCGCAGCCACACAAGACATCACGGAACAGCTCTGCACGACAGAAGTAACGGCGTGACGCGACGTTCGCTTGTGCTGCTGTGCTGACCGGGCTGCCAGCAGGGTCATGTTCTGCAGCACGGCGCTGTGGCTGCTTGAGTGCACTAAAAACAAGCAGAACCCCCGACGACACGCAGCAGCTTTTATGGCAAGGAATCTGAAGCTGAAAATACACGCAGTGATTGACAAGCCCAGGGTCTCGGTTCACGGCTGCACGTTGCAATGCCTTTGTGCCAAAATCTGACAGGTATTCCAGCTGTCTCCAGAGCTGTGGCTCCAGGAGGTACCTATGGACTGGGCCTGGCTTGGGGAACTTCGTGCAGCGATTTTCTTCTTGTTAAGAGGATGCAGACCCGCCAGGGTCCTGTGCAGTGGTAAGTACCCCAGGTGGTGCTGCTTTTCCAAAGCCTGGAACAAACAATTTATTTTGCTGTTTCCATCTTCTCTTAATTTGTCCATTGCCAAGTTATCTAGCGGGGCTGGGCTTTTCTGTGGTTTTGTTTTGTTTTTTAAATCAGGGCTTATTGCTTTTCATTGTCAATAGTGCTTAGCAGAAAGAGCTGACATTTAGCAGAACTAAAACTCTTTGGAACCTCAACAACGGGCTGCGTGTTGTGGCTGACAGGCTTTCACAATCCCTTTCTTTCCAGTATTTCCAGAATGGCCTGAATTCTGTGGACAGCTTCTTTCCTGGCCTGCCGAACGCTGTCCTGGCCACCAGTCTCAATGGAATCCAGTTCTAACAGCAGCTTGGTCAACATCTCCTCCAGAAGCCGGTAGGATTTATCTGTCTTTTTCCCTACAAACTCATCCACCTCTTGTTCCAGCTGTACAGCCGCCCTGGTAACGTGCAGGATTCTCTGAATCTCTGGCTGGGTGGCTGCAGCGTTCACTGCAGCCTGGTCACCGGCTCTGAAGCCTGCCTCCTGGTTCCCAGCCGAAAGCTTCCGAGTCGCAGTGTCGTACATCTGGGGCTGTGCGCTGTACTGCACCTTGGGGTTTGCGAGGGATGGCTTGGCGCTGAGTGGAGGGGGTGCCTTGTGGTCAGTCGTTGTCCCACACTGCTGGTGATTGACATCGGAGCAGTAGTTGTGTTGGTTTGCACTTGGCTCGGGTTTGTCATAAGCAGTTTCCTACAACCAGAGGGGGGGAATAAATAAATTTAAGAAAATCTTTAAGCGTATTTCCCTTAATGCCAAGTTTTTGGTTTCTCACCTTGTTCTAGAAAGGCAGGCAAGCGTGCCCGAGGGGGTGGAAGCAGGCCCGCTGCGACTGCTGTGAGGCGAGCCCGCCTAGGGCAGGGCAGAACCGCGGGGCGTTACTGGGGGCCTGGGCAGCGTCACACTGCCACACACCACACCACGCCACGCCACGTCCCAGCAGCCTGGCACCCCGGGTCCTGCCGTGCACGCCGCCTGCCACCAGCACGAGTCCCATAAAGGAGCACGGGGACCATGGTCCAGCCCCCGACCCGCACAGAGCAGGTCCCCTGGCAAGAGGAAGGCACGCGCCCAGCAGGAACGGGGTGAGTCACCGAGCTCTCGTTACACCCAGAGAGGGGAAACGCTGAACAGATGTCAGCAAGGTCCCACCTGGGCATACCAGAGAAGATTCTTCTCTCCAGGTAGCGCAGCGCTGAACTGTTCCCAAACACCAGCAGCCCCGATCCCCCACAGGGCTGCTGCTGCACGTGCCAGCCTCTGGGAAGTCACTTCACTCTTGGTCAAACCCAGAGCAAGCAGAGATGACAGACCCCACCAGATGCGTCATTTCCGTGTATTTTCTGCTCGAAAGATTTCTTAGCCGAGGATGACTGTGCCCCCCACCCCCAAGAAGAACACTTGCAGAGGAACACTGGAGCCTGCAGACTGACCCAGAGGGTAGCCCCCACTCTTCGCCGGCTGTTAGCTGCGTCTGACACCGTTAGCTGCGCCAGAGGGAAGCGTGAGATGAGATCTGACCCATTTCGAGACCTGCCCCCAGAGACCTGCTATCTTCAGTACTTTCTGGAATTACAGCCCTGGACTTTGATACACAAACAGGAGATGGTGCCGGCAGCACTCCGGAGAGCTGCTGCTTTGTTTCCACCTTTGCTTCTACACAGAAGCCAGCTGTGCTTGGAGAAAGGCTCATCCCGGGAGACAGGGGCAGGTTTTGGGGCAGGCAGCAGGATCTGAGGGGTCCGACCCCAACCGGCACCCAGCGCAAGCGGAGCGATCGAAGCATCACCCGTACCTTGGAGTCCCGGGCGGGGGGGTGGGACGCGGCCCCGCTGCCGCTCCAGGCAGGGTGCGGGTCGGTGACAAAGGGGCTCCCGTGCGCCGAGGCCGCGGGCCAGGCGTACCGCGGCTGCACCCCGTAGACGGCGGAGGGAGCCCAGGCGTCGTCCTGGGGCCTGGGCTGCGGCCCCTGCGGGGCGGCCCCGAGGTGGTTGTCTCCGTACGGGTACTGCGGGACGGGCATCCCCGGGGTCTGCAGGAGGAGGGGGACAGGCGTTACCCCGAGTCGCTCCCGCTGCCAGCAGCCACGTCCTCAGCCCCACCGCACCTCTGGGGAGCCGCAGCGTCGGGATTGCCGCCTGCTTTCTGCTCTACAGCCCATAGGCGTGGGGTGAGTGGAGGAAGGGGGGGTTACAGGTACTTACAGGGACGAGCGGGGCAAGCTGTTGAGGACATAAAAGCCATTTAGGACCCAAAGTCCCATCAGAGGGGGCGCTGGGGGCCTTCCCTCCCCTCCGCTGGGGCCCCCCAAGACTTCTCGCCCACCACGCACGACCCAAGCACTCGAAGCCGCGGTCAGGGCTGCGCTCTTACCTGCGGGGGGGAGTACCCGGGGACCTGCTGCCGCCGGAGCGAGGACCCTTCCAGGCAGTCCGGCGTGCCGTAGCCCCAGGGAGGAGCAGGTGACGGAGGCCGGTACGTGCCCGTGGTCTCCGCGGGGTAGGGGCTCCGGGGGGGCCCGGAGGAGTAGTAACCTCGAGTCTGCGGCAGGCCGGTGCAGTGCGGGGCGGCCGGAGGGTACGGGGCGCTGTAGGCTCCGTTCGTGTAGGGAGAATCCATGCCCTGGGAAGGAGGAAAGGGGAGAAGCAGAGCAAAGCTTGGCTGAAGCGCAGCAAGGAGCTGCCAGGAGGCTCAGCTAAGGCAGGTTAGTCCGCGACTGAAACCGGTGGGTGAAAAACACTCCAGGAAAGTTCGTTTCCTCTCCCAGTCCGCAAACAGAAACGCCGTGAGACGACTAGATCTACCAGTTCCTGAGCCTGAGGAGCAGGGCACGCGGGTGGTGGGGCTGCAGTCACCGCTGCGCCCGCGGGAAGTCCGCTGTGTGGATTTCGGTACCAGGGGGCTGCGTGCCCGCAGCGTTCGCCGTAACTCATCGGGGCACTTGCCAGCCGTCGGCGTGTGCCCAGCGCGAGCTGCCGCCTAAGCAGGGACAGCCGGCCGGCGGGGGCTCGGGAGCTCCCTGGCGGCTCCCTGGCGGCCCCGGGGCGAAAACGTTCTGCCTGCGAGCTGTTCCGCGGAGGAGCGGTTGTGTCACCTGCTCCCGCCGGGATGCAAGAGCTGGCTCAGGCCCCCCCGTCCCGCGGGACCAGAACAAACCGCAGCCTTTGGAAAAGGAAACAGCCCCTCCGGACAGAGGACAGCCTTCCTCCTCGCGCGCTACGTCCGCAACGGCCCCGAAAACGACAGGCTCGATGCGAACCGGACCCCAGCGAAGTCACGGCGCCGGGGCGCGAGGGGCCCTGCCGGCCGCCCTCCGTGGCCGCCCTGTGCCGGGGACGGGGCCCCGCAGCCCCGGCTCCTGCCCCGAGCGGCTCCCGGCCCGGGGCCGCTGTGCCGAGCCCCGAGGGGGCCCGGCGGGGGGGGTCCCCGGTCCCCACCGGCACCGGGCAGCGCCGGCTCCCCGTGCCCGGCCCCTACCGGCCGGCACCGGGCACCGGGGGGGCCGCGCGTCCCCGCTGCTCCCGGCGCTGAAACACCCCCGGGGGGCTCCACCCGGAGCCGGCTACGGGGCGGAACCGGGCCGCGGCGGCTCCGGGCCGCCGGTGGGACGGGAGCGCGGGGCTCGGCCAGGCGGGCCCGGGGAGCGGAGCCGCAGGGGAGGTCGTAACGGAGGCACGGCGGGAGCCTCGGGACCCGGGCAGCGGGGCACGGCCCGGTACCGGGGGGCACGGCCCGGAAAGGCCCAGATTCCCCACGGGATGTACTGGAGGCGGCGGGTGGCTCCTCCTGCGCGGAGCTGACCCCGGCCGTGCCCCGTTCCGCCCCGTTCCTCCCCGGGACAGCCGCCGTGAGCTCGGCCCGGTGGCGCTGAGCCCCGCGGGGACCCCCAGCAGCACCGCAGCGGGGCCGGGGGCGGCCGTGGGGGCCCGTGCGTGCCGTGCCCCCGGGGCGGGTCCCGGGTCCCGCGGGGCCGTTGGGGCTGGCGCCGCCCCGGCACCGAGCACCGGCGGCGGGCACCGGGGACGGCGGGCACCGGGACGGGACCCCCCGCCCCCCCCGCCCCGGGACCCCCCGCCCCGCCCCGCCCCCCGGCCCCCGGCCCGGCCCCGCCCCCCCGGTACCGGCCCCGCCCCCCCCCGTACCTGCCCCGCCGGCGGCCCCGGGGCCCAGGGCGCGGCGCTACCGCGGGGCTCCATGGCCGCCGCCCGGCCCCGCCCCGCCCCGCGGCTCAGCCAATGGGCGGCGGCGCCCCCGCGGCTCAGCCAATGGGCGGCCTCCCCGCGCGCACGGCCGGCGCGGCTCTCTTAAAGGCGCAGCGCCCCGGCTCGGCGCCGTCCCCCCCCCCCCCCTCCCCGCCGCGGGGCGGTTCCGGGGCGGTCCCCTCGGCGCATGGCGGCGCTTCCGCTCGGCGCGGCGGCACCGGCACCATGAACTACATGCCGGGCACGGCCAGCCTCATCCAGGACATCGACAGTGAGTGCCGCCCGGGAGCGGGCACCGGGCAGGGAGGGCCCCGGTACCCCCACCGGTACCCCCCCCCGGTACCCCCCGGTGCCCCCGTCCCCGGGTGGCTGCCCCCCTTCCCCCGTAGGCACCGCGCCCCGTGGGGGCGGCCGGGTCCCTGCCCCCATCCCCATCCCCCGGGGGGGGTCCCGGCACCGGGCACCGACCCCCGCCGTGCCCGTGCCCGTGCCCGTGCCCGGCCCCACCTCCGGTGCCGCGGCGCCGCCTGACGCCCGTTTCCCGCAGAGAAGCACCTGGTGCTGCTGCGCGACGGCCGGACGCTGATCGGGTTCCTGCGCAGCATCGACCAGTTCGGTACGGGGGGGGGCTCGGGGGGGGCCGTGTCGGTCACCGGGGGGGGGGGGGGGGGGGGGCGGGGGACACCCGGTTTCGTCGTCCCCGGGTTCACCGCTCCCGGACCCGGCCGGGGCTGCCCGCCGCAGGGTCGCCCCTTCCTTCCCTGCCAGCCTGCGCAACCCCCGGCTGCTGCGGCCCGGGGCTTTGGGGGGCTCCCCGTAAAGCTGGGCGGCTTCCGTTATCCCTGCCCTCGGTGGCCGTGCCCGCGGGCAAACACCCCGGGCCTTGCCCCAGAGCCTGCGGCACCGGGGACGCCCCCGTCCTCCCCCGGCACCTGGGCAGAGGCCGCTCCCGTGGCACGATCCGGCCGCGGAGCCCGGAGGGTTCGCTGCCCGGGGTTGCTCTTTCCAGCCGTGAGACGCGCTGAGAGGTGGGTTTCTGTCTCTTAATCGCTGCAGCAAACCTGGTGCTGCACCAGACCGTGGAGCGTATCCACGTGGGCAAGAAGTATGGGGACATCCCCCGAGGCATCTTCGTCGTGAGAGGCGAGAACGTCGTCCTGCTGGGGGAAATAGTAAGTAATAAGTAAGTGATGCCTTCTGCCTGGCCTCCTGCTGCTGCTGGCCGGGGGCAGCAGCTCCGGGACCAAATCCCGGGCGGTGTTTGTGGCTGAAACGATTCCACGGCCAAGCAGCATCCACGTGCTGCCGCGGTGCCTCTGCCCCCAGTGCAGCCGCAGCTGTGGGACGGTGCCCGGGGTGCTGGAGAGGGGCTCGGTGTGAGCTGTCCCTGGGGCTGCAGCGTGTCTGGGGCGACTTGTGGGGTGACAAGGGGAGGGTGGAGGTGTGGGGAGGCCCTGGCCTGCACGTGGCATTGCGCCTGGCCGCAGCGGTCACCTCCCTGCTGGCTCTGAACTGAGGGGAGCCCCGAGAGGTGCTGGGGGGAGCTGGCTGCTGCCACGTCTGGTGTCAGTTTGTCCGTCTGTGCTGTGCTCGGCTGCTCCCCGGGAGCCTGCCCCGAAATGCCTGTTTCCAGGTGTCCCCCAGCTGCGGGCACTTGGTGTCACTGGGGGTGGTTCCCTGCATGCCCCCACCGTGGCGGTGCCTCCAGCACCTGCTTGGCATCGTCTCTGCCTTCGGACCTGCCGAGGACACGTGGGCAGGGGCTGCCCCAACTTCACCCCCTCCAGGCACGCCAGGGGCTCGCATGGAGGTGACTTTGCCCTGTGCATCAAATTGGTGGTCGGGAGCCAGCAGGGGACTGAGTGGGACCCACCACGGAGCCCACCCTGGGCTCCAGGGACTTGGGCACGAGATGGAGCAAGCTGTCCTTGGTGCAGCAGCACCCATGCTCCCGGGAGCGCAGAGCCCAGTGCCCGCAGGAAGCGCTCGGCGTCACCGAAGCCACAAGGAGCGGTCGGTGTCCGGGTCCTTGCCGGCGGTGCCAACCCCGCTGTTTGTGTTGCAGGACCTGGAGAAGGAGAGCGACACGCCGCTGCAGCAGGTCTCCATTGAGGAGATCCTGGAGGAGCAGCGGCTGGAGCTGCAGGCCAAGCAGGAGTCGGAGAAGCTGAAGGTGCAGGCGCTGAAGGAGCGGGGCCTCTCGGTCCCACGGGCGGACACCCTGGATGAGTACTAGCGGTGCTGCCACGGACACGTCCCCCACAGCGGGGCTGGGGTGCCGTCTGCCCACGTGCTGACGGAGCTCCCCGGGAAGGCTGCCTTTATCTCACAATTGTGTTTTCTGTGGCGCAGACAACTAAAAAAATCATGGTTTCGGTTCCTCCGTGTGGAAAAGGAGGAGCAATGGCGTTGGGCTGCCCATTGAGGTAACGAATGCTCTGGTGAGCAAGAGAGTTTTTGTTCCAAGGCAAATCCCTTGGGTCTTTTTGTTTGCTTTTTCCTCATGTGACTCTGGGCAAGAGTTCCCCTTGACATGTAAATAAATCCTTGATCTCAACAGCAGCGGTTTGGGCTGTGCTTGGGCGTTGGTGCGTTCCTCGATTTTTTTGGATGCTGGCACATGGGACCTGCCCTGTGCTGACCTTGAGCGGGGTCCCCACCCTGCAGGGTGCCGGGGCAGCGAGGGGACCCCCGCTCCTGGTGCGTTGGAAGCTCCAGCTGAGAACCCTGGGGGCAGCAGCCCCACACCCTGAGGGCTCTGCCCCTGTTCCCCAGGTGCGGCTCCTTCCCAGCAGCTGCCGTTAATTCCCTGCTAATGGCAGAGCTGCCTCACCTGGGCTGCCCCCGCCCCCCAGCACCATCCCAGCACCATCAGTCCCTCTTCCTCCCGAGGTATCTCCAAAATTCGGTGCCTTGGTGAAGCTGGCACGGCTCGGGCAGGTAGGAGACGTGCGGGTCGAGCTGAGTCGGGCGCTTGTGGGTGCCTGGGGGTAAGGCAGCGCCCTCCCCAGGGCGGGTGGCAGCCGCAGGTTTTGGGCAGCAGCCGGGCGCTTTGCTCTGTGCCGGCAGGGAGAAGCAAAGCTGGGGGCGAGGGCAGCTGGTTCGGGTTCGCTCCCCTGCGAGGCTGAAATGCTCTGTGGGGAAATGCCTGAGAGCTGTTGGGGAGGGGGGGGGGGAACCTGGGGGAGCAGATTTCTCCTAAACCAGCCAATTCCTTCCCCAGGGGGGTGAGCGCTGGCACAAGCGGGTCTGGCTGGAAAAGCAAACGGCCCCCACCGACGGGGCCCGGGCCGGCCCTTCCCGGGCAGGCCCCCCAGAGGCCGTTCGCACCCCGCGGGGCTGGGGCCAAGGCCGGGGCCGTGCTCCGAGGGCTGCGGGGGGAGCCGCGGGAGCTCGGCCCGAGGAAAGGCGCAAACGCGGAAACGCGAGGGCCGGATGAAAAGAAAACAAAACCGGAGGCGGCGTGCGGCTGCCGGGGCTCCCGGAGCTCCGCTCGGGGACGGGACGGGACCGGCCCGGGGGGGGGGGCGCGTTGGGCTCCGTTGCAGCGGCCCCGGCCCCGCCGTTCGGTGCTGCGGCTGCCGGGGGAGGGTCGCCGTGCCCGGGGGGGGGGGCTTTGGGGCGGGGGCGGGCGAGGGCAGCGGCAGCCCCCGAGGGGGTCCCCGGGCTGCGGCGGGGCCCCGGTGCCGGGGGGTCCCCGGGGGGGCGGTGCTGCCCTTACATAAGGCGTGACGCCAAGGGGCGGCCCGTGACGTCACGGCCGTGACGCAGCCCGGGGGCGGTGGGAGGCGCCCGGCCCGCCCCGTGCCGCCGGGGCCGGGGCTGGAGCTCGGGGGCTCCGCCGCCCCCCGCCGCGCCATGGAGCTGGAGAACATCGTGGCCAACACCGTGCTGCTGAAGGCCCGCGAAGGTAGCGCGGGAAGGGCCCGGCCCCCCCCGGTCCCCGTCCCGGCCCCCCCGGGTCCCCCCCGCCCCGCCCCGGTCCGGCCCCTTTGCTCCGCTCCGGGCGGGGGGAGGCGGCGGCGGGGCCGGGGGCGCGTCCCGGTGCCCCCGGGCGGGGCGGCGGCGGGGGGAGCCGTGGGGCGCGTCCGTGTGTCCGGCCGTGTGTGTCCGTGTGTCCGGCCGTCCGTCTGCCGGCCCGGCAGCTCCCGGGGCAGGGGCTCTTGGAGCGCTCCGGTGCCCCCGCCGCTTCTTCCCGGGCTCCCCCCGGGCTCGGGGCGGCCGGGGCCGCTCCGTCCGTCCGTCGGTGGGTCCGGGCCGCCAGGGCGCGCCTGGCGCCGGGAGCAGCGCAGGCGGCGGCGGGTGCCCGAACCCCCCGGGGCGGGGGAACTGCGCGGCCCCCGGCCGCTTTGGGGTCCCTTTGGGGGGCGGCCCCAAACCCGGGGGGCGAGGGCCGGGGCCGGGCCGTTCCGTACCGTGCCGTACCGGGCTGGGTTGTGCCGTGCCGTGCCGGGCTCGGCCCCCGGGGCGCACGAGCGCCGCCGCCCTGGCTCGGCGCAGCCCGGTCCCGTCGGGTCGCGGGGGGGGGGACCGGGGGCTGCGCTCGGCGAGGCGGCGCCAGCGGCCCTGGGGGGCGGCTGCGAGCGGGGCTCGGCCCCTCGGGAGCGCCCCGGGTTCACGTCGGGGAAAACGGCGGTGAAAGGCGCCGGGAGGCGGCTCCAGCGCCGGGCCGGGCGCTCCCACGGTGCTCGGGGGGGGCTGAGCCGCTGGAGGGGGAAATGGGGCCCGTGCGCCCCGGGGGCTGGAAGGTGCCGGGGACCCCTTGCCCCGCGCCTCCCCACGCCCCAGCGGATTTCATCCCGGCAGCGGTCACCCGATGGAATCGCTCCGTCCCCCGGGTGGGCGCTGCTGGGGAGGGGGCTCGGCGGGCTGGGGGCTGCAAACGGGCACGGGGACCAGCAGCGGGGTGGGCTGCGGCCCTGGGGGCATCTCCGCACCTCCAATGGGACAGTGGATGGGGACGGCTGGACCTGCCCTGGCCCCGCCGTGCTGTAGGTTTGGGTTGGCCTCATGGCCCTCCTGCCACCGAGCAGAGCCGAAGTCCCCGGAGGCTCCCAACACCAGGAGGAGTTGCTCTGAACCGCAGGCTTGGCCGCCCGCGGAAGTGCCCGGGGTAAATAACTGAGGAGTTTGTAAGCAGCGAGGAGATAACAGAGCAGTGAGTAACTCTTTATGGCTCGCCCCGAGCCGGCGACGTCCTGCGTGCGGAGTCCCTTGGAGGGGGAGGTCGGTGCCACTGCCGAAACGCAGAGGAGCAGCGACGCGGGAGGCTGGGGCCGAGCCGTGTGCTCCTGGGGGGTGCCGGGCAGCGGGGTGCCCATGGTGGGACCCCGAGCCCCTGGGGCTGCTCTGGCAGGGGCCGAGAGCTTCAGGACCACGAGCGCGGGGCCGGTTGGGGCTTTCCCTGCCGGCAGCTTTGTTGGTGTAACACACCTCCCCGTGCGTATGCCTCGCCATGTGGTACGTGGGCTCCTTTCCGCAGGGGAACAGTTTTATTTTGCTTTCAACAGCTTTTCAGATTGCAGAGGTCAGCTTGGCAGCAGGGAGGCTCCTTGTGGGGTTTCTCATGTGCCCGGCGCTGATTTCTCCTCTTATCTCCACTGCCAGCCGAGGAGGTGCCTGTGCAGCACTGGGGCCGGGCACCTCCACCCTGGGACGTCCCCGTTGAGCGGGATGTGCGGTGTACCCAGGGCCACCTCGCCACCTGCCTGGCTGCTCCCCGCTGGATCCAGAGGCATGCAGGGCCGATTGCAGCCCCTTTGGGCTGCTTGCCCTGGTGGGAATTGGGGTGGCTCTGCCCCGGTGCCGTTCTGTTGCTGTGGCTGCGGTTCTGTTGGACGTGGGGCTCTCCACGTGCGCCCTGGCCGTGGCGTGCCCGGCACACTGCGCGTGTCCCCTTCCTGAGGCCACCCGGCTGGACACAGTCTGGTGTGCACACCGGCAGGGCAGGTGTGCACCGTGCAGCCTTTCCCATTCCAAATACACCCAAAACACGTGGAATAACGTAACTATTACGAGACAAGGCATCCACGTTCTGCCCAGGGCTTATGGCGTTTGTCTCCCCTCCTGGCCCTGGCTTCTCCCCACGAGCGCTGGCTCGGTTTGGGGCCGCAGGAGCTGCGCTGGCACCGCAGAGCCCGCGGGGATGCGCTGGGTGCGCGGCGTCGGCTGCCTGCTTCCCGCTAGCTGACGCGGGGCGATTCCTGCCGGAGGAAGCGCGCTGATTATGGCAGGAAGCTCTGCCCGGCCGCCTCCCCGGGGCCGCCGAAATGCCGGAGCCCAGCGCAGCGGCGTCCCGCGGGCTCGCCTCGGCGTCACCGGGGCGGGCGGCGCTGGCCGGCCACCAGCTCGGAGCCGTGCTGATGTCAGGTCCCTGCAGGGATGACTTCACGCGCCAAGTATCTGCCCGGGAGGAGCGGCTGCAGCGGGGCCGTGCCGTTGCCCCCTCCTCGTCCCCGTCTCCATCGGGGACAGAGCGTGATCTGGCCGGGCGCTCGCAGGCCCCGCGCGCAGACCAGTCGGCGCGGTGGGGAGAGAAGGAAACCAGATGTTTACGGGAGGGAGCCCGCGCGGGACGCGGCATTGTTCAGGGAGGAAGCCTGCGCCCCTCCGGACCCTGCCCGCCCCACCGAGGTGGGCACGGGGCCCCAAACTGGGCAGGGGCCAGGAACAGGACTGGGGTTCTCTGCTGCGGTTGGAGCCCTCTCCGTGTCCCCGGTAGAGCCCGAAGTTTTGTTTTTCTGCGTGACTTTAGATAGTGCGCGGCTTTTGCTAAGTGCGAGAGCAACAGGGCTTCGTGTCCCCTGAGTCTCCAGGGCGCAGCAGCAGCAGGACGGAGGGAAGACCCCAAAATGGTGCCCGTGCCCCCCAGCATCACCTCCTCTCCCTCTCCCATCCATCCGCAGGTGGTGGCGGCAAGCGGAAAGGCCGGAGCAAGAAGTGGAGGGAGATCCTGCGGTTCCCGCACATCAGCCAGTGCAACGAGCTGCGGCGAGGCCTGGGTGAGCTCCCGGGGGAGCGGGCGCGCTGGGGCTGGCTGCTCCCGGGGCTCGGCACAAAGCTGTCCCCGTGAGGGCGAGGCAATGGGGTGGGTGTCCCCAAAAGCAGCGGCACAACGCTGGGTCGCAACTGTGCCGGATGAGGTGGGGCACGGTGCGAGGTCAGGGAGCGGCGCTGGCACCGTGTGGTCGTGGCACGTCCCCGCCGTCCCTTGCAGAGCCGAACTACGGCAGCCTGTGCGAGAAGCAGCCCATCGGGCGGCTGCTCTTCCGACAGTTCTGCGAGACGCGGCCGGAGCTCCTGCGCTGCATTCGCTTCCTGGACGCTGCGGTAAGGGGCCCGCGGGAGGGGACCTGGGGACACTGCAGGGCTGGAAGCGATGCCAGGAGGAGACTTTAGGTGCTGGTGAATCAGAAAGAGGAGCCTCACCAAACGAGCTGTGATCCCCATTAGTGGGCTGTTTGTGCGGGCGGTGGGCGCGTGCAGTGGGGTCGCTTGTCCCAGGGTTGGCAGGACCGGGGCGCTGGGGTCTCGGCTCGGCAAGGCCGTACCTGATGCTGCCCATCCCCAATGCCCTCCTCCCCAGGCGGACTACGAGCTGGCCCCGGATGAGAAGCGCAAGGAGATGGGCGAGGAGATCATCTTCAGGTTCCTGCGGCAGGAGGTGAGCCCGGGGGGTCCCCTGGCGTGGGATGGGCGAACAGGGGCCGGGAGCTGGGCCGCGTGCCCCCGCTGGCTGTGTGCCCGCCCACCCCAGCTCCGTCTGCTCCCCGCAGTCCCCCGATTACCTGCCCGAGATCAGCCAGGCCCACGTCAGCCAGTGCCTGGAGGAGCTGCAGAAAAGCCCCTGCAAAGAGCTCTTCAGCAGCTGCCTGCAGTGAGTCCCGGCCCCGCTGCGCCCTTCTGCCTCTGCCTTGGGGACCGGCCACGGGGTGGGCGTCCCTGCGGGGGCTGCTGAGCGTCCCTTGTGTCCCCGCAGCCCCCTGCGCCAGTACCTGAGCAGGGCGCCCTTCGCCGACTACCTGGACAGCATGTACTTCGACCGCTTCCTGCAGTGGAAGTACCTGGAGAGGTGGGCGGGGGGGAGGCCCAGGGGGGCGAGGGGCCGGTGCTGAGCGGGGCTGACGTGCGGGGCTGTGTTGCAGGCAGTCGGTCACCAAGGACACGTTTCGGCAGTACAGGATCCTGGGCAAAGGCGGCTTCGGAGAGGTACGGCCGCGGCGGGAGGAGGGCGCGGGGCCGGGTCCCCGGGGTGCTGACCCCGCGCCCTGCCCAGGTGTGCGCCTGCCAGGTGCGCGCCACGGGGAAGATGTACGCCTGCAAGAAGCTGGAGAAGAAACGGATCAAGAAGCGGAAAGGGGAGGCGATGGCCCTGAATGAGAAGCAGATCCTGGAGAAGGTCAACAGTCGCTTCGTGGTGAGTGCGGCGCCCCGGGGCGCGGGGCGGCTCGGCGGGGCCGGGGCTGACGGTGGCGCGCAGGTGAGCCTGGCGTACGCCTACGAGACCAAGGACGCGCTGTGCCTGGTGCTGACCATCATGAACGGCGGCGACCTCAAGTTCCACATCTACAACATGGGCAACCCCGGCTTCGAGGACGAGCGCGTGGTCTTCTACGCGGCCTGAGATCTGCTGCGGCCTCCAGCACCTGCACCAGGAGGGCATCGTGTACAGGTGGGGGCGGCGGGGGGGGGGGGGGGAACGCGGGGCCGGCTGGTCGGGGCTGCTCCGTGCTGAGCCATCTGTCCGTCCTGCAGGGACCTGAAGCCAGAGAACATCTTACTGGATGACGATGGTGAGGAGGAGACCCGCGGGGTCGGGCCCTGCCCGCGCTCCTGGCTTTGGGGCCGGGTCTCTGTGCGCCCCCGAGGAGGCAACTTGGGGGCCACTGGGTGTGTTTCTGGGGAGGGCGCATGGGGGCTCGGGGATGGGGCCCCCCAACCCCTCCCTGCCGCAGGCCACATCAGGATCTCCGACCTGGGGCTGGCGATCAAGATCCCCGAGGGCGAGACGATCCGGGGCCGCGTGGGCACCGTGGGCTACATGGGTGAGGTGTGGGGCCGTGGTGGGCGCTGGGGGGCCGGCGGCTGCACGCGGCTGCTGAGGGTGCGGGGCCGTGGCCGTGCCTTGCAGCCCCCGAGGTGATCAACAACGAGCGCTACGCCTTCAGCCCCGACTGGTGGGGCCTGGGCTGCCTGGTGTACGAGATGATCGCGGGGCAGTCGCCCTTCCGTGCCCGCAAGGAGCGGGTGAAGCGGGAGGAGGTGGAGAAGCGGGTGCAGGAGCAGCAGGAGCACTACTCCGACAAGTTCAGTGAGGACGCCAGGGCCATCTGCACGCTGGTGAGCTGGGGGCACGCTGGTCCCCGAGGGGCTGGGGGCTCTCCGCCGCCCCCCTGACCGCTCACCCCCCTCCCCAGCTCCTGGCCAAGGACCCCCAGCAGCGGCTGGGCTGCGGGGCGGACGGGGCCGCCGAGGTGAAGCGCCATCCCTTCTTCAGGACCATCAACTTCAAGCGCCTGGAGGCCGGCATCACGAAGCCCTCGTTCGTGCCGGATGTAAGGCGCAAGGCCGCGCAGGTGCCATGGAATGGGGGGGACGAGACCCCCAGCTGATGGCACTTTGGGCCCCCCAGCCCCGGGCCGTGTATTGCAAGGACGTGCTGGACATCGAGCAGTTCTCCACCGTGAAAGGCGTCAACCTGGACCAAGCCGACAACGATTTCTATGCCAAGTTTGCCACCGGCAGCGTCTCCATCCCCTGGCAGAACGAGGTGTGGGGGCGTCCTCATCGAACGGGGGCTCAGCTCCGGCTCCACGGCCCCGCTGAGCCCCGCTCTGCCCCCCCAGATGATCGAGACCGAGTGC
Organism: Cygnus atratus; assembly: GCF_013377495.2. Classification (NCBI taxonomy): domain Eukaryota; kingdom Metazoa; phylum Chordata; class Aves; order Anseriformes; family Anatidae; genus Cygnus; species Cygnus atratus. The sequence goes on from NC_066388.1 coordinate 714,555, forward strand.
TTCAAGGACCTCAACGTCTTCGGACCCAATGGGACCCGCTCCCCGGACCTTGGACTGGAGGCAGCTGCCCGAGCCCCCCAAGCGCAGCCTTCTGCAGCGCCTCTTCCGCCGCCACGTAAGCGCCGGGGTCCTGGGGCTGCCCCGCAGCTCTCCGTCCCCCTCGTCGCTCACCATCTGTCTGTCTGTCTGTCCCTCTGTCCCTCCAGCCAGCCGACTACACCATCGGTGCCAACGTGCCGTCCCCGCAGCCGGCAGCCACGAACTCGCACCTTCCCGCGGCCGGCGCCGCCTGCCAAGCCCAGAGCACGGCACCGGCACCGTCCTGACCCTGCTCCTCCGTCCCCGGGGAGCCGGGGCAGCCCCGAGCCCCCTCCTTGCCGTCTCAGGGCCATCTTGGACTGCAGTGGGTGCTGCCAGGGCCGGGGTCTCGTGGAGGCGAGGTGGGACAAAGGCCAGCAGGGGCTGGTGTGCGCGGTGGCGGAGGGGCGCAGGGGGGAAGCAGATCCTGTCCCAATCCCGATGTGACCCCACAGCTTCCCAGCCCCTCTCCCCAGCCCACCAGCTCCCCGTTTTGGGGGTCAGCACCTGCCGAGGGCACCCTGGGGGCTCCTCTCCCCCCACCCCAGGGCTGGGTTCGGGTGCTGTGACTGGCAGCACCCATTTTTGCTGTGTTTGAGCCCGGGCAGTGCCGGCGTTATCTTATCGCCAGCTCCGAGCGTGACCTCTGCGGGCGCGGGGGGGCCGCGGGTTTATCTGCGCTCTCCAAATAGAAACAAAGCAGCCTTGGGGCGGGGGGGCTGGGAGCACCCCGGGGTCCTGCACGGGCTGGGGACGTGGGGAGGGACCTGCCCGGGGGGGGCACAGCCTCGTTCCCCCCCCTTGCTTGAGCCACTGACGGCCGCCAGAATGTGAAATGGGCTCAGAAAAGGGAATTTTCCTGCGAGGGGCAGCAGCACGTGTAGGGGGGTGTGCTGGCAACGTGGGGCTGGGCCCCATGGCGCTGGGGGGCCAGGACCCCGTGCAGAGCCGAGCCCCCCAGCAGAGACGTCCTTTATTTTTGTATGGTGCGCGCGGCGGGGCCCTCGATCCCTTGCAGTGCTGTACGCCCCCTGGTTCCTGCGCGTTCGGTTTGGGTTTTGTACATTTGTAAACAGTTGTAAATATTTGTACGGTGAGTGCCTAGACGTGCGTTTTTAAGCTAAAAGCTGTGATCCGAGCCGTGTGGTGCCGTTGTGTGGTGGTGTCGGGGGGGAGCGAGCGAAGCCCCCTGTCCCTGGGGTGGGGGCACCCAGCTGGCTGCTCACGGGTGGCTGCCGTGCGGCTCAGCTCCACGAGTGCTTTGTCCCCTTTTTCCTGCACCCCACAGGGGTTTGGGGGGGATCTGGGTGCTTTTCCCAGTGCAGGATGTGTCCCTGCACCCCCGGTTCGCAGGGTCCGGCCCGGCATCGCTAGCCGGGGGCCCGGGCGGGTCGTGCTGTGGCTGGGGCCGCATCCTGCGCGGGCAGAGCAGCTCTGCTCCTCCTGCCCCGACGGAGGTAGGTGCTGGGGCACAGCAGGCACGAAGCCTGGCCCCGCTGCTCCCCTTCCCCACAGCATCCTGGGGGCTTTTCTGTCCCGATCCCCCTGGGGCGCAGGGGGGCTGCGGGTCCCTGTCCCCTCCTGCAGGTTCCACTGACCCACGGCACAGTGACACTGTGGGACCCCCAGGGGACGTCCGGAGGAGATGGTGACACGGCATCGGGGAGCTGGTGAGCAGCCCGGGGACATCCCCATTTTCCAGGCCCCCCCCCTCAAGGGCCCGCCGTGCCCTCCTGGCACAGCCGTGGGGGATCAGGCGCCCCGGAGCCGAAGGGGTGGCTCTGCCCGGGCTCTGTTTTGGCTCTTCTCAAAACAAGAGCGCGTCCTTGTGCCGAGGCCTTGTGTGCGGGAGCGGCTGCTCAGGCTGGGATAACAACAGCCCCTGCTGGCTCCCGGCATGGAGGGCTCCCTGCTGGTCCCCAGCTAAGGGGGCTGCTGCTCCCTAATGGTTCTGCCTCACGGTGCAGTGATTCGGGAGGGAGACGCATGGCTTCTGGCTTCCTCCCAGTCCCACCAGTGCCTCCATCCAGTTACACGAATGCAAAACGCCTCGCGTAGCGTGCGGTGGAAAGCGAATTTGTTCACTCCTGCGTGCAGGTGGTGACCGTGCTCCGCACGTGGTGATGGAGAGCAGCTGTCCCGGAGCAGCGGGGCTGTACCCAGTACAGGCAGGGGGACCAGTAGGGCCGACCACCCTGGGGCTGCCCAGGTGCCCCCAGCCCAGCACGGGGGGCTTGGGGTGTCCTTTGCTGGCGCAGCGAGCGGCTGACCTCCCCCTTGGCCAAGCTGTTGCAACAGCGAGGAGGAGGAAGGTCAGGTTCCCCGCAGGAGGGTGCAGGAGTTGACGTCAAAGGAAGCAGCTGGTGATTCACGGGTTCTCGGGAGCGCTCGTCTCCGGGGCCGTAACTCATCCCAGAAATGTCATTTCATCCTTGAGTGTTATCGCTGCTCCGCCGTTGCCCACCCGCAGATAACCGGCCCCGGGGGGACTCGGGGCTGCCCCTCGATGCAGCCCGGTGCGGGCAGGGGGCTCGGGGCTGCTCGGGGGCTCCGAGCTTGCTGGGCTGTGCCCGGCTTGGAGCCCTGGGGTGCCGGAGCTCGGGGGGTGCCTGCTGCTCCGCACGCAGACCCCTCAGCAGCTGTCCCACAAGCTCTGGTCCCAGTAATGGGCATGAGGTGCCCGTCCCGTGTCGGGGGGCTGGGCACGGCGGGGTCTGTCCCGCGGCTCAGGCTGGGGTTGGCTGCACGAGGCCGCGAGCGTGCGCCTGGTGCCCAGACCACGGGTGACCTGCGGCCCCCGGCAGCTGCGCGGGGAGGGGGCTGGCCTTGGCCCCCCGGGGCCCTGCCGTAAGTGACGGCTCTTATCTCCCTGCTGACACGCCAGCATCCTTCAGCGGGCGTATTTAAGGCTGAGCACCCAGAGGGCTGGGGCAGAGGAGCTCTCGCTGCACAGACGCCAGCCCCAACTGCTGCCGACCGGGGAGATGCTGCCCGCCACCTTCAAGCTGTGCGCTGCCATCTCCTACCGCCACCTGCGCAACATGACCGGTGAGGGCACGGGGGTGCGGGGCTGCTGGTGGGGGGCTGCGGTCCCCGGGTGTTGCGTTTTGGTCCCCAGGACCCCTTTTTGCTGCTGCATGTATTTCTGGGGCCGAGGGAGGAGGGCTGTGCCCCGTTTCCAGCGTGGCTGCACCTCTGCTCTTCTGGAGCACCGAAGGAGAGCGTTTAGCCCATGCTACAAAGGTCACTGCAGGCTTCTTGCTCTGGAGCCCCAGGAGGAGCCGTAGATGATATCCCCTTGGCTGTCAGGATCTCGTACTCATGTTCCATTTCCTACAGCCTTTCCTGGGCACCTGCTCGTGCAGAGGCGGGCGACTGCCCTCAGCTGCTGCGGGGCTGCCCTCAGCTCCCCGTGCACGACTTGGGCTCAGAGCGAGACCGACCAGCTTCTGTCCTCCCGTAGCACGAGGGCAGTAAGCTGCTCCCTGCAGCGGTGGTGGGGGGTAAAAGGAGGCACGCAGAGGGTTCTCAATGATGCACGTTTAAAGGAAAGAAGCAAAGCCTGACAAATGCCCCGCGTGGTTCTGTTGAGTGACACGCTCTCTGCTCCAGGTCTCCGACGACAAGCCGCGGTCGCCATCAGCCAGGAGCTGAGCAGGCTGGCCTGCCGCAGCGCGGGGCCCAGCACGTGGATTAACCAGGTCCGCCGAAGGAGCTCCCTGCTCAGTAAGTGACAGGCAGGTGGGGACCTGCCTCATCCCGCCGCGTGCTGGCCCTCACGGGTCAGTGCTCAGGGACTGGCTAGAGGAAAGCCGCTCATGTGTAGCTCGTGCTTCTGCTGAGCAAATGGCAAGCGCAGGCTAGCAGTGGGAGCTGAGCTTAACTCCTGAGCCCCTGGGCACTGAGAAGTCTATATGATGTAGAGCTTATCTGGTATTACGACGTGTTAGCCAATTGTAATGTTCTTACGCTCACTCCTGCTTTTGTCCAATGCCTTCCAGGCTCGAGGCTGGAGGAGAAGCCCTTCAGCGAGGTGGAGATGTCTTACATCAAGCAAGGAGAGGAAGCCCTCCAGAAATCGCTCAGCATCCTCGGGGATCAGGACGGCTGGAAGACGGAGACGGTGGTGGTAAGCTCTGCTCTGCGGCAGGCTAACGTGGTCCTGCTGCAAGTGTCTGTGGTGCTGATCCTGCCTTCCCTCGCTAGGATAACGGAGACAAAGTGCAGAGCAAGGTGCTGCCTGACGTGGGCAAAGGTGTTCCGCCTCGAGGTGGTGGTGGACCAGCCCCTGGACACGGTGTACAGCGAGCTGGTGGACAACATGGAGCAGATGGGAGACTGGAACCCCAGCGTCAAAGAGGTCAAGGTAGGGAGTGCCTGCACGGGGGGATGCCAGGCTCTGTTCTGACCTCCCTCAGATGCATCTGCTGCTCCACGTGGCGTTACAGGGGCCGGGGAATCACTTTGCACATCGCAGCAGGGCGCAGGGATTTTTCCGCCCATTCCTTGGGGGATGGACTTCTACTTTGGATGTTTCCCACTACAGGCATAAAGCCTGTTCTGCAGTAATCGCGCTGCTGTTTCAGAAGAGCAGCCTGTCTGCGGAGGGAGGGCTGATTGTTACCGATTCTGCAGGAAATGCACTTGCTCTTTGCTGCACGGCAGCAGTCCAGCTCTGTTGTGGTTTGTGGTGTTAGTGGAGAAGAAATAGCAGTACCCAACAGTAGGGACGAGCACCTTGCTATTCTGCAGCTTGTCTGAAAGCATTAAGAGACGTGCCTTCCTTTTTCGGGTATTGAAATCTGGAAATGATGTTCTGCATTCCAGGATAATGCAGAAAATGCTTATATTGAGAAAAATTATAAGATGAGCTACTGTGAGAGCATGCATCTGGTTACAAGCAGTGATCAAATGCTAGCTTTTAACTGACTGTAGCCGTTTTTGCAATAAATGCCTCACATTACAATTTGTACCGTCCAGATTCTGCAGAAGATTGGAAAAGACACGGTGATCACCCACGAGAAGGCGGCTGCTACCCCCGGAAACATTGTTGGACCGCGGGACTTTGTCAGCGTCCGGTGCGCTAAGCGACGCGGCTCCACCTGCGTCCTGGCCGGCATGTCCACCAAGTACGGGGCCATGCCAGAACAGCAGGGCTTTGTAAGGTAACTGCCTCTTGTGTTGACTTAGCGGGCATAGAGGGGCGCTTAGTGAAGGTCGGATTCACATCCTAGCTTTTAGCATAGGCTCAGCATTACTGTGCTGTTTGTTTCAGTAGCAGAGTGAGTTTTGTGTTTTGGGGAAGAGATTGCGAAGGAAACCCTAACTCATAAAGCGCTTCAGTGCTTTTTGAGGTTAAGTCAGGTGTTGCTTTTTAACACGCACTCCTGCCCTTGTACAGAGCTGAGAACGGTCCCACGTGCATGATCCTGCGCCCGGTGGCTGGCGACCCTTCGCAAACCAAGTTGATATGGCTTCTTAGCATTGACCTGAAGGTAAGCTGCACAGTGAATTATTTCACACGAAACGCAAGGGTTACATCCGCGGCGAGTTCCACTCACGGGCTGTTGTCTGCTCCTCTCTAGGGCTGGCTGCCGAAGACGATCATCAACCAGGTTCTGTCCCAGACGCAGGTGGACTTCGCCAACCACCTCCGGGAGCGCCTGGCCCGCACGGTGGCAGTGAGCTGCTGACTGCGCCCGGCCCCGAGGCAGCACCTGCCCTCCTGCACGGGCTAGTATTTAATGCTTTGTTCAGGGGTAAAAGTAGGGATCTTGGTAATTAGGTAAGTCAGACACAGTTTAACTCCAGCCTGTTCTAACAAGCCAGGCCTTTAATAGCAGACATTACTAATAAAGCTTTAACTAATTAGCCAGGAGCTCCTAGGAGCCTGATTTAGAAGGCTCAGAGTGCACGTGCAGGACAACCTGAAATTTTACTCCCTTCAGGTATTGTGTTTGCACATACAGCATGTGCTGGCCCAGCCTTCTGCATCAGTTAAAGCTTTATTAGTAATGTCTGCTATTAAAGGCCTTGGCTAATTAGTTATTAGGGCGGTCCCAGGAGCCTGATTCAGAAGGCGGGGCCAGCCAGCACCTGCTCAGTGTGCAAACACAGGACTTAACCTAAAATTCATTCCCCTCCTTTCCCCAGTGAAGCAGCTCTAACTTATTTGACTATAATTATGCATGTCTGTACAGGAAAATTATTTATTCAAAGCTCTGTAATGATGGTCAGTGGCAGGAGTCCCTGTAGCGACAGTCAGTGCTTTCATACAGTTAGCTGGAGGAGAGCTTCAGATTTAAAGTAGCTACTTTGAGTTTACAGGTTACGAATGAAACTAGATATCTAAACAAAAAAAGAATCACAAGACAAAAATATAAGAGTTTAAAGAAAGGTTTATTTTTAAACTGGCTGCCAGTTCATGTAAAAAAAAAATACAGTTTGGGCAGAAGCCCAAATTTCAGTCTTACATGCAGTAGTCTTGCTACAACACAATCCTTCTGGATGGAAGCTGTTTACAATTAGCCAAACACAGGAGCAGAAGTGTCAATGTTGCTTCTGCACGTATACATACAGCAGGTAGGTCCAACCGCAGCCTGCTCTCACTGAAAAATGACTGTTACAACCCCAGTACATCAGATGAGAAGTATCTCAACACAATAGTTGCTTCTTCAGCTAGCTACGCCGTAAGTTACTGAAGACTCCGAGAGATGCTCACAAATAGCACAATACATATTAGAACTGCATTCACTTAGACTCCAGCAGAGGGGTAGCGCATGAACCTTCAGCAGGTAACAAATATACATACAAAACGCCTGCCACCAAGAGCTGCATTGGCTTCATCACGTTTGTTCATTGACAGATTGTTCTGAGTGATGCACATTCTCCTAGAATAAAACCCACTTGATTTGATAGCCACCTTGGTCTGTTATGCTGCACCTACTTCTTTTAAGGCTCCCAGGGTGGGCTTCGTCTTCCATCAACTTCCGTCTCTACGTGATACAGAACATCTGCCAGCGTGTGTTCTACGACAGCACCCCAGCCCATGTCACTCATCTGCAAGGGGAGCGAAAGGCAGTTAGCTTGATGCACAACGCACAGGCTCAGGACAAAGAGGGACAAGCCCTGCTGGCCACCACTGTTTGTATAGCAGTTGGGGTAGTGCCACCCCTGTGCCTGTGCTCAAGGACTGTCCCTCCTGAAAACATTAGCAGAGATAAAAATACTGCAAGTTCCTTAAACAGCAAGTCAGGCCTTATATTAAAAAGCTATCACAGGCATAATCAGGGACCTAATAGTCTGCATCAAATATTTAATTAAAATGAAAGGCGTCTTTGTCAAGAGGAAAGAGCTATTCAAAGTTTTTTTTTTAATGCGCTTTATCCTTCAAGATTTTTAAACACATTCCTTTCAGCTGCACTATCAAGCTACAAGTACAAAACCTGAAGAGGCCAGATACAGGCTTGCTATAAATCTACTCCTCCCCACCATAGCAAATTTTCAACCACATTTTGTGATAGCCTCAGGGTATTTAAACAAGGGGGGCGGGGGGGGGGGCAGAACTTCAGTCATTACTTACTGGACGGTAAGTGATATCTCTGGGTGGGTACTTGAAATACGGTCCAAAGTTTATAGAAACCTATGGAAGACATTTGCATTAGAAAACGGAGGGAAAAAAAGATAGGCAAAATTCTTCAGGCCTCACCCTCTTACACTCCTGAGCTTAACTGCACCCTGTGCAAGAACATGTGAACATACAGCCTTGCACCAAAGGACAGCATTCACTCAGTACGCTGAGAAAGTTAAATCCCACAAGTGAACAGCTGCATTGCTCTAGACTAGTTTTAATACAACAACTCCCCATCTTTGCTCACTTAACTGGGCTTGCTTGACACACTCCCAGCATGTCCACTCTATGCATGAATAAAGTTATGGCTGGACTTAGGCATTATCTTTGACAGTATGTTACTTACTGTGCAGCCTTTGTACAAAGAAATAGCAGGAAAATAAACGCCTTCAAAAATGTCTTTAAAAGCAACACCTTGGCTGACACCGTTCTTGAAGAATATTATCTGAAAAGTAAAATGAAAAGTTTTTTTCCACTGATGCTAACTTTCAGGACCTTACTTGTGATCCACAAAGTAATTGTCAAAAGGCAGCTTATCAGTGACTCCCCTTCTGCCTGATGCCAGACATTTTTAACATACTTAAGTGACAGCAAGAACACTACAAGCAAAGCGTGCAGCTGGTTTGGTCAGTTCACTTGTATTCTTTTTGATGATCAGCCTCCCTTTGTGGTCATTAAATAGAAGTGACTAACATACACAGAAAACAGTCTCAGCAGGCTCACCACTCTTAAGATCTGCATCCTTCCACTCCACCTACCAATGCTTAACTTACCTGGCTTCCAGGTGCTTGCTTTAGGCTCTTCTCTGCTTTGTCCACAAAGTCCTTCTCTTCAAAGTACAAGTAGCTTTTAAATTTGATCAAAGCCTGAAATAGTAGGAAACACCCACTTCAGAAATAAATAATCCGAAAATCTGTTACCTACAGTGACATATTAAAGAATGGCAGGCCTACAGGAGCCCTGCTCTGGGAAAGGCGTGCCTATTGTGTCAAGAGTACCCATGAAGAGTGATTCACACAGCTCAAATATTTGAGAACCAGGAGGGGAAGAGTAGATGAAACGAGATGTGGGAAATCTCATTCAGCAGTCCACATGCAGTGTTCCCCGGCAGAACCTCTGGGTGGGGGTATTTTGTTTTCTTGAAGTCAACGCTTCAGACTTCTCTGCTGTGAACCAGAGTGACACCCAGAGGTAGGCTGGGAAGGTCACACTCAGAGAGAGGAAAAACAAGTCTGAGCAAGCAGTTTCCCGCTAGTCCCCACAGTCACCACTTCAGTTAAGGAAGCCCACATCTCACCTTATCTTTGTAAGTATCAGGCAGCGATTTGGCAGTCTCAGTGTCTTCTGGAAGACTGATGTAAAAGCCCAGTATATCTCCCTGTCCATAGCCAGATGAATAGTGCTTCCCTATTGACTGATGAAACTTGGTTCCCTTCTTGCTGCGCCAGGAGTAACTGAACTTGTCGTATCCCAGAGGTGCCTGGAGGTTCCCTGCAGAAACCAATGCTTCTTGATCAACATTCAAATTGTATCAGGAACACCTCTATATGTACGCCCCTTCATGTTTTGGGCTAATAATTACATTCAGTTAATAAATACAACTGTCATTAGCACAAATATGGTGACTAAAGCATTAAGCAAGGCCACGCATGCAGCAGCATAAAGGAGCTGCCAGTACTGCAGTTCTGCACAGCTCAGAGCACCTACTGAAAGAGTTTATCCCTTGGTAAAGCAGTGACAAAATAGGCAAGCTGAACACTACTTCCTCTTCTGAGGTTTAAATTACTGGGACAAACAACAACAAAAAGTAGGAACTAGTTAGAAACCAATGCCCGCTACAAATACTTGGTAAAATTATTTACCCAATGGCTGCGACCAGCCTAATCTGGCAGCTGTGTCCGGAGGCATCTCATCCATGGATATTTCAAAGTACCACGCTCCTTTCCGCACTCCGTGTGAGGCTCGTACCATTGAATAGCCCTTCTCGCCGACGACAGTCAGTCTGTCATCCGAAATCTTCAACTGAGGAGCTGCAGCAGATAAGAGCACGTTCACAATTCATTTGCAATTTCTAATGCCTTTCGATATCACTGCACAAGTGACCATACAGAAGTAGATTTAACATTCACACCTCTTAAAGCAATAACATGTGCAACCTCAGTAACTTGTAACATGAGGTTAGAGAAGATGGCCCCTCGTAAGAAGAGCTGGCTACATAACGTGTACGATCAGCAAGCTGCGTACCTCGGTCGTGCAGGGCTAGGAGGACTCGTTCATACAGGCAGGCTCTGTAGAGGTCCCCGGGAATAGGCTTCCCTGCCCAGCAGTCTAGCTCCAACTTCTCTGGGTCAGGTGCGTGGGGGTCAGGCTCAGCCAAGATGTAACGATATCCATCTTTATTAAAGGGGTGCTCCAAAGGGTAGCCATGGGGCGGTAACCGCTGCGCAGAGAACAACGGGTCGCTGTGAAGCACAAAAACTACAGGTTGGCGTCTCAAAGTGGTTGCAGTCCCCCTACAAGTCAGCCCAGTACAACCTCTTACAGAGCAGTACCTGCAGCGTCACAGCCTGCACAGCACTTTGCTCTCAAAAGAGTTGGCATGAAATGAGCACGTACTCAGCTACTTCAAATACTGTCTAGCAGGTGACGCACAAATAACACCTCATGGTTATGGCGTGACTCCCCCTAAATAAGGGCAGACAGACAGACGGGAGGCAGCCTAGGGCATCGAAACTGCAGCTGTCCCTCTGTCCAATGTACGACTTGCTAAAGATGCTCATCACCATGCCACTTTGTCCTCTTTCCTCTTACCTTCTGGTTTTCTTGGCCGTTCCTGTGGTCCCTCCGTCCTGCTGCTTGCGTTTTGCTCCCCGTCCCTTCCCACTGCCTCCTGCGGCAATTCCCCCTTCAGAGAGAAATCACAGCATGTTAAGCAACCGGTGATCAGAGAGAGCCTGTGAGCGTGGAATCTCCATGAACAGCAGAGGCAGAAGCAGCCAAGTTCACATCTGTTCATTAGCTCGTGTGCCTTCTTCCACACAGCTTTACTTGAAACGAACCTCACCGAGCACCGAAAAACCCAGAACTTTTCGTAGGTTCCAGTCAACTTTTCAAGTCTCGTAACTTAGAGTGGAAGTGAAATGAGATTTACCAATAAAACGAGCTCCACTCCAGTTTTTACAATGAGAATTAAAAATCTTTTCTCTCACAGAAAGATCTCCAGCCAGCAGCAGTAGGTTCCTGTTTGAAAGCATTATTATTTGTTTTCATGGAGATTCCAGTCACACAATTCAAATTTATTTCTGAAAAAGCAGCAGAAAACCCAACCTACAGCATACGCTATCTGATTGTAAGCAAAGTTGTCAGCCCAGTGACACACAATGCTGGAGAAACACTCTGACACCAATACCTGCACACACAGTAAGCACTTACCAATGTATTTTAATCTATAAAATAAAATACACCGAAGTTGGGTAAAAATGAAAAGCACTAGAGGTGTTTCTCTTCAGTATGACCAAAATTAGTACTACGATTAAAGCACGTCATTTCATATTATGGCACCCAACTTCTAGTGATAAATGTAACTGTGTTACAGGACAAGCTGCGTGTCAAATTTTATCAAACTACTATCAGTATTAATATTTCAATATGTTAAATTGCGTATGCATTTTACCATTACACTATTTCAAAAAGCATTACTATTGATTTACAAGGAAAACCAGAATTTCTCTGGACTGCAGATAAACACCTTTAAGAACCACAAACTGGGCTGTAACTAGAAACACAGCAAGCTTTAAATTACCGGCGTTCCCCCTGGCAGTGTGAGGGGTTCAGACCTCTGAAGGGTTACCATATTCTGCACACACGTGACGTGACCTAAACTGCACTTGCTAGCTTTAGTGCAGACATTGAGACTCCCCAGGTTGCCACCACTTATTTATCTAAGCAACCAGAATGTCACAGACTCAGACCTCTTATTTAGGCATTACGATTTTAAATCACAAAAATATCAGGTTGAATCCCACAGACTTAAAAATAAACTTAACTGAAAATAAAACTTTAAACCAGTCAGGCGGGGCAGAATATGATGAATCTAAAGCTTCTAATTGCTAAACATTAAAAGGTGAAATTGTTGGTTTGTATTAAAATATTCTTGCAATCACGTCAGGGCACACTTTTGATTTTTAAATTGAATATAGCTTCTAAGATAACTGAGCAAAAAAGCTTTCCAAACCACAATAATACTTAAGTTTTAGAAGCTGAAAGGTAAATATTCACCACCCAAAGAGGCTCCACCTGTAAGAACAGAAGTGGCACCACATATTTGAGAAACTACCAATAGTTAAAGAAAAAAACAACCAGTGCACGAAACAGAGACAAAGCAGCCTTAAATCCTATTTTAAAAAGCCCGAATCACCTCCTGCTAGGTAATAATTCAGCATGTTTCACGTGGAATGGTACAAGGAAATGTCACCAGCTCTTAACACTACTACAGTAAGATCGCTAAAATTACTCATAACGAGCTAGGGAAAGTTCTTCCTTCGCACAGCTGTCATCCCACAAAGAGGAATAACAGTAAAACACAAACAGTGATCATAAGGAAACACATTACTTATACTTTCCCTTACTGCTTGCAAATCTCAAGAGTGAGGAGAACAGGAAATCTGAGTAATACAAGTATGTAAATTAAAACAATTATGGAAGGAAACCATGGAGCTCTGCTTTCTTGGAAGCACCTTGAATTAGCTGGCCACCACGAAGAAGAAAGCTGAACCTTTACAGTAAGTTAATCTCTATGGAAAGGGATGGTGAGACTGGCTTGACGCGTTTCAAACATAATAAACACAACCTCAGTCCACACAAGAGGTTTAACGGTCACATCTCAGCTGATGTAACTGCACTCACGCTAGGCTACACGTCTGGGAAAATGCAGCTTCAAACCAAATACTGGAAAAAAAGAATAGTTAAAGAACTTGCCATTTAAGCTTCCACTTGTGGATACAGCGTTGTTCTGCTTCTGGTTATCGTACGCAGGACCAATATTGGCAAGGTCCTGGAAAAGGAAGGAAAGAAAAAGCTGAAGTACAGACTCAGACAAACTTACCATTCCAAGTCCAAACACGGCACTTCCACGTGCTGGGGAATTATTCCAGCACACCACTGGGCGCAGCACTGGCTTACGCTGTCTTGGATAATTTTTGCTTATTTGACTGAGCATAAGCTATCAGCAAAAATAACACCCCTCCCTTCCCTCCCAACAGGGCATTTTCCTTCCAGCTCTAATTACGTACTTGGTCTAGAAGTCCAAATTTTGGGTAGTCTTCTTCTGGATCTTTACTCCCTGGGTCTGGATGCTCTTTCACTAAGAACACATCCCTTTCTTTACACTGAAACAGAAAACAAGGGATACAATCACAGCAAATTCATTAACAAATGCTTAAGTCAAAATACGTACTATTAATACGTCCTACCAGTACCAACTACATAAGAAGCTGCAGGAAGAAGCATTAGAATCTTCACCATTTAGCTCTATGTCTAGACCTCAAAGATGAATGTCAGACAACTGTATCATTCGCAGAAAATCCTCCGTGAACTTAACTCCAGTTACGTACCATGGTTTTGACAATATTATTAGGCCAAGTCATTTTCCCAGGTCTCTGTCTTGTTGTCATACACTCCCAGTATTTATCAATAAATGGGATAATATCCTGTTAAAAAACAACAAATCCAATCAGCAACAGTTAACAACACAGATCTGAAAGTCACACTGCCCGTATTTGTTTGAACTTGCTCTTTGGTGACATCATAAGTTACTTTAATCTCTGATACTTTTTCTAACAGCCTTACCTTATCTTTCGAGAACATAGTTTTTGGGTGCTCATCTTGTGTCCTTGACTGCCACGTCAAGTTGGCCAGAGCACTAAGGCACATTTCCTTGAGATCTTAAAAACAAAGATATCCCAAAGCTAGGGTCAGACTCCATGAGGAAGATCAAACACACGAGCACTCACGCAGCGATAACAAAACACAAAGCACCCATGCTATCTCGAGTAATGGCGAAATGTCACAGGTTCCATCCCACCCCACACCGAACAGATTTTCACTTTCACAAAGTTAGTGGCAAAATGGCAATACGTGTTTTGAAAAAGCTGTGCACGCTTGTCGCTCAAGTTTTGGCAAGTCCTAGCAGAAGCCTCCCGAAGTCTTTAGACAAAATGAAGCCCCTAGGATTATCTAGCACAAACTTTCAACGAGTGAGCTTTTACACTTACTTGCTTGTTTTCTTAAGAAATACGTGTTCCCACTGTGATGGCAGACATTGCAATGGAAACTGTAGTTGGTCATGAAAGGCAAACATGATCTGGAAAAGAGCACGCCGATTTATGAGTTCTGGTGCATGCCTTACCTGTTACACCAGGTTAAGAAATCAATTACTCTCATGCTCTCACTACAAAAAGAACATCTTACAGGTTCACTAATATTTTCATCACATTAATTTTATCATGAGCAGTAACAAAAGCCACAAAGCTCATTGGAACACTGTAAGCAAACTAAGTGTCATCTTGTTTCAGACAAGTCCTGAAATTCACCCAGCAGAAAAACAACAACCACCCAGAAGCTCTAGACAAGGAGCTCAACCAGAGTTAATCAATTAAAGTGAAGCGGAACTCCGGAGTACTTTTTAAGCACAAAATACACAGTCCTTGTCCTTGAGAATCTCACTCTACGTTTCCATTTTTTCTTACACAAACCAATCATAAATTTAGCCCCGAACATACCTGGTGGCAGCCCTTCAAAACTCATTGATTTGAGCAGACCGGATCGGAATCTTTTTGCAAAGAAATTTAGTTCCTCCACCACCTCCTTGACTAATGGTTGAACTTTACCTAACGGCACACTCAGTACCTTCCTATTAATTAAAGCACCGTACAGAAATACGAAGGGTTAATGACTGCACATAATGTTGTGCTCAGACTGCCCAAACACATTAATGACATTAAACTTCTGGCTTCCTCAGGCTGTAGCTTCTGCACTGATTTCTCTTAACCGGCCTCGAGCAGCCTGTCACTGCTTACAGGAGGTGGACAAGGACAGCGCGAGGTGAAACCCGCACCCGATTTATGTAGGCACATTGCTTTGTTTTCAAGAGAACAGGGGGCGCAGATAAAAAGAGACACCAAAGCTTCATGCCTCGCATCAAGCAGAGCTTACATACGTGGTATCGATGCCAAACGTGTCTGCTGTGAACCACTTCGTACAGATCCCGCACTGCAGCTCGATCTCTCCGAGCTGGCGTCCGTTCTCCTCATCCACGGAGCCCGCCTGGGCATCCAAGGCCTCCGAGGCATCGCCGGCACCTTCCTGCAACCAGAGCACATCAGCACACGGGGGCTGGCTGAGAGGCTGACCGGACCAGACAGCAAAGGTTTGTGCAGGAACCGTCAGGATAGCGGTATTTGGAGCAATATTCGCACACCACTCCCCCGATACAGAGCCATGCTGCGAGTGAGCCCGAACCACTTCGTAGCTTCAGGTGGAACCGATCAGGCGCGTGACAAGGTGACTGCGGGGAGCACGGAGCCACAGGACAGCTTCGGTTGGAGGCGACCTCCGGGGACCACCCAGCCCGACCCATCCCTGCCAGGCAGGCTCACCCCGGGCACGGCGGCGTCCCGGGGGGGGTTGGATATCTGCAACGGGGGCTCCGCAGCCTCCCCGGCAGCCTGCCCCAGGGCTCTGCCACCGGCAGCCGCACAGAAGGGCCCCTCACACGGCCACGGAACCCCTGGGGGGCCCCCTTACGCCCGTTACGGGGCCCCATTTACTCCCGTTACGCGCTCCCCCTTACACCCCTTGCCCCCGTCCTACCTCGCCCCCCTCCCCCGTACCCGGGCGCTGTTTGCGGAGGTCCCCGGGCTCAGGAACCGCGGCTCCGCTCCCCGCCGGACCGGCCCCGGGTGACGGACGGACGGACGGACCGACAGACCGACGGACCGACGGACCGGCCCCACAGCCCCCCCCCCCGTACCATGGGGTCCTTCCCGCTGCCGGACTCGGCCTCCAGCGCCGCGGCGACGTCCCCCGGCGCCGCCTCTCCCCTGAAAGGGCACAAACGGGGCCTGAGCGCGGGGCCGGCACCCCCGGTACCGGCACCCCCAGTACCCCCCGGTACCCCCCCGGTCCCGGTCCCGGTCCCGCACCCGCTGTCGCCGTCGGCAGCGCCCGGCTCGGGCGGCGCCGGGGTCTCGGCGGGGGGCGGCGGCTCCGGGGCCGCCTCCGCGCCCTCCCCGCCGGGGGCCGCCATCGCCGCCGCCGCCGCCATGGCCGCCGCCACTCGCCCGCTCTCGCGGGGCCTCGCCGCTCTCGCGAGACTTGCCGCTTCAAAGGGCGATGCCCGCGGTGGGCCCCACAGCGAGGGGCTGGCGGCGCCCCCTGCCGGCGGCGGGATGGGAGGGCGGGGAGGGGGCCGTGGCGTCACCGCGCGGGGGCGTGACGTCAGCGTGGCGGGGTGTGACGTCACGCAGCCAGCGGGCGAAGCGGGGCTCGGGGGCAACGAGGCTGGGCGCCCTGCAGGCACCGCCCGGCCGCTCCCTTGGTTGGTGGGGGGGGCTGGTCCCGGTATCTCCCCGTCCCCCCCGCGTCCTCCCCGGGGTATCCCCGCGGTGTCCCCATCCACCCCCCGGTGTCCCCCCGGTATCCCTGCGTCCCGCCCCCCGCGGTGTCCCCGTCCACCCCCTTGTGTCCCCGGCGTGCCCCCGGTGTCCCCACATCACCCCCCATGTCCCTGCTTCCCCCCCCGGTATCCCCCCGGTGTCCCCCCAGTATCCCCGTGCGCCCCCCCGGGGTGTCCCAGGGGTATCCCCGCGGTGTCCCCGTCCACCCCCCGGTGTCCCCACATCCCTTCCCCGTGTCCCCCGGGTCCCGCACCCCCGGGAGGGGGCAGAAGGGCCGGGAGGGGGCACACCGCGGATGGTCGGGGAGGGCCGGGGAAGGGGCCGGGGGAGGGGGCCGGGCGGGGAGGGGGCCGCGGGGGGCCGGGGGGGGCCGCGGCCGCTCGGGGCGGCGCTCGGGGCCGCCGTACAAATAGCGGGCGGCGGGCGGCCCGGGGCAGCCATGCGGCCCCCGCTGCGCTCCGCGCTGGCGCTCTGCGCCCTGGCCCTGCTCCGCCTGGGCTGCGCCCCCCGCGCCCCCCCGCGCTGCCCCCCGCTGATGCTGCAGCTGCTCCGCGCCCCCCCCGCCCCGCTCCGCGCCGCCGCCGCCGCCGCGCTCAGCATCGCCCCGCACGGTGAGTGGGGCCCCGGCCCGGAGCTGGCCCCCCCCGGGGTCTTCGCGCAGCCCCGGCCCGGCACCGCGCTGCCCCCGGGTGCCCCGGCCCTGAGCATCCCCGGCCCGGCGCTGTCCCCGGGCGCCCCATCCCTGAGCATCCCCGTCCCCGTCCCAGCGCTGTCCCCGGGCGCTCCTGTCCCGGGCGCCCCATCCCTGAGCATCCCGGTCTCTGGCACCGGCGCCGGCCCCCGGTGCCTTTGCGCATCCCCGTCCCCAGTCGCTCCTGTCCCGGGACCGGCTCTGCCCCCGGGTGCCCTGTCCCTGAGCATCCCCATCCCGTCCCCGAGCGCCCTGTCACCCTTGGGGCCACCCTCACGTCCCCGCTCCTGCCGCAGGTTCCCGGCGGAACGGCTCCCGCTGGGCACTCTCCTTCGACATGACGTCCCTGTGGGGCAGCCAGGAGGTCAGCCTGGCCGAGCTGCGCGTCCGCCCGCCCGCGCTGCCCCCGGCCCGCAATGTCACCCTGGACATCTTCCACAGCCAGCGGCGGTGCCCGGCCGGCGGGACCTGCCCTCGTGAGCTCTTCCTGGGCACGTTTTCCGGCAGCCCCGCCGACAGCCAGGCCGCCTGGGAGGTGTTCAACCTCACCGGCACGCTCAGGTCCTGGCTCCACCAGGACGCGGCTCCTGGCAGCCCGAGTCCTGCGGAAACGGAGCTGTGGGAGTCGAGCACGGAGCCTGCCCCGGCCACCGCCACGCCGGGCTCATGGGACACGAGCGACCTCGGCCACGAGGAGCCGGCCGTGCCCCAGGAGCTGGCGGACAGCGTCCTGCTGCTTGTCTTCTCCAAGGACAAGTCTCCGGGAGACCACAGCCTCATCAGGACAGTGGAGACCTCCAAGCACATCATGCGTGACAGCGGCCCCAAGGGCCCGGGGAGCCGGCGGCACCGCAGGAACAGGAAGGAGAAGCAAAGGATCAAGGTGAGCGACGCTCCCGCTCCCAGCCCGGGGGAGGACGCCAATGCCAAGTCCTTGTGCAGGAGGGTGGACATGATGGTGGATTTCGAGCAGACCGGCTGGGGCAGCTGGATCGTCTACCCCAAGAAGTACAACGCCTACCGGTGCGAGGGGCAGTGCCCGTCACCCGTGGATGAGACCTTCAAGCCCACCAACCACGCTTACATACAGGTAAGAGGGTCCCGCTGCCCCCGCTGCCCTGTGCTCCTGCCGCCCGGCACGAGGCAGGGAGCTGAGGCCGTGCCCTTCCCGTGTCCCCGCAGAGCTTGCTGCAGCTCTACAAGCCCAACCAGGTGCCGTGCCCTGCCTGCTCGCCCGTCAGGATGAGCCCCCTCTCCATGCTCTACTACGAGAAGGGCGAAATCGTCGTCCGCCACCACGAGGACATGGTCATCGAGGAGTGCGGCTGCAACTGAGGCGAGCTCCTCCCGCGCTGGGGAGGGGACGGCGGGGCTGCGTGTCCCTGAGGACTGGCCGCCAGCCACGAGCAGAACACGGATGGGGCGTCTCTGAGCCCCTGCCACCTCCGGGACCCTCGTGCCCGGGGGTTTGGGACATGAGAGAGGAGACAGCACTGAGACAGAACTGTGGGAGGTGGATGGTGGCGGGGAGGTGACGGGGGGAACGTCCCCTGTAGTGGCAGCGCTGTGGGGCAGGGGCAGACCCCGGCGACGCATGGGGAGGCTGCTGGGCTGGTGCTGCTCCGCTCACGCTCATGGAGCATCCCTCCTTGGTGTCGGTGCTGCCATTGCACGCCCCGAGCACTCCCAGTAGCCAGGGGCTTGCCCAGGGCCACCTGCAGCACCGACACCCGACCTCGCCCAGCATCCAAACAGCTGAGATTTGCAGTGTCCCCCAGGGGGGTGGGCATTTCCCTTAAATTTTCTATCGTATTTCTATTAAAACTCTAACAGATTTCTATTAAAAGTTTCTAATAAGAGCTTGCACGGGTAAGCTGGGTGCCCCTGGATGTAATGCAGCCCTGAGGTCTGTCAGGGTACGTCTGACCCCCCCCAGCCCTCCTGCCTGCCCTGAAAACCTCAGCTCACGCGCTGCTTTCATCTGCACAGCCTTGCTCAAACCTTTTCAGCCACTCACTGGATGGGGCGGTAGGGAAAGGGCTGTGTTTGTACCGTTCCTCAATAAATTATGTATTTAAGAAATGCCTGCTGCATGCTGCCTATTTCCACCCCCCTTTTTGCTGCTGGGTGGTCTCTTGGGATGCGACCCCCCAGCTCTCTGTGCATTGTGGTGCCGGGGGCTCTCCCCCCATCGTCTCCAGCTGGGGTCTGGTGTGAGCAGCTGGGCAGCAAGCACTTGGCAGCCCCCTCCTGATGTGACCAACACGCCATGGTCCGCAGCTCCTTCTACTTAAAATAAAGGGCTAAGGCTCCGGAGCAGAAGCACCAGCCCACCTGCGGGGTGCCCTGTCGATACAAATGGATTTTCTGACCCCCCAGGAGTAACGCACCCACGCTGCCCCCCACCCCGGCCACCCTCGGGTGCTCAGGGCCACCCTGCCCGGCTGCCACGAGGAGAGCTGGGCTGCTCGTGCAGCTTCCCCTGGGATTTCGAGGCAGATCGGGGCACAGGGGGGATTTGGGAGCCCCCTGTGTCAATGCAGCGTGCAAAGGGCACTGTGCTTTGTAGAGCAAGGGGACCCCAAACGGTGCGGCAGGAAAAGATGTAACCCCGCTCCGGGGATGGGAAACTTCACCTGGGATAGTGAAGGTGCCGTTCCCACCCTGATCATATAGATTGTGGGTTGCTCAAGAGCAACTGGGGAAGCACCTGCGGCCTTTGAAGCGAGGAGAGGGGCTAAGTGGATTTCCACCTTTATTTGCCCCTGGGAGATAAGGGCAGGGCCGCATCCCGTAACAGCAATAATTTGAAGCAGGCAGCTCGCTTTTTGGGCGCTGCTGCCGGGGGTCCTTGCCCTGGCAGTGCAGTGGGGGCGAGCGGGGGCCTGGGTTTGAGCCTGGCCCCCCCCGGCAGGACCCCCCTGCCCCGACTCCACATCCCCGGCGCAGCCTGATGGGCCCCAATCCACATCCCGGGCTGAGGATAAACAAAGCTCGTCTGGTTCTCAGCCCCAGCGGCCCTGCGCCAGCCCCGCTCACATCCCCACCAGCACCTCGCCCCTGCAGCCGTCATTAGAGGGTCATTTGCGGGGGCTGTTAAACGCTGGGAGAGGGCGGCCCTGGTGCTAACCCCTGGCAGGGGGCAGATACCTGGGGAGCGGGGCTCTTTCTGAAATAAAACCCTTTCATTTTTTATTTTTTTTTTGCCTTTTCCCTCGCAGGCTAGGAGCTCGCTCTTAAAAATTACCACACGAAGCACAGCCTAGAGGGCCGCTGCCCTTCTCCCACCAGCCCCCTGCCCCGGCAGGGCCCCCCCAGTTCCCCAGCAGCCATATCTCGAGATCTCGGCCCCTCCATCATGTGCCTGAAACCCTGCAGCGGGTTCAGAAGTGACCCTGGGGAAGGAGGGGGGCTGGCAGCCAGGCTGAGATTGATCCCAGGCTGGACGGAAGACATCAAAGCTACAGTGTCGGGCAGGCAGGTATCTGCCTGGGCGCCCCGTGTGTGGAACGGGGCCTGCTCGGCCCAATACACATCGGCTGTGGGACAGAGGGACACCCAGACTGGGGGCAGTCTTGCTGGGGGGGCAGCTCCAGGCCCTGCTTGCTGTGGGGTCCTGCAGGGCCAGGCCGGGGCTCAGGGGACACGGGTGGCCCTTCAGCACCCCAGGGCCTTGGGACGGGTGGGAGAGCAGGGACCGTCCATGGGCACGTGCAGCCGGACCCTTCTCATCTCCCTGCTTAGAGAAGCCCTCGGGAGCCTCAGGGCTGTGCAAGGCACGGCCACCACCACCCGTGGGCCGGTGCCCGCGTCCCCGGGAGCTGCACGTGCTCCAGGAGGCGAAGATAAGCGCGGTTTGCTTTGGACGCACGAGGAGAAGAGCGCGTGAGAGCAAACAGAGCGAGGGCTTATCACTGGCACGGGTAACAGCCGTCCAGCCGGCCGAGTGAGGCACCACTCGGGTCAGAAGGTGTTACTGCTCCAACGACCGGGACGCGGACCGGGACGGAGGCCCTCCGGGAGCTCTGCTCTGCCTTGCCCCAGACAAAAAGGGGAGGGAAAACGCGATGACAAAGCCAACACCTGTCCCCCCGGACCTCCCCGGAGCACCCCAGCTGTGCAGCACCGCCACCCACGGCTGCTTCGCCCCCCGCTGTGTGCACAACTGCACCGACACAGCTGCCGGCCCCGCGCAGGGGCTCGGCCTGTGACAAAGGCGGCTCCGAGCGCAAGGTGTTGGGTGAGGACCAAATGCCAGTACGGCAGCGACCTGCCCCGGCAGCCCAAACTGCTCTTTCACACGGCTTAGGCAAGGTTGGAGTGCTAGAAACTTGGTGCAGGCAGGAGACGGAGCCAAAAAGCCCGGCTGAAAGATGTGGCACTGGTCAGGGGTGCGATAGAGGGAGGAAAACTGCAAAAGGAGCAGGGGCGGCTGCAGCTGCGTGGTCCCATGGCCCCAGCAAGGTCAAGGCCTGTGCCCGGGCTGGATTGCATCAGAGCAGAGCACCCCAGGGTCACGTATCTGTCACAGGCTCACAGCTTCTCCAGGTGAAGGCATTGATGTGCCCATGGCCCCAGGGCGCTCCCTCTGCAAACCCCGCAGGAATCCTGACCTGTATGGACCCCGTTTGACACCTGGCCAGGTGCTTCTCCTTCCCCAGTGATCGGCTACGAATTGCTGCTGCGGGCAGCCGGAGCTTTGATGCCCTCCCCAGCCGTACATATGCACGCAGATACCGATGCACGGCTGCCGCAGGCATGGACAAAACACTTAGCACTTAAAATACTCTGTGACCCCCTGGGCAAGGGGGGTGGAACAGAATTTAAGGGTATTGCTTGCAATAGCTGACACTTGCTCAGAAAAAAAACACACAGAGTTGCTTTTGTACTGAGAGAAAACCAGACATCACAAGGCTCTCACTTTGGGGATGCTGCAGGCAAGGAGCTCAGATCCCAGCAGTTTTAGAACAGCCCCAGTCCAAAATCCCACCCTGGGGAGCACACCAGCGGTACACATGGCTCATGCAAGGGATTAGTTTGGTTAGGACAGAGCAGGAAAACTTGCTTCAGCACTGACTGCATAAACCTAGTTATTGCAACTACCGCCCCAAAAGCCTGTCACGGCTTTTCTGGTCTAGCCCTAAAGTAATCAGCTTCAAAAATTAACGTAAGGTCTCAGAAACGAGGCTCCTGCTTCCTCCCCCAGACAGCACAGCTGCAGAGCGCTCTGATTTTGCAGTGACCAGGAAGCAGGATGGGTCCAAGCACACACGAATCTGCAACCGCTGTGCAGTGCTGTCAGCAGCCGAGCGGTTTGGTGGTGCCGTTTCTGAAAATATTTAGCTGGAGAGGTGTCGGTGCCAGCTGCAGCTCACAGCACATGCTCCAGCAGCGACAGCAGCTTCTCGCTGAATGCACACACCAAAACTCAGCACTTGGTACGGAGCTGCAAGACTGATAACGTGGCACTGGGAGGCAGTGAGCTTGAATCTGTTCCCATTAAGGTTTCAGAGAAACACTTAACCTTATCTTTAAAAATGCAAGTTTTATCAGCATCGATTGCTTTGACTCTTTCTTCTGTTACTCACTATTAAAGGCTTGCATATCATAATGTCACAATTGGGCTTAATTAGCAGGTATTTAAGTATTATCTGCTAAGACTGATTCGAACAGACACTTATTGTCTGTTAGGAAGCGCCAAGTTCAGGCCATGTCCTAATACGCTTTCTTTTTCTTTGAGGCACCTCCGCAGCCATGGACACGACAAGGCACCACCATCGGCACCATCTCTAAAGCAGTAACAGCAGCATGTTAGAGACTGCCCCACAATACACACTCGTTAAAATGTATTGAGACTAGGAATTTAAATGCCTTCTTTGGAGGGCTTAAGATGAACAGTAAAACGCCTCTCAGACAAAGTTTCCTCCCTCAAAGCCAAACAAGCTTCCTTTTGGCTTCCCGGTTAACCCCCCAAATTTTAATTCCTGCTCACTAAATTATAAAAAGGAGAGCAAAGCGTAAAGACAAGTAGGAATTTCAGCACGTATCACAAAGAAACGGTAACCTCACCTGCACGCTGGAAGAGAGCAGCTACTCTGGAAAGGCAGGAGCTGCAGCACAGAACCTGCAGGCTCTGGGCAGGGCAGGGCCAGGGGCCCCTCTCTGCGCTGCTCAGCAGCAGGTGGCTCCCATTGCCTTCATCTGAGCTGCTTCCACCTGTGGCCCGATTGAGCCCTGTCCCTTCTGGGGGATGACTTGAAGAAGGGCTTTTAGAAGAAGGGCTTGTGGACACCTGCGCCGTGACCTAGCAAGGGAACTATCTGAAAGCACGTGGCAAACAGTGTTTGTTAACTATTTCTGGAAGCAGACTTCCTGCTGGTGACCAGGCGTTGCACATGGTGCACACAGATGTTTTCAAAGAGGGCCGAACGCAGCTCAGCTTTCATCTTTGGGCGAAACCAAAAGCACAGTGCTGAGCTCAAGCCTGTACACAAAACCACCCCGCCAGCTCTGAAACAGGCTGGTGGTTTCCTTGCTGGAATGAATAAAGGACAGACGCTCAGTTTATTGCATTGATCTCCATACCAGGAGAGTCCAAATGATTTATTTCTCCCTTATATTGCATTTCAGTAACTCTTATAGTATTAAAATGATTAACAAAAGCATAAAACTGGAAACAAAAACAATCACTGAGACTGCCTCCCCTGGCACCCCGTGGCCCATCAGCAGGGGCTGTACTTGTGTATTCACACCCACACGGAGAGGCTGAGATTCAGTCCTTGTAACAGGATACGCTCTGTTCTCGGAAGGGAATAAGCTGCCTTTCCCAGGAAGCAGGAAGGCACTCAAGGCATGGGCTGCTTTAGGCCTGGCTGGTGGGAATCCTCGACACAAGGTCCTGGTTCTTCACGGATGAGCACTCTCAGGGCACGTGCTTTAGATGTCCATGTCAAACTGTTCTTCTTCACCTGTCGAGAAGGACAAAACCTGAATGAGTCCTCAAAGTTTCAAGTTAAACACCAAATATTGTACTGAAGCAACAGCATCCAGTTGTGCATCAAATGTGTCTGTCTGGACTTGAAATCCACACCCAGGAACCAAGTTTGATACCAAAACAGCCCGTGCGAGCAACAAAGCAAGCTCTGTCCTCAGAGAGGATCGTGTTCACACGGTACAGACAAGAGCAGAGGTAGAGGAGATGCCCTGTGAGTAATTCCTGCGCCTGGGATTCCTTACAAAAAGGAATGCAAAGAATAACGTCGATAATCTCTGGTGTAGACTTCTGTTACCAAAGACAGATCTGCTTTTTGCATCCTTGTATCTGCGTGGCTGCCACCCCAGCCCATGCAATTCGATAGGATGCCAGCGCGAACAGCGGTGATCTATTCCTGGCAACAGGGCTCCTCTGGAAAGAAGTCACAACCTAGCTGGCACCCAGCACGCAGCCCGTGGCTCAGCTTGCCAGAGAATCCAGGGAGACACCAAAGGTCACAACAGCGGGTACAAAAGCATTGAGCAATACTGACCCTGCAAAGATTTTACTTGGAGTAAGCAGGGAACCAACTGATGGGTATCCAGAGCTTTATTTTTAGGGACAGGATCGTTGATCACACGTGGCATTTTCAGGTTCCTTCAAGAAGCGAGCTCAACTTTTTATTTTTAGACTGTTTTAGAGCAGTACTTGCTTTCTTCCTGCTGCAGTGCCTTAGACGTGCTCATTGCACAGCGGGCAGTGACCTCTGTCCTGCTCTGGACTAACTTTTACCTTCCTATCTTACGCACGCCCGCAAGCTTCTGTGGAAGCCGCTCAAGACAGCGGTGGATACCCGAAAACTTACCTACATAAACCAGCCACCGCGCCTCAGCTAAGTCAGTTGAGCTCACTTGTACACCAGAAGCTCTGATGTCCAAAAAGTCAGAGAATTTACATCTCAGGTTGGTTTCAAACAAAACTGAATTCCCAAACAAATCCTGCTCTAAACTGTAACACGATCGTTTCCGAAAAAGGCAAAACAGCTGCGAAACGGCAGAGGCGAGAACAGCTGCTCCCATTCTCTCACCACAGGGTTATTGGTGCAGTGGCATTCTCCTAAATGCCAAATTAATGAGAAAAGCGATAACGTG
Organism: Cygnus atratus; assembly: GCF_013377495.2. NCBI lineage: Eukaryota > Metazoa > Chordata > Aves > Anseriformes > Anatidae > Cygnus > Cygnus atratus. The sequence goes on from NC_066388.1 coordinate 739,753, forward strand.
ATACAAATCACACCGAAACCAAGAAATTTTCACATTACCGTGGACCACAGCAGAAACTAGCAGCCGTGAGACCCCAACGACCAGGTCCCACAGCACCTCGGGAGCACCAGTGCTAACCACCGCCCACAGGCACCTCCCGGCTCCGTTCTGCGAGAGCTGCCGTGTTCGTGGGAACCAGGAACGGGCTTGGCTCGGGTCTTGTGCACTCACCTACGCTCGGTTTCTCATCGTAGCTCTGCACGTGGTTGTTCTCAACCTTCAACTCCTCCACACTTGGGCTGGTAACGCCTGGAATGTCCGGAAGGTCAGAAGGTGGCGTTTTGGCAACCGGAGAATTGCGGCACTCCATCAGAAACTTGCGATCATAAATAATCCTGGTACCTGGGGGAGACGAGAGCGCGCTGTCAGAAGAGGCACACGAGGGCCAGGCTCCCAAGTGACAGCTGACGCCACCGGCCTGCAGCAGGGGAGGACAGCAGCCTCCAGAGCTCAGATTAACGCCGCGTGCAGCAGACCTTAGGCTGGGTGGAAGGGATCGGGTCGCAGGGGAAAAAAAGAAAAGAGTAAACGGGAATTCCTGCCCGGCATCTGCCTCTGCAAGCCGCGCGTAACCCAGCTCACCCACCTGTAACCTCTCGGGGGACAGGAGCCCGAACGCCCGCTCTGTGGCTAGGCAGACCACGTCCTGCCCCCCCTGCCCGCGGGGGAACAACGCGGCTCCAGCAAAGCGCAGCAGGCTCAGGGGGAGCCGCCGAGCTCGGGCTGCGCGCGGATTTCCAGGAACACGGCCACGCCGAACAGCGTGTTCCCTGCCAGGGAACCGCTGCTGGACGAAGCTCAAACCCACAGGCGGAGGAGGGCTCCCTCCAAACAGACCGCAGCCTTAACCCGGGAAGCGCTGAGAACAGTCGTTCCTTTCCCTGAGAGGAGAGCCGCAAACCTCCTCTCTGGGCCGGCCTTCGCTGCTCTGCTGCCCCTCCGGCCAGAGCGGAGCCCTTCTCGGGCGCTCCCCAGAAAGCTCCAGCCAGAGCTAAACCCCTGCGGGGAAATAAACTCCCCCTAACAGCCGGGCCACCACACCCACGCTATTTCGAAGGACTGCTTAAAAAAGAGCGATTAGATACCACGTTTCGCGCTGCCGATGAGCTCCCCGAACACCAGAAAGCCCGTCCCACTGCACGATTTTGCCTGAGCCGTCCCCGCAGACCGGGGAGAACCGACAGGACTCGGAGCTGCGCGCAGCCGGGCTGGCTTCCAGAAGGCCGGATCGCGTCCCGCCGGCTCAGCCGCGCGCTGCTGGGGGCAGGGGCGGTTCCTGGAGCTGCAGCTCGGGTACCGAGGGCTAGGAGCACGGCCCGCGACAGCCCTGCCTCTGCCACGGCTCGGGCACCGAACCCTCTGCGCGCAGGGGGAAGGTCCAGAGGGAAAGGCGGCTCGCTTTGGGCGCCTTCCCCGGGACGGGGCTTGGTGGAAGTGGCCCCCGAAACGTCCCGCCCCGCTCCCGCCGCAGGGGCCCTCTCCCAGGCGTGGCAGGTTCCGCAGTCGCCCTGCACGTGGGCCCGGGGAGACGCGCCGCGTGCACGTGCCCTCGGCAAAGGCGAGGGGGCCGAGACCAGCACGACGGGGACGGCGGAAGGAAGGGGCGCTGCTGAAAGGCCGCCCGCCGCCTCCCGCCTGCTCCCCGTTCCTCTACGCTGTCGTTTTAACCTCTGCCGCGAGGAGAACCGGCTCCGTCCTGTGCCGGCAGGCAGGGCACGGGGAGTTCCTTCGCTCCCCCAGCCTGCCCGGGGGGGGGGGGGATCAGGGAGCCCAGGAGCCCCGGCACGAGGCAGCTCGCCTGGGTCGGCCCCGCTGCGGGGACTGCAGGAGGACGCCCGGGAGGGCGCCGGCGCACGCGGGGGGGCTCGGCGTGAGAGGTGCCGGTCGCTGTCTCCGCGAGGGCTGCTCCCGGCGATGCGGGAGGAGGAATTGTTCTCAGAAAGGGGAGCAGAGGAGCGGCGGCAGCCCCGGCTGAGGCTCCCTGACCCCGGGGCGGGCTGGGCCCCAGGCACCGCGGTCACGGGGCGCCGGGGGCTCTGCCAGGCGCGCACACGCTGACGGCAAGCACCGGCTGCTCTCCTTCCCCGCGCCGGGCGCTCACGAACTCCCGGCACGGACAAACACCGGCCCCGCAGGGCCCGCTGAGGGACCAGCGGCGCTGACCGGGCCGGGAACGCCGCCCAGAAGCATTCCTCCCAGCCCTACCTCGCGGGGCTCAGCTGCCTGCTGCCTTCAAGGGAGAGAGCGCAACAGGAATAACACCAGGGCTTCGGTTCCCCGGCCAGCCCAAGGCTTCTGCACGAGCCCAAGCGCACGCCTGCGTCAGCGGCGCCGACTTCCCCCTTCCCCGCCAGGCCCTCGCCCACAACGCCGCAGAGAAAAGCCTCGGGACGCGGAGAAAAGCCTCGGGACGGTCCGGGAGCGGTTCCACCCTTCCTGCTCCCCACACCGACGCGGGGGAAAGCTTCTCGGGGGCACGGAAAAAGAAAGAAAGAAAGAAAAAAAAAAAAGAGGGGGAGCCTCCGAGCGGGAGCGCGGCCAGCCGCCGGCACCCGGTGCTGTGCCCCCAAAGCACGGCCCCGAACCGAGCTGCGTGGGGCGAGCAGCGCCGGCGGCGGGCACGGCCGGGGGGCAGCTCCCTGCCCCGAGCTGGGGGGGGGGGGGGGGGGGCAGCAACCCCCCGCGGTGTTTTGGGGCCGTGGGGCACGGCGCTGCCAGGAAACGTTGAGGAGGTTGGGAGGAATAAAAGCTGCCGTTCCACGCCGTGCCACGGGGAGGGGAGCCCCCCCCCCCCCCCAGCTGCCCCCCCCAGGGGTCTCCCTCCCGTGGGGCAGCACGACCCCTTCGCTCCTTCCCCCCAGAGGGGCCCGCAGCTCCAGGCAGCCCCCCCCCAAAAAGGGGAAGGGGCGCACGGCCCCAGGCACCCCCCTGAGACCCCCCACCCCGGGTGAGAGCCCCCCCAAGGACCCTACCACGCCGCAGCCCCTCTCCGAAGGGGGGAGGCAGCCCCAGCCCCCACGGAGCCGGAGCCCCCCCCCCCCAAAAAAAAAACCCCAAGAGAACCCCTCTGGGGACCCGCTCACCCAAAAAAGCGCCCCCCCGGAACCCCCCTCCAAGGAGAGGGACCCCCCCCAAAAACAGAGGGACCAAAAAGAACCCAAAGAGAGGAAGACCCTCCAAAAACAGGGACCCCCCCCCCCAAAAAAAAGAGGGAGACCCCCCCCAAAAAAGAAGGAAACCCCCCAGAAAAGAGGGAGACCCCCCCCAAAAGAGGGGGAGACCCCCCCCAAAAGAGGGGGAGACCCCCACGAGCCCCCCCAACCGAGCCCCCCCCGCCCCTCAGCGCGGTCCCGGTGCCGGTGCCGGCCCCCCCCCGCCGCCCCGCTGCCGCTCACCGCCCGGCGTGGTCCCGAAGACGGTGCCCCCCGGCGTGGTGCTGTAGTCCCCGGGCGGCAGCGGGGCGCCGTCGGGCAGGGCGAGGCGCTTGCCGGGCCCCGGGATGTCGCGGCTCGGCGTCGGCCCCTGGCAGCAGCGCCCCGACATGGCCGCCACCCTGCCGCCCCGCCGCCCTGCCCGCCGCTTCCGGCGCGGGGCCCGCCCCTTCCGGCGCGGGCGGCAGGGAAAGGGGCGGGGCACGGAGGGGGCGGGGCACGGAGTGAAAGGCGTGGTCTGTCTGGGGGCGGGGTCTCCATGGGGGTGCGGCCTAGGGGGGTCGGAGGGGGCGTGGTCTAACGGTGGTGGGCGGGGCCGTGGGCGGGCCAAGAGCGCCGGGGCCGCCGGGTCCCTGTGCCCGCCGCTGACGGTGCCCGGCCCGGGGGCTCCGCGGGGGTGGGGGCTCCCAGTGCCCCAGTGCTCCCAGTGCCCCCAGTGCCCCCCAGTGCCCCCAGTGCCCCCAGTGCTCCCAGTGCCCCCAGTGCCCCCAGTGCCCCCAGTGTCCCCCAGTGCTCCCAGTGCCCCCAGTGCCCCCAGTGCCCCCAGTGCCCCCAGTGCCCCCAGTGCTCCCAGTGCCCCCCAGTGCCCCAGTGCCCCCAGTGCTCCCAGTGCCCCCAGTGCTCCCAGTGCCCCCAGTGCCCCCAGTGCCCCCAGTGCCCCCAGTGCTCCCAGTGCCCCCAGTGCTCCCAGTGTCCCCCAGTGCCCCCAGTGCCCCCAGTGCCCCCAGTGCCCCCAGTGCCCCCAGGGCACCGTCCCGGCGGTGACACCAGCGTTCCGTTGTCCCTCCGCCAAGGGGCATTTGGGGCCCCGCGGCGGTGCCGGGCCGCGGCTGTCAGCGGCCCGCAGGGGTCAGCCCGGCCGAGCCCTGGCAGCGCCCCGGGCCGACAGGTGGAGCTCGGCTCCCGCCGGCCCGGGGCTGCGGCTGAAAACGGCACAGGGAAAGCTACGAGCACTGCCCCGCTGCCCCGGGCACTGCCTGCGCCCACCCCTTGGCCTAGGCTGAGCTGGCGGCGGGGGCTGCCCATCCCCATCCCCATCCCCATCCCATCCCCACCCCATCCCCATCCCCATCCCATCCCATCCCCATCCCATCCCATCCCATCCCCATCCCATCCCCATCCCATCCCCATCCCATCCCATCCCCATCCCATCCCCATCCCCATCCCCATCCCATCCCCATCCCCATCCCCATCCCATCCCCATCCCCATCCCCATCACATCCCATCCCCATCCCATCCCCATACCATCCCATCCCCATCCCATCCCCATCCCCATCCCATCCCATCCCATCCCATCCCCATCCCCATCCCCATCCCATCCCATCCCCATCCCCACCCCACCCCACCCCACCCCATCCCATCCCATCCCCATCCCATCCCCATCCCCATCCCATCCCATCCCATCCCATCCCATCCCATCCCATCCCCATCCCATCCCCATCCCCACCCCACCCCACCCCACCCCATCCCATCCCATCCCATCCCATCCCCATCCCATCCCCATCCCCATCCCCATCCCCATCCCATCCCCATCCCCATCCCCATCCCCATCCCATCCCATCCCATCCCATCCCATCCCATCCCCATCCCATCCCCATCCCCATCCCCATCCCCATCCCATCCCCATCCCCATCCCCATCCCCATCCCATCCCATCCCCATCCCATCCCCATCCCCATCCCCATCCCCATCCCATCCCATCCCATCCCATCCCCATCCCCATCCCCATCCCCATCCCCATCCCCATCCCATCCCATCCCCATCCCCATCCCCATCCCCATCCCATCCCCATCCCATCCCCATCCCCATCCCCATCCCCATCCCCATCCCCATCCCATCCCATCCCCATCCCATCCCCATCCCCATCCCCATCCCATCCCATCCCATCCCATCCCCATCCCCATCCCCATCCCCATCCCCATCCCCATCCCATCCCATCCCCATCCCCATCCCCATCCCCATCCCATCCCATCCCATCCCCATCCCCATCCCCATCCCCATCCCCATCCCCATCCCATCCCATCCCCATCCCCATCCCCATCCCCATCCCCATCCCATCCCATCCCCATCCCCATCCCCATCCCCATCCCATCCCCATCCCCATCCCCATCCCATCCCCACCCCATCCCCATCCCCCATCCCATCCCATCCCCATCCCCATCCCATCCCATCCCCATCCCCATCCCATCCCCATCCCCATCCCCATCCCATCCCATCCCATCCCATCCCATCCCCATCCCCATCCCCATCCCCATCCCCATCCCATCCCCATCCCATCCCCATCCCATCCCATCCCCATCCCATCCCCATCCCCATCCCCATCCCCATCCCATCCCATCCCATCCCATCCCCATCCCCATCCCCATCCCCATCCCATCCCCATCCCCACCCCACCCCACCCCACCCCATCCCATCCCCATCCCATCCCATCCCATCCCCACCCCACCCCATCCCATCCCCATCCCATCCCATCCCATCCCCATCCCCATCCCCATCCCATCCCCATCCCATCCCATCCCATCCCCATCCCCATCCCCATCCCATCCCCATCCCCATCCCATCCCCATCCCATCCCCATCCCCATCCCATCCCATCCCATCCCCATCCCCATCCCATCCCCATCCCATCCCCATCCCCATCCAATCCCATCCCATCCCATCCCATCCCATCCCCTTTGCCCCAGTGCGGCTGCTGAATCGATTACCGGGCGCTGGGCAGGAAGCCAACGCATCCGGCCGTGCCGGGTGACACCGGCCGTGACCCCAGCCCAGCGCGGCGCCCAGGCACGGCTTAACGAGGCCCTCGGCCGTTTCCTCCTCCCGCTCCCACAGAACGGGGACGGGGTCAGGGCGCCCGCGGGAGGTCGGGCTGCCGGGGCACATCCTGCCCGCGGTGGGGCTCGGGGCTGCGGTTCCCAACCTCGTCTGGGCGCCTGCCCCGCTGCCCGGCACCCAAAGCCACGGATCAGGGTGAAGAGGGGGCGTGGGGACCCCAGCCCCCCACGGAGGTCCTGGGGGTGCTCCTGGTGGGGGGGTTTTGCCCTCCCCTCGCAGGCTTCCGGCCCCGCTGTCCGCGGGCTCGTGTTGGCAGCGCCCGCTGGTGCCAACGTGTTCATCTCCAGGGCGCTTTATCTGTTCTTTCCCCGGCTGGAAAGCCCTTCTTCATCCTCATGTGACGCACGTTATCACCTCGCTGCCTTCTAAATCGGGAACGGGGGGAGCTGTGTGGCAGCGCCCCTCCCCAGCAGCCCCTGTTTGCCCCCGACCCGCTGGCACAAATCCCTCCTTGCCGACCCGGGGGGGCATCTGTGAAACGCCTGCTCCTCCAGCAGGCTCCCAGCGGGGCAAAACTCCCCCGTGGCTCTTGGAAAACTCGTCCCATAACCCGTGAATTGCTCGGCCTTTCTGGTTGCCCTGCATGCGGGGAGCACCCCCGGGGGTGCAGGCGTGGGGCAGATCCTGCCCGTCCCTGGGCACTTCCACCAGCTGCTGATGAAAGGAGCAGGAAGAAAATAAACCCGGGGAGGGTAAACTTCCCCCGGGGCTGTAAACAGGCAGCGAGGCTCTGAAGCCCTCCCCGGCCAGGCAGAGCATCGCTGGGGCTGAGCGCTGGCGCCGGATCAGACCCCTCGCTGCTGCTATTGCCAACGGGGGGAGCACAGCCGGTCCTCGGAGGGTCCCCGACCCCCCCCCCCACCCCGGGGTCCCAAGCCCCCCTGGTGCCCGCCGCGACCCCCGGCAGCGCGGGCGGCAGGGATGTCCCCGTGCCATTTCCCCGTCGGTGTTTACATTCCCCTGCGATGCCGGCGCAGATAGCGAGCGGCCCACATCCCCTCTGCCCGCCCAGGAGCTGTTCCTGCAGATAAAGTTGCCCCCGGTAAACAACCCCATCCTGCATGGAAGCGCCGCCGCCCTGCCGGGGGGGGGGGGGGGGCAGCCCCGGCCTGGGTCCGTGCCCCGGGCGGGTGCAGGCGCTGGCAGAGGGTGCTCAGCACCCCCACAGCACCCCCGGGACGCGCTGCTTGGTTCTGCTGCTGCCGAGGCAGTTCGGCGGTGGCAGGGATGTCCCTGCAGGCTGGGGGGGCACGGGCAAATGCCTGGCACTGGTGTTTTGTACAAGCCCTGTCCTGCGTGGGGACGGCCCTGCAAGCCCTTCGGTCACCCCGCAGGGCAGGGCTCGGAGGGGGGAGCCTGGGCACGGCGCTCAGCACCTCCGCTGCCCTTTATTTCCCCAGAAATAAAACACCAGGCTCCTGCCGCTGCCCTTGCTCGTGGTTCGGGTGGCCGATGCGAGCCAGGAGGCGCACGTGATGGCCAGACAAAAAGGCAGTGGAGCTTCTCCCGGCTGCAGAGGGGGCTCGGTCCTCCCTCGGTGCAACCGAATGCCTTGCTGGCAGGCTGAGCTCTCTTACAAAACCTTTCCTTTGCGTCCAGCCACGCCATCGCTCCACCGCAGTGCAGGGAGAGGTCCCCAGCCTGCTCCCACGCTCAGGACCTCGCCCCCGGCACCCTTTGTGCCTGCCCCGTGGCGCTGGGGCTGCCGGGGCCGTAAGGACGGGGATGCTCAGGGACCCCTGGCCTGGGGGGCTGTGGCTGAGCTTCCAGCACGATTCCTGTCTTCCCCTGAAAGTTAAAGTTTGGGAGCTGGCTCGGTTCCTGCCTCCTCCTCCTCTTCCTCGCTGCCCTGCACCTCCCCGTCCGGCACCTCCTGATTCACGCTCGCCTCCCTCCCGCCTCAGGCACGCCGCACCCCCTGAAAAACAAACGTGGAGAGCTCATTGCATAAGCGCCCAAGAACCGGGCTCTGGGAATGGTGATGTGAAATATGTACCGACGAGAACACCAGGCTGCTTGGCACGCCAAGAGAAACAGCGGGGCTTAACTGGTGGCGGGCGCTGGTGTGAGCGGGGCCGTGCCCAGCGGCTGCAGCATCCCCGAGCCCCCTGCCCGCACCCCCCCCGGACCCCCACGCTGCCGGGGCGTCCTTCGGGGGCAGCTGCCCCTCTCCGGCGCCCGGCCGCGAGCTCGGCGGCGCGGCCCTCGGGAGTGGACCTTTTCCCCATTTGCCTCCCTCCAGCAGTTTCTGAGAAATAAGCGGGGAGCGGGAGGAGTGCACGGGTTAAAAATAGCCGTGGTGACATGGGAGCCGCGGGTCTGACGTGGCTGCTGTCGCTGTCCCTGCTGCTGCTGCTGCTTGTTGTTGTTGTTGTTGTTGTTTCCCATTCCACGAGCCTGGTGGGGCTGCGGGGCGCTGGGGATGCCCCGGCTGCGACGTGGGGCTGGATGGAGATGGCGCTGGGGATGTCTGCACGGGAGGAGACCCCTGAAGGTCTGGGGGACCCTCGAAGGCAGGAGGCGAGCCGGCACGTGGCGGCTTGGCCGGCGTCTTGCAGCAGGGACGCTCGCACCCCCTGCAGCAGGATCAGTCCCAGCCCCGCTCCAAGCCCCGGGGACGCTGCCCCGCATCGCCCAGAGCAGCCTTTCCTCCCCGCCGGCCGTCAGGATGCTCCTCTCCCCCCCCCCCAAAACCTCTCTCTGGGGAGCCCAACTGCTTTCAGATGTTATTTTTGTCGCTGACATTTATTTTTTTTCAGAGGTTTCCACATTTTTTTTTGTGAAATTTGTGTCAGTGTTATTGCAAACTTGTCCCTCCTTCCCCCCTGCCTCTGTTTCTCTTTAGCAATAGCTGCTGGAAAACCAGTTAACGGTGTGAGGGAGGATCACTCGTGAACATGTCCCTAAAACCTCCGCAGATGAGGCAAAGGCAGGCGAATCCCCTTGGCCCCTGGGAGGTGGAAACGTCCTGGAAGTCCTTCCATTTGCTCCCCTGTTCCGTGCCTGGCCCCAGAGCAGCTCAGGGCTTTGTGCCCCCGGCCCCTCACCTGCAGGGGCTGGGGGGCTCCCGGCCTTTTTGCCCCCTTTGCAGCAGCAATAGGGCTGTGATGAGGTTTTGCTGTTCTCTGTGCCTTTTTGGGGGGGCTGAGGGGGAGAACTCCCTCTCCCACAGCTGGGGGCAAGACGGGAATGTCAGACCCGAGCCCTGCTGCAAGGTGCTGTAAAACCAGCGGGCATTTCTCTCCTTGCCACTTTGGGACTTCCCTGCAGCGACATGGGAAAGAAAACAGCTTTATTACCTTCTTTCTTCCTTCCTTTTTTTTTTTTTTTTTTTCAATGCAGAGACGTAATTGCGCAGGGACTTGGGGGGCAGGAGAAGGACCTGGGATTGCTTTAGCGCAGCCTTTGACACTGGCTGGGTTTCAGGCCCCGGGTGCCCCTTTCCCTGATTCTCACAGGGCGGCCGCAGCCTGGGCAGAGCCGCAGCCGTGCGCGGGCTGCGGGGCAGGGGCGGCCCCGAGGCTCCCGGAGCCTCCCTGGTGAGCGGGGGTCTCGGGGGCCCTGTACGGCCCCGGGGGCTGCACGGACATGGGCAGCGGGCTGTGGGAAGGGGCTGGCGAGCAGCACGATGGGGACCTCGGCCCTGTGCGGGCAGCCAGCAGCGGGCTCCGCGCTCCCCGTGCCACGCTGCGCATCGCTCATCCTTCTCCCTGCGGTGCTCCCAGGAGCTTCGCTCGGCAGCAGGATGCGAGCGTGCGAGGTCGCCGCTCGCCTGCCCAAAACGTGGGAGCTCCCAGGCTTCGGGACCGACCCTCACCCGTGGCCGATGGCTTTGCCCGGGGCCAAGATATGGCCCCTGGGGCCGGGATCGCCCCCGAGCAGGGCAGGACGGGGGCAGCTCAGGGTCGCTGCGAGCACCAAAGCTCGAAGCTGCCCCAGGCGCAGAGCACGAAGCATCTCCTCGCCCCGCAGCGATGGGACGGGCGCGAAGGGCAGGGGCATGGCCATGGCGTGCGTCCCGCTGCAGGGACGGGTGGGTATTGAGCACGGCTCGACAACCCGAACCCTAAAATCGGTGGCTTGCACGGAAGTCAACAGCACTTTTTTGTTATTTTTTATTGTCCTGGTGCAGGGAACGCTTCGCTTCCTGTGCCTGGCCCCGGCAGACACGGAGCCACGGCCCCCGGGAGCCCCGCAGGAGGGGGGCTGGTGGGGAGCCCGCAGTTTATGGCGAGCTTCCTCCGGCCTCCCGGGACAGGCAGTACCCAGCGGGTTAAAGCTCCATCACGGCGTGTTTATGTGCTGACAAGGAAAGACGATGACAGATAATCCCAAACAACTTCAAAGCAAGATTTGTGAATCCGATATGGGAGCTATTCCCGAGGTCCCGGCGCGCGGTGCCCCAGACCGGTTAGCAGACATTAAAGGCAGAGCAGGACCCGCTGCAGAGCCGTGCCTTCGCCCTGGCCCCCTGCCCACCCACTGAACCCCAGGGCCCCCTCCCCACGCTGCACCAGGAGGATTTGGGGCAAAACCCCGCGCCTCGAGCAGCTCCTGCTTCAGTGTGCACGGCCCTGGGAACGCACTGAGGGTTCTCCCACAGCCAGGACCTCCTCATCCCACCAGCCACGGGGTGGGGGACAAGGATGAGCCAGGGTCCCATCCCAGCTGCTAGGCATTTGGGGATTAGGGAGGGGGGGATAAAAGGGGATGGGGACTAGGCAGTGCTCTGGGGGTACTGGGTGGGGGGTGCTGGGTGTCCTTGTGGGGGCTGGTGCCTTGCTTTGTGCCCCACCAGGGTGGGCTCCCTGCAGCACCATGGGGTGGGGGGCAGTGGGGGTCCAGGCAGGGCTTGTTCCGATGTGGATGTGGGCACGGGGGGTCTGGGCTGGCAGCATTTACGTGCTTTGTACCAGCAACTCTCAGGGCACTGCACCTACCCGGTGCTTCCCTAGGGTCCGTGCAGGTAAACCAAATTTTGGGGCTCTGAGAGCTTCAGTGGCTGCTCGGGCTGGGCCATGCGGGAGCGAGGCGGTGCCACGTCCCTGAGCGAGGTGAGTGGCTGCTTGGAGAGCTCTTTTCCCCCCAGCAGCGAGGGGCTGAGTCTGTGGTGCTGTGCCCATGGCACAGATTCAGAGGAAGCAAGATGCAGAGGGTTGCATCCCGCCGGGTGCCGCGGGGTCTCCCTCTGCTCAGCTCCATGCAGGGTCCTGCTGTTTTTTCACCCCGGTGGGGCCGGGGAGCTGGCAGCGCTGCCCAGCCTGGAGCGCAGTGAGAGGCAGTGCTGCCAGAGTCACGCTGGGTTTATCACCCTTCCTGTAATGGTAAGTATGCCAACAGGGTGCTGGGGGACAGCGAGAGCTCCCAGCTATAAAAAGGCTTTGTTTTATCCTAGTGTGGCAGCAGCCTGACTCAGTCTTGGCAAGGCTTGGCTGTGCTGTGTTTAATGATGCCGGGAGGAGAAGCCGGCGTTTGCCCACCCCTGCCTGGTCCCCCTGTCCTCCTGCCTGTTGTCTTGGGGCCCTGCCAGCCCCGGTGAGCTCACAGATGTGACTAGGAATTGAACATGGGGGGGAGAGGATCAAAACTGTGCTTAATACCCGGGGCAGGGATCTGATAGCTGTAATAACACCTCATCCGCTCACCGGGCATGGGGGATTAACAGGACCTGAGCCCTACGTGGGGGCCTTAAACACCTGATGAGGGCGGTGTGCGTGCAGCCTGCTCGGGGCGGATAAGGCTTTGGGGCAGGGATTAAATGTGCAGGGACTTTGCACCCGCTGAGGCAGGAGTGACAGCGTGCTGAAACTCTGTGCGGATCAGGCGAGGGGGATTTACACCTAATGCAGGCTCAGCACTGCCAGGCGGACAAACCAAGGCTCTCCTTGCCCTGTGCGGGGTGGGAGGGTGCGGGCCTCCTTTTTTTTTTTTTGTGGGGGATCTGGGGCCGTGCAGGCATCTTGCTGCAGTGCTGGGCTGTTGGAAATGAGAAATGCCCCACGATGAGGCATCCTCTGGGAGCTGCCAAGCGCCCTAGAGGAAGAGGTCCACAGCTGCTGCTTTCTGAGCCACCTCACCCCTCTAGCTCCCGGGCAGATGCTGAGCCCCTGGGCTGCTGCCTGAGGCCAGCTCCGACGTCTGTTCCCTCTCTCCAAGCACCCACGGGTGCTGGAGCTCCAGGAGCAAGGAGCTGCGCTGCTCTGCGTCCTCCTCTCGTACCCCAGCTCTCCCCCAGTAGGGATCTTCTCTAATCCATCCTGCCTCTATATATAAAGATGTATTTTTAAATGCCCATTGTTTATTCTGCAGCAACAGCCAAAGGAGTGGCTCTGATCCATGGCATAAACATATTTTCCCAGAGTTTTCTAAACAGCCGCCTGACCCATTGGCCAGCGCTCCCTGCAGGGTCTGTGGGGCTGGGCTGGGCTCCTGCCTTCTCTTTCCTGGGGCAGTGGAGTTTGTCCGTGGCTGCTCAGGTGGTGCTGGCATGGGGCAGGCGATGGGGACACGTCCCGGGGTGGCTCCCAGGCTGCTGGGCTGGGAGGGAGGGCGGCAGGGAAGGGGGAGCAAAACGGGGCAGGAGGAGAAGGCGACAAAGAGCCTCACAGGAGGCGTTTCCAGCTGCTTCAGGCTCTTCACAACGCTTCAGGGGTGTTCCTGCCTGCTGCCATGAGCCGAATGCTGCCCTGGGGGAGTGGGGACATCTCCCCGGGCTGGGGGTGCAGCCTCATCCCCGGCACCTCGAGGGCTCAGGGCAAGGCCCATGGCTGGAGCAGGAGGATGGACGTTGTGTGGCTCCGTGCAGGACCCAGCGCCTCTGCTTCAGCTTTCCCAGCTGGAAAACTGGGGCAAAGATACAGAACCACGTTACTTCCCCTGCCGCAATAAAAGGACTGGGACTCTCCCTTCCTCTCCCCATTAAAGTCATTTGGCTGGAAGGGAGGGCTCCGGGCCCTGGCTGTGGGGGGGAGAGAGGAAGGATCTCGGTTCGGTGCCAGAGAGAGGGCTCCAGGAGCAGGGCTCTGGATGCACCCCGGAGGAAGGCCCGGCCGTTTGTCTCGCTGTGGGCAGTGTCTCACCATTCCTGCCTCTGAGCACGGCGGGAGGGCTCCCTCCAGGGCACGGCAACGTGGAGGTGGTCTGAGGGTGCCACCAAGGGCCATCGGCAGGAGGGTTTGATGTAAAACGCCCAGGCTTTGTCCTGCAAAGAGCCCCTCCAGAGCCCAACACCCTCATTTTGTTACCCTTGGCCTTCCCGCAATACCCCTGCTTTACTTTCCTTCGGGCACAATCGAGCTGTGGCTCCGTGCACCAAGATGCGCCGGGGCTGTGGGTGCAGTGACACTGCAGACTCAGACGTGTGCACGTTTTGTTCACACCGTGCCCATTGAAGCAAAGTGACGATCCTCCCTGGAGCAAATACGCTCAAGACTCGGCCCGAGCCAGCAATTAATGTAAGAGCTGGGAGCTGAGAGGGGTTGCATCAAGCACTCGTCTGCCCGCTTTGAAAAACCAAAACAGTCTTGTAAAGATCAAGCTCGTAAAAAGCGGTCTCTGTTTTGCTAGCTCATGAATGGGCAGAAATGCCAACTGGATAATTTTTTACACATTTTTTTCGTCTTTGTCGACATTCCCCCATTTGGCCGAAACTTCAAATGCCATATTTGGAGAGCGCCTGTCTTAGAAGTCCCAGTATCTGTATAAACAGCTGATAGTGAAAAAATGACCCGCCCCGGAGCCTGCCCAGGGGCCTTCAGGAGGAGCAGGGCTGGGGACAGCGATGGGGCCACGGCTTCTGGGGCACTGGGGCAGCCCGGTGCCTTCCGGCCCGACGTGTCCCGGGGGAGGAAGCGTTCGGGGGCCTCCAAACACCGGCACCCACCCAAGGGCAGGAGGGGAGCAGCGGGGGTCTCCGTCCTCAGCCGGGGAGGGGGTCGTGGCATTCACTCGGGGGTGAAAGAGCGGCCGCGGGTGGCCTCCTTTGGAGCGGGGCCGGCGCTTTGCCGCCCCCCTGCAGCCGCTCGGCCGCCCCTCCGCGCCGGGGGCCGGTGCCGCACCGGGGCCAGCCCGCCCCGCCCGGGGGGCGCACGGCGAGGGGCCGGGGGCGCGGTGCGGGGCCGGGGGGCGGCGGGGAGGCGGGGCCGGCTCCCGCTCCCCGTCCGTTGATCCCGGGAGCGCTGCGGGAGCCCGGGGCCGCCCCGAGCCTTTAAAGGCTCCTCCCCGAGCGGCGGCCCCGGGAGCGCCGCCGAGGGGAGCCCGGCGCGGGTGCAGCCCCGACGGCCGGTGCGGAGCGGGGAGCCCCCAGCCCCGCGCCGGCCCCGAGCCCGGCCCCGAGCCCGGCCCCGAGCCCGACCCCCCGACCCCCCGACGGGGCGCGCCCGGCTCGGGAGCGCGGAGCAGCGGCAGCGGGAGCGCGGCGCGCCCTGCCCGGCCCTGCCCGGCCCTGCCCGGCGCGGCCCGGCGGCGATGAGCCCGCTCCCCGTCGGCAACGGCAGCGCCTGGGGGGCGGCAGCCCCGGGCCCCGGCCCCAACTGCAGCGGCGCCGCCAGCCTGAGCCGGCAGTGGGCGGTGGGGGCCGCCCTGAGCCTCACCGTGCTGGTGATCGTGGCCGGGAACCTGCTGGTGATCGTGGCCATCGCCAAGACGCCGCGGCTGCAGACCATGACCAACGTCTTCATCACCTCGCTGGCCTGCGCCGACCTCATCATGGGCTTGCTGGTGGTGCCGCCGGGGGCCACCATCCTGCTGAGCGGCCACTGGCCCTACGGCACGGTGGTGTGCGAGCTGTGGACCTCGCTGGACGTGCTGTGCGTGACGGCCAGCATCGAGACGCTGTGCGCCATCGCCGTGGATCGCTACCTCGCCATCACGTCGCCGCTGCAGTACGAGGCGCTGGTGACCAAGGGCAGGGCGCGGGCCGTGGTGTGCCTGGTGTGGGCCATCTCCGCCTTCATCTCCTTCCTGCCCATCATGAACCACTGGTGGCGGGACGGCGCCGACGAGCAGGCGGTGCGCTGCTACGACGACCCGCGCTGCTGCGACTTTGTCACCAACATGACCTACGCCATCATCTCCTCCACCATCTCCTTCTACGTGCCCCTGCTCGTCATGATCTTCGTCTACGTCCGCGTCTTCGCCGTGGCCACGCGGCACGTGCAGCTCATCGGCAAGGACAAGGTGAGGTTCCTGCAGGAGCCCCCCAGCCCCGGCTCCAGGGGCGGCCGGCGGAGGCGACCCTCCCGCCTGCTGGCCATCAAGGAGCACAAGGCGCTCAAGACCCTGGGCATCATCATGGGCACCTTCACGCTCTGCTGGCTGCCCTTCTTCGTGGCCAACATCATCAAGGTCTTCTGCCGGCCGCTGGTGCCGGATCAGCTCTTCCTCTTCCTCAACTGGCTGGGCTACGTGAACTCAGCCTTCAACCCCATCATCTACTGCCGCAGCCCCGACTTCAGGAGCGCCTTCCGCAAGCTGCTGTGCTGCCCGCGCCGCGCCGACCGCCGGCTCCACGCCGTCTCGCAGGACCCGCAGCACTGCCCCTGCGCCTTCAGCCCCCGGGGGGGCCCCTCGGGGCACAGCAAGGCAGCCCCCCTGCGGCGCGGGGAGGACGGCGAGGCTCGGGGTGCCGGCAGGACGGAGGAGACGGCCCCGTCCCACGGCAGCGCCCACCAGCAGTGGCCCCTGGGCGAGTGCTGGCTGCAGGGCACGCAGAGCACGCTGTGTGAGCGGCTGGACGAGTGAGTACCTGCGTGTGCTGCGGGGGGGCGGCATGGGGGGGGCGGCGGTCCCACGGGAGAGCGGTCTGATGGGCACGGAGCGGGGGAGCAGGAGGTCCTGGGGGGGCTGGGTGCGGGCTGAGAACCGCTGCTCTCTGCTTTTAGGGTTCTCTAAGCCCCAGCCCCTCCGCTGGGCAGCAAAACTGGGGTCCTCGTTGCCCCCCCGCCCTGTCCCACCTTGTCCCGTCTTGGGGAGTGCCCCCGCCACCAGAATAATTCATTCTCTCAGAGACGGCGCTGGCTGTAAATAAGAAAGAAAGTCAGCCAGGCAGGAGTGTCCCAAACCCTTGGGATTTTGTCCCGTCTCCCCCCACTCCCGATTTCTTTCAGGGAGCCCCCCTGTGGCAGGGCGGGCAAGGGGGGGTCTCTGGCTGCCGGTCTGGGCTCTGTGTGTCCCTTTGTCCCCTGGTGGCTGCAGTTTGGGATGGGAATTCATCCGGTCACCCCTGTCCCTGCAGCCAGCAGCCCGTGCCGGGCTCTGCCCTGCCTGCGGTAGCACGCAGCCTACCCCTCCTCCTGCGAAATACGGCGTGGTTTTCCCCCGAGGTTTTTATTAGTGTTACAAAATGTGAATATTTTTCAGTACGGGGGATTTCAGCTGGCTTCCTTCGGCCAGAAACCGCTCCTGACACCTGAGGGCAGGGAGGCTGCTGGCAGCGCCGCTGCCGGGGGGGGTGTGGAAGGAGCTGTGGGGAGGATTTCGGGGGGTGCGTTTCGGGAAAGGATCAGACCCTGCGGACCCCGGGGCAGCAGCTCCTGGGGAAGGTCGGGGCTCTTCACGCACTGTGCTCTCCCGTTGAAGGTTTACCGGCAGAGAGACGCCAGCAGGTCCTTCGGTGTGACCGGCAGCCGAGCAGAGGAGGCAGGACAGTAAGTGCGCTTTGCCTTCCCGGGGGGCAGCCGTGCCGTGGGGGCCCCCCAGGCGTGGACGCGGCCACCCCTCGTCCCTGCAGCAGTCTCCTCTGACCAGCTTGGCCGTCCCCTTCCCTGGGGGAGCGCGGCCCTTGGCTGGCCCACAGGCATGTGCCACTTGGGGCACGTGAGCCTGACGCAGGCATCTGCTGACCGTCCGGGGTGCTTTAACCCCCCTCGGAGCAGCGGGCTCGGCGGTGCTGGCTGCGTAGGGACGGCACTTTGGGGCTGGCTTCAGGGCAGGACCCCCTCTTTGCGCGCTTCCCTTTGGGGGGGTTGGGTTGTGAGCCCCACGGGATGGGGGTGCTGTGAGGGGTGCGCCCCACACCCCGCCATCTCCTGCTGTCTCCCTGCAGGGCCGGGCGCTGCGACGGGGACGCTGCGTGGGGACGGAGGAGCAGCACGGGGGGTGGCGGCGCTGGAAGGACCCCCGGAGAGGAAGGGGGCTCCCACTCGGGGAGTGCACTGGGCTCCTCTGATGCCGGAGAGCTGAAGTCAGCAGGGAAAAGCTCCCGAGCCTCCTGCGCTGAGGCTCCCCACAGCAGCACGGCCGCCAGGGACTGGGGGAAGCTGCCCGCGTGCCCCCCGACGTGGCTGGTGCTGGGACGTGGTGGCCAGCAGCTCTGCTCCCCCGCAGGACCCTGACTTCCCGGCCGTGTGGGGGCAGCCCCGCAGCCAAGGGAAGAAGGGTGCCCTGCAAATGAGACCCGTCCGTGATCCTCACCGGGTCCTGCCCCCGACGCGGCTGTGAACTTCCCGGGGCTGCCGCGATGCTGGGAGCTGCAGCGACGCCGTCAGCTGGGGAACACAGGGAGCGAGGGGATCTCCGGGCTTGGGGACACCGGGCAAAACACGTGAACTGTGCTCTCGTCCGATGTCGTGTTTATTCTGGGTGGATCTCCAGGTTTGCGGGGTTGGGGTCGGGAGGGGGGCGTTGGGTGAAGCCTGCAGGAGCAGCGCCCCTTTGCCACACCGAGACCACCGTGCGGCTTCCACCAGCAACGCGCAGAGCCGCTGCCACCCTCAGGACACAGCCGGGTTGTTTCTGCTACTTCCCACCCAGCGGTGGAGGTGTGAACGCCGCGGGGCCGTGCTACGCACCCCGAAACCCCGGGGGTGACCGGAGCATGGCCGAGAGCAGCCGGGGCTGGGCAGGGATGGGGAGCCCTGCAGGAGGGGGGGGGTCACACCGTGGTTGTTGCAGGTGCTGGGGGCGAGGGCAGTGGTGCTGTGCTCTTGTTTTAAAGCCGCTGTGCGTGGCCAGGAGGGCGGCAGGAGGTGGCAGCACCCACGCAGGGTGTGCGCAGAGGGCACCTCTAGGTGTCTGTGCCTGCGCCACCCCGCCCGCCGTAACGCCGGGCAGTCAGCTGTAAACGCGTCGTGGTGACTGTGAGGTTTTTCTGCCTTGTTTCCCCCCACCCGCTGTGTGAAATAAATCTTGGAAACCCCTCCGTGGTGCCTTCGGGTCTGTGACAAGCAGGGGGATGGGGCTGGGCACAGCCTCTGTAGTGGTTGTGCTCCCGCCGGGGGCTTTGTGCCCCCTCCCGGGGGGGTGTCAGCCTGGAAAAGCAGCCAGAGAATAGCCACCCCCATCCCACCATCATTTGGGAATTCGTACAGATAATTTGGGAGGGGCTGGGCTGGGGAGAGGCAGAGCACAGGGGCAGTGCTGGGAGGGATGGGGCAGCACCGGGGCAGCGCCCCCGCTCCAGCAGCCCCCGGAGCTCTGGGGGGCGCATTGATGGCACCTGGGGAGAGCTGCCAGGCACCTGGGCCGCATTCCCAAAGTGCCCCCCTGCCGGGTCCCCTTCTCTTTATTTGCAGCAGGCAGCGGCTGCTTGGGCTTGCTGCTGGAGGAAGGGCCGTGTCCTGCTGTCCCCTGCGGGTGCTGCTGTGTGGGGCAGGGGCAGCTCCCTCTGAGACCTCTGGGTTGTGCTGCTGCTTCAAACGTTGACCCTAACGAAATGCTTGGTGCAGGGTGCAAGTCGAGGCTGCAGGGTGCAAGTCGAGGCTGCAGGGTGCTCCCAGTGCTGGAGGCTTGGGCAAGGGGCCGCTCTGGTCAGCGGGAGCCGCTCCGCGCTGGGGGCGCACCGAGCACCCCGTGGGGAGGCTGCTGGTCCTCGGAGCTGGTTTTGTCTGTGCAGGCACCTCACTGGCTCTTCCTTTCCCCAGGGGATGCCCAAGCAGCTGGGTGGTTTTATTCCTCACTTAGCCCTGCTCCCCTAGCCAGGGGGGTGCTGGTCCAGCTGCCTTCGCCTCTTGCAGAAGGCAAACTGTGCTGCTGCGAGCTGCCTGGGGTCTGGGGGCTTGGGAGTTTGCTCTAAGCGCTCCTAAGCCACATTTCTTCCACGTGTCGCTGCTGCAGACTGGTTTCTCTGTTTCACTGTTTTCTCCCCTCTTTATTTCACAGGAGCCAGCTCCCGGTGCTGGACCAGCCGCGGAGGATGAGCAGCTCTTCTCTCGTCTCCAGGTCGCTGTCGGAGGAGAGGCCGGTCACCGCCCTCTGGGGTGAGCAGCGGCAGCCCCCGCCCCAGCTTCCCCCTTCCTTGGTTTCCCCCCACCTCTCAATCCCGGCTGCTCTGCTGCCTTTGAGGGCAATTTCCCTCTGCACCGCAGCCACCCGCACTCCCCTTGCTGCAGAAACCCCTTGGGGGGGCTGAGGGTTCCCCATGGCACAGGGACACCCCATGGCCCAGGGGCGTGCCAGCCCTGTGGGGACACCGTGGGGACACCCGGGGGCACCCCCCTTTGCTTTCCCCACACCTGGGGCGTTGCTGGGGGAGCAGCTCCTGCGTGCAGGGACGAGGCTGTGTGTCCGCAGGCTGCGAGCTGGGCACGGGCACGCGGCGCTGCGTGCTGCAGGAGGACGATGACTGCCTGGAGCACCTGGTCCTGCTGAGGACGGTAAGGCGCGCGGCGTGGCTTGGAGCCCGCTCGGCTGCGCTGGCCCACGGCCGGGCTCCGCGTGCCACGGGGCTCTGCCGGGCTCCGCAGGTCTCCCTGGGGGCTGGCGCCAGGGACGAGCTGCACGTGGTGGCCGTGGAGTCGAAGAACATGTACGGAGGCTGCAAGCCCGTGCCCATCGCGTCGCTGCGCGGCTCGGTGCTCCCCATGGTAAGGGCAGGGCAGCGAGGCGGGGGGGGTGGGGGGGGCTCCCCTGGGAACCACCCGGCCTCTGCGGGGGGGCTGCACAGGGGTCTCCAGGCAGTGCTGGGGGCTTTTTTGGCTGTGCCTGCAAACCCCTCTGCTCTGCCCGAACGAGATGGGGCAGAGGAGCCCCCGTCCTGTGGCTGTTGCAGGGTTTGCCCTGTGCTGGGGATGGGGTGGGGATGGCCTGGGGGTGCTCCGAGCTCTGTTTTTTTTGCAGATCAGCCTCAAAGGCCTGGAGTTTGTCCCTCCGGTCACCTTCGTGCTGGAGTGTGGAGCTGGGCCGGTCTATCTCAGCGGGCAGCACGTCACCTGTGAGTCCTGCATGGGGAGCGGGGCCGGGGTGGCACCGGGGGCGCTCTCTTGGTCCCGCGGGGGCTTTAGAGGCAGCTCCCCCCCATGCAGCAGCGCGTCTCCTTTTCCTAGTGGAGGATGACCGCAGGTACGAAGCCCGCGAGGAAGAGCTGGCAGAGGAAGATGCAGGCGATGAGGACGATGCCAGAGCAGCGCAGGACGGGGAGTAGCCACAGTTTGGGGAGGATTTCTGCGTCCTGGGAGTGCCGCTGGCTGATGGCAGGGCCATGGCAGGGCTGTTCTGTGCCGGGAGCTGCAGGTGCCTGGCACTGACCAGGCTGGGTCCTTGTCCAGGGATACAAACTGCCTCTGCTTTGCATACCGCCCTTTCCTCCTCTCCCTGCCCGCTCCGTTCGTAACGTGTTCTGAGAAATGCTCCCCCTTCCTACCACTCCTCCCACCAATATTTTAGTGCAATAGCTACGGGAAAGTGCAAATATCCTGGGGCTAGGCTGGGCTGTGCTCCAGGGTGCCCACACCAGCCTCCTGCTGCTCTTGTCCTGCCTTCCCTGCCACCTCTGCCTGCTCCCAGCCTCATCTCAGCAACACTTACACCAAGCATGCTACCACTGGGACATCACGCCACTGACCCCTGGTGCTGCGGTGTCCCCATGAGCAGCCCCAGGGGGACGGGCTGGGGTCACCCCCACCTCCCCACGCTGCCCTGGGGGCTGCTCTCGCCCCCTTCCCTCCAAGGGGCATCGCTCTGACGGGTGCCTGCTCAGCTGAACCCAGCAGCAGCACGCTGCCGTCTGCGCAGCAGCCCAGGGGAACGCAGCCAAAGGCTGCTCAGAACCAGCAGCTGCTGAAATAATTCAATTAAAGCCCCTCATGGAGGAAAATTGCCCCAATCCATCACGTGTGTGATGTTAGCCAGCAGGGGATTTGTCTCGGAAGGGGAGCCCTGAACCTGCTGGGGGGGGGTGGGAAGGGAGCAGGGGCACGGTGTGGGTGCCCCGCTGGGTTCAGCAGGAGCGGGACGGACGTACGAACCCATCCTGCTGGGCTCAGCATCGCGTGGCTGCGTCTGGCACAGCGCCGTGGCATGGGGCTGTGCCCCGTGTGTGGCTCTGGCAGGGCAGCGTCACCAGCAGGTGGCTGTGGCTGAGCTCCGCTGTCCTTTGTGAGCAGCCTGGGGGGGGATTTAGTGCGAACTGAAGGCAAAGTGGCACCGGACAGCGCGGCCTCTGCTCTCCTCCAGCCACCACCTTTCTTCGAGTGCCCAAGTGTGCGCTCTGCTGGGCTGGGTGCCGGCTGAGGCAGCAGCAAGCGCTGGGGACAAAGCTTTGCACGTCCACTCTCATCTCCCCCCGTAACAGTGCCACTTTTGTGTCCCCGTGCTTGCATTTACCAACTCAGTTGGGGCTCTGGGATCCTGGCGCTGGGTGGGGGCCAAGGGAGGCTGTGGTGGGACTGATCCTGCCCGGCCAGCAGCCCCTTGCTGTCTCAGCGAGCCCCCGCCTCAGCAGCCCTGGTGAATTCGTGGCTCCTGATTCCTCAGGCAGGAATTAAATGCATCGTTAATTGGAAGTCTTGCTGAACGCCAGCCGCGCGGTGTGATCCAGCGGCTGCATTAAGGCATCTCGCTGGGTGCAGATTAAGCCATATAAAGAAATCCAGGAAGAAAAGAAACACAAAGTGGACTCAGGTCGGTGCCGCTGACTTTGCACAGTGGCCTCTCCAAAGCCCCGTGCTTGTCAGGGAAGTGCCCGGCGGTGAAGTGCACAAGCAGCTGAGGTGGTGCTGGCCGAGCTGCCCACGCTCGAGCCAGGAGCCTCCCAAAAGAGCCGTGGGAGCCCTGGGGACAGCAGCACCCAGCTGCTCCTCTCCTGGCGTCCTGCACCCCGTGGCGATGCTGCCCATGCCAGCCCTCAGCTGCCCCATGCAAACTCCCAGCCCTGGGTTTAGTTCCCCAGCCCAGCGCGAGTGACGGCCTTGCTGCTTTGAGGAGTCAATTAAAAGGTGAAAATTTCCCCCGTTGTGTGCTGGCAGGAGAGGCGGGTCGGTGAAGGGCGTGCCAGGGGCGGTGCAGCACCTTGCAGGGGCCAACTCACGGAGCTCGCTGGGTGCGGGTGCGCGGGGACGGAGCCGTCGCCCCATGCAAACCACGACCCCATGCAAACCACGAGCCCTTCTGACCCCAGCTCCGCGGGGCAGCCCCGACAGCCCCGTCTGTGAATGCTGTGTGGGTCCCTGGGCGCTCGCAGCCTCTCTGCATGGGGCGGGGGGGGGCTGTGCTTGGGCGCTGCCTTCACCCCCCTCCCCGCGGCTGCGGAGCGCTCGCCGCATCCTGCACGGCAGCATCTCGTGGAGGGCTTTGGCATAACCATGGCAACTGCCAGGTAATTAACAGACGGCTCTCAATGTCATGGGAACAATCCAGGAGCAAACAGCGCACGCGGGCGCTGGGCTGCACGCCTCCCTGCCCCTCCGGTGCAGGATGTGGCCCGCAGGGCTCCACCTGGCCTGCCCCAAAACCGTCTCCGTGTGCGCTGCCCCCACGTCCCCTGGGCACCAGTGACAGGTCTGGCACGAAGAGGCAGCCCCCAGCTCTCTGTACCATTAATGCCCAAGACAGAGATTTAATTTTTATTAAATTAATGCCAGCCCGTGATACAAAACCAGGATCTTATGTTCCGAGTGCTGGGGGGTTGAAGACTTTTTGTGGAGAATGAGGGACAGTACTTCTGGCAGGGAACGGGACAGTACGAGTGAAATTTTAATGCAGAAGCTGCTCCGTTTGGGGTAAAAGCTGCTCTAAAACTGATGGGAACAGCTCGTGGTGCCCCAAAACAGCAGAGGAGCCCGCGGCGTGAGGCATTGCCACCGGTGCAGGGAGCAGGGCTGCCTGTTGTTCCGTCTCCAGATGCGTCCTTCGTGGCGGGGTGCCCTACCAAGGCGCGGGGCGAAGCAGGCAGGGCGCACAGGAGCTGATCTAAACCCACAATTAATGCAAATTCGGGCTGCCGAGCTTGCAGGGGGCTTTTGAGCGGCACTACAAAGCTCTGAGGCTGGCTGCAATTCTCCATTCGTTTCCACTGGAGACTCAAAACCTGCAGTGGGGTTTGCCTTGGGGAAGTTCGGCACGCAAGGGCTCAGGAGTAAAACAAGGGCTGGTACAGAGAGAAAGGAACACGGCTACGAGTCCTGCGCCGTGAGAGTGGGAGATAATACATGGAAATAGCTCAGGAAATTAAAGTTTGCCTGCAGCGCGTTCGGAGATGATTCAGTGGGCAGCTGGGGAGGGAGGCGACGCGTGCGGGAGGCAGGGCTGTGCCTGGGGCGCACCGGGACCCGCTCCTCCTGGGCTCTGCCTGCCACCGCTCTGCTTTTTGCCCCGGATTTTTGCCTCGAGTTTCCTCCTCGCCCCCTGCCCCTTCTTCGCAGCTGATGAAATGAAAGCGAGGCGCTGCTCTCGGCAGGGCTGTGGGAACACCTCGGTGGAGCCGCTGGAATCGCAGCAGAAAGGGAAGGCGGCCGGGCTGCTGCCAGCGCCGACCTCGCAGGAGAGCGCAGCTAATCTCGTTAGGGGCTGACCGCGGAGTGCAGGCGCACGAGGCTTTAGTCAGTGCGAAAGTAGCAGAGCATCCTTATTCAGTTACCCATTAACGTCCTCTGTGATTTCCAGAGACGTTAGGAGCGACTTTCTGGCTCGCCTGCCGCTTCCCTTTGCTTCTGCCAGGAGCTGCCCCTGCGCAGCGGCTGGGCGCAGGAGAGGCAGGCTCGCCGCGACGCTCCGTCTGCAGGGCTGCTGCTGAGCCGGCTGCAGGTGAGTGCCTCCTTCTCGGGGCCAGACCTGCTGCTTTTCCCCCTTTCCCTTCTCTCCACAGAGCCGTGGGCGCTGTTTAACCCCGTGCTGCCTCTCCTAGGGGGCTGTTTGCCAGCGTCGCCTCTTTTCTGACCCTCGTTTCCCATTTCCCTTCCCAGGGAGCTGCAGCGAGGAGCCACCACCCCGGGGAGCCCCCCGGCTCCCACCCTGGCGTGGGGCAGGATCCTGCGGGGTGGCACAGCCGCGATGAGAAGCAGGATGCGCCCCACGGCCACCTGAACCCTGCGACCGCCGGCTTTTGGGGGGCCAGGACGTCCCAGGGAGCTGGTTAGGGTCGAAGGGGCCATGGAGCCCAGCGGGGACGGTGCCAACGCCACCGCCTACGAGCTCGTCCTGCAGAACCGCCCCAACGCCAGCGCGCAATTCACCGGGGTGCAGCTCATCCAGTCCTTCAAGCCCCTCATCATCCCCTGCTACGCCCTCGTCGTCCTCGTCGGCATCTTCGGCAACTACCTGCTCCTCTACGTCATCTGCAAGTCCAAGAAGATGCACAACGTCACCAACTTCTTCATCGGGAACCTGGCCTTCTCGGACATGCTGATGTGCGCCACCTGCGTGCCCTTCACCCTGGCCTACGCCTTCAACCCCCAGGGCTGGGTCTTCGGGAAGTTTTTGTGCTACTTCGTGTTCCTGATGCAGCCCATGACCGTCTACGTCTCCGTCTTCACGCTCACGGCCATCGCGGTGGACAGGTGAGGTGGGCGCAGGGGGCGGCGGGGGGGGGTCCGGGCTCTGGCAGGTCCCGCAGCAGCCTGCTGAAGTTTGGTGCGTTCACACTTGTGGTATCAACTCTGCTGGGGACGTTCCAGCTCCTCCGCTGGTCCGCATCAGGCGGTGGGCACGGTTTACCAGACTACGCACACCTTTCCTGGGGGTTGGCATCCAGGGGGCTCTGTCTGGACAAACCCTGCCCCTGCTGCAGGCTCTGGCTGGACGCTGCCTTCCCTGGGGCGCCTCGGTTTGGAAACGCGAGCCTCCTGCCTCCCCCGCCGTGGCTTTTCTCCCAGGTTTTCATACTACGCTGTGTAAATTTGCATCAAGATTACCTCGTGGCCTGGCAGCTGGATGGAGAGTGCTTGTGCCTCCTGCAATGGGCATGGGCAGGACGTGGCAGGGGGGCTGTTTTAGAAAACCGGAGTTTCCATAGATACGTCGTGCCATAAAAGCAGCCTCAGGCCCTGCGGGGACGGAGCGAGGCAGGCGGAGCCCAGAGCGGCAGCACCAGGAGAGGCTCGGAGCCCTTCGGGAGGGTTCCCCTGCTCCTGGCTGGAGGGCGAGAAGGGACTGAAGTGGGGAAGGCGAAAGCAGGGCAGATTCAGCTAGGATAGCTGAGAAAACTTTGAGTGTTTGTGAGCTAGGCTTCCCCTGGTGGTGGTGTTAAGCGGCCAGGGGTGTTTGCACTGTTCTTTTACGCTTCAACAAAGCTGTTTTTTTGGGGTGAGAAGACCAATTCACCGGTGTTTTTCCCACTAAACAGGCACCCACGAAATCACACCGCCCTCACCCCGTTCATACAACAGCCTTGGGGTTTACACCAAACGATGGTTTCGGCCCAAGCCCCCCGGCTGTGGCTCGGCTTTGCCGCAGCTCCGCTGGGCTCTGCTGAGCTCCCGTGGGGCGCAGCCCCGGTGCTCAGCGCTGTGTCCCCGGTGCTCAGCGCTGCATCCAGCTGAGGGGTTCGGTCTCAGCACCGCCAGGACTCGGAGATGCGGGGCTGCTACCAAGGGCAGAGCGAGGGAGCTGTGAAATCCCATTACTGCTGCTGAGTGCAGTGAGTGGGGAGCTCCCCGAACGCAGGTGCTCGGTCACGGCCGTAGGGAGAGGAGTGGGGGGCACGCAGGGGAGGGGGAAGTAGGGGATTAATTGGGGGGGGTTATTTGCTTGGTGCCGCCTGCAGCCTTGCAGCCAGAGACACTCTGTGGGAGGGGTGCTGGGGTGCTGAGCCCTGCTCCCCAAAACCACACGAGCGACCCTTGGCGGGGCAGGGGGACGCTGCCACCCCCGGCCCCATCCAGCCCCATCCCACGGGTGGTGGGGGGCTGCCCCCCTCTCCCCGCAGGTACTACGCCACCGTGCACCCCCTGAAGAAGCGCATCTCGGTCACCAGCTGCGTCTACGTGGTGGGGGGCATCTGGCTGCTGTCCTGCGCGCTGGTGGCCCCGGCGGTGGCGCACACCTACCACGTGGAGTTCCGGCAGCAGGGCTTCGCCATCTGCGAGGAGTTCTGGATGGAGAAGGAGGCGCAGCGCCTGGCCTACGCCTACAGCACCCTGATCCTCACCTACATCCTGCCGCTCTCCGCCGTCTCCCTCTCCTACCTGTGCATCTCGGTGAAGCTGAGGAACCGCGTGGTGCCCGGGCACCCCACGCAGAGCCAGGCCGAGTTCGACCGCCTGAGGAAGAGGAAGATCTTCCGCCTCATCGTGCTGGTGGTGGCGGCCTTCGGGGTCTGCTGGCTGCCCATCCACGTCTTCAACGTCATCCGGGACATCGACATCAGCCTCATCGACAAGCACTACTTCCTGCTCATCCAGCTGCTGTGCCACTGGTTCGCCATGAGCTCCTCCTGCTGCAACCCCTTCCTCTACGCCTGGCTGCACGACCGCTTCCGCGGCGAGCTCAGGAAGATGTTCGCCTGCGAGCACCGCATCCTCCCCGCCAACAACTGCGCGGCCGCCAGCGTCGTGCTCTGAGGGCCCGCGCCCCGGCCGCCCCCGCGCTCCCACCCGTCGCTGCGTCCACCAGAGGTTTCCCCACCGATGCGCTGCCGTGGGGTCACCGAGGCTCATCCCATGCCGTCCACGCGGGGACTGATCCTTCCCCGTGGTGGAGGTGAGGTGTCGCCCCCGGCACAGCTCCCCCCCCCCCCCCACCCCGTGCGCCCGGGATCTCCGCCGGTGCCGCCCCAAGGTCTGTGCGCCCAGCCCCGGGGAGTCCGGTCCCGGTGGCCGTGGGGTACCCGGGGAAATAGGGGGGGACAGGGCTGGGGTGGGCAACGGGGCTCCTGCAAGACAAAGTGCCCGGGGAGCTTCGTGCTTGGCTTTGGGGCTGCAAGCACGTCATTATTCTGAATTAACCGAGAAAATGGGGCCCGCGTTCAGCTGCAGCGAGCTTTGGGGGGGGGGGGGGGCGGCGGTTTGGTGCCCCTCGTTAAGCGCATCGCGTGGCCTGCATTAAATCCACTCCGGGCGCTGGAAACGGGAATTCTCCTGCGAGATTGTTTTCGGAGGGACGTCCGTGCTTTTCGGGTAACCTCAAAGCGGGCCAGGAGACAGTAATGGGGTGACCCAGCCAGAGCTTGGAGCCCCCCGGGGGCTGTGCTGGGAGCCCCCCGGCTCTGCCTTTGCTGCCGGAGGGGACACCGGGGGTCCCACCCCACCCACCCGCTGCCCCACGTTAAGCACACCCGGGTTAACCCACACCCGGTTTTGGGAAGCGGGCTGAGCCCCGTTCCCCCCCCCCCCCCCCCGACCTCCTCCTGCCTCCCCCCACCCCCCCTTCGCCCACCGCCCCCCGGGTGCAATCTGCTGCGTGTCCGCGTGCGCCCGGCCTCATCGGCAGCGCGGTGATTGCGCGTCCTGTGCCCGCGCCTCTTATCGCTGATGGACCCCGCAGCCCCCCGCAGCCCCCCGCAGCCCCCCGCAGCCCCTTTCCACACCGACTGCCCCCCACCGTGCCGTGCCCACCCCCAGCAGTGGGGTGGTGTGGGGGGGTCCCCAGCGCCCGTCCCCCTGGGTGCGGGCAGGGGGCCGTGGGTGCAGCCGGGGGGCACAGGGGAATGCCGGGGGGGGGGGTGGGGTGGGATGGAGGGGTGAGCCCCTGGCGCTGGGGGGGTGGGGGGGTGGGGGGTGGGCTGGGGGCGTAGGTGGGGGTCTGCACCCGTGGGGGGGGGGAGGAGGAGGGGGGGGGGGGGCTCAGCCTCTCCTGGCAGCAGGGGTGGCAGAGGTGGTGGTGGGAGGGCAGCACAGCACACACCGGTACACAGACGTGTGAACAGATGTGACCTGTGCGCACACGTGCCTGTGCACACACACACACGTGCACACCCCTGTACACAGATGGGTACCTGCAGGCACATGCGCACCCCTGTACACACACAAATCTGTACATGCACACACCCCTGCACACCCACCCCTGTGCGCACCCAGGTGTGCACACACTCACACCCCTGCACGCAGACACATGCACACCCCTGTGCACACCCCTGTACATGTGCACACCCACACCTGCACATACACAGCCCTGTGCATGCGCACACACTCACACACCCCTACACGTGCACACATACACACGCTTGTGCGTACATTCAGATGTGCATGCACGCGCACACCTGCACACACACACACCTGCACACACACACACCTGTACTCACACACACCTGTACTCACACACCTGTACTCACACACCTGTACTCACACACCTGTACTCATCCTCACCTGTACACCCCCCCGTGCACACCCCTGTACGTGTGCACACCTGTCCACACCCAGACCTGTACGTACACAGCCCCGCGCACACGCACGCACGCTTGCACAGCCCTACATGTGCACACACACTTGTGCACACGTGCATTCACACACACACCCCCCCGTACTCACACACACCTGTACACACCCCCCCCGTACTCACACTCGCGCCCCCCCCCTCCCCTTCCCACCCGAGCACCGGGCCCCGCCCACTCCCCCAAGCCCCGCCCACCACCTCATCGCCCCGCCCCCTTCACCCAAACCCCGCCCCCTCCCCCCGGTTCCCTCTCGCGAGAGGGGCGGGGCGGGGCCGGCAGCGCTCGGGGCGGCTCCGGCGGCGGCGCCGCTCGCTCCAGGTCCCCCCGGGTCCCGGTGCCCCCCGGTCCCCCCGCTCCCCGCCGGCCCCCCCCGGCGGCCCCTCTCCCCTCACCATGTCGGCGCCGGGCTGGGCGCCCACGCACGTGCAGGTGACGGTGCTGCGGGCGCGGGGGCTGCGGGCCAAGGCGGCGGCGGGCGGCAGCGACGCGTACGCGGTGATGGCGCTGGGCCGGGACAAGTTCTCCACGTCGGTGGCCGAGCGCTGCCAGGGCCGGCCCGAGTGGCGCCAGGAGGCCACCTTCGAGCTGCCGCCGCGGGCCGCCGCCGCCGCCGCCCTGCGCCTCACCGTGCTGCACCGCGCCCTCGTCGGCGTCGACAAGTTCCTGGGCCGCGCCGAGGTTGACCTGGCGGCGCTCCGGGGGGACGGCGGCCGCCGGCACACCAGGTGGGGACGGGGGGGGCCTGAGGGGTTGGGGGGGGGGCCTGAGAGGAGATAGGGGGGTCCTGAGGGCTTGGGGAGGGACTTTGGGGGGCCTCAGTGGACCTGAGGAGCCCCTGAGGGCACGTGGGGAGGGCGTGAGAGGAGATAGGGGGGTCCTGAGTAGAGCTGGGGGGTCCTGAGGGGTTGGGGAGGGACTCTGGGGGGCCTCAGTGGAGCTGAGGAGCCCCTGAGGGGAGATGGGGGGGGCCCTGAGGGGTTGGGGGGGGGCCTGAGAGGAGATAGGGGGGTCCTGAGTAGAGCTGGGGGGTCCTGAGGGGTTGGGGAGGGACTTTGGGGGGCCTCAGTGGAGCTGAGGAGCCCCTGAGGGGAGATGGGGGGGCCTGAGTGGACATGGGGGGGTCCTGAGGGGTTCGGGGGGACTTTGGGGGGCCTCAGTGGAGCTGAGGAGCTCCTGAGGGGTTGGGGGGGGAGCCTGAGGGGAGCTGGGGGGGGCCTGAGGGGTTGGGGGTTGGGTCCTGAGGGGTTGGGGAGGGACTTTAGGGGGCTTCAGTGGAGCTGAGGAGCCCCTGAGGGGTTGGGGGGGGTCCTGAGAGGAGCTGGGGGGGCCTGAGGGGAGATGGGGAGGGCCTGAGGGGTTGGGGGGGGTCCTGAGGAGAGCTGGGGGGTCCTGAGGAGTTGGGGAGGGACTTTAGGGGGGCCTGAGTGGAGCTGAGGAGCCCCTGAGAGGAGATGGGGGGGCCTGAGTGGACATGGGGGGGGTCCTGAGGGGGTTCGGGGGGACTTGAGAGGGCTCTGGGGGCTTGAGGGAGAACTTTGGGGGGAGCTGGGGGGGGGCCTGAGGGGGCTTTGAGGGGCCTTGAGCAAAGCTGGGGGGTCCTGAGGGGTTGAGGGGGGGCTTTTCAGAGCTCTGGGGGGTTGGAGGAGGATTTTGGGAGGCCCTGAGCAGAGCTGGGGGGACCCTAAGGCGTTGGGGAGGGACTTTAGGGGGGACTCAGTGGAGCTGAGGAGCCCAATAAGGGTTTGGGGGGGGCTTTAGGGGGCCCTGAGGGGTTGGGAAGGGGGGTTTGGGAGGTCCTGGAGGGGAGCTGGGGGCTCCCAGAGGTTGAGGGGGGCCCTCAGTAGGCCCTGAGGGGCTTTGGGGACCTTAGGGCAGCAGGTTGTGGGTGGTGGTCCCGGAACACCAGGACCCATCAGGAGACCCTGAGGAGGGGTGGCTGGTGGCGTCCCCTCCGTCCCACGGGGCGCTGAGGGGGCTGCCGCCCCCCGTGGGGACTCAGAGAGGCGGGGAGCAGCGGGGGCTCGGGGGGGAGCCCCTCGTGCCCTGCACAGGGCGACCCCCGGGTGGGGACCCCCTGGGGTTGGCCCAGGGGAAGGTGCCCGGTGCCTTTCCAGGCGCTCCTGCCCCGTGCTCGGGTTTCTCCTTTTTAAATATTTACGTGCCTGTGATAACGATTTACACTGGGAACAATGAAGTTGTCTGAGGAAGCTTAATGTGTTTGAAATGCCCTCTTGTTCGGACGGAGAATGAGAGCCCTGCGCTGCCAACTGTTTATGTATTTTTCTTAATAAACGCTTAGCAGAGCCTGATGGTGTGTAGGAGCAGGTAACTCAGCGCTATTTGGGTTCATTTCCCTGCTGGCTGCAAGGCACCGAGCTGGCAGACTTCTCCTCGAACACCGAGTGCCAGACCCGTGTCACACTTGCACCTTGGAACACAAACACTGGTGTAGTGCCCTGAAATCCCAGGGGTGGTTACCGAGAGCGCTGCGCCGGGAGCCAGCAGCGCCGGGAGAGCCGCGCGGCTGTGATGTGGTGCGAGGCAGCCCGTGAGTCACCCTCCCCTCCTCACCCACCCGAGGAGCCGGTGTTTATTCACTACCGAAGCCAGGATCTGCTTCTTAACAAAGCCGTGGCTGCTTGTGAAGCCCTAATTACAGCGTGGCTGTCATTAAGGGCTGTGAGGCTGGTGTCAGGCCCTAATGTGTTTACGCTGCGAGGCTAAGTGCCCGCAGTCACCAGGGGTCAGCGAGGGGGTTCTCCCAGGCTGGTTTCTTCACGTCTGGGCCCAAGGAAAATTGTGGAAAGATGTTACTTTGGTGCTTCTGGGGAAACTTGCGGTATTTCCAGTCGTTAGCCTCCCGCCTGCCCTCGATTTCCTGCGTGAAGCTTGTTTCTTCCATCGTCACTTCAATGCTGTGATGACATACAGCAGCGGAGGGCTGGCGTCTTCTGGAAATGAAACGTGTTGGTGGAAAGGTGGGCACTAATGTCCTAAATGCAGTTAATCAGATTTTCAATCCAAAAGCCGCTCCTAGCACTACTGAAGAGGAGACGAAATGCAGAAGGCAGCTCAGGCAGAGCTTTACTACGTGAATTACGCCGGTTCTCTTTGCCTGGGAGCTGAGGGAAGCTTACGCCCTCCTGTGAACGCAGGATTTACTCGCAGCACGTGCGGTGATCCCTCCTTGTGTGCTACGCCGAGGCTTGAAAACGTTGGCTGTTTGCAGCTAGAATAAGAAGTTAAAGTTTGCCTCTAGTTTTGGGTGGGTTTGCCAGTAAATGATTTACTCTCCCTGCTCAAACTGAAGTGGATGTGGTGGCGTGCTCCTCAGAAAGAGCGGCGCGTCGGGCTGCCTTTTGCTGAGCACGTAGTTTTTACTTTGTTTGCCTTTCAGACAGGGCCCTCGTTGCCCCTGGGAGGCTGCGCAGGACAGCACGGACGCTGTAGAAATGCAGGCGTGCGCCTGGAAAGGTCGCGAGGCGGGACAAAAGAGCCCAGCCATGGCTCGTGTGGAAGGCAAAAGGCTCGTGCGTGCCCTGCTGTGCCTGGATCGAGCGCGGCAGTTGCCAGGCTGGTGCTGATAGGAAGTTGCCAGCCGTCACTGCGGGACTTCAGGGCAGGATGAACCTGAAAAAACATCAAATTTTTTGGAAACCCAACCCTTGTAGCACTGCTTGGTGCCGGTGCTGCTGTCCTGTACCCTCGAGTCTGAGCACTGACCGTGCGTGCTGCTCGCGCCTCCGCGTCCCTCTCACGCCGTCCTCCGCAGGAGGCTTCTGAGCCCCCCTTCAGCTAACGCCCTTCTGGTCTCTTTTTTCTGAAGAAAATGGCTTTTTCCTATTCTCTTTCGTTGCTTCCAGTGCACAATCGGAGTTTTGAAGTGCAAATTTGCTGGAGAGGCCGGTTTGCACGATCTGGTTCTGTTCCTTCATTTCCATTTACCAGCTGTGTGGAGTCAAAGCCAGCGTTTTCCACACGTCCTTCCCTATCAGGCCGGTGGAGTCAGCAAGTCTGTGGCTCTTGGAACAGCCGAAAAAAAAAACAAAAACCAACAACCCCCCCCCCACATTGGTATGCAGCTGATAATATTTCTTCCCTGGCACTAACATGCTGTGGATGTCGCTGAGGAGGACGTACGGGGCGGTAATTTAGCAACTGGAGTCGTGGCAGGCAGGCGCTGGTTTGGCAGCGTGGTTTCCCTGAGCGCTCGCTGCTCGCGGTGCGTTCCTGTTCCGGGCTCGTTTCACAAAGGGATAAGGCTCTGTCTGTAGCAAACCTGGCCGGTTCAATCCAATCGCTGGCGCGGAGTTGTGGAAATCCCCAGAAGTTCTGTAATGCTTGTTTTGGTTCTCGTTGCGTTGATTAGGGGTTCCTTAGCTTAAGAAGCATTAAGATAGCAGCTGAGACGAAGTTGGAATGAAAGGTATGAGGGTGTGGGCTGTGTGCGTAAGCTCTCTGGTACCAGTGTCACCTCTCTGAGGCTCCTTTAGCACCCACTTCAAAGCTTTAATCTCTGTGAATTTCAGGAAGGCAGAGGAAAGTACAAAAAAAAAGTGGCTGAGCTGACCTACATGAATTCCATGTTGTGTGGGTTTTTAACCCTTTCTGGTTTTGGTTTAATAAAACAAATCTCACGAATTTCACAGATTTCACTTTTTCTGTTTGCAATAAGAAGTTTTCCTGTGGTATCTGGGGTCATAGGACTGTGACGTAGTTGTAAGATTAAAGGTTTTTCTTTTTCTCTACACGTAGACATTTCAGATTCTTAAAACGTGGACACCCTCTGTTGTTTTAAACTATTTGTGGGTCTCGAGAGCTTGTTGCTAAAACAAATCTCCTTGGTTTGGCAGGTGGTACAAGCTTCGCTCCAAACCAGGGAAAAAGGAAAAGGAGAGAGGGGAGATTGAAGTGGATATCCAGTTCATGAGGAGCAACATGACAGCCAGCATGTTTGATTTGTCCATGAAAGACAAGTCTCGCTCTCCGTTTGGCAAGATCAAAGACAAGCTCAAGGGGAAGAGGAGCAGTGGGCTCTCTGACACGGCATCGGAGATCGTTCCCAGCACGACTCACTCCCCAGCTGATAGCGAAGATGAGTCAGCCGAGAAGGAGAAGAAGAAATCAAAGTTCAAAACCCTGTTTTCCAAACCTGGCCTGAAGAAGACTTCCCTCTCCCAGTCCATGTCCGTCCTGCCTACGCCTCAGCCCGGGGCCGAGCGGGTCAGGCTGCGGCCCAGCGACTTTCAGTCGCAGTGGGATGACGAGGAGTCGGAGACCTCTCCAACCTCAGAAAGTGAGTAGATGAAGTGTGAGGCCTTTCCCCGAAGGCTTGCTTGCACTTTTCACGCTCCTCAGAGCGTTCTTTCTGAACAAATCCATAGCAAGTCACTTCTGCCCATGGTGGTGTGTAGGTGTACAGGGTGCTAGACATGGACAGCTGAGGTTACCTTGGGATAGCTTAGAAACCGTGGGCAAAGCGTGCACCCGGTGGTGGTGCAGCTTGGCAGTAAGCATCTGCGGTGTTTTTGGGCCGCTGGAAGGCTCATGTGATCCTGCCTGCTGAGGGCGGACCGTGCTGAGGGACCTAGGGGACGTGGAAGCAGCAGCGTAGTCACACTTGTGTCTGTTGCTGTGCTCAGTCAGTGAGCTGTGAAGCACTGAGGCCGTCGGCAGCCAGTGTAAGAGGTGTTCTTAGATCTCGAATTTCTCCCCATTGTTTTTTTGCAGGAGCCTTTGGAAATGCCCTGGAAGAGAAGTCTCCTTCTCCAGTATTTAAATCTCGTAAAACAGCAACTTTGGACAACAGGCAACTAAACCAAACAACCACTAGCAACACCAAGAAAGAAGGGCTCTCCTTATTCAGTGGCCTTAAATCCAAAAATGATCCGGTCTCCAAGTCCAGTCTGTGTATCAATGGCAGTCACGTTTATATGGAGGAGAGCGCGCTGAAGGACAACACTCCAGCGTCTTCCCCCTCTCCTCTCAACTTCAGGAGGAAGCAGCTCTTTGCTTCAGAAGAGAACCTGTCTTCCAGGTCTGCTAAAGGACCTGAAGAGGTGGGCGGAACATCTCCCAGCAACGCTTTGTCTGGGTCTGCATCCCTGGAGACCTTTAAATCCATGACGCTGCCATCATACAAATTGCTTAGCAGTGAAGAGAACCTGGAAACCAGCACTCCCCTGACCATCGAGGTCATTAAAGAGACCAAAAAAACGGACCACAAGAAGTCTGCCTTGCTTTCCCTGGTCACAGGGAAGAAGGAAGCAGCGAAAACCAGTGACGCTGAAAGAATTCCAGAGAGGACTCCGAAGGAAGAGGAAACCAAGGCTGCGGAAGAGAAAAGCGAACAGGAGGCCAAACGTCTTGAGTTTTCAGCAGACTTAAGCAGAGGAAGTCCTCCAGAAGACAGTCACCTAGAAGAAGTCCCCACGAATAAACAACCGCTCAACCCTTTTGAGGAAGAGCAGAAACCTGAAAAGGCTGCTGCACCAGCGAAGACCAAAGCTGTGAAACCCAGGTCAGTCGTGTTTGCTTCAGATGTTGCTATTGATGGCAGCACGCAGTGGTTGTAGGCTTTAACTAGACGGCTTCCTACCACAGAGCAGCACCTGGGGACTTGGTGTGCTGCACGCAGCAGAACTGCGTTACTCTGGGGGTACCTGATGGCTTTGAGCTAGGTGTCGGACCCAAATAATAATTTTGAGGTCTTTCTCAGTAAGAAAAGTGGGTGATATAGGGCTGTTCCCTTTAAGCAATGCCAAAAATGCTGGTTTTCTGGGTGCAGGCATCTTTTCAGATGCTGCAGGGGTAATTCTTCTTGCTGGATCTCTTGCACAAACTAACATTCTCCTCTCAGAGCTGTGTGGCTTGAAACATACCCGGGGCCTGAAATACCAGTTCTAACATCTCTACTTCTCCCTTCTGTTTTGCTATGATCTTCAGAGGAGTTAACCTTGGAGCCCTTCTGCTTTTGGCGTTGTTCACAGCAACACGACGTACGTTTGTGGCGTTTATACACAAGGCTTTTTCGGAAATTCTGCTCGTGTATAATTATGTATGTGGTTTCATATATATATTTATATATATATGTCTAAATATGTGTGTAAATATATTCATTTTACTAATAAGGCTGTTCTGTGTCCTCCTCCCACCCTATTTTCAGTGCTTCTTCACGCTTAAGCATCTTGCATATGAAGTGCCCTACTAACAAAATTGCTTGGGGTGCATCAGATGAGATAATTGCTGCGATGTCCGCTTCTGAGCGCTGCTTGTGCAAACTGCAGCAGAAGTCTTCTGACATAGTGGAGTGTTTTGTGAAGGTGCATTCAAGTATGTTAAGTCTCTTAGGTAGGCTCTTAAGTCTCTTGCAGTGTAATTTGTCTCCAGTGTTAGGCGTTGATGGAGGCTGGTGCTAAAGCTTGTCTGCTCCCGCCTCGTGTTGCATCTGCAAGTGACGTACATGCGAGTTTTTTGTCCCTTTTGCAGACTGGGCGTGCCTGCACAGGAGGAAACCAAAGCCACGCTTCCTACTCTTGCACCTGACTCCCTTCCCGCTTTTCTTTCTGTACCCCGTATCAGTAGCGAAAATAATCCCTTTATTTCTAAAACGGGACAAGAAGTCACAGTGCCAGGCTCTGAAAGCGTTACTAGTTCTTCTGCCTCTCTCCCTCCTCCTCTCGCTGCAGAGCTTTTGAGTGGCAAGAACCCCTTCAGTCCCACCTGGGAGAGGGCGTCCCCGGCCCTGGGTTCTGAGCACGCTGCCCGTTTGCCCCACCGTCCCGCAGCCCCTGTTCCCAAAGCTCCCCTTCCCAGGCAGGTGTCTGGTAGCGGCAATAATCCTTTCGCTTCTGACTGGGGGCAGGGTCCCGAAAGCTCTGCCACGCGTGCTTCTTGGGCTGCCTCTCCTCCGCCTGCGCCTTCCCTCCCTTCTGGTCGCCACCTCAATGGCAATAACCCCTTTGTGTCCCAGCCTGGAGGGGGACCAGGCGTGCCAGGTTGCCAAGCTGTGGCCGGTTCTTCCCCCTTCTGCCCTCCCTGTGATGCAGGCTGTTCCTCCGCGGCACCCCCCGCTGATCTGAAACGCCCTGTGCCTACCGCTTCAGGGGGCTCTTCGGACGCGGCTGTAACTCGTGACGTAAGGGCTGTGTCAAACCCTCTCGGCGCTCTCTCTGTCGGTCCCGCTCTGGCTCCAGAGAAGCAGTGTGACTCCACGCAGGTCCAGGCAGACGCTTCTTTAAAGGGAGGCAAGGTAGCGGCTAGGAAGTGCGTGTCCTTTCTGCTCGGGGAGTCGCAGCCTGTTCCGTCAGGGGACGAGGGTTTGGGTGGGCAGCGCCACGAGAAGCAGCCCTCTGATCTCAGGGGGGTGCTACCCACAGGTGCAGACACTGCAGGGAACAGAGCAGGGACTGCCGACAGGCTGGAAGCAGAGAGCTGCCCATCGTCAAAGCTCTCTAGGGGCAGCACAAATCCCATCCAGAACAGCAAGGCCGCTGCTCAGGACGGTGTGGGAATAGGCAGTGTGAATACCGAGCCCTGCACGAAGGGTGGCAAACACTCTGCGTCTCTCTCAGAGTGTAGTAATAGCCTCTTACCAGGGAACGGAGCTGAACGGCCGCCTTCCGTTGCGAGAGAGCTAAATGAGAAGCAGGAGATCTTAAGTGAAAAGAGAAGGGAGGAATGTACACCCACGTTAGAGCCCCGGGCGTCTCCATTTGACAAAAATGACTCATTTTCTCAAGCAGAATGTACGAAACCAGCCCCGGGAGCTCGCACGCAGCCCCTTCGGGAAGCCGATGTGGGAAGGGCTGGCAGCGAGGCGTCGGTCACACCGAAGCCAGCACCACGGCTGTCTTTAACACTGAAGAAGTGCCCACCAGTTTCTCAAAGCGATGAGTTAAGTGACGTGCCTTCGTCAGCTGAGGGTGTAAAATCTGTGCGTGGGCTTTCATTGCACAACGAGAAACCCTCGGATGCTCGCGGATGCCTCCCCCCGAGTGGCTCACTGACAGCTCTCACTCCAGCAATAAAGCTCAGAGCTGACAGCAGTAACAGGCATTTAAAAACCGAAGGTGGTGATGATTTATTCGACCGTCTCACAAATCTGAGGTCTGCCGTTCCGGTTACTGCAGACCATGGTGTGAAGCTGCCTAGTCTTCCGGTTATTCCAGAGGGAGGCTCCGATGACGAGCTGCTGGGTGACTGTCAGGAGAACTGCGGTGTTGCTGCAGATGATGAAAATGTTCTGGCGGCTGGAAAGCTGTCTGTAGGCGCAGTGCCTCTGCGTGAGGAACTGAAAGAGAGCTCTGGTACTTCTGCTGCAGCCGGAGCAACGCTGGCGGCTCCGGGAGGAGGAAATGCTCCTGGTGTTTGTACGCCACCTGCGAGGGTGCATGTGCACGGTGTCAATAACCAGAGAGCTGACTCAGGCCTACGTATGGCATCTCATTGCAGGGAGCGCAGTGGCTGTTTTGAGACACAGGAATTAAAAATAGGTGCTGATGCTGAGGAGCGTGCAGAGAGTGACTTCTCTGAGCCTTCTGTTTCCTCTTCCTCTCTGTCAAGTTCTTCACAGCCCTGCTCTACCTTTCGCTCCTTCTCCTCTGACACCCCAAGTCATAGAGCAGAGTCTCCGAAAAAGCCAACAGCAGAGGGCTTCGCAGATAAAGCAGGAATTTCTGGCAAGAAGAAGCTTCTTCAGGCATGGGTTTCACCCTCTGAAACGTATCCTAACCAAACTCAGCAGGGTGGTGAAACCATGTCTCCTAAGCACAGGTGAGAGAATATGGGAAACGCACAGAAAGTATCTCAGTGCTGGCGTGAGCCTTGCTTTTGTCAGCACAGCTCTGTCTCTCCAGCTGCGGAAATTGCTGTTCTTCTTAGTGACATGGCATTGTGCAGCCTTAACCTCTGTCCCGTGGGTTGTCGGTGCCTGAGCCCTGCGGTGCTAGCGTAGGATCGTTGCTGTAACTTAGCAGGCGGCACCAGATAACTCGGAATGTCCTTGGAGGATGCTGACAGCACTTGGGGGGGCCTGCCGTTCGTAACAGTGCTGCCCCTTAGGAAAACTGCTGGGGAAGCACGGTCACGTTTTAAGAAGTGGGGTCATTTAACCAAATTCGAGAAATAGGCTGGGAATGATCCTTTTCAGAACTGGGAGAGCAGTTGCAGGAAGCCTGATAAACTGGGATACTCTCTCGTATATTGGAATCGGGCTCCTGAGCCCTAAAGTAAATTGCAGCAAGCGATGCAGCTAAAACCCAGCTCCCAGGAGCGTGTGGCTGCTTCCCGGAGCTGCTCCTCCCATGGGTTGGGGTGCTGCTGCCCGAGGAATCGCGCTGCTGCCCTGTCAGCCCTCAGTGCTGTGATCTGCAGAGCTCCATCTAGAGCGTAGGACGCTTCTGGGTTGGCACGTGCTGAGATACAAGTACAATTTTCTGCCTCTGTTAAAGCTGGCAAAACGAATCCTGCTTGAGCAATTGAGGATGACACGTTTTGGCAGCTTATGGCGCAAACTAAGATTGGATAAGATGTGACGTGCTCGTCACAGGGTAGTAGAAGCATTTGATATTTTGCAAGAACCATGACTGTGTTCTCATTAAGAATGCCAGGCTCAAATGCCAGTGCACAACAGAGCAGAATAACCGCTGGCGTGCACTGCCTTCTCACGCAGACTGACCTTGCTTTTCTTTTATGACACTGTTCAAGATATTTTTGCCTTGTTACTGTTTCTTTATCTCCAATGCCTTAAGTCAATAAAGATAACAGAAAGAACTGGAGTGTATTTATAAAACACCTTCGGCTTAGACAGAAATGCCTTACCTTAGAGACTGAGTAGGGTAGGAATTTTCCCTGATTTCTTGCTGAATTTGTTTTGACTCTGCAGATCTGTGTAGTGCCATTGTTATACCTGCTGCCTGAATAACGTGAGCCTTTTTCATGTTACAGACTCCATCCTGTGAAGCCAATGAATGCCACAGCAAATAAGTCTCAAAGTAAAAACCTGAATGTCATCAGCACTATGAATGAAAAGCTGATTGAGATGAACGTAAAGGTATGGAGGAACGTGGCACTTCAAACCCAAGTTTAAGCAGCAAACTGATCAGAGTTCCAGATTCAGGATAGTTTGTCTGGGCTCCTGTCGTGTGTCCCAAGCAGAACAGTGGTCGTGCTCAGACATGGGGAACACGAAGTTTCCTTTTAGCAGTCCCCAGGGGTGGGGACAGTCTTTGTTCTCGCGAACTCATCAATGCTAGAATTGGCAGCTCTTGTTTGAGTGGGGCTTTCTCCGTGGAGAGGATTTAGGGGTGCTGCCCGACTCCCCAGAGGCGAGTGGGATGTGTCTGAGCGATGCGGTCGCTGCAGGAGGAGGGACGGGTGACTCCCTGCCTGCGCTACCTTGGCACATAGTCGTGTTCGTGACGTGTAGGAGCTGCGTAACTTGGATCAGCCAGAAAGATTGGACAACTTAGTCACTGTTTATATGCAAGCCTGATTAGTCCCCAAAGCTTCTTTTCACCCCGAAGTAAGTATGTGGCTCTTAAAGCTGAGGAGGCGGGAAAAAGTACCCTCAGGGTGGCTGTTGCCTTGCAACGTGTTGCGTTAATACCCTGTGCCCTTTGCGAGACCAGGTGCCTGCTGTTGAAGCAGGGCTGGTTCCTAAAAGCAGAGCTGTGCAGCTTGCATAATCACTCGGATTTAAAGTGATTTTTTGCATAATCTTTGTCTCAGGAGACCTCTGAAGCGAATGTTGTAGTGCCTCCTTCTGGTGTAAGTGGAAAAGAAGAACATGTTTTATTTGCACACTTTAAACTGACGTGTTGCTGTTTTCATTGAATTGAAAACTTGTGGCTGGGATTCTGGTGTGGTGCTCTGCCTTTCGCAAATGAAGTTAGGCTCGACGTTGCAGTCACTGGAGCCTGTTGAATGAGTACTCCCTGCAACAGAAACGTCTGGGCTGGCAATCTGGCCTTGCATCAGAGACTGTTTGGACTGAATTGGCAGAAGCTGCTAAGTATTTGTCTAGTTTGCTTAAGAGTTAGAAGCAGACTTCTCAGAGAAGCTGTTTGTGATGTGTTCTCTACAATAAGAGTGAAATGGCAAGACCTAATTGAGTGGCTTGTGCTCTTTAACCTGAATTTGACTGCCCAAGTCTTAGCTAGATTTTGTACAGTAGCTCTCCCCGTGCTTGTCAGAATGCTTTTTCTTGTAGTTGGTGATGCGTGGCTCTAATTTCCATGCACCTTCACTAAGCTGGATGGGCTGTTGCCTAGAGTCAGCATGACATTCTTTCAGCATAAATTGCAGCAGAGAGTTGAATTATTGAACTGACGTTATGCAAAGCCTTTATGCTAAAAGCAATTGCCCGGTTGCTTTCTGTAACGGCTGGCGCTCTCTGAGCCTGCCTTCTGTTTTGGAGGAGACTTGGTAAGCTCTGTAAATCGGCTCTGTGCCGTAAGTGAGGTATTACACACCTACTCTAAAGCACTTGCTCTCTTTCCCCCCCAAAAAAAAAATTAAAAAGCTGTTCTGCATTCTGCAAGTGCATGAATGTACAGTGTTGTGTGTGAAGTTCTCTGGGCTGGGTTTGTTAATGGCCTGACGGTGCTTTATTGCAGAGAGCTCGTCTGGCCTGGCCTTGCCTGCCAGCCTCTCGTTTTTTCACGGCTTGGGTCTGGGCAGCCTGCTCTGCGCAGTCACAAAGCTTAACGATCAATGTTCTGAAATGCCATTTGGATGGAGCTTACCTTTAAAAAGATAGGAAGCACAGGAATTCTTCTGAGAAGCAGCTGTGTTTCTGCAAATGCTGTGTGTAACTGTTCGTTGGTGCCTCAGCTCCCCAAACCAGCTATCAGATAGCATTCAGTTGCTAGTTTGCAATGCCTGTATATCTGTAATAACCCTGCCTTTCTTCTCTTGAAGAAATACGATCCTTCAGATCCTGCCTATGCTTATGCTCAGCTTACACACGATGAGCTGATCCAGCTGGTCTTGAAACAGAAGGATACGATTAGCAAGAAGGATCTCCAGGTGCGGGAGCTTGAAGACTACATCGATAACTTGCTTGTCAGAGTCATGGAAGAAACCCCAAACATTCTTCGTGTTTCAACTTCGGGAAACAGAAAAGCTGGAAAGATGTAAAAGCTCTCTGGACGTTGAACAAAGAACTGAATTCCCGCCAGCAGAGTTTGATTAATAAGGAGACAATGTGAAGTAGGTGGTACCGGTTGTGTTGCCCACACAAAATGACCTCTTTCCTGTTTCTGCCTTGAGCAACTATCACTTTGGTTAGTGGTTACATCAGGTCTTGTACAGGGAGTCCAGAAGTAGAATCAACTTACCATATTTATTTTTTTTTGGTCTTTTTCCATTATTTGGGAAGATTTGTTCAGGCATCTAGTCCAAAGGATGATTGCGATAGGAAGGATGAAGGTTTTCTTTGATACGTTTTCCTCGCCGGCATTGCTGATCCTTTATGAAGATTTTTTCGTAGTTCAGTTTTGTAGCTGCTTTGATAGATCAATTACTCCTCTGTCCACATCTTAAGTTATAGTGCAATATAAAATCTTGTACAGTAGAGCTTGAGGATTTGATTTTTTTTTCTTTATTGTTTTGAATAACTACACTGGAGAAGTCCAAAGATGTAAGCTTCAGAACAGGGCTGCATGAGCTGGACTTTAAAAGCAATTAAGGCCCTAAAAGTGGAATGCAATTTAAACCATGGACTGGAAAGTAAGGAACAAAGCTAAATTAATGACATAATGTAAATATGGTTTCAAAGCAGTTCTCCAAGGGGAAGGTTTACAGGTGGTTTTTGGTCAAGGAAACACTGAGACGTCATGGTACGTTTGTCTACCATAGGAATAAGTAGTAGTAATGCATTTGGGCTGAAGGTACCTTAAATTGGAAGTTGTTCTCCTACAGGCTTCCAATTCCCGATTCAAAGCTTGTTCGGAGAAGGAAGAAGGCAAAGGTACATCTGGTTTCTGTTCCGTATTCTTAAATAGGGATGGATTTCACTGCACACGTGCGTGGCCTGTGTCACT
Source organism: Cygnus atratus (assembly GCF_013377495.2). Classification (NCBI taxonomy): domain Eukaryota; kingdom Metazoa; phylum Chordata; class Aves; order Anseriformes; family Anatidae; genus Cygnus; species Cygnus atratus. Next base: position 782,623 of record NC_066388.1, read on the forward strand.
TGCTGTATGAAAGTTCAGTGATAATTTTAGTATTATACCGTTGCAGTTTAGTGAATCTAAGCGCCTTGGATTTTGGAGCTAGTGCTTACCTTGGAACAACCTTCTGAGGTGATCAGTCTTAAAACTTTCTTATATTTGTTACACAGCTATCAAAAGAACCAAATTGCCCTCCCCTTGGGATGGGAACAGTTAAAATTCTAGTGCTCAAATCTGATTTGGTTTTCTTTGTGACATGAAGCTCGCAATGGCATAAAAATTTATGTAGCTGAAAAAGAGTACTGGTTTTGCAAGACAATCACATACCTCGGTCTGCTTCCTTCATTTGTGGCTTCTTTGCAGCTCAATAGAGACAGGTATGTTCTCCCCATCTCATCAGGCAGAAAATAACGGCATAGCACTGTCAAGCAGCCACAACAGGCTTCCTCTACTGAAAGTTAAATGTGGCTTTTTTGTGGCGAGCTCTTGCCAAAGCTAACAAATCAGATGTGTCTTTGCAGCTCTTAGATTAATCAGGGTTGTGAGAGTCCATCAGAAATTTAGAAGAAAGTTGAAATATCAAAAGAGTGAGTAGCAGAGAACCAAAGTAAACGCTTCTGCCTTCTGAAATTGAGATAATCTATTTGGTTACTCCAGACGTAGCTCGAAAGGGGTGAGTTTCTAAGGCAATTTTCCTACAGTAAAGCACTTTAATGAGGGACTAGCTGGATTAACTATTAACCTCTTAGTAGTCTTCTTACTGGTTTCATAAAACACTGAAAGCTACTGGAGACTTCTCAAATAGTGTGTTTTTGTAGTGAAGAGAAGTTTAATATATTTGCCTAGAGATGTACACATTTATTGGAAAATTCAAAAAATGCCGTTAATTACATTCTGTTACTGTAAACTGGCTAACTACCAAAGTCTGGCCTAGCAATTGAATCTTTTCTGACAGAGCTCTCCTTCATGGGAAGCTCGATTTGAAACAAGCCTTTTTGGTTTAAGTGTTAGGAGTCTTTAGGTACTTCTTTACTGTACCCTCTTCTGTGAATGAAGGGTTCGAAACACAGAAATTCTTAGTGGCATCTTCAGGTCTGGGCTGATGGTTTTAATTTTGAGCGGTGCTGGTTGGCATTACTGGAAATTGATGCTGCTTCTCGTGCCTTGAAATAATGAGGAAGATGAAGAAATAATTTCAGTTTCTTCCTTGTGCCTCAGTGGATCTCTGGAAAGAAGTGGTTGCCCGTACCTCATTAATAAATTAGTCTTCTAGACTTTTTTCCACAACTTTCTGGTTTTCTACTTCAATCAGAAAAACCAGTAGTGCCTTTGAACAATGGCATAAAGTTCAAAATCAAAAATGGTATTACTGGTAGTCATAACTGGACACATGCTAAGGAAGACTTGGCTTGGTTTTTGCTGTCCTTGTTTTAAAAGAATAAGGGTACTACCATGTGGCTGCTGAAGTCACTGTGATGCTGCGTATGATGCTCTTGGAGCACGGATCTCATGAAGTTCTTACAGTGGATTGATTACATGCATTCCTTTTGGCAAGAATATGTATCTTGAGGTTGTATACACACAGACAAAATGGTAGTATATGCTAATAATAGTCTCCTTAGAGACGAAGCCTTAAAACTTGTAATATCCTCTCTCAGTAGCCTTTTGCTAGTTTCAACTTTGTCCATTAAGGTGGGCCTCGGGTTGTCTGGCTTTTGCACCTTGGGTGGTTATCTCCTGTGGTCGCAGGCCTTGCTGCAGGGTGGCGGTCCTGTGCAAGCCACGCTTCTACTTCCAGAGCTGTGAAAACACAGCACAAATCTCGTACCTCAATCTTTTATCAGCAATACTATTTAAAGCCTTTCTTTGGCATAAGGGGACAGGCGTTTTAGGTTCAGCAGGGTGCTTCACGCTGACTTTAAGGGGCCTAAGAATCAAGTGTATTGTTTTATTATTTTATTATTGAAGGATTTGAATATATTTTTCCCCGTTCATCATACTGTCTGCTTTTAGCCTGGGTTGCTGTTTGTTTTTAAATGCCCTTTGGTTTCATGGAACACTAAAATAAAAGATATCTCAATTCCAGTGTCCTGATCACTTTGTTTCCTCAAACAGCAGTTTCAAAGAGTACTGAACTATGGAGAGCTGGGGGATGTCTGGGTGCTGCTCAGTAGGTGCCTTTGCCTCTTGCAGCCTTCCTGAGGGTTTTATTTGTGCCCCTCAGTTGTCTGATCTCTTGATAACTTCCAACTGAAGTGCGAGATGCTTGTGGTTTTCTGTGTGTGCTGTGGGCTGCTTTGACCTCCACAGTAACTCCCAGAAGTGTGGGGCGGGTGGATGTGCTTTGGAGCACATTGTGCATATCGAGAACGGGTTGAAAATGCAGTGGTTGTGCATCAGTGACCTGCAGAATGAAACTAGTTCTTGGTGCTGCAGCCCCAGGACCTCACCCTTTCCTCGTGACAAGCTCTGCTGCCCGAAACTCCTCACCCTCCAGGTATTTTGGGGCTAGTCCTGTGAGCTATCTGTGCAGGAAATTCACGGTAAACACCTCATGGGGCGGGGGAACCTGATCGACAAGCTCATCGCCATCACGAGAATTGAGACTTTCTGTGAAGCAAAAAATGTGCAAAAGGTTCTTGGCCGGCAGCCTGGTAAATTACCCCAGTGCCAACAATGCGGCCCCTAATTGTAATGGCCCCGCAATTGTGGGCCCTGATGGAGAGAGACCTGGTGGTAATCAGCCTCCCGCTGTCTCGAGGGCCATTTACCCTGAGACCTGCGCTCAGGAGCCCTGAGTGGCCTCGCACCCGTTCTGGGGCCATGGTGAAAGGTGTGGGGGGGGACAGGGAGGGTCTCGGCCATGGGGAGCCCCTGTCTGAGGGGCTGGGGGCCAGAGGAGGAGAAGGCAGCGCCTGGTGCCCCCGGACCCCCACAAACGATGAGTTGTGGGTGGGGAAGGTCTTGGTGGGTTTTGTGGTGGTTTTTTTTGGGGGGGTGGTGTTTTTTGGGGGGTGTGTATTTTGGGGGGTGTGTTGTGTTTTTTGGGGGTGTTTTTTTTTTTTGTGGCGTTTTTTGTGTTCTTTTTTTGGGGCGCTTTTTGGGGTGTTTTGTGTTTTTTTTTTGAGGGGGGGGGTGTTTTTTGCTGATGTTTTGTGTGTGTGTGTGTGTGTTTTTTTTTGTCTGTGTGTGTGTTTATTGTGCTGTTTTTTTGTGTTCATTCACGGGTTTTGGCCTCCCGCCCTGTCAGCCCCACTCACGGCCCCCTCCCTGCGGGCGGAACGCTCGGGGCCGGAACGCGCGGAGCGGGGCCGAGGCGGGCGGCGGGGCCGGCGGCGGGACGGACCCGGGCGGCGGCGGGGCCATGGCGGAGCGGGGCCGGGGCCGGTGCCCCGAGTGCGGCTCGGCCGCGCTGGTGGAGGACGCGCACTACGCGCAGCAGCAGCTGGTCTGCGCCGCCTGCGGCTGCGTGCTGGCCGAGGGGCTGCTCACCACCACCTACACCGAGGAGCAGCACCTGCGAGGTGCGGCCCGGCCCGGCCCCGGGCGCTGCGGGGCCTGCGAGCCACCCCGGGGAGGCCGCTCGGGGCCGTCCTCGGCCGGGCCCAGCAGCGCAGCGCTGCCCGAACTGCCCCTGGCATTGACAGCGGTGGCGGCTGCCTCTGTGCTCCCTGCGATTTGATTGCTCTGTGCTGTTTAACGATTCGGTACAATTCAATCCGTGCAGTTCCAGCGCTCTCGGTGCCCTGCGTGGCAGGAGCTGCGCTGGGTGCTGCCAGGATTAAGCCCAGCTTCCCCCTTCCCTCCCCAAGCCAGAGACCAGCACCAGGTTTTCTTGTTAAAAATTCAGATTAAGGGTACTTTGGGGTCAGGTGCTGGGCCCGGGACACGCGGAACGCACACGAACACGCACGGTGTGCGGCTTTTTGGCATCTGAACCAACTGCAAGTGTTCTGGAGTAGCCCCCGGGCCGTTTGCTGCTGCTGTTGTAGAGGAGCGGTGGCCTAAAGGGGATCCTGCTCCTTAACATCATTCAGCCTCTGCCACCAGGTCTTGTTTAGTGGCCTCAAAGGATTGTTGATTGTGAAAATCGAAATCTGGCACTGTGGCCGTCCAGTTTATCTGCCCTAACAGTTGCTGTTTTTCAGAGGTGGCCTATTCCCAGAGCACCGGCCAGAAAGAGCAGCTGAGCCGCTGCATGCAGCGAGGTAAGAGCGTGCCGGTCGGTTTCATTCGTACACGTTGATTCTCTTTTGCTGCTTCCTGCTTTGCTGCAATTTGTCAATGCATTTCTGTCGCTCTCTGGAATGGTAAGAGCCTGTGGGGACTGGCACTAAGCGAGGGCAGCAGTTAGTTCTGCGTCCAGCTGGTGCCTGCCTGAAGCAAACTGCCGTACCCGCACTCGGGGTCAGGGGGAAAAGTCCTCGTGTCCTTGCCTGGGGCCGGGTGAATACTGGCTGCACAGTAATGTTGAGGAGAGATGAATACGCAGATAAGAAGCTGCATGAGCTGATCGTAAAAGCAGTGTCTTCTCGCAGGGATCCGGCGGGTCCAGGATCTCTGTAAAGTCCTCCAGCTCCCGTCAGTGTTTGAGGAGACGGCCGTGTCATACTTCCAGAGGGCGCTGCAGCACCCCGCCTTCCACCTGGTCAGCCTGGAGAAGAAGGAGCTCCTGGGGGGCTGCTGCGTCTTCGTGACCTGCCGGCAGCACAGCTGGCCGCTGACGGTGGGGACGATCTGCTCCCTGCTTTACGCCAAGCAGGAGCTGTTCGCCAGCGTCTACCTGAGCGTGCAGAAGGAGCTCGGCATCTCCGTGCCAGCGCTGAGCCTGGCGGATCTGGTGAAGACACACCTCAACAGGTAACGTGGGCCCTTCCATCCTGCCAGTTCAGCATTCGCCGTTTGACACCGACGCGTGCAAAAGCTTCTAAAATGCAGCCGGGGGTGGAAGGCTGTAGTCAGACACAGGGCGGCCTGTTCTGTTACGCAGGGCTTTTGAAAGAGCATTCCCTTGGCCTGCTCACGGCCCTGGGAGTCGGTCACCACCTGAGCCTTGGCGCTGCGGCCAGGTCTGAGGCTTCCCTGTGCTGGCGCTAGCGGTGGGCTCCGTCCTCTTCCAGCTTCCGCCTGTTCCAGCGCGCGGAGGACGTCCCTGCCCCGTTTGCGGAGGACAAGGAGCGGATGGTGGCCCGGACGCTGCAGGTGGTGGAGCTGGCCAGCGAGACGTGGCTGGTCACGGGCCGGCACCCCCTGCCCGTCGTCACGGCCGCGGCGTTCCTGTCGTGGCAGTCGCTGCGGCCCGCCGCCCGCCTCGCCTGCACCTTGGCGCGGTTCTGCAAGGTGGCGGGCATCGACCTGCCTCCGCCCGCGCGCCTGAGGCTGAAGGAGCTCCTCGAGATCCTCCTGAGGATGGCGTCCCAGCTCGCTTGGCTGAGGGTGTTCAGCTTGGACAAGAAGACGGTGGTCAAGCACATCGGGGACCTGCTGCAACACCGGCTCGTCCTGCTGAAAAACGCCTTCTGCCTGGAGGGTGCAGGGGAGCAGCACGTGGAAGCCCAGGGCGAGGGATCCGCCGGCTCTCCTCCAGCTGCGGGGGCAGGACAGGAGGAAGGCTGCCCTTCGGGAGGGAAACACAAATGTGACAGCAGCCGGAGGCCCTTGCTGCCGCCCTGCCTCATCAATCCGAGGAAGAGGCTGCGGACAGCAGCCCTGAGCGAGTCGGACGCTGCCCTCACTGGAGACGAGCCCATCTCTGACAGCGAGATAGAGCAGTACCTGAGGGGCCCGCAGGAGATCCGGGCCTTCAGGAAGGCCAAGGCGTGGCAGTGAGGACGGCCGTCACCGGGACGGCCTGGGGGACAGTGCCACCAGAGCACCAGGGACTGGGACCAAACCATAAAACCCGGTGGTAAGAGCGCCGCCGTACGCTGCAGGGGCGGTCGTCCGTGGAAATGGGACTGGGGGGGAGCAGAGTGTGTCCTGATTCATGTTCTGGACCAAAACGGGTCTTTGAAAGAGCTCCTCCTGCTTTGGGTTTCGTTATGTTGTTGTTAAACATAGAAGTACAGGTGCAAGGAATGGTTTCTTGACTCTCTCTCTTTGCAGCCTCTGGTAAAACGCGTTTTGGTTAATCCAGGTGCTGTGGGGCAGGTGCCACGGGTGGGTGTGCTAACACAGAGGTAAGGTGGTGGTGTTGGCGTGCCGGGGAGAGCCAGCCCAGCCCAGCCCAGCCCCGCGTCCTTCCTGCAGAAGCAGGCGGGCAGGCAGCCCGTCGGCTTTGCAGGGAGCACGTCAGCGAAGGCTGGCGACTGCTGGGCTGGTCCTCGGAGGGCCGGGCTCGCACCAAGCGCTCCTGAGTCATGCTGCAGCTGGATTTGTCCTGAAGTTGGCCTGTTTTTTGGTTCATCGCCGATACGTGGCCGGAGTTAGCGGATGTGCTTGGAGCCAGTGGCGTTGGCTTGCACGTCCCAGGCCCCGCAGCAGTCGGGGTGAGGAGGACTCGGTGTGGCAGGCGGTCTCTGCCTCATTCGTGCCTGTCGGTGGCAGTGTGAAGCTGCTGCAGTGATTTTTGTGCTTTGGAGGGCGGAGGGGGAGAAGTGCTGCCCGTCCCTCGGTCACAGCGGGCGCGACGTGCAGGGTAAGGTGGAGGTTTCCAGCACCTCGGTTAGCAGTGGGTTTCTGGAGCTTTGCTCCAGCTTTTCCAGGGGTGCTCTCAGGTTCTGTGCTTCACCTCCTTCAGCCGATGGCGGGGAGGGTTTGGGAGCAGGCAGAGGGGCTCGCTTCATTTGCTGCCCCACGTTCCCAGGCTAACGCAGCTCTAAGCGCGGTGTCCCTCTTGCCAAGCAGCGTGCGGCGCCTGCCCGGGGTCTGCATGGGGCCGCGCAAGGAGGCTCTTGGGGCTTTCTGGGACTGCCAGGTTCAGGGATTACAGCCGTCCCCTGGGAAACTCAGCCTGGCTCACGTCAGGGAAAAACTACCCAGCCTCGGCTAAATAAGCAGCGGGAAGCTGCCGGAAATCTGTGGCAAAGGTAGAGCTTTGGATCGTGTGAGTAGAACGATGCTGGCTGTTCATTTCAGAGCATTGCACAACTCGGTGGAACAGTGACCCCTGTGTGCCTAGCGGGCTGTTGTGTTTGAACGCAAAGGCTGCGAGAAATAACAGTAAATCTTGGCAGATTTGCAAATCTTTAATATATTAAACAAAACATATCTGCTAGAAATGTTCTATTTATATAAAAATGCAAAAGACCCCTTTAAAGACATTTCTTTGGCATATTTTTCCCCCCCCTCCCCCACGTATATTGCAGGAAGCTCTCTGTTGATATGTCATTTGCTCGTAATGTAAACAGACAAAAAAAAGTGTAATTAATAATACGAAGCTTTTTATATAATACTGTCACAGTGCAGCAAGCATATATAACAACTCAGCATCAGCAAGACCACGGAGGCTGCATATTGACGTAAGGATTTAAATTGTATTAAATACCAGGCACAATAAAACATGTTTTTAAGCAGGCAGTTGGTCAGAGAAGCGTGGCAGAACTGCGGCAAACCCAGCAGTAATCCAGCCCTGCGGGACGAGGGGTCCAAAGAGGGAGGAGCTAGTTCTGAAGGGGAGAAAATTCTGCCAGTAAGTGCTGTTGACTCCACCAACTTCTGGATCCCGCGGTCCCCTTGCCCATGGTGTACACGGAGGACTGGCCTGCGCGCCTCCTAAGCGCTTCTCAGTCCCTTGCTGATCCCTGTGACCCCCGTGGGAGGTAGGTAAAGATTGTTAAACCCATCTGCACGCACAGAAACTGAGGCACAGGGAGGCTGAAGATGGCACAGGTCGCACGGCGACTGGGCTCAGCACTGTGCAGGTACAGCACGGCCCCGGCTCAGCCCTGCGGTAAGGCACTGCTGGTGCCCGCACTGTGCGAAAACAGGCGTGGGGGCTGCCGGCCTGCCTGCGGGGTAAACCACCTCCTCTCGTTCTAGGAAACCTGTAAGCAACCCAAGACGCGATGTGGCAGCGCTCCTAGGGCCTCCTGCAGCAAGTATGGCTCTTCTGTTTGCATGCTAGAAAAGGGGGGCTTGTTTTCAAATGGGGAGAAGTGAGCGCTTAGCCAGGTCCCAGCCCTTTGGACACCCCACGTGAATGGTCCACAGGAAGGTCCCTACCACCACCAACACGTCTCCCTCACTAACATCTCCCTACCACCACCACGGGCATCGTTCTCCCACCTCTCCCAGGAGCAGCCCCCGCCTCCGCAGAGCTCTTTCCTCCTGTCTTACACAGGACAGACTGCGAGGCCGTTAATTATGGGGCTGCCTGGTTGGTTTTTTTTTGGCTACGTAAGAGCAGAGCATGGTATCTTCTGAGTGTGCACAGCTGGGTTAAGGCTGAGGACCTGCTCTGGTGTCTGTGCCCAGGGTTGGGCTCTGTGGTTTGCTGGAGGCGATGGAGGAGCCGCGTTCATCTGGCGGCCGGGCAGTGGTGCTGCTCCACCCGCCCCCAGTTTGCACAGGTTACCCCTGTGAGGGGCTGGGGGCACGTCCTTGCAATGATTTTCACGTCTGGCATCCGAATCACGCAGGTACTGCCTTTTCTTGGAACGGTGGCTTCTCTTACCTTGTGCTTGCTTTGAAATATGGCTTTCACTTTGGCAACTGAGTAACCCACAGGGCTAAATACGGTCTCTTAAAAACACACGGATTAAAAAGGATTGCAGGTAAAAACATTTCCAACTGAGATGCTTCTATCTGACTCGTTCAGAAAAAAAAAAAGCTCGTCTAGGCTGGGGCCGTGCAAGTGTCTGCAGGATGGCATCTTATGTAAAGGGCCCCTGGTGTGGTCCCCTCGGCCCCGGTGGGAATATTGCAGTCGTGGCACGAGCGGACTATTGCCAAAACCCCCGGGGGCACGCTCGCCCCATGGAGAACACTGGTAGGTAACATGGAGGCACTTGCGTCAGTTACGGCTCTGTCTATACATATATACATTCAATAATATAGAAATTTGAAAAATAGACATTTGTTTCCTCTGTATATTATAAAATAGCATTTAGGATCAGTCCGAAGTGACTTGCAGGAGCGATGAAAGCACGGCTGCCATTCAGGCTGCTGAAGAGCAACGCTTGCCTTTCACCTCGAGACCAGTGCTGCGGAAGGCCGGGGCCTCCCTGGGACGGACGGGCCCGGCGTCGCCCTCCGCCCGGCGGGCGAGCGAGAGCCGTGTGTGCCGCACGCCCGGACCCGCGTAGTGCACGTAGCGACGCTCGCAGCCCCGCGAGGACGCCCCCGGCAGCTCCGGCCGCGGTTCCCGGAGCCGCCCGAGGAGGAACGCGCTCCAGGGCCGCGGCCGTCGGGTCCTTCCCCTCCCTTACACGGTGGTTTCGCTCTTCCAGAGGCCGGTCCTCATCCCGGCCACGCTGTCGGCGCTGGCGAGGTTGACGTCGTACTTGCTGCCCTTGAGGCCGCCGTTGTGGCTGGCCACGTTGAGCGGGTAGGACCGCCGCTTCGCCTCCTTCTCCACGGCGCCGGCCTGCCGCAGGTTGTCCCTGCTGGCGCTCCTCCGCCGCGCCTCGGCGAAGTCGGGGGCCCGCCGCCCGCCGTCGCTGCCTTCCGACTGGCTCGGCGCCGTCTCCCCTTCCTGGGGGGCCGGGGGCCGCGGCCCCGCGCGGCCGACGTTCAGGGGGCTGTTCCTGCTGCTGTGGTAGCTCTCCGAGTGGCTGTTGTGGACGCTCCCGCTCTCGCTGGAGGGCTGCTCCAAGGAAGGGCCCCGCAGCATTTTCAAGCGGTGGTGCTTGCCTTCCCGGTACTGCTTAGTTCTGCCCTTGTGGTTCCTGCGCCCGTGGAGGTTGCTGGCGTGCCGGCCCGCCCCGGCGCTCTTGCCGTCGGGCTCCGGCTCCTCGCAGGAGGCCGGCCGGGCCTCGGCCTGGCTCTGGGCCACGTGCAGGTTGGTGAGCTTGCAGCGGCCCGCGGCCGAGCCGGCGCTGCTGGGCGAGGAGGACGACTCTGCGGAGCGGGCCGCCTCCGGGTCGCACCCGATGAAGACCTGCGAGCCGCCCAAGGCCGCCGCGCCGGGGTGGACGTACGCCTGCATGGGCAGCGCGTCCCTGTAGGAGGGGCAGCAGGAGAACCAGGAGCCGAGCACGTCCCGGCGCCGCACGCAGTGGTGGACGAAGATGAAGAGCCCCAGCGCCACGGCCGTGACCCCGTAGAGGCAGCTGAAGATGATGTTCAGGTACCAGCGCTGGGACACGGCCACGGCCCCGAACGTCCACAGGGCGACGTACAAGGCGTGCGTGGTGACCAGCGCCCAGAGCTGCACTTTCAAGGAGTAGACGCCGTCCGCCTCGGGGCAGGAGGGCCCCGAGTTCAGCGTGACCGAGATGGACCCCGAGTCCGTCAGGAGGTCACCACCACCGCCCCCCAGCCTCGGCGGCGTCTCCAGCGGCTCGGGGACTTCTTTCTCGGGGGAAGGCCGGCACTGGAGGTTGAGCCCGGCGCAGAGGAAATACATCCAGGTGACGAGCAGAATGAAGGCCACGGGGACGTAGAAAGCGCCCAGGCTGGGCCGCCACACCAGCCAGCAGCTGTGAGGGAGAGAAGGGTTTTCCATCAGCAGAGCTGTGGCCGTGCACCGCGGCACCTCGGTGCTCAGCACCCTCCTCGTGGTGGCTGCAGCCGTGCCCCGGGACCTGCCTCCACCTCTCACGAGTGGCCGTCAGCCCAGCCGTCATTTTCCCAATAAATGGAGAGCCCCCAGGGAAGATCCCACCACCCCTCCCCAAATGTGCCCAGGTTCCCAGCGCCGCCGGCTCCCCTCGCCCAGCGCGAGGGAGGAAGGCGGGGAGCGGCAGGACACCTACTAGGGGTTGTTGTCGTGGTAGTTGTGGATGTTGACGGCTGCCGTGATGCCGCAGATGATGAGCGGGATGCCGCCGGCGATCAGGTAGAACCTGCGAGGGGAGGAAGGAGGTCACTGCACACCGGCACCGGGCATGGGGACGCGGGCTGGGCGGCAGCTTCTGGACAAACAGGAGCTGATATTGCCCAGCCCGGGGGTCCCAGCAGGCGGTCGCGACAGGGGCAGGGGCAGCGCTGCTGCTGCCCCGCAAGGCTGGGGCAAGGGGACATCGGTACCGTAGCATGGGCCGAGGGGCCGGCTGCGCCGCGTCCCCGTCCGGCTGCCGGGGCGCCCTCCAGGTCACCTCCTTGTACAGAACCCGGGCCTTCACCGCCATCCACAGCAGCGTGGACAGGGAGGAGTAGTGCAAAATGATGCCGACCTGCAGGACGAGGCGCTACGGTCGGCACCGGGGTGCGGGGGTGGGGGGGGGAACGCTGCAGATGTGCCCGTGTCCCCCTGCGGTGAGCCTGTCGCGGAGGCACGTACCGCCTGGCAGACGATCAGGTAGCCGGTGAGGGTGATGCCCCCCGCGAACACGGCGGACGTCATGGCGATGTGGAAGCAGAGGTTAAGCAGCATGTGCCAGCACTTGCGCGTGATGTGGATGGTGCTGGAAGAGAGCAGAAGGGCAGCGGTGAGGCCGGAGAGGCTGTCCCCAGCGGGCTGGGCAGTCGCTGCGCACACGAGCAGGGAGCGGGGAGCTCCCCCGGCTGCCCACGCAGGCACAGCCCCGCCAGTCGTGGCCGAGGCCGGCTCCAAACACTCACCCGTGGTTGACGATGTAGGTGATGATGGTGGTGAAGAGGCAGAGCAGCAGCACGGCCGTGCAGGTGTACATGGCCGGGTGCAGCACCTCCATGGGGCCTCGCGCCTCGCTGGGGAAACCGCTCAGCTCCTGCAGGGCGCCCCGCAGCCCGTCAGACCCCGCTCCGCGCAGCCCCCCCCCGGCCCCAGCCCCAGCCCCCTTCTCCCCCACCTACCATGAGCACGGCCACGTTGCTGAGGTGCCGGCAGTGCAGGGAGGTGACGTTGGGCTCCCGGGCGGCCAGCTGGCAGCCCTCGGCGCTCCAGCCCCCCATGCCCCCCAGCACCTCGAAGTTCCAGTAGGCGGCCACGGGGTCCGCACCCTCCCCGGGGTGCCGCAGCGACACGGCCACCGGCTCCGTCAGGTTTCCGACGCCGCAGCCGTCTGCGATGGTGGAGGAACGGAGTGAGCAGGACAAGAAGCACCAGACACCCCTCTGCCTGCACCCCAAGGGACGGACACTGGGGACCACCACACGGGCACGCTGCCACCCTTCTGTTGCCACCACCTCCCCGGGAGGACCCCCTTCGGGAGCACAGCCACCCCCCAGAGATGGCTCTGCTCTGCAGGAGCAGCAGGGAAAGCACCCCAGGAGCCCCCATCCCAGCGACCAGCAGCCCCCCTGACGCACAGCCCTTACACGTCCCAGCGTAGATGACCGGCGTGGCCACGCTGCGGCGCTTGCCGTCGTCCGCCAGGCGCGAGGAGTTGCCGGTGCTGCAGAAGAGCTTCCCGTTGCGGAAGACCAGCAGCTGCAGCTTGCAGTCGGCCAGCGGGGCCGGCGGGACGGGGCTGGCGAAGAGGCTGGGCGGCAGCTGGATGGAGGCCAGGGCGATGCTGTTCTGCGGGGCGCACGGGCACCGGTGAGCACCGGCCAGCCCCTCCCGAGCCCCCCCCCGGCCCCCAGGTGACCCGTACCTTGATGTGGAAGCTGGTCAGGGAGACGTTGGGGCGCCCCGTGGTGCAGCGCAGCCGCAGCTGCTGGTCGGGCTGGGGCTCGGCCACCCGCTCGGCCGGGGGGCTGCGCCCGGCGGGACCCCCGTCCTGCCGCTGGAAAGCCACGCAGCTCAGCCCCACGTAGCTCTCGGGCTTCACCACGTACGCCTCGAAAGCGATGTTGCGTGAGTTCTGCCGGGCATAGGGCAGCCGTCAGCCCCGGCACGGGCAGAGCCCCCCCCCCGGCACGGGCAGAGCCCCCCACCCGCGCTCCGGCCGGGCTCACCACCGCCATGTGCTGGGAGTTGCTGCTGAGCGTGTGCGCGGCGATCTTCTCCAGGGAGCGCACGATGCTGGTGCACGCCTTCTCCTCCTTCTGCGACATCCACAGGATGTGGTCGTCCACCAGCATGATGTTGCTGGCCATCTCCACGATCACGTCTGTGAGCTGCGAGGAGAGCGGGCGGCGTCAGCCGCGGCTCGCTCCCGTTCAGCCATCCCCAGCAGCAAACACCCCAATTCACACTTTTACCCCCAAAAAGCACCAGCAGGGCTGGGGAAGGCAGGGGACAGGAGCGGCGTTACCTGCTTGATCTGGTCCACATAGCCAATAAACTTCTCTATCATCTGGGCCACGTAGAGGACATCAACCATGTCCGAGAAGTTGGCAGCCTCCGCCGTGTAGACGCGCAGCTGGTGGGCCAGGGTCAGGGCGTTGGAGGCGTTGATGGGCATCTGCGGGGGGGGGGAGGGACGGTCACCGGCTGTGCCCGACCCCTCCCCGGCCAAACACAGCAGGGCCGAGCCCCCAGCTCACCAGCACGAAGGTGTAGAGCACGCGGGTGATGTCGTTGGTGTAGAGGCAGTGGGAGTAGTCGCCCTCCTCCCAGCGCCCCGCGCGGTCGCAGCGCCGGGACGCCTGCTTCTCCGCCGCTGGGCCCCCGCTCGCCGGCCCCGAGGCGAAGGGGTACTGCAGGCACGACTGGTAGGCGGTGATGCCCGCCAAGGTGCGGGGCCACCTGGACACACAGAGACGCCGCGACTGCGGGGCGATGCTCCCCAGAAAGCTGCCGTCCCCCTAATCCCAAATCCTGCTCGGCTCAGCACAGAAAAGGCGGGGGGGGGGGGGTGGGGGGCACCGCTAATTTAAGCCACATTGACTGTACCAGTAATTTATATTCCGTAACGGCCCCGCTGAGGTTACGGCGGGCGCCCAGAGCCTTTCGTCTCGTGCCAGAGAAATTCCAACACCTCTGCTGCTGGAGCCGGGCTGCGCTGCCGGCACGGGAAGCCCTTCAAAGGCGCTCGCGCTCCCTGCGGCCGCTAATTGCTACCAGACGCCTGGTCACCTGCGGGCCCCCGCCCGCGGCGAGCCCCCTGCCCCGGCACGCACCGCACACAGGGGGACGAGGAGGCCCTGCGCTACACACAGCCCCGTCCCCCGTGGCCACGCCGCCGCCGGTCCCTACCTGAAGTCCCCGCGGTTGTTGGTGACCCTCTCGGCAGGGCAGTAGGACGCGGAGGTCTCCAGCACCACGATCTCCACCTTCTTGCTGACGTTGCCCTGGGAGGTGGAGACGGCGCACTCCCACTCGCCGTTGGCGGAGACGTGGATGTTGGAGAGGATGAGCTCGCTGCGGGCAGAGGGGACGTGCCACCCATGTCCCACCCACGGCGCTCGGCACCCTCAAACCAGCGAGCCCCCCCGGTGCCCCCATCCCCGTCCCGACCTGGTGATGAAGGTGCAGTCGTGGATGAGGCTCTCCTCCACGATGACGCCCGTGCGCTCGTCCTCCTCCACCGGCTCCCGGTTGTGGTACCAGCGGATCTGGGTGCTGTTGTCCAGGTAGGTGGCGGTGCACTGGAAGGGCAGCCGGTCGCCCTGGAAAACCACCTGGCGCAGCGACGGGATGAGGTGGTGGGTGTGCAGCTCCGGGGCGCCCGCTGCGGGGGGGACACAGGCGGCGGGTGAGCCCCCCCCCCCCCGCCCCAGCCCCGGCCACGCCGCCCGCCCGCGCCCCGGCCCCCGCTCACCGCAGCGCAGCTGGCTGTCGCGCGCGCCGCGCAGCGGGACCGCGTGCACGTGCCGGGGGTAGACGCACAGCGTCCGGTCCGAGATCTGCGCCGAGCGGTTGCGGGCCCAGGGCAGCACCCAGCGCAGGTTGCAGTCGCACGTCAGGTACTCGGTGGCGAAGTCCCTGCAAGGGCCGGCGTCACGGGCGCTGCGGCTGGAGGCGGCGGCGCGGCCGTGCGCGCAGCAGGAGGAGGGGATGCACCCTGCGCTCGCAGCCGGTGCCGGGTGCGCAGCTGGGCACGGGGACGGATTTGGTGACACGGGCTGCGTACTCACACGACTTTCAGCGAGGGGAGCTCGTCGAAGACACCGGGCGGGAGGCTGGAGAAAATGTTCCCTGACATGTTGCTGCAAGACAGGAAAGAAAGGTGGCGTGGAGGGCACCGGGACCCCAAGGAAACCTCTGGAAACCCAGGCCCCTCGCCATGGCCTGAGGCTCCTGGTGTCACCCGCTGCTCCAGGCGGGGCTCTGGGCTGTGCCCCAGACACCGGGAGGGGACCCAGGAGTCTGAGCCCCCTGCCACGGCCTGCTGACACGGGGCCCCCATCGCCCGATGCTGAGCGCAGAGGGCACAGTGGCTTTCGTCTGGCACTCGGTGGCCTCTCAGAAAGCGAGGAACGGCGCTGGCCGGGAGCCCCAGGGTGCCACTTACAGCCGGAGGAGGCTGGAGAGCCCCTGGAAGACGCTGGCGCTCAGGCAGCCGATGCGGTTGTTGGAGAGGTCCCTGCAAGGCAAGCGGAGGGGACATCAGCGCTGGGGACACCCCGCTGCCCCCAGCCCCCCTAGGCAGCCCTCGCAGACACTTACAGGCGCTTGAGCTCGGGGAGGCCGAGGAAGGCACCAGGCCGCACCGTGCTGATCAGGTTGTTCTTGAGGTCCCTGCGGGGAGACGGGCACAGGCCTCAGGGCGCGTGGCTGGGGGGGGCCTGTGCCATCATCCTGCCCCATCCCCGCGCAGCTCCGTGGGGTGTGAGCACGTCCCGTTCCTCCAGCAGCGCTCGCCAAACCCCTCCTCTTCCTCCTGCCCGCCTGGCCTCCTGCCCGGCACAGCCCCGGCTCCCGCCAGCAGCCTCCGGAGCGGCCCCGCAGCTCCGCTCCCGGCCAGGAGCCACGGCCAGGAGGAAAGCGTCGCTGGATTCGCATGACAAGGGAATTACCGCCCGGAGAACACGGCCACGCGAACTGCCGGCACGGCCACGCCGTTGCCAGCACACCACGGCCACGCTGCTGCCGCCACCACCCTCCCGAAGCAGAGAGGGGCTCCTCGGGGGGACGCAGCGGAGCCCCACACGCCCCACGGCTGCCGTCCCCTCCCGCAGAGCTGTCTCCGGAGCAGCCTTATCCCGGGCGCGTTATCGCCTGCACGCGGGATGAGCGCGCACCGCATTGTCTGCACGGCCTCACCCGGGCTCCACAGCCCAGAGGAAGCTCGTTTGGGTCGTTGGCCTGATTGGAGGCGTGCATCTGATCAGACACATTCCAGGCGTGCGCCGGCACGGGGCGGCTGCCACCGCGGCGGGGACCCAGCGGTGGGGTGGCACGCTCGGCTGCGGCACCCCCAGCCCAGCATGAACAAAAGTGTCCCACCGGCGTGCGGGGATGTCGGCCCAGCTCCGACTGGCTGCAGGATGGGTGCCAAGGGGCGTGCCAGGGGAGCGTGAGGGGTGTGCAGGAGCATGCAAGAGGAGTTCAGGGGCGTGCAGGGCGGCTCAGGTGAGGCAGGTGCTGAAGGAACAGCTCCCCTCACCTGCGCCGCCGCCCGCGCCGTCCCCAAACACGCCCCAGCCGCCCGACCCCAGGACACCGGCCCCCCACAACCAGCCAAGCACAGCCCGCAGCAGCAGGGGGGATGCAGCAGGCCAGCCCCAAACGCTGCCAAAACGAAGCAGCCCCAGCTCTGGCCAGCATGCAGCCGGGGCCCCCGGTGAGGGATGGCACCCAGCAGGGACCAGGGCATGCAGCCGGCCCGTCAGGGAGCCCTCCTCGCTTCATCCCCGCCGGCCAGGCCCTGGGCTGCTGCTGCAGATTTGCGATAATCTGCAAATCCTCTCCCCGCACCGCGTTTGTTTGCCTTGGCATTTCCACTGGTCCTGAGCCCCTTCCTCCCCCTGCCTGGCACGGAGACGGGCTGAAGGTGTGAGAGCTGGGAGCGGCACCACGCGTGCACCGAGACCCCATCACCGTGTGTGCACCAGGACCCCCATTGCCGTGTGTGCGCGGGGCTGAGCCCGCAGCTGCACAGGCAGCACAGCAAAAACAGAGGGCTGCTCGCAGCCCAGTGCGGACGGACGGACGGACAGACTCCCTCCCCACAGCATCGACACCCCGGGAATCCCCCCGGGCCCACGGCCCCGTGCTCGCGGCACCAAGCAGAGCTGGGTCCTGTTTCCCCTCCCCGCGTGCCGTGCCCGTGCGGCACCTTAGGATTTCTTGGACCTTTCCCGGTGCTTTCATGTGCGGGACGTTAATAGCGGCTTTCAGCCGTGCTCCCCAGCCGCTGTTTACAGAGCACGGGATTGATTTACCGTGAAAGCCACTTTTCTCCTGGGCGCCCCTCGCTCCAGAGCCGCTCAGCGCAGGAGAGGGGCTCGCCCCCAGCAGCGCCCACCTCTCCTGGCTGCCTTCCCCCCAGGGCCACCGTCACTGTGGTGGCCGCTGTCACCCGGCCGAGCTCGGGGCCACCCCAAAAGCCACAGCCCGGGATGGGGCAGGCAAGGGACCCATCCTGGCCCAGCCCCAAGCCCTGCGTGGGGAAAGCAGCGGCCCCGGCGTGGGGCAGGGCGCTCCCAAGCGGGGCTGCGCTAATGAGGGCGGCCCCGGCTGCATACCGGCCCCGCTCACCCTCATTAATCTCATTAGGCCGTTACACATCAGCGGAGATGCCGAGCTGCCAGCCCCGAGGGGCGCTGCCCGTGGGGCTCCCCTGCACGCCGCGGAGGTGGCTGGGGGACCCTGGGAACAGCTCGGCCCCGACGGCCGCATCGCACCAGGTCCCAGCAGCGGGCACGGGGCCCCGGAGCCCCAGGCGCAAAGTGGGGGCCCCTGGAGCCCCCGCCACATCCCCGCCGTGCCAGCGCAGCCCCTCCACGGGGCACGTCTGTGCCGCGGCCCCGCACCGACCCGATGAGAACAATTAGGGCTGCTGTCGGGGGCAATCAGGCGAGGCGCAGCGTGACGCTGGCTGGCCCGAGGGACGGGGGGAGCGCGGCCCTCGGCCAACCCATCACGCTCCGAGCAGGGTTTGGTGCAGCGGAGGTGAGGGGAGGTTACACCGTGCTCACGCAGCGCGGGCTGGCTGCTTGCTCAGGGCTCCCGGGGCACAGAGGTGTTTAGGAGCCCTCCGGTGCCCAGGGGCTGCAGAGCTGGGGTCCCCGCGGGGAGCTGCCCCCGGCCCTGCCATGTCCCCTCCCGGGGCGCACCGTGCCCGTAGCGGCCTGGGCTGCTCCCTGCCCGCGCACGTTAATCCGCCCGTTAATGAGAGTTCGGTGCCAGGAGGAGGGAGGGAGGGAGGGAGGGAGGAAGGATGTGACCCCACGCTTCGAACCACAGCGGGGCGGGGGGGGGGGACTCGGCTGTGAGGGATTACAGGGACTCAGGCAGTGAAACTTGGGTCCCCAAACCAACTGCTTCGAACTAAGTCCCAAAACAGTGCCGTGGGGATTTCCATGGCTTTAAAAATCCCCTATCGGCCCCAGCACCAGGCACCACGCACGCACCCTAACACAACCAAAAGGCAGTGCCACGCACAGCTCACCCCAGTGCCATGCATTGTGCCCCCGCGCCCTGGCGAAGCAGCTGGGCTCTGCTGCTGGCCGGGGCAGGTGCACGCTGTGTAACTCGAACAAGATTCACGTTAATAAATGCTTCCTTGTTCAGGCTAATGAGATCCAGGCTGTGCTGGTCCCTGGGGAGCCGCCGTCCCCCCCGGCGAGACCCTCGGGTGACTCCCCAAAGGAGCCGCATGGGGAGGGGGATGTCCCTGGCACCGCGTGCTGTAGGGCACATCCCCAGGGATGATGGGGGCACGATGCCCCGCAAGGACCCGGCAGCGGGGCCACCACCCTCCCGTGAAGGGACAGGGACCCTTGAGCTGTCCCCAGAGCAGGAGCCCACCCCCGGCCCCGGGGCCACCCCAGCCCTGCGGGCCCCATTTGGCTCGGGAATGCGCGAGCCCCTCGACGGGCCGCTGCGGGGAACAAAACGCCCTCAGTGCACCCGTCCCTTCTGCATACCTACAGATCAAATCCATATGGGGGCCATAAATCTCCCCTTATTAAGGCTCCCACCATAGAGATGCCTTTCATGGAGAGATAAGAAAGTTGACTTTGTTCGGGGGGACAATGTCGCTTTTCATACCGGCCCCCATGGAGCGTGCCCCCCCCCCCCCAGTGCCTCCCGCCCCGACGCAGCTCCCAGGGACCCGGGGACGCCCGCGGGTGCCGGTGGCAAACCCAGCGCCCGGGGGGCAGCGCCCGGCCCCACCGGAGCACCCCGGGAGCGTCCCGCAGCGATTTTGGGAGCGTGGCCCAAGCTGCGCTGCTGGCACCAGGCTCCCGCCCGCCCTCGGCCCCCCCCCCTCCTGCCCCAGCCCCCCGGGCACTCACAGCTTCTCCAGAGCCCGCAGCCCGAAGAAGGAGCCGTTCTCCAGCACCGTGATCTTGTTGTTGCTCAAGAGCCTGTGGGGAAGAGAGCACAGGGAGGGGGACAGGGACGGTGCCGTTATTCGACCTGCCACAGAGCCGCCGTGCGTGCCGAGCGCCCACGGGCTGGGGGGGAGTGGGAAAAAATGGACCCATGGTAAGGTGCTGGTGACTCAGGGACAGGTTTTTAGGGCCAGCTGGTGACACAACAGCCCTGCGCCCTCGTGGGGACACCATGCCGTGGTCTGTGCCATGGTGGCACCAGGCTGGAGGTCCCCAGGGCCGTGCCGGCTCTTGCCGCTTCGCTCCCATCACCTGCCTGGCCTCGTGTGCATGGACCTGCACACGGGGGTGATCCCCCCAAAACCTGCTCCGAGGGCCTCCAGGGGACCCCCTGGGGCTCCCCCAGCTCTTCCCCACGAGCACTCGGAGCTCACTGAGGTGCTCGGATGGCGCTGGGCACCCCCGACCCCGCTGCCCCGCGCCTCGCTCCCCGCCAGCCCCACGGTGCGCACCGGTGAGAGGCAGAGGGAGAAAACGCGGCGGGGAGGGTGCCCTGGACACGGCGTCCGGGGGAGAGGAGCAGGAAAAAGGGCTCATTGACGGCCGCGCCGGGGCTGTTTACACACGGGCGGTTTCTGCAGCGGGGCTGAATGGAGGCTGTGTGCTGCGGGCAGGCCTGGCCCCGCGCTCCGGCCGCCCTCCTCCGAAAACCCAGCGAGCGGGCGGACGCCGCCACCGGCATCCGGGTTTCCCTGGCCCCGTTCCCACGTTGTGGCCGGGACCCTGAGGCCCCCCAGCTCCCGGGGGGCTATGGATGAACCCCCCCACGGGCTCAGCCCCCGTCCCACTCCCTGCCCTGCAGCACACGGCGGGATGGGGCCGCATCCTGTGCTAACGAGGAGCTGCCACCGGGCACCGCCGTGTCCACAGGGCCCCGTGACCCTGCCGGCCGTGGGGAGAGGAAGCATCCTGGGCCACCAAATTGCTTCCACACGTGGCAGCGATGGGGCCACATCTCACCATCTCCTCCCCAGCACCGCAGCCCCAAGCACCCACACGGTGCCCAGCCCCGTGCCCCTGTGCCCAGCTCCCCCCAGGAGCTCCCCCCAGGAGAGCCCGTGCAGCAGCCGCCAGCACTGGTGCCAGTCCACACCAGTAGCCCCAGAAAACTGGCCAGATGTGATGGCAGAGGGACCAGCAGCACCATTCCCGGGGCACGGCACGCTGCAGCCCCTCGCCACAACGTCAGCCGGGGGCTGTTGCTCAGGGACGGGCTGGCCCCAGCGGCTCCAGAAGGTTTTAATTCCAGCAGTAGCGGATTTCACAACCCAGCAAAGCCTCCGCGGGCTGTGCGCATGGGGATGTCTTGGGGGCTGCCCGATAAAGCAGTGATGGGGCAGCAGAAATCCCCCACTCAGGACCAGCCCTGCTGAAACACACTGTGCGTGCACCAGCACCCTGGGGCTCAGGTCCCCTCTGCTGTGTGCTCCACGTCCCAAGGGCGCAGCTTTGGCCAGGGGTTACAACCAGGGCTGAAGCACGGGGAGCAGGAGGATGGGTGTCTGCACAGGGGGGGCTCAGCACCGCCGGGAACACAGCCCCAGGCAGGACCCGAGCCCACCCGGGCCAACGCAGCCCCCCGGAGAGAGCCCCCGCGCCAGGAGATGCTCGCTTTGTTCTCCGGACCCCTGGGACCTTCGAGGCTTCTGCCATAAAAACAAAACTCCCCTCCTTAAAAGGCGAGGCGCAGGCAGGCCAAGATGAAATCAGCATCCTGTGTGATCTGCAGCCAGGCTGCGGGCCGGCCGCGCTCACGGCCGGGAAGGCAGAGGTGGGGCGGGGGCGCCCTCCCCTCGCCCACCAGGCTCTGCCCGGTGGAGCGAGCGCATTTGGGGACCCCCCCACCCTTTAGCTGGGTTCCCTGGGCATGAAACACATCTGCCAGCACCTATGCGTGAGACCAGAGTCACGGAGCAGAAGAGTCCCCAAAATGCAGCCGATGAGTAACGGGGGGACGTGGGCACGGCACGATGATCTCCCCGCGCCGCGGGCACTCGCCCCCTGCCCGCATGAGACCCCCGACACCTGCTCGGAGCCGGGGCTGCCACAGCAGCAGTGAGTCTCAGCTCCCCCACGATGAAGGGAAACCACTAAAACAAGCCCAAACCCCTCCCCAAAACCCAGGGGTCTGGACACAAACACCAGGTTGGGCGCGCTGCTGCTGGGCGCATTGTTCTCGCTTCACGAAGGAAACGAGGTCCTCGACCAAACTGAATATTTGGCGCATGAAATTTGCAATTATAATGATTTGATTGAAAACTTGCTTCCTGAGGAAAATTTTCCAGCTAGCCACCCTCGTTCTTCTTTTCCCTGTCCCGCAGAAGCCAGCCCAGTCATGCTGCCCTGCCACAACCGACATCCGCAAACGCGCTTTTATTTTGCTTTCACTAATTTTTGCAGATACCGTGCTCTGCGATAGTTTGGTTTTGCTCAAGGAGCCCCACCAGGCTCCAGGGCATCCCGCGGCCCCCACGTTTGTGGTGACACAGCAGCGTGCGGGGGTCCCCACAGCACCCGGTGGCACCAAATTAACCGAGACCCCCCCGGACGCGATGGGACGAAGGCGCACGAGGCCGGCAGGAGGGTGCCGGGCCGAGGGCTATTTCAGGGTTTCCGCTGCTGTCTGGAGGCAGGACGCGGAGCGCTACAGATGTTCCTGGGTTTGTTTGGCTGCAAGAAATTCCCCTCCTTATTCCAGCGAGGGGAGGAGGCGGCTGGAGGGCGAAGCAGCGGGTGACCCGGAGGAGCGCTCGCCCTGCGGCTGATGGCACCGGGGGGGCCCAGCTCTGGGACGGGATTTGGGGCAATCCCCCTGCCCCGCGGCCGATGCTCACCGAGTTCCTCGTGGCCAGCGGCGCAGGGGGGACGCGGTCCCCCCATGTCCCAGCTGTCTGTGGGGCTTGGCAGGCCATGAAAGCACAGCTTTGCTCCTCAAGAGCTTTGCTTTGGCTCCAGCCCAGGCTGGGACTCTTCACCTCCGAGCAGGGCGCGCAGGCAGACGCCAAGGCAGGAGACACCCCGAAACCTGGGCTTAAACAGCTCTGAGCGCACCGGAGCCACGTGCCCAGCACAGGAGCGATACAAAGCACTGGGCACATCGTGCTCACACAAAAACCTTAACGCCCTCACGCCTCTCCAGCACCCTCCTGCCCCAAAGGCTGCAGTCCCCATCCCTCCGTGGCAGCACCAGTGGCTCCGCAGCTGAATGGCTGCATCGTGCCCCGAAACACGCCACCGACATGGGACGACCCCACACCAACGTGGGACGCCCTGCCAAGGGGCACAATAACCGGCTAATTGAGCGGCGGCTGGAAAAGCCCCCTGGACAATGCGGGGATTACAAACCGGGGCGTGGAGTCAAACGCAAAGAGCAGGGAGGGGGTGGCGGGGTCCCACTGGGGAGCACCCTCCCACCCCCGAGGGGCTCAGCCTCTGCCCGGGGTCCCGCATCCTGTCCCCAGCCCGCTGGGTGTTGGGGGCACCCAGAGCCCGCAGGCGCGGCGATGGAGGAAGCCCTCTTCCTTCTTTTTTTTTTTTTTTCCTCCCCTCCTCATCTCAAAAAGAGGAGCCAAAAGCGAAAAAAACAAGATTGTTTTTTCAAGCGTGCTGGAATCCACTTGGATAAATAATGGCTCCAGAAACTGGGCTGCTGAAACAATAAACTTCCTATGTACCCAACCAAAAAAGGAGGCAGGAGACGTCGCTCCCCGCGGCCGGGCGCGCAGCAGAGAGGGAAACGCGAGCGGCGCGGAGGTTAATAACGGGGTGACGGCCGTGGGGGCGGGGAGGGCCAGCTATGCTTTGCTCGCCGAGTGCATTAATGTAAAGCATATGCTCGCAGCAGATACGGCGGAGGCTGTGCCCTGCGCAGAGCTCGGCGTTCGCAGGGATTTCAGGAGGAGCGGAGCGGGGGCCCCCGGCCGGCGAGGTGCTCTTCCCTCCCTGCAACGTCACGCCGGGCTATTTCGGACGGTGAAAATTATTGTCCCAACCCTCGGCTTTTGTTAGCGCAGGAAAAATAAGCCCCAGAGGGTGAAGCAGCCAGAGCTGGAGCGGCGTGAGTGTGGCCTGCGGGGCGAGGGGCACACGGGGAGGGCGAGAGCCTGCACTGAGCCCCCCGAAGCCGCCCGACGCGCTCCGGCGAGGGGCTCCCTGCAACCTCCCTGCTCGCAGCCACGGGAGCATCTGCGCCTCTGCAGTTCACGTCTCCAAACTCTCTCCACATCGCAAATGCCAGAAGCCTCCCTCTTTTTTTTTTTTTTCTTTTTTTTTTTTTTTCCCCTCCCAGTGAATCAAGGCTGCAGCAGAGCCTGGACTCGCCGGCAGCGGCAGGGCTGGGATGCTGCGAGGCGCTGGGCAGGTCCCCTCGCCGTCACCTACACGGACACCGTGGGGTCCCCCAGGCCCCCACCGCTTCAAGGAGGGCAACAAAAATTTGGGGGGGAGGAAGGA
Organism: Cygnus atratus; assembly: GCF_013377495.2. Taxonomy (NCBI): domain Eukaryota; kingdom Metazoa; phylum Chordata; class Aves; order Anseriformes; family Anatidae; genus Cygnus; species Cygnus atratus. The sequence goes on from NC_066388.1 coordinate 806,467, forward strand.
AGAAAAAAACAAAAAACCTGCCCAATAAATACCGAATAAACGGCTGAAAAAGGTTTCAGAAAGAAACCATCTGCGGGGCTCAGGACAAACAGGCCTTGGAGAGGGGAGTTCAAGTAGAACTGGAAATTGGTCGTAAGTCAAAGCCCTCTATTCCCTGCAGACAATCTGTAATTTAGTGCAATCAAGCTGTGCACATAAATGAGGCCTGTGCTGGGATTCCACATCTGGAAGAGGTTTGGGCTCCTGCCCGTGTGACAGCGGGGCTGGCCGTGGCCAGCGCGGCTATCTGGGCCTGGGGAGGGACGCGGCGCTCTTTCCATGAGGCTATTAGCACGGGGTCAGCCGGGGGGAGGGCGTTGAACCTCGTTAGCGCACGTCTGCACAGCCCCAGCCCCTCATCGCCACACCGCAGGGACGTCCGGGGCTGCAGGGCATGACGTGCGGCCACCGCAGCACCCCGGGATGCCAAATGCCCCGGCCCCAAATTGGGGGAAGCCACAGCCCCGGGGCCCCGATGGAGTGGGACGCGCAGGGAGCACCACGACGGGATGAAGGCAGGTCTGAGGCCGGCACAGCCGCACGCAGCTCCGCAGGCACCAAGTCACAAAGGGGACGAGCTGGGGAGGTCGGCGTCGTTCCTTCCTCCCCGGGTGGCAGAGCACACACACGTTTGCTCAGGTTGCACGGGGGCATCAGGACGAGGAACATCCCGCCTGCTGAACCCCACACGTGTTCCCGGGCAGCACCGGAGCAAAGCAGCAGCTCCGCCACGAGGGAGGCCTTTTCCCTGTAACGACGTGGGCAGGGGGCTCCGTACCTGCAGCATCCCACCCCCAAGACGTTTCTTGGTAAGACCGCGGACCTGCGGGACGCTGCCTGCTGATGTTTAGGCAAGAAGCGCAGTGTCCTGTCTTGTTAGGCACCCACAGCTGGGATGGATGAGGGCGGCTGGTGCCCAGCACCCTGCTCCCAGGCCAGTGCAGCCCCCAGGGCACCCAGGCAGGGCTCCTGCCACCACGGCTGCCCCACACGGAGTTAATTCTCCAGCCCAGCATCTCTGGTTTTACCTCCCTGCAAAGCAGACACCCCCACGAGGGGCCGAGGGAAGGGACAAGGAGTGGTGACTGGAAAACAGCCACGTCCCCATCCAGGGCAGCACAGGAGAGGCTGGAGCGGGAGCAAAACCGTCAGCGGAGCCGTGGCCGTGCCCAGCGCCCCCCGCCCCGTGCTGGCCGCGCTGCCAGCCAGCGCTTCTCGGTCACAGGGGGGTAAACAAGCAGCAGCTGCCGCTGAGGCAGCCTTGGATTCCTCAGGGCAGGCCTAATAATTAAAGATAAATAAAGAAGTAAACCGAGAGTGTGGGAAAAAAACAAAAGCGAGGCAGAGCGAGAGATGCGCGGCGCGGACCTCCCCCTGCCGGGAATGTCCTCCTCTCGTGCGCGGAATTAGCGCCGCTCATTAGCGCGGACGCATTCCTGCTTCCAGGCCGGACCGGATGAAGCCTGGAGCCGGGGCTGTTTCGGAGCGTTACCCTGCACCGAACACGCCCGGGTGTGCTGCCCGTGGCCGGGGCAGCGCCGACGCCGAGCATCCCTGGGGTGCGCGGGAGCCCTGCTCAGAGCCGGGATCGCGGGAGGCAGCTGTCCCCGGCAGGACATCCCCAGGGCGCGTGCAGCCTGGGCCACGCCGCCTCCTCCTCTCCTGCCCGCACCCCAGTGGCTCCAGGAGACACTCACGAACCCGGAGCCTCTGGTTTTGATTGTCCCATCTGGAAAGGGTTTAGAATAAATCATGTTTACTGCGAGAGAGCAGAGCCCAGGGTCACCACATATTTGTAGGTTTCTGCCTACGCCTGTAGGTTTTATGTCACGTTTTAGTGGGATCGTGTAATGTCCTAATCCTGCTGCACGGTCACCCCAGCCCCGTGACCGTCCTCCTGGCACGGCGCCTCCAAAAATCCCCTTCCCTCTCGGCCCCAACGCCGCAGGGTGCAGCCCGCAGCGCCCACCGGGAGCCACACCAGGCACTGGACTCGCGCTGGGCAGTGCCATCGCGTTCGCTGCCGCTGAAGAAAGCCCAAGAGCAGGCAACGAGGCAGACACTTTTCCCAAACACGAGCTGGCAAAGGGCTCTGAAGCGCCCACAGGTATTTCCAATAAGCCGACACGTCAGAGGGCCCTAGGGAGAGAGAAATTCAGAGCAGAGCCAGCGCGAGAGAGAGCACGAGCACAGAGCCCAGCCTCCACGCGCCCCTGCAGCCTCCCAGCACGAAGGCAAGGCCCTGCACGAACGTCACTCCTGCTGCTTCGGGATGCTTCACGCTTTCATTACGACTGTTGTGTTTCAGAGCACGCTCATGGTGCCCGCACGGCACAGCTGTGTTTCACAAACACACTGCACATGCACTGCGGTGGGTCACCATCACGGCCACCTGACGGTCACAAAACGAACACCGCCGCCCCAAAGCGAAGCCTCTCCAGTGGCACACGTGGGACCAGGAGCCTCCTTGAAACCGGGAGTGCCTGGCACTGGCGGGACAAAAACGTGGCCAAGGGGGTGCGAGAGCAGACGGGACCATGAGCACCGCAGCTCCCCGGCCCCGAGCTCACCGCACCGCAGCGCTCCCCAAACCCTGCCGAGGGGCAGGAGGTGGCAGCCGGAGCCCCGGCTCCCCCAGGGACAAGGCTCTGGGCAAAAGCGACGTCCCCCTCTGCAGCGGCTGTGCCGTCCCTGCCCTCCAAGCCAGATTTTAATTCAAACATCTCCTCTGGAGTTATAAATAAACACCGTGACCCGCTGCCGCAGCGAGGAGGCGCGCAGCCTGCCAGCGCCTGCCCAGAGCCCCAAACCTCCCCGCGCTGAGTTTTTAGGAAGCGGGCGACGGCTGCAGACCCCTGCACAAAGCCAGAGCCCCTCGCTGCTTCTCAGCAAACGTTTCCAGCAAAAGCAGCCGCTTTCAAACAACAACATCCTCCCCCGGAGCTCGAAGCAGCCAGCGCTGCGCAGGGAAGCGGTGGGAGCCCCCCGCCTGGCTGCCCGGCCCGGGTCCCCTCGGAGCTCGCGGTGCCGCGAGCCCGGGGTTGAACGGGGCAGGAAAAGGGCTTTTGTCGGGGCACACCTGGGGAAGGAGGGCAGCAGGGAGGCAGAGGAGGAGAGCAGGAGGGCAGCAGGGCAGGAGGGCAGCGCGGCGCCGCGGGGCGAGGGGCGCGGGTGGGCGCACGAGGGAGCGAACGCGGCCGGGACTCGAGGGGCCACGGGTGGGGGGCCACGGGCACCCCACGGCTCGGGGTGCCCCCGCGCCTGGCCCCCGCTCCGCTCCCTTCGCCCCCCTCCTCCTCCTCCTCCTCCTCCTCCTCCTCTTCTTCCTCCCCCCCGGCATCCGCCCCGGGGCACCGGGCGGGGCAGCTCCGGGGGTCCCCCCTTCTCCCACCCCCCCCCCCCGCGGGGACCCGGCGCCCCTTCCCCCGGTACTCACAGCGTGGCGGTGCCGTCGGGCAGCAGCCGCGGCTCGGGCGGCGCCGGGAGCCCCCCTCCGCTGCACAGCACCCGGCGGCGGGGCGCGGGGGGGCCGCTCGCCTTGTGCCGCTCCGCCGCGCACTTGCAGCCCAGGCTCTGCACCGGGCAGCCCCGCGCCGCCGCCGCCGCCGCCAGCAGCAGCAGCAGCAGCAGCAGCAGCAGCGCCAGCGCCGCCGCCCCCCGCCACCGGCCCCGCATGGCCCCGGCACCGGGCACCGGGCTCCGGCTCCGCGCCCGCCGCCGCCCCGCTCCCCGGGGCGGCTCCGGCGGCGCCTCCCCCGCTCGCCGCCCTCCGCCGCCGGCCCCGGCGCCTCCCCCGGCCCGCCCCCGCGCCGCCCCCGGCCCGCCCCGGCCACGGAGCCGGGAGGGCGCCCGGAGCCCCGGGGGGAGCGGGGATGGGGGCCGGGGGCCGGGGGCAGAGGCGAGAGCCCCGTCCTCGTCCTGCGCCCGGAGGGCGAGGGGTGCTCCAAAGAGAGAGACGGAGCCCTGGGCAGGGTGGGGAGGGACAGGGCTGGAGCCCCGGGCAGGGTGGGGAAGGGACAGCTGGAGCCCTGGGTACCAGTGGGGAGGGACACAGCTGGAGCCCCAGGCAGCGGTGTGGAGGGGACGGAGCTGGAGACCTGGCTACTGGTGGGGAGGGACAGGGCTGGAGCCCTGGGTACCGGTGGGGAGGGACAGGGCTGGAGCCCCGGACAGGGTGGGGAAGGGACAGCTGGAGCCCTGGGCATACAGAGCACCCCCTGTCCGCACAGCCCCTGCTGTGACCCAGGGGTGACGAGCACCGGGTGCTGCAGCCCCACTCATCCCCCTGCCCGGGGGGGCTCTGCGACCCCCCTCGCCAGCCCCCAGACCCCTGCACTACCCCGATCGCCCCTGCCCAAACTCCTGCAGACACTGCATGTGCCTCCCTCCTGGCCCCGCTCCGCGGTGAGCGCTCGTCCCCGCTTGCTTCAAGGTTCTGCTTGCTTCAGTGGTTTTCACGCTAAGCTCAATATTTTTCTTCCTGCTCCCCCTCCCCTGTCCCCGCTGCCTCTTGCTCTGCCCCCAGCTCCCTCTCCTCCCAGGGCCCATCTCCTCCACGGACACGGCTCGCTGGAGTTTTAATGAAAAGGGATCAAAAGCGTGCGATGAAGCCTTCAGGACACCCGCGCCAGGGAGCAGAGGAAGAGGGTCATGGAAAGAAGACAGGACGGGGCTCGGGGAATGCAGTTTCTCTCCAGGACCAATAGTTCCTGAGTGAGAAGAGAAATTGACTCCTTTCTCTAAATAAATACATCTTGCTGCGGCGGTGGGCGGTGGGAAGAGGAGATGCTCGTCAGCACACACTCCCAAGCTGCTTCCACATGCGTTTTTGTTTTGGGAGCATGAGCAGTCGAGGTTCCTGCGCAGTTCACGAGCGGTTTAGCCAGCGGTCGCCTCGTTTTCCCAACCCGCCCGTAGCCACGCTCAGCCCTGCCCCAGCGCCTCCCGCATGGCAGCGACGAGCGGAGGCTCCTCGGGTCCCCGCGAGAGCACAGAGCGAGCCCCAGCTGCGGGAGCTTGGCACCGACGCGCCAGTAAAACAGAACCACGCAGCGTACCCGCGTGTCCCTCCCCCCCTCTTTTGTTTTCTTTCCACTGAGCAAAATTTCCACTGCAGAAATGACCCTCCGGTGCTGAGCGCCGCAGGATGCTGGTCCCGGACCCTGCAGCTGAAACTGGAAGAGCAACAGGAAACCGCCTGCGTCCAGCATCCGCCCTGGGATCCTGTGCGTGTGCAGAGCTGGCTGTGGCCAACGGGAGGAATGGTCTCTTTCTCTTGACTCCCCCCAAAAAATAGGGAGCCCTGCCTCGTCCTGCCTCCCACTCAAACCCCGCAGAAGGCACCGGGCCCTTCCCTCCTCCTCCCGCAGAAGACCAGCCCGGGGTCTGAAGCCCGCTCCCCGGGTGTCCCCACCGCAGGACAGAGGCTGCTGCACCCCGTCCGCGTGCACCAGATCCCGACGAAGTGGGCCGCAGTCCCGCAGCGCTGCTGTGCTCGGCGACACTCTGCCGCTGGAGCGAGCCCTGCAATGAGAGGCGCTTCTCTCCGGGAACTGCAGCGTGCGCAACGGCCCCGGCAGGCACCGCACAGAGCCGCCTCGGCACCCACCAGGGCACGAGCTGGCAGCAGGACCCCAAATTTCTGTGCCTCTTTGAGAGATGGACCGGGCGAGACCGCAGCAGCTCGCACGTCGCTCCTCCTCAGCAAGGCCAGGACTTGCACTCCTGCTCTCACCAAGCGCAGCTCTGACCCAGAGCCGGACCAGGTCTCGTGCCCCTTTCTGAGGGCAGTGACTCCATAACCGTGGCTGGAAGGGCCCTGGAAAACCCCAGCATCAATCTAAGAGTTCCCTGTGCGTGGACAGGACAGGACTTGGCACAGATCTCGAGGCCTGCAGGATACTGGTCAGTGCTGGAAGCATCCGAGGACAATCAGGGCTCTGGAGCTGTCTCCGCAGCACATTGAAGCAATCAAGCCACTGTACGTGGTCCTCAGAATCTCAATCCCCTATAAAGTTACCTCCAAGAACAGTCAAAACCTTGTCCAAACCAATAACAAATGCGAAAATGCTCAGCCCCATCGCCGCTGAGCTCAAGCAACGCGTCCCACGTGGCTCGGGCCCTACGGAGCTCGGGTTCTTTCAACCCCTTCCAGCCCCTCTCGACGCCTCCCTGGAGCCCCCCAGCCCCGATCCCTTCCGACGCCTCCTGCCAGGGAGACGAGGCGGCACCCGATTCCAACCCAACATTAAGGACGTGCCAGTGCCAAACCCCGCACCCCTCGCTCCCACTCGGGGGCAGAAACGCTCCCCGTCCACTGCAGGCGCGGGGAAAGACAACAAGCACGGGGCTCGAAATTCCTTTCACTGGGATCCAATAAAAACCTTGGCAGTTGCCGGCCTTCCTGCCGGAAACCCGATATCCAAGAAATAAACACGCTTCCCACTTTGAAGGGCTGCAGCGGGCTGCGGGGCCGGGACGCGAGCGGCTCCCGGCCGCCTCCGGACCCTCACCTGCCCAGGACAGCCCCAGCGGGTGCTCCTTGGGTGCAGCCCCATGGCCCCGAGCTGCCCTGGGCCAAAGCTGCCCGGGAGATGGGGCAGCGACGAGCTCCAGGAGCCCTGGCTCCTTCTCCCAGCCACGGGGTAGCCGCAGGGTGCGAGTTCCAGCAGCGCCATCCCTGGAAGCGAGCTTGGGGCCAGCGCACCCCAAATCGCAGCAGAAGCAGAGACAGCAGGGGCACGGTGATGCGGTGCTCGGCCGTCACGCAGGGATTTGCAGGTCCCCGAGCGGGCCTGGCCGTCGCATCAGGCGCCGCACAAGGCGAGCAGACAGCTTTCACGGGCCTCCAGGCCCTCCCCTCGCGGAGCTGGCCTCGCACCCAGCGCTTCCCCTGCACATCTGCTGCGGGAGTCGCAGCCCGCTGCTCGGCAGGGAGGGCAGCTCCCAGCCAGATCCTCTGCGGCACAGGAGATGTTATCTGATAAAAAATAAATCACGGCTGGCTCGGTGGAAGAGGGGAAGCGAACGGTGCCGGGACTCTTACCTCCTGCCTCTAGCAGGGGGGGGCTGCTGCTGCGGCACCGCCGCTTCCCCGCGGCCGGCCTCAGACGCTCAGCTCACCGAGAGCCATGAAAGGAGAAGCGGCCGCGCAGCTGCCCCGGCCTAGGATAATCTGCAGCTTTATTCCTTTTAGAGGCAGCCAACGCACAGATGTTCCTCAAATCCCCGGGGATGAGTTCCTCCCCAGCAGATGTGCAGTCCTGCTCGCCTGCCGGCGCTGTTCCGCGGTGCTGGGGACCCTCAGGGGGTGTGCGGCCGGCCCCCAGCCCACCCGGCACTGCAGGGGCTGGGCACGGCCAGGTTCTCTGCCCGCTGCAGAGGCTGCGAAGTCACGAGGAGGGGTCCCTCCGGCCACAACCGAGCCTTTGCCTCCTGGATGCGTTCCTCCAAGGCAAACATTGACAGTGAGGTTGCCCCTACGAGCCGGGGAGCCGCTCAGTAACAGGCTGGGAGCCTGTACCTGCGCCTTGCTGGCTCTGCTCCCGTGACCAGCAGTTGCCAGCAGCTGGGTGACCTCTGCAGGAGGAGCGGGGGGGTCTGTGCCCTGTGCTGCCCTGGTGGGCATCTGGTGGCACCAGCACCGTGGCTCTGTGCCCTCGTGGGCAGGCACCGCGTGCCCGAGGAGGGCGAGCGGGAGCGCAGGAGGGCGCTGAGGACGCAGGAGGAGCAGAAGGCACCTGCGGGTGCTGCACCTACCTCAGCGAAGGCTCGGCCACACGAGGAGCGTGGTAAAGCTCTCAGACGTGACGTGCTCAGAAAAAAAAAAAAAGAAAAAAGCCTGCTGGAAGTGGGATGGGGCGAGAGAAACAGCTGCAGAGCGAGGCAGCAGAAGCCGCGCCGTGCTCCTCTCCTCCTTAGCGCCTTGTCGGAGCGCTGCAGCTGCAGCCGGCGCGGCTGTTGGGGCAGCACACCCAGCCCCGTCCCGCTGGCCACCTGCGCAGCCCGGCTGAAGGAGAGGGGACGTCCCGCAGCTGGGAGCCTCGCAGCACCACGCGGCACGGCTCTCCGGAGCCACAGAGGGCTTGTGCAGGAGGCCAGCATCAAAGCCGGGGGAGCTCTCGACGTTTTTAGCAGACGGCACGTAACGGATGGGAAAAGCAGAGGACCACACACTTCTGAGAGCCGGCCTGCTCCTACAGAACCGCTGGGCTGTCAGACCTCCAGGGCACGGAAGCCAGGACAAATCCTGCCCTGCCACACAGCCACCCGTGAACGCTTACCTTAACTACTTCATTAAGCGTGGCTGGTGTTCGGTTTCAGCTCAGGAAATAAGCACAAAACGCCTGAGAGAGGAAAAAGCAGGAGGCTGAGCCATAAACCAGACAGTTCCCACAGATGTTCTGCATAAAACCATCCCACCCTTCTGCGCTCCAGCAGAAAGAACCGTCACGGTGAAGCTCTCTTGTTTAGCCAACGCCTTAAAAGTAGCACTTCTCTAGCAGACAAACGCTGCAGGGACACTGGCTGTCTTTGCACAGTTCAGTCAAATTCGGATGGAAGAACACGTCTCCCGAGTTCGTTCTGCAAAATAAACAAAACTTTTATTGCCGTGAAGTTTGCAGGCAGACCTCTGGCCAGCGTGTTTCACCGGCGCTGAAATTCTGGGGAGAAAGAGGTGGAAGAGGAAGGGATTAAATTCAACCGTCAGATGGAAAATAGTTAATTGGAAGCCTAATTACTGAGCCGTACCTGCCCACAAGGAGAGCAGCCGCATGTCCCTGCTCCGTGGACCCGGCGCGGTGCCCCGGTGCTGGGGAGCAGTGCCACCCAGAGGGCTGCTCCAGAAATAGCTCATCTGCATCTCGCGTCTCGCCCAGCGCAGCAATGTTTTCCCCCCCAGATCAGCCTTCCCTCCCTGTGCCAGCTCTGTTTCAGCTGTCGTTCAATCCACCGCCCTCCCCGTCCCTCCGGAGACAACCGAGTCTCACCAGACAGTGACTGCAGGTTAGGGCAAGGCTTCAGCAACTCCCGGGGCATTTATTCACAACGCCAGAACATAAAAATAACATCTTTAATAGCTTTATAGTTGGCACAGATGGTATTCAAACTCACCACTTTTTATTAACAAGCTATGAAACAACACACGGTGCAGTTCCAAGGAGGGCAGCTCCGGCCGCGTGTGGCTGCTAGGCCGTGTAGCCGTGACAGGTTGGTGCTTTACTCTGTTCATTTACATTCAGCATTTATAGTCAGAAAGTAAAACCAACAGCTAGCTTTAACCACACACACACACACAGATAAGCCTGGGAAGGATGTTTCTGCTGGCAACCAAAGTCTCCTCCTCTTGGCAGTACACAAAAGCCCAGAAAACGTAGTTGTAACACACGTTACAAGAGACTTGCCGCAGCTACCGTTGGCCAAACAGCACGTGACACAATGCAGGAGCTTCTACTCACACCTTGAAGAAACGGTTACTACAAGGAGAGCCCTGTCCCCTCCTCCAGGAGAAGCGAAGGCCAGACCAGCACTTCGCACAGGAAGATGTGGTCTAGAAACTGTCAGTGGTGAGAGGATTTATCTCAGGAACCCAGAACCCAGCGGAATACTACTACTTTACTTTCTGAAGTACCTTTCCCAAAGGACTTCCAGCAAACCTCGCTGCTGCCCTCTGAGATGAGCAGGCTGTTGCTGTCCTCACACAGATGTAGACGGGGTGGTGGAGGCACCAGATGGTTACGTGACCTGCCTTGGGAAGCAACAGCAAGCCAGGAGACCAAGGAGCTTGTAGAAAAGCCCCGCTTTGACCAAACAGAACACACGGTGTCAAGAACTACTATGCAGGACGAAAATAACTCCCAGCCACACTTCACGAGGGGGAAGGGAAAGGTTGAAAGCATCCCAGAAGGTTCGAGCAGACATGTAACTGACGGGAAGAGTTAGCAGTGTCAGTCTGAGAGAACAAATACGAACGTCAGACGAGAAGACGGTCCCACACTCGCAATCTGCGTCCAAAGCGTGAGGCCACGAACTCACTGCTGGCGACTGCATTCTTTCTCCATCCACATGTGCTTGTTGTTCATCTGCTGTTTAAATGGATGTCATCTCTCCGGCATCACTCAGTGCCACTAAGTGTTACAGCATGTCTCTGTCACGTAGTTCCTCTGCAAGCATTGCTCAATAGCAACCACGTGCAAAACTTTTACTGGGGGAGAGGAAACATTTATAGGTCTCTCGCAATACTGCAATTTGCTTAACGAAGAATTTAGTCCTCAGCAACAACAAAATCACTGACACTGCTGCGGACACATCTTGCTCATTAGCATCTCCATCCTGACAAACTATTTAGTTTCTTCAACCTAGTTATCCAAAACGAGCCCGAAGTAGCCAAGATACTACAGTCACTTTCAACCTTCAATTTTCTTATCATTTGTTGGTAATAAAAACTTCCAGTTTCTATGGGTACTCTATAATCACAATAAGTTACGAGGCATTTCTGGCCTCTGTTCTGCTATGAGGAATTCCCTCTCACCGTCACGATCAGGTGCTGACGAGGAGGGAGGTAAGAATGCATAGTGTGAGGTCTCTGATCATCTGTCCTCTGTCGAGGCCACTTTCCCACCTAGTGACCCTGTGCTGCTGAGGCCTCTGTTTTTCCTTTAGTTTCACCTGGGGCCTTGCCACCATCTGCTTTGTTGGAATAATCTCGCTCTCCAAAAATAGTGCTTCCAATCCTGACGTTTGTGGATCCAACCTCTATCTAGGAAAGGAGACAGAAAGGAGGAGTTCAGAGCAGGCTGCCACCCACCTGCCAGTGCAGTCTGTAACCAGTCTCAACGCTCCCCACGCCACAGAAGGACAGCTCCCCGTGTATTCACCATCTGCAGCTACAGACAGGGTCTATTCTGATCCCCGGAAAGGTATCCCAGGACCAGGAGAGCTGTTCTTCGTGGAACAGCACCACCAGGATCTCCATCCAAGCAGAGGACGCCTGCGCTGGACACCTGGATGCCTGCTGCTGCTGAGGGTAACTTGGCTCCCGAGAGGAGCACAGAAGGGAGCGGGACTTACTGCATGCTGGAAGTCTGTGGACATGCCCATGCTCAGCTCCACCTTCTCGATGGGGAGATTCAGCTTCTCACACACTTCCTGCCGCAAAGACAGCAGCACCTAGGAGAAAGGAGGAAAGAAAGGATCCCACGTTTGATGACAGCCACGCCAGCTCAGTTCCAAGGTTTCACGGATAACAATTTCTGTCTTTCCTTGAAGTCTCCTTCATACAGAAGGCAAAGTTCCCAAATTTCCTGCTGGGGCGTGCTCTGCAGCACTAAGAGAGCACCGGAGATTCCCCATTACAGGCTGCACTACTGACAATGCGTGCACCTACAAACCTACACATCCTTTGAAGACAACCAATTATCACACCAGCATGACAGACAAGGAACAGAGACCCAGTTCCTCCGCCTGGCGCAGCCCTGTACACAGAGTGTGCAAAAAGGGCTGACAGAAACCTCATCTGAAAGCAGGACCAGAGGATTTAGGATAAAAATTGCCACCTGACGTGCCCCTGCCAATATCCTGGCTACAGCTTCACAGAAGAGATGAGACCAAAAATAAACGCGCACTTGACCTCTGCAGAAAGGAGCCCAACACCTTCATTAACACTGACGCTGCACAGGTCTGTACTGCCCTGAGCCAGGTGTGCATTTCTATCGGTAATCTACAGTCGGACTCGTATCCTGACTGTAACGGGAGGCCAGCCAACAGCTGACAGTTTCTTCTAGAAAATCTTACCTGGAAGTCAGGATTTGGCCCCTTGCTAAGGTCATGTCCGACGCTGCCAATTGTCATCAGCCCCACGAATTCCAGGCTTGGACACTTGTTGATGACATGCTCCACAGCAGCTGTGGTGTCTCTGGGAGGGAGGCCATGCTTACCTGGCAAAAAGTGGGGTGATTTGTGCCAAGCTCTGCCAGAAAACTCCCCTCCCCATAGCAAGGCAGAAGCTAACTGATGGTGAAGTTTCATTTTAGCATAGAGAAACTCCTAAAGAGCACAAACCAACAAATCTCATTCAAGTTGTTCCCTCTATCGAGTCAGTGAGACAAATGTGTGTGTCATCAAAAAAGCGTCCGCCACTTACTGTCCTCTCCACTAGTGTTAACTTGCACCATGACTTTCAGCCTCTGAGGCGACCCCTTCTTCTGCCATGAGCTGTTGACTCTGTCTGCCAGCTTCACAGAATCCACCGTTTCCAACATGAACAGGTTAGGGACAGCTACAGAGAAAACACAGAGGCTTTGGGCTACCGGTGCGACACACGAGCAAAGGTATTTACAATTGTGAAAAGCTAGCAGCTGACTACAGCAAGAGATAGCAAACTAGACTGAATCAGGACTGAAAAATGGGGCAGTATCGCATTGTTTCATTTGCTAATTGGCGTTTCTTGCTGGCTTGCAATCATTAGTACTAATAGGTGAGAAAGGTGGTTATTATTTGAACGTTGGAAGAACACTGCCTGTGGGGTCAAATAGAGATAAACAGAGCTTACCGATCAACTTGTTGACGTTATTTTTCTGCAGATGGCCAATAAAGTGCCACTTAATCTCCGGGCAAGAAGACAAAATCTGGAAGCAGAGAGGAACAGTCAGGTTTGAATGACAATTCCCCCTTCCCCTAGTGTAGTCCCTGTTTGCCCACAAACAAAACACCAGACATCCAGTCTTCTTCTTTTGTTTACCAGACACGGGTTTTGTTTCCCTTGCTAGGCAAGGTGTTTTTTCAGCAGCAGGATCAAACCGCCTCCATAACAAACTCCCTAGGAAAAGCCAGGACTTTGAACAGCTCTCAGGACACAACTATGCGAGGAGAGAGAATGCTTAAGAAACTGTCAACTTACTCTGGAGTCCGATGCCTTTTCTAGCAACTCTTGAACCTAGGAGAACCCAAGACAACCTCTTGTTAAGATCACACCAGACAAGATCACGCCGTAGGAGCAACCTCGCTGGAAGCGGGGCTCCTGGGGCCGCGTGCACCCCAGCAAGCACAGTGCCGGGGCCCCAGCGAAGCCCGCCACACTCACGTAGTTCTCCCCGAAGCTGCGCTGCCCGTGGCTGTAGGCGTCCATCACCATCTCGGCGGGCTTCGTCTTGCTGACGGCCACCAGCCGCGGCTGCACGTCCGGGAGGCCCTGGGGGAACAGGGGGTAAGGGGGGGGTCCCAGGGGGCGAGGGGGGTCCCCGAGCCTCCCACATTGTCCCCCAGACCCCCAGCCCCACTGACAGGCCGCCAGGGCCCGGGGACACGGCGGAGGGACACGGGAGTCCCGTCAGGCCCGGGGGGGGGGGGGTCCCGTGGAGGAGCAGGCCCCGTCTCCATGGTAACCAGGGCCTGCCCCGGCGATGCGGGCCCGTCTCCATGGCGACGGAGGCCTTGCCGCCATGACGGGCGGGCCTGCCCCGGCGGGGGGCGCTTCCCCCCCAGCCCGCGGCCCCTCACCTGCGGCCTCCGCGCCGCCGCCTGCTGCACCCGCTCGGTGACGGCGCGCAGCGCCGGGCCCAGCCCTTCCCCGGCGGCCATGCCCGCTCTCCACATCCCCGGCCGCCCCGCCGCCTTCCGCCACACACCCGCCGCGCTCCGCCCCCCGCCCGCAGCCAATCGCAGCGCACCGTCGCGGCCGCCGGCCAATGGCGGGAGGGGGGCGGGCGTCCCGGCGGCGGCGCCATGTTGGGAAGGTCGGGGCGTCATGGCGGACAGCGCAGAGGGCAGCCCAAAGGCAGTCAAAGGCACCCGGGGGCGCCCCAAAGGCGCCTGCGGGGCCCGGGGACAGCTCGGGGATGCTGAGGGGAAAGGCAGGGCCGAGGGGCCCGGCTCTGGCTGCCAGTGGCGTGCACCCTTCCCTTCCCTCAGGCCTTACCTGGGTCGTAGCCCAAATTTGTGAGCGCTGTGCCACGTCCGAGGTCGCTGCCAGGCTGCGATGGGTGGCGAGGAGCTGTCAGCATCCGTCCCTGCACCCCAACATCCTCCTCCCGCAGAGGAGCTCCATGGGGTTTCCACCGGTTGCAGCTTCTTAGAAAGAGAAGGCGTCGAGCAGGCGCCTCTGCCAGGCTCAGAGCAAGGCACCTGCGGCAACCCGCGACCTTCACGAGGAGAAATAAAGCCTGGTGGCCAGCAGCTTCGGCCGGTCGGAGGGCATGTAGCCCCCGACAACGCAGAACTGACTGCGAGCTGCGTGCCTGGCACAGTCAAAAGCAAAACACCACAAAACCACCCCAAGATCCACCCCCAAAGAAATGGGATTCTTGCCATCTGCACAAAGAACCGTTCCTCCAGGGTGCACCTTCCAACGCTAAACAAACAAACCAACCATATAACCAGCGCGGGCTGCACCACTTGCTCTGCATGCCCTATTTGAGCAAGGAACTGTGAAGGCAGGGACGTGTGGTGGGAGATGCTTGGAGCGCAGCCACAAAACGCAGCAGCCACCCATGGTAGCCACACAGTCAGAACTAAGCCATGGGGAACTGGAGACCCCACGGCTGTGGGGCTGCAGACAATGCCAGGCTTTATCACAGCAAGTCAAATGGAAAGAATGGGAAACTGCCAGCTGGAACCCATTAACTAAAATATTTGCCTTAATGTGCAGAACTCGCCCTCCCTCCCCATATTCTGAGCAAAGACAGTATTTACACAGCTGTTCCCAAATACCCAGAAGGTTCCTGCCCTTTGTCTGGTAAAACATGACAATGATTTTCTGCAAACTTTACCAAATCCTAGACGTTTGCCACCGAAGCCTCGTTCCTGTATTTTTCACTACCCAGTTTAGCTAAGCGGGGTCAGAACGCCTGCAGCGTTCCTCAGCTGGCTGCTGAGCCGATGCACCTCTGCCCGTCTTCCGCCAGAGCTCGGCTTTCCTGCTCCCTGGGGAGGGAGAACTCTCACAGCGCAGCAGCCCGGGCACTCGTCTGCCCCTCATGCTGCTGATCCCCTACTGGAGATTTACCTCGGTAAATCTTTTACCCCTCGTAAATCTTCCCCTGCAAATATATCCAAGCATCGTGTTAAAGGTCATCCATAAAAACAGACAAATTAAAATTGAAGGCCATTTTATTATCATAGCAAGTATCAAAATAAAAAGGCTTTTAATTCAATACATAAGATCAACAACCACGCTGGTAAAGCATCACCATACTCCCGCCAGCAATTCCCAGCTATCAGCAATGCCACAAACCTCTCTTTGCTTTGTTAAACAGCGGTTTTAAAATTCAGTCTTCATTTCAAGATTGCAAGATCATGGAGATTATGACAGAATGACAGTTAAAGAGAGAGATCAAATAAAGATTTACATGTAGTGACTACTCTGGAAAATTAAGGAAATTATACATATAATGAAGAATCTGAACAAAAAATAACAATCAATTTTGGCTTGTAAAGAGTGGTATTATTTCAACTTGTTTTTGCATTTTCCACTCTTATTACAGTTTAACTAAATTACTCGGTTTTCAATGACGCAGAATCATGAAGGTTCCATAATGGTTTAAAAATGTGGGTTTGAAATTAATAATACTGGCTACTCCTTTTTCTGTTCTCCCCCCTCCTCTGAGAAATACTTTAGCAGTAATATTTTCAATTAAAAAAAAACCTTTACGACCTATTTATTCCAAACTATTGTTTTACTGTAAAGTCATACAAAAACATATTTTATAATACCACTTTGGTTTATTTGGGTCTTTTCATTAGTGAAAACACTTGCATAAAAAGCAGGTTTTTTTAGTTACTAATGGAAATCCTTTATGTGAATGTAGAACAGTCTGAAACAAACATTTAGGTACTCAAAGATTTAGGTACCATCACCTCATTCCTATATTTCTGCTATTCCCTGTTCATAATCTTCCTGCAGAAACCAATTTACAAAAGTGAGTAATATTACAGCCTATTGATGCAATTTTGGACCACTGTTTTCTAGTGTATCAGTCTGGAGATGGAACTTTTCCTAGCTCAGCTTTTCCAGCAAATACAAAGATGACATACGAGATGGAACTTTTCTCCAGCAGAAATTGATGGTATCTTTTATTTTGCATTTGCAAGTATCAACTGTCATTCTCCTAACAGGGAAAATAAAGCTGAAGTGAAAATACTGGAATGAGCAGCAGAAATTCATCCCATTTCCATCTTAGTGTGACTGCCTTATTAAAAAGACTAATGCATATTTAGAACACTGAAGAGTGAAACCAAGAGTAAGTAAGTAACTTCTTTGGGGCAGAAGATCATAAATTCAATAGGTTGGTTCCTGACCAACTTAGTGCTTACACTTTCGTCATCTTATATGGATATATTGGCTGCAAATTATAACAGCAATTAATAAACAGGCTCTCCTGCCAAGTGGCAGATGGATTTGCGGGAGAGGATGAAAAAAATTCTCCAACCCTGAACTTTTGTCTTTAACACCCCCTCCATTTTTGTATCCGTGTAAACTAAAAGCTATTACCTCTTGGCATCTGGTATGTGAAAAATTAACCAGTTTTCTGAAGTGAAAGGTATACTACATAGCATTGTTCTGAGCAAAGAAGGAAAAATCCTCTTTGAACAGTCCAGCAACAAGAGGTTGTCACCTTTGCCCTGTAGTTTTTTTCGGGATGATGCTTTGTGTCCTTTGCTACTAGCAAATCTTCCTCTCAAGATCTATTCTAAAAAAAAAAAAAACGAAAAAAAGAACCAACAAAACAAACAAACAAACAAAACCAGTAAAACTGTTCTGTTCATTTCGGTTTACCTCAACATTATCTCTAATATGAAACTACAAACACTGAAATCCAGTTGGTCTTGCAGACCAGCAGATGACGCGCAGTAATGACCGTGGGCCTAGTCATTCAAGCAGATACCCACTAGCAAGGCTTTTTGCAAAGTCAGGGTCCCTGAGACAAAAATTATTTTTCTCTCTAGTTTTTCTATGATGACTGTGACAAACAGCATGCTTGCAGTCTGGTTTCACCAGGAGCTAAGTCCAATTAGCCACTGGCAGGAGACTGCCCCTGCCAGCATACCTAAGCCCCATACCTAGCAGATACACTGCTGGCAAGAACTACAAAATTCCGACTCCCCTTTGCCCAACCCAAATATGACAAATGGAAAACAAACCAGTGTTATGATGCAGAAAATGAGTAGTTTGGGCCACTACCTGTGTGATGCGTGGTCTAAGGCTTAGATCCCCCTCCAAGGTAATTAGGTAGCCTGCAGCACTTAACTACAGCTATTATAACTCACTGTGCACGTGGTCTTAGCTGCCCTACTGAGGTAAAACACATTGGCTTAGACCTCAGTAAAAGGTGGTTTCGTGTATTTGCTACACCTTGCACTCAGGATGGGCCTGGAGTGGACACAAACCATTACTCCCAGTGCCACAGAGCACAGGCAGTGACCCACCATCTGGCCAATGTCCGGGCCTTCAAGCAGACACGGGTAGTGTACAAAAGTCTAGCACCTTTTTTTTTTTTTTTTAAAGGGGTTTGAAATTAAGTACTGGAAATTTCCAACAAGAAAAAAAATGGTCATAGCAGCAATCCCCCTCCCGCCAAAATCTCAAAACTTATTTACTTTCAACTGCTACAAACCACCTCAATCCAAAATCAAGTACCCATCTAAGCTGGCTGCAGAACAAATAGCCTAGCTAGCCTCGCCAGAGTAATTGGGTTTATGAGCCCATCGGCAAGGAGAGGTGCATCTAGCAGACATATCTGGAGCAGAGTGCTTAGAAGTTACCAGAAAAAAACACCCCATAAATACCAAAGTCATTGTGTCCAATTGTCATACAAAAGATTGAGAGGGTTAAGTCTTAAGTCTTTCAGTACAGGAAAGGGGGAAAACAAAAAGGAACTTCCCAGTTCATGTTTCTTTTGATATAAAACAAATATAAACGTTTCTTTTCAGTTGATGTTATGAAGCAATTTTGTGTCCTCACTGGTTCCTGCCCCATCCTCTTCGTGGACTCCCTCTGACAGTCCCTCTGCAAATTTAGTCTGGCTACCTGCATAGTCCATGAACATGTTGGGGATATCTTTGCCAAAATATATCTTGCTGTTTGCTGCAATGGCCTTGTATTTCATCAGCTGCAAGTACTCAGGAGTTAACTTCATCTGCACAAAAAGAAAACAGATCACCAACAGCTCAGATTCATTTGAAAGCAAATTTCTGACGCGAGCATACAAGGCGTCCACTTTTCCAGAACACTCATGGGCATGCTCATCCTCTCTCCAGCTGAAGAGACGGAGTACCCAGAAGGCAGCTCTCCTTCAGCGTGTCTAAGCAAAGCTCTGTATTTCAGTGACTAAATGGCAAAATGAGAAAGTGATGGAAGCAGCTGGGGAAAAGTTCCATCCACATGTACCACAGAGATGGAGATGCTCTAAAGCCCATAATTCACTGAAAGCTCTTGCAATGCAAGCTACTAGAAAGAAAAATACGACTGGCTTTTTTCACAGAGTAGATTGAAGAGTCAGTTTCAGAAAGCAGCGATCGTTCCTTCAGGATAACGACACTACAGCAGAGAGAATGGAGTAACTGGGACAGAACTTGCGCACAAACGTCTCAGACCTCCAGCCATTCTTACTGACCCTTTCAAAACAAAGTCTTCCTGCTGGGACTTCCTGGGAACTTGCTGTAGGCAGTAACAAGCCTGGCAATTGTATCCATATAATTTTTTCTATTTCCAGTATTTTTTTTTGACTTTATTTTTGCAGGAGCAAGACTTTGCCAGGCTAATTAGTTTGGTGTATAAGAGCAGCTCCATTTGTTATTTACCTGAATTCTTGTTTGCTCTAAGCCTGTCACTTGAGAGATCTCCCTGCCTTGACTACCTGCCAGCTCGCAGATTGAAATGAATCAACACTTCTGACTACAAAAGGATGAAAGGGCAACACTGAAACCAATATTCTATCTACAGCATCTAGCAGAGGTGTCTCCAGACATAACCAGGTATTTCATATATTCTGACACAAACGTATCCGTTGAGAGAAGAACTTGCAAATAAGGATCTAATTATTGTTTAGTTTCAAAGATAACTTTTCTGTCTTTGGCTTAAACAAGACACAATGAGCAAACAAAGACAGACTGCTCCTTTGCTGAGTTCTTCCATATAGCCTAATGTAAGGAGCCCTGCTTCAAGGCACAGAATAAGGAAACAACAATACCTTGTTGGCCTCGGCAACTTTCATAGCAGTATAGCATTCAGCATCAGCTCGTGCCTTCTCTCTTGCAAGAAATGCAGCATCTGGAAGAAAACATGCTCCCACATTCAGATTTTTATTTCCAGTCACGTTAGCACCATTTGCAGCTGGAATATTTTTAAAGCAGTCTGTACCACATCTAAACCATAAGGGATACGACAAGGGCAAGAGGGAACAAAATGGGAAACCCAGAAACGGGATCTCCCTTTACATCTAAAATGCTACAGGATGATAATATTAAATAAGTAAATTGTATCTGCAACTGAAGGCCTCAAAGCATTTTATAAACATCAGGTTTTTATTACCACCCTGTCACACAGGCTGAGAATATTCTTTCTTCTCTAGCCAGCCACTAACTCTCGTGCTGCAAACGAAACAACTGTTCCACTGCAAAAGTGGTATTTACCCACGACATTTGCACAGGACTCCAAGAGCAGCACAGCAGACTGCTCTACAGATGAAGTTTGTTGATGCGAACGCAATTCCCCAGATGGGATTCTGTCTGGGATATTGAGGTTAAGATTCTGGCACACAGGGGCAGGCAATTTTAACCTTTACAGGCTCTGCCCCTTGGACAGACGTTGGAGAGCTGTTTTGCTGCAATATCAAAAATTGCGTCAAGGGTCTGATCCTGTGGGATACCGAACTTCCCTGACTGCTAGCAAAGACGTGTAAGGAAAGAAACACTTCCCCTTTCTGTATCACATTCCTGTTTTTTTTTTCTTTTCATCTGTCAAATGACACTGATGTGGTATCGGGCCATCAAGTTAAAGCTGAGTTTAATCTGTCTGATTCAAGGTGATCTCTTTATGTTCCTTCTGTAACAGGGCGCCACATATTTGTAATACATGCTAGACCAGATCTGAGAGCGCCACAGCTGGACAAGCCATTTGTTTACCTATACTTGCAGGGAATTGCGTGAGCAGCTACACTTAAAAATTAGATGGATTGTCCTGAGACTTCCACTCCTCTGGCTAACAACCAGAGTGGTCTGTCAGGGACACTAGAAAGAATGAGGGAGACCTGAATCCTCTACTGGCATGGAATTGAACTGACACGGAAGCTCCCCCTCCCTCCTTTCTTTAGGATCTTTAGGTCAGTCACTACAGAACATTTACTTACTGGAAGTTATCACTCACCTTCGATCTCTGAAATTCGTTTCTCTGTTTCTTTTTCCATCACTTTCTGTCCGTAAGTTATTTCAGCAACTTGTGCAATTTTTTCTGCCTCTGAAATGAAAGAGAACATGTCCACATTGTCATCACACAGTCTTCCTATTGCTAGGACCAACTCTACCCATGGAAATCCTTCCCACCCTCTTCTGGTGGCAGTAAAATGTGGGGAGAATTTTCAGCCCTCAGAAGGTGTCAGCCCGTTTGTGGGTAAAGCTGGAACCCATTTGGGTTTCTCTGGAAGAACATCAGATCAGCAGCAGAGAAATCACCCAACAGCAAACCAGGTGCATACTTTCCCCCTCCCAGTTTGGATTCTGTTTTCTGCCTATCCCAGTCACACACCCCTATAAGCTACTGCCTTCCGGCAGAGCTGTACAGACCAATGAGGGCCTTCTTCCTTTCTGTCTCCGCTTCCTTCTCTACCACCTTCTGCTTCTGTGCTGCAATCAGTAGCTTTGTCTTCTCGCTCTCCCTAGGGAGCCAGAAATAGTCAGTTACAAAACGCGAGCCTATCAGGTGGCCTGGCCTACCTCACCTTCAGGACGAGCCCTTGGCTTAATCCTCCCTCAAGTGTGTGGTTAGGGCAGGCGGCAACGATGGAAGTGAGTGCATCTACCTGCAGAGCTTTTTTTCTAAACTAAAGCACCTTTTCCTCCCCTTTATAGCAGGAGGATTTTTCAGTCAAGATGGCGTGAAACATTCCCTGCTACTCTCCACAGACTGCCACAATGCCTTCCAGCAGAGGCAAGTCATAGAACAACATCTTGACTATACACATGTGCAAGTTTAATGGGTTACTATTAACAAGGACACGATTAAAACGAAGTGAGAAATTAAAATCCTGTAACTTGCCCTCACAGATTGTTACAAATTTCCCACAAGACAGATGTATATGGCTTTGAAATCACCCTTCATTCAGTCACGTGCGTCTGTGCACTCTACTTGCTAAAGCCTTTTCTCTCTCACTGCTTTGTGCACACACTGAGAAGTTTTAAAAGCGTGTGTGTACATATATGCAAAAGAATTTAAATACTCCGTGCCTGCTCCCAGTCGGGGAAGAGAGATTAGAGTCAAGAACAAGTCCTTCTCAACTGGATTTATGGTAACAGATAAGAACAGGCTGATTTGAGATTCTATCGTGCCCTTACTGCACATGACTTACCACGATACCAAAAGGTCAAGCAGAATGGACGAGAGGGATCTTACTCTGGCCTATGTAGACTCTGTTGGCAGAGTGCTCAAAGAACATAAGCATTTCTGAATGATCAAGTGCAAGAAAAGGCAGCTGGCTCACAGCATTGAAAAGGGATCAGTATGTCAAGTGCTATTAAGGAAAGTTATTTCTAAGCTTTGCAGGCCCTCAGCCTGTTGAATCAACAGTTTCTCCATCCTAGTCAAACAGCAGGATTAGTGGTGGAATCTATCCACCTGCCACTCACTCGCATGCTCTGGGAAGTGTTTGTAAAGTAGGGCCAGTGTCAAGGGGAAGGAGGCCCCGGGAAAATAATTCCTGCACTCAAGTGTTCAAAATGGAGCAACACCCTAACTCAGCAGTGACCTGCCAGCCATTTACAGTGACAGACACATCTGGTGCAGCCTCACCAGCCCCTTTCTGAATGGCAGCAAGGCAGCACGAGGCTGAGCGCAGGCCTGGCAGAGGGCACTCTGATCAGCGCACGCTGTGAAAACACATTAATCTGGATGACCGACTCCTTTTGGTAACAAAGGTGCAAGTCTCAGGCACTTACATGAGCTCATAATTCCTCCGGATTGTTTCAGGGATGTTTGGCTTTGTAACTCGAACTGCCTGGAAAGAGAGACAGAAGAAAACACAGGCAAGCAGCCAACAATCAAAAGGCAAATGGCCCTGAGGCTGCAGAGGGTGGGGGAGCTAACACTTATGACAAGCTCTGCCAGACAAAGCTTTTACTTGCTGCAGAAATTGTGACCAGCTCCAAACTACAGAGAGCAAACACCGGACCGACCGATCTCCTGACATGACAGGAGGTTACAACCTGCGTGAACGAGTAACCAGGGAAACACCACGAGAAACCCAACACGGCAAAGCTACAAGGGGACAGGAAGGACACTGCTCTCATTCCTCAAGTTAAACAAACTGGATCATAGAATCATTAAGGTTGGAGAAGCCCTCCAGGATCACGTGGTGCAACCGTCCCCCTACCACCAGTGTCACCCACTAAACCACGTCCCCAAGCACCACGTCCAACCTTTCCTTAAACACCCCCAGGGACGGGGACTCCACTACTTCCCTGGGAACTTTAAAGCTATTTTTTTTTACTTTAAAGCTTTAAAGGAACTTTATAGCTGTACTTTAAAGCAATTTTCTAAAAGTTACAGCTTATTTCCTGTTATCCCTTAACCCTCACGGTCTGTAGATCTCCAAGCAGAATCCCAATTACCTGTATAATTAATCCGGGGGCCATGGTAGTTAGGTCTTGCTGCAATGCCAGTTTAAGGTTTTCATCGATCTGATCTGATGGAGGGAAGGAAAAAAAAAAAGTAACTAAAAGCCCCCCAAAGGCAGCTTGCTGCCAACAGGTACAGAATTAGCTGGAACAGCTCAGATTTCTTATTCCTGGAAAGTAAGTGGAAATGTAAGTTTGATATAGAAGTGGTGGGCTGAGAAAGACCATCCCTGACCTCAGGGCAGGTTCACATCTCAGCACGTCGAGCAGCACTGACCAGTGGCAAGGACTTGGGAAAGACTACAGGAACACGGCCAGCATAAAATGAAGACCTTCCCAGTTTCCAATAACCTGCAATTTGGACTCTTTTTGAGCCAAAAGCAGCATTTTTATAGTAAAGAATCTCTGTTCTAGCCCACTTTCCTACTGATACCTTCCCAACTGGATCCTGAAGTAGATGTGGTCCAGCTAAATCATGACTGATTAGTAACTGTGCCTACGCCAGCAGCAGACAAAGAAAATGGAAAGGGAGAAATGTAAAATGGCTGCATTAGTTATTTTAATAGGCTGCAAAAATTTCATCAGTAAAGCCTGTTTGGCTCAACGCAGAACATTTAACTCCAGCACAGCTAAGAAATTTCAAAAGGAAACACAAAACAAAACCCTTCTTCAGTGAAAAGCTCTAAGGACAGCAGTGTTTCCAGTTGGGGCCTGCTGAGAAATGCAAAGGGAAAATAAAATGTAATAGCCTTGAAAGTGATCACATCGCACTCCTTGATTATTTGCTTTGGTCCCAGTTTAGCTAGCTGGAACTCACACTCACAATGAAGTTCAGCCAGGAGTTTAGGAAACAGCTGTTATCAGTTTCCTGCACCTGCTTGCAGATGTGGGGGCAGAGAATGACATAAGTCTGCCTGAAATGGGCTGTGCCCCATTTCAGAACTGTGGAGCCAGAAAACATTCAGCTCAGACTGAAAGAGTTACACAGGGGTTTATACAAGTTCCTTCTGTGCAAATTGGTTGTCTTGAGTCCATTTCAAGCAGTTGTCATCAGCAGCTGCCGACATCTGGAGCCTCCATCGACAAAGAACCAGAACATTCACCAGCAGCCCCGTAAAGGAAGAGGAGGGGAACTGCGCCCTAGTCCCACACTTGGTGCAGAGGCCCTGTCAGAAACGGGACAGCCAGGCTTCTTGGAAAGCCCCGCTTAAACAGAGAAGTGGTTTGCAAACGCCTTGTACTCTTTCAGGCGCCTGGCGCTAAAAAATCCCAGCCACTAATTCTGTCAGCCCTGGGTCCAAACCGTTCACAGCAACACTTCACCCACGGCCAGCACCGCTGTGCTGCCAGATGCTGGAAGGGACTTCTTATCACTCAAAGGCCATAAAGAAAACACTCGGCCCTGGCAGGGACTGGCCCATTTCTCCTAAGAAACCAACGCGTTTCTTCAGGCTGTCTCTTGTACCGGGCTCCAAGTGTTTGTGCTGCCTGATTTCCCACTGGTCCGGAGAGAGGAAGGGAAGGGCAGCCGGCCCTCGCCACGCAGCCCTGGTTTCTAGCACTCACTCGCAGAGCCCAGGAGCCGCAGCGATGTGCATGACACACAAGTAATCAAACCCACAGGGCTTTTGGTAACAGCAAAGAACAGAAGGGCGGCTTTTCCATCTGGACTAGCAAATCCTGCAACTGATTAACCAGTCACATTTGCTAAACACACGTAACACAGCAGAATTACTGTTCCCTCTCCTAAAACCCTCTGCTACCACTGGCAGGTTTGGGGATTTTTGTTGTTGTTGTTATAACACGGTGAAGCACTCAGCACCAGAAGACGATAAGGAGCAAACAGCTGTGACTGGTTAACAATTCCAAACAGAGCAGACACCAGATCGATATGTAAAAGGCCCACCAGCTGGGGCAGTGACTTCTGTACCAGCAGAACACGCAAAGAGCTCGCAGAGACATCGCTCGAGGAGCCATCAACCTGGGAGTGAAAGGCAGAGAGGCAGCTCACCGAACAGCTCGATGTAGACCTCCTGCAGCGTGTGGACACTGCAGAACTGGTTCAGCTCATGGTGAATCTTGTTGAAAATGAGAGCTTTGTCGTAGTCAGCAGTGTAGTTCTTCACTATGTCATATACTGCAAAAGGAGACGTGACAGTGGCATTAACAGCTGGGACAGAGGGATGCCACAGGCTGGGCGCTCGCAGGAGGAGGCTTCTGGCTCAGTCACAGCAGCAAGGAACACAGAGCCAGACTGAAACGAGGAAAGCACCGCAAGAGAAGGCTGCACCACAGCCAACTACTTCATTTAGGGGAGTTTTAATTATTGCTGGTATTTCATCCCATCCCAATCAATACTCTGCCACGTGCCTTGTAAGCAGAGTGACACCTTAGTATCAGCAGCCCTCGCTGCGTTATCTGCGAGTCTCTGTCCTGCAGACACATGAGTTGCGCCTGAGTTTAATACAGAGACCATGTGGTCTGTGTGCAGCACGGGAAGGGCATCCTCCACACGGGGTAAGACACTGATGACCCAGGCAGTGTCATCATGCCTGTAACCAACAAGACATTCAAACAACCCACACAGAAATAAATTAAAAAAAAAAAAGCCTGACTGGTCGTTCTCCTGGTGTGTCAGACTCCAGCCTTCTGCTCACAGACTCCCCTGCCCCTTGCACACCTTGTAATTCAAATCAGAAGTTCTTCACTGAAGCATAAAGCCCAGTGGGGCCATAATAATACAAATAATAAAAGTGATGGATGGTATTTGGGTATTAGCAAAGCAACCAGTAGCACAGAACAAGTATGTGCAAGAAATAATAAACAGTATCTGGGAGAGCTGGTTTAAGGTTCAAACCCAGCAAGTACGGGGCTCCACAAGGCACACAGGGGAATACCTGGGGCACTCCCTAGCTCCAGATCAAAGCACGAGCAGGCACAACCTCTTCACCTTATCCCGGACTAGCAAGATAACCACCACCACCTCTGGCTGGCAGGATTATCAGGGTCACAGGGGAAGAACTCACCTGCACTTTGGATCAGGAAATTCACCACCTCAATTCTGTCAAAATAAATCATCACTCCTCCGCTGCAGAAGAAAGAAAAAGAAAAATAAAAGGGGGAAGTTTGCTGGAGGCCACGAGCTCTGCCCTGCAGCCGGACGGCCTCTGAGGGGGGACACTCCCCTCTAGCGGGTGAGCGCAGCATTCACACCTCCGGCAAGCACCGCTGCGACACTACGGCAAGCGCCCGCACCTTGTACAGGCTCCTGGTGTCTCCAGCAACTGGATCATGAAATGTGGAGCCAGGCTTAGAAAAATCATCTTTTTAGTGTTTACTATATGTAAATACAAACCCCTGGTCCCTTCCCTATATCTGTCTGTCCTATGATACCAAGCAATCCACTTTCTTCCTGTGCTTCAGCTCAGGCAAGCACAGTAGGAGTAACTTATTTACAAAAAGAATACAACTTTCATAATATTAAATCCTTGCGCATAAGTTGCTACAAAAAAAGATGAGAGTGCAAGGTGCAGCCTGTTTGTGGCAGAATGTAACTGCACTGAGAATTAGAGTACCAACTCCTGCGGCACCTGCATGAGCGCCAAACGTGGAAGCTCAGGGAATCGGGTAGGGTTCGAGGTGGGAGACGGAGCCCCTGAAGGCCGCGCGTTTTAAAGCACACTGGGGCGAGGAGGAAGGGGAGAAGGGAAAGGACCAAAAGGAGCCCAGCAAAATCGGGGAAGCACAGGGGACAGAAGCTAAGCGACTCACCTGGTTCCGCAGGGCACATTTTTCACCTCATCCGTCTGCAGCGTGGTCTGGACGGAGAAATATTTCAGAAAAGCCCCTCTGGAGCCAGGCCTCGCCCCGGCAACCGGGGTTGGCCCCGGCCCCCCGAACCCACCCCCCGGTCCCCCTGGACCCCCCCGGTCCCCCCCCTGAGCCCCCCAGCCGCACCTGCACCGACTTGTAGGACGTGATGAAGGGCAGCATGAGGTGGAAGCCGGGCCCGCTGGTGGAGGTGAGCAGCGCCCCGCCGCTGAGGAGAGAAGCGACAAGAGAGAAACGCGGCCGTCAGCGGCGGCTCCGCGCCGGGCCCGGCCGGGCCGGGGAAAGCCCGGGAAGCCCGTGGGAGGCCGCGGCGGCCGCCTCACCGGTAGTAAACGCCGATGTGCCCCTCCTCGATCTTGTGGATGGCGGAGAGGAAGGCGGCGGCCAGGCAGCCGAGGCACAGCGCGGCGGCGGCGCCCAGCTGGGCCATGCCCGGCCTCGGCGGGACGCGGCTCCCGCTGCCCGCCCGCCGCGCGTCATCACCCAGCGACCGCCGCCGCCAAGGGGCGCCGCCGGGGGGCGCCGGAGGGCCGGGAGCCCGGGGGCCGCGGGTTCGAGTCCCGCCGGCGCCTCGCGGCCCTCGGTCTCTCCACGCAGCCCCCTGCCCGCTATGGAGAGGGGGCGATGTGGGGGCACAGCGCGACCTGCACCACCCTGCCTGGGCCTTGAGGACGGGGAGACCCCCTCACAGGAGGTTCTCCCATGAACTGATCTCTTGCTCACACACACGAAGCACCATGCTGCCTCCCCAGGCCCTTTGTGAGGGGGTCGGGCACTGCCGAGCCCCCACCAGGGCCTTGTGTCCAGGGAGACCCCTCACAGGAGGTTCTCCCATGAACTGACCTCTTGCTCATGTGCACAAAGCACCACACTGCCCCCCTGAGCACTGCTGAACCCCCACCTGGGCCTTGTGTCCAGAGAGACCCCCTCACAAGAGGTTCTCCCGTGAACTGACCTCTTGCTCATGTGCATGAAGCACCACGCTGTCCCCCTGGGCACTGCCGAGCCCCCACCAGGGCCTTGTGTCCAGGGAGACCCCTCACAGGAGGTTCTCCCATGAACTGACCTCTTGCTTGCACACACGAAGCACCATGCTGTCCCCCTGGGCACTACCAAGCCCCCAGCCAGCCCCAAGGCCACCCAGCAGGGCCCGTGCCCCCCGACATGCCCCCCACGGCCTCCCCGCCGGGGCTCGGCTCTCCCACAGCAATCTGTTCCCCATCTGGACCAGGCCAGACCGAGGGGCAATAACGGGGAAAGTGACAGAGCACGTGAAAATATATTAAATCTTCCGCATCTATAATTGTTGAAGGGGACTTAAAAAACATAGGAGAGACGTATAAAATGTCAATAAAGTAAAATAATTTGATCTTTACAGTTGATAGATCTCCTAGGGTTATATATAACAAACCTGTCAGAAGGATTCAGCGCCGTTTAGAAGTAGGGAATGAAATATCTGCTATATTTGTCAATCCAAATTTTACAGCTCTTAAATAAGCGCAAAAGGGCGCCAGAGATGAAATACACCCTGTATTAGTTTTTTTTTTTTTTAAATGCTTGCCCAGATTTAAGGGCCTGATAAAATGTATTAAATCTTTAAAGGTTTTAATGAATTTAGTATGTGTTTCATAAATCAAGAGCCTCTGCTCAGCCCCCTCTCAGTTTAATAAGGGTAAACTAGGAAATTGCTCTGAGCTGAAGCAAAATACATTCATATAATATTGAAAAGTAATAGATTTTTAAATGTGGGGTGTTCTGGCTCGCAGGCGAGGTTTTGCTTCATAACATCGGTGCTATATCATTACCCTGAATGGGAAACCATCTGTGGCCACGTGTTTAACAGCATCAAGATGTGAACTAGCACAAAGGTAAATATTATTTGTAATAATCCTGAAAAAAAAGCCAAAAAAATCATTACTTCTAGACCTCGGGCCAGGAACATTTGGGGGTGTCTGTGCTGTGACTCTGTTTTTAGCAGCGTGGACCTTTTTACACTAACAAACGGTTTATTGCACCCACTTCTCGCTGGCACTCGAAGCCTTTTTCATCTCTGCCCCATTCTTCCCCATCCCACTGAATTGAAGCCCACGTAAAAATATTTTGTGGGTTTTACCGCAAAGGTTGAGAGGAGTTTGAAGGTCTCTGAGACTCTCTGCTCAACGCTGTCACCCCCAGCCCCTGTTACCTGTCCTCCCCCGCACCAGGACGGGACGGGGCAGGACGGGACGGGACCGTCCCGGCGGGAGGTGAGGCCAGGACCCACGGCAAGTGCTGCGTAAAAGTCTGTCCAACCTCATTAACTGTCACGGGTAACAATACCAAGCTGGCAATAAAGGCAATTTTGAGCCTGTTGGCCATTAATCACTGCCTGACAGTTGTGAATAGAGGTGGAAAAACTCTGTCCCTGCAGTTCCTGCTTTGGCGTTTAAGGTTACCTCCGTGTGCAGCCTGCAGGGAGCAGTGGGGCGGAAAGCTCGCCCTTGCCCAGTCCCCATCCCTGTCCCCACCCCATCCCATTCAATCCCCATCTCCATACCATTTCCATCCCCATCCCATCCCATCCCTGTCCCCCAGTGCTCCCAGCATGTCCCTGCTCTCCGCCCCAGGCTTGGCCACTCCTAGGGACGCTGCTCTGAAAGGCAAACCCGGCACTTCGCTAACCACGAGGCCTAATAGCTCTTTAATAAGGTGTTGGGAAAGTGCCTCGAAGTCAAAGCGAGTGCTGTGTGCACGGAGTGCCATCGTAGTTCCTGGCTGCCCCAGCGCCCCCAGAGCTGGGGCTGGATGTGGTGCTCTGCAGTGGGGCATTATTGGGGGCACAGGGCTGAAAAGGCATAAAAACCCGATTTGGGTTGGATGGGGAGGAGACACAAAGCTGTTTCCCAGCCTGAGCCTGAAGGAGCCAGAGAGGCTCGTGGGGCTGCAGGACAATACAGGGTGCCCTGACCACCTTGCGCCAGGGTTTTGAAAGGGAAAGAAGGTGGGGAGAGGGAGGGCGCGGGGGGAGAATACTTAACAAATTAAGTCTATCGAACATTATTTGCAGATTACGGTGCAGAATTGTGTTAAAGTATGTCCGGGCTCGTTACATGTCAGTGCTAACAATACAGCACTTGGCAATCAAGGCAGTTCTCTGGCGCTGGCCATTAATCATCCCCTGACAGTCCTGAGCTGGAAACGAGGAAACCGCTCACATGTGCTAGATGCACCTATTTACCCGTGCTGTAATCACGGCAGGAAAAGTTTTCTTTGACTCCCTGCCTGCCCGAGCCTTGCTGGCGGGGCGATAAGCAGAAGGGTCCTGGTCCTTATTTCATGTCCCAGCTATTTCGAGGGGCACGGGGGCACGCGGAGAACACGGTTTGCATTTTAGCTCTGCTGCAGTGGGACACCTCGTGCCCCAGGGGAGCGTCCCCCCCGATTCCTGTGCATTGCGTTTTGGAGGCGCTGCCCACCACGGGGGTTTGGCTTTGCAGGGCTGGCCCGGGGGGGGCCGTGTGGGGGAATGAGCACAGAGTGGAGCTCGCCCCGCAGACGCCAGCGCCATGGCCGGGTGCCAGGGTGCCAGGTCACCCTCCCAGGAAATAAAGGAGCAATGTGTCCAGCCCCCCCAGTGCTGCTTTCTAAGGGGAAATGATTAATGGTGCTTGGAAACCACAATTCATCCCGGGAAAGAAAGTAGATTTACCCAAAACATGCGTGAGAATTAGCGTGCGGATCGGCTCCGAGGCAGACGCGGGAAAGCTCTGGGCGAACAGAGCCTGACTGTGCTGGGGAAAAGCCCCGGCTGGAGACGCTGCGGCGACGGCGGGGCGGGAGCAGGGCCTGGGTGCCCACGGGCCATCGGGGTGGCTTCTCCCCCGTCTGCTGGCAGCACAGAGGGTCACGGTGGAGGAGAAAGGAGACCTCAGCCGCAGGACCCCCGAAAAGGGGCAGACAAGCCCCTGCCAGGGGGTGGATGGTGCTGGTGGGACCCAAACTGCTCGTTCTCAAATGCCCCCATGGTACCGGGGTCCAGGGAGAAGCAGCATGATTTTGCACCAAAACCCAGCAGATTTCCTGACTGTAAATGCCAAACGTTTTAGCAAAAGCTGATTTTCAGGCACAGGGGAATAGCCTCAACCTGCTCATGCCCAGGGGAACCACTGGGATGAGTGGGGCGGTGCTGGGGTGCAG
The DNA here is from genome assembly GCF_013377495.2 of Cygnus atratus. Lineage (NCBI taxonomy): Eukaryota > Metazoa > Chordata > Aves > Anseriformes > Anatidae > Cygnus > Cygnus atratus. The sequence continues at coordinate 837,334 of NC_066388.1, forward strand.
CGAGCATCGAGCCATCGCCGCGATGCTCCGGCTGTCCCCGTGACACTGGGCTGCAGGAAACCTCGGAGAGAGGCAGAAGGTGCCTTTCCTCCACAACACATCCTGATGTATCCGCCAGCGGGCCCGGCCGTGCTGCAGGAGCAAGGCACGGGCCAGAGGGTTAGGAATTGCATTAAAGGGTTTTCAGGCATGAGTCCTGACCGGGATCCAAGCAGCTGTGCTCTCCCCACAAACTGTGCAATGTTGGGCTGGGGACAAGAGCAGCCAGGGAAGGGGATGGGCTCCCTTGGAAGGAATTAGGGATGGGTGGCGTGGATTTATGGCCCGATCCCGGGGATAAAAACAACAGTCTCTGCTCTGGATCAAGGCAGCGGCCACGCGCGGTCCTGTCCCAGTGAGCGGAGGTGCTCAGAAAGGGCTTCAGGCAGCTGATTTATTTGTGGGATTCCGGGAAGGGCTGGGGAAGCCTCGGAGAGGTGCTGAAGCCCAGGTCAGGAGTCAGCAGTGTCTCGGTGATATATTTAGAGTGGGATAATGCAAGTGACAGGAGGAAAAAAAAATAAAGCTCCGTGGAGGAGGTGCAGATACATTCCCTTGGCCGGGGAGTTACTGGATGATCTGAGCCAGGGAACAGATAGTTGGATTTCCCTGGTTTCTCCCTTCAAATAAATCACAACTCCAGAGCCCTTTAAACTCTGCAATATGATCTGTTCCAATAAGGAAGGGAATGAAAGGCTGCGTCTCTCTGGAAGCCTCCAGAGCCATAAATCTACTATGTACAAACACATACCAGATTTCCAAGTGCATTTATTTTATTGTATTGTTTTAACAGAAAAATCAAACTGCAATAAACTCAGTCCCTCATTAGCTGTCTCTGTGTCCTGGCCAAACGCTGCTAACGAATAAAATCAGGACAAAGGAATGTGGCTGTTGGTCAAGAGCCCGGCCGGGCGCTGACCCCCCGAAAAGCGATTCCCTGCAGTGGGGCAGCCGGGGGATGCGAGGGGCCGGATCCTGCCCTGCCTATGGCCGGGGCTGTGCTGGGTTTGGCTGCTCTGAGTCCCTTTCCGGCCAGTTCCGCAGGGTTTTCTGCACTGGTTTGCAGAGGACCTGGCTGCACCGAGCCCCACTTCGGGCAGGGGCGTGCGTCCCCCTGCCCCAGCCTGCTGCGGGAGGCCGAGCAGCCGCCTGCGTGCAGCAGCTTGCAGAAGTGCTCGTGAAGCACGGGGCAAACGCTCCCCGGGCTGGCAGTCGGGGCAGTTTCAGGGCTGTCGGTCATTAATCATCCTGTGACAGTCCTGCAGGGGCCGGCCGCACCAGCACGGCTCCCTGGGGACTGGAGAGCCTGGGGAGGGGACGCGCTGGCACCACGCAGCACCCGGATTTGGGTTTTCCCAGGAGGGGGGTCCCAACCCGAGCCCCCACCCTGCAGGACCCCTCTGGGCTCTGCCATCCCCTGGGGTGGCCGGGGTCTGCGTGACCCCCAGAGCCCGATGCTGCACAGCACCGCCACGCCTCGTCCCTCACAGTCGGTCTCTTCACGCCTTGTCGGCAAGCACCATTTTGGGCTTAAAGACCAGAAACGAGGACAGAAACAAGGGTGGAGGGCGGGGGATGCAGGGGCACCAAGCAGAGGGGTCCGGGCACGGAGCGGTGCTGAGTGCAGGAGATGCAGCGCCTCGGTCTGATCCTGGAAAAAAGGAAAAGGAAGGCAGAGCTGCCCGGGAGGGAACAAGGCGGCTGTCCCCCAGATTTATGGAGCCGCAGCGGCCGGGGAGCCCCCCCCAGCGCCCGAGCCCTGCCTCAGCCCACAGAGAAATTCTTTACTTATTGAATCACATTTGTCATCTCTAAATACATATGCAGGCCCGTGTTTCTGAATCCATAAACATCTTTAACTAACTCCGCTCAGCTAGGCCTCTTTCAGCAGTAATTTATATTTAACTTTTTCCATATGCGGGGCCTGTCGCGTTGGTGTCATTTCCGGGAAAGCCGGGGGGGCGCGGGGGGCGGCGTGCTTGGGGCTGCTGGAGCAGCCCGGCTGCTGGCACGGCGCGAGAAATCCACCCGGCAGAGCCAGTGCTCATTAATCATTTGAACTACTAAACTGCCAGCTCCTTTCAAGATCTTTCAAGAAGTGTTTTCACCCAAAATAGAGTTGAAAACGCGCCGGGCCCTACTTTCAGAGTCTCATCCATCTGGCCATTATGGGGAGTGTCAGGCGGCTCTGACAGACAAGGCTGCTCTGTTCGAGGGGCCCCGGCTCCCGCAACCTGTCACAGCGCGGGGCTGAGCGCGCCTGACAGCTCCATTTGTACCTACAGAAGAGATAAAAGCGCCCTCACTGCGCCGGGCGGCGGCGAGGGACGAGCGGGGGCGCCCCGGGGTGGGATGCAGGGTGCTGACGGCATCCCCAGAACCCCACTTTGTGCCGGGAGAAACCCAGCCCCTGTCCCCAAAATCCCACCGCCGCACCGTGCCGGCTGCTTGGGCAACGGGCATCATGCACGGGGTTGGAGCCCCCTCCTGCTGTGCTGCAGCCCCGTGCCCTGGCACCGAGCATACCCTGCAAAACCACCCGGGGCCCCGTCCCCGCCCGTGGCTGAGCCCCCCCAGCTCTCTCCCCGCTGGCTGTGCGCAGCCCCCAAGTGCGAGCAGCGTGAGTCAGCCCCCAAAAATAACACCGTGGGTCCCAGCGCTACGAGAGCTTCCTCCAGGCTGCGGCTCTTTCTCACGCAGAGGATGCAGCAGCGCGGCGTGAGGCTCCTGGGGACCTCGAGCTCTTCTCGCAGCTCTCCTGGGGAGAAACCCCTCCGGACCCCGACCCGGGGTTTGCTCCTTGCTCTTGGACAGGCTCGCAGCAGGGCTCCTCTGCACACGCGCTGCATCAGCTGCTGCCAGCCAGAGAGGTTTGGGAACCAGCGAAGTGGCAGCCGAGGGCACAACACGTTTCTGCAGCTGGAGGAGGAAGTGAGGCGCGCACCGAGCGAACGCTTCCCGAGCAGTTGTTCCTAATCTGAAATTCAGACAGAGCCTAAGAAACGTGCATAAACACCAGAAGGCGCGGAGGTCTTTTCAGCTCCATTCCTCGGTGGTAAATTCCTGTTCCCACCCCTGCCTTGCAAGGGTTTGTTATCTGAGGTGGGTTGAGCAATAATTTTCTTAAAAACATGAGGTTGCTCCACGCCTGTGACAAATCAGCGGCTCGGCGCGAGCACGGCTTGCGCTTTGGTTCATGTCAGAGACATTTTCCACAGAACATGACTCTTTCCACCTTGGAAGCTGGACCTGGCCGCCGTCCCTCTGCACCCCACGGACGTCACTGAGGCTGTGCAGAGAACTGGAACAGAAACCCGTGAAGGTAACAATTGCTCCAGCAGAAACAATTAGTCATTTTTACAGGAGCTCTGCCCAGCAAAGCTCCCAGGCTCGGCGCTGGGTTCGCAGCCAAGGCTGCAGTTACCAGCCCCATCCTCACACTGCTGCGAGCGGGGACAGCCCCGTCACCGCGCCACGGGCACGAGAGGGCCGATTGTCCCCAAGTGCTGGCGGCAGAAGGGGTCCTGTCACCACGCTCAGCCGGGGGAAGGCCGGAGAGGAGCACAGCAGAAGCCAGCTCTGGATTGCAGCAAGCGAGCACGCCGGGAAAGAACAACACAGCAAATCGTTCGAATGCTTCCATCTCCCCTCGCCTCTGCCCCAAGGAGAGGAGCGCAGCGAAGGCGGCATCTCAGCAGAAAGCTCCAGCACGACTTGAAGTGCCTCAGTCCCCCTCTTCTGTCCTCTGCTCTCCAGAGCCCATGCACTCCCCTAGTGTGAGCGCTCACCAAGGGCAGGCACCGAGCACCCCGGGCTCCCGTGGGTCCCTTTCTCTCTGGCAGCAGCGTCTCCTCCTCCTGGTGAGGCACCAGGGGCAGCGGGGACCAGCATCGCCCCGCAGCCCGGCTGCTGGATGGGGTCTCAGGAGGGTGCCAGGGGGTGGCCGGTGGAGATGCTCGAGCCATTGCCACGAGTCCTCTTGAAAACACGGAGGGGAAAACCAGGCCATTTCGGTTCTCTGATCCGCCAGGGTGCCCGCGGTCGGGCTGCAGGAGGCCTGATTTATGGGCGATTATAAAACCAGCCGAGGCTGCTGCGTCTGCTCACCAGATGCCAGGGACGCTGCGTGTCCTGCAGCCGCCGCCTGCTTGCTGGGCCACAAGGGCTCCGGCTCTGGGTGCCAGCAGGGACCATCCTGGCGTTGGGCACCACGAGGTGCTGGATGTGCCACACCTGCCCAGCGCCGAGCGTGCCACCCCGCTCGGTCCCTGCGTCGGCATCACTTTGCTGGTGCAGCATCAGCTCTCAGCAGCTTGCAAAGGCACCTCCGGGGTTGGTCCGCCCGTGGGGAGGTCACATTCCCCCCGTCCTGTCCCGTGCATGGTGCTGGAAGGTGGGGTGAAGTCATGGCAAAGCTGCTCCGGGAGGTTTCCATAAACGCTGTGTTAGAAAACATTATGGTCTGTGGAAATCTGTTTGTTATTGTGAATTGAGCTCAAGGAATATACTCTGTAAACTAAGCTGTCAGCCGAGCGTCTCCCCCAGCATTCTCCAGCGAGCGTTTAGCTGAAACATTTGTGTATACAGAATTACGACTCTTCAGTTATTCATCATGATAATAAACAGAGAGATAACTATTAACCATGCATCACAGTAATGAACAGTATCACTTACACGCGCGCCGGTGTAAATCTGAGCGAGCGGGGCTGCGCTTTGCAGGGAGCCAGCGCGGGCGCAGCTCCGCCGCGGGACCGGGGCAGTTCACAGCCCAACGGTGCCCCCGTGCCAACGGTGGTGCTGAGCAGGATCAGACACTGCAGGAGGCAGCAGGAGCCACGGCTGCGTACGGTCACCCTGGGCGCTTCCCATGCCGTAGCCAGCACAAAACGGGCGTCCTGTTATGAGGAAGGCGTCGGCGCATCCCCGCTGCAAGCAGGTGCCGGTGCCGCCGCCGCCGTGAGGACTCGTGCCACACACCGGGTTTTGGGCAGCGAAGTGACAGCGGTGGCTCCTCAGCAGTCACACAAAGCCCTGTGAAAGCCTTCTCCCCTCTGCAGCTTTCCAGGCCGTTGGGCACCCTCTGGCTGCTCCCCTGGCTTTGGGGCTCTCTGAGCACCTCGAGGTCTTCGCTCTTCTCCACGCGCCTCCTCTTGCTGGCGCTCTCCTGCTACTGACATTGCCTGGAGGCAAACCACAGGACACCCCTTTATGCTCCTGAGCTCCCTTTGCTCCCCCTCCATCCCCCCGTCCCCAGGCTTGCTCTGCACAGCCCCAGCCCCAGCCAGGGGGGCTCAAGGGGACGCTTCCCCACGTTCGTTCCCCCTGGGAAGGCGCCCGCGGGGCACTGGCAGGGGGACAGGAGATGTCCCCAGCAGGGAGGAAACACAGAGCCTGTATTCTCCAGGGCTTCCACCAGGGCTCACACGGAAAGAAAAGCTGCTTTATGCAGCCGAGCAACTTCTCATCCACCCACCATCGCTGCTGCTCCGGCCCTTGCCTCCGCAGCCTGACCTGACCTCCCCTCGGCGGGCGCGCACCAGCCCTTGAAGACTTCGTGCTCCGCTCTCTGAACCGCTTTGTGCGCCCGTGGGCAGACACCTCCGCACGGGCATCGGGGGGTTGCGTGCCGGAGAGGAAGGAAAACAACAAAAAAAAATACGGCCTTGCTCTTTCGCTCGCATATTTATTGGGTGGACAGATCGTTTGTGGTCAGATGGGCTTCGGGCTTTACAAACGGGGATATTTATACGGCGCGCAGCACGGCGGAGCTGTTTTGCATGTGCGTCCAAGTCATTCCCTCCCTGGCACAAGGTATAATGTTGCCTTTGTTCAGCTGCCTTCCACGGCCGGGGCAAAGCGGGAGCGCACCGTGCCTTTCAGCCGGAGCCCCCCTCCGCCGCTCACAACAAAATCCTGCATGTTTTCCACTGAAATAGCACACAGTCGCAAAGTGTCCTGACTCCTTCCACACACACTGCGGCCTCAGCAACTGCTGCAATAAATCAATAGGAAAATAGAGGCTGCCAGTTAGACTAAACAAGTGCATTTGCAAGGATTGCTAACCCTCATTAATCACTCTGACAGTCCTAAAAACACATTTCCCCTTTAATGACTGTATTTGGATAATCAGTGCTTTTTCCTCCTCAGTCAGAGCCGGGGTAACTGACAGCTGGTGTTATTATAGCCGTCCACGGGAGAGCGCTGGGATCAGGGTCACCTGAGAGTCAACCGCTGGAGGTCTCTTGCAATTCAGGGCTAGCTGGAAAAGTTGTTGTTATGCAATAAGGAGGAGAGCTGCTCGCTGCCAACACGGCCTCAAACACACATTTCCCGTGTCCTAACACCCACCTGTGTTATCCGAGCCTCAGCCCGCTCCCGGCCCTCCCTATCCCACCTCCTGCCCCAAAAAGCACCCCCTGCCAGCCGACTGTGAAAGGCCCTTTCTCGCTGCTCCGCGCTCCCTTTAGGTGACTTTTGCTTCCCGGAGAGGTTTGAAACCTTGCACATTTTTCTGTATAAATGATGCAACACATTAATGCACAGCACATTATGAAAATGGTAATTCAAACCCATACAACTCTAAATTAAGCCATACATTATCCGACCCACTCAGCCATATATTTTGCAGAAAGACAGGATTGAATCAAATCAAACCGAAACTGTGGAGTGCAGGTTGTTAGACAGAATGATTAATAAAGTGCATCCCAGTGCTCTTATTGTAAAATGAATTCTGCAGTAACCTGGGCATACATTAGATAGGGAGTTATTTAATATATCGGCAACACAATAATTTCCTAGCAGATAAAGCCCCCGAGTGTCGGCTGGTATCAGATGATACTTTGCAGTGTTTACACATTCTGGCCCCGGTGCTGCAGTCTTTAGGGAGGGGGAAAAAATATTCCTCGGGGAACCGTCTGCACGGCAGGATGCATCTGAGCAGCATCCCGGTCTGCCTGGAGGCGGAGGGGAGGTGCATGGGCTCGCTTTTGGAGCTGGGAACGTCCTGGTGCGAGGAGGGGTTTGGGGAGCGAGGGGGGACAGAGCCCGTGCCGTTCACCCGGGGCTCTCCCTGCATGCAGGCGGTGCTGCCCACGGACCCCTTGTCCCATCCCCGGCTGCTCCATGGCAGCATCGCACCGCAGGCACGCTGTGACCCCACAGCCCGAGGCCCAGCGGCATCCCTGAGCATCCGTGGGCATCGCGGCACCGCAGCATCGCCTTCCTTGCCCCATGGCGCAGGGAGAGCCTGCACACAGTCCCGCAGCGCTGGCAGTGAGGATGCCTCAAAGCCCAGTGGAACAAAATGCCCACTGCAGGTACCCGCAGCAGGCGTGGGGTTTGGGAGCTGCGGCTGAAGAGCTGAGATTTACGCCAGGGACCAGCGGTGCCCGAGCGAGGCCGACACCGAGCAGCCTTGCTGGAGGGCACGGGGCAATGCCCAGGGAGAGGCAACGCTGCCGAAGGGCAGGGGGGACCTTTGGGGTGACCGTCACGCCTGCAAATGCCCCGCGCATCTCTGCAACAGTGGGGACCGAAGCACAGAAGCTACCTGGCAGCGCCTTGGCCTGCGACCCCGTGCCGTCCCCTCCGAGGGGAGCACCCGCTGCGATGCTCAAAACCTCCTCGCTTCCAACCCGGTTCTGCAGTCCCGCAGCCCTCATCCTGCCAACACCGGCAGCGGCTGCCGCAGGCAGACCCGGAGCAAAGCCAGACCCGAGCTACGGCCCCGGCGGGGTAACCACAGACCCACAAAACTGCTCCCCGCAGCCGGGGGGGGCTCAGGGTCGGGGCTGCCCACCCCTCCGAGGGGCCACCGCACCCCGGCTTCCTCAATTCCAGCGGCCGCCAGCGGCAGAGCCCCGGCCACCGCCCACCCTCCGGCCACGCGCCCGCGGCCGTGCTCAGAGGAGCGGGCAGAAAAATAAAAATCTCACTGGCAAAACAAGCCCCCGTTCTAAGCGCATTATTTTTCAGCTCAAAGGACACAAAGGAATTTAAACACGGGGCATAAGGCAATGTAGAGAAGGCAATTAACTGGGATTAATTGCATGACTCACCCAAAATGCAACAGGAGCAAAGCACTCAACAGCAGAGAACAGCCATGTGGGGCAACGGGAGCACGGGGGGCTTCACGGGGTGCAGCCGGGGGTCCCGCTGCGAGGGTCGGGCTGCTGCTGGAATAACAGCTCGGGGATGGCCCCGAGCAGCGGTGTGGGGCGGGCTGCAGCCCCCCGGCCCTGCCCGTGCTGCTGCGGGCTCAGCACCCAGCGGGAGCGAGGGGGCTCGGAGCCCCTCGCCAAACCCACGGCGCTCCTCGCACGGCAGCGATCACCCGGGGAGAGCAGCCCGAGCCTGCGCCCGGCTGCTCGCACAAGGCACGGGAGCGGGACCGGGGGCGCGTTAGGCTGCAGCCCCCAGCCCCAAAACCCAGCCCCTCCGGTGGGTGCAGCGACGGGCACAGCACCGCGACCTCTGCGCCTCGGGGGGGGGGGGGGGGGGGACGGGACCGGGGCTCTTGGCATGGCTTTCAGCTCCGCTGCCTTCTCGAACCTTCCCTGCGCCCCCCCAGCGCTCCGCTCCCTCGGGACCACGACCTCGGGACCACCCCGCTCCGCACCCCGGCGGCACCCAGCGCTCGGCACCCCGCGCTCAGCACCCAGCACCCGCCGCAGCCCCCCGGCCGCCGCCGCTAGGTGGGGCTCGGAGCTCGGCGCTCGGCGGCCCCGGGGCTCTGCGGCGGGTGCGGGGGGCACAGAGCCCCGGGGGGACCGGGGGGGTGGGGGACACCGGGAGGGTGAGGGGGGGCCGGGGGGGGATGGAAGAGAGCACACACCACAGGGTGAATATAACCAAGTATTCATTTATTAACAAAATAAGACTTACCAAGCCGGAGCTCTAGGCACCCGAAATGCTCGCAGCCCTCCCGCGGCGGGGCTGGGGCTGGGGGCGGCCCCGCGCCCGTCGCTGCTCCGTCCTCGGGGGGGGGCCCGGGCCCGGTGCCGGGCCGGGGGGGGGGGCCGGGCGCTGCCCGGGGGCGCCGCTGCTGGGCGAGGGGCGGCACGGCCGGGCCTGCTCCCGTCCTTCCGCCCGCGGCCACCCCCGTCCCCAAAACACATCGCAAAAAAAAAAAAAAAAAATTAAAAAAAATTAAAAATTAAAAAAAAAAATTACATCTGTTAACTTTACAAATGGAAACTGAATCCCAGAACGATAAACGAGGAGGGGGAGGAGGAAGAAACGTTCTTTTTTTTTTTTTTTCCTTGTGTGTCAGGAGTCATGCAAGAATTTCTCGGGGGGAAATTAAGAAGGGGAAGAAAAAAAAATCAAAAGAAACAGAAGGGAAAAATAAAAGCCCCACACCTGCAAAGTAAAGATTTTTTTTTTCTTTTTTTCTTTTTTTTTTTTTTGGACACAGACTTTTTGCATACCATTGATTCATTGGTGGATTAATGCACTTATATTCCCAGCTTTAAGCTAACATACAGTAAATAAATACACAGTCCAAGGAGGGAGCGGGGAGCTCGGGCAAGGAGGAGACCGGAGGAGGGGAAGGGGCTGCCGTAGTTACTGGTATCCGAGTGCAGAAGCTGAAGTTAGTCTTTGGCCGTAGAGCGCGTACGGGGAGTAGTAAGGTCCGGCGGCCGGCAAGGACGGCACCGGCAGGGCGCCGGCTGTGGGCAAATGGCTCTTGCCGTACGGGTGGTACCTGTTTAGTCCCAAAGTGTGTGGGCTCCTCAAGGACAGGGAGGCCGGTAACGTGTTGGGGCTCCCGGGGGCGGCGGGCGGGAGGTGGAGGTGGCAGGAGGCCGCGGAGCCCAGCCCGGAGGTAGGGTAACCCGCCAAGAGTTTCTCCGCCCCCGGCAGGGCCGTGTGGGTCCGTAGGTGGGTGAGCAGCTCCTCCGAGGTGGCAAACCTCTTGTCGCAGGGTCCGCTGGCAGACACCCAGTTGCATATGTGGGGCAGGGGGTCGTTCTGCAGCATGAAGCCGTAGGTGTAGAGGGGGTGGCCGGGCAGGCTGGGGGTGCCGCTGGAGGAGAGCGTGGTGTGCACCGAGTGCAGGGGGTGCGTGGGGTACACCAAGGGGTATCCGCTCTTCAGGCTGCCGGGGTCGTGCACGCAGCTGGAGCAGTTGCTGGAGCCCAGGTGCGAGGCGCTGTGGTAGCTCAGGCAGTACGGGTCCCGGCATAATCCCTGCATGAAGGAGGGCGGCGAGGCCCCGGTGAGCGGGCTGGAGCTGGGCGGCTTCCCCGGCAGCCCCAGGGCGCCCGGCAGCTGGCCGCCCACCAGGCCCGGCTTGGTGGGGTCCAGCCCGGGCACGAACTGGGAGGGGTAGCCGGCGTAGGCGCCCACGATGGAGCCGTGGTAGCCGATGCTGGAGGGCGGCAGGGGGAAGACGGAGTGGCCGGGCTTGTAGGGCGACACGGGGGCCACATGGCCGGCGGGCGGCAGGGCGGGCGGCTCCGACTTGCGGCCCGAGGGGGGCTCGCCGTGCGCCCCGGGCTCGGCCACGCCGCGCCCCAGCGCGCCACCCGCCCCGTCGGGGCTGGGCTTGGCCGCCTCGGGCTCCTTCTTCTCCTCGGCGCCCTTGGGCTCGGCGTGCTGCGGGGAGGCGCCGCGGGAGCCGCCGGGCGAGGCGGCGGCGTGCGGGGGGAACGGCGGGCAGGCGGCGCTGGGCACCCGAAAGCCGGCCTTGTCCGCGCCGCCCTCCTTGCGCGGCTCCGCGCCGCCCTTGGAGTAGGGCTTGAAGCTGGACTTGTCCTCGGGGGGCGCGTCCCCCCCCGGCGGCTTGAGCGCGGCGGGGCGGGCGGCGGGCTCCTTGTCGGCGGCGGGCAGCCCGGCGGCGGCCACGGCGTTGAGCTTGGAGGAGGGCGGCGGGTCGGGCTTGCCGATCTGCGAGCAGGTCTGGGCCAGCAGCGCCAGCGGGCTCTTCTTGGCGTCCAGCTGCGGGCGGAGCGGAGCGCGGCGCCGGTCAGGGGGGGCCCCGACGGCGCCCCCGGGCCGGCCCCCCCACCGCCCCCCCGCCCCCCCCCCACCGCGGGGCCGGCGGGCGCCGAGCCAGGGCGCGGGGAAGGGAAGGGAGAGGAGGGGAAGGGAAGGGAGAGGGAGGGCGGGGAGGGAAGGGAAGGGCAGGGAGGGGGGCCGCGGCCGGCCGGGAGGGAGGGAGGGAGCCGGGCACGGCCGGCACCGGGGGTTCGGGGGGCGTCCGGGGGGAGCGGGCAGGGGGGAGCCGGGGCCGCGGGGGCGTCGGGCACTGACCTCGATGGGGCTGACGGGCGTGGAGGAGAGCGGCTGGAGGTACTCGGGGTGCAGGAGGTGGCCGCTGTGGGCGCTGAGCATCTTCAGGACGCGGATGGGCAGCCGGCTGGCCTGGCGCAGCGGGTCGGCGGGGGGCGGCCGGGGCGACGGGGCGCCCGCGGCTCCGCGGCTCGGCGGGGTCCTCGGCCGGGGCCCGCCGGGGGCTCCGCTCATTTGGGGCGGGCGGCGGCGGCGGGCGCGCCGGGCTCCGCGGGGCCGGGCCGGGCCGGGCGGGCGGCGGAGCGGCGGCGGCGGCGGCCCCGGCGAGACAAAACCCTTCCCCTTCCCCACCGACACGTCAAATAGCCCCGATGGCGGCCGCGCTCCGAGGGGGCCGGCGCCGCGCACCAATCCGCGCCCGGCCGGGCCCCCGGGGCGGGGAGAGCCGCCGGTGGGGGGGGCGAGCCGCCGTGCTGCCGCCGCGCCGCCGCGTGGGGGAGAGCCGCCCGGCTCGGCTCGGCTCGGCTCGGCTCGGCAAGACTCGGCTGGGCTCGGCATCGCCCGGCTCGGCTCGGCATCGCCTGGCTCGGCTCGGCTCGGCTCGGCGTCCCGCGGCATCCCCCCCGGTTCAGCACGGCTCGCCTCGGCACGGCACGGCACGGCGCAGCCGGGCACAGCACAGCTCAGCACGGCACGGCGCAGCCGGGCATCGCACGGCTCAGCACGGCACAGCGCGACTAGGCATTGCGTGGCTTGGCGCGGCCTGGCGCAGCTCGGCTGGCAGGGCACGGCTCAGCTTGGCTGGCACGGCTCGGAATAGCACGGCATGGCCCTGCTGGCACGGCTCGGCTGGTGTGGCTTATCACGGCGCGGCACGGCTCAGCTGGCACACCACGGCGTGGCGTGGCATGGCTCGGCTGCTGCGGCGTGGCTCGGCTAAGACCAGCCTGGCACAGCTTAGCACGGCACGACTCAGCTCAGCACCCTGCCGCAGTGGCCCGTGCACCCGCCCTGCAGCGCTGCCCCCTGCCCTGGGGGGCGGGGGGGGGACACCTCCAGGACGCAGCACGGCCCCTGTGGGTTGCTGGTAGGGCAGCGGTGTCGCCCAGCCCCACACTGTGTACACACTGATTTTGCACGGGGTGCAATCACCGGCATTTAAGTGATTGCTATCGGCGGCAGCGTTGGCTATCGCGCAGCGTTTGCTGTGGGCAGGCAGTCACTGACCTCACGCCACCAGCGACCCGCAGCCAGCGGGGTGTGTGCCCCGCGCACCTGCAGCGCCGTGAGCGGGCAGAGCTGAGCCGGGCCCACAAAACGTGCGATTTCCTTGCATTGCTACCAAGAATACTCATTTCTTCCAGTGGTTTTCCACTCTCTTTGGTTCGGTCTTAAAAATTTGCCAGTGACGGCACAGACTCCCTTATAACTAACTAAACTTCTCGACAATTAACTTCCAATTTCTAGTTACCTTTCCCGGACGGCTTTGCATTATGTTCACAGACCCAGGGGGCTCCATGGTCGGGGGCTGGAAGCCTCCATCCCGCTGGGCCCTGGCTCTTGTAGGCTTTGGCTGGGGGAATGGGGGCTTGGAGAGACCTGCAAGGGCTGGTGGGCACCACAGGGGTGTGCGAGGCTGGTTTGGGGCCAGGACTGGTGACTTTGGGCCCCATGAATGTGGCTCCTGGAGGGAGTGGAGGAGAGGCGCTGGGCACCATGCTTGCAGCACCAACGCAGCTGATCCAATCTGCCCGGTCATGTACCAAAACCCGAAGGAACGGGTTCTCAGCACACTGGGGTGATGTCATTGCTGCTCCGTTAAAATCAAGGCTTATCTGGAACAAATTACCCATTGAGGGCCCGGTAACCCTGTCTCTCTGATTGGCCTGGAATACCGTGAGCATATTCGTAATGCGGAATGTTTGACATTTTCCTGCTTTCTTTCATGTGCATCTGGCTGAAGGTCACCAACGGGGCGCTGCGTGGCGGCGGCTTGCGCGTGGCCGGGGAGGCTGCTGGGGGCACGGACCCACCTCTGCCTTCGCTGGGTTTGGGTTTCGGGTCCCTCCTGCCTGCCCAGAGAGGGAGAGAGAGACAGGGACGTATAATTAATCATATTAAACCCTGACAGGTGCTTTATGTTACAACAATGTTGCTATTATTAAGTTCATACCGCCACCCCTTCCACAGCCTGTGCACGCCCGGTTCTGGGAAAAAACCTTTGCTGGATCTCCCCCAGCACGCCGGCATCGCCGTGGCACAGTGCGGCGTCCAGGCCGCGTCTCCAACCACTATCAATCACGCCGATTGTTGGACCTGTCAATTTTGCCTCTTTGTGAGGCTTTTCTCTCCCCCCCCCCCCCCCCCCCCCAAAGCTGACCGCAAGATTGATTCAATCCGGACAGCGTGGATGTAAAAGGAGAGGCCTGCCTTTCAAAGGAGCCATTCAAGTCAGAAGGAAATAGAAAAAAAAATCTTTCCTCAAAGTAATTCAAGTTGCGTGCCAACAACAACACGGCGTTAACAAAATAAAATAAAATAAGGTGGGACAAGTGTGTAACTGCCGGGCCATCCAGCAGCCGCTCGCGGGGCAGCGGGCGCCGGGGCTGCTTCGCCGCCTCCCCGAAGCTCCTGTGGCACCGGGGAGGCAGCACCTCGGGTGCAAGAGGCCCCAGCACCAGCAACTTTTCCACCCGTAATGGGAGCTGGGGTGCAGCAAAGCTGCTCATCAGGCCCCAGCTCCTTTCCCTTCCAACAAGCTGCTGAATGCCGAAGCCGTGCAGGGAGCGCCGGCACCGCCGCGTGCACTGGGGAGAAAACTTCTGCATTCGGCTGGAATAAAACATCATGGAAGGATCACTGCAGATAGTGAACCCTGCCCCATGTTGTACTGTTATGAGCGCTTACTGTCTCTGATTATATTCTGCATGTTAAAATCTGTGTGGGTCCCACTGTCATTAAGAGCAACTGGAGAGAGAGAAAGTAAAACATCCTCACTTTGCGCCCAGCTCTGCCCCGCCACAAGTCCCCCTGTGCCTGCCTCTCGCCAAGGGTATTCAGGTGAAGCAGGCGAGACCCCTCGCCACATAAGAATAACACGGTGCGCTAAATGAAGAGCAAAATATTTTGAATGAAAGTACAGCCAAAAAAGACAGAAAGCCTCCACGAGCGCTTTCAGAAATGACTGATGGTGTTTTGCTCATTAGGTAGTGCCAAAAGGTGCCGTCCGGGGAAGGCGCAGGCAGTGCCGCAGGTATTTTTAAAGAGGGGAAGAAAAAAGCAAACCAGGAGAGGAGAGACGTGCAGGGCAGCTGGGACCCCTCGGCCCAGGTCTGGAAGCGTGGCTCGGGACGGTGTTCCTGCCTTCCAGAGAGAGCCCTTCCCAGGCAGCCGTCCTACAAACGTGCACTAAATGCTTGTGCATTAAATGCACGAGCACTGAGCTGCATCAAAAGGAGGTGTTCTCCCCAGGGAGCTCCAGCAGCGATCCCTGGGCTGCTCCCCTGTTCCGCAGCGGCTCCCTCCCCACTGCTGCTCCCTGGGGAGCCGTGGGGGTGCCTGGCAGCCCACAGCCAGGGTGGAGACGAGGGCATGGGAGCACAACTGCTATCAGCCAGGTCCCACAAAGGTCCCGGGGCAGTTGTGGGGTCCCCAGGGTGCGGGGAGCAACTGGGGGGACCCGACCTGGCTGCGGGCTGGGGATCCCAGAGGCTCATTTAAAGCCAAGATTTCATCAGTGCTGTGGACCTGCTGCTCCATGGGCGAATTGCCTCCGGTGAGCAGTTCCGTGAGTGAGATCCTGTGCGTGTGTGCGAGGCAGAGCGCGGAGCCGTCGGGCTGCCCGCGCTGCGTCCACCTTCCCCCAGTGCTGCGCCAGCCGGGGCCGCGCTGCGAGCTGCAGAACAAGTGCATAAAAATGATCTTATTTATTACAGGAGACATGTTTTAAAACAACTGACAAAATTGCAAGATGTAAAACGACAAGCAAGTGCTTTTTCTTTTTTAAACCCATATAGACTTCTGGCAATGATAAAAATAGTGTTTTCTTTTTTAAAGTTGGAATTAATCTTTCTTTCGAAAGCAATCATGTAGCAGGAAAAGCAGGAAGACACTCAGATATTAACTGGTGCTCACTGGGTGATGGTTACTTATTGGATAGCCTGGTAGCTGGCTTTCCTCTGCAGAGCGATTAACATTAAAGAACTGAGCGAACATTAAAGGAAAAAAGGTGAGATTTTTTTCCCCCCTCTATTCCCTTGATGTGTGACTAACAGCTGTTTTTCTCTGTGACAAATCAGTGGGGTCTTCCTGTTGTTGATGTAATGAAGCTGTTTCCTGGTGTGAAATTCTACAGGATAAATTGCACGAGGGGGAGGAGAACATCACACACTTATCAAAGTGCTGCGGAGGGAAGAAAAGCGCTCCTCTATTCGGCAGGGATGGGCAGCAGATCAAAACGCCCAGCGTGGCTGACATCGGGTCACGGTGACATTAGTTAAGACTTTTTTTTTTTTTTTGCCTGTTTATCTTCTCAGCGTTGTGCTGCGCCGGGCAGAGTGGCGGTCTTTACAAAGATGCTTTGTCAGCGGGGATAATTCGGGGCATTTTCCCCCGTGACCCAGCGCCAGTTAACACCGCGGTGGCGCAGGGAGGTGTCCCCGCAGGGTAAAAGGCTGCAGGGATCTGCACCACGGGGTCCAGCTCGCGTGCCTCAGTTTCCCCATCTGTAAAATGGGAACGTGAGAGAGATCCCCACATCCTTTAGCACGGGGAAGGGGCCGCGGGTGGGTGCTGGCCCCCTCCAGAAGCGATGGGGGGACACGGACGCGCCCTGCGGCTGGCACCTGGAGCTCTGCCTCCGTGGGTGCATTGAGCCCTCAGAGCTCTGTTGTACCTCTGCTTTCCTTTTTTTCCTTGCCAGTGTTAGTTAATTAAACTATGCAAATTAAAACAACTTAATTTATATAATATCAGTACCAGAGCCTCAAACCATTTGGTGTAGCTCATCTGGCGCGTACGTTACATAAAATGTTTGGAGCGGCTCTAATAAAAATGAAAAAGGCTGTAAATCAAGTTTAATTTATTCATTTTCTGTATGGTATGAAAGCATGCCAAAATCAGATTATTTATGAGCCCTTCATAACAATAGGCATTTTTATTGGTTGCAAATGACAAAAGGGCTTCTCAGAGGGATTTTTTTCTTCTTTTAAATTTTTCGAATGCCTTTTCAGAAACATTTACTTTTTGGACTCTATGATCTCAAAGAAAAATATTTAATCATTGATACAGTAAAAATAATTTATATTTAGATCCTGAAAAACACATCAGACTTTAAAACATAAATATACATAGCTAATCCGGCCCAAAGGCTCAGGCTTTTCTGCACACCACAGGTTACGGAAAAGAGCTGTGATTTGTGCCCACTTTCTTAAATTTCCCATTAAGAACAGAATCTCCCATACATCTTCACAAGACGTCTGAGCGACTCGGTTGGTTTTCTGGCTTTGTTTCTTTGTTTGTTTGCTTTTACCAATGAGCTGGGGGGGGTTCGTGGGCACCCACGTGCTTTAGGTGCGCTCTGCCCTCGTGGTGCACGCCTGTGCATGGCCGCACGCTTGTGCCTCTGCGCACAGACTCGGTGCACCATGGATTTCCTTCTCTTCACCCATCTGCAGCTAATTCCCAAAGCCTCCGTCTCGGTGGTGTAACTGCATCCCACGAGCCCTCCCACCTGGTAAGGTCGGTCAGCCGCGCTGATGCACAGAGAATCAGCCATAAAACCACTGCCTGGCCTCTGCCTCCCACCTTTCCCTTCGCTTCAGCCACCTTTTGTCCGTGATCTGATACAGGTGGAACCAGAGCTGGGGCTGGGCGAGGGCTCCCTGCGGAGTGCCGGGGGCAATGCTGGCGCCTGTCATGCCCTAACCCTGTCCCCATCCAGGCCAGGGGACGCTGGCTTGGCCGGGCATCCCCCTGCAAGGGACGGGGCTTTTGCTGCGCCTGGCCTGGCCCATCCTGGGAGAGAAAGGAGGAAAAAAAAAGAAGAGAAAAAGAGGGAACCCCCTCCCCGGGAGATTTAGCATCCAGGATCTGTCAGTCACCGGGAGCTTTTGGTAAAAGGGGCCCCTTGTCAACCTCTGCCTTTGATGTGACTGGGACAGAGGTGCTCAATTAAAAGCCTATCAGTCTGTAAGTAAATCAACGCCTATCAGGCTTGTCACATCAAACAAACGATTATTGCACGAACCCGCCCACCCCATTAATCTGGCTGTTCCTTCTTGACAGCTCAGGGTCAGGGCACTGTAAATCCTGCACTGGATTGCAGCCACCTGGAGCAGGATTAAAGCAGCCCTGCAGCATGTGCTGCTGCACCCAATTACTCCCCGGCGGTGGAGGGCACCCAGCAGCCGTGGGGTGCTCGGCACGGGGCTGGGGTCCCCATTGGCACTGGGAATTGCAAGGCCACCAGTGGTTTGGTGGTGCCACGGGGCCGTGCCAAGGGTTGGTGAGCGTTGGCATGAGGGATGCTCAGCTGCCTGGTCCAGGGAGCTTGTGGGTGCCAGCACCCAGCGCTGGACCAGCATCACCAACACCCACCTGGATAACATGGGAGCAGCTCCAAAGGGGGCTCTGGAAGGCTGTGGTCATGGAGGATGGTTGTGCTACAGCCAAGAGCTTGTGAATCTGGAGGGTCAGCTGTGCAGCTGTGTCTTTCCACGGCTCGCTCCATCCCCCCGTGCGCTGCGCAGGTCGTGTGGGATCCTGTGACCGCTGGCAGGGCTTCACCCCTGGGTGCCTCTCACTCCCTCATGCTGAAAGGAACGAAGGGCTGAGCCCTCAGATGCTCCTTGGGGCAGCAACGCCAGCACCACTTGGGTTTTCCCGTGGGACAGCACGAGGCGAGGAGCCTGGGGAGCTGCAGGGCTCTGGAGCAAGCACCAGAGCCGGGACCGAGGCGACCCCGGGGGAGCACCCAGTGAGCGCGGCCATGCCGCTGGCTGCGGAGAACAAGCGGCTCCATTCAGGGGGAGGCCGGAGCCAAAGCTCCTTGAAAACCTTCTGTGCTGCGGCGGGGCAGCCTCAGGGCAGCTGGGGCTTGTGATGCCTCGGCACAGAGGCGAGGGCTGTTTTCGCCAAGGGGAAGCCCAGCCTCGCATCACATGAGGGCAGCGCGCGGGGCAGGAGCGAGGGAGGACGCAGCTGGGATTTGCTCCCGTGGTCCCCACCCCACGGCCGTGCAAAGCCCGGGGGGGCACAGCCCCAAGGGACGGGGCTGGTGTGAGCGAAGGTGACACCAAATAGGAGCCAGACTCGCCGGGCCGCGTTTGATACGGTGACACGGCATCTTGTGCCGATAAGCGGTGTCGGCCCCGGGCGGATCGCTGTCACCCCTCACTGCCACCTGTCAGCCCCCCGGGCACCCTCAGCTCCCCAGGCACGTCGGGTGACACCGCTGGCCCCGCGCCGATAACGGCACCGTGTCCCCGAGCCCAGCCAGCGCTGCCTGCCCGGGGTGCTGGGCGACGGGGAGCTGGGCCCCCAGGAGTTTATCTCCCACACATGATCAATGCCGAGTTTAAGTAAGGTTTATTGGTATCTGTAATTTAACATGACATATTTCTAGCACGAATTACTCTGAGATCATCTTGTGCATAAAATATGACAGGAATCTTTTAAGTGCAAGCATAGTTCTCAGTTAATTTAATAACTGAGATGGAAAATGGAATAGCATTAAATTTAATATTATACATAATGCTCCTACACTTCCTTCACCTGCTGCTGGCATCATTTGTTTTCCCTTCTTCCTCATTTACAGCCCTCTCAGCCCAAATTGTCCTGGAGCTCTGCCTGCCCACCCAGCCGGGGGGGCCTCGAGGGGCTGCGACCCCCAGGAGCTCGGCTCTCTCCTGCTCCCTGCGTCTCCCCATCCCATGCAAAGGCACCAGGATGTGGTGGGTGCCCCTCGCCTCTCCCTGCTCTGGGGCGAAGCAGCGGCTGGCTGGAGCACGAAGCCCGGCTTTTCCCTGTAATCCCCCTGCGGATGCAGCTCTCGCACGTGCTAGCAGCGTGCCTGGCATGGCCTGGAAACCCTCAGTCCTGGTGGTCCGAGTCCTGCGGCGGAGCTGCTTCGCTCGCCTGTTATTGCGCTCTGCTCCTTCCTGTGGGTCTCCCCAGAACGACCTGTTTCATATGCCACATGCTGAATAACAACATGGATGGCCTTCGTGGCTATGAAACTAAACTAGCTCTTTATTAAGGGAACTGTTTCCAAAACGAGCCTGCAGCCAGCATCTGGCCCCGTGCGCGCAGGCACGTTCAGGGCTCCTCTTCCAAACTCTTCCCACTCGCCCTTTCCTCCGTCCCCCAGCTCCGTGCAGGCAGCCACCAAGAGCAAGCTCCATCTGCAACTGTTCCTGCTTGGCGCAATGATAAAACCAGGCCCTGCTGCAGGACAGCGCTGCTTCGAAGGCAGAGAAGCAGTTGCATGTGAAAGACCGCAGTGCGTAAAGATGCTTCTGGAGCAGATCGCAGCAAAGCTCTGTCCCTGGCACACATGGCACAGGAAGGACCCTGGCTCTGCTGGGAGCCACCCAGAGCCTGCTCTGCTGCTGTGGTGCCTGATGCTCCTCCTGCCTCTGCACCCAAGCCAGGAGGAGGTGAGGGTTGCAGGATGGAGCTGGGAGCGTTCAGCCCTGGAGACGCTGCTGAGCAAACCAAAGCTGCACTGAGGGCGTGTGCAGCCAGCTCCGCGGCTGGCGGCAGACAAGGGGTTAACTCAACCCGCACCAGCTAATTCACCTTTCTGCTCAAACCTCCAAGAGGAGGGGAGGACAGGGTGTAATTGCTGGGCTAGCAGAGCCTACTTGACCCGCTGAGCCCGTCCCTGTTCATGTCTTGCTCTTGCCCTGTGCTCGCAGCTTCGCTGCTGATCCCTGCAGCCGCTGCTCTCCATCAACGCCTGCCTGAAAACAGCTCCTGCTGTAATTACCCAAACGGCCGAACCCACCCCCCAGGACGGCTGGTGGCAGAAAAACGGAGCTGACCCAATTCTGTGAGAAATCTGCCCAACTGCTGCACATGGTGGCAGAGCCCGACCTCCCCAAGGGTGCACCCGGGACATGCAGCGGGTACCGGGGATGGGCGCTGGGTGCCCGAGAGGGGTCCCCGATGGCAAGGGGGGGACCAGGAGCCGACATCCCAGGCTCTATTTGCCACAATGGCTAGAGACAGTCCGCACCAGGTTTTCTGTTCGCTGCAGGATTTGGGAGCTTGGCAAGCGCTCGGCGAATGCCCGTGCGCTGCAGAAATGATCAATAAAGCTCTCAGCCTCGTCCCTTCCCATCCAGCCTCGGCGCCTGATTTAAGGGGCTCCGGTACCGTGCACATCACCTCCGCCAGCAAGGTGTTAGCACCGAGCCCCGGGTTATTGCTGCGAAGGAGCTGCCGGCAGGATTGGTGCCTCCAGCCCTTGTCTGGTGTGGTTCAAAGGGCTCCCGTGCTGCGATGAAAGCGGTGTTGTTGGAGGGATTACGGCGGGGAGGGGAGGCTGGTGTTGCTAGGAACGAAGTGGGCTCTTTATCAGAGAGTAGCAGAGCCTGACAGTGCTGTAACTCTCTCTTCTTAAGGAGATGAGCTTGCAATAAACCGAAGAACACATTAGAGGTAACGAGACAAAATGGCAGGGTTTTGAAAGCCCAGCAAAAGCAATAATACAGCCTCGAACAGAGAGACCACTCAGCTTACCTCTGGCTTTTGGAAACACGACAATGTTTTTGCAATGCTGCCAGAACAGTTCTTTACTGTAACTTGGAAAGTCTCGCGCGCGGGTTTCAACACCTCACTCTCACACCACATAATGCAAAAGCTAATTCTACTTTCAGGCTGATGTCAACATTCCCCTTTATTGCCACGGCGAAATGTGAAGACTACATTAATTTGCATTTGCTGTGTGCAAGTAACGCGTTCCAGATAATCATGGTAACTCCTCAAAGGTATAGACGAGAATTTCCTGGATAATGTGCTGGATGGAAAAAGCTGATGAGATCCAGGAGAAGGAAACGGCATTGTGTGTTTTCATAACTCCACCTGGAAGCCGCGGAGCTGAGAAATACAGGCTGCGGCGGTGCAGGCTGGGCTGGGCTGGCTTCCTCGCTGTGGGGAGAGAGAAACTGGGGGGCTGGAGGCACGGGGGGCATCTCCGCTCCTCCTGCCCCTTCCCCACCCTGCTGCAGCTCAGCCCTCAGCTTTGGTGGGAGAATTAGGGCTCTTCTCATGGTTTTGGCGGGCAGAGAGCAAGCTTTTCCCACCTAAGTGCTGCCCGGAGCCCTGGGCAGTATGAGGCAGCCAGCGGCGGCTCCGGCTCACGTAGGAGCAGAGGCACGGAGCCGAGACCGAGCAGGTCACGGGGAGATGCGCAGCACCGCTGGGAGCTGCCTGGATGCCTTCTGATTCCCACTTCAGCAAATTAAAACTCACTGAATAAGCCCCAGCCTTTCCCACCAGATGTGTATTTCTACGGAGAAAGAAGCCAGACGCCGTGGTGACTGGCTGGGTTTGAGCGGACATTTGCATTAACTTGCTGGAAGAGCATCTCCCGGTGCCTAGAAGATCCAGGGTTTAAGAAACAAGGCATTGAAAAGCCTCGGGAAGGGGCACAGCTGTACCACGAAGCCTTTAATACCCAGTTGCAGCAGGCATCCATTTCTCCATGAAACAAATAGCCCATCACTAACTAGAAGTCACACAATTATTACTTTAAGCAGTGTGCTGAAAATATAGACACTCGGCCCTGAGATAATAATGACCCTTTGTCTATGGACCTGATGAATACCTCGAGCCCTGGGTGCCTGCACAAAACTCGGGGTGGACTCCGAGGCTCCTCCTGCACGTGCGCGCCCCGGCCAGGGTATGTGGGCAGAGGGGATGGATTTTCTGTCACCCCTGATGTATCGTGCCCCAGATGATGGCAATGATCTCGCTTCGAGGTAGCATCTCTCCTGCTGAAGCCTTTCGAGGGGCTCTGCAAGCCCAGGAGCTGGGAAGTGCACCCGGAGCTGCCCGAAGGAGAGGGCTGGGGCTGGGGGTCCGGGGGCTGGGGACCCTCGTGGCCAGAATCTGCCCCAAATCCCATCCCTGGCCCCTGCCCCATGGAAACTGCAGGCAGGGATCCCGCGGTGGCGTGTGGGAGCGATGAATTCATTTCCATTTATGATCTGTTATGATGATACCCCTGAAGGATAAAAGTCTATACATAATAATCTCTCTCTTCAGCTTTGTTAACAACTTCAATTAACAGAGAGCTGTGTAATGCTTCATCAGCCGTTTGGATTACAGATGAAATTAAGCCATCATATTTATGAACTACGCGGCGAGTTCGAGGAGGACTCCACATATTTTACATTTAATAACTTGCCCTCTCATTTTATTTATAATGTTAATAATGATTTGGTGGCTGCTTTGGGGGGAAAACATAAATGACAAAGAGAGCAAGTCAGGCGGGGACGGAGCGAGGAGCCGTGCTGTATGGGAGCAGCTCGCTGTCAATACCGAGCTGCGTGGCCCCTCTTGGGTTTGCTTTCTCCTTTATTTCTGGCAGAGCAGCCCCACAGTGAGGTCTGTGGGGCCAGGCACAGGCGGGCAGCGCCGCCAGGACAGCGCCTCGGTGCCACCCTCGCCGATTAATCTGCAGCCGGGAAACTCGCTGCAGCCCTCCCAGCGCCGTCTGCAGCCCTGGCACACCGAGAAGCTGAGCAAGGTTAATTAATTTGAGCAAGGACTGAAGTCTAAAAGATGGGGAGCAGCGCATTGAAAGATGATGGCTGGCAAAAATCATTAGAAGCATCTTTCAACAATCTATATACTGTTATCGATCCTGTTATAGATCATGTTCCTTTCCCCTTTTTTGCAGGATCTTCTGGATCAATACAGCAAGTGCATTGAGACTGTAGCAACACATTTAAAACCTTATAAAAGGTTATTTAGTTGCTAACAGTGCAGCAGTTTCTGCAAAGCCTGCCAAAAGGTTACAGCTTTTTGGGCATCATAAATTACAGACGACAGGGAAAAAAAGTAAGTGCGGTTTTCTTTATTGTCTCAATGATGGATGGGCTCCTGAACAAGACACAAAATACATCATATCACCTTTAATGGGACCACATTTCTGTAGCCATAACTCACAATTTTAAAATAGAAAATGGTGAAATATGGCGTTGTATATTCCACTCCTGACATATTTATGAGTCCTTCCCTTCTTATAAATACAGTGATTGCTATTTCAAAGCAGCATGTCAGGTATGAACAGAGCACAAACAGCTGGTGCGATTGAAAAATTATAGCCAGAGTTGGACGTTTTCAAAAACTCTCTCTAGCAGCAGTAAATTTACAATGTTTGCACTAACTGTTATTAAAACCAAATCCATATCTTGGCAACAGGAATCCGCCGCTCCGAAACAGCTGGCGTGACGGTGCTGCCGACAGCCGGGGCGAGCCCTGGAGCGCGCCCGGAGGGGTGGGCGGTGGGCTCCGGGCAGCAGCCCCCGGCCTGGGCTTTGCTTTGGGGCTGACCTGGGGGTCCCATCTCCACCAGCCAGAGTGAGCTGGGGTCCCCAAGGGGAACCAACAGCCCCCAGGGCTGCAGCTCCGGGCCCTTTCCCATTTTGCTTCAGCCGGGGCTGGCCGCTGAACGTGCCGCCCGCGCACGTTGGGAGCCCGGTGCCATTCCTGGATCATTATTTCCATTCACTCCGCAGGAGCGCTTTGCTGGTGAATACCTCGCAGGAGAAGGAAGGCTGCCAAGAGCCCTCCTGAACATCGCCGGCCCCTGGGAGCACCGAGAATTCTCCAGCCTCATTTAGGCGCACAAAAGGCCTCTAATTAGCTTTTTGTTTAGTCCGATTATGAATGTGAGTTTTGACCTTTCAAAGTGATCGGCTTCCTAAGCTCACAAATTTGCATTGCGTGGATTTCTGTGCCTCAACCCCGGCCCAGGGCCAGGCTGCTGGGGCTGGCTCACCCCTCTCTCCCCGCAGCAGCCCCCAGCCCCTGCCCAGCCCACCCCTGGCCACGGACGGGGACCAAGGGCATGGGGGCTCCTGGCCCCCTCCCACCAGCCCGAGGGGAACAAGGGGCTCTTGGCGCTCTTTGTGGCAGTGAAATCCAGAATCCTTTATCGCTGGTTTACATTTCTTTATCTGGGCAAGGCCCTCCAGAGGTGCATTTTATTACCCTGGATTATTAAACAAAAAGTTTTTGATAATGAGACGTCAGGAGCTCGGCGCTCCTGCCGCAGCCGCCTTATCAGCCGTGTGCTCGGCGCGCCGGCCCCGCACAGCCCTCGCTCGGGGTTGCTCCTATCTCCGGCTGCGATTAGCCAGCCCCGCTGCGAGATGTCCTGGCTCCTGGATCATGAATAAAAGGAGATAAATTCTTGCTCGGGGAAAGCCTTCTTGGAGAGCTGCTCCTGGTTTTGATAGCTGGTGGCTTTGGGGGCTGAACAGGAAGGTGGGGGATCGGAGATGTGGAGATACCCGCCGCCCCTGCCTTTCCTCCCCTCCGAGAGACGGAGGCTGTGGGCTCGGTGCAGGATGAGAGTTGGGGAAATCCAGCACCTGAAACCCCATTTTGGTCTGGGGGGAAGCGGCGTCACCCCCATCCCACCCTGGCCATTGGGCTGCAGCCCCTCCAGCCCCACTGCAGCCCCTCCAGCCCCCCTGCAACCCTCCATGGAGGCTGCGGATTTGAGGCGGTGATTTCTGCACTAAACGCCCCCAGTCCCTGCATCCCCCTCCCCTGCGACCCCCGTGCCCACATCCCTCGTCCTCAGCACGCCGCGAGCCCCCTTCCTCCCCGCAGCCTCCTCCCTCCCCAAACCGGTGTCTGTAATATTTTCTTTCCTGCACACATGCAAGGACCTTTGAGTTGACTGCTCTGTTTTATAACATTGCTGTTTCCTGGCCTGGCTTTATTACATCTGTTCTTTGGGGTATGGTGTTATAAATTGGGTATGTGATGACGTGTAATCACTAACTGCAAAGCCAATACATTTTCGCTGCAACAGCAGCAAGACAAATAAAGGAGAGAAGGAGAGGCTGGCGAGGCTCTGACAAAGGGAGATATATACACAGGCAGATACAGATATAATTTAAAAATCTGATTGGGGATTGAAAGCAATGTTATCCTAAGGAGCACCGGAGGTGCCGGCATCCTCGCTCGCCGGGCTCTGTGAGTCCAGGACCCAGCACATCCCTGTGCTGTGTTCCCAACAAAGCCCGAACGGCCCGGCCCGGCGCGGGCGTCATGCTTGGCAAGTGATTAAAACACTTCTTAGCCCTGTAACTACGTCTGGTGGGGCTGAGGCTTGAGTCAGCGCGAGCCAAACCCAGCCGGAGCTGCTGCGGCAGGGTGAGCTGAACAAGCCCAGTTGTCCTTAGGAGCAATAATCACTTGTGCAACTGTGCAAATGTGGCCGGCGAAGATGGGATGGGAGATAAATGGGAGGGAGTCAACCAGCTGCAACTTAAGATGTGCCTGTATGCTGCTGCACTGGTTTATCATGATAAATGTCATCGGAAAATCAATTCTCTGTGTACTTTTGGGAATTACAACTATCATTTTGGTGTGATTTATTTGCTGTATAACACGGACAAGGGCTCTTTGTTCATCATTTTGAAAGTTCATTTAAAATTGCTTGGAGTTCTTGGTTTTCCACGACGGCACGGCCGATGGGTGTCTGCTCTTGGTGCAGTGCGGGGAGGGAAAGCCCCGCTCCCCCTGCACCCCGCCTGGGTCTGCGGGGTGCCCCACAGCCCCCCGGCCGGGTGACGCCGGCGCCTGCTGCAGCGCCGCTTCTCGGGTGGAGCGGCGGTGGCTGGGATTTGTGATGCACCGGGGGCAGACGTTCCCTTTTTCTTTTCCCTGCCAGCCACCAAACCTGTTCGTCCTGCCCTTCTGCTTGCGTGGGGAGGCCGGGAAGCTTCCCGGGATGGGCGTCCCGCCTCGTTTCGCTCTGCTGCCGGCACCGCTGCCCTGCACGCCCCCGCCGAGAGGAGCTGCCACAGGGCCACGGCGGGAGGACACCGGGAAGGGGATGGGCTTTGGGAGCGAAAGGACTGAGTTGGAACAACCCCAAGTGGGGTAAACTGGCCATGCCGAAGATTTAGGCTGGAAATTAGAATGAAGATGAAACTCCTCAGGGAGCGAGCCCAGGCTCCCCAGGCTGCGAGGGGCTCTCGCCACCTCCAGACCATGGCACACCTTAGTGTTCATGCTGGCTTCATCCCATGGTATTTAGATAAAGCTCAGGAAAACCATTGGCATACAAATCTCCGAACCACTGGGAAGTTTAGACCCATCAGACATTAATCATTTGTTGATAAAACCCGCATCTGAGCCCTGGAATTGTGCCCTTCCATGGGAGGCTTCAAGGAGGAGAGCTCCCTGGGATGCCTGCAAGGGATGGGTGAGGAAAGGACCCCTCTTCCTGCCCCAAAATGAACACCAAAATATCACTGGAAAATTGTACCTCAGATCCAGGGGCTGTGTGAGGCCTGATCCAGCTGCGTCCCCCCTTGCACTGGGGCAGCCGTTCTCACCCGCCCCTTGGATGGGCACCCGGTGTTGGGCTGTGTTCCCAGCACCTAAAAACAGTGCTGGCGCTGCACATGTATTTTTTTATAGTTGTTTATACCAGGTGTGTGCTTCAGCATTGGGGGCTTTAATTACAAGGAGGAAGAAATGCGCTCGGTGGTTTTGCATTACAGATTGGAGTGTAAACCTCAAATAAATCACGCGGAAGCAGTTGACAGTGAGCAGAGGCTGTCGTGGGGAGAAAGCCAGGCCACGGCAGCTTTCCTGCAGCCCTGTCCCCAAGCAGCGAGCGTGCTGCAGGGCCCCCTGCCCACCGTGCTGCCTACATGGGCAGCCTGGAGGTTTCTGGGCTGCTCCTAGTGCAGCGGCACTGTGCAGTGCCATGCAGTGCTGTGCAATGCTGTGCAGCACCATGCAGTGCTGTGCAATGCCATGCAGCGCTGTGCAATGTCGTGCAGCACTGTGCAATGTCGTGCAGCACAGCGCGATGTTGTGCTGCACTGTGCAAAGTGATGCAGTGCTGTGCAAAGTTGTGCAGCACCATGCGATGTCGTGCAGCGCTGTGCAAAGCTGTGCAGTGCTATGCAAAGTCGTGCAGCAGCATGCGATGCCGTGAGGCACTGTGCAATGTCGTTCAGCACTGTGCAAAGTCATGCAGTGCTGTGCGATGCCGAGCAGCACCGTGCAGCACCGTGCACCTCTTGCATTGCAGCACCAGGGCTGCCCACCCTCCGCCCAGGGACCCGGTGCCCTGTGCACGACCGGACTTCTCCGCTGCCCCGTCCCCGTCCCCTGCCCCCAGCCAGGCTCTCGCCGCGGCTCCCTTCTGGTTTTCATTACCCTCCTCCGAGCTGAACACGAACAGCCTAATTTGGAATAACAGCCGAGTGAGTGCGAAGGGGAAAAATCCTGCACTCTCTCTTTTCCTGAGCTAATCCCCTGACAAATTCTGCGCAGCCCTGGCTGTGGTCTTGTTCCAGAGATGCCCCTGATTAAAATGGAAATACTCCCCGATCCTCTCCCTTAAAGGAGAAGCTTCCTTCTGTTTATAAAGCTTTCCAAAGGGGGGTTTATGATTTTATTTTAATGGCTGGCCTTCCCTAGGAATGTGGCAGCCGGCTCAATAGCTGCAGGAAACATTGCTGCCCATAAACCCCCTTCATTCAGCGCTCCCTGCCTGACATTGTCATGAAACGAAAATATTCCTGATGCTTATCAGAGGCCCACATCAAAGCGCTCAGGTCATAAATCTCCTGGGGACTGTGCTGCAGACTCCAAATAAAAGCAGCTCCCTGGGCTGGGGGTGTCCCCTCTGTGTCCCAGCCCTTCCCCCCTTCCCCCCTTCCCCCCCTCCCTCCCTCCCAGTGCTGGGCTTTGCACCAGACCTCAGCAGGGCTCCCCCACCCCAGCCACAGGGCTGGCAAAAATCCCCCTTATTTCATCCCCAGCCGGGGCTTAATCAAAGTTGAAAAAAATCAGGTGTGTGCGTGCGTGGGTGGAGAAGGCTCTGCAAAAAGTGTGCGTGGTGGAAGAGCTGCGGTGCTGCTCCCCAGCTGGTTTTGGGTGCTGGAGCGCGCCCAGGCGCATGGCTCAGGGTGACCCCGCTGTCCCCAGGCCTGAGGAGGCTGACAGCGCGATATGCAGCTTGCCTAGCTTTTGTTGCAAACTGGAGCCGGGAGTATTCCCGCAGATCATTTAGATTCGGGTAAATCAGCATTTTGTGCTCCCAGGAGGATATTTCCCACCAGTTGGGCTGTGGGGTCACCTCCAGGAACGGGAGCGCTGCTTGCAGCTGGGGATCGGCTGCTCCGTGAAGACCTTGAGTGATGGATACTCTGTCTCACAGGTAAGTTGTTCCAAAAGTTAATTATCTTCCTGGTTGCTCACTTGGGAATTTAACCATGCTCTGCTGAACTGACGCCCTGATGAACAATTACAGAAGAGCCCAAAGGGGAAGTTTCCATCTACCCTCAGCAGCTGGAGTCGAGCCCTGACAGCAGCCGGATTTGCAGCCTTCAACGCAGCCAGCAGGTCTGGGCCAACCATAGGGGGCTTTCTCCCTCATGGCACCAGCGACCAAGGCAGCTGGAGCAGCAGCACCCAAGGGCCCCAGCTGAGCCTCGGGGCTGCAGCTCTGCCCTGCACCATCCTGGGGCTGCCCTGGCCCCTGCAGCCTCTCCCCTGGGGGTGAGCCCCTGGTGCGTGCGGGCGCGGGCGGCACGTTCCCCTTCCCTGCGAAGCAGGGCGATGGAGTTGAAGCCTTGACGAACAAGGTTTGAAATGCAGAAGCTCTCGGAGAGCCAGACACTAATGTGACATCTCTCTCCAGCACTTGCCATTCCCTCCCTCCCATGGCTTTGATGTTAACTTCTTACAAGCTCTGAGACGGCTGTAGGATTTGATCAGTAAGCCATGCATGTTAATAGGGAGAAGCGATAGCAATGCGAGAGGCTCCTGTCTTCCAGCAATGCAAGGGGTAGGCGCAGGCTGCGTGCCCTGGGCGTTGCAGCCCATTTGCTCTTTCGGGGTGTTCACCCAGGTCTTTTGGGATGCTGCAAGCCCTTGGCCCGGTATGCCACGCTGCACTCACACGGACGGGTTACTCCCTGGCCAGGAGTCCTTGACAGGGGCTGAAACACGCTTGGCCACACTGTTAGCACGTGGTCCTGTCTCTGTTGACATCCTCCTCCAGAAGTAGGTTAGCTTTCCCCTTGGCTATCAAGGCAGTGTTCGTGATGCTCAGGCAGTTCTGATATTTAGTCGCTGCACCGGTGTCGGATGGGTCTTAATTATTTATAGCTTTTCTATCCTGTTTTCTCAAGTCATTTGGGAAGAGGTGACAGGTGAAGACTTCTTGTAGCAGACGCTTATGAGGCGGGTGAGGTGCCTGCCGCTCAGATGAGAAGAAAAGAAAAAGTGTCTTCAGCAGGGGAAAAATGACAAAGCTACATAGGAGCTGCCTTAGTTAATAATCAAGAAGGGGGAGAAAAAAAAAGAAACCCTCCTTAGGTCTCTGGAAAAGAAAAACCACATTCCTCCTAAATAGATGGATGCTCTGGGAAGCAAATGCCTCCCCTTTGCATCTGTGGCCCTTCATTTAGGCCTTTATTGCTCTTTTATGATGTGCTGCAGGGATTATGAGCAGGGACAAGCCGGAGCCGCGGTGCTGTGCAGCCCTGTCCCCAGGGCGCTGGCAGCTCGAGGGTGGTGGAGGACAGAGACAAGCGCCCGTCGCAGCCTGCACAGCCCCGGCCAGGCGCTGTCGGTCCCTGGGTCTGCTGGGCAGGAGGAGGCTGCCTCGTCCTTCTCTGCTCCTTCCTGCTCCATCCCACCCGCAGGTGGGCCAGCGTCGGGCTGGGGACGTGGCCACGCGCAGGGCACGCGGGGGCTTGGCTGGCTCAGCCCTGTGCTGGCGGGTCCCGGCTCTGCGAATGTCACCTTGGTCATTTTAACCACTGTAGATCCCTGCTAATTATCATGGATTCACCACCCAACTATTCTTGGATGAAGGAGCTATTAGGTACAGGGAGGAGAGGGAATCCACCTTTCAATCAGTCTCTGACGGACCTGGGGCAGCGTGGGCAGCCTGGGGCTGTCACAACACAGCGCAGCTCTGCCTCGCACACCTTCTGTGGGGTCTGCCTTTCTCCAGGCACGAGCACAGCTCCCATCCCGCTGATCCCCATTCTTGTGGGGTCTCCGACAGCAGCGACGGAGCCTCCCGGTCACACGGGGTGCAGCTCCCCTGCCTCACCGGTGCTGTGCTCGGGAGGCGGCGCAGGGCAGCGATGAACTCCCGGTACCTGCCGTCGGCTCCAGGTATGACACATGCACAAAGGTACCTTTTTATAGGTAGGAAATTATAGGTGCCATGACTTCAAAGGCTTTTGCAACAAGAGCTTTCCCTTTGATAAATGACAGCATCATTAATAGTGATTTATTACACGGGCTATTTCGACAAACAGAAATAACCAGTTTCTTTTCATTTGGCTTGGTGGTTTTTTTTGCTCTGGGCTACCCAGACATACGAGGTGGCTGGTAACAGCTGTTTTACTGCTGGTAAGACATCTCATTTATTAACTTGTCATCATGTGTCATAAAGTTTAGCAAAATGCTAGATGATTGTGTACTTAAGGTAGGTAATTACCCCATTATTAAGGCTGCCTTCTTTATTTATTTGCTCTTCTGGTGGTTTGTTCCTACCTTTGCTCTACATATTGCCTTAGTCACAGGGCACGGAGATGTGCTGCCTTGTAATTATCAGCGTGCTGACTTCCACTCTGCTCTTAGCGAGACATGAAAGGTGTTGTGCCAGCTGTCGCTGGCTCCACGGGGATGGGAATGGAGCCGCTGCATCAGAGGGATACTGTTCAGGGAGCTTTGGTGCCTCGGGGTCGCCTCTGACCCGGTCCCCATCACCGAGCACCTCAAAAGCAGCTGTAACATCAGCCAGAGCTGGGAAATCTCATGTGCTGGAGGTGTCCAAGAGCAGGATGTCTGATCCCAGGGCAGCACGCTATCACTGACCCGGATGGGGTGATGGCCTGCACGAAGCATTCCTGTGTCGTAACTGTGCCTGCTGTGCCAAACTTCTGATTAAAACTCCTGGAGCTGCCCCATGAGTGCGGAGATGGAGGCAGATCCACACCTCGGTGAGGAGCTGCCTAGGCAGAGGAGGTTAGCCACGGGCAGTGCAGGATGCCGGCGGCCCCCGGGGCTCCCCGCAGCTCCCTGCCCCTTTCCGGGCACGCTGCTGCACGAGGCTGCAGGAGGCTCGGCCTCACGCCCCAACCTCTTCCCCTATCTCCCCAACCCCAGCTGCCCAAATAAACCTTCTCAGGTAACTTTCTAAGAGCTGAAATGTTGGGAACCAGCTCGTAGCCGGCTGTTAGCCGGGCAAGCAGCAGCTGCTGCGCTGCCTCGTGCGGCTCCTCTGCTCCAGCGGTCAGCCAGGGCGGTGGGAAACCCCCTGGAGAGGTGGCAGTGGGCTGAGTGCCCCTAAGCCCACACCGGCTCCACAGCTCTCGGTGCCGGGTCGGTCCCCCAGCGAGCAGGGTGACGCCGGCTGCACCCTCGTGCTGTGCCTGGGGACGGCCGGGACCTGCCTCAGCCCGGCTGCTCTGCCAGGGCTTTGTCTTCTTGGGCAATAAGGGGAGATTTAGCGTGCTGCAAGGGGATTTCAGCTGCTCCTTGCCCCGCAGGGAACTGGCGTCCCAGTTGCCAAAGCCCCCGTGGCCAGCACCGCCCCGACCCCGTTGGGAAAGGCTCCTCCAGCATTAAGCCTTCCTGTTTCCCTTCCACAAACTGCAAGGTCAGTCAAGATCAGAAAGAGAGAAATAACTACTGAAAACAAACAAACAAACAAACAAACCCAACCCCAAAACAAAACCCAGAAAGTCCCCGCTACCTCACACGTTTCTTTCTGGCTCTGCCGTGAATGTTGATCAGGAAATTTCAGCCGTAAATCCATCCCGTGTGGTGAGAGGCTTTGTGTTGTAATTAACAAGTGACTATTGCGCAGCAATTACTTGTAGGTTAAGATTCAATTTCCATAGCTACCAAAGGTACAGCGAGTGGCTTTCTTCAGTCTTTCTGGGAGCACTGATGCTCTTAAGACAACAAAACGTGCGTTGTGGTCAGGGCCCGTGCCCGGGGTCCGTACCTGCTGGGAAGGAAAGCCCGGGGTGTGCGGGGAGAAACCCCCCCCCCCGGGCCCCACACCCACACGTCTGCAATGCCTGTTCCGAGGGATTAGGAGGGGTTTGGCAATGCCGAGGCTGTGCACGGGGAGGATCGCATCCACCCAGCACCTGCGGAGATGGGGAAGCAGCGATGGGACCCCGGTGCCCTGCGGAGGGGGGACGGGGATGGAGGTGAAGGAGCCTCGGGGGGGTTGGTGCTCAGAGAGCTCAGGGATCGGGGTGTGGATGGGAAAACCCTGCCCCAGAGAAACCCCCAAGGCCCAGAAGTGAATCTTCCCATTTTCATTTATTAAAATAGCATTTTTAGCACAAAGAGATGTTAAAAGTGAAAACGGGCAAAATACCTCTCGCATCCCCCATCGATTTCCTGGGATATTTACCACCGTAGCGATATTGATCTCCCCAAAGTGCCGGATGTGCTCGCTTGTTACGTTCGACACTTGCAGTGAGAAGGTATTTTCTGCACATAAACCAACGAGCACACCATATAAACTGATCCCCAAGGATCGGGGCTTTGGTGGCAGCGCAGCCCCAGGTGCCCCCCTGCTGCTATCAGGGCTCTCGGGCACAGCCCTTCACCCCTGGGTGCCCGTTGTGCCGAGGGACACGCGAGCCCTCTGCATCCTTGAGACATCCTCATCCCTGTGCATCCCTGCACCAGCCACCTCCCTCCACCGGGGTGGAGATGGGGAAGGAGACTTGGACTTGTGGTTCCCCACCCAGGGGGGAATTTCCTTACAGTAACTTCTCCGGTGTTGTTTTATGTGGGACTTCAGGTGCCGGGGTGTGTTATGGCTGAGTGCAGTTGCACAAGTCTGACGGCAGCGCAGCGAGGAGTGGTCGGACCTGAGTGGCTGCCCTTTGCCAGGCAGCAGAAACCCTTGGGTGCCTCCAGGCCCCTTGTTTCTGCCTCCTGCTGCCCTCAGCTCCATCCCCACAGCCTGCACCGGCTGTGCCTGCATCGGGCCCGGAGCTCTGTGAGGCTTTCGCAGGTCTCCCCCTGCTCCTTGCCAGCTTGTGCGTGTGACGCCCAGCCCAGAGCCCAGCGCCTTATTTCTCATCCCAGCAAACCCCTCCTGAAGCCATGTCGGAGGTGTCCAGGGTCTGTCCCAGCCCCGTGTGATGTTCCAGGAGCAGTGGGTGAGCGATGGGCAGGAGCGGGGTTTGCTCACCAGGTTGCCCCAGGTCACTGCCTCCGCTTTATGCTCGCTTGAAGCCAGAGGTTGGAACGTGGTTCCCGCCCCTGGAGCTGGCACTGGCGGGGCACACTGTGGCTCTGCAGCTCCTCAGCCCCAATTTTCGTGTGCTCCAGGCTGGGCACTGCCTCCGAGAACAGCTTCCAGCCAAGAGCTGGAGGGCGCGGGCTGTAGGAAACCGCGCGGTGTACAGTTTCTGGAGATCCTTTCTGCCGCTGTGTCAGCCCCGATTACATCAGTCAAGTCGCATTACGCGGCCGGCAGGCTCTAATGGGAAGTGACAGACGTGACGGGGCGCGGGCGGGCTCTGGAAGCGGCACCAAGGTCCCCGAGGACCGATTCCCCTGCCCCTCTCACTGCTCCAGGCATGGTCCTGCCTCGGCAGCGCGCATCCTGCTTGGCTGGGCACCGGGAGCCAGAGCAAAGGTTCAGCAGGGAGAGCACCGAGCTGCCCAAGCTGGCTCAAAGCCTTCGGATGCAAAATCCTGGGGGTTTGCTCCTCCCGGGGCTCGCCTTGCTCCCAAACCATTGTGGAGAGGTATCCCAAAGCGGCTGCAACCTCTCCTGAAGAAAGAAACCACCACAAAGCCTTCAGAGGGGATTTTCACTCGCTATCAGTCCTCCCCGACCTTCAAGGTCTGCGGTTATTGGCATTTTGTTCTGGCTGAGTCAATATTAACTTCTTAGGCCAATAGAGAATGAATAGAAAATAATAAGCAATGTACGGTTGATATCGATTTGTGATTATTTGGGCCTTTTGCATGAGTTTCTCACATGCAAAGTAACTCTCAGCCTGCAAGGCTCACGCGTTTGTTAGCACCAAGAGACACGAATGGGGCTGAGGGAGAGATTTGCTGCAAGGTTAAAAATACCTTGTAAAGAATGTGAGGAGTGACTTACAGCGCTACCTGGCAGTGGCTCGTGACCACTCGGAGAGCTCTGGGATCATCTTGCAGGTCTTAAAACATGCTAAAAATGTTAAATCAAATGAACTTTGCCACTTCCCTCCGAGAGAGGCGTTTGGAAAGAGCTTGAAAACCAGCATCGAGTCAAACTCTCAGGTGGGAGGATCGTGTCTGTGCTGCGATTACGAACCGGCTCTGTACGACATCAAAAAGAATCACGAGGAAAATTGCAGAAACAGCTGAGAGGCATTTCTCATTTGAAAAAAAGGAGCGGGAACAGAGAGGACGTTTTGGGTTGTGATGTGGCTTTGAGCATCGTGGCCGTTCGGCAGGGCTGCTCTGTTTGGGGCTGTGCATCTCTGCGTCCTGGTGCTGCTGCGGGGCTGCTCCTGCTGCTGAGCACTGCTTCTGAGCAGTGACCGCGGCCCGGGGCGGGCAGGGGGCACGCTGCAAGCCCCTCCTGGCTGCCCCAAAGGGGATGTCCCTGCAAGCGGGGGGCTTCCTGCAGCGGGACCACGCTCGCCCTGTCCCCGTCGCCATCCCCGCGCCACTTCGTGGGCAGCCCAGCAGCTCCGCGCTGGTGAGAGCTTTTTCCTCCTTTCTGCCTTCCCAGCCCCGCCGTCAGGATGTTTATAAAACTCGGAATCAATTTGAAGCCCGGAGACGTTCAGCCGGGGAAGCACAGTGCTGATAGGGTCAAAAGGCCCGCCGCCAATACGGATCACACAACCTGACGGATTAATTCGAGCTGTCAGAACCAATATGCTTAAAAGCAGGCGCGGAGGCGCGGGGGCTGCTTCCCAAAACTGAGGGTCACATTTTGCTGAGCTCCACGGAGCAAAGTGGGGCCGTAGGACCCAAATCCCTGCCCCTGCATGGTCGGTGCTCAGCACCCCCAGCACCACGGCTGCGGGCTGGCGGCGGCAGCAGCAGCAGCGCTCCCCTTCCCGGCGTCCCCGCGCTCCCTTGCTGGCACGGAGGCAGATCTGAGAAGCTGCAGGAAGTACATTTGTTATTGGGAACGCTTTGATATTTCGCATGTGAAATGTCTGCATGCTGGAGAAGTTCAGGCATCTGGCAGGAAATTACCATGAATCCTGTTTCTCTTAACAGTCACACACACGCATGCCGTGGCTCTCCTTCCCTTTTCCCCCTTTTCCTTGCTCTCCCTGACTGCCGGCCTTCTCCTCTCCCCACCTCGGGGCCTGATCCAGCCCCGCAGAGCACCCCCAGCCCCGTCCCTCTGCTCCCACAGCGCCCCTGGCAGCAGGGGGCCCTTCCCCAGCTCCGACGGGGAGCGTGACAAAGGGCTTTTGGGCGGCACGCTGGGCTCTTTTATGCACTTCTGAAGTGACTTCATGGAGAGAGTCCTCCATCTGGCTGAAAACTGGAGCCTCCCCGCAGAGCTACGTCCCTTGTGCCATGACACCGCTGCTTGGGCACGGGTGTCCCCGAGCTCCGCAGAGCACCCCAGGGGCGCTGGCTCCTTTTTCCTTGCTCGCTGCTCCCCGCACCAGGGCTGCAGGGGCTTTTTGTAGGGTTTGTCACTCGGCGAGAGCACCCCAGGTATTGCAGTGAGCTCCTGGGTGCTGGCAGAGCTTGGCCATGGATCTGAGGCCATGGGCACGCAGGCGGCGGCCGCGCCGCAGACACCGAGAGCGAGCCTCCGACGGGATTTTCGTGTTGCTTCCTGCTCGCTGCAGCCTCGCCGTGGAGTTATCGCTCCCATCAGGCTGCTGTCAGGCGGCTACGTTCCGTATCACTCACCGCGAGCGCAGCCCTTGCCAAAAAAATTATGACTGTATTAAATGATTTTATTACAGTAAACTGCAGATTGCGCAGTGTAAACACAGGTGGTGCAACACACCTCGCTTTCAACTGCGTCCAGGCCAGCAGGAACAACGCGCTGGAGCAGGATCTGGCCCCGGCCCCTCTGCTCCCCAGGCTTTCTTCCCAACGTGGATTTTCCTCCTCCCCATCCGAGGGCAGCGAGGCACAGGGACCCCAGCCAGGACCCCCTTCAGCCCCTCTTTGGGCTGCATTTTGGGGCAGGCAATTTCTAACCCGGTTTTGGAAGGGCCGCGGGAGCCGTAGGGTCAGAGCAGAGCCCGGGATGCCTGCCCTTCGTAAAACCGGCAGGTCTGCATTTTGCACGAGGTTTTAATTTTTATCGTGTTTGCTCCAGTCTGGGAGGGAAACCTAATGGGAAGCGACTGCAGCTGCCCCCCCCCCCCACCGC
This sequence comes from Cygnus atratus, assembly GCF_013377495.2. Classification (NCBI taxonomy): domain Eukaryota; kingdom Metazoa; phylum Chordata; class Aves; order Anseriformes; family Anatidae; genus Cygnus; species Cygnus atratus. The sequence continues at coordinate 874,235 of NC_066388.1, forward strand.
ACCCTGCTTTGGGTCAGCTGAAATGCCAGGCCATGGAAAACCTGAAATATTCGGCACAGGGTCCCCCTGGGGACGGCGGCAGGCACGCTGGGGCTGCGGGGGGAGCACGTGCTGAGCAGGCGTGAGCGCCGGGCCTGCAGGAGCACCGAGGCTGGGGCAGATCGTGCGGAGGGGAAGAGGAAAACCGCCGCCTGCTGCACTCGGAGCATTTCAGGGCACGCTGCAGGGTGCACTTTCCCAAGACCGTGCAAGCTGTGCAGCAAGGGAAAATCCCAGCAGATGTTACGCAAAAGGTGCGGCGTGAGGGTGGTGGGAGCCCCGCGGCCGTGCCCGGGGAGGACGGGGACCGGTGGCATGGAGCAGCCCTCGGTGCAGGAGCCCTCGGAGCAGGAGCAGGGCCCGCGCTGGGGTGGACGTGAACAGAGGCCCTTTGAGGATCAGCCGTCGCCTGCAGCTCCGCAGACAAAAATATCTGTGGGAAGGACAGCCCCGAATCTGCCTCCTCCCCGGTTTGGCTAAAGCGCTTTGGAGCACGGGCTGTCTTTTTCCCCTCTCCTTTTACTTTTACAGGTTTCATTTTGGCTTTGATTCCGGCAAGTTTACTGACAGATTACTTCATTTTAACTCTATGGCTTTCCTGTCTTGTGGGAGGCATATTTCTAAGTATCATATTTATCAAAAGGTCTGTGCAAAAACAAGGGCCAGAATTACTCTTTTGATGGTTCCCCCAATAACTACAACCGCAATAAATTTGTCACGGACCTCTTGTGCCGGGGTCTGGGAGCGGGGTGCGGGCACGGTCGCCCCAATTTGGGGGCCGGTCCCCCCCCTCCCGCGGCAGCAGCACAGCTGGGCTCGCTGGCGGGGCCGCCCCTCCCGTCCCCAGGGGGACATATTTCCCCCTCCTACAACTTTAAATCAGAGCAGCATTTCAATAAATCACGGTGAACACTTATTTATTGGACATAGTTTTGGGGCTCTTAAAGCACGGAAAATAAATTTAATGGAGCGTTTGGAGCATTTCTCCAATCTTTTGAGGGATTACTTGGGGAATTTGTCAACGGAGCCAAGCACAGCAGCTTGATCCAGAGAGATGGGAAAGAAATTATGGGAGATACTCTACAAAGGCCCAGGTGTACCCTAAATCACATCAAAAAAGATTAATGTCAAAGGATTGCTTGCCAGCAGAGTTGATTGGCAGCGCTGCAGTTTATTTAATAAACTATCATTTTAGCCAGAGGGTGACTTTAATCTGAATTACATTTTCTTGTTTTGTCATACGCCATGCCAAGCGATTTATTGAATACTGTTGCATACTTCTTAACCTCAAACACTGAAAGAAAAAAGACGGAAAGCCTGGAGAGCCCCTGAAAAACCTTGAGACAGCAAACCCTGCTCTGTGCGCGGGGCCGCAGCTCTGCTCCTGCTTTCCTTGGGCTCGGCTGGGGAGATGCGGGAGCAGAGGCAGGAGCTGAACCCTGGACTGGGCTTTTTGTATGTCTCTGAGCCAGGCCACGTGGTGCTAAAAGCGCTGCCCGTTCCCTACCCCAGCCCCAGGCTGGGTTTCGAGGCTCTCCTGCCTTCCAGGATCCCTGAGGCTTGGCGTAAGAGTGGCGATGGACAGGGCACTGCAGCAGAAAGCAGCAGGGACAAAAGGCTTTTGCAAAAGGAGAGCAAAACAAAGAGGAAGAAGCGTCTGGGATCCCCTGCGCTTCCTTCAGCCCGTGCTGATCTCCCCAGGGGCGCTCCCAAAGGACCCTGCTACGAGGCACCTCCTGTTGCCTTCCTGAGAGCCCCGCTGAGCGCTGGCGGGGCGCTCCCTTCCTCTCCTCCCCCTGAAGGATTTTGCAAAGATTTCTGAAACCTTGGAGGGATGCTGGAAGTGTCACAGCAGGGGGACAGGAGCCCCCAGCGCCCCGTGCCGAGCCCCACCAGGCTGGCACCGCGGCACCTTGTGGACCCGTGCTGCGAGAGCTGGGGCCCGCTGACCCACGGGCCTCTTAAATAATGTGTTTGTGCAAACAGACAAAGAAATCCTAACTAATAATAATCCTCGTTCCAAGATTATGATTGAGTTTTTCCCCTGTTCTGCTTGATATTTCTGCCAAAGAAAGAAAAATCCTTGCTGAAGTCTAGCAGGAAATCCAATAAAATTTCTTCAAAAGATGGGTCTGACATTGAAAAATAGCAAAATTATAAAAGTAGGCCTCAGAAAAGAAAAGGGGAGAGTTATTATATCTGGCACCTACCGAGGGCCCAAAGCTCCCTCTCCAAATGAGCCATCACAGATTGAAAGTGTTTAGCTTCCCGTTGATTAAATATGGTGAAGGACCCGAGGCGTGCCAAGCCTTGGGGATCGAAAGTTTGTTTTCAGTCAGAATGTGTTTTCAGTCAATGGAAAAAATGGTCGGCCTGTGCCGGGGTATGTAACTGAGAAGCCTCAGGTTTGGAGTGAGTAATGACTGTGATGCAGAAATGCAGGAGGGTTGTTAATCATTCGACCCCAGCCCCCATAATTCAACTCAGCAACTCGTACGACTTTGGAAGTCTTTTTATTTTTTCCCTGCTCTTTATATATATATATATATATATAAACCATTTTCCCTACTTTTTTTTTCTTTTTTTTTTTTTCCTCGTATTATTCTTGCATCCCTTTTCCCCCAGGTGAGTGCAGCCCCGTGCCATGCCGGGCTGTGGCTGAGCCATGCTGCTCAGGCTCCTGGCTCCTGCCTCAGCCTCCCCTGCCTGTGGCATGGGCCAGGAGGGGTCCACGGGCAGCAGAAGCCCCGTGGGACGGCGAGCACGGGCAGCACCAGCAGCCATGAGCCGACGGCCCCGGACGGACATGATCCCGCCAGTGAGACCTGTTGGCAAAGGTTTGGTGGAAACGGCTCTCCTGGAGAGCGCCGTGGGAAACCGCACGTCCCTGCAGACAGAGGCGGCCATTGAAAATACCCCCCCATTTTTTTTTTTTTTTAATTTTTTTGGCAGAAGAGGAACCATTCCCTCGCTAGGCTGTGTGCCCGGCCGAGCGGAGGCTGCAGCCCGTCCCCACAGCGAGATGCATGGAGCGGGCGATGCTCAGCACCGGCACCCAGCGGGGACCAGCCCGGGGGAGCAACGTCCCCTTTCATAGGGAAAGTCAGGGCAGATGGGGAGGATCAAACACACCTCTGCAGCCCCGGGGTGAGCTCCAGGCAGAGCCCGAGTTCAGCGCCGGGTCAAGAGGTTGCTGCTGGGAGCAGCTGCAGGGACAGGGGTGGCTCTGGGGACAGGGGTGGCTCTGGGGACAGGGGGTGGCTGCAGGGATGTCCTGAATGGCCACAAAACCATACCTGGTGCACAAGGAGCCTGCATAAATCATCCCTACGGCCACAGCTCCCGGCTCCCTCCCCATCCCGCTCCATCCTCCCCATCCCTCCACATCCCTCTCATCTCTCTCCATCCCTCGGGTCCCAGCGTGGGCTTCTCCCCGTGCTCCTCCCCACCACCTCCCCACACCCCTCCATCCCTTTCTCACCCCCCCAAGAGATGCCTGACTTTATCCATTAACTTTGTTTGCCGAGCTGCTTCTCATTAGATGGCCAACAAATTCCAGGAAGACAGGACACCCACTGGGCCTAAATGAAATTAGAGAACAGAGCAGTGCTACAAGTGGTTTAATTCAAATTATAGTAAGGCATTATTGCCAACTGCAAGTGCTCAGAATCATGAGTCAGACCCCCACAAGGAACGAGACAGGCTTAAAAAAATCATGACTTGTTAAGTATATAATTAACTTTGGGGTTATTTTTATTTACCTTCCAGTTTTTAGCCTTCAGGAATCAAATTTTTGAGCTTGCCTGAATGAACGTTGGAAACCACTTAAAATTAAAGAGGGGGGAGAAGAAGAAGAGAAGTCTCCCACATTCCCACGATGCCAGGGGCTGGGGATTGAACGCGACACCACGTGTCACAGGAGTGGCAATAGCATCTCCGGAACCGGGGCCGCTGCAGAAATCAAAGCCCAGCGTGCTCCTCCGAGTCAGGAGCTGCGGGCAACTGCAAATATCGCCCGCAGAGGACCTCTGGAACAAGGCGCTGCTTTCTTCTCCAAAGCAAGTTCCCTGCTCTTGCGTGTCCTGGGCGCTGCACAAAGGGGCTTTGATGGGAGCCCTGGTGAGCTGCCGGCTCCGCGCACGAGGTGAGGGACGAGCCGGGGAAGCAGGGGGAGGCTGCAGCATGGCAGGGACCTGCCCCCAGCCACCTGCAGAGATTTGCAGTAGGGAAAACAGCAGGAGGAGTTAAAAAAAAAAACAAACTCTTTTCAAATATAGAAGTACTGCATCTCGCAGGAGAGGCAGGACCCCCAGGACCAGCCCCACCTAGCACTGCTGCCGTCAGCGAGCACTGTGCCAGCAGCAGCTTTTGCTCCTGGAGCTGTTTTCTTCTAGGGCATCATTTCTTTTTTGCAGGGAAATGGATCTGTGCGGGACACCACGGAAAGGGCTGAGGCTGATGTAACATCGTGAGACTCCTGGGAGCATGCACGATGTTGGGCAGGAAGCGTTTGGGGAGGCTGAGCAGGGTCACTGTGTGACGCCAGCTGTGTCAAGGAAGCGTTGGGACACGGCTGGGCACTTTGCTGGGCAAGGGCCGAGTTTCTCCATGTGCCCAAGCTGCTCGCGCAGCCTCGGAGCAAGCGGAGCCTGGGGGAGCCGAACGGGCCAAGCCTCCCCTGCTCCCTGCCTCAGGTTGTGTCTTCGCCTGTTTCCGCTGAACAGATAGTACCCTGCTATCTTTCACTGAAACATCATGTCCAATTTATCCCTTGATTAAACCCATATTTTGCTTGGCTATATGTCAAATATAAGAGGGCCGCACTCAAGTGAACTAATCTTGGTTTACTTGCCAGTAGGTAATTTGATAGACAATTTGGCAGGCATCCACTCTAGAATTAAGCAAACCTGAGCAATAAAGATGTAGAAAAACAATCCTGAAAAGCCATAATGAGCCGTCTAGTTTCATTCAATAGCAACTTGTTCCACTTTCGCTTCTGCTGCCACGCAGGACCCGGCGCCTGGCAGTGCCCGGGCGCAGGGGGCACCGCTCGGCCCAAGCCCCGTGAGCAGCCCTGAGCCCGGTGCTCCTAACACTGCCCTCAGGGTGGCTCCGGGCTTGGAAAGAGGAGCCCTGGCTCCATATCTGCTTGCTGAAGAGGCGGCAGGAGGATCTGCTGAATCCAATCTCAGAAACCGCTCCCGTACCCACGTCCCTGCCCTGCTCCTGGGGGTGCCTCCGCCTGCAGCTGCACCGGGGTCGTGCTGTGCGTCCCGCCCCGTGGTCGGGCAGGAGGGATTCCCCCCATGCTTTTTAGCACCAGCAGGAAAAATTCCTTGACACCACTTTCCCCCCATTGGGTCCCCGATTTAGGGTGGCAGACCCCGGTCGGAGCAGCATGGGGAGCACGGTTCTGGCTGTCACTGTGACGGGGGGGTGCGGACAGGTTGTCGGCAGCACCCATGGGCGCACTCCTCGAGCAAATTCCACCAAGGGCTGTGATGCCTGCAGAAGGTCCCCAGAGGTGGCACAACCAGGGCTGCGTTTCGGTGCTGTGCTCCTGGGGCTATGGACAGAGCAAAGGGGCTGTCAAGCCGCCGCCGCACTGCTCCATTCCTCATAATGGCATTATGTATTGCTGGTATTAATCATGCCGCTAGGTAAGCATTGTGGCACTTTTATGGTAGCTTTGAAGCTAATCTGTCACTAATGCCTTCTGGATTATCATGATTTCTTACAGTTGTGATTCATTAACTCAGATGCCTAATAGAATTAGTATTAAACATCTTCCATAGATTTCTGCCTCAACATGTTGAGTTCTGAAAGCCTTTTCAATATTTCATTGTGTTGTATTAAATGGCATGTCAGGCACATTGTGTGGTCTCCTGCAGAACCTGGCGCAGGGAGAGCCACTGGGGGCCGGGCCGGTGGCCGGGTCCTGGGACCTGGGCTGGAGCATTGCAGGGCCGGGGCCAGATCCTGCCTGGGGAGGCTGTGCAACATCACAAAGGATTTCCAGACAAGCTCAGTGGCACAGCTGCTTGCTTCCAGGCACGCGAACCCGTCACCAGATAATGAAGCTGGTACAGAAGAGGTTAATCTGCTTTGAGGATAGAAAATGCAGTGCAGGTACTAAATATGATTGTGATCATTACTTGGCCCTGGAGGAATCCTTTCCCTAGACACTGCAGTGCCATTCCTAGTAGGACTATTATTCCTAATAATCAATATTAATTTTCAATGCATTCTCTGGGGCTCAGAATTATTTTCTTGTTTAGGATAAGATCTGGATCCTGAAGCAGCCTAAAAAGAGGTATTATTAGTATTAGTATTATTTGCATTATCACTATTATCTTGGGTTTAAAAAAAACAAAACTTATTTAGATAGCCATCTCTCCCCAGCAGCAGGTTGTGCAGCTCACAGACCTTTATCTGCCTACCTCCATCTGCGTGTTGCGGGTAACAAAATTTTACAGTTATTATTATTAATAACTCAGGGCCAAAACCAGAACAACATTGCATGAGGCTGTGCATGTCTCCATGAGGCCGGGGAAGGCAGCATGATGCCGCCCACTTGTTTTGGTGGTTTCCCTAAGTGGTGAGCCCCCAGTGAGCGGCTGCCTGGCTCTGCTGGGGCACTCGGCCCTAAAAATGAGCAGCCCAGGGACGGTGCCGGCAGCGTGCTCTGGGAAGAGCCTGAACTTTGGGATGCTCCTCTGAACCCGACGGCGAAACCTTCCCGGAGCGCACCCGCCCTGACCCCAGGAACCCCGTGCGGAGGCCGTCAGCTAGGAAAACAGCGCGGGGGAACTTCAAAGCGGTAATTAGGAGCAGCTGTGCAAATTGACAAACCCAGGAGGAGCGAGGAGCTGTACCTGTACCTGCCTGCTGCTCCTCCTGCCCTTGTGGGGTCTCGCGGAGCCCCCAAAATGCAGCCGGCACCGGTTTGCTTGGCACAGAGCAGCGGGGCCAGTGCTGTTTCCCCGCCAGTGTTAATAAAATTCCTCTTGCAGGGTTTGAGAAAGAAACGCTGCTTTTAGCGAGGCTCCTCTGGAAAAAAGGTCAGCTTTGGGGCAGGCGTTTGACTGATAGCCTGCGAGCGGCGAGGGGGAGAGGGGTCGCTGGGAGGCTGTGAAAGGTGGCTTGTCCCGCTGCCAGAGTCAACGTGTGCCTGTGATTGAAGCCCACATCCTACCCCGCTCCCGCTGCCATCCATCACGCCCGGCACCGACAGCCCCACAATTTGTGAGCGGCCCCGCTCCCCCTGCAGCGGCTCTGGGTGTCACGGGGGGGACACAAGTTCACAAACGAGGGGTGACGGGGAGCGAGCACCCCCCTGCACGGAGAGCCTTGTGCAGGAGAGGTGACACCAGCCCTGGACTGGGGTCCCACCGCCTCCGGTGTTGTCCCCCCCTGCTTCCCAGAGGGAAGTCCCCTCCATGGAAAGGGATGCGCCCCCCCGCTCACAGCAATGCTCTGCTCTGAGCATTTTTCTATCAACATGATGGATTTCCCAACTGCAAGTGGCTTCTCAGAGAAACCCTCTGATTTTATTTTATTTATTTATTTTGGTGAGCGAGTGAAATAACGTGCATGTTGAGGGGAAAAGCGATTCTTAAAACTTCATTATCTGACCTGCATAAAGCGGGCTTTTAAACCTCCTCAGTCTTGGTTACAGAAACAGTTTGCTTCTCTCCTGGATTTCTTCAACGAAACCCTGAAACTCCCCAAAGCAGAGCTTGGCCGGGGAGAATCCTCCCCCCTGCACCCCCAGAGAACATCGCCGCTGGGGCTGGGGCTCCAGGGTTTCTCCCCAGATTGGAAATGCCACTTTTCAGAGGAACGTCCTGCTTTAAAAGGAGGAAAACCAGGCGGTTCCAGCGCTGGGATGAGGGCTGCTCACTGCAGCCTTTGTTTCAGGGAGTGAAAGAGGCGGTCACGGGACGGCAGTCAGCCGGCAGGACAAGGAGGGGGGCGAGGAGAAAACTTTAATTAGGGTAACTTGAAGGCGGGCTTTAACCGACAGCCGGCGGGAGGCCTGGTTTGATCTCCTTGTGGGACAGAGCGTGTGATTAATTGTGGCCTGTCGAGGGGACAGACACCTGCCCGTCACATGCCTGGGCTCCCGGCACGGGCTTTGATCTCGCAGGCTGCGTGGGAGGGTGCTGGGTGGGCACCTCGGTGTGCGCCCCCGCGCTGCTTTCTTGCCGGCTGCGGGGGGTCTGGGGGACGGGGGGGGTGGCGAGGAGGGGTCTTGGCCTGGGGTCAGCCCAGGAGGAGTCGGGGGATCACCCCAAGGGTAAGGTCCATCCCCGACCCAGGAGGTCTGTGCGCCTCATGGGAGAAGCAGACAAGAGAGCAGAGGGGATGCTCAGACCCCAACACTGCCACAGAACTGCCCTGGAAACGTCCCCTCGGCCCCTGGACCTGCTCGTGGCCAGCCCAGGGCATGGCAGGGCTGATGCTGGGGCAGGCGAGGGGATGCCCTGCGTGGTGTCCCCACCTTTCACCATCCCACTAACGCCCCGTGACCGTGTGCCGCCAGCCGGGCACAAGGAGGGGAGCACGGAGCCACCCAGGGCTGCTTGGGGAGCAGCCTCACGAGGTCTCCTCCATGGGGACGGGGTCCGGGTCACCCAGCCCTTCTCCAGCAGGGTTTTCACACCTGGGGAGCCATGCAACATGGGGGGAACTGGGTCCGTGCCCTGCCTTGTGTGCAAGAGGGAGCCTCTTGCAGCACCCTCCAAGCTCCGCTCACCCACCCGCGCTCCCCACGCGTTTTGGCCGTTGCATGGGCACGCGGGGTGATTGGCACGGGCACCTTTGCGCCTGGGCCCGGTCCCGGGTTTATTCTCAGCGCTGACATTTGTGCCAAGCAGGCAGAGCACGCCGTGCCTGCTGCCCACAGCGGGAGCGGGTCCTGAGGGGTGAGAAAGAGGATCCCGACAGCTCCAGTTTCAGCCTGACCTTGAGAGCGCAGTGGGGAGGGGACCCCCTTGGGCTTCCCCCCATTGCAGGGGGGCACCCGGCACGTCCCGGTGGGGACAGGCAGCAAAGTGTTGTTGTCCTCGGCAGCTGGCTCTAAGGGGCGAAGGATGAGGGGACATGGCACTGCAATGGTGGGTAAAGCCATGCCCATCGCTGCTGCCACAGCTTTGGGAACCTCCCTGAGCTGTTTTTTTCCCCCCTGCTTTTCCTCCCGGCTTTGCACAGGGACTGGAAGGGCTCTGAGGATGTCCTGGGAGCTGGTTTGACTCCTACAAGCAGTGAACGTCCTGATTCTGGGGAGAGAAATGGCCTAACCGAGCTAGAGGCAAGTATGGGAAAGCCCTTCTCTGTTCTGCATGAATATAACAAAAACAAATTTCCAAAAGCCCCGGACAAGCCCAGTAAGTCTGTAATGTGGTGTCCTGTTCCCTAATCTCTTCAGTAAGGAAGCAGTGTGTTGAATTTAAAATATCCCTCTGGTAAATGCTAACTATTTAAAGAGTGCTAGGGTCTTAGAAATGCAAAACAAAGATTTGTTGATTAAAAACACATGGTTTGTTCTGGAGGCATGAGTAGCCAGAAAAATCAGTTCTGACAGTATTTTGGCTTTTTCAATCCCACAAGACATGATGGTGATTTATTATAGTGATGTCAGCTGTGGTTGAAAAAAGTTCCCTGTGTTGTCTTAATAAAAGAGCTTTACCTTGAAATCATTAAACTCTCAGCCTGTTTATTTGAAGCGATGACTGTGAATGTGAATGGTCCCCTCTAAATCACTCGGCCCTTCGCTGGAACATATGCCTGCACATGAGGTGCGGTGACAGCCTGGAGCTCGCCTCGCTAATGCGAGGCGTGTGATGGATGTGATTAGCGTGGCTTTGAAACCTGGGGGGGGAGATAAGCGCGCGGGGCGGGGAGAGGAGCCCCCACCTCACAAAGGGGATGGGAATCAGGGAGACAGCTGTCTCTGTCCTCTGCTGCCATCCGGGCAGATGTGCAAAGTTTACGCTGTTTTCCACCGAGGCAGGTGTGCGGCGCTGCGTCCCCGTGCGGTGCTTTGCCCCGCAGCGAGACAAGGAGAGGGGGCTGGAGGGAAAGGTGGCAGAGAGGAACGTGCCCAGCGGCAGCATCGCTGCTGTAAACACCATTAAATTGCAGACATGTTAGAGTAAAATGTCCAGCTGGGTACCAAACCCAATGTCAGCCGCAAGGCTTTAGCGGGGAAGAGGAAAACGAACTTTTCCTTACCACACTTAATTTCGCTGTCGAGATATATAGGTGTCATATGCTGCGCGCAGGGTACGGAGCGACGGAAGAAGTATAACAGAAATAACCTGCCAGGCTCGGCCCACCATCCCTCATCCCGGTTATAAACTTAGCTGAGCTCAGCAAACCAGATTAGCGCAGGAGTGATTTACCTGGGCGCACACGGTGGCGGCAAGCATTGAAAAAAGAAGCCCACATCCCATCATGAGACCTACCAAAGCAATGCCCTTGCTGCCTCGCCTTGCCAGCCTCTCCCGGCAGCAAATTGCAGGATAACCTTGCAAAAATTAGGGTGTCCCCTATTTCGCAGCGGGGTGAGGGGCAGGAGCGCCTGCAGCCTGGCCCCAAGCCCTTCCTCGTGGCTCTGGCCACAGGTCGGAGCCGAGCGATGTTTGCTTCTTGGGTAAACACCCGTAATCTCCCCAGCCAGAGTTTATCGCCGGGAAGCGAGTTAAATTCTTCTCGGATAATCCCCGCGTGCTGCGGTTTTCTGAGCACGGGATTTCAGGACGGCACGTGATAGAGGCGGGCGGCTGCAAGCAGGATCCGACCCACGAGAGCTCCGTGCCCCAGCCCCGAGGAGATGCGGCCCATAAATCCCGCACGCCGCACAGTTCCTGCATGAGGCTGCCGGGCCGAGCACGGGAGCAAAGCCTCTGCCTTTGGTCTTCATCGCAGCAGAGCCCTTGACGTGGGAGTTATATTAGAAATAATACAGATGTTGAAAAAAAACCTCTGCGGGTTGTTTACACTGAAACCCCCGGTATATGGTGGACGGGAGAGCGCATAGCGCGAGCCGAACTCTGACCCTGCTGAAGTGCATGGGAATGTTACCAGAGACGAGACGCTTGGCAGATACTAACAGATCATATATTATCTGCCTTAGCTGGAAGAATTATATTTTTCCATCAGCATGATTATTTTTATTTGACTTTTAAGTTGAGCTGGAAGACAGCGTGGCTTACATCCATCATTGCTGCGGCTATTAGAAAATTAACCCAGCTTAATAAACTTTCTGCATGGCTTGCTTCTGCAGCTGTGTATCCAAAGGAAAACAAATATATTGACTGGTCCGCTGTGGAACCACATCGCCGAATAAGACTTGCTGGAAGTGAGGAATGGCCTGGGATGGTCCTCATGTGGCTGTGCTGGAAGAGGCTCGTGCAGAGCTGAGGGTTCGGAAATCTTCCCAAAATTCACGTCTCTTCTCTGCCGTGTGCCTGCCCTGTGTGTTACTGAGCCGGTGCCTGGGCCGGGCGCAGGAGCCTCTCCTCTCGGTGCTGAGCACGGAAGGCAGGGGGGAGCCAGGAGCCTGCTGCAGATGGGATTCGAGAGGGAAGAGCCAACGCTCGTCTCTGAACGGAGATGGGAAGTTACATCAGTCTGCTGCAGGCCGGCACAATGCGCTGGGTGCTCACACCTTGCATCTCCCCCAGGAGATGCAATAAGAGGGAATTCAGTTGTGTGATACCATTTCCTTCCTTGGTGTGCTGGGCTGCTTTTCTAACCTCTTCTTCAAGCAGCAGCCCCCCTTTGTACTCGCTGCTCCAGAAAAATGTATTTAGCGCTGGGTCTGAGCGCCTGGGGCTGGGGGGACGGGGATGGGGACGGGCTTGGGATGTCCTCTCCTGCAGGCAGCGCTGCGGGGCCAGGGCTCTGCTGCTGGACCTGCGCTGAGCATCGCAGGACACGGCTGGGAGAGCCTCGAGAGGGGCCTTGGGTTTGTGGACGGGGACCGGGCAGGAGGCGGCGGCACCTCCCGCTTGTCCCAGGCTTCTGGAGCACCGGAGAACTGGCCACAGAGAGAGCAGAAGACAAAAACAGAGAGGTCTGGAGGGGCAGAGCATCACACACTGATCGTCCTCGTGGTGTCACAGCCGTGCCAGGGTCCCTGGGCACCAAAACCCCGTGGGTCCGGGCGCACAGCGGCGTGCAGGAACAGGGGGGTCCTTCCCTCCCTCTCGCGTCTACAAGCAAATTAAAAATTAAATAAATAAACTTGCTAGTTTACAAATAGAACTGTTACTTGTTACTCACAGTATTAACAGTCTCCTTTTATATTTTTTTTTTCGTTTTTTTTCGAGGCTGTGAAAGACGTTTGTTTCAGTTGCCAACATCTCTACAGAACTAATGTGGGTGGATTGTGACAGATATAATTTCTCCATCCTACAGTTTCATCAACTTGAGTTCTGTTAAACTATACCCGCTGGGCTTAGCTCCTTTTAAAGTTTCCGCTTTGACAGGTAGATTTATTAGTCTTGAAATTTGTACAAATCAGATGTCACTCGTGGCAACTTGTCAAAATGTCAGTCTGGTGAGGGAGGCATGAAAGGATTTTCTGGAGAGAGACGGGAGGCAGGCTTTAAAGAGCTCGAGCAAAGCAGAAGAAAGGAGCTGGGAGGGATTGCAGACTTCTTGATCCTGGGGGTTTTACTTTATTAAATATCTAGCGCCATACAGTGGGAGATGCTGTTGGATCCTGCCCGCCAAGACATCAAGGCTGTCAACATCCACTGATGGCTCCTATCTCGCAGCCAGTCGAGTTCCGCAGCTTGTTATGTATATTTAGGGCAAGGCTGAGGCATGGGGAGGGGAAAGTTCGGCTCATTTTTTTCAGGCTGTTATGTTTGCAATGTTCCATTACAGCCCTGGCAGCCTGAGCACGGAGCCGTGGCGCATGCTCTGCAGGGTAAAGCTCGAGCCAGGGAAATGGGAAAGGGGTGAGAGGAGCAGGGAAGCTCTGCCAGCCACTGCAGGAGGTGATGGCTGCAGGGCTCAACCTGTCTGGACAGGATTCCCATCCCCATCCCATCCCATCCCATCCCCATTTCAAACCCATCCCCATCCCATCCCATCCCATCCCATCCCATCCCATCCCATCCCATCCCATCCCATCCCATCCCATCCCATCCCAGAACCCCTGGAGCTGGGGCAGCCAGGTCTGCACAGGCAGCACCACAGCAGAGCCCTCACATCTGTGTGCACAGACACACACAGGGCTAATTGGCCATGGGAAGCTGTAATTAAAAACACTGACCGGCGCTCTTGCTGATGAAGGCAGGAGCAGGTCAGAAGCGCTCCCATAAGAAGACCACATGCTGCAAGGGGCTGGGACACAGCAGCCTTCTCCCCAAACACACAGACCAAATAATTTTGACACTGAAGTTTTTCCATGGAATAAATTTAGGGTTGTTGAAGCAAAAAACTTAAAAAGAAAAAAAAAAGTATTTTAGAAAAGCAATTCAAAAAACATTATTTTGATTGCCTTTTCCAAGAAGATCAGGAAAATCTCCACCAAAATCAACATTTTTACATGAATATTTACATTTTGTCTGAAAAATCTGTTTTGGCTGAAAAGACACTTGTTGAAATTTGCGTGATGGGCGATGTCACCTCCCTGGCGACGTGGGCACTGCCTGGGCCATGGCCACGCATCACCAGCAGCCCCCGCAGGGCCATGGGAAGAAGATCCCGCAGTTCCCCGCTACGGCTCCTGACACAGAAAGGGGCAGCACAAATCCTGCCCTCGCTGCCGAGCGGGGCTGCCCGCGCCCCTCCGGAGCTGCCAGAAGCTGCCATGATGGATCAGGGAATTTTAGGGTATCCTGCCTGCCGCATCAGTTGCATAGCACCGGGGCTCGATGCACTATGGAGAGATGCTTCCCAAAAACGAGGTCTGGTTAGGAAAGGGCCTTCCCTCCTCCAGGACCCCAGGGAAGCTGCGATCCCTGCCCCAGGTGGAGAGATTCCCAGCGCGGCCGATCTCAGGAATCCACTCGGTGATCCAGAGCGGGGCACTTCACCTTGGGTCCATCCATCCTGACCTTCCTGTCTTGCTCTTCGCCTGCCCAACGGAACTGTGAAATTACATAAAACTGAAAACTGGGATTTTTCCTTTTTTTTTTTTTTTTTTTTCAGTTCCCAAACAGAAAACTGGGGTTTGTGACAGGGCGAGGCCATGGCAAGGGAGAGGCTTTGCTTAATTAATCGGCACCTAAACGCCTCGCTTCCTCCAGCACCGCAGCGATCCGCTCTTGAAAGGAGGAGAGGGGGAAAACCCACTTCAGACGGGAAGGTTTTCTTGAAAAGCAATCACTTGGTGTCACATCCCGAGCTGCTTTCCTTTCATGTGGCAAGCGGATGATGGCAGCTTGCTCCCCCTGCTCCGCATCAGGTGCGGGGGCCCCGCGCCGCTCGTGGGGGCAATGTCAGCGGGGCAGGAATGGAACAAGGGGGCAGGAGGGGGAAAAAGGGTGGGATTTTGTGCCCGAGAGGAACCCAGGCTTCCCCACGTGCGGCAGGGCGATGCCGGCGCAGGCGGCATGGAAAGGGAGAGAGCAGGAGACGGAGAGGGAAGAGGAGAGGAGAAAAATGCCTGGCATGAGTTCAGAAAGCTCTCCAGCTCACACATCTGGTTCTTATATTTCAAAGTTAATTAGTCATATTGAGGCTGTCTGAAGATAAATTTATCATCCAGAAAAAACACAAACAGTTTGAAAAATGAAAGGAAGTGAGGTGACACGGCTTGACGTTTAAATAAATCATTTTAACATGATTAAAAAACTTGTCCTCCCTGACACCCGGCGCTGGATACTTTGCAAAGACTTTTTGACAAAGACAAGTCCCGGTTTGGCACACAAAGCCCCTGCCTTTCACTGCCACACAGCCAGCCTTCCCCGACGCTTCCCCCAGCGACTGCCAGGGGGCCCAGCCTGGGCTGAGCCGGAGGATGGGAGCCCCCCAGCACCCCCGGCGGGGGGCACCCAGAGGTGGGACCTGGCCCTGGGGGAAGACGCGGGTGTGCAGGGGCGATGCTGCTGCAGCATGCCTGTCCCCACGTTCCCCCCACGAACCCCGTGCTGATCAAGCCCAACGTGAAGGTTTTTCCCCCGTTGGTGACGCTGTCTCACCAGCGGTGCCGGTGGGGTGGTGAAAGGAGCCGGTTCTGGTGCAAAAACCCCCTCGTTTTGGTAATTCTCGCCGGGTGGCTGTCACCGCGTGTTCCACTGACACCGTGCAGAAGTCTCCTTAGGTCTGGGGCTTCGGTTTTACATCCACGTTATCAAATTTCCCTGTCACTGGGCTGAGTGATGGGAGGTGTGCGGTGGCACGAAGCGCCCGCCCTGACTGAGCATCCTGCTGCTGAACGCTGTGAGGGCGAGTGGCATGGGGCTGGCCCCGAGGGGCTGGGGACTGCTTCACTGGTCCCAGGCACATTTAAGCTTTGTCAGTCCTGGCTGGGTTTCCGAGGTCTTTCATGCCCTGGGTCCAGCCCAGTCCCTGAGGAGCCAGTGGGTTGTTGGCCAGCTCCCGGCCCGGGCGCTTAAACGAGATGTCGAAATCCCCCCAGCTCCAACGCAGCCACCGGACCTCGGATAAGCCCTTGCTCCCTTCACCCTCCAGGCCTCACTTTGCAAAGCTGCAAAATGGGGATTGCATGGGGCCTGTCCCTCCCCTGGTTCCCAAAAAGCCAGGTGCAGCAGACAGATGGACGGACGGACAGACGCACAGAGCAGAGAAGCCCCCCCGTGTTTGGAGCTGCAGAAGTTGAGAAGGGTGGGAAGACACACGTCTTGTAAAAAGAAAAGAGCTCTCCCGGGCATGAAGGAAGCAAAGTGACATAAAGGAGCATGAAATAAAAATAAATAAACAAAAAAGTGACGCTTAATGGATAAAATGAATATTCAAGTTGTTTCCAGGGAGGAATCTTTGACTTTGGTGCTGGTTACAGCTACAAGGTTTGTGCGTTTTCTTGCTGTCAAAGCCTTCACAGTAATTGTCCAAAAGTTCCTTGATTATCTCTAACAAAACTGTCAGCTGCCTTTGAAGTATCAGAACAGTCTCATCACATCTTATTAAATAGTAAACATCATTTGCAAGCCTGCAGAGCCAGGCAGTGGCGGGCGGGCGGCGCGCAGCGGGGCCAGGGGTGCCGCGGGGCTGGGGCAGAGCCCTGCAAGGCACCGCAGAGATCGTCCCTGCCAGGTCCCCACGGGGCTCAGAAGGAACTACTGGGCTGGAAATGAAATCCCTGTTTTGGATCCCACCGAATGTTTTCATGCTTTTCCTTCCAGACAGATTTGGGGAAACTTACTTCACGCGTTGAAGTGTCTTTCGAGAGCTGAATCTTTCATAGAAGAGTAATTGTGCAATTAGCTACGAATTAGTAAAAATTCATTCTAATTACTTCCAGGTGTGACACATCTTATGCTCAGAAGTGAGGAGGGGACTGACGCTGCCCTGTCAGCGTTTGCTTTTGGAGCGGAGACACCTCGCGGGGCTGCCGTGGGATGATCTCATCTCGCCAGGCTGGGATGGGAGCTGTGAGCCCTGGCGCAGATCGGGTCCTGCTTGGTGCAAACCACCCTAAAACTGTGAAGATTGGCCCATTTACTCCACTCTTGGTCTCAGAAATGGGCTGGTGGCTGCGCTCCATGGAGCTGGAGCCCCTTCTGCCCCCCCAGCTGAAAGCGTCCCCTTTGGCTCGCTGCTGGCCGGGGTGGGAAGCCAGGTGGATCCTATTGTGCCCGGTGCGTCATTAAAAACACTGGAAATCTCACAGTAAAGCCTGCAAGATTTCCAGCCTTAATTCCAGATCAAAGAGGCTTTGGGAAGGAGCATCCCAGGTTTGAATGCTTATCTCAGCCAGACCCAGTGAGCTTTTGAAGTTGCCCCATCAGTCACTAATCAAAGATCTCCTTTTAGATGGGGAAATCAAATCCCTTTCAGCAGAACGGGTGGTTATCAGTTTCTAAACATCACTTGTCTTTCCAGTGACCTTCTTTTTGTGAGCTGACCCTGGGCCTGTCACTGGAGCAGGAAAACCTTGTGAGAATTGGCCCTGCAGTTTGCAGAGCATTGGCACACGCATAGCTGCGCTTTCAAATCAGCAAAGAATGTGTGTGTGGAAGCAATAAAACCCTTCAGAGGTAAATAAATACATGCTGTATTCCCCATTTAACACACCGCAATTGCCTTCGACTACAAGCGCTAACAAAGAGCCAGCATTTCCACTCAAAAGAGGAATTCACCAAACTATCTGCCTCTGTTTTCCCTCACCATGCTCAGACAATGTCGAGGGGACGATAGCATCTGGGAGGACCAAGACCTTAGATCCAAGTGGCCCTGTCTGGGAGGGTGGCACTGGGAGCATCACAGGCTGCTCCTGCTCCTTTGCAAGGGTGCAGCCAACCTCTGTGCAAAGAGACCGAGGGAAAATCCACATTTCTTAATTTTCTACCCCCTCTGCAAAAAAAGTAAAGCCACCGGCGAGGATTGTGGATGCTGAAGCTATCTACGATTAATTTTGACACACGGGGCTGAGACGCAGAGTGAGACATCGTCCCCACAGCCCCTGCGGTCCCGGTGGCATTGGCCACAGCGGGGCTGGAGCCAAGATTTTGCCCTGTCCAAAATGCTCTGATCACCTCCCAGGCTCGCAGAGGTACACGATGTAAAATTAGCAGATACCTTGCAGCAAAATCTCTGTCTATATTGCAGAGCAGCATGGATCCGGCCGTGCCTGGATTGAGTCTGAATCAGCATAATGACCAGTTTTCACTGAAAACGTTGCATCTTATTTAACCTAAATTACACGGAGCTTCAGGACTCTGCCTTTGAGCCTTCTGGCGGGATTGCACATAGCTCGCTGGAAAATTGCCTGAGAACTTATGTCCAATTTTTTAACTTGCTGGCTTACCAACTTTTTGACAAGCTGCTGGGAAACCTCTTCTTGCAAATAGCTTGTGGGATTGACATTTGCACTGTCAGGTAAAACTTTTCCCTGGACAGCCTGGAAAAAACCCAAGCACGCACAGGCCTGTCTTCACTGCTGCCACTTGGCCGTACCCATGAATGCCAAACTGCAGCAGGACTCTCCTGTGACCTTTCCTGTGATCCTTTGCTCACCGAAACCTCCAGGAAACAGCTTGTGCTGCTAAAATCCCTTGTAGGATTTCGCTATGCAGGCGTGCAGCGGAGAGCAGCGCTCTGTCCTGCCACCAAGAACATTCTCTGGATGCGGTTACGGTGATCGTGCCTATGTGATCCCTTCTTGTAAATTTGTTGTGCAGAGATCGGATGACGTGCTTCTCTTTTCAGACACTTTCCTAATGGGAATTTACACCTTGGAACTGGAGGTGGAGCAGGATTGGGACCACAGCCCAGAGCCCCCTGCTGCCTGCAGCAGGGCTGGCACAGCTGATGTGTCCCCCTGCTGTGGTGCTGGGCCTGCTTTCCACGCTGGAGATCCATCACCCACTATTTTGGTCTTTCCTTCTATTTTTGGAAATCGTCTCACGGCTCCATATCCTCCCCTGTAACCGGATTCTTCACATCCCTCCATGTCTCTGCGCTCGGGGTTAACCCTTCAGGCTGGGGCTAAAGAAAAAAAAAAAGGAAAAAACACAACAAACGTGGTGCAGTGGATAGTGAGGGCTGTAGATCACCAAACCCCTAAACAGCACAGCTTTTATTGGGTTGGAGCTGATTTCTTTCACGTTTGCCTGGGCGACTTTGCATAATTAAAAATAGGCCTCTCTTATAAAAAATAAACAAACGGTATCACTGTCCTGTGCAGGAACAGCCTGGGGGCAGCTCCTGGCTGGGTGAGGTGCCTGGCACGGCCGAGCCCAGCTCCCAAGGCTCCTTTGAAAGCTCCGAGTCTGAGCACAGGAGGCTGGGAGGCAGAGCGCACCGGACCGGCGCTGCCAAAAACTGGAGTTTTTTTTTTAATAAGGCCTCAAACAAACTAATAAAAAGACCCCGTCAGCAGGGCAAATTTCATTCCAGCTGGGAGCTGGATTCCTGTTAAAGGAAAGTGCCAGCAGGCCCTTTAGCTCCAATGGCACTACCAGACATAGCTATAATTATGAGCTTTCGATTGCTGTGTGAAAGCTGTTATGAATTTCAGTGGGCAGAGGGGCACAGAGGAATAGTAAATCACCCAAACAAAAGGTATGGGCAGCAGGGAGTAGGCTCCGGTGTTAACCAAGCACCATTGTAAAGACCTTAAATTATGAACATGTGCCATAGTTAAAGCAGGATCTGCAACTGGGAGCTAATTGTCCTGGAGGCACCCAAGCATCTCTGCAGGCATGGGAGAAATCAGGTTACGCTTACCGGTCCTTCGTCCCTGGGATTCCCAGTGCTCCCAGTTCATCCAGAGGAGTGGGAGGACAGCTGCAGTTGGGGACTGTGGTCACCAGCATCCTGTGCCTGGGATGCTCTGACCTCCTTGGTTGCACTGGGATGGGGCTTCTCCATCCCGCTGCCAGGCTCTGTAGGGCCCCATCCATCCTACAGCTTTGTGCAAGCAGAGCTCTCCAAGCAGGACTTCCTACTAGCCGTTAGTTCAGCCACTACTGTCAACACCCGCCAAACACAAACTCTGAGTAATCTGTTGTTGATTTGTACACGGATTTGTACCGGAAAAGGTTTTTGCTAGCCCCCCCGGCTTTACACTGGCCCCTTTATTGGCCCTGGAGGCAGCGCTTGCGCAGGGCGAGCGCAGGGCGCAGCTGTAACTCATGGCACCACTGCTTAATGCCATGGAGGGACCTGAATCGCCCCAGCCCGAGCTCCTGCGGTACGTTGCAGCAAGGCATGCAGTGTTCGGGGGGGCACAGCCATGTTCAGCATCATCCAGACACCGGGCACAGTCTGGGAGCCTGAAACTTCTGGCCAAAGCCAGCAAAGAAACGAGTTTGTTCGACAGCTTAATGTCTTGCAGGTGTTGTTGGAGCTGCTCTCGAAGAAAAGGGCCTCCTGCCCCGCACCTCCAAAATTCATTTCACCCAGAGTTTTGCTGTCTTCCAAAATGCATCATCTTTCCCCAGGCACTCCAGGGATCCCAAGGGTGACCCCCCACATTTCCAGGCACCATTTCAAGCCCTTGCAGCCCTACAAAGCCCACAGCTGGAGGAGCACATGGGTCCTTGGCACGGCCGTTGCTCAACCCTGTCCAAATGAGGAGCACCTGCAGGTGGACCCCAAAATGTGGCTCTCCCCATGTGCTTCCCCCCCTTCCTGCCCCCTCCTTCCCATCCCTGGGGATCGTGGTTATGTTTAATTGTGGCTCTGTTTAATCAGCCACTTGCTCGCTCATTGTCCCAGGTCTCAGCATCCTCAGTCACCCTGGGGTGGCTTGAGCAGCACCAGGAGAATTCAGATGTTGGCCAGGGTGGTGCTTCCCCCTCCCCGTGATGGGTTTTCATGCTTGGGGAGATTTGTCTGCAGACATAACTCCTCTGCACCCCGAGAAAGTCAGCGCTCTGCCCAGACAGCCGCAGTATTAATGTCCTGAACTTGGAGCAAGGAGGGGAGCGTGTGTGTGGAGAAGCAAGTCTGCACCAAACCACATCAGTAAAATGAGAAAGCCAAAGATTGCACCATAAATAAGGACCAGTTGACATTTCTTAAATTCATAGCTTTAGCACACAGCAAAGTGTCTCCTTTTTATCAGGAATTTGTTGACAAGAGTTGCAAAAAGATCTACAAATAATACTGAGTGGGGCTATGAAAATGTATTTGTGGAACATTTCAGTATCAGGGATCACCATTATATCGGAAGAATCCATCTTCCTGGAACATTTTATTAGTATCTAGATTTTATAGCTGCTCCCTTTTAATTTTTTTTTAAATTTATAATTTTTTTCACCCCTTCAGCAAACGCAGCATTGGCAGAAAAGAGGGCAGAGGGCAATGGGGACAGCCCAGCTCCTGCCTCGTTCCCAGCGCTCCCAGCCCGGCCGTGGGGATTCAGCTCCAAGCTGCCCCCATCCCTTTCCATCCCATTATGCCATTCTTGGGGTCTCGGTGCCATCCGGGAATGGAAAACTTGTGGAAGTGCCAGGGAACGGAGCCTGTCCCCCAGGGAAAGCTCAGCTCCAGCACCAGCACCCGTGGTTACCCTTCCCCAGTCGCTGTCCACGGCCCCGCTGCCGCATGCGGGGCCCATCCTGCCCTCACCCCCCCGAGCTGCAGCCTGCCCGGCAGAAGCGATGATAAATTTCCAGCAGTGGCATTACAGACAGTCATAAATAACGCCTTGCTCTTTGGTGCCGGCAGTTTCCATTAGGGCTGTCTGGATTGGGCTGTTGATACCCCCAAGTCTGCGCTGGACCCAGCCGTAAAATTTATCAGCGTGCTTTCTTCACCCCATAAATCATCCCGGCTGGGAGCCATATGGTAGATAAGGCCCCAACAACACCCGGCCCCCAGCGGCAGCGGGTGGGCAGCTCTTTGGAGGGGCACAGGGGCACTTCTGCCTCTCGGTGCCACCGGGAGGATGCCACTCGTCCCCTGCACACCGCTCCCTGCCCTTGGTGGCACGTCCAGAGCATCTCGTGGCTGTCCAGACCCATACCAGCAGCTTATTAGAAGGAATCACCTCTTGTCCACACCTCATGCAGCTACGGGCATTCCAAATGTAATTGGTTGCTGAATTTTGATTATTTTGAGCTGAAAGGGCCCCGTGACACAGGGACCCACGTTTCTCTCTCATCCCCTGTGGCACAGTGGCGGAGGAAGGGCAGCGTGCCTCAAACTTGAGGTTTTCTTCCCGTCTCTGCCTTTCCCACCTTTATTTATTTCTATGCAGAGCGAGGTGTAAATTGACACCAAATCAGCCTGTTTACATTTCACACCCACTTTGCACAGGAGAAAACGTGTAAAGTGGTGAAGAATGAAGCCTATTGTTGCAGGGTTTGATTAAAAAGGGGGAAATATTCCCCAAGGTTTTGCAGTAAGGATTTACACATGCGTTTAGCTCCCTCTCCCCCCCTCCATGAGTAACTGAGATACAACCGGATGGTGACTACATGGGGAAAATCAGAGTTTGTGCCTGTGACTTCACAGCTGGATACAGCTTGGTTGGATAAATGAAAATTACCTTTTCGGGAAAACACAGGCACCCGTCCGCTGCTTTCCCCACTCGTGGCTGGCTTTTTCACTTCTGGTCTGCAGCCCCAGCTCTACCTTACAATCTCGTTTCCATTCCAATCCACTAAAAGCAAAGCAGAGGCCGCGCACAGGGGCTCTTTCCTACGTGCCACTGGGAATTGGCTGCCCCCCCGGCCCTTTGCTGCCCCCAGGGGCGAAGTTGGAGTAAGGAGCAACTCCAGGAATCCCGGGCTACCTCGGCGGAGGCCTGTCTTGCAGAATCTGCCATAGTGAACTCTTGGGAACACATTAAATTAAGTGTCCTAAATTCGCCTAACTATGCATTTAATTTGGCAGTAATAGGACACTCTCTGTATAATAGCGGAGTTGCTGTATAATAGAAGAGTAGCTGCATATTAATATTTTGATTATTAAAGACGTGTATTGGAGGCTTAATAACTATGTAATATATTATTGCTTAATTGCTCAGACTCTTAAGTATGTTTTCATAATTAGCTGCTATTTAGTTAACGTAAATATCCAGCTTATTAAATATAGAAATGCATTTCTGCTTGCAGCAGTTATTTTGCATAACCGGCGAGCCGGGCGCTGCTCCGTGCGGCTCCGTGGGGACCGACCCTGCCGTGGGTGGCCCCGGTGGCCACACGGCCACTTCCCTGCTAGCACCCAGGGGCCACAGGGCCACCAAGCTCGTCACAGCCGCTCCGAACTTTGCAGGCTGTCTTGGACGTGGTGGGAAGGCTCCCAGGGCTCAAGCCTTCGCTTTGTCTGGTTCCTCTCAAGCAGAGATAATTCCCTCTACCTGGGCCAGACAGCTGATGTGCTTCCTTCTTCCTTAATTTGGTAATAAATCTGCCAAGCTGGGAGGCTTCTGAATGAGGCTTTTGCTCTGGTTCCTGCATGGAGGACCCATAAAAACCATATGGAAATGAAAGACAGGAATGCGCATTTCATACTTGGGCTGAGCGGGGCCCACGGCTCAGGGATCGTCGGCGTTTATCTGGTATAAACACCTGAGCTCGCCGCCAGCTCGTCTGTGCGTGGGTGCGAGCAGGTACATGCCCTGGGGACGGCAGCCTTTGGTGCTGAGCATGCATGTGGGTGATCCTGGCAGCAGCCATGGGGAATGGGGGGACCCTGGTGGCACCCAGCGGCACCTTGGCTTCTCCTGCACTTGTCCTGCACTCCTCCTCGTCAGAACTGGTGTGAAAAAAAAAAAAAAAAATTAAAAAATAAATGAAATGAAATGAAATAATAAAATAAAATAAAATAAATTAATAAAATAAAATAAAAAAATAAAATAAAATAAAATAAAATAAAATAAAATAAAATAAAATAAAATAAAATAAAATAAAATAAAGGTGATGCCTTAGGAAACCTATAGTCAGGGCATGCTGGTGGAAATTCTCTGTGTGTGACTGAGCCCTGGGCTGGGACTGCAGGGACAATGCTATTTCAGGGTGTTCCTGCTTGCTGTGATGATCTTTACAGGCCTGTTCCAACCCAAACTGTGCCCTGTTGAGCAGATATTGCTGGGACACTGCCAGGGATGCTGCAGGGATGTGGGGTGCGGAGGGGCTCTGCAGGCGGGCCTGATCCTACACCCCCAGCGGCCCCATACTCTGCCTGCAGAGCTTTGCAGAAATTGCAGAAATTATCTCGTTTTGACTCCATGCACAGTTGTGATTGAGAGCTTCGAAGGTCAGAGCCAGAGGTGAGCACCTGGCCCCCACAAGACCCCTGAGCCCCCCGAGGTGGCCGTGCTGCCAGACTTGGAGGTTGGGGCAATTCTCGTCAAGTGCTGGGATCGAACAGTCTGAAGGGCTTTGGGTTTGTTTTTCAAGCTCACAGATTTGGGGCAAGTTTCTTGTTTTGGTTCCTAAATGCTACATTTCAACGTGTTTATTGTCCCACCGCCTAACAGGGGAGGAAGGCTGAATGAGCTAATAACTCAGCCACTGTGAACATGTTTATTTGATTTTTTTTTTAAAGAGCTTTAGCAAATACAGTGCGTACAAGGAAAGAAAAAGCCCTGATGCCAGCGTGCATAATTCCTCTAGGAGCAAGCCTGATAGGAACACAAAAGCGTGCATGCTTCCAAACTGTAACCAATATTTGCACATCGGAGTGACTAATTCTCCACTCTGTGCCACAGAACAATAGGCATAATAGCAAGGTACATTAATGCAAAGCGTGATTGTCTGGTGCCGTGGTTATTTGACACATAAACAAGGAGAGGAGGAGGATTTTTATCTACCTGTATAACTATTCGCTGAACAGCGGGTTACAAATGTGCTCAGAAAATGCTGACCCAGGGCTGCTCCTGTACCTCCTGCGCCGGATTGGCACATGATTTGCAGCACTGCGGGAGTTCTATAGCTGACCTCATTAGCAGTGCATTTCCTGGCTTGTTAGCATCATATTTGTATAATTTACGGCACCTTCGTTTTTATGGAATGTGTTCCTTGTAGAGTGTAATGGCAGCAATATATTTAACCTCTCCTATTTAGGAATGCTGTTGCTGAAGGCAGCCTGGAGATATAAAAGGGATTTTTTTTTTTCATCCCTCTTTCTCTCTAGCATGAATATTTTTTTTCCACCCAGTTGCTACATACCCAAATATA
The DNA here is from genome assembly GCF_013377495.2 of Cygnus atratus. Lineage (NCBI taxonomy): Eukaryota > Metazoa > Chordata > Aves > Anseriformes > Anatidae > Cygnus > Cygnus atratus. The sequence continues at coordinate 899,053 of NC_066388.1, forward strand.
CGTGGAACCTGTGAAGTGTTCATAAAAGGAAACGTGAAGCTGTGCTCAGGAAACCGCAGCTTTTGCAGGAGCCTTCCCAAGGTCAAGCCCCTAAATCAGTGCGGTGTCATCCACCCAAAGCCATTACTCAGCTGCTGGAAGAGGAATGGAAACTGCACCAGCAAAGGGAAAGGACAGCCCCGCGGTGAAGGCAGCATGCAGCAGTGGGATGGATTTGGGCTCAGCTCCTGCTGGCCTGCCAAGGGTACGGCTCCCCATGAGGGCAAGGCTTGGTTCCACCCCTGGGGATGCTCCTTTTCTGCTCCGTTTCCTTCACAGGCACCTCTGTGCACTGGTGTGGCGGTGGTGATGTGGCCACATGGGATGACAACGATGATGATGATGATGCAGCCGAAGCGTGCACACCCTGGTGAGGGGCAGACTGAGGTCTGGGTGCCAAGCTGGGACTGCTGCCCCCTCCCTCAGCCTGCCTGAGCGCTCCAGAAGCGCCGTCGTGCTCTCCCCAAGATGTGTGGGTGTCACAGGCTGGGTGCAGAGCCCCTGCCCACCCAAGCTGTGTCTCTCCAGGGCCCCCCAGCCATGCAGGAGCACCGTGGCCTGTGGGAGGAAGCTCTGCTACAGCAACCGGCACCATCTTCAGTGCAGAGGTGTCTGAAATAGGGCAGACAAATGCCTGCAAACGCATGTTGTCTCCATCTGCACACATCACCCCAGGCTCCTCTTGGATGGAAGAAGTCTCCTGCTGACGGCTGAAGTCAAGCAAGAAGAGCCCCACCTGCAGAGCTGGGTGCTGCAGGGGCAGGCTCCAACACGAGGGCGTAAGGATGGGTACCAGCACCCGCGGGACACAGCACCCCCGCTGCCGAATCGCCCCCGGGGCTCGAATTGATGCCAGCTCCTCTCAGGGCTCGCCCTGTGCTCCACCGTGCTGGCACCGCTTGAAAGCAAGGGCCTGTGGCTAACCCATCCCCTGCCAGGCTATAAAACCGTGCTTGTTTTCGGTTTTACTTGAAAGAGGCTGAAGGGGGGGAATTAAGAAGCTTTTCCTCAGGAGATGGAGCCCTCCGAGCCTGAAGGGCACCATCCTGTGCCGGAGCCACTCGCGGGGCTCAGCAGGGCCTGCAGCGCTCACCATGGCCAAGTACATCCTCCATCTGCTCCAGCAGAGCCCTGCGGGAGCTGTTCCTTACTTTTGTCCTTTCCCTTAAGCCACAAATTCGCCCCAATGCAGCTGTCTCTATTTCAAGTGCTCTAGGTCAGGGTGCTCATGTGCTGGACCTGCTGCTCTCAGCTCACGCATCTCAGCCCGAGGATCCCCTCGGGTAGGACGAGGAGGCTGTACAAGATCCTCCTCCGTGCCCTTCCACCGCTGTTTTTTGTCTGTGTCTCCTTCCTCTTCTCTCCTGCAGGGCTCTGGAGGTGCCCGGCGCTGCCATCCGGGGACCCACTTTCATGAGGGGAGCGCTGCCTGAGGACCACGCAGACACAGCACGTGGAGCTGCTGTCCCCACCTGCCTGTGGCTGCCTTGAAACAGGATCTGGATCCCTTATAACTTGATTTAAATCGAAGCTGTCTCATTAGATGGCTGTGTACCTGCTTAGTTGTCTAAACATCCCATTTTCATGCTGCTCAGGTCGTCTGCGACGTCTTGCAGTGATGAATTCCCCGGGTTAGCGGGGAGTTGCACAAAAACGCCTCTCCTGGCGATGCGGTGCAGCCTGTTTGCACCTGCTGTGGCTCCAGGCCCTGATGGCGGTTCCGGATCGCTCTGCTTCACCCCCCCCCCGTTCGATTTGCTCAGCCTGCTTTGCTCACACCCACCCCAATTCCATCCAGTCTTGGGCTGGCGGGACCTAGCACGGGTCCCTGCTGCCAGGGGGCAGATTCGGCTTCGCTGCCCCATCGGGGCAGCCTCAGGCACCCGGGGAGCCTGCAGGGAGGGGACACCTGAGCCGCCACCACCACCACCACATCATGCAGGTTAACAAGCATCGCTTCCCTCCCCAGTCAACCACGGCTGGCCAAGACGAGAGGTCCGGCGAGGCTCCAGGACCAGGCGAGGCTGCCGCTGCCCCGCAGAGCTCGGGGGGCACGGAGCAGGATGGGGGGCACAGCAGCGTGGGGCCGGGTGGCAGCGGGTGGCATCGCGCCCTGCTCCCGGTGCTGCAGCAGCCCCGGCGGTGAGCGGCAGCAGCACTCCCGTCTCCGCGGCTTCTTGTTAGCTGCACTCTAAGCAGGAAAGTGACTGGCCCTGACAATATAATTTACATTGCTGTATAAAACTATCTGTGGAAGCCAAGCTAATTTGTGCCAGATTAGGCTATTTGTCTCAGCCACTGTCTAACGGCACAATCTATCAGAGGGCTGTTTTCAAATATCGCTTTTCAAGCGTGCCCTTGAGAGGCGGGAATTGATTGGGATCTTAGAAAGCAAAATTACAGCAATAACTTAAAAGAAACAATAATTACTGAATCATACCAGTGTCAGCACTCTGCAAAACACGAAATAGCCATCAAACCCCAATCCAATATATTCTGAAGCAAATTTATTGAATGGAAAAAGCAGTTGAGTGAGGCTTTTTTTCTCCCCTTTCCCTTCACCCCCTCTCTCTCCCGGTACATATGGTTATCTCAAAACCGCAAGTGAATGAGTCGATAATTCTTGTCATTGACTGCTCCATTTTCAGAGAGTCACGAAAAGATCCATTAGCTACCTCCCGACTCGGTGTCTTTCCCCTTCCCCTCCAGTCATTTGCTAGTCTGCGCTCCTCAGGCAAACAAACATATATAACTAATCATCTGTTAAAGCGCCGAGTCCCCTAATAAATCTCTGCAACTGAAATACTTTAATGGGTAATTAATTGATCCTGTTCCAGAGGAGTAATAAGATAATAAATTAGACAATATTTCACTCAGTTGTGTCAGTGTACTGCTAATGGTGCTGTAGGGCTAAGCCGAAGGATAATAAATTAGCCAGAAATTAACTGCTAAGAGCTTTCTGCAGAGAAATTGGCTGACAGGCAAGGCTTTGTGATTTAGGGCCCCAATGCCGTTGTGGTGCTCTCCATTTCATTTATTTATTTTTCGGTGCTGGCGAATATTAACTCTTGTTTGGGGCCGGAGCGAGCTGCGTGGCACGGCACGGTGTGGCACGGCACGGCACGGCACGGTGCAGCAGTGTGCAATGGGGCTGGGGAGCAGCAGATTTATTGCAATCTGGTCGCGCTGCATGTAGGTAAATTACTTTTGTGCTGACTGTAAAGACTGTCTCTGAGGCAAGTTATTACCCATCCAGCAAACAAAAAGGAAATATTTTCTGGTGCATCTGTCATATTTCTCGGGAAGCTTTGGCAGAGGCGCGGGGAAAGGTGACTCCAGGGGACCGATCCTCGTGCGGTGTAAAGCAGCACGGCCCTGCTGAGGTCTGGCTGCTGCTGTGAGCTGTGCTAATGAGGACCTGAAGAGGTTTTGAAGGCCGGCCCGTGCTGGCAGCCCCCCCACGCAGACACTGCAGCAGGGGGTGCTGAGCGGGGTTGGCTTTGTCTCGCCAGGAGCAGGCGGTGCCTTGCCCCCAGCCCTGCTTCTGCTGAGGCAGATGCCCCACGGAGCAGCCCTGGGTATAAAAGCACCTCAAGGACCCCGGTCAGGGCCAGTGCCTATTAGCAACGTGCTGTGGTTGTTGATGGCATCACCCTTCCCTTCCCCTCCATCCTTACAGCACCAAGTCGGCCTGCCCCGGCTTCAATAGGGCGAGCCTCCTTCCCGGCCTCCCAAACCCCAGCTGGGGCTGCAGCGGGGGCCCTGCAAGGCAAAGCGCATCTGCTTTGGGCCCAGGGCATAGCAAGAGGAGGAAAGTCAGGATTCAGAAGCACTGGAAGGGATGTACAAAGGGGCTGAGGAAAGGACGAGGCTGGTGAAATGCCATGGGAAACTCCCCGGTGCAGGGGACGCTGCAGGGCATCCCGCAGCACCCTGCATCCCGCAGCATCCCACATCATCCCACAGCACCGTGCATCTCACGGCATCCCGCAGCATCTCACGCAGTGCAGTAAATACAAGCAGCTCAGCAGAGGCACCGAGGCCAAGGGCCTCTCCTTGGGCTTGCCCTCTCGCACTCCCCCTTTTCTCCTTCCTGCTGCCATTGCTTCCTGAGAGGAGGTAAAGAGAGTGATAATCAGCCAGGGCACCAGGAGAGCTCACGGACGAGATTAAAAGCAAATCAAAGAAGAAAAATTGTGGCACGGTTTATGTCTTCCTAATTAAAACCCCGCCAGCCTCCCTTCTCTCTCCCCCCCCCTCCCCTCTTTCCAGCTAATGTTACACTAACGAGCTGAGTTTAGTGGCATTTATGTAGATAAAAGTCCTGATGATTGATCTCAATGGCTTGTTAAAATTAGTTTCAGTCCACCATATTGATTTAATTCCATTGCTTGAAAGTGCTAATTAATAATGATAATAAAAGTGTCTGGGCTCATTATTATCAGGAGGCAGGTTGGGAAGGGGATGAGGGGCGCAGAGGCTCGCACGTCGCTCACTCCACCTAGAAGTGGCCTCTGGAAAGCCGCTGTGGGGAGGGAGCAAACAGGGCAGGAGAGGAGGGGACAGGGGTTTGGGTTACCCTTACCAGGGTCAGGTAGGGCTTGTGCAGGACACCAGGAGCCGGGACACGAGGGGACGTTGGCTGGGACCTTCCTGGGCTGTGGGTTCCCTGCACCCCAGTGTGGGTCCCCAGCCGTGCCGAGTCCAGCCTGCCCACTAATTATGCTCCTCTTGGATCGCTTCGTGCTTCCGAAAATGTTTTGCACTGAGGTTTTCTAAAGACTCGTCCGCGGGCCGAACTTCAGTGTCACAGAGCAGCCCTAATTAAGGAATTTGCCAAGAATGGGCCGCCTGCAAAATGGTGCTCACATTCTCCTTCAGATACCTGCTGTCTCCAGCTTCTGAAGCCTCTTTCCTGGGGAAATTAATTAGTGTAATTAATATATTTATGCAACCATTCAAAGTGCTGATTACAGACAACTGCAGAGAAAACTTTTAACAGCAGCCGCCACCTCTTCCCGCAGCTCAGCGGTGTAATTTCGGTGCGTTTGCTTATCTCGGCTCTCGCCGGCCACCCCGATAACATCGGGGTGTCCCCTGCCAGCTGCTGGCTCCCTCCGAGGCCGGGATGTCCCAGCTCCAGCCACGAGCTCTCCCCTTCCCCTGCACCCCAGGACATCTGCACCGTGCTGGGGCTGTGGCAGGATCGGTGCGAGCCGGTCCCCCCAAGGCAGGGCACTGCTGCCTCTCCCCTCACTCCCTCCTCTTTGCCCCTTCTGTCCCTCATTTCTTTCCCTTTTATTTCTAAAAATTCTCTGTCTTTCCCATCCATCATTTTCTCATTCCCTCTCTCGCATACACAGCGAGCCAGCTAATGGAGTCTGCAGTAATTCAGTCCTCCTCGACAGGGCTGTAATTTCAATAAATAATTATGGGACTTGATTTCATCTCCCTCCTTCCTGAAACGCGGCTGCACAAACTCGTCACGGGGCCGGGCAGTTCATTAGCAGCGGGACTTCAGGATGGCCCCATGGGTTTGGGGGCTCTCAGCTCAGCCCCTGCTTTTCTCCTGGTGCCGCTGACTCCTCTCGTCCAACGCAGCATCCTGGGCTCCAAGCTCCATCCACGTCCCGATGATGGGAGGCTCACCCCCTGTCCACAAGGCCAACAGCACGGATCCCACCACTGCCACCAAGGGGACAACAGCACAACAAGGCTGACCACGGCGAAGACAAATCCGAGGCCAGGTGAGGCCAGCAGTCCCCCGGCTCTGCAGGCAGCCAGACCGCAGCTAGCCGTCCCCAGCGCCTTTGGTCTTGGCTGAAAACAAAGTGAAGGTCCCTGAGTTCTCCTATAAATGGTAATGATAACACAATTATCATGCAAAACAAAAATTAAGTTTAATGGTGCAAAGCCAGGGTGTACTGTGGAGGTAATTCATATTAATTATGTTTGGATTAAAAGCTTATTTCTTTTGTTAGCATCTGCAAGTAGGAACTTAGCAGTAAAAAAAGCCGCATATAATTACTGCATCTTATGGAGGAGCAGTGTCGAACTTAATGGAGCATCCCCATTCTCTCTGGGCACCCGACGAGTGGTAATATTTCACATTTTATGAAATACAGAAGAAATAAATTACAGGTTTAATGATAAGCATTACTTGGGCTCGTAATGCAGCGCAATTGGCTACCCAACGCGTGCAGACCTGCAGACCCGAGCGGCGCAGGGCTGGCAGGCAGCGGCTCGCTGTGCTCGGTGGGGACAGGGGGCAGCGGGGACAGGGGACTGCAGTGAGCCCCGAAACCCTGCTCCGGCCCCCACTGAGCTTGTGGGGGGCTCCTGCCTCCAATTCCCTCTGCACACCGCCTGCCAAGATGAGTTTCTGAACAGCAACGTGCAAGGTCCGATGGACATGATAGCTCTGCAAAATGTTTTGCTAGCCCGAGGTCGTGTCCCACCTGCCTCTGTGCTGCAGCGCAATGCCACCCCTCGCTGTGACCACCCCCCCCCCCGCCTTGCTGCATCCTGCTGTCACCCCCTTTATCCCCGGAGAGCTGCCAGCACAGCTGAGGGTTCGGTTTCATGGGTTTGGGCTCCCCTGGCCCCTCCGTGCCAGGGAGGCAGGTGGGGCTGCCCCGCAGCTGGCCGGGACAGGACTAAATCCCGCTGTCATCGCCGCTCCCTGGGACGCTCCCCCTGCTCCTTGTGAGTCTGGGGCCTGACGGCGACATGGGTGCCAGCTGCTATTTTAATGCCTCTGTGCTGCTGCTGGCAGCGAGGCGATCGGGGGTCTCCTTTTAAGCACAAACCAGTTTGGGGCTGGTCTACAAGAGCTGAGGGGGCTTCAGCTTTTACTGATGGAAGTGAAATGGCCACTTTTTAAAACATCCCCTTCTTTTCTAACCAGAAAAGCCTCCGGTCGGGGCAAGCTGAACCCCTCTGGAAAGCAGCTCCTGCTCCTTGGGCAGCATCGTTTGGCTTCAGCCTCCTCATCACAACCCACGGCGCGGGCACTTTGCTGCTTTCCCCATTTCCCAGTCTGTGATCCTCAAATTTCTGCGCCCCCCGGCCCCGCAGCTTTTCTTAAGGGGTTAAGGTTGCATCGACACCGTCATTAGCATTATCTGGTTATTGATCTAGGAATTAAAAACCTCTACAGCTGGGCCTTCAGCTCCTGCTCTAAGGGGATGTGATGTCGCCCCATGTGGGGCCGGGCACCCCCAAGCATTCAGAGCAGGGCCACGGCCACGTCCAGAGCCCCGTGCGGGGACGGGGGGTACAACCTGCTCCCAGGGCTGCTGTGGCCCCAGGGGATTCGCTGTGTGCATACATCAGTGCATATATACATGTACACACACACACAGACACAACAAAGCAGCTTCTATAAATCAGCACTCTTCCTGGCTTTTTTTTTTCTTTTGACACAATAAATCTATTTTTTTTTTAACTCATGGTAGCGATTGCATCATCTCCCTTTCGCTTCCTTCCCCACCCCGCTCCTAGAACAGCACAGATTAAGATAAAGTGATAGTGCTGTGTCAAAGAGTGCTTTACTGCCACACTTGGGATAGAAGAGGAGAGGTTAATTTATCATCGCTGGGGAGAACTGACAGAAGAGAGATATACTACCGAAGGGGGATTTAGCACAGGGCCAAGAAACTTCACACTATTTTTACCATCTGTCACATGCTCTAATAAAGCAGGACAAAATATGAAGAAAGGAAAAATGAACTATCAAACACTGATGTAATGCAGCCCATAAATCTAATTTAATTACTTTGCATGGAGACAGGTCCTCGAGTCCGTGTGAATATACTGGATTTTCTTGGCAACTTAACAACTAAGTGTTTTAATAACATCACACTATAATTTATTCTGCTTGAAACACAAAACCTCTTTTGTGTAAGTTTTTTTTTTTTTTTGGTGTGTGAGAACTGTTAATTTTTCCTGCTAATGTCAAAACTGGCATAAATTCACATGTGAACTTGAAGCCTGACTGTGAAAAAAGGCGGAGGTTAGCGAACGCCTTTTTATTGTTCGCTGCTTTCCGCGTGTGCCTGTGTGTGTGTACACACGGGGGGCTGCGAGCGCCTGGGAAATAATTGGGGCTGCTGATGACTTAGGTGCAGAGTTGTCTGGGTAATTAGATTTTAACGTCACGACAGAGGAGTGGGGGAGGAAGGAGCGGGTGTTGGCCAAAAAGCCAAAGAAAAGTGGAGGAGGGAGAAGGAAAAGCGCGGAGGGCTTCTGGGGGAGGCAGGAGAGGGATGCGAGGCCCCGGGGCCGGGGGGGCTCAGGCACCCCGAGGGGCAGGGACCGAACCAGCGGGGAGCAGGAATGAGTCAAAAAGTAGAATTATTATTCAATATGTGTCCCTGCGAATCCGGATGCAGTTACAGAAATTATTGCTAATAATGAAAGCTATATATCAAAGGTTATAAAATTCCTCTGTACTGGGACACTATTTTTCTAGGCTTTGTTCTGAACCATTAAAGATGACATATTGAGTTTGTGTGCCTCTGTGTTTAGTAAGAGACATTTAAATCTGATTTTAACCTAAACTGGCAATTTTGACATTTGTCTCCGGTCTTTAAAGCAGGAGCTATGATGCCACCGAGCAGGGGCGGTGGGCTGCTCCTGCCCAGCCTCCCTGCCCTCCCGCAGCGGGGAAGGGGTGAGCAGGTAATTAATTTGTTAGATCATCAGTGATTCATGGAAAATAAAACCATCCGTCTTTGTACAGCTCTCTCTGGGAAGAAAAAAGTTAAAAAAAAAAAAAAAAAAAGAAAAGGCAAAGAAGGAGGAGAGAAGCATGCAGGGACTGGGGCACCTGCGCGGCCCCTTGGTCCACGTGCGCTCCCATGGGAGCTGATGGTGTGCGTGGTTCCCCCACCTGCAGCATCTCTGGGATGCAGGATGGTGCCTGTGGGTAAAACCGGTCACTTCCACGGGCTCAGAGAATGAAATAATTTCTGCTCCAGGGGTCTCATTGCTCCCCACAAAGTTTATTTGAAGTTAAAATTCCAGAGGGTTCGGCCTAAGCAGCATCCTGTGCGTGCTCTCACCATTTGCTAAGCCCTCCTCTCCCTTCTTTAGAAAGATGGGGGAAATAGGTGAAAAAAGAGAAACTGGGGATATTTTTCAGTGCCATTTACATTTATCTGCTCTGGCCAGCAGCCTATCTAAGCTCACAAATGGAGGTGGGGGCGATGCCCCCAGCCCAGGACTGGTCCTCGCAGGACCCGGCCGCGCGGGCTCTCAGGGGACGCCAGCAGGATTCACTCACCCCGTGACTTCAGTGCCAGCACTGCTGTCCATCGCTTTTTTTTTTTACACCACCCGGGCAGTCAACACGTCAGATGATTTACGTGCACGGCAGCAACCTGCTCCTCCTGGCTGTGCCGAGGCAGCAGAGGGGCCTCTGCCCGGTCCCGTGGGACGCGGCGGAGTGGCAGCGGGGCAGGTCCGGCCCCGAGCTCACGTGGAGGAGCGAAGTGTGGCATGTGCACGCCGGACTTTGCAGAGCTGGGATTTTGGATTTCAGCTTCGCTGAAGCTTCACCCAAAACTTGCCTGAACTTCTCGTGCAATCGTTGATTTTTCAACACTGAAAATTTTAAATAATGCAGAAGAGGTTCCCCCCCCATCCCCCCTCCGTTAGAGCAAATCCATCAGACTTTGTAATAGCATCTCAGGGGAGGAAAGTGAGTATTTAAAACCAAAGTGCGGCAGAAGACACTGCTCTGGGGATGTGGAAAGGTACTGCCTGCCTGTTATTTGTTCAAGGATTAGAAACCTTAAAATTCAGGAATCTGTAAGTGCTGTGGCTCTCTGTGTGCATGAGTCTGCCCCAGGCAGACTTCGCTGGTGCCCGGGCACGGCTCTGGGTGGATGTTGGATAACGGGAACATCTCAGCCTCCTGACCTGGGCCAGCAGGCCCCGTGCCTGCTGCAGTGGATGCTGCATAAATGCAGAAGAAACCGCAAATTCCTTTAAGTCTGAATAATCTTCTCCAAGCCCAGCGTCCCACCAGCTATACTGAACGAGAAAATCTGTGGCTGAAAACTCAGTGTTACTACACCGGGGGGGTGCTGGGGGCCAGAAGATGCCTGCTTAGCACGTGGCTGTGTCAGCAGCGAGACGGAGACCTGCGCAGGCTGAGCCCCACAGGGCAGCTCAGGGTGCTTTGCTCTCCTTTTCCTACATACAAAAGGAAAGAAGTGCTAATGCAAGATAAACCACGTCGCAGCCCCGGGCATCTCGCCACCAGCTCCGGACCCAGCCAGTCGTTTCCGACCCAAAGAGCTGCGACTGCAGACACCGCGCGCCGAGGAGCGACCAAGTGATTTATTGCACAAGGGCACTTGCATCCTGTAGCTAATTAATCCGTGCACTGGGGGGCTGCTCTTTAAAGTACAAGAGTGTCAGCAAGCCAGGCCCAGGAATCATTTATTTCTTTTCCTAAATGAAATTCTAAGAGAGAACCTGGCTTGTCCCGAGCTTGCTGAAGTGGAGCTACAGACCCTGAAGGAGGTTATCTTCAGTTCCAGCTACCGAATGCCCCTCCGTACCCGGTGTGCTGGGGAGCACAGGTCTGCAGGTGTCTTGGGAGCGATGCCCCTGCCTCCAGGAGAGCTCTGGGGAGGGTAAATCCTCCCCAGGGTGGCAGCAGCTCCTGCCTCTGCTTGGCTCTGCTCTTCCCATGGCAAACAACTGCCCTTCTCCCTCCCTCTGAATTCCCATCCCTTCCATGCGATCCAGGTGTGCGCCCTGGTGGGGACAGCTCTCAGTCGGTGCCTGCATCTGCCTGGCACCATGGGGGCTTGGTCTCTGGGGGGGCTTTCTAAAAGCAATGCACAGAACCAGGCCCACGCTGCTCAAACGCATCACAAGGCAGCGGGAAGGAGAGTGAAAATGCAGTCAAAGTGGATCTGCAATCTACTTTCTTATTGCAGAAATAGATTTTGTATAATACACTAGGCATTATGTGGTTGCAGAAATGTGCACACCTTCAAATATATTGTTCAATAGATTGGAATTTATTTCATTCTATTTTCAATGTCCCTCTCCCCCCTTTCTTTTTTTTTTTCCTGTGTTGGAGATAATGAAAACCCTGGTATTTAAATTCAGTTGCAGCTCCTAGCTTGCACAGATTGATTGCTTAGGAAAAATATATATATAAAAAAAACCCTCAGAGCATGTATGCATAAACTAGATGGTAGATTAGGTTACTGGGAGAGGAAACGTACAAATGTACCGGGAGTGTACCTTTTGCAAGAAGATTAACTGATGGCAGCAGCAAGTTGCTGATGAAGGCAGTTTGTGTAAGAGCAGACCCTGGCGATGGAGACCCATCACTCACCGCTGGCAGCGGCTGGGCCGGTGGCACCGCGGGCACGGGCACGCACCGGGGGACAATGTGGGCAAGGGTCTGCCTCGGAGGCCTCCTGCTTTGAGCAGCCGGGGGGCATTTAGCACTGGGCAAAGCCCACGAGCGTGGCTGCGATTTGAGCCCTGCGAATGAAGGATTAAGCAGACCAAACCAGGACATAAATCACGGTTTCCCCACAAGCTTTGCAGCAAGCCGGACCCAGCGTGAATTCCCCCACAGACGCTGTTTGGGAACATGGGAAGATTTACAGGCCCAGCCCTGGGAGGCAGCTTGAAGCCTCCTTTCCCATGGCCGCGAGGCTGCAGCCACCTGCTGCCCCTGGGTGCGGGTGGCTGCGGGCTGGGTGCCGGCTGGGGACGCTGCCACCGCGCCAGCTGCCTCTCCCCACGTGGGCCTGGGGGGGGCTCAGTGCAGCCACAGCATGGCACGGGCACTGGGGGGGCTCAATGCAGCATGCCCGGGGCTGAGGCATGCCTAAATTGCCCGTGTCTTCACCACTGCTTCCCCGGGGGCTGCAAAGTGTCCCCAGGTGCTGGGGAAAGCCAGAGGAAAGTAAAGTAATTTACAGGCTCACTTAGGGCAGGGATGGAAAACGCTTCTTAGCTCATGCACGAGCCGAGGCTGGCTTGCTTTTGCCTTTCTAGCAAAGACACGGCCAGGGAAGAGGCAGAGGGTGATTTTCCCTGGGGGTAAGGCAGGGAGGGCCCCAGGCATCGGCCAAGCCGAGGCTGACACCTCTGGCTGGGACGAGGCAAACGCTGCTGGGGCAGTGCAGGAAAAGCACAGCACGGGCCATGTCCAGCTTACGCATCCACGCAGGGTGCTGGAGAGCTCTGCGTGGATCCCATCACACCTGGGGCTGCCCTGGGCACAGTAAGTCCCAGCAGCAGGGGCTGGTCCTGCAGGGCTTCGCCCCCAGCTCTCGTCCCCCTGCGCACACGCAGACCCTCCAGCCCCGGGGCTAATCCCACGGGAATCACTGCAAACCGCCAGGGATTTGTCTGGGTGCTGCTGCCGTGCGCCCAGGCCTTCCCCTCGGAGAGGCGAGACGCTTTGCTGCGCACACACACAAGTTTTTACATGAGTTTCCTGAGTTCATGGATAAAGTCCAGAGCTGCCAAGCTCCCAGTACTTTGCCATGTCACACTAATAGCTTCCAGATCCCATCACATATTAAATTCATGCGGTTTCAGCGAAGCCATCTATTTAATGCAATTCGCTAAATGCCTGCGTAGCTCCGCTGACAGTGACATATTAGGTTTGCAGTCTTTTGCAATCTGATATCTCTGAATTTGCCACTGTACTAAAGATTTGATTAATGTGGTTCCATTTCGGTGCAGTAATTGGCTGCGACTGTTGTAGAAAATAATCAGGCTTTCATTCCTTACAACTGCATGGACATGCTAATGAGAGAGTGGGTTAATTAAGCCCCAGGCAAAAAGCGACAGTTACTGATGACTGTTATGACAAACCACCGACTCGGCATTTGGGAGCAGGACAGCAAATTTGCACTTTATGAAATTACAGGAAAACTGGGACATAAGGAATAAATAGTTACATCTGTTTGGTGAAAGGAAAAGAGCGAGAGAAGAGCAGAGCGAGCTGGTGGCTCTTCCTCAAATCAGGGCACAGACACGCAGGAGGAAAGTTAGGAGCCCAGCAGCGCAGGGAGGGAATAAACTTTTATATCCCTTGCAGGAGCTTCCCAGAGCGCTCAGCCCACCGGTGGGCCGAGAGATGCCCACCAGCAGGAGAAATCCCCCTTGGGGAGGCAGTGCCCAGTGCTCCTGTGTGCCCTGCTCCTTCTGGGGGCAGCTCCCACCCCCGGCTCCTGGGGGGGACCGCGAGCAGCCAGGGTGGTGGCAGCATTGGTGACCTGAGATTTTGGCTTCCCCAGACGTGCCTCCGAAGGGCTGAGAGGAGGGGGAGGCTCCTGGAGGGAGAAAACCGGAGCCGTGCCCTGACATCAGAGCTGACGCGAGGCTTTGGAAGAACATCAACGCCTTCCCGGGGCCCAGCAAATCAAACCAGCCCCAAGAGCTCCTCACGGAGCCGGGCAAGGAGTGACCCAAGGGCACTGCCTCTGCTGGGCAGCTCCTCCAGCTCCAGCTTTGCAATGCTAATAAGTAATTTATAAGGATTAACTGGCAATCTTTAAAACTTGCCTTTTCATGCTAGGGATATTTTGCAACATAAGCACTGCCACCATATAACCAATGATTTAGCTGAGGGGTTTTATAGTCTGAAATGGCTTTAAAATTTGTTTGGAATTACCTTGAGTACATTTTAAACACTTAAATTGTCATCTTTGCATTTTGGACTATTCATGATGCACTATAGGATTTTTTTTCCCCTCCATTAGATTGCAGAGTAACTCTTCCATTGTTCCATCAAGCCCTCCCGAAAAGGAGCCCATAGCACACCCAACACACACGTCACGATCCACAGACCCACGCAGGGGCTGTGGGTGGCACCGCTGGGGTCCGGGGTCCCACCTGCAGCTGGACACACAGCAGGCAAAGTCTCCTGGCCGAGAGGAAACCTGGGGACTCTGGGTCTGGCATCGCTGATGGAGAGAGAAGCGCGAGCATCCTCCATCCCACTGCAGTCTCAGGAGTGGCATGAGATGCCCAGACAAGCGGGGCTTTTACCAGCACATCCCCAGGTGGGATTTCAGGTGCATCCAGGGAAGGCAAATACCATCAGGGTTTTCTTATGGGTCTCGTTAAGGCTCGAGGATTATTTTGTGTTGTCTTCTGCTTTTCAAGAGTGATGAGATTTCAGGGGGGCTCTGGATCCCACCTCCCCGTGGCCGTTCCCCGCTGTCCCCGCACTGTCCCCAGCAGCAGCACCGGGGTGCCCCCGGCCGGGACGGCCCCGCTGGCTGCCGGGGTCCTGGACGGTTTTATACCTGCCAGGGCCTCGCAGAGCAGCCCCTAGAGGAGAAGCCGTAAAAATGGTTTATGTAGGAATAGGTTGGTTTCTGTGCAATAAAACCCGGAGCCATTGAAAAGCAAGCTCCTGTGTAATTACAAAGACAGAGGAGATCGCTTCCATATGTCTGAGTGGGTGTGAGGGGCCCCGAGCCCGCATCTGTTCTCTTTGTTCTGGAGGGGGAAAAGGGAGAGAAAGAAAGAGAAAATAGAAGACAGAAAAGGGAAACGGGGTCTGGTGGAGAAAATGACCTCTCGATAAACCCCGGCCAGAGCCGGTCCCGCCTTTGAGGATCAAGGCACGGCAACATCTGGCCCCGGCCGAAAGCACACTTGATCAATAAATTGTGCTACCAGGCACAGAATCAGAGAGATCTGAGAGCCATTCATTAACGAGCTCGTTAAGTGATTGATATGCTTAATTTTCCTGTCAAATGCGGACTTCCCTTGTAAACATGTCAATTGAGAAAAGTTCAAGCTTGTCACTCGGATTTATGGCTGGAATAACATGTAGGTGGAAAAGAGCGACGCGTCCCCTGTGGCCCGTGTTGTTTCCTATTACAGGCAGGGCCATGAATCCAGGTGCTGCCGCGTCCTTCTTCTGCCTCCTCCTCCTCCTCCTCCTCCTCCCTGCCCACAGCTGAGATAACAAAACCAGACCGGCCGCTGGAAGCGCCCCAGAACTTGGCCCCAGCAGCAATTAGCCCATTAATTTGTTCATCTTGATAAAGCTTCAGGGTGCCTTTGATGGGCTGGTGTGGAAACCCAGATCCTACCTGGATTTCCTTGCTCTATATAGCTGCACGGTTAACCTTACCCACGACTGGCCATTTTTAGCTTAAAGTGAAAAAAAGCTTAAAAAGCCTTTGCCCTTTTCCCTGCTCCTACCAGAGCCTCATCACAAGCACCAGGTGTTGGACACATCTCCCCACTGATGGTATTTTTTGGGGGGATCTCCAGAGACTGGGCTCGTTTCCCAGGCTCCTGGGGCTGGGTGAGTGTGGCCAAGCCTGGCACGGGGTCTCAGCTCCATCCCCAACCCCACCATGGGCACCAGACCATGGTGTTTTGGGGTCCTGGGGAGGTGTCCCCCCAGTTTGTGCGATGCCAGCCCCGCTGGGTGGGCGCCTGCACCGAGCAGCTTTGTCCTGCCTCTCCCAGGGAGCCCCTCCTGGGCCGGGCACCGCCAGAAATAAGCTGTTTTGTGACTGATTCACTTTTATTTCTGTTAACTTTCGTCACGAAATAGCAGTCATCGAATCGACACCTCGGCTCCCTTCAGCGTATTCCCTCTAGTGTCATTTTTTGATAAATGCCAAGAACAGCCGAGCAGCAGGAGACCATTATCCTGTGACACGCTCACGCTGCTCACATTACCTCTGAAATAACACGGGTGCTCGCACGGGTCCCGCAGCAGTCGGGGCAGGGACTGGAGGCCAAGTGGCCGGCGAGGCTCGGACGCTGCCGGTGCCCCCCCAGCGAGGCTCTGCCTTGGAGCTGCCCGGCCCCAGGTAGGGGCAGTACACGGTAAGTCCTTCCCAGAGAGGGGGAAAACATCCAGTTTTTAGGTTTTATGTATTCCGCTTTATAGCTTACTTTAGGCAGATTTCTCCCAGATTTTGGAGTTATCCCTCCTTCCCCTTCCTTTTTCTTTTTTAATTTTTTTATTTTTTTTTTTTGTCCAATGACATCTCAAAGACCCCACAGCCTTAGAGATAACAGAGCAGGAGGAGGGACCGGAACACCAGAACCAAACCCAGCACCGTCCAGGCTTCCCCTAATCCCTCACATTTAGATTTTGTGTTTCTTAAAGAGAATCGGGAAAGCTTGAAATCTAATTTGCTACGGAAATAGAAGTTCCTGAGGGTGGTAGTGGGACACATTTTTTTTTTTTTCATAGCAAAATCACCAGAAAGCCTGTTAAAGCCAACTGGAGATCAGGCACTTGGGAGGGGTGGCTGAACAGGGTTGAGGATCAGGGAGCACAGCCTCCTGCCCTCGCTGAGGGCTCACGGAAATGAGGAGCTGAGGGCGAGGAGGCTGTGATGAGGCTGCGAGGAGGCTGCGGCCAATTTCTGGGCCCTCCCTGGGCAGTAGGAGTCCGATCCTGTTCCTCACATGGCAGGGATTTGCCATCGTTTTGTGTTAGCCTTGCACGATCTCGGTATTTATTTTTGCTAATATGACACAATTAAAGGCTAATCGTATCTGTACCTTTCATATCATGTCAGGCAAAATGAATGCTGTTAGGAGGATGATACTAACATGACACGATAGCGCACGGTTAACGCGACGAAACGTTCAGATCGCATTAACGTAAGGCTGCAGGGAGGGAGAGCTGCGTGAGCCTCCCCCTCCGGTGGCTCCCTGCAAGTTTTGCTGCTTCCCACTTGAGTCCGTGTGTCCAAACAACCTGTGGGTGGCTGGGGTGAATGTGCCTGGGCTGAGATGGAAGAGGAAAGCCCAACGG
Organism: Cygnus atratus; assembly: GCF_013377495.2. NCBI lineage: Eukaryota > Metazoa > Chordata > Aves > Anseriformes > Anatidae > Cygnus > Cygnus atratus. The sequence goes on from NC_066388.1 coordinate 915,887, forward strand.
CGATGGGAGAGGAAAACCCATTGCTGTTGGAAGACAAAAACCCAACGGCGATGGAAGAGGAAAACCCAACGGCGATGGAAGAGTAAAACCCAACAGTAATGGAAGAGGAAAACCCCATAAACTGCAACTTTCCCAGCCACATCCCTCTGGGCAGAGATGGCTCGCGCCCTGCTGGCTGCTTCCCCTTGCATTGCGCACCCTGCGCTCACAGCATCCCTGAGGCTTTGCATCTTAGGCAATCCTTTCCACCTAAAACTTTGAGGCATGGTGGCCAAACTTGGAGGAAATAATTAACAATTATTTCACAGGAGAAGGTTCCAGCTGGAGCAGTATCTGGTGGTTGAACATATATCTAACAAAGGATTGTTATTTAAGCAATAACCCTTGAGAAATTGGTCATTACCAGCATTAAACGACTCAGCCCATTGCCAAGGATGGTTAACGCTCTAATAAACTGGTCATTAACTGCAGTAACAATGAATTTCGAGGGGATTATTGCTATTATAAACCTTAATCAATGGTTTATAACAGCAATAATGTGGTCCTTTCTTTTAATGGTAAGTAGTGCGGCATGAGCAGTCTGCTTGGAAATATTTTCGGTCTGGCTGATAAGACAAAAAAGCAGGCATTAAAAGCCTCCAACTCTAAACGCCTCCAGGGAGGAGAAAAGGCCCAGGGAGGTCACCCAGTGAGAGGTGGGATGGGATGGGATGGGATGGGATGGGATGGGATGGGGATAAGGATCAGGATGGGATGGGATGGAGATGAGGATAGGATGGGGATGAGGATTGGGATGGGATGGGATGGCCTCTGGTGAGGAGTGACCCATGGTGGAGTGGTGAGGACGCTGCCCAGGGAGCAGGAAGGAGGGAGCCAGCGCCAGGCGCTATGCAATCAGCACCTGCCAGAGTTTCCATCACATGCAAGGACCCAAAGGGCGTGCAGCCACTTTCTTGAAGAGTAAGACCTACCTCTACCTCTGCACAAAGAACTGCAGACGTTTTTATGGGTTATAAATTACCCTGTCTCTCAAAATCCAACTGCTGCATGGTACGTGGCAGGGCAACCTTCTGCCACATCCCCACAGCCTAGAAGGGTCCCTTCCCTCTCCTCCCCTGCTGCTTGTTTGAAGGCTCCTACTGCGGCCTTTTGTTTGCCCCATGAGACGGACATGCTGCTTATTTGCAGTGTGATAAAGCTGAGGATCAGGAAAGGCTCACACTCAGCCTCAGGTGTGCAAAGGACCCAGGCTCAGCGAGGAGATGAGGAAGAAGCCAGCGATGGTGCCGGAGGAGCCCCCTACCTGCGGGGTTTGATCCCATGCCTGGGTCCGGGTGAGGCACCCCTGGTGTCCGAAGACCTCTCTGCTGAGGGCCGAGCAAGCAGCCCTGGCCTGCTCCCTTTTGTGTCGTGCTGCACATCCCTCAGAAAGCAGTCTGTGGTGATACAGCAACATATCGGTGTCCTTCCAGAAGGCTTTAAGGAGTGCTCCCCATCCTGAGCGAGTAGAGCTGAACCGAAAGCTGCTGCTTTGCTAACTGCGTGCTCAGCGCTCCCAGAAATCCCTCGCTGGACCAAGGCTCAGCTCTCGGCCCTGTGCAGGGAATTATCCCCGCTTCTGCTGCGAGCGGCCGTGGGCTTGGCCCCTCTGCCTTTGCCTCAAAGCTCCGGCGGAGCTGGGGAGCTCCCGGGGGAGCTGCGGCCGCTCGCGCTGCACGGCCCGGCCAAGGAGCGAACTCTGATTATGCCCTGGCTTTAAGGGAGTTTTTCTCTCTTCTGTGCTTGAGATTTTTATGGATCCTCAGAGCTGGTTCTCAATCCCTGCTCTTCTTTCTGCGCTCCTGCAGCAAGCTGGCTGCGGCTGCAGGAGCAGGCGCCATCCCGTCTCAGGGAAGGTGAAACCATGAGATGTTTGGGGCTTTGGCTGGCTTGGGCCAGTCCCCGGCATCCAACATCCCTTCCACATGGTTCTCTTCTCCCTGGTGTGTCCATGTCCCTCGGAGTGCAGGGGCTGGTCCATGACGCTGCTCCCTTCGCTTTTTTTCGGAAGAAGGCTGCACTGGAATAAATTGGAAAGTTTACTTCATGTAGCATGGAAATAAAAAAGCTCATTCAGAAAGTTAATGATTTATTTTATAGTTTCATTATCAGGGTCACATTACTCAATAGCATTTCAAACATGTCATTTGTACAAACTATGGTAATTAAAATTTATAACGTACTTCATCAGCGGCATATGAATCTTTTAGCCAGCACTCTGCTGTCATATAAACAGTGTAATTTCAGCTGCAATTCACCCTTTATTGGCTCTCATTTGTGATTTAACAGCCATCAATGACTGTGCTATAAAGAATAAATTAACCATCCGTAAACCTTATGATGACAGGGACAGTCAAACAGACTTAAACTGCCTCCACCAGGCTCTGGTTAGCCAACAGGGATCAGGCGTGGGAGGTGCCGGCGCGAGGGCTGCTCCTGGCCCCAGGGTGCTGAGCACGCTGCACCCCCTGGGGTGCACCAGAACCTCCCCAGGGGGCTGCTGCCCCCCTGCCAGCGCTGCCCTGCCCAGCAGGAGGAGTTCCAGCTGCCGGCAGGGAGCCCCTGCTTCAAGATCTGCTCCCTGATGCTCTTGCTCCAGAGGCGCGTTCCCAAGAGCTGCTACATCCCTGCACCTCCTGCTGCAGCCATCCTGACAGCTCCTCCCAGTGCTCCCAGTGTTCCCAGTGCTCCCGGCAGCCAGCCTTGCGTGGGCAGAAGGGCAAGGGATGGGCAGCACAAACCCAAAGCCCAGCAGCTCCGGCCCCGGCCAGCTTTATGGATTTGAGAGCAAATCTACCACGAGCGATTTCTTAATCGGGGGCTCCTTGCAGCCGACAATTATCCCGCAGCTTATTTGTGCCCATCTTTTGCAGAGGGAGCAATACGTTTTAATGGGATCCCTCCTATGCTTAGAGCTGACACTGTACAAAGCTAATAAATGATATGGATTGGATTTGTTACTGAGACATCTCCAAGGAGCCTGGGTCATACAGGCCAATAAAATTGGCCTCATAAATTTACCCTGACACACAGGATTACTCCAGCATTGCTGAGGTCACCTTCTCACACTGATTTATTGCCAGCCCATGGGTTAATAATACTGTTTACAGGGTTGTTGTTTTCCCCTACACGTAGCAGATATTAATCAGCACGTCCGTGCCTTTTCGGCGCTCTGTGGGCGGGTGCAGTGCTGGGGAGACGTGGGGTGAGGACATGGTGGGGAGGGCGAGCTTGATTTATTTTCTAGCCAAGACTTTTTGTGTTTATAAAAACCTTCCGAAAGACCTCTGCAGGAGGAGCGAGACCTCCCCGTCAGCGAGTCCCGAGGGCAAGGAGGCGGCACTGGAAGCGATTTTGGCCGTTCCCGTCTCCGGCACGTCGTGTCGTGCTTGTGCGGCACACACCAACCCCCATGGGAGCACTGGAAAGCGTCGCCCAAACTTCTGCTCCATCCAAACCCAGCATAAAACCCAGACAGCCCCCGGGACACCCCCTGGCCCCGTTACACCCACCTCGGATTGTCCTTCCCCGGCTTGAGCCCAGCAGGCAGAGCCCAAAGGCTGCTTTCCCTTCCCAACCCTTGCACCTGTACGCCCGACCACATCACGAGGACAAGGCCGGGTTTTTCCTGAAAAAACATGGAAAGACACAGCCTAGCGAGCCTGCTCTCTGCCCCGGCCCTCTCAAACACACCTTGGGCTTTCTGCTGTTTGCCAGGGCTCAAAACCCTGCAGTAAGGGGGGCAGAGCTGTGTGTCCATGTGTCCGTGTGTCCGTGTGTCCATGTGTCTGTGCCTGCCCGGTGACATTCCCAGGAGTGCTCCCTGTCCCCTTCTCCAGCACCAGGAGCGGCTCCGCGCGCTCAGCAGCCGAGACGCGGGGCAGCCAGCCTCGCTCCTGCTGCTTCGTGTTATTTTCATCCTGCCCTAATAGGAGGGGACAGGTGAGATGTGCTTCAAAACACTGTAATCATATTTTAAATGGAAATGAAATGTGTGAATTAAATGTAAATTACAGCAGAATGGAAGGACAATCACTATTAGTTAAGGTCTGACACCTATTTTTGCAGACCTTTCCTAAATGCCACAACTTGTTTCTCCGCGCTTGTGACGAGGACTTGTAATTACGTGGCAGCTGCTCCTGCAGCCGGGCGGGCGGCGGGTACCGAGGGGGGCCGGCGTATTTCAAACAGCGATGGACTGCTTGTTGGTTCTGCAAAATTATGAAGCAGCAATGATATTTTTATTCGGGAACCATGAAAATAAACCTTGGTGTTTTCCCCCTGAAAAGGTGAAGCGGTAATACAAAAGGACGTTTTTATAGAGTCAAATTTATTTAAGGGTTCCCCCATTTGCTTTTATATTGGAAAAATATGTGCCCTGCCAATGAGCCAAAATTTCTTCTTTATCTTTAATCTCTTCCCCACCTCCCCCGAGCCTCTGGCTGTTCCCACAGCCCCGCAGTGCCTCGCAGCCTCCCAATGAAGCCTCGCTTGATTTTTCACGATGGGAAGCATCCACAGCCCCCCGCCTGCCACGGCACCGGGGTGCGAAACGCGGTGCACAGGGACAGATCCTGCCCTGGGGATGCTGCAAAGCCAGGCAGCAGCCGGGGATTTGCTCCTGGGCATGGGGATCTCCCACAGCAGGGTCAGAAGTGGCACGCCGGGGCCAGGGCACAGTCAAGGGACAGCATCCCTGCCTGGGAGAAGTTGGCCACAATTCTGAGACAACTCGGATGCAACGAAAATGGTGCCTGGTGGGGGAAATGGTGCTGAGCAGCTCCTGGTGGCACCCGTCCTTGGGTGGCATCTTCGTGATTCAGAGATTTCCTCTTGTGCCCAGCGTCCTGCCTGTCCCCCCATAAAGACAAAACCTTTACTGATCCCATCACCACCGGGGTGGCTGTGGGAATTTTTCAGCCAGGAAAAAAAAAAAGAGCAGCCCTGTCCCGAGGAAGCTGAAAGCTAAGTGCTGATTTAACCTGCTGTTAGTACCTGCGGCTACTTGGCAAGTTTTTGATCTTCTAAGTACTGGACAGCAAATAGTCAAATGAAAACTGATAGCTCCGAGACCCTGAACATATTGTCCAGGACATTTTGCTCTGATGTATATGAGCTTAGGTGAGGAAACGCCTGGCTCCGGGTATCACGGGGGGCATGCAAATGTCATTTTACGCACTCGCAGACATTTAGCCACACTCGCAGACATTCAGCCACACTCCAGCAGCAGGGCTGGAGCAAGAAACAGGTTTTGTTATTTCTCAGGTTTCCCTTCCCCTTTCCAAAGCAGAAGATTATTTGCACTTAATTTCTTGCAATGTTGTACAATCCCATACATCATCCCGTGTTGGGATAATCACAACATTTAATTCCGGTTCCAATAGTTCTTACAGATATATATATATGGTACATTGAAACAAAATGCGTTTTGAAATGGAAAAAACCCCTATGCCATTTAATTCCTAAAAGGTCAAACTGAAATGCTTTGGCCTTATCGAAATGATTTTCTCCTTTGATTTTTCTTTCCAAATGCAATTTCATCAAAATCAGTGCATTTCCGCAAATGTTTCACCTTTGGTGAAATGGCATCCTCTGACAGGGAAGGGCTTGGTGTGGAAGCTCCTGACCAGCTCTTGTGGCTGCCGGCAGGCGGGGAGTAGCTGGGAGTGAGCGTGGGGCTGGCCCCGTGGGCACTGAGGTGTGCCGGGCTGTGCCGAGTTGTGCCGGGCTGTGCCGGGCTGTGCCAGGCTGTGCCGGGCACGATGCCGCGGTGCCCCTCGCCTCCCTGCCTGGACCACTGCGGGACGCGCGGCTGCGATGTGCCAGAAACTCAGAGAGAAGTTTGCAAGAAGTCAGGACACAAACCAAAGCAGGGCAGAGGGGAAAGCAGCAGCTAACTACAGGCAGAAGAGTCCGGGGATCGCATGGACAGCACTGCCACGAAAGCAAGCATGCACCAAGCCAGGAGGCTTTGCACCACGGACAAACACAAGGCAGGACTCAAACCGAGCTGTTCCGGCTGGAAACCAGCAGTGAGGAGCCCAGGCGAGGGCTTTCTCCAGTGCCACGGTGCCCGGCCACTCACTACACGAGCACAGAGCTCAGCCTGTGCCCACGCACCGAGCAGGCTGGGGCTACGTGCCAGGGCTGGCGGCGGCACAGCACCGACCCCCGGCACGGCACCGACCCCTGGCACGGCTCTGACCCCCGGCACGGCCACAAGAGCTGGGCCAGCAATGGGATGAAGGCGATGGGATGAAGGGGAAATGGCTCTCATTCCTATCAGGTGATTCACCACCCTGGCCTGCGCCGAGTCCTCCCTCCTCCCTGAGCATGCAGGGAGGATCCAGAGCCTTCCTGCCTGTTTTTACAAAGCTTGCAGCATTGTCAGGAAGGAAAGGGTACCATCTGGTTAGCCCTTGTTTACTGCACACCCTGCCAGTTTGAGCTTATTAATCATATTTACCCAAGTATCTTAATTACTCCCTGTCTAGCGACTTGCCTTGCACTCAGCTGTTGACCCGCTCCCCTCCCCTCTCCCTCGCTCTTTTTTTCCCCCTTCGTTTTAATTCCGTTCTATCATTAATCACAGGAGCAGCGTGGGCAGAGGAATCCGCGGCTCGCCTCGCACCGCCGTGGTGCTGCATTCGCCGTGGCCGGACCGGAGCTCACGGCCAGCCCCTGGCAAACTGCAGCACGGCCAAGTGCAATCGGGTGGCCAGGACCCCGTAGGGGACCCGTGCCCAGCTGGGTGCATGGGTCCGGGTGCTGCTGGGGCTCCCTCCCTGCCATGCCGGGGCTCGCCGTGCCGGGGCTGGTGGAGGGCGTGAGCGCGTGGCGAGGAGACACCATTAAGGATGGTAATTTGTTGATCCAGGCTCTCCCGGCGCTCCAGCGCGAGAGTGGCACCGTTTTCTTTACGACCTCATAAAGTCACAGCCGAGAGGCCGATTTGGAAAACAAACTGCCTCAGGTTGACAGATAATTAGATACAGGGGACATATTATACGCCTTTGCATATAAATGCGCTCTGAAGCACGTTGGTTCATCAGAAGTTTAGGCTACAGGAGGAGCAGGTAGTCCTGGCACATCAGGATATATGCCCTGGTGCCGCCCGGAGACGACAGCTCCATTTTATGGCCCTTTCAGCTCCCGTTTGCTGTGTGCTGTGAGCACGGCTGCGCTTGGGAGGCCGAGCTGCCCGGTTCGGTTCGGGCTGGGCTGCTCCTCCCCGGCAGCCCCGCGAGCTTCCCCCTTCCCCTGAGACGGGGCTTGCGCTTTGCATCTTGGATTTTATGCTCCCGTGCTTGCAGCAGGGAGGAGTGGCTGAGCGGGGATTCATTACTATTATTACTATTTTTGTGTTCCTATATCATGTCCAAACCTCACTCTTCCTGCAAGTGAGCCCGCTGAGAACAGCGGAGCAATTCGGGGATGACACGGCCCTTGTATTTATACGGCAATTCGGCATCCTGCTCTCCCAGCCCCCGAACCACGAGGTTCCAGATATTAAAACAAAACAAAACAGTTGGGGTTCCTTTTATGCACTTCAAGATTTAAGGTGCCATCCAGCCGGGTTGTCAAGCTCTCAGGGTTTGCTTTTCCAAACGAAAGCCAAGATCCCTGCACGACCACACGTCCTGCTGGGGGTGTTTGCAGAGCATAACCCTGACGTGTAGGATTTGACCAAATTCTGTGTGCATTTTGCATGTACCTCTGCACTCGCTTTTCAGGGGTTTCTCCCCCTCCAGATTGGATCTGCCCCACACTAAGGTAGCCTCTCTTTCCCAGCTTCCCCCCTACTTCTCCCTCTATTTTTGGGGGGAGGCAGAAAATGTCAATTAAATGGCCATGTTCCCAAGGAAAGCTTCATTATCAATCATTCTCCCCCAGAAAGGGAAAATAAAAATGTGTGTGGGAAAGATAAAGCTGTCAGAAAAGGAAAGGGAAAAAAACATCCAACCCTGAACCCCCAGCAGCCCCCATGGAAGGAGGGGATATAAATAGAGTCGCTGTCACTTTGATGAATTAGATCTTCTGTTAATTAGGATACATTGATTTAAGGGTTGTCCAACCAGATAGACCTCTTTCCTTTCCCTTCCCTCACAAACTGCAGCCCAGGGTGGCGGCAGTGCATCTGCACCCTGCCTCTCCCTGCCTCCTCCTTCAATTCCATTTCCACTTCTGCGTCAGAAGGGAGCCCGGGCAAATCCTCCCAGGTGACGTGGCAGAGCTGAGGCTTGAGCATGCCTTTGGTGGGGAAAATGCTGGTGGGCTGAACCGTGGGATGTTTCTGGCCAGGATTTACCGAGGCTGGGGGCTGTGATGTGGTTCGGCCCCAAGTTCAGCTCGGGATTAAGCAGGAGCCCTGCCCGGGGAGCAGGAGCCAGCGAAGCCAGGCGGAGCGAAGCACCCGCCGTGCCGTTTGGGGAACGTCGGCCACGGAGGGATTGCACAGGGCGAGTCACGATCAGGGCTCCAAAAAAAAAAAAGCCCGGCATCTGCAGCTGAGGCTGCGTCTCCAAGTGCACGTGGGCGCTGCGTCAGCAGCACATGGAGCAGCGAGATTTCAGCAGGTGGCACAAAGCAGGGCCCTGCGTGCCTTGCCTGAGCTGCCCTGGGGGGGCTGCAGAGCCCTGGGCACTGCGATCCTGTCCTCCCCGTGCCCTGTGTGAAGTGGTGCCCCCCTCATTCTGGCCCTGACAGCAGCTCTCGGCTCAGGTGAGCCCTGGCTTTGTGCTCTCTGCACCCGCGACCTCTCCTGCTCCTCCCCGCGGCCCCGCGGCAGCCCTCCAGGCTTTGCAGGTTTCTCTGTGCCTCCTGTCGTCACTCGAGCACCAGCGAGTCCGAGGGAGAGAGGGGAGAAAAAGTGCTGTGCTGTGTGGATTATTGTGTGTTTGTCATCTGGAATGGTATAAGCTGTAGGTACAGCATCTCCCAGCGGTGATTTATGGCCCCTGTCAGGCAGCACCAGCGCTTTGTCTGCTGTAGCGTGGAGGATGAATGCGGCGCTGTCAGCACGGGCAGGGCAGTCTTTCTCTCGCTCTGCTCCGCACACTCGCTCCCCATTTCACGCCACTGAACATAAACAATCTTTTGTAAACCTGACAGTCACACTTGCTTCTTTGGAAACATAAAGCAGGAATGTATGACTCGGCTTTCATTACCCAATTTCCTGGGCTGTGCAGAGAGCTCTCCAGGAAGACGGAAAAGGGGAGACCCCAGAGGGCTGGAGAGATCCCAAAAAAAGTACAGGAAAGGGCTGCACCCCCCTGCAGGTGGATCCCAGCACCCACCAAGAACAACCGTGCCCACATACATGCTCTGCACCATGATTCACGCGGGTATTTCCCACCACAGCTCTGGCACCAACGTGCCCATTGCAGGCAGCAGCTCTGCCTTCCCAGAGCAACGCACATCACCAGCCTCAACATTTGCCCAACATCTTCCTTCCTCAAGCAGAAAATCTAACAGCAGCGTAACACCGGGACCACAGCCTGCTCGGTAATGGGCTCCCATGTGCCCACCAGATGTAACAGTCTTACAAAAGCTAATGCACTGTTATTGCTATTAAGAGTAATTGTAATAATCCTTTATCCGGAAAGTGCCCAAAGCTCTCTGGTCAGCTCCAGCTTTTCCCGAAGCCAGAGTTCAGAAGGCACGGTGGGAAATGGGCAGAAAGGCGGGGAAAGAGCCAGCCGAAGAGCTCTTCTCAGCCCCTGGGGCCCCAAACCGATGAGCTCTGCATTGGCCTGCTGCACGTGAGGCAGGATTGCCCCCAGCACCCGGGGTTACCCCAGCGTGCAGGTGAGGTCCCCAGCCTTGGTGATGAGTACTTGGAGCAGGAGCACGCAGGGTGGTGGGGCTGGATGCGCTAACGGGGACGCACGCGCTCACCGGCGGGGCGCTGAGCCCCTCGCTGATAGTGAGCGGGGAGGTTCAGGCACTGGCATAAAGCACCGTGGATTTAAAACCTGCCAAGGGGCAGCGTAAATGCTGTTGATCTTGCGGATGCTGCAAAAGGTCTGAGGAGCAGGTCCGGCCCACTCCTGCTGTGATTTACTGCTCCTGTGCTGAGCGAGAGGGCGGCACTCGCACGGAGAGGAGCTGGAGCCAGGCCGCTCGTCCCCATGCCAGCAGGGACACCGAGCGGCACGGCTCCTCGGTAAGGTGGGAGGAAGCAGGCACAAAAACCAACGAGGAAGGAGCTCCAGCCCCATGGTTCCTCCTGGCTCCCAAACAGTTGCCAACACCTGGCCGGCTCCGGGTGCGCATCGCGCCTCGCCTCGCCTTGCCGCCGTGTTTCACAGCAGCAGCTGCAGCCATGCTGGGACCATCTCTTCCCTGACACACTCCTCCCGATCCCGGCCCCGGCGCTCCGCTTCTGTCCTCTCAAATCCTTCCTTGTGACTTTGGGATCAGGGACGCCAGGCGGGGGGCGTGGCGGAGGAGGGAAATCGCTCGCAAATACTTTGCTGTTTTCTTTTCCAGATGGTTTGGTTTGGAAGTTCTTCCGTGTAAGCCTGAGCGCCGAGTCCTGAACGTCTGCTGAGGAGGAGCCCCCTCAGTGTAAATGCAGAGAGGCTGCTGGAAGGGCACATTTCGGGAGGGTTTCGGGCTCCCGGTGTGGGTCACCCAGCAGCAGCCCATGGCAGTGGCTGTAGCTGTGCCAAGGACACCTAGAGCTTAGGGAGACGCACCCTTTAAAAAAAAAACACATAGTTGCATAAACCTGAAGAAGCAAACAAGCTGGTTTCTTACATTGTGGCCTTTTCAACGAGTTTTAAAACAATTATTTATACTCACGAGCACAATCAAGTAGCTGTTTTAGTGGCAGCACCGCCTCCATGCTTTTAGCTGCTGAGAGTGCCTACATTAGCAGCTGGGACAGCTGGGGCTGACCGTGCTGGAGGCCTGCAGGAACCACAGAAAATATGAGTAACCAGTTCAAGGGATCAGGGAGAGGAAAGGAAACTTTCCTGGCAGGTTGCTGCTCCGGGCGCTGTCGGCTCGGGGGTGACTCGCTGTTGCCACGACCTCATGGAGAGTGCCCGTGTTTGTGCAAGTGCTGCCGGGTTCGCTGGGAGCTTCCTGCGGGAGGGATGAAACCGGAGCCACGCCAAAAGTGGCACCAAATCATTCATCTGCAAGTAGGAATAATTGCGGCAGCAGATGACGTATAAAGAAAAAAGGAAAAAAAAGGCTGGGGAAGCCTGAGAGATGCTCGGCGCCCGGTGCGAGTGCTGGGCTGGGGGCTGATGTTTGCCCCCTGCCTCCTCCTGTCCGAGCCCTGTGCTGCACCGTGTCCTGCTGCCAACACACTAGTGACCCCAAGCCATGGAGGTCCCACCAAAAGCTCTTCAACAATGGTCCCAATGACCTCTGAGCAAGCTCTTCCCTTCGTTCAACCTGCCCCTGCACGTGCATTTGGGTGTCCATAAGCACATGTGAATGTACATGCTCGTCTGCTTGGAGCACACAGGAGAAGCAAATTCGAGGTCCCCTGTTGCACTTTGCTGGGAGAGACGTGTAAACTACCAGCGTGGGCTGGATTTCTTCCTTTTCGACTCTGACCCATGGATTTTAATAAGAGAAACCTTCTACAGCACAGCAATCTTGCTATGGAGAGAGCAGAATTAGACAGCCAAGCCAATTGACCGGCATCTCTTACACTTTACACAGGATTTTAATTTTAATGAACCCGCAGTGGTTGCAAGGTTACATCTTCAAATCCATTTCACCCTCCTCCCGTCACACCACAATCATAAATAGCGCTGGCTTTAGAGAGGTGTTGTGTTTAATTGAAAGTTCACTTGCAGCTTCCATCAATTTGCTTTCCTGTCCCCTACAAACAACCTATCATTTTAGTTAAGGACAAAACCAGAAATTTTATGGAAAACAAGCTGCTTGCAGAGAAATGATAATTAGGTGACTGTTTTGGAGGCCAGAACACTAAACAACAATTCAATTATGTCGTTGTCTGCTCTTTTTTCATAACAAAATAATTGTTGGTGTATGGGAACTACTGAAAAAAAATGGGACCAGCTGATTTTTGTGGTGATAAGTGCAGCTGGGAACAGAGGGTCCCAGGCCCCATCAAACACCACATGTACTTTGCTGCTACTTTGAAGAAATTTTAGAGGGAAAATACACATTGGAAAAAAAAAAAAAAAGAAAGTGGAAAATTGTTTAGCCCTTTCCACCTAATTTGACCTCCTTTCTCCTTCCCAGAGACAAAATAGAAACCAGACAGCATTTGGGAAAGCTGAGGGAAGGGGAAAAAAAACTATTAAAAAAAGAAAAAAGATTTTCCCTGAAATAAATACGCTGATTTGCTGCCTTCATGCCACACAAACACAGAGCCACAGACGCATGCAGATACCCACACCTTGGCCCCGCACCAGGGACAAAGCCACTTGCCCAGGGCCACGCAGGAGGGCAGGGGGACGAGCCAGGCATCCTCCCGCACCCAGAGACCTGCACCGCTCGTCACCCTTCCAACCTTCAGCTATTTATTGTTTGTTCTGTCTGAGCTTGTCCTCGACGCTTCTGCTGGAAAAAAAACAACAGCCTTTAGTTGCAGGGGGACACAGAGGGAGAAAGCAGCAAACTCTGGGGCTCGGCTCCCTCTAAGGACGGGTGCCATCACCCCTGGCACAGCCCCTCCTTGGTCAAGCTAAAAGGCACAGCCAGGACAGAAGCTTCTAAGAGATGAACAAGCTTAAGGAGATGAACGAGGTTTTTGCTCTCATAATTTAGCCTCTGGTGCTCGGAGTGTTCAAGTATATTTCAAACTGAATCGACATCCTAGGAGGAGCACGGGCAGGATATAGAGCAGCAAGATTTAGCTAACGTATAACCTGCAACCGCCTCGATCCCCAGCCAGGTAGTGATGGAAATGCCTTAAACATCATGTATCTGCAGGTAGGGTGAGTTTGCTTTAGTGTAAAAACGACCCCAAAGTCAACCAGCTGCTACCAAACTACAAAGAAAACCATCGTAGTGCATTCCTACCCGCTTGGCTCGTTCTGCAATACCATAATACCAAACTGAGCCGTGCCATGCCACGTGCTGTCCATTCGGCTTTGTGTGCTGGGGTCATGCTGGTTTAGCTGGAAAACTGAACCCACATGGAAAACCAAATATTGGGCACAGAACTTTCTTAGAAGAAGATGGCACATGCATGCTTGAGATCGCATTCAGGACCTCGTAACCGTACCAAGTGGTGGCTTCCGCTCCTGCCAGCTAAACTCTGCATGGGTAAAACTCCTTCCAGCTTATTCCAACTCCTATCGAATTTTAATGTTGTTTCCCTATGCTAAGGGATCCCTCCTAAGCTGTGCCCGTCCCAGCTGGCATCATTTCTCCCCGTCCCACTCGGGGTGAGCACACTTATTTCCATGGGGAGCATTGATTATTTTTCCTGCAGCTGCACTTGCTGCGCACAGGAGTTATGGGGCTTTCCACACCTGCGAGAGAAACATTATCCTCAGCCTTCAAGGGTGAAGTATCCTATATTTAGTTGGACTACATAATGATTCTTCTCTATCTTTCATATCAGGATTTAAGAGCACCCTGGAGCTACAAAGTTTATTAGAACCCATAAGAAGAACTGTACCATAAACGGGACAACCGTGGCCATAAACCTGCACCTTGAAGTTGTAACAAATCCTGGGATGTTGAAGTAGGACACGGTCTTGTCTCAGTCAGCAGAAAGGAAAAGAAAAAAAAAGGAAAGAAAAAGGAAGAAATGCAAACTTAAGCAGAAAAGAGGCCTGGAAATATAGAGGAGAAGAAAGGGAAAAAATAATAATAATAAAGAAAAGCACGCTGCTTGCATAGCCCTCTCAGCAGGAGCCCTGGGAGAGGCGCCCACATGATAAAACACAGCTCGGATTAATGGGGAGAGAGCAAGGGGCGCCCACAGGCTGAGAGGGCCGAGCAGGTGGGAGGCAGGAGGTGCGCGGTGCTGCCGGGCGGCGGGATGCTCGCGCTGACTGCTCCTCATGGCCCACTGCCAACGAGGGGACAAAATCGCAGAGACTGGGGGCAGAGGCAGGGTCCCCTCCTGGTAACATGTGCTGGAAATGGGCTGGGGGTCCTCGTCCCCTCCGTGCCACCCCACGGCCCTTGGGACCCAAGGAGCATCATGCAGCCACCCCATGCCTCTTCTCCATTGGGCTTCCCCTCCTCAGCTCTCCTACCTTGTCACTTATTCAGCTCCTATTTCCTTTCCTCGGTAGCCAAAATAATCTCAGCATCTAAACCTCCCTGCTCCCTCTGTTTCCACCCCTACCCATGCCCGGGGGGCTGAAGCATCGCGGTTCAAATGTCTCCTGCCCTCTGTGGCACCGCCGCCGCGTGAGCCCAGGACCCGGCTCTGGGCTGCGGAGCCAGAGAGAGCCCCGTCCCTCCCCACCAGCCTTCACTCTTTGTCACATTGGGTTATTTTTGCTGCTGTTGAATAGATTAAATGACAGAGGGCTTCTTTTTTAAAGTGATTGAGTTTTATTTTGGAGAGGGAAAAATGGAGAGCTAAGTGGGAAAAGGAGAGAGATAGGAATAAACCACACATCTTTTTATATAGGATCCACAGTTAATTCTTAATTAGAACTGACAGATGCTTCTCCCATAATCCTATTCCCAACATGTTCTGTTTGCTTTGTTTGGCGCTGCATGATACATGGTGGCATCGTAATGACCTTTTGCAACTCGTCCTGGAAGTGTTATTGGCACTCCAATGATTTATTGCATGTTCCAGTTGATTACTGGGCCATTTGTCAACATTTTTTTTCGCTCTCCATAAACCTGTCTCCTGTGTCACAGACATTCGCTAGCATGAAAATTTAAACAAATACAGTGTGCGGCTCGCAGGCAGCGTCTGACTCCTACTCCAGGCTTCCAGCACAAATTCATTCTGGCCTCAGCAAGCGTTTAAACTTTGCAACGCTCGAGCATGAGGCGCTGCCTGCAGAGTGCATCAGACAATGGGAGACCTGGGCATTGCTTTGAGAGTCTTATTTTAGAAAGCTATCTCCGGGTGATCCATGCTACTTGCTCAATTGTTTATTGGCATTTTGGTACCACTTATGGGAATGTGGGAAAATCAGTACTGGAATTAACCGCCAAAATAATTATCCTTAAAATGACTGCCTGAGGATAGGCTGTGTTCTCCTCCGCAATTACCACCACAGATTTCGAGTGGCAGGGAGAGGTGCTGGCGAGAGGAGCAGGGCGAGGGGCTGGGGATATCGGGGGCTGCCCTGGGGCTGTGCAAGCCCCCCGACCCCACACATCTGGAAGCACAGCCAAGGGCAAATGGAGCCTTGCTACAGGAAGGAGGCTTTTGGGACAACTGCAGAGCAGACATCACTCAACTCGGTACTGCTATTTTGAGTAGATAGGTTAGGGATCGGGGAGGGGATAGGATTCAGACTGACCAGAATTCTAAGGACAAAAATGCAATTATTATGGCCTGAAAAGGGCCAGAGTCCCTTGTGCTGATGAAGTCCCAGGTCCCCAGGGCACCCCGAAATGGCCGCCACGAAGGGAAGCACCCAGAGCCACCTGCCTGATTTAAAAATCCTGGCCCGTCACTAAACGGGATGTAGTGGCTGTTACAGTGGCCTGGAGCATCTGCACTGCATTTCGAGGAAGCTTTTCCAGGCACTCGTATAAATCACCACTTCTTGCTGCAGTAAAGGAAAGGTATTGTTTCACTGCTGTGACATCAATGCAGGCCACATAAATAATTTTTTATTAAGTGTGCAGTGCCCTGTAAAAATACACACACAATTTGAGGATACTGCAGAGTGAATGCAGAAGCATGGCCAGCTCTAAATAGTCTTTGCTGTGCAGAAGAAGCTGGGATGAGAAAGGAAACTCGCCGGGGTGGGGAGCGGGGTGGCTGGGTCTTTTTCCAATTCCAGCTCAGATCGGCATGTAATGTATGGCTTAATTTCCTCTCAAATTAGACACTTGATAAAAAAAGTTATTATATCTGTCAAGTTGCCAGTGCTTTTTATGAGTGTGATAAACTAAGAACCACTGCTTTACAAACCTTGATAGGATGTTTCAGTACCTGGAAAACAATTTTATTGCAGCCTGGACTACTAACAAATTGCAAATACTGATTAAGCCATAAAGTTACAACAACATTAAAAAATAATGAGAGGTTATTGCACAGGGGGAAGGCTCTTAAGCAGCGGATGCAGCCGCCCGTTCTCCATTGTGCACAGTAACAGGCCGACCTGCAAAGTGCATTTCCCCAGCAGAGCTTCCCCATCCACCGCCCCGAGCGGGGAGCCCGGCTGCGTGCAGGTGCAGGGGTGGCTGACGGGGAGCTGTGTGGCTTCTTCCCTCTGTGGCCATGCTGGGAATCCCCTTACAAGCGTTTGTATCTGCACCCTGTACTTTTCTGACTGGGAGGATTTGAAGTCCCCTTTGCACAGGGACACTGCCAGGGCCCGGCTGTGGCACAGATCTCAGGGGGCACCGCTGTGCTTGCCACCGGGCTCGGTCTGCAGATCTGCTTGGAGCAGCCTCCCAGGAACAGAGGGCAAGTGAGGCTCTCCTGGCTGCCTGACCGCGGCCACCATGGCCGCAGGAGCAGGCCCCTGTCCACCGGAGGACAGCGCCTCAACAGGAGCAGGGCGCTTCGGGCCCATAAAGGCCCAGGGAAGCCTCCCCAAATGGCTGCGCCCCTGTGCTAGGACTCTGACACTCGTCTCCATCTTGAGCAGGAGCTGAGCTCCTGAATATCAAACAGCCTGGCTCCCAGATCTCCTGGTGGCTCAGTTCCCTACCTATAAGATTAAGTCAGAGCACTACAGCGTGGGGACAGGCAGAGGCTGTGCCGAGGGCTCGGGGTCTTCCTACACCCTGCAGGCCTGTGCTGGCGGGCAGAGGGATGCGCTGCCTAACTAGAAATCAAATATCAGGCCGTGGGGGAACTTTGGGGCAATTTTTCATCTAACACGGCAGCGCACTCTGAACCCAGTGTGCCTGAGAGCCAGCACCAGTCACCAGCACTGGGTAAAGGGGGAAACCCAGACGTCAGCCCCCTGACACCGCCTGCTGCCCCCACCCTGCCTTCTGCTGCATCCGACCCCCCGCCGCACAGCTCTGCAAACACGAGCGTGTTTGAACAAGGCTCTCATAATGGTTGTTTGGACAGAGACTAGACTGCCAAAACCTCCCGGGGAGTTGGAGAGAAATTCCTGCTGGGAAGCTTCTCTGACGGCCGGGCCCTGTGCAGAGCTGCCGGGGTTTGGCAAGCGAAGCACAGCTGTGTGTTGGCGGGGCTGTCAAAGGCCATCGGACCGCGGTGAGATTCGGGGATAAAGTACACCAAGAGCCTTCCCCAGGCCGTGGCGGAAGGCAGGGCTAGATGTGCCAGCAAGACAAAAAGATCACCCTAAATGTCAGTAAAATACATGCCTCTGGAGTTTTTTGGGTACTTTGGGGTCTTTGTGGATGAAAGGTAATATACACACTTACATTTCTATTAGCATTTCTTTAGCCGCGCACTCTTGTGACAAGAGATGGCCAAACTCTTCAGAGTGAGCAATTTATCTGATTAATTTAACCCTCTGCTAGTCTCCTTTTTAACCATATCTGGGTTATCTGTGACGTTCCACTGATCTCAGTGATTCACAGGTTTATGGTAAAGAACCCTTCCTGCAGTCCTGTCTCCCAGCCCGGCGGCTCCCCAGGCACATTTGCTTTCACTGCTGCCCTTCAAGTCTGACTATTCAGAGCGTGCAACTGGTGACCTCAATCACACGAAACTGGTTTTGGTCTCTGATTAATAACTTGGCTGTGCGAAGGCCAATGGCAATATGAACTCCTGTACGGCAGGGACACCACAAGGACAATACAAATCACCTCTCGGCTCTCTTGCTTTGTCAACCCTCCCAGAGCAGAACCGCTTCCAAACTGGGGCATTTCCATGGCAGGCAGTGAAAGCCCACACCTGCACATCAGACCTGGCCCCTACTCACAGGCACCCTGTCCATTACCAGCACTTGCGCCAGGACTGATGATCCACTTCACAAACACCTGAAGAAAAGTTGCAGTAGAGGGCTATGAATGCAGTGGCATCACAAAACCACTCCAAACTCAAGCTAATATTCACCCTTCTTCTCTTTCCCACCATCTGCTGAGCTGTGCTCGCTACACAGGTGCTTTGAAAGTCCCCAAGTCTGAGAGGATGCAAGGCAGGCTCAGCTGGGACTTCACACCTGGCAGATCCTCCTAATGGCATTTTTGCCCTGCAGCAGCCTGCCTTCCACAGCCCAAGGTCCTCGGGCACGTGTCCTTTCTTCCTGCTCCTGAAGAGCAAACTTTGCAGCTCTTCCTCCCTCCGGCTCTGTTCAGGGCCGTGCTCAGTTGCCACACTGCCGTGCGGCTGAACCAGCAATGCTGCGACTACAAGTATTTAGGGTTCTTGCCAATAAGGTGGATTCCTAAAGTCGATTAAAATGTAGTCACTAAAGAAAATAACTGAAAGAAGTGAAGCGATCAGGCAGGCAGAAAGATGAAAATAACAGAGAGAAAATGTCTTCTGGTGCGGCAAGATGGTCCTGTGGAGAGGGCCACAGTGACCCCAAAAGTGGCCTTCTCCTTTCTCCTTGGTCTGGCCTGCAAGCAGAGCCCCTGTGTTTCTACAAGTCTCAGGCTACAAGCAGAGCTTTTCATCTGACCTCCCTGGAAGGAAAACTATAGAAAAAGTATTGCAAAGGTAGCGACAGAGGGGAATCCTTTTTTTTTTAAACTGAGCTTATTCTAATAAAAAAACAACAGCCTTTCTACAAAGCCAGAGTGGAAATATCTCCAAAAGCCGTGCTGTCCCCTGTGCTCCCATCCGAGCAGGACTTCTGCAAGCTTGGGTGGCAGCGGAAAGCAGCCGTGTGCTCTCGCTGTGCCTTTTGGTGCCCTGCAAAGACGCTCAAACAGCCCCCGAGAGCAGACTCGCTCCCTGACGGTGTCCGAGCTAATGACTGCTGCCTGCTAACAGAGACCATCAGCGCGGATGCAGCCCTGCACAGATGCAGCCCCACTGGTGCTGGCGCCATGGCTGCAGGCATCGCTGCCAGCCTCCGTGTCCCCGCATGTCCCTTACCCTGAGAGGCACCCAAATATTGCTCAGCAAGCTCCTTGCTATCCAACCCAGCCAAATTATGGTCGGCCTCCCGTGCTCTCCGTGCTCAATCAAGCGCAGAAAATTCCCTTTTTTTGGACCATTTTTTGCAGGGCTCCTCTCATCAGCTGTGTCAGCCCCTGACTGTGCACCTTGCCTGGCAAACCTTGCCTTGAAACCTGAAGCCTGGGACCGCCGGCGAGCTCCACGTCCCCCCGCACCGCCCCGTCTCGCACGTCCCTAAGGTGAGCCCGGCTGTGACTGGCACCCTATGGAAATCCGCGCTGCTTGTGAGCGTGATCTAAAAGCGTTTGCTTATGCACACACAGAACTGGCATTTTGCTAGATTTAGGGAAGTAAGCAAGACGTATTTGTCTGCGGAGGCTTTGCACCTTCGGCAATTATGTCTGCAGTCTGGAAAACAACAGCAGCAGGGTTGCAGCGGGGAGGGGAAAAAATTCTATCATGTCAGAATAATGAGATCTGTGATTTCAGCACTTACTGGGTCAGAGTCACACACAGTGTGTTATCTGTAATGCTTTCCTCTGACATTCAGGAAAATTGCATTTATGCAGGGACACGAGGCACTGAAGCCCAGGACTTCGCTGGCCCCCAGCCCAGGGATGCTCTGCCCCAGGCCCCTGGGCTCCGTGGCATCCTCAGGGGGGTGGGCAGGGGAGCTGGAGGCACGCAGCCCCCAGCTCTCAGCGAGACACAGCAGAATGCTTTCTGCAGCTCTGGGTGTCCAGGACATTTGGGGTCTGCCTTTTCACAGGCAACTGGGGGCTCTGGGAGGGGGGCACTGCCTCTGTACCTCCTGTATCAGTCAGGGCATTGCTGATGACACCACCTCCCTCCCCTCCCTGCAGTGTCTTGGAGGGTTTTCAGCCCTAAACCCTTGGGGCTGGTGGTGGGAGTGATGGATTATCCCATTGCCTCCCACAGTTTCAGAGTTACCCCTGCTGTGGGGAACAGGGGTGCAAAATGACGGGGTGGGGGCATTGGGGACGACATCTCCCCAGGCACGGACCCGCTGCCAACCCCAGCTATGCGGCGTGCAGCCGAGCGCAGGGGCAACGGCCTGAAAAGCCCCAGCACCACCCAGCCCAGCTCCAGGCTTGTGTTTCCAAAACAGCTTGTTTTGTAGCACAAATACATTTTTTTCTGACAAAAATCTATTTTCTGATAAAGAACAACCGACCTCCTAAACCAGAAACGAGCAGACCAGCTGCCACGAGGGAGCACTGCCCCGGCTGTGTTCAAGCACTGTCACACTGGGGCTCAGACTCCAGCCCTGCTCTCACAGCCCCCAGCACTGGCCATGAAGTCAATCAGAAATTCTTTTCCAGAGAGGACATCGTTTTGTGCTAACCATCTGAGCCCTCAGACCATACGAGGCCTCGGACTAAGAGCTGCAGAGTAATTAACAGTGGCATGGGCTTTTTGCTCCTTAATTCTCCTTCATGCTTCTCATCATCCAGGGGTTTCATCCAGCTTTTGGTTTTTGTCTTTTTGCCCCCCCTTCTTTCTTTTTCTCTTTCCAGTGCAGGAAGAAAACCATACATAGATTAAAAAGATCTTGTTTTCCAGCTGTTAAAGATAGTTTGAAATGCAGCCTGTGCCAATACCCGGGATCAAACCTCCCACTGTGGGAGAGGCCGTTCCAGCCCCAGGCCAGATCTGAATTTTGCCAATAGCTCCTACATTTACAGTTTTCCTTGAGGGCTTGCATTACAGGCCACAGAGCTCTCACAGTCAGGATCTGGAGTTTGTCTTGGACCTGCTCTGCAAAAGCGTGGGGCTGCCTCCACCGGCCGACGTTTCTGGACAGTTCCTATGAAAAACACCGAGGAGGGAGGAGGAGGAGGAGCACAGGGGGTTCCCCTTCGACCCCCTTCTCCCAGGAGCCTCCTGGGAAGGACCCCTCAGGAAGGATGCGAAGCCTTCAGCATCGCACCTCGGTCCTGCGCTAAAAGGACTGCTTTGCTTTCCGAGCTGCTCCCGAAGCCCCCTGGCTCGGCTCAGTGGGCTCCAGGAGCTGAACAGACAGTGGTTTCCCACCATGACCAGGAGCAAGTCCCCACGGCTGCTTTTTTACAGTGATGGAAGCGACTAACAGTGATATAAAATGCTCTCGTTCGTCCGGCTGCTGATCTTTTGGGCAATTATTTGGAAGTAATGAAAGTGAATGCATGACATTTAAAAAAAGAAACTCCGCTGTCAGCAGGAAAGCTGCCACATTCCTCCTGCACCTCGGAGAATACGCTTAGCTTGAAATAATGTTCATTTTAGCAGAGTTGTAAATTACAAGCGTGTTAGGGTCTTGTGGGATTTATTACCATTTGGAAGGAGGTTATAGGCCTTGCGCTGTTGCTGCTGCATCTGGTGCATGCTACAGAGCAACCACAGAGCAAAATTTGGAGGCAAAAGAAAGCACCTTTTATAGCTCATCTCTGGTGGCTTGTATTGCTAGCATTACACATGCACACACACACCAACTTCAGCAGTAAAGAGGAAGGATTTCAAAATCCGTTTTCCCAGTTGCTCGCTGTAATTGATCCGCCGTTATTAATACCGACGACAAAACCTCGCCGGGCGCCGCTGCAGGGAGCGCGGCCTGCGGCCCCTGACCCGTGGGCTGCTGGCCGTGGGGAGCGGGGCTGCAGCCCTCCTCTGGGACGGCTGTTTAATTTTCTCAGGTTTATGTTCTCTTTTTCATTGCAGGTGTTTCATAAAAATGCAGCCATGGACCTGGCAGGAAGCAATAAGCTCAAGCTTCCTCTGCATGAACCGAAGGGATTTCTTCCTCCCTTCTGGCAAGGCTGGGGTTCTGCTAATGTAAGATTAATGCTCTTCAATCCTGACCCCGCTGTCTTCAGTCTGTAAATGCTGAAGGGTCACCTTTTGTCCATGCCATTAGTGATTAATTAATCTCGGTGTTTATTTGATCCATCTCTCTGTGAGAATTTCTGCACCAAGGTGTTTTGATTCCTGTCGCTCCCTCCCTCTCACACACTGTCCCCCACCAGAGCCCAGCGACTCCCCTTGGTGCCCCAGAGGAACCAGGACTCACTGCCCCAGGTTGCTGCTGCACGGCCTCCGAAATGTGCCAGGAACAGGAGAGTCCCGGGAACACGACATGCCCGTCCTAGGAGAGCAAACTGCAGGGCTGGGGACCCAGCAGGGCAGCCGGGAAGTGTCCGAGCGCGGTGGCTCCAAAGAACCACGGAATTGTGTCATGATTTGGGTTGGAAGGGACCTTAGAGAACATCTAACTCCAGCCCCCACCATGGGCTGTGAGGTGCTGCAGGATGGTTGCCTTCATCCCATGAGCACGGAGCGGCTGAGCAATTCGGTGTGGGCATTGGCGGCGTGGGGCACCGTGGCCTCAATGGGGGAGCCAGGGCCGGGGCTTGGCACCCCCAGGGCATCGATCTCAGGGAGAGCTTCAGCTCCTGGTCCAGTTCCAGCTCACCAATGGTTTCCCAGTCCAGGGAGGGGATTTTCTTAGATCGTGAGCTCTCCCCCCTGCATCTGTTTATCTCCGTGAATCCCATTAATCATGTTCTGTGCCTGGACAGCTTATAACACCACATCCATCCTCTAAGAGCTGTTATCGTACACCCCGAAGATCTGTCAGATAAATAGCCAGGTCAGCTGCAGCTGTTCCAATATCCTGAAGAAATCAGATTTATCATTTTAGATTAAAAAAACCCCACACATGCACACGCACCAGAGCCCCCCCACCCCACCAGCAGGCTGGCTGGGAAGCTGTGTTTCTTGGCCCTGTGCGAGTCCTGCTGCTGCTGCCTTCCATCTGCAGCCCTGTGATAAATGGCTGCAGGGTGCCAGGTACAGTTCAATGTTGAAAAATCCCAATATGTGACTTAGGCATCTCATCGCAAGTCATTAATCTAAAGGGAGGCCGGTGCCAGGACAAGGCTCTCCCTCACTCCATCGTCAGCTGGACCTGCTCAGCGCCGCGGCTGCCAGAGGCAGGGAGG
The DNA here is from genome assembly GCF_013377495.2 of Cygnus atratus. Lineage (NCBI taxonomy): Eukaryota > Metazoa > Chordata > Aves > Anseriformes > Anatidae > Cygnus > Cygnus atratus. The sequence continues at coordinate 939,071 of NC_066388.1, forward strand.
AGGGAGGGAAGGCCCCTGCCATTTTCCACTCGCAGGAGGAGCGCTCCGCGGGCCGTTAACCCTCTCCGCAGCTCAGAACCATGCCCTGAAGCCCCGGCCAGGCCACAAGCGGCTTTGCATGCAGAGACTTCAGGCTCCTCTGTCAGACCCTGGTGCGGTGGGAGAGCTCCGTGCCCACCCGCTGCTTTCCAGGGAAACGCTGCTTCTGCCTGCGCTCGCTGTCCGTGTCCCTGACATGGGGGAAAACTGGCACCCAGGGAGCGCCCCGAGCCCACCTCCAGCAGCAGGGCTCTGCCTGCACCCTGCTTTGCTGGGGCTTCCACCAGCTCTTTTTTTCTGGGTGCCTGAAAACCTGCAGGAGCTCCAGCAAGTCACCCCGGCGTGGCGGCCCAGGGCCCCAGGGCCCTGCCAGGCTTAGGCGATGCTCTGGCTCTCGCTATCAGCCCCCATCCTCGCTCTCGCTGGGGAGCCCAGCATCCTGCCAAGGTGCCTCTCCTCCCCTCCGCACCAGTCACATCCCGAGCCGCGTGGCTGGTGCCAAATTGAGTTGTAGCCGTGAATTATTTAGAAGCATCAGTGGAATATTGTTGTATCAGTAACGCAGACTATCAGTTTGTGGCCTTGGGGCTGCCTCAGTTACACACTCCATCACTATTTTCTCTCATGAATAATGTAGGAGCGGAATTACTCTGCATGTAGAGAATTCATACCCTGAGAAAACAAGGTTGCTCCAAAATTAATTTTCCGTACTAAAAGAGCGACAGAAAATCAATTAATCGCATATTATTCTATACGGAGACAGAGTAAGGGAAACAGCGAAAATGGCTGTAGCTATACATCAGCAAATGCTGTATTGGCAGAGTGCTTTGCAGGGCTGTGAGTTACAGCCAGCTACAAAGAAGGTAAATATATTCCACCCCAGAGAGCCCTCGAACATCAGACTGGAGCTCCGAGCAGAGCCAGCTGGGCGCTCCCGCTCCCCGCCGCTGCCTTGCGAGGCCGAGCGCGGCTCAGCGGGGCCCAGCCGCGTGCTCCCAGCTCCTGGCTCCTTCCTTGGTCCTGCCGCTAGCGGGCTCAGGATCCCACCGAGGGGGCTCCTCGACAGCCGAGGGCTTCCCACAGGAGCCCGGCCCTGGAGGAGGAGGCAGCGCAGAGGCCTCTCAGGTACTCATATCGGCACTCGCCTCGCCTGGATTGCGGTAGGAGTTCGGAGATCTCAGCAGAATAAAGGCCCTGCTCCTGCGCGTCGCTCCCAGCTCCGGAGGCGGGGAGGTCTCGAGGTCGAGGAAGGAAGGCCGGCTCCGTTCCTGCCTCCAGCACCGACCCGCCACGCTGCTCTGGGAAACAGCTTCACTTTTATCTGTTTCATACAAACAGTAACCGGCCATTTTTGAAGGGAGCTGAGAAACTTAATTAATATTTAAAATTTGCTTTGAATCTCACAGCAAAGCATCGTACTCTCCGAAGATCTTGAAGTGCTTCTCGAGAGGAGCAAACGCTGCAGAGCCAGAGGCAAAGGCAGGGGCAGGCAGCCAGGGGCAGCCCAGGAGCGGAGGAATTTTTACCCCTCCTGAGGCACAGCCCCTGCAGCACTCCAGGGACATGGAGCTTGCTCCCATCAGCTGCGTGGAAGCTGCTCCGCCGAGTTGGGCTGATTCCTTCTCCTCAACACCCACCAAAGATGGCCCACAGGTCAGCTACAGAAACACCTAAGGACAGGCTGTAACGATACTGTGACCCGTGTCTGTTCCACTGCCTAGTCAGTTTTGATTAATAACACTCATTGGCTTAACAAATGGTATCGTAATTAAGGGATGAGAAATTATGAGGCTGACCTCAAAAGAGCTCCAAATATCAACAGCTTCTTCAGGAATAAAACTCAAAAATAAGCTGATCCACAGTGAAGACTCTGGCTACTTTTTATTGCAGCAAATTATTTTCCCTGGGTACCCTGTTCTTTTGTCATCTCCTAGAATAGGTACGTTTTAAGGGTCATCACACAGCAGAGATCATTCTTCCAGCACAGAAAGTAGCAGCTCGTAAAGCGTGCACAACAACTGCAACAGCAACGCCATCTCCAAGTGCCAGTGTAGGAGATACAAACCAGTACGTCTTCTGGACTGAATTTACAGGGACTTTTTAGTTTTAGTACTATTAAGAGGGAAATTTGAAGAAGCAATCCTCTGCACCTCTACCAACAAGTCCTTTGAGTTTTCACTCACTCTGGACATGTCTCAACATCCATGGCAGGAGCCAGCAGCCAGCAAGTAAGAGAAGCGGCTGGGTGACACCTAGGAGATCTGCCACGGAGCAGGCTCTTCTCTCACTAAACTGGAGGGCAGGGTTTTCTCTCCCCTTCTCCAAATCCCAAATATCAACAAGGATAAAAACAAAACAACATCTTTTGTGTTCCAACCCAGCAATTGTACCCTTTGACCTTGGTGTTCACCACAATCCACATCTCTACCCCTCTAAGCAGCGTGTTTGTTTCTACTTTGGAAGACAAAAATGGCTTTCCAGTATCAAGAGGAGGTGCACACACAAGTGCAAGGGTGCGTGGGTGCATGTTCACACTCACGGGCACTACCAGGAGACATTCACGTAGGAGCTGACCCCACGTGTGCTGCACAGCGGAGCAGGAGGTGTGCGCGTGCACCCGCACGTGCACGAATCTCCAGCAACAAGCGACCCCGAGCACCTGCAGAGGCCTCTCTGGCCCCTTTCATGCTGACGAGCCCGTCGCCCCCTGCTCCCTCCGTGAATGATTTACCTACTGCTCTGCACAGGCACAAAGGTTCCCCGTGCATGGAGAGCAGCTCGGTGGGTATGGAAGTGTTTACGGAGTGTCTGCGAGTCCCCCAGCCGGAGCAGACATGAAAGGGAAGATGCTGCGCGTGATTTATTGTGTGCTGAGCAATCTGACAGTCATACTGTTTGAAACCGCTGTCCTCTGGCTTCATCCCGGCGAGGGGATGGCTCGGATTAATGCCGCGGGGGAGGAGGAGATTTATGGTGCTACAAAGGCGGCCGCTGCCTCGGCCGCAGCTGCCCGCGCCCCCAGCCCCCCGCCAGATGTGCGGCAGGGGAAGAGCTGCTCTGGAGGGTGCACGCAGATCCCAAGCCCTCTACTCTGCAGATGTTTATTGACTTAGAAATCCAGCTTTCAAGAAGCTCCGTGGAGCGCAGAGCGTGGCTGCTCCCCCCGCTGACGGCCCTCGGGGCCGACAGACCTCACCCTTGCATGGTGTTGCCCACTGCCTTCATCGTCCCCGATTTACCGTGGGCAAACGTTCCCTCCCCGGGCATCGTGGTGGATTCGGCTCCCCGGGCTCCTCGGGACACGGCTTAAAATCATGGGAAACAAAGGGAAGCGCCTTTCTGCTGCTGCCTTCCTTGGCTTTGGGGACTCATAAGTTCCCTTCAAGCGTGAAGGATGGAAACTTCCTCACACACAGAGAAAACAGTTCGGAGTTTTATGCAATAGCAGGACTCCAGGAGCTGGGATTTTTAATGAGGACAATTTTCCTGAGATCTGCCTTGTGAGAACTGCCTGCCCCGAGCCCAGCAGCTCTCTGCAGCTGCTCCAGGCCATCTCCGGAGCTCCCCGACGTGCTCAGTCCGAGAGTGGCCTTTGCTGGAGACCCAAAATACCACTTTGTCACCGTTCCTCCGGTATTAATATAGACACTTTGAACACTGGATTATTCTGTCCACCCCCTTTAGACTAAATCTGCCTTGGAAAACAAATGACCCTATTGGGCTCAAAATGCTCCCGCAGCTGACTCCATAATGAGCTGTTTATTATAGTTCCCATAAGTGAAATCCATTAAGTCTGACAGAAATGCAGCTAAAGTTTACATTCAGCATCCGTTTGAGGGGAGTTCTGGGTCTGAATTAAATTTGCCCCTTCCCTCCTCCACCCCAGCAAAGCCATACACGATACTTAAATGAATTTTCCATCATTATTTTCCAGAAGAATAATGCTGAACTTTACTGGGCCCTGGCTGATTTGGCAAGTTGTTCAACTTGCCTGCTATGAGTCAATTTTTTCTCCCTTCCAGTGTCAGTTTTCAGTCTTGAAAACTTGAAAGGAAGAAAGGTGGCTTAGGGATGACATTGTTCTTTAAATCTTAGTCAGAAGCAAGCCATTTGATTTTTTTAGCGCCCTTCAAGATTAATATTGGTGCAATGGTGTTACTATTACAGCTGGCTGAAAAATGGAGTTTCCATTGTATAAGAAGTTCTGAGGTTCCTCCTAAGAATAATTGTCCCAAATTTAGACAGAAAGCCAGTGTCTGTTACTATGCTATAACCAAAACAATTAATCTTTTTTCTGGTGTATCAATTATAACATGACCTTAATACTGAACAGCGAAGTCAAAATGAAAGATTTGGGGATTTTAAAAGCAAAATGTTTTCACAGCTTTTAAGAAACACTTAAACAAAACCTGCGTGTTAGCATGGAACATTTTTATGCATTGAATCATCGGTTTTCAACAGAAAAGCATTCCAGGTACATCCTTCTAATCAGGCTTCATTATTGCCTGCAAGCACCGCCTAATGAACCACAGCGCTGGCGGTGTTTTCCAGCTCCCGAAACAGGGAGGAAAAGGGGAATTGTGAGGAACAGCAAAGGGCACGGATAGGAGGAGCAGAAGGGAACAGCAGGGAACAGAGGATGGAAGGGGCAATGGGGATGGGAGATAAAACCCCTGAACTGATGGCAAAACTCCCCTCGCCTTTAGCAGCGCCGAGGGCAGGCATCCTCACCGTGGGCTGCCGAGCAGGCAGTGCCTGCTCTTCGGGAAGGCTCCCACGGAGCTTGGGAGCTCCCCAGCACCTGCAGGAGCAGCAGCCACTGCACCCTTCCCCTCTGCAGAAAAGGTCTGGAGGTGAGGAGAGCATCGCCCCGCTTCCCCTGCGGAAGGGAGAGGAGTCTTTCATACTCCGAATGGCTCCGCAGGCTGGAAATCGCAGTGATTTTACAAACTCTGCCATGAGTGGCTGATTGACCTTGGGAAAAGTACTTCATACCTCTGCAGATTGTAATCAGGTAATATCTGTGAAGTGCTCTGAAGTCTTTGGACAGAGAATGTTGTAAGATGATCCCAAAGGCAATAAAAAAGGGAGAGCTGCTGTCCAGCAATACACAGAACTGTATCCTCGAAATTACATTTCCTTCCTCCCCTCTCCTCCTCCTCCAAACGTGGCACCGATTTGTCAAGTCTGGACAGATAATCCAGAGGTGTGTGCGCCTGCTTTATCACCAGGAGTGCCTGTATCACACGAGCAGGGGGTGGTATATAGGTTTCAATTAACACAGATAAATCCAAAGGATGCTTGATGGTCATATTTTGTAAATCTAGCAAGAAAAGAGTAATTTCTGTACAGTTGTGTGTGGTATGTATGCAAGCAGGAGGGACTGTCTGCATTAGCATATAAATGCATTTAAAGTGAGACAAATACTGGTGGTTTTGGCAAGCTGGATACCTCTGGAATCACAAATGTAAACTGTTTAGAAAAGGAAACATTTCTGTTTAAACGTAAGGAAAAGGCGGCTTTGGAAGGTAAACATCCTCCCAGAGAAGTAATCACTTTCGGAACTCGTGCTGCTCACTGGGGCACTGGGAGGTGGCTCACGAGCTGGGGGTGGCACCTTGGGCACCCGGGTGCCCTCCACGGTACCAGCTGGAGGATGCGCCTGCAGCTACACCGAGGGGTGCGAGCTCACCAAAACCGGAGTCACCAGTGTAAACGCTCACTTCTGATGGGGGAGATCACTTAGGAGTGTAAACTCATCAAGGGTTGGGCCACCTCTCTGGTATGTGCTTGTACAGTTCCCGCTGCCGAGGGCTTGCCAGCTCCAAGTGCAGCAAAAGCGGCGCTAGTAGTAAGGAGGTTTCAGAAGTCGTAAGCGAGCAGTGACCCAAACTTCTCTCTCCGCTTGGAAAACTTTAATGTATAATAGGGGCTATTCTGTAAGGCAAGTTACCTATTTAAAACCCTATACTACTTGGCTTCACAACATGCTTATGTGCAAAAAAATAATATCTACACAAAAAGAATCACGGCACAGCCCCAGCGAGGCCCCAGGTCTGCACGTGAGCTCCTTGCATGCACTTCATGCGCTGCCAGCCGTGATGGAAGCCCAGCTTTGTTAACACGCCAAGCAGATGAACAGACACAGATTGTCCACTCACGCACGACCCCGGTGCAATAACAGCAAGTTTGTCCAAATAGTCAAGATTTTGTCTGTTCATCACCAGGGTTTGTTTTGGAAACAGCTGTTAGTCTGTGCGGTAAAACATAAGATGGAAAGTGTCACAGGAATGTGGTTGTCATGTGAAACCTTTCCTAGGAATGGCAAGGAGATTTATATTTTGCATTTGGTTTTAATTTGATGCATATGGCTGTAGATGCCTGAGATTGGGGAATGGCACTCGCAGCCAGAACGCATTTTTCAGGGGATGGCTCGCGGCCTAATACAGAAGGAGCGCGTCCTGCAGCCGCGACGCCCACCACGAGCCAGCGCAGGACCAACTCCTGCCGCCCAGGACTCTGTTCCACATGGGGGTCCCCTCAGTGCCACGTCGGCCACCCACCACCTCTCGGAGCCGGGTCCCAGGCTCTTCCTCCCCTGTGCCCTCTCTTGGCCCCACGATGCTCGCCCCATGCAGCCTGAGGCCCTGGGATGGGTGCCCCGGTAAGGGGTGCCCCCGTTAAGGGGTGGCCCCCTTGCCCTGGCTCCCAAAAAACAGGGAGCACACCTCGGCTGCAATGTTCCCACCCGCTCAACGTTGGTCATTGCTTCTTTAGTAGCATTTTTTAAAACTGTTTTCCAGTTATTCCATGACCTGGTTTGGCCAGGGGTGCGATTAGCAGGCAGGCTATGTGGGATTAGGAGTTTAAATGCTTTTCCTTCCCTCCCTGTTTTGCTTTTGGGAAAAAACAGCAAAACAAACACAAACAAAACCAAACCAGATGTGGCCTGTGTGCTGAAAACAGAGAGCGCTCCACTGCTTGGGGGGAATCTCACAAGTGGCCACGGAGATAAAACAAGGCTGGACTTGTAAAATGGAGGCTGGTGCTGTGTGGGGCAGTGAAGAGGGGTGAGAAGAGGATCTTGTGTTCAAAGAACTGGAGAAATGTGTTGCAATGCCTTCAAAAGAAAAGCGGGGAGAGAGGGAGAGCAACGCAGGGAATGCCACAAAAGTCATGTAGGCAAGAGCCTGCAGCTGGCTGAGTTTGAAAACAAATGATTTTAATCAGCTGCTATTCAACTACTGTCAGTTCTGATTTACTGTGTTCAGCCAATTAAGGTTTGGGGGAGGTTCAGGGGTTAGGAGGTGAGAAACAAAAGCACATTGTGGGAGGAGAGGAACACCGAAACAAGAACAGGAATGGGGCTCTCTGAGCCCTTCCCCAGGATAAACCACTGGTGTCGTATCAGGCTCCCCTGCACAGCCTGGCAAAGGTGCCCTCTTTCCATGCAAAAGGGCTGTTTTTCGGAGCCCACGCTCCTTTGCTCATGCCTTCAGCGGAGGCATCCAGCCAGGGCCAGAATTAACAATACTGTGGGTGATGGGGATGGCTGTTCTCACGGGAAGCCACGTGCAGCGAGGTTTTGAAAGCCCCAGGTATGTGGCAGCGCGAGTGGCCAGCTAGTTGAGATGGTTGCCCCAAAAACGCGCCCTTAAACTCTGCCACTCTCATGCAAAGCAAATTGCTTCCATAAGCTGAAAATGACAACATGACTTGAGGTATCTTCCCCCCTCCTGGATCATGACTAATAGATTCAAGGCAAACAGTTCCAGTAAGGCTGTGATATGAGCTTTCCACGATTAATTAGTGCAGCTAAGTAGCAAGCAATGAAGAAAATTAAAAAGAAAAACCATCTTCCCATGTACAGAGATATCTGGGTATTTGCACAACTCCCACCTTAGTGGCAGATAATAGTCTGGAGTCTTTGATCCTATAATAACTCTCTGAACTATTAGTATTGTGAAAATGCTCCCAGGCTTTGGCTCACAGCGCTGCCTACTCCGAGGATATGGCATGCAGAACAAATGTCTCCCTGTGTCCCGCAGATTACGGTCGGGAGGTCCTGTTTACCCTGAGATCTATAGTTTCACTCATACCAGAATCGTGTCACCGTGCTGTCTTTGTTCCTCCTATTTAGCACTTTGATTTGTGCAGCTCTGCTAAGAATCTCCCTTGCAGCTTGTTGACTTATCACTCATCCCCGTGAGTTCCCATTCTCTCTTCTCCTGACAGCTTTGCCTAATGTACTTATTCATTCAATTTAAATAAATCGAACACGGGCCTATGACAGCCGATAAGTGAGTCACACAAGAACAAACAGAAAGGAAGCACTGCAAATAGTCAAATGTCAAGTAGGAATGGAAAACTGTCCCTACAGCTTCAGCGAACCTTAGATGTCTAATATTTATGGCCAATTGATGTCATTAGAAAGTAAATAAGCCCTCTTATGCTGCATTACAAAAGATTAACTGCAAGCAATGGAGTTTAAATAGCACAGATAAGTGCAGATGGAAATAAACCTGTTTAAAGCTGGAAATATTTGCTGAACCTCCTTGCTGCTTTTAAGATAATTGATCTCTGTATATCTGTATTGAATCTCACCATAAAAGCTTTGAAACGTCTTCTGGCAAAGCCGAGCTCGCTTGTGACTCAACCTCGCCTTATCTCTCCAGATTGCAGAGGATTTTTCCATTTCTCAGCACGCTGGGTGGGGAGCACGCGGCCGGTGTCAGCACATCCCGAGATGCTCCGGGCCGGGTCGCTCACCCTCTGCTGGGGACCAGCACCGGCTCCAGCCCGTGCCCAGCCCGGATCAGACCCGCGAGCAGCCCCTCCGAGCGGGCGTGGACGTCTCCACCTCGCCGCAATTCGCCCAGCTTCAAAGGATGTCAGAGAAACAAATCGTCTCTCAGATTATTGAAGCGTGCTCCAGCTGAGGATCTTTGGAAACAGCCCCGCACGACAGATATTAATGAGTTACATTTTGCTGATAAGGAATGTGAGAGAGAGAGAGAGGAGGGATTTACTCGGGAGTTTTGCTCTGCAGTGCCCGCACTGATCTCTGGAGCACGCTCCTGTCCAGGGTGATGCTTGTTCTGGTGCCAAAACACACTCGTGGAGGGCTGGGGGTTGCCGTGCCGAGAGGCACCCATGGGTGCACAGGCACCGGGTGGCCGGAGAGCTGCAGGGGGCTCAGGGGTGCAGGGGGAGGCCTAGCCACACCGAGCACAGCTGTGCCTCTGCCTACAGCGCGTGTGTGCCGCGTCTGTGCGAGGCTGAGGAGGCTGGGAGAGGGAGGACCCGTGGCCAAGCCCGTAAGTCAAGCACCGAAGACAACTGCAAGAGCCCACCCCGAGGTCCCCGTGCCCTCCGCGGCTGCCCGCCGGGCACCATCTGCAGCTGGACTCCGCGCCAAGTCGGCACTGCACCACTTCTCCGCTGCAGAAACATTTATTTGATCCTACAACATTGCTTTCAAGATGATTAATCTTTGCCCGGCTGTGTGTTTAGGCTCTCCATAAAGGCAGGTGCATGTGTTCATGTGCTGCTGCTGTCAGGGCTGTTAATGTAAGCGTCTGTTTTACAGCCCAATTGACAGCCGTATTGTTCTGGCAGGGTTACAGCTCTGACATGTGGAATCAATCTTTTTAACCTGTCAATTAATCAGTGGGCAGCTGTCAGCCCAGCTGAAAGGCCTGAAGGACAGTGCCCTTTCAATGGATTATACTGGATGCTCAGTGGAGTAAAATTGAACGCTTCAGTTTCGAGAAACTCTCCCTGCATTCAGAGCGGTGCTCAGCCTCGCTTTTACTGCGGGCCCTGCCGCCTCAACCAGGCGGAGGATGACGGCTCGACGCCCTGCCTGTGCTCAGTAGCTGGAAGAGACCCCTCTGAAACAAGCACGGCACGGCTGAACAGCTCCTGAGAGCACGGCCGGGCTGCGGAGGGTCTCCCAGACCCAAAGCTGCTTTCGAGGGGCGTCGCAGGGAGCAGACGGATCCCAAGCCCTGGACACAGCAGCCCGGTTCCTGCTTGCAGCCCTGATTGTGTCTCGAGCCTGGGGCAAGCCCCTCGGGCTCAGCTATGAGTGAGTTTTCCTGGAGTAAGTGATCCTGCCACTGCTACCCTGCCACGGCTTCCTGCGCCATGCGGCTGGCCCAGAACAACAGGAGCTGCTCCGGGCAATTTCCTTCTGCCTCTGATTTCCTCCAGGGGTTGGCCTCCCCCTCCATTTCCTTGCTATTTCCATGGATCTTTCCCATACCAATGAATTAAAAGAGTATTCGAGGGAACCGACACTGGTCCGTAACACTGTCTCCCCTTTCTCAAATTGGGATTCTCTCTATCACCTTTGGAGCAGATGCTGGGAGCCAGATAGAAAATATCCTCCCAGAGTGACTCGGAGTGGCCAAGGTCCCCTGGCAGCAAGCAGCTCAGGGAGGAAACAAAAGCATAACCTTGAAAATAGCTGCATTTCCCCAGTCCCTTCAGCCTAATGTACTGTGGTGCTAGTTGAGCAGCCACTAATTTGATTCATATGAGAAGCTTGACCTTATTCCACCAAGTGTTTTCCAGCCTGGATTTCTCTAACTGCTTGTTTATAGAGAGTATATGGAGCATTTTATGTTTTTTCAGCTGTTTAGGAACTTGATTTTTTAAGGCAGTCCCAGGAGAGCAGGGTACAAGTCCCTGCCTCCCCCTGCCTTCCCAGCCACCAGGGTGCCCACGCCACCTTCCCTTCGCTGGTGCTGGGAAAGGAGAGAGGATAATTTATTTGGTGGCTGCATCATTACGTGGAGGTGACTCCCAGTGCTATTATCTTTGCTTAGCACAAGCAGGGAGCAGTTAGCGCTCTCTGGGTCATCTATCTTAGGATCAAAAAGCTATGGAGACACAGAAAAGCTCTTCTCAAACCTTAATCTCTCAGCACCATCATTTTCTCAGCTGAGGATGGGCAGGGGCCTGGGTGCCAGTGCCTCTTGTGATGATTTTAGATGATTGATCTTTCTAAACTGCTTTTTCCTTGCTTGCCACACAGCCGTGGATAGATTAAACATTTATAGATTATCCCTGTGTCAGATGGCTTTGGACAATTAGTCACAAGCTAAGGAGTACTCTCGTGGTTTTCAGCAAGGGGAAAACATTAAGGTAATCAGGAGTTTGCAGCTCTGGATGCCAATCAAGCAACAATGGATGGCAAATTGTAAGGTGGGAGACAGGCGCTGACCATTTGTATAGAACGCCAGCGATAATTTGCTGCAGGGTCCTGGGGAAACCTGCACAGAAAGCAGTCTGAGGTTGTCAGGACTTTGACAAAAGCACAATAGCTCCTTCGGAGGAAAGTTGGATGCCAATGAGTGGCACGCGTGAGAGCAGGCTGCGCAGGGGGGGAGATGTGCAACGAGAGCAGGTCTGGAGACAAGCCTCAGGAGGGCACTGGCTCCCAGACCTCTCCGAGCAGCCTCCCGTTCTCACTTGATTTATTCTCACATTGCACTGCAGGAAATAGAGAAATATTATCTCCTGTTTACCACTGCGAGCTGAGATTAAGTACCCCGTCCAAGGTCATGGAGCGCGTCGGTAGCACCAAGGAATTGGAAGCGAGCTCCTGAGCCCTGCTCCTGAGCCCCGTGCCCGGGCGCCTGCTCCCCCAGCAGGGCCAGCAGTGCCTGGAGAGCTCCCGGCAGCCCCCTGATGAATGACACCGAGGCAGAGTAAATAGCAATTGAAATATTTCCATCTAAGGCCCTGTTATATAAAGCAGTAAGACTAAGCACCAAATGCATCCTAATTTGCACCTGACTCTCTTTTAATCAAATTGAGCTTTCAGCCTTAATCCTAAACGGTGCTTTTCAGAAAGGATTGCAGAAAGATTATTCACCAGGAGGAGCGGGAGCTCGGGGAAGTCATTAGCACCTCTTCCTTTGATGGGGAGGAGGGAGGTGCTGCAGCGCTCCCCACGTACACCCCACCTGCTTGGCAGAGGCCATCGGCAGCGCGCTGTGCGGGGGCACCAAGGTTCCTGGGGGACTTGGGGTCTGTCCCTGTAGGTCCCAGTGCTCGTGGAAGAGCCTGGACTCCTTGGCTGACCCTGCAGGAGACCAGGGCAGGCACGGGGCCTGCGTGAACCTTGTGGGGGAACCAAACCCCCCTGGGCTCTGCCAGGGACAGGGGCTGCATGCGGGGGGTTCCCAGCTCTGCCCTCTGCTCCTTTCCATCCCGAGACTCACACCCTGGCGTAAAACCCGCACCAACGGCTCTCTCCTGCCGCTACGCTGCTGACTTGGATGGAGTTGTACCTACAGATAATTTAGATGCCAGACATCCTCATTCCAGCCACAGAAATAGGAGGATTTTAAGGTGAAATTGTCAGATCAAAGTGAGTTTACAGAGCTCCTTTAAACAAATTTTTACAATAATAATTTCTCGGTGCAGTGTCTGCAATAAAAAGACAATAGATTAGATAGCCATAGAGTGAGCCCGCGGTTGTAAATCACTCGCAGGGCCTCGGCGCTGCTTTGCAAGCATCCTGCACTCTGCCTCGCATGGTTTATGGTGTCATCCGAGTCCCAGAATCCCCAGAGTGAATTACAGCCTTGCAGGCAGCGGGTGGCCATCTATTATCCTACATGTAAACAGGTATTCAAATAGCAGCTTCAGAGCCTTCTCCTTGGCATTTAATCACGCCTGTAATCTAACCCCAGTCCTTGCCAAGGTCACAGCTCTGATTGCTCTTTCTCCAGCACTGCAGGTTTCAGCCGGCAGCAGTGACAGCCTCAGACAAGCTGATTGTCCCCCAAATTAACTCTGATGCTCTGTGCAGAATAATTCAGTAGCAACATGTTCTAATCATCAACCTGGAACCTGCCTCCAACCCCACAGCCCTAGGAGCCTCCCGGGAAAGCTGCGGCTGCTCAGAGGTGTGCAGTCTCCGTGGTTAGGGCACAGCAGCCCCAAACCCTGTTCCCAGTCCCTGGCCCCATCAGCCACGCTCAGCCCTCTGCGCCCTCTGCCTCCAGCTAGAAGGAGCTCTTGTCTTGGGTGGCCAACCCCAGGCTTTCCAAATCGCTCTGCAGAGCAGTGCAGTGCCACCCCTGCCAGGAACATGGGCTGTGGCCATGGGCACGTTCTGCTTCTTCCCTCGTGCCTCAGTTTCTCTGCCAGGAAGGAGGACAGAGCTCACAGGTACCAGCGTGCAGCCTCCGTAAAGCATGGAGCATCACACAACAGCACAGACACCAACACATCCAGATCCTGTCCCGTGCTGAACTGAAGTCGATGAGATTTGAAGGTGCTCAGCGAAGCCTTTTAAAGGATCAGGTCCTTGAAGCGTGATCAATAATCGGTTCATCCTCCTCCCTACTTCTCTTTCCCCCATGCTGCGTCTCTAAGAAGCAGCTGAGAAATTCCTCAGTCACCGGCCAACTAGCAGGCAGTAAATCTGCAGAATATAAAGATGATTTTCATTTCCATTGGGCTACTCTATTTTTCTCTCTAAATATTTCAGGGGAGCTCGATTCATGGCTTCTCCTTTGGTGTTAAAAGAAAATAATAATAATTTTTTATTTAAAAGGTAGAGAGCAAAGCCCCGAGCACTGGGGCCCTCTGTATTGTGTTTCAAATGGTTCCCAGCTTCATTACTAGCTCTAAGCAAGTTCTGTATACATCACCTAGTTTAATTCAGCAATATCATCAGTGTCAATGGGTATCCAGCGGCTGCCGGCTATTGGTCATCTGGACCTGACACAAACTCAATAAATACTCCATAACCCCTGACAGCCGCTAGCAGATTAGCCCGAAATGAACGATTGCACAACCAACACCTGCTGAACCAAATCACCGCGGTGACTGATGGGCCTGTACTGAGCTCTGACCACAAGTGAGATCAGGGGAAGAATGATTTTATACTTTAAGAAAAGAATTAGAGATGGTGGCTGGAGTGATTGGAAAACCTTCATGAGGCTTCTCACTCCTTCCTGCCTCCCCCTGCCATGCCGAAAGCCATCAGCGCTCCGGCTGCGGCGCGCTGCACGCTGCGAGCTGACCACATGAGTTCAACAACAGCAGCAGTTTTTATTATTCTATACATTATTTATGTCACCATCAGCAGCTTTATTTCACGTCCTAGCATATTATTGCTGTAAATTATTATTTTAAACTCTTTGGCGAGACTTTAACCACTGCTCAAAAACAAGCTCTTATTTAAAGGTAACAGTTTGCAAATGGCTTCAAGAGCTCTCGGCGAGCCAGCCCCTGAGCCTCCACCGCTGCTTTCGGAGGCTGCCCGAAGCCCAAAGCACAGCACTTACAGAAGCAGCCCTGCTTTCCTTCCAGAGAGGAGCTTTTTGGCTCCTGGTCACTTTGCCCTAATCACACCTCGGTGCTGCCTGACTCCAGCCCCATCCGGTCCTTACAGGCTCTCCTGCTGGCGTCTGCATGGACCTGATGAAATCGAGGGTTTAGGCTGGGCACTGGACAGGGTCCTGGAATTTGGAGGAGCTGAGACACCTGGATCTGTGGCTGTCCTGCACTGCTGCTTGCCTTGGGCAAGCACCTTGCCACCAGATTTGTAAAGTGTTCAGCCCCCAGGAAAACCTCAGCTCGTATCTACAGGCCGAAACCCAGCAAAGCGGAGCTAACCCAGCATGGCCCAGCCATGGGCAGCTTTGAACTCCTTGCGTCTGCTCTTTCAGTGCCTCAGTTTCCCCATTAGCTGGTCAAGACATATTAAAGAAATATTACTGTCTGCTAGTGATCCTCTTCTCCAAAATTAGGCTTTTTTTTTTTTTTTTTTTTTTGGCATGACTGCTTTCCCTATGTCATCTCAGGAGTCATTCTGCACCAGAAGAAACAATCTGGTGCAGAACCTGGACTGACTCGAAGCCTTCCAACCGTGCCGCAGGGAGCCCTGCCTTCCCCCCGCCCTGCAGCCCGTGTGGCTGGGAGGTGCTGAGCCCCCCTATTCCCCCCAGCACAGCCCTCAGCCTGTGCTTCCCAGCACCCAGCCCTCGCCCGAGATGGGCCCTGCATGTGCTGCGGCCCTGCGAACGGGAGGATAATAGCCCGGCTTGTTTTATCATGTTCGTTTCTGTCTGCTCAGAATCTGTCATCGTTTTCACTACCCGGAATAGCTGTCACTCCAGTTTTGGCTCTAGCACCCTGTTTTGATTCCAGCCCTTATCGAGTTTATCTAGAATCCTTCTGCTCATTTAAAAGAAAAAAAAAGAAAAAAACACACCCAAGAAAATCTCTCATTGAAAGTGCTTTTAGGAGTTTGTCTGAGTCGGATCCCAAAAAGCCCTGCGTGGGTTTGATGCACTCCAGCCTAATTGCTGTCCCCAGATTTGAAGAGCTGTCTGCATTAGGGGCCCGCCAAAGTCCTTCAGAGTAATGTGATTTGCTGGAGAGCCGCGGTATAGGTTTGCAAAAACACTGATGCTCCCGCTGCCAGCTTAAATCAGATACCAGCCTGACCTCAGAAAGCAGTGTCTTTTCCTATAAATTTTGGCATCACATTGAGTTACATCATTCGTGCTGCATTATGTGCTGTTACAGGCAAGAAGTCACGCAAGTTAATGTGGCATCTGGCTGGAATTTAAAGGCGAATGCACAGGGCTCCAAAACCCAAGCCCACCTTTGCCCTCAGACACCTGTGGCTGCTCCGCCGGCCTCGCCCATGGCCCAGGGAGCTGTGCTCGAGTGGGACAGGGACGTCTCTCTTTGCAGGTAGAAACCCTCGTATTTACATCCAAAAGACTCTTATTTTTTACACAGCCACTCCCCCCCCCCCCCTTCTTTTTTTGACAGGGAAGACGAACAGTAATTCTTCATTTTTTGGAGGCAGAAGCCTGCTGACTAGAGCTCCATCTGGGGGCACCATCTGGGGATGCTACCAGCGAGCGCGAGCACGCTGCGGGGAGGAGGTGGGCGACGCGGGGGGACCCCGCTGGTCACCCTACAGCCCCCCATCAGCCCCGCTGCCAAACGGCTCTGCACTGGGGCAGGAGGCACCTCCGGACCACACCGGGGCTGTGCGAGGACACGTGCTAAAATCCCTGTTTATTCGCAGCCTCACACGTATGAGGTTCACGCGGGGCGTATGTAGGCACATCCGTGCACAGGAGGACACGCGGCGGGTCGTGCGCCCCCACGCTCAGCCAGGCTGTCCTCACAAGACCCAAATTATTCACTGCACTCCCACGTGCCACTGGAGCAATGCGATGTTCTGGTGTGCCCAGCACCAGAAAAGCAACGGGGTGGTAACTCCAGGCCCCCTCGGCTCCCCTGGGTCACGGCACGCCGAGGCTCCCCGGGCAGAGGCAGCCACCACGCTCGGAGAGAGCAGAGCGATCACGGCTCACAAGTGTGCACTTCTCTCATTCCTGCTTAATTTGCTCCTAGCTGCTTTACAGAGCCCCTCACCAATTAACCAATTAGTAGCTAATTTAATTTGCTCTATCAGGGCTGCAGCCCACGGTGGATGTGTGAAGCTCTGCTCGCCACCCGCTGGCGCTGCTCTAGCCCGCTGCACAGCACCCCGGGCACCCCAAAAGGAGGCAACCCTAACTCCAGCCGCTTCCCACGTCCCTCCCCTGATGGTTCCGAGACAAAACTTCCCTCAGTCGAGGCACCTGCCTCCCAGATCTCGCCCCTTGCCTGCACCTCGGGGAGATGCTGAAGCACAGACAAGACGCAAGCGTGCGTTAGGCTGCAAAACCTGGTCCAGCCTGAAGAGGAGGACGGGTATTTCAGGGCCGGGTTTGTCGTGGTGCCATTGTGTTGTTGTTGTTTTGTTCCTTTCTTTGAGGAGAGCTGGAAGCAGCATCTCGAGTTTTTCACTTAATCTTGAACAATGATAAAATGTTTCATGTTGGTACGATAAAGCTTTCTGAGTCACTTCCCTGTATTTAATTATGATTTTTAGGCCATGTTAAATTACAGATTTCATTATTTTCTACAAGTTCTATCTGCTGTTCATTTTAATACAGGAAAAAAGAAACACTTGGGATTGTTCTGAGTAACACAGGACAAACAGGTAGGGAGACAGACACAGGCATCTGTGCACAAACCATTTCGAGATTTTTGCAGAAAAGATCAGTTTTCTGTTCTGGCTTGAATCTAACCAAAGCCTCAGGGACATGGTACAAATACCGCTGATCTTCAGCAGCAGAGCTCTGCAGCTCCTCTGTATGAGTGTCAGGAACCAGATGGCTCATGGCAAAGCCTGGGAAACCCTCGGCACTACCCGTGCCACTAGCATCAGACCTGGGGTTGTCCTGGGAAGCTCTTCTGCGAGATGCTACGAATCCCGCTCACGCTCCTGGTGCAGCACCCCTGGGTACAGGAGCAGCCTTTTAACAGCTCCACTCCCGGCCCAGAGCAGGTCCTGGGGACCAGAGCATCACCAGGAGCACCTGAGACCTTCCAGCAGACCTTCCTTCATGGACCTGCCACCAGGGAACGCCGGGATCTTGGAGACACAGCAGCACGGGGAAGAGATGGCAGGCGGGGAGGGAACAGAGCATGGGTTATGAAGTACCTGGTAAAAAACTACAAGCGGGCGGCTACATTTTCTCTCTACCAGGCTCTGCCTTAAAAGAGTTTTTCACTATAATTGTAATTGATGTTTTCCCTCGTCCTTGTAAAATGGTTTAGTGGTTTGGAAATGATTTAAAGGAGGAATAAATATGCAAAAGCGGAGCAGGTTTCTGTCAGACTGAACTCCTTTCTCTGCAGATGGACTGCAAGGCACCTTGCACTGATCAATAGCTTTAGGGAACAAATAATTTTGTCTAGCTTATGTGATATCCTCCCAACATTTCTGATCTAACACTAACCCAGCCAAAGCATACAGAGTGGCATAGGTGTTCCCTTAGATCAATTCCAGGCCACCGCTGTTGGAAACATACAGGGGAGTGTTGGATTCTGTCTGCTGGCCTCAAGAACAAAGCTGTATTAATATTGGCTTTTATTTTTCAGTTACTAGAGGCAGCTAACGAGTGAGCGTGATTATATACATCTATGCTGACTCACAGGTTTCACCTACATGCTTTAAAAGCTGGCTAAAAATCCTGCCCCCGTTGCTGACCCAAGGGATGTTCCCGCAGAATAAACTGGAGGAGAATCCAACCATTTGGCATCCATTTTACAGGGGACGAGGGGAACGGACAGCTTAGGGACCAGTTTACCCAGAAAATACCTCTGACTGCCTGCAGGCTTAGCTGCAGATAGCAAAAAAAGGTGCACACTTCTAAAGAAGGCCATTTTCCAGCTTTTAGGAGCCAAGATCACATTACTAAAGCTCTCCAGCCCATGTTGAGTTCATGAGATAAGAGCAGAAGCAGACAACAGAGAGACCCCAGGTGCCACCAAAAGACCCCACAGGGAACCAGCCCTTCCATGAGCATCCCCTCTCCCCACACCATCCTGAGGCCATGCTTAGAAGGATGCCCCAGGCAGGATCCCATGAGCAGATCCCTGGATGAGAGCAGGCGGGTGGCTGGTGGGCTGCATGCCTATGGAAATGAGGATATTAATGAAGCTGAGCTTGTAATGGGATGGAATTTATTGTACAATTAACAACGTTATGGCACCCAGTGCCTTGGATGGGTGTCTCTTTTGTTTTAAATCTAAATAAATAACTAAATTAATGCTACCATTCCTAGTTTTTTTTGTAGCACGGCCAAGGCCGAAGCAATTTACTAAAAATAATGCGTGGCTCACCGAAGACCATCAAGACTCGTGAGACAGCTCCACGGGGTTATATTTACAAACGGATATCTTCCAGATGTCATGGTGATTGGTGGTGCACACCGACCAGGAGAGGAGAGACAATAAGCCTGGAGCCGGTCCCTGGCCCCACCGCCGACAGCACGCACCCAGCAGTACACACAGCACGCTGCCTCCGCAAACCCTGCCTGGAAATGCCCTCCAGACATGCCACCTTTCTGCAAAATGACTTCTCGGAAAATCACAGATAGGCCCGAGACGTTGTTGTTATTATTATTATTATTCTTTTAAAAAGTTACTTCTGAAGACTGCTGTGCTGGTGACATTCCCTTCAAACCGCAATAACTAACCTGTCACAGCCTACAAACGCTGACAATACAGCACCGTGTGGGGCTGACTTAATAAACCTCATTTACATTCATTTTGATTCGCTCAGGCATTGAAAAACATTTCACGGGGAAAAAGAAATAAGTAGGAACCTCTCCAAGCTGACATGATGTTTGCTGATATGATACGAACGGACTTAATAGCAGCACGTATGAGAACATGCATTCCTTACAATATTTGCAAATGGGCTTCTTTTTATTTACTTGCAATTTTTTTTTCCCCTCTTTTGTGCTGGTGCCACTTGTGCTGTGGAAGCTGTGCCGTGACCACGGCACCTCCACGCCGAGGTACTCGCGTGCCCCCATGGGGCAGGACGGGCTGCTTGCCCCACGGGAGAAGGGTTGATCCTCCCTGCAGTTTTCATATTTGTTGATCCAGATCTGAGGCTCTACTCCCCTCCTGTCCCTTTCAGAGTTACCCAGCCAGCTGGTTTTCCTGAGGCCAGGACGGTCTCCAACCTTTCTGGGGGTGAAGGCCCCTGTGGGTCCCGCTTTTGGGACCCGGTGGCTCACCTACACCACACTGAGCTCAGCCCCACAGCTGCCAGCAGACCCACGGGTACAGCTGACAGCCGAGCCTGTGTCAAGGGTGGCAAGCGGCCTCTCCAGCTGCTTTGAACCAAACAGGGTTGCTGAGCCCTCAGCCGGAGTTTTGGAATCTTTCCAAAGCTGCATTTCTTCATGGTTTGTGTATCCCTTTCCATAAACTCCTGGTGTGCCTCGCATCCCTTTCTTCCCAGCCTGTGCTGCGCCGACCAGCAGCACGCTCCCATTCCTGTCGCAAACGGGTTACTGGGAGTTTACTGGGAGCTGTGCTGCAGCCTGCACAACACTGGAGAAACCCTCCAGGGAAAGTCAAGAGCATGAATCATAAACGGGCTAAAAGTTTATCTTACCTTGAAGAGTGATAAACACACAAGGCATGGTGTTTTTGTTATTTCTGCTGAGCTTTTTCCTGCTGACATTGGTTTAAAATAAGTTCCTCTTGATTTACATCTGTCTAAGATCAGAATGAAACAGAACAAGTTTTAGCAGAATGGGATTCTGCAGATGAACACATGGGGCTCATTTGGTTTCTCTTATCTGATTTGCATCACAGGGAGACAGTTTAATTTCAAACACTGGCCCTGAGCAACTGAGAACAGGGAAAAAAGACTGAAAAAGTATCACAATCAAGCAAGTCAGCGAGGTATGCGGAGCTGGGAAACTATCCACAGGTGCTGGAAAGGAAAAAACAATACCATGATAGAAAATATAATGCCTAGTGGCAAGGACTGCACGGCATGCAGCCCAGTGGCACTCAGGAGTGACTCCGGCTGTTGAGTTACTGGGAGGATGCTGAGGAGCTGCAGCTTCCCCATCGTGTGCCTGTGCTGGAGCCCGGAATCCAGCGAGACCGTGTCGTGCAAGAAGGAAAACACAAACACTTCTGTACTGTGAGGGCACAGTGTCACCAGACACGAGGCGTGGGGTTTAAGGGACTCCCTGCGCCACACCTGGCTCAGTCTGGATCTCTTGCGCCACCTCTCCTCTCCTCCCTCCTTCCACACAAGGCACCAGGGACCCACACCAGGGACCCACCAGGGACCCACCAGGGACCCACCAGGGACCCACCAGGGACCCACCAGGGACCCACCAGGGACCCACCAGGGACCCACCAGGGACCCACCAGGGACCCACCAGGGACCCACCAGGAGTGGCTGCTCACCTGAACCACACCAAATCCGGGGGATAAAAAGGCCTCAAGAGTAACACAAACGGGGAGCCTTGCAAGAGCTTCTTTGCTGCCTGCAGGGTCAGCCCCTACGCTACCGCCTTCAGGGCAGAAACGTGCACGGGGCTGTCTTGGGCTTCACAACGGAACTTTGAGAAATAATGAACAAAACCAGAATTAAAAGCCTCAGAGCACAGACTTGCAAACTTCTCCTACCCACTGCTCCCAGTTCTGCCTGGCTCGTGCTGCCAGCAGCTGTCTGACTGCAGCCCCCAGACCCGAGAAGCAGCAGCACACGCTGCGTACCCGTGGCACAGACATCAGTTAAGGGTTGGATGTTCCAACAGTGTCCAGGTTCAAGGGCTGCTAGCAGGTTCTTTACAGCAGAAGAGGGAGAGAGCAGCAGAAATGCAAGATGACTGTTGTGACTGCCAGGAAAGAGATTTCAACTGCTCAAGGGCCCAGAGTAACCCCAGGGCTCTCACACCTCGATCAGCAGCTCCCCGTTCCTAACAAGCGCAGTGCACGCAGTGGATGAGGGTATTTGCACAGCATGATGGCTTCACACCGTCTTGGTGCGATTTATCCCCTGTTTAGCCATGTATATCCCCTATTTAGCCCATTCAGCCATGGCAAGGCCCTCACCAACACAGATCACACAGGCACCACGTCCCAGACCCGGCCTCGCAGCCCGAGCAGAGCCGGGGGGCACCGCTCGCCTCCCTGCCCCTCGGCAGCGTCAGCCTGCAGTCGGGTGGCAGCTGCCTGGTTTTCAGCCTCTGAGATGTTTTCAGTCAAACACGCTGAGGTGTCTCTCCTCCCCCTCTCCCCCCGCCACCACCTCCTCCAGACCCGGGCAAATTGACAAAGCAACAGGAGAGAGAAAATTGAGTTGTATCATTCCCCCTTGGGGAGTCTCACTTTGCTGCCTGTATTTGAAAGCGCTCATTTCCTACATCTCTTGATGAGAGTTCCTATCGACCAGTGACCCCTAAATGCCTATGCTGATCAATAGTCCCCAGCATCTTATTGACACATCTATCGACAGCTCTCCCTGTGCGGGGCAGCCGGGCGGCAGGCGGCCACGGCTCCTTCAGGAACAGGGACGACTCCAACCGGTATCGACACCGCGCATGGAAGTTTACTTAGCACCAGGGAAGATGCATCCACTAAGGCAGCTGGTACATTTCCCGATGGTTTCACAGCAGCTGACTTATCAGGGAGCAGAGATCCCTTTGCATGGAGGCAGCACTACCCCACGATAAACCCACAGCTGCTGCCCAGGCCCTGGGCTCGGTGTCTTGAGGTGCACAGGCTGCAGAGCTCGGGCTCGGCTGGGGAAGATGGGGAATGCCTTCCTGGCTCTCTTGTTGAAGGACTCTGCAATATACTCCTGATAGGAGCTATTATTTCAGTCAATATGTGGTTAACAGCCCGCCAGGAATTCTCTCCTCCCCTGCCCCAGCTCACCCATCCTCCTTCCCTCCCAAGCACCTCCCTCCCTTGCTCACACGCTGCCTGCAAGTGGCAAAAGCTCAAGCATCCAAATTCCCATAATCAAGCACCCAAATTCCCATCATCTCCTGGAGATGAGCAAGGAGCCCTTCCTAAAAGCACCATCCTCCTGGGTTCCTTCCCAAGCAGCCAGAATCCGGCACCCCGTGGTTCTGCTTGCGATGCTCTGGCGCATCTCGGCACCACGGCTGCACCAGCACCACGTGGAGCAGCACGCGGGGCTTGCAGCAAATCCTCCCGGCACACGCCTTCGTAGCCCACCGCTCATCCAGGCAAGGAGCAGAGGGGGGAAAAAAATGAAAGAATATTGAACTTCTAATGCACTGTAATTACCAAATGATCCTATCTCAGAAGCAATGGGGCCCCATGGGATTTATTGCTGTATTAACAGTGGTTTTCCATTGCATTACTTAATGAATAATGTCTAGGCTAATAGCACACCAAAAAAAAAAAACGAACAACTCCAGTGTAATTATTATTTCTTCTAATGCAGCCACTTCTTACATAAATACCCATCTCTCTTTATTGGGTTGCTGTTTAAAAAAAATGCTTCCTATTAAATTGCCATCGGCACAAGGCATATATTATCATTATTTTTACTTTTGCTACACGAGGGTTTCCCCACTCCCTGATGCTTTTGCATACCTAAATGACCACTGGGCTCCCACCCGCACCCCCAGTGCCACCCTCAGCTTCACGACCGGGGTTCTCAAAAAGCTGCAGGGAACCTCAGCTGTGCAAACAGCCGAGCCTCTGTTTATTTTGGTAGCCTCACAAAATATTTATGGAGAGTTATTCGAGCAGAAAGGCTGAATGGAGATCATTGCAATGTGTCAAATTAAAGAGTGCTTAATGCCGCCTAATCTCCTGGTAATTACTGTTGTGGCAGCGGATGGCATTAGAGCCGGGTAAGAAAGCTAATGATAGTCGGATAGGAGCCTGGCTGGGTGTCAGCGCGAGGCGGGCAGAGAGCGGGCTTCTGTCATCCCGCAGCTGCAACAAGTGGGTCTCTTTCTGTACGGATAGATCAAGGGACCGCTCGCCTTTCTGCGGCATCCTCGCTCGAGGACACGCGGTTATCCGTGCACTGGCACTAGGCAGGACACACCAAAAGCAGGTGTCACAGCTGGGTACTGCCTGTTTTGGAGGGGGCCATCCATACCCCAGGGAGCTCACCATCAATTAAAACAAAGCAGACAAGGAAGCTTTATCATCTCCATCGTAGAGCAGGGGACTTTAAATACCCAGAGACTAAGAGACCCAGCAAATAATAATAAACGCTACTTGGAGCTGCTGATGCTTATCCAAACTCTGCAGAGTTTGTGTCGCGCTAATTACTGAGGCTGTGTCTGATTAGCTCTGGAATCGCTCGGGGATTGCTGTGCCTATGCGGGCACCTCGCACACATCACTGCTGTGGTTCGAGTGTCGAAGCCAACCACCTGCAGGCCAAGAGGGAGTTCGGTCTTCACAGCCTGCCTGTTTTTTGTCCTTGGTGGGGTCAACAGCAAATGGAGAAGAAAAAGGGAGACGACTGCTTTGATAGGTTTTGGAGGTGCAAGCTGGACCAGCATACACAGTTATATATTTAGAGGTACCTAATAGTTACTGAAGACATTGTAAACACCCATGTTGTTCCTCAAGGACTCTTCTTTCTCTGTTTAATCACAAGCCTGGTTACACAACAGCAAGCCCATTGCCTGGGCAACGAGCTGCGATGTCAGGAGTCAGTTCCGACATCTTCAGGGAAATGAACAGGAGCAGCTGATGAACCCTAGAGCAAGAGAGTTGTATTTTGATGCCAGCTACTTAGTGCTGCACTCAGAGAGCTCTCAGATGCACAGCCCAAGACAGGGAGCAGTTTCCAGGCAGGAAAACGTGATTCAGCATTTCCCCGTCACCAGTGGCTCCCAGCACCACAACATCCAAGGCAGAGAAAGGCTCAACCCAAGCCATGAGGTCTGTTGGGTGTTTTTGTGTGTGTTGTTGATGCTGTGATTACACGCACTGGTGAGGCACAGGACAAACGTACAGGGCACTGTATGGAAACATTTCATGCATTTGTGTACGTGTGAGAGCCTGCAGGTGGGACACCCCTTGTCCAGCACCAGAAGACACTGGGAAGTGCTGCAACAGCACCTCAACCCCTTGCAAAAATGATAAAAAAAATCACTATTTCCCTTGTATAGGTGCTTGCTTCTCCTGCCACCAACTGCATGCTGGAGTCACCATCCAAGACAGCGGCAAACACCAAGCACCCAGGATGTCAGCGAGAGCCTTGGCACTGCCACGTCCCACTGCTGGGGGACAGGGCCTGGGAGCAGCCCCCAGGCTGGGGTGGGAGCCGAGGGGGATACGGGAAAGGGCTCGCCGAGGGGAGGGAGGGATGAACCGGTCTGTTCCAGTTAGGGAGCTCAGCAAGCGCGAGGTTCATCATTAACTGTCAAACAGCGGTTTTAATCAGCCCTGCTCCTCGGCGGAAGATAGATTTAATATCAAGGCACATTTTCAGAGCCATTAGTTTAATTATGACAGGTGTCTGCAAACTGGATGGCTCCGCTTTCAAGCTATGAATGACAGCGCTTAATTCTCCGGGCCCACGGGGGCCACTAGAGTACTTTACAAAAATGAGTTTCCATTAAAGTGTAAGTGTTTCTTTCTTTCTTCTCCCCTTTCTTCTATTTTTTTTTTCAAAATATATAAATATATATTTTCTCTCCTTCCGTTCTCTCTCCTCTCTGCGTGCTTCAAACTGAGAGCTGATCAGAAAATTGCCCTTTAGTGGAAGGCAAAAATAATTTTCCTCTCCCATTAGGGCTTAGCTTTCCTAACCTGTAATGTGTGCCCCACGTTCTCTGGTCAGACAGAAGCACAGCAATTTGCTGCTTAACCTTTCCATTATCCATCTGGCTTCATCTTTTTCCCAATAAATAGGTAAATAACAAATAATGGAAGCTTTGGATGCCCACAGGGTGCTGCTTACCCCAAGCAGAGACCAAAGGCAGGTTGTGCTGAGCCCCTGAGGGTATGGGCTCAGCACCCAGCTTGGGCTTCGATGTGCTCTGTACATCTCCCACCTCTGTAACCAGCCCCACATCAGATGAGGTATGTGGGGCGTTCATCTTCAGTGCTCAATTTATATAGGCCTTCTGGATCAGGGCACTTCATATTTGTCTATTTTAGGCACCAAAAAGCCTTCCTCCCCATCAACAGCAACAAAAAGCATCAAAAAAACCCAACAAGTAGTCAGAAAATTCTATGAGGCTTATTTTCCAGTACCCAGAGAACTAGTTGCTTAGACAGCTCCTGACACAGAATAGGAAGGGTTTCTAATGCCCTCCTACGGTTATCTGATGGTCTTCGCCCACCGCAGTGCCTCCACATGCGAGCTGCTCCATCCAGAGCAGCAGAACAAGGTTTCCAGAGGACTCCGGACTTGGCCGTCTCCTGCCAGACAGCCAGGAGTGCTCAGTCCGCAAGATGTACCCAACAGGCTGAGCTCATTGTGAGGACCGGGTTATTTTGTAAACTTAACTCCAGCTGGCCCTATTATTTAGCACTCAGCTCTTGGAAGTGTTGCTGAGAAGCAGGACTCCAGGCTGACTGCATTAGAACAAGGCAGCCGATGTAACTCACCCAGTCACATCTCTGGCACCCAGTCTGGGCCCCAACTGGAGAGACTTGTGATGGAAAGCTTCTTGCTGCCTGACTTGGCTTCTTACTGGGTGGGTGGCAGGTGGGGTTACTGGTACCAAGTGGGACTTACATTTGCATTTAATAAAACTGAAGTACTTGGTGATGCTCCAGACATTTACAGCATTATAGTCCAGCTTGTAAAGGAAGAAACAGAGGTAAGGAAAGGGGAGAAGACTTATCCTAACTCTCCAGGTGACAGCACGGGATGACTGGCACGCCACCTCCCTGGCTCCAGCCTTTTTTCTGTTTTAAAGTGTGTGGTACAGCTCTGAGAAGCCCTGCTGCAGTGCCTCAGGACTATCCCTGCGCTTTCACCCCAGCTCTGGCAGCTTACTGATGCGTGGCTGACAGCACTGGCCGAGCACCCTGCACCCCCAGCAGAGCCACCCCCTGCACACATCTCCCCAGGGGATGAGGGATGGATGGGTGCTGTCTCCCAAGTCAGCTCACTTCATCCCATCACACCCTGCTGGGACAAACGCCCAAGGAACAGCACGTGAGGACGGGAAGAAGAGGAGCGGGACTGAGTCCCCCACACTGCCCGGGAAGGCCAGGTTGTGCCAGGAGCAGAACATCGTGCCGTGACTCTGGCTGTGCAGTGACCTCTGCTGCAGAGCCAGGCAGCCACCAGCCACATGTGGGAAGCTGCAGCTGACATATGTCTCTGGAAAAAGGCATCAACTCGCACCCTAAACACTGCCTTGATCTCCTGCAAGACTCCCCTGGTCTCTCTGACACCCTCCATGCACGCTGTGCCTGCCTACATCCCCTGCCTTGTCCTCAGGCCCTGCCGGGACAGAGCAACCACCTCGCTTGTGTGTCAGCTCCCCGGCTCCTGCTGGGAGCCCCAGCGAGCACAAAGGGAAATTAAAGGGTTAGACCTCAACTGCTGAGCTCAGACTGCCTGAGAAGCATTTCCCCAGCCCTCACAAAACAGAATTCATCCAAACCTGGTTACTTCAGAGCTTCACGCATGCATCCCAGCCTTGCCCTGCTCCCCGCTGGTGTCAGCGCCTTCACTGTGCAGCTCTGCAGCTTGAAGCTTTCTCGGCTAGCACTCCTCTGCAGGAGGACACCAGCCTGGCACACTGCAGGGCTCCCTGGGCAGGCTTCAGGGAAGCACTGGGAGCCGCACAGACCCCACCAAGCTGCCCTGGGCTGCCTGGTTTGGAGCCTCCTGGCAAGAGAGCAGCCCCGGAGCGGGGCTCACCGGCACGAGGAGCCCCCACGGCCCTCGCTTCCAGCCTCTGCAGTCTGGAGTCTCTCAGAGTGTTTCTAAAAGGTCAAAAGGAAATATCACTTCTACTTTCCTCAAGTCTAATTTTGAAATATTCAAGTCTCCAGCCAGCCCTAAACGCTGCTATTCCTTACTCCTAATTCACAAGGTCCCTCGTTATCCCCATGTGCCCATGACCTTTCCGTCATGTGTGCAGAAGCTGATGAATGGTAGTTAAGAGATGCCAAACTCACTCCACTTGTGAGACAAACCACACCAGTCTCAAACACGGTCAGGGAAATCCCTCATCACCCAGCTCTTCCAGCACTGGTCTCTGCGAAGCAGGGCTATAGGGCAGCGACTTTATGGCTGCTCAGAAAGCACCCTCAGAGAACGGATGAGCTGTCATCCTCCTCACCCGCAGCATGGTAAAAGGGGATGGCTGTCACACAGGGCAGCTGCCAGCCGGCACCTCGGTGACCTGGGGACTCTCCCTAATCATGCCTCTGCCTGTATTTACCTTTGCCAGCTGTAGAGCGGGGACCAAACAGCTCATCCGCTTGGCCCCTGCTATAGAAGCACAGCTCCAGGCAGAGCCCACTGAACTCTGCTGGCTCACACTCGTCCAGGATCCAGCAAAGACTCCTGGAGACCTGCAGACCTCAGGCACTGACAATGTTAAAGCCTCTCTGGACTTCCTTGCATCCAGTCATACAATGACCTTGTTCAAGTGACCTTGCCAAAACCTGCGCATGCAAAACAGGTCTAGGTCACCACTGGCATTCAATACCTAAAAACCCTTCTACAAGTCTATAAGGCTTTTGAAAAACATCTAGGTGATGGGGGAAACCCATCAAGAACTTTTTAAATGGAAATCACACACAATGCATTTAGGAGCTTTTGAACAGCCCTCCAGCATCCGGTCACCTCATATGTCCATAACTGCTCTGTAAACATGGCCTGTGGGTGCTAAACTGCAGAAAGCCACTGGGATTTCATGGGAAAGAGACACATTCCTAAGATCCATGACCAAAGTTAACAGCAAACTCGATTCAATTTCTGCATGACTTTCCAATTCCTTTAAAAAAATAATGAACAATGTGTTTCTCAAGGACACGGCCCCCCCGCCCCCTTCCTTTTCATCCTGCTTGGAAGTGCCTCTGCCTTTGTTCCTCCCCAGGAGGGGTCTGGCAGGTTCTAGCACAGGAGGGATCTGGGAGAAACAGCAGAAGTTATTTAAGTCCAAACACATAAAATTATACATATTCAAAACAAAGAGCATGGGAACTTGGCAGAAGGAGAGGGTGTCTAAGTTACCAAAGCAGCCATAACTCAAGAGCTGACAAATGATGTGGGTTTGAAATGACTATTTATTCTGGTATTTAATAATACAAATCCAGAGCGTGGAAACTACTACACAGCTACATCACATTGTCTTTAGTGCCTCCAAGTCACTGAGGGCTATAAGGACTGAGCACTGTTGTGGTTTATATAATTTAATGCCTTTCCTACAGTTTTTTACTGCAGAAAAAAAAAAATACACGATCAGCAAGGAAAGGGATTCCCTGGCTAGTTTCTAAGTTAGCTTTGTTTCGGAGACTTTGGAGCTTGGCGAGGCATTGAATAGCGCAGGGGGACCTGTGTCAGAGGAAGCCGACCAGCTCCCACTCAATCCTCCTACCCCCATGTTGAAAGCCGCATCTCCAGAACTCCTCAGCTCTATAACAAAGCTGACTCCAGCTGGCGGCACCAAGTACTTGCTCACCATGCGGTGGCAGCTCACCAGAGATCCAGCTGTGCAGAGCTGCGAATGGCACACGGGCTGGCACTGCACAGAGGGGATGCTCAGTTATGCAAGTTCCTTACCCCACCAAGGAAAAGTCACATTACTGAGCTCCCACTGCAAAAAGCCTAAAAACCAAAGGTTAAAAGCTCAGAGGAGCTTTATTTTATTTTGCTATTATTGTAGTGATAAGCCTGATCTAGGGAGTTGTAGCTAGATTGAGTTCAAGTTTTACTCCAGTTTGTTGGTCCTTAATGGGTCTGTGAAACTTACCTCAGACAGCACGTGGGCAAAGGGGGGTCCTCTCACTACCAAGACCCTTCCTGAACTACCTTCCCATGCACATCAGTGACCTTCAGGGAAGTCTGGCCCCTTGAGAGATTCTGACCTGATTTTGTAGGACTAAAAGGTGGTGATTTGACCTTAAAATGCCATTTCAGGTGTTTGGTGCAGTCTCAGCTACCCCACAAGATGTGCAGAGGACAGCACGTTCCCCTGCCCTAAACCTAGGCAGAGGCATTACTTCAGGTTACCCTGGAATAAGTCAAGTGTAAAGCAACAGCCTGGGTTCATGCCTCACAGGCTGCTGCTTGCTTTTCCCCCTCCGCATGTTCAGTAGGCTTTTTGTATTTTAAATGTAATCCAGACTATAGAGTAGTATATTTCTATTTTTCAAGTGAATAACGTTGTAATGACTAATTGCTACAGAAATTCACCTCTTCGTCTAATAAACCCAGTCCAATTGACTGGGGAAAGGAATCTATTGTTTTAAGATGTGCAATAATGGGAAAAAGGATTTTATGGCTCTCCATGACCTTTAAAAGGAAACTCAGAAAGTGGCCGGACAAAGCAAATACAGAAGGGTTCCTAGGAAGAAGCTGTCTGCAGAGGGTGTCTTTCCATATTAAATGGATTTTTTAAAACTCAAGTAAAGATTCTCATGCTCACTACATAGGAAACAGCCCCAGTGAGAAGTAGCCTTAAAAAGGGGCAAGTATGCTTGCTGGTTGCTGCAGGCTGAGAATAGCTTCAGTTCAACTGCAAATTAAACATACAATGAACAATGCCCAAATCAATATGGTTTGACTTTGGTTTGGAGAGGAGATGATGGATTCAGTTTCCTTTCCTTAACCCGTTCTCAAGCCTGCTGTCAGTGAGTTTGCAGATTGTTCCCAGACGTGCTGCAGACTCTGGTACTGGCCCAGTAGGGAAGGGAGCCCAGCAGAGCCCCTCGTTCAGCACTGATCCACACCCGGGGCAGGCTGGGGGGAGTAACAGATGCAGGGGGGTCAGGACTGACATTCAAAGCAGGACTCACAAGGCTCATCACAGATGGCCACATATTACAAAGCCCTTAGCACCCAGTAAGGCCAGTAGCTCACTCCACATCTAAGCAGCCTGCATAGGCAACCAGATCGCAGCTAGCACAGAGTTACAAGTCTCTGTCCCTGCTCAGAAAAAAACCACCTGAGAGCATGCTGTCTGGAGTCCCATTGTCACAGCAGGGTGCTGCCCTTCTGACAAGGGCCCCAGGGAAGGGATGCCAAAATCCCAATGCTGCCCACCAACACTTCCCAGTGGCCGGGAGCCCCCAGACCCTACCAGCTACCTCGGGAGGCCTGCTGCTGGCTGCAGGCAGGGAACAGCACGTAGCTCATCCAAATCCAGAGGTAATAAATAAAGGCATACTAATGCTCCCAGCAAGTGATGAAGCTGTTGAATTTATACCCCTTCACATCAAGGGCTGCCAGCAGACGAGCATACTGTGTTCATCCCAAGTCATTTTACGTGAGGTCAGTGCAACACCCAACCCTCGCAGATGCTGGGTTGGATTAGCACAGAGCTTAGGCACCACTCGAGTCCCACTCCAGCCCTCCAAGTGGAAACCCTGTTTGCTTTTGGTACAGGAGGAATTTTACCCAAAGACTTCATGCTGATTGACAGCCAGCTGGGTACTTGCTGCCACAAGAAAAGTAAATAACACAAAGCAAAACTGGTTGTCACATTGCAAAGTGCTATTAACAACCCAAAGTAGAAACCACTAACTGCTTCTGTGGAGAGCCACTGAAGGAACAAGTCAATGTGTTTGTTTTCTTCACCTTAAATGCTTCAAAGAATCATGAGAGGAACAGTATTTCAACCATGAACTAACCAACCTTTAAATGCATTACCCAAAGAGAAGACCAGTATTAACATCTCTGCACTGCTATCACAAAGAAATAAAGTGTCACAGCCCCCAGAACCTGAGAGATGCTCTGAGCACGCTTACTTTTGGCTGGGAGAGCTACTGAAATCCACATGAGATATGAGACGCACCAGAACATTCAGCCCAAGAGAAGGAATATTCCAGAACATTTATGAATCAGCTTTTCTAAGGCAGTGAACCCTTCTTCCTTTCATCATCTCCACAGAGAAAACATGTAGTAAAACTACATAAATTATCAGCTGTACCATGAAAAATAACCTCCCAGGACTAGAGCAAGCACTAGGAAATGCAGTTTTTCTCCAGCACTGCTTCATCAAGACCAAGAAGGTAGGGAATTGATGGGTTATAAATCAGGCAGGGTGGTGTTAATCCCTGAGCCACTCACCAAACCCCATGCACCATTCCAGCATGGACTTAAACAGAAGATTTTGTACTGGCTTTGTGCAGATTGAGGTTGCTGAGTACTGGACATACGGCACTGTGGGAGACACTCACCACCCTGCTTGGATGCTGAAGCAGGGGCAGGTGCTGCTCAGACACGTGCTGCTCATGGTGACAGAGGTCTTTGTTCTGGAGGGCGACAAAAGGGAGCCACAGGGGGCCATGGAAAACCCCCTGTCCCTGCTCTGACTGCAGGGAGAGCCTTGGGCACCCGTAACCTCTCGCCTCCAACACACACAGGTAAAAGGTAGAAGAGAACTCAAGACTGTCACAGACACCAGGCTAGTGGAACAAAGCTTGAAAATCCCTAATGGCTTTGAGGAAACACAGCCCCATGTTTACTATTTCTGCAGTACCTCATTATTTAAGCCAAAACACATGATTTTAAGACAGCTGACTCAGGGCTTTTAATGCTTAGGGTTGCTAACACCGTATGTGCACAAATGCTTTTCAGAGGTTCTGATCACCTGCAATTCACACCAAATTGTGGGTAGCTAGCACTAAAAACAGCAAGCCTGTGATTTTATATGCAGTTGCTATTTTACTTCCCGCTTTCTGTTGTGACCTTGATATTTTTGTGGTCCCAGATAGATGCAGCAAACAGAAAAAAAAACATCATTTTGCTCCCATGCAAAGCTGTTTCATCTCAGAAGAGGTGGTGAATTTTTATGCCCAGTGGCAAACACACAACCCATAATCCAAAGTAAGTGTTACCTGTGGCAGACAGGCTTCTGCAGCAGCACAGGGACACGCTCCCTCGGAGAAACTGGCAGGAATTTTCTTAAGGTCAAGCTTTGGCTCCAGCAGGGACGATACCAGATTTTACAGGCTGGCAACCAGTCACCTTGTTGCTATTCAGAGCGATACAAGCTTATTCATTTGTCTCTCACTGTAGTTAAAAAGAAAATAAAGAAAAAGACACATCAACACAACTACAAAGATCAGCTCTCTAGAAAGCAAGCTACAATATATAGGTTACAGTTTCCTGCTAAAACAAATCCCCTCGCAGTATGATTTCATAGGCCATGCTAATTATTTTTAGGGCGAGCATAATAAAACCCAGGTGATTTGCCTTTAGCAATTTCTTCTTATCTTCACACAGCTCCGGATCATTTACCCACATGGCAAGCAATTACAATGAGCCATGCAGTTCTTAACAGACATCTTTTGTCGAAACCCGGCAAGAGTACACAAAGGTTAATATGCTTCTGCACTACAGAAATCTGGGCATTGTCTTGTGGATTGTAAGACGTGCTGGTGACATGCTGAATTCAGCTGATTTACAAGATCAGCAAAACGGAAGGTTTTCCCACTGGGAGCCTTTTCCTAACTATTTCCTCACCGGGATGTTGGCGGGCAGGGGCCTGGGATTTGCCATGCTTCTGCGTGGAGCGCGGAGCCGCCCTGCAGCCGGCGCATGGCCTGCCCCACATGGCGCCGAGCGGGGCTGCGGCCAGGCTGCGCTCGCCTCGCTTCCCCCGAGAGCTGGGTTTCTGCTTCGTGATAACACAGAAAAGCAAAATCGCCCCACACTGTGGTCCTCTGCCTCCCGCAGGTTGTGCCTCTCGAGCACAAACCTGCTCTTCTGTCGCGCACTGTGTGGCCACCACGAGGAGGGCTTTGCTTGCCTGGGCTGGACGCGAGTGGGACTTGGTGTGAGGGTCGAGACGCAGGAAAAGGAGAAATTCGTCTGCGCCGTAGCACCAGGCACTTGTGGCTGCTTGTATTAAATTGTCTCTCCATTGGGTATTAAGTGCAACATGCATTTAGGCTAACTCTGGGGTGCCTAAAGAGTAGAGACAGGAGATCTTTCCTCAGCTTTTATTTATATCAAAATATATATTTGTATTGATGAAGTACTGTCTGTCAGGCTACCGATGGAAAATCACTCTTGATGCAATAAAACCCTGCAGCCTGCTCAACTCTGCTAACAGTAACCCTACCCCGGCATTTAATTACAACTTTCAGGCTGAGAACCGACCCAGCTTGGTAGGAAGGGGAAGGATCCACGGCACCACGGATCCTACACCGCCGGGATGGCGCTTGGTCCCAATGCGGCTCTGAGCGAGCCGATTACAGAAGGAGAAGCCTGTTGTATGGCGCAAAGAAATAATTAAAAAAACCTTCAGAAGGTTTGGCAGCATAAAAATTTCTGGCTCTGTCGTCTCTCTGTTTCTGTGAGCAGCAAAAGATCCATAATTCTCACACTTAATGTAATTCCAAGGCATCTAAAGTGATTTACAGTCAGTTTACTCAATACTTTCAGCTTTATTTAATGTAACAGTTATGGCACATAAAAAGTTTATTGAAAATCCTTTGGGAGTATGATTGAGTAAGAAACAGTCATTGCTAATACCATTACAAGAGCTGAAGAGAAGGATCCCAGCATGTTCTCTTGGTGACCTTTATGGCTCCGTGAGCCAGGGTTACCCCAGGAAATCCTCCCCGCCTCTCGGGGACGGTGCCCCTGCCCCGGGGGGCTGCGGCTGCCTCCTGCCCCCTGGGGCCGAGGAGCTGCTCTGCCTCGCCTGCAGGGTGGGAAGCAAAGGGAACTTCTGGGAAGCCGAGGGGGGAGGAATTTCCCTCCTGCCAAACTCACTCACTCATGCAGTTATTTATTTTCGTATTTGCCATTTGCAAGCAGAGCTGACGCTCTTCTCTGAAGAGCAGAGGAGCTGCTTTGGGTGGGGTTGGGATGTGAACAGGGCTGCAGCGGAGTGAAATCGCACGGATCCTTCCCAGCTCAGCTCCCCGCCGTGCCATTAACTCTTTCAGCATCGTCAGCCTGCTAAGCTTCTCCCCAAATACGAAATTGCAAAAGCTGTTAATTTGCCTTAGTAGTTAACAAACATCACTTTACTATCATTAGAGCAATAACTATAATTTACTAAATGCCAACACTGTTAGTGATAGCATCCACGGTGGTGCAGATATCTCAACATCAATTTTTGTCAGATATTCTTGCACTGTTGGCGGCCCACCAACATTGCTTGAAACAACCGAGCATTCACGTCTATCTCAAAAGGCTCAAAGAGGAGCACAGTTATTATTGCCGTCATTTTGGCAGCACCTAGAAGCTCCAGTCGTAGACCAAACCCACCTCATCCACGCTGCGTAAATATAAACCACTGCAAACCTTCCCGAAGGCACCGGTGTGAGCGCTCCCTTTCTCCATCCCTCGTGCCAGGGCTGAAGGCAGGTGCCAAAGGACGATGCCTGGTGCCGTGCGCGGTCTCCGGCGCCCAGGCAGATACGGCAGAAAGCGCAGCCTTCCTTCAGCTGGGACGCTTCCAAGATCTCTTTTCTCAAACCTACTTTCACACACAGTCACAGATTGTTTGCAAGCAAGCCATCTTTTCCAGGAATCAGAGGTGAAAGGTGTGTTATGTGAAGGCGGGAAGAGCCAGCAAACCCAGCACCAAATGAAAAATAAAAGCGCGCTGAATAAACTGGAATAAATAGACAGTAAAAGAAAAACATGTTCCACATGTGCATGTTCCATAAACAGAAAAAAGGTTACATTTTTTAGATAAGGCAACTGTGATGGATTGTTTAGCTGTATTTGTCAATCAAGTATTAAGACTTGCAGAATTAAAATCAGAGCAGTTCAGAGATGGATTCCAAGCTCTCCAAAACATCAGGTTTGGCATTTAGATAGCTATCAAGCTATCATCTCTAGACAGACAAACAGATAGATGGATGGATGATTTGGAGAAAAAGATGGAGACATTCTCTCAAGACTTTTTTTTTTTCCAAGAGATGATTTGCTTGTGCCAAGAATTCAGCCTGGGGACAAGTCCAAATGTAGCATTTCCTCTAGCTTAAACTGGGGCTTGGCCCAAACTAAACTTTGGCTCCAAAGACCTGCTCTCAGCAGGGACGCGGAGAACGGGATTTGGTGCCTCAAGCCCACCCCTGGTTTAGCAGAACAGACATGTGCATCATTAGAGGAATGGACACCTGCCTTTGCCCCCAGAAACACCATTTACAGGTGCCCAAATGTTAATGCCGAACAGATGGGTGGGAGAAAAGCAGCATTTCATGCTGGAATGGGCAGAGCAGACTCCAACAAGCCCACTATTGTTAGACAGAAATTCCTAGAAACAGATGCAGCAAATTCAGTGCTTCAGAGCCAGTTCTGGAGTTTGGGGTCTGCTGGGAGAAGACTGTGTAGCTTATGGATTAATGTACTATTATTACATTACTCTTTAAGCTTCAAAGGTCTGCCAGGAAACCTAAGCCTACTATCTATTGAATGACATTTTAAGAACAAATAATACATTAATATATTTAATTTGAGAATAAACACATACATTATAGGAAGGGATTTTGTCTATGCTGATAAGTCAGTGCCTGACCTTTCCATTGCAATCCCCGGGTGCTGAGCCGTAGAGGACCTCTTCCAGGAACCTTTGCTATCAGCTGCGAGGCAAGTGCCTTAACGCTGGTCCTGCCGGCTCAAAACTGCAGCTGACACGCTGTTTGGAAATGGGAGCTTAGCCGTAATTATCCCTTCGACACTAATCTACAGCTACACTAAATCTTGTTGCCTCAAATTAGTTAATCAATTAAGTGTCAAACCACAAAATGTTAGTGATTGTGGCCTGAATTTATTGCCTTGGCACATGCTTCCATCTGCTGCCTCGCTCCTTTACTCAGGTTCTGCCATCGGAAAACTTTGGGACAGGCACTTCCCTGGGCTCATTAGGGATGGATTAATGAGGCCAGGCCTGGAGTACCGGGTCCAGTTCTGGGCTCCCCAGTACAAGAGGCACGGAGCTACTGGAGAGGGCCCAGTGTACAGCCCCAGAGACAGTCAAGAGACTGGAGCATCTCTCCCGCGAGGAAGGGCTGAGAGCTGTGACTGGTGACCAGGTGAACACCACAGGTCACCTGCACCATCATCTCCTGCCAGCCTCGACCATTCTGTGGTGCCCAAGTCTGAATCCTAATTCTTCACGAGCCCGAGATGAGTTGTTATGCTTACAGCAAGTCAGAAAGTCCCAGTATTTGCACAGGATAGCCTGGAAAATTTTAGAAGCTGATCAGTTCTCCTGGAAGTGTTTTCAGCTTCAGAGGTAGGTTTTTTTGGAATTTCAGTGAAAAGATAAAACTGATAACTGCAACATTTAACTTTTTCAAAAGTCATGTGAAAATATTCAGCTTTGGAAAACATTTCTGGTCAAAAAATAAAATAGTCTGTTTTCCTGGAAACAGTCTCAGAAAATAAATGTCATGCTTTTAAGTGTAGATTTGAAAAAGGAAGAAAAGGAAGCTTTTTTTTTTTAAAAAAAAAAGAGTTTTAGTTTTGTTTGTTATTATTGAAAAACAAAAAAAAATGACTTTTCGATGGAAATTTCAGTTGTCGGTGAAAAGCTATTTTTCATTTAAATTATGTTTAGAAGAAAAATATTCACCCAGTTCTAGTCCCCAGGGCTAACGTCTGCAAGAACTGCGTGGCCAGGGGTCATCTTCTCCCCATTTACAACTCCTGGGGCCAGAGCAGAAAGGGAAAGAGATGAGTATTCAATTCTCGGGGTCCCCGAGTGAGATGAGTGATGCTGGGCAAGTTATTGCCACACTGGGAGCAAATGAAAGCATCCTGCTCCTCGGCTCTGTCATTGTCCTACCTCTGATGATCAGTTAAAAATGTAAATACAAAGGCTAGACTTTGGGAAAGCTCGTACAGGACGATGGGGGGAAAAATTGCAAAAGTGAGGTTTATTGATCCCCAGTCGAGATTGATGGCACAATAAGAGCAGGAGGCGAAGAGTGATTTTGCTTTTGAAAACGTTGATGAATAAGCACTCAGGGGCAACAAATAGCTGGACTCACCGAATGATGGACGGCAGCAGGCGAACAAGATGCATTTTTATAAATGGGTGAAAGGAGAGGAGGACTTATTAAAAAAAATGAATGACCACATGTGGCAGGGATATGCCACTGGGGAGAAGCCAGCCATTGATTTATGTGCACTACTGGCATTTGAAAATTCAATAATAACATTGACAAATGAGAGGCAAAGCTGGCCAGAGGACAGCAGAGAACTTGGAGTGGAGAAAGAAAATGCCAAGGTCAGGATGAAGGAACAGAAAAACATGCTTATGTTGGAAAGGCTTTGAGTTAACTCATCTATATAAAGACATTAAGAAAAATCACTCCGGGATCAGAGCTCACCATCCTGACTCTGTGGCATGAACTGGAGAGAAGTAAATGAAGAAGCTGCAGCACCCAGTGGGCCGCTCGATGGGATAGCTGCCTCCTGACCTGGGGAGCGGGGATCGTTTAATCTTCCCCTCCAGCTTCTGGTAAGCTGGTGCCTCCAGCTCCCTGGCACCTTCAAAATTAAACACCCTGCAGCTTCTAGGAGCAGTTGGCACAACGCCCCCAGGCACGAGCACTGCCCTGCTCGCAGCTTCGCCCTTTGCATCGCCAGCTGGGCTCCCTGCAGGGGCTCCCGGAGACACTCGGTGTCTGAGCCCCATGGCACAGGCAGTGAGCTGGGGGCAACCAGTTTTATGGGGGCCAGTGAGAGAAGGGAGCACAGTGAGAGGGGGCAAGGAACACGGTGCAGCCCAGCTGAGAGGAGGGGCTGCTGGAGGTGGTTTTCTGGCTGGGGCTGGGCTGCGGCTGCGCAGTAACTGAGCCATACGCTGCTGGCAGGGCTGTCACGTCGCACCGTGTCACTGCACCGAAGGCTCGCACACCCAAAAAAGGCAGAGGAGAGGAGCTGCCAGCTCCTCCGGGCTGGGCAAGTCTTACTGGGCCCAGAAGTGGAGTTTGCCTTCTCCTTCACCTGCTCAGGAGGGGATGGCAGATGCCCTGTTGCAACAACCTCTCCTGCAGCACAGAGACCCGGTTCTTAGAAGCCCACGTGAAAAAGCAGGAACTGAACTCACCAGAGCCATCTCTGGCTACCACTTGCATAATACCTTGTCCTCACCAGCTCGCAGAATGTAGCGTGGCACATAATGTTACCTTAACATTTGATCTACTTAATAAGCCCCCCATTTTTTTTTCCTCCGTGTCTTCTGGCTCAGTTACAAATGGCAGTAAAAGAGTACAATCAGCAGGCCAGGCTGCACGGAGAACACTGGTGAGAATGTGGCAGGAATGTACTTTGCTCTTTCTCACCGTTCCCGGCCTCCCTCCGGGCTTGTATTCATCTATGAAGATGTCTTTTCTAAATGCTGGAAGGTCAGAGGTGTGGCTGGAACATAATTCTGTGCATCAGTGTGCTTGGCTCAGTCGCAGGAGCACTTACTCAGTGGGGGAGAGAGTGCAAAGCCTGTTCACAGCCCCGATACCGCTCACCGGGGCCAGTGGAAGCGACTCCAGGAGTCTGGGTCAGGCCCTGGGAAACCCAGGAGTTTGGAGCTCGGTGGGTTTGAACACTCAGAGGGTACAGATCCCGTCCTGGGGCTCTGCACAAGACTTTGGTGTTGAACGAAGCAAAGACCTCAAACAGAGCACGTAGCAATTTGCAGCGTTAGGACAGCATCCATCCCACAGAGACTGGCTTGAGGCTGGGGGTAGTTCGAGCCCTCAAGCCCTTGTGATACTACAAGTCTTGCTCTTTTTTTTTTATATATATTTTTTTAATATTTTTTTTCCTGGCCTTTTTGCAAAACAGTTTATTTCCACCTTCAGCAAAGCAGCTGAACTGTTCGTGGTGCTTTATTGCTCAGTTTTCCAACCTGGTAAATCTCACTGCCAGAGCCAGCTTTACTTTAAATATCATCTGCGACCACATGACTGAATAGCTGCTGTGCAGCACCGGCCTGGATGCTTTAGGATCTGTCCCTAAACAAGTTCCAAACCAACTAATCCTTCAATACTAAGGGAAGTGATCTTCTGTACCCCCTCTCCTCCAGCCAGAGCAAACTTTGGCCAGGTGTTTTGGGGCCAAACCACCTAAACCCAAGGCCAAAATGCTCTGTTAACAGGAGGGGGATTTAGGACAAACCTCATTTTTCTGCACCACCCCAGCAGAGGTGTCAGCAGAAGGGTTACACATGATCTCATTAAGATTTACATTGCTGAGAATGGCGTTTGTACTCCTCTTATATGTTCTCTATATTTAGAGGACTGCTGTTGCCACTCAGCTCCTCTATATACAGAATTAGTATCTTGGCACATTATCCTTTGCCATTATCAATAATGAGGCCCACGTGAACACACACATTTTCTGCTCAGTATGTACAAGCTCTGAAAACAAACAGTATCACCTCACGTTTCCTTGATCTGAGGATCTCAAAGCAATTCACACAGGTAAAATAAGTGTCTTGTACAGGTAAAATAAGTGAAGGACGGGGAATTTGTCAGATTCATCCAGGTTTTATAGGGAGTCTGTGGATGAAAACAGACCGACACTGCTGCAGGGATGGCTGGAGCCCCTTCCAGTATCTGGCAGTGTCTCTCTGCAGATGTAGCTTTACCCCTCTGAAAATCTCGCAGTTCAGAGTTTTATACAAATAATTAAGGTTGGCAAGGAGCAGCTTACTCTTTCTGGTTGCTGAAAAAATCCTCTGCTCAAGTTTGACATAGCTGAAATAATTAAAGAAGGAAA
Organism: Cygnus atratus; assembly: GCF_013377495.2. Classification (NCBI taxonomy): domain Eukaryota; kingdom Metazoa; phylum Chordata; class Aves; order Anseriformes; family Anatidae; genus Cygnus; species Cygnus atratus. The sequence continues at coordinate 979,367 of NC_066388.1, forward strand.
AAGTTGAAAAGCCGATAAAATCTCTGAGAGCCCACCCCTCCACCTGTCCCAAGCAATGTTACGCTGATAGCTGCCTGTGTCAGCAACAGGGTTTTGCAATCAAATTTGAAACAGTGCAGCTGAGGACAGCATTAATTTAGAGTTTGGAGCCAGTACTGCAGAAAACCTACAGGCCCAATCCCCGGCTGGTGTAAACTGGTGTAATTCTGCTGCTGTGAGGCTTGTGAACAGCACCTGAGGATCCGGCCGGAGGATCTTACCCCCTCCTCCCCACAAAGGTTGGAGCAGCTCCTGAGAATCACTCTAGAGCCCATTAAAACAAAAGTAAGATACCTCCAATCATTATTACTCATTTTTATGGCCATGTTGTTCACAAATGACTGAATTTAGCTGTCAAATGTATAGAAAAGAAAAATAAAATCGAAGCATCAGCCATCTGCGCCCCAGAAAATGTTTATATTTTCATGGGTTGTTTATGGCAAGAAGGTCTCAGCTCCTTTGTTGCACATCATATTAGTTATTGCATGGGAAATGAGTGTTTTTCACTTCGCCATTTATAAGGTTTTTGCATTCTCTCTCTTGTGCATGCTCGATCTCTCCCTATATGTATTTTTAGTCCATATGTCTCGGATTGACGCATGGAATTGTGTTTGTTTTACTGGTTCTGTCTCTCTAATAGTTTTTCATTGCAAAGGGGATCCAATGTTTCTTATTTACTCTGCTTTCTTCCAGTGCCATTATTGTGAGCGCTCGGTTCAATCAATCCAATTGCCTGATAGCTGTGAGGTTCCCTGACCTATTTGAGTGTGAAGGAAACAGGAGCGGGGAGAGCTCTGAAAGCCTGCCTCGCCTCAGCTCGGCTCGGCTCGGGGATGCTTGCAGAGGGCCGGCTCTTGGGAAGCTCGCACGCCTGCCGGTGCCATGGGTCAGGTCCTCAGGGGGAACCCGGGGTCAATCTGCTCTGTGACATGGGGCAGCTGCAGCAGCCCCCAGCTGGGGACGTGGCCTGGTTTGCTCAGATGTACCCCTGGACAAGGGCTGGGACAAGTGCCCCGTGACCCAAAGGAGGAATCCATGCAGTCATCTCCCTTGCGCCATCTTGGCAGCCACTCAGCTTTCCAGCGAGGTTTAGTGGCAGCACTCAGAAACTCAGGCCCTCTCTCAAGCTGAGTGCCCCAAATCCAGTAGCCACTTAGGAAAATTTTGGCCAAAAGGCATCAAGAATAAGGCAGTTGTTGCAAGTGAGAGTTCCACTCCACCAGATCATGTAAACACATATTTAGCTCTAAGTGGATAAGTAATCCCTCTGAGAGCCACCCAAGTTGAACGGTTTTCTAGATCTGGTGCTGTGCTTCAGCTGAGCAGCAGATTTTCCCTCTTCCAATCCCCCTGCAAGGAAGCGCAAGCAGAAGTTAAAATCCTGGCGGCTGCCTCCACCTCCATCCCTGGCCCCATCTCATATTCCCTACCCTTACCTGGGAGCGTGCTGCAAGCAATGGGAGCGTAAATCTGCTGAGGCCACAGTAACGTACAGGGCACCAGGGAGGCCTCCTCCACAACACGGAGTGCCGCTGAGGGCCCTGTGCTGTGAGACGTGCTGCAGGAGAGGGAAGGGGAAATAAAGGGCACGCAAGGACCAAATAGCCGCCTGACGGAGCCAGCGCTGCTCTCTGCGTCTCTCCAGAACGCCGCCTTTGTGGCGCTGTGTATGAGTTTCAGAGACACATTTGCACGCTCCTGCCTCTCAGCACAAGCTCCCAAGCCCCCTGATCTCCTGTAGTGTGCAGTAGTGTGTAACAGGGGTTTTCATCAGCCCACACTTCTCATCCTCTCACCCATCGGCAGGCCCCATCTCAGTGCGGCCTGCTCAGGGCATAGCAGCAGCACCACAGGATGGGGCAGGACCGCGGTTTGGTGCTGCCAAAAGACACCCGGTCTCCAACAGAGCCGGCAAACTCCTGCCTTGAAGATGCTTTGATGGCATTGACAAAACCTTTCCGCAAAACACCTGAATACCCTCAAGTCCTGTGCTAGAGCTGTGGCCCCAGGGGAGCATCGCCTGCCCTGCCATGGGGAGCAGAGCCTTGGAGGAAGGCCATGAGCTGCTGCCCATCAGCGGGCAGAACCAGGGCCAGGGGACATCACCGACACATGGGGATGGTGTCACCACCGACACCGAGAAGACATGCGGGGCTGTCCCCTCTTACACCGAGCCAGAGGCAGCATGTGGCCGTCAACCCGCGGCGATGCTGAATGAGAAATCCCAAGGAAACGAAGTGAGGAAATGAATTCCAGGCGAGCGGTGCGGGCAGGGGGAGGGAAGGGTGGAACGAGCGTCTCTCTTTTCAAGGCAGCTGGGCTTATTTTAATGGGCAAGGTCAGCAAAGAAATGACCAGGAAGAGAAATCGCTGCCATTACAAATCAGTCGCGATCTTGTATCAATTATTCCCCGCACAGTTCCCTTGCCTTGGGCTGAAGCAAACACGGCCTAATCAGTTTTACATCTACGTTTAATTTTATTGGAAAGAGGAGCCAGCAATGCATCATGGGGCTGCTGTGTGACATGAAAGGTGACCCCTGCCAACTTAATGACACAATACATAACCCTTAATGAAGTCACTATCTTGTCCTTTTTTTGCTGTCTCAGCCTGATGATTTATGATGGCATCATTTTGCTTTGCCCTCTTTTCATTTCAGCTTGACAAAGTGGATGAAACAATTATCTTCGTTATCGGCCGGAGCAGTAGAAATGTGATAGTTGAGGATTTCTGCAGGTGGAGGCCTCGGCTATGGATCAAACAAATGGAGAAAGGCGCTTAGAAATTGGGGGGTTCCCCCCTTCCTTTCTCTCTCTGACTGCGGCCTCCCGAAGATGGATAGAGGATCCCAACAAGCCTTGCAGGCCCTACATCACTGCGGCAAGGAGCAATTTCAAGGAGAAGAGATCTTTGGAGCAGCAGATAGAAGAAAGCTGGGAGGTTTCAATCCGGTTCCTTTCTCAGCTCTTTTCCTCTCCTCCCCACACACACATGTAGTGATACGATGCAGACCCACGAACACACCTGACAGGAGTTATTAGCAGCTACATACAGGTACTGAGTGCTAATGACCAGGTGTGTTTGTGCCTCTGCATATCCAGATGTGTGTGTGGGTTTCCATCCGATTTTATTAAAAGCAGCATAAGCTTGTATGTAATTCTTCAGAGCTGAGTCTACCTCTCCATGGTCACAACAGTTTCTGGCTGGAAGTGCACCATAAACCTGCCATTACTAACTGCAGCTTGATGCTTTGAACAAAACCACAGACTAGATTTTCTTTTTTTTTTACGAATCTTAAGAGAAAACAGGTACCTCTTTTTCCCTTGCTACCTACAGAGGTTGTATGATGGAAACCTTCCTCCACTGACAGATGCAGATGGAAGCTGACGGCACAGTATTTCAGTCCTGCTAGGCAGAGATGACAAAGTGCCCTTGCTAGCCATATGCTTGATGGCACTTGGAACTGCCACAGCAATATTTTTTGGCTGGTGCTGCTCAGGGTCTGATGTGGCTGTTGCTGTTTACTTGGTTTCTCCTCTACATTGAGATGATTCAGGATGACTGTGAGCAGACCTTAGCAGTAGTGTTTAGGCACATGAACAAGTTGCTGCAATTCCTCACTGATTTTAAGAGAGAAAAAAGACAGACTCGGCTATCCCACTCATGCTCTTTGCCTGCATAGGGCTGATCCTTGCAGCGCCTTTCCCAAGTCCCAGGCACAGCCATTCCTTTACGAGCTGATGGAAGCCCTCTGTCCACATTTCACCAGCAAGGTTGAGCCTTGCTTGAGCTTTCTGCTCTGTGGTACACTACTCAGCTCCCCCAAGTCCCCGGTGCGAGCTGCTGGAGAACCCTCTATCAGCAGGGCTGAAATTAAAATGTTGTTCCAGGGCTTGAACACAGCACTCAGCCAACTCAATCGCATTGCCCTGCTCCTCGCTATGGTTTGTGTATTTGGAAGGCTACCTATTTTTAGCCACTTTTTTGATGTTTTTGGAAATGGTAGTGAGAAGCCTTCCAGGATTTTACAACTGCTGCTCCGGCCTTCCAGTGCTCTTACATGCACCCTTGCAGGTCAAGACCTCTCTATAGGGAACCAGTTAGAGTACCTCTAATTAAGTTATTCTGCCTCATTCCTGACTAATATAAAACACACTTATCAACCCAGATTCTGCATCAGGGCTCTTGATCAGCCTCAAGCTCCATCCTCCTCCTACAAGGACAGCTTTCTCTTCGCGCTGTGACCTGCGCAGGGCTGCTCAGGGAGGGTGGGGAAGGAATGAGAAGATAAATGTAGTTTGGCAGGACATTAAGGGAAACCACAATATTGCCTTGTAATGCAGCTCCTATCTGATCAGCAGAGTCAAATGTGGTGCCGGAGTTATGTCTCATAGGAAGTAGAACCAGCCGCCCCCGTCAAACCGATTGCCGAGATCTTCCCTGAGATACTCCTTCTGTCTGTCAGAGATACCAGCTGCTGAGGAATTCCCAGCATGTGCTGCAAGTGACCCGACCGAGCTAACGCAGACCTTCTCCCGTCCCCATCCCTCAGGCTTGCTGCTTCCAGCCTCCCCCTTTCCCTCTTCCATGGGACTGCAGCCACGCTGCGGAGAAGGGGAAGAAGGGGACGGCCGCATCGCATCGCATTGCATCGCTGTGGCTCCCACAGCACATCAGGGCCTGAGAAATCACAGCCCGGCTTACCTCGGTGCGTAGAGGATGTAGGAGTGGGACATGAGCATTGCTTTCTCTTATAGTGAGAGAAAAAGATGCAACTCCTGAATTGCTCCTTTAATTTCCTAGCACCTTCCTTCAGCCCTCACAGGAGGCATTTCCTGCTCCTCTTGTCAGCTTGGACAGCATCCTAGGAATTCACTCACATGGAAGGTGATAAATGTGATGCGTTGGCAGAAAACACAGGCGGCAGTAGCCTTTAGTACTTTCAGAATAATCTGCAAAAATTTAACTAATTAATTCTCAGAGCCATCCTGTAAATTAGGTAGGTATGAAAGCCTTTGAATAGGGGAAGGCCAAAGTCACCGAGATTCAGGACCTCAACACCAGAGCCCACAGCAGACATGGGTGCTGGATGTGGTCAAGCCCAGCTGTACACACAGCCACGGAGCTGCAAATCCTGCCTGGGCTCAAATACATCAAAGAGGGAAGAAAAGGCCCTCCACAGTGACTCCTGTATCGCTGGAATACTTACAGCCAAGAGTAGGACTTGTTGGAAAACGGGAACATTTTACAAATGAACAAACAACCAACTGTAGGATAGTTTAATGATAATTAATGGAAATCCACCACTCAATGAGTAGCTGCATACAGACCTGGTAGTGGTTTGAGCAGCTGAGTGTGATGTATAGCGACTGTTTTCTCATCCCCTCTCTTTATACGCCCATTCTTTCTCATGGCCTTGCTTTAAGAGGTTTTACAGCTTTTACATCATGGTCCTTGCTAGGGTGTCCACGGGTATTTAACAGCTTCAGTTTGATACATAGGCTCTGGTTTGGGGAGCAAATAGCAAGGAACCCTCCCAAGGAAGGGCGTGATTTTTTGGATGGACCGAGCTCTCTAAGGGTTAACGCCGCCTTCCGCTTTGCTTGCCTTTCGTCCCCGTGCCAAAAACCCCGCTCGTTCGTCTGCTGCGCTTCCTCCGCGTGTCAGCAAAGGAAATCCGTAATCTCCCAGCTACAGATTTGGGGAACTTTGACATCCCCTAATGAGGTAAACACATTACTGTCATGTACAAACAAACAGCAACAAATTAGCAGCTGACACGTGAGGAAGCCACGGCAAAGCAACATGCGGCGCTCTTTGCAGGCAATTAATGCTGCCTGTGCTGGCTGCTCACGTGCCAGCCGGGTCTCGTCCCGTGCTCCCGGCCCCAGCCCCGTGCCCTTCCTGGCCGCTCTCCACCTGCCTCTTCCCCAGGGGCTTCTCTTCTTCCTCCTCCACCGCCGGAGGTGTGATACGGACACGGTGGGTGCCTCACGAGGACCTGTGATACTGCTCGATGGGAAAATATGACAACACACCATGAAAATAGCTGTTTAATAGGCTTGACTCTTTGCTTCTCCAAATGGGAATGCACCTGTGAATTCGGGAGGAAGGACCGTGGCAGTGTGCAGAGGAGGCTCTTTGCATTAGATCTCTTTCAGAAATCAGTTTCTTGAAGTATCACCTGCAAAGATCCCAGGGTCTTTACTTCCAGTCCCTCGCTTTAGACAATATCCCAAGGAAAGGGCTTAGTAGCTAAAATAACACAGGAAAGGGAAACCAAGCTGGTAAAGAGGGACAGATATTTGACTTTTATCTCAGCAAAAGCCATCTCTATTAAGTGAGAGCCAGGGCAATAGGCCCACAGTCAAAGGGCTTTATTATTATAATTGCTTTGCAAGGGTGAAAGCCTGTGGATAAGAATCCAAATCAGCCATTATTCAGAATAATAATCACGAAAAAAAGATAAATAAATAAAGGTAGGATCCAGCCAAAAAAGGAGCTCACATTATCAGCCAATAAACCAATAATCCATTAGTGACCAAGGTTGCTGAATAATATAGTACTTTCACAGTACCCATAATTTATACTGCAGACTAGAGAATAGACACGATTATTAGAGTGAGGGCTACTGGATGACACATGATGCATGACCGCGCGGCATTGATCTTCACACAACAGGAAGGTGTCTAGACTGGGAGATGTATGGCCCTGTGATTCAGAGCAGGGCATATTTCATGCGGGGCCTAATGGAGTAGTGGAGGCCGTGATGGATGACTTGCCTAGTTTCAGTAGCAGCGCAGTTATAGCAGTGCTAATGCGTGACCTCTCCCGCTCCCTGCGTCCTTCATTCAGTCAGGGTGACCTCATTTAAAGGGATGGAAAATGAGAGGCGCAGAGGATGAGGGGGAGGGAAGAAGGGGGAGAGAGGGGAGGAGAAGAAGAGGGAATAAGAAAAATAAAAGATAAGGAGAGGGCGTGATGTAAATGAAAATCTCTCGTGAGCTTCCACCCTGCTTCAGGCTCACTCCATTGCGGCAGCACTGGCGGGTACGGGACTGATTCTGCTCTGCACCTGTTCTGCTGCTGTCTGGAGCTGATTTACACCAGCGCCACTGAAATCACGGTGAGGCCCCCATGCTGCAGCCCCAGCCGTGTCTCTTGCACTGCCAGGGCTGGTGGGACTGGGCCAGCAGCCCTCACTTGCTGCTGCATGGTGCCCTGAGCTGCCACGCAGCACAGGTACCCCTCCTGTGAGCCGGTGGGCTGCGTTGCTGCAGCCCCCACCCCCAGTGCCCCTGCTGGAAATTGTCCCCAGGGCCAGGAACCAGCTCCTGGACATCAGCAATTCTCAGCCTTGGGCAATAAACCAACTCAAAGCTAGTGACACCTGCAATTTGCGGCAGGCCTGAATCCTTGTCCCATGATTACAGGCGATAAATAGCTTCAGAGGGTGGGTGTGCAGTCACCTTGTTAAGCTCCTCCACCTCTTACTGACACCCTCATCTTCCTCTCCAGCAGCCCCACCTCCAGCCATTCCTCTCCCTGACAGTCACCAACCCGGTCAAGGCAGAGGCAGGGGAAACTGAGCAAGCAACGTGGAATGCACACAGACACAAAAAAAAGTAAAATAAACAAAAAAATGCAAGTGGGATCAAAATGGATAAATGGCAGCAGCACTGAAAAAAAATGAACCAAATTAAAACAGAACCCCACACCATGAATTTTTGAAATGGGTCGGATTTGTTCTGAAGCACGGTGTTCGAGGGCAGCCACAAAGCACACGGCGCTGCCAAACAAGCTCCAGATGGGGCACAGCCACCTGGCAAGGCTGAGGAGGACCGAGCGCAGGCAGGGCACCTGCTGGCCCTGGGGGAAAGGCTGGGTTCTGCTCAGTCACTCCAGGACGGACGAGGGATGAGATGAGTTAAGGAAAATGTGAGTTTCTGGGCAGAGCTGGAACACTTTGCTTTCTCTCTTGAGGATCGGGAAGGACTGTTAATGCGCTGGTTTGAGGCCCCTGTCTGTTTGGAAAGGTTACTGCAGCCCCGGCGTGCCTGGCCTGGAGGGATTTTACTCCGAATCCCAGCACATCTTACTAGCCTGGGACCGGTGGTGGCAGCACCCAGCCCCTCGGGTGCCCCACACTGCCTGCAGGGACCTGACTTTCAGAAGAACTGCGGATGGATCATTAGAAGAATGTGTTTGGTTGGTTGGTTTTCTTTTTTTTTTTTTTTTTTTTTTTTACTTGCAGGAATTTCTTTAAGAAAACCAGACAAACAGCTATTTTCACGGCGTGCTGTCATGTTTTCCCATCGAGCAATATCACTTTTTGGTGGAAGCTGCCGCATCCATTTGCTGGTGAGAACTGCACCCAGACTGACAGAACAACACCCCAGGAGCTCCAGGCTGCTTTGTCTCAGGAACCCGGCGGCAGAGCCCCGTGCAGACCCCAGCAGGGCTGCTCAGCCCCGCGCCGCACAGCCGTGGCCTGCAGCTAAACGTGAGCCCAGCAGGGACGTGGCGGCCACCTCAGGGCTTCGGCAACGAATCCTGCAGGGTCCCTAAAGGTTAAAGAAATGATTTCCGAAAGCTGAACTGATAAAATGGAAGCGTTTGCTTTCTCCCCACTGTTTTGATGCTCCTTCCCTTATCTCCGGCTCATTGTTTGCCCTCTCCTGGAGCGGTGCCCGGGGTGCTGTCAGCCGGGGGGGCTGCGCAGCGAGGGGACAGTCTCCGCCCCAAGGAACCTGCACGCTTAATAGCGAAGACAGATGGATAAAAGGCGAGATTATTATCCCTGCTCACAAGCACAAACCCGAAGCGCACAGAGCATACATCACTGCTCGCAGTCACAAGGAAAGGACCAGAGCAGAACCAGGAGCTGAGCCCCAGGCTCTCAGGGCTGTGCTTCAGACACGAGAGCATCCTCCCCATCCTGAACAGCTTGCACGTACACCGGGACACGCAGGAGGCTGCTCTGTGGCAGAGGGGAAATGGCTATTTGTTCATTTGTTCAGGCCTGGGAGCAATTCCCAAGTGCCTCCTCCTGTCTCTGGCCCCAGCCCTAATGTGCTTGGATCCCTGGTTAGCATGCACCTACGGAGGATCACCGCAGACCCTTTAACACCATCGCCCTGCTACGCCCGGTGCCTGCCACGCCAGCTTTGTGACTCCCTTCCCCAGAACCATACACGAATCCGTGTAAACCCCCTGCCGCGTTCCCTCCCCTCCCCATAAGGGCTACAACTCCCCGAGCTGCCTGGAAAGAAAAAGAGAGTGGACATTTACTGTGTTTCCTTTACCATCTGGGCTTATTAAAAACTGCGCAGCAAATTAAAAATAGGTGGGAACAAAGATGGGGGAATGACATAAAGGGTTGCAGAAAATTCTCTGTGTACTTTTAAAAGCTGGAATTGCCATATGGACTGGCAGAGAGACATGTTTTACATTTCCACTGGTACATGACTGACATCATTTAGCATTAACTTCTATTTGAATAAAATGGTAGTAGACATTTAGGTAATATTACAGGGCAATAAATGTTTTAAAGAGCCTTGGGGGGATGCTCTTGAAACACAGTCCAGACCAGAACTCTAAAAATATGTCTTAATATATATTAACCTCTTTTAGGACTTTTGGCTCTCAAACAAATAATGGAGGATAGGAGGGATTTTTTTTTCCTCCCCTTTTACTCTCTGAATTAAGAGTCCCTAGCTATATTTTTTCCTTTTTTCCTCTTCAGCTGTGCTGGGAAGAACATGAGGGAATGTAGTTAAAATTCAAAAAGGTTCCCCTTTATCATTACCATGAATCAACACAATAAATGAGCCCCTTCAGAGCACGGTAATAAGAATTTGATAAATCATCAGCCAAAAATTAACTAGATGTCAAAACAATCTTTGGGAAGTGTGATGGATTAGGGGCGATAGTGGCAATTAATCTCCCAGCATGAGTTCACAGGAGAGACTGAACGCTGGGAGATGGATAGGGGGGAGACCAAGGCCTCACAAGGTCAGGACACTGCGGAAAGGAACGAGGGAGGGAGAGAGAGACGGAGAGAAGAAGAAAAAAATTCCACTGAGTCGGCAATACCCAGGCCCCCAGCAGCCGAGGTAGAGGTCAGGCACATGCCTTTGAAAACCTTTCTGTCTCCAGCTGCTCCCTGTGATGAGGCAAGCACTTTTCTGCTCCCGCTAATAAATGCCACAAGCCAGCTCGTGGGGTACAACACATGGCTGGAGAGAGCAGGAGACCGAGGCAGGCTGCATCGGCGGGGCTGTGCTCCTTTGTAAACAGCGACGGGGGCGGCAGGGTGCTGGCGGGGGAGCGAGGGAGACAAATCCTTCCCTAATGTGTGAATTCAGCCGTACCGGGCCTGGCGGTGGGTGCGTGTGGCTTGACTAATTCCGCCTGAGCGCAGGAGGGGAGAGTGCAGGAGGAAAGTGCCACTGCAGTCATAAATCCCCATCCAGCTGGCAAAACCACTTCCTCCGCCTTCGCCAAAGGTTTGCAGCCCCACGGGAGGTGGCAGCAGCTGCGGGCTGGGCTCCACGAGACCCCTCGGACCCCGTCACGGAGAGCTGCGAGCTGGGAAGAGCCGGCAGAGCTGGGCTGGAGGCAGGGAACAGCAGAGGTCCGTAGCACCACTGAGCGATGGAGGGTCCCATCAGAGGGGGCAGCTACAAACTGAACCCTAGAGCATCCTGCCGGGAGGAGAACAGTTCATTTCAGATAAGGGCTGTGTAAAGCCTGCAAGGCTCATGGCCCTCCATGCACCTGGCCTTCCGGGGCTCCTGGAAAGGACTTCCCATTGATGCTATGCATGGAACATTCCCATAGTCCATAGATTTTTTGCAGCCTCGAAGACAACTTCATGAACAGCAATAGTCTGTTCATGGCAGTTACACAATGGCTTGGGCTGGGGATGAAGGAAGAGGAGCAGGGTTCACGCTCCACTCTTCCAGCGTAGCCTCTGACGCACAGGAGGAGCTGAGACAGGCAAAGCACACCGTCTCATATGCCTCAGTTTCCCTAGGTCTGCATGGGAGGTGACTATACCAAAGCAGCAGTTTTTATTCTGTTGCGGTTGGGAGGCATCTTGGGACACCCAGAGAAAAAGGTGAGAGGGTTATTATGTACCGTGTTACCCAGACAAGCCTTGCAGGGATGCACCACAGATGTGTTCCCCCAGCTCCCAGATTTAGCTTCCTAAAATCCTGTACATCCGTCCTCCACCTTAGGGAAGTGATTATCTTTACCTGTGCTGGTTTCTTTTGCATCTCGTACCCTATGGCAGCACAAGTGCCCAGCTTGAGTGAAGCACAGAACAAACCGGGAAATATCCACCGTGTGCCAGGCACGGCTTTGCTGTCCTGCTGCCCCAGGCAGCTGCTTGCTGTGCCGGCACTGCGCAGCTAACCCCGCAGCAGCTATTCCCTGCTCGCCCTCCCCATCGTGTCCAGCCCTTGGTAATAACACCTACAACAGCCCTCTGCTCTGAGGGATCAGTGCTGGCAGGACTTTCTGACCGGAGTCAGCTGGGCCAGACCCAGAGATGATGAGCACAAGGGGCGGCAGCACACGGGGCCAATCCTGCCTGATTTACGCTCTCCCTTTCCTGCACAAAATCTGCCACCCGGAATCCTTTGCAATCCAACCAGGGAAAAAAAACAGAAAGGGTGATGAAAGAAAATACAAAGTCAGGCAATCGCCTGGCAGGGCTTCTGCTGACTTCTCACACTTCTCGCTGGGCCTCGGGGCATGGAGCTCCCAGTGACATTTCTCCCAGCAGATTCAGAGCCTGCCACAAACTCAGAGGCTTGGGAACACACCAGGCAGCCAGGGCTGCGCTGGGGGCACGGACGAGCCCGCAGCTGACTCTTTTAGGAGTGACAGTGACCGCAAGAAAATAAATAATTGGCCCCGATCCTCTGCAGCCACGCTGCTGCTGTTCTCCATTTCATCACTCTGAGGCTTGCAATCCTTTCCTGAGCTGTTTAGCATCTCTCCTCACATTTTCACTGCTGGAACATTGTTGGCTTTGATACACATTGTGCTCTTCCCCTCAAGCGACAAGGAACAAATGTTCATGCAGCACAGAAAGCGCCCATGGGGTGAGGAAGGAGAGGCTCAGACTTACTGAAAACATCCGCGGCTGCTTGCTTTCACCACTATCTTCCCACTCCAAGCAGGGAGAGAGGACAGGGAGGCAGCAGCAGCCGAGGACAGAGTCTTGGCTCAGCCGAGGTTCTCCCCCTCCACCATCACCCCAGCTCGTACAGCCGCAAGGAGGACAGCCAGGGGTTGCTGCCGACAGCCCAGGTCCTCCACGGGTGAGGAGGAGTGCAGGGGCTGGGCAGAGAGCCGGGCAGCGGCGAGGTGCTCTGTGTAGCCCTGATAGCTCCAGTCCTGAGCTGAGAGGCCCTCAAATGGGACAGCAGCACATTCAAGTGATGTTTTGAACCTCTGTCGTAAAAGAAGGGCTTGGAAATTGAAGCGGTTGTGAAGTGGAACCGCGGGTGGGGGCACCAGCAAAGCCAAACCCGCCAGGCAGCGGCAGCACGCTGCTAGCTCTGCCGTCTCATCTCACTAGAGGTGCTGCTTATGGACTGAGAAGATAAAGATTCAAGATGCAGCCAGGGCAATATTGCTGTCAAACTTTGCTTGTTTGTATCGGCCTGGCATATTGGGACTCAGTTACTCTGGAGACACCACTAGCAGATGTATGACAAAAGCAGTGCACGACGCAGCCCTCTTCCGGAAGGAACTGAAGCCCCCAGCAGGTTACAAACGCTGGCAGTGGGGATTTCTGCTCCTTAGTGAGATGCCCCAGGGCCAAACGCCGTTGTCAGTACTGTAGTGTATGGGGTCAACCCACTGAAGTCAAGAGAATTAATTCAGATTTATGAGTCCTAAATGAGCAGGTCGTTAGTATCCAGAAGCAGAGGGGGCAGGGCCAACCCAGCGGAGCTGGAGCAGAGCCCCTTGCTCGCAATGCACACCCGGCTCTGCAGCTGTCTCGGGGATGTTGCAATGAGAAAGTCACTCTCCAGTAAGCTCAAGCAAAATATTTGCTGTGGTCACCTGAGTGCACACAGCCAGTTCAGCAAGATCTCTCACTATAACCCGACAGTCATTTATTTGCTGAAGTGGGGTTAGCTCAGAGGCACTGTGCAGCTTTCACTTCCCTACCTAATTTTGCTACTAAGTTAATTGAAATTATTGAAACTTGGTTATAGAACAGGACTCGTTGTGAGAGGCTAAGGATAAGTCTCCATTAGCTCCCATTGCTTTGCTACTGTGTATTCGTACTGTTGATAACACCTTTCTTAAATATTTGCATCCTTAAGAAAGAATCCAACCCCCCCAATCTTACTGCATCTTTCATGATTTTCTCTGGATCGCTAGCACAGTTTTGTGTAAGAGACAAACACCTGGCAAATGTTTGGAGACTGCTGGCTGCTTGGCACATATCAATGTCAGAAAGATTTCTGGGCAAAAAGAAAAAAAAACCAAAAAGATGAAGAAGAAGAAGAAGAAAACCCGCCCAGCTGGAACACTTTCCCAGAATGCCTGTCTCTTCTCAAGACAGACAAGGCTTGGACAGAACAGATGTTTCCACCCAAAAGCAGATGTGGAGATGTTACTTTCCCAGGGAGGAAGTGTGGTGGGGTTTATTATTAACCAACAGTCCCCATATGACAGCTTCCCTTGACCAACAGTTGGAAAATCTGGAAAAAAACATAACCCTCTAAGCCAAGTGGTGGCAGGAAATAGCCAGCCCTGATGGAGTCCGTTGATTTATTATTATTAATTACAACCCGGAAATGACCAACAACATCTGTGAGAGCCAAACATGGAAGAGAAAGAAAGCTTGAGCACAGGGGCCAAATTTCTGATTCCATGATGGCCTTAGCGCGCTGCTGAACTTCAGGGAAGGCAGCTGCAGGTCGGTCTGAGCAGCCTCTGTCAGGGTGCAGAGGGAAAGGTCTGGTAGTACAAGTGGCCGATGGCGAAAGGGGGAGTTTTACAGCAAGAGGGAGGCAATCCTGTGTCACCCGCTGACTACAACGCCGAGCAAGTGGCAGCCCTAAAACTAGAAGCACCGAGTTGCGTGAGCACGATGCTGAGCCTCAGAGAAGGCTGCCTGCTAAAAGGCAGGCTGGAGCTGTGCCACGCCGAGGTCCCGAACCAGCTTCCCCACGCAGCCATAAACAGCACCATGTGCACAGAGCCCAGCTGATTCCTGCAGCACTTCAGCTACACGGCTCTAACGTGCTGTAAGCCCAGTGATGGAAAACAGGCAGTAGGAAGAGACAAAAGTACACCAAATCCCAAACCAAGTGCAGGGAATGCGAACAGAATTCCATCAGAAAAGCAACAGCGAGGTGTCCCAACGAGAGAGCGCAAAGTAAAAGAGGTTTTAAAAATAGTTGCATGGAAAGAGGAATTGCGAGCTGAGTATTTAAAGCATCAGTCAGCCTCTATGGCCAAAGTGTGAGCATGGGAGAAGCATCGCTCTGGTTATTTTGACTGCCACTCCTGCATGCATGACGAGTTTGGGGCTTTTCTTCACTTGCCCTGCGTCAGGTACAGACACACTGCTCCGCTCTGCGAGCCCCGTGCTCTTTGCCTGACACCAGCATGTGGGTGTGAAGGGGAGCCGTGCACTGATCAGCATCTGAGCAAACAGGGGATCCAGCTACTCACGTTTTTGGCAGGTGCTCACGTATTTTGCAAACTGAGAGGCTGGTTCAGCTTTGCTAAAAGCTTTGGATTTCTTTCATCCTTTTCCTCTACAGAACTTCTACATTTCCAGATTTTAAAACAAACATTGAATCAACCATTACCACTGCTGGTGTAAAATAAGACATTTTCAGCTTCTCTGCTGACAGCCCCACCTAAGGACACATGGACCCTTTCCCACCAGGTACTGGAGAGCATGGGCTCCCTAACACGCACACACGTCTGCTGTGGTTAACCCACAACCTGAGAGCTCATAGAACATCTGTTTATATTTTCAGAGCAGTATTAACATTGTCAGACCATGGCAAATCTGCTTAATTTTAATGGACATATGTATAATACACAAGCCAAAATACACTTAAAATGGGACATGTCAGAAAATAAACAACTATTAGCTAATGAAATACAAAGGAAGTCGGTTCTTGCACTTTCTCTCCCCCATACATCCCCTGCAGCCACAGTTCAGTCATCTCCTCCTTGTGGCTCCCCACTGCGGCCTCACACCCAAAAACCCGAAAACTTCTCCAGAAAAATAAAGACGCCCCTCGGAAGCGTGCTGGGATGGCACGGGAGGAGCGTGGAGAGGGAAGGCCTCTGCTGCGCTCATGCTTTCAGCACCCGAGTAACATCGGTGTAATTGCCAGAAGAGGCCAGTCACTTCCTAAGGAAGCTTCAAAAAAGCCCCACATTCATGTGAAAAACAGCCCCACCAAAACGCAGAGCACTGCTTCAGATGCACAGGCTGGAGGGGGCACAGGAAGGCCTGATCCCCAGCTACGCTGCTCACGCTAAGAAAGCGTATTCAGGTGGGCCTCGCCTCACCTCGAAGCCCTTCTTCCATCTCAGAATGGGTGGAAGGGCCTTTCTGCGTCAGGGCCAACATCTCCCCTCTTTGAATGCGCAGTGGGCTCATCCACAGGTCAAGTTTTTAAATTCCATGGCCAAAATAAACCCCCCAAAAAACAAAAAAAAACCAAGCTCAGTTCTTTGCAAGCATCGTGTCACTGCCGCCATCCCGGCCCAGACACGGCCTGGTTTTGCCAGCCGCTGTCTCCTGACCTTGCCCACGCACCTCTCGGCTGGCAGCATGCTCGTCCCCCCGGCGCTGCCTCCAGCCGGGGAGCTGGCAGGCCCCGTTAGACCCTGTTAGAAGCTCACCCAGCTTCTGCTTCCCAGCTCCTGCCCGCACATCTCACCACGGAGCCACGCTTCTCACACTGGCAACAGTCCCATCCATAGATTCACCGTACCCTCTCCAGCTCTACAGAGATATTTGTAGAAATGGAACCTGAATGGGTTATTTCCACCCCCTGCTCTTTCCCTTGATTTATTTTGTAAGGTATCCGCTGTAAAAACCAACTGCACAGAGGTGAGGAGAAGTGCCCCATAATTGAGAACAATATCTCCGAGGGGCTTTTCCAATGAGGTGCAGATTTCTCTGGCATACATTCTCAGAGCCGAAGTCAGTATAATGAAGTCCAGAACTTTTAGGTTTCCCCTTTAATATATCCATCATGTCTAGATCCATTATTGACATGTTGACTTTCTTGTTTCTGATTTAAGCTGCCAGACTCAGTAAAATTGCCTTGACAGCTTTAACATTTGTGGCAGAACACTGACATGATGTTACTTACAGCTAATTAAAGTTGAGAGCATAATAAACAATGTCGGGATCCTAGCAACCTAATTTCCTTGGGTATTGAGTTTGCTGGATCTTGACTGGGGTTCTTTGAAGCTCCGGTGAGTTCCGACGCTGACCTCCCTGCTCCGCAGGCGCAGGCTTTGGACACTGGGGTGCCTTTGGTCCCAGCTGGATAACATCAAGGGCACGTGGAAAATGGGAAATAGTGAGCAATGGGGAGAGACAGGGATGGGTAACTGACATGGAAACGGGAAACCGAGATGCTGGAAGTAGGTTTCCAGGGCCATTTCACCAAGGAGAAATGAGCCAGTAGGTTATAGAAAATGAGCAATGGGATGAAAGCAAGGAAAATTTAGACTGATTACCAGGAAATCTTTCCTACTTGTGAGCTCTTTTAGAGTGCAAAATACCCTCTCTAGAGAAGCACTGCACACCACATCGCTCAAGTCATTTAAAACTGGCTGGACAAAGCACGGCAGCAGAGTGCTGGGAACGGCGGGCATTTGGGGTAGGAGAGTGAGTGCGAACAAGGTGACCTCATAGAATTACATTTTCAAGCCCATAAAGTCTTGGAAACTTGGTAACTGCATCAGTTCCTTTTCCTTTCTTCCACCGTTCCATCTCAAATCCAGCTCACTTTACAAAGAATTGCCTATCACAGTGGGAAATTACATACAAATTAGAAGAAAATTTCTCTGCCTCCCTAAAGATCAGGAGTTCAGTCAAGGGCAAAATTTCACCTTTTCTTCTGATGTTTTTGTTATTTATTTTAGGAAAAAAATGAAAAAAAAAAACAACTTGCAACACCAAAATGAGATTCCTAGAGCTGACTCAGCCAGCAAAATCAGCATTTTTTTCGTGTCTGCAGTGAATCAAAAAATCACTACTCACTTGTGCAGAATCAACTGAAATTTGAGGTGAATTAAATCCAAAATCTCCCTCTGTTCTTACAAGTGACTGACATGCCTTCTTTATTGCCAGTTTCTTGAGTGTTATTGGACTGATTTCTCCCACTTCCACTACAGCTCCTCGTTCTGCAAAGTAGGGCAACAGCAACATTTCATCTCTCTTTTGCAAAGACTTAAATGCGGTGCAAGCAACACCATCACTGTGAGCTGAGCCACTGGTAAGTCACTGAAGCAAACAAAAGTTGAGATGAGCTAAGTTAAATCTCAGTGAAAAATATTCTAGTGTGCATGTGAAGAGGAGCAACTGGTGAAATTGCAGTAAGAGGATGAAGGAAGAAGGGGCAGCGGGACCTGGGAAGAAGAGGTGCTGCAGGAGGAATTCCTCCCTGCTCCTGGGAAGTTGGGCGCGATCCCAAGCCCTCTTGTCCTTTGCCCAGGAGCCAGGGAAGGGTGCAGGCTCTTGGCGCCTGCAGATGACAACAGCCCACAGTACTCACTCCCGTTGGGGTTTCATTTCCCATCTTAGTCCTCCCTCTCTCCCGGTGTTTCATAAGCACAGGACTTTGTTTCAGTCTGCTGGCCGCACACGGTCCTGCTTATCAGGAGGGGCAGAACGGGTGGTAGAGGGACAGCAGAAGAAAAGGAGCATTTACATTTCTCAAACGCCAAAATCAAAATTTTCCCAAATCCCCGCAGGCTGCACCCTTCTCTGTCTCCAGAGCAGTTAATGCAGCAACTCCACTGAATTCACTGCAGGGGAAAAAAAAACAGCTCTTGGATGAAGGACTCCTGCAAAAGCAGCATTTCCTCCCTTTTGTCTTGGCTGCGGCTGTTTTCGGTTCCTGATTGTTCAGACTCTTTATTCCTCACTTTCAGACTCTTGTTCATTTCCAGCTGGGCTGTATGTGTGCTTCAGAGATCCAGTGGGAAAGGTGGTGCGCAGTGACCCCCAGTCATTAATCAAGCTGCCTAAGCCGGGGCCTTTTCACAGCCAGAGCCTGATTATTGGCTCTTGGGAGCTGCGTAATAAAATGACAAGGGGAGTGAGTCTATTTCCTGCCGCCAAACTGCTGACATTAATTCACACTGGGGGGCTTGGGGAAGACAGCGGGAGGGGGAGAGTGGGGAAGGCGAATCTTTCTGTGCAAGTAAACACTGCAGGACCTGCGTGCCGTTACCCAGCTGCTGCGTGCATGTGTGCGCAGACGTGTAACGGCACAGATGTGTGCACGCATGCACTCACCGTCCCGTTTAGGAGAGTATAGCTGTTCAGAGAAGAATCCAGTTTTACAAAGCACTAGGCACAAACTTGGACCAAAACCAGGGGCCAACTTGAGAACCTCTGTTACTGCAGAGGTCCAGATCCGGTCTGCAGCTGCCTGCTTTACCCAGCCTGATAGTCACACTACTGTATCTAAAAAGCACATTTTTTTTCCAATGGTAATCCTTAAAAAAGGCAAGAAAATTAGGTCCACACTTATAAAAGTTTGCACTACAACTTTAGCTCGGGTTCCAAGACCATAGCCCAATCTAAGAAAACCCCAACCAAAATAATAACCACTGCACCAGACTCCCAGGCTGTGACGGGTTTACAGCTCATGGCAGCAAACTGTGGCTGCAGAAAGCCTTGATGCTGAATACCTGCCGTGCTTCTAGACATGGTATGAAACCATCATAACAACAGTGAAGAAAAAAAAAAAACACACATCAAAACCACCACCACCAAACAAACAGAAAAACACCTCAAGATCAACACTGGAAGTATTCAGAACTGAAGTCCTGGAGGACTCATGCCTAGAAAGACTGGCTGATTGCATCCTGACATTCCTACTGCAGAGGAACAAACTGGATGGTAAGTACAACTGGTAACAATTTTCTAAAATTGGAGAAATTCCTTGTTCTTTTATTTTTTTCTTAGCTAATAGTTCTTTTGTCCTGACTCTAGACATTTTGCTAATCAGTTTATATCATATGGGAGCTATCAGCAGAGACAGTCAAGCCTGGGGATATGTAAAGCCTTTCCACTGCCTGAAGAATCCAGGGAGACCTTTGACACTTGCCAAATTCCCTTGCAAGGGAAGGGTAAGGGAAGAAAGTCAGAGCCAAAATCTGTAAAGCCATTTCTTCGTTAGCCTTCAAATATAATCTTAAAACATTCCTCTGCTGTGATACCTTGTTTTTACGGGACAACAATTGAAGAACTGTTTTGCCAAGACCACTGCTTTTCATACTGCTGGCTCCGTTCCTTGCACAATAGTCACCCATAGTCTAGCCTGGCCATCTGGCCCCTCAGCTTGTCCGTGGACGGCTGCTGATGAGCCAAGCATGTTGAAGTTCAGGATCTGTTGCAACCCGCCAGGTCAGCCGCTGGGATGTGAGCAGGCGGCGCGGCGTGGGAATGGCAGCACATGTAGAAGCACCTCTGCAAGAGCACTGAGGCTTTTCTGTCTCTTCTGAGACAACTTTATTTCATCAGAGCATTTCTAGTTGCACATACAGAATATTCTGGGAGCCTGAATCATCTTTGACACGATCCCTACAGTCAGCAACACCCCTGCAAAGAAGCAGAAAACGTTCCCACATTTCTCTCCCTGTGGCACAACAGCAAATGGTCCCAACAAGGTAAATTCTACAGAGCTGTTAATGACTGCACGAGGCATTGGGCAATCAGAGCTAAATTCTGTCCTGAAATATCCCATCAACACTCAGAAATGCAAGTCTAATGCCGTCCTTGCCACCAAAACAAAAATAAGCTTCTGGTTTAAGCAGAGCTTGAATGCCCCTATTCCCCTTCTCTCCAGCCACCCAGGAGAAAAACAAACAAACAAAACACAAGAAACCACCCGAGGGGCTGATGGGAGGTACTCCAGAAGCCTCTGCTCTGTAGTCCAACCCTTCTTTTTCCTTTTCTATTGAAACAAATGGAACACGGAAATTGGGGAAACTCGGAACAAAGTCAATTGGAAGCGACAGACCTGAACCCCACCACGATAAATCGGTAGAGCTGAATTGCCTTCGATGGAGTCACACTGCTCTGCAGCAGCAGAGAATCTGGTGCGTCACCGATTATTAAGTGTATCGATCCTCAGAGAGGATGTAACCGAGCCCAGGATTCAGTCCCCAGCCCTGCAACGCAATGGTTGCACCGGCCAACTCCCCGCAGCGTCAGGCCTGGGGGAGGTATAGCGAGCAGCCAGTAAATCAAGGTGTGCGAGGGAAATAGTATCATTACTTCTCACGTGTGCATCTGAGCAAGAAGTGCCTGATAAAAAAAGACCCATTTGCCATTGCAACTATATCAAACCTTCTACAAAAAGTCACTTTGAGGTCACTGTTTTTGTCCAGTATTTCAATACATTAAATGCAATTACTTCATTGTTGATTTACCTGTCATTAGAGGCATGTGTTTGAACATGATTTATTGAGTGAGTTTTGTGCCAGTTGACTTGCAATAGATTGCACAATATTCAAAAAGGCTCATTTGCTTGGCATTACATTAGAAGCACGGTGATTGCAACACAAAGCAATGTAAATGAGTTCTGAGAGGCTCCATCATTCATGTTGTCATGTACTGAATCCTATTATTATTTATTACCATAATTGTACTGTGTTTCCTGGGGCGATAAATTAGGACTGATGGGTCCCGCTGACAGCCAAGGACTGGACTCGCTCTATATAATTTAATAGGGATACTGTTGGATCTCAGCTTGGAGGGGACTTAGGGAGGAATTTAGTAACTAAGCAAAATCTTTTCTTAAAAAAATTAAAAATAAAATAAAAGCAGTGAGTTTGTGTTGGCTTTTTTTTTTTTTTTTCCTTTTCCTCTCCCTTGGCAGCAATTTAAGTCTTGATAAAAGCTGCAAAGGAAATGGGAGCACTCTGTCTTTCATAATAGGATTGTTAAAAAAATCACTGCCCTGTGTCACAATCTGTTTTATGCTCCCTGCTGACAGGCAGCCTCACCATGGCTGGGAACAGAGGGACGGGGATGACTTAAAGGGATAGCAATGACAGCTTCTGACCTCTAGCACAGCAGCGCAAATCCAACCCACGGCTGCAAGCAGGAGCTGTTCCTCACTGATGTCTGTGGGGAATGGGTGAGGTTATCCCAGCCCCTTGCATATAAGCATTCATAAAATGTCATCAAAAAACAGCTTTTTGACCAGCCTGGCAGATTTCGATTCTCACCTACGTTCTCTCTGAGCTCAGTGCAGCCGCTGAAGACCATTTCTTCTCTGGTTCGCGCACCCATAGGCCTCCTTCCGAGGGCTTTACATGCAGTCTGAGGTACTCTTTTGATCAGGGAGCTTCATGAGATATATATATATGAAATAAGTTTGATAATGACCTCAGCTGAAGCCTGTTTCTTCCGCTGAAGACTTCTTCTCATGTGGTCAAACTCCCAAGCCCCGAGGGGCCAGTGCAGGACTCTCAAACAGCCCTAAAAACCCTTACAAAGAGCAAACACAGCACATGGGGGGGACCGTAGCGTATTTCACAGCCACTACCTGTTGAAACCAAGCAGCCTGCTCCTCCTCTAATTTCAGGGTGCCAAACACAAGGGGTCATAAACCTTGGCTATTAATTATTCTTCAACCAGCACAAGCTTTCTGACTCGGATGAGTGCAGTGACAACCTCAAAGCCAGGGCAGGGTGTGCCTGGCTGTGCTGGGATGTTATGCCAGCAGCCCGTGGCATTGCAGTGAGCTGTGACACCATTTTATTCCTGGCCCAGCTGGGACAAACCTTCCCTGTTACTGAAAGGAAAAACCAAACAAACTTTTTACATAAAGGGCTGATGAATTAAAACTGTGACCTTTCCCCCTTCTTTTTCAATTTAGAATGAGAAAACAACAGTAAAACCAAAACGGGGCTGTTTCCCTTCCCACACACCACAGGACTAGACCTCAAAGTGTGCAGAACACGAAGTCAAGGAAAAGAGTTGCACCAGTCCTTAAGCCACAGGTCAGCCTTTAGCAAAGGCCAGCACCTAATGGGCACACAGTGCTCCGAGACCTTGGGGAAGGTCTGGCTCTGCAGCTCTGCCTCCCACAAAATTCTCTGCTCCCCGTTAGTGCAGAGCGCCAGCAAATCCCACTGTGTGGCTTCCATTTTACTAAAGCCCTCAGAGAAAGGTGTTCAGCAAAACACAGGCCTAGGATAGGCCCAGATTTTAGTCTGTAACCTCCTGAAGTCTCGTTTTCCCTTTAGGCTATTTTCATACCAACTTAATTCTGTGGCCCTGGCAGAGTAACCTCTGATTGACAGTGGGTAGGTATGATCGCAACCAGGGGCCCTTTTGAATGGCTTTCATTTCAGAGCAATCCCGTGCTGATGTGAAGCTGCAGCATTAGTCTTTGTGATCGTTTTGTTAGCATAATGCCTGGGAACTTTGGAAACCGACTGCTCACACAGCAGGTACCTGGTCCTTCCCTTCCACACCTGAGGTGACAGCAGACAGCGTCCTGCAATCCCTGCAAGCTAGGAACTTTTCTTACTGCATGGCTCTAAAGGTTCTTTGGATTTTTGATACTGTTTAGCTTATGGCCATGTTAATAGGAAGAATTAACCCAGAAAGTGGCTTTTTAGCATGATAAAACCCCAGTTGTGCTTTGTTCCTAAAGCCAGGGAAGGTGAGAGCACTCCTGGCGCTGAGCTGCAGTTCTGAGTGTTGCTTCTGGGAACTGATCAAACCTTCTTGTGTCGTGGTCACTCCCCGTTATAATAATGCTTATTCATCAAATCGGGCTGTGAAGGATATTCATTAGCTAAATTACAAGGTTATTAAGGCCAATAAGATGCAAGTGTTGTATTAGTACTGCTATTGCTTTGCTTGAAACAAACAGAAATAATCTCAAACCACTGCAGCAACGCCCCACCCTCAGAGCTAACGGACAGAGCCCCCCCACGAAGACACAGAAACACCATGTGTGGACTTGCCATTAGAAAGAAGCTAAAGCTTGCGTATCCTGAACAAAAAAGACGAGAAGCACTCTTAGATTGCTCTTGGTAAGGCAGATAGAGGATCCTATAAGCATGACAGGTGAATGGGGAAAGCATGCCTCAGGCTCTAGTATCCAGATTAAGACTCAACAATAAAATTCTTCTTCTTTCCATGCTTTTAACCACCACCAATCCTCAATCTTTCTACTACGCTTTTTGTAAAGAGACTCAGAGCTGCAGAACCTCAGAACTGTTGGATTAGAACAGGTTAATGGTCCCTACAGTCCTGTACATTGTATTTGTGAGCAGCCAAACGTCCATAAATCCTCCTAGTGGACAATTTTATGGAATAATCAACACATCATTGATATTTCCTTCTAACCTTCCCCGAGTTAGTAACTGGCTTATGCCACGAGGCATGAGAGCTTATTGACCGGATCCATCTCTTGTTCAAGTCAATAGATATCTGTCAATTCAGGTCAATTCAAGTTAGATTTTATTGACAGGAGAAGCTACACAAAACGTTGCCAAGGTGTGAAAAAATGACAGCACACCCCTACCTTCCTTGAGACATCTGTCAGTGGGACAGATACAGCCTGCAATGTTTTTACAGAGAGACTTACTTACAGCTTCCCCAAACAGAAATTGTCCTCGACTGAGCTGCATTGACTTCACCGAGCCGAACTGTGCTGAGCATAAACAAGATCCATCCTGTTTCGCTGTGAACACCATCAAGTAGTGTGAGTGCATTAAAATGCTAAGGGTGTAAACCCACTATTATTTTAGAAATGGGGCTGCGTAGATATCCTTCTGCCAAAAAGCACCAAGCAGCATCCCCAAACACAAAACCCCCAGAGCAGAGCCTGCACCTACAGCTGTTAGATAATCAGCATCCCTGCTCCCCCTCCCTCCCCGCTGATTGCTGCTCCGGCTCATATTCCCTCTACCCCATGCAGACATATGAAACTTGTCACTCAGACTTCAAAGGCGCTTTTCGCTCACCCTTCTGCAGCGGTGACACATTTTTGGCCAAGCACATCACATTAATAGAATTTGCTGTCAAACAAGAAGGCTTGCAAACAATGGAAGGATTGTACACTGTGCAGCACGGCTGATGGGCAGATCACCAGGTAACCTGATGCAAGAGCTATAAAATATCTCAAAGACACAAGCAAAAAGCACAGAGCCTAGTTTTGCAAAGAGACGTGTGGTTTGTAGAGGTTTGGTGGGGTGTTTTTTTTGGTATATATTTTGGAACAAACCTTGGCATTGGACTTCCTTGGGTTTCCAAGCCCAGCTTCAGCTCAACATGCACATTTCCTCAAACACTGCAGTGTTTCCTTGTTTTCTCCGGTGCCTTCTTCTCTCGCACATACTCATCTTTCATTTCATTACTTGAAACAAATCATGGGCCAAGATCTGCCGGCCTCATAGAGTCCATGAAAATATTTTAAACGTGCCATGTTGCACTGTAACCTGGCCAGAAACAGCGTGCTGCTCACTAGCAATTTTCACCATAGGACAAAAAAGGCTCTGCTTTGCATTACACTGTTCATGCTGTGGTTGAACCCCAGAAGGGATAACAGGGACCACTTTTGTGAGACCTAGCACGTTGCAACAGAGACAGGGTGAGCGAGAGGCGCACACCTGAGCCTGCTGTCCATGGGGTTGCGTCCCTGAGAGCTTTTCCAATAGAGCTCGTGGTGCTCTGGGCGATGATTAATGAGAGCTTGTGGTTGGAGCTGAGTAACTGTGACTTTTTTTTTTTTTTTAAATATATAAATCACTGGTAAGCTAGCATATCAAGAAAGATGGCAAGAAGAAAGGGGAAGAGAAAGAAAACTATGAATGTGACACTAATCCCAGCCCAATCCAACAACTAGCTGGGTGAGTGACCCCAAAGGGTTTTATTTTGTCCAGGGTCTCTGAAGAGGCCAGCAGCTCTCTCAGCTGCAGTGCCTGGGCACCAGCGGCACTCGAGACACTGTAAGAAACTCCTACAGGGATATCAAGCCCGTACTAAAATTATCTCCCTGAGGTAGGGGTTGGATCTTGCTTCGAGGCACGGAGCGCAGGAAACGAGCGCAGAGCTGCCCCGTGCCAAGGGCAGCTCTGGCAGGTTCAGAGCCTGGATCTCGGCAGCCACACCAGGAGGGGCTTTGCTGCAGCCCTTGAAGGACGAAGCAGGACCATTTCTCCAGCCTCTGCATGCCTCCTCTGGTGCCTATGGAGCGAGGGAGAGCCCTGCTCTGCTCAGCAGGTTCTGGTAAGCAAGGCGAGGACAGGTCAGAGCCACTGGAAGCACCTCTGGCTTCAGCCGTGCAGGCCACTGAGCACCCATTAGATAGCAAGAATTTTGGCTCTTAGTGACCTGGCCAGGATTTAAATCGGTGACCTCGCAATCAGAGACCGCACACCCCATTAGCCACCTCGGCTGCCTCCGAAAGGGACGTTTCGAGCAGCTTTGGTGAGCTCCCGTAATCGATACATCCTTCCCCACGTCTCCAGGAATATTACTGCGATGCGAAGTATGACTGACTGGAGAGACGAAGATATTAAGCATGTGTCTTTGTCAGTTATGGCCATTATCATTAGCAGACTAGCTACTATTCCCTATATATTCCTTTTAGAACCGTTTACAGCTGAAACATTTTTAATGGCTCGATGAATATGAATGCAACATTTATAACCATTTACACATATGAGACTTTGGGGCACATCCATCTTTCATTGCAGGCACATAACCTCCCATTACCGCGCTGTCACACTGAGGAGTAAGTGGGGAGAAGAGGACCCCACTCCGTAGTGAAAGATGAGGACGTTATTTCTGCCTGTTTTGTAAAACACATTTTCAGAGATCTCCCTTATTGTCATCACAGACTTCTCTCCACAGTCACACACTTATTTGGACTCTTTATACTTTCATTAACAATGGGAAAATGCAGGCCGTTACATCTGTTAGCAGACATAATTTTAGACAAATACAACTTCTTATCAAATAAGCCTGCAATAAATGTTTCATGAACAGAACCCTTCAATAGAACTCCCAACACTAATTTAATGAGAAGTATCAAATGAATTTTTTTTTTTTTTAATTCTGATATCTCCCCTGAGACAAATGATACTTTGCAGGCCTATTTTTAACAAATGAATTATTGACTTAAACTGGCACAATTAATCACAATATAATGGGATCAGGGGATGTTAGAGGCTCATTCAGCACGGCAGATGATGAGTACTGACTCTTCCAAGAAATGAGGCTCTTTAATCACTCCCAGATTAACAGCTACATGCTTTCAAATTTCAATCACAGGGCCCTGGCAGTGTGGAATGAAAAGGGCCTGCTCCAGGAGGAAGGAAGAAAGCAGGAGGATTTCTCACCCCACGAGAGCCCTGATGCTCGCTTGCCCAGAAACCAGCACTTTACTTCCCTTGGGAAAGGACAGGATCTAAATCATGCTGCATTTCTGTGAACTCTTCCTTCCCGTCCTTATCAAGTAAAGGCTTTGATTTCAGGGGGATCGAGCATGTTTGTTTCCCATCAGCCTGTTCAACACCTGCTGTTACGGGAAAATCAGCAGGATGTAATAGAAAAACCCCTCTTAATTAATCCTCTCCTTAAAAGGATAGCTGTTCTCCGAAGTTTTGTGCTTTCCTGCAAAAGGGGCTACTACAATGCAGAGCATCTATACAAAAGTGATTTTTTGTTGTCTTTTTTTGGTTTAAATTTTCTTGGGTTAGCTCCATAGCTTTGCAGACATTTCTATGATATACATTTTTTTTGTTTGTTTTTGTTTTTTCCTTTTTCCCTGCAACTCCAGAACTGGTTTCTTTATCCTCCCATGCCTGCATCCAAGAGCATCCAAACTCTGCAGGCAGTGGGATCACAAGCAGCCTCCTGGCACTTTATTTCCAAAACCGAGGATCTGACCCTTCTGTTCAATGGGAGGCCTCAGGTTCTGAACTATTAAAACAGTTAGGACGTTCAGCATAGATTATATCATCTCTGGTCACACCAGACTCTTATACCCTGCAGATTGGTAACTCTTTCTGTCCTCAAAAGCATCAGTTCCACTCTTCTCTAAGCCAGAGTGCAAGCTTTCCATACTTCTCCTAAGAAGAACTGCATTAACCCCAGAAAACAGCACAGAGAAGAGCAGACTCCCCAAAATGCCTCTACAGCTACGTAGTTGCTCCCGGTGCCAGTACCACCCAATCCCCAACGGCAGCCCCCAAGTAAAACCTCACACATCTGGGCAAGGAACTCTCCTTATAACGGTCATAACAACACCCAACTCGTGTGCATAAGAACAAGCTTGGGTATTAATTCCCTACAGGGCTTACTAACCCACTGAGGGAAAGAGAAGTACCAGGCAATCCTTTTAAAGCATTTGCAGAAGGGGCTTGTGTGCTGTGTGCACCACTGCCCTGCAGACAGGTATTGCACAAGCTACGTTTTAGGTCCCCAATATAAGGTACATTGCTGATTTATCACCTTGGCTTGACTCTGAACTCTTGTGATTGCACAGATACAAATCACAGCAGGAGCATTCCCAACACCAGTGATTTGATGCATTTGTCTTGCAATGATTGGGACTGGAAATTCTTTCAGCTCCCAAGACAACATTTGACCCAATTAAAGAGTAATTCAGAAGCTTTTGTGACAAACGATAACAAAATAATAAGTATAAAGATCAAGTTTTAAAGCCAGAAATGGCAAAGGAAATGAAACAAAATTAACATCAAGGCAAACTGAATGCATGTTGAAACTACACGGAAAGTCAAATACCACGTCTGCTTTACTTTGCTAGTCTTGAGTTGAGGGTTCTGTCTTTCCTCAGCAACAGTTAGTGACATCTCAGACACCTCAAGCAGAGTTTTTTCCTCCAGCCTGTGCTGCATGAGGTACTTGCAATGCCCTGGAATCTTGCAAGGAAAAATTCTCAATTTGGCAAGAGACTTGGCAAGTAAAAAATGGGTAGAGAGATTCCCAGCAGCTGAGCTTCAAAACAAAAATGCATTCTTGTAATTTGCACTTATAAACACTTTTAAAAATTAGCTCCTCTCGAAAATAGAGAAATGAAAAGCATTTCCAGGATGGGTCATGTGCATCATCTGGCCTCATATCCTGCCTTTGACAGTGACCTGCATCAAATGCCTCAGCAAAAGAATTCAAGAAACTTCAGAGCAGGATGTTCAAGACACAAAAGCAACTCCACAAGGAGAGAATCACACAACCCACATAGCCATCTTTTCCTGACCAAACTTATAAACAAATGCAAACCCTGAAATGTATGTTTTAGCATTCATTCAATGCATGTTTGATTAGTGTTTAGTGTTACACTCCTAGATATTAACATTATTTAGAAAAGTATGCGATCTCCCTTTGATACTTGTGCAGAGAAACAAACTTCCTGGCTAAGGGCTGAGGAAGGAAATAATCAGTTACCTCTGCAATCACTGTCCAGCAGCGAAGTTAATCAACACTCTAGAGCTGAATGTTAGAGTTCATTTAGACGGAAAGGCAAAGTGAATATTGTCCCAGGCTACAAACCAGAGGGAAGGTAAACTCAACACCAATATTTGGGCTAAGGACTATCAGAGAGAAAACCCGTTTTTTTCAGGTTGAGAATCAGCAGGAGGACCCGTTGAAGATGGTTTTCCCTCTTACAGGAGCCTTTTGCTGGTTCTACACCAAAAGGTATCAGCCAGAGTGCTACGGTATTGCATTACTGCTTCCTAAGAAATTCTCGTTGCAATCTTTGTCTACAAATGTAGACTTTCAAACAAACAAAACAACAACAAAAGCAAACACAGGACTTTCAGGTATTTTGACAAAGAGAATTGTCAATTTTCTGTCCATTCAGTCCTGACTCTTGAAGCTGATGGCAAGTTCCTCGGAACAGCTCTGCAGTATTCACCACACACCTTTAACAGCTGCACGTCCTCAAGCCAGGAGGAAACACTGCAGCTCCCTTTGTCCCTAAATCCACACAGAAAGGGGGAACAGCCACTTGCACTGGAAAAGGACTGGGAAAGAGACCGGGAAAGGTGGCAGATGTACTGGGCTGTGCCAGACTTTTTCCAACACGTGTCGTTGTCTGTGAGGCAGAGCGCAGAAATGGGAAATGGCAAACGAAGCCCGAGTGTGCTGCACGCGCCTGCACTCCCTCCGAACCAGAGCCACTCTCGGGAACGGGGGCCAGCTCCTGGGTCTCCAGTGGAGGTCTGGTAGCCAAAAAACATTCTCTTCTTTATGTTAATTTATAGGCCTGTCAGAAAGTTAGAATTGATTGGGAAGAGGTCTTGTTTTGCCTATGGTGGGAGGAAATCAAGGGATGTTAGCAGCAATGCTGGGCACATTATCATCTGCTGGTTCCATTTAACAACTTCTCACAACATATGCAGTTTACATTATGGTATCCTGCACATGTAGTCTTTGGCTGAAAATATCCTCCAGAGCTCTGAATTTATGGTCATGCAAATACTCAGAGAAGCAAGAAACATGCATGCCAAAGAATGAAAAAGGAAAGCCTTCTTTGTTTCTGCTTCTAGGTCATGTTAACTCTACCCCTGCTGTGCTGCAACAGAACAAGGGATGCTGGTGTTCCACCCTCGCACCCTCATCTTCTGCAATGGCAATTCCTCAAATACCGTCATCTTGCACAGATTTACTTGGCTTCCATGGGCAGCTGGAGCTGGGCCTCCGAGAAAAGATCTGCTTTCAGCCAAGCTGTCTTTTCCTCTCTCTGCAGGCCTGGCATAACAACAGGCCTCATTCTGCCATCGTTCCCACCAGTTCTGCATCCCTTGGGCTGTCTCCTGAGTCCCAGCAGTGGCGGCACAGCAAATGAACCTCCAGGGTCGAAACCCCATGAACACAAAATAAGGACTTTGTTCCCTACTGAAGCTATTGTTTTTCCTGTTTTTTTTTTTTTTTTTTTTTTTTTTTCCTGACATAAAAGTTCAGTACGACATAAGAAGAGGATTGAACTGAATCCCTTTGTCCTTTCTTCCAGAACTAACTTTGCTCTCAGCAATGAGCCACAAGCTGCTCCACGTGTCGCTCTGCAACGCCAGGCAGAGATCCTCGCCTCCATCCAAGAGGACTACAGATGCATGCTGAGGATCCTGAGCTTATTAGCCCTCCCTGCCCAGTTAATTAACTTGGGCACAGCTCTGCTGATTCTGGAGTTGGGGGCTCAACATGAGCTCACATGCCTCTGCGTGGCGCTAGCCAGTGGCTGTAATTTTTGTCATAGTGGAATTGCAGCTTTAATAAAAGAAAAGAAAAACAAAAAGACATTGTTCAAAGACCTCCATTTCACATTAGGGCACAAACAATACATACACAACCAATGCAGCAATCTGTCACCTGTCAGCTGTTGGCAAAAGCTTTGCGGGAAATTAATTTTCAAGTGCAATTTCAGTAGCCCGTTGATCTAATGCTGTGGAACAGCGGGAATGGATCAAACGGGAAGTGGACCTGCATGCTTCCTCACTGTGTTTTTCACAGAAAAGATGCAGCCCACTATAAAATTAAAATGTATTTATGGTATTTTACCATCTTCGGAACTTTTTCCAGTGCTAGGCTGGGCTGTCACTTCACGCAAACGAACAGCTTCATGGACTGTAGAGGAGAAATCTCATTTTATACCCAAGTAACAGGGCCCTCTGCTCTATGGAGCGGCCACTTGGAACAGGCGGGTTAAAGCAGCAAAAAGTCACCAGGATTAAGTTACTGGGATTACCACAAAAATGACAGCATTTGTCACTGACAGCCACATCCAGGGAGTGTTTCCCCTTGCAAGTCCAGCTAACCCAGGCACTGCTGCAGGAGGCGATGCAGCTCCGAGCACGGCGGCGTGCCCTGCAGGACTAGAGGATAAGAACAGCAAATACAGCCACTTCCAGTCCTAACTTTTGACTAACCAACACCATAAATCAAACCATTCCTTTTGGCTACACGTTAACTCCAGCGCAGACTGGTCACAACTACCACGCAGTTCTATTTTCTGTAATGTTTAATTGCTCCTAATTTATGTCAGGCAGGACTGCACTTAGTATGTGAAGTATTTAGCACTGGCACTTTAATGTCATGCTTAATACACATTTTTTTAGAGCTCTGGTCATTAACTACAGGATAGGTTTGAGCCCTGGATTTACTACACAGTGCTCCAAGGCCTGACTTGGCTTTTGGAGGATGTTGTAGCAGTCTAACCAGTGTTTTCTCACACACAGCATATGCCCCGTACACGACATACACCTCATTTCTCAATTCTGCTATCACCAGGGAACAGCAGTGCACCTCTGGGTATGACACAGGGTTTATTTTTAAAAAGAGATTCTCAGCTGCAGAGACCTGCAAGCTTTCAGCCAACGTATAAATCAGCGTGCTAAGAAATGAAAGCAAGTTTATGCTTTTTGGGAATGTTTATTATTGCGACAGCTCAAAAATGAAATCTTGTGTTTGTGAGAAAAATATGGTTGAAGTTGTTTCTGCATTGATAAAATTAACCCACATTCCTACTTTCCTCTTAATTTTTTAATAAGCTGCTTCATTCACTGCATGATGTCACTACCTATTCACATCTTTATCAAAAACATTAATAAAATATTCATGTGTATTTTTGTTTACCAAAATGTCTTTTATGGGAATTAAATATTTCTAAAATCAGCTCATTTATGTTTTCACCAAGCAATATATTTAAAAAAAAAATCCACAAAAAAACACGTAACTTGTGTTGGTGAAACTTAAAGAATTTTAACAGCAATTACTTGTTTTTTTGAAAACTGTTTTTGAGGGGAAAAAGCATGTCTTTCCAGTTGCAGAGTTTGTTTATTTTACTTCCCCCCGCCCCCCAACTTTCTTCTGTTTGCTCATTGCTGAACACTATGTGTCCCTGATATCATCTGAACACCATAAAAACAAATATAAATGAACATGTTAAATGGTGATTGCTGAGTGATCTAGCCTATCATCCTAAAATGGCCATTTAGGGCAAATTCCTTGAAACTCGTGGATGTAATTCTCTTCCTTTCAAAGGTCTTGTCTACAGGGTACATCGCGAAAAGTTGAGACAAACGGAGCCAAGGTATGAAGTTAATGAGCATACATCAAAGCCCTGTGGTTAGATGAAACTGCAGCAAGCTACAGACGTGTTATTCTGAGGCAGAGCAGCCACGCGGGGGTTTAATAGCCTTGAACTTCTGTTTGTAACCTCATACAATTAGTTACTCCTCACGGCTCCCCACACAGACAAGCCCTAAGCGTACTTTGGAGCCTGTGGGTTGCACGGGGTGCTGCCGTACAGCCGAGCTGCTGCCGTGCTGCTTCAGTTCCTGGGAGCTGCTCGAGGCACTGGGGGTGCCCAGGGTAGTGCCCTGCCTGCAGCAGCCTCGGGCCCCCAGCCGACCCATCCTGCTGCTGCAGCACGGCTCGGGGCGGCTCCTGTCCCGTTCGGAGCGATTCCGGTGACACAGCTACCGCAGATGGATGATGATGCAAACGAGACCAGAGGGAGATTTAACAGCTAATTTTCTGGGCTTTCTACAAAGTGCATCTGTTCCACCATGCTCTTTGCTGATTTTAGTGAGAAGGAAAAGTTTTGCTACAGAAATTGCAATTACTCGTGGTATGCATTATTTTGATTAGCTGTGAGGCCACAATAACACAACAAGGGAGCAAACCAAGCCCCCTTTCTCCTCCAAGCAAAGCGATGTACGCAAGCAGCCCGTGCTTACAAGCACAGCTTGGCCTTTGTAACCAACTGCTTCCTAAAAACCTAGGGAGAAATCACACCTTTTCGGACTGACAGGTGACACGGTGATCAATAAGGGCAAAGAAAACAATCCGAGATCATTGTTCGTGTTGTTGTTACACGATTTTGGCAAACAAAAGAAAGCCCCCGCTGTCTGCAGTGAGTGACACTGGCGCTGTCTCACGTTAATCAATACCACCCTGCACATCCCCTGCTCTTCCCAGGAACCCGCCGGCCCTCTGGGGGAAGCTGCTTAAGACTGGAAGGGGACACAGGGAAGACATCGGTGAAGAATCAGGCACGTGGGACTTGAATTCATCTGCAAGCAGGTGTTAAGTGAATCCCTCCAAAAGGACAAGATTCATTCTTTTGCTGGCTTTAGGATGAATTAGCATGAATTCATAATCCATAAATCCTGGTGGCAGCAGAACAGCATCCCTCCTGTTGTTATTTATTTTGAGATTTTCACTGGGGCAATAGCTTTACGTTTGACATTTATATAGGTCACAGTGAGCTAATAGCCATCTGCCATCTGGGGACTTTTATAATGAACATTGCAGAAGACTATGAAACAATCTCTGGCATTTCCGATTCGAACATAAGCTGAAATAGGGTTGATCTTTACAATATGCTCTGCTGTCTCTCTTCAGGTTTGCATTAGTCATTTGCCTGGCCTTGCTACACACACACACACGCTTGCACATATGGGAAGTAGTGGGCTTCAGCATTTCGTACTATCAGTTAATCACCACTCACATGAAAAAAAGAGACACGTTACCTTGCATTGCTGTAAAAGGCCCCCACTCACCTGAAAATTCTTAACACATTTCAGAAATATTAATGACTCCTCCCCTGCAGTGAAAGTGTGGGAGACTCAGCTACAGCGCTGGCTTAAAGCAGCGACGTGAAATCGCTTAAACAGCGATGCGAAATCACTCCCGCAATATCACAGTCATCCCTTAGCATAAACTCACCGCTCTGTTTATCCAAAACACACACCAGGCTGCAGGATGAAACATCAGAACATGCAGAGAGCGCCCAGGAAAGCTGCCATAGACGCAGGAGCTGAGACATAGTAGATGACACAGCTTCATCTCACCCTCGGGTCACAGCAGCTGCCCTCACTCAAGCCCAACTCTTTTATCAGTCACCCGAGGCCTTTGGCCAAACGCGCCCTGGCTGAAATCAGGCCCCTCTGCAGGGGAGGCTGGGGCAGGGTGGGTCATGCCCTCACCTCTACGAGCAGCAGAGACCTGCAGTGAAAAATCCCCGTGAGGGGCTTTTAGTGCTATGAAATATCTGCAGTGTCACCCCTGGATCATCTGTGCCTACACTAAAAGTGCTGTCGATGCAGCAGCTGCAGGTAACAGGGAGCGATCGGGCTCTTGTGTCCCCAGCTGGCATGAGAGGGCCCAGGAACATCCCCTACAGCTCCCCACCGCCTCCTCGCTGGGAGGATGCCTACAGGAACGTATATTTCCTAGCACCTGGGTGCACTGTCATCAGCTCTTGCAGATGGGGAATTGATGGAGGAAAAGATTAAATGACCCACTGAATTGTATAAGCCACCTACAAGAGTTGTGAGTGAACCCAGGTGTCCCGAATTTCAGGTCAGGACTTTAATGGCAATGTCGCCCCTTCTCCCAGTACCTACGTGCTGTTTATTTTATGACACAAATCTGTAAAAGGACTGGATGTGCTCAGATGGATGAGAATATCCCATCTCGATTAGTCACTCTCCAAAAAGCCTCCTAGGGGGCCAGGCCTCCTTAATGCTGAATGTTCCTCCTCAGTTCCCCAAGCCTCAGCAGGCCTCGGGGTAATAAATTACATTTGTCTCTGCCTTAGCAGCAGCAGCCTGGCCGAATGCTCCTTTCCATGAATCAACTCATGATGAAATGCCTATTTCCTGGTGCTGAGATCTGTGAAAATTGGTCTTTTCAGCCTCCTTCCTGAGGGACGTGCCTCGGTGAAGCGGCTGGGGGCATCTTTGATCAGATGTGCCTTTCTCCCCTCTTGCCCCCTTTGCAGACGCCTGGTCCTGGGGTGTCACTTGTTTGTATTATGTCTTTTAAAGATGACACACGGCGCGTTTGAAATCTAATCCCCTCTCACGGGGCTGTGGGGACGGGAAGTCAGGGAGATGCCTTAACGCTGACCAGGTTTTGACCTGGTCCTTCGAGGACTCAGGTTACACAAAACGCTGTGCTGACTCCGATAAGCGTAAATGTTTGGGGTTGCAACTTCTGCAAAGTTCAGCAGGTGACAGCTTACACGACCGAATGCTCAGCTGCTGCTTGCTAACGCTGAATCGCGGGGGGACAGAGAGGTTGGAGGGTGTCCCGGGAGGGCACCTGCCCCACTCCCACCGCCACCCCAGCAGTCACCCATTCCCAGCAGCGCGCTCTGGCTCTCCACCCGGGCACAGAGGGCAGCCGTGGTGCAGTACAGCAGCCTTTTGTGGACTGCGAGACTTCAGCTGCCTACACGTGCTCCAACATGACTTCCTGAAGCCTTGCATCCCCTTTCACTGGCCTCAGTCTCATGGAGTCACTTTGCACAGATGCTGCTGCAAACAGGCATGGCTTTGCCTGTGCCGCTGCCTCCCTCTCAAAGGCATCATTGCCAGCTCTGGTCCGAGGGAGAGCACAGCTCCGTTCCAATGGAAGGCATAAAAAGATAAATGCTGTAACAACCTCAGCTCTACTTCTTCCACCACATGCACGTTCCCTTCGCAACAACACAGGACATGCAAGAGCATACAATCAAGGCTGTGCTGTTAGCCAGTGCTCATTTGTCTCAGCACCCCTGGTAATACATAACCGCGCTCAGCCTGTGGAGCACTCCTTGTATTGTTATTAATGTCCACGTCATAACTGCTTCCATAGGATTTCCATTACAGCCAAGGATCATCGTGTGCAGAAGGTGCCAGGAGCTCAGCCTGGTTTCCCCAGCAGGGCCAAGACCCAGCTCCCTCTTTAAATTACAAAGCAAGAGGGAGAGAGAGCAAATTTTCACTTTTCACAGTCTTGCTCCATACCTAACCTGCAGCACCACAGAAACCCGTTTTGCTCAGTCTCTGTGCCCTGTCCTGCTCAGCTCCCTCTGCCAACACCTGAGAACCTGCCCTGTCCCCATCTCTGTGCTCTGCACTCCCTCAAGCACCGACTGTTGCGATCTGATGTCAATCACAGCTGTCTTAATGTGCTAAATTTCTAAATCCACACTTGTGCTTACTTAACAATATGCTTCTTTGATCAGTGTAATACAAGCAAAACCAAAAAAAATGAGCCTTACCTCCCCTCCCCTCTCCTGAAGCAACACTCACAAGGCCTCAGGCTTGTAAAACCAACACAATTTCAATCTTTAATTTTATTTCCTTTATTTTCAGGCTGTTAGGTGCTGGTTCTGATTAGGGACATTCTAAGCAGATAAAGTTATTTTAAATAAAAAACACGTTGAGCTTTAGGAGAAAGTTAAAAAAAAAACACAAAAAACCACATAACTCAATTAGAAAGAAATGTCTTTTCAATGCAAGTTAGCGTCCCCAGTGTTGTGGACAAGGCTGCCAAGTGACTTGGGAAGCAACCTTTCTTTTTCGTTGCATTACTCTGATCAGAAAGACTTCATTTGTAGGTAGAGAGAATGGACTTGACTGCTGGATCCAAGAGGATAAGGACTCCAGACATTTTTAGGAAATGTCATTTCAGAAGCATATTCAGAGACAACTTCTTTGGTTTTGTGAGGCTCAGAAGTAAACGAGATTTCACCTAGACAAATACAAAGTCACTAGCTGGGTTTCAGTGGAGGGGGCCTGAGCATGCCCTTTTTACTCCCGTAAAGCCAAGTTGCTGCACCAGCAACCAGCAGCGGGACAGCTCTGCAGCCACCCCCGTCCCCGAGGCTCACACAGTTTGCCACGCTGTGCTGCTGAACAGACAGGCTGGTGTTTGCAGTAGAGCTGCTTTGGACTGCTGCTGCTGCAGCAAATGAAATCAAATATGGCCCCGTGGCTGGATTTACACTGATCTAACTAAAAATATCATCATGCCTTCAGAGCGTGGGTCTGCCAAACCTGACCCTGCTAATACAGCTCCGTGACCGGTGTAAACAGGCTTCTCCAGAACAGCGTCACTTTCAGACAAGCTGCCTAGATTTACTGCTCAGAAATACGTGCTGCACACACGAGGCTTTGGGGTACTGCACAGCGTCTGGGGAAAACTCAGGACCACCATTTAATCCTATTCAATCTGGCCATGAAGTCTGCGAGTCCCAGCATCCTGACTACACTTCCCCATTCCAAGCAGCTCCTGCCTGCTCTTGTGACTCTGGGTGGCAGAACCCAATCTTTATTTTCATCTGGATGTCATTCTTGATTTTTACCTCTTTGGATGCATGCACCCTCTTCCTACCATTGCAGATCCTACAACCTCAAGGTCCTTCACCGTTCGGTGCCAAAATCATGCCAGAGCTCAGCTCTCAGTTCCTCAGGAAGGAATCACCGGGACCTTTCACAAGTCAGGGTTCAGATTAGGTGAAGAAGCAGGGAAATAAAAGCCAGAGCAGGCTCTTGTAGAAAAACAGCTCACATATTCTTCCTTTTATTACTGTTTTTACCGTGGTTAAAGACAGACAGTGAAATGGCTGTGTTAGGCCTACGACTAAACACTCAAAGGCCAGATAAGATGAGAATACCTTAAGGTTATCTTTTTAGGACTGGAAAGCCTGATCTCAGAAAAAAGGTCTCGAACCAGATTTAGGGAGGAGATGAGTACACTTATCCCAGACAGGAATTAATCCCTTTTAAGTGACTAGTTCTGTTGTGGTAACAGCTATTATAGTATTATTGCTGTGGGAGGAAGCTCTTCCCCAGACCCGGGCTCCCCTGTGCCAACAGCCCAGGGTGGAACAAGACAAGGCCCCTATCGCAAAGGACTCACAACCCAAAGGCAGCTCTGAAATTTGCTGCTAACCACAGCCTTAGAAAACTGCCTCTAGCACAACCAGTTTCAAAGTCTTTTTTTCACTCCAAATTTTGCAGTATAACATGATTTAATTAAGCAGTCGCTAGACAGACAACGTGACATCTTCAAGGGGTTTTCCCCAAGTGCTTGGGAGTTTTCTTCATGACTCTTTGATGTAAATACAGAAACTTTGGTGAACATCAGGGGACTTTGAATCACCTCTTTTTCATTTCCCACGCTATGATTCTCTTGTAACTAACCTTTTCCCTAGTCATGGCATGTAGGTAAGAAGGCCGGTAACTGTGGGATGGAAGCACACCACCCTGCAGCCCTGAGCGTTACTCGTCCTGGACCAGGACCTCATTACACCAAGTGCTGAACAAGCGCTGGGAAGCCAAATTGCCCCCGAGTGCTGATCAGAAAGTGCAGCAGACCAGTGCAGTTGCATGCACTTCAAAATGCTAATTTATTTTCCCAATATGTGAGTTACTTTTATGACATCAGCGTTTTATAGCTGGAAAGATAGGGGTTTCTTTCCAGCACGGGGAAGGTCAGCATCCTGTGCAGCCAACGTGGGCTCCTCTTGCTGGCGTGCCAAGCCAGGGCCCCAGATAGCCAAAGGCAGGTGCTCAGCTTTCAGCACGGACCTGGCCCCTTTCCAATGCTTCCAGGTGGCCACCCCTAAAAGTGAAGGCATCTCAACACAAATCGCTTTGAAATTCTTTTAGCAGGACTGGCAAATCCCTCTAATTCTGCCTTTGCCACAGTCGTCGCATACACGTGGGGAATTTGCAGGACCAGTGAATGCATTCCGCTTTGAGAGGGGGCACGGGCCCCACACTGCCACGAGTGCTATTGTACCTCTCCTGGCAGTTGCTGCATTACTATGACAGCTGCAAACCCCGATGAGTGAATAACCTAATCGAGCCATTAAAGGAAACAGAAGCCCTCTGCCCTGTTTGATTTCTCTCTGTAATGATGTAAAGTGCACTTTAATGGAGTCAAAGTGGTCCTGGGCCATTCTTGTTAAGGCCATTTGATGCAGTGCTATTGAGTCCCACTGCTAGCGTTCATTACCTCCCTTCAGCTCTCTCCCCTGCTGCATTGTAGTTCAGACTTCCCAGCACAGTTTCTTTGCTGCTACAGCCCCTTGCCTGCATTTTGTCTACATAAATTAGACCTTGTGCAGCATATTGGCCTGTCAGGGGACTAGGAAGAAACTGTATATTGTTTCTGGCATTCCCGGGCCCTTCTGCCCCTGACATCTGCTGTGTTTGTGACAGGGAATACATTCCTGACTCATTATCCGGGCAAGCGGAATCCCTCCCTGACAGCACCATTAATCAGAATCAAGCAGTCCGGCAAATAAAAAAAGAGAGAGAGAGGGAGAAGAAGAAGAAAAAGAAAGAGAGCAAAGAAAAGAGACAGTTTCTAACTTTCACTTTTGTGTCATTCCAGTGTCTGGACAAGTAGCAATCTATCTTTCTGAGTGACAGCTCTGATGGATGGCATTATTTATGCTTTTGTGTATTAAAAGACAGTTCTGGCACCGGCTTGTCACTCTACCAGAGATCTGAAAAAAAGTTGAAATTTAATTTGAAGGAAAAGAGGGCAAAGATCACAGGATCCTGGCTAGGGAGTGTTGTCTGGGAGGGACAGAGACTGCAGTGGGAGGGAGTAACTGGAAGCGGGGCAGATGTGGTGTTTAAATAGGTAACTGCCCTTACAGGTATAGAGCTTTCTGTTTTTCTCTGCATATCTGTATTAGTATCTCCCTGGGTTGGAGAGGTCTGTTTGTTGACACAGATAGGTTTGACGTTCCTTGGAGGGATGCACTGTTTAGGGTGAGATGGGCATATGCTTAATTTTCTGTACATAATTTGTGTGTGTTTGTGTATACAAACATTATTATATATGCACATATATATGTGACAAAATGTGTGTATATAACAGGGTGTCTTTACATGCACATGTACTTACACAAATTAATTCTAAATATATATTTTTTTGCTCTAGCATACACAAAACACATACCTAAACATCCACACACACATGAAGACAGTCACATGGATACATCCCAAGATGAACAAAATTTCTTCCTTTCAAAAAAATGTTTCCTTACTACACTATTTGTGAGCAAATTTAAGTACAAACAAAGAGCAGTATTCTTTAAATCTGAAGCATCTTTAAATATTTAAAGTTTGGGGGAAAAAATTGCATTTCACTTCATCTGGAAAATGAAGTTTGACTATTAGTCTAGCTTTATGTCGTTTTCTTTATATTCATCCACACACTGGCTAGCTGACTGTGGAATGCAGAAGTCCTGGTATGAAGATTTAGATGCCCACACTTCCATTCGTACCATCTACTGCCTAAAGAAATGACTGGTATTTGCATATGAAGTGCCAGGCTGGGAGCAGGCTCATACTGACCCATTTATAAAGCCAGAATTGCAGGGAGTGTAAATCTGTATCTTTGTTTAACTGTGCTGATTTATGTGCTGGCAATTGAACCCATAGGTATTTATACAGCATGTACCACACCGTATATAAATACGAGAACATGGTCAGAGTATGTTTCCGTGAGGATATTATATATAGTGGTCCAAGAGGAAATAAGCAGGCCACGTTCATTTCAAGAGCAAGCAGGTATATCTTTCTGAAGACTGTGCATTATGTGTACTTGTGCCAGCAGTGAATTTGGCCCTACACATATTTATGTTTCTGCAGCCCTGGTGATAGGAAGAGCCTCCCAGGATCTGCTGTTTCATCTGCAGAGTGAACAGTGCAGACTTACCTGGTCCGAAGACCACAGTTAAATTATTAAAGCACATTATAGGAGTAAGACATTCCAAATTTAGGTGCCAACATAGAAGCAGAAATCTTACCTGGAAAAACTGGATTGGATCACAGACACGATTACGTGTCTCTTTCTTCATCCCCTTCTGCTGCATCCTGGGACTGAACAGAGCGAACCGCCTCTAGTCCTTTGTGCTGCCTCCAGCCAGGGATGGAGATGTGCAGAGGTGCCAGTGCCATTCGTGAGGATGCATCCACCTGAGTATAGAATTGAAGAGAGCCATTTGGTCATAGGTGGAGCAAAACCTGCCTGCAAAACCATTCCCTTACCGTAAATGTCCATTCAGCTGGCTGCGAGCTGTACTTGTAATGCTACGCATAGGTTTCTAAGTGCACAGGGGTTTGGGTTTATGGGTCAGATACACAGAAGTGATGGCACGTAGTTCCCTACAGTGTAACAACATGAGATGTTTCAATATATGGTATTTCCAACACTGACTGACACCTGGTTCTGACCTGAGAAAACATGAAATAACTAGAAACGTAGTTATTATTTATAACTTCTGCTTTCAGATGACCCATCTCTTGGCTATTTTGACAAACATCTGCTTTGGAACCCATTAGCCAACATACAGCATTTGCTTTTAATTAATACAAATTTGTTTCATCCCCGAGTCTCAGTAGGTTTCACTTCCCCTCTCCTAGACTATTGGCATCAGCAGCCGTGGCCCTACCCCACCTAGCAAATCCTGACAACAACCACTCTGGAGACCCTAGATCCAGGGCAAAATCCCAAGCACTTCAAAAACTGCCAAAGTTCTTAGCTAAATCCAGGACTGGTGTTGACTTGCAGGCCCAGCTGGATTGTTGCTATCATCATCCTGGGGTCTCTTTCCTTCCTGAGGATAGCGCATCTCCTCTTCCCATCCACAGGGACTTTTCAGCTCCGCCTCATTACACCACTCAGCTGGAACACCATATTTTCAGCATATTGACTGAGCACTATGCTCAGATGGACAGACAGTGAAACTGTTAGGAGCATTTGAAAACCCACCAGCCCAGGATCATACCACTGGTGTTCTGATTGAGATGGAGGTCACTACAAGGCCTAGGACTTTGCTCTTACTTCATCTGAAAAAATTCCCCAAAGGGATGACATCACAGCTATCCCAGGCAATGAGCTGTCCTTCCAGGGTGTGAAGTGTGGAATAAACCTATTCTTTCAAGATCCAGAGCTAAAATTTCAAAGATCTGTGCATAATTCCCTCAGGCTCCCCTGAAACACCAGCCAGTGTTTTGAGAAGGAGCTGATCATTTTTCTACTCTCAGTCTCAGTCTGGGAGAGACGGGGGATTGGCTTCTTTTAACGTTGATGCCATTCAACTGAAACTGGCTGGCAGGTAGGGCAAGCTGCAGTCAGGGGATAAATATGCGCGGAGGTTTCTCTCTACTGGCTTCCAGAAGCATAATTTGGGCCGGTCAGTAACTGCTCCAGAAGGAAACACACCAATAATCATTCATTATACCCAGGCACAGAAGAAGACAAGGGGAGTCCATTGTATTTTCAGTCTTACTGAATCTATCTTCTTCAAATTGTGCCGTGCAATAAATACATCCAAGGCTGTACCTCAGCTGGGGTAAGTGGTGTAAATTTTCATAGCTCCAGTGAAGACAATTTATACCCACTGAAGATCTGCCCCCTGATCTCCAAAGCCAAAGGAACATAAGCTCTTGCGTTTTAAGTGTGCTGGTTGGAATGTTTAATTCTATTCTGTCGTCTGTCAGAACAGCAGGCAGAGGAAGGAATGTATTGGTGTCATATGGAAACCATGGTTTGATGACGGACAAAATTAAATCCTTGCATTTGGACATAAACCACGGTAACACAAAATATGCAGCAAGTCAGGCTTGGTTTTCAATACTGAAAACACAAGGCCCCACTTGGCAGGCTGAGGAAGGGATATTAGTCAGATTCAGACATGGTTTTCTTTGTTTTATTGAAGGATAAATAATTATGTGTTGAGATATTCCAGACTTATGTTAACACAGTTGTGTGTGAACCACAGCAGAGGATGCTGTGAGAATGGGAAGGACTGAAGGTCCTTTAACCAACAAAGTGCCTGAAAATCCTGGAAAAGTTTTGGGGTTTACTTCTGGAAAACAGTCCCAAAGTTTCCTCAAAATATATCTGACACACTAATCTTCATAAATTAAAACTTCCAAACATTTGCTTACTTGATATTCTCAGGGTAGAAGGTTAATACACTGATTCAGTACACACCACGTCTCCCCATAGTGTTTGTCTGTTACATTCCTGCTACTGCTGCTGCTGGGGACGCACCGAGCAGCTGGCTGAGCCCTCGGCTTCCACTCCTCTGCGCTCTGCAGCTGATCGCACGCCCAGGGGCTCTGGGAACGGAGGGATTACCACACTTGCAGCAGAAAGGCAGCTCTTCTCCCCTTTTAATGCCTTTTACCAGTTGAAATCCAGAGATCGCTTCATGGGTGCTTAAGAGAAAATCTAGCAAAGAGGTGCATGCCTCTCAAGCAAGCGGCAGTGGCTAGCTCTGGGTCAGACAAGGAGATTTTGCAAAAGTTTCATTATGACTTGGTAGCATTTCTTATTCAGTTGAAACAAATGTTTGTGCAGAACAACAGATAAAAACACCTTTAATTTCCAACAACAATTCTATTTCTGA
Source organism: Cygnus atratus (assembly GCF_013377495.2). Taxonomy (NCBI): domain Eukaryota; kingdom Metazoa; phylum Chordata; class Aves; order Anseriformes; family Anatidae; genus Cygnus; species Cygnus atratus. The sequence goes on from NC_066388.1 coordinate 1,022,869, forward strand.
GTGAAAGAATTCTGACATGGATTTATTTAATCAGAGAAGCTGTGGGTGCCCCATCCTTGGAAGTGTTCAAAACCAGGTTAGATGGAGCTTTGGGCAAACTGGTCTAGTGGGAGGTATCCCTGCCCTAGATGACATTTAAGGTCCCTTCCAGCCCAGCCCATTCTATGATTCTGTGAGTATGAAGCATACCCAAATTTGCTGAACAGCTCCAAGTGATGCTCAGTAAATGACTGCTCTACCTCATGCTCATGGTTTGTTCCATGATCTCCCAAGGGCAGCTGCTGCTTTTTGTTTTAAAAGAAACCCCAATGCAACAATTGCTTACAGCAGAGGATCAAAGGTATTTCAACCCTGCCCCATTGCCATGCTCCTGTTTTTATTTATATTGTAATATCCTGAAGGCAGAGACCCTATTTTTGTCCAAGCTAATAACCGTAATAGTTAGCAGAGCAGCTTCGGTCAGGTGCTCTGATTGTTCCCAGAGGCACTGGGCAGCGTCAAAGCAAGTAGCTGCCACAGAGGACACAGCTCACCCTGTGCAGACAGCCAGCACGAGGCCTGTGCACCCAAGAAGTGGGGCAGATAGCCTTGTTGGCAATCCCAGGAAATAAGCAGGCTTCATGAAGTTCCAGAGCCACCCCTGCGGTGCACAGGCCTCATGCTGGTCCACCTGAATGGCTCCATCTTCACCCACTGCAGTCTATAAACCAACAGTCCTTCTCTTCCTTTCCCAGTAGCCCCACTCCAGCAGCCATTTCCCAAAGTTATTTCTGGTCTTTTGTGCAGTGATACGTGCATTTCTGTTGTCTGCCAGCACTAATGAACCATGCAGAGGCCTGACAATAGCGACTGGTCTTAATCATTCCTGTTTCTCTTTCCTGGTCAGCCTCTTCTGCTGCCAAAAAAGAATTTAAAAGAGAAAAGTGGAAGGTAAAAGCCACAATTCACAGATGAAGTTCTGGAACTGCCTTTTTCTATGAAAAAAAGCTGCTCCAGTGCCTGCCCTCTAGAACTGGGTTCTGATGTGCACCATTCCCAGACTGCTGTGACTGCTGCTCTACACCTTGCGCAGTCCCGTTGCCCTCACAAGTGTAAAACAGAACTTACAAATCACATTTTGGAAAAGCCAAGGGACATAAAGGTCAGCATAGCAGAATGAGTTTACGTAGAGATGAAATCAAGCCGAATAGCACAGATACAGCACGGAGCTGGATTTCACATTTCACTGATGCTCTTCATCCAGAGGTTTGTTCATTAACGAGGCCATGATTCTGTTATTGAAACTCATGGTAAGTGGTTCCTTAGGCAAAGATCCAGCAAAGCACTTAGGCAAATTCATAAATTTATGTCCCATTGACTTCTGTGCAACTATTTATATGCTCAAAGTCATGCATGTCTTAAATGCATTTCCAGATCAGGCCTTGTACTCAACAAATAGTCTTTCTGCAGCATCGTAAACCCCAAGCTTCCAAGATTCATGAGCTCAAGTTCTTGTTTCCCCTAAGGTACCATAACTGCAACATAGAATGCAATATCAGAAAATGCTTTAAGAAAAAGTCATAGTTTTAAACTTCTAATGCTAATAATTCTGGATAGGAACCAGCCTTAACAAAGTAAAAGAAACAAAATAGAATGAAAGCTATGCCTCTCATCTAAGTTCATATCTTTAGGAGATGAGACTTAGAAAAAATACTCAATATTGTAAAACTTGCAATAAAATCACTAAAGTAAAAAGATGGTTTTTCCTATTTGAAAGGACTGAAGTCTTTGTAGCTGCCTCAGCACAACCAGCTAGGTGCAACTTGAGCTGTGCATTGAGGGCAGAAGATTGTGACTCTCTGTTCCTGTGTCTCACCTCACTTGCTTTGCTTCTCAGTCACTAAGGTATTTCAGCTCAGAAGACTTTGTAGAGTTGTGCTACTTCTTATTTTGTTCAATTTTACATACATTCTCTAAAGTCTCCGTTTAAAGGTCATCTCTTGAATGAGTATTTAAATATCTTCACCAGTAGCAAACAGGGAATCAAATTGACTTTTAGTAAGGAATCCCCTGACTTGTTTTTTGCAGTATGTACTTTTTCTTATCATCCTTTTGGCCAGAAAGTCAAAACTGACTTCCACATCTGATTAGGGCAGATGAATTAAGTAGTTGGGAGCATCTTCGGATTAATCAACCCTTTTTCAGAAGGGCTAATTTCAATTCTTACAGACTTCAGGCATCCTAGAATCTAAGAACCTCTTGCATTCACCATGTGTGATTCACGTTTTACTCTTTTATTTCCCCAATGCAGCACAACACATTCTTTAACCAATCAAATATTTTAAATCCCAAAGTGACATTCTGCAGAAAGTGATTTAGAGTCAGCTCAAGCTGCTCTTAATATAAGTGGTAATTTCATCAAACTAAAAGCTATGGTGATTTATTTTTAATTACACTCACTATTTCAATGTGGGAAACCGAGCTGTAACTGGTTTTGCATGTTCTGATGACTTTGTCTGAGCCCCATGCAGGACCTGCTTGCAAGGTGTAAGCTCTGTACAACAGTCGTTTACTCTGGCTGCATTTTGGGGCAGTCCGGAATTAAACATTTGCTCCAGTTTATGCATATGATTGCTATAAACAAGCCTGTTGGTTTGCTTTGGTGTTTTTGCCCTCCTCCCCTTGACATCCCATCTACGTACATGGACTCTCCATATTCTCCATATTGTTGTCTCTCCTCCTGGCTGGAGGCAGACTTGTCGGGGCCCAGCTGCCACTGACCAGCAATAACCAGCAGCACTATTTAGAACACTCCAGATTTTTCTCCTGCTCCTTCCCATGTGGCTTTTCAGAGCCTGAGCTACCAGGGGCTGCGTGAGCCGAACATGCAATTAGACCCTCAGGGAAACCTGCCTTGATGAAAATCTCTGGACAGAAAAAATCCTGGAGCTTTTGATATTTTGTGGGATTTGGGCTTCTTGCTACTTTCCTTCACAGAAAGCCTTTGAGGAACAGATTAACTTTGGCTGCTGGCGAACTTTAGCTGCAGGAAACTCCAGTCTGTTGCAATTGCTCAATTTCCCTTTGACAAGCCCCTTCACCCCCTAAGGCCGACAACCCACACTACACTCCTCTGCTCTCACTGGGGTCGCTTTACATTGCATCACCGTGTAAATGGAAACCACCCAGTGACACAGGGGAAATATGAGCTCACCAGGCCGCTCTGATTCCTTGACTGTACTACGGTAGAGATGGCTTAGTTCTGAATTTGGAAGAAAAAAATTGTAAAACTTAGTACCACGGATTTGCCTTTTGTCTGTGGAGTTTCAGCAGTGAGTGTGTGTACCCATGTGTGCCTATGCTGGCAGGAGCTGCCACTAGGTACCAGTCCAAACCCTACTGCACTTCTAATGTTCTGGGTGAAGGCCTGCGGGTTCCCAGGTCACTGTCTTCCATGACCACATTCTTCATTTTACTGGCCTGACCGTAAAATATCTGGTGTAAACCTTAGCAAGGAAATTAGGCCCATAAGGTTGAGAGTTAAGCAGCAAAATTCAGGTTTTCAAAAAGCAGACTGAGAGATTACACACACGCTGACATATGAAACTGAACATAGCCATAGGCCATTGAATATGTTCCCCAAATCTGAAGGGATGCACAAGCAAGCCTCATTTTCATCATCCCTGTCTACTAGCACCCAGCCAACACACTTTATAGAGTCTATAGAGACAAGGTATTATAAAGATCATGCAGCCCAGAAAAGTACAAAAGTGATTTAAAATGTTCTAATCTCATTAATCTGCTGCTTCTCCCTAAAGACATTCAAAACCCAGGCCAGATCCTTAGCTGGCAAGTAAAGTAGAAAAGCACTTAAATAAGACCTTGAATTTAAGCTTATGCTTAAATTATATTTACCACAAAGTTCATTTCAAGATAAATTCATGCTAAAACAATATTTCTAAGGGAAAAAAAAAATCACTTAAGCCAGAGCCTTTGCAATATAAACAGAGCTAATCTATAGTAGATGAGCTTTTTCTGCTTCAGGACTTTTTTTGCTCCACTATTTTGAGCTTCTTTCATTGAGACAAAGGAACACAAACTGTCGCTCAGGTGACCAGTCTCAGCAAGCCAATTCTGCTCAGACTTCGCATTGAAATCTGACGCACTTGCTTACCCAAAAAGTCAGACCCATTTTCCTGACCCCATTTTTTTCCTGAGTTACTTCGGAATTGCAATATTGCACTGCTGCAGGGTGTTGTGAGGATTAATACATTCAGGTTTGCTTACAACTCTGAAAATCATGCAGTGTAAATCTGTGTGACGTTATCACTTTACAGACATCTAATTATACTTTTTTACTATTATCTAAGTTCTTATCACAGGTTTCTAAGTCTGATAGCCACTATTTAAATGTTTACCGTTATGGGGAGACACCTGACAGTAGCTGTCATTCTCCAGCGGTGCGGGCAGGTGTCCAAATGCCTTGATTCTTTTTTCAACTCCACTGCCAATGATTATTTCTGTATTCCAGGGGAAGCCATTAACCTCTGCGTATGATCTAGGATGTCTGCCTTATCTAGCTACATGCTAATTTTGCGGAAACCGGACAACCTTTTACTGTGCACTTGGCCACTCTGAACTTCATCACAGCGCGATCCTACTTGATGTCCCTAAGCCCCCTCCACGTGAAGAAACACATGGTAAGTAACTCAGGCACGGTTGTAATTGGAGGTACTATGTGTGTGCCAAGCATTGCAGTATTATTATTATTGCTATTGACAGTATAAATGGCAGCACCATAATGGGACAACAGCATCAGGTCTCAGGGAGACAGAGGGTAAGGAGACATTAATATGTGCAGTCAACTTGCATCTTGCACGAGGAGCGTGTGCTGGTATGAGTGGTTCTGACACCTAGAACATAAACCAGATGGCCCCTTTCTTACGCCATATCATGCAAAGAGAGATTTGAATTAATTCATGTAGAAATCATGACAATTCTGTTACTGTTGGAACTCAGTACAGCGGACAGGGTGGCAGTAGATTATGCTGAATTTTTAACTTCTGAAATACTAGTGACAGATGTCACTGCCTATGCTCCTTTGTTGCTTCCCACCCTTTCTCCATCCCTCAGTGCCCTTGTTTCCCTTCTCCAGAGCAGTAACTCTGGACTACCTTGCTGAAAAATTGATAAATAATATTTTGTGCAGAACTTTCTCAAAGTCCCCATGTAAAAAGAAACCCATCAACCCCAAAAGTGTGCTCCCGAAACAGAAAGAAGCTGGAGTAAGGGAGATTTCATTTTCTGGCAAACTCCACCTCCAGCCCTTCTCGTTGAAATTCCATTCAAAATTAATAACATTTGACTGGCCGTGGGGAACGATGAGCCACGCAAGTAACAGCGCCTTCCACAAGGAGTTTACACCCTCGGTAGTGGAGACAAAGAGCGGGAGGCAGGAGCACGACCTCCTGCGTGCCCGCATCTCCCGTGCCCTGCTGCGGCGCCTCTGCCCAGGTGACTGGGGATGCGCCCAGCTCCCGCTACGGGGCCACACCCAGCGAGGTGCTGGGGGTGTCCCTGGGAGCAGGGAGCAGCTCCCTGCTGAGCACGGTGTCCCCAGGGCCCCCACTGGCACCCCGCAGGGAGGTCCCAGGCTGCTCCCCACCTCCGCACTTCGCACCTGCCTCCCCACTCCCATTTTTCCGCACCTCCGTCGATCGCACAGCGCCTCTGCGGCCGACACACCCCTGTCAGCCCCTCCGTTGTGTGGCCAGCAGCGTCTTTCAGCACACGAACCCCAGCCAACACCAATTTGGGGCGGGGGGGAGCAGAGGGAAGCCTCCACCACCAGTGTTTGTGTGTGTGTGTGTGCGGGGGGGGTCCTCTCCGCTGCACAAAAGCCCGGGCGGTTTTGTCGGAGCTGGCAGCGGCCGGCGGTGTTGAAGCTCCCTTTCATCAGCGGGTATTAGGCCCAAATCGCTGCCTCTTTGAATGCGTGCACAGCGCTTCCCATCTCCTGTCACCAGGATGACAGATCTGCCAGGCTCCTCCAGGGCCTGGCACCTGGGGCGCGCAGCAAAGCCGGCTTTTCAGCTAAGAGCACACACAGCTTTTTTTCCTTTTTTTTTTTTTTTTTCCATTGGGGAACTTTCTCCTCCGCCTTCCCCTCCATTTCCCCCCCGAACCTGAATGAACACTTCTTTCAGTAATGGGTTTTTTCCACCTGGTTGACTTGATGAAAGGTTTATGAGTTGACATTATGTGTGAGAAGAACAAAGCAAGCGCGGGGATGTGTGCGTGCGCGGGGGCGGGGAGCAGGCTCGACAGAGCTGCTGAAAACTTTATTACAAACTAAGAGACGTTGGGAGCAATAAATCAGTCGGATGCTCTCTACAAACCAGCTGAAAACTGCCGCTGCAGAACAAGAGAGAAGGCGCAGGGCTGGGTTAGGCCGTGCTGGGCACCACCAAGGTCCAGTGAGTTGCCCTGGGCTGCGGGAGGGACGGAGGGGGCGAGGAGGAAAGGCACGGGGAGCGGGGAAGAAGCCTGCCATGTGCCCACCCCTCGCAGGTCCCCCCCTCTGTGCCAGGCAGAGCCCTCTGGAGCCCCTGCCTCAAAATCCCGCGTGTAGGTTTCCAGAGGCACGAACTTTGGGTGAAAATCAGCAGGCTTTAGGAAAGCGGGCAGACAAGGTTCATCATGCTCCCTCCCTCTCCGCCCGCTCTGCCCAGGCACTTCGCTGTTTGCTCAAACTCTGCCTCTCCCAAGGTGAAAGTCAGCAGCTACTATTTACCAACACATAGACGAACAACAACAGCTTGCTGTGAGTGTTTAAAAAATACCACACCTAAAACAAACAAACAAAAGAATTTCAGCTGTTGTTTGTTAGGAAACCAGAGCCAGCAGGCTCACGATTACGAAAAGCACCTTTAGAAACACAAGGGATCAAGAATCACCGAGACCATTTTGACTTTGCGTTCCAGAGAAGGGTAGGAAGGGGCTGTGCTGCTGCCAGCCGAGCCTGCGCGCACCCAGGAGGTGTGGAGCTGCCGCAGCAGCTCCACGAGCAGCTCGCTGGCTGAGCACGGCCGGCATGAAGCCACGCACTGCATCCACAGCGGGCTGGCATCCCGCACCCGTCCCACTGCCTCCTCCCCTCCTGGGAGCAGGGGGACCGGCAGCGCCTGTCCCATGTCACCCACCTCTCTGCTCCCCAAGAACTGTGCCGGGCTCTCCTGACTTTATGCCATGTTGGAAGTACCTCGGTTCACCAGGTTTTTTAAAGCATTAGTCTTGGTTCTGCTCTAATTTAGACCTACGTTAATTAGCACTGTCGCTACTGAGGTGAAGAGAGTTTCTTAGGAGGAACAGGTGAGGGCTCTCCCTGACTAAGCCGAACAAGTTGCTGAGAGTATCGCTGCGGTGTGCCAAGCAGCCCACGTCCCATCCCATGGAGACCTCTGCACCAGACCACTGCAGGTCACGCAACCCAACCGCACGCTCCCGTCGCTATTTCTCCTTAGCGATCCCATGCTGTACACAAAGGCAAACATGCTTCTATTTTAAACTCTAATCCAAGGCTACTGCATGCCTTTTGGAGTGCGGATGTCCTGGAAATGTCACTGCAGAGCAGTGTGCTCAAGAGATTAGAGCTGTTCCACTTTGCAAATGACAGAGTACAGTCACAGATGTTACTCTAGCCATGGGGTCGCACACAGTTGCTCAGGCTTAACTTGTTGAATAGCTACTTAATAGAAAGGAGAAGGGGCAAATGCTGGACCATCCTGAGCAGCTGTAACTTTGCTCAGGTCAGTATTTCTAAGGCTTTTATCCCAGACAAATAAATTTCCTCTCCGCCATAACAACCAGTAGGCATTGCAAGCTTTAGAGAGACGAGTTCAGGGACTGATTCTCATGAAAACAAATAGTATTTCCAGCCTTGTCACGTGCCTAATAGCACCGACATCTGCTCAGACAACCATAAACTTCAGAGTAGGGATGGGTTAAGGGAACTGGTCAAGACCAGAGATGGCAATGCAGAACCAGTCGGGGATATGAGAACCTTAAGGGGACCGCCCAGGGACAGAGACAGGTGGAGGATGGCAGGAACGCAGCCACTCGCAGAGGGTGGATCTGTGTCCACAGCAATGTGCAGACTGAGAACTGCAAGGGACGAGCAGTTCTGGTCAAAGCTGTGGCGGAGCAGGGCCGGGGCAGCACCATCGCCACATCTCCAGCTGGCGACGTGGTGCAGGCTGCGACTGAAGTGCACGTGGAAAGAGTAACGAGAACACAACCTGCTCGGATCCTGGAGGCCTGGTTTTCCCATCAGCACTCAATTATACTTGGGCACTTCACGCAGTCAGTGGTGAGCACAAATTGCAGACTAGAAGGAAATCAGGCTGTGTTAACAATATTTCCAGAAGTGACTAATACTATAGGATGCTTCTATTTTTAGGTACCTAATTCGAGAGCTTCTGATCTGCAGATAGCAAGAACTGAGTAGCTCTTACATTTTTAGAAAACCAGGTGCTTTTAAGATGCACCTTTAAAATCAAAATCCGTTTTAAATCACCACCAAGAATCTTGGCTGGTGTATAATAACGCTTCTAGGCACTTGCTCTGAAAAGCAGCCTGAGCTCTGTCCTAGATCAGCATGCAGTGACACACATCTTTCACACTAATGGACTACTTCTAGCTGTGTTGAGGGAGAGGGAAAGGGAAGGGCTGGGGAAAAAGTGCCAAAATGTACTTAAAAAAAATAAAATAGGAATCAGTTGCAATTGCAGCTCCAGGCTGCGTGCATGGTGTTAATCATTTGCTTCATCTCTGTAGCTCGTCTCTGCTCTACACTTTTGCAGTATGAGCAATTCCGATGTTCCGTAAAAAGCAAAGTACTGACAAGCTCGAATCCAGAATTAGCACCATGTTGGTGAGGTTTCTGCCTACGTGGGGCCCAGGGCAGGGAGAACCTATCATTTCTTTAGGGTCTGTAGCTGCCTGAGGAGAGCTTGGGAGAGGAAGGGTCATAAATTGCCTGGTTATCTAAATTCTTCCAAGCCAAAGTTTGAATCAAGCCTACGAGCCAACCATTGCTGTAACAGACTGACCTCGGCTGGTTGTACTCAAGTTGGTAGCATAACTTGGGTGGAAAATGACAGCAGGCATTTGTTCCCTACTGCCAACTGCTGTTGAAGAAGCAGTAGGCAGGCTGTCCATATTCTCGTTCCAGCTGTAGCTGAACTGATAATAAAACAAAAATCAGAGCTACTTTATGGTATGTCTAATGGAGCAGGGAGACAGTTTTACGGGAGTGGCCAGAAATGCATGCAGTATTCAAGACAAAGGTACACTACAGGTATAAAGAGCAAAATGGTCTCTAGTTCTTCCCTAAAAGTTTCTCAAAGAGCTGGTGACATCTCTTCCCTTCAAGATGTTAACTAATTCAGAGACATTTCTATGGAAATATTTTGGGGATTTTTTTTTTTTTACCATGCAACTTCACTAGCACTGAATTTCCCCTCTTGTTTTCTTGCCTGGCCACTCAGTACCATAAAATCCCTCTGTACCAGAAACAACGTTGTTGTGACATTTGCTTTTCTGCCTCTTTTCTAAATGATGAATATTCTACTCCAGAGCCTCTCCCTCTTCACCCAGTTCTGATCAGTAGTCCCGCTCTGGCTCAAGGGTCAAATTTTTTTTTTTCCGTTCACAGTTTTGCCAGTGTCACCACGTATTGCCACAGAGATGAAGGCTGCAGGCTGCCTAGGTGAGGAGCCTGAAGAGGGATGTGATCAATTTATCCAGAGCACTCTGACAAAAATAGGTGCTATTCTGAAGTGTGAAGGAGTTGAAGTCAAGACTAGCAACACGTCCCTTATTCACATCCCAAAGAGCAAGACGTACACCCTGACAAGCTCTTGATTATGAGCTATGATTTTTCAGCCTCAGACCTGCTTTTCCTTTTCCTTGGGAGCAAATCTGATCCATGCACTTGCTGACTAATGCTAACAAATCATGCCAATTGTTGCTTACTGGAATCACCTTTCAATGGGGAGCTGACAGCAAGAACAATGCATCTGTTTGCAGCCTGTGGAGGCTGCAGGGAGCATCTGTCATCAGAGGAGCTACTTGTCAAAAGAGGTTTCAGGCTCTGGCTGATTCTCAGAACAGGGGAAAGAGACATGTACAGACCTATAGCTGGACTGCTGTTCTGCACTGGTGGCGCTTTCATCTTCCCCTTTCTTTGCTTGCACAGACGACTTTGTTCTATCAGATGTGGCTTTTAATTATGAGAGTTATAGGTGCCATTAGTGGCTTACCTGAAGGGAAATTCAACCGTATACGTAGCACCATTTTGCTATTCTCTGTTTATATTAAGCTGGATTTCCCTTTTGATATTTATTGAGGGAACTGTTTCAAGATTCAGTTCAACTAGTTAAGATTTTACTGGAGGAAGGAATCTAGCCACTGCAATTGCCATAGGCAGCATCACAACCAGTTGGGTAGGAAAGAAGCAAGCAGCAACCACTACATAGGTGAGGCAGATGACTTCAAAGAGGCGTTCCACCAGGGGTTTCTTTAGCAGTCAGTAAATTATGCATGGACAAAGCAATAAAGGAAGTATAATAATGCCTTATTGTTACATGGGCACCTTTCATCCTGAAGGATAGCAAGGTACTTCACAAGCTGCAGATCTACATGCTGGAGTTGACTTACTCTTTTTTTTTTTAATATAGTGAAAATATTCACAATTTTACATTTTGTTGCCTTGCAAGGTTAAAATATCATTTACCACATCGGTCTTATGCTGATTAATAAATCACAATTCGGATAACATTGTCAGTGAAAAAAACATAACTGAAAAACTGCATGAAAAAGAAACATTTGAAAAAGTTGGGAAAGTATTCTTTCATGGAGAGAAAATTATATTTTCCTGTGAAAATAAAAGCAACTAGTTATAGTAAAAGGCAAGGAACATCTTTGATTAAATCATCAGAGAGAAATTCTTTATGTTGTAGGTGGCAGTTTGTGGTCAGCAGGATGAGCTTTTCAGATGCAGTAATACTGGGTGTCCTGTGAGAACCCAGACAAGTTGAATTCATAAACAGCAGCATAAGGGATAAGAAGAGGAGGGCCAGTGGCATAACACACTTTACAAAATGCAGATGCAAGAAGAATGTTCGTTAAGCCCCTGGCAGAAAACTCCTCAGACTGATTCAACATGGCATCAATTCCCTGCAGAGACAGAATCCCAGGTCTTCATGACTTACTTGAACAGAAAGTTACAGAGCAAAGTGCTTAATCCCTAACTCACCTCACTGGAAAAGATGAAGTACTGAGTTAGTGCTACTGGAAACCGAAGATGCAATTGTAGGGAATCTGAATTACTTCACACCAGTATTTGGATGAAGAAAGTAAGATACTATAGCACTCGTTGGCTCCCAAAGTAGCTCGCAGCCTACGTGTCAAGTCTACGAAGTCAAGAAGTGCTGAGCAAGGAATTACAAATGCTTCTCAACACTTCCTAGGAATTACACAGCACTCGTAAGGGTGTGAAAGCAAGAACTAGTGGGAGACTGCTATCCTCAGCCTTGCCTCTCTGTTATGGCATTGCTTTCTTGAACAATGATACACAATTTGTCTTTAGAAATACTTGTATACCCACATGGTTTAACAAACTAAGAAGGAATTGCACATGCTCAATTGCATGTTAGGTTATGTGGATCCTCTGGAGGTAATTGACCCTAATATAAGAGTGGATTTTCAGGCTGTCTAATCTGTCTCCTGGAAAAGACCCGCTGGCAGGGGTATTGCTTCATTAGAAAGCAAACAAGTGTTTTATTTCTGTCTTCTGCTAGGCAGAAGCTCATAGAAGCACCCAGAACCGGCTGAGGCTGCCAGCACACAAACTGCAATTATGGTTAAATTATAAATTGTGAGACCAAGAAAACAAAGGAAGGGGCTAGCAGGAAAGAGATTTAGCTACCTTTGTTTCAATTTCATCTCAGTATCCCAGTAAGGAAATCTAATTCTATTATTCTCCAGACTGACCTGTACAGGTGGCTGCTGTGTCACCTCCTTGCAGACAGTCCAGCAATGTAAGTACTACCACGTGTAGAATTTTCTTCTTCACAAACTTAGGTCTCCAGCTTGCTACTCCAATTTGAGATCTCAAGATTCCTCTGTATCTATCAAGAGCACCTTCCTTTTGCCCTAAAAAGCAGAGTCTCTTTGGTTTCGAGCACCTCTGACAGCAGCTCCTTTTGTTTTGGTGAAGGTTGTGCAACCATCATTAGAAAATGCTGCATCTGTAGAGAGGGTCGCTTGTTTGCACGCTAGCGCATCCTCCCAGACAATGCTGCATGATGCACTGCAGACTGTTTGGAAAGGAGCAGCACAAGTGGGTAAAGTTAGCCGCTACATTTCTTTGACTGGTTTCACTGGAAATTAGCTTGGCTATCACTACAGTGTGTTATTAACATAGATCAAGATTTGGTTATTTCTGCCCAGCAATTCTCACTAGCAGACTAAGTTTGCAACATGAGATGAGGAAGTAAAAAATGAAAGTTTAATAGAAAGCAACAAACACAGACAAGCAGACATCATCATCTAATGATGTTTGAAGAACTTCTCTCTTTTAGCTGAAAGCCTGTTTGGCCTGTAGGCATTATGGACTGTATCAGTCAAATTTTCTGTGGCATCCATTGTTTATGAAGAAAGCTACAATTATTCATATTTGACGACTCCATCCCACAAAGCCTTGTGAAGTTCAAAGCACTACCCACCTGGTACTTCTTTTTTACAAGCACGCAACTATGAAGTATAACTTTGGGAATTTTTCAACCTTTCTTTCCCACACGCCCAAATATCCTTGTTCCCCCTCCTTCTCTAGCTTTCATTTCACATGGATATCACAACGAGAGGACTGAGGTAATTCAGATGAGCAGGGGATAAGACAGGAAAGATCTCTTTAGGATGGTGCTTGACTAAGAGTTTTAAGAGAAGCCTGCCACATTGAATAAATTAGATACCTGGGAGATTATAAGTGACCAAAATGGCCCACAGGATCCAGGTTTGGTGATGTTAACCAAGGACTGAAACGACTTAGAGCAATGCACTCCACACTAAAGAACGCTACGGCTTCTGTAGAGCCACTCTGAATGCAGCCCAGACCATACAGACAGCAAAGGCTGGTTGCAGAGGTTTCTGAGAGCTCCTCATAATACCACAGCATTATTATAGAGACATGTGTCTGAAGATGCCACGATTATAATGGAGAATGTTTATTTTGTCTGTAACCCAGCTGGCTGGTTTGCTGTATTTCAAATCTGTTCAAGTAAAAAAATGAGAGGACTCTACTTTCCCCTCTACAATGCAGTGCGTATACATGAGTGTTATTTCATGTATCAGATTCCTGTACAAAAACTGCTGTCAGGCTATTAATAATCTGGAAAAACACCTTGAAACTTGACTCAGTGAGGGCACATTGCAAATGGGCTCTAATGGCTTTTATTTCTCATCTCTGTCACCTCAGATCTAATCTGCCATTTTCTCATTTTTTATCCTCTCTGGTCTCCTCTAATATCATTCAGCAACTCTTCCCTAAGTGCCAGGCAGAAAAGAAGGGGGTGATGTGACGGGGTCAGCAGGAATTTATTAACAGAGAAAGGTCAGGTGTATCATGTAGTGTGAAGCGGAGTCTTGGGTGCACTCCCAGAAAAGACCAAAGGTGAGGGCACAGCAGCTTTCTGCGGCTTTGAGGCCTGGGACCAAAACGTAGAAGGAAAAGTAAGATGTAGACCTGAAGGGAAAATATTCCCACCACCACAAGCAAACCTTGCCAAAAAATAAAAAATAAAATTAAAAAAATAAAATGAAATCAATGTATTTCACTTTATGGGCCAGAAAGGAATTTTGCTGGATTCTAAGACTTGCTTTTAGCCATGAGGAAAGAATTAGCCAAAGCTGTGCCAAAAAGCCGGCAGCAAATCCCTGAATAGTGACAAGCTTCTTTTTTTTGTTTGTTTTTTGTTTGTTTTATATATATACATATATATTTTTTAATAATAATGCAGTCTGGAACTGAAACTAGATCCTATTTGTTTTTTTCTGTTTCAGGGCCATATCTGTATCTTCAGTGTAAGCATCTGGGTACCATCAAAATTTTGCAACGTGTTTAAACTCATGCCCCTTACATTGAGTTTGGTGTGGTACATTTGCCTGAAGGAAAAATTCAAATCAAGGGCTACTTAGTTCCTCCTCCTCTGAAAAAAATGAAAGAATGTGAGAGGACATTGAAAAGCATTAATTCTTATACCTTGTGTGTCAGTGTCCTATTAAGAATTTATAGCCAGACTTTAAAAGTTGTTCGGATGCTCTCAAGTTATGCATTAGATATCAGTACATTTTAAAATTAATTTGCACACCTACATATCTAATTGCCTTTAAGAATATTCACCTCAGGTACATAGGTGGGAAAGGCATGAGGCAGTTTCTGACAGAAGTTGCACAGTATGAGGTTCTCAGGGAGAAGCTGTAAGTTCTTCCCCAACCATCTTGACATTACAATCTGTTTTGGAGTTCCTTCTTTTCTGTTTTATTTGGTTATGCAAACATTAATTTAAGGAATATTTCTCAAGTCTCCTGTGGGAATCCAACCCAATTTTCAGAGACAATGCATGTGCAAAAATGACTAACATTTCTCTTTGAGGAGGGGAGGAGATTTAAGGCATTTGACTCAAGGGTTTTTTTTCCTTTTTCTTTTTCATTTCCCTCCTTCTTCTAAGTATCTCTTTATTCATCACTTTAATTACCTAATCGTAAATTTCTTTAGGGGGTTACTTAGAAGGAAAATTAGCATCAAAGCTTGGCAGTAAATTCAGGGGCTTTTGGAGCAGGTCCAAGCTGTTTCACCTGTGATTAATTAGATGATTTTTTTCTTTAAGTGCCAGAGGGCTGCTGAGGTCTTTAAGCAGTTACATGACTGCTGGCAGCTCAGGAATTATGATTGATGCATTAGTCTGGCATTTAGGACTTCTGCCTCTTTTCTGTAGTTGCCTGGATAAGCAAGGACAGAATACAAGCCATGCTGGTGGAGACAAAATGCTAATCTCCAGCAAGTGTGAGGCCTTGCTGCTCGTGGAAGAGTGTAAGAACTGGTTCTCCAGTACTGGGAGAGTGTTCAGCAGATGATGAGAGAAACAGAAAAAGAAATGTCAACTACTCAGATAAATATCTTACAGAATCACAAGACAAAGCCATAGCAGTACTTTTTTTTTTTTTTTAACAAGGTATGGGTTTATTCAATTAAAAAAAAAAAAAGCATTAATGATGCACTTCCAGATTGCTTAATACAGTTTGCTCACCTAATTCACTCTGCATGGCCTCCTGCTGCAAGCAGGGAAGCAATCAGCAGTTAACCTGCTCTAGTCCCTTCGTAACTGGTCACTAGAGGATGGTGGGGGATGAGACCGGGGTTTTATGGTACATCGGTGGCAGGTCAAGACAGTAAGCTGAAGCAGATGGATAGGAAAGTAGGAAAGAGCCATTCCTTCAGCAGAAGGAGGCTAGAGAGCCCACTGCCAATTACTGAGTAAGAGAGATTGCTTTCTCTTCCAGCATTAATTTAAACCATCAGGTATTTTATGTTTATCTCAGCAGAGTAAAATCCTATCTCAGACAAGATACCTGCTTTACAGGAAACTGTATGCATGCTCTCAAAGGCTGAGCTCCTGCTGTCGTACCAAGTGTTCCTGGCAAGTGTTCTCAGGACAACCAGATATCCCCGTGTATCAGGAGACAGCACTTCATCCTGCTGCGGAGCAGTTAATCTCCATGGGAAGATCCTACGCCCCTCGCCATCCCTGCTCAGAGAATAATGACACTCAGTGTTTGCAGCCACCTCTTGTTTTTGTCAATGCCCAGCCCGCCTCATCTAACATTTATAGAGTCTGGATTCTCCTCAGATCTCATTGACTATGTGTCAGTCACCACCTGCAACATGCTGTACTGCAAACCCAGCACAGCTCACCGCGGTGACATCCCTCACTTCTCATTCTGCTGGATTGGATTTGGCTACAGGGAGGAGGAGGGGGAGCACAACAATCCTAGCCTCGATGTGTATATTCATCTCCTTAGGGGCAAGTGCTCTTTGCAGAGGTTTGTGTGTGCGTGCCCTTATCAGTGCTCAGATGTGGGTGGATGCATGTGTTAGGATAAATGCCTTAGCACGTCCAGGTCTCTGCAGAGCCTACGTATCCTTGCGTGCCTCTTTGGAGAGGTTTCTGGCTGCACTCATCGTGTGCCTGCCTGAACCGACAGTGGCCCAGGTGATGAGCCAGACAAGGCACGTAACTGAGTCGGCTGCCCTGCCAGCTAACCCCAGGGAAGGAACCTTCCCGTCTGGTGGTGCTTCCCTACTTCTTTAAAGAGGCTGACCATCTCACAACACATGGAAAAACAGTTAGTCAGGCAGTGCCCCATGAAGACTGCCTCAGCAGCCTTCCTGCCGCCTCTGGAAGACACCATTAAATCCCTAGCCAGACTGGCAAGGGAATGATCCTGATAGGCACATGGATCAGGAGCTGAGATCTGAAAGCCGAGATGCAAAATGGCCCAGTGGGAAAGATGCTAGCCTAGAAATCAGGAAACCTGGGTTCTGGTTTTGGTTTTGTCACAGATCTGATATATGCTTTTGAACAAGCTACAACTCCTCACTCCCCTGGTAACTCCTTCTTGTATATACCACCTTGGCTCAGTAGGTCAGGGACCACTTCTAATTGTATCCAGCACAAAATTTTCAGAACTCAATCGGACACTCTGTTAGCACTGCTGAAAATAAAACTTACTAACTCCTATCCACACACTGAGGTGACCTTTACAGCTCAGAAGGGGTACAGATTAGCAAACTACAGTGCACAGATCCTGTATCAGCTTTGTGTACCACAGCGGTTTTCACTGCAGAAGCTGAACTTATTTATACAAGAGGTATATAAATATATGACCCAACCAATACACAAGATCTTGTTGCTGAAGAATCAAGGTGGTAGCTTCAGAAAGCGTGTTTGCATGCACCCAGACACAGATTCTCTCCTACACCTTTGCTTTTCACAGTTTGTGACAACAGAGATTATTCTTTGCTGGAAGAATGTGACATTGTTGACATTAAAAAAAAAAAAAAAAGGAAGCAGCAACAAAACAGACCTTTGCTTTGCTTGAACAGCACAGGCTTTCTTGATCAGCTGTCTGAGGTGCCTCATCTGTACAAAGCATTTAAACCTGTCTAACATCAAAAAGTAAGGTAAGACAAGTCACTTTGATGCTCCAGAGCACATGCCTAACATGATTATTGCAGAATCTTCCTGGTGATAATAGAATTATGCAAAGGAGGCCTTGACCCATTAATGCTTTTACCTTCCTTAGGATTTCTCTCCCCCTGCTTGCATGAGAAGCAGAACTGCTTGCTCAGAGATAGCAACTAAACAAAAAGGTGGAATAAGCAAAGTGAAAGAGGTCCCTTCGTCACCTTGTCATCTCTCCCTGCTCCACCTTACTCCAGTAAGTGACGCGCTTTAGCAGTTGCAGGTAAAGCAACTGAAAATATGAGGTACTGGAAAAGCTCTATGACTAGAAATGGGCATATTCCCCCCCATACACACACAGAGATAGTGTGAACGTACGGGGGAAAAGCATGGCATGTGTCATCACTGGCAGTCCTGCTCCTAAGACACCTTGGAGACAAGGAACATTTAAAGAGAGATACTTGCTGCAGATTCCTTAGATTCTTTTTTTTTTTTTCTTCCCCATCAGGGAAAAAAGATACTCACACCACTTGTTACACTTTAACTCCATGCAACATAGCTCTGGAGTAACACTGGCATTTCCCATGTTTGGTGCCTTAGAGCTGAACCCGATAGGTCCTGAATTTCAGTCATGAAGGAGTATGCTCATTTACCTCTATTTTCTAGGAAAAGCAGATGATTTCACATAGAAGAATTTGCTGGCAAGATAGCCTGAGTTTCTCATCCACTCAGGAAAGTTCTGAGTAAACAAGTTGTTTTTCCTTGCAACTTTCTTAATAGAAGTGCCTTCCCATAGCACAAGACCTGCTTAAAATCAGTACACAGAGGTCCAGGCATGCACATGTAGATACTTAAAGGCATTAGAACAATAAGAAAGAAAAAAATGATGTTACCTCCTCTGTGCCCTGCTTAGATTGAATTACAGCTGCAAATAAAGAAGGGTTCAGATAACGACAAGATAGAAAGCTTGCTGGATCTCAGTATGAGGTGTCCTTCGCAGTGAAATCTCAGCTCTTCCTAAAACTTGCAATTGGATCAGAGACTGCAAAGCCAGCCCCGGCTCTTCCTTCTACCTTGTCTGTTTAAAACAACGCATGTTAGGGAACGGACTGAGACATTGTTATTGAAGCCTCAATCTGCCAGAGGGTAAGTAGAATCCAGTGCACAAATTCTTATCTAAGTTTGTATATACAGGGCGATTTTAGGCCAAAAAACTCCTACCAGGAGCTCAGCTGACTGTCTTGGCTCAAGTTCAGGTCTGCAAAGGGCTGGCAATGGGAAAGCATGCTTCCTATGGTATTTTGTTTGCTCTAAGCACAGTTCACTGATTCCTACTTGCAATCTGCCCTGAACTGAAAATGTATGATTATTTTGTTCCAGGAAGATGATTCCAACACATTAAGGCTCAGACCTGAATCCAAACCCCAAACTTCCCCAAGAGCAGATATGTTTCCATCTGGAGTTTTGGTCCAAACTTTTTTTCTTGCTTCTTACTCATGTTGTTTGAGTGGAGTTACTAAATGTCTCATCCTCAATCAGTACCTATTTATGCTAGGCTAAACAAATCACAAGAGACAGTCCTTTCCCTGAAGCTCTTAATTACCTAAATTAACAAGTATGTTATTATTTTCCCTGCATGCAGTAGGCAACAATAGTATATAGAGAGTTAAATAACTGACCCAAGGTTATACAGCCAGTTTGTTGCAGATTGGGTACTAAGCGTCAAGCCAACTGGCTTTAAGTTCAGTGCTTCATTTTACTCTTCAAGAGGAAAAAGGCAAGCCCAGATCTGACCATTCCCTTGGGTGGGAAAGCTTCTGGAGTACTGATTTGCAACAAAGGCTTATTTTCCCCTTTTTCCTGTCTAAAATAGAAAAAGGACCAAGACCTTATTCTTGAGCTTCAGGGATCTGTTAATTGGCTCCCTAGTAAAATTACAGAGACTCAGCTGCCTGATAATGATTGTAAATGACAGAGACTATCAGGTTTACCTTGTGATGTCCCTGGGGAGCTTGCAGTTAGTTTAGTCTGAACTCTGCGTCAGCTGTTTGGGTTCCTTTCTTCTCGGCATGTGGTATCTGGACTCAAGCTGCAGTCTTTCAAACCTAATTAGTGTTAGGGGAAAGAGAGAGAGAGAGAGAGAGGAAAAAAAAATTCTCCTGCTTCCCCTCAACTGACTTTATAACATAAGGGCGGGACCTGATTTATGGCATAAGTTAATGGGGGATTTTGTGCTTTTTTGGTACGTTTCTTTTAATGTATATCAATCCAACGTCTTCAGTTCTGCATGCAAGAAAAGTGCATTTTAGAGTGCTGGAGTCTTTGAACTGGAAAGTTCAGCAGGGAATCTCTAAACTCGATGGAGTCATTGTGTTTGTATACAGCTAGGTCTGTTCTGTGCAGTGCTCAGCAAAAATTCAAGTTTTTGCCCTTTTCCTTGCAGAGAGAGCATTCTACTCTGATAGGTATTGTTGTTAGAGCATAACAATACTGTTCTCAATACTAATCTCAAGCTGTTTAGCCACATTCAAATTGCCCACTGTCCACCTAAGAAATAAGAACACGGAAAATTTATTGTGGGATCTTAATAACTTGTACAATTCTTTATTTGCAGGGCATTTCACAAACTCATAATTCTGGCATGGAGGCGTCTGTACTACCTGTTTTCTTGCTTCATAACCGACTCTCCATTTCCCCTCTCTGGCCATCAGTTGTTGCAATGTTGAATGGAACAAGACAGAAAAGTAGATCTGTAGGCAACATCTTCAAATCACTGGCAGGCCGAGCAATGACAAACCTGAAAAAGCACTGGTATGTGAGATTCAGGGTGCTTTGTGAGGTCTTTGTAGTAAGCACCTGGGACAGGAAGAAAGCTGCAGGGTTTTTTTTTTTTTTTTTTTGCAATGACTGATTGCATCTGCAGAATTCTTTAGAATGATGAGACAATGTGCAGTGTTTAACTTTACCTATCTTTTAACCTAGGAATGGCAAATATATATATATTTTTAAATGAAGCTAATTAGTCTCTGGAACAGCTGCCGAAAGATGTGATAATTTTTTGATTGCTGAAAATCTTTAAATCAAAGTAAATGTCTCTCTAGGAGATCTGAAGCTCAAGCGACCACCAAAACCTTGAAACTGAAAGAATCAGTGAGTAGAACAGGTTAGATGAATCACAGAATCATAGAATGGTTTGGGTTGGAAGGGACCTTAGAGATCATCTAATTCCAACCCTCTGCCATGGCCAGGCACACCTTTGAGATTGCTCAAAGTACCATCCAACCTGGCCTTAAACAATTCCAGGGATGGAGCAGCCACAACTTCTCTGGGCAACCTCTTCCAGTGTCTCACCACCCTCAGAGTAAAGAATTTCTTCCTAACATCTAATCTAAATCTACCCTTTTGTATCTTAAAACCATTACTCCTTGTCCTATCACTATACTCCCTGTCAAAGAGTCCCTCCCCAACTTTCCTGCAGCCCCTTTTAGGTACTGAAGGCCGCTATAAGGTCTCCCTGGAGCCTTCTCTTCTCCAGGCTGAACAACCCCATTCCGTCAGCCTGTCTTCATAAAGAAAGTTCTCTCTGCCTGCAAACTCTCTGAAATCCCTGGCCTCCGCAGCATTACTAACTCAGTGCTCCAGCAGATCTCTAATGAAGAAAAGATAAATCACATTTTAAATGAACTTAAGGGAATCTCATACAAGTGCCAGTAAGCACTGGGTCTCCAGAAATAATCAGAACACCATGTTCAGACCACACACCAGTTTGCCTCAAATGGCCCTTGTTGTCTACAAGGATGTCTAAATTCAAGACAACAATAAGTACTTCAGCCATGACTAGTCATCTTTTGACTTACAGTACAATTTAAAATGAAGTGTACTTGCCTGTTCTTGTACGGATTGGGCTCTTCCATCAGCCGGTAGAGCCCAAAGCAGAGTATCCCAAACAAGTCTAAAGCTTTGCAGTAAACGTCTCCAAAGGAGTCCTCCTGCTATAAAAGAAGCAAAAATACTCTTACCTCAAAGGAACCGAAGTGGACAATTCAGCCCAGTTCAGCTTAAAAATCTAATATAAAATAAGGCTGATATCTTTGGCCTCCTTAAAATATGGCTTAAGCTACACAGTGAGCTTCAACTGAATGAAACTAAACTTCAGGTAATCACAACCAGCCTATACCCTAAAGTACTAGCAGCAGGGATGAAAGCCGAGTCCGTGCAGCACCTCTCAGTGATACAACTCACCATGACACCCATTAACAACCTCTCAGACAGTGGCAGGAGTGCCAGTTTGCATCGGAGTTGGGAGGCATTTTGGACCATGTCATCAGGACTTCTGCTCAGTCTACTGTCCATTTCCAACAGCTGTTCCTCCAGTGCTGGGCTTGTCCCACTTGTCACCAAAGTCTGCAGCAGAGCCAAGATGTGATGGTTGTAGTAGGTCTGGAAGGAAGAAACCATGAAAATTCAAAGAGTAAAGTGTATGCCTTGGTTCCTGAAAGGAAAACAAAATTTTCCAGTGAAAGCCTGGAGAATGTGATCAGACACCTTACAGGGCTGTTTTTTTTTTTTTTTGTATACTTAAATTAGTCCTTAATTACGTTTAGTTTTCTGACAACATTTATGGATCACCACCTGCTTAACCCATTTCAGTTTCAAAGAGCAGCCAGAAGATCCCACCTCCACTCTTCTAATAGAAAGTGCTAAATTGTGCCTGAATGAGAAAATTTTTGACAGCAAAAATGGGAGTCAGCTCTGTTAACATTCTTTTCTTGAGAAGGCTTTCCAGTCAAGGGTCAGGAGAGCCAGGAAAGCGGGCAGCAGCTCCGATGTCATCTGAGTAGGAGCACACTGTACAAGGTGAGGCCGAGGAGGGCAATTACCCTGCTCAGCCCTACAGGTGCAGAAGAAAACTGTCCCTGGAGTTGCCACATGCATTACGAAAACCTCTCTCTGTGCCCTTATCTCAGTATTTTTTTGAAAAAAAAAAAAAAAAAAAAAAAGAAAAACACAAAACATACCATGGTCAAAATTCAGATTTGAAGCCAAAAAAGGCACAGCATCCCCCCCACACAGACTTTTTTTTTTTTTTTTTTAATCTGCACAGGGTTCAGATATACCAAATAACTTATTTCCCACCCTTTCTCAAAAAGCTCTTTTCCTACGCAGAGCCACTTTGTGGCATCTGTCACGTGCATTCACCTGAGCAAAGAAACTAAACAAGCTGCAGAGAAGGAACGGTGTTACTAAATCCAAGCTAAACTCAAATCCGCTTAAGAACATCTGACCGTATTGTCGGGCAAAAGGCTATAATGCTGTTAGAGTAATTCTCAGCCTTTTAAAGTAAGGAGCTGTAGTCCAGAGTTATCCAGGAGTGATACAGCTTCAGGGGAATCTGCACTTTACATATTTAACAGAAGCGTGCTGAGCTCTTTAACATATCATTGCTGTACTTTTTGACATCAAAAGGATTGCATTTCCATACTTGGATGAATTAATAGGATTTGCATGTCACCCTCATTCTGTACTTTCTAGGCTGAGTTACGCTGCAGGAGTTTGAAAGACAAGGAAAAACTACAGAGGTGCACGCGTCGGTGCGCGCGCACTCAGGAAGCGGCACACTGCATTCAGTGGGTCTCGAAGCTGACTTTTAGGAAGCAACATTTCTGAAACGTGCCCAAGAGATGTTACCTCCTTTGCCAGTTGTTTGGTTACAGCTTGAGATAAGCACATTGCCTAGGAATGCCCTTGCACACAAAGGCAGAAACCTTCTCCCTTCGCCAAGCAGCTGCTTGGTCCCCTTCAGTCCCTACTTAGCTACTAGAAGCTACTTAGCTTCTAGAACTGGTCCTGTACAGCTTAGGAACCCACAGCTGGGTCAGGACAGGAATTCAGGGTTCAGAGTACCTGAGCCATACTGGCCATGCTCATTGAATTGTTTTCTGCCTACAGCCATTCCAAGAGTCAGGTTGAAACAAATGCCAGTTCTGCTTCAGGCGTCCAAGGGGTAACATTTCACTTCACAGACCACGTTGTGCCATGCAGATTCTTCTGCCACTTGCCTTTCAAGCTAAAAAAAAAATCCAGCACTCCTGCTCTGAGTGTCTCACACACAGATATTTACAAAAGATATTTAGTGACAGAAAAAGGAGGTGACAGTGGACTGCTGAAGGTTTTTTTCTTCCTCTTTTTTTTCTCACATTCATGCATATTTTCCCTCATACTGTAATCGCTAAACAATAGCTTATTTCTCTCCTTCTTCCCTGTATTTACAGACTTGACTGAATCTGACTTAAGGTGCCCCTCTACTCTAAAGCAGAGCTGAGTGCTGATCATTCCTGGACAGACTTGGAATCTATGCCTGAGTGAAATTTTATCCTTTAAGACAGGTCATGCTATGTCTCGAGTTACTTTTACACTTGACACCAGCAGTCATTAATTACCATCTGGCTGATTGACATATCAGTGAGTAGCAGCAATATAATACTTTCCCTAACACCTTCTCAGAAAAGCATAACTGGACTTGACACACTTATTTTGGACTGCTTATCCCTTTGAGAGATTTGTTTTGTATTTATTCAATTTCTGCAAAACTGCCACCCAAGCACTATCCCCTTGGACATGAGCTGAGAGCAAGGCATGTGGAACTTGACTGCAGCACGGGGAGAATCAGGGTAAAGAGGAAGAAAGGAGCTTTCAGAAAAAAAGAGAAGTCAGTTTTAGAAATGCCAGCTTATGAACTGAACTGCTGTTTGCTGCCAAAATCCTGGCTTAACTACACCTAAGTGTCACCCACAGATGTGTCACCACAAACAATATCACTCAGGTTTGACAGCAACTTAAGACGATTATGTCACCACGGTGGGATCACCACCTTCCCTCTGTTCTTGTGTTTTTGGTGCAATGTACCTAATCCTCATGGTGCAAATGTTTTTAAAAGGACACTGCCAGGAACTTACAGAGAACCAAAACAAGCACTTCTTTTAAAATCTGATCTGATCTTGTGGATCGGTGGCAGTCCACATATGTGTAATTTGTTTTATACCTTTTCAGAAAACAGCCACTGAGAGATGCCCATTGAGTTCAACAGATTTTCCATCCGAACTTAAGTGTGCATTTCTGCCTAGGTCCCAGATGGACAGATGAGAAGAATTAAATGTTCTGTTTATGCCCATGCTGCTACAATTAAAGTCATGGTAGTGAAAGCTGCCTATTCTCTGGCTCACCAAAGCACCTCCAGCCAGGCTTGTAAAAATCCACTCTACATGAACAGGTAAGAATTCAGAGTCCCCATAATCTTTTCAGCCATTAGCATCAATGCTGGAGTCTCCACTGTGAGGCCAGCTCGTGCTGAAAGCAGTTTTGGCTTCAGTGACTGCACGTCCCTTAGAGGGACTGATTGTAACCTCATGTTATCAATCAAAAAGTAAATAAATCAGGCTGGCTCCAAATACCTTTTGTAGCAAGAGGAGGGGGGAAGTTACGAGAAGTTATGAAAATACTCTAAAAGTTTCTCCAAATAATTTTATGTGTATATCAAACCCAGGGAGAGCTGCTGCTGCTCAGAGCACGCATTGAGAAATGTCTTCTGGAGCTGCCTTTAGTCTATAGAGCCCACTACCCCAAGAAATCAAAGAGGCCCACTGATTAGTCCCACAGCAGGGGGTTGGAACTAGCTGGTCTTTAAAGGTCCCTTCCAGCCCAAGGAAGGGGGTTGGAAGATCCCACGATTAGCAAGTTGCTTGAACAGGAATAGACATGTATAATTCTCAGGGCACAGAGTAACTCATCACCTCACCAGTCTCTGCAAGGTTTCCCCGGCCTTTCTAACACACACAGCCTTGACCATTGTTAAGGCTAGATTAAGTGGGTTTACTCAGGCTGATAATCACTTTGTCAACACTCTGATGCCACTAAACATGACAGTTTGTGATACATCTACTTACCATAGACAAAAGAGAATTCAAGAAGCTATCTGAGAAGATAGCTCCTGCAGGGGCAGCAGTGGTGGAAAGCTGATCTTGCTCTGGAATTGCGGAATTGCCGCTGGGAGCCTGATTAATGAACTGGGCATTTGGTGAAGACTCTATTGGATAAGCAAAGAAGAAACAGAAGACATCTTAGCAACAGAGGGAAGCCATCTAGAATCAGAAAAGTTAGTAAATGTAGCTTGCTGTTCCGTGTCCAGCACTAGCCACAGCATGCTGCTTTAGTAAAGGAAAGAGGAACAAACTAGTCAGTGCTGCTGACTGATTATGCAATGGGAGACAAAAGACACAAGCCTAAGACTGATTTTTCAAGCAAGTGTTTTAAGATAGCAGACCAAAATTGATCTACCTGCTTTGAAAAAGAAAGGAATAATCTAATTTCTTCTGCTTGTTTTCCTGAACTAACAGAATTACTATTTCTGTTGGCTTAAATGGGGGTTAGAGAGTTCCTTTCACAGCTGTCCTACTATTACAGGGATCTTCGCTAGTTTGTCAACCTTATTCTTGCTGTCTGAGATAGTCTTGCTGAATTCCCCCTACTCAGAAATTGATTCCTCTTTAACTTGCTTTCTATTTTCAGAAAATTGCCTAAGTACAGCGTGGCAGAAGGCCCCTGCCGTGCTACTCAACGTGCTAGGTATGTCCTGGCACTCCTGCGCTGCCAGTAAGAGTGCTGATGAATGACAGCAGCACAGCTAGAGACAGACAGGAGGACAGAAAGGAACTGAGATCAAGAACCCACGTCTGACCATTAAAAAATAGAGCAAGTAACTCTGTGTAAGTAATGATTGATTTCTATTAAGTCCCCTTGGGCCAGGAGGCATTTGAGTGTATCATTTTAAAAGATGACTAAAGCTAGCCAGAATCACAATACTATTAATGCCTCCTGTTGTCGCGCAGTGTCAGTGTCATCCTTCAGCCATGTATTCTCAATACAGATATTTCACCCTCCCTGGCCTTTAGGAGTTGGCCCTGCATCTGGTATTAATCAGTATGACTCCACTGCCTAGCTTGTAGAGTCTGGATATGAAAAGCATGGTCTCAGCCACAATAAGGGACCCACTTTATTTCGCCACACTATTTTATTTCTCTTTCACATATTGGCAAAACTCTTATTTCTCTGCAGATGACTTTGCTATTTCTCCCCCATATCTCTGGCCCTTTATGAGAAGGGTTTCTAGAATCCACCGTTTCAGAGGAATGACTATTTACAACATGCCTGTAACCTCAATGAACAGCTCACAAATTCAGAAGATACTCAGCATATTGAAACGTGCTCAGCTTGGTGGATTTGAGCCTGCAGAAACCCACTTCTTATTTTCCTGCGCGCCTCACCGTTGGGCAAGGAGAAGCAGCAGCGTGTGCAAGCATGATGACAACACACAGCTCTCCTGCTCCTCAAGGAAAAAAAAAAAAAAATACTCCAGCCCCCTTTAAAGGAGTGCAGGCCCTCAGCTAATTCTGTCAACTCTGTCCCTGACCACGTGCCATCAACTCAGCAGATGCTGGAGGACAGCTCTGCGGGACCACGGCACACCTGTGGCACTCAGGGGGACACTGGCACGCTGTCCTGGTCACAAAGAAAGCAACGCAGAGGCAAGCAGGCTCGGCAGGCCTGGCTCTGTTCAGCTTCCTGAATACGTTGCTTCCTGCCCGTCAAGATTAATTGCAAAACTCCTCTCGACTTCAGTGGTGTCACGATTTCAACCGAAGGCTCGAAGGGTCTTAGCTTCTCCTGCAGTAGGTTTTGAACAGCAACAGCACTAGCAGTGCGTACGGCATTGCTGGTGTTGGTGTGTCAGACACACCAAGTGATAGGGGTGGCTCTTGGTCCGCACCCAGTACGCTACGAGCTGGAAGTGGGCCACGGCCCGGGACGTGCAAAGCCCCTGCAGCTTCAGGCACATGAGGATTATTCCTTGCAGCTTGTTTTCAGAGATAGGTACAAAAGTGAGCATTTGTCTAGATCAAGGTCTACCAGAGGGATTTACAGGAAGCTTATTCACAATCACAAGAAAGCTCCAGCTGTTTTTGTTTAGTTGTTTTGAGCTTCCAGGTTTTAAATTGTTGGGGTTATTTTCCTTCCTAGCCCATCCCTGCAACTCTGAACATATTCCTATGTTGTTGAAGACTACAAATGGAGCAGGCATCCATGTGCTAAGGGACTGGGCTCGATTCATTATTTTGTCAAAGATCTGACATGACTAAAATCCAAGTTATGTCAACAGATTGCAGATGTTTTCCCCTCCACTGACACACCACATCCTGGAGGGAAATCACACTGGTGCAATGCCTGTCTGAAGACGTTAGCTTGACTGCACAATATCTTCTCAGAGGAGCTGGGCCTCAGTAGCCAGCTCAAAACATTTCTGAGACTTTTGGACGCAACACAAATAAAAGTTTAAACCACAGTGCAAGAGAATATCCAAATATCACGCTGAGAAATTCAGCAGTTCTGAAGTGACTCTGGAGAAGGCATCATTATCTTATCATTATTTTTTGCAGTTTGTTTTGCACTAGTTCTTCAGAGTTTTAGTCTAAGGAGCACACAGGACCTAACAGCTTTGCCCATATTGACCTATTAGGTCCAGGTGCACGCTGGGACTAAGTGGCACACCAGAGCCTCTTTGAAATTAAGTATTGCTAGCACCTGCTACATGCTGATGCTACTCACTAGCCCTGGCTCAGCTGCAAACCTGGGGAGGACTGCAAAGCAAGGGCCTCTCCCAGAAGTGTTGAGCCCACATAGCATTTACCAGCATTGCATCGAAAAGGAAAGAAAAAAAAAAAAGCCTGAGTAAATGGATCAGAGGCCAGCCATGGAGCCTAGCAACATGCTATGCTAATTTGGTGGGCACATTCTTGTGTCAGCACTCTAAATGGAGCTAAACATCCATGTCACTGGGGACTGGCAGCCCAGCCACACCGCTCTGCTGTGACACTGACTGCCATGTTACTAGTAATCAGTTAATCAGTGCACATGTTCCTAATTAATGGACCTAGTGTGTAACTACCAGGAGACAAAGACAAAGATGAAAAACAGCCAAGAGTAGTAATGAAAGAGCTCCACAGGTTGCTTCAGTTATGAATGCAGGCTAGAGAGGCTGAGCCTTATGGAATAAGGACAGAAGTGTCCGGGGCCTAGAGTAAAACACCTGCACCCGCTGGCTGTCCTGGCATGCACGCAGGTCCACGCAAGTACTGGACTCTGTGCAGCTGTTGTACAATGCTTTGTAGTGCAGACTGCTTGGAAGAGGCTCTGTGCTTTCACAGCCACTTTTACAAGGAGGAAGCCTGCAGCAGCTCCCACCGCGATCCAGAGAAGAGGAAGGAACCATCACCAGTGCTTCAGAAAGGGCAGGGGTGAAACAAGAAAATTAGGCTTTGGTTCACCTCATTTTGTTGTGAGATGAAAACTGGCCACGCAGCCTTCCTCTGTGTTTTTTAAATTCATCAGAGAGAGGGAGGCACAGCCAAAGGGCAAGTTAGATATCCTCTGAGCAGAGCTGCCTTTGGTGGTTTCTATTTCTTTACTGAAAATAAGGGGAAACGAGGAAAATACAATTCTGATTTATTTGCCTTAGTGAAGTCTGTTACAAAAGGTGGGGTTAATGTGGGCCATGTGACTAGAAATCAGATCTCCTGAGATCCAGTCCAGCAGACAAAAAAAAAAAAAGGACATTATCTTTATCCTAAATGGATGCTTCAGAGTTTTGCTACACACTGAGACCTTCGTAACACTTTCTTTTATTTATTCTCCTGATAAACCATCCTGACTCCTTCAAAGCCAGTGAATTAACATCTAAGTCAAACCTTTTAATGTTCCTTGGACATGTAGTGCTTGTGCCTGTGAATTCTAAAAAGGGCCTGGGGTAAATAAATAATGCAGCACACATATTGCTTCTGTGAAATTTGTTCTTAAAGAATAACTTACTCAGCTCTGTAGTGATGGGGATCCTTTTATAACATGGCTCTGATTGATTCCCCAATGCTCTTCCTCTGAAAACAGCATCTGTAGAAACAGTCAATAACAACATGAGGAGAGAGGAATGTTGGTAGAAGCAGAAGAGAGGAAGAAAATAAAAACAAAACGCACAATGGTTCAGACTGACAAATGCAGGAAATCTTTTTCCTATGCCTAAAAATAATGTTATTGTCATGCAAAAATCTCAAAGCATTTCCTATATTTAGAAAGTTTCTTCCCTTGGTTTGCTTTTCCAAGGCTTGCTTTATTCTCTCATGGCTTCAAAGAATGAAAAAAAAAAAAAAAAAAAAAAAGAAAAACTCTCCTTGGAGCTGCTTATTGACATCGTAACTGAAATATAATTACCCTCTGTGGTGCAGCAGCGCTGGTTACAGAGTTGTTTGGCTCAAAGCCCCCAGTAAGCCAATTTGCACACAGAGGGTTTTTGAGGGACAGCATCGGGTTTTATCCTTCCCCCTCAAGAAGGCTCTGCAAAACTGGATGGGACACATGCTGTAGGAATGAAGGCAAAAGTATACACCATGAATTCTGAAAACCCATCACAAAAAAAAAAAGCAATCCAGAAGTTCCTAGAAGCGTGTGTCCTTATTCCTTCCCAGTTCTTGCCAACTCGCTGACTTAGTAGAATCAAGCCCAATCCAAAATCTGCTTGCTCTGTTTTGATTATATCTAATCTCGTCTCCCTTTCTATTATGTCTGAGTTTTTCCTTTGCTACCCAGCACAGCATCTGGGTAACTGAGTATTAGGAACACTACTTACTGTGCACATTATCCACTCAAAATGATGAAATCTAAACTCCGCTGAGGATTTTGCTAGAAATGGAACTTCGCAACATCCAGATACTACGCAATGGCTCCTTCTCCCCTCTGAGCTGCAAGCGAATGTTGGAGACGGAGGCCCCAACAGGGTCTAGGCAGACCATTGTTCTAATCAACTACCCCTGAGGTTAGGTGACGGACTGACAAAAACCTCATTAGGGATGTCAGGCATCACAACCCCTCAAAACAGCAGAAAAAGCCCAAGCAGAGCACGGCATCTCTGAATACAGTGCAACTGAATGCCTGAAATGAATCATTGCCTTTATTGTACCTTTCCATGTACTGTACCAGTTGATTTGAATGTGTGTCTGATCATTGCCTGGATACTTTTCCCTTATGTCAATATTTTTGCTATGAAACAGTACAC
Source organism: Cygnus atratus (assembly GCF_013377495.2). Taxonomy (NCBI): domain Eukaryota; kingdom Metazoa; phylum Chordata; class Aves; order Anseriformes; family Anatidae; genus Cygnus; species Cygnus atratus. The sequence continues at coordinate 1,053,307 of NC_066388.1, forward strand.
AGCGCTCCACCTGAAATCTTACAAACTGGCAGGGTGCTATTACAAAAGATTACTTAATTGTAGATTACTACTGTACATTTGAATTTCAGTAGCTTATTAAGTTGTCAGATTTAATTACCATTACATGTTTAGATTATGCCACAGATTATTTAGTTCGGTACCTAGGTTTGCCAACCTGTTTGGTTTGTGACATGACAGGGCGATAATTACAGCATTACTGGAAAACCTAAAATTTTCCATGGGGAAGACTAGAAGTCCTTGGCATCAGCACTGACCCTACTAAGCGCTCATTCTTGCGAGTGTAAGTAATGTTTACCTCTGTGTGGGTCTGGTTCTCTAAGAGCTGTCTATTTCTCTACCCCATCAGGCAGGTAAAGCACAGAACGGGCCTGGGTTGGTTGGGTGTGAAAGGCTCACACTGAAATCTAAAACCACGGGAAATACAATTGATTTGTGCCCTGTTACAATCTCCGAAGTGAGACTGTGTTTGCTGCAATGCTTACCAAAGCACCTGAGCTGTTAAGGGAACTCAGGGCCTTCCATCCAAATACGTAGAAATGCACATTGTTCACTATGGTTAGGAAGCAAAATGCTGTAGCTTTTTCTACAGCACCAAAACCGGAGATGAGAAAGGATTTGGATGGGGAGGGTAGCTGGATATCCAGCCCAGTCACCTGCAGTCCCAGCAGCAATGACAACTACTATATGAGACACACCAGCCTTTGTCTTTTCTTTTTAAAATCAGAGTTGCATAGTCATCTCGCTTTAGAAAGCTCTCCTAGCTTCCCATTGTCCGCTCTTCTCACTTTCCCTCCTATTCCGCTGCCTTTTCCTACCCACTTCCTCTCCTAGCTGCTAATACTAATTGAGGCCAAGTTTCTTGGATCCAAGTTTTAAATGGAACTTCATCTTCTCCCTCAAAAAATGAGGTTGCAAACCACAGTACTGCCATACTTTTGGGGTGTTCCTATATGCATTAGTTTCTGCTCCTTATTTCCTTTACTGTACAACTCCTCCTAGATGTTTCTCCTATAAATAGACAGGATTTTCCTAAACCTGCTTATTTTGTAACTCTGCAGCTGAAAGCACCCACTCCACATGTACTAAACTGGTGGAAAATGCAGATTTCACTGGAAAAATTTGCTGTAATTTAGCACTGCAAGAGGTGAACTAACACCAACTTTAGATCAGCACCTGCACAGCCTGGCTACGTTGCTAATATTTACATAACTTAAAACCCACCGGTGGCCCTACTCTGTTGTGGAGAGAGGGAGTGAGAAAGATTAAATTCTGATAAATGCCATCCTTTCCCTGTTTGAATCTGAGTCTCTCTTTTCCCAGAAACTCTCCTTATCTGCTGACTCCCATGAACTCCCATTTGCTGAATCCCGTTGATTTCATCAGTAAAAGTTCTGTTTTCTCTGAGATGAATTCCTACAAAATAATAATGGGGGGAAGTAGGGAGGGAGGGATTGGAACAGCGAGAGTGGGGACATGCACTCTGTTTCCATTCTGGGCACCTTGATCCAAAACTAGGTGGCAACAACCTACCAGTAATTTACTGTCTTATAGGAGCACACATTTGTAATGTGCCTGGAGGCTTTCAGAGGCAAAGCCCTGTAAGAGCGCAAGACACAGCCTTAATCTTGCAGTTGAATCAGCAGGAGCTCCTGCTATGAGAATCCTAACCTAAGATTGCAGGCCTATAATTACAGCAGCAAAGAAGAAAATTGGCTGTTTTTTTTAAACAACATACCTAATGAACGTACAAGGAGAGGGAGCTAATTCTTACAGAGGCTGAATCACTGACAGATTTAGTGGCTGGCTGGAGAAAGAAGTGAAACTTGTGTCTTAGCTTTATTTTGTAAATATATCTTTTTTTATTGATGATGATATCCTGTAAGTGAATACTGCTTTTCTGGCTGCAGAAAACACTGTAAATCTGAGGAATGATCTTAACTGAGTAGCCAAAGATGTATTAGACTGGAACTGTAGTCAGTTTATGGAGCAACAACTCACTAGCATCTGAGCTAGGCAATAGGTACCTCATAAATATGCAAAGTGAAAGACCTAAAATGGATAAACCAGAGTGGGTTTAGAAATACAGTATTTTCTCAGCTAGAGGAAGACAATGCTATTCCAGTAAAAATAGTAACAGAATCTAACCCCTCTAATTTGAATCAATCTTTCAGAAATAACTGATCACGGTAACATGTAATAACAAGAATAATTTGCTCTGTATATTACTACATTGTGAGCTTGAATTTATCTGGCTTTAAACAAGTCTCAGAGCTAAATATTAGAGTATAGATAATATACATAATAGAAGAAGCTTTGACAACATGTCCTTTACTTGATCCTGACCCTTCCCAAAACCAGAAGGAAACCCAGAAGCACTGACTTCCATGCCTGTTCTGATGCCTAGGCCCTTCTTTACCCAGGACAGTGGACCAGCCCTGACTTCTGCTCACTCCTGAAAGGTATTGTGTACTTGGACTGGTTCTGATGTGCTGTATCAGTGTTAGCTGTAATACACAAATAATTGTGTCTGCTTGTCTCTGCCCTAACTGTTCTCACTGCTAGCCTCTTTCTGCACAAGAAGAGATCCTTCAGATAGCCCTTCTCAGGGACTGTGTCACTATAGAACTTGATTGTTTTTTCAGTATCACTAAACAAAAGTTTCTCCTCTCTCTCATGATAGCAAGGATGCCGAACAGATTTAAATCCACAAGATCCACTCGTCTGATGCAACTCACCACATGCCCATCTACCCAAGGGAAGTGAGGGAAAAAATACGTGCTTGTGGTTTAAATAATAATAATAATAATTAAAAAAAAAGAACTCTAAGCATGCAGGTGGTGGTGGTTCTGACAGTGATATGCCTGGTAAATTGTCTAACCAGCCATGCCTCAGCTTATTCAACTCGTCACACCTACGTCAGCATTAAGTCCCTGTGGTCTTCTGCTAGAAGGAGACAAAGCGAGCCAAAAGCTACCACCTCAAAGAGAACTAAGTATGAACTCTGCAAGGCAGCTTGGGAAGGCTTTGATGAACAGATGCTCACATCTCTGTGATACATACACACACATTGTAGTTCAGAGCTCTGCACACCATGTACTATGATTATGAGTCATTAAACAAAAAAATGCTGGAGGGTAGTAGGACAGTGATTGATAGGATGAAATACCCTTTTTGCCCGGAGTGTCTCTCTTTTCCATATACAGGTATAAAGATGCAGTAGGTACAGTATCTGTATCTGTCACTACAGAGAAATATAAATTTTATATATATATATATATATATATATAAAAGTACATATTATTTACTTCCTCTCTATATACAATCAATAAAGAGTTCCATATATCTTTATATCTAGGTAGCGATAAATACATTAGTTAAAAGTAATCTATTCAAGTCACAATTACCTCTTACTCAAATATCCCTTATAAATCATTTTTCTTCTGTTCTGATAGTATACACTGCATGCTGGTGTTATTTTGTCTCGTTATTATTTAATAAAAAAAAAATGTCTCTGCCTCACTCTAATCTTTTCTTTGGCACAGTCGTTGTTTTAAAAGCCTAGAATGATAATAAAGTATAGGGGAAACACTTAAGAGAACCACCCATTTCTCAGTCTGTCTTCAGTTAATTAATACTTCCACATTCTCAAGAGGAGGACAAATCTTAGCTCTTTTGCCAAATTAAGGAAGGAAGAGACACAATGAATATTCTACTGGGCTGAAGTTCCTTTTGCTTCCAGTGCAGTTTTGTGCTATGAGCTCTGTTTGCATGGGAACAGAGAGCCCACGTTCTCAAGCCTCACGGGAGAGGTATTATTTTTCTCCTTTTGAAGGATGGATAGGGCCTCCACTCACACGTGCTTTTGTGAGTACATACAGAAGTTACCAGCTCTGGTTACCATCTACCCTCTAACCATTGTCTCTTTACTGGAAACCTTGAAGCTTCACTCAGAATTTTCAGGAGGAACTGGCATATTTCCACGAGCAATTTTGGATTACCATTCCTTTGCAAACCTGTAGCTACAGAAATTGGACTAGGCTGCCCAACCAGCAAGGCTAAAATGGACTTCTGGCCACTTTAATTGGCATAGTTATATTCAGAAGAGACAGGCTATGGCTCAGAGTAGTGACAAGTGACCCCTTCATTCCTCCTCCTTTAGTCCTCTTTCTTGTCACATCGGCATGCTTGCAGGCAAAGGGAAACACACTTACCTTGTGAGGCTGAGCTGGGCTTATCCTGCATGGATCGGATGTTCAGAGTGGCTAGGATGCTTTCCGTGTCCACCAGGGAAGGATTGCTTGAAGCGGTGGTATTGGAAGACAGAATGGCACAAGCAGAGCAATCCCGGACATTAACTGCCCTCAGATCTGCACAGCAGAGAGCACTACCCTGATAAAACCAAACAAATACTGATAAGGAGAAATCTGAGGAAGCTGATCGTTAAGGATCATTAAAGGTGAAAGGTGAACAAAAAATCTGTTTCGAACTCAACTGGTAAGTAGCATTTTGGAAGCACCTCCAAATATGAGCAGCTTTGGTCAGACAATGAAACTCACAGGTCTAGATTTGCAATTCATTGGACAATTTCCCATTTCCAATCAGGATTACCTTCTCAATGCTTCTGCAGGTAACCAGAGAAGTCTGAGACTCCCTCAGAGGAAAATAAGTATTTAAGAATGGAAAGTTTTCCTACCATATCTTGGACTCAAACTGGAGTCTAGAGCCTGAGCCAATTTTGGTACTTTTTGAGTCTGAATTGTGCTATCTATTATCAAAAACTTCTAAAATGTATTCAGAAGTGTGCAGGAGAGCTAGAGAAAGGAAGGAAGAGGAAGAGACAAAATGCAAAAAAATTCTTACCGAGAATAACCACAGCTTTGGGAAATTCTGAATAAATTTCCATTCTCTTTGCAGATATTCCAAAGACCCAAGAAAAACAATATCTTTCAGCTCATGGTAAATGAAGTTACTAGCTCTTAAGGGCATCACAAAGTCCTGCAGCCCAATCAGTGGTGAGTTTGCATTACCAAAGACACAGACCAAAATGTGATCCTGCAGGTTCAGTGCTGCTTGGTCCTTGCAACTCTAAATTTAAAACAGAATTCTGATAAAGCAGCTAAAAGTTGATTTTAGATTTGTTTCTTCAGTTACAGAGACTGAAACCATTTCTTAGCTTTGTAACATCGATGGGTAGAACGTGACTATATATAAAACAAAGTATTTCCCCTTAAGTAGTTGGATTCCAAGTGTATCCTACAGAAGTGAACAAAATAATTTATACTGGCATAAAGCAACAAAACTATAGAACAAAGCGAAAACAGTAGCTTCATGCTAGGAGCTTAATAACTATTTTGTCCTGGTCTTCCCTCCCTCCCCTCCAGGCTAATTGTTCACATTTCTCAAATGAACTGATTAGCCTGGAAAAATGTAGTACTGGGGAGTGAGTACTGCTTAGCGCGGCTGGCATCTCAGGGTTGGTAGGTGGTATGGGCAAGTCCCCAAACCAGGCTTGTCAGAGGCACAGCATTAATGTCCACATTAACCAGCCAGAAACCGTGGGATGAGTATATCTGTGCAGTGTTCATTCCTTGGCTGTTTTTTTTTTTCCCCAAACAGAAACAAGGGTCTTTGTCAAGGGGAAGTTTCCTGATGAGAGATTAGAATCATAACCAAATTAAATGATTGTCTCTAACTAATTAGGTTAGTTTAAATTGAATAATGAAACCTTTAGCTGTATTTAATGTAACATGCCTGAAGTCTAATCATTAGTCTTCTGAATGAAGCTAAACAATTAAAAACACAATCTATTTTATAGCTTATTCTATAGGAACAATTGGAAAAACTATCACTGCTGAACTCTGCTGAGGAAATGTGCAATTACGAGATCAACAGGAGCAGTCTGTACAGCGAGTGAGCAGTAGGAACAGGTTAGCCAATCTGAAGACACTGGGAAAGACTTGGGCCTTCCTTCCAACCCGGGACCAAGAAGCTGGCTACATCTGTCATTTATTACTTTATTGATGAGGTTAAGGAAAAAAATAAATATTAATTCTCAAACATCTATGCATTATTAAAATTAAGGTTAAAATTCCCCCCAAACATTTAAATCACTTAAGAATGTATACCTTATGTAAAAATCAAAGTGAATCATACTTTTGTGTGTGTTTAGATGCTCTGTGTTCTGCATGGACATCCTGGAGGAGCTTCTATAAGGTGTATTACCTAGTTTTCCATGGTTCCCAAACAGAAAGAAATACGGGCTTCGGCATGACACTTCAGGATAAGTATACCTGCACTTTTAAGCACCTAAATGATTTTTAAAATACAGCTTTAGAAAACCCACAGCATGGTCTGAGACTTTGTCAAGCACCCAACTCATTCTCAAAAATGCACCTTACACTCCCAAGCCTTTAAGGGCTTGCCTGTCCCAGAAATGCAATTGCAAAGGAAGACACTGCACGAGCATGAGGTGCAATAGCTATCATGCACTTATTTTCCTTGTGGACATTCTTAAACTTCACAAAGAGCCTCTTGCGTAGTCTAGCTAAGCTACACAAAAATACAACACAAAAAGTACAATACAAAAGTGGCACATGGGGAATTAGGACACACTAACAATTGTAAGCCTTTTCTTCATGTAAGCCCGCCTATAAGATCTTTTCAAAACATTACCCTTCAATTCTCAGAGCCGAGCTTCCAGGACTATTGGGATATTTGCCCATTTGTAATGACTAATCCTATTTTGGAGGTTGCTGGGCAATAGGGTCCTTTTATTTGCTTGGAAGGAAGCTGCAGCATTTCAAGCAGCATGAATTCCAGCCTGCTACAAGTCTCCCAGCTGGCAGAACAGCTTGAACATTCTGTATTTTTGATGAAATCTTTGATCACCTCATTGCAAGATTTGGTTGCCTACTCTCAGCTCTCTGGCAGCTCTGAGCACAACCTGCCATTTCTAGATAGGATTTGTTCTTTTACGGATTAGACACATGAAATAAATAAACCAGCCTTAAAGATATCCAGATCAATAGTGTTAGGGACACAAGGGTATGGAAACACAACATGCAAAATATATAAATAAAAAAAAGATAGGTGTCAATCAGACCTTCCCTTGTACATCTGCTGAGATCCTCTCCTGAGACAGGATGCCTACCCTGTTTTAGATGAACACGAAAGGCATTACTGATCCCTTGTTACCTTGGAGATCCTTCCCTGTTCCCAGGTTACCATCTAAATTGTAGCAAATATGTCCATGGAATGAGCCTTCAGCTCCCATCACTCCAACACAGTCTTTACGTGACCCTAGTCAAGATCTTTTATCTGCAACTCACTCCTGAGAAAGGGGGTAATGGGCTCTGCCTCTCTCCTTCAGGGCAGGGTCAGCCAAGAGAATGCAGCTAAATAAACAGTAAACGAGAGAGCTGTGCCCTCCACCCGGATCTGTGCCTTGAAGCCCTGGTTTATTCCGAGGAGAACGAGGAGGAAGACACATGAAAACGCTGAAGGCAATCACCCCAGGCCTACCAGAAGAGCCTCCTGCAGCGGAACAGCATCACACCAGTAGAACCTTCCTGTTGGATCTAAGATGACTCTGCTGTTCTCCTTTCCTCGGACATCCAAAACCCTGCAACAGAGAAAGCAACTTAGCTACAGAACAACTTCTCAGCAGTAGCAGCTACAGTTTATCCAAGTTGAGATAACACCTCCAGCTGCTGCCGAGATGTCCTCTTTATTTACATCACAGCTTTCAGCTCTCTTAGTGGCAAGGAAAAATTACGATGTATGAGTCACAGGGGTTATACAGTGGGGAAATTCCTTTGTCAATGTCAGTTAAGTGGGACAAACATAAGAAAAAATGTACTGTAAAGAATTTAATTGAATTATTTTATTAGTTGTGATGCTTGTGGCTGTTTGAGCTTGGTCCCTAAGATAATTTTAAGTAAGTTCTTCAGTAGGGACATTCACTGAAGCAACATTTATATAAACATGGTCTTGATTAAGAGCAAGAAGAAGTCAGCAGGAGTTTTTCCCTCGTCTTCAGTAACTTAAATTAGGCCCATATTGCAGGATATTCTTAGAGGCAAATTTCAGATACAATACTCACAAACAAAGCTATGTGCTAGTCCAGAAGCAGCAACAAGGCCACGTGAAACAAAAGCCATTCAATCAGACGCTACTCGGATATCAAGCTGTTTCAAAGGACTGCCGCAGATCAAGAATTGTTGGGGAAAGTCGCGTTGAACAACAAAGAGTTATGAGAGAACTGGTGTCTGCTCATGGAAAAGACCTGGAAGCTGTTGGATAAACTATTTTCTCAGCACCATCTCTCCAGCTTTACTGTAGGTAGAATCAGCCCTGAACAGTTGTCTTAGGAACACAGCTTATTTAATCACTCTGTAACTGAAATAGCGGCGCTGTAAGAAACTTGCCAACCAGGATTACGATGTATGCTGAACACAACAGCCCTAGCGAAGCTGTATGACCAGACAAGTATTTGGTCCTGACACTGTTTTTTCTTGTCCAGCTCATACTTACCTTGTCTATGCAGTATCGGGTGAGGTGAGATTAACAGAGGAGAGGGGGAGGGATTTTGCTAGGGGAAGGTGTCATTCATTACGAGGCTTGCAAGGCAGATCTAGCCGTGCCCCGCACAGACCAATTGACACTGGTACTGGGGTTACGACTCCTTAGCTGAACAGCAGATCCAACCCAAGTGCCACCTTTAATGTGGACAAGTGGCAGATAACGCAAAGCGAGATGCAAGCTATTCCAGACAGAAGAAGGTGCTGAAAAATCTTTTCTTCAGGCAAGAAACGGACCAAAGAGGTAGAAGCAGGTTTGTATGCACTGGCTGCTGCACTACTGCCCAAGAGGATGCAAGAGCAACAGGCACTGACAGCTCAGCCTGGGGGAAAAGGTGGGAGCAGCACCACTTCCAGTCTCTGCAGTGTCTCTCTCCAGCCCTGTGCTAACTGCAGGCAATTACATCCATTAGCCACAGGTCTCCTCCTCAGATAACGAATCTTTAGGCCAGTGATTAAATACTATTTTGACAAGTTGGAGACTATCTTCTCACAAGCTTTCTTTACTTGACTCAAAAATTTACCAATCAATCAGTGTATATATCTCTATCATAATAAAGACATCATCTATGTACACAACCTGTCAGAAATGACATCTTTTCATTCTAGTATTATGGGAAATATATACGCCTTGGAGGAAACACCTGATGGATCCGTAAAGCGGGAGAGAGAGGGAAAAGACAGCAGGAAACCCGCTTTATCATAACAGCATCCACCTTGCCAAAGCCAAGCACATTCTGATTTACCAAACCATTCTTTAGTTTAGGGTTTCTTCTGCCACAAACTCTGCAAATTACATGATCCTTACAGAAATCTGATTTCCCTGAGCAACTCGTAAATCATTCTGCACTGGACTCTGAGGAGCTTGAGGATGGGGACACTAGAACTGATATGGTGTAGTACCATACAGAGAGACAGAAATAGTCTCTGGCTGAGCTACAGTTACTTACTACAGCTATTAGCAGGTTATCTGGGTCACAAATTGACTGTGCTGTGTGTGCAGTTATCCATGTTTGCTTCCCATGAGTCTAGAAAGAAAGCAGTTGCATTCACATGATGCTGCGCATTGCCATGTCTGTGTTACTGACTTTTTTTTTCCCCTATCACATTCTCATTTAAGGTTCTTATCACTTTGCACTGAACAGAGAATAAAAAGAACACAGGACCATGTTATCAGAGACCATACAAGTACAGCTGACTTTTGAAAAAGAATTGGGTACTTTGGGCTTTTCTAAAGATGCGGTCCCAGCGGCTGAACGTTTGAAAGCACTGTTTCAGTGTCAGGTGCATAAACCACTGGTGCAATCAGTCTGTGCCCAATCTGCAGATGTACTGAGCAATGGCCCATCATTAAACTCAGAGAAAAATTTGGTCACTGGAAGTAACCTCAGTCCACAAGCTTATATATCATCCAAAACAGCAGTTCAGTCCAGTGTAGCAGCCAAACTGAGGCAACTACAACATGGCAAAACATTTCCTTTTTGCCTCTCCCACAGCCATGACCTAATATAAACCAGTCACTCGTGTTTCCATGAATCAAAATAAATAATGTAGCTCACAGCTAGACTAAAAGATGGTCAGACATATCCAAGATGTTTCAGACTTCATTTGAGGACTAACATAAGTGATGAACAGTTGTCTATAGTATTAGAAGGCAGGGAGTGGAAGTCCTTTCATCTAATTGTTAGCTGCCAACAACTTCCTGCTGACAAGCTATCTTTAAGTTCCTTACAACGTCTTTGCAAAGCCCTAAAGCTTTGTTGCATCCCTCACCTGCAGTCTCCTGACATTTGCTCTTCCACTCCTTGTCATGGGAGAACAGGGGCTAAAACGAGCCTTAACGTAGTACAGATCAAGGTCTCTGCTCATTTGGTTTGCCTTCTATGCTCCAAGTACAGAACAGCAGCAGATCCTCAGGAATCGAAGCTTATTCCTGTCTCCTAAATTTTGCAGCGAGAAATAAGGGGTGGAAGCCTTCTCACCAAGCACCTCAGGACAAGCAAGGCCTGGAAGAGTTGCACCGCTGGACCTCAGCATCCTGCACACGAGAAATCTGCGAGCAGAAGTCTGCAGAGAGAAGACACCCCCGTGTACCTGTGTGGAGCAGGCAGGTTGCTCCAGCAGCTGTGTTTGGAAAGGCCCCAGCCCACCAGCACAACAGCCCTGACATTCCCCTGTCTCTGCACCGCAGCCACGGGGATGATTTAACACTTGGCATGTGGGCTGTTTGCTTCACATCCCATTTGGGAATCCTCTTATTGTTTCTTGAATCGTTCCCAGATCTGCACATATGTTAACCTTCTCCTTTAGGGAGGAGCAGAGTTTCACACACATACAATGAAAATTGCCTGTGCCTGTGGAGGCTGCTGCAAAGCCCCTTGCTCACTCCCAGGCCTGCACTATGAGAACATGGTGCATATCTGGGCTTGGCTTATTCATCATCGTGGATTATATCACTCGAATCACAATGCTTCAAAGTATTTTCCCTACCTCGCAAGGAACTATGAGGCTTAATTAATTAATAGACACAGAGGTATTACGCATCACTGCAAAATGATGCAATTTAGAGTATTCCACCCAATAATTAACAAATGTATCAGGCAACAAGTAAAACAAATCTTAAAAATGAGTAGTTAATTTTTTTTTTAATTACCTCCACTGAACCAAATCCGCCCCTAAGCAAAGCACATGTAATCCCAGTGAAGTCACTGTGGTTGTACAGAATTCACTAAAGTAAAAATACTCAGTAGTTATCATTTATATTGAAGCAATACTTACAGTTTCTCCGCTTAGGTTTAGAGTTGTAAACTTGAACAACAAAGGCAAAACTAAGTTGAACTGAGAAAACAGCATGGAAACAACACTAGGATTTGTACAACACAAAAATGCAAATGCTGAGTCCTAGTCTAATAGGCACTGCCCTATACGTCCCTTTCTTCGAGCCAAGGTTCTCAAATAATTACGGGACTCCAAGTGATGGTACCTTAAGAAGAACTCCTGACATCCACGTGGCAAAGTCTGAGGAGCTGGCAATGCTGGAGAAATTCAGAATGCACCAGGATAACTGCACCAGACTGCCTGAACAGTTATCTGCATGGACTAGTGGGCCTACTTCACCAAAGAATCCTTAGAATGACATATGAATATATATATATGTCTTCTGCTTTTGTTATCTGGCCTCCATTTCCGCACTCAGCATCCACCCAAATCACCTCCCTCAGCTAACACTTTACTGTATAAGGACATATTGTTCAGCCATAGATATAAACCAGGTGTAATAACTCCAGCTCTTTTTCAAATTAATATAGCAAAGTTATTGTGGGGAACCTGGATACTACTCCAGGCAGATCTCACGTGTCAGAGCTGTGAGCCATTGTTTCTGACAAAAAACAACAGCCCATTATTTGTAGCATCCCTTGTGAAATCTTTGCTGAAGTCCCCCTCTTCCCGTCCGAGGTCAGAGGAGGGCTAGATAAAATGCAGCTTCTTCTCCTCGGCTCGAGAGTGTGTGTGTGCATATTTTTGTTCTTTCACTGCTACTTGGGCTGGGCACGAGTTGGATTTTAAAAACTAAATCCTGATACTGCTACCCACACACAGAACAGTGGCTTGCTTTGATTCCAGAAAGGCTGTTCAGAGAGTAAGACAGCAGACAGCTTGAGTAAGGGTGGCAAAATTCAGCTCCTAATTATTAGATTAATGCCTTAAAACAGTTGTCATGTATGAAGGGACAAAGTGGAATTTGGCAAACAGGAAGGGAAAAAACAAATCCTCTCATAATGATAAATAATCTCTGAAGACAACCTTGTCATTTTTTGAGAGCATCTCAACAGTTTCCTCTTTTTATTTTTTTGGTCACTGCTTATCAAAATTTGCATGGCTAGTTAGTGGGTTAATTTAATTATGAGCAGCATTTATGAACAGCCTGATGGGGGATCTGCAGAGGGCAATAGAATCTGTTCTTGAATTATGAAATTGCACACACTACACATCTGGAAGCCGTCATGGGACAGATCGCTGCCTTGTAAATGCGTGTTGAGTGTTACAATATTTTACTAAGCACTCCCAATCTGTCAAGGTTTACAGGAGAGTAGAGACTGGGAACATTTGGGATCATTTGTGGCTTAGAGCCATTAGCTACTTCCACCCACTTATTGTGACATTATTAATAGCAAAATAATCTAAAGAGCAGAACTTGGCTTAGTCAAGATCTTAGATAATAGGAGTGATATTCACTAAGGGCCAAAACCAGAGAGTCAGGTCCCAGCTGAATAATAGACTACGCTGGATAGCACAGCCTTGATTTTGGCTGAACTGGTAAATTTGTGAGCACTCTGTTCCTCCGAGGACTTACCTGCAAACCTAGTCTCGCCTTGTCATTTCAGGTTTGTGGCTCATGGTGACACCGTTCAGGAGGTAACCAAAGGAGAAAATTCTACGGCAGCAGCATGATGTTGCCCATCACTTACTAAGTGCCCTCCTCAGCTGTGGTTAGTGGTAAGAAAAGTGTTATGCACCTAACAATAGATAGAAGAACTTACACTTTATTAAACCATGGACACAGTAACAAAAGCTATCTGCCAGAATAGAAAAGCATAAACTGTATTGGCATTGCCAAAGATAAGCAACATCCAAATTCTTCTGGAGTCAGAGACCAGAATGGCCAATTAGCCACCAAGACCCAAATCATGTAGAAGTCCATTTCTGGTTAGGCACACAGGAATAGATTTCATCCCACGAAATGCAATCCTGTGCTAAGAAAACCAGTACTTGGCCTCCGAAAGAAACTTTGCACCAAGTTTCTTCACCTGCTGGAGCCACAGCTTAACAAGAAGATTTGGAAGACTTCTATCTCCATGGAGCTTTTGGCTCCTTGTTAAGCCATCACATACCTATTTAAATCAAATCTCCATTCAATCATTAAAAATGCTTTTTTCTTATGGGTCATTATGATGTGATTTATGACATCGGTTTAATTGTCAGAATTACTGTGGATAATTAAAATATGAAATGCATGCTGCCAGAGGCTTCAGTCACTCTCAGCACCCTCATTAAAAATCAGGAACTGACCAAATTATAAATAGACTGGTTTGCACAAGTTCACAGGGAAAGCTAATTATGAAACTTTTCCTTATGCACTCAGAACACATAGTATCAGTCATGCAAATTCTTTAAGTGATTGTACGATTGTATAACGTGGAATCGGATTAGTACGTACAGGTGGGTGCAACTTCAGTTACCACAATGCTGTACCACTGTACTTTGCACGGTGAATGTGTGTCCCTAAAATTTTCATGCAAGCTTGATTACAGATGTGGGACAAGGGCCTGGGGAAGAGAGAGAAAGGGTGATATGAAGTATCATACCATATCACTTTTGATATGAAGTTAGAAAAAGGCCGAGGAATACACAGAAAGGTTGAGGTTGCAAAGGATAAGGCTCTCTGGTCTATAATGATAAGCCTGAGAGAAACAAGAGAGACCTACAAACAGAAGGGAAGACAGCTTCAGAAAGAAGCTGCAATAATCTTTTGATTAGCTGGTTAAATTCAAAAAAAAAAAAATAGTGCCTGTCTAAAATCACGGAGAATTTAGATGCCAAATGCAGTAAGCATGAATACGAACTGAAGAAAAATTCTATGTACAAGAAAAGGTCTCAGTCCTTGCCCTTGTCTAGTATTCTGAATAATTTACTCTCCAGAAGGAAAGGAAAAAAAAAAGAAAACAATACAAAACAAAAAAAAACCTAGAGGCCTATATATACAATTAAGCTGAAATTGAATCAAGAAGTAAATCACTGAGGAAAGACTGCTATTCAAATTGGTCACAACACCTCTGGTGGCTTAAAGCCAAAACGGAGTATGATTTTGCTTATTAAGACTTTTGTTAAAAAACATGAAACCTATCCTTCAATGCCAGCAAACAGACTTAGTTTTCACACAAAGAGACAACAAGCCTGTACAAAACAAGTCTGGGCAGATTTTGAACACCATGGAAGCTAAGTTTTCTGTGTCAGGCCGACGCTAAAATATCAGATCCATCGCACTGATTCTCAAGTTGCAAGTTTCAGTGAAGATGAGAAAGACCTCATTGTTCCATGAGCAAGATTCAGCCAGTCTGCATTGACAGAACAATTTATTAGGGTGCTTAAAGATTCATTTAGACCAAGAAGAGTCATGTTTAAAAATAATGCTGATTTATATTGTGTACCTGTGCAAAATTCTGGGGGTTAGAGATTTCAAGAGAGAAACCTTCGGGGAAAGTATACACGGATGATGTCTCCTACCTGAAGTTTCTAACCCAGACAAACCTGATTAATTGCAGGTGTATTTCTCAGCTTATCACATCGAACTATCACTCCATCCAGCCTGTCACCCTGACTCTCATAAGGACTCCTCGAAAACACAACAAAAACATGGGACTTCCCAGAAAAATAAAAAAGTGGAATAGAAAATATTCCTTCTTTTTCCTAGAGGAGGTCCCTGCTTGACATGAGTTCACAAACTTCCAATGCCCAAAGTATCTGTCCATCTTCTTCCTCTTGCATCCCAAACTACAGCAGTGCCATCTGTGTAGTTCAGGAGGGACTCGTTTTAGTATTCCACCCCTGAAGTGTTTGAGAGGCATCCATATTTTTCCATGTTTCTATAAACCCTCTGAGGTTTGGCTATCACTGAAACACCCCCTCCACATCTTTCCCATTCTAGCAATAAAAGTAAATCCAAAGGAATTTGAAACTTGTCTAACGTGAGGTTTTTTGCTATGCCAACAGGCTGCTAAATTTTCCACAGAGCCCCCACCCTGTAGCATAAATACCAGGTAGTGATCAAAAGCACAATGTGCCTGCTGACAAAAGGGATCTTGCTCACTGTAACAACACTTTCTCCACCTCTATCTATCTCCTTTTTCTTGAGAACACAGTTTTACACTTGTCCTTCATACAAATAACCCGAGGGTGGGAATTATTCAGAAGGCTCGTGTTTGACACCCCATCTGTTCATTTCTGACAGCGATATATAATGTAAGGCTATAAAAACTTGAAAAATAATGCAACATAAAAAGGGATTGACTCGGCTCCAAGAGGCCATAAACGGTAACAAATACCATTGTATGATTTATTTCATGCTGTAATCTTTACAGTAAGTCATCTTTCAGACATTTCCTTGTGACAGGTTTTAATAATATTAATGCCCAGAGCAATCCAAATCATCGCCAATAGACATATTTATCAAGCTGCCAATCCAAGTAAATGAAATTCTATAAGCAATAATGTAACATGTTTAAAGGAAGCTAATAAAACAAGTCAGGAGAGAAATATTACTGCAAAGTATTCTCTCTCTAATCCAGCCCTGGATTTTATACAGCCAAAATGCAAATCTTTCCCTCCGTGATTTATCGCTCCAAAAATACCAATGACCTTTCTGGGAGCTCTCGCACAGCCCTTCTCACACATTTATAAAGATTGTGATGCATTCTGCCAGATTAGCTGGGCTGGAGTGCTCAGCATTGCTGCTTTGTTTTGCCCTACCTTTGGATTAGGAAGTGATGGGTAGCATCAGAGTAGGATCTTAAGTCTTTAAAATTTATTAAAGACTGACAAGCCCTAACATAGGCTTGGCAACTCAGCAGGTATTTATTAGCAATTATCCAGGCACTAGATAAATTACAATTAAAAGGGAGCTAAAACTTGGTCTTTAACCTGGTTTCCCCTTTAATCTAATTTAGTTTTTATTAATCCTTTGCTTGTCTGAAGTGACTCTATACCAGGACAAAAGGGAAAAAGCCATTGCAGAGTCGTGTACACACAGACCCTTGCTCACAAACATTCTCTTACGCCTCACTGGAAACTTAGCAGAAATGAAAAACAAGAATCAACAATTCAGCAAAACATACACCATTAAATTTGTCGTGCCTTAGGCAAGAATGTGTGGAAAACCATGACTAGTAAAGCAAGTGTATCGATGCAGGGCCTCAGAAGTGCTTGAAGAATCCTAACAGGTCTTTATGAATGCAGTTCTGGCTGAGCTTCACAGTTCTTCGGTATTTTTTGTTTGGTTGGTTTGGTTTTTTGGGGGGAGGGAGAATACTGGTTTGTGACTTTTTAATGGCACTAATTAAGTTCTTTCCTGGAATATCAAGATCTTATTTTCAATTTAAAAAAATGCATGAGCCTCGTGTGTGCAGTACAAAGTAAGATATCTTTCATTAAAACAGCCTAGAACTCCACAAATATTAGCAAGACCTGAACGAAATGTGTTTTGAGTCTTAGAATAGGCCACATGCAATTCTTTCCCACTATACTTCATCACATTTCCCTGAATTATGGTTTGATTAACTTCATTGATTAGCCTATATGCAAACCTTGTCTTAAACTTACATGCCAGATTCCTTTTTTTTTTTTTTTTTTAATACAGAAATTAAGTATTTAGCTGGCTAAATATTCCAACACAGATATTTTCAAAGGAGTCCATAACAGGACAAGCTGGTGAGTACCCAAATCATTCCAAAAGCATTGCCTGCGGCATGCAGTGGAAATAATCCCCGTTGTATATCCAGACATCCCAGGAAACTAGTCTTGTGTTAAAGTGCCTGTCTTCCCTGGATTAGATTACAGTTTGCCATCTTAAATCAAACAGAGCAAAGATTTGAACCTGGAGCTCCCCTTGGCCACTGTCCGAACTGTCCTAACTTAGATAGAAAAGGTCAGTGTTAGCTTTTCTATGAGCAGAACACCCCAGGTGGAAAACCTCAGCTTAATCTGAAAATGGGCAATTGTATCCAATTCTATTTTTGGTTTAAATAATAATAAAAAACTATTTGGGATTGATTTGAGATCTCCCATGTTATGAGGAGTCAGCCCCAAACAGCTGTATTTTGCATTGTGAGGTTTCCTCTATGACTTTCGATACCTCATTTCACCCTTTCCTACTTCCCTTTGCTGCTCTTTAAGGCAAAAACTCCTTTTACCATGTGTGTATACAGTATCGAGCCTAACAGGGTTCTAGTCCCAGTAGAAGCCTCAAGGCATAGCTATAATACAAATAATAAATACTGCAACTAATAACAACAGCATGGTAAAATGCCCTCCCAAGGGAGGCACTGGAAGACCAGTCCCTGGTGTCGTTTAAAACTAAACACCAGAAAACATACCTGCTCTGACTGGAGAGAATATAGTGTCTTTTTGATATGGTGATCAGGGAGAATCTTGATGGGGATGGGAACAATTATTTATCTGCACATTTGGCCATTTCTTTAGGGGATTTCAGAATATCTCTTAGCAACATTTTGTTCCTCACTGCTAAGCAGCAGCAGAGATCTCGGGGAAAATAAATAAATAAATAAGAACTGTATAATCCCCAAGGTGTAATCCCAGAGTATGGAAACTCACTTCACTTAAATACCTCCCTCTGGCATAATTGACTTTTCATGCGCATGTTAATAATGGTATTTCAGCAGGTTGTGAGGGCTTGTTCTTCTCCCCTCTCCCTCCCCTCCTTTGGCAAATTATGTTATTGGGCACGAGGAGGGGGAGGGCCATATTATAAATCTAATTATGTTTTCATTTATATTTAACAAGTCAGCACAATCTGCTAGTATGTGTGTATGTATTTACCATGCAGTCCCAATATTTACAGCTGACCTAATTGGTTGTAGGACAGCCGCACTGAGCAACGTTTTATTGTCCTGATACCATGCATGTGCTGGGGACAGCTGCTAAGATGCAAAGCTCTCCAGAGGACACCTTACAGTCCTTGCCATACTGACATTTGCCTTTGCTGCTGAAGCACAAGATAGGATTTTGCAGGGAGGGGAAACGTTATTTATTAAGCCTCTTCGGTTCTACAGTGGCTGCAAATTGCTCACAAGCAGAAACAAGGCAAGAAATACTAGTTTGGGCATCTCTTCGCCTACCAGGTTCCTGTTTACTCCCTGCAAATTCTAGTATGACACTGTTTGCCAATATGTCCTGTCACCCTCTCTAGTGGATGTTTGGAAGAGTGTAACAGCTTGTTATTACTGACAGCTCAGTTTCAGACCATGATACCTTTCCTTATGCTGAATATAGCAGCTCAGGTTATGAGGAGTCCCAGTGCAAGTCAACTGGACTGCACAGCAAATTAAGTACACTGTAGTTAAAAATATTGCAATTCACACCTTGGCTTAGACAGTAGATGACCACGCTCTGCCACCAGTTTGTGAACCCTGCTGGGAAATCAGATCCCTCCAGCCAGGAATAACTTAGATGGCCTACAAAAGACTACTCTAGCATGCATTACTGATGCTAGAGAAAAACGCTGTAGGGTGAGATTTCTCTTGGATCGCCAGCTGGCTTTAGAGCAAACATCTTTTAGGGTATACCAGAGTTTGTTACTCTCCCATGTTGCTGCCAACACCACACTGTAATTAACCACCTGAGGAATGAGCAAAACTCAGTGTCGGCTATTCATGTTCCTACCTTCAGCTGCTGTTTCCTCCACTCTGTCCTCTCAGAAGCAGCAGAATAAAACGTGATCGCGATTCTGCTATTATTTGGCTTCTGTCTAGAAGGCAGTAATCACTTTCATGAGGTGTACCAATTCCTCCCTTCACCTTTCCCTTGTACCTTCACATTAGTATCAGTTCACAGCACCTCGTGTACGCTTACAGGCTTTGAGCCTGCAGAAGAGTATGAGCTGACATGCTTAGGATTTGGATACATAGACATAAGTTGTGCTTTCTAGACATTTCAATTAATCAAGATAGGAGGAAGCCATAAACCATCCACTTCAACCACTACCAATAGCAGAAGAATTAGGAAACAGGCTGTTGCCACTTTCCACACAAATTCTCAATAAGAAAGTCCAGGAAACGCCTGCTCGGGACACACATAGCTTTACATTTCTTACCCATCAACAAATCTCTGAGGTGGAAGGACGATAAGGGACCTTGACTTTGCAGGCTCTCCATGTGAAACAAGCGATTCGCTACGTAATTTCAGTATCTCTGAAACAAAGGCAATAAAACAAAATTGGCTTCCTTTTGTATAGCCCTCAGTTGTATTTAGATTGTGTCTGCAAATGGCCACTATACCATTTTGAGGATTCTGCAGGAGCTTCAGAAATGCTAGGAAAAGGAGCGCTGAATTGGTTATTCATACAACTGCTCCAAAATATAGCACAGTGTTATGAAATAGCAATGCTATCTAGTATGTGTAAAACAGTCTTAAACACGGTGAATGCCCCATACTTAACGCACCATTTCATTCCTAAGGGGGCTCCTTTTCTTTGTGAGGCTCTTTTGTTGGAATCCAGAAGCTGAATTTCACCCCAAACTGTTGCAGTTTTCCCCCCAAAGTGAAGGAAACCTTCGTCACCTCTTCAGGTGGAGGAACAGATGAAGGAAGCACACCCTCACCAGACTGCCAACACGCACTTGTGTGACCCCCTAAGACCCTTGTTCTCA
Organism: Cygnus atratus; assembly: GCF_013377495.2. Taxonomy (NCBI): domain Eukaryota; kingdom Metazoa; phylum Chordata; class Aves; order Anseriformes; family Anatidae; genus Cygnus; species Cygnus atratus. The sequence goes on from NC_066388.1 coordinate 1,073,348, forward strand.
TTTTGCATGGGAAAGAACGGGTTCTTGGCTACAGAGAATCGCATCTTCCATGAGAAAAGGGGGGTCCCAGTGCCAGTCCTGAAGAGAAAGGGTGTGGGTTTCTTTGCCAGTCCTGTACAGAGAGGAAAGCCAGAGGTGCAGGGATGTGCTGAGCCTGTCCCTAAAGGGTGGTGGAGGGAGACCCTAGTCCTGCAGGGGAGGAGGAGTGCTCTAAGTGCTCTATGAAAACATGGCTCTCCACAGAAGGAAGAAAAACAGAGGGTAGGCAGAGTTCGTCACTGGTACTTGTACTGTCCTCATACTTGTCATAAGTGACTTGCTTATTCATTACTTTATTCTCCTATTATCTCTGAGAGTCAAACCAGTTTTATCTGCCTCGATTTCCCATCAGGAAACCAAAATTCAGAAAGGGTAAGTGGCCTAAAGTCCCAGATTGACTCTGAGGAAACGGATCAAGAAAATGAGCTTAAGCTTCCCAAATCCTAAAGTAGCAATTAAACAGCTGGAACATCTTTTCTCTGACATTTGATCTAGTCTTTTCTGGGCCATAATCTGAGGTCATGGGCCATTAAGCCCAGCATTATAACACCAGGCAGTGATTTGAGGATGTACAGCAGCACCCTCTGAGATTTTTAAGCACACCAGAGCCTACCTGCATCTCCTGCTTTTCACAGCGATGTAGCAAGCTCAGGATGCGTGCTGTTATTCCCCACACTCCCCTGGTCCGTATCTTTGTTGCTAATCTGCATTCCTCCCCTTATCAGCATTTGACAGGAGACACAGCAAAGCTCTCCATGTCACATGTGTCCAAACATGTCCAACGCATACAGATGGGGAAGGAAAGGTTGGACTGGAAGAACATTCAGACACACGTATCTCTTTATCTCACAAACTGACAGGCGAACCCTCTCACATACCCTTAACTTGCTTGTTAGGCTGCAACTATTGCCAAACCATACCAACCCAGATGGAGCAGCTAGGGATTCTAAACATACCCCTGGCAGATAAAGGGACATCTCTCTGAATAGGTGATTTGTCAGCCTTAAGCTGTAATTGCTCTGCACAGGTGTGCTAAAAGCAGGTGCATTTAGCCTTGGTAACAGGATAGCTCTTTCTACAGCCCTGTGTTCAATGGAGTGGGAGTTGGATGGGTAAAGAGGGAGCTCTCTGAGGATGCCACACGCCACTCAATCAATCCCTCTAGGTCAAGCTTAATGAAGTATCATAAGCCAAGTCAGAGAATGAAAATTCGTAACTGCCTCTCTTACACAGGCACAAATAAGTAGCTGAGAAAATGCTCTTACAGCCTTCTAAAACAAGACACTTGGCCATCTCTATAGAGCTAGGTTCAGTCCCAGCCTTTAGCACAGATGTTCTGAGTTAACATGAACAACCTGTGCAGAGCCTGCCTGCCCAGAGCAGCTCTGATGTGCTGCAGACTAGGGAGAACAGCCCTGTTACTGCCACTACCTGACCAGGTCCTGAAGGGGAGTGGGGTATCATTGCCTCAAGAAGCTTTATGGCCTCTTAATACATACCTAGTGATTAAAAAAAAATAAAATAAATAAAAAGTAGCTATAATAACAATAGCTTATGGTCAAGTTTGGATGATAAAGGAAAAAAAAAGCCTTTGTTTTATTTTAACTTACTGCCCTGTAGTAAGCCATTTACACTTCTTTTAGAATAGCAATAGTAGCTCCTTTGACTAAAGCTCACAGTCTGAGGCTCCTGTATTAGTTTTCTATCCATGACAATTAACTTGCTCTTCACTGTCTAAATGAGGAGGAATGAACCAAAGTGCCTACAGTTAAGCTCTGATATATCCTAGGGGAAACCGATGGCAAGGCCCTACGGCTGGCAAAGCTCCTGATCCACCTCGGGCAACCACTCTCTCTGCTGTGTCTCTGGTGCAGAACTGCAGATTTGCAAACAAGGGCTTTTTATTAATACACATTTATACTGGAACACAATCTTGTCCTTTTAGAAAAACCTGAGATTGCCTAGGAAACCAGAAGAAAACCAGCCAGGTAGAGAGCTCCCACAGTGTCAATGTCTTTCTATTTGTTTGAGATTGACTTTTATTAAGGTGCCTTTGCCACTTATAGAAGTCCCTTTTCTGGAAGGTAGCTGGCTTTCAGGGACCTTAGTTGCATCTATGTTGATAAGTGTGTGGGACCGAAACTGGGCTCCAGCTTCCCTTCCTACGTGACATTACTACATGGAGCCCTCCAGGTGTCAGTATGTTTGTGCCTGTTCACTCAGCCTGGTTGAGCACAGTGTGAATAAGTTTTGCCTTTATCTCAACCATCCGCAGTTCACAGGCATGTTTGGTAATGGGGCTTGGCTGCCATCTGCTGTTTAAACAATTTGCAAGTGTTTGAAATAAGTAGGCATGCATGTGTATATTCGTATTTAACAGAAAGCTCCTTCTCAACTCTTTAAAGCAAAGCACCATCTCCATGGAGGGCAGACACTAGCAGAGCAGTTCACAAGAGAGCAGAAGCAGTGTGCATTTTGATCTTAAATGCATAATAAAATTGTGGCAAGTTTCACTTTGGTGCAGTTAGACACAGATCAGAGAGGCTAAGTTTTCTGTCTAAAAAGAAAAAGTAAAACAAAATACAAACAAAAAAAAACAACAAAACTCTTTGAAAATGGAGTTTGAGGTGAATAAGTAATATGTTGCTCTGCTTTGGTTTAATATTATCATGATTGATCTGTTCTCTCCTTTCAGCTAAACACCATTAAATGTTGCCATATATATCGTACAACCTCCAAAACATTTTTCTGACTTCTCATTTAACATTTCTTATTCTCATGATGACAAAGACCTAGACAGACTTCATCAGTGAATCTTGATCAAGAATCCAGTATAAACTGGACACAAAAAACCTTGGTATGTCCAGCTGTACCTTTTGCTTCAGTTATACCTATGCTACAGTAATAAGTAATAATAAGACTCTGCTTTGGTCTCTGCAGTTAAAAAGCAGTACTCTGTGATAAACCTGTTAATAAGTAGAGTAAAAATCTTGAACAAGGTATATATTTTCCTAATCTTCTTTAGCAAAACAGCTTTGCTTCCTAAAGAAAAGCACAATGAAGCTGTTAAAGTACAATCATAATCGGTAAGATTTATTAGTATCATCAGAAAGATCCCTATTTTATCAGAGGATGATGTTCCAACCTATTCTTATTATTAATAAACTTATTAACTATGACAAATAATTAATACATATACAATTATCAGCTATCGATTCAGCCTTTTTTTTTTTTTTATGAGAAACAGATTTTTTTTAAATTTACCTGAGAAAGATCTGGAGTGAAGTCTTCTTTTACAATGACATTTTTTAATCTGCTCTGGATCTTGTACATCACTGTGACAGGCTTTGCAATAGAACTGTGCCCTACAAAACAAAAGCTAGTTAGGTAAAAGTTGAATTATGTTTAACTGATTAGACAATAAATGCACTCGTCTGCTCCTGAAAGTTTTTATATTTTAGACCTTTTTTTCAAGAAAACAGTAATAGAGAATCTTACTTTTTGACTTCTGCAAGGGAATGAGCAATAAAAAAGCCCATGGTATTCCGATGAAGTTTTATCCGTGCAGACGGATTGATCAGGATAGTGCTGCATTGGGAAAACATCAAGAGAGTAATCACAGTTTGTCTATCAGGTGACATTTCTCACCTGTGTTGTGAGAATTCAGACTAGACGATTGTAACAGTTCCCTCCCATCTCAAAATTTTACATTAATCCCCTTTGTTATAACTTCTATGACCTACAAGAGAGACACGAGACACGAAAAAAGTTAACTGCTGCATTTTCAATGTCATAAAGATAATTTTCCACGGAAACAGGTGGGGGAGCTGTGTGAGAGCAGGGATTCAAACCACACAAATCCTTTTGTTAGGATTTTTGCAGTTTATTCAATTCAGAGATTCTTGATTGTTTGGTTTTTTGTTCGTTTGTTTTAATTAATGTTTTAATTTGATAAATTTTAAATTTCATAGGAAACAGGTACTCTGATTTCCACCACATTATTTTGAAAATGTTTAATGTAATAAAACCATTAATGGTCTACTGCAGTCTGAACAGGCCAGGTATTTCCATTTCTCCATGGAGTCACTGAAAAACCTAAATACTCACAGTTAAAATACAAGTTCAGTGTAACTGAAGCTACAGAGATGTGCAGGGTTTGATACATCTGCTCTAGAGCTGAACAAGCAAGGTATAAACAGGGGAGGAAACTTTCTTTCCTAATGGATCCCCCTTCTACATCCGGGGTGAATATCCCTGCTGGGCTGCTGTAAACATAGCCATGTTGAATCCCCTGCAACATCATTAAATTTACCAGTTTTCTCTATGTAGACCACTCAGGGCATCAGCTCAGTCCAAACTCCTATTGCCTTCAACCCAGTTTTAATAAACATTGGCAGTCTGAATGGAACAGGGAAAGGTGATGAGGTTGTTAACAATTTCCTTTCCTGTGAAGTCCTATACTCAGCTCCTCCAGATTAATGGCTCAGAGGACAAACAAAATATGAATTATGAGGAATATTAAGCACTACAATTACATATAGATAACATAGATATTGTAGCAACATCTAGATGTCCCCATTTTAGAAGGGGCATCCCTTCTGTGCCAACTGTTGTGTAAAGAAAGCAAAAATACAGTCTCTATATCTCAAAGAGCATGCAGTTTCCTTTTCCCTCCTGTTTTTACTTTGCATCATTCTATTATCATCCCGAGAACGTACAAACTCAAGGAACAATATATTTGTAGTGGCCTGTTTTCCATTAGTGCTAAACAACTACAACATGCACTGACTTCTTTCAGGGTAGGGTTCATTCAGCACTTGCGGAAGAGAACCCCTATGTATTCCTCACAGCAGTGTTTCCCCACACTCCTTTGTTTTCGGAGCTGCTATTCTAGTTTGGTCAAGACAGCCATTTCCTTTATAAAAGTGGAAAGAGTAATAATTGCACTCAATAGTCTGCATTTTCTGGATGATTTCTCAAGCTTTTTAAAGATCTATGGCACTCATTTATTCCCCTTTCTGAACTAGTTCCAGATTCCCCATTAGGATGTCTTGTATTTCATCATTAGAACAGACAGAGAGTGTTATCTGGCCCAGGACCAGATCAGCTTCAGACAGCAAAAGCTCTGCTGCCAGCATTGACAAATTATCCCTTTATGACAATGCTTTTTAGCATTTAGGAGCTAAACTCATGTGGTTAAAAAAAAGGTGGCGTTTCCATTACTCATGAAAATAAATATGCTTGATTTGCCCCAAATCAAAGCAAGATCTATGCTGCCTTTTTGTGGAATGGAAGGTGAGAATGGTGGCCCATCCTCCATCCCTTGCTTGATTATCCATGAGAAGAAAGGAGGCAGAAAAGATTGTTGTGTATGGTAAAATTCATTCTGGCACTTAAGCAACCAGGAATAACATCTTGATCCTGTCTCCTAAATACCGTGCATAGGAAAACAAGAGGTATATAAAATCTGTGCAAATCCGGGGGCAAATCTGAGTTACTTGGATATCATTAGTTTGGACTAATTGACTTCTTACTAGAAGAGAAGTCTTACATACAATTACCTCTCTCCTCGACTGCCAAATTTGAGTTCAATTCCCAAGAGGACAAGATTTAGTTTTACAAAGCACAACCTGGGGAAAGAGACCAAGTCAGTCACAGTATCTGTACTGCGGACAGACATCTGGAAGGAAATAGCAGAAAAACATCCACATCTGTACCACATACCGACAAACCTCTATAAAAGTCATGTCTGCAAAATCGTTGGAGAGCTGAAAAGTCATTACTTTGTAGTCTTTGTCTCCCAGAAGCATCTTGTCCTTCAGATGTTTTCTCTTTGTCTAAAAGCATCAACCATAAAGATGATAAATTTATTCAAAGGCAAAGCAAGTAGGATGTGTAACCTAACACTGGGAAAATACTCTAACACCACATGATATTAGTTACTGAAAGCAGAATGACATCAAATATATGTTGTCAGAGACAATATCAGAGTTGAAAAACATCAGACCAGGGAATGTCTTAACTCTTCTGGACGCTTCCAATTCATTACCATTGAAGAACAGGTGTCATTACTGCAAGAAATTATGCTACATGGAAATTTTATGACTGCAAAGTATTGGGAGTCCATTATTTGAGGAAAGTTAGGCCTTAATTGCAGTAAAATTAACCTGTCTCCCTATTTAGTCTGGTTTTGTGTTAAGTTTTATTGATCATAAATATAGGAGAAGTGAGATTATTCTTGAACAGAGATGGTCTGCTCCAGCATAAGCACTTTTCGGGGTGTGGGTGTTTTGCTGTTGTTGGTTGTTTTTTTTTTTTTGATTTGTTGTTGTTTTTTAAAAAATAGCTATGTGACTAAGGAAGGGTTGTTTGTATCCAGGTAGTTCGAGCAGCAAAACATTTTGCTTCTTACAGCTGGTTCTGGTTTTATACTGCTACTCATTACCTCACAGTATATACCATTCTCTTGGCATATGAATGCCTTCCACATAAAACTTAATAGGCTGTTAAAATGTGTAAAAAAGTTGTGCTTTCCAAACAAAAATTATTTAATGAAATTTTTAATTGAAAAAAGCCTCCTGTCAAAAATTTGCTGAGTTTTCATAGTATACTTTTAAAAACTTAAAATATCAGTTTTGCTAGCTTTTTCACGTCTCAGTGAAACATTTGGATTTGAATGAAACAGCTTGCCTATGCAAAAACACTTTGTCTGCAAAGCAGCCCCAGTTTTATATAAAACATCAGGTGAAATGAATACAGAAATCTATATAGTTTGCCTAAATCAATTTGTGAACAGCCCCTGAATATAGAAAAAACAATCAATTATTTTTTTTTTTTTGGTGCAGGACATTAATGTGAAGTATCACATACAGCCACTAGGTGATAGCAAAAGCACATCTACAGCAGGACTAGCAAATCTGTGACTTATTCAGGCAACTACATGCCAAACAGTTCTGTCTTCTTGTTTTTATTACATCTTCTGGTATTGATGTGGTAATTTCTGAGCAACTTTTATGTACCATAAGTTTAATATACAGCTTATCAGTTTTGTGTTGTAGTAGGTAATGAAAATACAGGTAAAAGGAGGAAAAATTTGGATTACCTCCCCTGCAGACAGATGACAGAATTTCTAATTGTCAGTTCAGTTCCAGTTAAAATCTGCTGAGACCCTAAGCAAGACTGAAGCAATTCAGAAACCTCTAACTGTTCTTGGGTAAATTACCCCATAAGAACCAACCAAAGAAACTGTTAAGCCTAAAATGATACTGAAGAAAGGCATCCTATTAACTGGAAAGGGTATGCTGGACTGATTTTTCAGCCCATTTTGGGGGGCGTCAAACAGGAGTGATTCTGATGAAGTGCTTTAAGCAGAGATTCAATTTACAAATGCCACACAATGGGATCATGTGCAGAAGCCAGATAAGCTAACAGGCTCCACACTGTGCAGTAACCAAAATTGATTTACTGGGTTCTCTCAGGGTAGTGGAGCACTAGCACCACATTACAGCTTTTGAAAATAGAACAACATACAAGGAGTTTCCATAGGTCACCTAAACACAGCAGCATGGCTTGCTATGCAATGTCCTCTGCCTTCGCACCTATTTGCACACTCGATTGTAAAATATATCTTTAGGATCTTTTGCTTCAGTATGTTCTAAAGCATTCCTTTCACCTCTTGGGCTGAATTCAAGTATCATATTAGAAATAGCTTCTTAGGTTCTCTTGCCTTCTGTGCCAAGCTAAATCCTAACATAAGATAAATTTCAAAAGACCTGGCTGCAGTTTCTACTCAAGAGTCAGGCACCTATTTCAGAGAAGATCCCACTGGGCTATATTTACATTATTCAAACAAGCAAAGGACATACCTGAGTGTTCTCTTTCCCAATGAACAAACTGGTTAGGAGAGTAGACAAACCAGGAACTAGGCAGCTTTGTGCTATAAAGCCTAACTTCAGTTCAGCAAGACAGATGATATTGTCTCCCCTCCTCCAGTCCCAGTTGGGTATGTTTGGCAGGTGAACCTGTTTCAGAGTAGGAAAGTGATTACAGGTCAGCATAGAGAAAGGCAGGGCCACAACATTTGTGTAACATGATGATTCTTGTCTTTCTTGCTTTCATCATTCTATTATTTGAAAATCTTCCCTGGAATACACTAATAGATAGCTAAGCAGACTTCTGAGTTTGAATGTTCTTTTGGTTTTGTTTTTCCTTTAAATGTTTAATATGCATTTGCTGACAACTTTGACAAAAACAAAAAGCTGTTACTTATTTTTAGTAATGTTAAAAGATATTCTAGCTAGGTTAGTACCTGGATGAGTAAGAGACACTGCATAAAACCTCTGCCTTTTACAAAGTAAGGATCTTTGATTCCAAAAAGGCCAGAATTTCAACTGTGACAACCCACTTGAGACAGACAGACAACTGTGATACCTTGTTATGAGACTGAATTATCTGTAAAATGACTCTGGTGTTGGGGTAGTTATTCTTGATTGACAGCACTCTGTATGAAAAATATAATTTCTAATTAATATGCTTGGTTCTAGCTACGGTCTCTCATTTTTCAAGTCCAGCTAGCTTACTCCGGCAGACAGCAATTTGAGAGTGGTAACAAAGAATAGCGTATGACCCAAAGCCTGTACCCGAGCTCCTCTACACTTTAAGCATGTCCAAGTCCACTGTTTGGAGAGGAAAGCAGTCACCACCAAAAGATCATAAGATTATAGCATATGGCTTTGATACAGGATGAAGAATCGTACCTGTACCCTACTACAACTCTAGAGCTAAGAGAAACAACAATAATTATTAACTGCTTTGAAAATTCTACCTGTAAATTCCATTCATAAACTACAGTCTCCAGTAGACACCCTACAAATAGAAAGTGAAGATAATCCAATTTGGAACTTGAACTTCTGGATTGATTTGGGTGGAGAATACCATGCCAAGCCATCGCATTCACACAGTCCAGCAGTACTGAGAGTCCCCAGTTCAAGTCAAACCAGTACAAAAATGCTTAGAATATGAGACCTGACAGCCAAGCTGTACCAGACAGTAGTGCTTAACTCTCTCCAGTGTAAAGCACAGAGACTCTGACTGCTGATATTCAGGACAGTAAAGAAAATAATTACTATGTATTTAACAACATTATATTCTGTAGAGAGCTGCAAGGCTGCACAGCTGCTACCTGTCTCAGTCCTTCAAAGCATCTGATAAAATCATGGCAGAAAGCAGTCAGTTGGCTTTCAGAGTTCTCCTGAAAGAAAAAACGTGACAGGACAAATATGCTCCCCTGCCAGCTGCACTATGTGTGTCACTGTTAATATCAATCAGATAAAGAATGAAAGCACTGGAGTATCTCATCCTACCTCATGATATTACAAGTATCTTCAGTATAGGGCTGTGGAGAGCAAACATCTGCTAGAATGAGACAAGCATTTGCAGACTCCATCTGTATCCCAGGAGAAGAAAAGTTAAATCCGGGTTTAATCCCATATGAAGTACAACAATCTCTAATAGTGAGCTGATTTAGTGGCATGTGTCTTTAGTTAAAAACACGCATAAGGTCATCATGATCCTATTACTCTGGAGTTGTACACATGCCTGAATGTTTCAGCAATGATACAGCTCCAATCAAACATACAGTACGTAATTCATATTTCTATTTTCAAAGTGCTGGAACCCACTAAATTTATGATTTCTTGAGCTAACATCTTCCTAGAAGATGTTACAAAAAACAGGCAGCAGTGCTATAATCTTCCCCAGCAAAGTCCAGCCAAAGCACTTTTCAATGGTCAAAACTTGGTCATGTCAGAGGAGCTCTGTCTCTGCCATCTAATTAATATTTGGGCTGTACAGTGAAGTTGTTAACAAAAAAATCATTTTATTTATAGTAGAGCTTTTATAGTCTTCTGGGAACTGGATGGAGATCTACCAAAGCATTTCAAATATGATACTAACAAGTAGAAACCTCAGTAGAGTTAAAGCCAATGGTGTTTTCTGTTTTATTTTGTTTTTCCTTTAATTCAGGTCCATTCCTTTTGCTACTATTGGAATATTTTACTGAGTCCTCAGTATTTCAAAACACAAGGTCTAGGTCTCTTCTTTCCTGGTTGTTCATGAATGAGACTCAAACACAACGCATGCCTGAAAGAAAGACAACTAAGGGCTATTCCAATAATTTAAATACTATTTCCAGAAATGCTGCTACCCACAATATTCCTCTTTTAAAACCAGTTGATCAGTCTTTGCCCTTTTTTTTCCTGCTTCAGTGCTTGAAAACTGTATAGCCTGAAAAGTCTGTTATGCCTGACTTTTGCATTTTCAGTTCCCATGAGTGTTACATTGGTATGCAAAAGGTACCAATAAAATAAATGGAGCTGCTTGAAGTGCAAATCACAACATGAATTAAGTAAATGCAGCTGATGTATCCTTTCATAAGGCATGAGATTTTCACAAGATTGACTTATCTAAAAGAAAGGGCAAAAGATAAATAAGTTCTTACCCCAACTCTCTTCAGATCTCCAGAGTTCAGTGCAGAGCCATAAAAGAAAGTTGTGTAGGCTGAATAGCATTTGAACACAGCTTCCAGCTCAAGACTAGGAAGAGACCTATTCAGTATAAACAAGAAGAAAAAAAAAAAAATCCAATCTCTCATAATTATATTCTCTGCAATTCTCCAGTTATCAGTGAAGCTATTTGCCGTAACTACTTACAGCTTAAAAAAAGAGCTACAGGGATTTTGGCAGCTCAACTAAAGTACATAGTTTAGATTTTAATGAAAACAAGCTTTTATAACACTTAACAGTCATGGAAATGTTTCCTGGATTTTTCCTGTCTTCTGCTATTGTCGTTAATTTTTCATGAGTGTCATTCCACAACCATCCATGCAACTGTAATTCTACAGCTCACTGTTGCTCCACAAGAGTCAGGAAGTGACACTTCCTATGGCTTCATTCTGCATTCCCTGTTCAAATGAAACTGCTGAACTTCAACTTTCTCTCCACTGTTATTTTCCTATCCAACATACACAAACTATATTTCACCCAGTAACTTATGTAACATTTTCTTCTAAACTGTATTTTAAAACTCACGTAGAGGTATTTGTACACTGACCTCAGTAACGAAGCATGCACTGAAGGAAGGTACAGGTACTGCTGATTTAAAGACAGGAAAAATCCACCTATCCTCTAAATGGTTTGTTTCAGTGATTATTAATCACTTTTCACTCTTGAAAATGCATGCCTTTTTTCTTACTTGAGTTTGCTCAATTTTGAACTCTAATCATTAGTTTTTATTATGCCTCTCTCTTCTAGATAAAAGAAGATTCTTATACTAGCTGTGAAGCTACTTAGGCACTTTAATCAAACCAACTCCCTATCTATTTTCCATTACACTGAACGGACTGAACTCTACATCTCTTCCTCCAAAGCACTTTTTCCTGTCTTTGAACCATTCTTGTACTTAATTTCCATGCATCCGCAATTCAACAGCTCTCTCAAAATGTCATGGTATTTCAGAAGAGATGCCTATAATATTCTGCTCCACTCTTGCCCTACCTCCACTGCATTCCAATGTAAAATCCTGTTTGTGCTCCCAGCAATCACCTCCCCCTGTGGCTTCTGTTTTCAGAAACATATCTCATAGCTTCAGCTAGGTACAAGGGCTTCTGATAGGAGATTGTTTACATGCCTGATGTACTTGGCATACAGAAGTGGTTTCACTTTCCTTCCTTTGCTATACACTGGCGTGACCAAGTGGAAGTTAAAAATTTTCTCCTTCCCAAGATGAAAAAATGCATAAGAAACTGAGACAGCAGTCAACTATCTGATTTCCAGATTTGGCAAGACTTAAAGTTGGGTACACCTGGCAATGCTAGCTTACTATACAATTTAGAGGGATTTTTTTTTTTTTAAAACTTTTTAATTGATCACAGAAGAAAACATTTTATCACTAACATTCCAGCATAAAAGCTTCATTGCTCTAATTTGTTTTGGAACTCCCATTAATCAGGTACATAATATTGCTTTCCTTTAGTTTCAGACCTCCTGCATCTCCCCTAAGTGTTCAGGAAATCAAAGTGAAATATCTCAGAGAAATAAGAATACTCACTCTCCCAGAAAAAGGATTTCTGTGCAAACATTTCCCATGTCCTGAAGCAAAAAGTCTTGTAGGAAAGTAGTAACGCTCTCCAGAGTGATATTACCACAGACAACGATATAGCTACAGGAAGAGATCAAGTAAGATTTTACACTTTGAAAATAGCAGAGTGGTTGTTGCAAATCTGACATTGTATGACACAATCTGCTTGTACTAAACCCAGCAATGAAGAAAAAAGTTTTTGTCTCTGTTTCGATAGAAATTTCACCCATCATGGACATGTACTTCAGGAATTATTTTGGAAAGAAAGAGCAACTGTATCAGAAGCAGTGAATGGCACAAATTCCCAGCGTATAGACTCACAGAAAGAACTTTATAAGATCTCCTAGAAATTGTACCTAATCTGTCTTGTTCTATGAGTGCTGGAGGAAAATAAATAAATAAATAAATACCCCACTACCAAAACACCACCACACCACCAAAAAAATACTAATGAGGTAGGCTAACTTAAAGATTGAAGAGACCTATCATGTCACCTAGCTTTTCTCTTCCTTTGAAAATAAAACCTATGCCAAAGAGTGCTGTTGACAAGGTTTATTCAGACTCTCTTGAGTTAAGGATCAAACAAAAGTAAGTTTCAGGATTTGATTTAAGCTACTACAGGAATTTCTTATGAGCTGGTTTACAGCCTAGTAACTGACCTGATTTTTATTTTCCAAAGACAAATAGCAACCATACTTACTTTTTCCCACTCACCACTTCATAGGAAGATTTGTAACTTTTATGGCTTTCAACAATTTCCACAACTTCAGGAATAATGTTTGCAAACAGGACCTAAGACATCAAGAAATACCATCTTCCTCAGAGCCAATTCTGTCTCTCCTAATCATGATAAATTAATTTGTGAAAATTTATATTATGTGGAACAACGACTACAATTTACTTTGGATTCCTGAAAAATCACTGGCAGGGATGCACAGCTGTATGATGTAGTGATAATGGATTTATGCTGTTGATACCTTGGATTCATTTTGTCCAGTATTTTGGCTCTTGCCAGTATTTGCAGTCTCAGGAAGAAATATTAGAAGCCCTGCCAGGTCTTAGAAGAGAAAATTACTCTATAGCCATGCCAGTAAGTACTTAATGTTAAAGCTCTGTTTTTGCTCATAGATTCCTAATCCCTACTGGAACCCTGCTAAGCTCAAGTTTTTGGTGACAATCCTGTTCACTCTCTGCCCCCAGCTGTCACTTTCAGAAAAGAAAAACAGGTTTCTTACCAAGCCACCAATAATGAAGAAAATAATGAAGGTTCTACCCAAGGCTGTTTGAACTACAACATCACCATAACCAACAGTGGACATTGTCACCATTACTAGGTACATGCACTTGAAATAGCTGATGGACTGTGAATTTGCAGGCTGGACCCAAGGATCTCCATTGTTTTCTACCTGTCCAGGACATGGGAAAGCGGAAAGATGAGAGAGAAGTTTAGAGTGGCTTTGGTTTCAGTTCATCTCCAATTTATAATTATTTGATTAAAAAATTGGCATCATTTTCATTATTGTAAAGGTGACACATTACCACAGCAGGGATTGGGTTTGTATCAGTGCAAACTTATCTTGTTACGCATGCAATTAAACTATACTGGCTTAAGTCATGCTTTGTGGTACAACAAATTTGTTCTCTCTCTCTCTCCTAAGAGAATGCTGCATTCATTATAAAAATATATACCCAAAGCTCACATGGTAATACTGATTTAAGGTGACAAGGAAGGACATGTAGCTGATTGTACATACCAAGTGAATAAATCCTGCAGCTGTGAGCCAGGTACCAATAAATACAGCAAAGAGTTTGGAGAGCTTGATTGAGTAACTAGAGATAGAAAGTGAAAAAAGCCCAGGACATTTAACACGTAATGTAACATTTGCAATAGTTAAAATTTCCTATATGACTCCATCTCTGTTCAACAAAACTTTTCTCTAATGAGTTATATTATATAGGAAGGATTTAGGATTAGAAAAATCTTCCTACATCTAGCCCTTTCTATCACAGTCAGATAATCCCATTTTTTACATTTATCAGTCTTCAAAACCTTTAAGACTTCTTGATTTATGATTTCCCTCCTCCCCCAGACAGTTTCACTGAGCTGATGGTTATACTTTTCTTTCCTTTGCACAATTTCCAGTGCAACATCATTGATAGCTTTTTTTCCATATGCAATACTATTTCTTTCCCTTTATTACCTGAATCAACTAAAATACAGATATTGGGGAGAAGGTTAAGCTTCCAAGTGTACCTGACAAGAGTTTAACTCACTTGTTCTTTGTGACCCTCAGGAACTGTAGTATTCGGGGAAGTTCAAACAACCTAAGTGCTCTCAAAAAACGCAAACCTGCAGAAAAGCAAGAATGTCAATGAGAAAATAAGAAACCTGTCTAGAAGTTTAGATATTCAGATATGTTTAAGCATGCATGCTTTGTTTTCCACGTATTTTACAACCTCGAACCTAGCAAGAGAGGATAACATTGATCTGCATTCAGAGCCTTTATGCCACTGGATTTCCATTTATGTCCTCAAAGGTGCTTTGATTTATTAAAAAAAAAATAAATAAATAAAATGTAGTTGCTTTGAGCTGTAGCCTGAAGGTTTAAGAGACATACAGGTCCCACTGGACTACAGACCCCAGAGCATGCAAGAAAGACATTCACAAAAATCAGGGTACCATATTTACTTCCCCTCTGGGTAGCTCATCATCCAGTTGGTCAGGCACAATGATTTCTGAGTTACTAAAAGCCCTACTAATGGATAAACAAAACAGAGGCAGAGTTTGGTAACTCACAAGTCCCTCAACATTAAAGGCATTTTAAAACTAATATGGAATAATTTTTCTCCCAAAGAACAGTTTGGAACAACAGAAGAACAGACGGTCGGTTAAAGTCTCCCCACATCAAAACAAATTCAGAAGAATTCTCAGCATAAGATGCAGAACAACAAGGATGAAAAGCAGGATCTCCAAGTCTTACTTACCAAGCCAATTTCTGTCTAAATAATAGGAAACAAAAACTGGAGGGATCGTGAAGAAATCCACAAGAGAATTCAGCTCAAGCCAGAACCTCAGCTTGTCATCTGCTGCCACAAACTAAAGATGAATAACATCAAAGAGCATCAGTGGTGTGTGTGATCTCTGGCCTCACCAGAGCAAGAAGGCGGCTCTCTGAGGAAGAAACCCATTTTCGTAGTACACTTCCTCCTCTGTAGTTCTGCCTTCTGTGGACACCCACTTAACATTTGTTTTGTTTCTGAAAGGCTTGGTTTGGAGCCCTGAGAACACAACGATGGGTTGGACCCAAAGGTATAATGACACTTTCTTTCTCTCTTTTTTCTCTATCTTTCTTATCTGCCCCTTTCACCTTTTTTTTTTTCCCCTAGGGTGCCCTTCTCTGTGGTACTGCTGTATCAGTAATAATAAATCATAAACCTAAGGACAGGCAAGACCACATCCTCACCAATAAAAGGGAAAATCTTGTTTTCTAATGATTTGGCCAGAAATTCTAATGTCAAAAGCTACAATCAAAATCTATTTCACACCAGTGCAACTAATGGCATTTTAACAACAGATGGCACACAGCTATCCAGTTTGTACACAAGAAGCTGAAGAGAGACCTGGCTAATTGATTCAGTGGCTTAAAGACATGGACAAAGACAAGGCTAATGTGTGAGCTAGGAAATGCTGCAGAAATGCTGGAAATAGCCAAACTCCAAAGGGAGAAAATAATTACAAGTAAAAGTGAAAAAAATTACAAAAAAACATGGGTGGCTCTGAATTAAGCTAATGCAATCAAACATTATGTTACAGAGCACCTGTTGTCCACACAGGTAAACTGCTCCCGTATATAGCTCAGTTTTAACTCCTCTTTCCCATAAAGTGCACTTACCCGCAATCCAAAGTAAAAGAGGAAGAAAGCATTGAAGCCTGTATCTACATAAATGATGCTGTCTGGAAAGGAGATCTTGTATCCTTCTGCTCTAATGGGAAAACAGACACCACAGACAGTGGAAAGAAGGGTGAAAATAAGAAAAAAAAAACACAGTAGGTTGGCTATCCAGTGACATTTGGTTTGGGTTTATATTTTGATTCTGAAATACTCAAACCAGAATTTAAATGTATTCACAATTTTGTGTAATTTAAATCTCTACTTCCTCAGTGAGTTAGGCAGAATAAATGAATGTTAATAGCAGGGTTTTGTTAGCATTAGTGAGCATATTAAAACATGACATTATTTATCTATCATGCAAATATGCTGGAAAGTTTGATTTTCATATATTTATAGTATATAAGCAAATCCTTCTGCTCATTTCTTCAGGAAAACTGTTCCACCCTCCTCATGTGGACCAGCAGACTCTTCTATATTCAGGTTAGTCAGTAGAAAAGACAGCTCCTGCCGCGCTCACCCAGCCCCTGCCGAACCTGGCCTTCTATCTGCCAAGGGAGCAGTTTAAGCACGAAGTAGTTTCCAGATGAGCCTGCCAGGTTAGGCTGTAACACCAATTTAAGTTTTCTAGGCCAGACTCGCTGACCTTGCATGAAACAGGCCTACAGAGTACTCAAACTGCACGAGTGCAGGTGGTGAAATCTGGCAGCATAAAGCTGAGGGAATAAGCTTTTCCCACTGGTACCACCTGGTCCAGGAAAGGATGTTTGACACTGGCTCAAGAGATTACAGAGCATAAGAGATACGGAGCATACCTCACACTCACTTGCTGACATACTGCCTACAACAGGCGACAGCAAGCTAGGTACGTCAATTATGAGCCATCTGACACCTCCTCCTGCTCCACGCAGGGAATATTTTGAAAACAGAAACACAATTAAGTAAACTAGTCCCATAGGTCAGCACAGGTGAACATCTACTCTCACCTACAGGTGTAATGCTATTCATAGAAAGAACTCTGTGAATAGGATTAACTGCCTGTTTATTCCTTAAAAAAGAAACTCTTTCCCTTCTGAAGCTATTCCTAGCTGTTTGTCAGATTTATAATGCCTTGGGATTGAACACAATATTGGATTGCTCTTGATGTATAATTCTGTTTCTCAGGTTTACCCCTGCTGATTGAATTCAGTTCAAAGTACTCCACAGCTTTTATATTTTATTTATTTCATTTTATGGTTCCATTTTATTTTTCCAGTGTTGCGCACCAGTCCAAGCAAAGCACTGAGAACAATGCTCTGGCATATTAAATCAATCAAAGGGTTTTACATATTAGTATCTTTTTACCCCTGAGCTCATTCTACAAAACGTACGTATTCGGGTGAAGATTGGTAGAGGCTATAACTATGCTTTCTTACTCAGTCTTATTTTACTCTCATCAAATTGTTTACTGAAGGCTGGACTTCAGAGAAGAGCTCCATTCCCATTTAGGAATCAAAAATAAATGGCCAGATTTTCAAAGGAGCTTCGGGTAGCGGGTGGTGAGCTTTATTAAAAGCCTAGGACTTGCTAAACATTGCGATACGAAGGAAGAGCCGGGCTTTGAATGCCTTTGAAAATGTCTGTATCAAAATGGACATTTTCAAAACCTGTTTCCAGCTGTAGAACTTGGACACCTGTCCCTTAGTTCTTCTGAAAATCTGGACTTGAAGGTATAGACACAAATAATTACATACACCAAAAAAGCTGCAATAGAAAGGTACGAAGTACGTTTTTTCCTTTCTGCCTGCATTATGTAGTTCCATGCACTAGTCAGGTAGCTGTTATCATGCAGTTATGCCGAAGGCGTGCTCTTCTAGTATCTGTAGTCCCCTTAAAGTATTAGGATCTTAAAGGAATGGAGGAGTAGGTACTTGAGATCCTGAAGAGCTCAAAGGGGCCTGTCATATAACAGCACCCATTGGCTCCTCTGTCTAGTATCTGTGCCCACAAAATAGCACCAAGAAAACACATCAGTTTGGGTTTCTGAAGTTTGTTTAAATAAGCTTTTTGGATAAACATCAGGAATCTACTTACTCAGCAAGATTGACAAAATAAATGATGAGTGAGCCAATATTCAGAAGAAACACCAGTATCACCTGAAAGCACATGCATTAAGGAGATGTTATTAGGTTTACTATGGCAGCAACACAGCTTCCATCTATAACACCACTTCTACTGTTTGTCTGCCTGCCCATGTGACCAACTCCTCTTTCACTTGCAGCCACCAAACTGTGACGTACAAAATGATGCTCGGACAAAAAAAGGCTGTCAACTTCTACTGACACATTTCTTTGGTGGTCACTTGCCATAGCACTGAAGGAACCGAGGCACAACTGCGATGGATTTTCTTCTCTGTGCAATCTAGATTATGTCTTTTGATCGACTTTTCTGTGTTCCCAGTGTCACTCTAAGAACCCAGAAAATAGAGATTGTATAGCCATATCTAGAGAGACATCAGATAGCGAGTCTCTGACTTTTTTTTTCCACTTTTGGTCTACTTAGGAGGACTTGCTGAAACATCTTCCCAGGCCAAACACATTTGTATTCGGAAAAAGTGTGAACTAGATCACACAAACCGCAAAACCTGACAAACATGTGTTTTCACTTGATGTTCTCAGAAGAACAAATATGGCTCAATACCTGCACATCAGAAGAAGAAAACTGTGTTAACCAGTCTACTTACCAATACACACCCCATAGATGTTTGAGCTGATAGCATCATTTCCACCTGGGTAAAGAAGACTCTTATCCAGTAGACTGAACTCTGTTTCCTTTTACGTGGCCACCAGACATCTTTGCCCTGACAGAGAAGCAAACAGACTGTTATCCTTGGCTTTGCCAGACCCAGTTTCCCAGAATGTCTAAAGCAAACACATCCAGCCACCAACATATCTGAATGGTGATTGAAAGCAAGGGGGGCACAGAGTATGTCTTCCTTCTGCTAAGCTACTAAAATCTTCAGAATGCCTTATCTTCCTGGAATTCACTGAGGGCTTGCTGTGCAGATGTGCAGTGTGATCCTCCCACCAAAATGCAGTATCGTTTTCTTTATTTGTTGCATCGATGAATGTTGATTCTCATCACCTGGAAGTGATTGTCTCATAATCTGCGCCTGAACAGGAGTGTGCGCTGTTGCTAATAATGCCTCTCTACTTGTCTCCCCATCCCTTCCCATCTTATGCCAATAGCGAATTAACTCATTTACTTAGTTTGATCATTTATAACACTTCCCTTGTACAGCTTCAGCTAATTCTGAGTAGCTTTTGCTATGAAAACAATTCTGTCCTTCCTGCAGATACAGTTATTAATAACTGTAACAAATAGCTAACAGCGATTAAATGACAGAAAATCTGTAAACTTCTACCAGTAAAAAAAACAACACTGTAATGGGAGATACCATGCTGCCCCCGACCCTCCCTTCTTTTATACCCAGTTTCCTAGGCACCCGAGCCTGTAAAGAGCTAAGAACCAAACCCCACCTCTGCTCCAGCAGCCAAGAGAACAACAGAGTGAGGTTAATTTAACATTTTGGCACGCAGAGATGCCTACTGCTTGCCAGCAGCACAGGTGTTCCCTTCATTTTTCTCCCACACAACCCAGGTGAGCTTATGAGAATGTCAAGGCCTCCCTTGGAAGTGATGGAGTGAAATGGCCTGTGACAGTTGTTGGAGGCAACGTGAAGTGACACAAGGAAAAAGCTCTTCAGTCCTGCAAATTACATTGTAACCCGCTAAATAAGTGACCTGGATGTGCCATATGAACCTCCTGGTGTTATCCTTCGGAGCTACTAATACCTTCTCAAAACTTCTGTAATACACACGTGGAGGACTGGGACAAAAGATCTGGTGGTGGATTTTTTTCAGTATGCTTAATCCCACCCTTTGTCCAGCCTGTCCAGACCATGTGAAAACATCTTTCCTAAAATACTGAAAAATAGCTTCCCACAGTAATTTTTGTGATACTTCCAGCATACAGAATGTGTAAGTATGGTACTGAGAGATGGCTTGACCACGTACATATGTTCCTCATTCCTGCTATCAGCTCTGGCTTATTGTTTAAAAACGTATATGAACAAGGTACTGTGTGTTTGCATATACAAACCTGTGTGTTTAAGAATCAGAGGTTGTATGAAAATGTGGATAATTGTGATCATTATTGAAAAGGCAAGCAGTTTAGTGCTCCTCTGTGTGGCCACATTTATCTACACGCACATGTCAGTGCCGAGGTTTCTGTGTGTATGTTTGTGCAACTGCTAATATTCACACTGGTAAAAACTATCTTGCTTCCTTCTCTTAAAAAGGGAAGGACAATAGCATCCAAAAGCACAATCCTGTTCATCAGCTTGATGATAAAAGCTGTAGCTTTGGGTTTTCCCAAACCCAGCTCTCTCTGAATATAGCATGCTCAGTGCACTATGACAGAAGATAAAACCTTTCTAAATCAGAACTCAGATCAGTATCAAATGTAATTCCTGCATTCTCAAATCAACACGCAAAATATGAGCTATTTCAAAAAGACTTTGCCTTTACCTTTTTCCTCCAGATTTGCTCAAGGACAAATCCATAAGTGTATCTAGCCAACCTGAAAGCCAGAATGGTAAACAGGCCTCCCAAAAATACAAACAAAGATGGTATAATAAAAGCCAACTGAAAGTGCAGTGTACAGGTGAGGTCAGATTTCCTTGTCATGTTGTGAATCACTTTGCTCTGCATTTTTCCTCCTCAGCTTCCTTGACTGCTGGGTCCTGACCTTCTAGAACTCTGCTGCTCTTGTGACTGCAGCGACCTCAGTGTCAGTGCAGCATCACGCAGGCACTGGTGAGGCTGACAGCACAGGACACTGGAGACACTTCCCTCCACAATGGAAGCATTTGAATGGGGGTTCCAATTTAGAACTGTATCTGTTTAGTGATATTACCAAGGTACTTGCTCTCTCTGGAAAATCTCAGTTTATAAAGCTGGCTCTCACACAGACTCACTGTATAAACATAAGTTGCTTATCCAGACCTGTGAAGTCTCACACATGGCACTCAAGACATCCATTCAGACCCCACTTCACGCTTCCTTTCAAGAGCTGCAACACAAGCATACTGCAGTACTCCCTTGGGAATTTCCATTCCACTTTTGGATCAAGTCCTGCCTCTGCTCAAAAACAAATACAAGCAAGATGCCCTGGCACTGAAAGTGTAGATGTCATGATAAGAACATCAATAGAAACAGTGAATAAACAGAGTAAGATTGGTTAAATGAGTCAGAAGAAAGATGCACTTAGCCTGCTATTTTGTTTCTGTTATTGCCCGGTTGTTGGTGATGAAGTACAGTGTGACCTTTTCCCTGCTGTCTTCATTTCACTAGATTATCTTCTCTCTTTCTTTTTCTAGCTTAATAAACTTCTTAATCAGAAGAATTTTAACAAGCTAAGTTGAAGTTTCATGGGATATAAACATAACCAACCTGGCATAAATGTGCTGCCATTTCCACAAGCAGCAGCTCTTCCTTGGGGTCAGGCCACCTTTGCACTCCTATATGTAAAACCAATTTGCTCCCCAGCATCACTGCAGCCTTGGACAAAGATCAAAGCAGAACAGCACAGCAAGCTCTCATCAGAAACTGCTCAGTAAAAGCAACAGTTCCCCTTGCACCATGCAGGCCTTGCTGTCCCACCCACAGCTGGTGTGGTGTGATCAGATGCCACCAGATCACGCAGCGTCTTTCCCCCTTCCTATTGAAATAATGTCATCAAAAGCTTTAGGTCTAGTCAAGAGTTTTGAAGTCTTTCATGAGCAATGCAGATGAATAATGCAATCAGACTCTTCTTCAAGCAATCAGGGCAGCTGAGTATGGAAGTAGTGATTTTGCCTGAATTGGGAAAAACATGTGCCCAGAGGGGGGGAGGGGGGGGGAAAAGAATGGTGAAATAACAGCCCAGCTGGCTGGGAGGCAAAGAATGTGTTATTGTAGCCTTTAAATACAGTAATAGTTAATGTCTGCCCTCCCCTTTCCTTTCCTCCCATGCTGAGCATCAGAGGGGACTGTGAGTGATTGAAGCCAGTAGGATGTTTTGAATGGCGAGGGCGGTCCTGGGGACAGTCTGTCAGCTGACGGAGTCATCGTTTGTGTTTTCACAGGGACTAATATGACACAATTGCAATCAGCTCCTCATCTAAAGCTCCAGGATGCCTGAGTCAAGGGCAGAAAAATTTTAAATAAGTTCCCAAAGCGAAGAGGGGAAAAACAAGAGAGGAAAAGAAAAAAAATTAAAAAGAAAGAAAGAAGGAAAAGAAAGAAAAACTGTTGTCCCAAACTGAGCCACTTCTCTCTATTCCTCCTGGTGTATTCTTACCAGTCCTCAAGGCTACTACCTTCTGGTCAAGGTCTGGTAATTGTAGGACAGTTTGTAATCTAGGGATGTCTGACGCACTGGCCCTTCTCTGAAGCACCAAATGCAAGATCTACCATCTCCAAAAGAACGTGTTCAATCACCTCTTGCAAGCCAAGAACATAATACAGGCAGAGGAGACGACAGACTGCAGTGAGGCTCCCCATCTATTATCTCAATTAACATTCAGGCCAGATGCTCATTAGGACTGTCCAGAGGCAGGTTTAGGTAAGCTAGAAGAGTTCTTACAAGGAAATCCAGCTGGTTTAGCTCTGCCACAGAACTACCTGACGCTGGCCTACCAGCAGTGCCCCCAGCTCAGCCTAGCCACACCACAGGCAGCCATGTTGTCCCCCTCACTCTGCACCTGCCCCTGTCGCAGTAACAAAGCATTACCTGTGGGACCGGAGCTGGGGACAGGAATTCCCCCAAGATGACAACGGGATGTGCCAGCAGCTAGCGCAACTCCTGCTCCACATCTAACACGTTTCTTCCACCTGGTTCCTGCCCCACCTCCCATCTTTCTGTGGAGCGAACTCCCCGCTGCATTTCTCCCGCCCGCTGCTGTAGGGAGGTTCTGACTGAAGATGGCAGCCTTTGCCTGTTCGTTTGCTGCTGCCGAGCCAGGGCTGGCTCCCAGTAACTCCTGGCTGTTTCCCAGCCCAGCTGTCCCCAGAGCAGCCACAGGCCACCCTGGCAGAGCTGCGGGACGGCCACAGCCTGTCAGCAGCACAGAGAAGAGATACAGCAGAAGAGATACAAAAGCCTCGAAGGGAGCAGACAACAGCCAGCAGGCTCATTTTCTGTAATTTGACAGAACTGTAGTTTATGCTGCACTGATGCACACGTTTGGAAATAGATAAAGAGTGGAAATCCACCAGGAGGCATCACACAGCGCTCGGTTTTGGTGCAAAAATAACCTTGCTGATGTTCAGAGTGCTTTATGAACGTGAAGACTTCCACACCTGCCTCCTGAAAGGAAATGTCTTTGTAACCTCAGTATCTGAAGGTAGGAAAACTGGGGGAGAAAAATTAAGGCCACAGAGGAATTCAGCTGACTGGAAACTGACTGAAACAGGAACCTGTTTCAGATGTTTCTGACACAGAAGCCTATGCCTTAAGCAGCTTCCCTTCTGCAGCCACACGAACCCCACTGCAACAAGCCTGCATAATGCTCAGCTGCTCCCCAAGAGTTCACAGGGCCCACCGAGACATCACTTGGTTCAGTCTCTAATTAATAGAATAAAATAAAGCTCTCCGTCAGAGAGCATTACAGATCTCCTAAAGTAGGCTCATGTTCTGGAGCATCCCCAATTTGTTTCTCCGATGACAAATTCTTCCAACTGCTTATTAACTTTACCCTGAAAACACGTACCTTCCCTCCCCCCAGCTCTTGTGCTAGCTCCAGGTTCCAGTGAAAGCTGGATCCTGACCTTCCAGCAAAATTTCACTGTATATTGAGTATTTGCCTGCTGGCTGGAGGAGCCATCTGTTATCAGGAGTCATCTTCCCTGTACTTGTGCTTGCACATTGTGATAGAGTCTCCTCTTTATTTCCTCTTTAATAGCCTAAATGGATCAAGCTCCTTATGTCTTTCACTAGAAAGATGTTTCCTAGGCTCTGAATCATTTATATGGCTCTTTTATGAACACTTTCAGTTTTTCAGCATCCTTTTTGTTCTGCAGACACCAGAACCTGAATCGCTATCCCAGTGAAGATCTGGCTAATGGGGGCAGATGGAACAATAAGCTTATTACATTAGATCTGTGAAAGGAAATATTTGATTTTTAAAGTGCACCAGTTTGACTGAGAGGAAAGAAGGGTAACAAAGGCACTGAACTGGGGAGGCATATCCTGAAAGGATTTAACTACTAAGTAATGAGAACATCCACAGGCACATTAGGCTGGATTTAAAAAAGGGACACATTCTACTACTTCAGAGCATAAACCAATAGCTGGCAGGGATTACAAATAAATGTCTCCTTTGGGTAGATTCCTCTATAATTGTTCACTGTGAAGAGAGCTTACATCTCCCTTTGAAACAGCTGGCTGCCAGCAGATCCAGAATGCTGGGATAAACAGGTCTGGAGCAAATCACTCACCTTTCTAGTATGTGGAGACATGCACAGAGGGAAGAGACAAAGGGTTTGTGCTTAAAGGTTAAATCCTTATATCACCTCTCTCTTCTACCAAATCTATCTAGGTAAGAAGGCTAAGAAACTAAACAGAAACGTGTTACAGCCTGCATTCTCCCAGCCCCCTTCCCACTGCAATCTCCTGTTCACTTCCATCCAAAATGAAGTGCATGCATGCAACAGTCCTCTTATCCCTGCTTGGTTCCCACTTGCACTGTGCTCTGAACCTTCCAGGTGCAAAATAAAACAGACTGGTCCAGAATTTGGAAGCAAATGAGCCAGGCTGCTTGCTCCAGGCTTCCAATTTAATAAACATGCATCTATATCTCATGGACAGTCTGTCACTTCCCTTTAATAGAAATCACCTGCTCCTCTAATAATCATTAAACAAATTGACAGCACAATAGCCAAGGCCTCTCATCTTAATGCCACCTGCAGCAAGAATAAAATAATCCACTAACATCTTTTCAAAAAGGCCATTATTCTGCCTAATACAAATGCACAAACACACACTCCATGTGACATAGGATCAAACATGTCCATGAATAGAATAAATTGCACAGGAATTCTTTTTGTTTATATAATGCAAATATTTTATTAGTAAAATCATTTTTCATTTTCTCTTGATGAGGATAATAATCCCTCGTGCTTCCTGCAGTCCTTTCCTCTGCTACAGCCAGATCCCGAGCAGCTTTATGGGCACCATCAGAGCAAATGGCCAGGCATGCCTGCATCGACAGCTGACATGCAGCTGCTTTTCTAAATCAAAGAGCTTTCAGGCCAGGATGTGCTAAGCACTGCTGAGACCTAGAAAGTTTTCAAAGAATATACTGTCCCATTCTGGGAAGGATTAGAATTGCTCTCCTATACGTGTCTCCTGACAGGAAACACCAAGGTACTGGGATTTCTGGCAGTTAACTGCAGAGCTCTCCTTGGACCCAGGATGACAACTTTGCATGCAAGCTATAATAATACTTTAGGGTTAGATGGAATCCCTTGACAGATGATTCAGTATGCTGAAATGCCCAGGGGGTTCTGTGCAGCCTTTCTCCATCTTCAGAAACAGTTAACCTTTCAAGGAGCACCACAGGTCTGTGTGGACTTTGCTCTTTCTCGGTCTCTCATAGATGATCTCTGTGTGCTCAGTCAGTACACGCACTGTTTTTGAAGCAGCCAGACGCCTCTGCTGCCATAATATTCTACATTAGTGCGTGTAAGGTCGCTGAGCCTTAGCAAACTTCAAATAATTGGACCCAATCTTCATTGGTTGAAATCACATCCCCATCTACACAGTGTCTTATGGTGACCCTAAGATGTGACCATGGAGGAAAAAAATAGTAATAATTTAAAAGAAAATCAGTGAACTGCAGTGTGACAAAAGTTATACCCATGGGGATGGAGCAAGCATAGGGGGACAAGGGCTTGCTCTTGGACTTGTTCCTCCCTTTTATCTCTGTGTTTTGTTCTCATTCTCAGCTGCCTGTCTCAGAGCATCTGTTTGTCTCATTAGCCTGTTTCTTGTTCTCCCCCACACGCCGACTCCAAGCACAGCCCATCAGTCTCAAAGCTCTATTATCCTTCAAAACTTTCTTATCCACAGCATTCATTGCTGAAGGATACTTGAGGTTAATGAAGGATTTTTAACAGCCTTATGCAACCAGTTTGATTGTCTCAATCATGTTGATTTGGAAGTCATGTTGTACCTGATGGGGCCTCTCATGTCTGATGAGAGTACAAAGAAAAGATATGCTGGGATAAAAGACAACCATGTGCCAAAGGGGCAGCAACAGCTTGGTACCAGAAGCTATACAGAGGAGCACTCTTGTAGCCAGGGACAAGCAGCTCCGTAAAGGCAGGTGCACAAAAAAGTCATACCCACATGCTGGTAACTAGAATATCCTGAGGAGCCTCACAGCATCCTTCAAGTCACCTCTACATCTAGCTACATGTTTCGCACAGAATGGGAAGCACCTCAGGAGATGCTTGTCTTTTCAAAGCAGCCCCTACTCCCAGATCCCACTTCCCAGGCTGCTGACGAGCGGCCTGCAGCACAACCAAGGGCTCACACTGCAAGAAGCAATCCTGCGACTGCTGTTCAGAGGTAAATTCACTACTGTGCTGCCACTGCTGTCTGGCAGCTGTGCACACAAGCTTTACCCTCAGCTTAAAGCTGAATCAACCATCCTTCGCAACTCTCCCTCTGTGGGGGAGTATCTCCATGCACAAACATTCAGCGGAAACCAAGGACACAGTAGAGCTGGATCTACTCCAGGACAATTCCTAGATTTAAAAAACCTCATGTGGCTACTGATCATTTGAAATGCAATCTGGGAGTTAGGATGGAAGATGCAAGGGAGGAGTCTGAAATGGGTTGTACATGGATAAATTGGGCCCTTGCTGTTTGTCTGGTCCTTATCTCCGCAGTACAAGAGCGTATCAGTCATTTGCAGAGTTTTCTTCACAGCATGCCTATATGTGGGAGGGAAATTGCATGTCCCCATTTTCCAAACAGGGAGGTGAAGCAAAAGGAGGATTACATGGTTTTGCTGTTCCTCCCCAAAAATCACACAGGAGGTCTGCAGGTGGGCGGAATTGAAACCACGTCTCCCAAGCTTCCCAGCCTCTCAGCCATCCTCCCTTTACTAGACATGACAAACGCTCTGCAATCGAACTTGCCTTGCAGAAATCTCAGCTAAGCTGATGGTGTCTTCCTTTTCACCCAAAGCTTTTTTTGTTTTAGCAGGTACTGACCTTTAGTATCAGTTTGAAGCCTGATTCCCCACTCACTTCTTTGTTAACAGCATTCATTGCAAGGCACCAATATACACCGAGAGATACGATTACATTCCACACATCCACTGAAGCTAATTTCAGTGGTGTTGTAGCTGTAAATTAAACTCTCTGAGCTTACCATGCCCACGACACTGCTTTGGTGGGAGCTGGGCTCTTAGTCCACTCAGGTGCATTTCAAAGGTGACCCAGAACGCTGTGGGGAGCTTCAACGTTTGCTCAGGGGAATGCAAACACGTGTAGCGGTTCTTCTTGCTACGTGTGCTGATGTTACGATCAAAGTAGTTTGCAGTGGATATAGGTTAGTCTAACCAAAATCGTTAGACAGACAAAGATTAACATGCCTAAATGATACATGTGTTCTAATTAGAGAATGTAATCACCTCAGGCTTGATCATTATTGCTCCTTTTACGTGTAGCATTTCAGCTGCATTAAGATCCCTGGCAGTTCTTTCATCTAACTTTTATATTCAAGGACATCAGGTTTTTAATCATTAAACACCTAAACTCTATTTTTCACAAATCTTTGAAGAATAATTATTTTCCAAGTACAAACCCTGTATCACTGAAGTCTGTTTTTAAAACCCTCTCATCTCTGGCTGCTGCACTTATGTCAACAGATCTTTTTGGAAACCTGACTGTGGAAAAGCAGCTCAAAAATAAAGAAAATGTTTTGTCATTCTCTTCTATTTTTTCATTCATTTTGTTCTGTTGGAAGATTTCCAGCTCAACTGTAGGATCTGTCAAAGTATCAGCATTGTCAGAGTTAAGGAGATTTTCATTTGAGACTGAGCCCTTGGGGCAGTATTACCCTGATTTGGGACTGCCTGACAACTGGAACTCATTCCTTCTGATTTAGCTTCATCTTTCTCCTCACACCTTTCTGCATACATCTAAGTTTTTCCCTCCACATAGAACAACCACCCCCCCCACCCCCCCAAAAAAAAAAAAAAGCCACCTTATTTCCCTTCCAAAAATCTCCTTTTGCAGTATTAGTGGTATGCAGGGAGAGATTCAGAAAGAGTTGGCATAACTTTTTGCACATTCATCGATACATGCATTTATTATGTGGTTAGCTTCATATGATTCTGCAGAATGCATAAATCTGACTGAGAATATAAAAATAGCCCACTATCAGTCTTTTTGTAGTGGGAAATGTAGATTCATCGGTGCAGGCAGAGGGAGCACTGGCAAAACTTTATAGCAGCTTCCATAAAGCTGTCAACAGTGAAAACAGGCTGGTTTTTAAGCTCAGGGAACAAAGACCACATTGGCACCGAGTCTTACAGCAGGAATACTGATGAGATCCTACAGTCAGAGGTTTGTGGCTAGGACAAGGAAACACAGATGTAGACCTTTGAGCTCTGTACCAGCATGATTCCATCAAGCTGTTAAAAGCAACTGCAACCCTTTTGAATGCAACTACAAAGGATATTTCTTTTTCTCTGCAATTCTCTCAAAATATATTACAAGTCATTAGTATGGCTACCTACCAGATATATGTGGACATAATTATTTAGAATTGTGTAAAGCTGCGTTGCAAGTCTTGCTTCCCTCTATGGCTATTTTGCTGCTGTGGCCCTAAAAACCAGAAACTCAGGACTGTACGTTAGTTCAAGGATCACCAGTTCAGAGGGTCTTTCAGAAACATGGCCTTTCAATACCAAGGAAGCTGGAAAATAAGCTTGATTAAAGCATTGTTCTTAATATTTTAACTTAAATACAGTTTTGGTAAGTTCTTTTGCTTGCCACATTTCAACCCAAACTTTTTGAAAAGGTCACTGTCAAGGGACTGGGTATTTTCATTAAAACAGTACCACCGATCACATCAACTCTTCTGTTTTCAGTTTAGCACTAAAAGCCAGAACATCAAAGAAGGTTCTGTGTGCCAGCTGCTTTTGTGATTCACACCCTCTGTGCAAGACAGGAAAATATGCCATAAAAGCACAATAGCAAACTACATGTTCGTATGAGATTTGTATAGATATAGGTTTTCAACTAAGTATTCCTGAAATGTTTTGCATATATTCAATCTGAATGATACCCTATCACCAAACGTGTGATCTATCCAAGATGGAAATCAGGCAAAAGCCAACATTCATCATACACAAAGTACATCACGCATATGCAATAGCCACCCAGCAAAGACAAAGAAAAAGGCATCTATAAAGGAAAAGAAACCTAAAACTGCTACAACCCGCATAGACTGACCAAAGCAATTCCAGCATCTTTTCCACAATCCCTTCCTTTTGCTACTCACCTGCTCTGGCAAGAACGAGCAGAGGCCCGCAGGTAGCTAGCTAATCTCTTTTAGAGTTTTTCCGCCCTTATTAGTTGCAGCTCAGCTGACACCTGTCCCTCACAGCCCAACCTAATTAGATAGCATCGATTTACATTAACTAGTGGGAATGCTTTCTATTGTTCTACATTTGCCTTCTTTTCTACAACTCTAATTAGCGGTTAATCTTTAAGTTCATTTATAGCTTCAAAAAGGTGGGAGAGAAGTCTCTTGCCCCCTGAATAAGACACCAGTTGAGTTTGGAGAGCTGCACACATAAGCCTGCTGCTATCACAGAACCTTGGTTTGAGATCTTAGAGATTGCTAAACGCAGTTATAGCCAGCAGAGCTGGGAATTCGCAAGATTGGGATCTGAAGGTTCCCACAAATAAACTTCTCATGAGCGAAAACTGAATCAAATTACCCAGACAGAATCTTGTAATTAGAGGCTCAAAATATCTTTCGGACACTATTACTGTATGCATTATTTCCCCTTCTGATCACTCAGAATTAATTGATAACTGCAGCAAAACTAAAAGTACCTGGGCGTCCCCAGGCTCCAGCTCCTCTCTGTTAACTGACAGCAAAGTGACAGTGCACTACTTCAATATAAACACTGGGAAAAATGTAAACATACTGACCCAAAACTGACCCAAACTGCATTTTTCATGCAGTTCACAGAACATGTGAACCAAAGTCCTTTGAAATTCATATGAAACCCTTTCAAAATCTGTTTGAACGTCCAGTTGCAGTGCTGTGTTCTCTCCGTAATGTGGTATGTATGCTTTTTGTGCCGGAATACCAATAATTCAGAATAAAAGAAGAAACATGATTTCTGAGACTGGTGCCCCAGACACAGAAATCAGTCAGTAAAAGGCAGAAGGCTGTCTCTCCCAGCTGGCAACTTTTACCAAGACAAGTAATCACTTTGAAGAAAACGAATTGTTTGCATGCAGTTAACCCTCTCTGCATCACACACAATTCTTTGCTGCCCACTGTGCCTACGTTTGGCTCTCGTGGTAGGGGTTACCATCTCTCCAGATGTGTTATCAGGGCATTTGGACTTCTGATCAGTTTCTATTCAAGTCAGGTCAGCCAGATCTACTATTAAAACATTTTAAGACAAACCAGCTCTTTCTTCCAAGGCAGGCTAAGAGCACTGCCGTGAGGAAGAGGCAGCTTTGCGCAGGAGGCAGGGTGTCCTTCGCTGGGACAGTGCTCCGCAGCCTGAGGCAACCTCTGCATTAAACCAGTAGGAGCCAAAGAGACTCTGACCTATTGTGTTCTGTACATTTTAAATCCCATCTTGCCCACAGGAAGGGAGTGCTTCTTTTATTATTACCAGGGTTCAGTGATGTTCAATGTCATTTACCCTGCATAAAGTTGGCTCTTTGTGTCTCGGGGACTGTAGCACTACCCAAAGGTGCCAACAACTTCGTAGCTGTGAAAAATGGGCATGCTTTTTTTTTAATGAGTCTAATGGCTGTAAGGCCCCCAGCACTGATATATCATCTGCAAGATTGGTAAGAAGTAATCCTGCAAACCAATCGCTGTAAGGCAGATCGCTGACTCCATACAGTGCAGATTACATCACCTAGCCCTGGGCTAAAACAATACTACGCCTCCAGCCGAGAGTTTTCTCTATTATTAGAAAAAAAATTACTTCTTCCAATCTGCACCACAAATATTGGAGGTGACAAAGTAGCCTGTGATCTTTTTCCCCTCATAAACTTCTCTCTATAGTAGGTGCACCACAGAGGTGGTAATAAAATTTGTATCTAGTGGTTCATGCACATTTCAATATTACTCTCCTGCAATCGAGCCTGGTGAATGGAAAACAAATTTAAATCGTGATAAAAGCCCAGGCAGATGCTATCCGTATTGTTAACTGCTTGTCATAGGCAGAGATGTATTTGCATCCTTTGGGAATGGCAGGTCTCATTTTTTCCTCACTGTAAAGCTGTAACATTTACTGCCTCTGAGCAGGAGCTACAAGGGAGCCCACCTGGATGACGAGCTTGTGAGAATGGAGCCTGGTGGTTTAGCGTTTACTTCCTTGTACTCCTCCCTCCATTTCTAGTCAGAAACACACAAATTATCTGCCTTTATTTATTTATTTACTTATTATTTTTTGATTATTCTCCCAGACTAATCAGGAAATTCCACCTTTTCTTCTGTTTACAGCATAAACATATTTAAATTCAGAAGCATCCTCTTTTTACTGCCCTACCTGTACCTCTGCTATCTCCTTCTCTTCTCCCATCTTGTTCCAAAACCAAAAATCTTGATCAAGCAAAGCACAACATACTCAAGGTTGCTGTATGCGTGTGAGAGCATGGCATTCCAACAGGCTTAATTAATGCAGGTTTTTCTGGAACCAGTAGGACTACAACAGAAGTTAATGGGCAGATGTCACGTGCCAACAAAGTGTAATATAATAAAATCAGAATTAGGAGGATTTTTTAAAATACTTATTAACACAGTATAAAATCTGTGACAGCTATCATGTTGGTCTGTTGCTTTATTAGACAAGAAGTAAGGAAGGATCATCTGAGGGTCTGCGCGTCAGAAGGACTGAGATACTGGTGTTCGCTACAGCGGGATCTTTTTCAGTCAAAAACAATGAGTGAAGGAACAACGTCAAAGAGGAAGTGCTGACCTTTGAAGGAGACAGATGGTAGCTTTTCTGGGCACCTGGAGTCATCAAACTGAAGACAATTTTTGCAAGACTATTTTCATTCCATTGAAGACTGTTCAGAGATGTTGACACACAGATTTTCATGCCATGGACTCAGACCCATTCAGGAAACTCTAATTTACCACAGTAAAAGCCACATAATCCTTGCAAA
Organism: Cygnus atratus; assembly: GCF_013377495.2. Taxonomy (NCBI): domain Eukaryota; kingdom Metazoa; phylum Chordata; class Aves; order Anseriformes; family Anatidae; genus Cygnus; species Cygnus atratus. The sequence goes on from NC_066388.1 coordinate 1,105,881, forward strand.
GCAAATATGACCTCTTACAGTACTAAAATGTTGCCTGGCATTATTTCTGCACTAAACAGCTGTCATAACGAGCACCCCAGCATTCAGCAGAAGGTGAAGGGATCCTCCATAGCCTGCAGGTATGATCTGAAGTTAAAAATCATTAAAGGCTTGTTTAAAGAGTATAGCCTTTTTATCTTTGCTCATTTCTGTAACAGTATACCTAAATCTCCTGGCACGTTCTGTAACTTGATTTGGCAGTCTGGTGCTGAAATGAACCAAAAAGCAGTTTTCACACAAGCAATAGAAAAGCATACCCCTTCATACGGTCATGCCTGGTCCCAGCCAGAGCATGCTGTGATGAAGAACTAGAGGCCTTTAACCTTCACCGTTACTGCTCGGTCAGCAGGATGCCCAGCCAGGCTGGCCTCTAGGCTGAGCCTTTACCACACTAGGTATACCTGATGCCAGCCAGTCATGGAGAGGGCAGTTCACATGCAATCAACCTCATGCCTGAGGTAAACCAGCAAAGCATTTAAATTTACTAAAACAACAACTTGTTTAAAAAGTATCAATTCTCAAAAATAATATTCAGATGTAATTGGGATGTTTTGGAAGCTCCTTTGCACACCTGCAATGGAATTGTTCCCAGAACAAATGACTGCATAGACTGCGAATGCATTTAGCCCTCCCTACAGACTTGGCATCTCTATTTTCTGCCTTTCTTCATAATGAGAAAGAACATTGCCTTATCTTAAGTATTAGCAGAGTAAACTTAGTCAAACTCTATACACACTCAAGCATGCACACACGTGGTAGTGAAACTTGCTAAAAAAGCACAATAGTCCACTCCAGAGCAAAACACATGAGAAAACATTTCTTAGGTGTAGGGAGCTATTTGCCCTAAGAGCTGTTTCCTGTTCCACTGAGAAGCTCAAGCAAGTCTGCATTTATTGCTTTAAATGTCTTTCCCAGCAGCCCAGGCAGGAATCCATGTCATGTTGAAGTCTGTATCAGGTCTTCACTTTAAGGCACAACTGAGTGGTTGAACAGAAAAATAATCAGTAGCAGAGAACAAGACACAGCATCAGTTGTAATAATCAATTACTTCCCCATCAGCCATATAAGGAGAAGTCATGTTATATCACACGTGGTTACATCAGATACAAGTGACAATCCTCTCATCCCTGTCCCAGTCACAGAATGGTTTGGGTTGGAAGGGACCTTAAAGATCATCCAATTCTAACCCCCTGCCAGGGGCAGGGACACCTCCCACTGACCAGGTTCCTCAAAGCCCCATCCAGCCTGGCCTTGAGCACTTCCAGGGCATCCACAGTCAAACAGACACAGCTTTCCACACCCTGACCCAGAGCTCTAAGTAGTTCTGAGTTCTCCTTAAAAGTGGCTTAAATTCACAGCCTTTTGGTTTTGAAATGGAAACAAGAAAGAGGAGATTTTCCTTGGTTTTTGTTCTCATTTTCTGTTGATGGCTTTTATTTTCAGAGCTTCAGAAATTAGAAAGATTATGCACCACAGGCCTTATTAAGATTATATAATTAATTTCATTAATGAAAGAATTTCTAAATGTGTTTTTAAATATAATTATTTATTTTTATGTAGTTGCCTAATTTCCTAGGTAAATACCAAGCTATTGACATTTTGCAAGGCTTGCATTTATAAATAGCATATTCCTAATGCACTAGATTTAATAGAATCCTTTTAGAAAACATATTAGGCTCTTTAATATAATGTAAAGTTTTATTACTTTTTAGTAATTATGGTGTTTTTCTTTGTAGAATTAATTACCAGCTGGCTTCAACCTGAACTCATCATTCCAAGCTTCTCTCTCCTCTAGGTATGCATTCTGAGCCTGGGTCATTGGCATAATTACCAGAGATTAGGAGAAACAGGTAGCTTGGTTTCTGTATTTTCCTGTGTACTTGACAATGAATATGTTTCCTCATCAAGTATTCTACTTTGAATTAGACCTTGAGCAAGACAGGTAATACAATAAGATTGTTAAATGAAGAAAAACAAAATACTGTATTTTTTTTGTTTTTACACGGGCTTAAGCACTTGAAAGGGTATATGGGATAATTTTGTCTTGAATTCTTTTCCGTATTTTGAATCAGGAAGAGTGAAAAACTTAGAGGGATGACTATGAGGATTTTTACTGTTATGTAACTACCACAATATCTACATGAGGGTCCCATTGTAGTAGATCTTATACAAACAGTTGTGAAAGTCTCACATCTTCTCTCATGTAGCAAGACACTACCAAAAAATGAGATTAATCTGCTTTTTACAGAAAAGTCCTACAAATGTCAAACAGTAACGTTATCCTGAATGGGAACAGTTCTTCCAGGTGGGTATCTCTGAGCCTTTCACTTACATCACTCTACCTGGGAGACAGCGCTGCATTATTAATCCTCTTCAACAGCCAGAGAAATTGAGGAACATAGTATTATGTGACATAAAATTTCAAAACAAATAAGAAAATGCATTTTTATCTCCTCTCTACTCTGTAGAGAGTGTGGGGGCAGTCATGTTTGTCCTCACATAACTCTACTCATATTTTTGTGGTATTTTTTTTCTTGATAAATGCCTGGATATGGAAAATACACACAATGCTTTCATGACTTCAAAAAGACCTTGGCAGAAACCTGCATCAAAACAGACTAAATGCTAATTCCATAAAAGCGTGCAACAACCCACCCTGCTTTTTCCCTTGTTTTCACATGCACACACCATGCATACACACAGACAGTCTGAAATAGTTCTGTGAGTTAAAACCCACATGTGGATATAAGCAAAGCCCTAAATTTTCACAGCATCTTGGTACCCAGAACGGGGTGACAAGGATTTCTAGCCCTTACATGATCTTCAGAAATGTGTTAGTAAACTTCTGAAATCTCACACCAAGCACAATGTGACTCACTTATGCTGACGCATTTATATGACCAAGTGCATAATGAATACCAATTCTGAATTTCCACACTGAGCAATAGCTTACATCATATACTTTTTGAAAAGCCTACAGTCTCAAGAACAAAACAATTGCAAGCCATTCCATGCTTTCCTGGAACTAGACCCAAACTTCTTTCTCCTGCTGAGACCACAGATCATTAACATTGTTAATGTTCTCACTAAAACTGTTTGGAGAATGTGACAAGTCCAATTTGTTACTGACAGACCAGTTGGGAGTATGTTTAAAATGCATTGCTCTTGCTATTATACTCCTTGAATGGATATGTGATTCCCGTCAGGTACACTTGCTATTTTGCTAAAGACTATCTCTTATTTCATCAATCTTTTTAGCTGGCTCCAGAAGGGAAACCCTGCATTGTGCTCAACCTCATTTGTGCTTTTCAAGTCAGAAAGCCTGTGTTTAAAATATGATGATCACAGCTCAGGGAGGGAAAGAGACAGCCTTTCATAGCAAAGACAGAGAACCCAGAGGCATTTGACTCATTGAATAGAGGTTTGTTTTATGTGTTTTTGTTTTTATAATTAAGCTGTATAACTAGTTACCATAAAGTTAGGTAACGTATCTTCCTTTCCACTTTATTTTGAGGGTTTGATAAGACCTATTTACAAAGGATTGAACTTGAGCTTCCATTTAGCAGAAAAAAAATGTATTTTTTTTTCCAATCTGAATATCACAACCCAGGTGATGGGTAGACCCGTCAGTTTGATGAGAGGCCCAGTACAATGAAGGATGGGGGTGTCTGTGCTAAGCAGCTGGTGTTATGAAAAGTGATCTAGAGTTGCTTAATTTATGACATGCAGCTCTGTTCAGAGCAACTTTGCTTCCTTGGGATTTGACATGTTACCATGGCATAATCACTCCTGGACCTACCTTCCTTTTCATGCAAGTGTCAAAACCACTGAATGGTTTGAAGGATATTCTGGCAGTAGAGAGCACTTACAGGCACACAAGAGGACTACTTCCCTCAGTTAAGTGCTGCATCCCATTCTTTTGAGAGGCATCACACAGTGTCTCTATGCTTGATGAAGAGACAGGAATTTGCTGCAGCTAGGGAGCTGGTTTTTTGCTTCAGCTACAAAGGCCAGCATGCTTAGACCCTGCCTGTGCACAAACACGTGCTCCTTTAACTATGATTTCATATAGGTTTAGTTAAAATATTACAGCTTCATAGCTAGACATTTTTATATTAGCTTCAGCCTTACTAGTGAAAGCTAAAGCACTAACTTGTTTAAAGCATTACAAACCCATATTGTAAATAGAAGTGCTTCAGAAGTCCAGCTACTTTCCAGCAGTATTCCAGATGATTGCTTGCCTTGTCCTCTAAGGAATGCAACCACTATTTAACATGGTGGCAAAGAAGAGCCAGAAGAAATAAGCTGTGGCAGCCAAAAAGGAAATTTGAAGACTATATATCTCCTCCCTCAAGTAGACATATGTTCTGCTCTTCATGTTGACCTGCTTAAGAGAGACTTTAATGGTAGAACCTGCTAAGATCTGTCTGGCTGCGGAGTTTTTATATTTGGTCCCTTTTCACAGCACAATACCTCTGTTTAAATTAACAAGCTGAGGGGGATTTATAGCTCTGACTTAGAAGATTATGAATTGTTATTGCTTTTCTCCAGTTTTTCATTTACGCCAGTTGCAAAGCTTGGAAATATCTCATTGAGAGTGATTTAAATCCAGCCATACTGCATGTCTGTTACCAGAGCTGGTAATAATGCAAGATTGCTGTCTTGCTAACAATAAGGGGAGAGGCAGCCTGCTGAATGGACACAGGAAAGAGCCATTACACCTGACTGTACGGCTACACACAGCATATATATCATGTTGCACACACTGCTATCAATACAAAGTTATCTGATAGACAAACTACAGGCAACGGTTAGCATTTCCCCTAACCCCCATATAATATACGGAGGCAAAATTGTTCTCTCAAAGGATGAAATCCTTTCCATCCAGCAAAGAGAGAATTTAAAATCACAGTGGGAAGGGAGTGGCTTTCAAAGGTTGAGACCATTTAGATCCCAAGCCCCCACTTCAAAAGTTCTCATTTATGCTGCTGAGAAGCTGTCCTGCTGCGTTTGAATGAGGGCACTCCCAGGGCTACAGTCTAGTTCCTCCTCTTGCAATATCTACCAACTTGTATTATATATCTCACAAGGAAAAATGAACTGCCTTAGCATTATGCCACTGCAAACTGCAGACCAGCCAAGCTATGACAGGCTGTGGGAAGCACAGAATATATATTTTCCTGTGACATACATGGGAACGTTGAAAACATTTGCTTTCTCATACAGGGTATCTCATGTTATTGTCTCAAAGAAAGAACTGGAGTCTGCATGTTTGTACAGTACTTCAGTAATATGAAAAAATGCTGAGTTAATCTTCAGCCATCTGTGAGATTCAAAGACACTCAGATGCTTTGAGCTTTCAGCATTGTGACCATTAGAATAAAGTCCACAACTTAAGAGATGCAAGATGCAAATGGAAAGGTGCTAATCCTTCCCATCTTGTTTGGGAACTCAGCCCTAACTCGGTTCATCCTCAGAGTAAAAGTAACATCCATTGTACAATTTTCACTCTGTGCCTCTTCCAGCTTTGAACTGCTAGGAAATAGGCAGCCTTCACTTTCAACTTGCAGCTAAGAATGTCAGTGTTGGGCTGCTGCGTTTACCTGAAACAACACTGACACAGATTAAGGTCCACTCCACCCCCAGTTCTCTTGTTTTTCCTGCAAAATAGCAATGATCCATTCATGCAAGTGTAGAAATAGCTTTTGTTTTAAGCAAAAAAAAAAAGCTGACGCTACTAGCTAGAGCAGATACATAAAGTGGACTCTAAATCTACATAGTTTACTTTTTAAGTATTCCCAGAATCATACAGATGTCAAGAACTGATCAGAAAAGATTCATATCTCCTTTGGCAGAACAGTATTTGTTAGTGCAGTCCTGATAATGGCTTAAGAGTTTCAGACTGCCAGAAATGCCCTTAGAATTCCCCTATGGGTGATTCCACAGAGGAAAAGGAGAAAGGGAATGTTAAACACACTGTAGTCAATATTTTTATCAGATCAGCACTGCTAAAGAGCCCAAGCCAATCTGCTATTTAGCAATGCTGAGACTTTCCACCTGAGATATAACAACCCTTGCCTATTGCTACCCAACTTAAAACACACAAACCTGCTCTCACATTATAGCAGAGAAGATACACTTTTCATTTCTAGCAGTGAGGGAAACTACAGCTTCAGAGATTTAGTTGGTCTCAAAGCTCATTTGGAGTTAAAAGCCCTTTGAGAAATCCCTAATAAGCAAGATCTGATAGTTTAATGCATTTCTGCAAAGAACTGTAATTTTCTAGGAAATGGATAGGATAATATCATTCTTGAGATCAACTGGAGGTCAGCGTGTTAAACTTCAGCTCTAAGTGTTGGTACAGAGGGATTCAGTGAGGAATGGGTGATGCAGTTCAGAGAGTCAGGCTGCACAGCACCTCTAGGGAAACTCGGGTCAGTTATTAATCAAAACTTTCTCATTCAGTTTTTTTTTTTTTTCCCATTTTGATTCATACTTCTGGCCAAGACGTTGCAGCTTGATAACATTTGGATATGCATCCAGAACAAGCCTCCTCATTTATTACAACAAGATTCAAAGAACTCTAAGAATATCCCATGGTACTACACATGCCACAAGAGCATCGTAAACAGTCCTCGAGGCACAGAACTTAATTGATACAGGCAAAACAGAAAAGGTGTTATCCCCACTTTGCAGATGTAGAATTAAGAAATGAGCAACTATCAACTTTTCAGCAATTTAGTTCCAATTTAGAGAACAGAGGTTTTTTTCCAACAGCTTTGCTCTCTGCTGGTTAAAAACAATGTTCACATTTCCCTAGTTAGTATTTCTTCTCTATCTAGTCTGACAGCAGCTTTTAAAGAGTCATCAGAAAACAGTTTGCTTTGTTCTCCCACTGTCCCCTCAATTCAGTGAGGGTAGCAACAGCAAGAGCAGCTCTTTGTTCTGTGTAGTGGTATGTAACATTTGCGAAGACAGAAGATGTTTACATTAACAGCTCTGCTAATCAGGCTTCCCAAGGAAAAATCTGGAAAAACTTGGGCAGCTACAATATTGGGTTTTGGCTAATGCCTGGGTCAGTTGGTGCAGTCACAACGAACATAATATACAAGAAATTACTCAGAGATACATCTTCATTTACTGTGCATTACGAAGGGACCTTTCTAATTCATAGGCCATGTTCAGAGAAGGTTTTCATTAACTATATAGGAGTCTTCTGCAACCAAAATTTATACAACTAAAACATTAGCATGGCTACTCTTTTCAGTTTTACATCTCAACGTACTCAAGAAATACAGTCTGTCACCGTGACCCCAAAATTTGTAACGAAATAACAGAGAAACCAGAAAATTGAGAATCACTGGAGATAAGCAAATAAGTGGAAGTTTCAAAATAAAAGATGAAAACTCCTAGGTGCACATTCAACTAAGTATCAGTAATTTAACATATTTGAAATAATGACTGTGGACATTACCTGGTATTTTCTACATGGAGAGGTGCCAAGCAATGTTAATTTGAGGCAAGACTGACTAGGAAATGAGACATGACAGAAAGGATAACTATCATTATCCTCTCAGGACACTACTGCACTGGGATTTATGGATAAATTAAATGTACAAAGACCAGAAGAACAGAGTTAAGGGGGAAAAGAAGTGTAAGTATCAGGCTGATCACCTTAGACGCTAATAACAAAATGCGGTGTGTTGAACAAACCCAGTGCATGGAAGTGGCAAGAGCAGTAGAGAGCTGAACTTCACAAAAATTTGTAAAGCCAGAGGTGAGGTTAATGCATCTTTAGGATTAATGTAGTCATAATGTAATGCTGCAAAGAGCTGGTCATAAATTGCCTCAAGGGAAGGAGATGACAATGGGGAATCTGTGTGGAGTTACTGAATAATTGTATCAGAGCATCTGCTATACAATATGGTTTGAACTTTTCAAAGCCCCGTTGTATAACTCACTTGTCATTTGGGCTGAGGAACAGATGACAGATCTACCATGAATGCTCAAAAACAGACCTATTAATTTTATTTTTCCTCCAAAGAGAAGATTATAAACCAGCTGTTCTCACTGAGGTGGTGTTTTAGCAGATTGGCCTTTTCTCCCCAGAATACATACCCTAGAATCTTGTAAAGGGTTCCTGTAAAAGCAAGAAAGTGTTCAAAATTGGAACTGACATCTTCAGTTAGCTTACAGCATGAAATTGCTTACAAAGCAATGGAGGAACATTACAATGCGAAGGACCAACTGAACCATCTAGTCTAAGCTTTCATGTTATTAAGATAACTGCAGTAATGCCAGGTATTAAACAGCACAGCTAGAGAGGCTTTCCCCCTTCTCCAGCAATATTCCACGGCTATTCTGAGACACAGCAGAATAGGATAGAGAGGGCTGCCAGCAATGCTGTCTGTCCTCCAGCCAGAGTTTGCAAGTGAGTTCAGCATCTACTTGTTAGACCCCTGATGAGGGTATCTATACAGCCAGTTCTTTTCTTTGGGCGCTGGCCACATGGGAATTTTAGGAGTCCTTTGGTAAAGGAAGGTGTTCCCAAATCTGCTTTTATCAGGTACAATTAGGAAATGCCAACTTTAGTGGAATGGTAGAAATTCAGATACAAATTTATAACAGAAGTGTTCATTTCCTCCTTTCACAGGACACATGCAAACACTTGGGCACTCAGCTGGCTAGGAAATGGAGCAATTGAGTCAGAAGCTGAAATCAGAATAGCCATCTGTTCTGGCAGCATACAAGTGACTCCTTTGCACGAAACCAGCAGCATAAGATGTATGTACGTACAGCAAGGAGCAGATGAAAGAGATGCTGCATGCAGCCTCAGAGGTAAAATGTAGTATTGCAAGAGCAGTCTGAGCATACTTTAAAGGGGCATTGGCTTATGCCATAATGAATTCAGCAGAAATATTGCCAGATAAAGTTGGTATAGCATGATCTAAATATACAGTATTTACTGAATCATTCTACCTTGAAATATATCTTTCTATATGCATAAACCATTATATATGAAATCACATGCAGGTTACAATTAGTGAAATTATCACAGTAGTGTCCTGACATATCAAGGCACAATTTGTTCCCCAAATAACAGAGGAAGTTTTGAGGCCTCAGTAAGTCAACACCAAGGTTTGAGGGAGGGAAGATGGCTTGCTCTTTTAACCCAAATATCAAGTAAATCAGTCACTAACTTCTCCTGAAGTACGGCAGCAGAAGCTTTCTAAGGCACATTAAGAACCAGTTGTGTGTATATGTATGAAGATGGGAATTACCAGTTGCCTCCTGAATTTCTAAAGAAATCATTACATTAATATATGCAATATATTCCAGTTTTCTGTGTGAGAATAAAGATACAGACATGTCCTTATGTGTTTTCCATTTTAGCAGAGAACCTAGTTCTTATTTCTATAGTAATTAAGAACTCTGATGCCACTTAGACTTAACATACAAAAGGGTCAGGAGACGCAGAGAATACCATAGTGCTGCCTACATGGTCCCTGTCCTATGAACAGGATTTCCAAAACAAAGATGATCGTTTGCATCACATGAATATATAAGAATGTTAATAAGAAAGTAGTCTGAAGTCTATTCAGTAACTGAAGGTTATGAATTACAGTAAATTAATTGAATTTCACTCTGTGCCCGACAGTAGAGCATCACCCGACAGGCATACCCAAAGCCAGGTGTCTATACACTACTCAGCAAGCTTCAGTAGGAACATGTCCTTTGTCTTAACTTCTCAAAAGAGAATACAAGTTTCAGCCTAATGCTGTTTTTCTACATAAAGGCTTTTTTCCCCCAAATCAGATAGCTCTGTTGCTCTACATGGCATGCTTTTATGACTTTACAGCACAGTGGTTTCCTTTAGATATTGCTACAGTTACCAGCTTCCTTTACATTTCTCTTTCGCTGTGCTACCATACTCTGATCAATACAAAGCAGTCAGCAGATGTGCTCACTTGGGTATTTTGCTTTATTTTATTGCCACCACATATTCATAAAATACTGATCAGATCAAGTACCTCAACAACCTGTTTAATAGACTTGGGAGCAAACGCTATAGATTATAGGTTATCTTTTCACTAGTAGAAATGGTCCAGTACCTAAGGCAAACTTTAGAGTCTTAAAAATATTGTGTGCAATTCATGTGATACCGACTGACTCTTTTAGGGGACTTAAGGCTAGACATTTAGACTCTTCATCAAAAAGTAATTAGGCATTTCCACTTTCAATTTGAGGGCTTAAGCATGTGAATATACTTCAGGAAGAGGTCTTTCTCAGTTCACATGACTTGTTTTTCCTCAGATATATTGTGCACATAGATAGAAAGCATCAACTACGTAGGCATCCATGACTTGTACAGAGGCTTGCACCTATATCAGTTTCGTTTCTTAATGAAAGTGATCATCTATTTAGATCTTTTCTGAACTGTCACACAATGATTCATCAAGAACTTGAGAACAAAGTGTTTTGATCATTAAAAAAATAAAATACAAGTAAAGCAAAGATACATGCAGTGACGTCTTAGATGTTTTATAGATTAAGAGACTCATGAATAACAGTCATTTCTTGTCATCTTTTTTTCTCCAGTTGAGAGTTTTCTTTAACTGAGATTAACACTAACTAGAAAATAATTAAGCTATCTTATAGAGTCTGGCAGTCCATCAGCCATAGAAATAATTAATCAGACCCATCAATAGATTTTTAATAGCATTCAAATTCTGATTCACCGCATTATTTCTCACCCCCACACCACCCACTTCTATTCTTGGTTTCAATGTGTGCAGGAAACGGTACTCCTTAAGACAATAAAAAGGAAAGCTCTAGAAATTAAAATTAACCCTCATTTTCACTGTCCCTGTAAGAAAATGTCATCCTTCCTACCTAATTTTCCAGCATCATTCACCACTGATCTCTGAATGTGAACTCATCATTTAGGTTCCCCCATTCAATTTCACAAAGAGAAGCTTCTGTAAGGAAGCCAAATGATGGAGACAAAATTTGTAAGAAAAGAAAGGTTCTCTAGCTGGCACAATTACATCTTCCTCTTTGGTTGCTGTTACTGTTACATTTGTTGGCAAAAAGCATAGCCTAAACCTTGTTAATTACACCAGAAATGTAGCAAGACTTACCTTCTTATTTTCACATATCCTGAATGAAACTAAGTCTTAGCTCCTGAAAAGAAAAAGGGAAAAATAATAGGTCTGCTGGCAGTAACATCAATGACTTCCAAAAATTGAACAAGAAATGGAACAATGGTCAATTTTTCTTCATTCTTTCTGATCACAAAGGATAAGTGATGCAGCACCGGTTTTTGTTCAGGCCAAATGGGTCACAATTATCTTATACCACTTCATTTCTACTCAAGAGAGCAGGCAATTATTTGTTAGTACCAATGACTGCGTCGCAGTCCTCAGTTTACTGAAAAATCCATGGAAGGTCAGACTGATCCTGAAGACCTTCTGTTCCCAAACCTTATGTTGAACTATAGACATTTTCTGCATCGCAGTGAGAAAATCTTATCCTCTTTCCTATTTGATTTCAAAATAAGTGTTAGATTGGTCTAGTACAATACATACACAGATCTTGCATTCTCTTACAATCAATTACTAGGAAAAAGAAGGGAGGTGGCATTAAACCAATAGTGAAATTAGAAAACTGCTACAAAAGACACTTAAATAGACCTGGCAGTTAAGCAGAAAATACAGCAAGGAAGGAACTTACTGTTTTGTAGCCATGAGAAAGCTGGAACAGAAGGGAAATAAAAACACTTAAAGTTTTATTTTCACTATTATTCACACTTTGTGAACAGTCTCTTTATGTAAACCAAAGGATCCAGAGCCCCATGAGAACAATGGGACTTGTGAACTTGGGGCTTTGTTATTGCTGTTTCATGAAATTCTCATCTGGAAAGGAATTCACCAGATAAGCAACAACCCTACTGCCCTTCTCAGGAGAATTCATTCACGCATCCCTCACCACTTCCTTCAGGACTTGATTTCCTATCTATCCCTTGTAGCAGAGGTTTGTTCCGAAAACAGCAGTGCCAGGCAGATTCACTTTGGGGAATAAAATGATGCACCAAGTTTTCAAAGTTCATAAAAAAATGAATTATTTACCATGGTTCAAAGCTGCCTGATATTTCAAGCCAGCAATGTTTGCAAGAGATAATCAAGGAAGTGGAGAATTAGACAAGAAGATTTGACAGCCAGGGACTAAGTTGCCTTTCTGAGAGAGACTCCACAACAAGCAGAAAAGGATATTTAATGAAAAGAAAAATAAGTGGAATATTCATGGTACTGCCTTACTTCACAGATGTAGGATACTTGGTGATTTTGTGCCTGCTTCATATTTCTATTTTTGTCTTTTCAATACCCTTCTGTTTGAGCCATTTGGAAAGAGATGACCAAGAGAAGTTAGTCTGGAGATCAAGAGTACAAGCCGTTTCCTCATCGTGAGGAAAGTCTGATTTATCAGCTTAGATTCCTGGAAGACTTGGGGTTACACATTAATACAGCAAGCATAACTCAAGCTTCTGGAATAGCTGAATTGGCTGTCATGTTCACTCCAGTCCAGATCTCCCAATCTCATTTGTAATATCCAAAGGCCCAATTCTCACCATCATTGCATCACTGACCACTTGTTAAATTAGGAATAATTTCACAGCTACCCCAGAAAAAAAAAAAAAAAGGACCTGTACAAACTTAGCACGAATGAGAAACTTTACGAACAATATGTAAACACTAGCAACTAAGGCGAAGTTTCGTTGATCTATTTACTTTTCCACAAAAAAGCCGAATGGAAGGAACGGTTTGTACAGCACCTTCAGGATGGATTTTGAATGTAGTGCATCTTGTGACTACTGTCACAAATAAGTATAGTATAAAACGAGGATATTGGGTAGAAGCCACAAATCATTTTGAGCACAAATATAATGCAATATTACCAAAGACAATATTAGACAAGACTACTAAGTAAGAATTTTACTTAAGGCACTTCAAAGTTTCTTGCCCTCTGAAGCACCTGACACTAAAAAGGAGGTTAAGATGGGAAAACATCATTGTGAGAAGGCTGATGAAATGGAGTCAGGGTTTTAATGAAACTTAAATGGAATCTTTTCATAAAACATTAAATCAGATATTATTTAAAAATCTTTGAATCTCAAAACCAGCAAAAGGTGACAGTTCTCTTGAACATTTTAATCTCATTTTTACTGTTTGGTTCTAGTAACTGGTGACGAAGAGAGAAAGACTAGCTGAATCACTTTTTCATCCTTGTACTCTATAACTAAAGACTCTGCATGCAAAGAAAGAAGGCATATCTCCCCCTAGGACAGAGCTTAAGTGATTTCAGTACTTTATCAGAAAGTGACAGCCTTAATTCTCTATTTCTTTATGTCTATGAGGTTCTTTTAATTAACTTCAGGTTACTCAGCAAGTTGAGTATTATATATATCTTTGTTAGATATGGATTAACCATTTCCTTATCACCAGGAACCACATTTTACCACAGCAACATCTGTTCAAAGGAATAGATGCACTTGAGGACTGTGCAGATGCACCTTAGTACATCCTGTAAGCCCTATATAACTGAGCTTTAAAACGTAAAAATTCAGAAAAAAATGAAATCCCAGGAACTTCATAAGCCTCTGAATACAATGCTTAATCCAAGTAATCCAAAAGCAATCTTGTTGGCAATCTAATTGTGTTTTCTAAGGAGGAGACTGCAATAACAGTTTGTTTACATATAATTGGATCCCCTTATATGTTTGTGTTGTGCTTATTTCCGAAATCTTTCAAAATGGAAAGGTCTCCTGCAATGTTTGACTTGCTTTTCACTCTAACCTGAGGGATTACCCATTACTTTGCACATAATAGCCCAGACAAATATGAATTTTTTATTAGTACTGATCAGAAAGTGCAGCTATCCCTTGAGGACCAGCAACCAGGACATACAAGAAAAATTGAGGAAATTGCACAGATTTAAATTGCCTTTTTGTTTTGACTTGTTTTTCCTTAGTAAGCTCTTACTATTTGGATTGGCTTTTCTGTTATAAATGCAATTCAGCAGGGAGAACAAGGGAAGAGAGACTTTACATTGAAGCAATTTTTAAAGTTACCACAATTTTAGCAGAACGTTACTTGCATCTGCACACTGAAGTGTTTGATTAATGGATGGATTTCAGAACACATATCCTCACTGTTACTATTCATAGCTCTTAATTGGAAGCCCTGCATGTGCTTCTTACACTGTTAGGGGGTTTCCAGAGGAATACAGTGAGACAGATGGAAGAAGTTCCTTGTGACTCAAGAGAAATCACACCCTTACCCTTACGTAAAAGTGACACAGAGTTCCCTGTGTGGACAACAGCTAATGCTGCACTCATCTCAAAAGCGATGTTTCTCAGTTATTTTTCCCAAGTCTCGTGACAGATTTTCAACCCTAATTTCCCGTATGCTGTAGTAACCAACTTTTTGACATGTAAGCAATATTACCAAGGTGCAAATGGAGAAAGCTGTAGTCTGGCAAACCATATCAGCTCATTAGCCCATCAAGTCCGTATGCTGACTCCAGCTAGTACCTGATGCTTGGAGAGAAGGTAGACTATCAAATTAAAAACAATTGGGCAGAAGTCTGCAGCATGGGAATTTCTTCTTGAGACTCCCTACGCTCACATTGAGCTTGGAAAGGTGTAGAAATGGAAGAAAATTCCATGTTTCTGCACTGAGATCCCATGACCCAGAACTCCGTCCCTACCAAGATACGGTTCTTAACCATTTCTTTCTCCTGTGCCTAGAGAATACAGTGACAAAGCTTGGTGCATGAACCTGGCTGGAACAGAGCAATCAAGGCAGGAGCTTTCCTGTCATGGCCCCTTGTAAACATGCATATCTGCCCAGCAGGAGAGAAAATAGATGGGAAGTCAGAGGAAAGTTTTAACAGGCAAGATGTATTTGAGACAGGAAGAATACTATTTTGCTGAAAATGAAACTCCAGATTTAACTAAAATAGTCTCTAGCTTTTACTGTGGAGAGATCCTGAGGTATAGGAAAACCTGCAATTTGCAGTAACAGTTCAATCCAGTCTTCCTACACGGGAATTTATGCTTACTGTTAGGAAAGAAAATGTGCAGTCTTTATCACTATTTCTGACAGCTCTGGCCTGACACCTGTAACGCTATTCAAACCAAGCACAGAATTGTCAGAACAAGGCTGACATTTTAAATGAAGAATAATGATAAAATGTCTAAAAGTGTGCCACAGAAATACTAAGATAGTACTTGCAATTT
Organism: Cygnus atratus; assembly: GCF_013377495.2. Lineage (NCBI taxonomy): Eukaryota > Metazoa > Chordata > Aves > Anseriformes > Anatidae > Cygnus > Cygnus atratus. Next base: position 1,121,218 of record NC_066388.1, read on the forward strand.
GTATACAGTGTTTTATATAAAAATAAAACCAGAAATTCTTGTGGAGCTATACATGAAGTTATGCAAAAGCTGGAAGTTCCATTGCAGAAGGGAGAATTCACAAGTTCTTGCTTTGTGGCTTCATTTATATGGACATTTTGCATCGAGAACTACATTTGTTTCACTTCCACTCTTGATATAAGTATAGCTATTTCGTGAACCAACAGTGGATGGGAAGAATTATTCCTCACAGGTGAAGGAAATGGAAGTCTCCTCCCTTCTGGTGAGCTAATACAAGCCTTCCATAATCATTTTAGAAATTCTTTCCAACCAGTACAATGTATGTTCAACTATTGAAATTATACTGCTCTGTCATGTGCCCTGAAGTACCAAAACCAGCAATCCTTCACCCAGAATAAATTGTAAAAGGTAATACTTTAAAAATAATAACAGTAAGGGAATGCAGTGCTGGTGAAGAGTGACAGCAGCAGGGACTGGAGAACTCTTTAGTCAAGTTCTAAAGGCCAGTGTTCTGCCTCAAAAATATTTCACCACATGCCCTGGAGGATCAGCAAGAGAAATTTTCATGGTTCATTCATAAGACGACACCCTGATCAGGACAACACTGCAGCAATGTGCTGCTCACACAAAGCAGAGCTATGCCTGAGGAGTCCCCAGGACATTTTTCTAGACAACAGCAATCCTCTCAGCTCTCAGCCAACAAAACAGATTTGGCTCCTATTTGAGAGCCCTATTTGTGGGAATATTATCTTGTGCTGTCTCAATTCTCATTAGCATCAGTTATACAACCCCTTGACAGAGTTCACACGTTCCAATAAGCAGCATCTATCCATGATGAGAGTTCAGCTCTACTACAGGTATTAGCATACATAACACACGAGTTCTGAGTTCTGTTTTCCACCTCTGCAGCAAGGTTTTATGACCTTGATTCTGTTACCTCAGCTCTGTGCCCAATTTCTGAGGTGACACTGTTTCAGCCTATGACCCCTTGAGTGCCCAGTTACTGCCAAGTGCACAGTGCCTCATGCACAGGAAAAAGCAAGTTCAACTGTCTGGCATATTAAAATGCAGAGAGCTGCACATACAGGACAGCACACCACAGTGTTAAAGGGCCATACTTGAAGCTCCTTGTCTGCATGGCAGATAACTCATCTTCATTGTGGCTCTGCATCTAATGCTAGCAGACAAGACAATTGCTACATGATTGTACATCAACCCCTCTATAGGATCCATATGAGATTTACCGCGGGCACAAAAGTCACGGACATTTTTGTTGTTATGGAGCTCCACCAACAGGGCTTGCGAAGCTTTAATGTTTATAGAGCCTTTGTATGAAAGTGTGCAGTGCTGTAATAGCACTAATAGTGGTGATTAATTTCATCCAGCTGAAGATCATGAAAGAAGAGCTATAATACATAGAGAAAGCCAGCTGAGCTTATTATACATGGAGTTTGTTATCCTCTGCATTTTGTTGGGCATTACTAGTGGCCATATAAGCTCCAAAAATAGAGCCACCTCTTCTTAGGACAGGTAAAGGAGGTTGGGAGGAATCAAAGTAGGCACACATGCCTTATACTGTGCTGAGTTCTCTGCCCCTTTTAGAACAGGACTGCTTTACTGTACAGAGGGCAAATCAAACAGTGCTCTATCCCTCATTTGGTTTATCAGCTTGCTAGTACATGAATAAATATTAAATAGTTACGTGCAATTCATTAAGTTCTTCAAACAATTATAGTAAAAATCAGTTAAATATAATGGGCCATGAAGTTATTACTAAATGAGGTTGCTGTATTTGCATAGTACTAACTTGCCGTTGAGAAAGTATGCGGTGCCTGATAGCTTGCACCCGTAAAAGGTCTGTGAAAGATATAACTGTCCCACCGTCCAATAGAAGCAGCATGTCAAAATGCTTATTTTTCCATAGCTGTAGTGCTCTCTCCTGTGGTTTGAAGGCAATTTAGCAGGAAACACTGTTCTGCCGATACGAAGATGGAACACGGAAGCAGAGGTGGTGTCAGCCAGCAGATGGTACTGCAGGCTGCCGTACTGCCGACACCTCGCTGCGAATCAAGCTGCTGGGGCAGCAGCCCTGGCAGAAGTTGTGCTCTGCCTCCTTTCTCCCAGGGTCCGGGTGTCAGGAGACAGGCAGCTCATTAAGTCATGGAGATAGCTGCAGGAAAGTCAACTTTTCAGATAGCTGAAGGAATGAGTTGTCTAACTAATGCATATGGGCAGTGAGAGCATCCTCTGTGCTCCTATCGTTACCTCGCAGCACCGCTTCCCCACTGCTGTGTCTATCTGGGAGTGCAGAGCGAGGGCAGCCACGTACGCCCCCCAGTAAGGGCGAGCAAACATCTCCCAGTCATGGCTTATTTTGCTCGAGGAGAGGCAGCTGTTCCTCAGACAGCGCAGAACCCAGCCCTGCGCACAGTATCAGGATAAATCGCTGCATACACTCCTCTCAACTTTATGCTGGTTATTAGTGCAGGCTCTTCCTTTCTCAATTGCCTTCCCAGGGAATCTACAAGGTGTCTGTAGGGCAAGTTTCAGCAGCTCTCCAAACCACCTCAGGTTAGCTAAGATGCAATAATATCTGTATGCTTTTTATCCAGGCAAAAATAAACTGAAAGAAGTAAATTCTCACCAGCAAAAATAGGTTACATCTCCTTGCATTCTGTAGGAGGCAGAGGCAAATGATGAACTGAGCTCACGGAAGCAGCATAACTTGTAAAAAAGCACCTAACTTCATAGCATGTCTGACTTGCTTGCTCCAGGAGATGGGGGTCCAATAAACCAAGCACAGACATTTTCTTTAGCACCTCAATCTCCTCCTGATTTTGATTTTTTCCCCTCCCTAGAGGGACATTGTATTGCTTATTGAACATGAGGATTTTTGTTTAACAAGATAGGTGACGACCCACTTTAGAGTTGCATGATTGGCAACTGAAGGGGAAAAATGTACTTTAATTACTAGCCTCTCTGGGGAAAATTTTAAATAGTTGAGCTGATTCTAATGTGACAGCAGTTAGTTTCAAAACGAGAAAAGAAAACAAAATCTGCTAAATTTACAGGTCCATGGTGCATCATTTGGAACAGCTGCTGGAATCTTTACCAGAGTAACTGTCCCTCCTGGGGATCTGTCCTCCATTCTTTTGGAAGCATACGTACCAAAGCCCATCTAACTGAGCAACAACCCACTCTTAATTAGTGACTATCACTGTTTCTCCTAATTACCTAAACTAATTGGAAGAGTCATGATACCCTGGGTTTAGACCTGTCTGCACCACTGATTCTCTGATAAGTTTAATAAGTCACTTTGGCTAATGTTTTCACAAGTGGCACTCCAAGGTGTGATCTTAGATTCTGAGCTGTCACAGCCCCTGCTGGAGTCAGAAGTCAAAAAGCTTTGGAAAACTGTGGAGCTGTGCTTAGAATTCTTTAAGCTCAAGTTCTACACATTTCCCTATACTCAGTTTCATCACCTGTAGACTGCCAATAGTTTACCAATTCCTCAGATTTTCAAATGCCAAAGAATTTCAGTGGATGACCAAAAAACAAATTAAAAATACAGACTATATTTTTTTTTGCAACAAGCTTTTTGCACAAAACAATGCTACTTTCAACATGTAGTGAAGTCTCTTACCTTGGTGCTGACATGTTCTGTCGTGACACTGCAGAGCTGAGAAATTCTGTCCCAAAGTCCTCCAGCACATGGTCATCTTTAACATAGGTGAGCTCCTCAGGGAACCAGGACCTCGTCCCAAACTGAAGATAAGCTGAGCTTCTAGTATGAGCTACAAAGAAAGTTACTATTTCAGTACAAGCTCTAGCACTTAGTTAACATAATTTAGATGAAGCTACAGATACCCAGGTGGAAGCTAGGGACTGCAGCTAGGTCCGAAGCCCCACTTTATCACATTAACCATTGCACTGTCCTTCTATCCTGCTGTCTCAGAGTTCCCACCCAAGGTAACAGCAGCTGTCCTTCAGGCTGCTTTGCTAGGTGGCTCACATGCATAAAATTGTTCATGGCATTTAGCTAGCTGTTTCTTCTTTGTCTTCCCCTTTCACATTAAGGTTTTAAACACTGAAAAATGAGTATTGAAAAAATTTCCTCAGTCAGCAACCTGCAATCTATTACGGCAATTAATCAAAGATATACTTTGTCAGCTTCCCCTTGTTCTCTTATGCTTTATGATCGTGTTGTTATTTCATCAACACAATAAAAAAGGATTAATCTTCATTGCTGGGAAAATTGTTTTCAGGGCTAAGGGTAGAAGCCTTAGCTACGCTACTGATCCTGTGGTCCAAATCAATCCCTGAGAGCAGAATTAATTATTTTTAACTGGGATGCATTCATTAAGCCCTAGTGAGAGCATTTAAGTTTTGCACATTATCATAACATAAATCCATCATTCAGGGCAGAATATTCATACAGTCACTGCAGGTTCAGCAAGCAAGATATTAGGGTGACATGCAGCTGAGCACAGACTTGTTAGGGTGACCGTGTATGTGGTGATGTAGTATGCCCACGAAAACATCAGCAACAAAATAGTGCAATAGCATCCTGAAATGAATAACCACAATAATGACATACATAAATATACTACAAAGCAGAACCAATCATTTAATCTCTATTACAAGGTATAACATGATGAATCATATAATCTGGACACTAATTTTGAAGTAGATGCTTCAGTGCAGGTTGACATATTTGGCATTTCGATTCTTTTGATGAGCACCAGGTCATACAGCTTTGTCACAAAGCTCTCAGAATTCAGGAAGATAACTAGGAGAGGACACACAGCAGCCAGAGACCACCCTGACCATCAGAAGTGTATCCCTGTCCCCCAGAGGGGGGCAGTTTGTTACCTTTGGGGCTGATGGCCCTAGCCAGGGCTTACTGTTAAGTGCACTTAAGAATGAATGAAGTGACCTCCCAGTCTTGCTGGGGCCAACTGAGTGTAATCTCCACAAAAATCCACTGTCCCGTAACTTGTTATTTGTAACATCCATAATGTTCACATCATCCCCAGTCACTAAAATTAACAGTACTATAGCATCTCATTTCAGTGCTCAAAGACTTCTTTTATCATGTTCTCACCAATGATTTGCAGCAGGATTGTCCAGACGTTAATGCTGTAGGTTTCTGAGAAATATTTGCAGGTCAGATGCAATATCCTAAATCTTTACACTGACAATGGAACTTCAAAGCATCAAGTTCACGTATTCTTTGCTTTTCTCATTATTCAACAATTTGGCCTTAACATTGGCTCACTGCCCACAAAATATTGATTAGCCACAGAACCTCCTTGGCCAGCACTGTAAAAGTCAGCCATAGATTTACATTCTGGAAAGGAGTTCTGACAGGGCCAATAACAACACTAACACCTTGTAGGCTCTTATTACAAAGTAGACAGAGGGCTCATTTCACCAACTCTGTAAATAATTGGTTTCAGCTTAATGTTCTTGTAGTTAAAAGGATTTCTAACAATACAAAAATATAGTACTGGCCTCAGGTACATGTACAAATACACAAAGGTCTTTGATGTGCAGTAATACTAACATATTTAACTCATATAAGAACAGATACATACAGCAATTCCCGTCTGCAGACTCAGAAAGTACTTTTTAAACCCTTAGAGTAAGGGTTGGAAGTGGAATAGTCCGGATCACTAGTGTACTCAGTCACTTCACAGACCCCAGCTACCTGCCCTTCTGTATTTTGCGGGTGATTTAGAAGAATTTCAGTAGCAGCACAAACAATAGAGGCCATCTAACCATTGGGTCAGACCTGAGCACATTTGCAGTCTGGTCAGTGGATCAGGCACTGAGCTGCCCAAAAAGGCATCTAGAGCTCTGCCCATCCCAAGCCCCGACTCAACATCCCCATATGCATGTAAGTTTTCTGTAGGGAATGCAATGGGAAAAACCCTCTTTGGTTTCAGTCTCTGGTAAGTTGTTTTGTTTCATAAGTGCAGAACTCTGCGATAGTTTCTGTTCTCCACTACCTAAACAAAAAAAATGAATCATCTTGCAGGTCTGTTTCAGCTGTAATCCATCCTATGCTGCAACACACCACCAGCCTCACAAAGGCACTCCTGTGCTATAGCCTACCCAGCTCTGATTACAGCTCCTAGTAAATACCTCCTCCAGCAGCCATTAGAGAGAAAATTCCTTTTTTCTACCAGTCTGCTTCCTGCTCCTGATAATTCTTTTAAAAGCCTCCTCACAGAATATGCACTGATGATTTATCAGCTTAATACCTGCTCCAGCAGCGTGCAACTGCTACTTGCTACAATCTGGAGTCCATGCACTGCTAGAGCTCTGCTTGTTACAGTCTGTTCCTCTGATTACACCGCAGACCCAAGCTACTCTCCCACCCTTATGGATGGGGGGGCGACAGCTTCTGTGTAAATGGCTTTAACTATAGAAATTTTAGAGCATTAGCTAAGTCAAATTAACTGCTTATTTCCCCCACTTGCCAAACAGAAGATACACAGAAGTCATACAATTGTGAAGGTATGGGAAGTAAGGGTAAAATACCAACTTAAGAATATTCATACTACTAATGGTCTTATACGAAAGACAACTCTGTGCTGCCCTCTAGCCCATTGGAACCCGTCCTGTGATAATACAGCACTGACAGGTCGGAACCACTTGCTCTGCTTTGCTTACGTCAGTCTTTTTAATTTGGTACAACCTGCCTCCCCCTTGCACTGCTGCCAAAACAGACAAGAGTTAAGGTGGGCACAAGGGAGGGGAAGTGAATAGTGTCAGGACTCACCCTTGCTTAGTAGTGCATAGAAGCAGCATTGCCTTTGTTGCCAAACTGTCAGCATCCTAAAAGCAGCCAGAGATGCACTCTTACGAGGTTCTTATTTTGGCAAATCCACTAATAAAAAGTTCAACTAAAAGAACCAAGGGAAGCTGATGACATTAGGCAGGAGAATGTAATGGAGTGGCTATTACGTTTAATTTTTGTTCATTTAGCTTGAGTACAATAAGATGGACCTGACAGATATTTGATGGGTACAAGTCAAAAAAGTGGAATAGATTTCCTATTTGTACCAGGAATCCAAGTAAAGCTATAGAAATAAGTTTTCTAAATAACAAAGTCAGTTTAGCTGCCAGAAAAAAATCACAGGAGAACTTGGCTGATCAGCTTGTCCCACCAAGCCTGCAAGTAAGCAGGAACATTCTGTGCTCTCATGGTCTCTAACCTTGCTTAAGAGAAGAAAATAAGAACATGAGATGCTTCAAAGATGAGCAGCATTCTTCTGTTGGATTTGTGAGCAATTTCCTTTAAGTTTCACTAATACATACCAGGAGTCATTCCACTCCAGTGGAATGAATATGAACTCTCAAAATAGGTTTAACTCCTGCAGCTGCAGGAGCCAGGTTTTGCAGAACTGTTGACCAGTAAATAATAATTTCAATGCTGTTTACCATCCTGTTAAAAAAAAAATCAGGCCCAAGTTTAAGAGCTTTCCAAAAATATGCTCCACGATATTCCCGCAAGCAAGTAGCTTTAGACTGGTTCATGCACAGCAATTGTGTGAGCTCAGCTATGGACAAACCTAGAACTCAAACGACCGGTCTGCTGGTACACCCCCCCCCCCATCATTGTTTTTTTAATAAGACAGGGGCATTAGAAAAGAAAGTGTCCTACAGCTTAACAGCTGTAATCTCCTCTCATGATATCCTGTTTTTTTTCAGTTCTTACAATTTCTGTAAACTTTTCTAATAGCTCATGAATTAGGAAAGCCATGCCTTGAGTTATAACACTGCTGTATTAAAGTGATCATAACAGATTAGTGATGACAAATCCAAAGTAATTGATTTTTTCATTTCTCTCTCCTCCAACAAGCTTAAACTAATAACAATAATTATGTGAGAGTATTTCCATCAGGATGCTTGTACATTTCTGGCAGTAAAATCAATTGTTCCAAGGACAAGTTTTATCGCAGGAATTAATCATTGCTATCTTCAATTACTGTATTGCACAATTATCAATGATATTCATGATGTAAAGTATGCAGGAGAGCATCTTAATTGCTAAACAAGGCTGTACAGTAACTGCATCAAGTCTTTGGAAAGCAAGCGAATGGGAAAACATTCCAGAGGATACAGCATAGACATGTCTGTACACTGTCAAACCAAGACTTCCTGGGAAGCTGCTGGAGGTGTGTGTCACAACACAGAAACTGTACTTCCATTCTTTAGAGTAACAGCATTGTCCTCGTGCTAAGTCTGAAGATAATCTGACCAAAATCTTTTGGAAAGATTGGTAATACTTCTCAAAAGCCAGATTTCAGCCTTCACTTCTTAGAAAAGTATGGCTTTTTTTTTTTTTTTTAATGTCAGTTGAATGATTTTTGCACTGTTAAATGCAACCATGAACCCTCAGATAATTCTGTTCAAAAGTGACAGAGTTCAGCAGAGCTCATGGAAGGGCTCAGGACACTGAGTTGCAAAGAGAAACAACTGGGAAAAACCAAAGTCTTGTGCAGAAAAAATACGACCTGAGAAATCATCTCTTCCAAAGACTTTGTGTAACCTCAGGCAAGTCACTGGACTTACACACACGTGCTGCTCTAATGGCACCGGGGCACAGACAGCCTCAACCCACGCTCACTAGTGGCTGTCCTTGTGCTCGCTTTTGCACCAGTGGCACACTGCTCTCTGCAGACTGCAACCCGTTACACAGACCTGGATAAATAAATTGGCAGCTGGCTATGCTGTCACTGGAAGGCAAGTGTTACCCAGCTGGCTGTAAAGCCTCTCCAGACTTCTTAGTGCCTCTGCAGCTCCCCTCACTGCCAAGATAGGGTAAGAAGTTATCTCGACTGTTTGGATGGCAAGATCTGCAATACGTGGAGGGTGTCTCACTCAGCTCGGCACAGGAATACCTTGTTAGAGGCATTCAAGCATCACTGTAACACAGACAGTAATCTACGCTGACAGGCCTCTTAAGATAACCCTCCCATCCTTACAGAGCTTAAAAAGCTGTAGCATTTTCAGATCAGCTGTTAGAATTCACACAACTCATCTGATCTTCTTGCTTATGAATAATATAGCAGCTTTATTAGTGCCAAAAAAAGGTCACAAAAGCAGCTAATAGCTTGTAGTCTGGGAAAGGGTTAGCATTAAGGTGAGACAAGAGCTCAGCTCCTGCCAAATGAGTCAAGGCAGGGGTACTTTCCTGCTAGAGCAGGTGCTCTGTTTTACTGTGCTTTACTAGCCTTTCTCAATCAAGTACAAGTGTTGTCAGCACCCTACAAACAGCTACAGTTTGCTTAATTATTAGGCATTTCATATAAAAATAATTGGCCTCATCACCATCCCCCTAGGTTGGGGGGGTAAGTTGTTGGGTGGCATCAAAGTAGTTTTATTTGAGAGGCACTGTCAATGCTGCACAAACAAGCAAGCGTTGCTGTTTTACCATCTCAATGGAACATCATTCACGCTAATCTTGAACACCTTATAACTGGTTAACTAGCCCAAGCAGAGCTGTACTAGTACACAGATATCAGGCTAAAGCCTCTGCCGAGGCTTCTTTTTTTAAAGGGACATGCATAACTATGTAGTTCAAATTCTTAGCTACTATGAATTGTAATTTCTCAGTTGATTTATAGCTGCAAAGGATCTAGTCCTTGATCTTTAACTTCTAATTCATTTTCTTAGCAGTGAATGTAACATGTGTGTTTGGTAAGAATAACCGACTGCTCTGCTGTTACACCGTGCCATGAGATAAATCATTTATCATGTGTTTCTAATCACGTCACTTGCAGCGCCCAGTAATTAATCTCCCATAACCCTTACTTCATTCTGAACCCCTGAGTAGATCCCAAGGGATATCAGTTGTTAGCATCCATCAGAGGAACGCATCCCCCTTCTTTCCAAAGATTGCTCAGCTACCACAACAGGCAGCATCGTCTCCACTTTGAAATCTGTAATGAGGCCCTGCAGCAGTACGGGAATGACTGCTGCTCTACAACACAAAGAGAACGCAACTGCAAGCTCTCATGCCACTCTACGAGGTCCACATACAGTGTTGTGCTGGGCTATTAAATGTGACTTGTCAGTCAAGAACTGGGACCACAACATAGTTGGTGCTGAAAAAACAATCTTGTTATAATTACTGTACAGCCCACAAGAAAAGTGTAGATGACAAAATCAGAAGAACACAGCTTTGCTAACAGCTTGGCCAGTCATGTCATTTGCTGTAAAATGAAAGGGAACTGTAAATTGGTAAGGCACGCGAGAACTCAAGTCATGTCCCAAATTGAGGTGCCCTGTTGTGTATCTGCTTTTAAATGCCAGGAGAAATACTGCATTGTAGACACTGAAGTCCCATGTCTGACTGCCTCTCCTTTATACACACCTCTAGTCTCACGCAAGCCTCAGAAGTCTGATCTGGACCTCCTCCTGGACCTTTCTGGCTACCAGACCAGGAATGCCAGTGCCTCCCGGGTACAGCAGGAAAGCACCAGGGCTCGCAGAGATTCCAACTCCCCCAGCTTCTACATCAGCCAGCAGTAGGATAACAGGAGGCAGCACTGGGCTACGCAGAACAATGCTCTGGAAAGAGAAAAGGAGCTTTCTTCAGGTACTACGAGGGCTTTCCACTGGTTTGCACTGCACAGATATAGTTGTAATTAAGCTAAATTGCAATTTTCCTCTTAAGTGATACTAATTTCCTATTGTGTACACTGCCTCAGTTAGGTCACCGTGCCTCATTAGACACAGCATTTCAGGTGCCCAGCTATCAGGGGTTCTGGGCCTGGGAAACCTTTCCCACAGAGACATTCTTTAATAACTGTTATTTAAGTAACACTTTGGGGACCAAAGAAAATTATGTATTTTAAACACTTAAAAAGTATTATTAGTAGTAAGCAATAGAAGTGATTGTGCTGGAATAAAAAACATTTCCTGAAAGGATCCGTGCCAGCCTTAATTACACTCCCATTGTATTTCATCTTCATGCTCCCCACACCGAGAGGGAGGGGTGGGTGGGAGATAATTGGAACAAGGTGAAAATGAGTGCTCATTAAATTGCAGACTACACAAGCACTCATTCCATGTGAGAGGGCTGTAAATATGACTTTTAATGAAGTTATGACATGCTTGCCAATAAAAGTCATTTACTTCACAGTATTACAGTTAATTATACACAGCTGGAGCCATTTATTGCCCATCCCTTGTTAACTTTGCCTGGGCTCATTAACCCTTTCACAGCTCTCTGCTTACGATACCTCCCACACAAGAAGTGCAGGACAAAGGCTTCAGGACTTTTAGGAGAAGGAGTGGGAAGAGTGTAGATGTAGAGAACCTTTGTAAAATACCAAATTCTAACCAAGTTGTGCACTGTGTTTGGGAAAGTGCAAGTCTGCAGGAACCCATTACAGAAGCATTAAGGAACAACCCATGAACAAACAGGAATGAGCAAATGCAGAAGCACCAGAAGGAACGTGGAAGTTAGAGGTGTGGATAACTTCCAGATCAAAGTCATCAGGACTGCATATGTTTACAAACAACTTACAGAAGACATGACAAAACTAAATTTTGTCTGTAGCATATTGGTTTTCAAACTGGTAGTTCACAATAGTCTTTTCTGGCCACAAAGATACAATCGAGTATCAAATCACATCAGTACAAGTTCTGTTTTCCCTACAAGAAACCTCAGCATTCCCTGTATCTTAAAAGTGAAGTTTTCCAGAAACGAAGGCACAACAGTTCAGTTTACCTATTCAGTGTTTCTTACATACTTGCTGGTATCCAATCCTTTTGGCAATACGTTAGCCGATGCTTTGTCAGAGGCACACAGTACCCACACAAAATGGCATGTGCATGGCATGGCAAAAGGTCAACAGGCCAAGATGAGCAGCCTTATTGCTCAGAGTTTAAATGGTGGCATCAGATTAGATAAGAAACTGAGGTGAACAAATGTTGGTTCATAACAGAACTAGTGTCAGGCTCTGGTTTACTGCAGCTCTATTTTTATGTCATTTCTTTTTATGACCTGTTGCAAGTACAAAAGCTTCTCCATTTGCTTTGCTTGTACATGTTGCTTTTGCCTCCTAAGAGCTCCTTAGCTTCCACTGTTCCAAACAATGCAGCTCACTCTTCAGCTCAAGTTAAAGCAGAAGCAGAGTACTTTTGCTGACAAAGCACAGTCCTGACTGATCCCTCCCCCCAAAATCTGTTCAATAAATGAAATGCAGGATTTAACGAGTGTTGCTGGGCAGATGTGGAAACCCTGCAGTCAGGAACCCCCACAGCTGACAGCAGCCTGGCTCAGTTACCCAGGGACTTGTTTTTCTTTGTCAGAAGACTTTCCAGCACAAGAACTTTTATAGTGGCATTAAAAAGCTTTAAATTACCCCATAAGCTTCAGAATAAAACAGCAGTCCCTTACTGCTGCTCCTAATTAACTTCTAACCTGCTGGCTGTTGGGTTCTTCCCTCTATTCCTTTCTTTCTAACTGCTAATGAAGTCTAGAAAACACAGCTCTTTATTTTACTTGTTTAGCACAGGTCCTCTGCAGTTCACAGGATTCTTTAGTTACCAGAATATATACCTCCTACTCTTTTCCTGTAGTCTGAATCTTGTTTGCAAGTTGTGTTAGACAAATGACATGCCACGAGCTAAGGAATTAGTCATTTATATAGTTACAGTTGGGTTTAAGGAAAAGTCAGATACTCATTTCCCTCCAGTTCCACTGAAGCAAGCAACAGAGACTGGACTTGACAAGGATTTGTCTAAATGGAAAAGAATGGAAAGCTAAATAGCAGTAGGACATCAGCCAGATAATGCTACGATACAAATTATGTAAATAATAGCTCCCTTGTTCAGAATACACAGTAGACTTCCTAGTGAAAAAAGGATTTGATGCTAGTCTAACAACTGATGTGTTATAAAGGCATCAGAATGGGTTGATGGACAAGTACATACAGCCACATCCAGTTATACAAACTGTGCTTTAAATCCTTCCCCATCAAAACCCAGAAGTGTAACTTATATGGCTGGACTTTGTCCTTCATGGGTCAGAGAAAGGCCAACATCTAACCAGCCATGATGATCATTCCCTAAGCTTTTCTTTTCCTAGAAAACCTCATAAAGTGATAGTTGGCAAAATAGGTGATTTATTCTAGCAGATATAACCATACAAAACATCAGTAGTAGTGGGATTGGGTTATAAACTACATTCTCTTAACCTGCTGGCAGAACACTGAAACCCAAGACCAATATTTTAATAAACTGGGTTAAACCCTGATTTAAAAAAAAAAAAAAAAAAAAACGAACTCTCCGCCCAGCATGTTACACAACCTTGGCATTATATCATTATTTGCTCTGATTTGCTAATGAAGACTAATTAGTCATATAATTCAGCATGATTATCTGCTCTGACCACTGTAAATCCCACTGTCCCTCAAAATCTTATTTGCTGCCTTTCCCTTCTCCTCTTTTAAGCCCCTGACTGTTACAAGTGCCTTTTATTTAAAGAGAAATTGGATACCTACTGTGTACCCTCTTGCAGGAAGCCCTTCAATATATACTGTCACAATTTTCTCCAGGAATATACTAATAATTACAACGGCTAGGGACTTTTACTATGTTATCTAAGAGAAAGCATCAAACAATGAGAAGTTACTTGTTAAAGTCCAGAAAAAAAAAAAAAAAGATGGTGATGAGGCCATGGGGTCTTCTAAAGCAGCGATGAGCTGGAGAACAACCAAGAACATTAAAAAAAAAAATCAGAGAAGGAGAGCATAGGCAGATACCTGCTGACAGTAGCTGGGAGAACATCTCTGCCGTGGAACTTCTGCTATACTGAGCAGCATTAGATGCAGCACCACAGCATTTAGGACTTACTGGAATCGTTTCCACAGCTGGGAGAAACAAGCGGTGTATGTTGATAAGCATGAGATAGAAAGGACACAAAAACACGAGTCTGGGAAGAAGCTGAAGGAGCTAAAAAACATGAGATAAGGTTTGCAGTTGGTTTACAGGGGTTAGAAAGAAGCACACTAATAATCAGTGAGCTGTGAAGCATTAAACATTCTCAATTTTAGAGCAGAAAAAGTATAATTTTTAATTCAGGTTCATGGATTTACAGGCCACATTAAGGTTATTTCTGCGCAGCAATTTAAAATTTGGAATAGAATTAAAAAACCTGTCGAGGCAAGAAATCCAACAGCTAGATTCAAATTCATGCTCCATGCAAATTCAGCATGACCTCCCCACAATCAAGGATAACCATCTTTGTTGGAGCAGTTGAGTCAAACAGGAGGTGGGCAGACAGATGACTGAGAGCACCGACATGTTAGGAGCTTTTCATCTTCGAATTCCGTGTTGCTCAAAGCACGAGCTGGACCACTGCTGCTGACACATCCTTCAGCCTGCTTGCCTTTCCACCCCAGGGCATCACTGTTTTTGTTCAGAGAGGCCTTTGACTTCCCTGTCCTTGATGTAGATAAAACTTTTAAGCTTCATCCTATTGACTGGACTGACTTCAGGCTTTTGGAATATGTTCTTATACATTAATTTCCTTTTTACTGCCCACACCCAGAGACAACTCTGACTTTAGCACACAATCTCAGGCTACTGGAATATTAGCAAGACCACTACAGATACAAGAACCATCATTCTTAACTTTCCTGGTGTACAGACTACTGAAGAGGGCAAAGTGGCTGTCACACGTGCAAGCAGACGCAGTTATGTCAGGAAGCCATCCAAGTACTGGCTTGGTTAAGAGGTAACTGTATGAAGGCTGGTAGCGCAGCACTCAGCTAGCACCCCTAGCAGGTAGAGCAATCAGTTCAGGTACAGGCATGATAGGTGCACTTTACTTCTTTATCTAGGGGCCTTTAAAGTTCATTTTTAAGCTCCTCACATTGTTACTCAGTTAACCAGGCTGTAGATTACTTTCAGGTGAGGCCTCTTCCATTCTCTTAAAACTCTAATTCAGTGCAAAAGGGTATTATTAACAAAGAAAGCAAGTAGTGGCATGACTCACTAATCTAGTTGTGAGATAAGTTATGAGGCAGAGAAGTATTTCACCCCCTTTCTTGCTGAACACTGAGAAGCTAACAGTAAAATATTAATTAGAAAAGGAGCTAAAATTTGTAAAGGTAAAAACATCAGGAATCATGTTCTGATCTCTAGAGTAGTTAAAAAGCAGAACACAGTATCTAGGGAGTAACACTTGATCCGTGGGATCTCTATTCCACTAGAGATTTACAAGGGGAGATGAGAAAAATGTGAGAAGTGTTATGTCTTACTGATGCTGCCTGCGAACACATGACCACAAGAGATTCCTTTCAGTTTTGTCTTCCTGTAATCGCATGTTGTGGAAGGCTCTGCGATTCTGTCTTTACTGAAAGACAAACGTAAAGCTTCAGAGAGTGCCTGAATACGAACACACCATTTCACTCTACTCCAGGATCTGGGAAAGTGATTAGGATCTCATGAGCATAGTCAAGCCTCGTACTAGCTTACTACTGCAAAACCTCAAGTCTCGCTGGAGTTGTAATGCCTCATTTTAACTATTTGAGCAGTGTTACTTGCAAATTGCAACAAGGACTCTATAGAAAATATTTTATAATGTTCACAGAGACTTAATAGCTATTACTTCAGGTGCTGAACACTGCAGGGGAGGTTTCCCTTTTCTCAAACATGCAGAATATTGTATTCTATATAAGATCGGATTAATGTGGAGATTCTCCGTTGTCTTTCAGAACACCCCAATGGACAGAAAACCACACAAATTCAACTCAGCTAGAAGCCTATAGAGCAAACAAAGACAAGGTACGCCACCTGAGGAATCCAGGTCAACTTCAAGGGCTGGAGCAAAGGTGTAGGAGAAGTAAGGAGGAGGCAGGGAGGAATGCCTTATAGTACCTCATTACAAAAATATCCTTGGTATTTTCACCCCCACAAGGCAACCATGAGATACAATTGCTTAGAGCCTTCTAAACAGCCAAATCATTTCCAGCTTGCACTGTAATTTAGTAGGTAGCTAGCTGAAAAGTCTTCAAGTCCAATTAGACAATAATTGCATGTTTGAATTTGAGCAATTTGTACAGAATAGGACAATTTAAATCTTTCAGAGGACTTAGCTGAATAGCTACAATAAACCTATGCCCTAGAAACCGTCTAAACCTCCGCTGGCACAGCTTGAGGCCATTTCCCCACGTTTTAACACCTGGTGCATGGGAGAAGAGCCCGATCCCCACCTCACTACAACCTCCTTTAAGATAATTGTAAAGTACAATAAGGTCCCCCTGAGCCTTCTTTTCTCTAAGCTAAAATTGAATTAAAAACCTGCCTCCCTGTTTCTAATAGGCTGTTTACACTAACATGGCTCAAGAAGCACCCATGGTCACACTACAGGCACTGATGGAAACTTCCAGCGGCCCAGGCTCTTATTAAGGAACCACAGCAGTGCCCCAAAGCAGCACAAGCAGCACTGCCTCGTGAGGAACCCCAGTGGAGAGCTCAGAGTACTCACCCTACACCTAACAACCAGGACACCACCAACAGGGTCCAGTCACCCCATATCTGAGGCAAGTCAGACCTGGAAGCAGCACCAAGGAGCCCATCTAGCACCCCCCACCCAACACATGCTGGTGTGATAGTGCTGTGTGGGAATTTAATGGGGCTGGTGAACAACAGGGAGCCCATGGGAGGAGCAGTCCTGGGTGGGGCTCATCAGGGCAATCAAAGGGGGCACTCAAAGCCCCATGGCTCCCTCAGGTGCCTGGGAGGTGATAGTAGCAATGCTAGTCTAGGTTTTCTCTAAATAGCAAATATTTTTTCCTTGTTTATAAAGGCAAACTTTTTCACAGGTAAGGTATTCCTATTAAAATTTTCAGTTAATACAAGAGAAAATTAGAAAAATCCTGTTTTAAAGCTGTGATTCTTTTTGGAGGGACAACAGTCCTTTATGTGTGAGCCCTTACTTAGTAAGTTTGTGAAGTGATTGCTTTAGCTACTGTAGTCTTTAATCCCCGTTTGCAATAGCTGTGTTTGCATTTCAGCATCTTACTTTGCTACAGAAGATCTATGCTGGGAAGCTGCTTCTGTGTCAGTGACAGAGAACGGATGCTCTCAGCTTTTCTGTTCCTTAGCCACTTGCACGTTTTCAGAGTTCTTCAAGCAGTCTTTTCACATATTCTCTAGAACAGCTGAAGATTACACATTAGTGGCAAAGGCCTATCTTCTTATTACCTATGGCAGCTTGAAAATTAGGGTAAGTTAAGTGTGTCACACTGCAGTTGAGCTGGGAACAAAAGGAGAAAGGGAAAAAAAGGAAAAATCTAGATCAGGAAGCCTTTAGTCAGTCTGTGTGGGTGAATGTGGGCAGATAATGTAATGGAAAAGCAAATATGCTGCTAAAAGAAGATTTAACAAGTTTCTTCTTCAACAAGGGGTGACAGACTCATACCACTAACTCACAGCGAAGAGCAACTCAACAGATATTTCTGAAGAAGATACCCGAGGTTCCTCTTCCTGTGAAAAAGCCAGCATTCCTAACCTGCTTTCTCATGTACTCTATGAGCTCTCCCATTTGATTTTTTTTATTATTATGGTGATAATAGTTCTCCTATTATTCTCATTTTTTTTTCCTCTGGGCTTCTTACTTAATTTTTTTAATCAAATCTCTATAGCATTAAGGAATATAAAGGAATAGAAACAGTAGAGCAGAGAGTTGGTTTCTAAGGTTTCTCTTTTTTCTTTTGTTACTACAATTAGGAATTGTAGAATGATATTCACCATATAATGTATCAGTTAGTGCCAACATTCATGTTAATAAATAGATCTTTTAGCTTCTTCTGTGTATGTAAGGATCTTTTCTTAGTACAGCTCTGTGGGGCTCCCCCAAGATACTACGTTAAAAATGTCTTTGGTCTCAGGTTGGAGAGGTACGAGATTAGCCTCCCTCTTCTTGCCTTATCTCATACTTCTGAGGATTTGCATCCCTCTCATTTGAGTCTGGATTATAGGTTCACTGTCCAAGAAATGTTGCTTCTGCTGGCAGTTGGATCCCTTGAGATATTCATCCATCATCTTTGTGCTCCTCCCTTTCTTTTAATTTCTCTTATGCTTTGTGAGCTCCTGCTTATTAACGCAGCACCGGGGAGGGTCTTGAGGCTGTTCTGCAGAGTGGCATCGAGCAGGATGCTAGCCAGACGTCTATTCCAAAGAGCTAAAAAGATAAGTTCACCTACCAGCATTTAAACTATCTCCCTTCAGACAACTGCCCTTCAAGGGACGCCTCGGATGCCTCCATCTTTTCAATGAAGATTACAGGCCAGGAAATAAAAAATCTAAGTAGGTGTTAACACTCAGAAACTGCAGTAATGAGTCTAGTTAGATAAGCTGGGCTCGCTGGTGAGCCAGCCGTATGGGAGTGTTTCCAATGAAAAGAAACCTTCCTCAGACACTCAGATGAAGGTGTTTTGCAGGCTATGTAGTTTGACCACTGGTTATCCATTTATGCTTAAATACTGAAATAAGGGGAAACAATTCTTGTGTGTCAGTCAATCACCGTATAGCTTCCTGCATTCTTTCAATTCATTTCAAGGCAACTGGATACAACTTCCATGATATTAAGGTTTACACAATTATCAGAGGAGGGACACTTTGGTCAGACAGTCTTTCTGATTTGTATGGGGGCAGTTTTAAAAATAAAAAATAAAAAAAAATCAGTGAGTTATCCTGACCACTGTAGAAGTCTTCCGGGCCACAGGAAGAAAGAGAGAGACAATTTTGAGGTTACTGATCATTTAATTTCTTTGATTCCTAAACCACCTGCAGATTGCCTTAGTTTAGATGTGGTGTTTATCAGGTTTCCTAATCCTTCTTCAGAGGAATTTCTCCCTTCTTCAGGGAGGGCTTTTCAAACAGGTGTTCTGAAAGTAGAGGAGGCAAACATAGATTATGAAAAAGGGTCTGATCCAAATCGCATCCAAGTGTGGATATCCAGAGGAGCAAAGAGCGAAACAGGCCCCTATTTGCGGTTGTCAAAGTTTAATTTTAAGAATGCTGTGTTTTAATTTGGCACACAGCAGGCCTCCCAGCCATGGAGCAGAAGTATGAGCAGGGAACTTAGAAGGATTAGCTGGCATCTTCTGTGCCTCAGCTCTGGCTGTTAGAAAATGAAATGCAGCAAGGAAGGAGAAAGAGAAGCACGGTAGTGCTGCATTTCCAAATCTCCTTTATTTTCTAGTTTACTAGTTCTTCTAGTTTCTAAAAATCAATTTTTTAGTTGATAGTTTCTCTTTTTTTTTTTTTTCTTTTTTTGCTCTGAGAGCCAAGAGGCTGTAGGAGAAAGTCAGGGCCTTTGTCTACCCATACAGAATTCAGATGTCTGTTGTCACTCACTGTAGAAGACTTTAGGCACCATGTCTCCAGGCTCTGGCTGAAAATTTACTGATGTTGCATTGGTGTTACTGAAATTGGAAGAGTTAGTTTCAGAGACAAACCTGGCTTTGAGATGCTAATGAGCATTGAAGATGGCAGTATTTGAACACCTCAGAGTCAATTTGGTGGAGGGACGTCAAGGGAACAATACAGAGATTGGGGGTGTATACTTTTAGTTCATTTTCTTCACTGTGGTAGCACTTATTCTTGGAAATTAATTGCAGACTGTTGCCAAGTACAGAGCACTAGTGTAAATGTGTTCCCTGCATTGAGTACTCAGTAATGATAATAATTAACAATAGAGACATGCAAACAGTTTTCATTTAATAGTAGAGTTGCCTGCAAGTGTTTCCATTGTTAAGCTCTTGTCAGAGCTTTGTACTTTTAATTAAAGGGAAGCTGATGCTGGTAGAAAGGTGTTGGATTGACATTGCCTGAAAATGAAATCTTCTGCTTAGCTGCTAAAAAACAACAGACAGAGCTACCTAAGTATAATACATACTCGGCTACTTTTAGAATAAATTTGGGAGAGCCAAGCTCCAAACTCATCTAGAGATATTGCTTGTGGATTTAAAACACTGTTCAAAAAATGACTTAATCAACAGGTGGGAGAGTTTTGCATTACGGACTGGGTTTGGGGAAATCTGGGTTTTAATTCCTGCTCTGTGACATGTGCTAGGTGACATGTGGCAAGTCACCACAGCTCCTCAAGAAGTTCAGGACATCTAACACTTCTAGGATGCCCTGCTTCAGGTCTGAGGAAGGGATGAGCTGTGCCTATGAAAGCATGTGTGTTTCTCTCCATGGCTGTACAGGAATTTGAGACAACTACCACATCTGTAGTGATGGTTTAGTTCACCAAAACATAGGTATCTGAAGCAGAATTTCATCTTCAAGATGCTTTTCATTGGAATTCTGAGATTTCAGATGTTAAGACTGAATTTTTATGTCCTGAGTTGAAGATCCAGCTTTTTTAGCATAAAGCCTGCATAGGCTAACATACTAAGGAGTAACATTCTAGGGCAGATTCTCAGTGGGGAAGCACAGATACCACTTTCACTGCCATTTTTAAAATCATGGTATGGTATTAAAGCAGTGGACTAGTTACCAGATCTATGAAGGCATATAGTTAATGAAAGAAGTATCGCAGAGATAGTGAAGTTCACAGGAAGGGGCAAACTTGACTTTACTCTTAATATTTCATTATGCTTCAGGGAACATGTTGGAGGATTTGTGTCTTTGCATTATTGCAGTAAGAGATTAAATGGAAAAAAAATATTTCCATTAAAACTAAAATAAAACATGTTTTTAAGTTACATCAGAATCCATCTTGCCCCTAAATCTCTTGGCAGCACTGGAGTTTTAGTATTTCCATGGCTGCAACTAAATCCATTTCCTAATTCACACTCCAGGTAACAGTCAAGATGCCCTAGCAACTATAATCTCTAAACCTGAAAGACATCAAGTTTGCATTTAGTTAACATGTTTAGGAGAAAGTCTTTGGTAGAAGACTTTTCAAAACTCCCCTCTGAATCACATGCTCATATAAATATTGGCGAACAGTGTAGATTATGTGCATAATCTCCTTATATAGCTGAGTGCCCTCTTGAATTTTGCCAGTCTGCTTCTGCATCGCACTTGTGATCTCCAGCATGAGTCATATCTGGATTAAATAAAACGGGATAATACATCTCATCCCCAAAGCAAACCTGATCTTTGCTTTCAACATTCTCTGTTTTGATCTTGCATTTTTGTTTTGCATACATATATATCTTTGTGTGCCTCTGTGTGTATGCTCATTTTAAATCTGCATACATTCCTTCATATAATGTTATTCAAGCTTAGTTCTAACTGCTTTGTTTTTTCAAGTCACATCATCCTTGCTGGAATCACCCTATCCTATTTGATGGTAATCTTCAAAAACCTAGTGCTTAGATATCAGATGCTTATGTAATTTAGCAGTGAAGAATCATTTGCTAGTTCCCCTGACTTCAGTTGCAACTATTGGTACTATCACATCTGCTTACTTTAGGAGCAGAAGGTGTAATAGTTACCCAAGTTTTCCTAGAACTAAGGAGAGTCAATTGGATAAAAAAAAAAATACAGAACACCAGAAACACCAGGAAATATGACAGGCCACAAAAGCCAAGGATGTAGGGAGGTACGATGTTCCAAAAGAACTTTCAAAACCAATTATTATGAGTTTATTTAAAAGTAAATCACCCTTTAAGAACCATGTGGAATAGAAATAGTTTCAGTTTCATGATTCACTGTGATGAAGTGTAACTTTTTTGTCTTACCCTATGCTTCAAGAAACAATTTCTCAGCCTCATGCCAGAGACAAACAACATAGAAAGATTTCAGAAACATGGAAACTGAATTTAACATCAAAATCCTGGGAAAGCCTGTTGGAATTTTATAATCTGTATGTTCCAGACATTCATAACTAGCACTGTAAAAACAATATATTGGTATAGGTTTTTTTTAATTGAAATGGATTTTGTTTTTAACTAAAACATATACTCTCCTGGTTGTGGATTACTAACAGGTGTTTTATACCAGTCTCTCTCTATTCCTGCTACAGAGGAATAGCAAAGTAGCAAAACCATCTTTATTCCACTCTATCTCTATCATTTTAGCCCTACCCATAAAGTGGTGTAAGCAATCAGATGAATTCTGACACAAAGGGTCCCAGCCTGAACCAGGTATCTGTTACAGCTTTGCTAATTTCCCAGTGAAGGATCAACCAACAGTTGTAGCAGCTGTGATAAGAGGATTCTTGTTTACAACAACATTCCAGATAGCCTGCTTTTGTTTTAATAGCACGTTTTTCATCTTCAGTCTAGGAGTCTGTCATAGAGAGGTACTATAAATTACTGCCACAGCATGCTCCTTACCACCTACAGTCTTTCTGTGGCGATATATGACCCATAAATCTTACTGACATTCTTTTCCATGGCTCTTTTAATGCTCTCCCCTTTCTCTCTCCCTATTCTCCCCTTCTGTGAACAACTCCAACATGTTTTTTTGCTTTGTTTTAAAAAAAGGACAAAAAGCATGAAACAAAATGGAATCAGATTTTGTGGGGAAACCTGGTTGTGAACACACTAAATTAATCAGCTCCAGATAAAGAGACCTGCTTCTTTAAGTACTTTGCAGCCTAGGAATTGCTGAAGGCTTTGGCATGGAAAATAAGCTCATTTTAGCATAACATCAGTAATAGATTTGGTACTAGCATTTCAGTAATCCAGTTCATTACAGATTTCTTTCCAGATATCACTCAGTGTTCTGGGTAAACGGTTGCCACATGTTCTGCAAGAAAAGGAATTACATTAACTTTTTGGGATAACTTTATGTCATTGAAGTAAACTTGGTTGGTGGCCTCTAGAGATCCATTATCAGTTTCAAGCACACTAACTCACAAAGAGATAATATATACACACAAAAGACTGTAAGAATTAATTTCATTGCATTTAGAATGAATAGATTCTTTCCAAACTATTAGCAAGAAATTGCTTAAATGATCTATATAATAATTTCTCCCCAAATCTTCCCATTGGCTCATTGGACAATTTGACAATATCACAGATAGATGCTTCTATTATTTCTTATTTCATTATTTATTTTGCTTTTTGTTCTGTTACATTTATTCTATTCAGAGAGTAACACCTCTGCCAGCTGCAGTTTAATTGGTATCTAAGTCCTGGTCTGCATTTACATTTTACTAGAATAATAATGTTGGTAAGGATTTTTTTAATAAAAGAATTATGCTGCTATGAACACTTTCGTGGATGCAATTAGGTTAGTATAGAAGTGATTTATACTGATTTAGTTCTTTCCCTACTCTATGGTAATAGCTATCTAATTATAAAGTATGTTTATACTGACACAATTGTATCCACAATCCTGGTACGTTTTTTCATTCTTCATTTGTCTTAATGTAAATTCTGTCAAAGGAAAATGACACATGCACATACATACACCCACAAGCAAGATCATCAAAGTCCTGAAAATCTATTTGGTCAAATTCATCAAAAGATAATTCTGTCTCTGGGGCTTTAATCTCTAAAGAGCAAGATCAGTTTGTGGTGATCGTAACTGCTTGATTTGCATTGCAGCAGCCATAAAAGACTCCCATAGTGCATAAAAAAAACACCATTTGGGGAACTTCTGTGAAGAAAATGGGATCAATAGCACTGTAAGGAGCTAAATTGCTGTTACTGAAAATGTATACTAGATTAACTTAACCCTTTAAACTCTGCATACAGCAGATGTAATAAAACTCTTAAATCAACCTGTACTGATGAAAGAATCAAGAGTATCTGCCACACAGTCCTGTGATCTCCTATGGAATAAACAAAGCTCTGAACAGATGGCATGCAGTGAACTGATAGTGTTTCTCTCTCTCTTTTTTAAAAATATGCTCCTCAGTAGGCACCACCTGGAATATAGTGCTCTGTTCTGCACCTCCAAATGCTTAAAGGCCAGACTACATGGAGGGAGGTAATCCAGGAGCATTTGGAGATGTTGTAAGGGAAAACAGAGCTTAGAAAAGGGGTGACCCAGTTAGGGGGCAGGACTGTGGACGCTTAAAAAGTCACCATTGTTGATGCCAGTTTGCAACAAGCCATAGTGATGGTGGCAAGGAGTGTCTTCCCCCAAAACCTGTGCTGGGCAAAGAAGTGGGGTAGGGCAGGCCCTGCAGGCCTGTTACTGGCTTTACCTGGAGCAGCCAGCAGCTGGCCCTGGGCAAGGCTGCAGGGAGAAGGCTCGCTGACAGAAACCTGCTTGGCTTAAGGTGCTTATGGAGACCTGGGCTTGCTGCGGTGGCAAACGTGAGGTGAAGCAAGCAGCATGGGAGAGGTTTAGTAAATATATGGCTTGCTTAGGTCTCATTCTGCTGAGTGCAAAAGGTGCTCCTCCTGGGCTCTGGCTGAGCTGCTTTTAAACCGTGTTGTGTGGCAGGGCTCTTCAGGAGCAGGAAGAGTTGTGTGTGGGGTCAGGGACCTTGTGGGTCTAGGGACCTTAGGGGATTTGCGGGTCCTGCCCCGCAGCCCTGCCTGCGATGCAGAGTGCAGTGGTGACCTGTGTGAGCTCTGGTAAAACCCCTGCAAGCCCTCAGGGTAGAAGAGCAAAGCCAGCCTTGCAAAGGAAGAGCAAATAACAAACTTAAAAATCAAGCAAACTGCCTAAATCAGCCTATTCTTTACAATTTGGGGTGGGCAGGGAGCCTTGCTGCAGGTGCAGGCCCAGCTGGGCGCCTGCCCCAGGTGCTGCTGCCAGCACAGGGGCCATTAACAGAAGGTTCTGGAAAGGACAGGGAGCAAGGAGTGTGCTGGGCTGTGGTGCTGAGCAGAGGTAAGCAGCCTTTGTTTTTGTTTTTTTTTTTTAAAAAATAGAATTTAATGTGTATGTTTTAAATCGAATCTGCTGCCTTCTAGTGTGTGGGGGCTTCTTGTGTTGAGAAGTGTTTTTTTTGTCTGTGGCTTGTAGGAGTGTGCAGCTGGGAGGTTTCTGAGACGTTAAACATGGCTTTTTTTCTTGGTGATTTTCAAATCCAAGCCTGTGTTTGTGAAGAAGAGAAACTTTGTATTGAGAATTCTGAGTATTTCAAACAGTGTGCAAAGGTGGAAATAGAGAAAAAACAAAACAAATGAAAACAAAAAAACAGAAAGTCTATTGCGCAGGCTGGTGAAAGTGTTCTTGAGTCTTGCTCGGTAATTTGAAAAGTTAAGTGGATTGCAAGCAGAGCAGTCAGAGCAATTAGCTGAGCTAATGTAACCACGATAAATGTAAAAAATAGTCAATGCTAGTGAAAGAAATTAGCTGTTGTTAATGTCCAAAAAATAAATAAAAAAGGGCCATTATGGAAAGGTCAGTTCAGGGGAATAATATTCAAGTAGATGCTAAAAGAAACAATTGCACTAATTGATGCTTAATTTTATGAGTGCCTCAAAAGCTATGAGTGAGGTGGGAATTTGGCAGCAAAGGGAAAGCTCAAACACTTTGAATTTAAGGCATCTGAAACGCTTCTGGACTGGGCTGGGTGAGCAGTTAGATGCAGCGCTGTGGCACGTGAGGTTCGCTGGTTTTGAAGCATTGTGCTTCTGTGTGGAGGACGAACATGGCAGGCACAAAAAGCCTTCCTTAAAGAAAGCATAAAGTGTCTAGCCCATGGAATAACATTGCCCACAGGCTCCCCGTGCATATGTTTTATGAAGATCCTTTCCCTTATGCTAACCATCTGTTAAGTCAGCCACAATACAAAGGCCAAATTCTTTAGCTTGCTGCCGTACCCCCCAAATGCAGCCTTTTTTCTTGCAGGTGTGAGTTTGGTTGGATGTTGCTTCTGTAGAAGGGGTCAGTTACCAGTGTGGTTCTTTTTTTTTGGGCGTCTTTTTTAATAACTTGTTCTGGATGCGGTCAGTGCCAATCGGTTAAATTGGATCCCAACTGACCTATGTGGTCAGTTAATTTTATTTGTTTTGATCAGATTAAGTTCCTTAATACCATTCAAGATTCAAGCATTTCTCCAGTCATGACTTTTAATAAAGATTAAGCATGAGCAGTCTTTTGGGTCTCTGTATAAAATGTTTTATAGTAACACCAAGCTGCAAGGGTATTTAAGCGTTAAGAATGAAGAAGGTGAGTTACGTAGATGAAGTGCTATGGTAACTTTTCATGTCCAAGAATAAAGATTAAAATAAAGGGATTCTAGTAAAAGTTACTTGAATTGCCCTTAAGCCATACAGCATGATCTAATTCTGAGATCATAAAAGGAAAATCCTCCTTGAGGCATGCCCACAGTAGAGAATTGAGAGAGAAGGAATCCTACTACCTGCTGCTGGTAGGCAAGTGGCTGAGGATGGAGCAGAGCTACAGCTGATCTTCCTGGTCCCCCCTCCTGTGCCGGGGGTTGTGAAGAGATGGACAGACAGCCAAAGGTCTTCCCCTTGCCTCTCATCCCTTTCCACTGATATGCTGGTTCATTCCCCGTGCAGTCCCTGTTAGGCACTATATTTATTGGGAGGAAAATCTGCCAGGATCTGGCTGATGCTGAATTGCAAGAACACAAGAAGGAAGCTAAGGCTTTTCCGAGATGCCAATGGGACAGCAAATCAATATCCTTCTTCAAAGAGCAGAATGAGCAGAGTTTAGAGTGAAACTAATGGGAGGACCAGGAAAGAAAAGCCTCAACTGCTGTTGCCATGACAAATAATGACAAAAAATGACTGAAGCATTTTAAAGGTAATGTTGCAATAGAAGATAACCTGTGAGTTGCTTGTTTATAATTGGGCTGGGCTCTGTCAGCACTTGTTAAGGCTGAGAGCAACTGCTCTGCAGGATGCGCAAACAGTGCGTGCATAGGGTGATGCACAGAGGGGGGGATAAAGCTGTTGTGAAAAGGCACTGAATTTAATTCTACTGGAAGCAATTTTTTTAATTCGTGCTGGGAGGAGTGCGGGTAGGCAGCCTCACCTAATGCCCAAAGACAATTGGTAATTGGGAGTCCTAAGCTGTTTTGGAGAGGGGAATATAACACAGCAGACCAGATAATGAGAAGTTGGACTGTCTTTCTGTTCCTTCATTTGTTATTTTTGTAGTATATTGTTCAGGGAAGTTGCTTTGCTTTTTTGTCGCCTTTTAGATGAATAACATCTATAAAATAGAAGTAGTGGTGTTTTGAAACGTGTGAGGGAGTAGAAGTTGAGGGGGAAGAAGAGAGAAGAGAAATGGTTGTTGATGTTTGGTGTTTCCCCACTGGGTGAAGGTTGAGGGGTGAGGCATTGCTTGCCGCTTCAGTAATGATAATGAGTCAGATGAAGACATGCACTTTAGTATTACAGAAGTGCTGCAACAAGTATAACCAGCAGGACTGCAGACCTATCACTTTGCGTTTCCAAAGATGACTTGTGTGTGTATGAATGAGTTTACTTTTTCTCCCATTTGTCAGAATGAATTTTAGATGTAGTCAACGTGGAGCCTTTCTCTTAACTTCTGATCCATACCCAAACTCAAATTTTAACTTTGTGGCACTGTGAGCCTGCAGACCTTTTAAGTTTTGTTTTCTCTCTGAGAAGCATTTTCAATGCAAAAATAATCCTGTAATAAAGGAAATGCATAGTGGTTAATACTCGTACTGCTCCTGTTGGCCTGTAACGACCACAGACCGTCAGAATGAAATAATTCCAACAGGAAGTGACTTTACAGCAATAATAATATATGTGAAGGCATCAAACATTCATGACCATACCTGAGGCTTTCTAGTCCATAAACCTTCTTTGAACTCAAGTAATAGAGTTATCAAAAAGACAGAGCAACTGTTCGTCGTAAATGTGCTATATTCACAGGCTTTGCTGGAATGCTGTAGTATATGGGGTACATCGGTGTAATTTGGTCTAGTGTATAACAGATTAGCCAATACCCAACTCCTGTGGTGGTTTTTTTCTCTTTTTCTCTTGTTGTTTAACCCTAGCTGGCACCTAAACACCACACAGCCGCTTACCTACACCTAAGCAGGATGGGGAAGAGAATCAGAAGGGTTAAAGTGAGAAAACTCATGTGTTTGGATGAAGTCAGTTTAATAGGTTAAAGCAAAGCTGTGCACACAAGCAAAGCAAAATAAAGAATTCATTTGCTGCTTTCCATTGGCAGGCAGATATTTAGCAGTTCATAGGATAGCAGGGCTCCATCGCATGTAACAGTTACTTGAGAAGACAAATGCCGTTAACTCAGATGTATTTTCCCTCCCAACCCCCTTCCTTATCCTTTTGCTCAGCTTCTGTTGCTGAGTGTGACGTCCTGTGGTGTGGAATGTCCCTTTGGGCCGCTGGGGCCAGCTGTGTGCCCTCCCGGCGCCTCGTGCACCCCGGCCCACCCGCTGGCAGGGCGGTGTGAGGAACAGAAAGGCCTTGACCCTGTGCGAGCCCTGCTCAGCAGCAACTAAAACACCGGTGTGATTCCAACACTGTTTTCATCACAAATCCAAAACATAGCACCATGCCAGCTACTGTGAAGAAAATTAACTGTATCCCAACTAAAACCAGCACACTCCCTTTTGAGGGTAAGCATTTTATTTGATTCTGATTTGTAATCCTTCTAGGGTATATAGACCATGTGGAACTTTGTAATGTCATTTCTATTTTAATTGAAAGCCAAAAAATGCATGTTCTTGTCTTCACTTTTATTTCCAGAATCTTTCACAGGACACTTTCTTATACCAAGATTGACAAAATCTTAAATATACCAATGTGGTAGTTGTCTTTCAAATACTGTTTGGACTGGATCTGTTAGTTGACTGACTTAATATATTTACGTGATTTAAATGGAATGTTACGTTACGTGAAGCTTCCTACAAACCACTTATACAGCCTCACACCCCAGTCAATGAAAATTATGTTCTCATAATCCATGTCCTGCTGAACTTTCTGAATGTGGAGAGGAACTTAGTGTGCCATAGGCCAATGTAAAATATCCTGTACAACAGTGAAATCGATGCACTGGGCTTCACTCTCCCTTGTAAGTGGATATTAGAGAGGTCAGGAAATACATACAGATGGTGCTATTTATAAAAATAGTTTTAATAGAATCCTATAATGTGAGCTTTTGCTTCAAGTTTTGCCAGTAGAAAGCCCAATGAAGTCAGTGAAATGCGTGCTGTTACTGACTCGAACAGATTTTCAGATTGTGCCTTCAGGAGAGAGATGACAGACTGTGCTACAAATTGTTCTCATACAACAAGGCATTTTAGCAGTACTCTAGGCAGCCTTGAACAAGCTTTATCAGAGAAAAAAAGGTCAAATTATAACACATTGTGTAGTTTTGACGCTGTGATTTTTTTTATTACATTTTGAAAGAACTTGGGATCCCCTACTGAAATCGTTGCTTAATTGTGTCTCCTATCTTTGTAGAAAAGGGTCAGAAATTGACTTTAAAAGGATTCAGATCTTTTCCGTAGGAAAATACATTTTCTAAAGTCAGAGGGGTCTTTGCAAGAAGCAGGAGTACCTGGCTATCAGTTCTTACCGTTGTTTCTGTGTTGTATGTTACTACTGGAATGGAATTTAAATCTCAAATGCAAGTATTACTGTTCAGAAGTATTTAAAAAAGCAGCAACAGCAAAAGCCTGAAACTAGATAAATTTCATTTTTTTTCTGTTTTGTCACTTTAAAACAGGGAGAATAAAAGAACATCCCCAAGTTCAGTCCATGTTGATTATTGAGTTTCAGCTTCAAAGCCGCTTTTTGTAACTCGGTAATAAACTTCCAAAAATGTGATGGTGGTGTGGAAATTGCTCATGCAGACAGGCTCAGGTAAAGCTGTTAGCAATTGTCACTACAACACCTGCAGTGCAAGTGGCCGGCTGATGAAAACAGTGGAGTGCTTGTCTTGTGTCCCTGTTGGGGAATAACAAATCTGGAGGGGATCCAGCTCTAAGTGAACCTGGCACCCATGAGCTCTGCAGCACTTGCAGTCAGATTGTCTATGTAATTAGCTGTCTCAATCCTTTTTTGAAACCCCAGCCACTTCTATTAGGTACTGAAGTGAGAGCTCAACTGTTTATCAGATACAGTGCTCCCTGCAATTGCTCATCTTTTTTGGGGATGAGACTTCCGATCAGGCGTGTTGCCACACCTAGAGGAGCGTGGGGGTTCCTAGTCACTGACTTCAGTGAATGAAAGCTGTAGTTCCTTAATTAGGCCGCTTTAGGGGCTATTAATATCACACTAGCTCTAGCTGTGAATGCTTTTTAGAGGTATAAGTTAAAGGGCTTTACCAGCAGAATCGGTGTCAAACCTGTACCATTTAGAGTAAGTGTTAAATTTAATGACCCCGTTCTGTGGCTCGGTCCTGTCCTTTAACCACAGTGTGCCATCTGCACACAGGGCTGACCGATCCAAAAGTTCATGCTCTGAAGCTGGATAGGAGCTGCAGCTGCTTTATGTAAGTGGCCTCGACAAGCCATTTTCAAGACCAGTGGTGCTTTTTATGATTTGGCGTTGTTTTGGGCAGGGTATTTCTCTCGGGCAGGTTTCCACATCCTAATACATCCTGAGCAGGAAGCACCTCTGAGCTGTGCTACTCCAAGGAACTCAGTGTTTCTATCCTATGGCTACATCTGTCCTGTGTTAATGGTTGCCTTAGCCTGCCCTCAAGATTGCACTCAATCAAGGTTTGTATTCTAGAGCAGACAGCAGCTTGAGCATGCTGTCCAGAAGGATAATTCAGGATGTATGCAGACTTGTGGGATGACCATGAATACAGCGCGTGGATGGGGTACAGACCAAGCAGTGTTTGTTATCCCCATTACTCAACAGTGCAGGCATAATGTGCAGCTCTGTCAGTCAACAAAAAAATGCTTCAGAGCCTTCCCCTGCCCAAGTTCAGGCACTGACATTACTAGCTGGCCTAAAGAAAGGGAAAGTATAACCTCAGGATTCTGGAGTTTCAGCTGATGTGAGGAAGTGGGAAATTTCTTTCATTTCTTCCTTTTTCAGTTCTTGAAGTACACTTGAAAGAAAGCAAACCTGGATTCTGGCACTGGGCTGTAGACTACTTACTCATTGTGCTTAGGACAGTCATCAGTTGGCTGAGAAATAATCTACCAGAATAACAGTTGTCTTCTAGTGTGAGAATCCCAGAAATCTGCAAAGTTCCGCAAGGCCAGAGTCTTTTTAGTGTTAGCATTTCTGAGTCAGGCTCAAGGCCTGGGAAAAATCATAATGGCTTTGTTTCCAGACATCTTCAGTGCTAGAAAAGAAACCAAATTATTCATTAATACTAATAACCTCTGTTATAAGTCGAGAGGGACAGCAGCGGATTTTGATGTAGCTGATACCAAGCACTAGATGATCTGATGTGACTGATGATCCTGGCTCTGTACTGTCTGCATGTATGTATGTTTCCTACTGGGGACATCTAGGTGGCACTTTAATAATAGTAATCTTAATATACTCCTTGGAAGTGCACTGTAGCAATTTTAAGGGCATTAAAAATGTCCTGATGTTACAAACAAAAAGAACCCCACCTATTTGTGTGCTTTGTATCCAGTTAGATCTGTGGGAATCCCCTTGATATTGTGAAATGCAGCATGTGTCTGGGACTTAGCTGCATTCAGAGTCTGTCTCTGAGATCTTTGCATCCACAGTGCATTATGCTTTTCACATCTTAAGAGTGAAATGTGGTTTGAAAGCACTTTGATTAATAGGTCCTGCTCAAAGCCTTGTCTCTGGGCTAGAGAACCGGGCGCCTTGCTGTTTCCATGTCATTTGCAGAGCAGTCTCTTGTTGTGTGTGTGTACTCGTACACGTCAGCGTGGTGCTGCCTGTGGATTGCATTAAATACTTCACCCTACGCCTGTCTAAACTTCTAAGCATTACAGTTGTAGACTGTGCATGTAAATAATTTATGAAAAACATTGTATGGATTTTAAGTCTTACCCTTTTAGCATCTGCCTTTTCATCTCTGAATGTTACTTGTGTATTACACGGCTGTGATAAATTGGCTATTTAGTGAATTGGTTATGGTGGATTTTCAGGAGGAAGCTGAAGTAGCTGTTACTCACGTAAATATGCAAAACTTTGCTGGTAACAAACTAGAAAAAAAGGCTAATTAGTATAATTACTGTCATTATGATTCTAATTTAACTGCATAGACTTGCACTGCAGCAACATCAGAGCTGTCACATTTGCAAACTGCATAATTATATGTATTAAGTTCTGTCTCTGTTGCATCCAATATATAAAATGTGCTGTTACCTTAAATTGCTCCAAAAAAGAAGTCAAAATGTCATTAAAGGTCTAGCTTGATTTTTCTTGATTTTTTTTTTTCTGATTACCAGTGAAAGGTGAAACAAAAAGCTTTTCTAAATAAACGTTTTATGAATTCTATTGAATTTTTAAATAGGTGGTGAGTTGAAAATAACAAATCTGAGTGTACAAGAATATATTTATACATTCATGCCTGTGTTTCTAAGTCCTAAATCCTACTGCCATGTACTTACTGGTAGCACAGATCGTCACTTGAGTGTCAGAAATCCTATCCCACCAAAAGTTTCATAATAAGTGTCTTTCAATCTATCTGTTAGGGAGCAGCTTCCTCTAATCAGGACAGTGTGAGTACTGTCTGGCTGATACTGCATGGCATTCTTCTGGGGAGGTCATATAGAATAATGTCAACTGTGAAATCTTAAGTGGCTGTAAATGTGTTGTGTATTAAATGAAACATTCAGTAAGATATCTTAGAGACTCCTCAATTACTTAGTTCGTATCTGAAACTAACCTGAAGGGAGAGGTGGGTGTTGTCAATGCTTTGGAAGATAGCATACAACTTGAAATAATTTTGATTCATTGGGAAAATGTCCCTGTATCAAAAGGATGACATTTAATGAAGACAAGAAAAGAGGAAGCAAATGTAAAGATATGTAATATGGAATAAATAGTGAGGAGGTGGAGGATGTGGTGTTACAAACTGAGTCAAAATGGGATTCAGCTGCAGAAAAGGCAAACGACATTTTTGGATATTGGACCCATATTGCATGTGGAACACAGGAGGTAATTATTCCACTCTGCTTAGCGTTGGCGAGATCTCCCCTGGGGGAACAGTACATGCCTTGGGTGCTGTTGTGTGGAGAAGATAGTTCGATGGGGTGGAAAGAATCCAGCGATAAGCAACAAAGAAAGTAAAAGCTCCCAGGGAAAAAATGGCTTGCAGGAAAGATTGAAATTACTGGGTTGATTTATTGTAGTGGGGAAGAGTAAGCAAGGACCTGAGAACAGCCTTCAGCTGTGGGCAAAAAAGCACCAGGCTTGGGAGGTTTTTATGTTTACCAAGGGACAGGCTGGAGCTTGCACCAGTGCAGATCTTTGGGTACATGTGGGTGGACAGGAGGGACAAGGAGTGCTGGTTCCATGGGGAGTGGAATGTGCCCCATGTTACTGAGGGGAGTCATGATCTTTCCCTCCACTGTAAAATTTTAACATAAACACTCATGGATCTGGCAAGTCTGGCTTAGGCAGGCGTATGTGATCCTGCCTCAAGAAAAGGTATCTTGAGGTGCCTTCCAGGGCTCTTTCTGTGACCTTTTATTTTAAAAACATGTGTGTGTGTGTATATATATGTATATATATATATTTTTAAGAGTAGCAGCCTCGTAGAACTACTGCGGAGATCTGAGTTCAAATTCCTTGGTTCCTTCCCTGCAGATATTGAAAACACTGCAGCATAAATCCAGCATTGCACAGCTCTGCATCTGTGCTGGTGGTTCTTAACCTTTGCAGACCTCGTGTGCTGCAAGTGGCAGAAGCACTCCCTTGTTTCCACTAATAAAAACCCTGGAGGCATTTTTTTATTTCCAGTCCTTCAGATAAACTCCCTTCAAACACCAAGTGACAGATGTTGTTCGTGTTGACTCCAGTGTTCTGGAAAAGCACTCAAATGTTATTGTAACTGAGGTAAGGTGGAGCAGAATGAAGTCCATTCCTGTTCTGCTTCCACTTAACCGTAACAGCATTCCAGGTGGCATCCACCACCCTTAGAAAAGATGGACCTTGCACAGGCGTGACGAGGGGCTTCATGTGCCTTGTAGGAGGCTTTAAGGATTGAAGCCAGACTCATTGGCAAGGCAATACACAGCCAATACGAATTGGGAGCCTTTACAAGAGTATGTAAAGCCTAGTGTGTAAGTGCATGTTTAGAATCAAGTGTGTGCCTAAGCATTTTCCTGAAGG
Organism: Cygnus atratus; assembly: GCF_013377495.2. Taxonomy (NCBI): domain Eukaryota; kingdom Metazoa; phylum Chordata; class Aves; order Anseriformes; family Anatidae; genus Cygnus; species Cygnus atratus. Next base: position 1,155,378 of record NC_066388.1, read on the forward strand.
AAGGTGAAAGAAAAAGTGCTGTGTGGGGTTGATGACTCAGGTCTTTTTGCCAGCACAAAAGAGGATAAAATGAGGCTTTGAAAGTAAGCATGGAAAGGTTAGAGCTTGGGAAATGCACCCAAACTTTAGATTCCTAATGGCTGATTTAAGTAATTGTGGTACTTTGCGTTTTAAGGGCTGTCAGATCCTAGATGGGATTATACCTAACTGTTGAGGTGTAATGGCTCCATTAGGTGATAATTTAAGGATCATGAATTACATCTGGTGTTCTAGCGGATATGGCAATCCCAAGTCTGTCCCATACACACGCACTTCATTTAAAAACAAATGTGTTAAAATGCCAATGCAAATTGGACCTAAATTCACCTGTTCGATTAGTTTGGGTGAGATCTGTGACCTGAACTTCCCAGATAGGTTTGGCTGACTGAGTTGCAGTATTGAGCAAAAAAAAAAAAAAAAATAAAAAAAAAAAAAAATATATATATATATATATATATTTGGCATTAGCAGGGATGCAAGTTTGGGCAGCCCAATTAATAATAATGTTTGCTTATTCCCTATGAGGTTTTTGCTCCTTTTGGGTAAGAGATTGATAGTTTAATTTCATAAAGGTTTCCTCATCTAACCAAATTAGCAGCTGAAGACCTAAATCTTTTGTGAACTGAGCTGCACTGTGGGTTTAATTTCTAGCATGCAGATAGTGCAGGTGCCACGTTGTGCTGGGACTACGCTGGATTAGAGTTGTGTGTTGATTTTCTGACCAATGTGGTCAGTTTTTAGTTTTTTGTTGGTTTTTTTTGTTTGTTTGTTTTTAAGTAATATATCATTACAGTACTTTTCAAAAACATGTGTTGTGTTTGTTGTTCCTTCATCATATGTGATGAGGAACCACTGTGTAACACTTTGCCCAGCAGTGATGCAAGTTAAATATACATTACACAGCAGATGACCTCATGGATGTTTTCATGTATGAATTTCCGTGCAAGAGTGAGCTCCGGAATTGCCTGAAACTGGATGAAAAGTCCAAAAGAGCTCAAGGGATGCCACAAAGAATTATGGAGTTTCTATTAGATTTCTGTATTCAAAAAGTAAAATCCAGATCTGCCCCAGCAAGAATTAAGTGTTTTTCAGCAGTTGGCACTATATTTCAAGCTATTGAGCTTTGTTCCTTGCATAAATGAGTAAATCTTTGCAAATCTGCATGTCCCAGGGTTGTGTACTCTCTGTCCATAGCCTTCTAAACCTACTGGTCTTGAGGAGTCATCTAATGACTATAGATAACCTGGTATCTTCTTTTATCTGAACTGAATCACTTGAACCACCTACACAAGACCGCATCACAAACTATCAGCATGCAGAAACTATGATTCAGTGCCTCTAATGATCAGGATATTAGGTATAATGATAATTTAAAAAACACATTTTGTTGCTAGGGGGATTTGGTTTTGTAAAACTTGGAAATTGAAAGATAATATCTGAGAATCCCACTGATAGCGTGACTTCAAGGACAAAAAAAAAAAAAGGCTTTTAATTCTAAACTAAATAATACAAGAGCTTGCCAAAGAACTTCAAGGACCGGTACTGCTGTTAGTCTATAGAAGAGCACCTGTCGGTGTAATGGTATGCTGTAGTTGCCTATCTAATGTGCAGTGCTCAGAGGAGTGTGTATTTGGGTGAAGTGGGATCTCGGAGAAAAATAAACACAAAAATTCTCTGCCTCAGTCCAACCCTGCTGTGAACTGCACGGTCAGTTTGTTTCTCAGGCAGCATTTCAATCTTCAATGCCGCACATGTTTCGGGAATCGGGCTGTTATTTATCACCGAAGTGTGGAGAGGTGGATGCAGGGATGGTTCCACTTTTCTTTTGTGCTTGGCTGATGTTCCCTGCATAACACACTCAATCAGCTAATAACACAGACAAAACTTGCCGCTGCACCTCAAAGCAAAATCCTCATGAGCTTCGAAGCTGTTGAGAGACCTGAACCCCTGATTACAGCTCTCACAAGAACAGAAAGAAATAGGAACAGATACATGTTTTGTTGTGGTCCAAGTCCAGTTTTCATTTTGAATTCTCTAACTGGAGTTCAGGCCTTGAGATCGTGAGATGTTGCACAGCCTTCTGAGCCCCCAGCCCTCTTTCCACAGACCGAGGAAGTGTACCTCTGAGACTTCCTTACTTAATATGTATTTATGCTTCTGGAGCACTCATGACAGTTTGTTTTCTCCCCCCTTCTACATAAAAAATGAGTTGCTTTTGTACTGCTCAGCACTGTTATGAATATTTATCCAGAGGGTTTATTTTTGTTATTCTAAATTTGCCTGTATCCTTTGTAAGAAGAAAAATGGGATATAATTAATCTCTTTGTTAATCTTGATATTTGCATGGAACAAGTGAAACAAGCTCTTCAAACCACTTGCTCCACACTTAAGAAGTATTTACTCTGCAGTTCAGAGGGAAACTTGAGGGCTTATTTATTTATTTTTATCATTTATGACTCAATACACACAGTGGGAGGCAAATTTCCTAATTCTCTGTGAGTTTTATCTGGTTCACTGTAGTGGTTGGAAGATTTCAGAAGTAACCTCCAGAGAGGAGCGGGGAGTTACCAGACTGGAGGGGGCAGCCCGTTTAACACACGTGCAGTTCACCAAATGCTGCAGGCCAAATGAGCCCTCTCATTACACACAGCCCCTGTGCTCAGAATTGCTCAGAATCTGTGCTAACATTGGTGGTGGGAGTGAGTTGAATCCACAAGTGCTGTTGAAAATGGCCTCTCTCCTTTCACGCCCATCTTCACTTCTCTGTACTGCCTTAATACAGAGATGCGTGTTGCAGGATAAAGCCCGTGACTGCCTGGAGATTCATCTATGTGCTGTTGTCTTCCTTTGGGATGGAAGCTCTGGGGGTTTAGCTTCAGAAATGAAACCGTAGCCTCTTCGTACTTCGTGGGTTTATGCAGTCTTGCAGTTGGACCTGTTCCTCATGCCTGTACTGTGTATCAGGTGTGTGAAACTGATTATTTCTCTCGGGTTGTGTACAGCTGCTACATACTTGGCTCTCACTGATGTGAAGATGAGATCGGGGTTTCTTCAGCCTTGTGCAGCATTCCATAATTCATCGCTCAGTGGTGCAGGTGGAATATGGAGAAAGATATGTCTTGTACTGTAGGTCAGGATGCATTGAATCATTGAATACAGATGTATTCATTTCACTTATATCACTCCATATGAAAGCAATATACTAGCCTTGTCTAGAGTAAAATCCAGAGTTGTGTAGAATAAAATAAAATGGCATGCATTACAGCTGTAATAAATCTAACTTTGTTTTTCATCTGATAAGAATTTTTTCAAGACTGCAACAGCAGTAGTCTGTCTCAGAGTGGTCATCGCCAAATCATACATTGTACCTTCCTCTGCTGGGCTTTTGCTGTTGATTACTTAGTTACATTGGCCATCAGCAGAACAGGGCTTGTGTTAGAGCCTTTATAGCATAAGGGGAGGGAGGAAGTGGGAGTGTTGCATGAGAAGAATGAACAATTAATTGAATGAGCAATTAATTCATCCAGAACCAGGATGCAGATCGGTGTAAACAGCATGGCAGTGTAGCAGGGAGCGTAAGCAAGGGCAAAGTTGAGATCGTGCTGTCAGCTGTTCAGCTGGGAAATCTCACCTTGTCTTCAGTGAACGTTAGAAATCTCATTGCCTTCAAGAGCCAGGCGGTGAGTCCGGCTGCAGGGTGGCACAGTGAAGTAATGGGTTAAGTGTTTGTGTGCTGGGTGGCCGCCAGCTGACAGCAATACAACTGTACTTTCTGTACAATGCCATACGATTAGTAGGTACAGTAACAATTATTTTCTAAGAAATACCCTTTACATTAAAATTTGAACCAAAGTCAGCTCTGGTGTCTGACTTCAAAAGACTTGAAATAAGGATGAGCTTGGCCCTCCATCTGAAAAATAAATTAGAGCAATATTGAATCTTTGTTGGAAATGGTAACCCCGCTTTGAAGGCTCCTGTTTTATGAAAGGTTCTTTGAAGGCATTCATTCACTCTGGAATGAATTCATGCTATTCATTCTGCCAGTCACAGAATAAGATATAATAGCAGTCACTCATGATTGCTGTCATCTATCAACAGTTCATTACATAGCAGTTAGACTGAGGATACAGCATTTGTGAAAAACATTACTATACATCTTGAAAAGAAAAAGCCAGCGACTTCATGTACAAAGATGCTTGGCCTGTTTCTCTTCAAGACTGGGTGTCTGTTATTTTGAATGTTTTTATCTAATGGTGTTGCTGATACACTGAACAGGTAATACACCACTGGAAAACAGTGTTACTCCAAGGTATCAATTTATCCGGGTTGAAAATTTGACAAGTTCTGGACCATCTCCCCCCAGCTCCTGACAGCGATTCTCTGCTCTGTGTAGTGACTCATACCAGCACAAGGATTTCAGCCAAATTTCCTCCGAGTAGGCAGGGAGGTGGGAGCTGCCAGTTGGTGTCAGGCATTTCTTTACCAAACAAGTGGGATTCTTTTTGTTGCTAAAATGACTCCTAGTAGTCTGATAGTGTATGTGGACAAGGGGAACCAAAAGCAGCATAGTTGGCTAAGTACTGTTCTTCAGTCACCGCCTGGACAACTGCACCGAGTTTAAAACATTAACTGAAAGGGTGTATGTCTCCCTAAAATCTGATTTTTCTGTTTGTTATTGCAATGTTACAATTAGCTGAGCAGGAGTAAAGGTGACAGGAGGAACCCCCAAACAATAGTCGCTTTGTGCACCAATGTTTCTTATCTACAAATAATTTTAGATTATTTTGCTACAGTTTAGGAATCATGTATTGATCCATGCGCGTGAGGGGACTGATAACTGTATGGAAAAATCTCTAAAAAGCAGTATCTAATGCTTATGTAATCATTTTAATCAGTAGCTCTCAAAGAACAAGATCGCTATAGCTATTATCGTTTCGCAGGCAGAGGAGCTAAGGAGAAGAGAGTGACTACATCTGACTCAAGATGCTTTCTTTCGCAATTGGTCAAGAAACACCCTTTAACTTTAAAACAAACCACTAACGTGCGATGTGTCCCTTTAAGGTATAGTGGTGCTACAAAGCTGTTGGGCTGACTGCTCATCTCTCCTGGCCCCTTCTGCTGGATCCTCACCAACTCAGGTGGTCATTCAGCTTCGTACTTCTTGCAGTGCAGCCAGGTGGGGCGGCGTGTTGGCTGCATGTAGCCCCCACCCCAGTTTACCTGCCTGTAAGATGGACGTAGGAGTCTTTCTCTGTGTAGCTTACAGTACTTAAGCAGGGTTTGTAGTAAGGTTTGAATTGCTTTATCTTCTCTGTAGGTTAAAGAACATGCAAAACACTAACATACAAGCTAGAATGGACACCTTAGCTGGGAGTATAATTTCTCCCTAGTCTCTGAAGAATAATTGAGTTAATAACTAGTTAACTACTTGCTAATGTATAATTTTCTCATTTATACAAGTAAATTGTAATTAACACACATGGCCTACAGATACATGAAGGGAAAAAAATTAATTTTTTCCCTCTTTTCCCAAGTATGGATGGATTAAAATGTCCTGTTTTGTGGGAATTACATTTTAATGAACTCTAATATGCACAGATCCTGTTAACATAGGCTTTTTTATCAGTTCTTTTAATTATGAGGATCAGCTTGAAGCAAAAGAACTTGAAAAGCTTTGGAAAAAAAAAAGGGGGGGTATCCTCACAACTATATTTGAAAATAAAAGCCTTAGGAAAGTATTCAGACCTTTTTTCTTGTGTTAAATTCTTGGAACCGTTATGTTTGTAGTTATCTTTTGAGTCAAAACTTTAGAAACATCAGCTAATCCATGTTGTGCAGTTTGAGAAATATTTAAAGCAGAAATGGTGAGGTAGGGGTAGTGAGAAGAGTGGTCCCTAAACCTGTTATCTCCAGTGTTTGATGTTAAAAGGGTCAATACCCGAGGATTTACTAGGGACACTTTTTACATAAGCAACTTTTACGCATACTGAAATTGTGCAAAACTGCTGTTGTGATTTGACGAAGGGCCTTTTTGTCTTTTCCCTGCTAGAGTTGTTTCCCAAGAGATTCTGATAGCATATATTGTCACTCTGTCCAAGCCACAGAGACGGACAAACTTGCTGTCATCTTTTTTAATTAACTGAGCTTTGCGTGCGGTGAGAGAAGATCAGCAAAACCTAACCAAATCGGTGCAGTTCTTGGTCCTGCAAGCACGCATCCTGCTAAAGAAAACTCAAAAGCAAAGCACGTTCAGGGAATGCTGTCTAGTTGTTTTTGCATCACTTTATCTTTTGCATGCTTTTTGCTAGTAATAGCAAGCTCTGCAGAGCATGGAATTAGTCTTCTGCCCTTTTTCCCATCACAGGTACACAGGCAGTGCTGTTGATCAGTGCAGCAATGTGAGCATTGATCTTTGGTTTTTTCCTTGGTGTTTTTGTTTTTTTCAGTGCAAAAGATCGGTTGGGCTGCTTATTTTCAAAACAGAAAGCCACATCTAAAGGATTTCTGCAGCGTTGCTAATAGGCCTTATAAAAGGGGTGTGCGGAAGATAAGGCTGCCTAAAAGAGCAGCTTTGAGGCAGGTTGGCCTTTTATGGTGAATGTGAATGTTCAAAGGGTTCCTCCCTTTATATGGATAAAAGGCAAAATGGCTCTAATGGCCTTTTAATTACGGTGTCATGGCTGTTCTCCAGTGCATCTCATGGAGAAGTTGCTTCTTCCCCAGTCCGACATGTTATCAGACAAGCATGAAAAAGTGCTTAACATGCTCCTGCTTTGCAGATGCAATATTCAGTTTATGTTGCAAGACAGCCAGGTGACCCAACTGGATAGGGTTACCGTGATGCAGTTGCAATTGAATTCGGAATTAAGCAAAATGGGTATAGTATTTCAGTTATTACCTCCAGACTATCGATCACTGAACCATCACAGGTTATCACATAATATCGTTTGAGGTTCTCTACCTATGCCAATGCTCAGTATCTAAACGTGGGGCTGGTGTTACCTGCTTGTAATGTCCCCTCTTGCCAGCAGGTGTCCCTTCAAGCTCACCAATACTCTGCATTCATTGAAGAGCTGCTAGGCGAGGGCTATTAACAGCAAGAAGTTATTTTTGACCACGCGGGGTAAAACCTCAGAGCTCCCACGTTTGGCTGAGATTCCAGCGGACAGAAGGGCGCTGTGAGAAGGGTGAGGTCTATCACAGAGATTATCCGGAATCAAACACCTCACGTGAACACACCCAAAATTTAGGAAGATTCTTCCACCTGGAAGGAAGAGGTGATGATGCAACTAATGTGCATTTCTCTCAGCTTAACGCCGTGCATAATCCTGAGCTGCTCATAGGCTATTTATTTGCTTCCTGCCTGTAAAGGATTGATAATGTTGGCTTCCTCCCAGGATATCCTTATTTGCTAATGACTGTGATGGGCTCAGATACCTTGAAGATGAAGTCTTTAGAAAACATAGGCAGATTTGTCTTTAAAAGTCAAAGCTGAACACTCCCGAAACCTGTTATCTGAGTTGGTTTGATAATTTGATGGATATTTTGAAGTTATTTTTAGAGGTGCAGCTTGCAGAGTTCATTAGGGTTTTTGTTTTAGGAAAACAATTCTAAACGATAACAAAGTGCTGTCGAGGTGACCCATGTTCCACAAATCCGAAATAACAGGTTTTGTAGCTGACGCTCAGGATCTGCCTGTGAGTCAAATTATTAGTCTTTAACATTTCTGGTGTGGGTGAGGTTGCTTAGCTGGTTTGGATATTTTTGTTAATCATTTAGTAAGTTCTGCTACTGTGCTGGTCTGGCGCTACTCGGAGGTTGGGTGGTGTGGTGGAGAGGCTCCTGGGCCTGCCTCCACTTGTGGCAAAGGAACGGAAGGTCGAGTCCTGGTGCTCCTTGTTTGTCAGGATGCATCAGTGTCTCTGTAGTGCTGAAGGAAACCCAAGGGCAGTAGATGCGTAGGACAATGTTTTGATTCGTGCTGACTAATAAATGACACAAGACAAGTTTGAAACTACTTTGTCAGACTAGGTGACTGACAGACCTGTGGGGAGCAGTCTCTTCGTTTTCTAGAGGGATGTGTGCAATAATGCAGTGAAACACTTCTGGCTCTGATGTTCAGGGGATTGACAGCCGGACTTGTAGATTTAGTGGATTTGACTTTGTGTTTTCACTGGAGGTAAGTCTGAGCACAGTCGGACTGTGAATGCTTCATCATACCAAATGAAAATACTTCCTGTATGTGTGTGTATGTACTCTCTTCACCCCCAAAAAAGATTGTAAGATCTTAAGGGTTTAGATGCCATCTGGACCTTGCTCTCTAACTAGCATAATTCATCTTACTCTAGAAAAATAAAAATGTCATTGGAAAGAGAGAACCTACATTCTTTTTATTCTTTTGTTTCAAATGTAGGCTTTTTTGTGTGTGTGCCTGGCATGTAGTGCCTTTTTTTAAAAGATCTTTTTAGAGGAGTGATAGTAAGCTACAAGTTTTCTTGAACTTCTTTTAATAGACAGGATATAGGTACTTTTAAGTTTGGTCTCCAAACAAAAAGTCTCTATAAACAATATTTGTCTCTATAAACAAAATGCCTAGCATGGCAAGAAGCAATGAACTCTGTCAATCTCTCTCCAGTGTGACATCTCCCTTCACCCCAACCTCACACCACAACTTTGGGGTTACTTACCAAATAGCAGTGGCAACTATTTCCCATAATGTTGCATTTTGTATAGGTATCTTTATGCCATACTGTTCTTCCAGACTTGTAAATAAATGCCTCGTTGTCAAGGTAATAGGCTTTTTATGATAGTCACTTGAATAAATAAATATGCTGGGAAATTAAGCCTCATCAGTTTGCCAGTCGTGGTTAATATTTCTTCTCTGCCTGTTGCTGCTAACATGGAGGACGTCTGAAAGCAGTCATTGTTCTACCTTCAGCAGAAGCCTATGTATAAAAAAGCCTACAGAGAAAACTGACCTTGTGCAAAGTGCAACGTTGGCATCAGGTAGCAGAGATACAGCGGAGGCTTTGGAACTAATGCTGCAGAGGTCTGTGCCAGCACCAGGTATTTCAGGGAAAGATTTAAGAAATCTGTACCTAAATGGAATCGGGTTATTCAGTGTACGCAAATGGCTTGTTCTTCACCACTTCGTCAGCAGTGAGGTATTTAAATGTGCTTAAACATCTGGCTTACTGGTTGGTCACCGCCTACTTTCCGAGTATTCGCGTTGAATCTTATGGGATGAATTACGTTGGTCAGGCTATCATTTCCACTTACACTCTTTCTTGGAGTGAAGGCACCCAGCTGAAAAAACACCTCTCAAACAATTTCTCAAGATTTTTTTCACTGTCTTATTCCCTTCTTGAATTTAAACACACCAAGGAAATGAGAGCAAGCCTCAGCTTACCATTATGTTTTTGTTAATTTGCCTAGCTAGGGGTGTTCTGTTTCTTCTCAGATGTGTGTTTATGCTTCCCAGGGTTTCTAGACTGCCCTGCATTACAAACAGTGAACTCATCCATATGATGCTGTCATTATCAGACTTGTAATAAATTCCTACCCAGATGGACTCCATTTCTTCTCTTCAAGCCAGAAGCTGATGGAAACTTCTCCCACTGTTAGCAGCATAATGTACAGAAAGAAAAATTTAAAAACATATGATAAGTTGTTACCCTTGTAGACAACCTGTGACCGCTTCTGTCACAAGAGCAATCTGGTCATCTATTCACGTTATATTAACAGTTGGTGTTTTGATATCTAATTCATGATTTTTGTGTTTAAATCTTGACTGCTGTTGACTGCAGAAAGCATAATATGAGGTTATCTTAAATAATGTTAAAAATCTAAAAAACGTTAAATTAAAAATTAATTACAAAGTTAATTAAAATAAATATGAAAACTCAGTGGATATTGGAAACAACCAGCAAAACTATATTTTCTGCAGCATTTATGCAATGGTAAAATTTACTGGAACTTTGATTTTTTTTCCTGTGTTTGTTTTGACAAGCTAACTGCTTTCATTTCTTTTCCCATTGGGTCAGATACTGCTGAACTACACTGAGAAATGTTTCTTACTCTGCAGAGGTTAGAGTCTAAATAGACAAGACCAGTACAAAATGAAGCACATAGTGTCTTGCGTGGGGTCCCACTACAAATTGGTGACAGAGGCAGAAACAGAATGTTTATATATATATTATATATAGATATATATTTAAAGTTGGACCCCATTCCTCACATATCTAAAACCTGATCTTTCTCTTTCTTCTTGGCTATTTTAACACTGCCATAAAACATCACTAGGATGCGTGTTTTGTTTCAGTGCTGCTCCTTGTCTCATCTTCTACTTGAGTTGTTTGTGCTGTGGGGTAATGGTTTGTCCTTTGCTATGTCTTTTTGCACAGCCTAATGTGGCTTCTGCAAAGAGAAATTTTTTGTACACGAGGTATGAACAAAGTTTGTTTAGTCCCATAAAAAATAATTTTCACATGTTCATCATGATTATCTCTTACTAACATACAGATTCACACGTGTACACAGTGTAAGAAAGAGAATGGTGGTTTTCCACATCTCCCAACCCAAACCATCAGGCTCAGTTATTCTGAGCGCCACGTGTTGCATGGTTTAGCAGAATACTGTAAAGGTCAGCGCTCTGTGGGTTTTGGTGACATTTGTGAATCTGTTGGGATGAGGAGTTAGGCAGCCCTGTGGAGCAACAGGGGCTAGAAGAAGAGGGAAAGTAATTTTTAGAACAGCTTTTGTGTAAGTTTGAACTGATCTGGCTCAGCAAAGATAAACAATTTTGTTTGCTTGAAAAGATTAAATAGAAATAGCACATCAGTGCAGAGGTCGCCGGTTTGACAGGGAGAAGCTGAGACATAGTAAGATATTGTGTAAATTAGTTTTTCTTAATTTGAAGTAACTACAGTCTCTGCTATTTCATGTTACGGCTGTCAGCACCTAGCCCTTGTTTTCCAGTAACCATATATCTTATCTTTCTCTTTATGCTTATTTAAAGTAGTTTAGAAAGTTAATCCCTTATTAAAACTGAAATGTACCTCTAGGCTGAAGTAAGGATGTTCACCCAACATTTTATACCGGTTTAATTGGTGTGGTTTAATATTACACTTAAATTTGATACAAGGCCTGTGTGTACCCTGTGCTGTAGGAAGATCAATCTCATTTGCTCTTTATTTCCTCTCATGCAAGTCAGCATATATTCTGTTTGTGTTCTTTTTTAATATGAAAACATAAGAAGATCACGCATGAGATACAAAGGATCAATATTTTTAACTGGGGGAAGAAGAGGGAAGGAGGGAAATCCATAAAAGCTTTTTTCAAATTTGGAATCCAAATGGGAATTGGGTGTGTTCTGTGCATGAAAGCTGCCAGCTTCTGCTGCTGCCAGAAAAGGCAGTTAATAAATGTGAATCTTAAAGAATACTCCGGTAGTTACTGCGCATACAGCCTTAGGAAAGGTTAATTTTTCATTGTATCTCATTGTGGACACATTTCCCGTACTTATTTGCAATTCTTTTTGCTTCTCTTTCTTCTCTACATTTGTGAAACTCTTTTACACAGAACATGAACAGAAGGGGAAAATGCAAAAATAAGTTCTTGTGTATTTCTAGAATTTACTCCACGTGTTTTGTCAAGTTTTAATATTTTCTTCATGAAATAGCATGATTGCATGTGTTCAAGGAAAAAAAAAGTGCACAAAGAAACTGATTTTAAGTCCCCAGACTGTGTAAGTGAGTAGTAGTAAAAAAACCTGCAAGTTAAATGGTCAGTTCAGGAAATAACATTTCACCTCCATCGCTACTTCTCAGTTATGTGAAAGAAAGTAAACGCGGGTTTGGTGAAATACTGTGCACTTAATCTATGTCTTGTTTGCGTTGCACAGGTTGGTAGTTATGTCCATGGAGCCATGATGTTTATTGCTTCCTCGGATATAGTACAGAGTGGGAAAAGCTCCTACTGCTGCCAAAAAGGATGGGGGTGTGTGGAACGCATGATTCATGGCAAACTACTGCTGCTTAGCATCCTGGTGTGCTTTCCTATTCCTATTGCTGCTCAATGTCTCAAACCCAGAACTTTCTCTATGTATTCGTATATATGAAATTGTATGCCAATCTCATCTCTCTCCATTTGAATGAAAGGAAACATTTTTCCTGCTGCCAGGATGAAGCTTCTTCATGAGCTGCTCTGTCATGCCATATTCAGTTAACGCTTTCTCCTTTCAAGGTACTGACAAAAGACACCAGAATGCTTTTAGACTGTCGGAGAGGGTAACGTAGGGGATCCTTGAACAAGCTCTGAACAAACTAGCTGGCTTCAGCAGTCCAGCTGTGATAGCGCTTTATACGGACTAGTTTGTTTGGAAAGCTGCATTTGGGGCCTCAGACAAGTGATTTGAAAGGAATTCTGGTATTTCTACTGCGTGGCAATGACCCTTGTGAACATGAAAATTAAGTTACAAGGTCAGCCAGAGTGAGAAGGTTGCCCATTGGTTTGGAGTAAGGAAGTCAGAGCTCTTTGCAGCTTACCTGGTGGGTTTTTTGTGCCTTTTTTTTTCCCCCTAAGATTCCAACAACAAAAAACCAACAGCAAAACAGTAATGTTTGGGCTTTTTCCCTCCATTAGTCACCAGAAAGCAAATATCAACAGCCTGTTACAAATTTGGAAGTGTTTCAGGCATGATCTCTCTCTCTCTATCAAGACATGCACAGTATGCCAAGGGCAAAGACTGCAAGTAACACTTCATTGCAGATTGCTGTCGAGCAGTGTTCCAAAGAGATTTGCAGATATAGCTAATAAAAGAACTTCCCAAAGCCTATGGTCTCAGATGAGGTGGGGAGGAAAAAAAATGGTAATTCATCACATTTTTCTGTCCATTAGTTGGGGCAATGTACTGCATAAATAACCAGTCTTGGCCTTTTCTCTGCCCTTTGTTAGTAGCAATAGTCTGCTGTGAAAGATGGAGAGGTAAAGAAGACAGGACAGTCTAAACAAATAGCAGGAATTGGATCATTTTCCTCGCAAGGCACTCATTTGCTGTGGGATCTGCAGAACATGCGGTGTTAAGTGCAGTTGTTTTCTTAACTAACTGTAAATGCACCTGTACTGCAGACTGGAGTCTAACACAGAAATCGAAGTGAGGTGAAGGCCAGTCGGTTCTGCTTTGGAATCGTTCTGCTCTTGCAGAACGCTTTGCTATGGGATCGCTGCTGTTCTGTTTTACCGAGCTGATCAACTGCCTGGAAGGTTTGGAGGGCAGGAGGTGGCGAAGTGGTGATAGCAATTGACCTGCCGGGTTTTTGTCGTTTTGTTTTGTTTTCCACCCCCCCACACCTAGTTATCATCTTACTCGGATTCCAGTGCTGAATCATAGTGTGTCAGGGTGTGTTTATTACAGGTGTTGCTGCTGTATACGTTTTGCTTCTCTCCCCCTTCTTTACTGATACCCTATAAGAACCATGTTGCCGGTGGAAAATAATTTCCTGCTGCATTGTATAAGCAAATGTTTGTGTTGTCTGTAAAGATGCCACAAGAAAACAGAATAGACCTAGGAGAGAAAACAGTACGTGAGCTTAAAAAAATAAATAATAATAAAAAAATCCTGTTGTGGTTGAAATCAAGACCATAGATTTATGGTTTAAATCAGTGGCAGTTCCACTGGTATTTGTGCTCTGAAGTGGAGCTAGAACATCTTAGCACAATTCCATTTAAAATCGGTGTGTGGATACAGTTCCTCTGGCTTTGCGGAGCAGCTGCTGGCTGGCACTATGGGTGAAGGTAATTTGGTAGCTTTTTTCAGAGCATGTGCCATCTGTGATGAGACTGGGTTCAAAGTTAATACAGCCCATACGTTGTTCATACAGCTCCAGGATTAAACTGTGAAAGGGAAAAAGGAATAAGGCGAGAAATGAAAGAAGTATAAGCAGTTTATATACAGTATTAAATTAAGTGTTAATGTCAATAAAAATGCAAACTAAAACCAGCCCTGCTGAACTAGAATACCTGTGACCACCTGATATTTCTCTTAAACTTTTCAGTCACATTGACGCAGTTGCTAGAAACAGTCAGGGTTTTTCCAGTCACTGTTCATTTTAAATGGTTTTAACAGCTCTGGAAGTATTCATGAATTCAGATTTCCTCACTCTCCTGATCATGTTGCTGGCTTAAAATTCACATTTAATTAACCTCTTTGCCCAAGGCATAAATCAATACTAAAACTCCAAATACTACCCATCCTGATAGTGATTTTCATTTGGAGGGAGCCTGCTGAAAATTAGGAATTAAGATGCCTGAAGGAAAGGAGCAAACTAGTTGTGGGAGTGAAGCACAACTAACTCGTAAACTGCAATAATGAATGTCCTTGGATGGGATGGGAAATCCATCCATTAATTTCTTCCAGGGAAGAAAGTGAGAACCAGACTAAGGTGAGCATGACGCTGCATTCAGGACAGAATTCATTTGAGGGGCTCGACTTGCATTAAAACACAATTGCTCTGTACTTTAGAAGTCCTGAGGTTCCTAGAATGGTATTTCAAGTAGCAACAGCAGAGAGCAAAATAAATGAGAATTCTCTGAATTCGCACGTCTGCAAATTTTTGTTACAAAAATTGTGTATAGTGTTAATTACTCCTTTCTATTACTGCCACCTAGTAATGCTATAATGTATTTTTAGTATAGCAGCTCCTGGGAGTGCAGATCTGTGTAATTGCATTGTGAGAGGTATGGGAGACACCTAATGTGACTAGGTAACACATACAGAAAGAATATCATGATTAGTTTCCCTACGGTTGGGGAAATATAGTACTCCTTAACTGTTACACAAATACCCTTGCACCCAACATAAAAGTGGTTGCAAGTACTGTTACAGAGACTAAACAACCCATTGAATTTTCATTTTGTTAGTGCGTTTTGCGGAAACTTAATTCTTACCGAGTGATCAGTAGAAGGGGATCCTATCTTTTTATCTTTCAAGAAGAATTTCTGTATAGTTCTGATTTTTTTACTCTAAATTTGAACATCAGATTTATTTGCACAATTGTTTTGCTAAAGATGAACCTGGGAGGGAAAGGGGGATGCGTTACCGCAGTGAGTTTAAAATTCTCCTTGATCTATTGCTAAAGCTTGAGTACCCCCTGAAATAATAATGAATGATAATTGAATAAATAATTAATTATTATCTGGGATTTAATGAGATGATGAGGTAGTAGAATGAGGTTGTTTACTGAGATGGGATAGTTGTCACACCTGCTGTAGTCAGTATTATTTTGCCTGAAGTATTCAAATCTTTGTGTTCTAAAAATGTAAGAGCTGCTTTCTGTGCTGGTGAATCAACTGTATTTTGCAAATGAGCTGTCAACTAAGCAATCTCAAAGCACTTTAGGCTACATTTCAGGAGGATATTCCTTTATGTTCTTTCCTGTAAATATCTGAGGTGAGTATTGGCTTTACTCACAGTATATACATAGGAGTCTTAAATCAATTTGGGTCTCGAATAGTAGTGATGGACAATCTATTGGACGCAAGCATGCCTACACAGGAGGTTATGTTTGCATTGTGGCTCTCAAGGTTTTTCCAGCTCTAGTGAAGAGGTTTTTTTTTTTTTTTTTTTCAATTTAGCAACTAATGAAATGGAACCTTTATATAGAATTTGAAGTTTTCTTAGAGCAAGGGACCTAATCTCCCTCTATCAGATAGTTATAAAGCAAGGACAACTTGTTTTTTGAGGGTGTATGACATCTTTATTCCAATGTGCTAACACGGAGTGCAAAGACTGAAGCAGAATTTGTTGAAAGTTAAATTCAGCTGCGGTGTTGTTTTTGAAGTTCATTTATACCAGGATGGCATGGAATATTCTCTTAGCAAAACCATATCACTGCAAAACTTTTTTGTTGTTGTTTTTGAGTGGTGAAATCGTACGGGGAATCATTTCAAGGCTAGTTCTGCAAAGGCTTTGAGGGCTCTGTGGTCAGCTTTGCACTTGCTGTTTGCAGATGTTATTTCAGGTGGACCTTTGATTTACAGTAAATGCAAATCTGCATACTTGAACCTTCAGACTACTTGAATTACGCACCTCATTTCATTGGCATCAAGTGGTTGGTATATCTTCAGCAGAGCCATTAAATAAAGTCTTGGCTCAGCAAAGTATTTAACCACGTGGTTAAAGCTCAGCACACTCTTAAGTCCCTCGATACTTGAGGACCTTCAGGCAAAATTATGTCATCAGTTATACGCATGTTACTTCCTTGGCTATAATGGGATTGCTCAGGTGTAATGACAGCAAAAAGGGGCAAAACCAAGGCCATTCTATGTAGTTTTGTTCATCTGGCTCTTCACTGATTTCAGATGTTCTGGTGCAAAAACTTGGATAGAGTACAGGTTCAGGTTATGTTAGCTCTGATTATTTCTAATACTCAGGTTGGACAAGGTCTTTAGGTCTTAAAATACAAAGCTGAGTTTATATGACCGTGTAAATGAGGAGCAGAGAGGGGAACCCACCACACTTAGGACATACTTAGCTTATCAGGAATCAGAGTACCAATAACTATGGAACCTCACAGTGCTCTTTGCTCAGTCACTGCTCAGAGTGTGGCAACTGTTCTGCCCTGGCTGGCCAAGTACAGTAATTAGTCCCATGTTCTTTATTACCTCTCTTCACATGCAGGTAGGTTCTTTTACCATCTTCCCTTCTGTTTTCTTTAGACTGAACAAAAGGCAAATAGCAATGTGTAACAGCTTTCTGCCTGGAAGTTCTGAATATTTTTTAGAGTGGATATGTAATATCTGGGGAATAGGATTTTTTTTTTTCTTTAAGAAGAGTGGCTGGTGCTGTTAGGCTTATGCCAAAATCTACACAGTTTTCACTTAAAAAAAAAAAAACCTTGCTAGAATCAATACAGTGTTGCTGTTGCATTCATCCAGCGAAAAGAAAATAGGGGGTTGAGGAACACTGTCATGCGTGTATCCTTTAGCGAGTATCCCCGATCCAGTACCTGAAAGGTTGTTTGTAGGCTGAAGTCTCTGTGCTACCATCCCAGTTCATAACAAAAAGGTGCTTCAGAGCTCAAAGAGCAACAGTTAGAATATAGCTTCCTTATGTGAGAAAGAATCGTATTCTGTAATAGTCTGCTTCAAACGCATTTCTTGTTGAAACAGCCTCACTGCATATGCTGCTTAGGTATTGAGTATTTATTGCTTATGTAAGCAGAGTTATTTTGCTTTGTATGTTGAGGATTTTTGTTTTTCTTTCATTCTAACTCAAACGTCAAAGCCTTCTGTTGTTTCAAGACTCACCCTACAATTCTGTTGTTTCTGGATACATGTAAGCAGAGGCATTATGATTATTTTTGAGGGTGGAAAATCCTGAAAGGATGGTAGACAGGGAGAAAAAAAGGAAGAAAAAGAAAACAAAAAATGTGTACTGATCAATTGATTAATTCTATATGTCATATAGTATTAGTATTCCCCTTCTTCCAAATCTCACTTGGGGGGAGGAAAATAAAGGAAAGTCAAATAAAAGATACATTCAGGGTTAGGGTTAATAAAACTAAACTATCAGGTTGGGATTTACTAGAAGTAGACCCGTTGTTATTGTAAATGGAGCTCCCTTTTCCAAGACTTAGAAGCCTAAAAAAATAGGTTTGCAGAGATGGTTTGAGGTCAGTCAGGTAGGAGTAAAGAAATTCGCATCATTTCTGTATTTTACATGCAAAATATATTATAGGGTTTTATCAGAGCTTCCCTTATGTGCTTGCAGCTGCAGAGCTGCACAGTGCGTTCGCATATGATAGCCATCACTTCAGGCTCTATTTCACCTTGTCACATCCCATTTATAAACTGAGGTTTTTAATAGGACAACAGGCAGTCACTGAAGAGGGAAGGCCTTAGAAAATAAATAAAGACTGAGGAAGTCAGAGATCATTAAAGCTGACACCACCTCACATGTTCATTAATTATGAATCTATTTGGAAGAGCTTTGTTAAACTGCTGGCAGATACATGTGATACAATTTTTGAAAGCTCTCGACTCAGCCCTTGGAACACCTAAGCTAGGGGAACCCAGAAGTGAAATTCAACCCTAAGGTATTTAAGTTCAGGTCTGTATTCAGCCTAAGGTTTGCTTAAGTTTAGTTAAGGCCGAAATTCTGGCCAAGTGGGCTTCCTCTACAAATGTTCCTTCGAGGTGCTTTCTTCTTGCAGAAGAGAATTTCATTCCGTATGGAAGAAGATCTCTTTGCCCTGCTGTCGCATGGCCTGTGCCATCTGCAGCTTTTACACAGGATGTACTGTGGCTTTCCTAATAAGATCCCAGCTGGTCCCTTGCATGTTTTATATAGACAACCATACTTAAATGAACGTTCTGGTTACCACATGTTATGAGGAAATTTAATTTTTGACTGCTGTTCTTCAGTAAGCAAAAGGGTAAAGGAAGGATGAGACCTCTGTGTATCCATACCTACTCACACGTTGTCCTGCACATCGCTCTGCTTTTGTTCCTGAAGGTATCACACTCAGTTTTGTCTGTTCTCTGCTGTTTCTTCATAGGTGTCTACAGGATCTCTAAAGAAAAACTTCCTCCTGATATGAACCACGATCAACTTCTGTTCCTCCCAAAAGGAAGACATCAGGCATCCCACAGACTGCACGCCACAAAACGTGAGTAGGCAGTACAAAAACATGTATATGATCTGGGCTTCACTCATTCTGAGCACTGTGTAGTGCCACCTGATGCACTTGTAAGACAAAAAAATACCTTTTAACAGATGTCTTTCTGACCCTCTGTGTAGTAGTCATAAATAATAACTTTGTAATTACCGTCTTTAAAGAAAAGCAGACACTGAAAAGCAAAAGTACCCTAAACTAATTGAAATATGAAGGTAGGCTAGTGAGCAAGCACTGAGGAGCTAATATGTTTCCTTGTCCTGACTCCTCTGAGCCAGTTTCTCCTTTACTTTTTCTTGCAAGGACAGCTAGAAGAATCCCTGAAGTTTATTCCAAATGCCAGTCTGCAACATAAGCTAGGGAAGGGTAGACTTTCTGTGCTGCAGCTGCTGTCTGACCCTGGGTTGCTTACTTCGTGACCTCAACAATATGCACAGCCTCCACAGGCCGTGAGAAGGGAGCCTGTGGTTAGCTGCCATCTGGTCTGGTTTGTTGGCCTAGTGTGCAGCTTTCAGGTCATGGAGATACCTCGAGATCCTTTACTCTGTGTATGTCATAGAGGCTCTTAGGTTCCCACCTTCACATTCTCAGTGATCTTCCTTTCCTGTGCATGAACTCATTACAGCTGCAGGGTTAAACACTTATCGCCTTATAAGCGAAAAGCTTACTTTCTTATTGCTTTTTGCAGATTATTTCCTTCCATGCTTACTGCTACTATCTCCTTAGAGCAAGTGTTGCTTCAGTATTGAAAAATAAATTTGTCTTTATGCCATAACAGCTGATAGTGTTCAACTTGCTCAGCACCCTTCAGCTAAGGACTCTGGGAAACATTTAAAACATTAAACTCATGTTAAAAAAATACTAGGGAGTCAAGAAGCTGTTAATACTCATCCTAGATGAAAAGGGCATTTAAACGGAACAAAGCAGTTTGTCTGAAGTCAAATAGCCAACGACTCATGAACTAGAGTCTGAAGCTCAAAGGTCTTGCTTGCCCCCCCCTTATGTATGCTATTTGCTATGGTTGCTATAGCTCAAAATCTCTCCAGAGGTGATAGCAGAACTTAGGAATCCTGACACTGACCAAATAAACAGTAAATTAATGAAGCCTGGTCGCCATATTCTTAATGTACTACATGTGTGCATGACAACAGAGTACCTGTCTAAAGCCCAGGATTCTTTTATTATAAGAGCACAGGGTGCTGGAATTCTCATGGAATGTGCTGTGGATCTAAAATAGTGTTTGCCTCAGGGTTTGGATCGGCATTTAAAAGTACCAGACAGCTATTCAGCCGGAATCTTTAAGGTAGTTCTGATGCAGAAAAAGAGAAGGAAAGAAAGGAAACTAGGCAGTGAGACTGGTAACTCTTGTAATCATTTGATTTCTATGAGGAGGTGGTTGCAGTGTCTTAACCAGGATGCAAGGTAGAGTACATGAATCTGGATTTAATTTCATAAGCATGCAGATCTTGTTGAGAATATCAGTGTAACAATTCAAACTAAAATGAAAAATATTCCATGGTTTAAACACTATTTGTAATTGCATTTTGACTGCAAAGATGTTATCAGAGCATCTTTCAAGCTCCAATTAATGCAAACTTAATTCTCCTTTAATAACAGTATCAGGAAGATTTTAAATAATGAACATAAAGACTTATTTTTGAGCTCTAGATAACTTTCAAATGTCTTCTGTTCAATTTTCGTAGTGTGTATGTAGTCTGTGGGCTGGAACTATACTGATGTAGACATCTGCATAAGTTTAGGGATCTGGCTTTACTGGTCGCTATTATTTGCTCTGTAGTTCCTTGTACAACAGAATTGTGACCTATGGAAACAATTTCTGATTAATAATGCCAAATAATTAAAGAGAGACTCTTAGAATTAATGAAGATTCTTGGACCTCTGTTTTTAGATACTGCTGTTAAGTCAAATAGTATATAGAATTACTGACATTTCTATTTACAATCCTGTCTCAGAACAGGGCAATACTATTTATTTCCTTTTGACTGCAGGGTGCAGCTTAGACCTGTTTTTGCGATGGGCTTTTTTTTTTTTCCCCTAAGATATTTTAATATTTTGTTACTGAGAATGTAAAACTTAAATGTGTATAGCGTCAATTTTACATATTTCAGTCATGTCTTAGGTTTCATTAACATTAGAAGAATTTTTTTTATGGGTGCCCATGAAATGAAAACAGGTATAAAATTTGTATTCGGCTTAAAATTTTATAAGCGAAGTTACCCCTAACATTAAGTAGGTCATTTTCTCATACCGTAAAACATAGTGACAGGAAAAAATCTTGAACTGCTTCTGCAGAACTGGGGAGATGCGGATCAAGAAGGAAGCATATATCCCTTGAGAGATAGCCCAGTTGAGGTGTTGAAAAAACACAGTTCACTCTTTACATTCTGTCTTCAAGACTAAGGTCATTCAGAATCGTACCAAGTTTCATATTTAGAGCTTAAGTTTGCATTTTGGGACGAGATAACATCTCACATGCTAACCCTAGCAAAGCTAGTTCTGAGATTTGAATCTGCTAACACCATCCCTGTGCTTCTGTAACCAGGCTAATGAGCCAGCTAAAGCAGGATTACTTTGTCAAGATGGAGTCTAGCAGATTATCCCCATACAAGAACTCATTATTAGTACTGTCACCAGGTCCTAAATTAGTACCACTACTGATTCAGTGACCAGCCCAGTACCTTTCCTCCTGGGTTGCCCTGGGCAGGCAGTGCCATGTGAACTAAAGAAACTGCAAAGGGGCTTTCCTCATACAGTAGTGTTAATTGCTTCTGCATATTCATTGCTGTATTCTCACACGTTAGTGTTTTTCACATCTTTCTTCTTACGGTACAGAAATGGAAATGTGTGACAGTGAGGAGTGGCACGTATGCCCACATACGCGCATGTGCACAAACAGATGTACATGCACTGTTCTGTACCATGGCTGCAGAAGGCAGGGGAATACAGTCGAATTTAGCTGGGTGATGAAAAGGCCCTTCCTGGCATTCTGCTGGTCTTGACCAAGTGGGACTCCACTAATTCCAGAGTCCTCACAGTTCCACGGAAGAGGGATTTATAGAATTGAGCAGGATTAAGGCAGCGGCTTTGAGGTGCAGGATTACAAGAAGGCTGGTTATACGCAGGTAAATGTTGACAACCGTTTTCTGAACTCTGCATAGAATTCAGGTGGAGAGGAGTTTTAAAAACCTGATCCAGTTGTGACACCTACAGGTCTCTTTTGTATCAGACACCTTCCCAGCATTAGCTAAACACACAAACAGTGGTGTGGTTTCCTTATCCTCTACAGCCAACTTAATTATCTGGCTATTTCTAGCTCAGACAAAGCATAAGTTTGTCATTGATGTCCTCCTATGCATTCAGTCTCAGTAATGGAGAATGTATGGAACAAATCTAGAAATACATGCCTGTTTTTCAGCAAACTAACTCAATTTTAATGAGGTTTGAAAGATAGGCAGATAGTACATTATGGGTGGTGTATTTTTCAGCAATGTGAAGAGAAGTACATGGAGCTGAGTTTTACTTTAAATGTTACTGATGCTTTTGTTACCACTTTTCTTAAGCATAAAGGGAATTTAGATCACTTTAAAGTCATAGACCTGTAATCTTAATGTTGTACTTGACCTTCATATAAGATTATCAGTGGGGAAAAAAATCACAAGGGGTTCTGTATCTAAAAACAATAACAGCAGGCAGGAATCTGGAGCAGTCTGTCACTTTGAGAGTCCATGGTTATTGAGCTGAAGTGTGGGTCTGTAGAAATTTGAAACTAGCCATGAGTTCAGCTTGAATTGAGAGGAGGTCATTAAAAGATGGCCTAAACATCAAAAACCTCAAGAGGAGGATCACCATAGGGCAAAACTTCCTGATAGTTAGCATGATGTGAATTGTACTGCAACATTTAAAACTCCAGAAAAGAGACAAAAAAGATCAGGCTGAAATGTAAAGCTGGTAAAAGCAAATTTATCTCATTAAAACCCTTCATTTGCTGTTTTGAGATCTCCAAAAGCCTTGAATAGGATTAAGGAAAGGGCATCAAGATGAACAGAGTCCAGCCATATCATCAAGGGGTTTTGCAGATGGCATCTCTATCTTGTGAAAAGCTTTTTATACCTTAAAATCATGTTCAGACAGCTTAATATAAGGTAATAAGAAATGTGGACTCAGAAGGGTGAAAATGCAGGAAAACAGTATAGCAGGTCAAGCTAGGCACAGAGCGGGTGATCTCTTGAGGCTGGAAGGATTTTAGAAGCATTATGATCTGCTTTAGAAAATTGTCCTTATTCTAACATTGCTAACTGGTGACATTTGGTGTCTCCTCTTCTTTTTCACTGTAACATAGGCACCTGTCCATTCAAATTCCAGGGAAAAGATTAAAAGTCTGAACTCTAACAGACATAACACGACAAAGAAAACCTCAATTCTTATGACTTTTTAAGAGATTTAAGTATTTGGGGGAGAATGGATGCATGATTTCTTCGGTATTCTTAAGTATTCACAATAGCAACCTAACCACTATTGGAAAGGGATGAGTATCAGTTGAGCAGGGTGAAAAACAGTTTTCTTCTGTACTGGACAACTTGTAAATGTTAACTTTTTTTTTTTTAATTGCACCAGAAAAACATAAATATTGATATCCTCTAGTAAAGAGCAACACTAAAGCAATACTGTTTGCAGATGTTGGAGAACCTGATTCAAGTCCATCTCTGTGTGTTTTCGTATAAAAACATGCTGAGCAATGGCTTATTTTGATAGACTACCAGGACATTAGATTGGAAGCTCTCCTTTGCAGAGGATCAGTTTTCATTCATCTTGTAAAGTCCAGGCATAACTCTGTGCTAAGATGAGTGGCAGCCATTTAAAAATAGGTGACCTTCGAGGCCCTGCTGGTGCAATCAGGCATCCAGATAGAGATTTTTGGCAAAAGAAGTTACACTAACCAGTGAAATAAGTGGATTTTTCCAAGTATGAAGTTTGGCATGAAAGAAGGTACAAATTAGGTAACAAATCATTGTAACATTTCTTTCTTTCTTTCTTTCTTTTTTAAGTTTCTAGATACAACTTTACAGATCTTGATGCTCTGTACTCAGTTGGCAGAAAAGTATTTACAGCACTGAAGGAAGGCCTGCATTACATCCTCTTTGGCTCCCATAAGTAACTGTTACTTTGCTTTTCTGCTCTTTTAGTGTCATTTAGTCATGAGATTCTTAAAAGCAGCTTCCAACTGAACGTTATTTATGCCTCTTCTCTTAGCTGTACCCAGTAACTGCTAATTAAGTCTTTTGTAGCATGACTCTGAACTAATTAGGGTTAATTGAGCCTGCTTGTGCATTAGCTACTCCAGCACTTGTCCTGATAATCAGGAGGTTTGTGTGCATTGAGTATTTTGTGATTAGCTAGCTTAAATTCATGTTCTCTGCTGTTTTTCTGGCTCATGTAGCCCTTGTGACTACTGTGATAGTAAACATGAATATTCCTTTTCTGCTGGGGGTGGGGAGCGTAAATTACTGGTCCCTACAGCAGGGTTTTTGTCAGGCTGCTGGTTGCAGTAAGGACTGGATGAAGAGGTAAGTTAAGTTTCATAGGTGTCCAGTTACGTGCTGAAAGTTGCTGAGGTACCAAGCTGCTGAAGTTTGAGCTTATCTGGAAGAATCCTCTTCTGTGTATAAACATTGCACGGTGACGGAGGTTGGCATTGATAAACTGCTGGCCTGGAAGGAAAAATGTCAGCACCTGAATTGGAATCATCAATTGCTGCAGTGTAATGTTGTCTTTCCCCTTGGAGGTCTTTCCTTCCAAGTTTTTGATCCAGTCTGTCCATCCTTAGCTCTGCTGAGGTTATTACTGAATTAAAAACAACAAAGCAGTCTATCAGGTGACAGCACCTCTCCTGTCAGTGTTATCTATGGTTAGTCACTGATAGACCTGCGAGATTCTAATCAGGCTCTCAAAGATGCTTTGATTTAGGAAGGTAGGCTGGCACCGTATCAGTCATCTTCAGAAACAGCATTGCAGTTGTAACTGCAAGCCGTGGACCACCACTGCAGAGCCAGGTTAGGCCACAGAAATGTACATTTTGAAACAGATCCTGTGGTGAAGCCCATGTTTTCCTAAGCATGTGATGCAACAGCACTGCTTTAATATAGGCCTGACGAGAGGAAACAAATGGTCAGGCTCAGAGGGTTTTCATGCAGTCAGGCTTTTGAGAGGTTTTAGTCTGTCCTGTTAGCATCAGCAGGAGGCTTCCCCAGCTGTTAGTGGGACCCCACCACTTACAAATACATTGGATTTCAAACTTCCCATCTCTAAGTGCTCGTAGAGCATACTGGAGTAGCATATTAAGCAGCACACTGTATATGAATCTTCATTTTTTTTATCTTTGTTTACATAAATTTAGTTCAAGAGAAGTCTTTTTTACTCATACTTTAGCTATTTTGATGATACTAATATAGGCACAACTGTGTACTTCCTTGAATTAAAGCAATACCTTGTCTTTTTCTCTGCTTCTTATTTAGTTCCAACAGGGAAAAATGTTTTTCTTTTTTAATGTTAGATTTGGAACTATGTGGTAGTTTCCTTTTTAGCTTTCCTTTAATCCAGGAGGGGGAAAAAAAAAAGTAAAAATGAATGCCTAGGAACTGTCAGAGTAATGAAAAACAAACAAACAAAAAAACAACAACAAACAAACAACAAAACCAGAAGTGTGCTCCACAGAATAGAAACTGTGAGCAACTCTATAGCAATCAGGAATAGTCAGAAAGCTGATTTATGTAAAGGTGAAAGGGTATATACACAAGGCAGTCATTCCCTACAACATACGTGCAACCTTCATTAAACAAAAAAAAAAAGTAAGCACCGAAGCTATTTAGATTAACTACTCTGGTTTTTCTCCCCAAATCCATTCAACCTCCTAACCTAGCGGGTATAGAAGAAAATCATTATCAGTTATCGCAGAGAGATTTAAATTAAGATTTCTTCATAAAACTAAAGTTCTAAAACAAAATCTAAGAAGTGAAATTAGTTGCTTGATCTGCGTTGAATCACCAAGAGACATACTTTATTTCTGTGTCACAGCAGAAAGTTCTTCATCAGTAGGAATTCATATGGAGGAAGAATAAGCATGTACCATACATCGAAAACAAGTATGTCTGGGATGTTTAATTATTTCTTGATTAGTTCATTTAACATTAAAGTAGTCAAGGACTGCAACATATTCAGCACTACACAGTTTGCTACTGGTATGTATCTTCAGCTCTTCTCATTTAAAAGCACCTTGTGTTTTTTACCTGCAGCTGTTGTAAATGAATTACTACTACTCTTGTAAGCTACCTTCATTACCCCGAGGAAATGCACAGAAACACACTGGAGCTAAGATGATTTGCAGCATCTGTGGTTAAGATTTAATATAATGTACTCCATGTTTTCAAGGATAAAATGAGGAGTGGGGTAGGGATTCAGTTAAAACACATGTAAGCATTAGATTAATTACTTAGAAACTGTTCAGCTAAGCAGTGTACTTATTCAATGCAAGGAATAATAGGAAAATATTTTTGTTGTTCTTTGTGCACGTTTCATATGAACTTAATGTAGATTAAAAAGTAGGAAATCAATGCACAAAAGGCACTGAAGTTCACAAACAAGATGTGAGAACCTCTCCTAGTGATCATTTCTTGACAGCACCAAAGTAAATCATCATCTTCTATTAACACAGTCACAAGAACTATCAACCACAAGTAAGCATCCTCTTCCAGGATAACCAGCATGTGTGACTAAATAAGCATGTGCTAAAATAAGCCTGATGGGCCTTCAAGGGCTTGTGTATTACATTAACAGTAAAATACCAAAGTGGAATAAAAAGACCATGACAGAGATAAGGCACTGACTGTTCAGATTTTGTAATGTTTTATGCTTGCTTTAAATCACAAGATGTATCAATGAGCTGTACTCTCTTTTAAATCTCATCTGAAATTTAATCTTTCCATTCTGTGATCATTACTGTTATCGTTAACTCTGTAAAAGTGCACAACTGGAAGCACAAAAGATGAGAAGTACAATGCTGGGAACTGAGTTTTGAGTCTCCTAAAGCTGCTCAACTACTGTGTCATTCATGTTTGCATAATTTATATCTGCGTTTATCATTTATTGGGTGGGTTATGGGTAAAAAAACGAAGTTCACTAGCTAAGTTTCATCTGCTTTGGAGAAAAGTACGTGCTCAAAGTTATGTTGTGTTTGGATCAGTAGCGTAAACAGGGCTAATTTTGTGAGGGGATAGATCACCTGTTGAAGCGTAGCATTGCTATTTATGAGTAGTGGACAACTTGTTATCAGATTATGTTCCAGAAACTCTGATCAACTGTCAGTCAATTGATATTGCTGGATTGGTGGAGGAGAAAGCTTTAAACTGTTGCTGTCATGAGGTTTAATAAACGTTCCTTTGATTCTGTTAATTAGATCAGATGATAAACTGCCAGGGAATGACAGCTTCAATAAATCTATATTAAAAAGGTGTTAGGAGTCACAAGTCCTGGACAAACATCTGTTTGTCACGGAGTGGAAGGTAGGGTTTCCTAATTACTTGGCTGCTTTGGCTCTCTCGTTCTCCAATAGCATAGTCCATGGCATGAGGATGTATGTGGCACACGTAGCTGAGTTGGCCAGAAAGACTTGCTGACCACTCTGCTTAATAAACAAGGTGTGAGGGGTTAGAAGAATCTCCAACAAAATATAATGCAATCTCATCTGTATAGCAACACGTATTTCACAGAAAGTGAAAAGACTAATTTAATAGTAGGCTGTTATGGAATAATCAGCACCTGTGGGATTAGTGTCCTAAACTGTCAGTCTGTAGATGCTTTTTTGCCTTGCAGCCTGAAGGCTTTACCAGATGATTCTGAATCTAATGTAATATTATGTATACAAATATGTAGCTCTTTCCTTGAACAATCCTGGCATGAACTGTGTGATGTCTTGTGTCCTGAATTGCACAGACTATGCAGAAACATTTATCTTTTCAAAACTGTGTTCCCTCCTATGTGCAATTTCAGAATACAAATGAGATGGTGAACGAGCTGTATTTTGCCATGTGATATGCCACTTTCCCCATCTCCATTGCTACTCTTTTTTCCATCTTCTCTCTGAAACTCTCTGAAATAACTAATTATTTTGTTAATGTTTTCTCATACAGAAGTTTTTCAAGGACTCTTGTCACTTGCATGTTGCTTTACTAGCCTGGCTAAAGAGAGTGTGGTGATGTAACAGATAGGGTTTGCTTTAACAACTATTTTCTTTTCATTATTAGTTCTCACCATATTTGTTTCATCTGGAAGATAAAGAATTACCATACTGAATCAGACCAGATCAAAGCTAAATGCTGTCTTGTATTCCAGCCTCAATTCTATGTACAATGTACAATAAGCTTCCTCATGTCTTTGATGGACTTCAAAGTTATTATACCTAATAGGTATTGATGAAGCCATTGTACTCCATTAATGAAACCCTGTTCATTAATGGCCCTACAGTAACTGGTGTTGAATTCTGTGATTTACTTGGTTTTCTGGGAGGGGAGGGGGAATACTTTGGGGCTCTTCAGAAATGGAACAGGAACTGAAGCTTGTAAGTGTTATATACCTCGCATTGCAGTTTGACTTTGGGCCCTGATTCAATGGAGTTGCAGACATATCCTCTGGAATTCCTAAGAATGTGAATTTTCCTGAAGCAAACACTGAACACTTTTGAAGCCAAACCTAATGTTTCAGTGTTAGAGCACTGCAGAATTTGCTATGCCACTGTGGTAGATAAAGCTTGCTACTTCCAATAGCTCTTTTCCCTGAATATTCTCTTAAGAAATTGAACCAGGTTCTTTTCGCACTAGCTCAGATTTATTCAGGGGGGACCACCATGGCTACCTGGATGAAAACCATTGTAACTAGAATGGAGAGTCTTGCCTAGAGCGTTTTCTGCTTCTCTATACCTTCTAAATGTTGTCTCCATTTGGCAAATGAGACCAATCACACAAGGCTTTTTGCTGAATTCTTAGTAATTTCTTTGTGGGCTTGGAAGAAAAAAAGCTAATTTAGAATATAAAATACTGCATTCTAGTGCTGATTTTACCCATTAGCCCAGTGACTAGACTGAAACCTTCTGCTTCTCTAATTTGGTCTGAATCATTAAAAACTTGTTTCTTTTAATTAGCATCTCTCCTTTGTTCTTCTCTCCTTTGTTCCCTCCAGATTAGAGTCATTCTCAGCATGCTGGTTTGCATGTATATTCTGATGTACATTGAGATCGTTTGGGAGGAACCCTCAGGTTTTACCTGCTAAAATGCCCCTTAGAAAGTTGGGTACAACCTAAATCTGGACTTCTTTTTCCTGGTGCCATGAGAATAATAGGCAGCTGACTTCATTAATGTTTAAGTCCTTGTAAACAGAGATTTGTAGCTGTTATGAAAGGACATGGTCGGTTCTGAGTTTGCTGTAATGGCTGCCAGATTGCTTCCCCATTGAAAAGAAAACTGTGCCTGGATATAAATAATTACTGCAAAACACTGCCAAGTCCAGGAATTCCTCTCTGTGGATCAGTTCCACAGGGTTTAAAATTTACATTTATAATTGTTTATTTTCAATGGAACTATACTCAGAGCCAGAATTCAGACATGCAACTTTGGGGTTAAATTTGGCTTCAGCCAGAGTTGTGATTGCTATGTCTGTAAAGGAAATGTGATGGTTTCAGATGCTTATCTGCACTCAAAACTGGTTGAATCTCTTCACCATTTCCTTGTGCTTCTTAAAATTCCAATTAAGCCTTACAATGGAAATAGGAAATGCCAACATAATGATTTTTACTTTTGGTATCATTTTGCACTCTTGCCCAGCATTTTACAGGGTTCAGACTACTGAATCCACTGCTTTTGAAATATTTTTTGGGGAAGGCTGGCTAGTAACAAGATGTTGCTCTTATTTTATTTATTTATTTATTTTACTTTTTAATTTCTGCTTGTTTGCTTTCTTAATTTTGCTGGTAAGAATCTCATCAGAAGCAAATAAATAAAACTTAAAAAATTGGAAGAAATGCAGAGGCGCAGATACTTTCCTTAAAGTAGTGAGTCTCCCTGACACAGCGTATATAGACTTCAGTGCTATTACGATTATCAAAAGTTTAAGAAACATATGGCAAATAATTCTCCCAAGCAATTATAGTATTGAACTCCTTGCATTCAAGCATGTCTCCCTTGTATGCATGTCTGTTTTCCATAGCTCACTGTGGTGCTTTGTCCCCTCAGTTCTTGTGCTCAGTCTTTCCGCTGAGTTCCCTCCCCAGGTTGAATTGCATCATGGCTTAAATCTGTAGAGATCCTCAGGTGCTGAGAACTGAGGTGTAAATCAAATATCTGTGTACTTACTAGGCTAAAATAAATTATAGTAAATAAACAAAACAAACAAAAACAATGCTGTAGAAGTATTAAGCCAGTCTGGGATTGAAATCCACTGTATAAAGATGTGGAGACCTTTTAGAAATCACAACGGGAACAGAATGACACAATCTCTTATATACAGTAAATGTTTATTTTCCCCCTTTACAACTGCTTACGCACCCTGTTTAAAATCAAGAAGATAAAGACGTGGCCATTATGACCTTAACCTGCAATAGCTCAACTGTGATGGAGCTGGGAGAAGGTGCTCTGTATTGCACGGTCATACCTTCAGTTCTGCTTCGTGCTGCTTTGCTGGAGTTCACCTTGCTGCTACGTGCTCTGATGTGAAAATCAGTTCAGAGGAGATAGTGACAAGAACAATATATTACTGACAAACCTTGAGAGAATGTTAGGAAACATCATTCCAGCTGTTAGAGTCAATGAGCAAAACTGTGAGTCTTGTCAAGTCCTTTTGCTATTTCACAGCATAAAACTGTCACCTCATTAATCAGAGGAGCGTGTTACCACGAGGCTCCAGTGTGAATAGCATTTATCGCTGATCTTGTCAATTTCTTGGAATAAACCACAACTTGATAATTCTCTCCTCGTGCATTTGAAACTTTTTTTTACAGTAAAATTTCTGTTTGCTAGTGATCTACTTGATTAATCAGACTGGTGAGGATTTGAATGCGTATATTAGAAAGCATAATTAAAAGGTAGATAACTAAGAAGCTCGTGCAGTAGGTGACTTATGCGTGGGGGGAGCTCCATTTAGTGCAGAACAGAGTCTTGGTTGCAGCTCTGATTCACTAATGACTTACTACAAGAAACATGACTGGGATGTTTTGGAAATGTAATGGGATAGTAAAATGGTGTGGTTCTGTTTCAGTAGGTGCATAGCCCTGACAGAACTTCCTAGGTAGGGATCTCCGTCCATTTCCTACAATTGTGCCGATAACATTAACTATTATCATTTGTAAACAGTTCACAACCTGTAAGGGAAGTACAGTTTTTTCAACTTTTCTTATTTTAATTCTGAACAAAACATAGCAATATGGATACAGGCATACTCATTCACTTAAGAACCCAAGAGGAGAATTGCAGTGTGCTCAATTTTCAGCCTAGAGAGCAGGTTTTTAGGTAGCTACGATGTTAGGTCTGAAGTTGACAGAGGAAAATGAGAGATTACAGAGATGAAGATAACTGCCAATGCTGGATCAGCTGCAGAACTAGTGCTAGCAAGTAGTCCATAGGTGCTGGAGAGAAAAATGCGGAAAGCTAGACAACACCGCCTCAGCTGTTCTTAGAATGTTTTACAGGAATAATTGATCATACTATATCTGTAATATCACCCTTTCTTTGGAATAGGCTATTAACAATAATCGAGAGATCAATCTGCCTATAAAACTATTAATTTGTATTCTTCCTTGGAGACTTCTAGGCTCTGGCTTTGTGTTCCTCCACAGCTTTTTATCATGTCTTGCTGAAGTAATTCTTTTCCCAATACGACAGATTCCTTCATCATGATCCCGTTAAAGAGGAAAGAACAACTTAAAACTACATGCTTTTAAACATGTCACTTCTCATAAATGCCATTGACTCTATTGTGTTATAACCACGCTGAAGCCAATAAGTTATTAATAATTTAGTGTGCAGTTACAGAGGCAAACACAAAACTATGCTTTGATCAAAAACACGTAAGACTATAAAAGCACAGAGTATTCTGCTCAAGAAGTTAAAAGACAAAATTTAAATACTTGACACTAACTGGACTGAAGTTGCATTACACTGGAGAGGGTTTTTTGTTTTTTTTTTTAGAATTTGATAACAAAACTCAAACATTTCAGAAATATCCTAAATCACATCCTTTACAGAAGCTTGTATCTATGCTCATTGAGCAAGGTGTCTTTAACTCAATACAAGAAGCTGAGGCTTAGGGCTGCTAAATCTGAAACCTTAAATTGCAATTCCAATTTAAATAAAATATTCTCTGTCTTGCATACATGTGCACTCTGTACACATACAAGAGAATGAGGATCTTTTATACATGCAGTTATAAAACTTATAATGTATAGGAAACATTGAAAGCAGAACAACGTAGCTGGTTTTAAGATCTATTAAACAAACTTCTCATTGTGCTAGAGGAGAGGTTTCCACTGCGCTGCTGTAGTACCATGTGCAAGCCTGTAGTGGTCTTCCTAAGGTTTTAATTTCAAGGTCTTCCGAAGGATTTAATTTCATTTTCTTTTCTCTCCCAGTGAAAGCTCCTAAAGGAAAAGGCATGACCACACACAAGAGCTGCGAGCTCTGAGCAGCAAAGTGCCTGCAGCTGATTGAGTGCAGTCCCGGGAGAGGACCATGTAACCACGTGCATGCACTTCAGGGGGAAATCTGCAGGCTCTGTAAAACCCTAGCTGCAGGAGGGCTCTGCTTATTTGGTGGAGATTTCTTTCAGGGTAGAGATCTGGTATAGGCATGAAATGCTACTTGATATCAGATTTATTAGTTTGTAGTTGAGATATAAAGTATTAGCTCTCTATTTATATTGTTCTGTTAATGAGCAGTCTCTGATAGAGATAGTATTTCTGCTTCTGGGCCTTCTCTAATATCAAAGGACAGATTTCTAGCTATAATTACATATGCATTAGGCTCTTCTCCTTTCAGCAGATATTGTTAAGTTGTTCTGATAGAGATACAAAATACAATACAAATAGACCAAAAATAACATTTAGATCACATTTTAATTCAGTGTTTTTAGTTTTGTCAACATTATAGGAGATGTCTGAGGCAACAGAGTAGGATAATTACTGGAGCAAAAGACAGGACAAAGCTTGCATTTCCAGGAAGCATCGTAACAGCAATATTGTCTTTCTACTAGAGAACTTTCCTAATAGAAATGCATAAAGACTTCTGCTTGTTTTTAGCAAATGCTATACTATATTCAAAGTCCTACATTAAGAAAATATTTCATACTGCTGGAGGATACGCTCTGGTTTCCACAAAGCTTCTTAGAGTTGAAACAGGGAATATTTTATAAGACTAGAGAGATTGATGGCTCAGACTGGTAATTTGCAATACCTAATTAGTCAATCAAGTCAATTTGTATTTAGCAAGCATGACACAACTACGTTACAATGGAGACACAAAGGGAATTCAGTTTTTACTACCATACTGAAGATTGGTAGCTCAGAAGAAGCATAGTGTTTTATTTGGAAAACACAAAGTGGGATTTCTCAGATAGTTCTTTACTTTGGCTGCACTGTTTAGCAAAAGGTTTGTTCAGTGGATCTCTTCCTTCCATTCATAATTTCAATAAATAGTGAAGTAACAGGTAGGAGAGTGTTTTACTATTGTTCTAAGTTGGATAGAAGCATTGACAACAAAGCAGAAGAGCAAACCCCTTATAACCTGTGATGGTTGTGTGCGTGTTGCTAGTCATCGAAAGAGTACAACCCACGAGTGTCCTTTGTTGAAGATCAAGCACAGATACCTGCTTTGGTCCCAATGTCCTACTCAGACTCCAGGATGAAAAGAATTATCTTCTGCTTTTACAGATCCCCACTGCGCTTTTAGATGGGCAGAGGTTTCTTTTTCCTTAGCTGCTCTCTAAGAGCCCATGCCTTTTCTGTGATACTCCACCCCAGCACTGGCTATCTTTCAGGTCCTTCATTTGTAATGACTGTTTGCATGGTGTTATGATTGTAATTAAAAACAATTCTCTAAGCTATATTCCTCCGTACTTCCCAAAACGCTCTGAAAAAGATGGAGGGGAATGGTGAAGGCAGGCATAATTTCATAAATACTTGAGACGTTTAGATGTAAAATGATCTTTAAAATCTGCATTAATCAGCTGATCAGCTGCAATATAAAGTATAGGAATCTTGAAGCTATAGTTGGTATAAAGGGGTAGGATCCAGGGAGCTGTGCTGTGTGCATACACTGATGCATCTGACATCTTTTTCCTGCTACTTGGAAGTAATATTTGTTGATTCTTTGAACTTCCTCATGTAGAAATGCAGACACTTAAAAGAAAATGAAATGACAATGTAGGTATTTTTTATCTTTTTCTTTGCAAACATTGATTCACAGGGTTCAGAATTAAATATGTATGCTATTAAGGATGGAGAAATACACTTACTGGTATGTGAATTAGAGAAAGAAACCACTATATATTTCACCTTTCTCTGTTGGAAGAGGATTTTAGTTTCCTATCTAAATCTGGCAACTTAGTAATAAAACTTAATTTATAAATCATAGGCAGTTTTTCTTTCCTTTTTTTTTTTTTTTAATGCTTAAGTATTTAAAATATTCACCATGCAGGTTTGGTACTCAGAAGAATTAATCAAACTGTCAGGCTGTAGACCAGACGCTGCGGAGAATACACAGTGGTGTGTCATGGTTACTTAGCAACTACAGCTGAAGAGGTTAGGGTGGAAAATACTGTCATTTCCTATGTTTGAGATCCACTCCCACAGCCCCCCTACCCTCTCCACCCCCATTTAGATACATATTTTTCCCCCAACAGATAATGTCTTTTGTGTGTTTAAAACAATCTTTATGATATAGCTTTCAAAAGAACCTACTGTTTCTGTAGACCAATTTGAATCAGATGAAGAATGCTGAGGATTCGAGTGTTGTTCATAACAAGAAGAGCAGTGAACCTACAATATGTGTAATAAATAAATAACCGATCCTACTCTTTGAATGGGAGGGAAGTTGTTTAATTTTACTCCAGTAACTTCTTCCTTAAAAATTGAGATCAGTGGAGGCGAGGGTGGTTTTGACTAAATCATTGAAACAAGGTTCTACCACAGTGGCAACAGAAGTGGGAACTGTTCTGCACTTATGTTATTGGTGGTAGTATTTATTACCCTGATAAGGAAATTGAGTTTGCTTACTAGGAGGAAATAGATGACCTTATAGCTGCGTTCTCTTAGAGGATTTGCCTCTGGCAGTAGGTTAAAAATAATAGCAGTTCTGAAAATTTTATGAAAGCTTCAGGGTAAGTGTTACTTTAACATCAGCAGCTATAACACAAACAAGCCTTAAATCCTACAAGTTATGAAATGATAATGAGAAAAGGATCCAGAATTTCCACTGTATTCATGAAGGGTGTGTGTGCAAACATAAGTGTGTGCGTGTATGTAATATATACAATGAGAGCCGCTGTGGAAGGAGCAGAAAGATGGCCAGGAGCCATATGTAAGGTTTTGGGGCCATTCAGTATTCTTAATCTTTAGCTCTTTAGCTCTGCATTGTACAAAATGTGTATTGGCCTAGGTCATAAGAGCCAATAGAAATTGGAATCCTCCTCTGCTACCTTCTCACTACAGGATGGGGCTGCATAGATGCTGCCACATGCTAGAAGACAGTTTGTCACACTGAGCATCACTGATTGGAAGGCCGAAATTGAATTATCTGAAACTACTGTGCCTTTCTTCTTGTGGCAATACAGCTGGCAGTCGGGAGGTCTCTGGACATGCTGCAAAATGAGCATATTTTGTACGGATGTAGGAAAAAGACCCAATGTAGTCTCAGTCTGAAGTCTCTCAGCTTAACTGGGAAGAGGTGTTCAGGAAGCTTGAACCTCCGGTTTGCTGTCCTTCGTGGGATGAGCAGTGGAGGTCCTGTGTATATTTACTGCAACGCTATGACAGCAGTCAGGTAGTCAGTCTGGCGATGCTTTATGCAAGTGTCTGGGGAGGTTTTTTGGCATTCTAGTAATTCAGGTAACAATCTCCGTGTTGTAGTCCGTACAGTCAGCGCATACACCAGCACTCACCGTGTTTCCACATAATGAATGTGCCTCACAATCCAGGTGACATTCTTTGCATCAGTGAATTTTTATTACTTTTTAGGATTTAGATTCTGAATATTGTTAGCTTCCCTAAAACAGTACCTAGGCATAGAACAGATTATCCTTGGGGTAAAAGAAAATATGACTGCAGCCATGGAGCTGTTCTACGTATTCCTCCAGTGCCTCACTACCTGCTTAGGAGATACAGATCTCAGTTACAGGGCTGAAAAACACAGGCAAAGCTGAGCTCCTTAAAGCTCACTTGTTATTTCTGCTTCGTCACTATCATTTCTCATTTATTTTTGTGTACGTGTTATGTTACAACTTCATAAACTCTGTTTCTTGATGGAACTTGCAGAGAAAGTTGAAAAGGAAGCCATTCACAGTGCCTAACAGGAAGTTTGCTATCTTTTTGATAAGTTCAGAGGTTTCTTGGCACAATTTACTAGCAATAACCTATGCTGAGCTGATGTGCTCTTGTTAACACACCTGTCCTTTTGATGATTTAAAAGATGATTTTTGTCTTTTAAAGTCAGGATCGGGCACCGAGAAAGCAAGAACTATATTCTTGTCCTGACTTTTAACTTATGCTCCCGTTATGTACATAAGGGCAAATATCTGCATTAACCACTCTTACTTTTGTACCAATCTCTGATGGGAGGGGAGAAGGACTAAAACCAGATTGTTATGTCAAATACTAAATTCATCAATCAGGCTTCCAAAAGAATAAATAAAAAAGTGATAAATGTTAAATTTATTTGCCTTTTTCTTTTTTGGGGGGGGATCTTTATATAGTCACTAATTTTTTCCCTATCTGGAAGCATTTTTGCTGTGGATACTGACTTTCTCATAGATTTGCATGAACGTGCCCCAGCACTACTGTAGACAGTTTGCTATAGATAGCAAGACAGTCCCTAAATATGGGTTTGCTTTATTTATTGTTTGCAGAATTTTTATATCCTAGTGTTACATCTTGTGGTTCCATTGATTTTTATGCATTGTGTAATTTAACTGAGTATTGATTCATTGGCTTTCTAGAACTCTACATCTGTTTGTGTAATCACCCAGCTTTGGGGTGGGTATGTGTGAGAGTGATGAGGAATAACTATGAAATGCACATCTGTTCTTGCCAGGGTTATTCACCAATTGCTCTTTCATTCCTGTCCTTGCCAACTTATGCATTGCATTTAGTTACTAATGATGATCCTTGCCTTATTATTTGCTTTTTCACTGTAAAAGTGTGGATGGAACTGAACCGGAGTTAGTCATGTGGTAAGGAGCTGTGAACATCGGGTTCCTTGCGTTTCTCTTGAGCTAGTACTTGAAATAAAATGTTCCTTTGTGCAGGTACTGTGAGTGTTGGCAAGAATCCATGTAGTCCCCAGATTTGGGTGAGAAATCCTCAACAGCTGACTATTGATTTCATTGCTTATCCAGGCAGTAGGTTGGTTAACCGTATAGCCCGTGGTGGCAGGTGGAGCCTGGCATGGTAGGATCCTTGCCAGACCGTGGTTTTGCTGACTGGTGCCCGAAGCAGCTACTCCCCAGTGAGCCCACCCACAAGCCCTCCCAGTTTCTCCAGTGCACAAGGAGCAAATGAAGCAGCAGATGGACAGTGGGAGGAGGTCTCAACCCAACCCTGCAGGCTTCATGGCACTACCAGAATTGATGGGCTTGTGCAATTTGTTTTTTTATCCATGTCACAATAAAAAATGCAAATCAATGAAGCTTCTGGGTCTCTGCCTGCCTAAATGCAGAGTTACTGGGTTGTTTTTATAATTTCATAGCACTTCTGAAATGCTTTTTCTTTGTATAGCATCCAGTTAGAACACACATTGCCAACGGCAAGAAAGAAAAGTTTGTCTTAAAACTGCAACCAGAGACTGACACTATTAAGCATAATATTACTTTGCAATTATAAAGAACTAGAACTGGGAAAAACTGTGCAGGCGTATGCAGTACGCAAAGAATGGGTGGGGATGCTGTTAAGGACAGAGCAGTGAGGTGCAGCATGCTTCTAGAAGTCTGGATTCTAGGAGCTGATGATTCTGCATGCTTCCTTGCTCATACAAGGAGCGTGCAGAGAAGTGTGACCCTCTTTGTCATTGCTTAGCATTCACTTTGTCAGAACAGCTTCTAAGTATGAGGCTGTGTATGAACTACATAGCATATGACACAAAGGATGCTGGTTTTGTCTAGCTGTAATTGCAGTGCTGCAGGTACCTCATTGCAGGACACCAGTGTTTACTATGAAAGTAGTGTACGGTTAAGTTTTCTTATTCCTTAATAGTGCAATCTTTATTTGCAGTCTTGAAGAGGCTTACTGGGTAACAAATAAAATTTATCACTTTGCAGAAGCGAACTCTTGAATGTTAAAGTACGAACAGCATTTGGATGAACTCAGATCATTTATACTAGCAACACAAAGTATATTTTTCAGTGTTGTTCCTAGTGACTTGCTCTTAAAACAAAAAATGTTAATGTTATGAAAATGATAGAATTAGACTAAATCATGAAACTTTTTTTAAAGGTGGTTAAAGATTTAAGCACTAAAGAAAACATTCTAACATGTTCAGTGATTCAAGATAAAGCCTCGTCCGTGTCTTTTGATTCATTATTTATTGCACTGTGGCTTGACCACAGATCGATTCCTCTCCACCCTTCCCTTCCCCCCATGGCTCAGGTTTTGCTCTTGCCTGTCATGGCTTGTGGTTATGGGTGATACATGAAAACACTGTATGCAAAAATGAGAAACCGCTCTCATGGAAAAAAATCCATGCTAACTGATTACTTGTGAAAGATGAAACTGGGGCATTCTAAAAATCTTCCACTGTGCAGGGAAAATCAGCTCATAAGTAAGGGGGAGAACCATTTGTAGCAGAACAAGTAGTCTTGCACAGTATATGCAAGAGAAATTGTTAATATGTTCTCCCAGGTATAGCAACAGGTCTGTTGAGATGCCATCCCTTTTAAAAGAGGCAACTTCGGATTAACATGCTAGCCATTAATAATTAAAGGAATTTCTTTATCGATATTTGATCTATTGGGCCAAGTTGTTATTGTGCAGGTATATATCCTATAAAAGCTGTTGTATCCCAGACAAAATATAGCTACATGACAATAGCTAGTAGCTGGCAAAGTATGTAGGAGCCTGTAGTTCTCAGATACCATGTAGCCTGTGTGGGGGATGATCAGTCTGTTTTACAAAAGGAAGACTAACTTCAATGAGATTTAAAATATGCTTTGAACATTAGGCATACGCTTTAAATGCTTCCTCCAGTTGAGTTTATCTTCACAGTTTATCTAGGACAGGGACGGTCACAGTTGCATATTCATGGAGCGCTTAGCACAATGGTTTGCCTATACAGTAGCATAAATAATGCATTAGAATCTCACTGGGTGATCTCATGAAAACAATTAGACAGTGCCATCCTTGTAGATCGTATTGTCTAAATACTGAGCATTACCTCTAGGAAATCTGAGTAAAGTTTTAAACAAAATTGTAATGCAAATGTCATCTGTTGTCAGCAGCCATTAAGAGAGAATTTCCTCCAGTGGAATAATTCACTGGTGTAAGGACATCGTATTCCAAGCCTGAAGAAGAAATTGCATCCTATTGTGGGCCTATTTTTTCTTATTGATTGATTGATTATTTTTTTTATAGCATTGCTTGCACTCAATTTATAAAAGTTTATCATGGTATGTTTATATCCTCTGAAGACTTCCTGACAAGAGAAAAGAAACAAAATCATTGTTTAAGCATTTCCTGACTCTTAAATGGTTTTGGAGGTGTTATTATTGATGTGATTTTTATTGGAGCTATTTTCCCAAACAAGTTCTCAGCAGCAGTCCACTAGAGTGCAGTTAATTCATTAGAAGAAGAAGAACTTGAGTTAAATGCATTATAGATGAACTGTTCATATGTAATAAGGTCAGCTCATACAGGGCAAACACTCTCCTGGTTATTCAGTGTTTGTTACAGGATCTCAGCAACACATGCTTTTGTTTTACCTTAGCTTGAGATAATTTCTGCATAGGTATTTACTGACTTTGCTTAGTGCTTAAAATCCCTTTACAGATATTGTTAAAATCTGCAGAACATGCTGTGCATAAAATTCTCAGCTAGGTAATGTGAGATCAAGTATTAGGCTCACATAGAGGTTTATATTAAAATATTGATACTATATGGCAGTGATGATGTAGGTCAGTTTCTGCATTTACATCAAATATTGTTTCGTTTCCACAGCCAGATGGAAGAGGAATAATCCTTATGTAGGCTGTGAAGTCTCAATTTCCTAT
This sequence comes from Cygnus atratus, assembly GCF_013377495.2. Lineage (NCBI taxonomy): Eukaryota > Metazoa > Chordata > Aves > Anseriformes > Anatidae > Cygnus > Cygnus atratus. The sequence goes on from NC_066388.1 coordinate 1,195,616, forward strand.
ATGCCATCTTTTTAGAGGCATTAGCTGCATTCTCAGTATCTATATATTTGCCTCTCCAAGCTTCCTGGTAAAATGTGAAAGGCATTCAATACTTCCTATAGTAGTACTCCTAATCATGTTGTACATAATTCAAAAGAATATCTGTGACCCAATATAGCCATGACCTCCACTGGTGTGAATTAGCAAATGTCCCTTTGCTTCAGTGAAGCAGTGCTGGTTTAGACAGTCTGACCCATTAGACTGTACAGGATGCCATGAGGTGGAGAATCGGATCTCCAGTGCTAGGAAGGGTGTTTTTTGTGTTGTACTTGGGGGGGGACAATAGGTTTAACTAGCTGTTTGTAAAGGACTTGATGGAAGTGATGTGTTATAGCAGTGTTTAAGGCCAGCCTGCTGTTTTTCAAATCTCATCTCTCCTTGGGAGAAGAGCCAGAAGAATAGGGATAGAGGAAATCTGAAAGATAAATTGTGAATAGCAGAAATGATTGCGTTAGTGCTACTTAGTGCACTGCTTGTATGTCTGTGGTTAAATCCATAGTCATAGGCTGGCAAAGATTGCTCTTAAACTGTGTGGATATCGAGATTTGGTTCCTAACCAATCATTAGAGCCAGTACCATTATGAGTTTCTCGCATCCCTTGTTTCCTTATTATTTGTAAAATTCTATGGACTGCATAGTTCTAGATAGTTCTGACAATACTGGTATCCATGGGGGGATACACGTAAAGGATGGTTAGGTGTTTTTTGTTCGGATTTTTTTTTCTTCTTTTCAGACAGGATAGCAACCAGTTAGCGTAATCCACTTACACTCCTGACGTGTAAAAAGTGTTTCTTTAGCGGCATGGAAATGGCCATGTTACACTACCAAGTCTAGTAGTACTTTAATTTAATAACCTCTCGAATATTGGCTAGCACTAACAATTATGTTGCAAAGTGATTTTGTGCACTTTTTAATTAAGACCTGCTTACAGGAAAAATCTTAATCCATTAGAGGTCGATTTATGCCTTGAAGCAAGGTCAGTTTTTCCTTTCTGTTCTTAAATCTCCGTGCAAATGTAGATTTTTGTCATTGCGCATACGTTAAATCATTTGGTTTTGCTTTTTTATCCTGTTATTTTTATATCTGATTAGTGTTTCTTGGCAAATAACATGTAGCATAACAGAACATTTCCTAGATTTTATAAGTTTTCTTTTTTTCTGGTCCACTGATCTCCCTGGCTCTGGAATAAGGAGAACTGGAAATGGAAGTGCCTGATCTACCATTTTCTTAAGAATTTTAATCTAATCTCTCTTTTATATATATATATATATATATATATATATATATATGCATACATATAAATACCTATATATAAATACATAGGTAGGTCTCAGTGTCTACAGTTCTTTTCATTGGTGATCATAATGTAGTCATAAATTTGTTGATAGAAAGAAGAAAAATCTTATCTAGTTTTATACAAAAGTTGTAAACTTGTAGTCACCCCTGAAGCTGTGAAAATAACTGAACAGTTGACACTGTCACCATAGTTGACACTTACGGTAGGTGAGCTCCAGTGTTTTTAACTGCTTAAACTATAGTGCGATGAAGAAAACAGAATGTTTTTCTCTTGCCGCATTTTCCAGCAAGATGTTTTTGGAATTTCTCAGCAGTGCTTTTGGGCCCTTAGAGATGTCCAGTCATGTATAATGTGCTATAGTGGAGCAAGCTGCTAAACTAACCCTGATAATCCAGGCCCTTAGAGACTGCCGCTATGCTAGTGAGACATGGATTAATTCCCTATCAGATTCTGCTTCCACAAGTGCTGCCAAGGTAAAAATCATGTCCAATTACTAGAGCTGTATGAGTACAGAAGCTGAACAGCAAAAATGCTTTTAGAGATAGAGCCTTGATAAAAATTCTGGATGTACATAAACCCAGCCTAACCTTGCTGTAGCTCCGTTATGATCCTATATTACTTAGAGCTGGTTGGCTAATATCTGACTATGAAGCCTGCTGTTCCTTAATTATTTAGCAATAAAAGCTTATGATTTTTGCCATTTCAGGCTCTCATTTGGTAGGGCATTTGCAGGAGCAAGGCAGATCATCCATCGTAAAATGTGTCTACAAATGGGATTTCCTCAAAGAGGAAGAAAATGACCACACGAAGTTAATAGTAGTGACTCATGCCTGGGGAAAATACACTTTCAGATGTAAGGCTTGGAAAGAAAATGTTTTTTCAAGTAGTTTCCACTTGCAAAGTTCCACTTGCGCCCTGCAAACACTGGTCCAAATGCTCCTGACTTGAACAGATTGCACACAGTACTGGAACAACAGACGGTTTTGCAGGTCGAGTGCTCTAGAATGAGGAGAGGCTGCCCAGCTCCCATTTATACTTTGGTAGTTCTAACATTGTGTGCTTTACAACTGTGAATTACTGTAGGATCCTGACATGAGACATTGCTGCAAAATGGACAGAACACTGTCAGTGATCACAGTGCTCCCACGATCAGTGCATCAGAGTTATCTAGATTGAGATGGAGATTTTCTTCCAGTCTGACTTCAGATATGTATGCAGACCATGTACATTTATGCTGTTATCCGTGTTGTAAGACCAATACATTGGAAGGGTTGGAGCTAAAAATGATGGGCAAAGAAGAAAAAAAAGCAGAGAATGAACAAAAAATAAAAACATTTCCTAGAGGGTAAGATTCTTTGAATTGTGTTAATTTTAGTGCTAAGAGATTAATATGGGTGTAGAAAGCTGAGGAGGAATTTATGATTTAAAGTGCCTGTTGAAGAGGAAAGCAAAATTTGCTCAACCTCGTAATGCTCTGACTTTGACTAGGCATCTCTTTGCCTGACAGGCTGGAAAATATCCATCTCTGAAGAGTTAACATTGTATATCCTTTAGGGAGTGCAGTCACAGCTGGTGGGGGGCTTTGCTGAAATAAAAAGCCTCTGGCAACTTCCTGCTCGGCAGGCTGCAACGTTCTTCAGAGCAGGGCAGACTTGAAAAAATGAATGAAAAAGTAGCAGTTGGTTTGCAAAGACAGATAAAGTTGTTCTTCTGAAAAGGAGCTGCTATTTTCTGTCCAGCTTTTCCAACTGCTGGTTTATCATTCACATTCACTACTTCTCACATAATGATATTGTATTCTCTGAAGGTTTTGATTTTTTTTTTCTGCTTTAGCTCTCCAAAGTTCAAGTTGCTCTCCTGGAACTTGCACTTAACCTTTAAGAAACAAGCTGAAGTCTCTGTCTGTGACCTTGAAGGGTGGGGGCAGAGAGGGTAAGAAATATCACTGTGTCTCACTAAAGACACCTTTAGAAATATCTAACAAGGCATTTCATCTAAAAGGGGAGAAAAGGGCACTTAATGTAAGTGACAGTACGGGGGGTGGGGGGGACTCTTTCCATAGAGACTAAAAGTCACATCCAGGACAACCGATGACAGACACATGAGCTGGAAAAGTAGTGTCTCTTCTGTCATGTGAGGCTGTTCCTGAAAAAGATGTCAGAGAAATGAAGATATGAGCAGTGCAGGTAGGGAAGAGAATGGAACCCAGTTCACATGGCAAGATGACTTTTCATAACAGATGTAAAGGTTATCAGTCCAAAGCTTTTGGGTGATAAGCCTAGGAGAAAATACCATTTTCCTTCTCACCTCATTTTTCCTTCCTTTCCTTTTCTGTTGATCATTCAGTGCTGTGGTACAAATCTGGGAACATTGCATCTGCTTTTGAAATATCTGCATCACTACTGGAGGCAGAATATTGATTGTTAGATGCAGACCTGCTCTAATGCAGGAACATAATTAGGTCTTTGTGAGACTTTTAAGTCTTCTCTAGTGCCCAGTCTCTGCTGCTTATTAGTAATTCTAGCAGTAATTGACAGGAGAGAGTACTGGCAATAAATCGTCCATCTTTGACATCACGAATCTGACTGTAACCTTAAAACAGACCTTACACATTCTACATGGGAGCAGCTGATAATCATTTTTGGGTCTGTAAATTGCTTATGAATCAGGAGATACTGTCCTGATTTTACAGACTGACATACAAACAGCACAGATTAAGTGACTTTTATAGTATCAGAGGGAGAATCTGTAGTAGAGCAGAATGCTTTCATTAGGTTCACGTAGGCGAGCTCTGCCTGTTAAGGTCATGCTCTTCAGCCTCCTGTGAAAGCTGTGTTCTGCGGTAGCTCGAGGCCCTGAGTTCACTCATTGTGTGAAAAGCTGCAGTTCTCTCACCAAAACCTTCTTCCTCTTTACCTGCCACCTTGCCATTCTGCTTAGCTCAGGGTGGAGCAATGAAATCAGCTTTGTTTAGTCAATTAGTCTGACATAAACCTATTGATGGTGCTCCCATGTGGAATCATCCCTCCAGAGGCTACAAATTGGGTAGAATCACAGCATAATTTAAGTCAGTAGTGACCTCTCAGGTCACGTATGGTTAAGCCTAAATCCATTGTATCCGTTGCATACCTTCTGACAGTGACTGCACAAGGTTTTTATTTTAGCAATACCTGCTCTCTACTTCAGTTCCAGCACAAGAGTTACCTGCTTCTCTCTCATAAATACACTGCACCTCTTTGTAGAGCCATAATTGAGTTAGGAAGGTTACCATAGCAACTGCTGCGATTAATTAAAGCACTTGGGCATGGGAAGTTTATAGATGCAGAAAACATTTTCATGTACAAATAGTGCAATCTGTTTATGCTCGAAGGATTTGCCCCTTCTCTCTTTTTCTCCTCCAATCTCAGCTGAGAAATTGGGCTTTTTTTTGTTCTTTGGGGCATTGATAAATCATTGTGTTATTCCCCATAAACTCTGCAAATAAGTCTTTGCAATTAATGTCCACTGAAGACCTAATGAATGCTAAGTGAGAAACACAGCACTGTACCCTTCATGGGAGTGAGCATTTCCAGGGCTGTGAGGACAGCAAACCTCTCCGCTGTCCACACGTATCTTCTGTTATCCTGTGGTAACGTAACATGGGCAAACTGCTGCTGCTTCCGTCTTGTCGGGTCTGCAGTTCCACGCCAACAAAATAAGCCACTAGATCGTCTCTTGTCACTAGACACGTCTCTTGTCGGCCTGTTCCCAGCTCTGTCACAAGCTAAATGTGTGACCTTGGATAAGTCCCTCGTAATCATACAGTGATCCTAGCCAGCCTCGCTATAGTGACAACAGAGCCTTGTGTCCGTTGGTAACAGGCTGATTACCTCTAAAGATAAGAAGCCACTGTTATTTTTTCTGCATCTTTTATGGGCCATTCACAACAACTGGACATTTAAATCTCTAAGGTATAATACAAAAAAAAGGAGGGCGGGGGGAGATTCTGACAAACAAGGCTCGATAGTCAGTTGCCTCTTCTGATCTCCGTCAGAAAAGGAGAGGAGGGGAGCTTTTCCTCCTGTTTATTTTTCTTCTGGAAGCAACTACTTCTTGTCAGCTGGAAGCATCAGACGGAATGCAATTTGTATGCAGTGTGGTGAGTGCAGCAGGAAATGTGGACAAAGCAGAGGTGATGTTTCTGAGGAGAGCATCCAGTTGGACGTGGGGAGCTGCAGGTTTCATATGTGATGAGGAAAAAAGGATATTGAAAGACCAGAAAACACAAGGCTTTTTTTTTTTTTCTGGATCTTCTTAAAATGCTGCTTCTACAAGATTTTTCTTTATTCTTGCTCCCAGGTCTATCAACAAGAGATGGTGATTGGCTTACTCTGTAAGATGTTTCTGTTAATAGGGATTAATTCCCCCTCAGTGAACATTACATATGAGCACTGTTTTGTATAGAAGCACTACTATTATTTAATTTTTTACTGCCCAACAACTTATGCTGTTGTAGACAGCCTGACGGTTTTAGATAGAAGTCACTGCGTAATGAGAAGGGGTTTGAGTCTTTTATTTTCAGTCTGCCTTACTATCAAAGTTGAAAAGGTTCCAGGCATCAGGGAATTAATTCCCTTCTGCTGTGGTTTTTATGTAAAGGGGCATCTGAAATCTGAAGGCAGTAGCACTGATAATGGGAGAATGTAAGCACATGACCTTGTCTGAGCAGATACCCTGCTTTTAGATATTTATTACATACTCCATTTTACAAAGGAGGAAATTATATACAGAAAGACAAGGCATTTCCCCTTGTAACTTGCACTTAGAGCTGAAAATGAAACCTGTGAGTCTTAGCAGTATCACTCTCAAACCACTAAAATCAGACTTCATTTTCTTTCTTTCAATGACATTACTGTTACTCTTCCTGGTTGTGGATTTTTTTTTTTTTTTTTTTTTTTTTTTACACTCTAAAAGACAATCATTGGCTCTGTTGAACTGAGGACAAACTTCTCCCTTGCAAGCTATTTGTGGTCAGATATGTGTATCCTGTTGCACTGGCAACTGAGAGATTTTTCAGAATTTTTTAATACCTTTTTTCTTTGAAGTACTTTTAACTAGTCAATGTGAGAAACAAGGTGGATAATGAACAACATACAGCGAGGAATAGGTCTATATTTCAGTAACTGAGATGAATCTGTAATATCTGACTATCTGACTGAGATGGGAATCCTGTCCTGTAGGTGGACAGTCTAACTGTGAGAGGCCCGTGAACATTTAATACAGTTTTTTAATCAAATGTGTTTCATTAATAGAATTGTCTTTATCAATGGTTTGCAAAATCAAAGGAATGAAGGCAGAAGTGTTACTGAGAGGCCGAGCTTCTGCGCACTCAACACTGGAAATTATTTTCAAACTCCATTGGCTTCCATCTCGTATCTCTGCTCCTGAAAGTTTGTTCATTACAGTTATTATCAAAGCACTAAGTATAAATAAACTCCTTAGTAAAGTACTTTCAGAATCGCACGTATCAAATTGTTTGGTATAACATAAGCAGATGTTCATTTGCAGACTGAAACCTTCCCTGACAAGGGTGGGAGGTGCTGGTGGCTGCAAATGTAGGATATTAGGAAGGATATTAGGAATCCCAGGTAAAGTAGAAATCGCTGAATAGTGGGGTCACCCACACTCAACTGACACCGAAATTTGGGCGTGATGTGCAGTCTCCAAGCCAGGCCCTACAGCAACAGTTAGATAAATATGACCGCCTGCAGTTATAGCCTGTAAGAAGTAATCAGCATTCATGAAGAAGGTGGAAGCACATACGAACATGCAATGCAGCAGCTGGCTATTTCCATCGCTTTTCTGCTTAGGGATCTACCGTTGCATTGCAAAGAACTGTGTGCAGAGCCTGTAAGATACAACGATAGAATGATACATCTCTTTTAAATACTGGGGCATTTTGTGGTTTTATGATGCTGTAAAACATTCTTGAGGCATGACAAGCACAGACTGACAGGGACAGTTTTATCTGTATCACATTAAAGGATAAGTGCCATATTGGACGAGTATACTAGAATAAAAAAATAATCTCTAAGAAGACAGAAGAGCTCCAGAAGCAAGAGGAAAATAAAAGAGAGATTACTTAGTGGCAGAGAAGGTAGATTCAGATTAGTCAAATATCTGATGTTGGGATGGTTTTTGAGCATGTTTTATGTTCCTTCAAATTGTTTGCTACATCTTTGATGTTGGAATCTTCAGATACAACGTGGGTGAAGTTGATAGAGCCATCTATAATAGTAGAAGTTCCCAGTAGACCTATTAGAAGTTCCTGAATTAAAGCTGCTGCCATATGTATGCCATGTTCTCAGTATAATCTTCTGCATGCCTGTCTCCGTGCATTTTCATATATTGGAAAAGTGCAAATTTCACTTTCTAAGCACTATTCCGTTTCTCCCTATTATTTAGTCACTTTATCATCAAGTAGTCAAATGCACTGGGGGTTTCTAAATCGTGTGTAAAATGAACATCTGTCTAGTGGCAGAATTGGCACATCTGGATCCATTAATTTTTCATTATTTCCCAATGTTGGAGGTCAGATGTTCGCAGTGTGGTAAAGAGTTTCCACTGGTGGATTTTAATGTCTCTGAAGCAGATAATTATACTTACAAAAGTACTAACAAAAAACAAACAAAAACAACCACTACCACCACCAAAAAATCCCTATAGGAGCTTGTTCTCAAGGTTTACTTTTCTAATTACCTTTATTTATTTATTTTTAAATCCAGGCATCCTACAGCACTTATCCAAATAGCAACCTACTTCTGATTTACGACAGTTTTGGCAACCAACTTTTTTTTAGTTACTATCGCTGCTGTTTCATAGGTGGGTAGATAGATTCATAGATTTAAGTGGCCTTCCAGTATCACAGGAATTAGCACTCATCACAGCAGTCTTCATCATTCCTTGCCACAGCCATGGTGCTATATTATGGAGTTGTTACACGGCGGATTGGTCTCTCCTGGTGCACACATGCAAAGAAAATGTCACACAAAGGTCACCCAGCATCAAAGTGCTTCACTAAAACGTATGTTGAATTTCAATGGTGTACCTTGTTAAAAAAAAATAAAAAAATTAAGAAAGACAAAACAAAAAAGTTCATATTAAATTTTCTTGGCATTTGCTGCATGCTCAGAGGCACTGCCTCAGGCTGGCCTCAGTGTCTGGGGTATGAATAGGAAGATAGACACTGCAAAGTTGAATGTGTTCCTAGACTGTTTATTCATTTCACCTAGAAGAAAATATGAGAGCAGAGAAGGAACAAAGAGAGAAGGGATCCATCTGTCTCTCTCTGTAGGACAGAGCAAAATTTTCACCTGAATTTGATAGGAGGAGAATAGTATCTCAACATACAGAGGAAATCCTTTATGTGTTCACTTCTACATGCTACTTGCTTTTGCCTTTCAGTTGGCTCAATCAAATGTGAGTTTTATTTTCTGATTTCCTTTTCCCTGTTTAAGGCCAAAAGATTGGTTTAGGTCTGACTGGGAGCAGGCTTTGGATTTGAGCACTTACTACCTAAATCAGGATTTGGCATCTAAAGCCATGTCTTTGTTTCTTATGCTAGGCATAGGTGGCATGGCATTGTTTTAGCTCATACGTGTCAAAGCAATATTTCTGACTCTGTTATGCGTGGGTGCTTTGCAGCACGTGATTATCTGCACGTCCACTGTCAGGCCAACTCTGTTCTGAAACCAGAAATGTTCTGCTATTTAGAGGCCGTGTTTCTGGGGAGGATTTTTAACATATTTTGTTAAGAGCCTAGTGGTTGAATCAGAGATTTGGTCCTGTGCAGCTGTTTATCTAGCACTTGACATTTAATGGCAAGCTCGGTCCCGTGTCAGAGAAATGAATCACTACATCTTCTTGGCAACTTTTTGCTAGGCTCTTCTCCATTTGCTTTTTATCCTAACCTCTCTGCCAGGTGTCAGCCTAATGTAGGAATAACAATTCTTGCTGGTGAGACTTGAAGTGATAAATGTTTCTAAGAGCAGAAATGGTGCTTTCCTGTAATTGTATATAAACGGTAGCACTGTTTCTTCTGCTAGGTCCCAGAGATCTTTTTTTTTTTTTTCTTGGCATTTGGAATAGTTAAAGAAACAGCTCTCCTACCTTCTGGCTCACACCTCAGACTAACATTTGGCTGCAAGTCTAAAGTAATGGATATTCTTAGGAGTAGCTGTAATGGGCAGAATTTAGGAAATGAGGAGAGAGCAAGTGTGTGGGCATAAAGCTTTTGATCTCTGTAAAGGCATGGAAACAACAGCCACTTGGAAAAATGAGGAGGCAGTGCACGCTGACTGTGTTCAGGTTTCTGTTTGTGAACAGCAGGAAGAAGTTTGCGTATCACAAATGTTCAGTTCACACCAGACTTGTGTTATTTCTGCTGGGAAATCTAAGAGATGAACGGAGCCAGCGTTTCCACAGTGTTGCAACGCAATGAGCCTAAATGGCAAAACACTTGTGCTGTTGAATATTTAAATGGCTGTCAACTACTTGTTACTGTAGGAAAAGAAAAAAAAAATCCCTCGGCATGTTTTAGGTTGCTTTTCCTCATGATTGTGAAACAGGCTAGTCAGTGGGCAACACAGAGGAAGCCAGAGCAGAAAGATTTGGTCAAAGGCTCTTTGTTAGGATTATTTTGCCTTTTAGTCGCCAGCTAGAATCTAGTCCAATTGCTTATGTATGACCTCTTCTGTCACAGGTGGCTTGTGCTAAATTACTTTGTGGAAATGGGTCTCGGTATAGTTTTCTTGGATCAGATCTGTCTACTTCATTGATAGGCTCTAAAACAAGGCTCTCATGAATCTTAAGATTATTCCAAATTTCTCTGCCATTCCTAGTCCTTGGCTGTCCTTTATGGGTTCTCTTCAAGACGCAGCCTTCTCAGTGACAGACTGAAAGTGTATCATGGTTTTCTTGTTCTCTTCCATTTAAGATCTGATCTATGGACTGGAACTGAAAGCCATGTCTTTGAGTGAAGCTGCTTCCCTGGTTAGTAGGAAGGGCAGCCTAATTTTTATAACCACTGAATGAATTAATAAAAATAAAAAGTGGAAATTTTCAACCTTTTAAGTCACAGAGGAAAATACAGCAAACTTTGAGACTCTGGTATCTGCTCAATCTGCTATTTGTCTTCATAGATGGCTTGAGGGAATGCTGTTTAATCTGTCATGGCCTCCATAACATGTTTTACAATGCTAAAGGTTGCTGCAAATGTGTGAAGTGTGCATAGGTGTGCTCAGATGTGCATGCAGGGAGAAGAGTCAGGTTTAAAGGATAATCCGCAGCTGCCTTAAAGACAACAGCAGAAATAAGCAGATGCAATTTGTTACGTTTGCACTGCTGACAAGATTACTGTGAAATGCTGTCGGCAAAGACAACAGCAGTGAGCTCACTCCTGCCAACTGTTCTGTGTCTTGAGGGAACGCGTCGATTCGCTGAGTTGACTGAGCTAAGCCATTCTGCAGTATTTACGAGTCTTTCCTCAGATCCAGGCTTTTAATCACCACAATGGGGGTGTTCTTGGTGGTGTGCTCATTGTGTAGCATCATAACAGTGCTTTCCTATGCAGGCAAATAGCTCTGAATCTCCACCCACAGCAATACCCTGCGTTTGTTCCAGGTGTGCAGCCACCATACAGGATAGAGGTGAGACAAGGGGAGAGTCCTGAGCAGCAGCAGCATTCGGAGATTGCCGACATGCAAATGGGAGATGCTGGAACATGTGAACGCTGACAAATTATGATTGAAAGAATGGTTTTAAGTCATGGATAGTTGGCATTCATAGAAAAAGGGAAGGGTCTTGATCTCTCAAGTTCTAGGTGCTACATCAGTCACATGGAATAATCTGTACAGTACATTCACCCAGATAGCAGGATAAACCAACCAGGAGAAAGGTAATGATCTGTAACCTCTGATGTCTGCTTCAGGGTTCTTTGTATTACTATGTTGTCCCTGTTTTCCCTCAGTGATCTCTCTACTGTTAGTCCTAGTAGGTTGGCATGAGTGCGATACTCCTTCTTGAAATTGCTCCCAAGTTAGAGAAAAAAGACCTACTCATATATAGGTACCATTGTGAGGGTTATTTCCATCACTGACATTTTTCAGAATTGTGCTGTTGATTCTAGATTGAAATTCTAGATTGCTTGGTGTGTAGCATACTATTAAATATGGATGCTAATTATGGTAAACACCATAGCACGAACACACTGACATTGTTAAAGTTAATGACCCAAGTCATTACCATTTAACATGATTTTTGAAGTTCACTCAGTTGAATTAATTTCGATATTGGAGAATGCTGACTTCACCAGTTCCAGACGTCCTGCAGCAGAGTCTTAAATGGGGCTGAAGTGATGAAACAGCATCTGCTGAGAATGCTGGAGTTTGCCATGGGGTTATCTGACAGCTTTCTTTATCTTTTGTAGTTTGCAACTATCCTGTGTCAGTAAGGTGAGGAGTAATATATTATATGGCTTTTTTGTGTTGTTGTTTTTGTTTTTGCTGTAAAGTTCATTATTATTATGGCTACAGAAACATGCTTACTTTTTTCCTTTGAAATGTGTGCTTTTTTTTTTTTTTTTGCAAAGGGATACGGCTCAGGAGAAGTGGGTTCCGTTGCTAGTTATAAAAGGTACTTTCTTTTGGGCCTTTGGCAAATCATTTTATTATCTTCTTGTTTGAGATTATTGTCTGTAAAAATATGTCTGGTAACTAGTGGTCTGAAATATTTAAATGACACTCAATATGACCCACTCAGCAACACTGAATTCCTTGTATCATTTAAAGTATTTGTCTTGGGAGCTCACCTGTGATGCTGCTGTTTTACAGAGCTAATGAAAGGCCTAGTAAGTTGCTTAGAAGTTAATAAAGCAACCATAAGACAAGAGGGAGGAAGGACATGAAACAGCTCTTTGGAAAAGAGTGGTGTGTTATGTACAGAAGCCACCTCACTGTGACGTTTAGGGGCCTATAACAATGTAAATATGGTTCTTTCGAAGAACCAGTTATGCAATCTTAAACGAAAAACAACTGCTCCTGAAAAGAAAAAAAATGTGGAGCACAGGCTGGCAAGTGATAAGATGAAAATATGGCAGCTATAAATATAGTTTGGAGAGATTTTGATTTTTCTCTTGTAGAGTAGATTGAGATTAGAGCAGAAGCAAATTACTTGGCCACCATTCTTCATTTGATTTATAGAGTTTTCTACTTGCTGACAGGAAAGTACCTTCAGTCCATGTGCAAAAGACCTGGAACCTCTTTTCCCTAGATTTTTTGGAATCCTGTCCTGAATTGGGTGGTTGACACTCAGCGCTTTTTAGAGGTGAAAGTGGGCAGAAAAATCTCACCCCTGCTGTCTTTAGTTCCTGCAGGTGAGCACACCGGCATACAAAGCTTCCCAAATGGCTGTCAAGCCATCTGGCGTAGTTTTAGGAGATAAGACCAAATATAAGGATGGGTCTGCATTAAAGTATGTCTTCAAGTAAATAGAAGAAATTTAATTTGGTAATGATGTCCCTGTCTTTCTCTAACCTCACATAATAGCCAAGGATTGCAAGGAATTGATCATTTGGATTTAGGGTCCTGATGAGTGCTTTTATGTAAATTAGCAATTGCCCCTATGATGATGAAATATGATGTCTAGAAACAGAGCAATATCAGATTAATTTATACTTTATATGTCCTCCGATGCAGCATACAAATTATAAATGCAACACAAATGCCCTTAGTGGAACTTCTAGTTCTGTTTACTGACATGAAATAAAAAGAGGGATCAGTAGATCATCATAAATATGTCTCAATAGCAGAAATATACCCAAAATAAGATATTTACATAAATATGTTGCTGAGGCTAGTCCTTGAGGTACGTCCTTATTCTTATGATAATAAAAGAGGTTTGTTTTGTTTTGAAAAGGAAAAAGTCCAGGGGAAATTGAGCCAAGGTGTTATTAATGTGAACACAATAGGCAAGCCTTTCCTCTAAATGTACTTTCAGTCAGCTAAACCATTTGTTACGATGTAAATGTAGCATCCCCTGTATGCATAGCGTCATTTGGAAGTCAGAACCCCAGGTCTGAAAAGTTAACAGGCTGGAGAGCCTCGCATCGCCTCTCCTCACCTCGCCTCTGTGCCCAACCATCTAACTAGTTGCTCTTCAATATTCCAAAACCAGATTTTGACAAGAGGCCTCCTAAGCACTCAAACCACTCAATTTAATTTAAAGTCCATTAAGAACCTCAGTTTGGTTCTGAATGTGAAAATTAACATATTTAAACTGTGTTGATTGCGTTTAATTTCTACAGTGATGCATCACTTTAAGCCAGCAGTGTATCTCTTCTTTTCCTTGAGGACTCTGTTTCAGTAGCCTATAATATTAACAATTAATGCTCAGATTTCTAGGATGGGTTTACTCTAATTTTAATAAAAGGCCTCAAAGGAAGGGTCAGTGAACTGTAAGAAATCAATCTTTCATAAGCAGTCTTTGGTTCTCATTGAAATATTTATGAATGATAAAGCTATCTTGACAAGGCAAAGTTCAGCACAGAGGCCACTTGTGACAACATGGCAAGGTTTCATAACAGACAATGTGTATAATTAAAGCAAGAACGTAGAACGAAAGCAGAAGGAGATGTGTCCGTTTCATTAGATAAGTCTTCAAGGAATAGTAATCTGATATGACTGCGTATGGCAAGAGGCTGTTCTTGAGTTAAGTCTAATAAAGGCTTCTCGAAGAACATAGCTGTGAACAAGTGAATAAAAAATATTCATTTAAACTTGTCTCTAATATTTTTTTAGCTTGCTGGATGAGCAAAAAAGTTCTGAAGTAACAAGTATATTTAACCTCATTCAAACTTTGCATGAAATGAGGGAGGTGTATTTATTCTTTTATGTGTACATAACATGAGGTAAAACAACTGTCTTCTTAAACTTATATGATATGGGGAAATGTTCTCCCTTTTAGAAGAAATTTGCTCAAGTCGCTAACATGTTCTGTAGCTGAACTGGAATCAGAAATCGTTTATTTTGAGTCCCCGTTCCTGTGAATGTTTTCATGTGGCTCTTAGAGATTTGTCCAGCAGTGTAAATGTGTATATTGGGATAGGCCAACAGTTCTTCCTCTTCCGTTAAATGTATTTTGTCTTGTAAAAAGAAAGAAAACTGTGGTTAAAAACTATGGTTTAAAAATGTTTTTTTCATCTACCCAGTTCCACAGACTAAATACAATCTGCTTATGTATGGTATTCGGCATTAGAAAATGCATGAGAGGCAAGTAAGGACATAAAAGTCAACTACACTTAACCACTCATTGGGAAAAATATTTTTGTAGTATGACTACTGTACTTTGAGCTTCCTGAAAATCTTTTTTTTTTTTTTTGACATTTTACACAGGATTTTCTTCCTTTTCCTGTGAAAATCTGTTCAATTTGATCTGAGATGTTGGACTGTCAGAGATAGCCATCTCTTAGCTCTGGGATTTGCCCTGCTTGTACCAGCAGCAGGAATTGACAGATCTGGCTGACATCAGGGTGCCGCACTTGGAGGTCAGGGAAGGGAGGAAAGTTTGAGAGAGGTCTGCTGTATATGTACATATTTAGAGTGTTCCCAGCTGTGATCTTAAGAGTTGTTACCAGCAGATAAATGTCCAGAGTGTTTGCTTTGCCCACGGCAACTATTTTGGTGCATTAACTTCTATTTGTGATGGGATTTTACGTCTGATTTAACATCTAATTTACTGGTGAAATTCATGGGAAAGAGCTTGTCATTTAAAAAGTGCGATCTCATGCCTTTGTCTGCTCATCCAGTAGATGGTATGCCTTGAAGTAGGAGCTTGTTTTTGCTCTTTATTAGGAAATTGGGTGAACTGGTACTGTAAGTACGCTTCTTGTTTATCATTTAAGTATTACTATTTCTGTTATAAGGAAGGACATCAACAGCGTATCTCAGATGTTTAAGGGTATTTGTTGGAGAAGACAGAGATTGGGTAATATATAAAGGGAAGCTCCAAACTCATCCTTTGTCCTTAGGCTCACATCTCTTCCACAAGGCAGGGTACTGCTCTGTTCTTTAACTTCTGGAGCTCAAGGCAGAAATTCGTCTTGCACTCTCTGCCACTGTAAATTACAGTTGAAGTACTGTCCAGGTTTTCCTGGTCTCAGACACCAGCCAGACAAGGTTTGCAGCTGCTTTGCATTGGTAAGAAAGCTGGAAAGGTGTTGGGTCTAGCAACCTGAACCATATGTAAGCTTTGGCATTCTGGTTGCTAAATAAAAGGTGAAGATGTAAAGGTAAATGTCTGTCGGTAGGTAGAAGTGCCTACCTTCAGTGGCAAGATCTTCGTGGTTTTTACTTACTTGAGTGACGTTACCCACACAGGCTGTTGAAATCAATGCGCAAAGGAGAGAAGGAGAAAGCCAGCTAAACTGCATTATAAAACACAATTTACATCACAACAGGAATACATTAATTTAGAATAAAATTAGCAACCTTCTGCTAACAGAATAATGAATAGTTGTAAAGGTTTATCATATGTAAAAAAAAAAAAGCACTAATTGTGTTTGTTAATTCAGAACCTCACCACTATTGTAAGAAAAACTAAATGTGAACAAAGCAATAATCTGCCTTGTATTCTTGGAAGCTAACACAAATGCTGGTTATCCATTGCCATTATTTCAGCAGATCCTATCTTAATTACAATGAGAAACACAGAGAATAAAAGAGCCATTTCAAATGAGACAAAACTAGTGCCTCCCTAAGCTTCTTAACATTAGTTCTTTCTGAGGTTTATGTTGTTCTCTTCCTTTGTTCTCACTGTCGTGTGAGGGTAAATATACTGCCTGGGGTGTCAGTACTGGGTTATCAATACCTTACATTTGATCTAGTTTCACAGGGTTATGATGTAGCAAGAGGGTTTCTCCACGTCTAGTAATTTAGTTCTAAACTCATCTCTTAATGCATCTTTTTTTTTTTTTTTTTGGTAATATATATTGTAGGGCAGAGTTTGTAAAGTCTCTCTCTCTCTCTCTTTCTCTCTCTCTCTCTCTCTTTTTAAAAATACATTTTCATTTTTTGTGATGAGTTCTAGTTGATGTGCATCTCCAAAGGGCTGTCTGTTGTTCCATCCTTTGACATAATGACCTACTGAAGCACAACCGAACGCTACCATCCTGTTGCAAAAAATACAAGAATATTTTCTTGCTTTTTGATGGTAACAAAATGGTAGTTTAGGGTTGGATCACGATCTCTGATTTACCCACTTGTAGGTAGTGTCACGTGGTAATGCTGTACCAATGACAGAATAAGCCTCTGTAAGTCCTCTGTCCTCAGAAGAGTCTAATGCACTTGCCCTTACCATGTCCCAAGGCATAATGAAAAGGAACGGAGTCTGAATGCTGCCCTCCTCTGCCAGCTACTGCAGTAAGACAGTAAATGGTAAGAAGGAATCTGCAGAACATTCCTGAAACACCATCTTATGACTTAGGAAGGAATCAGGTTGTTCTTCCTTTCTTTCTGCCCCTTATTTTGGATTCCTTACTTATCCAGACAGACCCTGTCATAGTCCCCACATCACTGGCTGCATGCCGGTGCATTTTTTAAGGAAGTGGTATTGCTCCCGACTTGTGTGTTCGTGACACTTGTAACATGATTGATTTGAGTCATTGGGCCAGAAATGCCCTTCCAAATTGCCACTGCTTAAGGCCGCTGCTCAGGAAAAAATACAGGCACAAATCATTCCCCAAAATAAAAAGGTCAACTAGTATTGAATTAGTTCATTTACAGAACTCTGTGGAATTAGCAATGTACTTTTAAATTGCTTCTTGATTGAGGACTTTTGCCTCATTAATCCCAAACAACCTATGAACACCATTAAAGTCTAGTATAATAATGAGTGAGACTTCAGAGACTGTGCACACATACTGTACTACAGAAGGCAACGGGCTACTTTGTAATGCTGAAGTGCACACCCAACAGCGGAATCTGTAAAGCTGCAAGCCCTTTGCTGTCTGTAACGGTAACGGGAGCACGTCCCCTGCTTTTGCCAGGATGAAGACTCAGAGGCTCAAGTTGATAAGTTACCTCCAGATACCCACAACGTGGACCTTTGCTGGTACAATCCAGACAATTCTAACAGACTCCCTCCTCTTCTCACTCATGCAGTAGTTTCTCATCAGTTTTCTCCTGGTTTCTTGCATTTACTCCAGTGACTGAATCTTTAGCTGTATCACGGTCTCCTGACATTCACTATGCGTTGTTATTTTAGTCTTCTCTTTGTTTCTAGTTTTCCTTTCTTTCCTTGCTTTTAAAATAGCAAAACCAAAGCAGCCCCAACCAACCTGTTTTGGTTTTGCTGTTATTTATCAGAAGTATGTCCTTGCTGATGCCTGTGTACTGTATTATCCCAGCTCTCTCACCAGACAAAGGTTGCTGGCTAAACTTGTGGACTTTGCAAATGTTGGCCAATTCCAGATTGCTGCCAGATTCATAATGCAATATTATTTCTTCATGTTGTTTTTCAATGTATTTCTCCTCTCCCTTCCCCTCCCCTTCCACTTGCCTTTCTTTCCCCATCTCTTTCAAAGAAGAGAGGCCTGTCATCTTGTCTGTCTGGATATCACCAAACATTGCACCTAGCTTTGCATGTAGAAACAGCAAATTAACTGTGTGATGCTATTGCTCTAATCTTTGTCTTTCCTCACCCATCTTTGGAGACACTATTTGTGTCTGACCCAGAGCTGCATGTGTAAATTAGACTGTAAACTCTTCAGCTCTGGGAGCAGCGCTTTTATTTTTATTTTTATTTTTATTTTTATTTTTTTTTAATCTGCTCTGTAAAATACCTCAGAAAATTTCTGGTGCTGTTATGAATAATAATGAGGATAATAAGTCAATTTCCCTTATTTGTGGTTTAAAAAGATCCTGAAAGTATTGGGAAGGGTGGGGGGAATCACTAACTTCCTCATGCAACGTGCCCATCGGCAGCAGGAGCATTCACTTGGCTTGTCAAGCAGTTAAGGCAGGGCACTGTCTTTTTCCATTCATTTCCCACCTCCTCCATTTCTGTGGCATCAACACGGCTAGATTGCCTCTCTATATGTCTTCACAGGTAACACCCCCTCCCTTTTTATTTTATTAATGTCGAAAGACATTTTCAACCCTGCAGGGGACAGACAGCATTACCGTCTGGTCTCATGTTGAGTTATTAATTTAGCCAAAAATTTCAATTTCAGATAGCCTGAGGTTAGTCTTCTGCATTGGCAGCCCCTCGTCATTCCAGAAGTGTCCCTAGTAATAACCTTTGCCTGCCTCATTACCTTTTTGCATGCATAATAGCACCATGTACAGTAGGATCAAAATAAGCATGGATAAAAATGGTGCACAGTTGTCTAGGATATTTTATAATGGTTCGCTCACCTGTTCAGAAAAATGACAGTCTGTTCTGCATGTTACTTATTCTTTAAGGAGTATCAGGGAAAAAATGCACTTTTAAAAGACCATCGTCCATTTTTGTACACATCTGTAATCTCTGTAAACTGTATTGCAGGGTTTTAATGAGGCTGATATTTGCAAAGATCTTTTTCGAAGTGTATTAGATGGCAGAGAGTTTTAAACAGGGAAAGTAATTAGTGAAGGACAAAATGCAAGGAAAAAACCAGCACCTTTTTCTAAGTCAAATTTTAATTGAATTTGTATGCAGCAAAACTGTTAAGTTCTCCTTCCCCATAAATATTAAGTACAGAGGTTTCACGACTCTATTATGGCCCCATAAATTAGTTGATCATAACACATTCTTTAAACAACTGTTGCTTCCTAGAAAAGTTTGTAAATCAAGCCTAAGCTTAATGTACTTTTCTTCCTTTGAATTTTAATGTTATTGATGTTTTCATAAAGCCAGCATCTCTGCTGCTTGCTTCCTACTCAGTTCCAGTTCCCTGAATGTTTATATATATAAACTAGGGATGAAGAAATCGAGGATCCTGCTTTCAGAAGTGCTCGTCACCCCAAATGGGATGACATTTCTCAAAAAACCTCAGCTTCTAATTAGCACCTTTAAAAAGTCAGAGTTTTTCAAAAGCTGTATGGGTCTCAGCAACTCACAAGTGATGGTAATTGTTCGTATATTTTTCAGTGATGAGTCTCAGTGGGGAAGACCAGGATGCTGTGCTTTTGCAAGGGATGTAATACGCACCTCATGGGGTGTTAGCGAATGCTGTACTGTTATATGGGGGGGAAGTGAGTGTGGTTTCAAGGTGTGTTTGTATCTTCCTAATTGTGAGTTGTTTCATGATCCACAATGTAATTTCAACAACATAATAGGATAAAATAAAGGGAGTTACAGCAGTTTGTGTGGGGAAGGGAATGGTGGGGGAAAACTGTGAAATGTTTTTTGTTTTTCCTGTGTTCTAATGGAGTGTGACCACTGTGAATGCATCAAAGAGTAAATAGAAAAGAGTGGGCATTTGCAGTTCTTGAAAGTTTTCTTTGGGGGAAAAGGTAAAATGAAAGCAGAGCTGGTTAGGAAAGATAATGCCTGACTGGTCAAGGAAATACCGATAACAGGAGGAGGGGAGTAATGGTATGATTGTGAGAATGAAAATGCTGTGTTTCCTAGTGGGCTTCTATTTCTAGGATGTCTCTATTAGCATTAGGAAAATATTATAGAATTATGTATAAAACATAAGGAAAGACAGTGCAAGGAGACTGTGGCTATTCCAAGTACCGTAGGTTTGACAATCTACACCACCCTTCAAATCACACTGCAGTGCTCGCTGACACTGTAATTATACTTAGCATTTTTACAGCCTTTGCAGCCTCTTATTAATCATGGGACTGCACCAGAGGTAGCTGAGTTATTAACCATGAGCTGCAGGTCCTACAGTCAGCCAGTAACAAACCCAGAACAAGCAATCAGCAATTCCTGCATCAGGCAGGGATTTTAGTGTGGTTTAGTGGCTTTGCTATTAACCCTGTTTTTTTGTTCTTAGATCACTCTTTAATTTGGTAGGGGACTGCAGCTGAGCTACTTTCTGTGCAGTCACTGCTCCTCCTTTCTGCTGGGCCCTTTCACAACAGCAGCAGTGGGAATTGTGCCACTATCTTCCACAGTGCCATCCCCAAATGGCTTTAATCTGGGCTGCACCACACATGTTACTGTTCTGTTTTGGTTTTGACCTAAAAGGAAAAGCAACACAGCCTTCAAAACTTTGCAAGAACAGAAGAAAATCAGTAGAGATTAGAGGCTGGGGGACTCAGTAAGCTTCCGTTGCTTCTTGCTTTACAAGAAGAACATCGGTGGCTTTAGTCACCGTCTCCCTCCCCAGATGCCATTTTCCTCTTAGTGCTCCACCAGTTATATTCTTCCTTAAATATAGAGTAAATATAAAGAATTTGGATATGTATTTTCTCATTTGCCTGCCTGCTGCTGCTGTGGTGTTAGGCAGTACATCGCTACCAGGTAGGATCCCATGCTGCCCTGTGTTGGGCAAGCGGTGTGCTGCTGGGATCATGTGAAGTTCTTTTGAGGACTGTACCAGATACTGACTCGTTTGATTTTTCTCCCACATCTTCCATCCCTCCTTTTTAGTATTGCTTACAGTTGATGGCCAGTTTCTTATTGTAGAAGTAGCTAAAGTACCTGTTGGAGAGCATTCCCACTGTGTATAGGTCCAGTCCTGCAAGCCAGTGACCTCTTCTGAAGCATAAGATTACCTGGAAGGTGTTTTGTAATGTAAAAGTATATTTGTGTTATATTTTGGGAGCTGTCTAGACCTTCTCGCATGAAGCTTTTGTAAGTCACCTTCTGATTAGTAAGAATTTAGAGAGAAATTAGCCTTTAATAGTTTGTTACAGTACTTCATGTGTATTACATTAGAGCAGCTTATTACCAGTTGTTGCAGAACTGTTGGCCTATTGTAGGAATGCACGTATCCATAAAAATAGGATGTCACAATCCCAGGTTTGGGCCTCTGCATAAGGCATTAACTTTTACATTTAAAACTCTAAACTAGCTGCAAAGACTCAGCTTCCTTAATACTGTAGAGTTTGATTCTAGCTCTCGAAATCACCAGAGGCAGCTTGGTGGCATAGGGAATAATGGCTTTAACACTACCGAAGATATTTACTTCTGCTGTTTTGATGGTGGAGGTGCTCCCAGTCCTGCTGCTTTCACTGGGCTGCTGGAAAGTGTTGAATAATCAAATAGGTCATATCTGCTCAACTCCTCTAATTTATTGTCCCACTGAATCCAGATTTTCTGAATGTTAATGAAAAAAATACCTATCACACCAGCTCTTGCCATTCTATTTTATGACCTTATTAAATCTTACACTTTCTTATCATGCAGTGACAATTACTGGAGTATAGGACAGAACTCCTTCTCTGCATCAATTGTGGCATGTACACTTTCTCCTGTCACCAGTACAGGCTGAGTGATTTAGACCAAATGAGCAGTCCTGAGAGATATTTTTACACTCCTGACAGGATTATATAACAAGAGAAAGGCCATTAACAAATACAAAGGAATAAGCAGAAAGGAGAAGGCAGGTGAAGAATGGGGAAGTAAATCTTCAGATCTGTCACTTCATAATAAAATAACCTTCATGTTAAGATTTAATGAGCTGGTTATCCCACTAAAGAGGGATGAAAATACTGTCATCCTGCTTATCCCAAGGATTTTTGGCACAGCACACATCCGCTTAGTAAGGCAAGACTAGGGCTCTGTGTGTGTGTACACATACACATACATACCCAGTGTACTGTCTTGTTCCTTATTAGTGTGATGTTTCTGCCTCTAAAATCAACCCCATACTGAAATGTTGTGTCTGCAGGCAAAACAAAACTTATGCTCTCCTTACAGTGGTACAGTGGACTAGAAAACTTTAGTAAATGGCAGCGTTTTATTTTTATATACTCCAGAAAGCCAGTGTTACTTTTTTTTTAATAAGAATTTCTTAGCTGTTGCGTATATTTCTGTAGTTACTCTTCAGCTACCATTCTCATTAATTCTCTAGAAAAATTATCCTTGTAGCAGGCATGATTAAGAACCAAGAGCCCTCATTCACAAGGAAGTTTTCTTTACTACTAGATGATTCAAAACAAAGCACTTTAATATTTCTGATATAGGGAACTGACCTTTGTAAAGGGCCTACTTTGAAACTCATTCTGAGCGCTGAACTCATCAGCCAGCAGATCGTTTCTTCTGAGGGGAAGCAAAATGGGGGACTTCACTTCCCCAGGAGACAGCTCTCCTGCATTTCTGGACAGCAGTGCTTCGAAGTGCGCTAGGTTCCTGAAGGTTTTAATTAAAATGGGTAAAAGTCTATGGTAATATTTTCTTTCCCTCCTATTGAGGGAAGAAATGTAGCATTACAGATACTTCAACCCCGGGAGATGCTAGGATGTCAAACTGCTGGGTGTCAAACACTGGTAATCTCTGCAAAATACAGCAACACATCAGTAATTGGGCTTGGTTAGGTTTCTTTTTTCCACTAACAAAGCTTTCTGTAGGACTTGAGGTGTTGACCACTACTTGAGGTTTGAGTCTGATAGTGGCTGCGGTTATTTATTAAATAAAGCTGACAGGAAAAAAAAGAACAAACAAAAACAAAATTGTGGAAGATAGCCTTGAAGCTGAGGTAAATATTGGAGGGAATGGTGACGACATAAAGTCAAACAAATATCTCACAAGTGAAAGGAGAAAAATACCACAAAAAAGCACAAACCTGCTTAGCAGAGCACAGATTGGGATTTATTCAGTTTGGTTTAAATTAGTCCGTGGTGTTTGTCACCAGCAGTAGTTCTCTGCATTGCTGCCTCCTGTCGCAACAGAAGGGTTTGAGGATTTGAGTAAGCAAGCAAATGGCCTTAAAACAAAAACACATGCAGGGAGAGAATCCATTTCTCTCCTTTTCTGCTCTCTATCCACCAACTAAAGCCGCCCTCCTCCCATGTATTCTATCTTAGCTTCGCTCCCAGCTGCTGGGAACATACTGTACCCAAACCCTCCGGTCTGTGACAGGGCCTTGGGGAAATCGGCTGTCACCAAATGGTCGGTGACCTGGTCAAGGGACCAGCCGTGACTGCAGCTGTGAAAGCGGCTCAGCGCTTCATTATTCCTCGCAGATTCTGTAATTATTCCTTCTCAATTCTGTGAAGGTAGGACTGAAAAGGAGACAACTGTATGCAGTGTGTGTTGAGCTGAAGCACGCTGCCGCTCTTCAGCTGAGCTCCCATTCGTTCCATGACCATATGCTTAATTTACCAGATATTTTTTCTCAAACAGCCTTTAGTCTGTAGGAGGATGGTAAAAGTTACAGGAAATGATGTACTTTTTGCAACGACATTAAACTTCCTAATGCTACAATAATGCAGCTATGGGTGAATTTTTGGGACCGAACAATTACTTTTCTGACTTTCAAGGTCTTATTTAAGTGGTGACAGTTATTCAGTCATTACTGGTATGTTTAGGTTTGAAGTAGGAAAAAAGCCTTTTGAAGTGATACTTTGTTAAATGCAATCCTTCAGAACTGTTTGAAATTGAATGCATGTTTTACCTAATAATTCCTGACATATTTGCCAGTAGGTGAGTTCTGGTCCTTCCCTTGTGTCAAAAATATCACTGTAGGCTTTTGTTCTCGGAATGGCTCCCTTTCCCCTGACTTCCACAATTCTGTCAGTAGCAGAAACACGGGCACGTGGCTGGTAAAACAGCATTGCCTCCCCCTCCATGTGGCTGGCACTCTTCTGCAGAAGGGAGTAGCTTTTTATTTATTTATTTTATTTGTAAATGACTGAATGCAGTGAAGGAGGAAAGCAGGGTGACAGCCCACTTTGCGAGCTTGGAGAAGCGGTTCTTAAAAGCCAAGGTTTTAGACCAAGCAATACTTTTGAACAGGTCCTGTGACCTTCTTTAGACTGGCGTTTTTAAGTAGTTTTAGAACAAGGAGACTTTTGTAGCTATATTGGGTGAAAATTCCTTTTTCTGTCTTTGCCTTCCCCTTCTGAGCTTGAGAGCTACACATTTTTGACCAAATGTCCTCACAGAACATCTCTCCACAGTGCACTACAAAACTCAGGCTTTTTGATTTTGGAGGCCAAAAGAGATTTACAAATCAGAATAGATGGGCCTCTTGCTGTATTAAGTAGCAGTTGTTAGTTGTTTGCATTGTGGTTTAGATATCCAGCTGCTTTTGGTTTTAGGTTTTTATCTTCCAACAGTGTCATCTTGCTTTCACTAGCTTCAGAGACCCGACAATACTTTTTATACTTGAGTTTGTGAGCTGACGTTCTGCTTGTGTTCCAAACAGGTATCTACGAACGGCACGTTTTAATAAGCCTTAGTCCTACAAAAATCCCTAAGTATGTACAATGTGAGGGGGAATAGGAGTAATTATAATTTTAATTGCATCAGTAAAGATTGCTTCCTGACTCTGGCAGGGAGAAGATAGTGATTTTAATGCTAGGTTAGCTAGTTGACTGTTCAAAAGAAAATGAATTAGTTTCAATGTGATAACAGATTTACCCGGTAACATTGAGGTTCTTTGCTAATCTCAGACTGTCTGGGAAGGACAGAGAAGCATTTGCAGTGTCCTAAGAAGTCATTTGCAGAAACGTGAAAAAGCGTGTGTGTGTATGTATATATATACACATATATTTTAAAGATGATTAAGGACTCTTTCAGATTCAAAGCTCCCTTGGGCATTCTACTGTAGCACTTGCCCTGAGGCACCTTCAGACAAGATGGATAAAACAAGAGGAGGAGAAAGTGAGCAGAAAGAAGCTTGTCCAGTGGCTGTGCAGTTAGGAACAGAACTCGTGCTGGAATACCAGTAGTCTCCCAGTCACTTTGGTAATGGTTATGTTTTAGGCATGCTTTGCAGTGCTATAAGGGTAATAGGTAAATAAATTGTGGTGTAGTTTGCCTGTTAGTTTTTCAGGTGTAAGGAAGGCAGCAGTTGTTTTAACTTCACCAGGCCATCTTCTGAATTCCCCAGCGCTCGTGCTTCATGTCTCTATTGACAAGCTGCGGCACAGGGCTGTGTACTGGGAAGCAATGTGAAGCACAAGTGGTGAAAACTGCATTCCAGTTATTAGGGTGTTTACATTGGTGTGTCACAAGACATGTGGTGAGGAATCTAATAAAATGATATTTTTTATTGAGGTGTACTACTTATGCCTGTTTGGCTAGAAAGAGGTGGTCCTTTAATACACAGTCATCAGGCTAGTACCAAAAGAAACCAATTTAATTTGTCCTAAAAAGAATACAGAATTATCACCTAGAGCACAGGAATCATATGTTGTTACGGCAATTTTATAAACAGTGAAAAAAAAAAAATCATTTTATTAATGCAAAATGCCCATGTATATTTGGGTATTGCCTCCGTTTCTGATGTGACTGCAGTCTGGCCTTATGAGTAGGTAGATTAGGATTTAAGAAGATGGGATTTAATGTCTGGCACTCAAGTTTCTTTTGTAAAATGTAGGGACAATGCTTTGGGAACAATTGGCAGTTGATCCTTTGTTTTTTGTACCTCCTTCCCCATTTCTTTTCGGACAAAGTACCTCACACATCATATGTTGCTCTATTAAATAACCCAGGGCCATCTTTTCATGGATTTTTTTAACAGTGAGTATGGGAGTATCTTCAGCTCCATCAAACCGAGTATGTCTGCTATTGACCCTGTGGGTGCTAGGCTAAGTAAATTTTCAACCTCAACAGAAAATGAAGATATGAGAAGCAGAGCTTCTACTATACTCAAAGAGTCATACTTTCAAGGCACAATAGGCACTGTATTTAATTGTGAACAAGGGGTACTTAGAGAGCTCTCTTGGGGGGGGGAGGGGGGGGGAGAAAAAAAGACACCTTTTTATTTATGAGCTGAAATAGAAAAAGACTTCGGATGCTGTGAGCTCTCTTAAGTACATGAGGGCAGGGCATTAGATGTGGATGAGGGAGCTAGACGTGTAAGGAATGTCGCATGTAAATAATGAGAATGCCACCCTGCTTCTGTAGAAACCAGAAACCATGCTTCGATAGAGACCAGCATTGTGTTTCAAAATAATCTGATAGCAGCCTCTACTTGCAGTAAAATTTCTAAGTAGCTGTTCATTAAATCACAATACAATGCTTCTCATAATAACATACATTATTTCTCTGCAAACATAATTAATCCTGAGTAATTTTACAATGACTGTCAAAGGCAGTTAACACGTGATAGTCCTATTTGTTATAAACGGTGGCCATTACGTTATATGGTGTAGGATGTCATGGGTGATAACAATCTAAATGCATGTAATGAAATGTTTGAAGGATATCTTGATTCGTAACAGCTTGTTCTAGCATCCTATGCTAAGTATGTATTAATGATACCTTTTATAACACCTCACTTAAAGTTAGTGCTATATCCAGATTCTCTTTTTGTCAGGCTAATGGATTTGTAGATGATGCTTAATTGCATGTATTAAGGTGACAGCCATACCTGGAGTGTAGATCAAAGCTATCCAGAAAAGGGCTATATAACCATGCCTCGCAGAAAGCTGAAGGTTTTGTCTCTCCTTTTCCACTTAGTTTATAGAAACATACCATCTGGCTAGGATGTCTAGGATACGGATTTTAAGGCATTCCTGAGACAGTGAAGTTAGGCTGGCAGTAGCTAAACTGTTAAAACTATTTAAGCTATTAAAAACAAAACAAAACTGAAACAGGGCCATAGTGGCATAATCCAAGGGCCCAGCACTGTTAGGATCTTGTGCCTATGCTGGTGATAAGCAGATGTCTGTGCCTACGAAGAGGATAAACACAGATGATGCCTGTATTCACTTGCCCCCTTCCTTGTCGGGTTGCAGAGTGCAGGTAATAGTTACTTGGTGAGCAGAGGCTTGCTGACTGCAGGACTGGGCACTCTGCTTGCTGACAAGGTATTTCCAGTCTTTTAAACAGGGATCTAAGATTATCAGCTCATCTGTATAGAGAGGCTTAATCAAGGCAATGAGTTATCATCTGGTGCGTCTCAGTAAAGGGTATTACAGATCGAAAGATTACATTTACATGGGAAATGGAAGAGAATTCATATTGTTTGCAGTGATACAGGATTCAAGGCACAGCCATTTCTTGAATGTAGCAAAGGAGCTATCTGTCTTTCAGAGGAAATCGTCAGCATATGCAGAGGTTTTGCATCTTACATCTTGCACAAAGCAGAACATATGTTGCTTTTGCAGTGCCAAGGACAACGACATCCTTGTCCTGGATTAGAGCTTGTACATGTATGCAGACAAATAAACAAGGCAAGGCACTTTAGTGAAATAGTATAAAAGCAAGATGATATTCTTGAATTGGTTCACTGTTGTCACTAAAGGGTAAACTTCAGTTTTGGTCCCATTCCTGTAGACTTGCAGTTTTGCTAGAAAATGGTGCCCAGTACACAGTTTTCCAGCACAAACTCCCATACAAGGCTCACTATAAAACCAGTGAAGCATTCCAAAGCACTCATAGCTGAACATCTTGTTTTATCACAGAAATTAACGTGCCACTCAGACAGTAATCTGAGATGTCAGTAAAAGACTCTTTATTCATAAATAACTGATATGCAGTAATTTATGTCTGTACATTTATCTTCAAAAGGCTATAGCCATACAATTTTTGCAAACTCTACATAAAACATCCAAACTGTCCATTATTACATTTTCAGTACAATATAACACAGCTGTTTGGCATTACCAAATATATATATGTATATATATTTATATATGTACATATGCTGAAAAAAGAAGCCAGTGCAGCCTTTTCCAAGGAGTCTTTCCCAAGTATTTTACTGTACAACATTCAGAATTTACATCGATAGAACAAGGCACAGAAAGTGTGGTATGAAGCCAAGGCCATGCTTTTTTCATTTAATGTTCTTCTCTCTCTCCTTCTTACACCTTCAGCTTCATACTATAGAAAGCAATCAAACCTCTGCTCTTTTTTCAGTTCTAAACGTACGTAAACCATGGGGAGAAGCGGGGGGAGGGAAGAATGCACAGTTGACTGAGCAAAAGTCAACGTTTCAGAACCTGTTCACTGTATAAATAGGGGAGCAGAAGAGAAAATACGTCTCACTATACAGGAATAGTGGTTTTAATATTTATTTTGTGTGTGTGTGGTTTTAATATTTATTT
This sequence comes from Cygnus atratus, assembly GCF_013377495.2. Taxonomy (NCBI): domain Eukaryota; kingdom Metazoa; phylum Chordata; class Aves; order Anseriformes; family Anatidae; genus Cygnus; species Cygnus atratus. Next base: position 1,224,140 of record NC_066388.1, read on the forward strand.
ATTGTGTGTGTTTAGGTTGAGGTTCCTCTCTCCCCATTTTGTCAAAAGGCTGGTCAAAAGTTTTGGAAGTTGGAAATGCAATGGAAATTTTCAGTTAGGTAGCGCTAGCCATGAAAAACACTGATTTAAGTCTCGGCAGACTGACCAGCATTCACTTTTACTTCATTCGAATTAAAAAAGGTGTGCGTTTAAAGTTTTTGTACCCATTTATAAACTGAGATCAGAGTTGGAGTAGGAATGAATTTGATTAAGAGGTGGGAGGAGGTGACTGCATTTCCCAAGTCACAAGTTATGTGGTGTCAGTTTCTTATTCCCAAATATATACCAGGAGTACGTATATGCCACCTCCCCAGTGAGGCACCTGTGTACTGCTTACTGATGCATTAGGAAACCGTGAGATTCTGTGATGGTACCTGCTTTTTAGACTGAAAGTGGAAAGAATGCACGTAAAAATATCCCTCCCCTTCCAACTTCAGTGCACAAATGGGGGAAAACTGAAAGCACTGTTTGAAAAGATGCCATCATCGTTACGTTAATATTCCAAACTTCAGTAAGGGAAATACCAGGTCTTACAATTTTAAACTGAAAAAACAAAGCTTCAGCCAGTTCTAAGTGAGGATTTGTTAGGAAACATTCTTGTTCTCTGTAGCAAATACACTTGCTGTTAGATCCATGTCTTCCCCCTCCTGCTGTATCAGAAAAAACTTACACCAGGCTTGGTGCGCAGCACCCTGAACTTCCTATTCTGCTACACTTTTCCTTTTGGGATTAGACAATAAGATTTATATACAGAGACCAGGTAACACGGGGGGTTGACATCTTCTTAAATCTGCAGAAGTACATTCTCAACCAAGGTTATCACACCAGGGGCAGACAAACTAAGTAGCTGCTGACAAAACCACAGTTCTACAGTAGGTGAGTGGCTAATCTCATTAGATTACAGTACACTACATTACAGATCAGGGATGGGTCATCTAATCTCCCTATCCCTTAACTAAATTTTCACAAGTGACTTCAGCTCTAGTTACCCTGTGACAGCAAGGCAAGAAGGCTACCCATTGAATCCTGGCTCACCTGGATTCCCTTGTAAAGCACAAACCAGTTATTCAATACAACTGAACAGCTTATTTAAATGCAGCTTTTGCAATAGCTTGAAAATTACAATACACCCCTACCCACCCAAGCCCCAGACAAGAAACACTAGTAAAGTCTGTACTATTCACCTCTAATACAGAAAATATAGTGGCAAATTCCTAGACATTTATTTTATTTTTGGACAGAACAGTGAACAAGAATACTGATAGGTTTTTCTTGTGGCAATGAGTAGAACATCAGTTCTGTTTTCTGCATTGCGGGCACTGTTACTATCAAATGCTTCTCTAAGTGATTCTTTAATCTTAGAGCGGTTTATTTATTTTTGTCCATGTTGGAAAGGAGATTTTTGCTACTGTTTGTTAGTGTTGGTAATGAGAGAGAAAAGCTAGACTGTGTGTTGTTAGAAAATGATTCATGATCGTTTGCCAGTGGATTGAGGTTTTTTGTTGTTGTTGCTGTGGGTGTTGTGTGCTATATACCTGCTGGTTAAGTTACTGTATTTATCCAGGAAACCTTTAAGTTCTAGGTAATTTTTAACTAGACAATCATTACCTATGCAGGAGAGGATATATGTGCCATTTTACATGCTGCTGCAGAAAAACCGCCAGCCTCTCCTGAAGCAGGAATTGTGTCAAGGGAGTAATTTTACCAAGCATATATCACAAACGAACATCCCATAGAAAACACTCTTCAGCAGGTTTAACATGCAAAAGGTTCTCAGTGAATAATGTTAACCATCTCTACTACTGTGTAAAAAGTGTGAGAACGTCCTAGCTACAATCCAAATCAGTAGAACAAAGGCTAGAAAGACAAATCTTCAGATCATTCACAGTTGTTAAGGACTTAGATATAATTTCCTGTTTTCATTCAGTTAATTACCATCCAAGAGTAACGCAGTCCTTTGCTTAAAAGTAACTCTATGTTTTACAGGCTGAAACAGACTGAAAAAAAAAATCAAATCATGACGAGAAGTCCCCCAACAGTTTCTCACTTGTTCTAGTTTCACTGTATACTTATGCTACATTTTTTTCTGGTGGAAGATAATAGCTGGAATCAATCAGTTACTGCATGTTTTAAAACTCTCTAACAGCAATGTCTTTCAACTGAAAAAAAACCAAACCACCACAAAACAGAACCGAGCTCTAGTATGAGGCCCACACAGTCCTATGAAGAGATCCCTGTTCTAGCCATTTAGGCTGAATTAGCTTCTCTTAACATGCTGAAAACAAGCTGTGCACAGGCCCATGGAGGAGGAGACCAGCTGTTGCCAGAGATAGAAATATTAACAAAAATAATTCTTAGTATTTTAAGAGAATTGTGTTGGTATCTTTCCATCTATTACAAGAAGTCCAATAACATTTTTGTAGGAGTACATCATGGCTTTATGGGACTTGCGCTGGTAAATGAGGTTAGAATTTAAATCTACAGAGCAGCGCTCTTTTCTTTGTGGCTTAAAGGATTTTAATGTAAACTAGTAAGACTGCAAAAGCAATGTTGTAAAAACTGTAAATTAGCTTTACGATGCTGCAGTCTGGCAAAGCTGTGAAGTGCACCATTTTAGTGACAAAATTGTAAGTCATTTAAAAAATGTAACTATTAGTCTTAAATGACTCACAGTACAGAAGTATCTGGAAGTGCTTAGGAAGATGAAAAAATACTAGAGCAGATTCTTTGGTGATGTAAAATCAACATGGCTATTTCACTGCATCAGGCTCAGGGCAGCTAGATGGAATCTGAAGTGTACAACATTGCATTTCTCTTTCTTTTACTTTTTGGTTTGTGAAAGACACTTTTTAGAAGTTATTTTTCAAAAGTCATCGTTTATAAAATAGAGGAAAAGAATCGAGTTTGAATTTCTGGCCTCTAATCCTACTTCAGATGCGCCTTTACACCTGGGTTTTGGATCAAATCACATGCATACACACACACATACAGATTTCCAAAAACAATCTTTGTAACATAGTTGTTAAAAATATGCTCTTAGAATTTTAAGATTGCTAATCCTTTCCAACATATCTATTTGTACAGCATTTGCATACAAATTCTAAATTATCATTCTGCGAGAATACTGTATTGCAAAGCATCCTTAGAGCAGACTGTGGGGGAAAAAGCTGACAGAATTTATCAGCTGCTTTTTACTGTGAAAAATCAAAAGAAAACAACATTTAACATCTTTTACTTATAGTGTTTTTCTATTTGTTGTTAATGGTAGCAAAATCCATTTGCAGCTCATTTATATGGTAGCAGAAATATCCCCCCCATGTTATAATTTCTCTATCTCTAAAACTGGGACAGTGCATGAAAAGGGGAGGAGAACCGGCACAAGCCTCTATAATTAAAAGTGCTAAGTGTTATTAATATCATCCCATGATGCTAACATAAAACAACAGAAAGGGAGCATCTGAAAACAGGCATATCTGTACCAGATACAGACGGTAATCAACAGATGCAAATTTACCAGGAGTAGGAGAAAAGGGAAGAGAAAAAGACTGAGCCTATCTTTCCACCTCAAGTCTAAGTTATTGTCTGATTACTGCTTACTATGACCATCGTTATCACGGAGAACAAGTAATTTCTTCTTTACAGAAGATTTTATGATTTGACATTCTCTGTCACCTCTCAGTCTTATCCTAAAGCTACGCAGTTTTTCCTCACAGTTTTATTTTCTGGATGTTCAGGCAGCTGAATCCACTCTGATGATGTATTAGCTTGAGTCATTTGCACAGTAAAGTCAGTTACTGTGTTCTCAGGAGTCCCACACTCTCTCACAGGCATTTCTCGTGGCTTTATGCTATAGCAAGATCTTCATCCTCTGTGATTGATACTGAATGTGGGAACAGTGAGAAATGGAGGAAATGAAAGAATCGAGTGATTTAGCCTGCATTCTTGTTGAATAGCAGACAGGTCATTGGTCACTCCATCTCCAAAAAGATACATAACTAGAGATGATACAGAGAATAACAAGGCTGTTCAGGGAAACAGAATAGACCAGGATTTTTCAGCCTAGAAAAGAGAGTGAGGGGAAATGAAGTCTGTAAGATAATGAATAATGTGGACAAGGTGATTTGGTAACAGTTATTCAGTATTCCTTATTACACGGAACTAGGGAGGCCCAGTGCAAGTGCTAGGCAGCAAGTGTTAAACAAAGGAAAGCTTGGACAGGAAAGGAAAGGCCATTAAAAAAAAAAAAAAGGCAAAACGGGATTGTGGCACTTGTGGCTAAATGGATGTTTTGTCTGATGTACTATGGCAGTTCTTAGAAGACTCAGGTGTACATCTCAATAAACTCACATTAGCAGCATAGGCCAGCAGTCTAGTTACTGTTTCAAATTCCTTTCTAGTGGGATAAAGGTACGAAAGTATTATGTAAATATATGTAAGTACTATAAATTAAAATCTTACCTCAGGCCCCAAACTCAAAAGCTACTTTTCTGGCATTGTAAGAAACTTCAACAGCAATTCCTTTTCAGTACGTTAACTCAGACACTAGACTTTGTTGGCTCTGATTTGGATTTTGTTGTACAGCCTAGATCCCTCCCGTCTGCAGGCCCTTTCAGGGGTGCTTTGGGGGTCTGGCCACCTTCTGGTTCCTCTCCCTCAGCCATACTCAGCAGTCAGCAGCAGCGCTGGGGGTCGCTGTACAGAGAGGATTTTCAAATCTACCCAAGTCTTGACTGTAAACACTATGCATTTCCTGAGAAAGAGGCTTTAGGTCTAAGCTCCATCTAGCAGCTCTTTTGACCCTACACATCGTGAAACAAGAGAAGGCAACACATACAGCTCCTCAGAACGACACGACTGTCCTATGGCCCGTGCAGGGTAGTACTTAGGTCTTTGTTGTGGAGCTAACCTAAGCTAGCTTGAAAAAGCAGCAACCAAATTAAAACTGTATCTGAGGAGAAGCTGAGAACAAATTAACTGCTGGAGAGTGACTGACTGTAGCAGGTTTCCCAGACAACGACAGCTCACTAAAACGCCATTGCTTTTCTGTAGATGCCATTCCCTATTTTTTTTATTCATGACATTTTGTCCAATGAAAAACAGGTTTCTGAGGAGGAGGAATGGAAGTCACTCGAAATATAACTCAAACACAGACAGAACCATGTGCTGCTGAAAAAAGTGACAGCTTGCTGCCAAATAAGCTGGTATTTTTGTCTCGGTCTTAAATATGCCTGCAGCCATTATGATTTCCCATTGCAAACAGGAACTCTGATGTCAGACTGCATGAAATACTGAAGTGCAAAAAATGTTTGGGGAAGTCTACGTATTTGTAAGTCTAAGGCTATTTCAGCCTGCTGAGCTGGGAAAGCAATGAAATTTGCAATTTCAGATCAACAAGAATAAGCAAAGTCTCACATCAAGAGCTGTTGATTGCACTTTTCAGAACTGGCATCCTGGATAAAGAAATAGTTTCAGCTGATTATAGATTTGCACACTGAGTACCCACCCTGTGGCTTGTTGTGCTGGTCTCAGCCAAATATGAGGTTTAAAAACAAAAAAACAAAAACGGAATTCACGTTTTCAATTTCTTGCTTTTCCATAAAGCTCCTCAGGTCTTGTTCCTGTTCATGCTTTGTACTGATTGTGCTCCTGTCACCAAAGCTGATAGCCTTGGGCCAGACCTAACAAGCACCTAGGCTAATTTTCAAGAGTATATGAGTGAAAATACTGGTTAAATTTGGTTTGGTACTAGTTCTACTAGGACACTCACAGTGACCGCTGTTTTTTTTGGTTCAGTTGAAGTAATAAATTATTTTTTGTATGAGATGGATAAAAAATGAAGAGAATTCACTACTTAAATTCTGGTTTTGGTGATAAATGCAATATGTTTTTAACTAAACCAAGCATAACATAGCCAGCTTTATATTCTGCAAAATTTGCAAACTGTACAATGAAACTGAGCCAATTTTTGGCAGTACTATGTGGGGTTTATCCTTTTTATCTGAAACTAAACCAAAATTAAAATGTACTGATTGATTTCACCTTTGCTTTTTAACTTAGTTCCCCCCCCGCCCCCCCCCCCCCCCCCCCCCCCCCCCCCCGGTGTAAACTTGCTAAAATAGGGCTGGCAATCTCCTGAATTTTATTTGATTATTTAAATCTACCCGCAAAGAAACATTTTTGACTGAGTGAAAATTTCTCCCACGTACTTGCGAACACTAATTCCACAGAGAACGGCTTTGTTCTGTTGCCTCGTTAAGGGAATAGGCAGGAAGACCGCAGCAAAGGTATGCTCAGTGGGGAACTGATTTTTTTTTTTTAAATTGTTTGAATGACACTTGATATCAATCAAATAGTTGTAAGATCTATTAATTCCTCGAATGTCTGAACAGGGTAAGACCAGATTTTCAGTTGTCCTGTAGCTAAGTTACAGCAAATCCAAAGTGACAACATGATGCTAGGAAATGACATTTTAAATCCGCTCTTTAAGTGTGTTAAGTTGGAAACGCAGGACAAAGGGGACTCAAGGCCCCAAGAAGACAAACCTTTAAACCAGGATTAACCTCTAGCGACTCTAAATATTCACTATCATATTTGCTGGTAATCACTAGGCATTATATTCTTCTTTAGCATCACTGTTTCCTTAAATACATTATGTCATAATTTACCTTGTACGGCTCTGTATATCACTCCTTCCTGCCCCGGGCAATGATAGATGTGTAGTTTTGTTTTTGAATTTGATATATGAATCTTAAATGAGAGAGGACTGTAGCACAGGGAGCGCTTGTGTTTTCCTTATTACCGAGATGATTTTTAATAGGGCTTCTTCTGCTCCTCCAGCTGAAAACTGCATTGTGGAAATGAGCGTCTGCTTCCTTACAGTGTGCAGAAACCCTTATTTCCTCCCTGCCAAAGAGATTCTCTAGTGTAAAAGTCAAAGCTGGCCATCGGTTCTTGAATGGAAAAGAAGGGACTAAAGTCCATTTTGTCTGCTGTAGTTGAAGTCAGGCTCCTCAATCTCAGTTTCTGTTATGTCTGAGATTTTGGAGTGTGTCCTTCCTATTTCTTCCAGTGCACAAGCAAGGGAGTCAAGGTCTCCATCATGTTGATGTCGGGCTTCCCAGAGGTCCAGAATGACAGCAGATGGACTGCTTTGTGTAGCAAAATAGGAGAGATTCCTGAAAGGAGGGGGGTGGAAGATGAAACAAAAGGATTAGGAGAACTGTACAGTGTAACACTATGAAAATGTTCACTGAAAATGGAAGTGCCCTGTGTTGTGCCTGTAGAAGTATTTAAAAAAAACAACACTACAAACCAAATGAACAAATAACAGGAAATCTTCAGCAAGATCTAATTAGATGAGTGCAGGGAATCCTCCAAAGGACACACACTGGTGCTTTTATTCTTTAAATGTTACTTGCTCAATTTAGCAGAGGTAGAATGAACACAGGATTCGTTTCTTCTGAGGTATGTAAATGCTGGCCAGCAGTTACCATCCTGTGTATTGATTTAGGCAACAAGTCAGTTCTGGAGAGTGTCATCATCTGGAGAGCAAGTTTAGTAAGAATTTGTCAGGGAGAGAAACTGTAATTTAAGTTGATGCTTGTAAATTCCATGAAGTTAAATCATATATTTTCATTTGTAAATTTAGATTTATTAAGGTATAGTTTTTAGAACTTTGCAGGAGTGATATTGGTAAAGAATTTGGTAAAACAAAGTGAATATCTTTAACACATTACTCTAAAACTCCTTCTATTGACTGGCTTTGGACAATATCATCCAAACAAATAAATGACCTTTATGCTCACAAGCATAAATGTTATTTATAGCATAGAATAGTATTACTCCTAATAGTAGAGCAGAATTTCATTTGAAATATGCCCTTTCCTTAAAAAAAATCTTCAAAACATTTAATTTGGTTTGGAATAGAACATAGCAGATAGAAGGCAAGACAGCAAGCTATATGATTTTTTGAGAGAACACGTGCCAAAATCTTCTTGAGTCTTGTACTTTACCAAGACCTCAGTCTTGTGGGTGTACCAACTGAGCTTAGAAGCTAACATCAGGTGGGATGGGACACGTGGGTTTATTCAGGGGAGAAAACAGTTCCTGTTTTCAGTAGCTAGTCATATAGATAAGAAAGTTACAATTAATCCTTGAGAGTAAGAAAGGTGATTACTATTTACACATCTTTAATACCAGCAAGCAAACAAACCCACCCCATAACATAATAGCAGGAAATCATTCTTAGTGCGTATGTAAATGTTCACCTTTCAAAATTGCCTTCCATTACCTGCTGATGCTGTTTTTTTGTGCTAACATCTGCCAGTCTTTGCCTTTGGCATTGGGTGTGTCAAATGTTGCGCAGATTCTTTGCCTGATGGAGTAGGGGATTTTGAATGCTTTTGCGCCCATCTGTGCAGGGAAGTTGCTGTCATCATGTGCAAAGAAAGTGATGCTTTCTCTTTCACTCTACACAGAATATAAAAATAAAGCAGTTAGTACGGCATCAGGCTTTGTGCCTACCTTCAGGTCTGCAGGTGGCTCTCTTTAGCACGTTAACAGAGTAACATCAAGAGTCCTACCATGTACTCCTGTTTACGAATGGGGAACTGAGACAAGATTTTTGCACAGCCTCGTCAGAAGGAGAATAACTGTGAGTGCAGACAGTTCTTTTGTGTATTCTTTCTGCTGCCTTGTTATGCAGGATCAACCTGCAGTGAGTTTAGCTACATGTACCTGTTGGTGCATCAAATCCACTTTTGGAGGAAGAAAGCATCAAATCTCAGTCTATGATTCCATCTACAGTTTTCTGTTATTATTACCACAGAAGAATATGGCTGCCTAAATCTTTAATTGCTTAAGCCTAAAATGCAGATAAAAATCTCCCATTTGTGATTTTTTAAAAGCACCTAAATTCTGTAAGTACCTCAGTTCTTCCACATTAAAGATCTCTATGGAATCCAGGTCCTTTTTGTAGATCCGTCCCTTTCTTTTCCTACGAAATTTTACCAATCTTGTGTAATGGAGTCACATTTCCATGCATTATTTGTTTCAGAGCAATGCAGCATAAATATTAAATAACAATGATGCTATAGTCTCTTCATATAACATTTATGACACATCCCAAAAGTCATCCATGCAAAGTAATAGCAGTGCTGTAGATATATCACATTGTCTGACTTTAAATTAAATATGCAGAACAATAGTAGGTTTTCATACCCTGCACATGTGAGATAAGCTACTGCTACCTGGTTAGTTCAGGGAATTCTAAAGCAATGAACAATTCAAGTATTCAGTTGTTATTTATATATTTATTTTATGGTCAAATTATCCTCACTTTTCCTTCACTTTTTGAGATAGTCACGAGAAAGCCTTCCGTATTAGCAAATCTGTTTGAGGACAGAATTGTTAGATGCTCTGGGGACTTGTGGATAGATAGGTCCCTTAGAAGGAAAAAAAAAAAAAGGTCGCAGATATTTAGAGAAGGACAGAAAGTACTGAGACGTTTAGAGAAGGACAGAAGTTTTTTATGGAACTTCTACAAAGAACTGGCAAATGCTCAGACATATTCTGAAAATGTTTTTATACTGAATGACATTTGTGGTTTTCTTATTCAGTTGCCACATTCTTTGCATAGTGCATTTAGCACATGAACATAAATCTTTAATACACAAGTATCTGGATACTTTTTAGACATTAATCAATGAAGATGCTTAATAATCTAAAAAAGGTAGCTGAAGTTCTCATTGCTGTAGGACTCATTACCAGCTTGCTCAGTGCACCATTGCTTTCTTTCACGTGTGAGCAAAGCTGCAGTCCTCGAAAGACATTCTGTGTGTACAAAAAAGCCCCAGTGGCCCGACAGCAAACGGGCAAGCCATCCATTTTCAACTCTCAGTGCTCTTGCAAGATACTCAAAACCTTTCTGCAAGAAAACTATTACTGCTGACTCAAATATAGATAATTTTTAGTGTTGTAAAATCTCTGTAAGTACATCATTTGATTTCTACTGGAAATAGAAACTAATGCTTTGTAGACTTGTTACAGCTTTGAACAGGCCATGAGAAAACAGACTGAGGTAGAAAGGGCAAAAACGGGGAGGGATTGTGGCTCACACTGCTCAACAACTTGAAAAAACCACCACAAAACAGGGAGAACACTTTACCTCTAGAATGGATGTCTGGATCTGTAGGATTTGCTCATGACCCTTGACTTGTCGGACGCAGATCTTGCAGGACAGCTGCGTCGTGGCAGGAGTGTAGCGCTCCAGAGAAAAGGCACAGTGCAGCGGCTTCTGGTTGCTGCACCACACACGGGAGAACGGGACTTCCTGCGACAGAAAGTATCCCCCGAGAACGGGGAGAAACGCTTTCAGTTTGGTTCTCCCTTTATAATTAAGTTCTTAGCAGACAGAATGTAAATCATCTCACAGCTACAGAGTGACACTGGATCCTCCAAGAGGCACAAGATGCCAGGAAAACAGCTGCTTTCAACACCTGAAGGTGCTCGTCTGCCTTCCTAACATGCTTGCCACAGCCTCTTCCTGCTCTACCACCCCAGCAGTTTTTAAGGGTTCCCCCTACTGACTTGTGAACATGGTGGGAAGGCTGCCAAGCACTCAGCATCTGCTCCTGCAGGATGGCCAGGACAAACAAATGCACTAGAGGAATTCTGACTGCCACCTGCTATTAACTGCTTTGATGCTGCACTTTTACAGGATGATTTATTCGTCTGTTCAAGCCTTGAAACAGGATCTTTGCTAATTTGAGAAACTATTAACATAAATCTTTCCTCATCATAGTGTCTGACAATGGTGTCATTTGGTGGACCAAACAGACGGTAACTGAAGAGGCTCATTTCAGTTGTTCTAGGCAACCAAAACTCTTAAAGCCAGTTTGTTCTTAAAGTGCTGGCTCGTAGGAGAGAAAATGATTAAACACTGGAAGAAACCCCATAAAGAAATGGGTTCTTTTATGTATAAACAGTCTGGAACCAAATCGGAGCTGTCAACAGACTTGGCACATTTCACAAAACATTGCCCTGAGAAGGAAATACAAAGTCAGTGCAAGTTGTTCTGCAGTTTCTGCTAGAGACAATTACTATCTTTCTCAGCTGTCCAAGTCATTCAAACTATACCCAATTATAAAATGCAAATATTTATTTGGCTTCAGTACCAGCATTGTGTCAGACCCCTCCATCAGCAGAGGTTTTGCACATGCTTCTTTTTAACCCTGAGTTCCTGCTGAGAGACTGGGTCGTGCCTGCTGCGATCAAAATCTCCAGCAGGTTCTGAGCCCTCCTTAAAGCAAACACAGCACGTAAGCATTCTTCCACGGATTATGGATCCCTCATCTGACTTTTTAGTTTTTGGTTTTATCTTGAAGCAATAAATTTTATAGCTACTTTGGACCATGCCACTTGCATTAGATTCAGCAAAACAAGGCCCTTGCAACATGTAAAGATTAATACAGATAAATTTGCACTGGCTATCGCGACTTGTTTTAACAGCACCCTGTAGTTTAATTTGACTGCAAACTCTGGACTATTACTTGCCAACAGAGAACAAAAATACCTGAGTTAAATATACTGTAAACAATGCATTTATTCATAGAAGATGTACACAGCCTTAGGAAGAGTGCTGAGTTGCACACACAATATTCCGGGGCTTCTGAGTCACACTCAGAACTTTCCTAGCATCAGGGACTCACAACCAGCAAAGTAGAAAATTCCCCATAGGAATAATAACTTTCCAGAAATAATCAGGCAGAAATAATCCTACCCCAGTTCTTAACTGCACAGAAGCCAAAGTAACAAAAACTCTTGCTTAATTTATCAGCGAAGTTGCGTGCAGAAAGCACAGAAAGTAGTGTTTTATGCAAGCTGGTGCTCTAGTTTATCATGCAGTGTTATTTAGGTTCTTAGCATCTATCTCTCCTTATGTAGGTGCAACACCTTTCTGCAATGGTCTTAAACAAAAAAACACTACAAGTTCAGTAATTTCTATTGTGTACAATACAAGGCAGCGAGCATTCACCTCTGCATATTCTAGTACTAGAGCTATTTGAAGGAGTTGCTTTCCTGCAAGAAAAATCTAGGGAGTTTTTCACCAAAGTAACGTGTTGTTTTTGAAACAGTCACTACAGGAAGGCAAGTTCTCAAAAACTTTTCTATTTTTTCTCTCTCTCTCTCATATACTTGATATTTAACTAATACATATTCTGCATACTGGGCATGGGGAGGGTCATCTGCCTGCCTTCTAAAGCAGTCAGACAAGATTGACACAGCTACGTATATTTAGTTTAAATCTACTTCACATTTATTAAAAAGCTGTTTTCAGAAAACATACTTCTTTCTAGTGGTGCTTTGAAGTTGAATTTTAGGGTAACATACAACTTTATTCTCCAGGATTGAATAACAAATCAAGAGAAGAAAAAGTATGGAGTTGTTTTTATAATATAGGTTGAGGCAAAATGTAATTTGTTGTATTAGTAGAAATTTCCCATGATTTCTTCTTTTTTGGCTAGGTATTTGATCTACTAGTGGGGCATCCTAATACTGATTGGTTTATCTTTTAAACTGTAAATAAGTGAACAGATTAAACAAAACACTTAAAAGTGAGTTGTTCTTCACATGAAGCTGAGAATGATGTTGTTTCTTTCATTTCTTAAATTGCAGCATGAATTATCCTCATGTTCTTATAGATAAAGGAATTTAGATACAGATCACTATCATTTTCAGAGTCCATTATACTCATACTTTGGAGAATGTGGCAATACATTAAAAACAATTTTTTGGGGGCTAAAATACTGTATGACTTCTCTCTGTATGCTTCTGGGAAAAGGGAGATTACATAGTCTGATTAAGTTCTGTATCTTAAAAGACCAGCTCACTCTATTTGCCAGCACATTGCTTATAATTTCCAGTAACCAATACATTTAGAAATCTTTTGTTTTGATTTATACTTTCCTGTCTTCAACAGCCTCTCTAATTAATGTCTTACAGGAAAAATAATTTGCTCTTAATCATTTCTAAGAATATGCATGCCATAATTTGAACTCGTGACATTTAAATGCTGACATACAACCTCTCCTTTTCAGACGTATATTCATAGCTGTATAGAAATTGGAATGACAAAGAAATCAAAAATAGTGATAAATTTTAACGTGAATATAGGCCTTCCATTGGAGGTAATTGAAACAGGTAGAAGTACAAGCTTGCTTTCTTCAAAATGAAAAATTTAAAGCATTCTGCTACATATGAAATGTTTCATTCTGTATTTGTCAAAATCATAACGCAATGCATTTTTTCTAGTATCCTTGAGATTAAAACCTCACCTTTCAAAAACAAAGGGGAGACACTTATCTTATTTGTGTTATGTCTATACCAGTGAACATTCTTACTGTCTCTGTATTACAACGTAAACAAATAAAATTAGCAAGTACCTGACATGCAGTAAATGGTTTGATTCTCCAAAGGAAAGGAGGGATATCAAGGACAGATATCTGAAGACTGAAGGTATTCCCTTTGAAATGCAAAAGTTTTGGTTCCTCCAGTAACTGTCCTCCTTGCAGTCTTTCATCCAAAACCACTTCCTGCAATGGCAGAGGAGAAAATTTATTTTTTTTTTAGTGTTAGGAACAAATATTAACTCTAATGAAAATTCATCTTTATGAAAGGTGACTAGTTCATAAGGTTTGTATTAACTGAATGTATGAGTCAAAGTTAATTTCATGTGTTCAACAAATAACTGAAGAAGGAATTTGGGCCTTCGAATTTCAGGCAGACTCATCCAGGAAAATACTCTTAGCCCACGAATCGTGTAAGTGTTAATAAAGGGTATAATTACAAAGCTATTGTAAATCTTTAACAATCCTTTCAGTGGCTTTGCTTTTATTAGAAGCACATAGACATTAGTGTGTGCTCCATTAAGATTCATGTTTCTATTCTGTACAATAGGAAGAGGAAGTAAAAATTCATCTGTCACAACTGTCTTCATTTCAGCTCTCAAAAGAAAACCGTTTTGTTAAAGGTTCTGAGTTCACCATGTAAAAGCCAGTGAATTTCATTGTTTTGTCTTGGCACGCCGTGTAGAAAAGTCACACAGAATCCCGGAATGGTTGAGGTTGGAAGGAACCTCTGGATATCACCTGGTCCAAACCCCTGCCAAGCAGGGTCACCCCCAGCACGGTGCACAGGATGGCATCCAGGTGGGTTTTGAATAACTCCAGAGGAGACTCCACAGCCTCCCTGGGCAACCGGCGCCAGTGCTCTGTCACCTGCACCGTAAAGAAGTGTTTTCTCACATTCAGCTGGAACTTGGGGCAATTTTTTGTTTGCTTGCTTGTTTTGTTTTTAAAAGGGGAAATGCACAATTATAATTTAGTTCTTGAAGGAAAAAAAATGGCAAGACAATCTCTTTATTCTTGCTCAGATTGTAAAAAGGAGAGGAAACTCTGAAGTGACTAATGACTGTGATAAATTCTATACATCAAATGATAATGACTTACGTTTTCTCTTTGGATTGGAGTAGCACTCAGCTGCAGATGCAAGCAGGCTCTGCCTGTGCTCATGTGCCCAAGGCACTGAGCCCAGCCTAACGCTCTGTTTCCCAGCTGGAGCTTTGTGCTGCGTTAACCACGGCTGTGATTTCTGGTTAGTCTAGAACGTAGGCAGAGTAGGTTTGCATCTGCCTGGCTAAAAATGAGTGGACAGTTTGGCAGTCCTAAAGCTCTTTCAGTGTAAATTGACAAGTGAAACAACACTGCAGAGAAATTAAGGGATTTGCACTGAGTCATGCAGCAGTGGCATAAAAAATGACAGTGCTCTCGTTCTTATTCACTCTGAATTCTGGACTGTTGCTGTAGCCCATGGACTATCCCCAGGAATAAAGGAATGTGAGTATTCTATGAAAAAATAATTAAAGCCAAAATATCAAAGTGAAATAATTTACCTGAAATGAACAAGGTGTGTTATCCATACAATATACTCTCAAATTGTAATCCAGAGAATTGCAAGACAGGCAGCCAAAAACCGCTACTTTCAGCTGTCGAACGGCACAGTCAGAGATGGGTTCTCCAATAAGTGCATAAGTTCCAAAGCTGTTTAAGAGAATGTGACAGGCATAAGGATCCAACAGGCAGTAGCAAGAAGTAGTTTCCTCTTCCACAGACATCACTTCCTGCAAAATGAAATTCAGGTTAAAAAAAAAAATCAATAGGCCTTGACAATAGAAGTCATGACAGCATTTATTTATATTTATTCAACTGGAATGTAAACTACTCCTGAGAGCCAGCATGCGCATTCTTAACTGATGTTGACCTCAGGGAATAGGAGAAGGTAGACTACCTATGTGAGTAAATAGTCTCCATTTAGCCCCGAGTCAGCAATAGGAATTCTGTGCAGAACTCAGTGTGTAGAGCTTATAATAATAATGATGATGCATAAGAAATTTTAGCATTTTTTTTTCAAGTGTTATTGACTTTCTAGCTAATTTTTTCATGATGTCGAGGTAAGAAATTACCTTGAAGATTAAAGTCAATATGCAAACCTTGAATGCCAGTAGGTATTTGACATCCTTTCAGAACATCCATTACAGTTATGTTTACCTCAATCAAAAAACTACCTCTCCCCTTCTTTTGTATTTCATACTTAGTTCTGCATTACAGCATCATTAGATGAGGTATTTGAGCAGTCTACAGTCTGGTGTTACACTCCTCATTATTTCCAGGGTGCTTGTAACTGACACTGTTGGAGCTGACAGAGTATTGAGTGAACTTAAGTAGGAAAATGAAGCTGAATTTGAAATGGCTTAAAAAACAGCAACAAGCAGCATGGTGGTTTAGAGGAAAAGGACAGAGTGAGTTCAGGTATGCGTGAATGTTTTAACTCCTGTTTCTTTCCTTGCAATGCAAGGAATCAAACAGTTCCATCAGCAGCAGTGCAATAAAGTGTGATCGATGATGGATTTGTGTCTTGTTACTGGGTACCATGGTTCTAATAACATGTACAGTGAACATCATACTTGGGAAATTCAGCACCTTTTTATCCGGTGTGTATACCTGCCTAGCAAGCAGTTTTGGTCAAAGATGGCCAGTGGGCTTAAAAAAATGCAGATGAACAGACATAGATGATCAAATGCCCATGCCATGAATACACAACGCTTAATTTCCTCAATGAATCAGTATAAGAAAAATATATTTGAACTAAAAAGGCAGAGTATTTCAGTTAACATACGTACACTAATCCTTCAGAGGTGATGAGCACAGGGTGATCACCAAATGCCCATTAAAACGACATGTACAAAGAGACATTTTTAAATCACGAGGATCATTCAAGGTTAAAAGAAAACAAAACAAAACCCGCCACCAACAAAAACATTAAACTTGAACTGTATATTTTTAAGCAGTGCCATAACTTTCTTTATGTCATGATAAATTCTTGCTTGGATAGCACGTTCTGTTCAGACTTGGGTTTCTTTGGGAGCTATAAAACATCCAAACAGTGTTTTCAAGAGCAAATGGTTACTGGCTCTGTTACTAAGTGATCGGAAAAAATGAATACTTTCTTGTGTAACATGGGCTAGATCATAAAATTGACCCTTCTCTGCACATTTTAGTACAGCACTTGAACAGAGTTTAGCTACTTCTGAACAAAATGCAAAATCCTCTTACTTTTGAAAAGAAAAAAGATGATTTCTTTAAAATGCCCAATTATTCTGTCCCTTGAATCATCTTTGACCAGTTCCTGCCTGATTAAGAGTAATCATGTTTCTATTGTTAGTGTAACCTTTTAAGTGGGAGTGGAAGTCCAAACTTACCTCCCATTTTCCTTGCTGTGTCCTTTTTTTCAAGTGAATACTCCAGTGCTCTGAATTTACTTCTGCACAATGTGGGATAGTCAAGGCAAACGGAGTGCTGACGGACACATCCGAGGGGCCACAGGTTACTTCTGGTCCTAGAAGAACATCTGTGCCTTCTGGCTGTAGGCTGGTGTGTGGAGGAAAGTAAGACCATCTTTAGGATCTTTTCAACAGTGTGGGAAAATGTATTTATAGTAATGGCAATATAAAAAATTTAAAATATTTTAGTGAAAAAATCTAAGTGCTTCATTCATCTGTTACAGAAAAGATAAAGCGAGCCAACTACAACACTAATTTTCATATAGAATTGGTAGCAGGAGATGAAACTATTAAGCCACATCTACTGAAATCATTGGCTGGTCAGTTTAGGATTCTGGTCTTTAAAATACATTTCAATTTGTTTAAACCAAATGAAACACTAAAATTACTCTGTGCAAGTAAGCCTTGTTTTATGCACCAGCTGGTAATATTGCCATCTAATTCTGCCTGCAAAGAATGTCATCTACGATATTTTCACAGTAGTGAAGATAAAACAAATTATGGTTTAAAAGCACAGTCTCATGAATTTTTCCAGGCTGAGCTTGATCTCCCTGCTTTGAAAACACATTCATATTCTGCCAAATGAACGAGATAGGTAACTTACAGTAGACATCACTGAATAGAAATTTTGGGTCTAAATTTAGAAGTCAGCGAAGTAAGATATCTGCACGCAGTCTCCATTACAGTCAGTACTTTCATTGCCATGTCACAAGCTAACAATGGTCTCGTCTCGCCCATAGAGCTGTGCAATAGCAGCATGGCAACAAACCAACCCTCCCGTACTGCCTGTGCTGAGTGCACTGCTACATTTCTATACCTTTAATTTCTAAGTTCATCTGCAAGATGAAAAGACACAACATTAACTAAGGCAGCAAATTCTGCTTTTTCTTTTTTTCACGTATCATAATTGCTCACTAAGCCTCAGTGCTTCTAAGCGTTTGTAGGATTCTTAGGGTAAAAGAAATAAAATAAAGTACAAACAGACTCAACTATAGCTGCCATTTTTCTCTTTGAGCCGTGAGTGTGCATAAGAGTGGAGAGGAGAGGGCAGAGTAGGCCGCACAAAGCATCCAACGCTTGCAGGCCTTGCTGCAGCAAAGCATCTAAGCAATAGCAGTAGCCTTACCATTATTAGCAACACATGGGAATGTGTTTTGTTGAACTCATGTCAGAATGGCTATTCCAAGCACAGTTCAAGCAAAAACACTTGCTTATACAATGGCAAACAATTTTTCACAACTCCCTCATTGCTAGGAAAACACCGATTCTGTGAAAAATTAACGTCACTTAACACCAACCACTGGTACCCTTTGCAAATGGTATTTGAGTTCCTTAAAAATAAAACCTTCCAGCAGTTCCCCCAAATCACCGCTTTCCAACTAGTTTAAGAAACCATCCAGAGTTTTTTCACAAAGAAAAAAATGTCTCAGAAAAACCCTCAAGCCAACTGTTATACATTTTTTTTTCCAGTAAGTTATTCTGGTCTTATGATTTCTCTCTGCTTTACCTCAGCAAAGGCTGGTGCCTTCACTTCCTTACCTCTGCTCTGCTGCAGCTGCAGGAAGGGGTAACAAAAGCGGATTGCCAGCGAGCAAGTCAGCCCTTAGTTAGTTGGTGCAGCTCTCGCACACAACAGACAGGGCCTTTGCCAAGTGGCCGCTGGTGACAAAGGCAAAAAATACAAAGGCAGGATTGTGGTGGGGAGAGTAGGGGAGGAATTCTGCTGAAGTTACTTCCAGTACAAAGTTGGACAAGTCATCCTCAATAATGGGAGCAAAATACAGGTTACCTTGGTTTCAGCCTCACACCACCCTATTTACTCCTGGAGGATGTGACTCCAGAGTTTTAGTTACGCTGTTAGTCATAATTCCCATCAAAAATAGCTCCTATTTTTCAAGCCTCCAGAATGATACAAAACACCGCAGGTATTCCCTCCTTGGTGGGGAGAATATGTGTGTGTGTGATAACAGTGGCGTAGGGGCTGAGTCATTTCGTGCACGTTACCTACGCACTGGCTGATTTTTGGCTGAATGGCCCTAGCAAGAAGATCTCCTGGCCAACAGCGCTGGGATCTGCACATCCCAGTCCTGTTACCCAACTGCAGCGAACCACCAGCCGGCAGCAAGTCCCTGCAGCCTGCACATAACTGCAGTGACGCAGCTTGAGGCGTTCTGGTTCGAGGCACAAGCGAGCAGATAGCTATCCCTGGCCCAGCACAGCTCTGCTCTGGCTTGCCAGCTTAAGAACAAAGTCAAAATTATGCAAGGAGGCAAGAGACATTTCACTCTAACATTTCACTCGCTTGGGCCGGAATCAATAACTTTGTTGTTTCTTTCGCAGACATCAATAGCCTGTACTTTCTGCCAACATCAAAGCCTGTGTACGGTGGTTGGAGGTTTAGTTTAGCTGTTTTTTCTCCATAAGGAGTCCTTTGGTGGTCTTTATCAACTTCCATCTGCCAGAAGCACCCTTGAGGGTCTTTGTAGCAAAGCCCAATAACCCTAAGATTTTTTTTTTTTGTTTGGTGTCTTTTCGGAGGGACAGCCAGCTCCATCACTGAGTTGCTCAGTTACATGAGACTGAAGAATTTTAAAACTTTTGTCTTCTGTTTAGGATACAAAGAGTTTTTCATGCCACAGAGGATTTTATCAATCTACAGAAAACCAGCTGATAATCTCATGACCATAACTGTAGTGCACAGATTGTTTTTTCCCCGTGACAGAGAATTCAAAGTTGCTCTATCAGTTCCCCCATCACTCTCTGTTCCTATTACTATGTCTTTATATCTCATACCAACCTATCTTAATAGCTAAATGAAGATTAGAGTAAAAGTGACAGCTAACCCACTTACTAAACAATTTAAATCCGAACAATATGATCCTTGTTGTCTCAAGGCACATTTTATGGTGACCTCAAATACTTGCAACACAGAATTTCATTCTTGTATGCATCTACTGATCTGGTTAACTTTTGTATTAAATTAAACCGCACTGAACATAATTTGATGTGGACAAGACTTCATTCAGAACCTACAACACGAACTACTGCGTTTTTAATGGCCATACATCTTCAGCTTGTGAAGTAAAGAACAGCTTTCCTCTCCTCCTTCTCTAAGCCACTATTTTACCTTTCCTCCACCTCTGAGCACTGTGCCTGTCCAGGTGAACAATCCTCTACGTTTTAGGGGTATCTGTATGAGAGACTGTTGAGCAATTCTGCAATGTGGCTTGGTACTCCTTCCTGTCATCTTTGCTCACACATACAAATCAGGTACTAAGTCCAAACCGATGGCATTTCCTCCCACCATCAGAACACAGAAGCCCACGGGCAATAAAAGGGAGCCCTTGCTCCTTGCATGTCAGCACAATCCGCAGCTGTTAGAAAAGTCTCTTTTATCGTACCCAGTTCAGATGGGCAAAAGAGACATCGATGTTGCCTCAACTATTTGAAGAGAAATAACAATATTTTAATGCAAAACAAATGAATGTTTGCCGTTGTCTTACTTTATAGAAATTCGCTTCAAAAAAGAAGGAAAGAAAAACCTTCCTATGATAATTTTCAATTTGGTTTTCTACCTATGTTTCTGCCTACAAAAAAAAAGGAAACAGTAGGCAAAATCTGCTGCTTGTATTTAATTAACCTATTTTAACTCACTTCTGCAGAACCCGTGCAGATAAAACAGCTGGTTTTTTTCCTCCTTCCTTCCTTCCTTTTACATATCTTAATCTTTCACTGAAAATGATCAAAAACCTATAGCAGCAGATGGGGATGGAATATTAAAGTTTTCACAAAGGAGTTCAGATATCAGAGGGAAAAAAATCAAAACCGATTTCAGATAAATTTTTGGAAAATATTTCTAGGCTTTAAAATTTATAGGCAGCTCTGTATCTTTCAGTTCATGCTTTTCAGTTTCAGTTCTTAAAATTTACCTCCTAAAAAAACCACCACAAGATAAAAAGAATTGTCTTAGTGAGGAAAAAACAACTTTGCATCTAAAACTGAAGAACATGTTCAACCAATCTCGACAGTTCAACAATATGGCCAGCATTCCATAAGTTTTACTCTTCTTCTGAATCAGGATAGAAATATAGTGCGATGCTACACTTAGACTAAGCAAGCTGTCATCATTTCCTGAATTACACTTAATTACATACCAATTTGGTAATTTTACCCTCTGGTAGTGTTTGATCAGCTTCTAGTTGAAACCTAGTGAACCAGCCAAGCAAACTAAACTAGGGTTATACTGATGTGTGGTGCTGGCAGGCTCAAAGAAACAAGACAGTTCAGAGCACTTTTGATTCTTTGTAATCTATGTTGTGCAAAATTAAAGCCACTAGGAAGTAAACATTCTATGGGAATAGTGACCAAAAAGCTGTTAAAATAATGCGTTTCTGTAACTGTGCTTATTCCTGAAATTAAAGGGGAAGATCCACTGTAAAACAAGTGACTTTGGGCCAAATTCCATTTGCCTTCTAATGTGGAATGAAGGCAACTGAACCAGTTACAGGGGAATTGATGGACACATCCACGTGTGCAGTTGACAGCAGAATTTAAAGCCATATATCTTAACGGAGCATCTAGTTTTAAAAGGATCTAGAAGTCAGCTAGGTTTCTTTTGTATGGCAGACATTTGCCACATACACAAAGCACCAATATAAAAAAGCAATGACCTGCATTTTTAAAAAAGCTGTTTGTTCTTTTTATCAAACTCCGTGAGATATCCCATCCTTCAGCAGCATTTGCATACTATTTCACAGAAGTACCACACAAAGATCATTTTTCTTTCATTTATATAGACGCATCTATGTTGTGTATATAGTCATTTATATACTGTTATGTCCCAGCAGTGTGGTCACACCAGCAACAATGAAGACATTCTATTCCTTTAAACAGCACAGACAAGAAATCCATGAAATGACCCAGTTCCACAGATTTTAGCATGTATTAAAGTGTTTCTTTCACATACTTCGTACCTGGACTCCCTTTGATTGATGGCAAGATAAATTTCCCATGAACTCTCTTCAGGAATTGCTCCATGTGGTATCAGCAGACTGACTCCTGCAACAGAGCAAAGGCAGAACTTATCTTTTGGAAAGACACTGGAGGTAAGGACCGCAAAACTGGCCTCTGATTTACAGCATCTAGAAAGGCCACCTACTAGAGCTGAAGAGAACTCCTCTGAAAGAGTGGTTCTGACTGCAGCATTGTCAGATGAAGGGAAAAATACATCATTAATACGATCCATCCGTCTAGCTATTAACATGTTACTATTTTACAGTCGGGAGTTATACAGACTCATGTGCCTAAAAACCTCTCGCTCTAACAGAGCTTTTAAAAAGTGGACTTCGGGTTGGTTTGTGTCACTGAATAAGGTGGGATTCGTTGTCTACGTGTGACTGAAGACTCCTTTTCATCCCCGAGTATGGGCAAACTCTGTCTACTTCACCACTTAGATAAAAAGGAATGATTTATGGAAACAAAAGGGACCACAAAGTCTTTCCATGAGGCTGCCATACAGTGAGTACTGTGTAATCCGTGTCATTTTGATTTCCTTAACCTATATTGTAAAGTGTTTGTTTCTGTACCGCATTTCATCCACGGTAGATCTAAACCTAAATATAGTCCCCGTCTCAAAGGGTTGAAAAAGTCTTTGGTCTATTAACAGTCTTCAGAGTAATTTTGTTCCTATAGCAAATGTTTTTATGTCATTGATATCAGGACCTACTAGATTTTTTTTTTCCCCCTGACAAATTAACAGCAGGTAAATTTCAAGGATAAAGGTGCTGTTCAGAATTCTCAGTAGCCACTCTAAGGTGTGCACAGTACATAGCAAGGCCATGAAGCCCAGCCCTGCAGTTCACACAATCCTCTGTAGCAAGTACTTTGAAGTAATTTTTGTACTTTTTATCTTAGGTAACAGATAAGAGACCGTAGAGCGCAGTTTTTCTCTTTAATGTATCTTCTTGTTTATGATAAAAAATGAACCGGGTGTATTGGGAATGGGGAATACCTCCCAGTTCTTTCATCAGAAGCAGCAATGCTAGAGTACAAAAACATTCAATTAGCTAATTATAATTTCAATGGGAAAAACAGGCTTCTTTTAATTCCAGTACTGATGCAGCCGAGGCAGCACACTTTTCAGCCAAGATTCGCTGTACAGTCAAGCACACCAAAACTCCTTACAAATCAAAGTTATTTGTGTTTCAAAATATACGAACATTTTCAGTAACAACACTGGTAAGGTGCCCTTAGTTGTGGTGAGAATGAGGTTCACATTCTCTTTCCTTGCAGTGAAATTTATTACTGTGATCTCAGAATGATTACAGAGATTCAGCTGTTGTTACATTTGCTTGAAGCCTTGCTTTTAAAAATTTCTTCCATAGTGTTTTACCATCATTAAGTGGCAAGTATTTTCTCATTGAAATCTGGAATCAATGCAGGTATTTCACATCATTTGAACAGGGGAGAGGTTAATTCTCCTATGCTGTTGATAAAACCCACAAAAAGCTGGGAATTTATCTGAATTCTTTTTAAAGAATTCTCAATTCAGAATTTCAATTCTCATTGCCAAGTAATCAGAAATGTTAAAAGTACCAGGGACTGTGCAGCTTCTCAAGTTGCTGTAACCCTAGGCTGTGGATAAATTAATTTTAATCAGTTTGTAACAGTAAGCTTTACTTAAACCAAATTTAAAATGCACTCTCAGCTTACAGAGTTTAGAGACAGAATGAAATTATCTCAGTCTCACCTCAGTGACCTATTATCTTGCAGACCAAAAGGAACCGCATACTGAGACTGAATATATCTAGCTATCTGCATGATCAAAAGGCAAGTTTCACTTCATAGAGGAAGACTTAATAGACTGTCTAGTAGCTTCATGCACAGGGACCCGGAAGATCCCATTCAAGACAAAACATACATCTTTGATTAAGGAAAGGGGAAAAAAACCACCAAAAACTGTTACCTTGCCAGGCTTTTATCTGATTCAGCAACAGAACAATCTCCTCTACATTCTCTATTTAATTATTCTTTTCCTATTTTTTCTTTTAAATAAATTCCTCTTAGCAGTACACATCCTGTCATCTGCATAGCTCCATGTTTACAAGGCTTGATCATGGTTTAAACTTTGCTTGAAAGCTCTTTGTGCTTTTGAGATCAAATCTGTTACTTCTAGGATTACAAGGAATTTCCTAATGGAGAAACAACCTAACCAAATTAAGCTTTTAGTTTCTATACAACATAGCTAGTGATTCAAAGTGATATGATTTTACTTTTGATTCACTAATATGAATTAGAAATTAACAAGGATGCTTTCTACCGGGTGGCAGTGAAATGAAACCATTTCACAGCACTCTCAGTACAGGAAGACTACATTTCAAATGCTCTGAATATGTCATACATGCAGAACCTCAGCTAAGCTGCAGCACAATTGGCCTATAATTTACAACTGACTGGCAAATTTGATCTTACATAAAAACAGGGAAAAGGAAGTACATGTAGATCAAATATGCATTTAAATAATCTAATTGATGGGACTATCATTACTTTAAGTAGCAGCATAAATGAAGGACTTCCTCGTTCATGAGTTAGTGCCTGTGGCTTTGTAATATTCATTCCTGAACATAAAGAAGTCTGTGGAGAAATGTATTCATTCTATATGTCGTGCATGATTGTGCACTAAATATTATATTCCAGAGTTACATATTCTATAAATCATCTCTAAATACAGACCGAGTTTCTTATGCTAACCTTTAAAATACTGATTTTATGAAACATGAAGGATAAGGCTTCAAGCATGCAGTTTAACCAGTAAAGAGCCAAGCCTGGACACACGAACCAAATGCAATCAAAGCTGAGTTTAAAGGAAACCTTGAAAAAAGATCAAAAGAGTTGAAAAGATAAGCTGTTAGCATGCTGCTGGAAAATGATCTTAACATCCTTCATTAGATTCTAATTTGTTGTCGTACGTTTTCACCTAATTTAACAAACGCTGTAAATATAAAATTCAGTCTCACAAAACTCTGAAGTCACAAACAAACTCTATCTACTTAAACAATGCAAATTGAGCATTTTTACTGCAATGGTTCAGTGTGTAGCCCAGCCTTGAAATGGCAGCTGACTTTGAAGTGCCCTACTACAGAACTTTGTCAAGCTATTAAGCTAAAAGAAAGAGAAAACCAGAAAGCCAGAAGTAAATGCTAATAAAAGCCACACTACAGTTTTCATTGAGAGTGGAAGCTATTCTCCAGAGATGTCTTATTTGTAATATGCTGCAGATTGTAATAACATAATGAAGTCTGACAGTGTTAACGCAGTCAGATGCTGATGCATGTAGACTCTGCTTTGAATATGACCCCATTATCTAAGATCCTGATCCAATATCGACCTCCTTCCTGGTGAGTGCTTCATTTGGATCAAGATCCAAGTAAGCAACAGCTTTGATTAATATGACTTACATGCTGAAGACATCAAGAAAGGCAGTAATCTGTAGCAGTTCAAATAGGCATAATGCCTTTTTAAAATCTCATCCCAAGCTTTGTTCTGATCCTAGTCATCTCCAGTGCGGGCAACATGCTATAATTCCCAACATTTGTGTTAAGGAAGACCCTACTTTTTTATTTATTCATAGAATAAATGAATAAAACACTGCATCAGGCAAAGTGAGTTTCATCTAAAATTAAGTACGTGCTTCTAATAAGAAAGGATCTACCCACCTGTGTTTGGAACCACTAAACGACCACCCAGGTGTCCAAAAATGGCAGTTGTCTTCAGCTCACTTTGTGTTGAAATAGAAGACAGGTTCTGAATATATGTAGCCTTGTTTCTAGCCTGTATCGTACCAAAAGCTCTATTATTTCCATGAGGAAAAGTTCCAGAATGTGCCTTTCCATGATATTCAGCCCTCTCTGTCACCCCTAGGGAAACCATGAATGAACTGTGAACCTTGACTTTGATGTCTGAGAGGGGGTTAAACAGCGAAGACTCCGTCATTAGCTCCTTGTCCATCGGGTCCTGCAGGCAGATCGGTCCACTGTACGTTCTGCTCACTGTCAAGTCAGGCTGCATGGATGAGTTCAAAAGCAGGGAGTTACCTGGTGAAATGAAGTGGATCAGGCAGTTAGTCCCTGCATTATACAGTGTGCAGCAATGCCCGGTGAAGCATCTGGACAGCATGTAGCTGGAGAAATGATATTAGAGAAAGGGAATGTCCCATCATTTTATGTAGATCTTCATAAAGCACAGAGAAGTGGTAAGCTGGACTCCTGGCCTGCATTCCCGGTCATGCAGTAATTTCGGCTACAATCTTGAAATGAATAAATCCCTTTGATTTTAACTATGCCCTTAAGCTAAATGAGCTGCATTTACACTGAGAAGTGAAAAAATAACATGCATATGGGCTTAGGCATCCTAGGAACCGTGACTCATATCCTAGCCATATAACGATCGGTGTTCTTTTTTAAAAATGGCAGATTTGGTGGAACTGTTGGTATACTGTATGGCATTGCGTGTACACCTGCTTCAGTGCCCCATTAGTCCAGACTAAGTGTCAGCCTGTATCATGGTACCAAGCACGCTACAGCTAATTCCTTCCTCCTTGGCAATGTCTGGAGCTTGAATCACTCTGTCCTTAAGAACTACCTGCAAATAAAAAATCAGGTCTGTATTTCACTGTCACTTTCAGTGAACCATTAGATGCAGTTTTAAATCCTAAGCAGTACTCAGCTGTACTTTGATTTCCCCATCTATATATAAATTGGAGTTAGACAGGTAAGACTTAGGAGATCTGGCCTATGTGCATCTAATACTAACTTGTTTGATGCACTCAGTACATACTGCAGTCATGGGAAAAAGAATTGCATTTGGAGACTAAAAGCTCTCCCTGTTTTGTTCTAGTATTAAAGAAAAATACCGTGGTAGGCATTGGAAATTTACATAATTGAGCTTTAAGATGTTAAAATCAGAAATCTATTTCTGGTCCTTCCAGCATTTCCTTTTTGTTTTGCTCTTCCCTCCTCATATTCTTGGACAGAGAACATTATATAATATATAATTATATATAATAATAATATACCCTATGTTATATTCCATATCATATAATTACAGAGGGCAATGTTGAAAACCAGATGAAACAATGTAATAGATCCAACAGGTACTTGATCAGTGTGTTTCCTGCACTTGAGGCAATTCCAAAGTGCATGAATCCAAGCAGGAACTTTTGGTTTTGAGTGCATTATTATTTTTTCAAATTAAAACCCACTGGGTGAAAACACAACTTCATGCAGACCTTTTCAGTGAGCTTACACAAAAGGATAGATTTTGCCTGAGGGAAACTGGGTTGAACAGAAAGTGGGACAAGAGAGTAATAGGAGGATGAATACCCCAGCTATATGTCTAGGAGCATTTTAGATCAGAAAACACTGGCTACTGTTAGAACCTGAATTCTTTACATGGTTTGGTCTTTTTTGTTTGTCTTGTTCCTTTTTTTTTATTTTTTGTAGCAAATATAGGATGTCTCAACTAATTTTCTAAATGACCTGTATGTCAACCTTGAAAACTTGATCCTTTTAAAGGGACTGCAGGTTAGGTGGCTAAAATTATAAATAAATTTCTCCGAAGAGTAACATTTGGATCATTTCAGTCTGTGTAGCTGCACGCAAAGTAGCACAGAATCTCAGATTACAGACAAATGGCCAGTAACAGCTTTAGCATTCAAGAAGTTGCACTATTTTTATTTTTTTTCAGCAAGGTGCTGCATTCTGTATGATTTCAGGTGAAAACAAACAAATATAGTTCTGATGGTTTGCTTTGCAGCTTCACTTTCTTTTTAAAAGTGTCATTTCAAATGCCCACTCTCAAAGTACTTTCAATAGTTTTGCTCTCAATATATAACAGAAGAGATTTTCCCTGTACATTACCCAGTTTAGATGGCTTCAGAAGAAACAGACTGCATCTCGCTGTTTATACACTTATCTAGTGCTCCTACAGACCCAGTCGAATAGAATTACACAAAAGCCTCATTTTTTATTGTCCTTTCTACTATCTATTGTCCTTCTGTCAGTACTGTGCTCTCCTTTTGTAGCAAACTGAACAGAGAACTGGCCTTTGTTTTAGCTGAATTGTTTAGTTCACAAATAATCATATTAAAAAAACCCACAGACAGAGAACCCAAAGTAACTGAACTAACAGCATCCCAGCACAAGAGAAATTTGCTGTCTCAGATGTTTTCAGTGCCCAGAACTAATATTTTTGAAACGTGAAATCAAACAGTTCATTCCCCAGCCTCATAACAAGACTTTCATGGCAAACTGAACAACAAAGAAAAAAGTTATTGAGGCATTTGTTGAGAATTACACGACTAATTAAAGACTTGAATTTTTAAATGAATGAGTAAACATCCTTCAAGCCTCCTTGTCTACCAATCCTTTCTAGCAGTTTCTTGCAATTTATGCTTGGTGAGAAATGTCTTTCAGAAAATAAAGTAACTGTAAAAACAAAACAAACAAAAAACCCAACCCTACAACACGTTTCACTTTTCTGAAGAGAGAAGAGACATGGGGACACTTTCACATCTCACCAACACACCCACCTACCTACCACAATAAGGCAGGTCCCGATGTTATAATGTCAGCACAGAATTGAAGAAATACACTATCTTAAAATAATCCCCATTTTATCTCCTCCCTCCACCTTTTTGTCCAAAGGAAATATAATTTCAGAAACCACCTGAATGCTGCTTTTAGTAAAAGGTTTTATTTCTTCCATATTTTATTGTATTGGTGGATTTCTGAAGTCTTTAAAAACTGAAATAAAAATCAATAGATGTTTACATGCCTTTATCTCCGACAGACCTCAGCCTATGCTAACAGCAACTTACAAAATATGTAGAGCTGGGATTCTCAAATTAATGATACAATAAAAATCTAATCACTTTTAAGGGAATAAAGAAAACAGAAGAGCTGAGTAGGAAGGAACTAAAGACAAATACATTTTTTCTTTTTTTTCTTTCCCTGTGAGTCAGAAATGTCAGCCTAGAATCTAGTGACAGTATTTGTAAAGCACTTAGAGCGTGGTCAAGAAAGATTATATGTCCAAGTTGCCACGACAAATCAGTAGCAGAGACCGCAAAAGACGTTACTGTTCTAACCACCAGATCCTGACCCTCGTACTGTAGCCACCTGTCCGTGGCTTTGGGCACGTCTGCTTCGCATTACGCTGGAATGCCCCCCCCCAGCCCGTCCTGCATATGAGCTTAGTATCTCTTTGTAGCAGGGGCTCTGGAGAGAAGAAAATGAAATCACAACACTAACCTTGTCTGACTGTTTTAAAATTAAATGTCTGGAAGCCTCCTGTCAGGGCAGATGAATCAATCACATCCACGCCGTACTCACTCTGACTCCGTCTGTAAAGGGTAACGCCGACCACCAGCACAGCCACAGCGATGACTGCTGCTCCCAGGCCGGAGTACAAGGCAATGTCACTGGCATTCTCTATATCTGAAAGGAGAAAAAGCGGGTTCTGAGTCAGCCACGCTCATGAAAATGCCCTGGCTGGTCCCAGCTGGCCGTGAGCAAAGGGGATTGTATTTATATGTAGCCACAGACACGTGGCCAGGGAAGTAGAGCTTGAGGCATAAATGCAGAGCAGATCACAGGAGGAAACTGTGCACAAAAGAACGCTGAAAAGCCAGCCTTTGAAAGCGCTGGCAAATTTCCTGATACATCACTCCATACAGGTAAACTTACATCGTTTTAGGGATTGCATCATGATATTTGCACGTTTTTTAAGCAGAATCGTTGGACTTTTAGCAGTCAGAAGCAGGGTGCTTACCACCAGCCAGCCCTCCCATCAGCACACTGCTGGCTCGGGCTGTGTGCCGAGGTGTGCCACCATCTCCCATTCCAGCCCAGTGGAGATCATTAAAGTATGGAAACACAGCCCTTCAAGGGGAAAACATGGAACAACTGAAGCTAGGGAGGGCTCTTACTTTAGGTACCAGCACGATTTTCACCTATTGACGGCTCTCCGGGACATTTAAGTTTTCGTTTGGAGTTCTGAAGCTAATCCGGGAGGTCATGAATCCTCTGAAAAACCTTAGTGAATCCTCTCCAAGCCCTGGGCCGTTCTCCATTCTTTATTTTTTGTGCGAGCTTTAGTTTAAGAAGGAACAGTCCATCCCCTCAAAGCTTGGTGAATGGCTGACGATATCCTGCAAATCTTCCTGGATTCCTGCTGGCACCCGCTCAGTCTTTAGAAACAGGTTGGAAACCAAAACCAAGCCCTTCCTGTGATTGTGGCCATGCGTATTAAGCTTACAACCAAGTTTTTTTTTTTTTTTTAAAGACTTCAGACTTTTTACAGCAGATAAGAATTTATTTCTTTGAAAGAATAAATCCAAATGAAACCTGCAATATTATGTAATTGAATTATCCAGTCCCGCTGTTCCAGATCTTTTGGGATTTGGGACCACATACCATGAAATTAAATTACTTGGCAAGTACACTTAGCAGGTCCTTAGATACTTCCCTTAATGCCAAACTCCAGTTTAGAGGAAGAGATAATCATGTGTTCATCCTGTACATCATCTGCTATCCCATTATATGTTGCTTCTTGCTATTAAGTGAGGAGCATTTGGTACAAAAAGTGCATTTATTTATAACAAGTGACAGTGACAAAAAAAATAACCAGGAAAAACAGACTACTCAATATCAGTAAAACTGCAATGTACAGAAGCATGGCAGGAAGTCAAATTTGGCATTTAAGAAATAACCAATTATTAAAATTACTTAATTACTATTTGGGAGGAGGCTTCTGTTGTGCATACAATTTATTTTTTGCAAAAAGATAACTTTATTTTAGCTGAATTTTTAGAATGAATATGAAACTTCAGACCACTGAAACGAAGAAAATTACTACCTATGGGCAGCATCAGAAAAGCTTATTTTCTTGGCTCACCAGTTTCTTATGTAGACCAAATGTCTGACAACTAACAATACAAGCAGCTGAAACTTTCTGGGAAGCTGAAACTTTCTGGGAAGGGTATCAATTCTCATGGCATTCCTTTGGATTGTTCCTGTGGAACACAACTGCTTAGGAAAGGTAGCTTTCAATTTTGTTTAGGATGTCAGTATTTCTTTAGAAAAAAATACTGTATCTTAAAAGTAATTTTAATCTCTTCCCCTTTCTATTTTTTCTTATTTCTCCATTCAGCTGTAGAAATTAAACAAGAAAGCATGGGAAATTAGGGAAGGTAGGTAATTTATGCTTTTACTTTTCAGCAAAAGGGAACGAAAACAAACAAAATGAGAAAACATGTACAGTCAGCCAATTACTATTTAATGGACTGCATCCTCCCAGCCCAGTGGAGGTAGTGACTGTTATAAAAACCTAAGATTTCTATACATTTCAGTTACAGGGTACATGTTGGTGGTAATTTTAGCCTATATTTCACTCCACCTTCTGACACTGTTACACAACATTTATTGAAAGCACATTTGATGGTAATGAAGTTTCTATTAACTATGATTAAGTTTCATAAAGCACCTGAAGATAATTTAAGATGTGCAGAAGCAGAAAATGAAACATTTGGTTTAGTACATTAGGAAACGTAATTGATTAAATTATCTCATTTACAATAAGTGCTTTCCAGGAGCTATGCAGGGCATACATTTCCCCCAGTCTCCCATTAGACTTTGCTAGGAGATAGGCAAGATTCTTCTAGCTTCCCATCCTCCCCCAATTTTCCACCTCTCTTACTTTTGGTACCCTTTAGCAATATGAAATCCATTTCTTCATATCTTGCTAGTCCTCAAGAACAAGGACTAAAAGTCAGAGAATAATGGAAAAGGCTAGATAGTAGAACAGGTTGTTTCTCAATTATCTTCATAATTGACTTTGATTTTGCATCAGTGATGATTCATGTAGTCTTAAATGAGGTTCCTGTTTCACAGAACAGCAGCAAGCTGCATCATGTGTTTCTAACCCCACAGCTAAAGAAACCCTTTAATTCTCCTAGGAACCTTGCATGCTAAAATCAATCCCATTAAGGTTTCTATTTTAATAAATCAGAAATTAAAGCAATTTAACTAATGCTGTTACAAGATTCTCTAATTAAATGGGAACAGCACAGATAAACAAAAGTGTATCAATTGCCTGCGCTAAGTCACAGCACAGACCGGTTGTATGCAACCCATCAGGAGATGACTCCAGCAAGAATGTGACTCCTTTCTTAATTTAGGGCCCAAGTTCCATAAAATTTCAAATAATCTCATGACCCTATGCACCTATATCTTGGAGGAATACTCGGATTTAAACCCCACACTTTATGATACAGAAGAATATATCTTTAAAGAAGATACTAACAATCGCATCCATCTCACAGTACAGATGGATTCTCCTTCCAAGTCCTCCAAAGGACTTGAGCCAAAAACGTGTTTATAAATCTATTTGTCAAAATTCAAAGATTTTTTGTTGTTGTTGAAAATTAAGCTGTGAGAAATCCTCACAACTTTGTGTATGGATTATAAAAGAAAAGCAATGTCTTAGCTTTAAAAGACGATAGGCCTCATGCAAATGGTGGCTTGATGAGAAGAGTGCCTTTTCTTTTTTAATGAAATCTTTCAGTTAGTCAGCTCAATTCACATGTGCCGCTCTTATTTAAACTAAAATTTCGCTGAAATCAATGGAGAGTGAGAAACAAAGACTGTAGGATAGGAGCCCCTGAAAACAGCATATAAATTTATATATACAGAAAGATATATAAATATACATACACACCCTTTACAGCGCACAGCATACCAACACCCTTTACCGGTTGATAAATCAAGGTGAAGTGAGCTGACCGAGATCAGACAGAGCCAGTGGTGGAAAGAGATTTGAACCAAGCAAACTGAACTCCTATATTACTGCTCCCCCCCCGCCCCCCCATCGCAAGTTCTCAAAAGATCAATTTCAAGATAAGCATTCCTGTAGAAATGACTCTCAGTCAGTCAGACACAAAATTACTGAAGCACAGTCACTTATTTTATTTTTAGTCTAAAACCTATGATCACCAAGTCGCTAAGAAGATGCTTTCAGTAGATGCAAAAGCCTTTCATATAACCTTCAGTTTTATTTAGTTCCTAAACAAATAAAACAGAATGGCAGAGAAGATGAGAAAATCATATTTACAAGAGAAAAAAATAACTTACTTTGGGATTTTATTTCATGAAGAAGTTTTTTATCTAGAGAGAGAGAGAGAGAGAGAGAGAGAGAGAGAGAGAGAGAAAGAGAGAAAGTTGCACTTAATAAATTTACATGGAGCATATCTATTTCCTATATCGCTTCTGTCTAGCTCTATAAATGAAACATTTTCTCCTTGTTTGCTGACAATATGAATATTTTATGTTGTCCATATTTTTTCCCTTCATCTGCTTTTTCTAAATCTCTTTCAGGATGTTTCTTTGCAGTCATTTCTCATGTGGTTAATTCAAGTATTTGTTAGCTTTCGGATGCCTTTATTTTAGAGTATTATGCACCCCAGCAACAAGCAAGTTCAATACTTTGAAGTGGATCACTTGGCAAACAAAGTCAGTTAAGATTTAATTATTTCTCTGTATGTTTATAAACTATCAACATGTACAATATATTCACATTTATGTATCTAAATACACACAAATAATTACCTCTATATGTGTATATAAATAACATACAGAACCAATGTAGTACTGAAACATATGCAAGGGTATATTTATAGATGTTAAATTAACTTTATAAAGCAGATTCTATATACTAGTGCATCTCTCTCAAAAATGAGCCTTCTCTCTCTCTCATAATAAGCATTTGATTTATCCTGTATAACCTATACCTAAAAAAGTAATCTTTAGATTACCTTTGAACCATGTCAAGATCCATGATGTTCATCGTAGTTTTTTGGTACATGACAATGTAAGCAAATGGTCATGAAATGCCTTTTGTTATCTTTTAGTTAAATTGATCACTTTAATAATATTCAACTTAAAAGCTTCATGGTTTTTGGCTTTGCCAAAAAGCTATTTTTTTTCTTTTCTTTTTGATTTTTTTTTTTTTTTTAGTGAGGAAATGATGTTTGCAAACACTGAATGAATAGTATCAGAGTTGGACTCTGTAATGGAAATAAACATTTCTGTGCTGCTGACACAGACTGGTATCTACAGAAAACTGCAGTAGAATTGAAATGAGTTTGAGTATAAATGAGTATAAACTAGTGAGGTTGCTAGATCCAGAAGCCTCTTGGCAATATTCAGTATCACAACTGGTCAAAAAATGAAAAAAACAGATTGTTTATGATGCATTAGTAAATAAATAAAAAAAATGTTTGTAGTTCATCTCCTTATAGCCTGTGTGTTTCTTTCTTTTTTGGGCACTGGAAAAAGAAATCGATAGTTTCTGAAGCTATAAAAAACAAATAACTTGAAAGCAAATAGATAAAAGCAAAATAAAAAACTCTACAAAATCCTCTTCTATTAAGCAATGAAAAAGTTTTCACCTCTAGAAGACAGAGAGAAACCCACCAAGGAAATGTATACTCCTGAGAATACCAGCAGGGAATAAACAATGGAATATATGCAAGAAATACTAAGTTATTAAGACCATCTGAGTCAAAGTGACCTTTGCTTTCAGATGGAGACAGTCTCCATTTTATCCCAACTTGGCGGGCCTGGCAATCATTCACATAGCTCAAAGCAAAAATAATTGTCTTCTGCAAAGCAGTTTCTCTCTCTTCAACCGTTCCACATCTCAGTACACATTCCCTGCAAGGAAAGTGCTTTCAGCTGCTCCTCAGTTAAGGACTGGGCTATCTGGATCAATCCAGAAACAATCAAAAACCAAAGCAACAAGAGAGAGAGATCTTCTGGGAATGAAAGGATGCCTTCTCTGTGTTATTCCCAATCTTTTCTGTCAGGAACTGAATAAGGAGTAACCTGAGAGTAGGCTCTGTTTTATCACTGTTGCATTTAGTGACTCCAAGTTGAAAATTCTTGCTAGCGATTAGAACTTTTCCTGCCAGTTCAGAATCGGGCCACATATTTCTGGCATCTTACATTCTCATCCTTACTTTCATTAGAGTTCTTACTTGTTAACCACAGAAATGTTTCATTTCTATTTTTCCCTCATGAAAGGAACAAAGTTAACAAGTTGTGCCTGATAACCTCCAAGAGATTAGTTATCTGAAGCGCTGCACTGCATTTCCTTCACAATTCCCGATGGGATGAAAAGCAGAGCAGGAAAGGCACATATTGGAAGATGAATGAGAGAAAGATTTTAAAAAATAGGGTAATTGCATCAATTCCTATTAGCTGAGAAAGCAATTATGGTCCTAAAAATAATTTGACAGAAATATATATATATATATATATATATATATACATACACACACAGCACAACCCATTAAGGAGTAATGGTATCACATTCCAAGATGAAAGAAACAAGAGACACTTAATACTTCCATCTATTTGAATGCATACAGAAATTCAACTTTCAGAACCAACACATACTTGCTATTACTACCCATCACAGCAAAAGGAAGAGACGAGCCTATTTGAAGCACAAGGAGCACGTAGGCCAGAGTTGATCTCAGTTCCACTCGTTACTGAACAGCAACAGCTTCTGATTCACTGAGTTTAGCTTCTGCTTTTACAGCTTAGCTCAGTTAGTTCCAGTGAAAGACTGTTGTATACAAGGACTAATACTGAGAATGCTCTCAACACCAAATTATATTGGAGTAGATTTTTTTATCTTCCCACAAAATACCAGTTTCTGGTTCCAATATTAGGTAAAAAATTGCTGGTGCAAAGAGAAACCTTCAGTTATATTTCTCTTCAAATTAATTTTATTGTTGTTAGTTCAGTTTCCCTAACTCCCCTCTCACCTTATAAAAAGAATAGTTATACTTTACAAAATGTAGTCAATATAAGAACTTTCATAGGCATTACATTTAGAAAGAGAAATTATATCCGTTTTAAGCCATAACTCCTAAATCTACTTCAGTGCAAACGGATACCCACCTTGAATGCAAAGCCCTTCAGTGCAATTCTCAGACTCTTGACTCAAGCCCTCGCAGTATTTTCCTCCATTTCGAGGAGGTGGTGCGATACATTCCCGAACTCTCAAATGCTCGCATTCTGGGCTGCATACAGACCACTCACTCCACACCTCCCAGTTTCCATCCACTGTATGGGAAGGGGAAAAAAACCAAACATTGTCATTGCTTATCAAACTGGTGTAATTCAGAGTTCCTACAAAGAAAATTTGTTTTGTATCTCTCCTCAGGTTACACCAAGTAAAACACAACACTATATTTATTTCTCAAGAGTTGGATACCGTGTCAGATGTGAAGTTAAAATTCAGCATTAAAATGTATCACCTCACACATGCAATGTGAAAGCTTTTAAAATAGCACCAGTGTACAAAGTCCTGCAAATATAGGCCATTAAAAACTGCAGGAGGAAACATTTCCTTTGCCACCTAGCTATTAGCTTCTAAAGTTTCAGTGCAAATTCTACCCTAAAACAGGCTGATGTAGAGAGGCCACACATTATCCTACCAGGAAATGAGGTTGACGTTTACAAAAAAAACACATAGCTGGCCTTGCAGACCTCTGGCTAACGCCCTGAGCAAGATGATGGATCAATATGTTGCTTTGCTAACTGATAGACAGCTGCCTCTGACCCTGTCCCAGATGAGAAGAGATTCCACAGTCTCATGTATAAATCAGATTGAAGAAAAGTCAGATTAACTCACAGACAAATATAAATAATATTAAATTCTTTAAATACCAATTCAGGACATGCTGTATCTAAACATTCATAAAAGCTAGAAGAGAGGTTTACCAAAACCCAAACAGGCTATGCTATGATCCATGGAAA
This sequence comes from Cygnus atratus, assembly GCF_013377495.2. Taxonomy (NCBI): domain Eukaryota; kingdom Metazoa; phylum Chordata; class Aves; order Anseriformes; family Anatidae; genus Cygnus; species Cygnus atratus. The sequence continues at coordinate 1,260,959 of NC_066388.1, forward strand.
TATTGAGTCTTAAAAATTCCATGTACACAATCCTACTAACTTTCTTTAGCTGTATATGTGAAACCCCAATTCCAAAATCAGGTAAGGGAAGCTTTGTTCACTTGGAAGGATGCAAGTATTTCCAGTTGCCTTTTTGACCTCAGTGGGCTCTTCAAAGCACAATTGTCTACCAGGCATTTCAGACAGAAAAAGGTCTCCGCTAAGTGTGACAGTCAGTGTTACTCCATAATGGACTGTGCATATCTCACCAGGGCAAAGAGAAGTGCAGGTAATTTTCTGCACTGACATTCCTTCACAAAAAGCACCTCCGTTGAGTGGAGCAGGGTTAGTACAGGTCCGTGATCGCTTCTGCCAGCCCCGACCACACCGCGCATTACAGTTTGACCACTCAGTCCACGACGACCAGCCTCCGTTAACTGCAAAACACAAACGTGTTAGTGGTTGCAGAAGGTGCTCTAAGATTCACTGAGCAACAAATCTGTTCACATCACTTAAAAGCAAAATTTTACTTTTGAATGATGTTCTACAGGTAAATTCCAAGCTGAACTAGGAGCCATTGCCACCTACAAAGCATCAGGACACAACTACATGAAGGCCACGGTGTCAAAGAACACAAACACTTATTTTGGAGGAGTAATAAGCTAAGAGGCACAGTAACTCATGGGAAGACTCAGAGGGAAAGGTAAAAGCAAGTACATCAATTCTCTTAAAACATGCTTCGTTTAAATCATGAACAAGACTTTTATTATTTTAAACAGGATTATTTAGGAATGCTCTGTCTCTACCAATAAAACTTCACATGCAGTAATAAACAGGGAGAGCAACAGGGGGTTGATAATAAAGGAATGGTTCTGCTCTTTTTAGCTTTGCTGTCTAACATCTAGATTTACCAGGCAATGCTCGTACACTGCAGAACCCCAGTCAAGGAAGCCCTTTAAGTATCTCCCTAGGCATGTGTTTAAGGGTTTCCTGATACAGGCATGACTTATTGGGGTGGTTTATCTTATAATTGGATCTTATTAATATCTGGAGCAAGGATTATTAGCACTTACATAGCTTCTAGAACCTTTTGTCACAAACAAGAAACTCGTAACTCTAACCACTGTAACAACAGGCATGAACTCAGCCTTGAGCAACAGAACTAAAATTCATCATAACAGGAATGAGGTTAGCCATTTGATTTAGAACCAGCTGTACGTTAAAAATATAACCATGCAGAAAAAGCACGCACATCTAAGCTTTTCCATAATTATCACATTTTCACCAACCATAAACCACAACTGTCGCAGACATGCTCCTTCTCTTGGCAACAATGTTGGCAGCCATGCAGGTATAGTTCCCAGAGTCAGACAGACGTGCCTGTCGAATGATCAGGTTGTGGTCTGCTCTGGTGTCAATGTTCTCATCCAGGTTGGAATCAATGGGCTCTTCATTCTTCAGCCACTCCACCTGGAGAGGGGTGGAGAAGACAAGAACGTGACATAGGAAAAGAAAGATGGAAACAGGAAGTCTGCAAAATTGTATTTCAGTGATGCCATTGTGATCTTTATTAAAAACTTTAAGATAAAAATCAAGCTAGGATGGGATTCCCAACAAGGCAGACATTCACAAACTCTAAAAAGAAACTACTCCTATTCTGAAGAGCCCGGAGCCTCATTAGCAAAGAGGCACCAAATGAAATGCTAAAATAGGAAATATTAAAAGAACTATAAATGGCAACGAGCTGGGTCAGAGTTGTAAGAATATGGATTATAAGGAAAATGTTTGTACTGCTGGGAAAAGGGGGTGGGAAGTAAATGGAGACTAGCAGTCCAAGTGAAAGTCAACTAAGGAATAGCAATTTTATTTTATTTTATTTTATTTTTTAACTTCAGGGGAGGGAGGTATGGGCTAGGAACTTAGAATGATTTTTATTCTAAGAAAAAAATCTGACAAGAGAGAGTAAGAAGAGTTTAAAAATATTGCTCTTGATATGCAGCACTTCACATGTTCAAACCATTGGACAATGATCAGTTAGGCTTCGTTGATATATAGGGTTAATATGGGGTATTATTAATTTAATATTTTTGAGAGAGAAACAGAAGGATGAAATCACTTGCTCAACACTGCACACAGCGGACGACCTGTCATCACAACAGATTCTCATTTTAAATAAACATTATTAAACTAGAAGGCCATTAGTATTTGTTGTCAAGGTACATAAATACTGTGAAATGCTATCTATAATATATTTCAACACATCTCATATCAACCAGCATATTTCTGAGTAGACCCAGGAATTATCTGCAAGGCATTTCACCACTTGAAACATTTAAACAAAATATTTAAAGCATGGTAAGCTGCTGTTACAGAACTGGAAAATTAAAAATAGAAGCAGAATCTATTAGAAGACTGAACAAATGTGACTCATTTTAATAGCTTTTCTAGACCTGAAGGAGGTATGGCTGTACTCTGAAGTCAAATACCCTTCTCATCTCGGTTCTGATGAATAACCTCATTTGGGAACCTGTGGAAGGACCTGTAACTTTGTGGTAATGAGCTTATGGATTTGCTAGCTACAGGCATTCATTAGCACACTGTTCTGCGCAGATGGTCTGCAATTTGTAGATTTTCCAGTTTATAAACAAATCTGCAAAAGCTGACCATCAAAGCCAATTAGAATTCACGCCAGACAGCAGGTTCCCCTTCCAGTAGCATCAGTCATTTTGGTTAGCCGGGGACAGAAGGTGTGGGACTGACGTATCTGTTGCTTCTCACATCTCTGCAGCATGGCAGTCAGCTGGGAACCTACCTTGAAAAGAATTGGGGTTTGTGGCATTGCTACCTTACCTGGTGACTCTGGGAGTAAATAAAGTGATTATTTTACACATCTGTTACAAGAGGCTCTAGATGAATATGAAATATATTACATTTCATACAGAAAGTAGACTTTAGTTCAATGTACTCTTTTCTCAACCTGCAATTAGCCGAAAATAACAAAACCAGAATGTCATCATCAAAGGTTCCATTAAGCATTTAAGACTTCTGTCTTTATTTCTGCATTCTCTTAAAGCTTTGATACAGTGCTGGGTTTTGCTATTGTTGTTTTCTCTTTTGGTCTGTTTTTGTCTCTCAAATATTATTAAACAATCTCCCTCACAAAAGTTTCCCACTCCTAGAAGCACCCTAGGAAATGTCACGGCTAGCATTCGCACTCGGCTCCTTTCCTTCCCCAGGCTAAGTGCCGTGACAGACACTGCCACCACGGCAGCAGATGGCCAGCCACCACTCCGGAGCAGCAGACAAATGACCTTACCAAATCCCCTAATGCCGAACTCTTCCCTTAATAATATCCGTTTGAATGTATTCACGCAGTTGTATTGCATTTCCCTTTGGTCTGAGTACGATGGGGTGTGATCAAGTCATCCACCTACTGCTATGGAGCTTCCCTTTTGGAGGGAACTGCAGTACTAATTGTCAGAGGGGATACAGGCACGTAATTTTGCATTTTGACTCTCATCAGATCAGGGCCTTTTGTGAGGCAGGAAGGCTCCACGTCCTGACTACTGTTACACTCACACTTTGGCACCTCGAGCTGTTTTTCCTCTAGATAACTGTTCCAGGAGGGAGTGCATCCTGCTATGTTCTTCACTGCGTGTAGGACTGTGAGGCATGGTGAATGAAAAATGTTTACATTAATGCAAAGCATTTAAAAGAATGATGTTCGCTATGAAGAGAGAACATTAAACAGACGGAACATAAATGTGAAAGCAATCAAAAGATGATTTGTAAATGAGGGCGTGCATTGCTTTTTGCTTCTTATCTGGAGGCTCGATGACACTGTGAATACTCTTTAATTCCAGCCTCCTCCTCACTAGAAGAAGATGACTGCTTCAACCTCAGCAGATGAATGTTTTCAAAGATGGAAAACTAAGATGAATTTAAAGGAAAAAATTATAAATTTGAAGCCAGCATGATGACAGAAGGTCGTTGTTATTTGCCATGGTGCGACCTTTGGAGAATTTCAGCACACACATACACAACCAACACACAAAACAACCAAGCAAAATAAAGGCAACAAAGAAACTCGCTGTATCTCCATATAAAATGAGGCATGTGGTCTGAGCTGCCAACTTGTCATCTCTGAAGAATAAACTCAAAACTCATTAGCATTTAACTTCACTTGCTTTATCATCAGTGGAGGTCATAAAGTTGCTTGTAACACACAAATACATTTCTATTTAAGAATTAGTCTGTCTGAAGATCTTAAGTGTTTTATCTTGAACTAGACCTAAAATGGCTGTCTATAACTGCAGTAAGTTTATAAAAAGAGATCTTTTTCCCCCTGAAATAAAATCTGCTCAGAATTAAAATACTGCCATCAATTTCTAACAAAGGCTAATCACGTAATGATCTACAAAAGAAATGCAGGGGCAGATATGGATTAACTCAGCTACTACGTATTGGGTGGCAGCAGATGAATTAGCGTAATCATAAATTTGTTCCAATTACAGAAAGCAATTATCAAAGACAAGCTTACAGCACTATCAAAATGAAATCAGCTAAATACACCATATCCTAGGTAGATTAAGATGAGAGTTAGCAAACTCTCTTTAATTATTTCTTTATTTCTTGGAAAATAAAGTTTATCCATCTCATCCATATTTCTGGCTACTGTATACAACATCAAAAACCCTGTCAGCTGCACCACAACTGCCATTTGAGTTGGTGTAGGTGATGGGAGTCTCTCTGTGCAACGTAAGTGATGTATGTACATCGTCCTTATTTCTACGTGTGTCCATGCAGATAATATGGACACACCTCTTCCATACAGCAAGTCCAAACGCTCTGGGGAATCACAGATATCCATGAGAATATTGGTGGAAGCAGGACCACAGCTGAGTTAAGAAACTGGAGGAAGGTGCTGGTGGAGGTTGCTCACTTCCTTCGAAACTCTGCCCATTTTAGGGGCTACAGTTGTGGCTCCTATGCCCCAAAACCTCAGCTGCTTTTGAGCCTGATGGCAATATCACTGGGAGCATTTTATTTCACTTTGACAGGCGCTTGTTAGGCCTTTGCACAGACATCACCTGTGAAATTCAGGGAGAAAATATGGCTAACTCCAGATGAGGAAGTAATGTTCTTGTGGCTAAGCTTCACAATTCCTTTGCCAAATTTGTACAACTTTTACAATTCCTGTAAAAAAATCCTGTAAGAAGACATCTTAAGAATATTCTTATTTACAGTAATAGAAATTACTTGGTGTTTTTGTTGTTGTTGTTGGTTTAATACCAAACTTAATATTTAAACCTTGAAGACAAGACAGTATGTCAGATAGCAGCTATAGGCCTTAAAAGATCTTACACCTTAAGGGTTCTTCATCAATTACTGTAATTTAAACATCCCAAGAGCTGGCTGGCTGCCCATGGCTATATTTGCTATTCTTTTCAGGGTATCTTGTCTGAGAATATAAAGAGTTTAACACCCAACAGGAGCAATACAACTCAGCGATCTTTTGGGCACCCATGATAATTTTATAGGTCAGAAGACAAAAGACCTTGGTATTACCGCTTTTAGATTATACTGTCCTGCCCTTTAAACACATCTGACTTTCTCATGTGGTCAATAACCTGAGTACACATATATCAGAGATAATATAGTTAGAATGTCAGCTTCTCTTGAAGAAAGAATCAATTGCTTTCCGTATGCAAGATAAACACTTCATGATTTTAAGATGGGAAAGGTCAACACCTGACTTATGGCAGCACAAATGTTTCTTATATAGTAGTCAAGTTTACAGATTTTAAATATTCTCTCTCAGATGGAGAAAACAGTAAATAGATCCTTAACCTTTCTTTATACATCCTTAGCCTTCCTTTAAGCCAATACCACTGTTCATCACATTCCTGAAAAACAGTTTTTGCATCTTTCGGATAAAAATGTTTTATCAGTCCTGGATCCGCTCGATATTTTACATGTAAGCACAGCAGACTGGCATTTAGAAAGTCTGGCACAGAATGCAATAAGTGAACAGGTACATTGCTGCTCATGAGATTGCAGGTAATTACACTAAACACAATTTTTGTCTCCACTATCTTATGTTTCCCTTGCACTGAGGCAGAAACTGTCTTTCCATGAACCAGACAAAACCTAATGTAACCTAATAATATACATTATCCAAAACCACTTTGAGTATGAAGCTGTTAAATATTTCTATTTATGTTAAAGTTGGATATAAAGAGCACAAAAAAGTGTGTTGGAGGGGCAGAAAATGATATAAGAGAAATGCATCTCTGTGCACAGACTATTTAAAGAAAATATAACAAAAAATAACCAGGAATGTAGGTGCCTTTTTATGTCTGTCCTTTGTCAGGAATGTTTGACAGATCTATCATCTGGTTTTGAAATAAACAATCCTCCCCCACAAACTTCAATAGGAAGGAATGAAGTTTGGACATGAAATTTTGAGCTAACAGAACTAAGCCATCCAAACTGACCAAAAGTCATTAAAGCAGGACTCAGAGACACTTCTCTGGATCTTTGTTCGTACTCTGCTGTAAGGACAACTGCTGAGCAGTGAACATACTCTTGAAGTTGATTCCAATACCATTTTTGCTGTGTCCTATTAAGGTACTTAAGCAATTCAGTATAAATAATATAGAAGGCATCTCCAAGTGAGCTCTTAGCTCCCTAAGAACAAAAGTAACACTGTCAATATATACAAAAGAACTAGGCAATACTCTTGTCTTCCCCTTGAAAATCCACCTTTTCATTAAAAAAGAAGGAAAAAAAGGCAGAGCTGAGAACTTCTAAAATCAAAATATCTAATGCCTATCTGAAAGCTTTTATTTAATTGGAGAATAAAACATGTGTGAAGGAAAGATAATTAAAATTCCTTTTAATAAAGAATGCTTGCAGTAGGTTCTCCTCCTCATGCAGGTATGGCAGGCTTCTGACACTTTCTCTACCGACTCTACAGCAAGCCTAGGGAGATTATATCACTAGGCTAACATTAGCTTTTGTGAATATTCCCCCCACAGTAATCAGTTCAGGCCTCAAGCTAGAAAAAATTCTTTCTACCTTATCATAGATTTAAGTCTCATATTCCCAAATCTTTAAAAGATTAAAGATTTATTATTTAAAAGATTAAAAGCCTTATTAAAAATGGCTTTGCAGTGACCTAGTGTTTTATGGAAGGAAGCAAGATACATTCCCTTCAAGACTGAGCTAGATCTAGCATGAAATTTGTATTTCTAGAAGTGCTAGTGTCTAGCTTGAGAAATCTTCCTTGCTGTTACAGTTAGAATGGAAGTATAGGTGGGGCAGGTGCTCCAATTACAATGACGAATTAAGACGGCAGCATATCTTTGTTACAGTTTTATTTTGCTTTCCACTCTAATACTCAGAACAAATACATACGAGAAGCCTCCCATCAGCGTAAGTCATTGTGGGAGATTAATAAAAAACAAAAGCCAGTTTGCTGGACCCAGACCATTCACATCTACCTTTGTGATCACATAGCTGTTTTATCAAAATGATCAAAAAACATTAATCTTCCTTGCAAGGAGCCTACTGCTAGCAACACAAAGGAAGCAGGTCAACTGTACCTGCTGCATTTTTAAAAATTAATCCACTGAGGGAATATTGTTACTGAATCGTTTAATCACAGTCATACTGTTCTGGTAACCATATTTTTCCTTCGTTAGATTGAATCTATAATCTCATTGCAAAAATCTGACACATTGATTAACTCATAAATCAGTTTGCATTCTTGTTGGCCATACTGTGGAAGCAGCACAGGAACATTCTCTTTGAAGAGATGCACTCGGTTGTTGCAAGGAAGCATTATTCTTTGTGTGCTTCAAATTCCCTACCAAAACCTGATATTGCTAAATAATCCAGAAGGGCAAAAAGGCTAATGTCGTAGGGGGAGGTGTGAGAAAAAAAGAATTTCATATCTGCTCTTGAATAGGTATAAGGGGAAAGATAACAGCTTTTATGTGCATCTCTATTTGTAATGCTGAAGAGGAAGGTGAGCAATAGGTTGACTCAGACATGCTATTTTAAAACACTGTTAGAAAGATACATTTGCTAAATGTACCATTGCTAATGGTATGTTGTCTGATGGGTAAAAATATAATCAGGTCCCCCAATACATTTATTTCTTATTGTTGGAGGAATAAATCCTAACATGAATTGGAATGCCATTCTTGTTTTAACCACCATGCAAAAATTATGAATGAATCGGCATTAATAAACCCCAAACTTTTACTTTGCTAGATGACACACAATCTAAGGATATATAGTAATTCACAGATCCTGTTTTAAAATTATTCTATAGAAAGTGTGTGTTTCTCAATATTGTGAAACATGATGGTCAGAAAGAAACGAAGCGCTAACACTCTGGTGCCACCAGTGACATTTTGTTTTTCAGTGCACAGACATTTGGAAAGTAATAATACGTGCAGTTGACACTGAAAAAACATTTTTAGATAAGATTATTGGAAATGTTGTTTACAGTGTTTTGCTAACACAGCATCCCAATAGGCAGTATCACATTTATACCAAGTTCTTGGAGATAAGAAAATCATCACAGAAAGCTTACAGTAATTGAAAACAAAGGGTACAAATAGAGAGATCTCTTCTCTTGCACTTTTATCTGCTTTTGATCAAGTATCACTGCATGTAATTAAAAAAAAAAAACACAACACAGTAGTATCCCTACCCTTGCTTCAGATTATTTTTCTCAGGAAAATTTAGAATAAAGGTCCCAGTCTTTGCAAACCGAATGCCAGCAGTATTGCTCAGATAGCATACTACTAGTAAGTGTGAATACGAGTCTGACTAGAACTGTAGTCTCTGTCACTTGCTTTCCAGAATCATACCTGAGATTAGTTGCACCTCTGAGCAAAATGGGTCTAAATTTAGGTGAAAAATATCACTGATGAGACTGAAATTACAGTATCAAATCAATATTAGGAACTACTAAGCCTATTAATCTTAAAATGAAATGAACGAATAAATAAATAAAAATGGAAAGTGAGTCAAACTAAACCAGAACCGACAGTTTGATTTTATAGATCATAATTTTTATATGATTCAGGAAAGAGCTTTCAGAATCAACACACAAAAAATGCATTCACTATGTCACTTACAAGGAAATAATTATTTTAGTACTAACCCTTCACAAAATTATTCTCTCCAGCAACTTCGGTTTTTTGTCGTATTTTTAAATGTGTAAAATTTAAACATAGCAAAACCAAGAATGTATGCCAAAATTTTAACTATGCAGAAATATTATCAAATGGCAGTATTCCTAAGTGGGAAATATTACAATCTACTTTTTGCTCACCATTTCTCTGCTCTGCTGTTTGTGCCTTCATCAGGGTTTTGCAGAGCACACGACGCTCTGCTTAGTTAGCGCTCCCTTCTCAACTCTACCCACATTTACAAAAACACAAACGAAGTAAGGTAGTGAAGAATCATTGCCCTTAGCCAGATCGCATTGTCATGGATTAAAAACTGAATGGATTTGGAGACAAAAACATGTTTTCATCTGTTATCAATGAATTCAACTTAACAGTAAAACCTGAGCAATGCAGATGAAACAGTGACCGTCTTTAACTACACTCAGAGATGTGACTGGAGTTGCTTCCCCCTCAGTGTAAATGGTGACAGCGCTCACATGCTTTTGGTGGATATTCGTATTCCCATCTTGCAGGCAGGTAATACTCACTGACCATTACACTCGGGGGAACTCTTAAAACTTCAGTTATTTATGTCTGAATCTAACTACTTACGCTGGACAGCTTCTCACTTCGCAATTTATCCTGAAGGAGGCTAACTTCAGCTCTGCAATTCACTATTAGTCAATTACTAAATTGTTACCTCTCCTATAGTCTCATTTGAGATAACTACAGATTACTTCATTTCCATTTGTTTTACTTTGATGTGTTAAAAAAAAAAAAGCAGTATTTTCGATAATTTCTCTACCAATACCTTGAGCTCGTTAACAAGTAAATTTATTCCAGTGACCGACCAGCCTGCATCCACGGTTCAGAAACAAGAGTGTTTGCTCTAGCATTCCGTAGTATCAGAATAAATGTTCCAAGACTACACACAATAAATTACTTCCCCTTGATTGGCTGTGTGGTCTCCTTATCTTGATTACCACAGCAACTTCTGTACTCATGTACATTACAGCAAACAAGGCTATAATTTTACTGTTCTCAAGAGTTACAGAGAATCACGAATACATAATGTTGTTCTTCTTTGTAAGTATTCAGATATGATAATTTCAAGAATGAAACTGTGAGATCTTACTAACAGAAACATCCATTTTATCCACTAGTGAATCATCCTTCTCTACACACAGAACAAAAAGTATTTAAACTCAAAATCTGTCTCTACATTTGAAGAAATACTGTTTTTAGTTCACAAATATGCAACACTTACGCTGTGTCACTAAATGCAGTTGAGCAGATTTGCAACAGGAATAGCTTACTGCTTTCTCTTGGAACATTGTTTGCAATTTAAAAATGTACAGATTTATGTTCAGAGAGGCAAAACATTCCCTAAACCTGTGATGTTTCAGCATTTCAGTTTCGTGGTACTTCAATGACATTTATTCCAGATTATAAAATAATCAGCACAAGTATATTGCATCAACAGAATCTGAAGAGAGAACCCTTGCTACCTCAAACATAAAAGGCATGATGTAAAAAGAAATGCAAATACAAAGTGCAATAACAAATGTGGCTGCTACTCTGAAGCTGTAAAACATCCCGATTTATGTAGCTACCAGGGGGTGTTTTCTCGCACCTGGCTGGATAGGTTGATTGTTTCAACTTAACCACAATCTTTTCACCTCTGAAAGAGCATAATATTTTTTTAAGAGCATAAAGAAAGAGCATAATTATTTTTCTAAAAAAGCTATGTAAAATATCCCTTTCTGGGGAAAAGGGGAAGGAATCCATCTATACGAGGGTAGACTTTTATCTTGGCAGCTTCTGTTTGTGTTGCTGAGTGGAGCTCCCAATGACTACAGTAGCACAGAACATCATATAATCACTAGGTTGTTCTGCTTTCCTTTGGTCTCATTGGGACATACATCAAGGTTAGTCCCACTGCATTGTAACTACACACATACATATATACACGTGTCTATACATAGAGAAAGGAAAAAAAATATGATTGCGTTATGACTACATTCCGTGTGATTCAGTGTGAGCTAGTGAGAAGATTCAGGAAATAGAATGGTTTGGAAATACTCAATTAGACTATGATTCGACAGGAATGGGAAAATCCTAAAAAAAAATGCAAAAAATCCTGAACATAAGGGCATGTACACATCTCCCTTGCTTGTGGAAGAAGACAGCTTAGAAGTGATCAACATATTTGGGGATTCCTTATTTTGAGAGGGAGACATGGAGAAGCTTAGATGTAAAACTAAAACCCAGTCGTACAGAAGTCACAGAAATAGAAAGGAAGAGCAAGAACAGCATCAAAGGCAGTTAACAGACTAAGAAAAAAACACTGTGAACACATGGGTAGCAACAGTTCAGCACAAGATACTCACTTTCTAGCAGATGATATTTGAATCCGCAGTGAAATGTAGTAGAAATGGAAAACACTTGACTCCACAGACATCTCGCCTGTTCCCTTCTCGCCTCCCCCTTCTTGGTTAGAGCACTAGTCACAATTGACAGTAAACCAGCTGCTCCTGTTATGACTTTGAGTGCAATTTACCAAAATGGGCCCTAACGTAAGAGGATCAAAAATGGCTAATGCAGTCTGTTTTATTTCACACAAGCTGTACCAAAACTGAATTTTGTCCTGGTGAGCAGCAGTGCTCTTCAGAACCTGTACCCAGCCTAGAACCAAGCCCTAGCAGGCTCTTACTTCCTACATTTATTTATTTTGCCTCAACTTAAATTGTACCGTGTATTCCTGACATTTTGAATGAATTTGGCAGGAAAGGAAAGGAAAAAGAAATCTAACAATACTAAAATAAGTTTTCTTTGGAGCTTTGAAGAGGTCTTACGTAATTCTTGTCTATGTGAGGCAAATAAACTGCCAGTCAGGGGGTAATATAGCCTTCTACCAAACAGATTTGATCCTTCTGCTCACAGACCTTTGCTTTCAGCATTAAAGTTCAGAAGTTTGAATCCCAGTGGAAGGGGAATAAAAGCAGCTGCACATGAAAGTGTTGTGTAGAAGTGCTATATGCTCCTCACGGACTCAGAAATACATCAGGTTTGCCATACTATAAAGGCGTAAGTATCAGGAGAAGATTGCCAAACATGCTGAAGATGTAACCTGTGGGCATCAGGGACAGAAAACAAACCAGACCCCTAGGCACACGCGCTGCCTAGCAAATAACTGCAGCATCGTTCCTCCTGCTGGCTGAACAGTGACCGGCACAGATGAAGCCTCCAACTGTGCTGTTCTGTCAAAATATGCACCAAAGTTTCCTAATCCTCACATAGGACTCTTTCACACAATTTTATCATTTATAATTCTAACATAACGATAAAGTCTCGTAACTTATCTTTTCATCTTCAAGCATTCAAACTGAGGACATTCTGGAAATAGTACCAGAAAAACACACACCACTGCAAACCGGTGTAGGTAAACAGAAAAGCCCAAAGCAGTGTCTTTATGAAAAGGAATTATCTATTCAGAGGAACTAGGAAGTTCTCTCACTATTTTCCCCTACATTTTAGCAATCCTGTTCAGAAGTCTTTTGCTTCAGCATTTCTATTTCATGACCCCTGCCTGCAGCTCCTGGGTGGGCTGACATACTTAGAACAAGACAAACCTCGGATGTGGAAAAAAAACACCATGTTTTCTCCTGGAGGAAAAAACAGTGCACAATTCACTTGCTTGCATGAAATCCAGTACATACACTCATTTTGGACAGCTGCGAGAGCCTTTGGAGACTGGCAGGCCTTCTATGATGAGCAACAACACTGAATACAGAAAAAATGCTCAGGTTCTCCCTGCAAGAAGCCTGTTAGAAATTCCTCTTGTGGCTCAAATACTCAAAAGCGTTATTTTATCTGCCCAAGTCACTTTGTTAACACTAGCGTTTAAAAACAATACAAGACGGTCAAAGTCTTAAAACACTTTTTTTTATATGCAGGGGCTCGGAAGCCAGCTCTGTGTGACTCACGCAGCACACCTGGCTGACCTTGTTTGCTCATTCAGGTATGCTTTAAGAAGGGTGTTTGTTTGCTAGTCAGCTGTCTGGAGTGGAAACAAGGACAAACATTAGAGATGAGGACAGGACAAACATTAGAAAAAAAAGTACTGAATTGACAGTGTGAGCTCCCTGTAACATTTCAAGAGCTTGCAATGTTCAAGAAGGAGTATCCAAAATAACACCCATTACAATGTTAAATAGCTTAGCAGCAAAATCTTTAAAAATGGGATCATAACAAAGCGTAAAGGAAAAATGCACACTCACCACTAACTCAGGCTGCACAACCAGATAACCCAATGTATACAGCTGGCTGTGTTGCCTCGAAATTTATACAGCTAACAAAAAAAGACTTGTATCTCTGTAATATATTTGAAAGGCTACCAGTTCTATGCAAAACCATGATCTTTTTTTATTCCCCACTTATACAGAATGACTGAAATCTAAGGCTTTTTATTTTAGCATATTGAGCAATAGCATTAAAGTGGCTCTTACAAGCACTGATAATCAGAAGCCTTTTTTGCTTTGAAAACTGTTCTTTGTTTGAACCTCTACAGAGTATGACTCCAGGCTCTGTACTCTGTGTATTACAATTGTTGTTGTAATACCTAATCCATGATCTAGGTTAAAGAATAATAATAATAAAAAAATATGTTCAGGGCATTGAAGATGAAGTGCTTCAGGGAAAAAAAAAAAAAAAAACACAAGAAAAAAACACCAGAAGGATAACATCGAAGCCTTTCCTCTCAAAGAGGCGGGATGATGAAGGGCAAGGAACGAATACCAGACTTGACCAAAGATGAAACAGCATATAAAATAAACCAAAATCTTGATTCTGTTTTTGTGTTGTTCAGGCTTGTGCGAAACACAGTCTAAGGCTTAAACAAAAGGCTTTAATTGAGCAGATGTTTTATAGAATAAAGTGGGCCTACATATTATTGTATAAGATTGTGATGTCCTGAACACAATCAGTCCAGACCAGCATGTCGTGTATTATCCACAATAACTGCACGTTTTTCAATCTCTATTGGATGTGAAAGCATGAAAAATGAAAAGGATGAAGCAGCTAAAAGCCTCAACTGAACAGGGCGCATTTTGCCTGTGTGTGTTTGCGTGCAACAGAGAATTTTAAAACGCAGAGCAAATAAAATTGGTGCAGACATTACTAGAATAATTAAACTGAGCAATTATGGGTAAGCTGCTGCATGGTTTCAGTAAAACAGAATCAACGTTTAGAGGTTGCTCTGTCTCATTTGGTAGGGTATGTTGAGAACTGATAAAAGGACATTAAAGGGAAGGTAGAGAATCTTCAATAGAATTTTACGTTCTAAGTGGGTTCAGAACTGCTTTGTCCACAGAAGCAGCCATTCGGTTTTATTTGCATAGTAACTGCTGCTTTAATCTGTGGCACTTTTTCACCACGTGTACAGCGTTGGATAGTGTCTAATAAAAGAATCTAAGTTTCTTTGGATTCTTGGAGGAGTAGCAGACAAAGAATAAAAGCAGTAACGATATGCATTCCTGGGAGAAATGTCTATTTTCCCCAGCTAAATGAGTAATTGCTCTTCACTTTGCAAGTGGTTCTGTAGTTAACAGAACCTTGTCTCCCCAAAGACAGTCTTAGACAACTGAGTCTAAAAACGATGATCTGTTCAAGGATTCACATGATGTGGCCTGACTCTGGAAATGTAGTAAGGGTAATTTGTAGTTATTAAGACAGGGAAAATAATAACAATAACAATAATAATAATAATAATAATAGTAATAATGTGTACAAAGTGATGCACAATGCAATTGCTCACCACCCGTTGACCGATGCCCAGCCTATCCCCGAGCAGCCGGCCCCCCCACCCCGGCTAGCCACCCCTATATATTGTTCAGCATGACGTCAGATGGTATGGAATACCCCTTTGGCCAGTTTGGGTCAGCTGTCCTGGGTCTGTCCCCTCCCAGCTCCTGCTGCACCCCCAGCCTGCTCGCTAGCAGGACAGAGCGAGAAGCTGAAAAGTCCTTGGCTTGGTGTAAGCATTGCTCTACAACAATTAAAACATCAGCATGTTATCAGCGCTCTTCTCATCCTAATCCAAAACATAGCACCCTGCCAGCTACTAGGAGGAAAATTAACTCTGTCCTACCTGAAACCAGGACAGATATCCACCCCTTATTCCATACCATTTATGTCATGCTCAGGTTACACTCTTTCCAATACCTTCTAATTAGTCACCATTTTCATCTATGATATATAGCAACCATGGTAGTGATGACATACAGTGTTATATGATAATTAACATACTACAATTCAACTCATGGGCTATTCTCACCCAGTATTAGGTCCCCTTGAGGTACACACCGAACCTCCCCATTCTTTTGCATTACCCACCAAGTGCATCCAGGTCCCTGGGCAAAAGCAATCCCACGAATGGGCTTGCCTTTTCCTGAGGCAGGAGTAGCCCAGACTGTCTTACCCAGCATGTTTCTTACGTGCACTACAGGAACTTTATCCCCTTCTACAGTGCGTAACAGGTTTGATTGGGCAGGTCCAGCTCGGTTGGCAGATCCTCTAGTATTGACTAACCAGGTGGCCTTTGCCAAATGTGTTTCCCAATTTTTGAATGTCCCAGCACCCATCGCTTTCAGTGTAGTCTTTAACAGTCCATTGTATCGTTCAACTTTCCCGGAGGCTGGTGCATGATAAGGGATGTGATACACCCACTCAATACCATGTTCTTTGGCCCAAGTGTCTATAAGGTTGTTTCGGAAATGAGTCCCATTGTCTGACTCAATTCTTTCTGGGGTGCCATGTCGCCATAGGACTTGCTTTTCAAGGCCCAGGATAGTGTTCCGGGCGGTGGCATGGGGCACAGGATATGTTTCCAGCCATCCGGTGGTTGCTTCCACCATTGTAAGTACGTGGCGCTTGCCGTTGCGGGTTTGGGGGAGTGTGATGTAATCAATCTGCCAGGCCTCTCCATATTTGTATTTCAGCCATCGTCCTCCATACCAGAGAGGCTTTGACCGTTTGGCTTGTTTAATTGCAGCACATGTTTCACAATCATGAATAACCTGTGCTATAGTGTCCATGGTCAGGTCCACCCCTCGGTCACGAGCCCATCTGTATGTTGCATCTCTACCTTGATGGCCTGAGGTGTCATGGGCCCATCGGGCTATAAATAATTCACCTTTATGTTGCCAGTCCAGGTCCACCTGAGCCACTTCAATCTTAGCAGCCTGATCCACCTGCTGGTTGTTTTGATGTTCTTCAGTAGCCCGATTCTTGGGCACATGAGCATCTACATGGCGTACCTTTACAACCAGGTTCTCTACCCGGGCAGCAATATCTTGCCACAATGCAGCAGCCCAGATGGGTTTGCCCCGGCGTTCCCAGTTGTTCTGCTTCCATTGCTGTAGCCACCCCCACAGGGCATTTGCTACCATCCATGAATCAGTGTAGAGATAGAGAACTGGCCACTTTTCTCGTTCAGCAATATCTAAGGCCAGCTGAACGGCTTTCACTTCTGCAAACTGACTCGATTCACCTTCTCCCTCAGCAGCTTCTGCAACTCGTCGTGTAGGACTCCATACAGCAGCTTTCCATCTCCGATGCTTTCCCACCATACGACAGGACCCATCAGTGAACAGGGCGTATTTCTTCTCATTTTCTGGTAGCTTGTTGTACAGTGGGGCTTCTTCAGCACGGACCACCTCCTCCTCTGCTGATATCCCAAAGTACTTGCCTTCTGGCCAGTCCATAATCACTTCCAGGATTCCTGGGCGACTGGGGTTTCCTATTCGAGCCCGCTGAGTAATCAGTGCAACCCACTTGCTCCATGTAGCATCAGTTGCATGATGTGTAGAGGGGACCCTTCCTTTGAACATCCAACCCAGTACCGGCAGTCGGGGTGCCAGGAGGAGCTGCGCTTCAGTACCGATCACTTCCGAAGCAGATCGAACTCCCTCATATGCTGCCAATATCTCCTTTTCGGTTGGAGTATAGCGGGCCTCAGATCCTCTGTATCCCCGACTCCAAAACCCCAGGGGTCGACCTCGAGTTTCCCCAGGTTCTTTCTGCCAGAGGCTCCAGGTGGGACCATTCTCCCCGGCTGCGGTGTAGAGCACATTCTTTACGTCTGGTCCTGTTCGGACTGGCCCAAGGGCTACTGCATGAACTATTTCCTGCTTAATTTGTTCAAAGGCTTGTCGTTGCTCAGGGCCCCATTCAAAAGCATTCTTCTTACGAGTTACTTGGTAGAGCGGGTTTACAATCAGACTGTAATTTGGAATATGCATTCTCCAAAACCCCACGACACCTAGGAAAGTTTGTGTTTCCTTTTTGCTAGTTGGTGGAGACATAGCTGTTATTTTGTTGATCACATCCATTGGGATTTGACGACGTCCATCTTGCCATTTTATTCCTAAAAACTGGATCTCTCGTGCAGGTCCTTTGACTTTATTTTGTTTTATGGCAAAACCGGCCTTCAGAAGGATTTGGACTATTTTCTTCCCTTTCTCGAAAACTTCCTCTGCCGTGTCACCCCACACAATGATGTCATCGATGTACTGCAGGTGTTCAGGAGCCTCCCCCTGCTCCAGCGCAGACTGGATCAGTCCATGGCAAATGGTAGGGCTATGTTTCCACCCCTGGGGCAGCCGATTCCACGTATATTGGACTCCCCTCCAAGTGAAAGCAAACTGTGGCCTGCACTCTGCTGCTAGAGGGATGGAGAAAAATGCATTAGCAATATCAATTGTGGCATACCACTTGGCTGCCTTTGATTCCAGTTCGTACTGGAGTTCTAGCATGTCCGGCACTGCAGCACTCAGTGGTGGCGTGACTTCGTTCAGGCCACGATAGTCCACTGTTAGTCTCCACTCACCATTAGACTTTCGCACTGGCCATATGGGACTATTAAAAGGTGAATGGGTCTTGCTGATCACTCCTTGGCTCTCCAGTTGACGAATTAGCTCGTGGATGGGAATCAGGGAGTCTCGGTTGGTGCGATATTGCCGCCGGTGCACAGTTGTGGTAGCGATTGGCACTTGCTGTTCTTCAACCCTCAGCAGCCCCACAACAGAAGGGTCCTCTGAGAGACCGGGCAAGGTAGACAACTGTTTAATGTCCTCTGTCTCTAAGGCAGCTATGCCAAAAGCCCAGCGGAACCCTTTTGGGTCCTTGAAATATCCTCTTCTAAGATAGTCTATGCCAAGGATGATGCTAAACCCTAGGCATACGTGCAACTAACCAACTGCTGAGAAACCGTCAGAAGGGCTGAAATGTTGAAACCTGCTTCTCATAACTAGCACCAAGAATTAAGAATTGCATAATTCCTTCATAATTCCAAAGAAAAAGGAATTTATTTCAACATTCTAAATGCAATTGTGTAATTTTGTCATGTCTAAGTTAACCACTAAATTTCTTACAATCCTAAAATTATGGGAAATTGTAAGAAAGTTGGCTGCAGTAGTTGCTTAAGTAAAACCAGTTTTTAAGAAGAGCTTGGTTTTAGATAAATAATCATTGAGACATATTGCACACACCGAGCTCAGTCTTCAAAGTGAAACAGATTTGATGTAAAATGAAACACACTTATTGTATTTGTAACTAATGTACCTTAAAAGTAAAGCAAATATTGATATTTCAGACACAAGACTTGAGATCTATAACAAACTCTATAAAATGCATGCTGTTCACATTTAGTAATCATACTCTGTTCTATATAACTAGAAACAAGATTCATTGAAGACTATAATTCACCAGCCTTTTTTGCCAGTGTTTTACTACAATACCATTATCCTGCCATATTACATTTTACAGTGTGTGTGCAAGTCCCATAAATACACGAGCCTATGCAAAGTAGGCAGTAATGACTCTCGCTGCTTTCAGAATACTTGCTGCTTTTGAATTTTATGTGAGTTTCATATTTTGTTGATGTGTTTGCAACGGGATATGTACTGCCCAGAAGAGAAATTATTTCACATTTTCATTAAAAGCTATAGCGGTAAATAAACCATCAGAACTCATGCAGATATTCACTGAAACATCTACAGCAGTCCATTAAGGTGTCAAAATCTGTGTTAAACATTTGTAAAAGTAGCTGGATGCAGCACATTTAAACCTTGAATATATAGATATGGGTATAAATGATCAAGATATTTTAGAGTATTCCACAAACCTCTGCAGAGCTCTCAAGACAAGTTTACACTCAACAATAATGGCTCAGTACAACAGCTGCCCTTTTATTACAAAAAAGTCTATTCAGACAGTAGATGTAGAAAGATCTGCAAGTTGCTACTAATGCTCAAATTATGAGCTATTCAGAGATTTAGTCTCAGGGAGTATTTATTTATAATAAAAGAGATTTAGAATAAATCTTAAGGTCAACTTCTGCTCAGATTTACTTCAATATAGAGTTCCCTATCAGGTATTTCTAGCTGGGACTTGGCTCCCCTGAGCTAATACCATTTTCAGCACAAAGCTGCAGGTCTCACACTTGGCAGCAGCAGCACTGTAGCACTGCTTTAGCAAAGGTGAGCAGAATCCAGTAAGCTAAAGGTTTTTAGTTTTGTTTTTATTTATTTGAAAGCCTGAGGGTTAGAAACAGTAATCTCTAATATCACGGTTTATATGTCTCTTCGATACAAAGGCCTGACATTTCTAAGAAACAGTATAAATCTGCAGTAACTACAAAAGATGATAGAATTTATTAAATCCACCACAGGCCAACTGCGTGTACTTCAGTGGCAGTTTCCAAAAGGTGTTGCACTTGAGCGTGAACAGGAGGATCAGTTTTATGCCCATCTTCAAATTCAGTCATACTAAATTCACATCAAGCACAGGTCTCAAGGACACAATGGAAACTCCTGATGGTTAATTTCAATACAGAATATGAAAGTTTGCTATCCAATTAAAGAACCATAAAGAACCACCTGATTAGCAAGCTCACTGAATTAAACAGGAACAACCTACGACAGCCTGAGTAATGTAGGGCCCTTCTGTCACTGACGGAAGATTCATTACTAGTGTGCCCCCAATGTATCACAACACCTGTCCAAAATATCAAAAGGATTTTAAAACCAGTTATCTAAAAATTTACTAGCTAAAAAAGCAAGCACTTTTTTTGCTCCCATATCCAAAATTATTGTGAAATAATTTTTTTTTTTTTTTTTTTTTTACTCTCTGAAGCACTGATAGCATAAAACATACAGAACAACATACAGAACAGAGATGAGCCTACACTTAATCAAACGCATACTGACCAAGTCTTTTCCAGGCTACAGTTCAAGACTGGGTTGGCAACAGTCACAAAGTACAACGTCATGACTATCAAGAACCAGACAGTTTGAAGGAATTACCGTCAATGAACTAGGGAGGATGCTATAATTTATTCTGTTTGCTGACTGTTGCAAACCACCAGGATCTATTAGATTGATTCCAAACGCTGCACCCAAACTGGTGCAGAACTGCACAAAAGGACAGAATCAAGTTGTCCACATTCTTCATTGTTTCACTTTTCAAGTAAATGAACGCATCACTGAGAGGCTCTGACTCTAGTGCTCAGTATGTTCTTAAAATTAGTAAAAAGAAAAATATCCTTTGGCAAGAGAACAAGAAAACACTAATGCATGACTAGGGTTACCAACCTGCCAGCTTTATGGATATGAAATCTTACCAAAGTTGCTTTAATACAGTTAAGGTAATAGGTATGATCAGCACTATATCATGTTAATAGCATGACTGTAATACAGAGAAAATAGCACTACAACAATGAATTTCTTGAGGACGAGGGGTTAATACCCATTAAAGAAACTTGCAGCTTGCACCTCTGTTGCTTTGCACTCTGTGTATCGATTTAAAGCTCAGGTTTGTAAAAACAGAACAATGGGGTTTAGGGCCTCAGATGTATTTGACTCCTTTAAATTTGTGGACATACATGCAAAGGGTTACAGATTTTCTCTTAAGGAATGTGGCAACATCTCAAAGTTGCATTACTGGACTGTAAATGACATCAAGTGCAAAATCCCACTTTACCTTCCTAGTCCTCCATACTGAACCTGTCGAATGTTGTTTTAGCCCCCAAGGGGCCAGCTGTATGCTGGAGGGGAACAAAAGGAAAAAGACCTCAAAGAGTATACGCTTTAAAGAAGAATTATTTAAGCTGAGAAGGAGGAGAAAGTATTGAACAGAATGAAGAAGAGACTGAAAATGCTAACGCTCAATATACAGAAAGAGCAGCAACCACGTCAAATGCAGCAAAAGGATCTATCTAAAAAAGACTAAAAGTAAAGGTTAGCTGAGCAGATAGGGAAAGAATATGTCAGGAAATTCACTTGAGAAGATGTATAGGAGAGGAAACAAAAGGCCTTATTATATGCTGCACTCTATAAAACGGACCACTGCTTAAAAACCACTGGAATTACATGAACAGAAAGCAAAATCAGTGTGCACCACTTGTTGACAGAACCACACGTACGGTTCTGGCTTTCAGCATATTGCTATTTGAGAGAACCCAAGATGGACTGCAGAACTGTCTCCTGATAAACCTTTTTCCAGGATTGAGATGAATGAAGAGAAAATACTTGAGAACTTGGGGAAGGGGGAAAAGAAATGAAAAATCAGGATAGATGAATGAACTCCATTAGGCACTACATAACACCTTCTCTCTTTTAAAATGGGCTTTCCCTTCTTTTATTATTAGGTTTTCCTCTCTTCTGCTTCATTCCTTTCTCCCTCTTTCTTTGAAAACAATATCCTAGCTAAGTTATTTAGAGGCTGCTGGCTGACAGGTGCTAAATGATTCCTTCTTTTCCAAAACCCAGCATGTTGAGGCTGTCAATCTTCCTAGACATTGCAGACTATCTCTGGAATACTTGAACTCTACTGTCATTGCATCTCATGTATAATTTCTCCATTTCTTGCATTCATTTCAATTGTCTCAGGGGTAAGGAGTCATCTTAATGCCAGTTCTGTTGCTGTTCACACTTGAAGCATCTGTTTTGCCAACATCACCTTGCAATTAGTGCCTTCCTGCACACCCATTAATTTCTTGCTTTCTTGTGAGTTTACAATTATCAGAGGGGCAAGCAGAGTAGGCATGAGTGTGAAAATGCCCAAAGTTCACACTTTGTCAGCCCTGCACGTCAAATCTACTGACTTTGAAGTTAGTCAGGCTCAGGGTGGGGAAGCAGCATTATCTGGTAACAGATACAGTCACACTCAGGAATTCAGAAGTTACTGGTCAGCAGACAAGCTGAGCAACACAGCCCGCACTTACTTTGGACTGACACAACATGGCCAGGCCAAACCCCTCGTGGTTTTTCTATTGCTTTTGCAACCAAATTTGAGGCTTATTGTAACTTCAGTTTTCCGCTTAAACCTTTCGCTTGCATTTTTAACCTAAGCTACACCTCATTTGCTCTAGTTAGTCTTTGTTTCACGTTTCCAAGGCTGAACCATAGCCACTTCCAAGCTACACACAGGACTTGAGAGTCTTTGCTACAGCTGAATGCAGAGAGTATTTTATGCGAAGCTGTAAGCTAAGGACACGCTCTAAAAATCATCTGAAACCAGTACAATACTTCCTTGGTGTGAGACAAGGGAGTGCAGCATGAATAACTGCTGGGTGTTCCTAGGAATAGTGCAAAGTAGTAAAATTAACGTTCACAACAATAAGTGCAAAACCACACATACAGAGAATAAAGCACTGTGCACCAGATAAAACATAAAACATACACAAGTATGATGAGCACGTTACTGTAATAATGATGCATTTTTAATAGCTGCAGAGGCGGGTCATACATAGGGCTGACTCTAGGGGAAGAGCCTGTGAATATATCTTTTATATTTTAGGCACAAACCGGTGGGCTCTGAGCTCACGGAGCCTGGCAGGGAGCCATGCACTTACCCAAGGTGCCGCAGTGACTGAACAGACACGTATCTCGGCTAGGATAAGCTGCTCTGCACCATGCCCAGGATCTGACTGGTAAGCTGCAGTAAAGCTTTCTAACAGCAGAAGTTTGTGCGTGAAGGGAGGAAGAAGCAGAAGGAAGACTACCAGTCAGTCAGACCGGCAGTTAATGCAGCTTAAAGAAACACATCGTGTATTAATAGCAGTATCAAATACACCCTTCTTAAAAACGTCTTTTTAATATAGAGAAGCCCTTCTTCCTGGATTACTGATGATTTTTTCCCCACAAATGTTCCCAAATCAACAAGTCACATATAATGAACGAGGCTGGCCTTGTAAAGAGATGCAGACAGTCAACAGCAGCAAGGCTGACTGAAGATGTCACTCTGGCAAACTCAATATTCAACTCCACATTTTCAGAGAGGAGAACTCAGCCTCCCTTCCCTCTGATTTTCATCATTCCAATGAAAACCAAAATAGTTCCTCTCATATCTGTGGAGCGAAACAGTCTCAGCAAGACGAGAATCAGGCCTGGAGATCTGAGCCCAAGGTACCCACCTGGCAGCCTAACAAAAACCACCAGCAGACATGGATTCATCAGAGAGTTTATCCAGCTCCTGTACTATACCACAACTGCCTTACTGCATACACTCTGAGCTAAATGAAGCCCCTATTGCACACAATTAATAAACATATCTATGGGGAGAATCTGTTGTAGGGATTGGAAGCCAGAACTGTCTCTTCTCTAGGCCAACTCCGCATCAATTGTGAAGGAAATGGCTCTGGTCCCATTACGCCCGTGCCAGCAGAGATTCTGTTATATTTAAATCAACATTTGCCGCAGCAGGGGATTATCAGATGCTCTACTTAAAATGACAGATTTTCTTTTTTGTTTTGATGTTTAACTCATAAAAAAATGAATTTATTTGGGTTGGGTGCTGATGCCTGCAAGCACAGCTGCTCACCAGCTCTGTTTTGCTTGCCATGCAAATGCACAAGAAGAAGATTTAAAACCCTTTTACAATATGACTAGTGTCAGGATTTGCGTTTTCTTATTCTCTTACTGCTGTGGCAATGCACACAGAATGTTCCCCACACTCAGCAACCTCCCAAAGCAAAGATCTGCAGAATTTTCTTACGTTCCTCTCTTTGCAGGAGCAAACTTTGGAGATGAGAAACCTGAAAAAGGCAGCAGAGGCAGGAATACAGGGCAGAACACAGGGTGGTTGAAGGCAGCTCAATCCTGGCCCTGCACACAAGCTGAAAGGCAGCACACTAGGAGCAGATCAGCGGAGCTCCACAGAGCACGGTTTGTGGATGTGATACTGCCACATTTAGAGGCAGGTGCCTATCCTGCCCGTTCTTACTGCTGCAGAATAAAAAATGGTTCAGTACTTTGCTAATGCTATCTGAACTATTTGAAAGGGTAAAACAATACCTCAGGTACTCAATTCTCTTAGCTGCTGCTGCCACATGAGGATTTATTAGTAGTAAAAATCAGGAACGTTTAATAGCATTTCATGCACAAGAGATTGACTTTGGGTCTATGAAGACCGTAATCAAATTCTTGGAAAGAAGATGCAGATTTAGAGAGATGCTTCTTCTATGTCTCTTACTTAAGACCCAGCTGACACAAGCTACTAAAATTTGCTGCTAAATGAGTCAAGACAGTACAGCGCATTTCAAAGCAGCATTAAAATCAGCGCTTGCCTCAGCAGGATTTGGTGCTCTTGATTCATGCCTGTATAAAATTAACACTGAATTAGAATACCGCAGTTCTTTATTTGTAATCCTCCTTGATTGTTTGCTTTCACTAATATGTTATTCAGCTTAAAGACTATTTACTAAAAGTGAACTGTGTGAGCATGCAGAGCATTGACAATGGTACATTAGCTTCCATTATTTGTAAATTAATTTATACGAGTCAAATTTTAAGCCATATACAGTTTGGATACTTTAAAACTATGGATCCAAACCTTTAATCCATATTCTCCTAACTGCTTTTATATATGCTGTGTGCAGAAGTTAATACAAATAAGCAAATTTAATCCAGATATTTTCATTGCTACTGATGACGAGCTATTGAAGCCTTATTCATTTTGGAACAGAAATGGAAATTTCTCCCATTAAAACCAAACGTGGAACTCTCTCTGGAGAACCTCTTTGTGACGTTTGGTCTTGATCACTCTATGATCACCCAGTCATCCCTGACATCTCACCCCCAAAATAAAGAAAAACAAAGACTAGCACTAAGAGGCACCACTGGCAGAGATGCTGACTGTTATGACATCTCAGGAATTCTCAGATGTGGACCCCTAACGCTGCTGCTCAAACACTTTTTCTTGCACAAAAGCACAGTAAGGGGTTGCCACTGGTGGCACATAATGGCATAAATACAGCTGGGGAATGCAGGCAGTACCAAGTACCTCTGCCCACTAAGAACTATGCTGAGATCCACTAACTCAGATTTAAAAAAGGAAATATCAGTTATGGTTAAAGTCACTGAGGTAAAAATATTTGAGGAATGACTAGCAATGCAGACAGGAATAGTGGGAAAGAACAGCTCTCTTCCCAGTGCTTCCTAGGAAACTGTCAGCTGTCACCACCGATGCCCCCGCTTTCCATTTCTTATAGGACTAATGACTTAAGATTGTTAGGATTAAGCTATGGTGTAGGAGATCTGTATAAAGAACATTTACTTTTAATATTTCTGTCGCTAGGTTTAACAAGTCTTCAACACCTTTAAGCTGCAGAAAAACAATTCCAGAGATGAAGATTTATATTGTTGATAATGGGGCAGGCTCACATAAATAATTGAGCTGAACTTGAATTTCATTCCAGTTGTAAAGGAGCTGCCTCTTATTGAACTGCATTGTGTGATTAGAGGTTTGACTACATCATTCATTCATAGCCATTGTCAGAAATAAATCGCTAGATTAACTTGTGACTATGGCAAGCACAGGAAATGTGTGCTCTTTGGGAAAATAATGTTCCTGCACTTCTGCACTTGATGGAATAGAATAATCAGAATCTTCTCTAAGGGATTCAGACAGATATTGGTGACACAAATGGGGCATGAATCTCCTATCCATTCTGGTTTCAGTTTGCATTTCCAGGTCCATGCAGAGTACGGATTAAAAAAAACAAAACAACCAAAAAAAGAATGCCACAGTTAGCATCTATTTTGCATCTAATGAAACAAGCACAAGCTTCACCTATCATTACTTTCAAGCCTTATGTTTTAATCTAGGGCTTCATCCAAACTCTAAAGAAATAAATTCTTGTTTAAAAGACATTGATTTATTGCCAGCCCTAGGTTTTGCCATGTTCTACACATCTTGGTACCCACATACACAGACATAACAATTATTGAGCAACACTTACGCGCTATCTCAGTTATTTCTCATCCACTTATTTAAGAGGTCAGGTCTTCCTTAACTTGAACATACCAGAAGAGTTTATAACCTTGAGCTTACTGCCACAAATTATAATCATTATTTATTTGAGTCTGATACTCACTTTCTAAAGTCACTGAATTATTTTCAGTAGACTGTTTACCTTGATAAGCATAGAATTAGCCTTGCATGCTGAACCTTTATGTGAAATTTTAGTGTCCACAACAGTTATGACCTGTTAAGATTTACAGGCTTTATTAGCAGCAATAACAATTTTACAATCAACATCAGTAAATCAGGGTTTACTGAGAACTCTACAATTTTTATCTGTAGAAAACAATTAAAATGTCAGTTTTTCATTCAATGCAATTCTTAACTTTCATAAAAGACAGATATTTTATTTGATTGTTGACTGTAAAGCAGGTAATTCTAAAATTATCTTCCCAATTCCCAATAATTCCCAAGTGGTTGAATTCCAACAAGGGTAGCCCTGCTTGGCTATTTAACTATGCAGAAGTTAAAAACCAGCCAAATGCATGCAATCAATTCAGCAAACCACGTTAGTTAGAAGTGTACCTATTTACTCAATAGGTCATAATTTGTTTCTTTGGGTCTCAAAGAAAACACATGGAATTTAAATAGTTTTTCATTTGAAAACTTTTTGCTCACCTTTAAACACTGTATTTTTGAACGAGTAACAAAAACATGAAGTGTTTTTTACTTACTCTGTAAAGTGTTTACTTACACTGTAACCAATATTAAGCCATGAAAACCACATGGTACCTGAGCCCTTTTTGCTTCTCTCCCCATTTCCCACCAGTCCAGGAGGCACCAGTAAGACACAGAAAGCCTCACCTCAGCTGCGGGGACTCCCTCAGGTGGCCGGCAGTGGAGAACGATCATCCCTTCGATAGGAACCTCCTTCCCTTGCGGGTCTTGCTCAAAGTTTTTCCGTAAATCTGCAGAGAGTTTAATGCAATAATTCATTATACCTTCAGTGCAACTTTACCTGGGTAAATAGAGTTCAAATGCTGAGATACAGGTATTCCAAAAGCCATTCTTCCCCAAACAATACTGTGTACGCTACAGAAGTAACTACACTGCCTTGCATATTCTTAAGGATGTGTGTAAAGCAATGGACAACTGACAGGTACAATTCTTCTGCAGATGAAGAGAGGTAGAGAGATACTACATCTATAGCTGAGTTTCCTTTTCTCCATCTTTAAGAAAGTGGGTGACTACAGGTACTGTTGGAGGGTGTTGTTTGCACCAACAGAACGAATCTGAGGCTGGGTGAATTATTTTCTTAGTGCATGCTACCTTAGATCAGTGCCAGGGTATTTTGTAAAATGTTCTAACCTGTACGTTTGTTTAGATTGCCTGCGTACTGCGAACTGGAGGGAAGGATGGGAAAAGAATTAGATCAATCTATCCAGTACCAAAAGAAAAAAAAAAGGATCTGATTGCTGGAGGGAGGCTGTGCAATCTAGCATAAACGAAAAAATAGTGCACACGAACTTGAGGTTTGCCTAGGATTCCAACAGATTTGCTTTAGAACATGTACCCTGGGCAGTATTCCAGCATGACGTTATCCAGGAATATTGATTTACTTTCCATTTTGATGATAAAAATCATGCGGGACCCCTGCCCATGCCTAGATTGAACTCAATTTTTCTATCTTATGGTGGGGACAGAAATTTAGTAGATACTATAATATTTATTGGTTTGGTCCTCCTTAAACCAAATTACATGTGAACAACTCTTGGTATTATTTCCATAAGCAGAGCAAGGACTGCAAAGGTGAGGACATAATAAGCAAAGTGGAGGTCTACGTGCCTAAATGACTCCCACCTCTGGCCTAGAATCCAGGCACAAGACCAGTATCAGAGCATTTTGCTTTATGGGAGGTTGGGAAACGACAGAGAAAGCTAGTGAGGTATTACATTCAACACTTCAACAAAAAACCCCGAAAAAACATTTTTTTCCAAACTTTCTCCCCATGGAGAAACCCAGATTTTCTTTTCTTTAAGGAAAAACACTAGCAAAGCAGAACCTATACATTTAGATGAGAACAACCAGCCCCATGGCTGCATTATCAGCAAAGTAAGGTGAGAGAAGGTTCACAGGGCCAGCAAACGCTACCATCTCTGCATGCCAATTTCCCAGAATCAGATGCATGCTCTGGACACATTCCAAACCGGCCGACGACAAGACTGCTTCAGTTCAGAAACTGATTTACCCCGATACCATGGCCAAGCCCATAATTAAGGATAAGAAAACAGGCCTATTGTCTGAGTCACACTGATGTGACCACAGGACTTCTGTGTGCAAGTGTCTGGGTAAATCACAACAGACATCAAGAAAACCTGTATCTAATGACATTGACCTGACCCAGGTATGCCCATGATTATGTGAAGTTTTGCTTGTAGTGAAAGGGAAGCGTAACAGAAGGAATATTACTTACAACATGTGCTTTGAGAGTTAGGATGTTTCCATTAGACATACTCATTTTCTTCAAACAGTGTCTCAAATTCCACAGTGTGGATTTACTGATTTAATTTTCTCCATTGCTTACACTTCATGAAATACAGCCCCTTAAACAGCAGAGGCTCTGAATCAGTTACACTTTATTATATTTTATAAAATACATTAAGACTTATTTTAGCAAGCCAGCCAGTCACTAGAGAAAAGATTCATGTAGTGCATGTATTCTCCTTTTTATGATTCTTTGTTAATGATGATTTTTTCACACAGATAACCAATCTTTTTTTCAGTATGCTATTTAAAAACTCATTCATTAACACTTCAGATGCAGTTGTGCCTACAAATGTCTTTATTAGGATGAAAAATGGAGTATGATCCATCTTCTCGCTTTCTCTGCATTCTGCACTACCAGAAAGACATACTTACCTGCTTTTTCTGAGAAATATAAAGTGCTGTAATGCTTTGGACTCAACTCACAATTTAGAACCTCAAGGCTATACGTTCAAAAAAAAAAAAAAAGAAAGAAAAAAGGAAAGAAGTCGACACTACACATCGCAGTGACAGGTGCTGTGAAAAATCTCTGAAATGGTTACAAGTTCCGTATGCTATCACAAATTAGATCTGCACATTCTCATCTCTAGCCCTCTACAGGGCATTCTCTAGGTCAGAAATCCGTGCACCAAATTAAGTAGCTGTGTTGTTCACCACAGACGAGGTGGCACAGGTCCATGAAAGGGTGAGCTCTGAAAACTCATGGAGGGGAGTTGTTACAGACATCTACTGGCAGCTATTCATTTGCTCTGTCTGGAGTACTAAAAAGTGCCTGCATCTTCGCACTCGAGAACTGCTTTTCTCTTCATAAAAAAACATGGCTGCAAGGAAAAGTAGCAGAGCAAATGGCCAGCAGAGGAACACCATGCTTGGATGCAACATTCAGCCCCAGTCAGTATGACATTACATAGAGCAGAAATGAAGAGCGCTCTCTGGAGTGCCTGCTAGGCTAATGCGATATCTGCAGTTACGGGTGGCAGCTGGGGGTGTAGCTTGCAGAAGAACTGGTACCACAGCAATGGGTTCGAAAGTCCCAACACATGGCTCCTCCTGCTTTGCCTCATTCTGATTTTTACTCATATTGCCACGTTATGGGGCTGGGAAATCACAGTGCAGAGAAAAGTCAATAAAAATTCAATTCAAAATAATAGTCCTTTGCAGCTCAGCAATACCGAGGAATTATCAGATCATTCAATGTTATGACAGTTAATGCAGTAAAATAAAAAACCCGAGTTTACACATATTTACACATTCAAACTAAATCAGCCAACTAAAAAATCTGTCATTTATAAAATCAAGGAGCTGGTACATTGTCCTATTACTTACTTCAAATGTTTAAGTTATCCTGATAGGAAAAAGGGAAAAAGATTTATCACAAATTGCTAGAACGCTATCTGATAAATTTAGCAATCAGAGTTTCTTGCTTGAGCCTCCTGACTCACCGAGACCTCCCCTTGCGTTCCCATTCCCTCCCAAGAAGCATTTCTCCCATCTTTTTGCAGCGTGTTGCCATCATTTCCTGGGACTAGGTCTATAAAGACCTGAAGTGGTGATTTAAAGGAAAAAGGGTTCACAACAGACTGGGGGAAAGTAATTTCCTGCTAGCAGCAGTGCTGCAAAAGGACGCTTTCAGGCTCTGATTCTGTTAGAACAATGCAGCAGATCTAATTGCAGGGTAAAAATTGGATGAGTCTTCAAGTATCTCCACTGTCTCAAAATAACAATTGTGTTTGGGTTCTGTCTTTGATGTCCCTCTTACTATGATGGCATTTATTGCATTTTCCATTCCATCTTTTTTTCAGATAATGAATCGTTGATTGAGAGTGATAACACTACAGGATAGTACTTCAGATATGAAGAACAGAGATAGACTGAGTCTGAACACTTTCCATCTGGGGAAACAGTTGTCCTCTGCTCCCTGTTATACCAAAAAATTTTGTCTTTTGTGCTAAAGGAGTTTAAACCAAGTAACTGTTCCCCCTGCTCATCATAACTCTTAATTAATCTACAGTGCTTTTATTTAAAGCTTAACATTTTTCCTCCACTGATTAGAATTACCCAATTTTTCCTACCTTCATCTCATTGTCCCCACATCTTATCATACCTGACAACCAATAACATGCTTTGATATTGAAAATTAAATTTAGAATACCATGCTACAAAATATTCTAGTGTATTTTTGCATTTTTTATACAAAGCGTATTAGTGTTAAATGGTTTTCCAGACGTTTTAGACCCGTCTTGCCTATGTGGAGCAAAAGGGCACTTTTCAGGGAGTTTTCAATTTGCATTAGCCTCTTTTATTATATTGAATTGTTATAAAACTGTGAGTATGCGATCCAGGCGGAACCTCTGAGAGAAACAGACTTGCTGAGTGTAAATGCAAATCAATCGATCCACATTAAAAGAAATCTCTGAAAAAAAAAAGAAAAGAAAAGAAAAAAATACACAAAAAAATGGCGTGCTTTTCTATGGTATGTCAAAGTGAGCACTTGTAAAGACAGTAGTGCCTCAGCAATACCAATACGTATTTAACCCTAAAAGAACAGCATGTTTCCATGCCTTACAAAACCTAGAATAGCAGAACATTTACTCACAGGCTATGCGGACAGATGCCTTCCTACTCTTTGAGGTCCCTAGGTGGCTCCATGCAACACACTGACACCAGTAATCTTCTGGCCCATGGAAGTCCTCCACCTGCTGTCTCGTCACGTTGATGAACACCTCTCGAATTTTCAAGCCTGAAGGGGAAAGATACAGAAAATTAGCCAATACAGGCTATCTTACTTGGGCTTAAAGCTACGGTTAGCCAAACCTTTTCTTTTAATTAAACAATTCCATTTTAAATCAAGGCAAAGCTCTAATTACTTTGATAATGACATATGACTGCTAATTAAATCCTAAAAGCTGAATAGGTCACAATGCACTGGGTTAAAAGAATTACCCACCCACTGTGGTCTTTGCAAGAATGTAACACTTCAGAAAGCTTTTATCTTGTGCCTTTTTCTGCCAAATGCTTATTTGGATTTTTATAAGATGCAATAAAATTGTATTCCACCTAACTCTTAGTGACCTTGAAAGCCTTTCCCAAGTACCCCAGTAGGCCCATCCAGAACTACCCCTGCATGCCAGGAACTAATAAAAGCCCCACTGAATTCCAGTCTCAGTTCCAGCCATTTCCTCACACGAGGGAAAAGCTTTGTCCTACAAGTGCAGCATGGGGAAAGCTAAGCTCAAGCCAGTACAGTCTGGAAGTTGTTAGAAAAGATGAGGGGAAATAAATGGCACATCTCACAAATGGAGATGGTCCTCTGCCACTCTGCCACAGGAACCAAGGGATCCAGCTTCAAAAGCGAAGCCTTGCCTGTTTTTTTTTTCCAGCTTTCACAAAAAGAAGCATTTATAACCTCAGAGAGGCACCTGCCTTATTTTATACCTTTTCTTTCCTAAAGCAGAGCCTTGCTGAATTCATCTGCAGTGCACTGTTGGTTTTCTACTGCAAACTTGCTTGTTTATTAAAATGAATGCCTATCTCTTTCCCAAGGTGGAAATCAGTTTCACCTAGAGAACTGAGAGAAGGATCTAATGCAATAATGAAGGCTAGCCGGGAGTAAGGATGGGGAAAGCCCCGTGCTTTTTCTTAGCCTGCCACCATTTTTCTAACCTCCTAAGCACAGATGAAATTTAGCAGTGTTGCCCTTCAGACCAGAAGCATTTGCTTCTGTCAAAGTTTGCAGGTAAATACAAGACAACAAAGACCAAAGTCTTGTAAGCCTGACACTTTATTTTACATGCTTGGGACGTTTGCCATGTCTGCAGCTCCTTTGTATGACAGTGTTGGGGAGAGGAAATATAATCCAAATCAGGGTTAAAAGGCATTAAGAATCATTTAAAAGCGCTAGTCGGAAAAACATTAATTTGAAAATTGAAAGAATTCATGCCTACTACTTTCTTCTTTTTCTCCTCTGGTGCAGTCCCAGGATACTTATTTCCCCTTCACTGGAAATGAATGAAAACTCAATCTTAAAATATTTCATGCCTGTGAAGTTTATAAAGCAGCAAGAAATTTCTAAACCTGCACTCCATAAAAATTGGCTTCTACTTAATCTCAGGCATCATTAACAGCTCGGTATTTCACTTCTGAAAGGCACCAGGAAGTCAGCTTGTTCCCTGGGTAAACAAGAGAGATGAGGCTCACTGGGGATGCTCAGGGAAGAGGGCTGGGGAAGGTCAGGCGAGCTTTAAATACTACAAAGCAAGTCAAAATTTTTGCTACATTTTCAGCAATAGGCAAAGGACGTTTTTATTTCTTTTCATTTATCCTGTTTGCCTTGTCATATTTCACAATAACACCTTAAGATATGGCCAAACCTGTGACAGCTTCCTAAGTTGACTCAATAATCATTTTAGTCACTCAAATATTTATTCACCCTGTAATAAACAAACAGAGGTTTCCTGGTTGTTTTTATTTGTGTTTTTTAAAAAATATGTTGATTCATTTTTCAAAACTGTTTACAAAAAATCCCTTTTGTTTTCTGTCAGGATGAAAACAAGCCATTATGAACGAAACCTCGCGCCTAGAGCTCAGCAGGTCTGTCAGAAGCTCCTCTCCTTGCTGACACAGTCTGTAAAATGTATGCTGAAAGCGCACCATCTCAATTTAAACATCCAGGCTGCTCTGACAGCAATGAATCCTCGAATTCTCAGCCATACAACCATTTTGTAGAGCGATCTTTAGAGGTTAAAGGTAACGGCAGCTACAGTAAGTTCCATTAAAGAACATCTGAGTCCTGGTGCACAGGACGTGGACCACAGCAGGCCTCAACTGGCTGAATATTTCATGTCCCACCATGCTGTACGACCCTGACAGACACACACTTTCTTGATAGCGTAAGCTCTGACAAATGAAGCTGTGTGCAATCCCTGCATCATCTCAGTCCAAGCTACAAAGCATCAAGCTCCAGAGCCTCCAACTCCAAGCTAATTTGCAGCCATGTCCAACAAGGTTGCAACCCATCTACTTAAAGACTTCTTTGACAAGGATGAAAAATGATTAGTCCTTGACAAATACTGACCTTTCTACAACGGCCTGTCTCAGTCAGGAATCACTTGTCCAGCATCCAATTAGCTGACACGCACTTCTGTGCAACTGTGTGCCCTGTATCAGTGGGTCTCTGCTGCCCACACACCCAAGGCTGCCCTGTACACTCCTGTGAAGGTGCTGCGGCCTACTGAGTTTACTCAGCCTCCTGCTGGACCTGAGCACATCTAGCTCACCTCCCATCCTGCCATCAGCTTATTCCCACCATGACCTCTAAGTAGCATCTCCCTGGGGAAGAAGATCCTCCCTGTCACCAGCCGTTAACCACAACCTTGCTGACAATGCTACCGTTCCCCCACCCGGTTATGATGCACTGTCTGTCTTCTGAACTCTCTCAATTTCTGAGCTACTCCAGGAATTTTTGGATGCAGTGAATGGAAATGAGGAGTTGAGAACTACCTGTTATACAGCTTACTGGTGCAAGCAACACAACCTTCCCTGATACCAACCAGAAAAATCACCACGTGTAAGAGCAAAAGCCATTTCTAGGCTCATTGCTACTGTAAAATTATGAGCAGTCATCACTGAATACAGGCACCTGCTGCTTCACGTTTGTTAAGGTAGAATATTCTCCAGCCCAGCGCTTCCTTTCACTGACACATTATTTAATTAGTACAGATAAGCCTGCATTTTCTGAAGCAATGCTTAATGTGCTTTGAATCAGGCAACCGAACAGCACATGACTGTGAGGGGCTGGGGGTCCAAGGTTTGAGACGGGGAGAGGTAGAAATCCAGGCCCTTGCAACGGTCTCCCTGTTTCCCAATCCACAAAATTGATGCATCCGAAATAGGAGAATCATCGAATTGCTGAGGTTGGAAGGGACCTCTGGAGAACATCTAGTCTTTGGGGAAAGTTAGGTGTTGTTTATGGAGAAAGTACACATATTTTCATTTGTTTTAGAAACAACTATGGAGAGCAAATCTACTGAGAACAGAGGCATATATTCTTCCTTCATCATCACTATATTTTATCAACAGATATATTCACCTGCCCTCTGCATCTCAAGAAATGCCAGAAAAATTGTTCATAGGAAATGACACAGAACGAAAAATCCATGCAAATGAAAAACAGGCACATCATAAACACAAACAACATTTTACCTGTAACTTGTAAAACTCTAATAAGCACTGCAAGTCCAACCCTTTAAATTATTGTGCAAATTATAACCATCATCTTTTGTTACACGGTACAGCCTTGCAAAATATAAAATTATGACTATGGTACTGATATGCTAATAAGCTTTCTGCACTGCTGGATGGCTTAGCTGCAGATAGACTAATGCTGGCAGCAGATGAATAATTGCTCTCCATGTACTAAACATAACAGAGCTGCACAGAACTTCAGCATTTGTCAGCTTTATTTGTTTAAATGAGAAAAACGCTGACAGCAGTTATTGCTGTAATCCTTTTCTTTATCAGACAAGAAAACTCTAGTTACTCTTAGCAGGTTTGATCCTGTGGCAAAATCAAAAGTTGAAATATTTGTAAACTAATTCTGAGATTAAAAAAAAAAAACACCAAACAAAACAGAAGAAAATGAGTCAAACCATAACTATTATATTTTTATCACAGTAGCATCTAGTAGCTCAGGCTCTTTCTAAGTATATAGAGTGAGCAAAGTTCCTGTTCTGCTACATTTATGGAATAAATAAAAAAAGGCAGACTACTACTTTCTGCAGCTCAGGAAGCAAGGGAGAAGATGAAATAACTTGGTCTGTAACTGACCAATCGACTGTGACAGCACAGAGATGGGAACCTGGATCCATCACAGTCATAGTATGTGTTGGCTTGCCTGCCTGGACCTCCTGCATCAACAGCAGCAAAGCCACAACAGACTTCAGTGCAAGCTCCTCAGGCCCACCAGGACCCTTGTACATCCTCAGCACGTGTCAGAACCCAGTGTTTAAATAAGGACTTTACAAAATTAAAAAAACTACATCCGTCCTCTTGTGCTGCTCCTGTTCTTCAAATTAACATATTGACTCCTGTCTCACTCTAAGATTTGTATTTCTCCCCTATGAAAATAATAGCTTGTGAAATTGCATTTAATATTCATCACAATGATAAAATATGCCCATTGCCTACCAGCAGCTGTCCTTCCTGTCCTCTTAGAAATACACAATAACAAGCTGTAGGTAAACTCCATCAGCAACAGTGTGCCTTCAAGTACCACTGCCAAGTACTTCTTGCATACACTTGGCTAAGAGCATGCTGGCAGAGATGCTAAGATACATTTCTTGCAGTCAGCATTAAGTTTCCTCTTTTTTGTTGTTGCTTTTTTTCACCCCTCCTCAAAGCTTCCTGTCTGAATTGTCATCACATAACAAACAGTGGAAGAATGGAAAAGGACAGACCCCTTTTCACTTAGTGTGACCTCCTTTTGGTGAACACACCAGAGCACTCCCTTTAACCAGAAGCACCGTTCGTGGCGCAAATTCGAGTGCAGCTTCTCACAAACAGAGCCCACGCAGCATGCAGAACACTGCGTGTGCCTGGTAACAGACGTGTTTATGCTCAGATTTGACTCCAGAAATGAGGGCACTGCCATTATGCATATTTATTCTCCCCCACAAAAAACAACAACAACAAAAATAAAACAACAAAAAACAAGTCTGCTGTTTACGGAAGACTGGGGAAGAGTTCTAAAATAATTTATGGATGTGGATACATCATGGGAGAGAATATCCAGGATTGTCCTTCAACATTACACTGTAGCCTTTACATCCATTTCTGTGTTCTAAGGACCACTGTGGTAGCTTTCAGAACACACAAACCCCCTGATCTGTCTGGACCACACACTGTTCAAATAACAATACTTTAAGGGGTAGCACTGTCCTTGGGCTAAATTAAAACCTGCAGCATTTATATTTTAGATCCCATTTGCTAAGCCTGTGCCTCCACGTCTCAAAACTCAACGTTACTGGTTTTATTAAAAAACAAACAAACAAAAAAACCACAACACAACAACAAAAACACAACAACAAAAAACCCCACCACACTTAAAAACCAGAGACCTAAAGTTGCTTTATCTTTTTTTCATTCTGCTATTAATCCAAGGCTTAGAAAACGTAATTGCAGTATTCACATGACAGATTTTCATTAACCATATGGAAGGAAAACACTTAGGGTGGACATTTCTTGTACATTGATTCAGCATTGCCTTTAGAAGTAAAGGTTACACCTATATTAAATTCTTTTTGAAAAGGTAACTGTAAAAATTAAAATTCATCCAGATTAGCATTTACAAAAAGCTGTTAGTATGAAATTTCTTCAGAGTGCGTCGCTTAAAAAGAATTCCAAACACCAGTGTCACTTTAGGAGACATATCTTCTTTTTAAAACAGCTTCTTTCCTCTCAAAAGGAATTTCTTATATTGATAGAGAGGATGTTATGCCTACGCTGCATTTCCAATACTTGGAGTTGCCTAGCAATCTTGGAATTTAAAAAGAGGAGGAAAGCAATAACAAAACTGAATTGTGAAATTACAAGACGGTGCAGCATTAAATTGGTTTGCAATACTTATCAAGATGCTTCTAAATGAGAAAAGATATAGGGTGTGCAGGAGGCATGATAAAATCTGTTGATCATTTTCAACTTTCTCCCTTCTTATTCGCTTTGTTTAGATATACACTTTTAAACAATCGATTTCTCCTGCTTAACTTCATTACTTACCAAATACCTATCAATGCTTGGGGGTGAACGTAAATGTCAAGTCATGCAATACGCTGATGTTGCCATTGGTTTTTGGGGTTCATCCTGACAGGAATTTCATAAAAGCATCGTTCTTTCCTGTTTGTATTTCCCACTACAAATTACACCATTGAAACACACAGAAGTTCCCTCTAAAAACTGTTATTTTCTTACAGAAAGCTCTCTGTCTATGGTAGCCCTGTGTCTCCATTTGGAAAAGGTGGTGGTGCATATGCAACTTGTTACTGTCTCTGTGCAACACCTCCTGCGTCTTCAGTCACTTTAATTCCCTCCATCTCCCCAGTTATAGTATGTCTCTTCTGCTGGGATCTGTATTCCCCTTCTCTGCCTTTCAGGTCTGACCTTTTCTTACCCTCTCCCACCCACTCCTTTCCATTTGCATTTGGGAAACTTCTTCTCCCATCTCCACAAAGCTGTGTCTATGCAGTGCAGCACAAGCACACACAATCTGTCTTTACCCACACATGGAGCCAACCAAAACACGCTGCTGCGGTAGCCCGGCAGTAAACTTAGGCTGCTGCTCTGCGCCCGCTAGCACGGCCTACTGGCTGTGCTCTGAGCAGAGCTGGCATAGGACTTCTGAATTTGTGTCTGGTCCCACTCCTTCAGCTCAGTGCAAGCCTGTAACTACATGCCCTGCAACAACCCCCAGTGCTCCTCTTTGTGTGTCATGGAATGTGCTCTGCTGTACCTTGCTCTGGTTTGTATATTGCCGGGAGACGCCGCACTCACTTCTGTCTTCCAAAGGACACATCAGCCCTTACCTGTGGTCTCATCCATGCTTTCCTCCGACACGTGCTCATTTTGATGGACCCATTCACCATTGCACTTGAAGAAAATCTGCATAGCTGGCATAGCTTTACAGCGTAAGACAATGGGGTTGCTTTTTATAATGTAGGCATCATCTGGTTCCTCCATAAAATGAGGCAGAGTTCCAGGAGCAGATGGGATAGACTCTGGAAGGGCTTCACTGTTATCATTTCCTGAAAGGGAAGGAAAGGAAAATACACATTTTTCATGTTGTTCCATCTTTGTATCATCTCATTTAATTGACTGGAAACCTTTTTGTATTTTATTAGAAACTAATTTTATTGGAGAAAAACTTGAAGAACTTGACAGTTGTCGGGATTGTGCTTTACAAGGACTTTGACAGATACATACACAAAAATAAAAATTTAAATGCAAGAACTGTCAAGAAAATCAAAGCTTCAGAAAAATGTATCATCACTAATGCCATTTTTACAGATGGCAAACTGAGGCACAGAATGACTAAGTGGGTCACCTAGGGTCACATAAAAAGCCTGTGGAAGAAGTAGAACTAAACCTTATCCTTTTAAGCAACAGTCCAGAGCCTTAACTACCAACCCTTCCTTTCTTTCAAACGCTAAATGTAATTTCTTTTACACAGTTGCTGCAGATTTAACAGGGATCAGAGTGCTAACCACAGAGAAATATATTGATATGAACAGCATTACTGTAGCACTCCAACAGTGGAATAAGCAAACCGCGATTTCATACCCACTTAGAGGAAATTTTCAATATGCTTTTACACTGATCCCATTTACTGCAGCCCCTTTCAGATGGTATAAAAGTGGAAAAGTGGTTTCTGTAGGGCTAGAACCTGCAAGATGGTGAGCTTTCTCAGCCTACAGCACAGACAGGAGGATCCAAAGGCGTGCAGTCAGCACTGTGCAAGCCTACATGTTCCGATTTCTGTGCTTAGACATGAACACAGAAACACTCAAACACAAGCTCTGCCTCACTGCAACTCTTCTAATTGAGTCAAATCCTAGATCCTGTGTGAAAATCAGAAATATCCCATTGATTTTTAGCAACACTGGGATTCATCTCAGCAGTTTGTCAGCTTTGTGAGAAAATTCAGAGAACAGCAGCAAAAAATAAATCAATTTATGAAGGAAGATTCCAAATTACTGAGCACATACAGTACAGCCAAATGGCAACAGAGGAGGACGCAGTCTGTATGCAGATGAAGGGCATACAGTATCAGAGACAGAACAGCCGATGGCAATATATATGTGATTTAACCAAAAATAATGAGATGAAGTTAGACAAAAAGTAATTTATAATGAAATAAATAAGTCTAAAAACGGTCACAGGTCTAGGAGGTTATAGAATAGTGAATATATTCTGTTACTTCTCTTAAAAATACATCTCTCGTTTAGCACTGTGTATCTGCATGCGAAAATATACCCAGCGTATGTGCTGTGAGATGATTACGATTTTGAAATAAACTCAAGAGGTTTCCATTTTTCAAATGGGCCCAATGTTTTAAACTACATTTTCAGTGTACTTTATAAAATATTATCATAATTCTTAGCATTTTACTGCTGAACATTTATGCCAATTTCCATCTTGTCAATCTTCAGTAATACTGAGTCCCTGCAGGCTTTATTAAACCCATGCTTTATAGGAAATAACAAAAATGTCATTATGAGATTTTTGGAGAGGCATGAAAATCCCGAGCTCCCATCAATATCTGAGTGCTTCACAAGGCAGCAAGAAGCCCGTGTGGAGGACGAATGGTGGACCATTTCATTTAGCCAGAGAGCTTACAATGATCACCGTTATCCCACTAAATTTGCTACTTAAGGTAGGACACAAAGGATGAAATCCCAGCTGCACTGAAATTAAGGGCATAATTCTCCTTGCGAGTGGGGTCAGGATTTAACACTATGGCTTTACATTGCTAACATGTTACTGATGAGCACCTAAAACCAACAGATTGTAAAATAACATTTGATGGACAGAGGTGATGCAGTGCCTACAGCTCCCAGGGACTGGAACAGGTATGATCACACACTGAGCAAGAGCTACTTTATATTTAACTACAGCTCCAGCAGGAAATTTATCAGTAATTGAGAATGCGTATCCTTTCTCGTGTCCATTTGTAACAGTTTACTGATGGCAAAAGTGAAACTGGATTAAAAAAATGCGATTTTTTAACTTCACTTTCAAGGGCCACCTTTTTCTTTATTCTTGCTTTTCTTTTCATCCATCCTGCATCCCCTGCTAGCAAGGACTCCTTTCCAGCCTTGAAGTCTTTCCATTTTTAATCTCCAAGTTATATATTCTTACCAATCTCTACAAGGAAAGTTTGTCATGCTAAAGAAAGGTTAGACTTGTACAGAACTCCTCAGTGAGGGATTGCAGAGTGCTTTACAAATCTTAAAACCACAGAATAAACCAGAAGACTTTATAGCAGAAATATGTTTCCCGCACTATCTCCTCAAACATCTGTACAGCAAATAAATGCATTAAAAATAAAATCACCATTAAGTCTGATCTCTGAAATGCTTCTTGTCAAAGCCCACAGTACACCCATTAGTAACAAAAATGTAGTACTTGTACAAGCTGTCCATCATGAGATGCTCATGGATTCATTGCCAGCCATCTGAGTCAGTGGTGTCCTGTGATTACCCCAAATGTCTTCAGTAACAGATACTGCTGTGATGTACTTCCATTTCCGATATTACCTACCAGATCATCAAACTCCATATGTGCATGCAGGCGTGACAGAGCTGAGAAATTCAGATGTTCAAGGAGAAACTACTCCGATTCCACTAGCTGCTGTGCTGCAGTACAGCTACACGAAGTCCTTCCAGCGTACTGAAGTTCTTTGAATCATACTGGAGTATCAGCAGAAGTGAAATTTGCTACACCCCTCTCCCTGTACTTTTGCAGCTCTGTTAGAGGGTGACTTCTGACATACTGGCATTGCCCCGTAGTGAGCCCCACCTTTTCAAGGCGGTGGGCAATTTCCTCAAGACCACCACCACGACTGGTCTCTCGATTTCAATCTGCTCGTCTCGATGCTGTGTGAATGGGAGGTCACACAACAGCCTTGTGTAACCTCCAGGGGAGGGCAAAATTATGGGAACAGAGACTAAAGAAAGGAGTGCTTGTCCCCAGAGGTTATTTCACGTGTAAGTTCTAAACAATTTGGCTACTGCAATAGGTAGCAAAGCAAGATTAGACAAATTACGATGATACATTTCAACTCTCTTTAAAAACAGTTTAGAAGTACTTAGCTGAAACAGGAAGATGTATCAAACCAGCCAAAGCTCTATCACACCGCTCACCTCCCTCACTGATCACTTGAACTGAATGCAATTCATTGCTTCAGAGCTACGCTTCTTGGAGGTAAACTGCAGAAATCCAGCATTGCAGAACATAGGATAAAAACACTGTTTTTGTGTCTCTAGGAGCATACATACATATATGCAAGCACAGCCACCCAACCCCAATAAATACTTAAACAA
Source organism: Cygnus atratus (assembly GCF_013377495.2). Classification (NCBI taxonomy): domain Eukaryota; kingdom Metazoa; phylum Chordata; class Aves; order Anseriformes; family Anatidae; genus Cygnus; species Cygnus atratus. The sequence goes on from NC_066388.1 coordinate 1,303,062, forward strand.
CAGGAGCTGTCACAGACCGTGAACACATCAATGCTAAACTGAAGGAAGACAATGCCCAAATTGATGTTCTGACATCCTAAGAACCAGACACTGCCCACTCGTAACCAGGCAGAACACATCCCATGGTCAGGTCCTAAAAAAATATTATTTAGAAGGCTATTGCTGATGTTATATAAATATACGTGCATTTCAGGATAAATACTGCATTAGCTGAGATAACTAGAGCAGCTGCTGACCAAAGCAAAACCTCTCCTCAAGTGTACTGAATACTTGTGGTTTTTAATTTAACGCATCCTTTTGTGCATTATTTTTCTGTACCCTAATTTGTTTTAAAATTTATCTGAGGCCTACTGGAATTTTATACGGGTTTTGATTTCCAATTATTAAGGCTTTTAATTTATAACTGTCGGTTTTCAAGATTCAGGCCATTCGTAGTTATCGAAAATTGGCTGTTTTAATACAACAGTGAATGACAGAAGACCAAACTATCAAACACAATTCTTATATTTTTCATTCCTGGAAAATTACCTTTCAGGAAGTGCTTTGTGTTTTATGATCTGCACACTAGTCCAATAGGGACTTTAAATCTTTTTATGATAATAATAGAAACAAAAAGAAATGAGAAAAAAAAGGAGAGTTAGGAATAAACACAAAATTCTTCTGTGAAATAAATATACTGCTGTTAGTTGTCAGATCACGTTTTAAAATCTTGATAGAATGAATCCTTCAGCAGTTCAAATACTATTAGGATAAAATTTAAATGTTACAGTAAAATTTTGAAACAATGAAAAATCATGCTTTCCAGACTTCAAATTAATTTCCAGACTCCAAATTAAAAATCGATTTTTAAAATTAGTAAGTAGCCTTACATTTCCACATTAAAAAAGTTTAAAGTGTCCCAAACAAGCCAAGTAGCTTGCTGGAAATTAATATATATATATATATTGCTTCCTTTATCCAGGTCCCCTGAACTTCTAAATCTTGGCATTACCGTTTGGCTTCCTTATGAAGTTCTTGGATGTCTTCTGCACGCCAGGCCTGACCCCCTGGGCAATGCAGAAAACTGCTGTCTGTTGCCGGACCTGGACTCGCCTATTTATGAGTCAGAAGACAATCAGTGATGACCAAAACTCAACTTCTAGACACCTTCTTTCTTCACCTTTCGTGTATTTGATATCTGACATTTACTACAGACGTAAGTAATGACAACTGTCATCTTCAAGTGCGTTCATTTTTACAGGAGAACCAGAAGATGAAAAATTCCTACCACAGAGTACATACATGCCTTATGCACGGAGCGGCTTCTGCAACAAAACTGGAGCCGTTCTTCAGTCAGAAAAGCAACTTATTTGCGATCTGCCTACATTCCTTTAATCATCTGACCCTCTCCCATACGCAAAAATGGGATTTTTTTTCACTCAGACATTGTAGGAAATACGATTTTGCTGTCCACATGAAATCCTTTAATGCCTCTGTTACTTCCTCTAGTACACGGATTTACTAAAGCCTACAGGGACATGGTATTTAGCAAAGATTGACAATACAGGCAACAGAGAGAGCGGTCAGTAATAAAACATGCATGCTGATGAGTTCACTGCATAATTTTTCTTTAAGTTCTATACATTGAAGGGCAATCCAATTATCACCTACTCAGCACCACTGGTAAATGATACAGAACTACTTAATGAGCATGAGTGCCACGGAGCACTTACTGTACAGCCTTTTTTATTTGCTTTTCCTACTTCAGTATATTCCCCAAAGACGTAACTTTTAAACTTAGAGAAATACTTGAAAATGCTTTTTATGCTTTTAACTGAATTCCTTGTTTCTTTTGCTATTGCATAACACAGTCCAAGGCCTAGCTTTATTAATAAGCAAGTCTGCACGCACCTTGATTGTGCATTTCAGATGCCAAGGTAAGGAAAGCAGTACTGCTTATGTTCAGACACATTCAATATTTGTTATTTTCCAGCAGATTCCACATGACAATGATTTGCTTAAATGATCAATATTTAACTCCAGAAATGAATGTATTAAAAACAGTCTGGGAAGAATGCCTTCAGAAAGAAAATGTACTTACGCACCTATGAGCACACTATGTTTACAGGTGAGAACTAGTGTGGGTAAACCTTTTCACTACAAATTTTCCCACAATGCCTGTAAAAAATTCCATATGAGGTTTAAATGGATTAAACAAACTTGCATTTAATTCAACTGGACATTGCTCTGTGGGAATCTCATCCTATTTCACTGTTGACATGACCTGATTAAGCATAGTCTGCTTTCTTTTGGTAATAAACCATGCTACAAAAACTGGACAATATTAGAAGGAAACTTCACTGCAAGTCAAGGTATGGAATTAAGAACCCCCTGGGACTGCTGGGCTGAACCAAAGGTTGTAAGATATGTGAAGCACCTTGAGGCATACGAACAGGTAATTAGAGCTGAAGCATGCATATGTACATCATAAACAAATATTTAGGATCATTTTTCTATCTCCACCAAGATGTTTGTTCCCTTCTCATTTCAGCAGGGCCTGAAATCATAATTAGGTTGTCAGGACAATACCCCGTGAGTATAAGATACTAATAAAAATATCAAAGTAGAAAAACATAAAGATGCCACTGATGTTTGAACCAAAATTACTTTCTGATATGAAAACAAAACAAAACAGTGTCAGTGCAAGTCTGTAGAGACTGATACAGTGGTAATGCAAAGATGCCAGTGCTACCATGCATTTACAACAACCTAATCTATAGGAAGCAGCATGACACCAGTGGAAATCAATGAGATTCCTGTGAAAGTACCTTTCGTCCATCTATTCCTCTCTAATTTGCACATGGCACAGGGTGTGGCTGAGCAGGTGCGTATTGCATGTCATGACCTAAAAATTCAGGTAAGGTTTCATCTTAATGTTTCGATATAAGACAATGCAGTTAAGGAAAGTTTCCACTGTAACACAATACCTGCCCAGCTGCCCTTTAGTGCTTCACTGAAGGATAATGCTTAATGAACCAGGCACTGCAATAATTAAGTCAGATACACATGAACTAACAGAGTATTTTGGGTTATGTTTCCGTGTGTTACTGTGACACCAAGGCACAGAGAACAGGAACACTGTCAAGCAAATGAACTTGCTTTTGAATAAAAATACCTTTGGAAGTGTCAAACAAAAACAATATATATTTGCACCAGTTCTCTCTTTTTGTGTGTATGCTAACTGTAGTTTTCAGGGCTGTGAAGCACAAGATAAAATCAAAGAAATTCAAACCCAGAATCATCCTCCATGATCAATCTAATATCACAGTGAAGACTCTCAGCAGGTAAAAAACATATGACAGCTAAATTATTTCTACTCGATTTCCAGAGTGGACTGAACCTTGTAGCAAAACTCACGACTTCAAAATTAAGTACCTAACAAATAGGACTTTTTGATGACGCTTATATACCCAGGAGTAATAAAGACTAAGAACACAAAAGTTGTTATTTTCAGGGAATTTGGTCATGGAGCCAGTAGATTACTGGCCTTTGTTAACATAACCCAACAAAACAACTCTTTATACTGGATATTCATCTACCCTACAAAGGACCATTTCTTCTGTTTTTAAGTTCAGTGTCTGTGTCCAGACACTGTGTCCAGACACTGTTGCCACCTATGTTTTTAAGAGATGTCCCAAAAATTCACACCCCGTAGGATGCCATCTCGTGGGGAAGCTGAAATAAAAGCTTACGGACAAAATAAAAGCTACACGTAGGACCCCCTCCAACTCCTCTTGCTGTGCAGATGAGATCGGCAACCCTGATGGGGTACAAGGCCTACTGGTACTTGAAAAACTTGCCTGTGGAAGTGGAAACCCCCATGCTGCTGTAACCATCTCGAGCACTTAAAAGGATAGGCGTTCCTCTGAACAAAGGGAACACTGGTGGGAAATCAAGGGTTCCTTAAGAACATGCTATAGGACCATGATCACTTTTTATTTCACATCTTAGCAGCCAGGGTCTCCTACATTTTCAGCACATGTTGAAAGTCACAAGTGCAGTACACACGTCTCAGCAAACCACCCTGTGATATCAGTATATTAGTTTCATCAGACCCTCTTACTTCCTATGGATATAAAGTATAAACTTCCAGCAGCTGTACCATAATCCTTCTCATCAAATATTTGGGTGACAGGTGGAAAATTGTTCTGCCAGCTGAAGGAAGACAAAATCCATTCCTCCTGGCAATTTTCTGCAATGAAAACTCAAAAAAATGAATGTGCAATAAGTTGTGGAAATAAATCTAAAATATTATCACACAAAAGCAGTGTGCTCAAAATCTTTAGCTGCAAACTAAACCTGCTTATCTGAATTTTAAAGAATTTCATTTCTTTTTCTATGTGCATAGGCCTAGATACTACGCTGGGTGCTTATACTTGAAACTATTTGTTTTACACCTGTTTGCTTTTTTTTTTCTCTCCTCCCCATTATGCTTTGCTTGAAATGCTCAGTGGTTTCTTTGATCACTGCTTTTAAAGCATCTTGCATGCATCAAGAAAGTCTGACAACAAATCTGGGAAGTACATATTATCAATTTCATTTTCCAGAAGGGTAAGCAGTCAGTCTGCAAACAGACTCTGACTGAGAGCAGGCCACGAGACTAGGAACCAAATGCCACCGAGCTGTGTTCCCATACTTTGTAAAACCATGCTAAGATGCATACTCTGTTCTCTTCTTATTTAGAAGGCTTTGGATGACATCGTGTCCAGCTTCTTAGCAGAAAAGGAGAGTGAAAGTCCATACCTAATCATGGGAATAAGTTGTCTTAACAGGATTCAATATCAAGACAACTGTGAAGTATAGTGTACATATATTTAAATGCCTGTGTATCTGTTCACTTTAACAATCCTTTCCTACATAACTACTATACATCTACGAAGGTTTAAAAGGTTCAATGCTTCTTCAACAGTGATAAAACAGACACCTAAGAGAAAGTCCTTGTGTGCATAAACGATGATCTACAGGCTCAAAAGCGGTGAGTGGAACTGCCTGAAGAGTGACAGAGTGACCTGCCACAGCTGGAAGCAAGTGAGGGAGCCTGCTTGAATAAGTCACTGCTCCTCGGTCAAAAAACCCATGATAACTGCCCATAGGCACGCCATTTGTACATGGAAAGGCAAGTTAATGTGTTCATCTGAGCCACCTATTCTTCTCACTGACAAGGAACACACATGGGGTGCCTCCAAATGCAAACCGGGGAGATAAGCTGTAGTTTCCTAAAACGTTCTGATTTCTTGTATTTCTCTGAACAACCCCTTTTTACCCCACTTTTCACCAAAAAACCAGTAACAACATTATCATCCAAATGACTTCTCACACTGAATCCATTTGAAAAAGATACTATGATGTCAACAAAATTTTGCTGTGACAGTATAAAAAGAAGCAGTTTATAAAAAGAAAAAAAAAAAAGCCTTTTTCCTTAGTACCACTTTCCCTTTCTAATGTAACGTTCAGCTGACATTGCTGCGCCATCTCTGGTCATTTCACGAGAAACTCGCAGTCGCATGAAATTTGTAAAAGCATCCTTCCATAAACAACATTTTTAATGGGTTGCAGAAGGGTAGGACATTTATTTCCACCAATGAGGCTTAATACGTTCATAAAACATTACTGGTCTTTTTGGCAAAAGAGATTTATGTGGTATACTATTGTAATCCCTTATGTATTCTAAACCTATCAATATCTAAGTTATACATATTTATAAAAATGATATATTGCATTTATTAAATATTAAGTGGATTAGTGGATTACAAACTTGAAGAATCTTTCATACATTCATACATTTATTTAACATCTAGATTTTTTTCTTTAAGCAGTAGGCAAGGAATATAAATCTTTAAAGGAAAAAGATTCTCCAGCATTCTAAAGAGATGAATCTGTGACAAAAAAATGCAGTGTGTAAAGAATATCAAACCAAAAGAAAAAAAAATCAACTTTAAAATGCAGTGAGGAAATACTTGGTAATGCCAGATTTATCCATGTGAAGAGAATCACACGGATGAGGACAATGACTGCAGATTTAGCTACAATCAGAACTGAAAGGAGCAAGGCCTCACTAGTTTATTCAATGAGCTCAGAACATACCTCAAATTCTTCCTAGGTATCAAACACCTAATATCGCATGCTGACTAGACAAAGTTTATCTTAAATAGCAGCAGCATTAGTTACAGAAATGTCATCAGTTTCCTGAAAATTTGTAATATTTACCAGCTGGTTGTAGAGAGGGAGGACACTTTGGTGGCTCACTGCGCAGCCACGTATTTCCAGATGGTGAAGTCAGATGTTGAAGGTTAAAGCTTTGTTGTTGCCTAGGATAATTGGCCTGTTTAAGGTAACAAGAAGGGAACTCTGAATAAAGTAACCAATATTGTTTGGCTAACTGATGTTCCAAGTGCCTCAAAGGGCTGCCAACTGTAATGGGTGCCATTAAAAAGTCAATATTTACTTACAGTTTCTACACTATGGAACGGGTCTTGCAGGCAGCTAGAGAAAATCACGCCTAGAATTTAACACAGAAGTACAAGATAAAGCAGGAGATATAAAAGTGAAAGAAAGCTTCTCTGGAGAGCTCTGCCTGGATTTTGGTATATTTAGATATCTCACATTTGCATTGAAAGCTATAGCTATTTCTTTAGCAGACTGGTCTTCCACTCCAGCAATCATCATAGATTAAGCAGCATCCTAAAGGAGATGTTTCTGAGAGGCAGGACGAGGTCTCCTCTGAAGGGCTTGTGCCACTGAAAGTCAGTAACAACCTCCACTTTGTCCCATGAATGGTTTAAAAACCCAACAAGCATATTTGATCCTAGTTCTTTTTTGAAGTCTTATTAAATTGCCAGTTTACATGTAAAAAGTACGTGTCTATGACTGAGAAGGGGTATGAATCAGAACCAACCTAGAACAGGAAAAGCCAATATGCTCATTGTCATCCTAACAATGAATATAAAGAGGGTGGATTTCTTCCATCTGTGAGAATCTTAGAAAAATAAATCAATTATCTTACTGATGATACTAAGAGTGCAGCATATAAAATTTGTAACTGCTTGGATTCTGTTCAAGGATAATGTATAATTCACCAACAGAAAGTGAATGATGTTAGGGTAAAGTTAATGTGCTTATTAATATAAAAGGCAAGGGGAAATGATCATGATGTAAGTAACTTGTTCTTAAATAACAGCAACTCATTTTTATTAGGCCCCAGTAAATTGGAGAAAACCAGTAACCTGCTTATATACTTGAGCCGAAATCTAATCAGACTTTCTCTAATAGCTTAAATCTACTGCCCTTATTCCAAGTCCCACCCTGAAATCTGAAATTATGAGGATGCAATTCAGCTGCTAGTACTGTTCAAAAGATATTCTAGCTGTATTACTCTCCCTTCATTGACAAGACTGTAATTATAATTTGGATCAGCTGCATTGTGATATATCAAAGAGATTAACTTCCATGGGAAAAAATAACCTGAAGGAAACTAAAAACTCCAAGTTGTCCACAAATGATGAGCGTAAACTAGGATTTCTCCCAAGTACAATTACTGACTTAACGTAGCTGCTTATCAAACCCTGGGTCAAAATACAGTACCTGCCCATGCAAGTACTCCAAGCTCAGCGGCACAGCAATAATAAGTATAATGAATTCATACCCAGCTCATAATTACACCTGCGGTACAATGCTTATTCTTAGCTACAGCAGCATTTTATTTACTGAATGAGCCACCAGAGCTCTTTCCGCGAACTCAATTCACAAATCAATTGTCATTATTAAGGCTAAAGGCTTTGATGTGCCCAACTGCCAATTCAACTGCCGAGGAGATGCTTACTGCAGAGCTATTCACATTCTGCTTCAAGCTGGACTACAGAAGAGTTTTTGCTTTGTTTGTAAGCAAGTAATAAGGCTGCTGCATTACAACGGCTGATAATATATTAAGAAGGAGGGGGCAAAGAAAACCCACACATATGCCAAACTGCTCTTCTCTTAAAACTACTGCAGCATCAAAGCTGTTCTGCAGATAAATGTCAGTTTAACTTCTTTTGTAAACGTTGGAGGAAAAAAATATTCTTCCCGCACCACAGAATGATAACGCACACAATTCTTGAGGACAGATGTTGCATAACAAAGCACGTCTACGTTTTTCTTTGGCTGCCAGCAAAGGAAAGATAAGCAGTATCTGTTTCATGCCGTGTTTATAAGCTCAGCAGAAAGTCTCCCTGGCTGCTGTCCATCCAACCTTTCCCATCCCTACATTCCAGCAAGAAAGGTGTCAGTGACCTGATGTTCTCAAACACTGAAGGCGTATGATTGCATTGGAGCCAAGGACAGAAAGAAGCACCTTTGAAACAATAAAGCAGAAAGATCAGGGAATACTTATTTGTCCAGAGACTGATATTTGCATGGCTACAGCAGGATTTGTATTCTGGTACAAAAACACCTCAAGGCAAAAATCAACCTGCACTTCGTAAACATGCAAACATTGACATCAAGTCCTATTGTTTTTAAATCCAGATAAAAATAGTCTTCTTTAGAAAAAACATATGGAGATCCTATTTGATATTTTCAAAACATTGTATTGGAAGTTTGTATTGTTTGTATTGTTTGTTTTTGTATTGGAAGTTTCATGTTAACCAATAGTATTATTTATCTTTTACTCCTCTGAGAAAGAACAGAAACCTTAGGTTTTGTGCTAAACTTCAGCACAATTTATTCTCTTGTACTTAATATTTAGATAAATCCTGTACTACTACAACAAGATAAGCCTTGAAAAAAGGTGGTTGGTTCAATGTACATTGCCATGAAGCCAGCCCAAACCTACTTAATCAAAAGGCTCATTCTAGAGTTTCTTTGCTCTAAGATCAGTTAAGCTGTACCACTGTGTAGACAATGCCGGGCTTGGCATTAAAGCCCCACAGGATCTTGGTTTGATCCCAAGTAACACAAGGCTGCCATCCAAACCCCAAATTAACTTTTATCTACACAGGAACTGTGATAAATGGGCTAAGATGACGAAGATATTGAGGGATATGTAGAGAGTAAGCGTATTGACCGTATTCTGTTCAGAAATAGCTCTTATGCCTATATGCACTAATTATAATATCACCTACAATATCTTTCCCATTTGAAAAGTTGGCATTTTTCATCTGTTTTCTTCTTTTGCCTTACACAGTAACCTTCCTGTGAATCAAACTCGAATATCAGTCACTGTCATAAGTAAATTACAGTATGAAAAATGTCAGTTGGCATTTAAATCGTTACTATCTGAACAGACAATACCACGATTCCAAACACAAGAGGAACTTCTCCTCCCACCCATTCCCTCTTTTAGCCAAAGTCCATTACCAAATGCACAAGTAAAGTGGAACAAAACATGAATCACAGGGCAAATTTGGGCTTAATTAAAGGTACTGTTTTATACGTGTATGAAGTAAATTAAAATCAGGACCTGACCTGAGGTACTTTATCCGAAGTTGTACTAAGAGTTATACTTATGTGTATCCATCTTTTGTTATATTCCTGTCCTTGTCATACTCACTAGAATAGCCAGTGCTACCCCTGGTAATTCACCCCAAGGAAGTGAAAGAGCATTTTCCTTCAGAAGTCACAGTAAAGTCACTAAAACCTATAAAGGAAATAAGCACAGATTCTTCACTACACAGCTTGTTCACTAGCAAACACTCGCCCTTTCTTTCTTTAGTCATATTGTCAATAAATAACAAATATGTTTCTAGCACTGTGAAATAAAACTTCTGGAAGAAATGGACTAAGAAGGAAGATAACTCCCTAAGTTAATTCATCTGCTCCTAAAAATACTGTCAGAGAAGACGGTATTATGCCTATGATGAGATCTGGGTTCAGGCTATCTTAATTACCAAGACAACAATATGGAAATGCTCATTTGAAAAAAGCATAAGCTAGGACACAAATGCAGTTGTAAGAAAGCAAGCTCTTAAACGATATGCCTCTTGTTTTCATACTGACAGTGCTCAAGAGCACTGCTGTAACACACATCTTGAGGTGCTCAATAGCCAAGAGTGGAGACAACAGTGAAATTCTCAGCAACTGTGTTTCAAATCCCTAATGATCTAATTAAAACTGGACTAAAGAATGCTTCTTAGGTAACTGCAACCTAGTAATATAAGAATATATGTAACATGAGGTATTAACAGACATCATTCTGACTATAATATACAGTGCATTTATTAGAATGGATTTAGATGAGATGAATGCTAGATTGCCAAATTCTTATAAAATACAGAATGAAGTGAAACTCATATGTTAGTTTGTGTTTGCAAGCATTTCCATTCCTCATCCTGTTTTACAGGAATTAAACAGAGCTAGAGAGACAGAGGAATTAAATTTAATGAGAATTCTGAGTTGACTATTAATTTTATATTCATACACTTTTTCATGTAACCCCTGCTTCAAATACTTTATGAAATAAACAAACAGAAAACAAACAAAAAAACCCAGTTGTAACAGCTAAATGAAATAATCTCAAAGAGAGAAGTAAAAGGAAAGAGTAAAAGAAACATCTTTTACATCCTGTTGGTATAATGGCACTGCAGACTGGGCAGCTCTTCATTAACCCACCTGCCCTAGACCGGTCACTATTCATCAGCAGCAGTGTTACTCCTGGCAGCTATGCATGCAGCCCGATCCATCTACACAAGTACTATAATTCAAATTCTGAAGCAGCAGTTGAGATGAAAACCCCAAAGGACAATCCAGAAACAAAAACATACTCATGCATTCCTGTGCTCCCTCTCCAATTAAAGAAATGAATTCACCAAGTCAGACATAACAGGGAAGAAAAGATGAGGCAACAGAAGGAAAAAGAAAAAAGAGGAAAATTGCTCTAGAAGGAACGTATCGCACAGTTATCACCAATGTTTCAAATTAGCACAGCAAGTTATCTGTATCCGATTGTACTCAGGAAGCATGCTGCATATGTAAAATATACAATATATTTTCCAAATGAGATTGGCTTGCCATAGTCACATCTGCTGTAATGATTCATTTTCAACACCACCTGCAAGTTTTGTCTTAAAGCCCTAAAGCAAAGGGAACCCAATTCACCTGTGGTCTTTGCTCTTATTTGCTGTTGACCACAGCGACTTAATCTGGAGTTAAAAGCTTGGATCCCCTGCACGCCTTCTTCTGGCTCCTTAAGTATTACAGACCCTCTCCTCTTGAGAAAGACAGCCTTTATATTCCCATGCTTCCTAACAAAGGGTAACCAGCTAATAGGTTGAAAATGGGTGGCATTAAATGCCTAAAGAATAGCTATCTTTACTCACCTTAATAACACTGTTTTCGAAGGATAATCTTATATCTATCCGGTTTTTTTACAAGTATTCTGCTGAAGATATCCTGCAGCTTTATTGGTTGGTTTGGTTAAGCCAATACATCTGCAGTTTCCTAGCCCACAGTAAGTACATGTACTCTGCAGATTCATGATTTTCTGCAAAGAATATTTTCAACTTTAATACCTTAGTGAAATTCAAGGTATGACTGGGGTTATTCTCCTGCCCTATAAAGCTTAAAATTTATAACAGATCTTAGTCAAAGATATAACTCCCATAGAATATGTACTATATAACCATATAAATGATAAAATAAGAAGAAGCTTATGAAACATCATTCATACAGGACTCCAGAATATTAAGTTTTACATATAGGAACAGTGGACACACAGAAAAAACTTTACAGATAGAAAAGAAAAAAGAAAAATGCATTTATGGGAATACGTGTTATTGTTGCTCTCCCTTTTAGAATCACTACCCTAACCTCCATGCAGCTGGAAGTAAAACAGTAAAATATTCTGGCACGCTGTAATATTATTTATAGAGACCTGTGAGGCATTTCCATTCGTTTATGTTACTACAGTTCTCAGAAGTTGTAGTACTAGAACATAAGATTTCTGTGGTGCCCTCCAGTAAATTGTTTGAACAAATAAAATACATCTTTTGCAATTCTTCTTTCTTCCTTTCTTCCGTTTATTTACACTCAGATAACCTTTCCTAAAACCAGGAAGAATTTAAGCAAGGATATCCTACCTGAATTGAGAGAGTAACATCTTTTGGAATTTTCTTGATTGCCAATCTTAAAGATCCTTTACACAGAAGACCTAAAATGTCATTCATCAACAGCCGTGATGATGGCTCTTGTGCTGGCACTGGCACCATTGAAAAGAGCCTGGCTCCATCTTCTTTGCACCCTCCCTCCAGGTTTCGTATATATTCATCTCTCCTCCAGGCTGGGCAGTGCCAGCTCTCAGCCTTTCCTCACAGGAGATGCTCCATCCCCTTCATCATCTTGGTGGCCCTTCATTGGACTCATGTCCCTCATGTTCTTCTATAACAAATTCACCTCAGTTCTCTGAAATTTTTGCTACCTGGCAGCTATTGTCCTAATTATCAACTTAAATTGCCTGTTGATGCAGCTACTAGTAGGGGGAGAAACAAAAGAACCCCAAAACAAAGCAAAAGAGAAAACGAAAAAGAGATCAATTTGAAAATACTGTCTCTCAAGAACCTCCTACACCAAACGCCCCTACAGCTGACAGTTTTGTGCAGCACAAAGACTAATAATTTTCAAAACCTGACATTTTCCAGCTGAATCACATGCTACTTTGCGAAAAATCTTTTCTATATCCGGCCCCGTGCTGCTTTTCAAGGAGAAGGGCATTTTAGGCTTTGGCTGCTTTTGTCATGTTAAAGGCCTGAAAAGACTTACAGCTGTTGGCTCCGCTGCAAGCTGTTCATGCACCAAACATGCACTTTTGGGTGAGACTGGCAATCTCTCTGTATTTGAATCGTTTATCCTTTGATGCCCATCAACTGAATTCTCTTGTACTTAAATCTAAATAAAACACAAGCCTTGAAAGTAATAAAGCACATCCGCTCTTTTCCCCTTCCACCCCTCAAATCAGTTAAAGTATTCACCAGTCTTATGGCTTACTCTTGTATGTATTTCATTGATTACAACCTTCTCTACCCATGGGGTTTCAAGCAATTTTACTAAATGCTGTATTTTCTGATCTTTTACAGTACAGAATGCTCTACAAAGAAGCCTAGAGCAGACTACTCTGTATCATAAGCTCTGGAATCTAGACCATTTCCTGATGTTAAAAATTCCTGCACTGGGGATAAGGAAGCATAAAATTTGAAATTTGTGATTTCAAAATCTGGCCTCAAAAGTCAAAAGTCCCACAGAGCCAAGGCCAACAATTCAAGTTTTACATTGAACGAGCCAAAGGAGTGTATCAACAAAGTTGATGGCAGAGAGGCTGGACGGTGACTGAGGAATTCTGTTGAATTTTCTTCTCCTTCTGCCTGGATAACCAACTAAAAAGGACATGGAGCTTTCTCACAAAATCTTTAAAAACACGGGAAGGTGGATAACTGGTTTTACTTGCGATCTATAAGTTCACATAAAATTGCCCTCTCCCTAGACCCTTTTAATAATTAGCTGTTCCCTATTAATTCATTTTCTTTACAGAGCTGCAGGGTTAATTCTAGTAAACAGTAGGACTATTCTAAAAAACAGTAATACATTCCTACATTTCAAACTGCAGTCAAGTCCTTGGAGAGAAGAAAATTAAAGAGCTCAGAAACAACTCTTAATAGATCTTCTCTGTGGTTTTTGGCTTCGTGTTATTCACAGATTACAGAAAGCACCATATTTTTCCCCTCCTGAGGTTACTGAATATATACCACCAGATAAATGCCAGAGAATGCCGTTAAACAACCAGACAAATGCAGTTTTCAGTTACAGGCAAAGAACTTGCTCTGCTACTTTACTGAAGAATAAATGTCTCCTCTTTGTAGATGCTAGAGAATCCTAGCAATGCCCCAGTTTGTAAGCGTTGATCCATTCTTGACGGCAGAAGCCCAGGATCTTACTTTGAAATTTCAAAAATCTATAAACTTTTTGTTGACTTCTTGATTTTTTTTTCAGTTTGTGTGCACGCAAGTTTTCAGAGCTTGTTTATTACAATAACTAACTGAACCGCTGAAACACCTAGACTAAGTGTACAGTACATCATGGTGAATCAGATCTGAAACACATGGGAAGAGAAAATGCCACCACCCAAACTGTTTGTGTGATAGATAAAAGGCTCCAGGGAAAGAAGCCACAGAGCATAATTTTTCCTTCTTTCTTGACAAGGACTTTATTTCTCGCAAAGGACAATGCAGTCCCTTCGGATTTCAATGTACAGTTCAATTTTCCTAAGCTCTACTTCTTGTCCAACGACACGTTACATTCTTCTTCATAACTTATCCTAAAATGGCTGGTAAATTTTATGTTGGACATGCTGAATGGCTAAATCAACAAAGCACCCGTTGTACAGGGGTTTTCATGCCATTATGAGCTGGACTGTTTCAACTCAAGTGGAGGGTACGTTATGACACGAGAGGCAGTGTCATTATGTGTAATAAAATGTACAAAATGAAGCGCTAGACTAAACCAAGAAGAGGTCAGAAATACAGACTGTGGTACTGAATGCTGTATATTTTCTCAATGCCCATGATAGGTACACATAACCCATAGATACAAGCCTTACCTGATAGCAAACTACAAAAATTTTCCTAACAGGTGAGAGGAAGGCAGGTAAATGGCCACCTTCACGCACTCCCAACTCAAGAGCCACTCTCGAAACAAAACGCAGCAATAACATGCTAGCACACTTCCATTTTTTCCCAGCATGTCAAAAACTATGGGCTATGACATTAAAATCCATCTCCAAACTCCACACGCATGGTATTTTAGCTGGACTTCTCACTGTGAGGAGCCATGGTGCTTTAGTGGCTGTAATAAACGCCAACGTTCAGTTAGCACTGTGATGGATAAGGTGCCAATGACGCTGACAGCTGCTCCCACTGAAGTCCAGTACAGCTAGGTTTCGTCATGCCTCGCCAACCGAGCCTTTCACTGGCACGTAGTGACACAACGAGAAGCAGAAAGTTAATCCAACAATATTCCCCTAATTCATTCAGCTACCATTTAAAGCACATTTACCATTTAAAGCACATTATTTATACCCTGCAAACACCATGTTTGTACTTCTATTCAAGTACTATCTATCTGATGACCTCTAACTCTCATTTTGCAAAAGGCAAAAATATGGTACACTTCTATGAGAAGTATCAGCACCACAATCTGAAGTGAGGCTGGGTTATTCTTCATCATAATGAAAATAGTAAGTGTCTGGAACCTTCTTTTCCTGCTCCTGTGTAAGCAGCTAAAAATAAATTCAACTGTTGACAGTGTAACAGCACTGAGTTTCCAATTCTGCACACAACAGCACTCATATTGCTTTTAAGAAGTCGATTAGATTTAAGCACATGCTTGACTTACAACTTACGCTGAGCTCATGTGCTGAGTCTAGTTAATCTGAAGAACTGGAGTCTATCGGTGATTGATGCGTCTGACCTCCCTAAAGCTGCTATCAATTTATGAAAGAATATGTAACTCAAGTAGGATTTTATTTAGATACATGAAGGACTGAGACAGTATCATCCTTCTATATGCCTCCTCCCATTTAGGACCAACAGCAGAGGAAAAAAGCATAGAGGAAGCAGACTCCCTGCAACTTGTCTGTGCTGTAGGACTTATTAATACCCAGCTTGATCCCATTGATCTGTGTCATAGGGAACAACATAAAGCAACAAAACTGACCCATCAATAAAGTTTTACCTTTTCCTATGGTAATTTTTTGGGGGGCTTTATTTGACATAACATTTACCTGAGCAACAAGATCTTGACGTGCTTTGAGTGTTGTATTGTGTGCTTGAATAAACTCTCTTTAGTTCAAGTCAGATCATCTACAGATATTACAAAGATTTCACACAGAACAGGTACTGCTGCTATGAGAGAATCAAGCTGGAATACACACATGAATTCAAGCTTACAATCATATACTACACAGCATATTCAAAAAGACAAGGATGTATTACAAAGGGATGGCAAATCTCTTCTGATGCTTAAAAACCTCAGCAAGTTTGTCAAACACAGAAACAGCAGCTCTGCAAAACCAACAAGTACGCACACATTTCACATGGGGAACTGAGAAAAAAGAAAATTATACTGATCACCATCATTTTATTAATAATGTACGAAGCCTTTGCTCCAAATCTAGAGCCTGTCAGAGATGAAAGTATCTTAAGTCTTTTTTTTTTTTAAGCAGAACAAAGTATAGAGGTTTTTATCTTCCCTTCTAAATGCCAACTGATCCTAAGAAGTCTTGCTAACACTACTACTGCCTTTAACGAGTAAAGGCTGTTGAACAAAAATACACTGCCACAGACACATGATGCACTGAACTAAGTCATAAGGGCTGACTTCGACAGCTAATCCCCAAAATACTGTTGTGTTTGGAAACTACCACATAACGAGTAAGAAACCTGTTATAATAATAAGAAAGGAAACAAGCACCAGAGAGAGGAGAAAGCGAAAAATAGGAAGAAATGCAAAAAGCACACATTTTGAAAAATAATGATTAGATGTAGTGACTGGTGTTGCAGTTTAAGGTTGGGAATCTGCAGCTACCTTTCCAATTACTGCTTCCCCAGATGCTGCTGGTGAACGATGAACGTAGATACAATTACTGGCTCACACAGGTGTTAACATTCTCATATTACTTCCTCCAAAAAGTAATGCATTTAATATCCTTAGACATAAATAATGAGAATTCAATCATAAAAGTATCTTGGGCCTCTTCTGCAAACCAGCAAGTTATGTAATATAAAGAACTTGCACTTTAATGGGACTCGAGAACTGTAAAATTTACGCATACAATTCCAGAATACAAAGTGGGTTTTCAAATGGAAATTCTTGATGCTCAAGCACTGTAAGACACTGAACTGGTTTTGGCTGAGATGGAGTTAGTTTTCTTACAGTAGCTGGCGTGGTGCTGTGTTTTGGATTTGTGATGAAAACAGTGTTGGTGACACACCGGTGTTTTAGTCGCTGCTGAGCGGGGCTCCCACAGGGGCAGGGCCTTTCCGTTCCTCACACCGCCCTGCCAGCGGGTAGGCTGGGGTAATTCCTTGTTTTGCTTTGCTTGTGTGCACAGCTTTTGCTTTACTTATTAAGCTGTCCTTCTCTCAACCCACGAATTTTCTCACTTCTGATTCTCTTACCCATCCCACTGGGGGAGCGAGCAAGCGGCTGCGCGGTGCTCAGCTACCTGCCAGGGTTAACGCACATCCGCTACGCACGCTTCGAGCCCAGGAGCTGCATCAGTGTATGCAGCTCACTTTACACAATGCGTGCATCGTGAACTGAAAGAGAAATTGAGGGGAAGTTAATTGAAATGAGTTTCACACAAGCCTGAGCGTAATACTGCAGCCTGTTTGGAAAAGTCATGAAATTAAGGATTTTGTGCAGGTTGGAGGGGAGGGAAGTACTTTTTGTGTATGCTTGACCAACTAGGTGAAAATCCGTACCACTCAGAACTGAACTATTACTTTTAGCTGACTTCAAACTTAGGAGGAAGGAAATAGCATCTCTTGGAATCTGACAGCCTGTAATTACCTTCACATATTTAACAACTTACACACACACGTGCAGAACCTGTGATTATTTAGGAAATGATCACAAACTGGTTTCTGACTGCCAGAAGCCCTACCAGCTACATTCGGAATGTCTTTCCCTATCTTTTATGAAAAGCACTGAGAAGGATGGGGATTATTCAAGAACTATGTTCAAATGCTCTATGAACAATATTCTTTTTGTATCTGCAAGATGATAAAAATCACCTGTTACTTCAGTGCTGTTTGAGTCACCCTCTCCCTAAGAGAAGCAGTATTATTAATCTAGTATGTTTATCACCAGCTCTGTGATTGAAAGGCCTTTGTTCCAAGACTTGAAGATTTATTTGTCAAGTCTGACAGCTCAGATGTAGCCTGGCAGTGAACATCAGTGTCTGAAAAGGAATGTATAAAATCATGAACTCTAGCAAATAGCCGAAATCACAGTTAAGTTTGATATTTGAAATGAGAAGGAGACAAACCAGATATCTAGATAAAAATGCACATTTGCATTAAAAAATAAAAAGGAAAGATTTACTGTAAAGATATAGAAGTCTTACGGAACACTGAAATGCCACCTCTCACATGTTTAGGATGTATTTTAAATATTTTATAGAACATATACTTATCTGAAGTTCATCTAGGTATCTTTCATTCTAGACCTTGAATAAAATCAACACGCACAGACATCTAGTGTAAAAGACAAGCTGTATTCTTTGCTCTTGCCAGTGTAGTAAAACTACTGGTGTTACTGTAGGCTGAATTTTAATATGTGACTTTGAAAAACAAGCCCTTTATATGACAAACCTTATCATGTTTCCACAGCGTTGTATGATAACTTATTATAAGTAATGTTCTTAATCAGGCAAGGCCATAATATATAGTGAGAGAGAGCCTACAGGCTCTTCCAAACACATAACAGCTCAACTAAGTCAGGATCTAATCAGAGCAAATAAAACAGCTTAAATCAAACAAAATAAGAGTAGATTCACAACACATAAAATTCAATGTACATATCCAGTGGAGTGTTATATACCAGGTGCTCTTATCAAATAAGATTTGGGTAAAATCTGCCAATGTATTTGTGGTATTTGTGCACATAATCATATATCACGTACGCATACAAATTATGGATCGGATCCCTCTTTGGCATAAAGTTGCATAGCTTCACTGGAGTCAAGAACTGAATACATAAATCTTTTCATTATCCACAGACACGCTTATAGATTTATATATGTCTATAATTGGCTTTAACACTGGACTTGACATTAAATCTGCAATCTGTCAGAATCTCCATTATGTGACTTACACAAGCCTGAGTGTAATGCAGCAGCGAGAGGAGCTGCCAGGACTCTGCGTATCTAGCTGGACTTGGATATTGTCCAATTACACCAAAAGGTGTTTTGTCAATGTGAGAGGAATAAATCAGAGAAGACGTATTTCACCTCTTAGAAAAGCCAAGCAATCAGCTCATCCATCATCTTCCATCAGTAAGAACTTTAGTAAATAGAAGCAGAATAGGAGTCGATAAAATATGCTTAAATACCACCCAGGCCTTTACTTGCTGTGCTTTTAATTTGGTAAATAAATGCCTTCCATTGGGCACGCACCCCAGAGTCTTTGCCATGACGTAGATTAAGTGCTTTGTTAGCATTGCATTGCTGAATTGATCTCAGAGGTATAGCTAACTATAATGGCCTTGAAACATTCAGCTTAAATCTCCCCGCTGCTTAATTTCAAACATTAAAAGGTGCATGTGGGGGTAAGAAAACTCGGGAGTTAAAAATATAACCCTTTTTATGGTTTTATTTAATCTCTTAACTATGCAAACAAGAAACATGCGTCTTGCAGGCAAGAAGCAAAAGCGTAATAATATCGAAGAATTCTGGTAGAATATATTGTTAATTAAATTGAGTTTAGCCCCAAAAGGCATGTTCTGTCTCTTTTTTTGAGGCTTAATTAAGAATAACATCAGGGGAAAAAAATCACCATGAAATCACCACGTATGAGTTAAGCAGTGTGGGCAAGAAAAGGGACGCTCTATTGCAAGAGTTCTTATATTATTGTAGTTTTCATTTGAGTCATCTTTTTATTGACTTTTTAAAAGTAATGTATTCTATATGGCAAATACTTAATACGTTTTTGTTATGTTCAAACTGTTTGTCCATAAAGCGAAGTGAAAGAGGAAAAAGGATGCACAAAAAATTGATTTCCAAAAGTGCTCAGCATCTATGGTCCTAGCTTAATTTTAGAAGAGCTCAGTACCAACTTAAAAACAAACAAACAAAAACCCACCAACATTTTGGTATATCAGGTAAACATCCTATCTGGAGCAAATCAGCAAAGAGCCTCGTAATAAACAACTAGAACTCCAGATATTTGGTCTGGTAAATGAAATCTTGGTTGCAAGGTTCCAATTAAAACGCAAAACAGTAAAGAAAAAAATCACTGTAGTTTCTATCAATCAAAACATAACAGCAACTACGATCTCGAATAAAATGATTTCTTCGAATAAAGAAATGATGGGGGAGACAGGATGGTAAAAGAGAAAGAATGTAGTTCTATTTAAACTCAAATTCAGTAAGTATGAATAAAGGGAAGATCCTGACAAGTGAAAGCATCTCTTTCAATAGATGCATGTGATTGTTTCAAATGTGATTTTGCACTTCAGAAGAAACAGAGGCAATCATGCAAAAAAGTTAACACGTGGTGACTATACATACCTAGTCAACGAGCGATTTTTGCTGTGAATTCACAGATTTTGATGGACGTCCTGCAGGCTTTTAACACCAATTTATTCCAAGATGGGGCCTAGCAGAGCTGCCAGACAGATGCTATTTGTAGAATCTTGCTTCCTGCCGTTTAAATGACCTTTACTTTTTTTTACGAATGTTTGCCTGGAATCCATGTCTGGCATAACGCTGAATTATTAATCACAGCGCCTGGAGTCTGTGCAAAGGCTATTTGAGTGCCAGAACGCACCACGCTGCGTGTTCAGGAGGGGAGCCTAAAGGTGGGTTC
Organism: Cygnus atratus; assembly: GCF_013377495.2. Taxonomy (NCBI): domain Eukaryota; kingdom Metazoa; phylum Chordata; class Aves; order Anseriformes; family Anatidae; genus Cygnus; species Cygnus atratus. The sequence continues at coordinate 1,323,650 of NC_066388.1, forward strand.
CTTGAAGACCGCAGGTACAGGCTACTGCAAGGGGGACAATGATACGACTTGGACAGAGGAAGACAGAATGCACCACTTTCCTTTGTCTCCAGGCATGAAGTCCGTTTGCTATGCCACTTGTTAAATAAGGAATATTACAGAAATGAGAAGTAAACTTTTGAATTTGGCTGCAAAGACTGGACGTAAGAATAGATAAAGCCACTATTCTCTCCTGTTATTGAACGACAGGACTATAACTTATTCCTAGGATAAATATGGTTTTGCTTGCAAAATTGTATTCTAATTGTCAAAGGAGGTGGCGACTCATTGCGGCGTTTAGCATCAGCCAACAGCTAACACCCTAGGAGAGCATACAAGCATTCGTACAAGAGCAGAGGGCATTTAACACAGCACAAGACAGAACGCCAAAGAAACAGACCGACGTGGGAAACAGCAACACTATCAAGACACAGATTTATCTAAGAGGTTCCTGCCGTTGAGTAGCATCGCCCACCACAGCGTAAGCGTTCTTCCCGTCCTCCTCCCTATCACACTGCAGCTGCTTCTGGCCCTGCCAAGCAGTGAGATAAAGATTTCTTCCTTGAACTGCATAACCAAAACGCAGAAGTCTTTGAAAACACACAACTGCTTAGTTTCTTTATACTGCTGGCAGATTTCATACATAAATTAGATGATGCTATGGATGCTTCAAGAAAAACTTCTTTTTATTCCCCACATGCTTTGCTATTATGCTTAGTAATGCACTACACAAAACGTATGCATTGTCAAGCACTACAGGGAAAAGTAATAAAAGTATCAGTAGGGAAGTAGCAAAATGAGAAAAAAGCGTTCAGCAATCTCTAACGAGGTCCTTCTGGTCTCTACCCAGAATCTCTAAGAGCAAGGCAGTGAAATTTCAAATAAATTCAAAAATATTTTTTTAAAAAAATCCTCAGATAAATAATTTTTCAGGGTAACAACGTACAGTTCCTTTTGTGGGTGAATTTGATATGAAAGACTATCAAGTCTCATCCTTCTCATTTTTATTACTTTGCAGTTTGAAATCCTGAATTCTAAATCAATCTTCAACACTTTGGATTTTCACCTGAGTACAACCTCTTTCTATCTGGCAGTGGCATCTTCTATGGAGTGAGAAGCGTGTATTTTGAAGACACGAGAATAAAAAGAAGCAATCCCAGTCTCCTGGCTGAGTGAGCTTCTGTATCTTTATAACCTTGCTCATGAAGCTACAGAGCCAGCACTAACTCTGCTTTTTAAAGGACTTCAATACCTAAGCCAAGAGGACAGCTGAGGCCATAAAACCTAATCCAAAAGATCAGGTCAAAAAACGTAAGATGCACCCCTGTCTCTTGAGTCACTGGGGACCAGTGACCACAAAGTACGTTAGGTTGTTGGGGAATTTGTCTGAAAATGCTAATCTGTTGAAGCTGCAATTGTTGGGTCAGGAATTGGCTTTGCTTTCCTCTCGCCTGTTGGACTCAGTCCAGTTGAACCCGTTCTATATCAAAGGGTCAATGAAATAGGAATTAACAAGAGAAAGGGGAGGCTATTCCAAGTGAGGCAATCAGGAGATAGATTTGACTTCTCCACGCTGCAAGTCAATGTCCCAACCCCTGACCTCATCTTGCAGTGACCGTGAGGGACTTTTTTTGCTACTGGCTTGTAATACAACCTCAGACAGAGCCCTCCAGACACCGCTGTGACCTGCCAAGCGCTGGGCAGCTCAGGCTAAGCACAAGGGAGCAGATACAGTCATCAGATACTTCTTGCACTTAAAACAGGATTCTTTGCTTCATATTCTACACCAAGGCAAACAGCTCTGGGAAAATGCATGGACTTAATTCAGTATTTCAGACTCAGCATCTACGCATGCAGTTGGATGACAGATTTCCTCCCCATACACACGAGAAGTTCTTTCCCTCCCTCAACACCTCCTCTCCTGATGCTCCCTGGAACCAGCCCTCCCCTCCTGCTGTTCCGCAGAACCTTCCTCTTTGCCTTCTGTTTGTTCTTTCATCAGCTAAAACTCTTGCTATTCCCCCTCCCTGTCCCCTGGAAAGCAATCACACTCATGGAACTTTTCATCTCTTTTAAAAAGCAATATAAATTTTTAGTATCTCTTCCTCTACAGTGATTTAAGGAGGAAAAGCTAAACGTGGATGCTCTTGTAAGTCAGATGGCACGGCCTGGTTTGTTTCCTAAAAGTCACGTTTTATGGCAACTGTACCATCACTGTGAAATATCACCTCCTGCTAATGGCACAGCAGGTCAGACACCCCCTCCTAGTGCCAGGATAACAGTGGAGAGCTATTAAGAAATGGGACAGAAAAAGGATGGGAGTGCAAGAGGTAAAAAACACCCAAGAACTGCTGCCTTTTGGTATTCATTAGTATAAAACTGAGACAAGTAAAGGCGTTTTTCAAACTTCATAAATACTTTCCATAACCTATGATACATCCCGAATGAAATAAGCCACAGACCGGTCAAACTGCGGCCAGCAACAGGCACAGTCTGCGGGAGCAACTGTTCCCCTTGGGGCAGTGAGCCGGTAAGCGAACTGCGTGTACAGGAGAGTGCCCCACCAAAATCCTGAGGCTGCTTTTGAACAGCCTGATAGAGGCACTGAGTATGAGAAAACAGGCCAGAAATAATGGAGGGGAAAAGAAAAGCGATGTAATAAATAGGAGGACCTGACAGCAGGATGGCTTGCTGGAGCCTCCTCCTCATATGCTCGTCTTTGGGAGCGCCAGGTACCCCAAAGCCTACCTGTTTGAAGCTGCTTTTTTAAAGATGCATTTGAAACAGCTATCAGAAATCTCCTGGTCTTATTCCTCCCAGGATTGAGACCCCAGATGCAACTGGTCAGAACTTTATTACACTGGGATTAGGAGGAAAGGCCAACACAATGCTCAGCTTCTGTATCTCCATCTGAATCTACTGCCTGGAGCAACATTTTCTCGTGGAGTCCATGTGCTCGATTAGAATTTAGAAACCTGACATTTAATGCTAGATGAAAAAATGAATTCTCTCCTCCAAATAAAAGAGTTTCTTAAAAGGAAACACCTAATTTGAAATTTCATTTTGTACTCTTGCATATAAAACTGTTACGTGTTTTCAAGCAGCTTCTGATAGCTGCTGCTTACATATCAACAGAATTTCTCCCCACTTTATACCAGTTTCCTTTCCAAGACAAGAATAATTATTCTCTTTGCAGCTGACAAAAGTTCATCCTAACTGGTTTTGCCTCTTTTTTTTTTTTTTTTTTTCTTTCCTGATTACATCGCTTTTCTAAAATATCAGTGTTGCAAAATACTCTCTACACCTCTTACTAACATCTTTGATTTCACGGGCCATTTCACATCCCCATCAGCTGCCTTAGAAGCAATGTTCTCCCACGTGTGTCAAAGGACTTGTCCATCAAGAAAGCAGATTTTCCCAGCTGTGGAGTGCAACATCTGCCAGAAGGACAGGAGGAGCAAGACCAGACCCTTCTGCTGTAATCCATCACCAGGCACTTGGCGAAGGCCGAACTTCAGACATCAAGGTAGGAAGTATGACTTCTTTACCCGTGGCACATTTTCACTTCCGCTCATTCCACTGTGGGAGAATAATCTTCAGCAGAAGCACAGAATAGGGAGTTTAGGGCTTGCAGCAAGGTTCAGAGTTTATCTGTCAGTACTTTCAGTCTTCCGTTGTCAATTGCAACATAGCATCTGTCTGGAAATTGCGTTCTAGTTAGCTTAGGCACATCACCAGACAGATGTGACTAGGGATTTATTTTTAGCTCAGTATACTTCTCCTTATTTTATGTTACCCTATTATTTATGAATGGGTGAAAGTGTTATATCTTTATTTGAAAAATACCCCGCTATTAACTGGTATTAGCAGTACCACTCCCTAACGCATTACACTTACTGTGAGCTTATTTAAATTCCCCTTTGTTTATGGTTGAAGAAAAATTAGCGTTTTCTCATGGGTTTAAGAAGAACCCCGTACTTGGTACCTTGCAGTCTGTCACTTCAAGACTCAAAAATCAAGACATCAAAACTGCCTCTGCAGTTTCTTAGAAATGAAAAGCATGGATCTGCTGCTATTAAAAGTTTATTCTAACAAGAAATTTGCTCAGTTTCCAGCATTAATCATCAGCCTGGCATTCACAAGAATAAAGTATCTACAGGCAACATATTCTAGGATATTTCCTGTTTCACATCTACTGTAAATAGCAGCCTTTTGAACGAAACACTCTGCACACTTCAAGATTTCATTTAGCTTTCCTAATCCAGGACATGACAATCAATTATGTAAGTACAGTTAAGTACAAAAAAAACCCAGCCCAAACAATTCTATTTGTGCAGTGAAAATGGGTCTCATGAATGGTAAAGAATACAGAACAAATGAAAATTAGCTCGTAATACTTTGGTTTGGAAAATACTGAAGGTATTGAAGGTTTGGGAAATACTGAATTAGAGGTTCATGGCCAAGTCTAGGGAAAATACTACGGTAGAGAAGAGCTATGTAGCATACAGGTGTAGTAACAAAGAAAAAAGAATTCACAGATTGCCACTTGCTAAGAATCCAGCCCCATGTATTTTCACAAATGCAAACCACGAATGCAAAAAATGTATTATGAACAAACTAATCATTTGAGCAACTGCTCATCTGCTGAGACAGCCATTTTATCAATCCTTTCGTACAGAACATTCAAAGTGGTTTACCTGGTCAAGTTGTAAGAGCTCTCATACAAAAAATAACAATAAAAAAATAAAACCAACCAAACAACAACCCCCCAAGTTCCTACCAGAAACAACTTTTAGAAGACTTATCTTCCAACAATTCTGGGATGCAAACATTAGGAATTTTCTGTGATTTTTTGCTATAGCTACAGTTGCCTACAATTTCAACGAGCATTATATTACAAAAAATTAACCAAACGTCCCAGGGAAATGAAATATAACCATAAATCTGCAACTTGTGCTTTCTTAATGTTCCGTATTTCATCTCCATCTAATTAACGTATAATCAAATGAACGGTTCTTTATTCACTGAGGATGAATTTATGCAACACCTGTAAGGACTGGAGGGGGTTATTTGGAAGTTTGATCAAGATGGTGAAAATAAATAGATCATCACTGCGAAGCAATTAGCTGAATGCACTTAGGTTTAAACTTCACAAATGGAGGAGGTGTTTTCCTCCCTCCAATCACACAGCCATTTTGTGTGTCGGTTTCGGTGACTGCCGTTGGTGAGCAGCCTGACACGCCGATGACAGAATACTTGGTATTTAGCAACTGACCTCTCAGCATATTGGCACCGAGGCTCTGAACGACACGCACAGCCACTCAGCCCCTCATGCATCCATCAAAAACAGCGTTTGTTGCAAACAACAAAGCAGAAAAATCCACCTTGACAAACGGATGTTCTCCTGTTGTTCCTCCCCCCAGTTATTATGCTGCCACTCACAGCTTCCACCTGAGAAACTGGATGAAACTTCAGCCTAGCACCGAAAGTTGCTTAAATGATAATTACAGAAAACAAAAACTCCTGCTTAACTCCCAGAGAAACACCTGATTTGTCCACATCTGCCTGTATCCCTGTTCTGCTATCTCCAGAAAACACCCATGTTGGTAGGCATTGCACCTTGAATGTAGCCAGCACTTTTTGCTCGGTACGGCAGCAACGGGTTGCTTTTCTAAATCACTTTATCACCATCACTCCACACGCACAGCCTGTGGAGGCTCCCCGGAGCAGCAGGCACAAGTCCCACAATTACAGCCCTCCCGTCCCACCTCACTGCTGAGTCTGCCTCCAGGCAGGGCAGGGCTGACATCTGCATTTCGGGGATGAGCTCACCCAACTACAAGGTTCCAGACTGAGACCTACAAAGCTGCCAAACTGCCAAAAAGAGGCCAATGACTCTGAGTTACCTTTTTACACCAAAGAAAATAATTGTATTTTGGGAAGGCCAAATGCCTCCCTGAACGGCTTTGACTAATGACCCTGTAATTTACTACAACCTGCAAGTTTATCATTTTATTCCGTTCGTGGCCAAATTCACCCCGAATTGTGTTGTTCGCACTTTCAATCTTGTAAAGACTCTCTGGCAGCCATATGCATGCCATGGGGGAGGTTTCCTAATTTATGTAAAGTATTACAGAAAAATGATCTATATGACAATTTGGTATAAAATACTAACTGCAAGTCATTACTCACTGAAGATAATTTGAGAGTATTGTGTCAGGGGAGACATTAGATTACAGAGGATAAAAGTTGGAATAGGTATTCACATATTTATTCATATTTGCATAATCAACTGAAGGAGATAGTGGATGTTCTCTTGGGCCCAACTAGCACACAATGAATTGAACAACAGTTTAGAAACTTTCTATTATTTTTCATGCCTTATTTTTTCTGGCCTTGCAAAGAGAGAAGCAGTTCTTATCCCAGAAAGAAGCGCACTCCCAGATTCCGTTGCTGCTTACAACTAACAAAAGATATGGTAAAAGCTGGCAACTAAGAAGATGCATCTTGTGCAAGGCCATTTGGGCATCCAGATGTTGCATGTTTCTTCATTTATTTACTACTTGAATCGCAAGATTTACCTCTTATTCTCTCCCTTTAAGGAGAACTGTAATACAAGGCAGCAATATAATAGAATATAATATATACAATATAATATTGAAAAATATAATATATACAATAATACAATATAATAGAAGTGAACAGCATTTATCCACACATTGCCATACATTAAATTCATGACTGCTTCAGTGTTGTGAAATACAACCAGAAAGATTTTCTTTAACAAAAGCCTAGACATTTCTCCTATCCTTTCATGCTAAAAGGCTCAGATCTCTTCATCTGTGCTTACAGCTACTGCTATTTTGAACTGCAGTAGCACCCACAGGTTCTGAGACCACCACAGTGAGCATCAAATTGAAAGCTGCCGAGCAGGAAAAGCCCAGAAACAGAAAAGAAAGAGTAGAAGGGGAAGGAAAAACAGACCTAAAGAGAGGGTGCTACTTTTGCCACAGTCGTGCAGCAAATATACTGCAAATATTCAATGTGCAAATAAGTGATTTCTTGGTGTGTGCAAGTCAAAATATCAAGACCAGACTGCCCCGCTCTGAATGGCATCTGTTATTTTAGCAAAATGAATCCTTTGTGGATAAATCTCTTCCTGAGAGTAGCTTAGCAAAAAACTCTTATCTCAAGCATTTTCCTATTAATTGATTTTTTATTGTGAATTGCTAGTGGTTCCTCTAACGAATTCCAAAGGAAAACAGGCCAAAGCAGTGAGAAAATAAACAGCCTAGGTTTTCAGACGCACTCAACCATTTCATGTCCTTTTGCTGAAGTGGTTAGTGAGCATACCTGAGTAGTGTGCCTCTACTGGCTGGCTAAGTCATTGTCCTCCTCTTCTAATTATATTTCAGAATGCGATACAGAAAGTGACAATTGTGTCATTGAAAATCATTGAAAATCATTCTTTTTTTCCCCTCCAGACTAACGTTCCAGCTAAAATGCACTACAAACCAATTATATCCAGCAGCTGTAGAGCTGGATTTCCACTAGTAAACATCAGCACTTCACCCAGACAGTAGTTAATGAGATATCTGGAAGTGGCATCCACACATCAGCAGCTTTGGAGTAATTTATCTGGAATTAATGACCTGTCACAACTTCATGAATACACAGAAAGCTTTTCTCTCTGGTTTTGTTTACTACACAGAAAGCACTACATAGCTGCCCATCCCTCCGTTCTTTCCTAATTCTTATTACGCTTATTGCGGCTTCTGTACCTTGAAGATTTTATTTTTCTGTGGAGTTTGTGTACTCAGAACTCTTTTGTTTTAACGGTTCTATCTCCTGTTGTGCCCCCTGTTGCAGTATACTGTTTACACAAATCTTATTAAAACGTCTTCTAGAAAAGGAGGGCTGGCAGGGCTGGTAGTGTTTATCTTCCTGGGTTCCTTCTGTTCTGATTATCCCAGACAGACACCGTCCCAGACAGATAAGAAGCTCAACACTTAGTGCTGTGTTAAGCAAGTTCAGCTGAAGTCACAATGCTCTTGCTGTGGCACGTTCCTGTTCCCTGCACCTCCACTTTTCTCCTAAACAGGTGCTTGAATTTAAGACTGCATTGAACAACAAAATAATTGGGATAGGGAGAGGTCTCAGGGAGTCGTGTGTACTCCCCTCTGTTTTTATGACAGCAAGATCCTTCTGCAATGCGTTCATTTGTAATTTAAACAAAATACACCCGAGCCAAACACACTTGTAAGTGTCCAATCGAGAGCTCTGGCAAAGCTTGGTAACACACGCACATACATGCACACTAAAGAAGCTGCACGCCAGGGACACAACCTGACCAGTAACTGTTTCAGCCCTTGTCACTGCACATGTCAGCGTAAGAAGCCAGCAGCCAGATGTACGAGCTTGCAGGGACACGCTCCCTGCTAAGCCAGGTCCGAAGCCTTACTGCAGCACCAACAGACTCAGTTCTGCAGCTCTTGAGCTGCCCCAAGATGCAAACCTGGAGCACGCCGGAGCCATCCTGCTGCTCTGTCACATAGAAGTGCTACACCTCTGATTTCTTGCTAACATGCACACATTTAAACATCAAATATATTATCCACAGTAGTAAATGTCATTCTCAATATTGACTTTTTTTTTTTAATCCATACGTCTGAAGGGTGATGTACCAACAGAGGGGGATTTTTTATGGTGTTATGTGCCACATTTCATACTACTTCATGGATAACCGAGGACAAGTTATGATTTAGACTTGAGCTTGGTGAGCTGCCTTAAATCACCCTGACACGGCACCACGCAGACGAGCTTCCCAGTACTTAAGAACAGATATTCTGAAGTAAATTGCGTGAATTCGTTCCCTGAACCAAAATCCACACAGAGCAAAATAATCAACTTTCAGAGTTTGTATCACTTCCACAGATGAGAAGCAGTATTTTTAATTGTCACACACTTAAACAATACTGGGTTTTTGTTCATTCCCTTGAGGCATTTGTATGTCACAAACCATTAACACTTGCACGTACCTTAAATTATTATTGTATATTAATACCCTTGTAATTCCATTGTCTCTGAAACATTGTCTTTGACAGCAAGATGTATCTGGCAGAAGGAACAAAATTTGCATGCTTATAATCAGCGCACTCAGATTTATGGAACTGGCTCCTACAAACTGGATGGTCAACAATGAACAATGTCCCTATAGATTCAACTAGATAAAACGAAGAATATGTTTCTAGGGAAAAGAAAAAAAAAAAAAAAAAGAAAGATGCTGTAGTTTCAGCAACCTGCTCCTAGCTCTCTTCGGAGTTCAGCTTTGTCCTTAAAAGCAAGAGATTAAGCGGTCAGCGTTGTTCTATAAAGCCCATGGCTCTTCCAGGCAGATCACACCAGAACAAGAATTTCCACTGGGAAATTCAAAGTAGAAACATTAAAAATAAATAAATAAATAAACGAGAATTAAAAGCCCTAAAAATCCCTAGATGCAGCAATAGTAACTCTGGAACTAGTCAGCATAAACTCCTGAGAGAATTCGTACGATTAAAAACGAGCAGAAGACATTAGTCACTTGACTTCTTAGAATCATGAAAAGGGGAAAAAGAGGAGACAGCAGCTCCAGCAGCACTACCAATGCTCTGCTCTACAGAGGCTAAGAGATTTTTTTTCCCATTTCTCTCAGAAGTGTGTTTTGTATGGTTGACTCTAGCAGATTCAAGAGAGACATCGCCAAACCAAGCTCTCCGCAACTATTGTCCAGTACCGTACCCTGGGAGCTTCTCGTGACAGCTACCAGGATAAAATTTGAAAAGAGGATTTTTTCTTTCTTTTCAAAATGAGGAGTTTGCAGAGGGTAAAAAGCTACCAAGTTTTCAGTATCTAAAAAGCCTACAAACACGCAGCTTAATGGAGAGTTTCTTGGACAGGAGATTGAGCATGCTGAGGAAGCCCAGATGGTGCCTGGTGAACAGTGCAAACCCACATCTCCGGGAGCCAAAAGACCCAACCTGCATTTCGCTTCCATTCACACAGACGTCCTCGTGCTTTTCTGCCTATGAAAACGCTGCCTGGGACTGCTGCCCTTAGACTAGTATTAAAAAATTGCATTTTAATTTCTAATTCCCTCTCTAGTTTTTAGCTTCTTACTGTCACTGGCAATTACTTTCCCAGAAGTTTTAAAATTCTTTAATATCCAAGTAAAAATCAATGAAGGAAATGTTTGCAGGACACTTTCCTTGCAAGGAAAACTTTTGAACTCTAATGAACTTTATTTGAAAACATTTGTGATCCTCAACACTGGACATTTTCAAGAACCTTCTTATATTTTCCAGACTGGCAGAAGCATAATTTTCATGAAACCCTTGATGGAATATCAAATTTAACTCAGAGACGAGAAACAAAGTATCTCAAGCTACTTCATGTGCTCTGTTTTGTACTGTTTGTCTGTTCCCTTGGGTTGTTTCCATTTGCCTGTTACTTACTGGCAGCCATGAAAAAAAAAATCCTTAAATGCAATATCCTGAACAGCAACAATTAAGCATCAAAACTTCCATGAAATTACTTTTCGTCACAATCTAATGACTGTTTAATTTTAACCACACAGTATTCATATGAAATTTCCCAGACAATTGTATTGAAAAGGCATCATATATTTTAAAAGAATATGACAGAAGCGTTAGTTAAATGTTGTATGAAAGATTCATTGTAAATTAAAAATTGAAAAGTACTCAACGGCTCCAAGAAGAGTTCAAAACCATCTGTTACTACGAATTACCTTTTTTTTCCCCTTTATCTTAATGTAGCCATATGCCATGGGATAGTAACCCACATTTTGGCACACTCTTCAAATCTCTGTTTAGGATTGGAGCATCCTTACTTAATATTGAACTTTAGCATAGTAAAACACACGTTCTGCATTTTGTTAGAAGTTCTATGACGGAAGCCTCAGGATCACCTTGTGATAAGACTATGGTTGGGAAGGAGTTCATAATCAGTCTACAGAGAACACGAGAAGACAGAAATTCAATCTTCAGACCACCAGAAGCTTGCAGTAGGTACAGCTGGGAAGGAATACGAGTCAATAGATAGACTCTGCCAGGCTTCCACAGCTCTAAAGCTTTAACTCTTTAAAGGGACATCTGAAAAAACACTTTGCAAGATCTATACGTCATGATTGTACAAAATCTGCAAAGATTTAAAAGGGATACTCAGAGTAAAGGGAATCGGAGTCCAAACGGAAGAAAAAACTCACAAACTACCTGTTCTTAGCAAGACACTTCTCCAGTTCAGACCCTCCCTATAGGAAAATATTCGGAGTGTGCTCCATTTATGTATCACGAAGTGAAGCAGAAGAGCAATTGCCTAAATTAGCCTACATCAAAGAAGAAGACCAGGATAAATGCGAACTACGCTTACCTTGAGCTATCAGACAAAAACCCCACGTTCTTCAAAACAGCTCCCATACTCCAGTTATTAGTGCATGTTAAAGTTGGCATTACTGCTTCTTCATTGTCGATATGACTTTTTCTAACCAATTCTATCCTCGTTTGGCTATGTAGCCTTAGAGTTCGATATCTTTACAGGATGGAACAAACACTTCTGGTTGTCATTCAAGAGGTCAGGGAAGATATACATAAAAAGCACCAAATCCTGAAGTACTACAAGGGAAAGAAGATTATTTTAAAGGCCATCTGGGAATATCATTTTATAAGCATCGTGTTTTCAGTTTCTGACATGATTTTGCATAAGATAAAAATGTCCATTCTACTACTTCATCACTGTTATGCTTACCACTCTTTTTAAAATGTCAATAGAAAAATAAAAAATATTACTGTATTCCACAAGAAGTAAGATTCTCTATTTCATTATAGTATAAGGCACTGTTACTGGAGTGCAGAGCAATCTGAATGTCTTACATTATTTTCCTACAGTTATCCTTGGAATGTGATAAAGTATGCATGATTGCTAATGTGCTCTGTTATGACATGAGCTGAGAAAATAATTTCCATTAATCTGAAGTGATTAAAGTTCATTTTGCTTCTGTCTGCCACACACCATGGAAGAATATATAATGCGTCTGAAGTTTCTATAACATCCTCTAATAAATGTGTGCTCGCTTCTCTTTGTTTTAATGGTACTGTAAAAGTTCACGTACACCCACGCGCTGTTTTCCCAAGTAACCGAAATTTAATTGATCCCGATTCCCTTTGGATGAAGCTGAATAGTGCAAACCTTTACAGACTTTACAGGCTGCCTCTGCCCCCAGTGCACACAGCCAGGACAATCGCCGTGCCTAGCCATGCCTGGAAGCGCACAGACATTGCACTAAGCAAGACAAACTGGAGAATCTGGGCACTGACAGCACTCCTAAAGAACAGGAACAGCGACACATCCAGGTCTGCAGTAATTCTAGCCAAGTACAAAACCACATGCCATGTCTTCCACAGCACACATTTCAGAAATAACATTAAAAAAAAAGGGTTTTGTTTTTTTTTAAGAAATGCAACAACAACAAACACAAACCAGGGGTTTAACAAACTGCCTGTTCTGCTGATTTTCTAACTAAAATGCCATGTGAAAGTTCTTGAACAAGAAAAAGATGAGCTCGATGAGCAAAGTACAAACTGATTCACCATTTCACTCCCTAAGGACGTATTTGAATCCTGATGACTTTAAACTCTGACACTGAAGGGTCGGTAAGGACAGAAAGCAATGTCTTGCTCCTCTCCGTTAGCTTTCCATAAAGATTTCTGTCGTTCTATCCCAGTAAGGCCGGGTGATCCCAAGTGGCCAAGTAACTGCTCCCCTGCTTAGCCAGAGCCACGACAAATTACGTTACATACCCTGAAAACCACTGAAAGTGGGACACACCACTTGTATTTGTGTGGTCTGTGAGCGACTTTGCCACTTACTATGTCCGCTTACCATGGACCAGTTATTTCTCCCGTCCAATTTTAATTCACTATTTACCTGAAAACATGACATTTCCAGCCTTAATGCCACCAATAAAATGGAAGGAATAAAATAAATAAAACTCAACAAACAACCCTCCCAAGAAAACACAACCCATCAACCCAAAGAAACCCCTCAGAAAACTTTCTTCCATTTCATTCAGCATGCTGAGATGTGGCAGCAGTTTTAAATTCCAAGTTTACATGCAGCTGCTAAAGCCGAATGCCCTGCCTTTGACTTCCAAGTATGAATGAAAACCAACACAAGGTCATCTCCACAGAGGTCCCCATCCATTCTTGTTAGCTTAAACAACAGTCGTTCCACACCTGCATACTCATGACTTTGTACTCAAAATTCCAAATTAAGATTTAATACTTCTCGCCAGTGAAAATGCATGCACCGGGCTGCAGAGCAGAGAGACGCATCCCTGCTCCCTCTGCAAGGTCAGGGCAGCTGGAAACCCTCTCTCACAGGGGAGCAATGTTTAAGGCAGCCGCCTGACTGCCCTTCAGAGAAACGAAGGATTATTTGGAGCAAGGTATTTACGTGTTTGGATACATTCTCGTATCATATTAGGGTGATATTAAACACACAGGCTTCAGTTACGTTCTGTTTGTGCTCATCAGAAGTACCCACAAATACTAAACAAACAATTTAGCAATAAGCTGACAGCTACGGGAAGGAAGAAAGCAGACAGGGCAAAGATGAGCTAGAGACCTAATTCTGCACTTCTAAAGGTTATTGCAATGCTTGTATCAGAACCTACACTCAAATTGTCATACACTGATAAATATGATGCATATTTTATATTCCCTGATATATATATACATATATATATATTTGTTTCTATTCAGGAGAACATCAAAAGAAGCTTCACAGGGCAAAGCCAACAAAATAAAAAAAATGCTGTTTTGCTAGACGTCTAACCAAAGTTTAAAATGAATTTGCTCTATTTTTCATGCCAACAGACAGCAGACAACTGAAGATTTAGCAAATAATGTAGCATCTCTCTAATGGAAAGAAGCCATTTTTTTTAAAGAGGAAGATTTCAGTTGAACAGGAGGAAAAACTCTCTTGACAGCGAGATCTATGAGACTGTGGAAGAGTTTCTCTAGGGAAAAGTGGTGGAAACATCACCTGAGACATTTATAAGTAGTCAAGTTACAATATCAGAAATTGTTCTGTAGGGAACAATTCTGTGCTGACAGACAGCATGAATTCAGGTGACTCACAGACTAAAACTTCTTTGCTGCTCAAAATTACCTGTACATACACACACTGCTGCAGGTATTGAGAAAAGATGACCCAAGGAAGGCACGAAGCGGCACAAGGTTTATGAAACTCACATAATTCGTATTCATTACTATAGTACAAACGCTGAACCTGCTTCTCCAAAAACATTTCCTAAATGTCAGCAACAACAGGGTGCATGCAGGAGGAGCTGATGGCAGCACGACGTTAAAAGCAGATACACAACCAAGTTTTTTGTCCAATTGCATCCACGTGATTTTCTAGTATGAAAAAGATCAGCAGTATAATTTTTATAGATTGTTTTCAAAATGTGTATGTTTTTAAAACATATTACTATTAAAGCCTAAAATACATTAAGTGCATCAAATGACACCTCCACAATTTCAGCCCCGAACACATTTTAAAAATATATTTTTTGCATCTGTTAGTATTCCACTTCTGCATAAAAGATAGCAGAAAGAATCCTTGTAATTTTAAAGATAAAATATTAAAATGGTTGGAAGATAACGCTATTACATCAGCGCTATATAACTATTCACAGAAGCTAAGGATTCAATGTTGTAAACCCCTTTATGAGACTTTAGCACTTAGAAATGAAATTGTAAATGGGGAAGTGTAGATTGCTTTGATTTAGAAAATTGTTGCCATTAAACAGTTTACAAAGCGCCTAGTGTTTCAGCATCATTATCCCCAATGTGTCAAACTAAGCGGTTTCACAATATTTAAAGCACTCCCAACTTCCTCATAAATATCATCTATATTCTGAGGATGCTATTCAGTGTATCAAGAAATATCATTTACATTTCTCTGTAGTTACACAGCCCGATTACCTGAACAGATACAGCCTTACCTGACTTAAATAATCAGAAAACAAAAGGCCATGGCTGCTTAAAAGGTTTAATAACTAAGGCAGCATTAAGTCTTGTACTGCGGTTTGCTTATGTTTTATAAGCACAGAAAAACTTCTCAACGTGCTTAAAAATGCTCAAGTCCTTGGGTCGCTGTGCTTACAGCTTCTCTTTGTGTACATGTCAGGATTCCACACACTTCAGTGGATGGCCAATACTGTGTGTTGGGTGGTTTTGGCCTTTCTAGAAATTCCGGTAAAATTTGCTGAAAAACAAAGAAACTAACACTTCCTTTACTTGATTGTAGTACTGCTGAGCAGTGTTTGCTATCAAACTTAGCATCGAAAGATTGTTTTGGTCTCTGTGCATCATGCGAGAACCCGCCAACGACTGCTACATCTACACGCATCAGCCCATGGGCAAGGAGGAAGCTGAAATCCCCACTCCAAGACATCGCTGTCTGTCTGTAGGAGGTCTGGAGTAAAAATTAATGCTCTACTTGTGACCTGATGGTCTGAGCGTAGGAGAAGGACTTCAGTTACACATTCCAGTTACAGGGAAAAGCTTTATCTGGCGCACACACCTGTACCTGCCCCATATGCCAAGGAAGCAGGCTTCCCAGATCCCTGCGTGCACAGAACTGCCCGACTCAATTTTTGTCCTGCCTCTCGTCTGGACAACTGGCACAGGAGGCAAGGGCAGTAGCAGACACAGCCCGAAAAGGGCTGGCTCTGACATAAATTGAGAGGCCCCTGCAAGTAGACACTCATCTTCTCAATATAAGCAAATGAATACTATAAAAAGCAGAAAATATGCTTTATGTACACTGTTACTGCTAAGGAAATGGCTGTTTGCTGAGAAAATCTTGACACAGGAAAGACAAATTCCTCTAGAATGTATTAAGGAATCTGCATGCATCGAATAAGGATAGATGATCCCTTATCTTGGTTGTTTTACAAGCCTTTTTTTCATGAACTACATTGCTGACCTGATAATTCACTTGCACAGGGTGACAAAAAAAACTATCTAAATCCAAAGGAACACCAAAGTCCTAAGTACACACACTGCATCTGCACGGAAGTGAGAGAAGTCAGGAGCAGCACCAACCTGGTAAGCAGCTACAGAAAAACAAAGAAATCCATCTCATTTTATTTCTTTGCAAGAAGACATCAAAAAGAAATCCAGCAATTTTATACGTTTATATGTTTACACAAGAGGAGAAACCCATCTTTCTGCACAGATGTGCAGCTTGTGTCATTTGGCAGAGCTGCAGCGATTCAAGCCCTGTGAATCTGCAGAGGAGCTCGATTGCGGTGATGTCCCAAGGCAGTTCCAATTTACAATTAAACTGTTACGATCCCGAGCTTTGTTTCACTGCATCCCCGATGCAAATTCCTGTGCGCTGCTTAGTTTAGGGGGTGAGCCTTCTACACAGTTCTTCCTGCTCCTGCCCATCTGCTTAGCCTGTTCTTCCACCTTACCACACCTGTGGCCCTCAGCCCCCAGGGCTTTACAGAAATTCTTGCCCTGCTTCCCTGTATAGCTACAGCTTAGGAATAGCTTGGTTTGGACCCACTGCTCTAAAGGAAAAGTACTGTGGCGCATTTATGAAATCAGTGAAGAGAATTATATTTATATATTATATAATATATATAATATATATTATAATTATATGTATAAATTATATATATAATATATATTTATATTTATTACGTGTGCCATGCTGCACGTGCAGTAATGAACTAGCCACCAGTCACTGTTGTACAGTTTAAGGCTTTCACCACCGAGCCCTTACCACCAACAGCAGCTGGGGTACCTCAGCCTCCCAGTTCCAACCTCACCACTGGCTGAAAATCCAGCCATTGAGAGGGTACTTCACGAGTCAGCACCCACAGATGCTGATCAGACTCCGAAAACTACTGTGTATCACTTCAGAGAGTCTGGACTGAAAAGAAAGCAATCAGCACTGGTATCGACACTGCAAAAGTAGACAAAACTTTACCCAGGCCCCCTGCGACAACCTTATACCCCATCTATTTTTGCTCAATTTCTCTCGAAAGCAACACGTTAGGCACACACCAGCTATATCAGCAAAATGAAAAATGACGCATGTTTTTTTTTTTTTTTTAAATAACACAGAAGCAGATTGGTAGAACAAACACACAGAAGGCTCAGAAGAGCCAACATAATTATAAGAAAGCATCGTTTTAAGAATCTGAACTTGGGTACATCCAAAGCTATAAATGAGTAATACATACAAATGATTCTGAAGACATGCAACCGCTCATAAGATTTGTTTTCGGTAGCAAGAAGTCACGTATATCTTGCAGAAGGTTATTTTGCTGTTCCACATATTAAAACAAATAATCCCAAACCAAACAAATGAAAACCCCACCGTGCCAACCCCATGCTGAAGGCAGGGCACGGCGGGGATGGAGCAGCAGGGCTGACCCCTGTACTACCCGCAGGAAGAAGTACCGGCGCCTCGAGGCCTCTCGGGCTGTGCACCAAGAAAACCACGCAGCATCTGATGTGCCCCTCCACATGGAGGGAAGGTAACGCCTGGGCATCACTGCGCAAGGCCTGATGTTTACATCCTGTGAAAGATGTGCAAATATTTTCTACCAACCTCCCTTACGCAGATATCAGATTTTCACAACTGACCTGCAATCATCACCCAGTGATTCTTAGGAAACCTCGACTCCCGATTAGTTATCTGAAATAGGATGGGTCAAACTTTTAAGTGTTCTCACAAGCTCTCATTTGTTCTTAACAGGAGCTGCTGGATGCTTAATAGATCTTGAAAAAATCTGGCTGACAGCACTTGTCTTATTCAAAATCACTTACAGTGACGCATTTATTGATTCTATCACCTCCCATTTTACCTTCTCAAAATCCACCTGGAACAGGGAAAAAAATACTACTTCTGAATAAATGTCAGAAGACTTAACCAAAGCAAGCAAAAAAAAATACGCAAAAGAAGCCAGAGGAGGACCTAGGTGTCCTACACCCTACTTTTTAATTATTAGTGTATTAGTCAATGGAGGTCACAGCTTTTGGTGGTACAAGCCCATGCAACTTCATCAATTTTAGCAAAACAGTGAGAAATTACAGATGCTGAGAATCCAATTCATTACTTATTTGATCCTGCACACCTTATTGAAGGTCATGTTTTAATAAGCAGACCAGTAGGGAGCTGTCACTCATCTTACGGCAAATATGCAAAAACTACTAAAGCCCAGTTGGAAGAACAGAGCATAATGAAATAGCTAAAATTACAGTAACAAGTACTGTACGTGAATGTTCCTTCAAAACAGAGCACACTGCAAAGATGTTATTTCTATCAAAAATAGATTAGATCCCAGTATCATTTCTGCCATTCCCTACCTATCCGTCCCACCCATGCTACATCATCCGAGCTCATACCGAGACTGTGGAACATACAGAGGATGCTGCATCTAAATCCACACAAGATTAAAAATGCAAACCTTCGATGAGATACATTTTCACCAGCAAATTCTTTTCCACAGACTCTGCAGTTTTTTCCTTTTTGATCCTTCAATATTAAAGATGCTTTGTGCTTCAAAGATGTTAAGTCAAGGACTTTGTTTCTAGGCTTCATGCAACCCCTTACTGACAGTGTCGTGTCCTACTGCATTTCATACTGGCGTGAAATCTTAATGCTTCAACTGTATGTGTGTGGGGTGGGTGGTTTGTTTTGTTTTTAATATCACCGTCAGTTAACAGAGCTCTACAGTCCAACCTTTGATTAGCGCTGATGGATTCGGAACTCTTATCAATGAAGCCACTGTTTCATGCAACTTACCATTAAGATTACTAAGATTTAAATTTCAAGCTTTTAACTATAATTTAAATTGCTTTAAATAAATAATAATTTAAGAGATTAACAAAAATGGTACAATGTCTTCTGAGAATAAAGACAAGAAAACAGACAGATACAGAGGTAAAATTTCAAGAACAGCTGTTGCCAGGTCCAGTCTCCACTACTCTGATAGTGCCCAGAGTCAACTTCATCATTTGATATTGGATTGAGTAATTGGTTCATCCTATAGATAAACTGAAAGGTATGTATAAACACTCAATTTCTAAATGCTCAGCTCTACTTTTAATCTTCTATAAGGACAATAATTATTTTACATTCAGAGTTGTGTTTATCTTCCCCCTTGCAGCTCACAATGTAACGCTATTTTGAACAGCAAGCTTGAGAGAGAAAGAAAGAAAAAAAGAAATACTTCAAGAAAACTGCAGCTGCAAAACCAGGCACTTTCAAGTGACAGAACAACATACAGCAACCTACATTCTGGTCCCCCCAGGGTAGATGCTTTATTGTATGACATTGTGCCGTACTTATGCAATAATTTTTAAGCACACTTATCACTTCATCCCCATTCTGCATAATACAGTGAAAGAAAAAAACTAGAAAGCTCAAGCATCAGCACATTAAACAGGCCTGTCATGGTTCACATCAAGTTCAATTTCATAGGCTTTTATATTAGAGCCTCAAGCACTATCACTATATGGTCATCAAAAAGCTGGAACGATCCTTCCTCCCAAGCATATTTCAAGTCTTCATAACACAGGTTAGAAATCTAGACATATAATTCATTTGCGTTTTTTCCGACACAATGCACAGAGCTTGAAAAACAATTTCAGATTAGATCTTAATGGAATTATAGCGCTTTAGCTACCGCTGAAGCGATAAACGCGGTAATCCTGGGCAGTATCTCTGCGCCCAGTGGCTGCTGTGCAAACGACGGGGCTGTCACCTGCATACTGCCAGCGTTAAAAGCCTCCAGGTTCCTTCCGAACAATTTAAGTCAAGCTCGCCAAGTTCTGTGCCACATTTAGGCGCTTTCAATTACCGTGTATCCACCAAAGGTTGCAACTGCACTTGCTCTTTTCCTTAGAACTCCACAATGAGAGATAATATAATGTATTCTCCCACATGAAAGACAAGCAGCTTTCGCTAAGAGGGGTTTTTACCCAAGCTAACATTTATTGCACTGATACTTAAAAATAGCTCTGGAGTTCTCAGGCTTTTTTTCAGGAGAGCCAGCTGTTCTTAAAGCAGGATTCATGACAGCCGCTTGCCTAAGTATGGCCTGGAAACAGAACGCAATGTCGTTCTAAACAGAACAGACACAGCAATGTAGAATGGGTAAGATTTTTTTTTTCCTCTGATCCTACTATGCTACTCCAAATAGCCTAGGTGATGATGATTATTATAGTTGGTCTCATAAATAATTGCTAGTGCAGAAGTTTTAACTTGCCACTCTAACAATCACCTGGACAAGATCACTGGGCAGGGCGAGCGCTGTTTACAGATGTTTTAAACATGAAGCATGCCATCAAAAATGGAACATTTTTCAGGGCAGTTGTAAATAAGTTAAGCTTCTGGCAAAGGGTCTATTCTTAACTCTTAAATACCCAGCCTCCCCTTAGCTGCTGTTACGTAAAACAGACAAATATTCTTTAAAATGACTGCCATAAATTGCCAAATTTTCAGCTTTCTGAACATTTTGCTGCCATAGCTCTCCTGAGAAGCTGACCATACACATTCTTCAGGACAGCTTCCAAGAGCTTAAGCTTAAATAGAGTGAAAAACAACGTTACATGTGCTTGCAAGAGCTTGCAAAAACACGGTCATTGTCATCATCTATAAAACACTTTAACTGAACACTAATTTAAACAAAACCGTTGGCAACAAGCAGCTTTACACCCAACTCACTGCCATACTGCTTTTGAAGTCAGATTTGTCACTGAGTTGAGTAACAGCACATGCCAGGAAGATTTACCTATTTTAGATTAATTGAGTCACAGAACAGGAAAGCTTCTTGCTTAAGGTCTTCGTCAAAATCTATAAAAGCAGATCCAAATCTCTGGCTTTTCAGTCCAATGTTTGAACCAAGTGACAATTGCTCTTCCTACGTCTATAAATCAAAGCTACGCTGTAAACTAGCCTTACTACAAAGATTATTTTTAAGGATTATCTGAAAATGCCATGCGTATGCTACTAAAAGGAGAAAGGCAGCATGTTACTAAAAGGAGAAAGCACGTTACTAAAAAAAAGAAGTGTGTGGACACCTATTTTCTGCAGAGAAAAATAGGTGTCCACACACTCAATGTGTGCAATGTGGCATGGAGCACCTGGAAGTGCTGCACTACGTGAAATCACACCATTAGAGTAGCACTTTTTCACTTTCAATAACTCAAACTTAATACAGATATTAAAAGCTGCTGAGCCAAGAACATCCCTCCCCTAGCCAGGAGGGAAACCACTCTTCTCTCTAGATAAAAATACCAGAATAAGGAAAATCTCCTTAGAAAAACTCCTACCTCAACTAAAACAAGAACTTGATTGGGGAACGGGAGAGGGAAGGAATAAAAACCAGAAGGAAAAAAAAAAAAGGTGCTGCTAAGTATAGCTACTCCTTTTCACTTGGCTAGATTATGAAGACTGTCAGAGCCCAGACAGGGGCTCAGGTATTTCTTAACCTGCCATTTACAGCTCTTTTGTCTCACATCAGCATTTCTGCTTTCAAGAAGGAAAGAGCAGTGCTCTGAAAATATATTTTTGAGAGACAGAATTGAACAGCACAGCTGTCAACAGACTTATGTTTTCACAAATTTGGAACTGGCATACACGCTTTCTTACAGCATCCCAGACAGAGCTATAGCACATATTTTAGCACCTGGGGACGTTAGCAGGCTTGGAAGGGCAAGCTCCTAAAGACAAAACGTAGGCACAGGACTGCCAGGGTTGAAAGAGATTGCCTTCTTCTGGATTGATTGCTTCCAGCAGTGCACGCTAACCTCCCTTACTGCCATTTTCCCCCTCCTACCAGAGTTTGCTTCAGGGCTCAGCCTGAGCTGAGGGAATGAAACAGGAAGGCTTCCAGGAACAGGGAAACGTGAGCTAAAACGTGTAGGCAGAGGGCAGCAGAGGGGTGCGAGAGATAATTTTTGGCTACTTGCCAAAACATAAACTTTTGGAAAGCTCTCTTCAACATTAGCTTTTTACTGCTATTATATGCTACTACATTCAAAATATTGTAATTGTCGTGAACCACTAGAATCCTCCTCAAGCAGATGGACTCTCAGAAGTGCAACTGTCAAGCGAGAAGTGGCAAAGTACCAAGCTACACAGAGAGAAAGGTCTCAGGGCCCACAAAAAAATATTTACAGGGGAAAACATAATATTCTAAGAAGGTTTTTGGGTTTTTTTGTTTGTTTGTTTTTTTTCCTCTGCAGAACCCAAAGCAGCCTCTCCAATTATTCAACGTGCACATCACCTCTGGCACTCATTTTCCTGCCCTGCACCCCGCTAGCAGAAGATTCTTGGCTGGAACTTGCAAAGCAAAGAAGTTGCTCTGGAGTTTTGAGTGCACTGACAATAAAAGGGACGTGGTTAGGACACTAAAACCTTTCAATTTATTTCTAAGCACTGGAAATGTGGTAGCAATGCATGTCTCCTATTTGTAATGGTAAAAACTGTTTCCAAAAAAGGTTTTGGTAGTCACAGTTTAACAATGGCTGACTTGGCCTCAGTAAACAATCTGCCTTTAATTAGCAGTTACACTTAAAAGAACAATTCCGGTATCAAATCACGACCTAAGGTTAAACGTACCCATGAAGCCAACCAGTAGCAGACTGTCACCATGTCTGCAGTTCACATGCCACCATGGCTTATATGTGTACTGAGAAACTAATCAATTCTTCCCAACTTCAGAGTATTTGGCAGATTTTTGGTTGTAGTTGCATATTATGACAGTTTCTACCCTCAATGCTTTTTAAAGGATTCTAGATCCAATTCCATGCAACGATTCAGAGGTTTCAGGGACGCTTAACAAAACCTGAAATGATCCCTAGACATCAGGCAGCACTCACTGACGACTGAAGTTTTTGATCAAGCAAAGAACATACTGTGGACAGATATTTAAATGCCTGCATAGCCCAGAGTAGTAGTTTCTGACATTTTCAAGTGACAGCAAGTGCTACAGGCAGTCAAAGCACAATTTCATATTTGACAATTATGCCATCGTGGTTAAGCAGCTTGGATATTTTCGCAAGCCTCTGAGAGGAGGTTGCAGGGTAGAGATCATGGTTTATGAAATTCATCGATGGCAGTAACCCATCTAAAAAAAACCACCTTAATTCGCCTACAATTAAATCATTTTTTAAATGGAAAACAGCAGAAGAAAGCTCTTTCAGCAAATGCTTCTGTAATTCACTGTTGGGGCCAAGTGCTCTCATCCTTCCACTTTTCCTGGTCCGCAGGGTGACCCGTAACCATTCACCAGTGGCAGAATCTTGGTTTTGAACCCTGAAGACCCATGCTGAACCCTTCTACTTGCCAGTAAATAACACTGTACGAAGCCAATGCCCTTCACCAGTGAGCTGGATATTTTAAGAAAAGGAATATCCAGGAATATCCACCCAAGAAAAAGGTATAATAAAAGAAGCTTAAAACAATGCACGCGCTGTTGCAAGAGGCTCTTTCCCTAAATAGACATTCCCTTAAGAAGGCAGGGATTTATTTTTTAATGTATACACTCAATAGTTGATTCGCCATTTTCTGTGCTACATCCAGACTGTAATTTATAATCCATGACCTGCTCTTTTTAACCCTCAATCAGCACTTCTTCAGACTCGCTGCCTGCCCCGGCGAGGTTTGGGTTGCGCTGCGTGTGGACGCCCCCCCCAGCTTTGACGAGAGCCCTTTATCTCAGAAATGCTCACCGTGCTTCTGTCTCATTCTAGCTGATGCCACCAATTCACCAGCATTGGTGGTTTCCAGCTCCCCAGGCACACGAGGAGGGCCTGACGGGCGGCTCTGGCATTGCTGGGCAGACATTGAGGTGGCTTCCATAGCAGCGTGCTGCAAATGATTCCAGTAACTTCCTTTTGTTCATGACCCAGTACGTTACATCAGCCGGCTTCGAGGCCCAGCACTGCAAGACTAATTGGTTTTTACCGTGTGTATAATAGAAAAGCTTATAACACTCTCAGTCATAATTTTAGCAGGATTAAAAAAAAAAAAAGGAAAGTAAATAGGCCTGAGAAGCCACATGCTGCAGATGTAATTTAGGAGAGGCTATTTTTATACTTTAATTTTAATGCAATTTAACATATTAAACTAAAAAAAAAAAATGGTTCCTCTGAGATACACCACAACATTCAAACTTTAACAGCTTCCCAAGTCTGAATCATAATGCACTGAAGCTTAGCTATGTGCCACGATTTTATTGTTTAAAGTCACTCTCATTTAGGTTTTGATCCATGTTATGTTTCTTGACACAGATTAAGTTATTACAAAATTAATGAAAATTGTCTGCATGACAGCAGATTTTTTCTTTGTGCCTGTAAATATAATTATCCACCCACAGAAGAGAAGGAAAAATGAAGAGAGGGTCTCTCTTTCTGACAGATACTGCCCTACATTTTTAACACGGGGAGCAGAACGTGCCGTCAAACACGCAAATCAGCTCCAAGTAAGCCCCTTCCCAAGGGACCGTGTTTACAGCAGCTCAAGTAGTAATTGGGAATGCAGCAACTTTTGTTTCTATATTAGCAGGAAACAAGGTAGCATCAAAGCAAATCTCTGGTGAGGGTACAGCATGCAAAGTCAAGTCTGTGGCAATTCTCGCTGCCAATCAAAGGATTTCCTCTGGATTTCACAAGCTTTGCAAGCCAGACCTCCTCATGAGTAGATCAATGCTCCTCCCTTGAGAAAGGCAAACTAATATCCTTTGTTTTAGTGTGAGAAAGACAAAGAGAGCCATGGCAAGGACAAGCATCACACGCTATTAAAAATTATGCTACCATACATTTTATTAAAAAAAAAAAGTCATTTAGCTGACCATTTAGCTTTCTTCTATGTTTTAGCAACTGGAAACACCCAGCTTTGCTTCTGAAAAAATATCATCTACAGTGTCGACAAACAAGGCAGTCAGGAGACATGACTCTGGATCCTGTAAAGGCATATAATTCACATCAGAAGTGTCAGTACGCTGCAATTTGCTGTTACCGGTACACAGTCCTTGATATCAAGGATTAACAAACGCATTCACTAAGCTACCTTCACCTTCCAGGGGAAAAAAGAGAATCTGTAGCCTGAGTCCTGTGCACTGGAGTCCCTAGAAAGACTTCACACAATTGCCCTCCCCACAGCGTGACCAGACTTCCCAGCACCTTTCTAAGCGCAGGGTTTGTCGCAGGAGTGACGATGCTCGGGTAGCCCAGAGCACCCGATCCCTAACACCAACAGCCAGTCTGCTGCCTGTTCATTGAGCAGAGAAAGGTAAGGACTGAACGCCTGGTTTGTACTGGGCTTTGGTTCCTGGGAATGACAAATAACGTCTACGGGCAGTTGGAGGGTCATAGCTATAGGTTAGAGAGGGAAAGCCCATACGCATATTCAGTGCCAGGAAGCTGAGCATAAAGACTTCTGAAGTAACATACTTGAGGAAAATCATTACATTATACAGGTACTCATTTTTTTATGGTTTAAAGCAAGTGACATCCACTTACAGGTACATCACTGTTTGTTGATGTGAGGTTATTTAATAAAATTCTTAGGAGTACTATAAAAAAGATCTGATCAGGACAGCTAATAAAGAGCCTAAAACTTTTCACATATTGTCCTTTCTAGAACATGTCAGGCCTAGAGCTTATACAGTCATCTGAAAATGAAACTAGTTTGGAGAAAAAGCTCTGCAACAGAACCCAATCACTGCCACTCAGCCCTGCGAAGCATATGGGCGCCTGCTCCCTGCCCAGGACCTCGTACTCACACACATCTTCCTGCAGTCCGTATGGCAGCCGACCGGTCCTCACATGCATCATTCACAGCCCACTCCCAGTCAGATCTAAAGCAGGCGTCCAAGAGACGGAATCATTTCAAAAATAACACTTTAGTGAGTTACATGCTTCCTTTCTCCCCCTCAAACACTCGAATCCTGCCCCAAAAGCTTAAGCTGGAAAAAAACAACAAGACACAAACCTAAGTTAAGAGCATGAAAAGAGGACACCAGTGGCTTGTTCTGCAGTCACAGCTATCATGCTGATCAGAAAAACACTGATCAGAAACCGAACCCGTTCTTCTGGGCAGTACTTCCATGCCTGAAGTACCCACACCAACAGTTTGCTGGTGTGCAGCGCTGTTCCCTTCCCATCCTACTGGACTCCCTTCAGCTTCCAGACTGTAATACTCCCATTTACCATATGGATGTACCACAGCTCACAAGATGAGTTTAGCCTTTAATCTAGCTCCTTTCTAGGTAGCAAGCCTACATGAACTCCACTGTCATTTAAAATTGCTCCGACATCTCCAACACTGAAGTCCATTTGTGATGGTAATACCATTAAACAGTTGTCAAGACAGATCTGAGAGAAGACGGCAGTTTTAGAGTCCAAAAAGTATTTTTCAGCCCTTTATGAAAAACTAGGGAATCCGTAAGACAAAGATACTCTTTTGAAGTTTATTTTAAAAATGCAGGCATTGAGACATGACGTTCATATTTCTGATAAGCAATAATTTATTAGCTCCTAGCGTTACTAAGAATTTCTCAAACTTTGTAAAAGCCGGCATGGCTTTGTATTTTTATCTCTCACAGCCAGACTGATACAAAGAACTGTCTGATATGGATATTCATAGGTGAAAGGCATCTATCTATTTAGGTCATCTATCCTGCTTGCCTTCAAGTGCAGAATTATTTTTGGTAAAATACTATTTAGTTTATCGGAGTGTCACGGAGGCCTTGTTATTATGCTTGGTAACATAAGAAAGTAAATCCAACCTGACCACAGGGTCTCTGGGGCTAAATTTAAGTCCAAAGGGGACAGAAGACACACTGGGTATGTTTACCCTGACAGCCAGCAACTGCAAGGTGTCTGTCCAGGGCAGACACAACACAGGCAGGCAGAGACGAGCAAAGTGTGGCTCCGTGGCTTTGGAGCGCCCTTTTGGACGCAGAGAATTCTCCAAATGTCTCGGTGCTTCCCGAATGCGAGTGTGGCTATCTGCAAAGAGCCTCCGGGTGGCTGGGAGCTGGAAGGACAGAGCTCAGGGCAGGTTCACAGCCTTCTTCACAGCCGTAAGACAGCAGCTATATAAATACAGACCATAAACGAATCTCCTTGACCGCGACATGATGGCTGTAGCAGCACGCTGGGAGTTTAACCATTTCTGAGTTCTTGTTAATCTTTTGCCTAAGGTAATTATTCTTAGGAAGAAAAAGTGGTAACTTGGTAGATTCTTATAGATAACTGTGTTCAGAACATAGCCTAAAATAAAAATTGTTCTCACCTGCCTACTCATCACCAGCCTTTCATCTAGAAGAGTATCCTGCGATTCACAGCACCTGCGAACAGCTCACTACGCATTCACAACATGAACACATGAGGATACGTACACACAGGTACGTACCTATGCCTATGTTTACAAACCATAATGCTTTCTTAAAGATATTTAGGAAGACTCAGTAAAACACCCACAGAACTGCAGCAGAAAATGAAATCTCATCAAGATATTGATAATGCATTAAAGGAACAGGAAATTACCAATTACTCCTTATGATATCTTCGGAAATTATTTTCTGTAAAGTTCTCTGATAAAGGTGAAAACTGCTTTGGAAAGAAACACAATACATGGACAGCCAAATTTAAGGTAATCATGGCAGACTCAAATGAATGTGTTTTGGAACTAGTGCAAGATTTAGTATGTGTAATGAACGCAAACATGCTATAAACCTAGATGAAAGGATTAAAAATCTGGCTGAAATAACGCAAACTGTGGTGCAGTAAGTCCAAGAATATTTCATCTGCCTCAGTCTTGCTGAGTTACCAATGCTGAGTAAAAGCCGGAGCATCACTGGGATTTCATGGAGCAGAAGAGAAGGGGTGCTCTACAACATGGAGCAATTTACACCACGGGTCACGCGTAAAACCAGACTACACGATCGTTTCCTGCAGCTCCACAAAGAGCACCCTTTGTCTGCAGCATATAAAACTGTTACAACCATTGTTGCAGGCCCTGTTGATGTATGTTCTGGAGTTGTTTATGTCTTGATTACATACAGCTGAGTATATGAATTCCATCTTTTATTTCTTTGTCAGCTGGATTTCCTCTGCAACTAATTGGAAGCTGGAGAACTCTGCCTATGGGGAAGCCAGCAGCTATTGCAGCCTGCCTTCACTAGGATTTGTCTTTTGAACGTATAACAAGGTCATTTTTAAAAGATGCAAATAAATGGAGGGGGGGGGAGAGAGGAGGAGAGACCAATGTGCAGTGAGACATTCCAGGTTATTAACTAGCATAAGATGACAGAAAGGAGGCGATACCATTCAAAATCCACACCTTTGCTCATTAGTCATTGCTGTGGCATACAACTAAAACACAATACTGGCAACTGTTCTTTGTCTGGCAAGGTGTGATGCAGGCTAGGTGCAATTTACAGGCTATAAGAAATTGAGTTTTTTTATGCTCCCGTGTTTGTATTACAAGTACAGGTCTACAAGAACACAGCGGTGTTTTTTCCCGTTTCCCCTTTTAGAGCAGATGAGCAATGTGCAGCGTTTCCTTCCACTATAAATAAGTGCCTATTGCTTTTACTTGACACTTGCTTTCCATTTTCCCATCAATGGCTACCCAGGGAACTGACTTCTAAGCCTCCTCTCTGAATGTCATGTGGAATACACTGCACAAATGTTTCCATAAAATAAATACAAACAAAAAAGGGAGAGAATACAAGTCAATACTTGTTGAAATAACTTTCCCCCTCCCTTTAGTTTCTGCTGTGCTTGAAATGAAAGCTAAGTCAGGTAGTTCATGGGCATCTGCTGTAAGAGGAATGGTGCAAAGGAGAAACCAAGTAAGAGAACAGCTACGCCACATGCACGTGCAGGGTTTCATCAATACCACAGCTTCCTAGCTCACTCAAGAGTGGGACAACAACACACATTTGTTTATAAACATAAGGATTTCGCTGCTCGCTTTTCTTTGAAAATTTAGGATTGACCCAACAAGCGTACAGCTTGCCAAACTACTGCAGAATCAGATCGATTCTCTGGATCCCTACAATACTAACAAACTGGGGAGACCCGCAGAGGAGGAGCCAAGGCACAAAGATTTAATTTGACTTTCTTGAAGTTCAGTCTAGACCATATCTACCTACTAAGGGAAAGGCAAGCCGTAAGGGTGGTTTAAAGATTCACTCACTGGCCAAGCCTAACAGACAGCACATCTTGATCTGCTCTGATGTGGCTTTTCAGAGTGTTAGGTTACAAGACAGAAAGCTTTTAAGAGCAGCTAAATGGGATTGCAGCTTAAATGCTGATTTCATTATGCGACTAAGCAGATTGTGTATTCTCACAGTAGCATCTCAGTTATCACTTCAAGCATGGGAAGTAGACACAGAGTTAGGGATAGCAACTACTGATTATAAACTCGGGGTTTCTCACTGTAGCAGACACACTAAATTTAACTTCCATGTTCACAATGAGCAGTCTGTAAGAAAGAATATTACAACTGGCACAGTCATAACGTGGAGTTATTGACTCATCTTACACAAAAGGAAGGGAGTCAAAAGATGCTTTAAAAATGCAATGTGACAATTTCAGCAGACACGACACAGAATAACCAAATGGCAGAACGTGTTGGTCATTTCTACTGCACCCAGCTTTTCAAACGCAGATGTGTAACCTTGCTGAATTCTCCTTAGGTGTGCAGTTGGGTGTCATACTCCAGCAGCTGGAACACAAGATTGGAGGTTTCCTTACTTTTAATTCATTGTACAACTAGGTGAAGTCCTTTCTACATCACTCATTTTTTTCATCCAAATATGAAACTGGTATTTGGTAGAGCCTGAATTTACCTGAGAGGTACTGACTATGTTTCAGTAATGAAACTTTCATTTCCATCCACCAAGCAGCATGTCTATCGTGTGAAAAACAAACAAGAAGATCAAGAGAAGCGAGACCGTATTGCAAGTAACTGTAAATTAAATTACTTTAATTACATGCCTTGTCTCAAATGTTAGTGATGAAAAGCAAACCTTTTTGGAAGCATCTCTGAAGCGACATACAGCAACTGAAGAATTCCTGAAATATCCCCATATTCTCCTCTGACTGCTAAGGTGAACGTAGGAAACGTAAGCAACTAACATAAGCTCCCTAACAGTGTATCTTTTAACTGCCGATCTGACAGGTCTCTTGTGCTCCAATCAGTCCCACAAAAACCACACACAAACACACAATGATGTGTGCCTGCAGGAGCACTAACAGGGCAACCTAACTTTCTGAATTGGTCTTGAAGATCCCTGACATGATAAAATGACATTCTCGTAGTCACCTTGTCACAGTCTTCTCTTTATTAAAACAATTTACTCTGTGGTGTTACTGACAAATCTGTAGTGCCAAATCAGTGTAAGAGGTTACTAAGACAGTAATAACCACTAGAGATTTGCTGATCTCCAGCAGAAATTGTTTAATGACAACCTAGAGGTTAAAATCTATTTTCATAAATGCAGCACATCATCTCAGTACTCTGAACAGGAGCCTGTTCACGGGACAGTCTGGGTCTCTATTGACACTTGCCAGAGATGGGGCTGTTTTACTGGAAAGCCACTCGTAGCCAACATAATTTTATCACTGAAAAAAAATAAGGCTACGATCCTTTGATCAACCCTATTTACTATACAGTCTTGAGCAAGTTCTTCCACAGGAAATGCACTAAAACAAAACAAATACCCTTGTTTTCAAATGCATTAAAGACTAGCAACATGCACTGCCTATGGACAGCTACGTAAATATTATCACAGCAGTAAATATTATGAAGTAATCTGAAAAAAAAAAAAAAGCTGCAAAGGTGACAGTTTGTAATCTGCTTAACAAAGACATGATGCTATTACCAAGCCAGAAATCACAGATACATCAGAACCAGCAGCAGCAGAACCTAGCTGCCCTGGCCAAACCCCAGCTTGCTCACCAGTGGCTTGTACTTCTCTACAAAAGCAACCCGCTTCTAACACTGCACGTATTCTACATCGGTATTTCAAGGCTGGCTGGGGGGTGACTCAAATACTGCACATAAGTTAACCCCCCTTTTTTCGGAATTAAAGGAGACAGAACACGGGCAAGGAATTCCAACAGAGCCTTCTCCGCTAACACACAACACAGCACGTTGTAACACCTCTTCTGAGGCACACATCGCTACCAGGAGCAAACGGAGTAGCTGGGTATTACTGCTGCAAGACTGGTGGCATCAGATGCTCAAACAGAATTTCATGAGTTCTTGTTATTAAACCATTGAG
This sequence comes from Cygnus atratus, assembly GCF_013377495.2. Taxonomy (NCBI): domain Eukaryota; kingdom Metazoa; phylum Chordata; class Aves; order Anseriformes; family Anatidae; genus Cygnus; species Cygnus atratus. The sequence continues at coordinate 1,355,058 of NC_066388.1, forward strand.
AAAATATTTTAAATAGCCATAAGAGGATTTCTCCTACTGCCTTCCACAGTGGTAGGAGATTTAAAATAAACAGAAGCGCAAGAAGAACAGCTTGGGCTTAAAACAAGTTCTGTTTGTTCCAAGGAAGAGAAACTATTTTATTTAAATAGATTTTATTGCTTCCCTCTTATTCCCTTAACCACTGTCTCTTTTCAAACTCAGATCCAACTTAATCCCACAGAAGCAAAGAAAAAAATCTTGAGCCTAAGCCAAGAGAAAATCACTAGCAGACAAGCAAAAAAGCAGCTAACAAATCATGAAACAACGTTTCCACCTGGAGGTTTTCAGATGTCAACTATACCTTGAAAATATTTGGAAATGTCAAAGTCATAGGTGCTGCTAGGAACTCCATGAAGTTAAGCGTGGTTTGTGAACATGGCACATGTTGCAATAGTTAATTAGTTCCCAAAGCTTCATTGAATAAGAAAATATATAGATAATATACACTGAAGTGTTTTGAAAGATAGCATAGCATTTTCATTTCCCGACAAAATAATACTCACCAACCCAATATAAAGATTTTCAAGAACACACTTTAGAACTACTAAGCTAAAATACTGGTATAAAAATGGAAGCAAACTGCCCTCAGCTATGATAGACCTCAGTGTAATGAATTATTGTTTAGAATTTACAAGTTATTTATTCCACGTACGTTTGAATCCCCTATATTAAGTGATCCTTTTCTCTCACATCACAACCGCAGAAAATCATCAACTGTGGAAGGATCTGAATAGTCCAACTGGCATTAAAAAGGTACTGGCAATTAATTAGAGTATTGCAGCCCTCTTTATGGCTTTCAGACATTGCTTCACAGCTGACACTGAACGTGAATTTTAAGTAGCCTGCAGGGTCAGGCTAGCTCACGAGAAGCATCACGAGCCATTACCGTGTATCATCACCAGCTAAGTCTTAATAGAGAGCCTTCAACACAGAGAAATACAGCTTGCTTACACGACCCTGGAGTCTAAATCAGAAAGAACATCGCTATGTTGCTCTACGAATAGTGGTGCTTTTTGCTCTCTCAAACTTTCAGATGTCCTTTCAGGTGCAATGCCTTTTATCCAAGTACCCCTACAAAGATCAGCCCTAGCTAAAGGCAGCAGAAGCCAACTTAGAGCACAGGGGCCCCGTTTTTTGACCAAAGCTGGTTCCTACGCATCTCATTTGGGATTGTGTCAAATGTCTTTGTTTCCCTTCTGTTTTCTTTCTGCATGATATGGCAAAAAAAAAAAAAAAAAAAAAAACACTGGGCAGTGAACTGTAGTCCTACGTGTACAAGCCAGTGTCCTGTCTGGACGTGCTGCATGTCATTCTGTGACTGTCTGCCTTAAAAATACTCGCAAGAACAATAACAACAAAAAGCAAGAACACTTGGGTTTTTTCGTTTGTTTTTATCTCCAGCTGTGAGAGAAACTGCGCATTGAAAAACGAAGCAGTCCCTCTCCCCCACTTCCCCCCATCATATCTTTTGGATTGACGAAGTTTCTTCCCAGCTATACACTATGAAAAATAGCTTAACCCTCCCAGAAAATATTTTCTACCTTTAATAAATAATTTTCAATACAGATGTTTCAAAGGGTTAAAAACCACCTTTGGATGAGCTGTTAGCATTTATTTAATATTTTTTTTTGGAGGGTGTATACTTGCAAAGAAAGCCAGGGTTAAACACATGAACCAGTACCAAGCCAAGTCCCATTTCCCACTAGCAGCTTCCTCTACTCTCCTGTTTAAGTGCTTTAGAGGTGAAGCATGACAGGCTGGAATGATGGAATATTGCAGGCTGCATGATGGTGCAGCCAAATATAACGGGACCACAGAGTGGTTATTTGTTTCCATCATGAGAGGTGTATCTTCTGTCCCTGCAGGACTGAGGAGACTATAACTATAATTGACAGTCCAATGGCACAAAAACCTCTCAAGAACAGTTCTACCAAGTCCTTAATGGCTACGATTTCATTCATGGGGGCTGTAGGTTGGCTAACTACCACCATAGTGTGCAGCAGCAGGCTCTGAATTTAGCTCCATAACATTTATTCTTCTTTTACCTCTTATATGAGGCGATTCTGTAAGAGAAAGGAGAAGAAACAGCAAATAGTATACACTGCGTTTTCAGACAAGTAATGATGCTTGGTGAGCAGAAAGAAGCTCCCTCACCTTCTGCCTACACTGCCCCTTCACTCACCCAGAAGATGCTGGAGAACATTTATAGAGCATTTCAGTGACAGCACTTTCTATAACGGTGAGGGTAGAGCAGTCAGTTTTCTGTACACCCCCTCTTTCGCTAACGTTGCTCCATTGCTCCTGCCCTTTGAACAAATATGAAATCTCTTGAGTGCTTTCATATCTTCAAGGGGTAAAAGTGCTAAAGAGCATGGCTGTATTTCAAACAGAAACGCGCAAATCGGTTCCTGTCGGCTGAAAGTTTTCTGCTGGAAATGGTAAAACCAGCTAGAAATGTCACTTAGTCACACACAACCTTCTATCAAGACAGTAAGCGATGAGAACCAAGAACACGGTGGCCACCGTTTGCTTTGTTTTACAAGCCTTCCCCCTCCTACTGCTGGACTTGCGAAGGGGTCCTGCTCCTATGTTTGCCACCTTTTCTGTACTTAATGCATTCATGTAAGAAATGATGCTTAGACAGAGCAAACTAGAGAAAGGCACTAAACAATACTGGAGACTGAAAATCCTTTAATTATGCACAGAATTCAAACAGTTCTTGAAGTGCACGGTAGAGTTTCGATAGCCATGTAATTCAGTCTGACATCATGAGCTACAGCGCTGCAATGCTAATTTTGGCGATGATTACAGCTCTCAGAGGTTGATGCAGTCTTCATTTACATGTAATCTCTGGTTTGTCTTCTGAAAGGACTAAGGATCTGCTACATTCTGCATGCAACGGGAGCACCAGTCCACCCAGCTTTGGTTAGGATGATCCCGCTGATCAAGCAGCAGCAATGCCCCACTACAACTCACACAAACTTTTAACCCTCACACACAACTTAGTGACACATCACGTGTGCTGCAAGGCCTCGCGACAGCCTTTTGGTGAAAGGTTCACGATGTGATTTGAGAGTGGGAATTTATTTGCAGGGACCAATAGTGACCATCCCATGGTCTTCTTTTGCTGCAGAACTTCTAATCGTTGAACATCGAGACCTCTGTGAGGGAGTTATTTCAGTTACTATGTCAAATCCTACAGCTTGGGCTCCGTCAGGAATTAGGAAGTTTCTCTGCCTGCGTCCTCTTCTCCCTCCTCCCCACAGAGTTTGTGGAAGATAGGTAGAAGGAAGATACAGTTGTTCCCTTTCTACTTCTTTAAGGCAACGGATGAAGTTATACCCATTTATCTCCAAAAAAACTTGCATCACTGGCAGGCCTAGATAAAGTTACGTGACTCAGAAGATGAGAATCCCCATGTTCGGTCTTCTCCTTGTACTAGAGTAACTCTACAGGAATGCTGCTACTCATTTTAAGGAGGAGGAGGATATCCATCACAAGGGTATTGCTAACTTTTATTTTTGCCATTCCGACCTCTCACTAATTCCTTAGGAAGGAAGCAAGGGGAGGTTGACATGTAACTTGTTAAATGTACTGTTAAGTCATGTTTGGTACAACTCACACCAGAAAACACGACAATCTCTGTGAAGAATTAAAGACACAAGAATAAGAGCCTGTATTCAAGTGATTGAAGGAAAGTTATCAAGCTCAACACAAACCAGGTAACACATTCCTAACTCCCAGATTCAATCAAAATAGAGCAGGAATATTTAAATTGTAGTCTAAATTAGATCCGTAACAATCTTCATAGAAATAGGCAAGTCAAGTAGCAAAGTTATCTTTGAAAAAAATCTATTAGCAGTAATGGGATGATAATCCTCTCAGATTCATTGATGCTGACAGATTAAATACTTCAAATTCATCTTTTATTTTGTTAGCTCATTTGACACAAAATAAGCCCTACATTTTTTTGTATTATAGTGTGAGTAGAGGGAGTTTTGCTGTTACTGTGGCAAACTCGGTATTAATGGAGTGCCTCTACCTATTCAGAACTACACAGTGTCACCGAATGACAACTGGAAAAGACTAACTCGTTTCCTCTTTTAGTACCACAGTTTACTAGAAACTAAATTAACGTTACTGAATTTTTGCCTATTTAGGAAAAAAACGCATCTAAGAAGTGGGAATCGTAAAAGGAAAAATGCATGAATAAATACAATTTCGCTACAGTTTGAGGTTAAACAATATAGGGTTACATAGCTGCCAACCTTCTGCTCCTGGTGCCAGGCTGGCAGATCTCCAATGATGGAGCAGCCTGGAAGCTCCTGCAGGAGGAATCCCTCCTCCTTTCTCCTCCAACAACCCACCACGTGGCAGCAAGAGCAGAACGTCTCACAGCAACGTTTCGCAGCCCCCGAAACAACTGCCAGCCAGACTCACCAAAACCCAAACTTCCGCTCCGACCCTCTGTGTGCTAAGTGAAAATCCTGGCTCCAAGATGACTGATTGTTCTAGTCCCTGATGTTTCATGCATAAAGCCTTTCCAAAGGTTAGTTTCATGCTGAGACCTGGAAACTTTTCGTTACACAAAGTTATTTACTATACAGCCCTTTACAATAGGATGAGATGTTTGCTTTCTCTCAGAAATAAATAATATATGTCAGGCCTTATATCATACATTATTCCAGCTGATTAGGGGTCTCCAAAACCCAACCCAACAAAAATTGGAATGGACACAGCACACAAAAATAAGACAAATCTCCAGCATCTCGCCTCATGTGGCTCCACCTTAGCCTCAGTTACGCCAAGTTATTCAATTTTGGATGTACAGATTTGACCCACTGACTCTAACAAGACTCCATAATTTACAATGGTAAATAAGCAGTTTTGTTTGTTTCCCACTACTGTGTTTATCCCAGAAATATTTTTCAGCTACTTTCCCCTCTTACAAAAAGGAAATTACTGATCATTTGCCTATGAACCATATAGGGAAGCTCATGAGGTCTTTAAAAATGCATAATTATCTAGGAAAAAAATAATTAAATTTCAGAATTAGAAAGCTCTTTTAATGAGCCTATATTTTTTCAGGATTACTTAGCTCTGAGAATTACATGATGTGCATAACATCCAGGACTTTATCTGGAAGCCTTCAGTTAGGACACAGTCCTAAAGAGGAATGACATGTGTTAAATACACGCACCGCCTAGCGTCTTCCAGTGCGTCCACTGCATTCATTATTGATCTGCAGAATGTGGCTTTGACAGGCAAAGTGCTGCTAACTGCTACCCAGCATTACTATTTTACTCTAAGCAAACAGTCCGTGTTCTCTACAGCCAAAGTAGAAGAAAAAGTTCCAACTCAGTAAATACCTTGCAATACATCATCAGCAGCAAATACCTCCTGAATTGGAAGTTCAAATTAATATTTCAAAGGGTAATGGCTTACCACAGATCTTTAGCGGTTTTAAATCTGGCCTAGAACACGGCTAACCTGAAGCATTTGTCACCATAAAAGTCACAGACACATCTGTTGAACTGCAAATCAGATCTGGTTTTATATGACAGGTGAATTCAATTAATAGAGCAAATTTGTTTTTCTGTAATGCAATTTATTATTAGGAATGGTGTAAGCATAGAAGCAATTTTGTGAGTAACTGTTCACAATTTATAAGAAATCTCCATGTTTGCTCTTTTTATGTTCATTGTCTGCCAGGACTCGAGCAATTTAATTTCACATGCAGAAATGATCACAGAAAAAAAGTTTCAGATCCACAAAAGCATTTCCTACTGAGAAAAAAGCAACATATCCAACGAGAAGACAAGTAATATCACACTTCTTTTAACCATCTACAGATAAACAACCTGCACGGCATTGCAGTTTGATGTACAGGGAGTGAAACACGCACCGAATGAGATCCAAAATATTTTCTTTCAGCATTCTACAGATAACACTCGAATCAACCAGGAGTAGATGTTTTCAGAAAGATGTTAAAGTTGACAACAAAAGTTTGACGCCAAAGCATATTAAATATTATTTTAATTCAGCATAAAGCAGGTGTCCTGTGTTTCTTGACAGCTGGGAAGATGGGGCATTTTCAACAGGAATAAAAGTCAGAAAATATTTTTAAAAGTTTTCCTATTGTTATTTGTTTAAAGCAGGCACTGACATGAACAAACAACAAGAACTTGCCTAGCTACGCTATTTCCCACCTCATTCATCTTGATTACACTTTTTATTTCCAAACACGTTTAATAAGCTTCATCTACGGATGAATTATGCTCCTTTAATCCTGTACTCCAAGGGTTGACACATCCGTCGGACCCCCACAGCACTGAAGCCAGCTACACGCACACTGAACCGCTGCCGTTGGGTGCTGCACGTAGCATGAGACAAGCTGACCGTACCTCTCACAAGGGAAACACAAAGCCGTGTTTTCAGCCCGATTAGAGGCCAGCTCCAGAGCTGGGAACAAATTCCAGGTACATCCACATCCCAAGCAAACCGCCACGTGCTTTGCAGAGCACAGGACTGGAACAAGGCGGTACAGGCAGTAGGGCCAGCTGGGCTGCTGCACTCACGACTGGATGCTGCCTCTGCCATGCTGCCTCTACTCTGCCTGGCACGCCCGTTCCCTCCACCACATTTCATTTCTGTAACATCGGGCTCTAGAAGACACATCGGGCTTCAGAACTGAGCCACCTCGAGGACATTTTCCCCCTCGGACGGTGACCTCGATCAGCTGGGAGCAAAGCGGTCAGTGAGCGCTGGGCTGCCCCATTTCCCACCGTCTCTCTCTCTCGCAGCTCTCCAGTCCTGGGCTGCTTCTCCTTTCACTTGTGAGCAATAGGTTTGGGGTTTCTGTCAACTCTTCAGGCCATTGTTATCCACAAGTTAAGGTCATTGACAACTTGTGTTTTTCTCTTTCCGATACACATTAAGCAGGGGTTTCCAATGAGATGTTCACAGTATGAGATACGCTTTTCAAGAACACGGCAATGATTTTCTTTTCCTTCTTTTTTAAATAAAGTCAAATATACAAAGACTGGGATAACCATAAACTGAAATTACACTTATGATGTGTGCATGAAATTCCACGTACATATTCTTGTCTGAGGAACCAGGTTAATTTCTCGTTGTCCTACCTCAATACAGACACAGCAGCACACAAAAAATAGCCTGTATAAGCAAATTGATTTGATACCTTATGTTCATCCTCTTCAATAATCCAAAAGCAAGCTAATTGCTGAATAAATTCAAAGCATGCTAAGCTTCCTAAAGGAAATACTTTAACCTAAGTGAAACTAGGTGAACTCATTGCAGCAGGGTTTCACTGAGGTCTGTAACCTGTTAAAAATAATAATATAAAAAAGAAACAGGAAAAAATAGACAAAAAAAGTTAAGTGGACCAGAGTGACCAAGAGCCTGCAATGGCCATTTCTTTATTATCTGCATTTTTGGATGATGTTTAAGAAAGGCCACCAAAAGGAGAGTGCAGGGGGTGGAGGTAAATGACAAAGATATTAATCAGAACTATGAAGGTAAATTACAAAATTGGGATTACCAAGCCTTGTACATAGTGTCAGCAACTTACAACACCTACTTGCAAGATTAAAGATCTAAAATGTGGTTTATTGAGTTCTAGTAAAACATGATGAAGTATAAAAAAAATGCATATTTACAAATATTTGTGCTATAAGGTAAGGCAATGTGATGCAACATGGTAATTAAGGTTCTTTAAAAGTAGAGTGGAAAATGAAACCTTTTTCTATTTCATACAAATGAAGCTGACCATCTGCTTCACTGCAACAGCAGCAGCTTCTAAAAACAACAGAAACAGCAGCCTCTGGTGTTAAAATTCTGCTTTTTCCCAGACTCCACCTTTCACCAGAAAGCAGCACTGAAAATAGAGAAAATATACATCAAGTGGCCCTGAGGGATCCTTTGCACCATAAGTAATTTTCCATCTTAGCTTATATCATACTGCCGGCGTTTGCATTCTGTAATTCACTGTGCAATGATCATCAGATTAGCGCCTATTCTGCCCTGCTAAAATTCACCTCGATACAAAGTCCTCTTACTCTATGAAGATGGACATTTTCTTTCATAGCATGGAAAGCTCATCTCACCCTTGTAGAGCTCAAGCTTTATTTTCTACATCTGAAGAGATAGGAACTGCACATCTCTTAAGCACAAATATGAAGAAGCCAAATGCATACGAGGATAAACCAGGAAAAACAACCACTGCAATACACTGCCTTAGAGGGAAGAATTATTCCGTTTTTTCCAAAAATGAAATATTTCACAGAGATGCATGCATTAGAAAGGAAGTGCACAATGGAGACTGTGTGCAGTTCACTTCCAAGACGGGATCATACATGTAACTCTTCAGTTTTTTGTGTAATATAAGGCAAACTAAGTGCCATTCTGATCGGTAGCATGCCAGAAATTCATTGTATCCTCTCTGTGCAAAGCAGTAATATACTCAAGTACTCTCAGAGTGCAAATTAAGACAATCCTCATAAGGATCAGTGTCCTGTAACAGACAAAATCAGAGCACATTCGTGTCCAAAGTCAGTCCCATACTCAATAGAAATATTTGCACTACCCCACTCTCTCTCACAAACTACGTTACAACAGACTATGAGCATATCCAGAGATGCAGAAAAAAATCAGGACTAAATAGAAGCCATAACAAGACAATGACTTAAAAAAAAAACAACACAAATGCAAGCATAGATGCTTTATCAGCTCCAAAATACGACAACTTCTGCATTTTATACCCAGTTTTGAAATACTGTTCTTCTGAGCCCCCACATTTCCTATGGCTTTATATAAGCATATTACCTTCTTTAAAACCTTAGTTTCTCTACCTACAAAAACTAAAACCACCACAAACAAACCAAGCTTGTAGCATCATGAAGATCTGAGAGAAACAATAAACTATTGAGTAAAACCAAACCCATACATAGAAGAAGTTTATTTTCTGAGCAGTTGCAAAGTTAATATCAAATTAGCAGATTAACGTGCATGAGACCTTACACACCGTACGCTGAGTGGAAGGATGGTTCAAAGGAGGGCATGCAGTTTTTTATTTTAATGAATGTTTTGTCCTAACAAAGAAAAAAATACAACATTTTCTGAACTGTGATTTGAACAAAGTCATACAAGAGGTATAGAACTCTTCTTTCCTTTATTTTTGTACCCCTATATCACTTGTTAATATGCCAAATCTACGGCTAGCTGAGATACTGATGACATGAATACTTTAAGATCAAATAAATCAGTTTGCTGACACAGTGCATATTCAATTGGGGTTGGCATGTGAGAAATATTTCAGACAGTAAACTGTTGAATGCACTTACAAATAATCAAACAGCTTTACTCTCAGCAGGGTATCAGGAACAGAGAAAGAGAACTTGAGTCAATCTAATAAAACAACAGAAATAACACACTTCCTTTCAGATGTAGAAATCAGGACACCTGAAAAACCTCCCTACTCTGCTAATGCAGACTAAACTCTGAAGCAGAGCTGGCTGCTGCGGATCAACAACATTCCTCAAATAAAGCATCAGTGAGGGCTCTTACACAGCTCTAAGCTGGTGACAATGAAGTACTTTGCAAATATGGGTAGCATCTAGATACACAAATGAAATTCCAGCCCATTCATGATGAAACCAACGGAGGCTCATCTAATTTGCACAAGGATGTTATTAAATGCAAGACAAAAGGTACAATCAGGACACAAATACCTTGCCTATCAGTCCTGTCTTTACCACTAGATTTATTTCAGTATCAACAGAATTGGCTGTTTTTATCTTTCTAAAACAAGCGTTATTTCTCCAAGAGCCTTGCTGTCCAGAAACTGGTTTGTCCTCCTGGTTCCTAGATCCAGAATAATGCTTTACATACGCCGCCCTCTAGACTGCATATTATGAGTGCTTTTTATGTGTTTTTTTTTTGTTTTTATTTTTTTAAAAAAAGGGCAAATAAAAAATCCAAAAATTTCAAACTAAAAGGAGACATTTGCTTCAACAGCTTGTTGTCCACAGCCTTACCTGTATTCCATTAGGTGGCTTAGCGGAGCATTTTATCATAATAACATCAGCAGAAAGATGCAGTGGCTACCAAGCAGTACAGTAAATGCACAGATGCTACTGGAATAGAAACAGGAAAATCCCTAAACGATGCTTATTTACAACAAAATGTACTCAGATCTAGGAACACCGCGTAACGTAGCTTTAGGCTTTAATATCAAGATGCAGAGGAATACTAACACTCATGCTTCAGAGACATCTTTATGCGGTTACGTGCAACCCAAAATTAGTTTAAACACATCAATGAGATTAAAAAATTAGTGACTTTCTTCTCATTTCCAAATTACCACAGTGCCTGTGCACTGCTTACTGTAAAATAAAAGCCCAAAGCTGCGTATGTATATTCATTCCCACAGACTTAAAATGCAGTGTGAAGGTTATCTGCAATCATTTCATTTTTCTTTAAACCCCATTCAACACAGAATCCTGGAATACAATTTGTTTCAGAGGCAGCTTTTAGACAACTTCATAAACCAAAAGCTTACAGCTCAGTGGGTTGGTAACCGATGTTAACTGCTTCAGCCAAAGCCACAAATAAACACCATGCAACGTCGCAAGGGAGAGCCTACAGCCACCAAACTGATCCGAAAAATAACCTGTTCTTCCTCATGATAGTGCCCCAAACCAACTCTGCCTCAATCTAGAACTCGAAATGCCCTGCACAGCAGACCTCAGTTAGATGGCTGAAACTTACTCCTTAACAGCAACACGAGAGGTGTGACTCGCAGTGGGACATTTGGGGAGCTTACAGGGCCTGATCCTGACTGCACCTGACACAGCGCAAGACCTGCCGCAGGGTTGTGCCGGATTGGTGAGACAAAAAGCAGCAAGCGCCTCGCTGCACTGATTTACACACACACACATTCCTTTGCCATCAGGGATGTTTCTTAACAGGAGTATTTAAAAAATTAAGAAACGCTAGACTTCATCCTACTCTCACGATTTCGGTCGCTGTTCTGCAAAGCAAGACTTTCAGTTCCAGGGGCCCACCAGCAGGCCACCACCTTCTGCCCCCTGCACCTGTCGGAGGGCTGGAGCTGGGGGCACATCAGATGAGGGGCCAGCGAGGACCCCAGGCCCCCAGCAAGGTGCCACGAGCAGCGAGCTGCTGGCCGGGGGCAACTGAGGCCAGCGAAGGGCACGCAAAAAGCAACGGCAGCACGGCCACAACAGGGATGCGAGGAGAGACGCCCACAGAGGGGCTAGCGATGAGGATGGCGAGAGGGATCTTTTGGGATCTACCGAGTCTGTTGGGAGATCGCTCCGTCCTGGGGAAAGCAGCTGATGGCGGTGGATGTGCCAGAGGGGTCTCTGGCCGCGAAGGGTGCCCGGGCGGCCCCCAGGTAGCGCAGCCCACCTCGCCCCCATGCAGTGGCGATGGGCGCAGTGTGCCTGACAGCCTCTCCCTCCTTCCCCCAAAATACTATTTCGGCGGCTCACGGGGCTGAAGTCACACACACAGGGGAGATCCCCAAGCCCTCCGACACCCACCTGGCGTCCAGGTACCACCACACGCCCACAGCCTCGGGCGCAGGCGGTGGCCAGGCCGCCCCTCGGAGCGACCAGGGGGACCCCCCCCCCCCCCGCCCTCCCCCGGTCCCAAAGTTGCCGGCAGCGCCCCGAGGACGAGCCGGGGGCTGGGGGGTGGCCCCGCTTACCTCGCAGCGCGGCCGCCCAGCTGCACAGCCCCAGCACCAGCGCCAGCCGCTCCGGGCAGCGCCTCCCCGCAGCCCCGCCGCCCATGCCGCGGGTCTGCGAAGGACAAGGGGAGGCGAAGCCCCGCTCGGTCCCGCGGAGCCGGCTCAATTCACTCCCCCGGATTTATTTTTATTGTTTTTTTTTTTATTATTATTTTTGCCTGCACCCCCTCCGCTCGGACGCGGGGCCGGGGCAGCGGCGGCGCAGCGCTGCCTCCCCAACCGCCCCGCTCGGCTCCGCGCTGCCGCTGCCGCTCCGCCCGCCCAGCGCCGGCCGCATCCCTAATGAGCCGCCCCTCCCCCACAGCCAATTAGCCGCGCGGGGCGGGCGCTGACGGGGGGCAGCACCTGGCACCCCTCCCCAGCACCCCCCTCACCACCCCCTCACACACCGCTCCCCCCGCCCGACCCCGCCCCAGCACCCCCGGCTGCACCAGGGGGGACCCGGGTTATTTTTTGGGTGGTAGGGGGGTGCTGCCTTGCCCCCCATCCCCTCAGGATTTGGGCACTTAACCCCCTCAAAAAAGAAAAAAAGAACAGTACTTCATCTCTTAACGAGCCCATGAGGAACTACTCCAGCAGCCACCCCCCCAACCCCAAAGCAAACACATTTGGTGCCATCTTTATTAATATTGCATGGGGCTGTGATCAAGAATTCTGTTTCTTGCCAGGAGTGTCACTGTTTCCCTCTCCCTTCCCCCCCCCCCCCACCTCCCAACCCTTTTATCCGAAGCTTGCCATGGAGCCACGGCCCCTGCGAGCAACTCCTGTAAGGCCAAAAACCATTGGGGTGGCTGAGTGCTACCGCTCCTGCCCTGGTCATGGCCTCCCAGCTCCTCACACTCCACCCTGACCCCCTCCAGAGCCTGGCACAGGGACAATCCCCCAGTCCCCCATGGGCACTAGCCAAGCACTCGCCGTGGGGCACACTCATGACCCCAAAAGCAATCTTTAGGGAAGGCCAGCAGGGCTTGCAGCTAGCCAACCTACTACAGCATTGCACCAGCACACAACAAAAAACAAACCAACCCACCCCAAATCTGAAATACCGTACTCGTTCCTCACACCCCATGCCCTTGGCAGCTGCTACCAACCCAACGTTCGGAAGCCCCTGGCTGGTAAGTTCTAGAAAAGTGTGACGGGATTAGTTACATGGACATAAGAACAAGGCTTGACAATCGGTCCTGCAGGCTAGCTGTGTACTGTTTTCAGCTGGAAACAAATAATTAAGGAAAAAGGAATTTGTAAACAGAATTTTAAGAGAAAAAAAAAATCAATATCTGAGAACATCACATCAGAAGATCTCTTATTCCCTTTCTGACATGCATTTACCAGGCTTCAGCTCACAATGGAGAGCAGAGTGGCAAAGGCTGAGAGCAAGTATATGAAAAATACATTTTCTTCAACAGCCTTTTAGGTCATCTCTACAGCCAATGAGTTTCAACAACAACCACCACCAGACCCCAAAACCACACGGCAACAGGGCTGGGAAGGCACCCGGGGAGGCTTTCACATGAGAGCACCCACCGTGCCCCCTTGTCAGCATCACGGCCCTGTTTGCCAGCACAAACACAGCCCCTTCTGCTCACGCTCAGCTAGCCATCTATTTTTGCCTATGCCACTGAGTCAGTGTTTGGTGCTTTAGATAAAAATATCAAGCTCTCCATTTATCAAGCAATCTGAAGGGAAGAAGAGAGCACAAGGAGAAGAGGGCAACAGCTGGTAGCTTCAGTCAGGGCGCCTGCAAATACAAAAAGCAAAATGTTTGACAGCCAGAGTCTCCAGGTGGGGCGGAATGCAGCAAGTTCTGAGCTGGGGAAATGCAGCTACAGGTGAAATCCTACCTTCTTTAGGCACTGATACACACCCCGATAGTACAGCACCTTACAGAAACAAGGCTTAAATGTGCTACGACAGCCCAGTGTGCCACTATTTCTAATGGAGGCCATCCATGCAGTGCTTTTAACAGGGGAGTCACAGGGAAAGCTGTGATCTACCTTCTGATATCAAGGTGTGAGCAAGAATGAAAGATAAGCCAGGAATCCACCACAGAGGATTAATGGCACTACTGGAAGAAAATGGAGAAAAACTAACGGAGAAGCTGAAAATGCTAGAAGGAAGAAGTTTGTTCATCCTTCGCATTTCAAGGGTTAAGCTTTATAGCAAGCAGTGTTTGTTTTCTGACAGAGTCCATGTTTCATAACTGGGTTTTGAGATTTCCTAGAATCTGAAAATCTGAAGTTTGATGCAGCTGCTGACAAAGAAACTAAGCAGAAAGCAAAAAGAAGAAACACAGCGAGCCACAGCAACTCTCCTGAATGCGGCGATCAGAGCAGTCACGCACCCAGCCAGTACAAAAGCGCCTGTGGGAGGGCTGGGCAGAGCCCTAACGGGGAGTCTTGGCTCAAGCCTTCAGCTCGGCCATCACCCTGCTCTTCTGAGCGTGATTCTTCCCCATCTTAGGTTCCATCTCAGGTTGTGCCATTGAGATAGGTGCTAAAGATTTAATTATTAAACAGCACTTTACAACTACAAAGTAACTTTTTCTAGCTAGAATATGTAAACACCCCAATAATTTTCAATAAACCACACAGCTACAGCCTGAAGGAAAAAAAAACAAAAATCACCTCCTCCACACTGGAAGCTCAGCAAAATGTTCCAGCTGAGTTTGCAAAGGTGCTTACAGTCCCTCTCTCTTCTCAAGTGCAACACAGAAGCCTGCAGCCAGGTGATTATATTTTGTTCCTTATTTGATGTACAGCCTTGGAGGAGCCCACAGGTGATTTGCAATAAATCAGAATTCACATCACCTGCACGTCAGATAATAGGCTGGGGGAAGGCATTGCTGACATGCTCTCAGGAACAGGTGAAAACAAAGCTCCTTCATTTTGCAGCTCCTGCAACTAAAAACATACCTGAGCTGACTGTTGAATCTGAAAAATTGTATGCACAATGGATATAATGATAAAAGGAGAATAAATGCACCCAACTCATTGATATATATCACAGAACATTACACACGTACCAGTTGGCTCTAATGCAAATATTCACATCTGTACAACAGGTAAATAATTCAGGAGCAGACAAGAACATCCAACTGTAGCAAGTAGTAAGTAATGAAATTACGTGAAGCACTCTGAATGGGCTCCGTCGTAACAGCACACAAGTCAATAAAAAACATCCTTGCTCTTATCATACTTTGGACATTTATCCTTCCCCTCCTCTCACTCACAAGAGCACCCTAAACAAAAGTGGATCTGAAAAACAGTCAAGATAAGAGCATGAAAAGAATGCTCTACTTTGCCTAAGCATCTACTGCTCCTCTCAGAGGCAGGTTGCTGGGCAGATGAACCGCTTCCAGTCTGATCAGCAGAGCCATTCTTATGTGCCAGAACATAGAGGTAACAGCTGAGCAGAGCAAGGCATCACAAATACACAGAAACACCTGAAATTCACCCTGATCTTTTTCCTTTGCCCTCAAGTTTATGATCACCTGTACCTGCCTCTGCTGCTCTGCAGAGCTCCCTCCCAGCAACAGAGAGAGGCATATGCTAGCAAGGAGCTCTGGATCTCCAGATAGTCAAAGAACACCAACCCCTGACCAACCCCATTCAAAGAACACCCTCTGTTAAGCCAGCCACAAAACCAACAGCTGGGTACTTGCTCTGTCCAGCCATTTCTCCTTCTCTGTAGCCAGGTCTGGCTCAGTTCTTCCTAAGCGTGGAACACCCGTTCTGCAACACCCGTTTCCACTGCACACATCGCGCAGGCAGATGGCTGGGATACCTCCCAGCAGAGACAGCAGCTGCAAGATGAGGGTCCAGCATTTCCACTCTTCACAGCACAGAAATTTAAGAACAATCGGATAAAAGTTTTATCATTTTCTTTTCCTCTTGGTGCAACATCTCTCACTCCTCTGCATAAGGTCAGGGTTTCAAAGTTGCATTTGCCCTTAGCAGTGGGTCTGCACTTTTCTGAGTTTGTCAAGTCTTATAAAATAACAGGACGGAATACCCAAAATACAATAAAAGTATTTAATAGCAAGATGCAAGATTCAGCCACATGGTACTTAGAAACAATCCCTAACAGACGGAGTTGGTATAGCATCCAACATACTAGTATAAAAGCATAGTATCTACGCATGATGGCGATTAACCAGGCAGTCACAGCCTGCGTGCGAGCCTTCTGCGAACAGGTGCATTTTCAGAAGTCACAGCTTCTTCAGCAATATTCTATGGTTTGTGAGTCCATAGGCTAAATGCTCATCATCTTCGTATTTTGAGTCCCAGCTTTGTAATGCCTGTACACCACCGCTCCTGCTGGATTTGCAGATCTGCATTGTGCATTAGGACATCTAGTGGCTGAATAATTTACTGTACAAATACACGCCTGAAAACATGATTTTGATTCCCCATCAGGAAGCTCGTATCTACTTTTCTGAAGCTAAGTCTTATCTGGGAGAATCTCAGGGTTTCTGCATTATTCTGCCCTGTAATATAACCCCAACTCATTGCTTGATAGAGTACTCTGAAGTGCAAGCACAAAGAAAGCGGCAGGCTTACATACCAATTTCTACCTTATCTTTCATCAAGATACCAGAGTAGCATGTTTACCTCTGATCCATAAAGTAGTCTCGCTCTTTACAACGTACCTAACTCTTAGTTTGAATTTTGAAAGATCTTTTCCATATTCTGTATTTTTAGTATTTTAAAATGGTAGTGTCACTTTTTTGTTTCCTTATTAATTAAAAATGATACAAACCTTTTTATTCCAGAGAAAAACCTTCAACATCCTCAGTGGTGGGGAAAAAACATCTTAAAAAGCCTGTGATGCTTCTTTAAACAACTGCGCCCCACATGCTTTAAAGCTAAGTAACCATTTGAGCTGTCATAAGGCATTATTTCTGATGAGTTAAAAAAAATCTATATTTTTAATTTGATTAATCTAAGATGAAATACAACTATTTGCATTTTCCTGTGTTTATGCATTCCAAAAATCGACAAACACCACAGAGCAAAGTTAATCTGATAAAAAAAGTAAAATGCTGAAGTGGTTGGCTTTGCATCAGAATACGAAAGCGTGGTTTAACATGCCAAGAGGGTGATGAACATTTGAACTTCACTAATCAATTTTAAAATCATAAGAAATGGGCATTTAGAAAGTGTCATAATCTTAATACTCCAATTCACTCCTTGATTCTTAATTTGGAGAAATCAGCTGCACTCAAAATTTTACCTACAGCACTTCCTTCAGTTGGACAAAGAAGAATTCCTACTTCAGCATTAATTACCGTTATTTTGTTTCCATACCCTTTCAGATTTCCCCATAGAAATTAACAATCAAATCCCTCCTACATTCACTTGTCACACACCCGGGCATTTTTGTTGTGACTGCTGCTGGATTACAGGCAGACAGCTATTCAGCATGCTCTAACCTCTGTGGAAAGAGCTCAGACTGCAAATAGAAAGCGTCCATCACTGGTACTCCCCATCCTTTACAGTCACTCACTAATATCCAGATTTAGCATCCTGGCTCTGATCCTCCTGTCTGAACTTTTACTTGGATTGGGAGGTGCACGACAAGAAATGGATGATGCAAGGATGAGATGTGCATGGATTAGAATGTGTGCTTTGAGAGCAAACAAAAAAAGCAAAAGCAGCAGGACAGCAGACAAGCAATTCAGTAGCCTAGCTATTTGTAATTTGCGGTTAAGAAAAAAGAAAAAAGGTAATGGATTCCAGCAGTAAGGGACTTTAAAGGGCTTCTTCCAAACATCGCTGCACAGAGCACAGTGCAGTTCAGAACTGGCAGGGATGCTACTGTCTGCGAGCAGGAGTACAGTTCGAGGGCAAGGGACAAGAAACATCGAGCAAGGCTGTTTCTGTTCTGCCTTCACAGAAGAGAAGTGAATGACATGTCTAGCTATTTCAGTCTCAGTCAGAGGTAGCCTGAGTTGTTCTCAAAAGGCTATTACTGAATAAGTTCAGAACCTTCGTATCAAGTGGGAAGTTATTGCCACCTTTTTTCCTCCAAACTTACATGGCACTGAAAAGCTGAATTCACAAAGACCTTCTTGGGGCAATTAGCCAGTGAAGGCTGAGAGACACTCGGTGACTGTGTGTGATTGCAGTCCTGTAATGAAATACAGGCAGATAGAATCACAGGTCATAAGATGATGGAAATCCATAAAGGAACTTTATAATTGGAGAATATAGAGGAAAGAAACCAAGAACACACCAAAAAAAAGCAGAAAAGCTCAGAAAATATTTATATGAAACCTGACAAAGGAACATCAGCTAACTAGCACGACGAGATGCTAATGCTCTGCACTAGGGTTAATGAGATGGTCGGAGTTTTAGCCTGGCTGTTGCCACATGCTTCCTGTGAAGCCTGAGGTGCTCCAGGAGAGATGCTGAAGCAGGCACCAGTCATTTAAATTGCAAACATGTTTGGCTTGATTGTGGACTCTTCGCCCTGCTTTGATTTACTGAATGCATTGGGCTCATCGTACACAGTTCTTTTCTTCCCATTTTGCTAACCAGTGCACTGAAGCCTCACAGTGAGTCATGAGAAATGAGAGATTATTTCTGACCTAATTAAGTTCAATTTTGACAGGACTAGAAATACACAGGTGTCATGTTATTAAGTTACCTAATTGTACCTTTGAAATGGTCATATAATAATGACTTTTTGGTAACAAGAGGAAAAGGGGGATTGGGACGTGAACTCTTTGCTCAATTATTTTCATCTTAATCTCCATCACTAAAGCAGAGGGCATCCCCCTAGTAAGTACAGCTCTGAATTACTCATAATTACTGACACATCACGAAACTCAACTGTTTGATGATCTTGGGTGTGAATAAAAGACAAGCAGTTGAGCAGTTCCTCAACTATTAGAGCACCATTTCAGCTACAAGGCAGAGGACCAACGCAAGCACACTTGGGTGCAAGCCCAATCATTCTCCGAGAAGTGGCAGTTGACACAAATCAAACACCAAACAACTAGCCCAGCTGTTCCCCCCACTTCTTGTCATTAAGCAGCAGAGAACAGCAGGACATGGCATGTCCTGCTACGGCACTAACTAGGATCTACTGGGATACATAGGTCGTGCCAGGAGGATTTTGCTCTGTTCCAATTTAGTCAGGTACACTGCAATGGAGAAGCAGGTTGTATGAATGCAACAGCACGTCCCTAGAAGGGCAGCAGATAATGGCCATCCTCTCACTTCTACAATTGCTCAACTATTTTGAAGAGGAGAGAAACTCAAGAATCTCAAAGGCATTGAGTAAATAAAAAAAAGAACTAAGTATATCAGACAACTGTAATTTAAAGAGCACATCAAAGGATCTGTACAACTCCACCAAGAGATGAACAAGTGTTCTGTGGCAGTGATGAGACAGTGTTGCAACACTGACAAGAGACTTTAAGGAACCTACTACAGCTGAGCAAGTGATGTGATTGCACAGAGAGATGACAGCTACACAAACATCGCAACCAGTTCCTGAATTAAGAGGAGATTTCTGTGAGAAAAGCTGTTCTGGTATTAGCTTTCCCCATTTTGAAAGAAAGCACAGCCTCTGGTAATAGACACACACTGCTCAAACACTTACGTTTCAGCTTCAGCGTGTTCTCATGTATTCATACTTTTTTTCTTCTGTTTGTAAATACACAGCAGAACAAGAAACTAATAAGAGGAAATTACGTTCAGTCCCTTAGACTGAAGGTGAGCTTTGGCACTGACCAGCTGGCTGTCACTGTCAGCACTTTCTGGCCCCTCTGCCCCAGCTTCTCCTTGCCAGTCTCACCACAGGGCAAAGGCTGTGCCAGTAAAGGTACCGGACAGCCACATTGTGCAGTAGATGGTGAAACAGATCTGAATTAAATATACCACTTAGAAAGTGTTTTCTTCAAGCTGGATTAATTTCTTGATGTGATTCCCCCACGCCTTACAAATGCACAACGCAGGGAGCGGTATGTGGGTAAGAACAAGAGGTCTTGGCTGCAAAACCCTGCTTAATGATGCCGCCTCCGAATATAAGTGCGGCCTTAAAGCCTGCCACCCACAGTCTTCCTCAAACCACCTGCAAAACTCTGATCTCGCTGGCCGGTCTGACTTCCTCTCTCTTCCATAAAGCAGGTTTTTATCTCTACATCAACCATGTGGAACTGATAGGAAAAACAAAACAAAAACAAAAAGCCCACAACAACTTCACTGCAGTGCCTCGCAGACAAGTAATACACTAATGCCATCTATTGCAACGAACGGTAAGCTATTTCCTACAAGGAAACATGCAGTTAAAAAAATCAAAATTTATACAACTGTGGCTAAATTTTCCAGTATGTGAAGCCCAAAAAACACTTCCTTGAGGCTGCAGACCCCTACACAGGGATTTCAAACTAATCAGTAACTTCTTTCTTCAGTTATCTTTTTATGACCCCCCTACAAAACAGTCCACGAACTCAGAAGTACCGTTCAGCAGCGCTCAGCCTGCGTGTTTTGGAAGTGGCAATCGCGGTCCTCTAGTGCTGCAGTTACCAGGTATTCCTACATCAGAAGCACAGCACATCATGGTGGCACTGAAATGCCCGCCAACAAAGCAGATTTTGTGACATAAGCTCTTGCTGTAGAGCTGTAGTTCAACTGCCTTTTCATAAAAGTTCCCACAGAATATAAATGGGTCTTCATCGTTCTGTGGATAGTGCCAAATGTTCTGATGTTTTCATAGAGTTTATATCCGGCAGAGAGAGATTTTTTTTTTTAAACTGTACATTTTCCTAAAAATTCCCCCAGTTACAGATTACACAGTCCCGCAGAACTTGCTTCTATTAAGTTTTACAGGTTTTTATTCTTATTGCTAGTATCCAACAATGCACCCACTGCCCTGTCAGGCAGCTACCAGTCACAGCAGCTTTGCAGCATTCTGAGCTTTGTAATTCTGGGCTGATGAGTGTTCAGATTCACCCTGTTTATTTTTCCCAGAGACAGAACTGTTGCAAGGTAGTAATAAACAAAGCAGTTGAAGAAAAATACATGGTTACTACTGTCCATGAGATGGGATGACTGCCTCTGTCTCCAAAAATAATTGTTGATGGCATTCAGCCCCCCTTAAGCTGGGCATAAACATCTTTTTCTCCCCACCCTGCAACATACTCAGCATACCATTTGTTGAGAAATCTCTCAGAAATTAAGCTAACATACTCAAGCAGTTTACCAAAAAAAAATAAAAGCTCTGCGTATATACAGAAAAAAAAGAAAGCGACATCAATTGGTTTAATGGGCTGTGGTGATAGCGCTCACATTTTCAACTTAACCCAATATTCCTTACCTCTTGTGTCCCATGCTATCAATACCGTTAAGAATAACTGCACTCTGATGCTAAAGCTAGCAAACCTGCCACATGACTTCAGCCTAATTTGTCTTGGGTTCACTTTACTAGATTTGGGCAATTTAGCTAAAGTGCTAAAGCGAAGATGAATCCCACTGTACATCCCCTATCAGCCAGCAGTGTTTAGAGGCTGCTTACTGGGGTGAGCTCTTTCTTTCTGTTGTTTTCCACAGGCATGGACAAGTGGAAAACACTGATCTACACTCGCATTTGATAATAAGCAGCACATGTTTAGCATACATTTTGCAGCATCAGAGAAACAGCCTATAGACAGGAATGGAGAAAAGAGCCTCTGTTCAGCATTTCAATAATCCCTTTACCATCAAGAGAAACATTGCTTCTTTTCCAGATAAATTAACCTATTCCACCTGTCAAGAACAAGCCCCACAAATGCTTTACTAAGGTTTGACATACGCATTACAGTGAAAATTGGTAAAAGGAGTTGGCCACACAAAATTAAGTACCCTGTCCTGAAAATGGTACCAAGCTCTAGGTGTTTTTTCACCACCTCCAAGCAGTTCTAGTTGCAAGCAGTAGAGGGAAGCAGCAAGCACTGTAACATTGACTAGCCACTCGACTGTCATGTACTAAAGACTTAATTATGTTCTCAAACAAAATACAATGAACTCTGTCATAAGCAATCACACAAGAGACCACGAAGTCAGTAGCTTAGTGGAAGTGGCCTTCTATGAAAGATGAAGTAGAATTTTCTCTGCCTATAGGGAAAACTTACTGAGCTCTGAAAATAAAAACGTGAAGTGGAATGCAGGGTTTTCAGTTCTTGTTTGTTTGTTTGCTCCCTCCCCCCCCACTTTACTTACCAAGGCCTGGGTTCACACGTTAATGTTGTACCAGGAAAAATTATTCAGAATAGTTTTGTCTGATCACCAAGGTATCTTAAGAATTTAATTACATCTGCTTTAGTAAATGAAAATACATCCCCATAAGTCAACTGTTGGCAGATAAGCATAGAAGGAAATACTTTGCTTACGATATGTTTAAAGTATTTCACACACACACTCGATGTTTTATTTGGATGCAACATAACTCTGCTCAGGAAGTAGGCATTGCATAAAGCACACCTTCAGTATTACTTGGACACGTTTCTATCATAGCTCAGGTATTTGTCATTGCAAAATAAAATAAACCCAGCAAAAGCCAAACAAACAAACCAGAAGAACTGAGCACATTTAATGACACACAATTCCTCTTTCATTTTTATTGCAGGCAGCAGAGCCTACAGAAGTGTTTCTTACAGGTGGATTACAACTCCCAAACAGGTAAAAGAAAAGACAATTATGACACTAAAAATTGTATTTCAACCTAGATGAAAGAAAACTTTACTCTCCTGGATCCTACGTCACTTCTGGAAGAATTCTTCAAGGTCAAGCATTCCCTCAAAATTCACAGATAAATTATCTAAGGTCATCACTTGTACCTTTTTCTTTTTTAAACTCTCTTATAATCAATTGAAGGAGGGAGAACACGAGGACACTAGCTTGGGCTGCAGGAAACCACTGACATGGATGAAAACCTCAGGACAGGTCAATTCACTCTGAGGAGTTTTATCTCCCCTATCACTTTTGATGCCATGTTATGTATCTAAAGCACAGTGCACAGGCTCCAACTTTTGCTTGTAGAAACTAGGTGAGATTGTAATGAAAGTCCATAGGATGGTAAAATTGGATACGACTTTGCATGATTTCTCATTGAAAAAAAAAAAAAACAACAAAAAATGGAGTATACTCAGAAGTACGTAACTTTGAAGAGTACAGCACTTACCAGGAAGTTTTTCCTTCAGTCTCCAGCCTTCATGCTTCGAGTTTTCATTACGCTGCCGCACTCAAACAGCTGAAGTAGACAATTCCTTGATCATGCTATAAAGAAAATTTGTGAGGAAGTGAGGCAGAATATGACAAAGCAGGAAACAATAATTATGATGTTATTAGAAGAACACATCACATGACAAAAACTTAAACTGCTTTGAAATACAGATTTTGTCTTCTCTTAATGCTTAGTATAAAATAATATTAAGTTACTGCTGTTTTAAGGTAGAACTAAAGGTTAAAGGATAGTAATTACTGATTATTTAAAGGGTACTTATAATGAACTACAATAAAAAGATGTCACATTTTTAAGCCAGATACTATATTTTTAACTAGGAGTGTGACACCGGACTAACATTACCAGGAGACTGCACTTCAATTAGAAGCAAAGCTGTGACTTGCTATAAAGTTCTTACAGTACACGAAGTCTCCAGTGCTTCAGCTCACAGCACTATTTGTGCTCTCTGCACCAGAACACAGATTTTTTTTTTTAATAAGAAGTTTATATTTCATATGCAGTTAAATACACATGAACGTTTTAGTAAGTCCAGGAATATTGCAGAATAAGACAAAACCATTTCTTCCAGTGTTGTGAAAATGAAAAGTGTACTGCAAGTGACCATGACCTTGATATGAAAATAATAATAATTGTTTTACGTTATATCCCCAAAGCCAAACATATCAGACATTTAGAACATGACACTCAGCAAGGGAATAAAAACTGTAAGTACAGGAAAAGAATTACATTGAATGATTTTCTTTTCCTCTGGTTTCAACGCCAACGACAGGGTATAAAACACTTCTATTCAGCTTTTCAAAGATACAAAATACATATGAAGGAATAAAACTAAGCAAGAAAAGCACCAAGATTAATAAGGAAAAAAACTCCTAAGAGAGAATTTATCAGGGAATTCAACAATTCAAAAATATTAACTTCAGCCTTGCTGAATAAGAGTAATTATTTTTCCTAAAGTCAGCTGATTTCTTTTTCCTTTTCATCCATTGTTATCTCGTTATTTAGGACATCACATAACCAGCCTTGATTGTGTTACAGCATTAAGAGAATGAAATTCCAATTTAGAAGGTGCTTAGTACTTGAAAACTTTCAGCATGTTCACTTGCTTAAAGGTAGGTGCCTGCTTTGATGTGCTGCTGTGTCACAGATGCACCTTCAAAGAGAGAAAACTTCCAGAAGATAGAAGTAGCGATGGCAGCAGCTAGCTGCAACTTGGAAAACGAGGCTTAACTTCAAGTCCCACATAAGCACGCTGTCTCCTCGAACTTCTGCTGCCCCTTGCTCATTAGAAAGCTGGGGTCACGAGGAATCAACCCGTTCTTGGAGGAGAATCATTACTGAGAAGTTTCCTCCTCTTTCCCCAGCTATTGACACGATCACTACCTCCGTAGTTCTGTAACCACAGCACAACCTGGACTCTGACTGATCTTCAATGGAGAGGGTGAGGGAGAGCGGGCTGTTGTCAATGCAAAGCTGAGCTGGCGAGCAGGAACAGGGACTGCAGAGAGTTCTCGAGATGGCGGATGCGAAGAGAAGGGAAGGCTCTGCATAATGCAGGTCTGGGGGGTTTTTGGTAGCCAGCCTTTGCTACAGATAAAGCAGGACTCACTGTTCCTTCCCTGATTTCTCTATCAGGGAATACTAAGCAGCACATAGATAAGGAACCTTTGCCTGGCTGGGGGCTACTATTGATTCCTGAGTTCTGATATGTGAACTTTAAGGTTGGAGCTCTGTCTCTGCGTGGGGCACAGAAGAGCGTGTTCAGAGAGCTGCCAAGAGCTTATCTACATAACGCGCTCAGTGCCAGCACGGGTGTAAGGCACTGAAGAACAGCTTCAAGATATGCATTTCCTCGGGTAGCACTGTATAGCGGCTAGGATATGTTTCCCCATAACAACAGCTGTTTCTCAGAGCCAGGCAACTTCAGGCTTTCATAAACTTTGAATTTCAAAGCTGTTGAATCATGACTAGGGGACGTCTGTATTTTCTAAACAAGTCGATTACCTAAAGGCTGCTGCTTACAATACTCAGTTCTTTTGTGATAGCATGCACAGGCCTGAACCAAAATCTCTATTATGTAGCCCAAACACAGAAGGTATCATACCCCTCCTACAAAGCAACCACAGATTTACAGGGAACTCCAATAATCTTGTGTTTCATGCCACAAGACATGAGGTTCCCATCCAGGGATTCCCAAGACTGAAAAGCAAGGTATAACTGCTACCACTTCATTTTTAGTCCTTTTGGGGAACTGCTGGCAGAGCCTATAGGAACTGTGCTTCTTTACAGACAGCTTACCCTAGAACTTCCAAATGCAGTCACTCCACCCAACAGATGATTAATGCCAGCAAAATAGTTCTCTACCTTCCCTCTCATACCAGATGAAAGACATTTATTACCTTGTCCCTTTCCAGTTTGATGCTACAGAGATGCCAGACTAAGGAATCTGACCTCTACTCTTCCATATTGTCATTTTAATTAAAGCCATATCCTGTAAAATGGTATATGCTGCTGAAACCCTGATAAGATCCTATTATCAGAAAGGAGCAAATTTGTGATGCTATCTGGGCCAGCCCACGATTATCTGCCAGAACAAAAGGAACATTATTAAACAAACTCTGTTAGATCACTGTGGGAGGATAGAATGAAAATCATGCTCCAGAGAAATCCCTTATCTCTCTGGGGTCAAACCTGCAGCACACAGTTGCTGCTCTGTGCTGAAAGCTAGGGCAGAGAAAAGAGAAGGAGCTGCTGATTCCTGTTGTACTGTGGAAAGTTTTGTTCCTTTCCTGCAATTTATTACCCAGAGAGATACCAACATTAATATCAATTAACTCCTGGGAGATGATAGTTTCTTAAATACATTTTCAAAAGTCTCATTACAAAGCAAAGTGCCTGTATTTGCTTTTCTAAACACAGCCATTATTTTTAGGACAGACGGAAGAAAGGGTTACAATGTCTCTCTTACCTTTAAGGTTTAATGATCTTCTGTGAAACAAAAGCAGCAGGAGGGAATTGCCACACAGCAGTTTCTTTACCTTGACTTCATTCTTTCACTTCTGAGTCAGCCAAATAACATGTCAGCCCCCTTGAGGTGGATCCTGGTCTTTGTGCAGCCAGAACAAACACTCAGCAATTCTAGACTAGGCAGAGAGCTGTGTCACATCTTTGGATTCTCTCAGGTTTCTTGGTGCTAAAGGCACCAAAAGCAACCTTCTGTTTTTTCAGATAATTAATTCCCCTGCATGCATGTGCCTTATTTTTCTGCTTTTCCAAGCAAGCACTGAGCTAATGCAAGAAAACCAGCCAGAATGCCTGTCCCATCCCCAAAAGCCCCACTTAGCTTCTCTAACTTCACCATTACTGACAGACAAGCTCTGAATCAGGGAAGACAAAGTGCAGCCTAACTATCATCCTGGTTTTTAATTACTCTGTCTGTTAATGCTTGAGTAGCAAGAATGGCTCTACTACGCTATCCAGTTACTTAACTTTCTCCTCTACCGGGGAACACAAAGAGCTTGCTCTGTGTTGGGAGTGGTGTTATCCAGGGGGTCTGTGCAGATGATCACAAACAGCTGAAGTGCTCTGGCTTCATTAATTACTATTCATCAGATGAGCTGCATTAACGTCCATGCTCTTGCCTGCTATGAGAATGCACTGTTTTAACACCACCAGGTGGCTTAGTGCAGACAGCTGGCTGTGCTTAACTGTGGCAATGGGTGGAAAGCATTTTAAAAATGTGGAAAGCCCTTAACACAGCTCAGCTGGAAAAGAAATAGTTCCCTATGTTTGTGGAGTTACTGAATGGCCTATCTCCCCCTAGCCTAAGAAAAAGGAATAACCCCCATTTTTCTGGGAATGCAGCCCTTCTTACTAAAGTCATGGGAACTACAAGCACTAGTAATAGTGGTTCAACTGGTAATAAAGGGTTAGTAAGGTGACTTCAGACACCAAATAAGATTTAAACAAAAGTTGTGAGAGAGAATACAATTTTCTGGTCAGATCCTAGATTCAAGGCATCAGTAGCATCTCTAAAATGCATTGTTTTATCTCAAAAAAAATCATGAAAGAAAAATCACTAAAGGGACTTGGCAGCTGATAAAAAGGATATTCACAATGAACTAAAGAACAGCAGCAGGTATATTGTATAAATTCCTCAGGACTCAATGAACTGGTCTTCAAAAAAATAATTTTATCTTCCTCATCCATATGTATTTTGATAGGACAACAAACGCGGCTCCAATTTAAAAGGGCTCCGCGTGGTTGTTTGATGTGTTCGCAGACTTTGTTCGGGCTGCAGCACAAGGCCGCTGCCCGGCGAGGCCTGGCCCCGCGGCACAACAGCTCCGTGTGTCCGTGGAGGGGAGGGAGCTGGGCAAAGCACGCCTACGGTGACCAGACCAGGACTTCCTTGCACCCAAAAGCAAGGTCTTGAGAGACTCCCAGAAAGGAGGTCCTGGGTTTTCTTCACACACTACCTGTGTGTGAGTGAAATGGGGGAACCGCAGCTCCTGCGCCTCCCGGCTCCGCGCAGGCCCTCCTGCTAAGGCCCCGATGTTTTCCTGACATTTTGGTATTCGAGGAAGTAAGAAACAGCTTCAAATTAACAAACTCGGAAGCACTGCTGCTGTCCTGCAGCTGGCCTTGTCAGTCCTTGCAGCTGAGGCAGCAAAAGGCTCTTTTTGAATGGATATAACTTGGATCGTGTGAAGTATTCCAAAGGAACTTTCACGTGCCTGGTGCAAAGACATCAGAGTTTCCCTCCTGGAAGTTCAATGATGAACTGGGAAAGATGGCTTTTAAATTTCATCCAGGAATATTTGTCCACATTAGCATTTGTTCTCTACACTCTGTAAGAGAAGCAAAGATCTCCTACAATGACACAGTTCTGGTTGCAGAGGTGTGGTCATTACTAAAATCTGCTTGTGAGGGGCTGCAGAGGTTTTGCAGATCTATTTTAGTTAAATCATTTGCCGTCCTTCCTAAAGTCGATTTTGATCTAAACGATTTTTTTCAGTCTTAGCTTGTGTCTTTTCATTCACAGATGTATGATGCTACTTGACCATTTAACCTTCTGTGTGATGTAAACAGTACATGCTTTCCAATACCTGTCTTCCAGTCATGAATGTAATCCTATCCTTCCACATGCATATTTTTCCTACGATCTTGGTTCCGTATCCACAACTCTGGTTTACTCATCTTAGCATCCTAGCTCCTGTCACCAGTAGATAAGCATTTTGTTCTCAATGAGCAGGTAGGAAAGACAGAAAAAATCTTCAGACTAAGTTGCAACATTTGTATTTTGCAGACCTTGTTCATTTCCAGATCGTTTTGAAATATCTGTATTTGCAGGATCAGGCAGCTGAATTCACAGACCACAAGAAATTTAGTAAGTGCCTGGGCAGAAATCTCCTTGGTAGCATGCTGCTTGACTCTGGCCAGTATCAGCCGCATCAGAGAAATGCTCCAGATTCCGTCTCAATGTTACACATTAATTCTTGCCACCAGAGATTTCTGACAGTAATACTGTTTCTTTTGCCCTCGCCCTTAAATTTATATTTTAGGGAAAATATAAACAAACTAAAGTATATTTTCTAATTTTCTTTTAGGCTTAATTTTACTTAATACACATATTGAAACTCAATTTCCAATTCAGAAACACTTCTCCATTTCAACCAGCTTTTGTCACATACTTTTTTCAAAAATCTTCAACAAAATCTTAATAGCTAGCCAAGCATCAAGCGTTTCTGAATATTACACTTCAACTGCTATGGAAAAGCAGGAATTCTGCTTGTGGTCTGCTCTAAACAACAAATCACCTTCAATTTAGAATAAAAAAAACAAACCCTAGCTTACTCAAACAAAAGAAGAGAAAAACACAGACAGGTAAAATGTGACTGCGTACAGTATAATTAGCCAGGATATTCAGAACAATATCCCCTCTTTCAAAAAATACCAGGGGACCTCAGCAACTTAGACCATCTGTTTTTGCTGTTACAGTTGGCATGTGTGCACCTGGCTTAGAAAGCTAAATAAGATACGAATTAACATGTATATCAGTAATAACATCTATGGAGAATTAAGGTTTTGAAAGATGGAAACAAAGAGTTAACAGAGAAGAAAAGGTAGGATGATTTTTCTTCCCTCTAACTCTTTAACTGACTCCAAGAGAGAGATTTGCATGCAGGCAGTTTACTCCTCCCAGCCAACATCTCATGCTGGGGAGAGGGCTGATATTCTCATTGGATGCCTCATCCATGAAGCTGACATTTCCTAACCGTAGAACATTGTGTCACTAGCACAAGACAGCAGTAAAACAAGAAGCTCAGAAACAATGACAATCTGCCAGCTCTACTCTGAAAATAACAAGACTTTCTCTCTTCCCCCCGCCAAAGCCAGCAAAGCTGTTCTTCGCTCATACCACGGATTTCCCCAGGTGAAATGCAGATGGACAGAGTACTGTGCAAATCATAGCAAGCCTAACAGATAATTACCTACTGCAAGGACAAGAAGCAGCCCAGATAATTCAAAACTACTTACCAATTCCACTACCAAAAATAAATAAATAAAGCATAAGCTGCTCCAATTCATTACTGTTTATTCATCCTTTGAGTGCACTACACACAGCTGTTAAATGGCCAATAAATTCTTCCCATTGCAGTGAGCACTCCTCAAATTTAGAAGGACTGCCTTGGCATCTTTTTTGGCAACACCTCATGTCAAGCCATTTATGCACAGAGGAACAGGGGAACCACTGCTTTGGACTGAGCTCATGACACAACACATCCTATTTCCTTTTTCCAGGAAAGGTGCATACCAGACATTTTGAAGTGTATTGGGGAGCTACTATGGAATAACGAGAAAACCAGAAAAACCTCCTATTGCCTTGAGAGTTGTTTACACCAAAGAATGCGAAGGCCCATAGGCTTTTAGCATGGTTTTGTGTGACTGTAGGTGCTCTTATTTAAATATAATGACTTTAATACCACCTATAATGATCATTTTAATAATCATCTCCAACACGTCTTTGTAAGCCTGGTTGTTGACATTTAAATGCAGTTTTAAGGATATAATTGGTTCTTCTCATGACAACATTTCAGAACGATCAGCAGTTCACTCAGGCATACACAAAGCAACAATAGGAACCTCTACAGAATTTGTCTGAAGGATAAGAAAAACAATTAGTCACCCCCATTGCATCATCAGCTGAGGTAATCCAGTTACTAAAAACAGGAGTGCTGTTAAACTTAGTAAGAAGTCCCTTTGATTTCACATTTCTTCATTTCTTAAACCAGGAATGGAGATCCTCATCCAACACAGCTTAAGGAAGGAAAACTCCTTGGGCATCCTGCAGTACTGCCCTAGCTCCAGTGAGACCGTCCCTTCAACCAAACTTAGCCTTGCACTCTGCTGAATGTTCTAGATCAGAGTCCAGATTTAGAAACAACACTAAAACACTGCTTCTTGGTAAGACCAAAAGTCGCTGCCTTTAAAGCACGATTAAAATTAATGTTGAACTGTGCAAGTGAATAGTCCAGTGTGCTGAGAATCAATCTCCAGATCAGCAGCTGGAAGAAACATGAAGTTGTATCAGTGTTAGTTCTTTCAAGTAGTGCTTGGACATCCACAATCACAGTTGGGGTGCATGCTTTTTTGTGTGTCAGAGGTCTAATTTAACCATTTTTAGTCTTTACTTCTTTACACAAAAAAAGTACTGCTGGGAGATCACTTTGTAGGTAGTATAATTCTGAAAATAGTACTGGGGGAACATGTAAGTAAAATTATTTTAAATATAAACATTGTAGGACCATAAAAAACATACACCACAAAGAATATGACAGATTCATTGGCAGAGAGAAGGATTCTTCCTAAGCAAGAAAACCATTCCTAAAGAACACATTATTTCAAGCAATTGTCAACAGACAAACTACCCAGGTCAAAAATGGGAGAGTTAAGAAAGTACATGGAGCAGGCTTTTTGCATCTACAGGATTAAGGACATACCAGAGTGCCAAGACCCAAGCCAAAACAGGTTGCCAAATCAAGCATACAAATTGATCTCAAGTGCTACAGATCGGTACAGGCAGAAAGGCCACGGGACAAGCTGCTTTTGGGAGCAGGTACTAACTTCTTTGCTGTTTGTGCAGCGTGCATAGGGAGGAAGGGGCAAAGGAGCAGTTCTGGTCCTGCCTCCCGCACACTCCTATGACCCCAGGAGAGCCTCTGACCTCTGTCACTACGCCCTTACCCGCTGGCATGATTTTAATACAAAGAACTGATTAGTGTCAAAGCTGGAATACAGAAAAACGTTAAAAAAGAAAGACAGATCCATGAATACAGTTCTATTGTACACACCGTGAAAAGAAATCCCTCTGATAAACAAACACCTCTGAAGAAAGAAAAGAGGTTGTGAGGAAGCAAAGAGTTGAGCATTTTGTTCAGAATTTTTTAGAAGAATCTCTACTAAGTTAAAGCATAATAAATTCCCCACAAACCAAGAGCTCTGGAACAGGCAAGGTTCTTGAAAAAAAGGCCTTATATTCTTTTGATATCAGTGAAGGGGATAAATAGGTGAAGGGGAGAAAAGTGTTCAAAACAACGTACAAAACAAATCAAATCAAAAAAGACTCCAAAAACAAATTTACAAGTCATAACATATCAAAATGTTAATGAATAAAATCCCTATAATTTCCGAGGGGAACACATGGCCACAATTACCGCAAAGGATGTTTATTTTCTACCTGATTGCAGCAAGTGTTGTTCTTGAAAAGGAAAAAATAAAGAATGCCCTTTGCTGCTGATTTCCAAACACTTTGTGAGTTCAAGGGACTGAACATGCTTGCAGCAGCGTGGATCCGCTGTGTTTATGCACCACAATCACTGCAGCAGACTTGTTTACAAACACTCTAATTTTTCTACTGAAAACACAAACTCAGACCCCAACTGCTAGAGCACTGGAAACCCCAACCCAGATAACCTGCTAGCTCCTTTCTGTCTGTCTCTGTTACTCCATCAGTTTTGCTCAGTGACGAATCAACGGCCTGAGAAGTGCTGGAGGCCTCCTTCAGCAGGGCTGTCAGTGTTGCTAGTGCTGACGTTGGTGAACTCGTGGATATGGCAGTAGGGCGTTTTTAGAGCGCTCTCATGTCCTGTCTGGCTGAAAAGCCAGCTCTCAAAAACCCAAGGAAATGTTTTTTTTTTTCCAAAATACAATGTGATTTTAGTAATAAAAATATATTACAATTTTGCCTGCACACACACAAATTTTCATGGCAATATTTTTAAAGAGTGGCGTCGCTACATCAATATTATAACTCTTTGGACCCTGCTTGGTTGACGAAACACTGTTCATACAGAATTCAACTGACACCCATTTAGGATGCAGCAAGATGGATAGCACTGTCAAATTTCATTATTACCTGTCCTCTACTTATCCAGTAGTAGACATCATTAGGTGTCAAGTTAAAAACTGCAGACTGAGAGGGAAAGTCTCCCACATTTTTTAAAGCTCATGCAATTTAGTGTCACAAAATAACCTTTTAAATGTAGCTTTTTAATTCTTTGAAATATAAATTTCATCAAACTGTCTCTGAGGAGGCTACTCAGAAAGCTAGGAACTTGTGTGAGAGGCACAGCACTGTCATGATTGCAAGATGACTGCAATACAGAAGACAAGGAGTAGGAATGAGTGAGATGCCACCAAGTGCACTTTTTGTTTAGAACTGGAAACAGAAGAGAGAAGTGAAGAGATAAAATACAGGTAAAATGCCAAATTATATATGTGAACCAGGACCACAGGAGATGGATTTGCACACGCAGTCATTCAAAGCACTGGGTGTCCCCATCACCACTGCACGGATAGTAGAACACATTCATATGGGTATAAAGTTTATGATGTTAATAATAGGCTATGATGTTACAAATAAATCTTGTCAGAAAATTGACTACTAAAACATATTAAGAGGTTTTATAGGGATTATTGGTAGGTCTGCAGAAAATCTGAATACCTCAAGTGACTCAATGGACTTCTGAAAATGTAGAATGGTAAATTGCATTAAAAGTAATTATTTTATTTTATTTTATTTTACTTTATTTCTGTCAGTGACTCAGGAGGCTTCTAATAGGATTCTTTTCATATGTTTTGTTTACCTAGACATGGATAGGGGTTGTCTTTCAATTGCCTTTTATGCTTTTTTTTCCCTTGGTCTGTCTGATATGAGATTGTAACGTCTATTAGAACCCTGCCACAACACAAAGTCTTGAGCTTACCAAAAGGACTGACACAGATGCTTGTAAAATATTTGCTTAAACAAAGTCTAATTACGTCTAAAAAGACAAGCCTATAAAGGGGAGCAGAAAAGCAGCGAGACCGATTAACATTGCTAAACAATACCAATAGCCAAGATTTAGAAAACAGGGGAGAGAAAAAAATGGATAGTTGCACTTAATATTATTACGACCACAATTAAGAGTCTAGAAGCAGGAACAGATGTTCTGAAAAAGTATCAGTTTTTATCCACTAATTTAAATGAAACTCTCTCTGGAGGGAAATCACCAGCTCACTTAGGCTCTCTGCACCAGTTGGCTATTTAGTGAAGGAGATGACATCCAATTTTTATGAAATCCATCTTGTGACTGCTAAGGCAGCTCTTAATATGAATAGCTGAAAAGGGTGTGACAGTTTTAAAGACAAAACAGAAACCCTTCTCCTCATCCCTAGAATAAGTAATATCAAAACTCTGGATTGATTTCTGTCAGAGACCGCATTAATTCTGTCTGGTGCTTCGTCCCAAAATAGCCCGGCATTCTGGCACTCTCACAACACCGGAGATGGTGTGCCCTGCTCATTCACGCTCCCAGCAAGCACCATGTGTTTCATTTAAGGCTCTTAAATGAAACAGTAAGCCCTTCACAAAATGTAGTTATTCCTGTAAGTTAAGAGGGCACGAAAACTAAGCAGGGTTAAACACTGCCATGTGGTGAGCACCGTCCTGATGTCAGTGCACATCGGAGGAGGCTCCACTGATTTCTGCGGGACTAAACGCTTATTCCTCATTTCAGTGTAAAAGTCCCAAACAAAAACACCAACAAATTCAGACAATGGAAAGCTGCCATCAATACTAGGTTAACACAAGTCAGAAGTAACTCCCCTGATATTCATCAATTCAACTTTCCAAAGCTCTGTGTTTCAGGTAGAATTAGTAGTGATTTTCTTTCCAACTTACAGCCAAAGATTCAAGGGATTGGGTGAACAGGATCTCTGTTATTTTAGTATAAAATCCGAGATCAAGTCAGATTGCATTACGAGTTCACTACAATTCATATTTTTTCCTGGATAAATGTAGCTGCAATTTCTGTAAGATCCAATACAGACAGTTTATCTTTTAGGTGCAAACTCAAATACCTAAAACCCAGTGATCATTCCAGCAAAAGTGGTACGAGTCACCTGAAAATGCTTCTGTTATTAATATTTTGCATGGAAGGCAAGTGAACGTTTTGTTTTTAAAGTATTCTCTTAAACTATACTTTTCTAATGACTTAAAGGGGGAAAAAAATAAAAAGTAGCAGATAGCCATTTCTAACAGTTTCTGTAAATGCAAACTGAATCTCAGGATTTCCCCTAGTGTCTCTCTTAGTATACATTAATGAATTAGTGTAGTGAGTCCTTAATTGCTCAGCATCTCTTTTTAATACAGCCCAATCACGCTGTTATGATCATGAGAATAAGAATGGATGCTAATTCTTCACCTACCATTAAACTATATATTTTGTTGTTTGAGAAAGAGATGAACAGCCAAAAGAAAACAAGTATTGCCAAGGCCTGGAACTCACAATACCCTAATAAACTGAAACTTCAGAATTCAAGAACCCAGTTAGCTTGAGTTGAAGGATAAGACAAAGTGAAACAGGTGCATCACTTTTGGTGAGGGACAGGAAATAACCAGAATAGACTAGAGCTTCTGCTATGAGGAATTTCACTTTGTAGTGCCTGCATAGATACTAAATGTGTAATGTAACATATATAGTTAAAAATTTAATCTTGATGCACCAGCACTCAGTATTTTGCTCATCTAACAAATCATTTTGCACCAGAGCATTTTGTGCAAGAAAGATTTAAATTTTCCAATAAATGCAGATGTGATGCTGCATGAACATATAATAAGAGTCATAAAACCGAAGGAATGAAACTAGTTTACTCCATACATACCCTAATCCCCCCTCCTATCATTCCCTTTCTCCCAAAACAATTTGATTTCTCTCTGTTCCATGCCACCTAAATTAAAACAAAATAATTAAAAATTATTTTATGCAGTAGTGCATTACCTTGTTGAAATAATTCAATTAAACTTTGATAATGACAGCTTGTTGACATGGTTAGCAACGTAGAGGATCAAGAGCTGCGCTTTGGAGTGAAGATGTGCATTTTGGGTCACTCTTGCTGCAGCAAGGAACTGTAACTCTGGGGAATGTTAAGCCCGACCAGAACAAAGGCATGGCAGCCTTTAAAAACAGCTGTGCTGGAAAGTAGGACAAATCCAACACAGGAGACCAGGGCTGAAAAGCTGGGGAGGCTCAAAGTAGAACACTTCATAGTGTATTCACCTCCAGGCTTGGACAATGGCTAAGGAAGAGAAATCAGAGTTTCAGTTTGGAATTTAGCTACCTAATTTCTTCCCCAAGTCCAATCATAGGTTCCTAAGTTCATAGTTACACAGGAATGAATCATACAGCCAGCACACTGACAATTACTAAAGATAATATTGGAACATTAAAAGAGAAAGTTTTTTTTTTTTCCTAACTGCTGTTCTGAAATGAACGTATCACTTTCCTGTTCCATTTCCCTGACCAAAAAACTCCACAGGGGTGAAAATACATTGAAGAAAACAAAAACTAGAAATGATGTCCCCGCCTTGCTGAGTCCAACTGATGTCTGCACTTTTCACTCCACTTATTTTATCTGTGATTTCTTGTATGTGCTCACTCCCACCCAGATGTCAATAAATAACCTTGTGTAAACACTAACAGTATGATCAAGAGTTAAGAGTGCTTTTGTTTGACGTCTTCAACTTCAATAAAATACAATAAAATCAGAGGGACTTCACACAAACTATCCAAACATCCTTCATTAGTAAACTGCAGCTGACTTCTGGCAAAGCTTGCTCTCCAAGTGGAGTGTGCTGTGCAAGGCGATGCACTTAATGACGTGCTGCAGGTAAATTTATTTGTCAGACTCAGTTGACTATAAGCCTACTGTGTTACTTTGCACTGCCTTTTATTTTGGTACATTTGTTTCCCATTTATAAATAATACAGTGAAAACAAATCTTTTGACGGGTTACTGTAAGAACAGCAAGCTCTGAAACCACAGCAAAGCACACCATCATAGCCACGCTGCTATTTGAAGTGTCTGTTAAAAAATTCATGCTGGAAATTCATCCCCATCTAATTTGACACACACCTATGGCACAGATCAGCCCAGCAGTGTGTCCATGAGGCTGCTCTTGGAGACCTCAGGCTCTAAGAGCTGTTTCCGTACCAGCTACAGGAGGCTCACCATGTTCACAGTCTCTGCCAGAGCAATGCAATACTCATCACAGGAGGGACAGCCTCATTTCCAGTGCCTGGAAAGCCCTGATCCCCTGATGACTCTGCATCCGTATAAATAACAGCTATGCACTCAGCCCGAGTAGCATCCCCCCTGCTCAAAGCTGAGACGTGTTGGCAGGGTTAATCAGCAACTTTGGATGGAGAGAGAAGACAAGGGATTTGCAGCACTGCTCCTTGCTCTGGGTCCGTAGCAGTGATAAATGCAGCCTATGCTTTTCAGAGCTGCCTATCTGGAGGCATTAACTATGCCTGACATCCTGCAGACACATTCTCCAAAACTAAATGAGATGATACATATTTCCCTATCATGATGAAGTGTCAATACAGTAAAGTTCCATGAGGCAGCTTTTGATAGCAGACAAGCTGATTCATAAATTTTTCAGTAGCTATCAGAATTAAAAACAGTGTAGAATAATTTCAGAAACACATGATAGCTTGGGTTGTTTTTTGTTGTTATTGGTTTTTGTTTGTTCATTTGTTTGTTTTTTTGTTTTTGTTTTTTTCCTGGATAGTATAAAGGGAAAGGCAGGAGATGCTTCTGCCATCAGCAGGCACTTTAATTACCATGAGTGTCTGTGGCATATTAAAAATATTATATGAGCATCAATGCTTAACGGCCTGCAAAAAGACATTTTTTTCCCAGGGTTTTATAACTTTGGATTATAAATTAAAACCATCACAGGAGATAACATGCAATAGACCTATGAAGACATTTACATATTGTATGGAACGGGTGATGGACCAAGGATTTGTTTCTTATATATCATTAATAGTTATATTTAACAAAAGCTAAATCCTTCACAGAAAGCAGGAACGTTGCTTAGCACATTTCCACCTGTTATTTATTAGCTTCTGTCAAATGAATCCCTTCCTGGCAATTACACCGTCGTGATGGGGACATGGTCAGAGGATGCTCCTGCTTTGTTACAGTCCCACCAGCCAGAATCCCTCCCCGCTGGAGCACGGTGCAGAGGCAGGTTTGTATTTTCTCTGTCTACCTACCGGCTGGGTACGGGTCAGGCCAACCAAGCGGCGCTCCTCGGTCCCGCAATCGAGACAGGAACTATGGTCAGAGACCAATACACGGCTGCTGCAAGCTGACTGTGAGCAATACAGCAATAAAGCAACGGGGCCTGGATAGAAGTAGTCAAGGCCAACCACCTTCCTGGCTTCCTTCAGATGGGAGCACATCACAGGCATGAGTGCGGAGGCAAGTTCTGAAGAGCAACCTCATCATATCGCTGATTTAGAAATTTCTGTCTGATTTTAATGTATCAGTACAGAAAGACTTGAAAAATTACAGCGAAAAACATTCAAAAAGATCAAGTACTGAAAATCCCCTAGTGAACACAAGCATTTACTAGGAGAAAACCCAAATATTCAGAATATATAACCCAACAAAGAATCTGTGTCAGGTCAGACATTCCACCTATTACAGAACACAGAAATCTTATACTTAAATTCCTTTTGGCTTGTACAGCTTTGCCTCTATAACTTTTAAACCCCCGAAAGAACATAAAGTTAAAATTTTAATGGCATTTCAGCAGAACCTCTTTGAATTTTGTATTAGATCTCAATTTAGCCTCTGGTAAAGCCTTTAGAAATAAAAAATTCTGATGCTTAAAAATGTAAGAATCATACAGGAACCTTCCAAAGTCAGCATCAAATAGAATAAAATATATTTTATTAATGATACAATTCACAAAATTACTAGTCCTGCCACTCTCTGCCCACAAGAGATACTTCCTCTGCTGTATTATATTGCATACACATTAGCTACTGGTGTTTGTTCTGTATGATTTACCCTCCTGATTGCTTTGAATGTTTGATGAACTAGCATGCTTTCGCTAATGATTAAAGAGACTCTGGCCATAATAAGGACATTCTAGTCAGGAGTCTCTGCTGTAGAGTCAGTAAGAGATCATTCTTCATGGGGTCGGCTTTAGTTTAGAGTAATGTGGATTCAAAGCCTCAGACCTGGCAATGCACTCCTGATGTCAGCTGAACCTGCTGCTGTGCAGAGGACGTGACGATACCCGCCGCTGAGCTGCAGTGCCGGCTTGGGCCCAGGCTGGTAAACTCAAACACGAAGTGATTGTCTTTCAGAAAGCAATGTAAGCTTTAAGAGAGTCACAGAAACATTACTGAACCGAGCAGAACATTTTTCAGAGAGCATGCACTCTCCTGAAAGGTTCATAGTGACAACGTTGTTCATACTTGTAAATTCATAGAAATTCAGTACAACTACTAAACAAAATAAAACCAACCAATAGATCAGATTTCATTTCTCAAGTACAAAAATGCAAAAAATGCAAAAAATACAAAAAATGCAAAAAATACAAAAAATGCATAAAATAAAATAAAATAAAATAAAATGAAATGAAATGTCTAGGTCAAATCCTGGATCCACTAAAATCCATTGCCAAGTGCTCTGTGTTAGCCCATGGAACATATCAGTGAACATCATGCTGTTGGTAAGGGCCATATGTTCTCATGTTACTGCCTTGTGCTTATTTTCAACACTGGAAGCTGCATGATAATTGAAAAACAGCTACGTAAAACAGTGCAAGATGGCATTGCAGAGTAATACATTTGTGTCTTTATCTATTCACTTTCTGTTTTGTTTTGAGCACTGAACAGACTGTTACCCTGCCTTCTTTTCTTAGCTTTCCTCTAAAGTCTTCCCTCTTTAGACTATTTATGTGATTTCTAGATGTGTGAAACACAGCTGAAAGGCTAAAATGCATATAGGCTTCTCGTAATACACACTTCTATTAAAAGTATTCTATAAAGGCTGACTGACTGATATGAAGTGTTTTTTAATGGTATAGGGAAATCTGTAATGCAACAATTACATCGTAATGCATCTTCACTAATCGACAGCCTCTTAGCGTGGCTTCTCCTTGCAGTAGCAACAACGATAAAGCGCTCTGTAAATAATTCACGCCGACGATGAAACATGAAGCCCTCTTATAAATATGTTTCACAGAAAATTGCATACATGTAGAAAATGGCTGAAGCTCTCTGCTTGCCAAACAGCTCCTGTGTTACTACACCGAGATGTCTGCCTGTTGTCTGGCTTCTGCCAGGAGGGCTCAGCCTCCCAAGCTGGATTGTTTTCCTGCATAAAAAATCTCATGTCCTGCTGTGCTTCATCACAACTGACTTACTCTGTGTTGGATGCTGTCCATGCCAGGATTTACCATTTAATTACAACTAGGAACACTGACTAAATCCCGGTTGCTTGGGGAAATTACGTAACAGAACTGCTGGATTCTCAATAAAACACTGGGAACTTATTGCTTAAACATTATCTCAAGGGTTTGCCCCTCCCTTCTGAGCTTTCTGTTTTCCCAGCAGAAGACAGGCACTAATTACGTGGAGCAGAGAAACATGCTAGGAACACATAAAAGGGCAAAGGCATTAGAAAGCTTTCTAACATCTTATGATTATCAGAAATGGGGCTTATTTGCCACACTTTGCCAGCTATTTTTTCTTTATTATGCCAACTATTCCTTCTGTAACTTGTTTTGACCATAGCAAGGCAGGCCTCTGCCACCCAGGACCGCTTGAAATAGCAGCCTGAAATATTTAGAATGCATTTTCCTTTCTTCATGTCTTCTGCACCACTGCAAAATAATAGTGTCCCTGTCTCAAAGAGGTAGCATTTAATATACTGATTGTTTTAAGGGACAACACAGGATGTAGCAGCGTTAAATGCAAACCACTACAGATGCACTCCATTCGCTTTCAGGCATTCTCTCTTTCACCTGTTGTGAAGGACTGAGAACCTAATTGATTATTGTTTCTACCCTGAAAAACCCAATAGCAAAGGCAGACAATATGGTTTTCCCTTAATTTAGAACACTTGCCAAATTTTGGATGGGAACAAATAACTGTGCCATGTTCCTCAGCGTTTCTAAGGGCAGAATTGAATCAAAGGCAACTTCTGTCTGTGCAACAACAAAAAACTGCAAAAATATAAACTAAGTTTTAAAAAGCATGAAAGCAACCAACTGCTTTGCAGGATGAAATGTTTTAAGTTCTCCTAAAGTTTCACCAAAAGTCAGAAAGACATAGTATTACCATGAGAGTGATTCTGAGCACTTTCTGACTGTTGCACACCCTGGGTATCACATGCAGAACAGCCTGCAAACATTCTCAGCGCACGATTAGGGCAAACAAACCAAACAAAAAAAAATAGAAAAGAAGACAGATTTACAAACATTTATACGCTGAAACTCACATTTGAAAGAATAAGGAAGCCTTTTCTTTCCTCCATGAATACTTACAAAGCAGCAATTACATGCAATTATAGTTTATAATATCTCTTCCATTGTCTAACTTTTCAGGCATCACATCCTATGAGTTTGCAAACAGTGCTACAGAAAAAACGTTTAAGGAGCTATAAAGTATGAGAAAATAATTTATCACAGAAAATAAACCAAAAACACAATTAAGAGAATTTGTTGTTAACTTAAAGCATGACTACAACCAGATCAATACAAGAGATTGCTGTTAAATATTTGTCCCTAGTTTTCTGCGTCTCATAGCTGCAGAGTCAAAGGGCCTGCTACAGTTTTAAAAGCATCACCTGACAGACTAGAGTCATAGTCTGTATCTACCAGAGGCCTCTACTTTGGGAGGCACCTCCGAAGGTGCACTGTTTGACCTCAAGATATAATAGGTTGGAAGAGTTTTATGTCCCTTATTCTTGTAGATTCTAACATCAAAGAAGAAATCAGGGCCCACTGATAAAAGATTTAAATGACTCTTCTGAGAACTGCAGTTACCAAATTTGAGAAACAGCCAAAATTCTCCATCTCTCTGCTCTGACAAGAATATTGGGCTAAGAAAAGGAATGTAAGACAGGGATACAGGGGATAAGGAACTGATTTTAAATCCTTCAAGTAAGCTAGTTCTTCATGGTGCTAGAGTGAAGAGGCATCAAGATACAGAAGAGCCAGTCTCAAACTGGAAAGACCGAGCAGGCTTATTGCACTGTTATTCCACATGTGTGCTCTGCATGCTTCACACTTCATCGATAATGTTTCTGTGAAAGGCAGGGCCACACGTTGGTAAGTCTGAAAGTTATCTTCTATTAGTTAGGGCTGCAGGAACACTTCAAAGCAACTGGGGTGCTTAATGACTAAGCAGGTTTGCCTGAAGAAATCATGTTCCTTTTAACTTTATTGTGATAATGTAATTTAGCTCAAGAAAGATTACTGTTGAAAGCCTTACAGTAAATAGGAGGCAATTCACAAATACAATTCATTTACCATCAAACACATGCCTCAGTAGGCAATCTTCTTGCTTGTGTGCTTGTTGGAAGTACTCCCTTTTGTAGTTATAGCTTTACTTGTTTTGCTAGCCTTATATAATGAAAAATAAAATGCATTTACTCTTTGGAAAGAGAGAAAAATCAGTGTGTGGAATAAACAGCCCAATCTAACAGCCAGAAGTATATTTACCTTACTGCTTTAGTTGACCAAGAGGCTTTCAGACAAGACGACACATGGAGCGGATGAACGTGCATTCCATTTCTTGCTTTGTCTTACTGAAAAACAAATCAGAAATTCAAATCATATTCACGAAAAACTTCATTGACTCCAATTACAAATCTGCGATGTTAAACCCTGCTTTCACAAGCTGCCTTGTGTGTGGCAGACCCTAATCCTTCATTCAGAGAAGCTCTGCAAGGTCAAAGGCGTAGATGAGATTACAAGGTCAGGGCTTTTGGAGAGCTCAGTCTGAAAGACAGTCAATCTGAAGCAGATGGTTCTGTGTACAGCCCAAGCAAGGTAAAGGGCACTATTGGAATATAAATGCTTATTATCATTCAACTAAACAGATGGGTAGGTCTTTGCCGGATCGGGGCCACTTGTAAAACATTTTGGAATTTTATAGTTGTAAAACCTGAATTTTGCATGATAGAAAGAAAAACTAAATACCTTTTAGAGTAATAAAACTAAAAGGAAATGTGCTTCTTCATGTTGGTTATAAAATAACAAAGATGGTAGTAATTAGGGTAAAAATAATACTTATCATACTGAAAAGTGTTTTGCAAAAATTACAAGTTCATTTCCATTTTGGTCCTCGAATCTGATGGCCCATGCAGCTTGCTATCCAGCACAGCTTTTACATGCAAACTGTCATGATCCTCATCCAGGCACTTGTCAGAAATGAGTTTGACAATTTCCTTTCCTCTCCAGAATGCTACTCTGATTTTCACACTTAATTCATTGCTCAGAGCATCTACTAGAGAAGATTTAACACACACGAGTCAAATTGTGCTGCTATTTAAACAGAAAGAAAAAAACTAATGTGGCAATGTAAAGCATTGACTATTTATTAGCTGACATGATCCACCATTAATACAATGTCACTTTAATGGAGTTATCTGTTCTCTTCCCTTAAAGGAGAGGAGAAGTGATC
Organism: Cygnus atratus; assembly: GCF_013377495.2. Taxonomy (NCBI): domain Eukaryota; kingdom Metazoa; phylum Chordata; class Aves; order Anseriformes; family Anatidae; genus Cygnus; species Cygnus atratus. The sequence continues at coordinate 1,398,158 of NC_066388.1, forward strand.
CCAATTTGAATGAACTGAAGCAATTCCATTCTGTGCGAATAACTCCACTCAAGTCTCTGTGCAGCTGAGGAGCTATAGGAGGGAAAAAGACCTCACATGCATTTCCCTTGATACATTCAGAGCCCATCTTAGATAACTAAGACATGGGCCTTCCTATTTTCTTTTAAAAGATACGGAATGCAGTGCTACACATTTTAGCTGGAATGAAGTTTAAACTGAAATGTGATGAAAAAATATTGTAGATGGCCAGATCTTAAATGTTGGCTCACATATTCTGAGCCCTGCTTTTCTGAAGATTTTTGAAGATTATTTGCCATCAGTTGTTGAGTAAATAAGCTCTTAAAACTGCATCACAAATTATAACACCGCCACCAAGAGTCAACGCGCATCTGAAGACAATGAAGCTTGGATCCAGACCTAAGCTGAAGTAATTAATTATTAACAATATACAGTGGAGTATACCATCTAGTAACCATCTAGTTAGCTATTCTTCTGCATTCCCTTTTTTCCCCACACCTTTCATAGTTTGAGAACCACTGCACTAGTTCAAGTCAGAGCAGCAGCAAAAAGATGATGCAGCCATGCTGATGAGTAGGGGCAAACCTGAATATCACATCAACCACTGCGTCTGAAACCTTGCTTTCAGTAAAGGACAAAGCTTTTCACCTATTATTTTCATTTCTGAGCTACAAAATGAAGTCTCTTTTGCTGCTCAGCTGATCCTTACAGAGTCTTGGAGAAGAGATATGTTTTTGTCACTTCCTTGTGCTGATAAGACTTGTATCAAAGTTGTGGGAGAATGAATTGCAATTTTTCAATTTAAGAGACTGCTAATATCAGCCAGTCTTGGTTAAACAAATCCCCTGTGAAACAAGAGATAAGGTGCAACCTATTTGTGTATTAAAAATAAGATTTGTTTCCTGTGCTATATGTACCTAATAAATATGTTAGCATTTCTCCCAGTATTCATTAATAATAGCTTATTAAATAGAGCAATTAATGTGATATCCAAACAATTAGACTGAAAAAAAAAATATTTGCTTTGGTCTGCACCTAACAATGATGAGTTGACAAAGACGTTTCAACACTATGTCTAGTGCATTTACTTGATCTTCACACCACAATATGCTGCTGTCAGTATCTGTCAGGTTTGAGTCCTGTCCACATTAATAGAGATGCACAGAACCACTGCACAGCACAGTAGTCACAGTACCCATGTTTTAAAACGGAATTCACATTGCTGTCCCTTTACTAGATTATACTTGTCTTACACCTATTTTTATGCCAGTGTGTTATATTTCTGTACAAGTTTTTCTAGTCTGTTGTAAGCTAGTTTAAAAAAGGACAAATTAATTATGAGTACTGCTGAAAACCTTGGTGTTACTGTTCTCCAAAAAGATTCATCAGACAGGGTCTGTTTCCCCTACCAAGATCAGCAAGGTGTTTGCCCTCCTCCTGAGAACAGGATGCCAGGGTTCTGTTCCCAATGCTACTTATTATTTCATGTGATACAGTGGAATTTTACAATTATCATTAAAAAAAAAAAAGAATGCATTAAACTTAAGGGAATTTAGTTTAGAAAGCGCAAAGTTAAAAGACAATTCTGTGTAACTATCAAATGCTTCCAGTATGCTCTTGTTTCTTCATTGTCAGCAGCAGTCAGGAAGAGAAGTCACTTGTGCAGTGCCAAGTGGTTTACCTGTATGCTTCAGATTGGCTGAAGACAATGAAATTATTATGACTTCTTTATGAAGCATCCAGCATTGTCTGCTGTCAAAGATGAAGCAAAGGGGCACACAAATCATTGTTCTGTTTCATTCTGCTATTTCTCTTTATAGCACATGGTTTCTCAGTAATAGTCTGGCTCTTCCATTCGAGTCTGAAATGAGAGCCTTCAAAACAGTGAAGTATGTCAGGAAATTGTTGAAGAGGATGGAGAGAATCAGTGTGGTAAAAAGGTACAGCTAGGGCACGATGTGCAAGTCCAGGTATCATTCCTTTTGAATGCTATGTGGATAATTTTATTTTAATCCACTGATCAAAGGGTCCGTGCACGTTAGTGGTCTGAGGTTTATGTGATGTTGAGAAGAGCAAAACGTTAGAGCATTGCAGTTAATACTCTGCAATGTACAGGAGCTGAATTCAAACCCATAAAATGTACCTCTGGTCTTTCCGGAAATAAATGATGCTACCCCAGCTATTGATAGCTTTGGACCACTGAATTCATAGGCCAGAAGGCTATTTTCAGGATTTACCTTCTCAGAATTTAGTGTTTTAACCAAGAGAAAAGAGAAAAGGAAGAGGAAAGTATTATTCTCTGCTGTAGAACTATCTCCCTGGGTGAAATAGGAAATGTAGTGGTAATTTTTAACTCCTTACATAGAAGACTACCAGCAGATTTCATTATCCAGTTGTTCTGAATACTCCCGAATAGTTAGCTGGAGTTGTGATGTTTCAGTCCCTGTCACACTCTAGTTCCAAGCTGGCTGGTCCTCAGCACAGAGGTTTGTCATATAACCTTGTGCACTCATCTGGATAAAAGGACTTCGATGCTTGTGGTGCAGAACTCACAGGCATTCAATTTCACACCTGTGATACAAATACAGAAGAGCAGCAACAGCCATGCTGCTATCTTCCTTTGGAAAATGTGATTAAGTGTTTCCACCAGGGCTTTTCAGAGGAAAGATGAGCTAAAGAAAAGGAGTCGCAATGATATTAATACTTCATTTGATGAGTTTGTAAACATGCTGAATGAATCTTAGGTAAGAGGGACAAAGGTTTCACTGAACAATTACAGAAGACTAGCTAGAAAAACACCTGTTAAATAAGAGTACAATTCAGCTGCATGCAGAGGTCTAGAGTAAGAATTTAACACCACTTAACATGCAGCTCAGTCTTCAAAATAAAGCCGGAAAAGGTGCATTGTCCTCCTGTATGCCTTGTATGAAAAACTGAAGTTTAATCTGTAATTTCCAGCAAGTCCCCCAAACACCATCACCTAAACCACACTCAAGGCCCCGAGCAAGTGAATAGGCTGCCCCAGTGCACTACTGTGATGGAAGGGGCATCCAGCAAGCCTTCCCTTTGCACAGCCAGCACCTTAAATTTTGAAGAACTCAAACATGCTTATTCCAGACAAAGTTTAAGCATGTGATGAAATTAAGGCATACAATGAAGCACATGTGTAAACACTTTGATAATTACTGACCAACAGAAAGATGTTATATGAATTTCTTCAAGTAGCTGAGACTGTACAGAGAAGAAGGTCTACAACAGCTGGAATTTTTGAACTATTTGTTAACGTGGTCAACTAAGAGAAAATTATTCAAAGGAATTCTTGAGGTAAACATCCCATATCTGGTATTTGGAAATCCTACCAGATTTTCTCTGAATTCAAATGACTTAGAGTTTGTAAATTTTACACCAATGTTCATGTTGGCTCATGATAGTTGTCTCGAACTGCCTAAGTCTTATCTACACCAGAGCTCTCCGCATCGTAGAACTTTCTAACAGCAGTGGCTTCTAGGAATCATCGCCCGTCCCAGACTTACCACCAGTTACAGGCTCCAGAAGCAGTAGGTCAGCAACCTCAGACTCCAGTGTTACACAGCCCAACTAAGCTCAGATCGAATTGTGACCAGACAGGGCTAGACTAAGAGGTTTTCGGTGGAGGATGTCAGTGGGCATGGTTTAGGAGAAAGCAGAAAGGGAAGATGGAAAAGCAGGGCTTTACAAATCCTCTTTTCTATGCTGACGCTCATTGGACTGACAAGAGTACAACTACCACACAATTCAGATGGTGAGGTACCATGGACCCAAACACCCTCACACTTTGCAAGTCTTCAGATTCAGAACTTTGTTACCTGAACCATCTCCGGAGTTGAATGTAATTGAAGTTCGGTACTAATTAAATTCCTCAGCATTGCACGCAAGTGTAATGTGTTAATAAAAAAGTAATTGCACCTTCATTGTTTCAGCAGGTTTGGTTTAATTACATGGCAGTTATATTTCTCTCTGTAGTTATTCACTCTCAGCGAGGGCTCTCCTTACCATCTGCTGATATTTAATTAATATATGCTAAATGTCCTACTATATTATTAAATCTCATTTAGAAGTGTCCTTAGTATTTCGGTATAGGGCTGCCTATATTGCAGGAGAACGAGCAGGGACATTGCCTTGTATTTAAATAATTTAGATAAAAGAAGGCTCATTAATGGAAGAGAGGTGTTATCTTTCCCTCTAGAAATGAGCAAAAGGGGAGGACAATTACTCCAGAAATGTAATAAAAACCTGGAGATTTCCCACAGGTAAAATTTATCTTAAAATTCCTATGTACTACCAGATCTGCCAATCCTTCTGGCTGATGCAAGGCCACCCCACTATCATAATGTTTGTAATGCTCTACACCACAGGACAAAACAATAGACTCTATTTGGGGTTTGTGAATAAAACTAGAGAAAAGTCTTCTTCTCTTGTAACAAAAGATTTGCACTTGGACATAATATGAAGTAAGGCAGCTAGAATAAAGCTTGTATTTTTCAAGATCAGTTCCCTGACAGCTTTATTTTTTCCCCTTTGCAAAATATCACCAAGGAGATTTTACATATATTATTGCATAACTCAGCATCTCAGTTAAAAATATCACTACATACGAGAAATGGATAAAAAATAGCGAGGTATAAATGTGACAGAATCAGGATACGATCTTATGCTTCAGAAATAGACACAATGGCCATGATTTTCAAAATTGTCTGTGGCTAAGAAGAAGAAATGGAACTGAGCTTCTAATCATACCTGAAGAGCAATGGAAATACAAAGTCAATTAATTCCACCACTTTTGCTATTTCCTCACAAACTAAGGATTCTGAGGCAGAGGTCCAGCTGTCTCCAGCAGAACAAGGATTTCATATATCTAAAACCTGTGCAATAATGTCTCATTTTTTTATCATCCAAGCAAGGAGATTAATTATTTGTCATTATCAACTAAGACCATGCCACAATTCTATCCAGCACAGCGCCTCCTTGTCCGGGACGCAGTGCCTGAAGGAAATTGAATGGAGGATGTGGGGACTGGCCAATCATTTCAATTTGCTCTGAAAATAATAAGAATGAACTTTCGCAAAATTAGAATTTAAATCATAAAGAGTTTCGAAAGTCAAAAACAACCCCAATAGCCTATGTACTCCACAGTTTCCCTTTGGGATAGTGTTTTACAGAAGATATTAAAACCTGGAAGAGTTATGAATACAAATACATTAACTTACAATACTATCTGTATTCCAAAATTCATTTTGCATCTTTAAAAATACTGACTATAGCCTTTTTGTAATAACTGCAGGATTGTCCCATATTCTTTTGCCAAAGCTGTTGTGTAGCATATCTCATGCTGAATAGAAAAGGCAAGTACTCATAACCATTAGATACCATCTTGTACATGAAAACAATTAAGAGGGGTTGAAACTGCCTCTACTTGCAACTTACAGCTCTGATGCAAAAGTCATTGAGATGAACAGAAAAATTTCCACTGACTTCAGAAGGCTGTAGATCTCTGTATAAGTAAATATAATTCCCAATGCTTCGTTTCCCATTGAATGATTACAATTTTAATAAGTCATACATTTAAAAAGGAAGGATGTAGAATTTTAATAAGTAACTTTTCTCAGTGCACCTTGTGAAGAATGTAATTAGATAAATCTATTAATAGCTGAACTGCTGAGTAGCGACAAACTAAATGTCCGTTCAGACCATGATAGTTCCCTACTTAAAGACTATAGAAAGTGAGTGGTCTTCAAATGACCACAGTGGAATAGGATTCAATTTTGTTTGCATTTTAGGCAAACAGCAGTTGCTCTAATAGCTCAACCATGCAAATGCTGCTTAACCTTACGTGGATATTTATAGTCTTACCTCTGCAGAATTGTCTCTAAACAGGTTTTGAAGCAGCTTCCACACTCCTGAAGCAAATTACAAATGAAATCCATGAAGAATTGGCAAGCAGCTTCCTACAACTCTGAACAACTAATTGTACTACAATACCTTTCAGATGGCTTACACAAAATAATCTCTCTGATATCCAAGGAGTCGAGACTTGGTAGAATTTCCCTGAAGAGCTTCGCTTGATATGCTCTGGGAGTCTCCTACATTGCACATTAATGCCGGAAACAGTTGTTGGTTTTTGTACTGCTTAATTCATTACTTTGTTTTACTTACGCACCTCCTCCTCTCTCGTAATACAGAACTGTTTCATTTACAGATTTAAACCCTGGATATTGCTGGCTGCTACAATCAATAAATGTGCATTAATGCTAGCACAAGAGTGACTTGGTGTACAGAAATATAGGCAAGATTCAAGATTAATTAAAACTTAACTCCTGCTTATATCACAAAGTTCTCTTCAGAAACAGTAGATGTAAATAATTGAGAAGTAGTAGGCCGGTTACTGTCTCAAATCACTGAAAAGGGATTCAGACTGTGATCCTTCGTGTTGCTACAGATGAGTAAATAGCCCGGGACCACATAGTTAAAAGGGAAGAAATTAAAAAGTACCAAAATGATGTAAAAGCCTTTTTCCATTGCTAACAGTGCCTCAGACATTTCATGGACTACATTTTCTTGCTATTTACTGGCTTAGCTCACTGAATACAGAACAAGGTATCAGAGCTTAGTAGCCTTTAACACCCTATGATGTTACAGCATCTGATCCAAGGCTGAGTTGTGCATCACATGCCAATGTCACCTGAAGTTTAAGGATGCGCAAAAACCCAAAAGACAATTTTCATTTCTCAGCACTGTCCATCACGTATACTTGTCCACAGGTCCATGGTCTTCACCTGAAATATCTTAACTGTGATCAGAGCAAATACCATGAACCGGTTTGGGTGACTGCAGAAGCCATAAGGCAGATTAATCATACAGCAAATATGATTTTATTGGTATTATCTACAGTAACAAAACCTGAGGGAAGAAAAAGTGGAACATAAAAACAATTATATCTAACAAGATTCTTCAGATATGTCTGTGGGGTTTCAATGCATATTTAATTCTGTTTGCATAATTTGTTTATTGCTATTTTTGACAAGCGTCTCCATTTATCAAAAATCTACTTAAAAGCTGTTGGGGTGATCTAATACTGCTAAGAATGCTATTAGATTTATTATTTGTCTTTATGAACATAAATAAGAACATAGAGCTAAAACAGTAACGGGTGAAAATGGACTATCGGAAAACTGCTATTTTCCATTCCTCCAGACTATAGCCAAGAATGCATTTCACTCAAGATATGGAGAACACCACACACATCCATATAACGGAACTCATAACATGCTCCCCCCAGCATACCTTCCAGTCCTCTACAGCAACACAGAATCATCATCTCGGACATGTTGCTCTACTGCTATCTTCTTAAGCAGGTTTCCGTGTTGCTGGTTACATAGCTCGGGTATTCCTCCCAGTTCTCCTTCATATCCTCCTATGTTCTTTGCTGAATGACTTCATCCAGCACATTCAGCCTTATAGCTTTTCTACACCATCCCGATTAGACCCTCCACGTGCTTCTAGCTATCTGCAGATATGAAGGGTTTGGGGCTTTTTCCTTTTAAAGAGCAGTTCCAGCTACTGAACCCTGGTTTTGCTCATCAGCATGAAATTTAATTCAAGGTGCCAAAATATTCTTGGATATTCAGATGGTTGCAACTCTCTCCCTGTTCTCCCTTGTTCCATAGATCTGGTAGCATTATTTGTTTATGTTAAAAAGTTATTTAAAAGTCTGTGTTAAAAAGTGATTCCTCAACTATGCTGTTTCAAAACTGGCCCATTGTGCATCACAAAGAAAGAAGGTATTTCATAAATAGCCTGTTGTGATACAGTAATGTCAAATAAAACACAGAGAACGGTTCCCAAAATAAAAGATTCCGCTTATGACATTTCACAGACTCTCTTACCCAATTTCATCAGGATCACTGGTTTTGAGCGAACACTTTAAAAAATATCTTGATTTAATTATCTAATGTGAAAGAAGAGATGAGGATTAACAGCTGATTAAAATGTTTCCAAAAAACAGTTATGATTAAATGAAGTAATCCTTCAAGAAACCAAAGGCTGCATCAGATAAATTTTGCTATGGAGATTGCACCCAAGCATTCAGCAAAGCTCCTTGTACCACTTTGTTAAGAGCCCAGATTTATTTAGAAATCCAATGGGATCTGACCTGCACTCACACAAAATGATAGGCCACAGGACAAAATAAGATCTATTCCCCAGCTCCTTCCTCCACTGCTTAATAACAGAGCATAGACATTCAAGAGATTGTGTAGCTCCATTTGAGATGCAGAATTTTCCATACGATATTTTATTAATTAATCTTATTTACTGACTCACTGAGCAACGGCCCTCCAGCTTGCCCTATTCCAGCTTTAACTACTACAAATTATGCATTTTCTACAGCTCTTTCCCTGTATTTTCTTCATTACTCTGCAGAGAGACATTCTGTAGAGTGCTCCATGATGGGAATACTTCCCTGCAGCGCAGACACTTTTCTAATTGGGATATTATTTCTGGAAAGTAAACTATAGATGACTATATTTGGAATGCCTTCCAGAAAGGCAGCTTCATTCTTGCTTGAACCGTGGTTACAAACCAACCGGCAGATTACTGTCTGGCACCTGTTCAGCATTCTGTAGCACTATTCTGTTTCCTAGGTCGCAGAGATGTTTATTTTGCAAACATTTAGGATGGCTTAAGGCACTGCTTGTTCTAATCTTCATACCCGAACTGACAGAACAAAATGCGTAAGCCCTCTTCATACACTTCAGGGTCATACAAATGAACTTAAAATGCTGATGAGAGTGGTTTTATCTCATTTGGATTATTTTGTGCACTAGCAGTTTTGTGGGCACTGTTCTGCTGCTGATGTACAGAAGGGAGTCAGAACCCCCTGCCGACAGCAACGAGCCACTGGGCACAGGAATACCTCTGATTACGCTGGGTAGCTCTGCAAAAGAACATGTCCATTCACTCAGAAAAGTACTAAGAAATCCCTTACCAACATATCATTACATTTATTTTGAGGCCCCAAGTAAGACCAAATGCCATGATGCCACACGCTGAATGAAATGAACACCTGATACGGTTCCATATCCATCTTCAAGGAGTTTGCAAACAGACAAGACAAACAACTGATGAGAGAAAAAATATGTTCATGTACAGATGAGGAAGAAATCCTTAAAGAAAATAACTGACTTGCCCAGTGTCACAAGGACCTCAGATGTCAGGCTGGACACTTGGCTTGCATTTTCCAATTCCTAACCCGCTGCACAGAAAGTAAAAAAATAAGATATAAAATACAGACATTCTCACTTGATAAGGGTTTCTGAGGGAAGGATTTGAGAGTGAGGGATATTTACATATACTTTGCACTGGTAAAGATAAAAACAGAAGATACAAGACAATGAACAGTCAGATTCTTTAAATACCGCATTGCTGCTGTAACCTGCAGAGAGACAGACAACCAAAGTATCAAAACAACTCTCATGGTAAAATTCCTATATAGTTTGGTGGGATTGAAGCTGACATGTGACTATGGAAACCAGTCACGGAAAAAAATGCTTTCTTCTAACTCTAAAGTAACCATATTGTGATAAGGAAACTGGATTTTCTCCATGAAACAACTCTTCCATTTCACTGTAGTGTTTCAGCCTTTAAAATTCCCCAGCCTGAACTAAGCTATGGTTTTTTTTGTCTGAACAAACTGATTTTGTTTAGAGAAAGGAGGAAATTCAATAGTATTTCACCATCTTTTGATGCTTTTTCCAATCACTACAATTCTTCTCTTCCCTCCCTTCTGCTGCCTCACTTCCTATTAAAATAATGTTCTCATAAAATCCCATAATGAGGTTTTCACTTTAAGAAACCTGGGACTTCAGGAGATTTCATCCTCCTGAAGAATCTGTTAAAAGGTGTTATGAATGCAGGCAGAAAAAATTATTCCTAGTAAATAACTCTCTAGTTCTTTATATTTCCTCACAGAATATTCGTTCTCAGTTGAGTTTTATGTACCTCTTACACAGGAGAGGGTTTAGTTTTAATTTGGCATCTACAACACCAGCCTCGCTGCCTAAGATGCCAGTTCAAATCCATCGTCTTTTATTAAGCCTAGCCAAAGCCCTAAAGAGCTTGTAAGTGCACCGATGGGTCCCTCGAGAAACGGGACAATGTTATTTGAATATAATTCAAAGAGTCAGACAATCAGCCTCTCTGTCACTGGGCACACAGTTTAGCTGTGAGTGATGCTCATGAACAGCAATAATTTAATTGCATGCTGAAATCCACGCTTTCAATGTTCCAGTCCTCCTGATTTGATCTACTACAAAGTGGGGCTGCAGCCAAAGCAAAAGCCATGCTGGGCTTCTTTGTATGGCTGGATATCAGAATAACTCAGAACAAAGAAGACACTGTAGGCAATGCTCCGGGTAGAAGTTCAGTCCAAACAGATGAATGTTTCTACAGGGATGTCTTGCAGTTCGTGCAGTAAGTGGTCAGCCTAATTCAGGGCTCTCCTGGTAATAACCCCTTCACTTTCAGCACCAGAACTGACTGAAGCAAACCCTAAAGATTCACACAACAGTGGTATCAGAACTCCTTTTTTTTTTTTTTTTTTTAACAATGAGCCTTCCTAGTCAAGGACTAGTGGGAGTAGTATAGCAACTAGTGCTGTAACAATGAGCAGAGAAAGGAACATGTCTCAAAATCCAAATGGTGAAAATACTACTAGAAATGCTTCTGGGATCACAGTTTATAGACGTCGGTATACCACTCCAAGAGAAACCACACAAAAGAATCTTGGATGTCATCAGAACTGAGTGTCTGTGCTTATTTCAGAAGAACATCGAGACCAACTCCCACAAATGTCTGAACATAGAAAATAACTTACATTGGAAGCAATCATCTGTGTGCTAACACTAAACATCAACCTCCAGAAAAACAAAACTGCTGCGAGCATTACAAAAAGTGACATTATGAGACCTACAGTCACCATTTCAAGCTGAATTTGAAGACCAGATGTCAGGTACTTCAAGACTTCAGACTACAAGTTACACCACAATAGTCATCATCAACATGACATGGCCTTTCATGTCTGACAGTATAATAGAGGCCACAATAACAGGTGTCCAGGCAAGGAAATCAAAGTTCAAGATAACTGAGAATGTGGAATCATATGAAAGAAATAAAATAGGTCGAAACGAGCAAATCCTCAATAATGGAAAAGTAGCATGGTAAAAAGGAAGAGAAAGTTCTTCATCAGAAAAGGCTGAAAAGGTGCTGTAAGAAGAGAGATGAAAAGACACGTGAACTCAATGCCACCTTAACTGATAAGCTGAAATGAGCAAGAGGTGCTGGCCAATATAAAAAAAGACTTCAACAGAAATAGTGCACGAATGGGCAGAAAGCTGCAGCATCTCATGTTGCAAACAAAGAAATGCAAGATGTAATTAGAGGATGAAAAGGCAAGAAAGCTACCAGCAAAGAAAGCTGTTGCAAAATGCAAAAAAAATGCAATAGAAAGACTGCTGATATTTTGGAATTTTTCAAGGTGCAAGACCAGAAAAAGACCACAGAAAAGTGGAAGAAATGAAATCACCACTGCAGCACCGAACGCGTAGTTAATTAAATAAGTTCAGATACTAGTGCAAGTATTGGTGTCAAAGAAGGGGAAAAAAAAAAAAAAAGAAACCTCATGGAAATGTCTGAGTTGCAGAGCTGTGCCATCAAAGGAAGTTTACTTCAACTCAAGCATAGTTTTAGGAGGTAAGGAAAAGGAACAATGGGCATACTTAGTTCTAAGTAATTTTCAGAAGACAAGAATGCACAAGAAGAAAATAAATTTACACAAGTTAGTGATTAAAAATCTGAAGATTTTAAGATCACTTCTAATATTGCACGCGCTTTAGCACAGGGGCTCACAGAAGCTGGAAACAAAAAAAATACGAGCACACGGGTTTTTTTTGAAAATACTGTGTAGTAAATGGAATGTACTTATCATAAGTAAAAAGTTTGAGAACAAAATTTAATAAAATTGTTACTGCATTATCTAGAAAAGCTATAAAGTGAATACAACTAGCACATTGGCCTTGGAAGGCACCACATCATGAGAGGACACATTGTTCAGATAATCCTTTCACTGAACACTCTATCTTCTGGCATGCAGGTTGAAAACCACTTGTTTTCTGCCTACCGTTTATCATCCCCGCATGTCCAGGTGAACAGGCTGTACAGTCGGGATTACTGAGTCCAGTCTGGAGATTGAAAGTGCCCTTACAGATCTTATCCTAAGTGCACTCATATCAATTGAACCTTTTGCAATTGATTTTAATGCACTTTGGAGGATGCTTTTAACATCAAACTTATTGAACTGTGCTTAATATCTTCACTCAGTTGCATTACAAGGCAGCAGTGTACCCATCTGTGCTGAATCCCAGGATCAAGGCCCCAGTTTATATGATACCTCCAGTCCTTGCTACCCCATGTAGAACCAACAGCATTCAGAAAGCTGGCATGGCACTTATCCCTTTTTATGTTGCAAATTAAATAGACATGCTTCACTGCTGTAGCTCAGCAAACTGAAGTGAAAATTCACCCTTGAATGTACAAATCAATTTTGGTTTATATTTTGCTCCTGGATGCTGGGCTATGACACTGACAAACACAGTGTTGCCTGACAAGTATCTTATAGAAAAGGGGAAGGATAAAATATGGAGGAGGGGGAAGAGGGGAAAAGTAGATGCAATTCCTCTGTGTTTTCATTTACAAGCTGTTTACTAAAACATCTAACATCTCCAACATGCTCTGGTGATTGGCATTATCTGCAATATGTTCACAGCAGCTGGGCAGAGATGGTGCCTTCCCTTCAACCCCTCCCCATTTCCATTTTGTTTTGGATGGCAAGAAAATGTCTTCCTTTTCAAAGAGTATTAAAAATCAGTAATGTAAGGGAGCAGAAAGACTAGCAGGCTGGCCATTCATTCCCTATGAATCACCCTGCAATTTCTTAGTTTGACAATTGCGCCTCATATATTTTAATATCAGTTTTGAAAGAAGAAAGCAAGTCAATTCATTCCTTAACAGCTCCCTGTAATTTCAGCTCACTCTTTACTTATGTATGAAACTGACTTGGGTGGAAAAGGTTAGAGGCAGATGAATTTCAAGTTTCAGAGCTCAGGAAAGGCCAATAAAATGTGCAATAATCTTAATGTTTGGGCTTCACTGAGCTGCAAACACCTTTTATATTAACTGATAAAACACCACTAATGTTGCTTTGAGTTTTAAGGAGATTTCCTGAACTCCTTTGCAAACTTGGCCTTACCCAGCATTATTCTGTTCTGACAAGTGGACTGGCAATCTGTTCCCATTAGGTGATCACATTCATATTCCTGCAGCATTCAAAATAAGCAATTGACATTCAACATTATTATTCTGTATATATAAAAGCAGTTAGTACAATCTGTATGCTGAAAGACATACATTTTGAGTTTTAAACAAAGAATAAGAGGTAGGAATAAGCTGGAAGTTCTTTGGGCCAAATCCCTTTCCCTATTTTACATTTTTTTCTGCTTGTAGGTACTCATATACAGGGTTTTTCATTTTCGAATGAATCTTTAAAACAAACAAGAGCTATTGTGAAATAAAATCTTCTTTACAGGGTGAAAACCAAACCGGTGAGACATCTGAGCAACCTTCTGCCTTCCCTCCCCAGCCTCCATCTAAACTACACAACTTCCAGTAAGCTTTGGGAAAGTACCAGAACTGTAAGGCGTCACTGCAGGTGCTGTACCAGTCAAGAGTAAGATGCCTGTTGGTCTTCCAGCTGTAAGAGGGCAAATGAATTACAACAAATGATAAGAACAAAAAAGTTTCTACAGCTTTTCTTGATTCAGACCAGCTCCTGGCCATGATAGGTTTTGTTTCTTGTGAAATGTCTCTCTTTCCCATCCAGAAAAAAAACAGCCGATTCTACCACAGAGCAAAAAAAGTGGTTTGGCTGGACTAGCATGCTGACGTTTCCGTAACATATAAGATTTTTTAATGTCCTTTCACTAAACACCCAAAAGCATAACTCCCTTGAAAGGCCTGGTATAAAAAGCCTGCTCCAAACAAGTCCAACACCCTGTCATAACACTGAGGTCAGAACAAAGTAGAATAAAAGATGGTTCTAAAGACTGGGAATTAATTACTTTGTCAGGTTTTTCCATGAGTTAGTTGGATATGTATTTTGGACCAGATCTCCTGCTGCTGTAAGTCAGCATAATGCAACTAAACTCAACACAATTAGATCTGTCTACTCTTGGAGAATACCTGAGGCTAAATTTCCCAGGCACTGAGCTAGCAATATCTGCATTTGCCCAGTTAATGGCAGAGTTTCTCCTGATTATCATTTCTGAATTTTATTTAAGTCATAATGAATTTGGCACAATATTTTGTTATTTTTCTCTCTGAAAGTTCAAACAAAAGCTTTCAGACACTGTGTGGCTGAGCACACAATTGTGAGGAATAAAGGAAGAGGTTTTGCTGATTTCACTGCTCTCCAAAGCAGACTAATGCTATTTGGATTAAATGAGCCAGAAGCTTTGTTTCTCCTACTTGCCTGCACTTGTGCCATTATCCTGCGCTCTTCATGTTCCCGTGCCATTCTGAATCTCCCAATTCCATTGTACCAGCTTAAGTAATATTTATCATCTGCAAGGTCATTCCTCAGTTTGAATTTTTATGCACATGCGCAGATAAAAATATCTAATGCAGGGTTCAGATACACCCCTCCTTTCCTCTCCTTCCCACCCATCACCTCCCACTGTTACTTTACATGCCACAAACAGCAGGAATGGGTCTGAAGAACAGCACTGCCAATCTGAGCACCATGAGGCTTTTCAATGGATCATAAAGAATGCTATAAAAACAAGAAAAATAGCTTCCAGGAAGAGAGAGGGAGAGATATGGAGGTGGTGGAGATACAGAGATTCTCTCTCCTGTAATCTGCCAGCCACACCGCCCTGCCCATAAAGCAGGACATAACAAAAATATCAGACACGAAAGAATGGACAGTCTATTTTGATTGTCTACTTATATAATCAATTAAAAAAACTAGAAAACATGAGTTGCTCCTCACACTGCAGGATTTCTGCAAACAGTTTGGAAGAGGAAAATTAGCAATATTAAATGCTACCTCCTAAGTAGCCTGAGGTCATTCATTGCTAAACTACTAGCAATTCAGTTCAGTGCCTGCAAGAGAGGTATCAATCACAAAAACACTTGCTTTTGTATCTGTGCTAAAATCCATATACTTCCACTCTATTTTCTGTTTTATTATATCTGAAGCCATACGTCCATAGATCATCTGGATGTCTTTAATGCAGCCATCATCATTTCATGAGATGAAATTACATATATAAAATCTCTACTCAGACTGCATGTCTACTATGGTTATCTTACACACAGATTTACCTGGTAGGGCAAAACTGAGGAGTTCCACCAGGCTAAAACTCTCTTCTTCTCCTTTTTCATCTTTTTTTCCTCACTAGCACCAGCTGGCACTGTGTCCTTCCTATCACATCATATGGTCAAACAACGTCAGAGCACGTTATCATATTATCTCTTCCCACTTCAAACCTGAGATGGAGCCATTTATATCAACTGTTGTATGGGTGCATCTGGCAAAGTCTGATGGAGAGATTTTGTGTCCCCAGCTCCTGGACAGAACATGCATTTCAGGTTTTCCTCAGTGAGGAATGTATTTCTAGTCCTTATGACTTCAGATAAGCATTTGAAAACACTGGCTGAGCACCACCGAACAGTCCGCAAGCTAGAAAAAAAAAGCAAACACTTGGCACTTTAAACAATCTCATATGAAGTTTATAACCCATGACTTTAAAATATCAGGGCTTGGTTAATACTGCAAGCCTTATTACTTCAAATTTAGGGCTACCATTCAAATGCTATTTAGTGCAGGTCAGCCCATTTAATAAACAACAACAGATCATTGACACAATCACTCCCTCCTGTGAGTTTTAAGCAGAGTTTGTATGGAAAGTTCCGTATGGCAGTTCTTTCATTCTTCTTGGGGTATACTCATGAGGGGGGAGAAGTTCAGGAGGATTATGTAGTGCCTGAAGAGATTGCTAATACCTGTATTTTAGGGAAATGGAACCTTCAAACAATACATCAATTTGGAACTGTCCACAGGCAGCCACAACTTTAATCCATCATTTACTTTCTCAGGAAGAAAGAGTTTTCAGGAAAGACAATTATGGATGAGCACAAGTTGTTGGTAATTGGGGTTAAAGATTGTGCAGGTAATTTGTTACCTTCAAGTCTCTCTCTGTAGCTGATTATAATTGGAAGTGTGTGAAATACTCTTGTTCCCTGAATTTATTGTATCTTTATTCTGGATTCAAAAGAGAAGGTCTCATCTAGGATGTACATATATACATGAAAGTGTAATAGGATTCTATCTTAAACAACTCTGCATTTTAAAAAACGTATCTTGTCAAACTAAGATTCACAACAAACTACAGAAAACAACTATTTTAAAACTATTTCAAAAGCTTGTGCCACCTCTGATATAAAAGTTGCAAAAGCAACAGCATTTCTGTAACCCGTATCTTCTTGATTACTTAATAATGAAGGATCACTGTCATTGTTCCCATTTATAGAGAATCAAGCTGAGGCAGATACTTCCTGAGATTCTACAGTACTTTGGGGCAGAAACAGAACTGTGACTCTCAGTACGGGAATTTCAGCAAAAAGGCACAGTGCCTTCTTAAATCTCATCTACTGAGCAAGGCTACAGTGAGTTGTCCCTTTAATTTTACTATCTTTCCTGTGCTACATTTTGCATGAATGTGCATTTTCTGAGTTTAATGCATTTTGGCAAAGCTCATTTCTCCCAGCGATGACAACGCTGCGCATCAGGAATGAGCACCACTGATAAAATACTCTTTCTGCTCCAGCATATTGTTGGGATGCTGCATCTGGCCTGTGTAAATGGCATTCATTATAGCTGGTACACCAAGATAATCATATGCTGCAGCCAATTATGTCATTCACTTGCTCTCTTGCCAATTAGCTCTCCCTGCCCCTGTCTAGCTGGTTCCAGTAAGGACTGTTGCCAAGACCGAGCAGAAAAAGTCTTTAGCCTTTGAGAATATGCATAACGCACTTTTAGTCAATTTTCAGCCACCTTCAGGAATCTAAAGGTATAGACAGATGATCACAAGCAACAAGACCAAACTTTTTTTTTTCTTTTTGAAAATACCAGATGAAGTGCATTTTATTTAAAATAATTAGTGTTTTTAAAAGTAATTCGGTCCTATACTGTAAAGCAACAGATTCAAGTTTACATTAAGGCTCCTTTATTTTTTCATGCCTACATCCTCAAAATGGACACACATTTATGGTCAAAGTATGTTCTAGACACGTTGTTAATGACAAATCCTTACTATGATCATTTATAGCTCCTACAATGGCAGTTGAGAACCAAGGCTCGGTTCCAGTGTTTACACCTGCAGCGCAAACAAGAATTTAGGAAATATCACATACACATCTACAACTGTACCATCACAGGGAAATAAAATACACATTTTCTTCATAATAAACTCAGAATGAGTTTACTACTGCAGGCAGGCATAATCAGATGTCAGTTGTTTTAAGTAAACGTCCAACTGTAGGGGATGAAAGGGAATCTCACTCACTACTGCCCCAGTTGCCATAGTACACTACTTATGTAGGGGAAAAAAAGATTCTGTGGCTATTGCTTCAAATCGAAGTTAAGAATATGTTCAAAATTAAGCAAGCATTCATGCACTTAAGATAAATTTGAAGAATCCATTATCTTCTTCATCTGAACACTTTGCATTTTGCTCGTCTTTCAAATGGGGACTACAACACCTTTCTTCTTTCTACTGGCCTTTTCTCCTCACCTGCTTCCTTCTCTTACTGCCTTCTGGAAAATTCACTGCTCTTACAAACTGTTCGACATGAGAACTTTTGCATAATATATACTTGACTGTATTAGAAGCATTGAGCTGTAAGCCTCACAGGAGTACAAATAATGAAATTATGGTATGGAAAATAGAGACTTCTGTCTTAGTTTGAATCATTTTTAGAGGACGGATAAAACAATGACATGACAATTCAGATATTCCTCTTAGGACAGCAAAAAACTGGTTGTAGACATACTCAAAAGGCTTAGCTGTGGTCAAATAATTTCCAGATCAATAAGCCTAATGCAATATTTATGCAGGCTCTATACTTTAATTATGCCAAGATTGTAAGATTAATTTAATATTATTCCTGCTGCGGGTATTCAGAGGTGGGCAGTTAAAAGAATGCATGTCCCTTTCAATCAGAGCTTGTAGAAACAGGACTCAATTTACTGCTGCACAGCATAGTGGCTGGGACATAAAAGGGATATGACATAAGATTACTCTAAAGGGTCAGTAAAATTTCAAGACAGTGTCTGGGAATATCTATATTTCAGTAGCATTTTTTGAAATCTAACTTCGTTTCTAGTGTATCTGGTTTTTTGTCTCTTTTTTCTTCCTTACAGAAAATATTATGGTTACATAAGCTTATTTTTTTTTTCTTTCCTCTACATCTATACGTTTGTAACACCCTTCTTTTCCACTGAAATTTTCTAAAATCTACCCATATCCTTGAGAGCTATACAAAACATAAGCAGTGCTTGACATCCTCTAGACAGCTGTTAAGTAGAATGTTAATAGTTCACAGCACTACATTTCACAAACTTGAATTTCTTGAAGTTACCAAGCAAGCAGCCACTTTCTAATAATTTTTTTTTTTTTGGATAGCAGTGTTACAATCCCTTTCCTTACCATTTCGATGAAATTCTATGATGGGTCTAGATGGACCGATGAAAGATACCCGTGGAGTGATGGCTGAAGACTGAAGGAACACGGAGAAGAGAAGAGGAAAAGAGGATATATGGCAAAGGTGGGCTAAAGGTGAGGCCAAACCTAAAGATAACTGTAGTGAAAATGTACCCTATGAGGCTCAGCCTAACTCTAATAAGCACCTCAAATTCCATTAACAGCAGAGCAGCAGTGAATATACATGACTCAGTGCTTTGCATATTGAACTGAAAACATCATGCATGTCTGTCACAGACAGACTGAATGCCTTCTACCAGATTTAACCTTATGGTCCAGGGAAAGAACATGAGAGAAACATGAGAGACCATGTGCTTTGTGATCATTTGTGAGGAAAGGGGAAGAAGGAGAATAAAAGGGTGGAGAGAAGTGCTATGGCTAGACGTGAATAGGCACGATGGATAGAGAAAGAAACTTAGAAGAATAAACCCTACACTTACAGTGATCATAGTGTGAAAAATGGAAATTATAACACACACAGCTCCAGAATGGTCCTTCACAACCTTAACCTCAGCACGTTATCGTGTGTATTTACTGAGCTCCCATTGTCATTGAAAACCTTAGTGCCCAGAAGCAAAACCCAGCTAGGCATCATTTCACAGCCCTGTCTCATCTGCTACTGTACAAAAGTCGCAATAACAATGTACGTACAGAGAAAAAAGAGAGATGAGTAATTGTGGTGGATGGAAAATTACAGACAGATTAGCAAGATCACAGCAAGAGCAATCATTTCTGTCACTAATACAGAGAATTTTCTTGGCAAAAGGATTAACAGGAGTTGCTAGCTCTCCTGTCAATGTTATCTTCAGCAGGATACTGCAACCTGTCTTAAAAAAGCACCAGAAAAATCTCCCAGCATTTGAAAGTTATGTGCAATACATCTTTTTAAACTAATCAAAACTTCACTGCTCTAGCAATACGTTAAACCACTTAAAGTCTGCCTAGAGTCAATAGTAATTACAGAAATTTATCATGGTTGCCAATCACGCAGCTCCAACCCAGGGTGCTTGTTATTGCTAAACTACAGTTTGCCAGCCTTGATTTATTTCTATAGGACACCAACCCCTTGACAGCTGGAAGTGGGACTGCTTACAAGATTGGACAATAGGTGTTCATGTGCTAGGACATGCTTCAGTCAGGTGCTCTGCTTTGGCTTCCTGCACAGGCACAGGGACCATTTTCAGATTCTGATTTTCTGCAACACAGGGAGGATGCTAACAGGTTCTCTTAACCAAATATAGCACACAGAATAACCTTCAACACATCTTTGCTACATAGCAGATGTTAAATGAATGCCTCAAGTTACAGGAATTTCATTAAATGTGAGAATCGCACCTCTCTCTTATCAATACAAGCTGTGCCAAAGAAAAGACAAGTCTCCCCGAGGGAAAATTCAGTCCCTGCTTGGCCGGGACGTTATTCCTCTCTTGACTCTCCCCTCAAGTCTTCAGACCACATACAGCAAGAACAGATACTGTGAATCAAGCTTTTGAGCACCCATAAGGAAGGAAGGATGGAAACGAGAGATGAAGATGTGGGAAAGCCACTTGAAATAAATTAGAGCACCTCCCTAGAAACTTTTCTTTCCTATTTCTGAAGGCAGTGCCCTTGAGCTTTTGTTTCTGTAGCACCTTCATTTCCACACAGGGCTCAGTAACCTTAACTTTATCCGCTGATTTATAAACCACGTACCTGGTTCTGAGCCTGTGCCAGCTTTACACTTCTGTACGCTGACGTGTGGTGTGAATGTCCTGTGCTTAACGCTGACAGCAAAAACACAGGGGCATGAGTACTGAAAGCCAAAACAAAGGGAGCTGAAGGGTACCGGGTATTTTGAAACTCAGGCTAATATTACGTGAAAAATAGGATGACCCAGGCAATTCAAAAGGAATAACTCTCCTTCAACTTCTGTGTCAGGAGTTGGAAAACAAACCAAATGCTTCAGAACTGATTTGTATGAATATTTCCATTAAACAGTGTAAACATAAAAACGTTTTTTTCAGCAGATGATTATTAAGATGCTCAAGCATATTTCATTGGGATATTTTTGATGTACAAGCAGCTTCTTAACCAAGCAACATCTTGTGAAAAAAAATTCTATTTTTTTTTCAGAATTTTAAATATTAAGATGGAGAAATGGGAACAAAATTAAGACATTATTCAGCCTTCGAACAAGTGGGAATTCAAGTCCCCTATACTGCTGAAAATACCCTTTTATTAAGATTCATGGACTCATAAACTCTGAGGTTGAAAGGCAGCAGCAGGATCATCTGGATGGACGTGAGGAATAACAAAGGTCATAAAATCTTCATTCATTCATTTCTGTTTCTAGCTCAAACGCACAGTATGAGCTAAACTATTTCTTAGAAAGATATGAAGTCTTCATTTAAAAACTAAAAATACTGGATAGTTGACCTTGGCCCTAAATAAAACTCTGAGGGAAGTTTTATCAGACTTTATTCCAGCAAAGAGCTGTGTAACTTCCAGGGTCCTGCTGCAATTAGCTGTAAATGGCTGTGAATGAGACACACCGAGGAACATGCATAATGACTAACCTTCCACAGGCTCATAAAATATTTAGCAACTCAGTATTGCTTCAGGTAGTTATATTAATCTAAGTATGTGCATCTGTGTGTGTGCACGCGCTCACAACAAACAGCAGATTGGGAAAAGAACCAAGCAAAAAGCTTATTCCCTACAATTTATGCAACTGTTTCTTTCTAATCTTCAAAATGTGTTTGCGAATAGAGTGATGTAGGGCGTAGATTTCCACTGACTTTTTAGTCTTCCGGTTTCCTGAAGCCTGCATGTGTTTGCAGTTAATGCAGCTAAAGCAAGACTGGGGCTGAGACACCTTTAAAGAATACAATCATTTCCAGGGGGCACTTCCATGCCGTAGGATATCCTCCACGTGTACACTAAAACCAGCTATTTTACAACAGAACAATGATCAATTTGTATAAAATGTGTATAGAATGGTACAAATGGCAGTAATCACACCTTTTTATATAAAAGAAAAAATATATATAAAATTTTTTTTTTATATATAAAGAAAAAAAACCACAACTTGTCTAGTCCTATCTTGTGTTGTCTTATTCTGCCTTGTTTTTGTGGTATCTGAATACTTTCCAAGTATTCAGAAGACGCATGAATAACAGAATAATGCAGAACAGATGTATGTGGGGTAACAATGCCATTGTGTCTATCGTAGAAGGGTCAATTCTTTATTTCATTCTCTGTCCTGAAGGAAAATTATGTTTGTAAAACAGAAATTTATTTTGTTGACGTGTTTACTTCCACAGCCACTGTCCTGGTTTCAGGTAGGACAGAGTTAATTTTCCTCCTAGTAGCTGGCAGGGTGCTATGTTTTGGATTAGGATGAGAAGAGCGCTGATAACATGCCGATGTTTTAATTGTTGTAGAGCAATGCTTACACCAAGCCAAGGACTTTTCAGCTTCTCGCTCTGTCCTGCTAGCGAGCAGGCTGGGGGTGCAGCAGGAGCTGGGAGGGGACAGACCCAGGACAGCTGACCCAAACTGGCCAAAGGGGTATTCCATACCATCTGGCGTCATGCTGAGCAATATATATAGGGGTGGCTAGCCGGGGTGGGGGGCCGGCTGCTCGGGGATAGGCTGGGCATCGGTCAACGGGTGGTGAGCAATTGCATTGTGCATCACTTTGTACACATTATTACTATTATTATTATTATTATTATTGTTATTGTTATTATTTTCCCTGTCTTAATAAACTGTCCTTATCTCAACTCACAGGCTTCACTTTCCCGTTTCTCTCCCCCATCCCGGAGAGGGAGGGGGGAGGGTGAGCGAACGGCTGTGTGGTGTTTGGCTGCCAGCCGGGCTAAACCACAACAGCCAATTTGGCGCCCAACGTGGGGCACGAAGGGTTGAGATATCGACAGATTTGACCCGAGTGTGTTAAACTAAAATTGGTATAAGTATTCGACCTGCTTAATAGTTGCTAGTCACAATGTTGATTGCTTTCGTCTCAAGTCTGCTGTACCTGTTTCCCAGATTGAGTTTTATAGCAAGTTACTTTCTGTATGTGCTCCCTGTCATGCTGTTTATCCTTTCCGGGCCCTGGTTCAAGATTGTTATGGTACTGTGTGGTGTAACGATGGCTTATGAAATGATGAGATATCTGGTCATGACTCTAACCTGGTATTTGTACTCAGCACTGTCGTCGACTCTATACTTCGGAAACCATATCTCAGAAACTATTAGCAATTACACCTATTGCCTTTTTTCATCAGGGAGTCAATCTCTGGAGGGGACAGGGGAAGATATTTTCTCCTACCTGTTCACTCTCCCTTCCTCCTTCACCACCCTCTTATCCCCCGAGCTAGTTACGGTAGCTCTCCAAGATGTTGAATATCCTTGGGATACTCAGACCAGCATGTTCTTGTTGTTATGTCTCCTGAATGCGCTTCAGGTTTTGTTTAAGGTTAAACAACTACTTAGGAATCTCATCCGGAGATCTGTCTTGAGGCGGGATATTTGCGAGTGGCAGGGAGTGTGGGAGGATATGGGCAGGTTTCTAGGGCAGTGGGCACCTCCAGTGTTTTGGACGTTCACCCCTGAACAACTGCAAAATCCTAAAAAACTGGTAGAATGCTTGAAAAAAAGGTGTCATGACTCCGGCAGTTCCGAAGTGACACAAATCACTGTAGCGTGCTGGGGTCTGGCCTGTGCCTATCGAGCTGCAATTGATGCTACTATCAACCTAGTGACAGCTCCCGCAGCCGTTCCAGCTCCAGCTCCCGCAGCCGTCCCGGTTCCAGCTCACACAGCCGTTCCAGCTCCCGCAGCCGTTCCAGCTCCCGCAGCCGTCCCGGTTTCGGCTCCTGCAGCCGTTCCAGCTCCCGCAGCCGTTCCAGCTCCAGCTCCCACAGCCGTTCCAGCTCCAGCTCCTGCAGCCGTTCCAGCTCCAACTCCCGCAGCCGTCCCGGTTCCAGCTCCCACAGTCGTTCCAGCTCCCGCAGCCGTCCCGGTTTCGGCTCCCACAGCCGTTCCAGCTCCGGCTCCCGCAGCCGTTCCAGCTCCGGCTCCCGCAGCCGTTCCAGCTCCGGCTCCCGCAGCCGTTCCAGCTCCAACTCCCGCAGCCGTCCCGGTTCCAGCTCCCACAGTCGTTCCAGCTCCCGCAGCCGTCCCGGTTCCAGCTCCCACAGCCGTTCCAGCTCCGGCTCCCGCAGCCGTTCCAGCTCCAGCTCCCGCAGCCGTTCCAGCTCCAGCTCCCGCAGCCGTTCCAGCTCCAGCTCCCGCAGCCGTTCCAGCTCCAGCTCCCGCAGCCGTTCCAGCTCCAGCTCCTGCAGCCGTTCCAGCTCCAACTCCCGCAGCCGTCCCGGTTCCAGCTCCCACAGCCGTTCCAGCTCCCGCAGCCGTTCCAGCTCCAGCTCCCGCAGCCGTTCCAGCTCCAGCTCCCGCAGCCGTTCCAGCTCCCGTAGCCGTTCCAGCTCCAGCTCCCGCAGCCGTCCCGGCACCCACAGCCGTTCCAGCTCCCGCAGCCGTTCCCACTCCTGTGGCTGGGTCAGAGAAACGAACTGTAGCAGTGCAAGTTGCCCCTGCAGAGGGTACTCCAACCCCTGTGGCAGACCCTGTGGCTGGGTCGGAGAAACGAACTGTAGCAGTGCAAGTTGCCCCTGCAGAGGGTATTCCAACCCCTGTGGCAGACCCTGTGGCTGGGTCGGAGAGGCGAGCTGTAGCAGTGCAAGTTGCCCCTGTAGAAAAGGTGAAAAAATGGTATAGAGACTCAGGTCGTTTAGAACGCAGAAAGTCTTCTGCTAAGTCTGGGCGTGGAGAAGACGAGGCTGGGCCATCAAGTGTGCAGGAGGATGACGATGAGGATGAGGATGTTGACAAATCAACAGTAACTACCCGAACCCTATACCAGCGTGAGCTACGAGATGTGCGAAAAGATTTTGGTCGCTGTATAGGTGAACAGCTTGTCACCTGGCTGCTCCGGTGCTGGGACACTGGAGCCAATGGTGTGGAATTAGAGGGCAGGGAAGCCAAGCGGTTGGGATCCCTTGCTAGAGATGCAAGCATTGACAAAGCAATTGGAGATGGAGCACGATCTCACAGCCTCTGGAGGCGTCTCCTGTTAGCTGTGAAGGGAAGGTATCCCTACAAGGAAGAACTTGTATGTCTACCAGTCAAGTGGACCACCATGGAGAAGGGAATCCAGTACCTGAGGGAATTAGCCGTACGGGAAGTAATTTATAAGGACCTAGACGACGCACAAACATCCACAGATCCAGATGACGTCCAGTGTACTCGACCCATATGGCGGAAGTTTGTACATAATGCACCATCAACATGGGCCAGCACATTGGCAATAATATCCTGGAAAGACGGTGAAGATCCCACAGTGGGTGACATGGCTAAACAACTCCGGCAGTACGAAGGAAATCTCTCCTCTTCCCTACAGGCCTGCGTCTCGGCTGTGGAGAAACTCTCTGAAGAGTTCCACCAACTTAAAGAGAATTTATCTTCCCCCCCACCTGAACAAACCAGTGGCCACCAACTAACAGAGAATACTTTGGAGAAACTTTTTGAAGAGGTCCACCAACTTAAAGAGAATTTATATTCCCCCCGACCTGAACGAACCAGTGGCCACCAACTAAAAGAGAATACTTTGGAGAAGCTTTTTGAAGAGGTCCACCAACTTAAAGAGAGTGTATTTTCTTCCCCACCTGTACGAACCAGCGTCTCGGCTATTAGGGGTAAACGCGCATCCGTGCAAAGAAGACAATATGGTGGGTACACACCCCGCGCCACCCTGTGGTTCTACCTACGTGACCATGGAGAGGACATGAGAAAATGGGATGGAAAATCTACTGAGACCCTAGAGGCACGGGTACGTGAGTTACAAAAGAAAACAATCGGGAGAAAGGGGTTCTCTGAAAAGTTTGCTGCTCCAACTTCTAGCAGGCAGTCTTTTAAACACAGAAACGAAGATTCTGACCAGGACTAGAGGGGCCCTGCCTCCAGCCAGGGGGAGGAAAGGGACAACCGAGTTTATTGGACTGTGTGGATTCGATGGCCTGGCACGTCTGACGCACAGAAGTATAAGGCTTTAGTAGACACCGGTGCACAATGTACTCTAATGCCATCAAGCTGTAAAGGGCCAGAGCCCATCTGTATTTATGGCGTGACAGGGGGATCCCAGCAGTTAACTGTATTGGAAGCTGAAGTGAGTCTAACTGGAAATGAGTGGCAAAAGCACCGTATTGTGACTGGCCCGGATGCTCCGTGCATCCTTGGCATAGACTATCTTAGAAGAGGATATTTCAAGGACCCAAAAGGGTTCCGCTGGGCTTTTGGCATAGCTGCCTTAGAGACAGAGGACATTAAACAGTTGTCTACCTTGCCCGGTCTCTCAGAGGACCCTTCTGTTGTGGGGCTGCTGAGGGTTGAAGAACAGCAAGTGCCAATCGCTACCACAACTGTGCACCGGCGGCAATATCGCACCAACCGAGACTCCCTGATTCCCATCCACGAGCTAATTCGTCAACTGGAGAGCCAAGGAGTGATCAGCAAGACCCATTCACCTTTTAATAGTCCCATATGGCCAGTGCGAAAGTCTAATGGTGAGTGGAGACTAACAGTGGACTATCGTGGCCTGAACGAAGTCACGCCACCACTGAGTGCTGCAGTGCCGGACATGCTAGAACTCCAGTACGAACTGGAATCAAAGGCAGCCAAGTGGTATGCCACAATTGATATTGCTAATGCATTTTTCTCCATCCCTCTAGCAGCAGAGTGCAGGCCACAGTTTGCTTTCACTTGGAGGGGAGTCCAATATACGTGGAATCGGCTGCCCCAGGGGTGGAAACATAGCCCTACCATTTGCCATGGACTGATCCAGTCTGCGCTGGAGCAGGGGGAGGCTCCTGAACACCTGCAGTACATCGATGACATCATTGTGTGGGGTGACATGGCAGAGGAAGTTTTCGAGAAAGGGAAGAAAATAGTCCAAATCCTTCTGAAGGCCGGTTTTGCCATAAAACAAAATAAAGTCAAAGGACCTGCACGAGAGATCCAGTTTTTAGGAATAAAATGGCAAGATGGACGTCGTCAAATCCCAATGGATGTGATCAACAAAATAACAGCTATGTCTCCACCAACTAGAAAAAAGGAAACACAAACTTTCCTAGGTGTCGTGGGGTTTTGGAGAATGCATATTCCAAATTACAGTCTGATTGTAAACCCGCTCTACCAAGTAACTCGTAAGAAGAATGCTTTTGAATGGGGCCCTGAGCAACGACAAGCCTTTGAACAAATTAAGCAGGAAATAGTTCATGCAGTAGCCCTTGGGCCAGTCCGAACAGGACCAGACGTAAAGAATGTGCTCTACACCGCAGCCGGGGAGAATGGTCCCACCTGGAGCCTCTGGCAGAAAGAACCTGGGGAAACTCGAGGTCGACCCCTGGGGTTTTGGAGTCGGGGATACAGAGGATCTGAGGCCCGCTATACTCCAACCGAAAAGGAGATATTGGCAGCATATGAGGGAGTTCGATCTGCTTCGGAAGTGATCGGTACTGAAGCGCAGCTCCTCCTGGCACCCCGACTGCCGGTACTGGGTTGGATGTTCAAAGGAAGGGTCCCCTCTACACATCATGCAACAGATGCTACATGGAGCAAGTGGGTTGCACTGATTACTCAGCGGGCTCGAATAGGAAACCCCAGTCGCCCAGGAATCCTGGAAGTGATTATGGACTGGCCAGAAGGCAAGTACTTTGGGATATCAGCAGAGGAGGAGGTGGTCCGTGCTGAAGAAGCCCCACTGTACAACAAGCTACCAGAAAATGAGAAGAAATACGCCCTGTTCACTGATGGGTCCTGTCGTATGGTGGGAAAGCATCGGAGATGGAAAGCTGCTGTATGGAGTCCTACACGACGAGTTGCAGAAGCTGCTGAGGGAGAAGGTGAATCGAGTCAGTTTGCAGAAGTGAAAGCCGTTCAGCTGGCCTTAGATATTGCTGAACGAGAAAAGTGGCCAGTTCTCTATCTCTATACTGATTCATGGATGGTAGCAAATGCCCTGTGGGGGTGGCTACAGCAATGGAAGCAGAACAACTGGGAACGCCGGGGCAAACCCATCTGGGCTGCTGCATTGTGGCAAGATATTGCTGCCCGGGTAGAGAACCTGGTTGTAAAGGTACGCCATGTAGATGCTCATGTGCCCAAGAATCGGGCTACTGAAGAACATCAAAACAACCAGCAGGTGGATCAGGCTGCTAAGATTGAAGTGGCTCAGGTGGACCTGGACTGGCAACATAAAGGTGAATTATTTATAGCCCGATGGGCCCATGACACCTCAGGCCATCAAGGTAGAGATGCAACATACAGATGGGCTCGTGACCGAGGGGTGGACCTGACCATGGACACTATAGCACAGGTTATTCATGATTGTGAAACATGTGCTGCAATTAAACAAGCCAAACGGTCAAAGCCTCTCTGGTATGGAGGACGATGGCTGAAATACAAATATGGAGAGGCCTGGCAGATTGATTACATCACACTCCCCCAAACCCGCAACGGCAAGCGCCACGTACTTACAATGGTGGAAGCAACCACCGGATGGCTGGAAACATATCCTGTGCCCCATGCCACCGCCCGGAACACTATCCTGGGCCTTGAAAAGCAAGTCCTATGGCGACATGGCACCCCAGAAAGAATTGAGTCAGACAATGGGACTCATTTCCGAAACAACCTTATAGACACTTGGGCCAAAGAACATGGTATTGAGTGGGTGTATCACATCCCTTATCATGCACCAGCCTCCGGGAAAGTTGAACGATACAATGGACTGTTAAAGACTACACTGAAAGCGATGGGTGCTGGGACATTCAAAAATTGGGAAACACATTTGGCAAAGGCCACCTGGTTAGTCAATACTAGAGGATCTGCCAACCGAGCTGGACCTGCCCAATCAAACCTGTTACGCACTGTAGAAGGGGATAAAGTTCCTGTAGTGCACGTAAGAAACATGCTGGGTAAGACAGTCTGGGCTACTCCTGCCTCAGGAAAAGGCAAGCCCATTCGTGGGATTGCTTTTGCCCAGGGACCTGGATGCACTTGGTGGGTAATGCAAAAGAATGGGGAGGTTCGGTGTGTACCTCAAGGGGACCTAATACTGGGTGAGAATAGCCCATGAGTTGAATTGTAGTATGTTAATTATCATATAACACTGTATGTCATCACTACCATGGTTGCTATATATCATAGATGAAAATGGTGATTAATTAGAAGGTATTGGAAAGAGTGTAACCTGAGCATGACATAAATGGTATGGAATAAGGGGTGGATATCTGTCCTGGTTTCAGGTAGGACAGAGTTAATTTTCCTCCTAGTAGCTGGCAGGGTGCTATGTTTTGGATTAGGATGAGAAGAGCGCTGATAACATGCCGATGTTTTAATTGTTGTAGAGCAATGCTTACACCAAGCCAAGGACTTTTCAGCTTCTCGCTCTGTCCTGCTAGCGAGCAGGCTGGGGGTGCAGCAGGAGCTGGGAGGGGACAGACCCAGGACAGCTGACCCAAACTGGCCAAAGGGGTATTCCATACCATCTGGCGTCATGCTGAGCAATATATATAGGGGTGGCTAGCCGGGGTGGGGGGCCGGCTGCTCGGGGATAGGCTGGGCATCGGTCAACGGGTGGTGAGCAATTGCATTGTGCATCACTTTGTACACATTATTACTATTATTATTATTATTATTATTGTTATTGTTATTATTTTCCCTGTCTTAATAAACTGTCCTTATCTCAACTCACAGGCTTCACTTTCCCGTTTCTCTCCCCCATCCCGGAGAGGGAGGGGGGAGGGTGAGCGAACGGCTGTGTGGTGTTTGGCTGCCAGCCGGGCTAAACCACAACAGCCACCCATTAACATAAACTTGTATTTTATGCCCATTGTGCTCTGAGCTTATTTCAATAAGGTCATTTCATCAGGTCATAAACCTTGGAATTTGTGTTGGAGTTGTGGGTTAGTTTATGGTGTTTTTCTATAGCTTTTCCTTAAAATTATGGAGAGAATTTTAAAGTTCAGTGGATCTATGAGCAGAGAATAAGAGTAACATCCAAGAAAGACCAGTTGTGCTTTAGGAAGAGGGACCAGCATGAAAGAAGTTGGGGAAAAAAAAAAAAACAATTATGGGAAAGATGCAAAGGATGAAGAAGGAAACATGAAAGGTCTGCAGGACTAAAGGTGTAAGCAGGGGTGCTGCATTAAGCTCAACATAAAAAGAGGTGATAATTTGTGACTATTATACTTAGTTGATCAGAATTTATGAGCTTATTCAATACAATTTGTATAAATTCATATATGATATTGAGTGGACATGAATAGGAAAGGGATTTATCTTTATTTATTAGTATTATTGCACAAATTCAGGATACGGATTTTGTCCAAAGTCCTTTCCTGAGTGAAATTCTGCCTAGGAGTCATCTCTTCTGTTCTTGTTTGGTTGCTGCCTCTGCTATAGAACAGGCTGGCATGATTAATCCAAACAAGAGGGATTAATTGGACAACCTTCTCTGTCCTGCAAGCAGCTCAGGGAATTGGTAAACTATTATCTGCTCAGATCCTCTATTTCATCACATGAATCACCCTGCCTTGAGCATCACTCTATATAAAGCAAAAACGGAGAGGCTGCAGAGTGTCTCTCCTTTTTATTTATTGTGAGCACTTCTCAAAATATGTATCCACTTTATTATTTTTCCCCTTCCAGTCCTATTAGTCCATGTTCTCACAGCTGATTTTTCTTTGTAATTCACTTATTTTTAATTGGTGTAGAGTTCTGAGCTGCACCAGTTTTACAGAAATGAAATATCTGAAGAGCAGTTGTACTGTGTCTCTTTACGCCTCTATTATTTCTCTTACTTCAGGAAAAAGAAGTGCTTACTGCCATGTATCAGTGGATGTGGAATTCCTTGAAATTGCTGGCACAAAAACAAATGCCATTTATTACCCATTCTGTTAAGCCAAGAGGTTAAATTCTGGTGTACATTATCTAAATTTGGAAGAACTCCAGTTCCAACATTTTGCCTGTAAGTTTTCCAAATTGTGCACGTGTGTGGGCATTATTTGTACAGTTACTAAAGAACAAAAGCTTTCTAATGTTAAAACTATTCTTTTTTGTTTGTTTATGGTGCCTTGGCAAGGATTCAGTGGTCCGAATCTTATCAATGACCGCTGCTAGAAAGACCTCGTACAGTATTTCAGCTTTACTCTGCTATAACTACCATGTGAAGTTTACCCCTTTCGTCCCTTCAGTTTTGCTGCTACTAAAATTTACTGTTTGAGTTCCAGTCCAAAAAGGCTTTGCTTCAATGTCCAATGGAATTAGCCAGAATCATTCTGCTCACTTTAGCGGGCATTAGATCAGGCAGTTAATCACATTCCTCCCAGTCACCAGAAATCCCATTTACCCTCCTGGATTCCCTTCCCTCAATACATGAAGATGTAGTCAATAGCATTATCTGCAAAGTGCATATTGCGTACATTAATCCAACTGCCAATGTTGCAAAAGGGTCAACTGCTTTGGAGAGAGCAAAGAATAAAGTAGTACACCATGGGCACAATTCTTTGGATTGCCAACTCTATGCAATAGATCACAGGGGATTTTCTGTAACTACCTTGAAAAAGATACTGAACAGGAGGCAAGAGTCCATTACTGACAGAAGAAAGGGCCTGTCAGAAAACCCCAGGCAGCAAGGATGTAGCTAAGATCAGTACAAGAGAAAGTTTCTGCAATCCATCAAGAGAACTGTGTGCAGGTGACCCCCGAATCACCTCACACCATTGTACTTTGCAGCAGGCAGTCCTTGTTGGAATTGCCCCTCTGGGCGATGAAAGCACTCTGTGTGACACCTGCAAATTTGCCCTTTACTGCTGCAAACCCAAGCTGTTAAATATCACGCTCTTTTGGCTGTGATTTACTCTATTTATGGCCCTCCCTCCACCCAACCTTTCCTCATCACAAGGGATCAATTCTGGACATACAACAAAAGGCAACAATGGTTTTAATAAAAAACAGAAGGACAGGAAAGATTGATTTAGCCAATGAAGACATGCTGTAGCAATGGAGAAAAAGAAAGCAGGCAGACAAGAAAGAATAATAACAATAAAAAAAGCACATTGGTGGCTATACCAACCCACAGGCACATTTACAGTAGATGAAACCAACTGTTTTCTTAATATCCCTTGTTTCTACTGTCTTCAACAACTCTTCTAATTTAAAGGTGTATACCTAAAAACGTTCCTGAGGTTCTTCTATTTGACAAGAAACTACTTCAAGGAAGAAGTATAGTCCTGTAAGACCTATAAGTCTTGATGCAGAAAAGCTAATTTCTCTTGTGACCTTGTGAAAGTCTTCTTTAACTTTTGTGTTATTCTGCTTTAGATAAAATGAGGACAGTACATGATTCCAGGCTTGCCAAAGCACTATCAAAATAAGGTCCACTCAGAACTCTGAATTTTTTAGACCACATATTAATAAAAGAGCATGCAAAAGAGCATGTGTGTAATTCCAAAAATAAATTAAAAAAAAAATACTTTGCACTAGAATTCCTAAGATATCTGTATAAGAGAAGCCAAAGAAAATTATCAATCTCTTTTCTCTTGTGACCAGAAATATGCTTAATAATTTCAGGTATTTAATGTCTTTTTCTGGACAATAAGTAAGTAGAAAAGGAATTCTGTTCTGATGAAAATATTCTCCATGAAGAGTTTTGCAACATCTGTGAAAGAGATGTACTATTGTGTTTAATGAGAAGTGCTAAATATGGAAAAAAGCTGACCTGCTGAATACATAACCCAGCAATGAGAAGACAATGATCATCTGTAAAGTGCATGTCAGCTTGACCCAGGAGAAAAGGTTGCTAGATGGTGTTTTAAGCTGCATGGAAATAGGTCAATCAGCTATATCAGTGATAAAGCAATCAGACTGGGACCATTCAAGTTCCTAAAGTGTTTTTCTAATTGTATTGAATACATTCAGATTAGCAAGGCAGCATCAGCAACTGTGAAAAGCAGAAGAGCAGCTCTTACTGAAAATTCTTGAATAATCAAGCACTGAGTACAATGACTGACAGGTTCTTTTTCTACATATGCATATATGGAACTTAGTGTAAAACTTAGCAGAGATGTACAAAGATGTAGACTGAGTCACAAATGAAAACAGGAATCAGTATATATTTCCCTTATTTCTGGATAGTTTAATTCAAACTGCTTAAATGTATTTCCTGTTTTCATTGTTCCACAAAGGACGCTTACCCTGGTCATAAACCTGCTGCAAAGCAATACCCCACCATGTTCACTGTGATTTCCAATCTCTGTTCAATAATCTGGTATTACCAGCATGGGCTACATCAGTGATGAGCATCATTATAAGAATGCCTGTGGAAGATGTGACTCAGTCCTTCAGGCACCAGACTTTTGTTGAGTCTAGCCTGCTCAACCCCCCACTATACTGAGCATCAAAATAATAAACAGTGTGGAAAAGAGATCTAGTCACCACCTGTTTGACATGAAATTTCTAGGAACTGTTCTGATATATTTTATACCTGCAACAATTTTTCTCTATTTTTGTGCATTTCAGTTCTCTAATCTGTAAAATGGTGAGCATATCACCTCAGAAAAAAATTGTAAGGACTTAATGAAATGTTTATCAAAATTGACTTATATTTGCAAATCAAACTTCGGTTTACAAAACTGTTTAATTATTGCTTTTTAAGCTAAACAATAGTATTTCAGTAGTACTTAATGACTCCAGCATAAATCATTGGAGTAGGTCTTGTGCATTTAATATTTTAGAACATAGATTCTGCCCCCAAATAATTTACAACCGGAACAAGCGAGACAAAAGGACATTTTACTGACCCTATATCAAAGGTATGTTTGATGACGAGTCAGAGTAGTATGCCCAAGACTACAGGAAACTGTTGCCCTAGAGGCCCACTTCTGCATCTTTACAATAAAACCTGCCTCTTTTCTGCTATTAGGAATGTGGTATTCTTGACTTAATGAGGTCCATAAAGTTAAAATCTTTTGAGGATATTTTGGAAATATAACCATTGAAATCTTCTTTAACAAGGAGAAAAATGTGCTACACCTGAATTTATAGCCATTACCAGTGCACCGTACTTTAAATATTTCCAAACCCTTTTCTCTTAGAACTTTACAACTCAGTTTTCATAATGGTTCAGTAAATATAAACTATATATACATATATGTCTACAAGAGCCCCACTACCAGAATCCCACTAGCAAAACTAATATTACATTGCAAATATGGTCAGTAGGAGAGGGCAGTAAAACAGATTACCATATATAACTGTCTCTCAGAAACCAATTTGACTTTTATTATGCTCCTGAATGAAATGATTACATGATCTATAGAATATTGAGCCTTGTGATGATTCAGGACAGAAAGGCATTATGCTGTATCATTTATGTTTATCTAGTTATTGTCTCCTTACTAAGTATTACACTTTAGGAGTACAGAAGACTGCAATGCTCAGCTATACTGCTGTGATTAAATAATTGCTTACCGGGCTGCAGACATGGTCTAAAACATTTGCTTATTCTCAAGGTGTGAGTTTCTAACAGACAGCGAAGACTCACCTCTTTATTATGGTGAACTGGGTGCTGCACTTTATATATTTCCTATATAAATAGGAAATGATTTTGATTACCAGAACTGCAAACTCTTGCAGAAAATCATGTAGCCAGAGGTCTGTGTTTGTATCTGCCCAGAGGCATAACATCCAACAGAACTATACACTGATGGATCATCTACGGTGAAGATCAGATCCACCACTGTCTTTTTGCCCTCACCCAAGAAATGAAGTACCCAGAAGCTCTAACATTCAGTTCCAGCCTTGAAAAACAGTACAAGTGCTTTATCTTCTTGGTTAAGCTAACATATTCAAGCACTGATGCATGCATGGAGTTGAATGAATCCTGAACTAGATATTTCAATATATAAAATGACTTTAGGGTGATCAGACAAACTTCACGTTGACTTTCATTTCAAAAAATGTGAACATCACAAGACTTAATTTACGGTAAATAAACTGATAAGAATTACCTGTGAAATGCAGTTTTAGTTCAGCCACTGCTTGCTCAGAAGGCCTGCAATAACACGCATGCAGAAATCAAGGTTGTTTTTACTTTGTCTTCACTATCAGGTACCTCATCAGGATCACACGGTACTATCTGTTGTGCCAGCATTCAGCCTCCTTGCCATTTGAAATCATCTGCAAAACCAAAACATGTTCTCAAGCCAAATAAATCTTTAATAGCTGGAGTCAGCAATGTCGTCTCAATGTGCACATAACAATGTCTGGCTCTCTCAGAAACCAATGCTAGAAAACCATAGAGAAGCGCATAAGTCAGTCTTGGAATTTGCCACCATTCATGTGAAACAAATGTGTTGCTCTGCACCCTCAACAGCAACGTACTTTTCAAAAATAGCCCATGGCAAAATTTCCAAGAAAAAGTAAACCAGCTACCACACAAAGCTGCCTTTGGCAGGAGGCTTTTGATTTCATGTCTTTGAAAAAAAACATTATACTCCATGAAAGAGAAAGATGTAATACCTGCCAAAAGAAAGTATTCTTGTTCCTTCCTCACAAATCCCATACATATGTGCAAATTCATCAAAGTATACATCTTAGTAACACAATTTCATCAGATCTTAAGAGGCCATTTTTCAATAAATAAAAACAGATTTGATTTTTTTTTTCTTCACAGAAGCAGAAGGGTCAAAGTGTTTCAGCAGCAAAATCTTAAACAACCCTCCAACCCAAGCCATTCTATGATTCTGATTCTTTTAGACACGTCTTGTAGACAGAATTTCTCCTGAAAAGGAAGGTGGAACACTAATTTCTCAGGCTGTATAAATGACATACATTTTTGTTGCAGAGAGGAAGTAAAGCAAAGATGAGCTTTAACTGGTACAAAAGAATGGTGTTTGCTCCCCTAACAAATACAGATTTCATCCAGTAGGAATGCAGGCTCTTAGGAGCAAGGATATAGGATGCATATTTCTGCATAAACCACTGATATTGCCACCTTCAAGTTTCTGAAATATATTAATTAACATCATTTGAAACATAAAAATAACAATAGCACAGAAAAGATAAAAAATATTTCAAAGAAACTAAACTGACTTGGATCTTATTTTTCTGTACAAATCCAATAGCTTATCCTAAATGAAATGCTAACTTGGAAAATCATATAGTTCTTAAGTTTTATGACAAAATTGCATCCTTTATTTCAGTTATTGACTGGTAAATTCTACATAAAAATGAATTTAATGTAAGGCACGACATTTAATTTATTAGAGTGGTATGTAGTACTGCAAATAGTGACATAACATTTTTCCCATCCATCTTTGCAGTGAGGGTCAAGTCCTGCTCTTCTTTGTACCGCTAAAATCTACATTAGTTCCAGTGGAAATAATAGACTATTCCAGGTTCCTATCACTGAGTTTAAAAAGGAATGTGGGGCCCCTTCTGACTTGAGTATATATCAATCTAGTTTAGAAATTATTTTTTTAATGAAATACAATATATTGTAATGTCATATGTTGTGCAATATAGAACCTCAGAATGGGAAAGCAGTTTTAACAAGTGAAATTTAGAATTAATGTTGTAATTGGGGAATATAAATGAAGTGTCATTCAGTCACTAGAGAACTGTTATTTTGGTAGATATTGTATAACAATCTATATCTCTTTTTTTACCCAGCTACAAAGTACAAACTCTGAAGGACTCAAAGCCTTTTTAGAAATCCAATTTGTGTAAAGCAAGGTAGAAAAGCTTAAAAAAAAAAAAACAACCCACAAACCTTGCTATTCAAAGCATGAATGCCCCCTTCAACCTAGTATTTCTATTGAATTTATAGACTCTTCTTATGAATACATGTCGGGCAGTCTGGCATGCTGCTAGGTTAAGGGTTCTCCCATCTATTGATCTCAGTACAATAAGGAGTAATCAGAGCCACTGAAATTTGATTTCTATGTGATGGAAATGTGCTGAATCATAGCTTATTGTTACACCCGTGTGTTTCAGAAACATTTATAAAATGGGTAAAAGAAGGGCTAAATCAAATCATATTCAATGCATGCAGGAAATGTCTTTAGAAGGCACTGAAGGGTCACCAAAAACAAACCCTGTATGGAGAAAGAAACCCTAAAATAAAAATTAGAAACAGTGGGAGTAGCAGAAATATACAGAAAAAAAAAATCTCAGAAAAAAAAGGGCTAAATTCTAATTAAATAAAGTTTTTAAGATCAGAGTTATAAATATATATGTGAACTATATCATCTCAGGCAGACGCAATTACCTGTTTTAGAGTTGCAGTTAGTTACACTGATGAATTTGGTTTACTTCAAGTCCTATACCAGAAAGGGGCTGTGAACTTAGTTCTCACTGCTGCAAATAAGAGCTGAAGGTGTTTGGCAATTTGCAAATTCAGTCCAAAGACAGAGAGCACAGTTGACAGCACCTTCTGATACAAAAAACTTATTGGTGCAAGACTGGGATGGCAGCTAATGGAATGAATGCCGCTGCACAATGAGGAAGACAAATTCCAACCCAAATGAGTGTGATGAAAGCTATCGAAACATTTCATATCTGTTCCCACCATGATAAATACTACATACATGCCAGTAAATTATGTACATATTAGATTAGTTATTAGATTAGAAAACAGCAAAGAGTTTTCATTGATATCGGGACTACACAAAATCTATCCAAAACCACCTGTAGAAAGGTTTCAGATGCTGAATACACGTCACTGAAACAGCAGAGGCCAGGTGACATCACCACAATGAGGAGGTGAGGAATTAGTAAGGTACACGATGTATTTAGTGACATAGCTAGAGAAATTAGCAAGTGACTAACCTGCTATATGAGTATGTGTTTATGAATACAAATACAGACATCTATAAGAAGTATGCACCTATATAGGAGAGGGATATAAGACAGCTTGTCTCTTATATAGAGCTAGCTGCGGGTATAAATCTAGTACAAATTATTTCAAATCTACAAAACCAGATCACTGTGAAAAAAGAGTTAACAAATGCAGCATCTCCCCCACACTGAATGAGTCTCATTTTAATGCAAAAACTAAGCTTTAGTTTTCATTTAAAAATTCAAGCAGGTTTAAAAACACAGTCTGTTCTTAAAACGTAAAAGCACAAATAGTATCTCCATTACTTACCCATTACTTCTGTTCCTTCCTCTGAGCTCGGTTAGGGTGTATAAATACTTCATGAGAATTTTATTTATAGAGTCTCAAATAAAGTGAAGCTTTGAAACCAAAAATACTAACTCCAGGCTCTCCTGGTATAATAATTGGTTGCCTGTAAGTATAAGAGTTAGTTGAAAAGTATATATTTGTATCATAAAACACAATTTAAGTTAAAATGAAAAATGTGGATTTTAAAAGTTGAAGGCAATCATTTAAAAACAAACAAACAATAAGCTCAGCTGCATCTAAGAATAACAAAAATAACATTGGTTTCTTTTGTGCCAGACTGACAAATCTGATCATCTACAGAATGATTTGAGAAACATCCTGGGTGACAAAGAGGATTAATATTTTTGTTAATAATGTTGTTGCAATTATGTATTAGTGGGGGTATCACAATGACACTGTAAATTAAATACTATTAATTAGCTGCTATGTTCCACCCTGGAGATGGCATCATTTCAGAAACTGCTGACAAGAAAACTAATGAATGTCAGCTTAGCTTAGTTGATAGCTTCTGTGGTCTAGATATCTGCCCAACAGGGGCTAGATTTGAATCAGCTGGGTCACTTTGCAAAAGCCACGCATTCACTTAGGTCTTAAAATTCAAGGGGTATGGGGCAATGCATCAAGGCCTGTTTCTCACAGAGCTCCCCACTGCCCTTACATACCGTCGATTAACAAACAGCCCCAGACTCCTGGCACGATCAGCAGTGCCACACATCTGCCTTGGCATGAGTGCTCCTCGTGGTCAGCCAGCTCCTTGGATCCAAGTACTCAGGGAAAGAGGGAAGGTGATTTAGGGAAGCCAAAGTCCGTGGGCAGCAAAATCCCTAGGCAGGGAAAGAAGGGAAGGAAATTCACAGGCCTGGCCAGGAAGGCAGAACCCCAGCCTTCCAAGAGCATCCCATTTTAACCTTGATACTTAGCATAACAACTCATTTCTCTAAGTCCATTACTAGCAGTGAGGAAGACCAACAAAGCACGCTATCAGCACGCTGCCTTGCCTTTGGCTGCATTTCCAGTGAGTAGTAAAACCGCCGAGTGGCTGAGATAAACACACCAGACATCCCGAGCTCACCAGCAGGGATTCAAACCTGCAGCTCGGGCTGGCAGCACATCCAGATGCTCTCCTCGCTCCTCAACCCAAAGCACACTCGGGCAGGTCAGCTCCTCTGGCTCCTCTAGAAAAGGGTAGCCAAAGTCTGCGAGCCAGCCGGAGTGTGTCCTGTAATTAACTCTTCCATGAACAAGTACTCCTTGCTATTTGTTGAGAGTATTTGCTATACATTTGTGAGATTACAAACCCAACCAAAAAAAAAAAAAAACACATCAGTCTATTTCATTTTGTGGCGTGAAATAAACGCAGCTCTATTTAACTATAAAACAGCTTAAAATAAAAGAGGTGGGTGTTGGCATTTTTGCCTCTTGCAAAATGATTATGAAATTAACCTTTTATTTGATAACATACAGAGAATAGATTGGAAAGTGAATGTGCATATGACTCAGAGTAAAGATTCCAACCTGTCTGTGGATTTGAGCAAGAAAATACTAAAGGGACCAGGGAGCGGCAGAGGAAAGAGCAGCCTGAGGGGAAGTCCACACCTTACCCTGAGGGATGAACGAAGCCTGGAGAGTCACATCCAAACCAAAACTATCACATTCTGTTAGCAAGAATGCTATCAGCACTGAACAAATCATAGCATCTCTGCTCTTTTACCCCCCAAAGAGAAATCCATTGTAATGTTGAGCTCCTGGGGCCTGGCTGGCGAGCTTTAGGCCTGCTGTTGTCTGAGGCCTCCTCTTCCCAGTCAGCAGAGCCCAGGTAGAGCCTGGAGCACCCAACTCTGAGGGGAAAAAAATACAAAACAGTGGAATCTGTGGCCTATGGGGCATAGAATCACAGCATCATAGAATGGCCTGGGTTGAAAAGGCCCTTAAAGATCATCTAGTTTCAACCCCCCTGCTCTGGCAGGGTTGCCAACCACTAGAGCAGGCTGCCCGCAGCCACATCCAGCCTGGCCTTGAATGCATCCTGGGGACTCTGCTCATGCACAGGAGGTGAAGGCCTGGCAGGGCAGCCTCCAGCCTCCATCTCCAGTCCTTAACAGCAACAACATCATGTGCAATGCATATCGCAGACTGCGTAACCACCCGCATGTTTAATGTTCTGCTCCCTTTGAAAGGCCACTGTCAGCTTTTAAAAACAGGCTGCCGTTTTTATAATCACTGCTGTATTTTCTCGCCATACTTTGCGCGAGACATCATTGTGCTGCCCAGAACCAGCGATGGCACTGCATGCTGCCTGCGCTTGGTCCTGTACTTTGTTTTCATGAGATTAGATAATTGATTGTGCTCTTCCTGGGAGTGAGTCAGAGCCCATCAAGACAATTGCTCGAGCTTCAAAGGGCTTTGTAGAAAGAAATCCCATGTATTGATCTGCTCAGCAAAACAGGGCTTTCAGCATTGAGAACTGCAGATTTCCCAAACAATTTTTCAAAGGGACAAGAGAACAGACCAACTTTGAAGGCATTTGTGGAAAGGCTGCTATTCCAGAAGTCCAAGTTTTTAGTCAGCTCTGCAACATTTTGTTTTCAGTTTATTCTTTTGGGAAGAAACAAAGAATTCTTTTGGGAAGAGCAAGAAACTCTCCTATTTTCCGTTTGGAAGTAGCAGTTATTAAATAGTTTATAAATAGCTAATGAAAATGAAAACTCCACGTGTCATTATTCTGTTGACTTTGGAAAACAAAACCAAAAGATTTGTGTTTCTCCAACATGGTGGAACTAGCACTGTAATGGGAGAGGGAAAAGTTGTACCACTCCTTTGCAGAGGTTAAGCAGGCAGACAAGGAAGACTTTGGTAAATATATCAGAATGTCCTTAAGTCTCAATTTTGCCACTATATTTATTCATAGAGCTGTACCAATGGAAAAGCAACAGAAGTTTCTCAGAGACATGAGGGTTTGAAAGACAGACATCACATTAGATACCTTGTCCTTTTTTAGGCACTACGATACACATCTCTTCAGATGCAAGAGCACATCTTCTCTTCACTTTTTTACTAAGGTGATGTGATCTTCATTCATTGGATTGTTTTCAAACAGTCTTCTGCGTATTCTCTTTCTTGAGAGCGTACAAAGTGATCTCTTTAGCATACTGCATGCACCAGGAGAGAACATAGGTGTTCTGTGCTTCTTGGGAAAAACTGGAAACACTTAATTCAATTTTCTCGAGTATAACTGTTTTCCTTTAAAAATTAAGTTGGATATATGCAGTAAGTAGATGTAAATTATTTAATTCCTATTTTATTCTGTTTTCTTAATTTTGTAGTGTTCTCTTCCCCCCAACACCTCCTTAAAAAAAAAAAAAAGCAACAACAACAAAATAACAAGTAGGTATCAGGACTGTTAATAATTGATGAAGCATTTGTAAACCCTTAGCAAATGAACAGTCAAGTGACACATGAATAAAACATTTGAAAAAAGTCTAACAGCATTCTGAAGCTGAGCGTATTATTCTAAAGCAGCCTGCATGTAGTATGAAAAGAAAGGCTGGGGAAAGTGCTGGACCTCTGCTTTACTTGCATATGTTCGGTAGGGAAGGTTGTGTGGAAGGGGTCTTTAATAGTTATTTGGTTCAAAATACTTTCCACAGGTTTCACAACAGCTGGTATCTCATTCTTTCAGTAACGGTTCCTTTGTATAGTTTCTGCATTGCTCTATTTCTTAATAGTTACTGTGAGATTAATACACTCCCTAGCGTTGATGTTATACTGATACAAAGGCTCTTTTATTGGCATTACTTACTTCTCACAATTTATTGAAGCAATATTATGTTAGTACTATTTCACTGTTATTTCACCATAATGCTTTTGCATTGTTCTATACACACAAATCTCTGTCTGCTGCTTCATACATACCACAGTAAGTGAAAAAGACACAATGGAAATAATGCATGCATGAAATACAGAATGCAGTGACTAATAAAAAGGTCTGAAATCAACATGACCATGACCTGGATTTCACTTGAGTGGTGGTAGCCGACAAAGTACCCACTGTTCTCCTTTGCAGAGAGCACCTTCCTCATTCCTGCCATCAAATAAACAGGATGTTTCACTGCATCAGATTCTGAACAAAGGGATAAGAGGATGCATCAGCTTTCAAACAATAGCAGTAAGATTTCATCATAGTGTCAATGAAAGAAGATTTAATTAATTTGCTTTACCTGTCTTGGCTTGCACTAGACAAACAGAAGAGGACTTTTACTGAAGAATATTAAATGTGAAGTTTTAAGAAGAAATTGCTGCATATTGTCAAGCTTGTTAGTTGCTATGGATGGGAGTGAATCAAAAATCCAGCTCTAAACTCCTCCATTCTTGACTTCAGAGAACTGATGGATATTGAAATACATCTTTAAGGCAGAAAACCAGTGGATTTATACTGGGAAAAACCATCACACAGGAATTCTGATGCTATGTTACTGTTTGGCTGATTATTTTTTTTTTTCCAAATGGACAATCATATTTAGATGTAGCCTGCAGAGTTTAAAAAGTGTTCTTTCTGAGATTCACACACACACATTTCTGTTGAAAAGCTTTGCAGCCATACAGCACATAATTATCATTGCTGTTTCCTCTAAAAGGTCATCAGAAGCTCACAAGGTGGTGCTTCCATTCTGCACCAGTTACACTCCTTTCCTTTTGTGTTTCCATTTGCAAGTTATAGATTTCCTATACATTTCAATTACAGTCTTCCCCCACCTCATTTAAATACGTTGCTGGAGTAACAAAGGTTTAACAGAGAGACTGCAGAAATAATTATGTGATAACTAGTCTTTCAGTGGGGGCATTAAATATGACTTTCACAGGGTAGGCATTGGCAAAGGATGGGGAGATGGAGGAAGAACTGACTGAGCTCATGCAGTTTTGATTAGAAGTCAGAAACCATGTTTAGCTGTCAAAGATACTGTTAGGGAAAGTTACCACAAAGGAATAAAAGGATGGAAGAAGAAAAGAATCTCCCTTTCTCAGGAATGTTTGTACATTTTAAATGACAGTTTGAACTGCAGAAAACGCTTGACTGAATCTTGCATTATTATCTTTTTACTTCAGCTCTAATACAAAAAGGGTGGTGAGGAGAATGTCCTGATGATCCTGTCATTAGAGTCACTAGATCACAAACTGGTAATTCTAATAAAAGCAGCTAGAGAGAGGATAATAAATATATGACTCCAAGTTCTGCTTTTTAAAGCACTTAAATAAAATTTTCATGTCGAATTTATTGTCTAATATCAAGTTAGGGGGAAGGGTTTATGCACCATTAAACAAGCAGATCCTCACTTTTTTCTTTCCTTTTTTTTTTTTTTTAAATCAAGTAGACTGAAATCAGATTCCAGTTGTGATAAATTAACTGG
The DNA here is from genome assembly GCF_013377495.2 of Cygnus atratus. Taxonomy (NCBI): domain Eukaryota; kingdom Metazoa; phylum Chordata; class Aves; order Anseriformes; family Anatidae; genus Cygnus; species Cygnus atratus. The sequence goes on from NC_066388.1 coordinate 1,441,786, forward strand.
TTTACGTAGCCAGTTAATAGCAGGTCCACGTTAACATGAAGTAACTGACAGTCCACAAAGTAATTGCAAGCTGATTTCTTTTTTTTTTTTTTTTTTTTTTACCACTTTCTTTACTGTAGTTACAGGTCTTGCCAACCTTTGTTGTATTGCATAGCATCTCAGAAAACATAAATAGAATGAGAGGCAATGTTAATATGTTGTTTGGATATTTTTCTAGTTGTTTGATGGAAGCCCAAGGAAATGCTTTGCTATGATAAATGCCACACGCTACTGTAATGCAAATGAATGCTCTAATAATGGCAAGGAACTGCCTTATGAAAGGAGTGTGTTACAGGTTAAATTAACTCATTACAGTAACAATTTCCTCAAGAATCTTTAAACCCTTATGGTTAGGTTTTCAAACTGGCTAGGAATTTCAGTATTTTAGCCAGCACTCACAGCCTTGAGCCCTTCAACGTACAGCTGCCATGGGATTTCTTACAGGACCTTTGCAGGAAGGTGAATTTCCCTCAGTGTGTACTTTATGACCCGAATCACACAGTATATTCATTGCTCTTGATTTTATTTTTTTTAGTTCTCCCTTCACGGGTCTGGAATGCTACTGGCTTTTCGGTTAGCATCTTAGTTCAGATGAGGAGTGTGCTTTAGAAGTTAATTGCCTGATCATCTTTATTTCCTATGCTTTGGTTCACACATGGAGTGGTCTCAGAGTGTGTAAACTAAAGAGGTTACAAAGCCTTCCTCTTGTATCTGGGGAGACTGGAGATAAGACACAGTTCATAGATTTAGAAAGGCCATAACAGCCATTATGATCCAGACAGCCTGACCTCTACAGAACAGGCCAGACAACGCTGCGAGACGATTTCCCTGTAAACCAGATGAAAATGCCTGAGAGACACACAGCATTTCTATTTAAAGAACACAGGTGCCAATTAACCACACCAGCTCTACATAAATTATTCAAGTCACTCATTATCCTCACTGTTAAAAAAAAAAAAAAAAAAAGACAGTTGATCCCCCCAGATTATTATTTTTACAGGATCAGAAGTAAGAGAGTTCCACAATGCCTGAAACGTAGCCCTACACACAAAGTCTGTTGCCATCTCCATCTGGGTGGACCTAGCACGGTCCCACAGATGCTCTTGAAGTTCCTCTGCACTCACCCTGTGTAAGTGAGCAAACTACAGCCCCAAACCAGATTTTGTCTCCAGCACCACTGAAAGCGTTATTCTCTCTCCAGGCAGTTTCTCAGTGAACATTTACTAACACAATATTTTACAATTAGCAGTTGTTCCATTACATATTCAGGAAAGATAGTAAGCAGGTATAAATCTTTGCTTTCACCTCCATCAGTATTTCTGTCCCTGTCTGTCTCTTTAATTGCTATTGACTACAGAAGGTATTTTTTCATTGAGGCATGAGGTAAAGTGATATTGATTACAGTAAATGAACTTTTCTGTAGTTAGAGTCAATTGGGAAGGTACAGAGAAGAAACTGCAAGCATGTTTATGTTCTACATGAGTAAAATTCCTCTTTAGAAACTCTCTGACCTAGTTCCTCGTGCTTGACTAAAAGACTGTTTGACATAAACCCACATTTCTCCTGTTTAATGCAAAAAAAATCTAAGGCTGGAGTTTAGACAGAATGAAAATCAGCTGCGTTTACTTGATGTATTGAAATAGAAGAGAAGGAAATTAGAAACAAAGCAACTTTAACTTTTAATCTCTCACATAAGGAGCTTTTGCTTTTTTTTTTTTTTAAATCACAACTGCATATTTCATTCTGGAGAAATAGTGGTGTGAAAACAAAGAAATCCCTATCAGCAATATACTTGATTTTATATATCTCCTGGTACATAGTGCCACATTCAACTTGGTTTGTGATTGAAAAAGTGCAAGGATGTAGGCACCTGCCACAATTCATCGGTGTGTTTGAAATATTCAGGAGGCAGAGAACGTTGCTCCCCATTTCAGTGCACTTAACATGTGTGACCAAGTCACTTTCATCACAGCTCTGCGTAAGCCTTATTAATTTAAGCACTTTATAAACTAAAAAATACCATTCCTTGGATCAAAAGTAGCATAAAATACTAATTTACTTATTCAACAGCACCATGTAAACATCCTACCTGATGGCTTACACATAAACAGACAGAAAGACAACTGGTAGTAGAAAGAAAAGTGTCTTTTTTTTTTCATATTAGCTAAAGCGCATAGGATAAATGACATAACTCAGCATCCGTGCTTAAATTATATACTTTGTTTGGGTTGTGTGCCTAGATCTGTGAATTCAGAAGAATTCTGTGGCTATGCCAGAGGTTTCTGGGGGTGCACGATCCTCTCACCTTCCAAGGCTTGATCCAGGGAAGGCATTGCAGTTCGCTCTTACATTTAATTAAGCCTCATCTTTCTAGAACTGTGCCAATACACTCGATAAACACTCCTCACAGTTTTGCCTTAATGCCTTTGAAGCTATTTGCTAAAACAGTGACTTAACTCATGTTTTTCTATTTTATTTTTCTCAGGGAATGTTTTTAACAGCACCTGTTTGCTTACTGATTAAACATTGCCTTTCATTGCAGAGTCTATAGTACAGATGTAGGAATAGGAAAAATACATCATGACAAAACCTACTTGCTAAACTAATTTACAGTAAAACAATAATTCAGGCAATGAGATTTATTCCTTTTTATTATTTTATTAAATCTGTCATTGTACTTCCTTTGCTATTTTTATTATTTTATATTTATCGTCCTCATGGTTCTATTTACTTCAACAGTATTCTCTCCATTACATCATTTATGCTGTATTTTCAAAATTTGATTATATTATATATTTTAACATGTCATTTTACTTAACTGTTTTTCAACATTGACCTACTTATGGCAATTTTACTATGTTTCTTGCTTCCCTCCTCCTATTTCTTCTCTTTATTACTTTACCATGTTTATGCGTGTGTTTCTCTGCATTACAGCTTTATGTAGATTTTTGGTCTTTTTTTTTTTTCATATGGCAAAGCAAATTTTCCTCCTTTATTGTGATCAAGGTATTATTACTCACCCTTTACCTAACTCTAGCCTCAGCCAGCAACTAAATTACTGCAGTTAAACGTTAGTGCTTCTGATTGTCTTTCTACCATTTGCCTTTCTTTTCAGTTCAATTTTAACTTTTACAGGCAGGACACCAGGAGCTGAACCAGGGACCCTAAGAAGCCATTTAGTTTTATCTACCTGGTAATATTTAAAAAAAAAGAAAAAAAAAGAAAGTTAAGAACATACTAGCATTTCAGTTCTTATAATGTACATGGGGGTAATATACTTCTAAAAAATCATCAGCAATTCTTAAATCTTTGCAGCTTCCCCTCCCACCTGTCATCCTGTTGACACTGGACTGGGACGTGTTGGTTTTCACGTAGATCACTGTGGAGGAGTGGAAGTCTTCAAACCTCTTAACTGCTCAATTCATAAAATTTGTAGGGAGCAAAAACAAGGAGAAAAAAGGGGCTACTCTCTCTCATTTTATAAGTGATGACAGCTGGTGGGAATTGGTCTCCTGAGCTTCACTTTTAAATTAACAGGAATCAAAAGCACTTCCTTTCCCTAATAGATTACAGTCCTCCTTGATCAGGTTCCTGTATTTACATTCAATAACATATTCTCCTTTCAGAGGCTCTGTGGAGATTTTTTTATGGAAACATCAATAGTTTCTACCTCTCTCTGGACTCATTTAGTCTGTTTACAAAACACTATCAAATGTCGGTATCTCATCTGTGATTCATTTCCTGACATTTAATGATTGTTCTGTAAATCACTTACCCAAAGAAAAGAAAAAGTGTAACAAGATTTTTAAAATATTGGTGATGTTATAATTATTTTCCACTTAATCTTATGAAGCCCCTTGGTGCTGTTAAAGGAAACCTGAATGGAAAACACTACAAATATGTCTCTTAAATGTTAGCTACAGCCAGAGGAATGGAAGATTTATAACCAGGCTTAGAAGTGTATTTATATGGAATGTAGTAATCGTAACATTACATTTTATAATGTTTTTCATCCAAGTAGATCGTAACACACTCTTTGCTCATAAGGAACAAAGGTACTTAAGGCACTTTTTATCCCGTTGCAGAATGAACAGCAATTGTGTGGCAAGACACTTTCAGATACATGGAAGGGAGTAAAATGACACCCAGAGTTGGACATAGGGGCAATCAAAGGCTTTCTAACAAGAAGCAGCTGTTACTATTGGTTCTCCTAAGTCACTTGAAAATGGTGTTGGAATTTTCAATGATGGAAAAATAAGTCAGGTTGAAGCTCAGTATTTCACAGTGGCTCAGAAATTCACACTGGGTTTAGATATTAATAAAGCTTAATAATTAGTACTTACAGACCCATTTTAAAATGTATTGTTATTTTTCTCGGTTTCGCACATTCACTTCTAAGTGCTTTTGCTTTCTTGTAAACATGTAGATTAGACAAACTATGCAAGGATGAAAGGGACATGGCAATTCAGCAGAAATTACTTTGGTCCTGATTACTTGGAAGGATAAGAAAATTGCTACCCTGTTTTGGTTTTTAATCTTGATAGGGGACATTCGAAGCGGTAAAGCTGCCCGTCTCCAGCCCCAGGACCTTACTGAAACAACTACAAAACCACCAGAAGAACTGTCAGTGTAAGGGACATGGCTATATGAAGATAACATACATGATTTGCCTTTTGGAAATCAAAGCCCAGGATAAAGTATTAGATATTTTCTTCCCCTCTGTCCTTTCTCTGTTTATCAAGGGCTGCAGACTGAGTATAAAGAGCTGGCCTTTAGGGCATCTTTATGCAAAGAAAATCCAACACTAGGAAAAATAGTTTGCAGGATTTTTTCATTATTATTATTTGACTATCATTAAGTGAAGTGAGAGTGAAAGATGTAAATAACTTGACTAATTTATAATCACTGCGAAAATTCAGCACTGGAAGGAAAATTCCTTTGTGAGTGTATTTTAGTATTATGTCAAATTATGTTTTGAGTCCATACTAGGCTTCTCAATTATTTCTAGAAGGGCAGAGAGACAAGATAGCTTCTAAACATGCAAACCACACCATCACATCAATATAACCACAAACATCTGTAGGGAATACATCTGTCCTCACCTAGCATAAGTTGAATACTCAAGCTACAAGTAAACTTCCATCACTCCTTCAAGTTTTTTCTTCAAAATATTTCACTTATAATGCTATTTGCTCTTCTGTGATACCTTTCATCTAAAATCTTAAAGTGCTTTGCAGGCATTAATTAATTAAGCCTCAAGCTGCACCTGGGAATCAGGAAAGCCTTTATAATCATTTCATGGCACAGCTAAATGGTTTGTACAAAGTCGCACAAAATCATTCCGACCATGGCTCCATGGTCGTTAGCGCTGAATGAATTCTCTGTCAGATTAACCCAATGCTGCTATTATTTGGATCAGTTGTGGCTCATTTTCAAAATACCAGAGTACATGATATGGAGCTTATGCCAGCTATATACTTTTTAGGACAGCTTTATGCCATTTGCAGGATCACTGACTATATTTGATCCAGCATGAAGTATTTGGGGAACAGAAGGAAAACCACATTCGCTCCCACAGCAGGAGGTTTCTTCAGTTCACAACCAGTGTGCAGTGCACATAAAGGGCATCGTTTCTTTTTCCTGTGCTGAGCTTTGCAAGGCTAGGAGACAGAAAGCTGCAATGAAATGACTGCCTGGATCCGTAGTCCCTGAAGTCCATGAAAACACAGTCGTTAAGTTGATTTTAAAAGATACAGTGCACAGACATCCCAGATTCACATGTGGGCACCTCACAGGACTTGTTATGAGAAAAGGTTACTGGAGCTTACATCCTTATTCTTTTATCACACGGCATAAGGATGTGTGAGGAACACAGAGGAAAAGTACAGAACAGAGGTAGGCATCTTCCTTCCAATTTTCAACCTGAAATCGAATTGTTTTCAAGTACTTTATGCTATTTCTAGAAAAGCATAACTTGGAAACAGGAATGACAGTTCATTCTGACATGGCATAAAGCAAAGCATTTGGCTTCATCACCTTCACAAGTGATAGTTAAACAGAGGCGCCTAACTTATATACCCTGATCGAACTTTAAGCACCTGTGACAGTGCTCAGACTGAAGGTGATGGGGGAAACTGTGATAACTCAAATTATCAAGCTTGTCGCAGCTTGGGTATCCAGTTTTTTGAATGAATATACAGACAAGCTGCAAAACCAAGCCAGGATAGATTGGCTGCTAAAAATACACAAAATCTTTACAGGAGCAGTTGGCTTCTCCCTTCTTTCTTAGGTCTTATATATACATATCTGTTAGTGTGGGTACTACCATTTGCTAAAAACCTAACCTGCAAAAAAACATACAACCAAATTAAGATAGAATATGAGTCTAGCAAGCTTTACACTACTAGATTTCCCAATATTGTAGCAGAGATCAGATTTTCCCCCTATAATTCACTAAGTCTTTTTTTCCAAGCTCTGCAATGTGACTCTAAATGTACTAACAATTTCCAAGTCATCTGCTGGAACTAGCGCAACATGTTGTACATGCAAATCTGGCTTTCAAAGGTTTACTTTTGCTTTAATCACCAGCACTAAAAGGACCTAGTGTTTCCCTTTCATCTGGCAGCAAATTAATTATAAAAGCTATATGGTAATATTAATATTGTCTTACTGTAGATCAATGGTTTTACTACCTTTGATTCTAGTATTATGCATTTGATGGCAAAAACAAGATATATAAATCTAAAAATTTCAAGGTGATAATTCAGGTAAAGATTTAAATAGAAATGTTTTATCTTTTAATCTGTTGACTCATTTTAAAGTTCAAAAATGCAGTCTCCTTCAGCTCACCATTATGAAAATAATTTAAACTAAATGTATGTTTGTGGTTTTTTTCTCACTTTCAGCTGAGGACAAAACTTCTGTGGTTTAGATATCTGCGCAGCAGGGGCTAGATTTGGATCCTCTAGGTCAGTTTGCAAAGGCCACGTATTCACTTAGGTCTTGATATTCAAGGGCTATCCGGCAATGCATAATTTCTCTACGTCTGTTATTAACGGTGAGGAAGACCAACAAAGCATGCTGTCAGCACGTTGCCTTGCCTTTGGCTGCATTTCTAGCATTTTCTGCAGTGACAAAATGAGCGTGATCTTACTTCGAAAACGACTACCTCAAGTGAATTGCTTCTCCCAGGCAACAGTGATGGAGCCATTCCACTACATGCACAGACACATACAGATATATACCCACACCTAGTGCGAGTCCCCCTATCCGGAGCCTTCTTTTTCACACCTTGACTTTAATTCTGCTGTATCCTGCTGTTCACACATTATCTCTGAATACACACTCATTTCTGAGCACATCTGTTGCTCTCGGTGCTTAATTCTAGTTGTTTTTGTTGTGTTGTTTTTTTTTCGTTTTTGTTTTTTTTTTTCCCCGTTGGGGGAGGGTCAGACTGGAAGAGGAATGATGAAATCTTTTATTGTTGCTTTCTTGTAATGCAACTTTAATCAGAGGGTTTTTGTACAGCAGTGCAATAACAAAGCCAGGCTGCGGACTGTGCAGCTCCTGATCTCGCTGTGGGAGCTTTTGCCTTTGATGTGACTGTTAGAAATACCTTGAGTTGGTAGCGACAGTTTTAATGCTAAAGCTCTGTAGTGCTCTGTTTGGATACGCCTGATGAAAGTTAGTCATCTTGCAGCGATGAAGGGAAACCACTGTATTTAGGGCACCCTAATTACTCATCTGGATGCACGATATGGCCTTGTGCACTGAGCCCCCTCCCCTTCTTCTTTAATTATGGTTTTGTTCTTAACAAGATGGAGATCAAATTGAATGCTCCAGATCAACGCAGAGAAAATGACTGCTTTGGTGTACCTTGAGCCGTGGTTTCAGTACAACATGATTGTGGGAGCGCTTCATCTTCCACACCAAGGGAAATCAGCTGGGGAGTGAATTGTTTCACTTGGCTTAAGGAAGCCTATGTCTATTTTGTGGCTTTCAGATCGCTTTCCTAACCACCACCTCTCTAACAGCAGCCAGAAAGGATGACAGTAGTATGAACAACGATAAAAATTACCTCCTGTCCTTTCAGTGTTCGTGCTACCCAGCTCTCTGCATCCCTCCTGTCTGTGCTGGGATTTCCACACGGTGCAGCCACCTCTCCACCCCATGCAGATTTCCACCCGATGACTGTGGCCTCACACGAATAGCTCTTAGGCACTGTATAAAAACACGAGGTGAAAAAATTATCCTTGAGCTGAAGAGCTGGTAGAATAAATAGAGGATAAAAGACCCTGGCTAGATGCTGCACATAATTGAGGGGAACAAAAGATCAGAATCAGAGAGCTGTGTTTATAAGCAATAGTCTTAACGTACAGGTAATCTAAATTGCAATGAAAGTGTTTTGAAGGTATTATAAGAGAGAGAATTTTTATGTGGGATGTGATCTGAAAGTATAGTGGCTTCACAGACTTTTAAGGAGAGCTCTCGTCATACACAAATGTTATGGGGGAAAAAAAGAAAGTATTCCTAAGAAAATGTGGCCATGTTATGGCACAAACTCAGATAATAAAGGATATGTATTATAAGTATGTGCCAATGGCCCAACAACTCCTATCCATTCATTTGATTGCAGTCTAATTTCCAGTTTTCTCTCATATTATTGATGCGACTCTTCCTTTATCAGGTCTCTTGACATCCTCCTCCTCTTTTCAGCTCATTTGAAAAATCTTTGTCTTCTTTGATTTCTTCTGTTGAAGAATTTGCACTCTCTCTGATAATTCACCTTGTCTGATATTCTCGGTGGCTTGACTGGTTTTACTTTCCCAGCAGTAATCTGGTACAAAGCCCTTCCTAAAAGCTAATCAAGAATATTGGTAGGAAATCATTGTTCTTTAAATCTTTCTGTATGATGTTCCACTTCCCTCCCTTCATTCCTGACTCAGATCAGTTCAAGGAAAGTACAACTACTTGAGAAACTCAAGGAGGATTATCTACTTCTCAAATGCCACAGAAGTGTGCCTGGACACCATGGTGATGAATGTAATAGAAATGAGAAATTATTGTTCTTATTATATTCCCTCAGCTATTAAGCATGCTATTCTTTTCCAACATCTGCACCCCAGAATAAACAAAGTTTGGGATATCACAAGCCTTGTATGCTTTTGCTATTACACACAGTACAAGTCTTGGCAATCTGTTTTCTGGATCATAATTTTACCCAGTATTTAAAACTTATTGAAAAGGTACCAGAAAAGCTTTAGAAATCAACTCAAAAGAATTCTTGAGAGTCTGAGTTATGTATACATGGCATGTGTCTGTTTGGACTGTCATATATCAAAAAATAGACGCTAAAGATGAGCTGAAGTCTTTCATTTTTTTTTTAACCTGAATGAAGAGCTTTTTTCTTTTGCAAGAGATGACTGCATTAACGCTTAGAAGAAGACAGGAAGATGATTATTTATTTATTTATTTTACTCTGGTTTAGATGAAAGTGGAGTCACCAGCTATTGTTGGAGAGCTGTGAATCACCCACAGACTCAACCTTCAGTTCAAAGGCTCGGATAATTTACTTAAATAATTATCTTCCCTGGGACGTGTGGATTCGGATTCTGTTATAAAGCAGCACTTTAACATACTTTGTAAAGGCTCCAGTTCTGTTATAATAGTCTATCCTGTAAATTTCCATTTTATAGGCTGTCATATAAATGCTGTGCAACGTGGAGATTTTGACTGCCATTCCCCAGGGGTCTTCTATGGCGATCTTCCTTTTCCATATGTTATCCCCATTATCAGTCTATTCTGTACCACTGGTGGCCTTAGGATGGATAGAAATGTCTCCTAATGGCCACACCCTGGACTTTAAGAAGAAAGGGAAAAAGGCAAGCAGGGAATATGTCACGACATCTCCATAAAGACTGCACTGAGGAAGGCATATCGGGGTTCATTCCCGTCCTGCTGATCTTCCGAGCGCATTCCTGGCCGAACTGCCGGCCACTGGCATGCAGAAACTGCACCCCAGCACACCACGTGCCCCTGTCAACTCTCATTGCTCCTTTGCTTTTCCACTTAACTTAAAAAGCTTTTCTCTAAAATAAACGTGGACCTTCACTATTGTTTCCAGCCCACAGAAACTTGTACCTGGGTTTACTTGTACCTCTTCAGTTTACAATAATCTTTGCAGATGACATTTGGGACATGTATGCTGAATATAGTTCTGTGCGAAATCTCGTTATTTGTATATAATTTTTAAAAACTGCTGCAAAATGTGATTGTATCCAAGCCTTCTGGGCCATGTGGCAAAGATTAATTTTATTTTTTTTCCACCCCACAGGTCTAAGGAACTGCCTGTGCTCCACTGGCAAAATTCCGCGGCATGAAATGAGCCAGATGTTGGCGACACATTAGAAGTGCACGACCTGTCATGTCAGGGCTGCTTGGCATCTGCACGAGGATGCTGATGTAAAATCTCTGAAATACGAGGAAAGACTCCTGTTAACTCAGTAGCCTTTCGCTCAGGTCCTTTGAAAATATTTGCCTAATGTAAGCTGAGGGGCAGCACAGGAACTTGTCTCCACTGACTTGGTGCAACGCCCATTTGTGCCCTCTGGGCAGGCACGGCCTCAGGACTGGAGGCAGCTGATCTGGGAATTTACTAAAACTTTAGAATCTCATCAATTTCTATCCCACCCACTTCTTATAGGCTGAGACAGATGTTATTATCAGGTGAGATTTCAACTGGGAGTTTGGAGAAAGTTGTGCATTGTTTTTGTTCGGTTGGTTTGGTTTTAAACATAAGCTTCTTGGTTGGAATTGTTATTTCTATGGATCCTGCAGGTTGCTATATTAATCCTAATGAAAATATTCAGAGGAAATCATCTCTTTCTTTCTCTTCTGGGAAGCAGTGTATTTGTTTTTCCATGCCTTTATTTGTGTGTGCACTGGAGGCATGAATGAGATGTAGATTTGCTATTTGACAGTATTAGTCCAACCACACCACGTCATTTCCAAATGAAATACACCTGAGCTGAAGCAAGGGACACAAAATCCTGCAGCTGGCTCCTTCATTCTAACAAGCTTCTTTGTTCCTCGGGCTGGAAATCTCACTGACTTACTGGTGCTGTCTCGCATCTTTTTCAGAGACTGGCAGGCGAGTCTGGGTACGGTATGCGTTTCCCTTTCGACCAGAGGATTTCCGTATAAGCCCGCAGAGGGATTTGATGTAACATACTTTATTTCTGGGTGAGATCATTTATATAGGAAAATGTTGTGAAAGATGCAGTAAACAGCTCAGAGTGTGCTAGGCTTAGGTAACCTGAGCAATACCTGTGCATCCAGTAAGCCAAGGGAAATCAAAGGAGATCAAGGACACACAGCAGGGACAAACTGAGAACTACGCTGCTCAACAGCTGGCACTTGGAAGCCGTAGATTTTAATTGATAAATTTGAAGGGCTTTCCTTTCCCCCAGCTTCCTGTATTCTTTTCTTTCCCAACATTAGCTGAAACCGGGTATGTTCTGTGGCTAACAGATAAAACTTTTTAAATACCTACACAACTTAGGACCGTAAAATCCCCGCAGATTCAGAGTTACTTCCAGCTGTCACCTGAACCATTCTGTTATACGCTTAACAGAATACACAAAGAGCTGATGCAGCTGGCTCCATGCTTCCTTCCTTCCTTCTTTCTTTCATCATTTCAGCTTGTGGATACTTTAATAGTTTCTTTCCATCAACTTTAACTGCTGTTTTAATGGCTAAAGTACTATTTTGCTTTTTTACCTCAGGCTTTTCCTATTTCTCTCAATGATTTCCATTAATAGTCTTCTAAGTGAGTTTTGCTAGAAATGTTCCATTTTCATTCTGAAGGGAAACAGCGTTTCATGTCTCTGTGGTGGCAGAGAGAATCCTGAAAACCTGACCCAAGCATAACATTCCAAGCTCCAAGGGGGAAAACCATACAAAAAATGAAAATGTTTTACCATCTTTTTTAAGAAAACCTTTAAAATACTTTGATACAGACATGGTACTTTGGGGACACAAGTCAAGACCTTTAATTGTTTTGGTTAGCAAACCGATAGAAGCTGAATGCTACAGCAAAGATTTCTGCCTGACTTATAGAAAAAAAAAAAAGAAAAAAAAAAGGAAAAAAAAGAAAATAGGAAAAAAAAAGAAAAAAGAAAAAAAAAAGAAAAAAAAGAAAAAAAAAGAAAAAAAAAGACATCCTCACAACGTGCTATAAATCCTCAGCCAGTTCTCTCATCCAAACAGTCTCCTCCTGGCTAAGCCTACCAGGGAAAAAGCAAAACCAAAACCGAACAATCAAGCCACCAAACCTAAACCTACCAGGGTTTCCAATATTCCCTCTTGCAGACACTGGTGAATGAAAGAAGAACCAGCCACAGCTCCAGAGGAGGGAAGTAATGAGATTTATTTTGTTTTATTTGTGCACAGGCTCCCCGAGTTGGTTCCTCATCATGTTTTCTTTCTGGATTTGGCTGCCCTGAAAATCTCAATGATAGGGAATATAATGTTACTGAACTGTCTCAAGGAGATACAGGGACACAATTATCTTTTCTTCTTTCCCTGGGATGTGGTTCTATAACAACAATAATATTCATTCCTTTGTAGCATAATTAAAATAAACCGCAGTGCTGTGGCATTTAGTCAATTGCAGCAGTCATTTATTGCCTCATACGCAACAAATTCCCGGAGATTACAACTTAAAGCACATATCATTTTTTGCTTTCATTCTCTCACTTCGAAGGAAAATATAAAGGTGTAACAGCAACTAAACTGCATACTCCAGACATGCATTAAAAAGACTAGCTTCAGTGGAATGAAAGTAACCTAATTAATTCAGTGGCGTTACACGTGCTTAAAATTTATAGAAAGAAAGAAAGATAATGCTTGTAATCTTAGAGTACCGGGGCAAATCAAATTTGCTGGTAACACGTGCGCTTTGTGTGCCAAACTCGGGGGTGGAACTTTCCATTTGCGTAGCTGTGCTTCAGGGAAATGACTGACACATAGCAGATGAGTGAAAAAACCATACAACAACATTCATCCTCTTGATAAATGTATCATTAGAAAGCAGTCAGATAGCCCAAATCAGAAGTTTAAATGGGATACCCCAACAGCAAGAGGGTGATTTTGAGATTTCTTGACCTTCACCTGTTGAGCAGGGTTCTGTTTTAGGACTGGGTGAGAATCTCCTTGGTTCATCTGGGCCACGTGTCAGCCTCAAAGGTTTTACAGAAGTGGAACCACGATGACATCCAGCCCAGCGACACCCTTTGTGGCAGTGCTGCTTGCCCAGCTGTGCTGGCAGCGCTCACGGTCGGGTCTGGCCAGGCACGGGGACGAGAGCCGTGGTTCTGCAGAGCCCACTGCAGACATCGCTTCCCCGGAGGGGTCCCCCCGTCCCCTTCCTGATGCTCAGCGACAGAGTTTGCAGCAGTTGGTTCTTGACAGAACACGGGACACCTCTGCACGTAGGGTATGAATAACTGGTCACTGCCAGTGGGGGGAAAAAACAAGAAAAAGGGCAATAAATTTGTAAATTTATAGTGTAATTTTGCCCTAGTTACAGCAGTGTACACCAATGACAAGCAAGGCTGCTTTCCGCAAACAAATTTATCACCACTGGTTGTTCTTCTATTGCTTTCAATAAGAAATGCCAAAATAAGTATGATTTAAAAATGCTATCAGCTGACTGGAATACTCAACAGATTCGGTGCATTACAATAAAATTGGTCTCTAAGTGCTGTTCCAAAATAAATAAATAAATAAAAAGGGAGGAATATGGACCTAAATCTGCCACTTAACGCTCCACAGTTATGCCTCAATATTTACCGTAAACCAGTAGATTGTCTCTGGCTCCTGATTTGCATATTCATAAGGTTGTCATACAGCTTGAAAGTATTTTCTTTCTACTTTGTTGTAGCACTTTAAATATTAGGGTTTTTTTAGTGCGCAGTTTATGCAAATCCCACTCGGAGCGATATGGCTTTCACTGATGCTGCCTTTACAATTCCGCTGCAGTCTGGCCTGTTGATTTAGGGGAAGTGCCTTGGGTGAAATCTCTGTTAGAAAATTCAGCAGCCAGAGCACAGAGCCAGGTATGGAAGGCGCATGTAAACACGGCAGAAGAGGCAGGACTCGGGCCGCACAGAAGTTCTGGGCTCCTTCACCCAGCTTCTGTCTCCCAAAGTATCCGGAATATGCTGATGCTTCTTTGAGCCTTCTCCCAGCCCACCTACAGTTTGTGGTGTTAGCACTTGGCATGATTATATTTCCAGCTACGCTGCTCTTCCAACCAAACACAATACTTGTATTCCTTTTTTATTAATTGTTTACCCTGGGAAGGTTTGAGTTATTGATGGGGATGTAACAATAGGAAGTAGGATGCTCTAACGCCATGGGCTTCTGCTTCCTGAGCTGAAGGAGTGCTCCATGTCTCAGCAGTAAATTCTATTCTATTTATTTCACGACTAATGCATCCATGCGTACCGTAATATCCCATGTTATACGTTAATCACCTCTTTTCTTACAAACCCCGTTTATGAAGTTACTCTCCCAATTTACACAAAGAGAAATTCATGCTGGTCTGTGCTTCCTGATGAGCACTGTCCCACCCCACAAGGGGACACAAGATACCTGTGGGGACAGCAGTGCCAGAGACACTGTCCAATTTCACATCTACCCACAGAACAGAGCAGAATACAGCACTTGACTTTTAGTTCCTGTAAACAGTTTGGGCAAACGTGACCTTACACAACTGCCGTGTTACTCTCTAATGAGACGGATACTGCAATCCAGCTGTCTGCTTCCTTCGTCTGTGGGCGCAGAGAGAACCAGACATCTGGAGCACGCACACATCACAGCTCCATTTTCCAGATCGTATTCAGGAGCGCACAGCACACGATAGCTTTCCTCCAGTGCAGCGAGGAACCAGATGGCTTCAAAAAGACCCACTTTGCCTCCAAGGTGGCATATGGAATATTAATTAATAATAGATTAATAGACCTTTCCCCACTTAAAAAATTAATCTGGTTGTTAGCTCATCTGCTGGTGCCAGGGAAGTGCTACAAAACGAGGGTTGCATTGGACCAGCCATGCCATCCCTCTGGGGACATCCTTCATGGCCCTCCTGGAGACCACGTCCGAAGGCGCTGGCAGACAGAAGAACCACAACGGTGGTTTTCCTGCCTTTAAAAGCAGTACCCACTTGGAAACTTCAGAGAAGTGCAGTGCAAAGAGGATATCATAAAAGGGGAAAAGCTGTTAGCCTTCAACTTAACCACAAGCAACAAGGGCAACAAGGAAAGCAATTTGTCAGGGAAAAACCATGTGCAGAATGGGTCCGCGCTGTCCTACCATGACCTGAGCGGTCCCCAACGAGCAGTGGCCAACAAGTCAGCACCGAGCCACCGCTCCAACTTCTTGCACTGAAACTTCAGGTACTGAAGGAGAGCAAACGCACTGAAGTTGAATAGTTTGAAGTGGATTTTTCAAATCTTATTAAATGGCATTTTTTCCTCCGCCAGGGTTTCTAATCCTCTGGTTTTGTCAACTGATGCGCGGTTGGGTGTGCGTTCCCATCACCCTCCCTCTCTTCCCTGAGTTCTCACCTCCTCACTGCGAACCTGCATAAGCAGCTTTAATTCAGTGTCAGCCTCATCTACCGAATTAAAGCGGGGCCAGAAAAATCCTATTACTGTTGTGAGGGAAGGTGAATAAATGTGTATCTTGACTGATCGTGTATTAATCCTGGTATCCACTTAGGACTGGGAAGGAAATGTCTGCTCTGTTGCCTAGCAATACCATTGAATATGAGTCTTAGCATGTTAAAAAAGGGTCAATTGCTAAGTAAGCCCCCCAGAACCTTGTTTTCATGCTTTTTTCCCCTGGATTCATATTTACTAATTATGATACAAATAAAAGATGAGAGTACGAAATAAGACAATGGTGAGCGCACATCTTTTATAGGCTGAGCGTCGCAGTCATCAGATGCAGAGCTCACGCCAAGGAAGATTTCACAGAAAAGAAAAATAAGAAAGAGGAAAGGTTGCCGATGTGTAGTAAAGAATACCATTTTGTTTCATAAAGTGACAGATACCGGTGTTCACTGGGTCACATCCATTTTCTGCAGCAGACCCCTGCCTACCTGCAACCCACCGAGGAGCTGGCCCGCGTAACCTGGCCACCTGGATCCAGTCCCTGGCTTTCCGCTAAATTATCATGGTGACTTTGTGCAAATTGCTTAAAGCCAAGTGAGGCTTTTCCACGAAAACATTCTCCTTTCTGAAAAACTGCAGCTAAAGAGATAGCAATTAGAAGGTCTTTAGATATGTATTTATAATCATTTAAGATTGTTTGTTCAGAGAACTTCCCCAGGAGAGGATTTGACTTGGGCCTAGAGAGTGCATCTGGCAAGAGAACACCAAGTGAAAGGTGCCTCATGGGCAGTTGCTAGGAAGAAGCAATAATTCCATTTTCTATCGAGAATCAAGTGCATTCTGCTAAATGTCAAGTGTTTTCTTTAACAGCTGGAGAGATGAAGCCATGGAAATTCTTGTTTATAACCCTGCAGACTCTTATCCTGTATTGGGATGTAATTTGGTTCAGCCATGTGGCTCAGCATATTAATCGCATTTGTAGATTGGTTTAGACCATTTTTCTATACCCTTTTTCTGCAGCAAATACAGGAGAGAAAACCCTTGAGATCTATTCTTTGAGGTTTTTCCACTTGATGCGTGTCACTCTTCCCTGAGAGCTTCTAAGGAGTTCATCCAAATATGATAAATATCAGGATGCACAAGCCATTCACAATCTCATCGCCCGATGTCCTTTGGAAAAGCAAACGCCCCTCAGAGCAGAGATTTCTATGGGAAGCAATGCCATGAAAACCTTCAGGATCCAGGCTATCACCAAACTAATTGCTATCAAAGGTGTTCATCGGGTTTGATTGTGGGTTGCAATAGAAAATGGACTGCCAGGCTGATGTGCCATTACCTGTCAGCTACAATCCCTTTCACATCATGGTCATTTCTCCCTTCATCAGTACCTGGATGCAGTCTGAAAATCTGAGAAAAATTAATGGAAAAGCAAATAATAAAATGCTATTGTGTGTTGCATTCCTGCACTTTTGGGTTCAGGTTTCTAGCTCATTAGAGGCGAGCTGGATTTCTAAGAAAATGAGATCTGTTTCATCTGGATGCACCTGCCATCGAGGAACGTCATCGCTCTTCTAACCCAGCCTAGCGTGCCACTGGCCCCACCTCTGGCTCTTCCCTTTCAGAGCACTGCTGATCCAGCTGGCTGGGTCTGCTTTTCTGGAACATTTATAGCATCTAGAAAATCTGGTGTGCGGAAGTGTGAGTGACTGTCAACATTTCCAAGTCATGGAAAAACAACGACCGCAGAGATCTCTAAGGCCATCTGAAAACATCCGTACATTTGGAAAATCTCAAATGTTTGTTTTGCTCACTAAAACAAGAAGTGTTTAGAGTTTTTGGATGATGGTGTAAGCGCATTTGGAGTGACAGTAGGAAGGTTTTTCCCTCTCAGATAAAGGCACGACTACTCTTGACTAATACAGCTGAAAGATTCAAACAGGAACTAAGGTGCCACTTCTTTATGGGTAATTTAACATTGAAGGAGTAGGTGCGTTCATCATCCCTAGGTATCTCACAGCTGAGATCAGATGCCTTCTTAAATCACAAAATGAATCCAGAAATAACTGCGTGAAATTCTCTACCAAACAGAACAGCTAATATGACGTTCATCACAAGCTCTCATAAAACCCAAGAATTTAAGATGCACAAATTCAAAATCCATGAATTCTTTCAGCCTCTCACACTTCCAACAGGCGCTGCACTGCAGCCTGCCTTGCTGTTGTACCAGCAGAGTTCCAAGAAACAAACTCAACCACTTATTCTCTTAAGATTACAAATTAGTCAAAGAGAGGTTATGGATTTTTATAAAGGTTCACCAGTTTTTACAGAAGCAAATACCATCGCAGTCCTGCCAATATTTCTGACAGTTAAAGTAATTGCAATACTTTGTGGATCTCGATTTCTAATCTGCTTTTTATTGCAGTAAAGATCACATCTGATTATATCTTTGTATACGCTACACTCTGATATTCTAAACATTTTTTTCTTGATAAACTTTTTCCCCCCAAATTACTATTGAATCAGAGTTGTATCTTATCCAAAATGGAAACCTCTATTATGCCAGGTGCTGTACCTACACCAGGTAGGATAATCTCCTCCTCATATAATTTATAGTCAAAAAAGAAAGGAGATTCACTTAATAAGTAAGAATATAGGAATGCTGATGCTATGAAATACACAAAGGCCAAACTGGGACCTGCAGGGACCTGGAGGAACCTGGAAAATGAAATCCTGACCCCTAGACTTCAATGCTTTAAGCACAAACCCAGCCTTCTTTTTTGTGCCTTGTGCTTGAAATAATATAATTCTCTGATTCCTCTAAATAGATCTCTTGACACCTCTGATACCAATAATAACTTTGGATAAAGTATAGTGCTAATTCCAAATGTACACGCACTGCCATGTACTAGTGCTCCCAGACAGTGCAGAATATCACGTCCTATGTTTCATCACAAATAAATGTTCATTTGTCTTATTTACTTTTGATTTTATGTACATATGCACAAAAAGCAGCTTAACATCAGACGTTTAAGAATGGATTGTGCACCTATTCTGGATCCTAGCCAACAAATTGCTGATTGATCTGTGCTGGGAATGTTTTATTACTTAAATAAAAATGAGGAACAAAATTGTTAAAACCTGACACTGAGATTACTTCCCTTTCTTTTATGCCCTGAGACAATCAGGCAAAAGGCCTG
This sequence comes from Cygnus atratus, assembly GCF_013377495.2. Lineage (NCBI taxonomy): Eukaryota > Metazoa > Chordata > Aves > Anseriformes > Anatidae > Cygnus > Cygnus atratus. The sequence goes on from NC_066388.1 coordinate 1,460,699, forward strand.
CCTGGAGGGAAAGGGAAGAGGGGAGAATATAGCTCTATTTTATACCAAAACTTCATCACTGCCATCTTTTTCCTTTTTTTTTTTCTTCATTCTTTCATGATCAGAAATTCATGAGAAAAACAATGACCAAGGTTTCAATATTTCTGTAAAATGTGAAAGCATCGTATAATCCTTCATCTCTATAGCACATTGAATAAACAGACCTTAATCTCTGTGCAAATTCAGTAATGTTCTCATGCCCTCTTTTGGGGGGAGGGAGTTATTTTCTATGTAGCCTTCAAACTGCAAGTGACAAGTCTCAGTGCTGAAATATTGCAATTTGCTAATGTGAAGTCTCATTGGAGAGATGAGCTAAACCTCAATTTCTCCTCCACCCACACTTTCTTCCCCGTAGATACACCCAGTGTGCAACTTCCAAGTGATTGTAGTGAAGGACTGTCATCTGGATTCCCAGCGGAAGAATTTCTTCTGCATCTTACAGTCATCATTAGTTAGTGCTGCTTGCATTGCAACAATACCAAAGACAGACATAAGGTAGGTAGCACGATTTGTATTACAATAGCATGTATGAACTTTGGCTAAGATTGAGCAAATACTCCCCTTCTGAAATAGCACTGGTAGTAGGTGTTATGCACATCAGGAGTTCAACAACAAAAAGCTTTACAAAACAAACAGTGGGAGAAAAAAGTATTATCGCCATTTTATAGATGTTGAATTCATGCACATAACTCTTCCCTTTTGCAGCCCTTCAGGGCTCATGTAAGTGTTCCCTGCAGCTAGATTTCTCCAATGGCTAGGTACACTTCGAGTAAAATCCATCCATGTTCACATTGCTTTCACAAAGCATTGCAGTCCTGAGAGAGACGTGAGTGATGTAAAATAGCAACTTACTGGCTGGCTGCACAAGGGTAAAATTCACCCCTGAAGGACATACTCTCCATGTACAGATTCAATCGAATCTACTGGTGGAATTTTCTGAATGACTTCTTGGACATTAGCATTCCCAGCAGTGCTTCTAAAATTTAAAAAAGATGATAAATGAAATTCTCCAGCTCTTGCACACACAGCTAATATATGTGGTGCTTCAGGAATGTCTCACTAATGCATTATGATTTCCCTAAATATGATATGAAAGGTGCATATGTAGTAGAATTCATTGTGCAATTTGCATATATCATGCCGTATTAACAGCTTTTTGCAAATATGTTTCAGCCACCCAAATGCAACTCTCCTTTTTAATTAAAAAGTGTGACTAAACTTCATCCAGAAGATGGGGACTATTTCACTGCCAATAGTACTAACCAGCTCCATTAAGGACTACACCTTAAGCACCAGGTAGCTGGAGTCTAGGAATGGGAGCTCCCTTGGGTGGGGTAATACAAAGTCTCTCCCCAGGCACAGCAGCCTTGATGGCCAAACTAAATAAGGAGGATAATGGTATTGACCCACCATCTGTCTTGACCTCATCAAAGCCTATGGAAAGGCTCCCATAATCTTAAATAAGCATTTTGTTAATGCAAAGCTCTGCAAAGTTGCATTTGTTCGCCCTCCCCTGACCACCCCAAAGTGATCTGAGATCCTTGCATGAATGTTTGTAAAGGGAAAATGCCTTGTGCATGTGTATTCAAGAACCTCTTTATCAGCCCAGCTCACCTCTTTCTCCTTACTTATCCGTGGATCAATATTTAACTTTTCTTCCTTTCATTTTAAAATAGGTCCAGAAGAAAAAAAGAGCCAGTGAGGTTGTCCTCGCAGGAAATGCAATTAGCTAAAAATAGAATCTTGAATGTTGAAGTGGTGCAGGCAATAGCCCTCCTCCAAATGTAATCAAACTGCAGCATTAGTAGGATTTTATGCAATCTTTTCCCTTCTAATGCATTATTGTCCTGATTGTACAAACTTTAGAGAAAAAAAAATCTAAAATATAATGAGGGAATTTTCTTTTTGCTTCTTCTACTTTGATTGCTATTGCTTGTAGTTACCTGGGCAGGAAACATCTGCTTTTGCCCCATTAAAGAGCAAAGATTACCAGGTTTTAGTTAAACCTGGCATTCTGTGGTTATTTACTGGGACTTGAGGGAAAAAAAAAAAAAAAAGAAAAAAAAAAGAAGAAGAAGAAGAAGTTGGAACCTAATTACATAGCAGATGCTGAGAGTGGTATTTATTCACCAAAACCACACAGGTCATTCATTAAAATCTCAGTTTTAATTAGCAAACACCTGTTTTGTGTTTGATTTTACACTGATACGTACTGTCTGCAATTTGCTTTCTTCAGTACAAGCAATTAGATAGCCCTGACAGTAACAGTTAATCTAATTAGAAGAGGGGTACCTTGGGAGCCCAGCTCTGACTTCAGAAATTACACACGCATGATCACAGCTCCATCCCGTCATGGCTGCGGTGGTTATTGTTGAAGGGACAGTGTTTTTCCCCTTCTGAATGACACAAAGATATTTCCATTGTTTCTGGTATTTTCTGTTTTAAAGAAAAAATTCTTTGTAGAAAATAAAGGATCCGAGCTACAGAAGGACACGTGATGCTATTGCTGCTTTCAGACATGACCTCTAGTCAAGAATTCACATTAAGAGTGATGCATTGCAACAGGCTCATTCAATACAGGCCATTCACTCTCAGCACTTCTCCTCTTGTTGCCCTGAATCATTCTTCATCAGCTTCCTACAACCCTTTCAAGTCCTTAATGCAGAATTGAAAAGCAACTCTTCTTCTTTCTCTGTGGTCTTTGCTAGCAAAGAGGAAAGTCTGAAAGGTTTGCAGGAATTATTTCAAAAGGTCTCCTCTGTACAGAAGTGAAAAGTACCTGCTGGCACCCTGCACTGCCTTCCGTGGTATGATCCCAAATTAGTTTCAGGTCAGAAACTGGATCCTCGTAATGAATATTCATTTTGAAAACAGCCTTACTGTATATTCTAGTTGCTGACATACGTAACTAAAAGATTTTGAGGTTGCAGTTTTTACAGACAGTTATATTCTTATATTCTCCAACTGAGGTGTTTCACTGAGTACTGTGCCACTCTGGACTCCAGGAGTCCCTAAGTGTTTCTCTGTAACTTGCCTGCAGTCTAATCATAAAGAAGGAAAATAAAGGTAGCCAAAAGAGATCACAGGTTACATTGGAATATGAAGGGAAGAACACAGAACACCTGCTGGGACCTAACCAGCCTCATGTTTTTAGGTTTTACCCAGAAAATAGTACTTAAAAACTGCATTTAAACACTCAAAACGAAAATGCATTGATTACAATGCTGAGTCAAACTATATTTTGGTGCATGTAGACTTTATAATGAAGCCTTGTTTGAAACAGCTTGTTGTTTGAAGCTTGTGTTCTACATCACCGTCACATTTTCCCCAAAGGGCCTTATTCTGAAGATTTTGGCTCCCATATAGTCACGGTGCTGAACTTTTCTCCAAGTTCCTTAATCAATACTTGCCTCATCCTTTACATAATGGTAAAGTAATTCTCTAATTCTGAGAGATGAAGTCACAATAAACGAGACAGCTACAATAATGGAAGTGTTATTACGATTTATATTTTCTTCTGAAAATATTCCATGCCCTACATTTGTACCATTGCTTTTTTTTCCTTTTTTCCTTAAGCACAGTAGGTTGGCCTCCCCATCCATCACAGAAATCCACTGCAAAAGGGAAAAAAAAAAAAAAAAAAAAAAAACTTGCTGGGGTGGGAGAAGAGATTTTGAAATAAAAGAATAAGCTAATTAAATTTAACTGTGTCATCCTGAATACTATAATTAATTAATCCAGCCCTCTGCTTGTCCTGGAGGGGAATGCTGTTCCTAAACGCACAGGGTGAAATCTGTTTAAGGAGATGCGGGGCAGATTCAGCCCTCTCTGATGAAGGGAGATGCGAGTCTCTCAGCAGGAGAGTGTGTAGGAACATTGAGAACTCATTAATAACTGAAAGCAGGGCATGTTGCAGAAAAGCTGGGGAGAGATGGGGGGAGGCTACTCCACCAAACATGCAAATATGCCAGTGCTGAGTGCGACTTGTGAGATTGGAAAGCATATTTCTGCACAGTGTGAAAGCACAAACCTGGGAAATAATGAAAAAGTTACGTTTCAGAGCAATTTCCTGCTGTAGTTTATCCCAGTGAAGCATATCTGGCCTGTTAAACTGTTGTAAAGTTACATCATGGAAAATAGCACATAATCTGATGATGGATGTGCTGTGCAAGTCACATCACTGGAAACAACTTAAGGGACTTGTGTGGAATTCTTCCTGCCTAATTTTTAATATCATCACAATGGAGCAGAGATCGTGCCAGCCTTTCTTTTTGCCTTCTTGGTTCTGTTCTGTGACCTGGACACGTCTTGGGATAAAACACCATGCTTGTGGCTTTCATACCCTGGGCATAATTTACACCACGCCTGAAGCTACCCTGCCATTACACCATCACCTCTCCATTACCCCACAGCCTTAGCTTGTGATACTGCACAAGGGTGCTTTACCCCTAGCTTTGCCTGATTCCTTGCATTTCACTTAGCCTCTAACTAGCATAGCTGTGAGCTGGGACCACAGTCCTTATTTTAATCCCTGGGTCCTATTGTCTTAGGTGAAGTTCCTGTCCCTCCACTTACCAGTTTTATTCACACATGCTTTTGGATGACCTTTAAAATATGCACGAAACCGAAACAGTCTGATTCGGATGATAGAAAGGTGCCTGTGATTCTGCCCTGACCCTTCACAGGGTAGCTGGGACGTGCTGCTATTGCATATTCACACCTCACCCGTTTCCCTGTGCTGGGCCAAAATCCTCCCTGAAGGTGGAGGCGCAACGAGACATGCGTGGTGCCCCGAGCGGTGGCGCAGCGTGAAGCAAGCCAAGGCAACATGACCCCCCTTAAACAGGAAGCCTGATTTTAAGGTTCTGCTCACAAACTATTGGCCTTCTAGAACCAGACTCTTAGATTTAACATCCCCTCACTCTGGGCTTTTAAGTTGCCATATCAATATAAACACATGTTGGAATTGCAACGTAGAGCTCTGGTCATATTTTAGACCGAATTCCTGCTGTTGTATAAATCTCACGGTGTAATAACGCACGCTGAAGCAATGATGTCTCACTGTGTAGGCCTGACACCCTCAGAGAAATGATGGCATAAATCCACCAAGCCAACATAGCTGCAGTGCTCCACACCAGCTGCGGAGCTGGTGTTTTAGATGGAAATCACACAGAGAGAAATAAAGTTTGCAAGAGCTTAAGGAACAGCTTTCCACCTGCAGCAAAACAGCTTTGCATCTTAAAATCTTTTCCATCAGTCAATGAGCCAACTTCTAATTAGTGGGGACAGGATCTAACAAAGTTACCGGCTGCAAGATCCTACACTGAGACACGCTATCCAAGACTGCAAAGTTTCAGCTCTCGAGGGATTCACTTTTGGGTCAGAAAGAAGAAATAGCTCTAGGTTACACGGAGTAATTGGAACTGAGCAACCCAAAAGCATCTCTCCAGAGAATCACAAGATCTGGGCTGCTTTCAGTAAATCCTTTCCAGAGCTGGTTCAGAATTTTTTTGAGAAGGTCAAAACACACAAACAAACAACAGACCCCTTCCTAGCTTTTTATTCTGACATTCTTCTACCTCTTCTGAGGAGGATAAAATGAAATAAAGAACTGTACAAAGATCTTCACAGGTGAGTTATTTAGGGAATGCTCTTGTTCAGTCAGAACTCAATACTTCTGTCAGCTCAACGCTTGCTTTGGGTCCCTACAATTCCTCCCCCCAAGAATAACTCAGGTTCTTAAGAAGGTGTGAACTACTGAAAGACAGGTCTTCTATAAATCAGCTTTAATATTAGAGTATCAGCAGCAAGCCCTATGCTTAGGCCACAAACGACAGGTTTATTATCCTTCCTTTTGAAACTGATAAATTGGCTCAGACTTCAGGATGGCTTTTTAGCTGCCACCAAAAAAAATGGAATGGGAGGAAAAAAAAAAAAAAGGAAAGAATAAAGGAAGTGGAAGTGGCTATCCTGGGAGGTATCTAATGCTTTGTGTAAAATCCAGATGGACAGAGACAAGTCACATAGCTGCTACCTTGACTCTACCAAACTTGGGAAAATTTCGAAAGCCAGTAGTTTTTTGAACTCTACACCAGTCTGCTAAGTCTGCTACTCTGGTAGATTTGTCCAGCCAGGTTTGGTTTTGAGTATTAAATGAGGGGCTCTTCTTTAGTATTTAATGAACAAAGAGGCTGGTGAAACCAGCAAGGAGAAGGAAAAGAAAAAGAAGAAGAAAAACAGCAGTGGCTGGCCATGAGTATGAATAAGAAAGGTGAAACTTAAATGATCGCAATAAGAAAAGTTCCTGTTTGAATCAAAATGGGACAAGCCAAAGTCCCCTGCAGTAAATCCAGAGATTCCTTCTCAGCGTTGAAGATGTGCAGAAAACCCCACAGAACATAAACTGCAACACACAAAGCCTTTGATTAATTGTATAACTCTTAGGGCCAAATTCTTATTTGTGGATGATTTGTACCAACTGGGAAGGGTTTCAGGAGCTGGTGCTGACGCCTGCCAGGCTAAGAGCAGCTTCTGGTCATCTGTTATGAATCCAAGAAACGAGGCTGCTTTCAGACAGACAGGGCAATTAAAAGGGCCCGGCATGAAAAGATATTTAAAAGCAGTGACAAATTGCTTTTCTGAAATAACTTTAAGCCTCACATTAGTCCCACTAAAGGCAGCAGGATTATTCAAATGCTGATTTTTTCAGCTGATGAACTGTTTAATTAGATTGAGATCTATTGGATAAATACCTACATGGACATCTCTGAGAAAATACAAAGGAAAATAAATCAGTAATGGAAGCAGTTTCTTTTCAGAAGACTTCACCACAGATGTTTATAAATTATCCCTCCCTTGGTTTAAATGATGGGGGAACACGGTTAATCAAAGTAATAACAATTAATAAGCTGGCACTGTTAGGGTGTCATGAAGGTATATTATTGCACACTATGCTTGTAGAGAGCAATGTACCCTTCTGAGTCCACAGCATGATTTCCTTATGAGCCCTTAGGGTCCATTTTCCAAGGAATGGCCTAAGCCAGCCCTGCGGAGACAAGGTGGGGTGGGCTGTGTTAACAGAGGAGCACCACTGAGCGGCAGAAAGCCACATTCACTCATTTACCACCTTTTGTGGGCAACACAAAACCATTCTGTTTTGTGTTGTTTTCCCAGAAATAATCTTAGCCTTTTAACATTGGTTTGTATGGGGTAACTCCCATGGGATCAGTCTCTATAGAGGGGCAAGACTGGAGGGGAGGTGGCATCTTCGGACAAACAAGTATTTGCCTAGTGGGGCACCGTAATCATCTGGTGGTCTTTAACACTGCAAATGAGAAATCAAGAACTGCAGCACTGTTTAATCAACACGTTTGAGTGCAAGCAGGGAACGCCATTCTACACAAACCTGACAGAACTAAATAAAGTTTATGGACATAACCCTAATTAATTTAGTGTATTTGGATTCCTGTCCTCCAGTCTCTGTTGTGTAAACTGCAGCAGCTGCAGCTGTCTTGCAATGAGGATCAAGTCATGCCAAACATTATGTGAATTTCAGTTTGCAAATATTTGAGGCTTCTGCGTGGGACAGTTGACATAGCATTGCAATCAATTAAACAAACAAGCTACAAGGGTACTATTGACTGGGAGCATAACGCTCCAACAAATCTGGCCATTGATGTGAATGTGTACAAAAATATGTAATTTTTTTTTTAATCCTTTTGCCATCAAGGAATCCATCATCATATTCCATTTCGGCATACAAAGATCTAAGGTCTTGATTTATTCATGGCAAAATCCACCATGCATGGCAAATGGTAAAGAAATTAAAGGACATGCTGATTTAGAAATTGCTCAAGCAGTGCTGAGAGCTGGTAGGGCCAGCTGGAGATAAGCTGTGGTGAGGACATGCCAAAATTTCCTTGTGTTCCAGAATCAGTATCTGGATGACTAAATGCCAAATAAGTTTCAGTCAAATTATCCAAATAGCATTCAGGTTGTGCTGGCCCTATGTACTTGGCTGAATTTCATCTCTGCTCATTAATGAAAAAACAGGGCTTGTTTTTTTATTTTTTTTTAATACAATGTATGGTTTGTGCATGTTACTTAGAGAAAACACCTAGTATCTAGACACAGCCATGAATACTTATTTTGTATATAAGACAATTCTGCATATAAGACAAATCCACAGTGACCTCCAGCATGGCCATGAGGCCCTGCCCAATGACACCCAGGGAAAGCAACGAAGAAGGGAGAGACATCATTTCTTTTTGGCTAGCATTGGAGGTGGGGCAGTTTGCTCTTCAAAAGAGTTAAATTGAGGAACAGGAACGGTACCCTAAGTCAGAAGAAAACCTCAAGACTACGTTTTGATGGGAACTGTGCTTGGAGCAGAACTGCCTGAGAACCATCCAAGACCCGAGGATGCTACCAGCACCCAGAAGCTGAGGCTGCCAGAGGAGCAGACCTTGCCAGGCCCGACTCTCCTCATGACGTGCCTGTCTGGGCTTCCACATTTCCAAGCAGCAGCAGTCAGCGGCCCCCGAAACATATTTAAATACACAGCGATCAACTTCTCCTTTCTCCTCTCACCAGCCCTGTCACAACCAGAACGCACTCCTGACAAACTGTGCAGGGACAGGCCCCAGGCCGCGCTGTCCGGTCACGTTACACTCGGGCGGTGAGCAGCGGCGCTGCTGTTAGGCCCGGTCCTCCTCAGCCGCCTGGGCTGAAAGCAGGCGCACACTTCATCGCCTTGCTCGTGGGCTTGTAGACAGCCGAGGGCCCACAGAATATTTAAGGCCTGTAAACACTCCCTGTTGACATGTGAATATGCTGCTTGCTTGAAATGCTCGCGGGGACAGCTCCCAGAGAGAGTGGAGAGAGGCAAAGAGGAAATGAAGTGACAAGCACCCGACAAAGTGCTGGTGACAGTGAAACTGTGTTGCTTGAGCTACTGCGCTGATGCCCAAGGACACCTGCAGGTTCTGTGGGCTGAGGTGCCCACTGGGAATGAAAAGGGCGTAGGAAATGAGGGCTGCCCGGAGACCGCAGTGGCAGACATGGACATGGGGAGGGAAGCCACTGCTGTATCCTCAGCAAAAGCTGAGGCAGTCCTAAGTGCCAAGAGCCAAACCTTCACGTCAGGAAAGGCAGCTGTAGCTCCTCCACTGGCAGCAGATGGGCGAGCTGACTGGGCCGGGGATGCATTCTTCCAAATGCACCAACAGGGCCGATCCTTTGAAATCAGATCAATAACTCGCTGAACCCATCCTTTCACATGTATATATCACATCTGACACACTGTGGCTTTGCTACCACTTCTACAAAATTAATAACGCTGGTGATTTCAGTGGCTCCTAATGAACACAAAAAAATGTTATCATATCCAATTATGGGAAATAATGTTTTAGAACAAGAAGTTTGAGCCTCATTACCCACAGTCTCTCTCTCGCTTTAACCTGTGCTTTTTTTTATTATTATTCTTGCTGAAGTTTGTAACATGCCTTTAAGCTAACACAAGTGAAAAGAGGTGGTAATATAAAACATCTTAAGAATCATTTTCTGATATGCAGTCCGTACGAATACCCTATAGGTATATATCACCATCAGTAAAATGTTCTTATCATTTGTGATTTCTTTTGAATTATCCAAGAAAGGTGAAGATCTTCTTTAACTATTCTTTTAGAGTGTTTTTATCAAGTTTTGTCATATCAAATGTCTCCTGCACTCAAACCTGCTTCCTGGGTCTGAACAGCAGATTCCAGCACCCACCCAGAAGAGAGGCTGTTTACTATGCTTCAAAGCCTTACTGAAGGTAAGAATTCTGGGCGCTGAAAATTTGGTTATGATTGCTCATAGAAGCTTAATAAACCTGCTGCTTAGGTTTCAAAGCTTTTCCTCAGCATCAAGGTGGTTTAAGAACAATTACTGAGTCAAGCCAGAATACTACCTACACTCTGCACCAGAAGCCAAGGCAGAACATAAAAAATATTCATCACTTTCCTTTTCTTTTTTTGTCATTCCGTTTTGTGCTGTGTATCTGCATTTATGTGATTTGTGCAGCAAAGTATGTTTGTATTTGTATTTACATGAATCTGATTAGAAATAGCTGCCAGTTTGACAATGCGTTTACCTTACTAGCACTCTCAGAACTTTCTTACTCATTTTTTCTTTTTTTCATTTTCTTTTCATCCTGACTGAGAATGTGTCCTACTTTCTTGTTTAGAAGATGAGATTCTTGATTCTTGCATTATACATTCTAAATATAGATTTATTTTTTTTAAAGCAGGTTGACATGGTCGTCAAAAGAAATGTATTCAGAGTTAGTTTCCCACCCTGAGGGAGTTGCGCTTAAGGAATTTGATTTCAGGGTAGGATTAAAACATGATGCAGTTTATGTGCAGAATGACCATGTACTGTACATTTAATTTTCCAGCTGAAGCTACAAGACATGTTTTTGTCCCCACTCAGGATTGTCAGAGCCTTTTTTGGAGAGAGAGAGAGACAGCAGCAGGGGCTATTGACAGAATCTATCAGTGGAGGAACACACTTTCAAAAAGCTCACAAGGAATCCGAGCACACAGCATGTAGTAAGTGGCCTTTTAAAATCTCCTTTCCAAGACACCCATGTTCATCACAACAGCATCTTTAGATCAGAGTCATACAGAAACAGGCATGGAAGGGCCTTGAAATGTCATCTCGTCCAACCCTGTGCCTGAAGGCAGGATCAATGCTACCTATGTAATTGCCGATAGAGTATTGCCCTGTTCTTGAAGAATTGCAATGATTAAAATTACACAACCTCTGCAGCCAATCTACTCCAGTGCTTTACCAGTCTTTACTATACAAAGTGCTTCCTAATGCCCAACCATGACACTTCCTTGCTGCAATGTTAATGAAGTTTCGTAATAATTCCACCACCAAAGCAGCTGAGAAGAAAAAGAAAGATGTTACTGGCCCTGAGTCCACAAGTATTTTGTAGCACAGCTTGAAGAAGACTCCAAATATCCTGAGTTACAGTCCTGCCTTTGAAACAAAATTATCTTTTGCTTTAAAAAAAAAAAAAAAAGAGAATATAGTACACAAATACAAAAGAATAGAGTGCTTACACCAGAAAGCTTCATAAAACTTAAAACACTCCTTCTAAAAGAAGAACACTCTATTTGCCACCCCTGGAAGGAAGTAACAGTACGGGTACTCATTGCCTATGAAATCTTGACAGATATTCTTCAGTTCAATCTTATGGAAAATTCTAATTTCATATGAGAGGCCTGGCTACTTCTCATTCAAAGGATTTGCTTTTGTGGTTGTTTCTGTGTAAAATTCTACAGCCAAATGTATCTGTAGTATAACACCATTGATTTCAATGGACTTACAGCAGGGATAAAGATGCTAAAGCTCACTCATCACATCCCCCCCTGTAATTTTTCCTCCATCAGGTGAAGCTCTGCTTAGCAGACTCGATACAGGGAATTGTTCCAGCTGGTGTCCTTGTGACATTTCATTAAGCTGGTCTTTTAAAGCTTATCATTAGAGGTACTGAAGCCTTGTTGGAAGAACTTAATTGCATCCTATTTTCCCTGACTGAAGATGCATTTTAAAAGTCAACTTGCATTTTTGATTTTTCTTCAGTTTTCCAAGGTCTTTGTGCTGCATAGAATTTTAAATTCCGCCATCTGCTTCACTCATTCTTCACCTGGGTTTTGCATACCCCTGCTATTTGTAACTGTTAACGTTCCCACCCCTTCCCAGTGTCTCCAAGTCAGACTCTAAAGGGAAAGCAGAGTACTGCCACTGGAGCTTACCTGGAAAAGACCACATATATACCTTCACATAGGTGCAAAGATGATAGAAAGGTCATAGCAATAATAGAAAATGGAGAATGATTCTCTTTGCTGCAAGCAAAAACTGCTGCCCCTTCCTTTAAAAAACAACAACAACAAAAAAACAAATACCAAGGAACATACAAACCTCCAAACACTTCTTTCTAAATCATGTGGTGCTCCTTCCTCCACATTATTCCAAATGATGGTAAAATACAGAAAGATCCAAGTATTTCTATTTACGTATAGATGTGTATAGAAAGCTAACAGGAGGTCTGTGAATAATCATCCATCTGGAAATTTGATTTTAAAGGCTATAAAGCAAGTTTTGTTTTGAGCTTCACCACACTAGAGTACTAAAGTTGAAGTGAAATTTCTGATCTTAGAGTCACAAAAAATAGTCACCTAATATAAATAACATTTTTGCTTTTTTTTTTTTTTTTGGAAGGGTATTTCATCTTTGCCATCAGAATCTAAATAATAAGATTGCTAAGCTGAGGTAATTAAATTTGTCTTTCTTGGGAACTAGTAGTTCCGAGGGCCTTTTCTCACATGCTGAATTGGGGCAGCTCTGAGGAGGTCAACGGAGTTTCAAACAAGAGCCTGTAAGAGGAGAATCAGGCCCCTTGTTTGTTGTTTTGTTGTTGTTGTTATTTTTTGTTTTGTTTTGTTTTTATATAACCTCTGCTCTCTGGAATCCAATTCCCTAATCCTGCCTGTGAACAGCAAAGGTGTTGTTTAAGGCCTGGCCTCCTAGCCGAGCTCTGCACTCCGACCCAAACACTGCCTATTTGTTCACAGACATTACTGTATCGTAGCCGCAGAGAGACGTTTGCCAGCACATGCAATAGGAAGTGTCTGTGCAATCCATGCTGGAACAGCGAAGTCAATATTTCAACAGAAATCTTTACTTTCAAGCTTATTATGGCTGTCTTTTAGCAAAGAGTGCTTTAGCTCTCAGAGTTTCCAATCAGGAACGATCATTAGCACGCTGCTGTTTTTGAAGAGGATGGTCCTTAGTGACAATTTAGCATTCAAAGCAAGCAGAAGTGGGTTTGGGCTGGCTTTTCTTTTGTTTGTTTGTTATTCTGCTTTTAAGTTATTTAGATAACTGTGTCTGAAAATCAGATATGCTGGTGCTAATTTAACCAGCCTTGTAGTCGTGTTCAGAGCTATACACGGTGCGAGCATTCAGGAGATGCGCCTTGCAGTTACCTGCCTCCAGCAGCCCCTGCTCTTCCCGTCCCATCGGACCACTGCAAATTCTGCCAGTCCCCACACAATCCTCGAAGCCCGTTCATCCGTTCCACTGGTACCCAGTGCATCCATAAGATGCCAGCTTACACACCACTGCATTAAAAAAGGGTCACAGTTTCGAGTGGCAAGACAGACCTATTTGTCATCCCCTGCAGTAGGGGTACCCATACAACTTTGCCAAAATATCTGTCTTGCCCTGGAGGAGCCCCTGCATCACCTTCTCTTTCATTGTGCTGTAATGTAAAAATCTATCTATGTATCTATATACTTCTAAAGGTTTCTGTAAGCTATTCTTCCAGAAGGTGAACTGGTGCCTGAGGCTATTTTGGAATTAGAAAAGCAAAGGGCAAATCTAGTTATTTTGTACAGAAAAGCTGCTAGCACTCGCACACAGTACACTGAGTAAGAGAACAACTTATCAGGACTATAAATCCTGGACTCTTATGGCTGGATTCTGCTTCTAGCACAAAAGATGTAGGCCCAGACAAATCCCATAGAGGTCATTTGATTTGCACGTGGTGAGAACAGCAATCAGCCCCTTATTCATCTGTCTTTTTCTGACTATATTAATGGTCCACAATTAGCTCTAGCTTGTGCATATTCTTGACAGAACAGATTGCATTATGGCAGACTCAGATAAAAATTAACTTGTCCAACTACGAAGTTACACAAATAACCCTAGAATATCAAAAACCCAAGGGGTCTGAACAGATATAGCCAGTACTGAAGTTTGTGCTGTTTAAAAATTCTGCACAGAGTAAATGGAAATTCTGGTCGAGCCCTGCAGGAAGAGCTCAGAAACAGCTCCTGCATGGATCCCCTTAGAACACAGCAGACTTGCATTTTGTAGGTGCCTGAGCAGAGTCAATTTTGATTGAATGGCTGTGCCGCCACTAATAATAGAAATAATTATTGCACCTTCTTTACCCCTAGCCTGTGTATGGTCATAAAGTGCTTCAGCTATTATAGGGAGACAGTCATGCAGGCCATCAGGTAGATTCCATCAAGTAAGCGTGGAGGCATTGCTGCTAGAGATTCAGCATAGAAGAAATCGGGTGGAGGGAAGGGCACAAACACTGCTGTGAGTGCAGCACACAAGCCCTGTGACTCAGGCTACCTCAGCTCTAAAGCACCTGGGTGTACCTGGAGGGTGGGAAGCTTGCTGCAGCTTTCCCTTCCATGCGCCTGCAGTGAATCTAATTGTTCCCACAGTACGAAGGCCTGCCACATCACACCTTCCACCCCAATATCTAATTTAGAGCGCCAACGACATTTAAAAGACACCTTGGTACCTGAAGTACTCAAGCTGCAAGACAAGCTCCGCGTGTAGGTGTACAGGAAAAAAAATCATTCTGAAAGGTGCAAATGAGTCAGGAAGAAAGAAAAGCTGACGTTATCTTAAGAGTACACATACGTGCACGTGTGCCTGTGGTCTTGTCTCTAGGACTGAGAGAGTGGACAGCTTTGCTGAGACAATGGAGACTCCAAGTAAAATTCTGAAACTGTTTAAAAATAACAAACAAAATGTTCTTATGCCTTAGATTCTGCTAGTTTGTACATTCAATTCAAAGCGCAGTACGAAGATGCTTCCAGCCCTGAGCCATAGAGAACAGCACTCTGAACGCTTCTCAGTACAATTTCATGTAGTTTGATGTTTACCTCGGGCACACTTTCAGCTTTATACAATTTTAATTAATCCTTTATGATCTGCAGCAAGAGATAAGCCAAAGAGTAGAATTCCTGCTAGTTGTTTCCAGCCGTGACTGTGTGCAGAAAACAATCTGTCTACCCCAATAGGAAATGGACCTGGGTAAGTAAATGGGACCTAAGCAGATGCTAACTTGATCGCTCTGAGAGGTAAAAGCCAACTGCAGGACTGGTCTGTGGAAGTTCCATTTAACGCCCTGAAGAGCGAGAGTCTCAATGAGTGGCATTTTCTTCCTCATTACAGAAGGGAAGTATCCGTGGTTGAGGATCACTGGGGATTTCTTGACTCTAACTAAGCCACAGAAAACCATTGGTGGGAGCCTGTAGTGAGGTTACTACTAACACAGCAATAAATAAAGGTCTTTATTGGAAAGCAAAGTGAACGTGGAACCTGAGAGAATTCTCTATGTATAAGACTGATAATCAGACAGACTGCTCACAAGAACTGCTTCTGCGATCTCACTTGAGTAGCTTTCCAAGAAAAATTACAAGAGAAAAATTCTAAGTGAATTGAGAGAACAGAGAACATGAAGGAAGATAGCTCGTGCTTCTATTTTTGTTTCTCCTGTTGACAAAGTACAACCTTGAGGGGACTGTTACTCTGAGATTCGCTTGCTCTGTTCATAAGCGAATCTGGTAAAAATTATCATAATGTAACTCATTTAGCTCATATTGCTTCCATAATTTGTGCGATGTACTTTGAAATGCTCAGATGAAATCTGTTAGGTGCCAATTATTGTTTGTAGAAATGCAACAAACCAGGAGAGGAGCTAGCTGCTAGGACCTTCACTAGCACAGAAGTTCTACCTCTAATAATTTAATGGGATGGACTACGGCTGAGTTGTATATCGGCTAGGCAAATTCAGATGCCAACTGAGGATCTGCTCTTTTTAATATTTTTTTTAATATTTGAACTTCAGAGCACAGTTTGCACCAGTAGTCAAGATGGGTTGAAAAATAGTTCACAGGCAGAAAGATAAGAGGACTAATAGAGCAAAAAATAACAGCATTCATTGTTATGTGAAGGTCAAGAAGAAATAAATTGCGTTCACCTGGGTAAAAGGACAAGCACTTTAAAATAAAAAGGCAAATCCTTAAAATAAGAACAAAGTTTAAGCATGGCTAATTTTTATAATAATGAAAGGTTCATAATTGTGTCGGCTTATTATGGTCTATTACAATCAAACTGGAAAACTACTTCACATTTTCCATGTTAAATTAAGCCGAGGCAAGCACACGTTCCTACTCTTCCCCTACGCTTACAAACTCAAAACTGTCGTGTTAGTAGTGCCAGTTGGGATTCACTGGACAGCGGGTAACAAATAGAACATATTTCACAAATGAGTGGGGTTCGATGGGGGCATTTTTATTTCTTTTGCACTTTCCCAGGAAGAAACTGGATTAGCACAGCTATATGCATACTTTTCAAACAACCCAGTAGCTGTTCTGCATCAAGCTTGGCTGAAAGTTACCCAAATCAGTTAACTGAAACAAAATAAGATTGACCAGACATTTTTCCTTGCTTCAAGACAAATACATGTCCCAATTCTTGCTTGTTTTCTAACACTACTCTGGATTTTTCCATACTTTCATCACTCAGACCATAGGTTAGCTACTTCTGGGAGCTGATAGTACCTGGGCATAGCAAGCAACCAAGTGCCAAGATTCACAGCGATTACAACCAAGTTTACCTGGGCTGTGCAGGTTCAGCAGCTCCTTTTGAAGCATTCAATTCAGCTGTTAAATTCAATGGCAACAGATCCCTACACAACGACAATTTCTAACCATCTTAGGCATTTTTCTGTTTGTGTTGAACACAAAGAACCAGATTCCTCCCCTCTGCTTTGCAAACAGTCCCATTAGGTAACAGAGTGAAGCACAGTGAATAAGGAGCTGACTGCTGGTGGTGTATATTTCCTATATATTTCCTCTTTGCAGGAAATGTACGGTGAGATTTGCCACGCTGAATCAGATGGCTGATCCGTCAAGTTCTCTAGCTGGCCTCTGGCAGTGCTCCACACCTGCTGGACATCTTCCAACACGCCTAATTTCACTCCTCCAGTTAGGATATCTTTCCCTTGCAGTCTTGCCCAGATTATTATTCTCCTATTGTTCACTTCATGACCCACACTATTATCTGTATCGCTTGCTTATCTACAGGTAAGAGATTCACAGATAGGAGAGAAATATGCTTCTTATGAGTCTAGGTGATGTTTTAACATTCAGGTAAGATAACAATCATAATTTTTTTAATGCTACATTTTGTTATCTCCTAAAACCAGATTTCATCTTTGACTTTGCAACGGTTATAACGTGCAGCAATTATTTTTTGCATAAAACAGTGCATGGTTTCAGAAATAAAGTACCCCCTGCAAACCATAAACAGATGCTACAGCTGATGATGCAGAGAAAACAGAAGGGAATTCCTGATTAATTACAAATTGAGCTGCTTTGGTCAGCTACAAGTATCCAGTGAAAATCACAGGCTGCTTAAATAACCCTCAGCATGTCTCTCAAAATGCTGGGGCTGCAGGTTCTAAGCCACTCTGAGCTCAGGTTTCTTGAAAGCAGCCTCCAGCTGCAAACGCAGCTACAATAGACAGAAAATCTTCTACCACCTGTTCATGTGAGAGTTATCTAGCCTACACAAAGCAAACAAATCAAATGAGTCCTCTACAAGTTCACCTTCACGCAAGGCTCTTCAGCTGCTCCTGACACTTGGGGGCTAGGTGTGCCCACAGACAAAGGAAGGGTTACTGAGAAGGCAGAAAAAGTGCTGCTATTCAGACTTTCTCAGAACATGGGAACTGGGGGTTCAAGGATACTGAAAGGCAAGAACATTTTTAACGGGGGAAAGGGAATACTTTTTGTACAAACCTTACAGCTCCTTTCTGGAACTGCTACAAGATATCACGGTAGCCCCCCAAACAGATCCGCCACTTGAACTTTTATTTTAATGACCAGAACTAAGAGTTACAGCAGGAAAAACTAACAATAAAACTAAGAAATGTGTTAACAGCTATATATCGGTCTTTTGCACAGCACAAATGACTCACTACTTAGACACAGGAAGCTTTCTCTTGGGCTCACGGCATCCTGTTACTCCTTATTATAAACTTCCATACCTGCCTGTGAAGTAACTGGTGCTAGCAAGTAGCACAGACTGGAGACTGGTTTAGTTGAAGCTCAGGTCTGGCTTAGAATGAATGATCTCTTATGTCCTATCCTTTCATTTTCTTCTTGGTTTTTGGGCAAGAGGCACTTAGAAATCTACTCTGATACATGCTAACCTCTACCACTCCAGACAGTTCCATCTACCCAGCTCCCTTCTTACTTCAGCTGGGGAAGAAACGAATCTAATCAGAATAACAACTTCGGAAACCAGGAAAATATCACGGTGCAATAGAAAAAGTACAAATTTCCAATTTATTTCTTTGACTACTAGTGAGGAGGAGTGACTTTTCTGTTTGGGCTGAGCATTACAATGCAACTGAATGAACTTGAAAACGTCTGTAGCTCTAATGATTCAGGTAATATGGAGACAGAAGAATATGATTAATGTCAGGGAATTGCTTGGCCACTTACAAGTCTATTAACCAAGTGCCCTAAAGGGGAAGGCCAGGTAAATGGGAAGCTAGGTATCTGCAATTCTCAGATAGAGGTTTAACAAACAAATATATATACATGTGTGCGTAATCTATATATATAGTGGAATTATTGTGAAATAATATTAGGGATAGTTGAAAATGCGGTGCTGTGTTTCCCAGTGCTGCAGCCCAGTGACAGAAGCAGCAGAAGCAGCTCAGAGCTGCCTGCCGTTTATCAGGTTGGGAAGCTGTGAGTACCTCCGTGCCCTCGGCAGAAATTGAAGCCCGGAGGAGCTGCCGAGCTTCCAGGGAGCCTCTGCTGCTCCAGGAGAGGTGGCAGACAGCTTGACAGCCAAGGTCGGCTCCGAATCTCCGCAGAAGAGCTGAACACCAGCACTTCTGCCCTCCGCGCTCACTCGGTGCCAAGTGGGTTTCAGCAGAAGAGGCTGCACATGTGCTAACGTGCACCTATCCCAGGGACATTCTTTCCCACCCAGCTGAGAGGCGAGCATGGCCACCTTATATCACAGTAACAGACAAAAAGGGAACAATCCTTTCCCTCAGAATAGAGCACTCTTTGGTGACTCTTCCTACTGCAACGAATGGTCACCTCAGCAGAGAGGAACTTGCACTTTTTCCGGTGTAGCTAAGATAACTGTGATCTGGCTGTTTCTGAGCAACACAAGCCATGTGACTTTTCTCCAAGAATAATAGTTTTATTTTTTCACAAAAAGCAAAATCATTAGCTTGGATTAAGGACACTTTTTCCCTGTACGGAATATTCCCATTTGAGGAGATGCCGGAGCAGCCCTGCCTCCTCTTGCCCACACCGACGATTGCCGAAAGCCTGGAGCCGGCCACCTGTAACCCTCGGGAGGCACAGGGAGGCTACATACATCTTCTGTGACATTTGAGATCAATGAGCGCTTCAGACCATCTGCTACTTTTAATCCTGGCTCAGAGGAGACCCGCGAGGCCTGTACACGGACCCGGGGCTTTGCAGGCCCAGCAGATGGACCAGAAAAAGGCCCCGGGCCACCCCCACCGCACATCCCAGGGCTGTGAGCGGAGCAGGCGGGGGGGACACTGGCCAGACCCAGTATTTCTGAAGTTGCAGGGGGCCTTGAAAAACCTTTCGATCCGCTGTTCTGCTTCATAATCCCATCCTTTGAAAAGAAATACCGGCAAGGAAGGGGAAGGGGTTGTTTGGAGAAGCGATAGCTCAGCAGCAGCCCGACAGCCTGCCAACAACAAAGGCTGCGCTACCGACCTCTAAGATGTGTGACAAAGATGCTGGGAGGGGGCATTATTCATAATTCCTTGAGTGTTTTTTTTTTTCCTGCGGTTTATAAAACAAGCATTTGGAAGTTTGGAACTGAAATCTATTTCTTTTCTCAGGGCACGACCGCTTGCTGAAGAAGTCAGCTCAAGTTTTGCCCCTGCTTTCGGTGTGAGGAAGATCAGCCCCCCCGCTCATCCCACAGCTTTCAGTCCTCGGGTGGCTTCGTCACCAGGGTGGACGCCACACTGCACTGTTTAGAAGGAGTGATGGTAAAGCTTTGTACCAAGGAAAATGGAAACAGCAAGGACGGAAATTCAATGTTTCTTTTCGGAATCACTAACGTGAGTGAAATTAAAGATGGGATTACAATAGAGCAGAGCAATCAGATCTAAGAGTTCCACTTCATTTTCATGTTCAAAGCTTCCCTATTCGCATTGTTTAGATTCCTTTCATGCACTCGTAATTACATGGTCCCCACTGCACAAACAGCATCAAATAAACAAAGATACAAACTCCCAGCTCTGTTCAGTTCATTCTCCTCAGCACAAAGAAAAACAAAGTTCCTCTACTCTGACATTGCACAGCGCAACGCGAAACTGAGGGGCACTTATTTTTCTTCCAATTCCACCAGAGAACATCCCCTCTTGATGTGCAGCTCATGGAGCTAGGCATAAACAGGAGCAGCCCCTTCCCACAAATACAGAAGCAGAGGAAAATTATACACCCCCTGCAGACCTCCATCCCATCATCGGTATTTCCTCCATAGAAAAGGAATAAATAATCATGCTGCTCAGTCCATCTATTTGCTGACCTGAGAACTGGTTCTGCACCTAGCAGAAGCGCCTGTCCTGCAAAACTAGCTCCCACCTCCCATACAGGAGCGTCTGTGGACAGAAAGAGCTCAGCTTCGGTGAGGAATTATGATAGAGACAGAGAGTGACTGGGCTGTATGCTGGAGCCTGCGATATGCGCAGAGCTACTTAATGAAACGACAGCCCTTGTTCTGCAAAGGAGCTAATGGCCTTGACAAGAATCATGGTTTCTATTCAAGAAGCCCAAGTAACGAGTCTGTAATTCACTCGCCAGGACTGTCATATTCACAAAATGCATTTGTTAGAAGCTGCATTGGGCCAAATGTTTAATAAATTCAATAATCTCCCCACTAAATGCATTAGCATTGCCAAGCTATGATCTTGATAGATCGTGGTAGTTGCCCTTAAGCAATTAGTACTAGGACAATTGCTCAGATTGAGCTGGAACAAAGCACTGGCACTTGGTAATTGGTTTACTCTAATGAGAGAAAGTATTTCCGAAGAGGATACAGGCAATAAAAGCTGAAAAATACAATTTATGGTGCAATGACAAAACAAATAGACCTTGCAAAATCAGAGTTCTCCAGCACACAAGCACAGGTCCCATTTGCTGTGGTTTTGAGGCCTTGTGACAGAAAACCACACTTAGACATGTGCAAGAGATGTGTCACTACAGCACTATTAAAAATAGAATTATTATTCTGCCTTTCCATGAATAATTGAACCAAGTGCTCTGACTTCCATTTTTAGCTTCATTAAATAATGAGTCATGATGAAAATGGATGTTTAAAAGCAAACTGAGCTCCGTGGCTAAAGACCTACCAAGCAAATGAGATGCCACGAACAAGTGGAAGCTGTGTGATGACCAAGAGCAGCCCCAGGAAGGGACCCCTGCAACAGAGTAGTCCAGGTGGACAAAGAGGCGGTTGGTCAAGTTAAGATTTCATCTCTCCAAATGCAGAGGCGAGAAAAAAAATTATTGCTCCCCGTCCACGTCATAATTTCCTTTGTCTCCGCTAAGCAGGTGTAGAACACTACCTGCTCACAGTTCTCGCTGTAACGGCGGTTCCTTAAACCTCTGTTCCCAGACAGAAACAAACCCCAGACTGGGTCGTTGCTGGCTATTAATAAAGCAGAGGAGACTGCAGCAAGGAGAAGGTTATTCCTACATGCACAAATGCTTGCTTTTGCCCAACACGTATAATTGAATTATACATCTGATTAAATCAGAAAATAGAAAAATCTTTGGATGGGCAACACTCCATGCTCGGTACCTGAACTCAAGTTCAGCACTCACCTCACTGCCAGCTATAATACAGCAATTAGTTCCAGCAAAACTATATTTGCTTATAGAACTAATTAGAGATCAAGAAAGTGGCTCACTTTTGATAATTACATGGTTGTGTCCCATCTATCAGCCACTGTTAAATTGTTGTTATATTAATGTAAAGCTTATAATCATGGCTGTTCCAAATTGAATGAGTGTTCTTGCCAATTCTCCAATGCTATTAATTTACATAAAAGCCTCTGGAACAAAAATTAAAATGATATACATCTTTCCAAGGGTTTCATTTAAAACAAAGCTAAATAATAAGGAAATTATATATCCTTTTTTCTTTTCCTTTCACATTCTTATATTTACTAAAGTTAATGGCCAATCATCGAAATGTGCCTGAAACAGACTTATTCAGAAGTGTTATACCAATAGCTCATTTACATGTACAGTGATTCATTATTCAAGACATTAATAATATAAACAGCCTGTTCGCAAACCGGTGGAGATTCCAGATGATGCTGCAGGAGGTCAGATGGATTTCTATTCCCTCAGTCATCTGCACATAAATTGAGCTCCTTGTTCTATTTTAGGCATTTGCATTTTCGTATAAAGCACTGATGCTGCTGATACAAATCTGACCAAGTCCTCCCTGCTAAAGAAAGAAAATCTACATCCTACCAATCTACAAACCTGCCACAGATCAAATTTAAGCTGGTCGCACTATGTTTTTTTCAAAAAAATAATACCATGAATCACAGAAACAGGCTAAAAATACACATGCCTACAAAATCATGATGGTTATTAACGAGGAACTCCCTTAAAGCTGAGGCAACCGCTCCCCAGACTGCCTGGTAAAAGGCAGATGCAGACCAAGTGTAGCTGCTCAGCTAACTGCGGCTCAGGGCCTGGGCTCCACAAGGTGTGCTGTGTTCCCACTTCAAATAATCAGGCCTATACATCTTTCTGGATGGGAAGACAGCGAGTTCACGTGGTGTCCGAGCACAAATTCATGTTTCTGTTCATGCTTGACATAGCCCACGTGTGCTGCCGGTCCATCCAGCAGCGCTCGCCCTGAGCTCCGGCCTGCCTCCCGTCCCAGCAGAGGATGGATGCAGCCAACGGCACGGCTCAGAAGGCTGAGAATCACAGAAGCTGTCACATCGGTGTGCTCTCCTGGTTATGTTTCACATCACTGGATTGATGTAACCGTTACGGTGGGGTCTGTCCTTTCATTTCCAGGCTGTGTGAGTGCTAAGGCAGAGGAGCTGCTTTACATCCCGCTGCTGTTAAAGCTGACAGAGGAACAGGGCCATCTCCTTCGCTGATGTTTACACTGGATTTACACGAGGGTATAAATAAATCTGTTTTAATGCTTTAGTGCTTCTCTGTGCCTCCACAGGGCCAAAGTTAAGAACAGGGTCAAAAGTGATGTGCCTCATAGTGTGTCCGAGCAAAAGAACTAGTCAGAGTGGGACCAGTAGGCAATTACTGACCCAGTCCCCTCTCATGCTGAAATCTACTTAATACACAGCCCATTTTACTCTACAATTCTTTCTACTTCTCTGCTCTGATATTTGTGACTTCATCTTATTCCAGCTGAGCTTAGATACTCACTAGAGTGGAAGTTGTTTTCACTCGATTGTCTCAGAGCAAAGCTCCCCCACCGCACCTGCCTTATTGCAGGGAACCGAGGGCACGAGGGGAGGGAGGAGTGACCTCAACTAATGATTCAGAGGACCTCCTAAAGCTCACTCATTTCCTTCCACTGTCTCTAAATTATTATTCCCTGCAACCTTTGGAATTTCTGCTCTTTCTCCTGTAATAGCCTTACCCAAGGAGATGGCGGCTGTGCACACGCGGAGCGCAGGGGTGGCGGTTCAATACCACGGATCAGCTTGCATTAGGCTCCCATCTGTGCCAGCCCCATGCACGGCAACGAACACACCTGCAGCTCGCTCCACTTCCCCTTCGGAAACATTCACGCCTGACCTTCTGGGTTTTTGCCACGGATGGACACTTATTAAAGGTCTAATGAAAAAGAAATACTTATGCATACATTACCACGCTTAGACATTCACCATTTACATCAGTGTTATGGTCACTGAAACAAATGACTTTTTTTGTGGGAGGAACAGCTCTGGACAGGCAGCACTTTTAGTATTCTGTCCATTATTCCTACAGCTTTTCTCTTACGTGTGTTTAAGTGAGTACAACCCCACTGAACAAAAAGCATGGGACTGAAAGCTTGATGGCGAACCACAGGTGCCACCTCCTGCGTTTTTAGGCAGCACAGACGTACTCAAGGCAAGGCAAAAAAAAAAAGAAGAGAATCGCAGAGAGGTGAGGGCACGGAGCCACTGCAACCTCCTCCAGCTGCAGTTTAGAGCTCCAGCATCAGCAGGGGCAGACCCACACAGCACAACATTAAGAAGTGAAAAACAACCTGGGGCTTTACCCTTTCTTCCCCCCCCCCCCCCCGGAAGTATTTGCCTACTTTAAGAAAACTCACAACAAAGTTCTACACAAGAAACTCAGTGTTAGCAAACACAGAGCTTCCTCTGCGCTGTAGAGATAATTCAGTTTCCGTGAACGAGCTGTCATTTGGACAAATGCTGGGATATGGGACTCCATAATATATGTATTTACACAGGAGAAATAGGATCTTAGTGCAGACAGGAGTATTCACTTTTCATTATTTGCAGTTTGTAATCTGTTATTCATTAAAATTCCAGCCAGCCAAGCACACAGTGGAAATGCAAAAGCATGTGACTTAGGTGAGCAATCACACACTCTAAACAGCCTGAGTAAACAGCTCAAAACCCACCAAGTTCTCAGCACAAACTCCTCCGCAAAGGTAGGAGAATTAAGCGCTAAGCGTGGATTCACAGGTCACCAGCAGGAAGGTACTGCAGCATGCGGCACTTCTTTCACAACTTGAATTCCTGCAGTCTGTCCGATCACAGCCCTGTGTGCTTCACCAGAGGTTCGGAAGATTGCTTAAACACAACCCAAAAGTTTGAATTTCAGAGGAGGTCCCGGGTTCCCCAGCAGCGAGGCCCTCGGTGTTAACCACTAGCGGTTATTTTATGATTGGCCTGAGACTTGATTTAATGTTATCGCATTGGATTGAGCGCCTGGTGAGCTTTGGGGGCTGCAGGGGTTACATCCGTTACTGAGTTAATCACGGCTGATATTACTTAAATCTGGGATTGGTAAAGACCACTGTTCAAGAGCATTTCCTTCACCTTCCTCATTGTTGTGTCCTCCAGTCTCCTTCGTGCTCAGATACTTCTCCACTACATGACACGCATTTATGCTATTATAACATAGTTCATCGTGTGCATGTTTGCACTAAGTATGCTTTCTACTGAACGCGTTGTACTATGAGCCTTCTCTCTATGCTATTTACATGCACGCTTTTGACGTGATCCACTGTCTACCATTCTCCCTTACGTTAATCAATCTGGATACTGAATGATGCAGAGAGAAGCAGAAGACGTTGCAGGGACCGAGTTTCTTCCAGTGTTGCCGTAAATCAGGAGCGAAGTCTACAGAGCTACACTGGTGTAACACTGACCAGAATGAGTCTACACATTTTTATTTAAATCACCTCTCTTCACACCCTCTTCAAACCATCCCTGTCTCGTACCTTTGTGTCCAGCTCCCTAGCAGCCCTGCTTTGCTCTGCTCCAA
This sequence comes from Cygnus atratus, assembly GCF_013377495.2. Lineage (NCBI taxonomy): Eukaryota > Metazoa > Chordata > Aves > Anseriformes > Anatidae > Cygnus > Cygnus atratus. The sequence continues at coordinate 1,486,174 of NC_066388.1, forward strand.
AAAGATGTTAGCATAGGGGTGGCCGTGGCTTGGATCTAGCACGTATTCCACACACATGTAATGAAGAAAACAAATCCTTTGGTGTAATTCCTGACCTCCAACTCTTCAGACACACACACAAACTAATTTATCTTAATGGCAGAGTGCATGACAGAAAGTATACTAAATTGATGACTGTGACCCTCAACGTCACACAGGAAAAAAAAAAAAAGTGTTCTGTGAGACCATGCATCGTGTTTACAGCCCGCGTAATCCCCTCAGACCCTCTCTCGGTTCCCCAGACCTAAGAGAGTACAAGCAGAGCATGACCAGTAGTAACTGGGCATCCATTATTTCTTAAACATTCATCCCCCAGGGACAATGCTAAACAACACACATATACCAAATATCATGTGAGCTGCTTGACTAACTCAAAAGAATCTCCTACCGCATGTTTTCTGTCTGCAGTTACAGAGGGTTTCTTTGTCTTGCTCATTTTTTCAGCGGTGAGAATTTTACCCAGCCTGTGCTGCCAGCAACCTTCCCCATGAGAAGGTGGGAACCAGTCTCCTCAGCCAGCAGGACTGGTTTGTGTCTGTGGGGAACTGAATGAAATCAGTGCCAACCTCGCTAGCGATCTGCCCCAAGGTGGTGCTTTAAAACAACGCCCTTTCTGCCACCCCAGCTACACAGGCGCTCCCTTCCTGAGCATCGCCACCGACTGCTAACAGGCACTAAGATGCTGGGTGACATTTATATCTTCTTCACGGTCTAGCACAGTTGTTCAAGGAGAGGAGTTGACTCAGGAGACAGAGGGCAAATAGATCTGAGTATAACTTCTTTGAATTTCCTTGTATTTATTACCTTCCCATTCAATACGGGAATGGTCAGTGGATAATTTATGGTTTCATACTCAGAAATAAGTTCATACTAATGCAATAAAAGGCTTGGAGCACCAGCAGTTCTAATAAAGTGAGAATTAACAGTGGAACAGAATAAAGAGGGGAAGGAGAAGAAGAGAGTCATTAAATCAATAACTCCAAGGCCTGGCTGAGATGTGCTCAAGTCAATAATATCATAAAGTTTTATACTGACTGTAGGGTGGGAAAATGTTATCATCTGGGGAACGTGATGACAGAACCATTTAGATTTAATATATTCACCAGTAATGGGAGCAGGAGAAATTGTTCTGGGATCTAGAACTCGGCTGGGAGAGTTGACACAACGGCAGCTACTGTCTGCTGGAAGAGGATCCTCCCCCAGTATGAGGAAAAGGGTCATCGCGCAGAAAAGCTCAAAAAGCACCCGAAAGCCTTGGCTTTCCCTGATGTATTCCTGTGACTGGAAAGAACTGGAAGTGGGAAGGATAGAGAAGAAATTAGCTCTAATGTGTTCACACAAGAATGCAGAGGCTGTAACAACTCACATATTACAGAAGCGTGATACGTATTGACAAAATATTAATTTTTAAAGCAGAACATTAAGCCTGCTCTTACATAGGATCAGAGAGAACAGTTGCACGTTAATCATAGAGCAGTAGGTATCGACACCGCCAAAAACACCTTATTAAAGGTCCAAATAACTGAAAATGACAGAAATCCCCTGAAGTCAGTGCGTGTACCTGGCTACCCACCACCGCTCTCCTTTCAACAACCAGGTGCTTGTGCCGGTTCACCCGCTCTCCCTGCCCAAGCAGCCACAGGAGCACAGCAAGGTCACTGCTTCGCTCAGCGAAACGTGGGGCTAAAGAGTACGGCAGTGCAGCAAAGCCTACTTGGACTTTCCCAGGGATATGGAAGACAGGAAAAATCAGATATTAAGCAATTATAAAAAGGAATTAAAAATTTGGAGCACATTTTACTCTTCTACATTCCAAAGAAATTAAAAATAACACAGTAGGAAAGGTATATTGAATCTCAGCGATGCAAGAAACCACAGAATGACAGCAGAATACAGAGCAGAGGTACTAACCACGGCACAGCAGTGAGCTCCGTGAGGGATAATCTAGGGCCAGCCGCCTGCCAGGGGGAGCAACCCCTGGAGCAGAGCAATGTGCCTATGCCCTCACCCCTCAGCACAGTACCTTGCCTTCCCCAGGTGAAGGGGAGCTATACCCAGAGCTCCTGCCCACATAAAGGCCTTAAATAGAGCTCCAAGACAGCCTGGTTTAATTGTTGTAAATAGGGAACAGCTTTCTGCAGTGACAAATGAACCTACTGGTTTCTCTTCCCCTCTTGACTTCAGGTGCCCACGTGTCTGAGCAAATCAGGCAGGAAACGTTTTCCAAACAGGCTTGGAGTCACTTACAGGTATTTCACTTTCTGTGTCTGTGTTTCAGCATCTGGTCTTAAAGCACTCAGGAAAATTTAACTCCTTAAACTCACCCCTTTTTTTTTCCCACGCCCATGCAATTGATGTAATTGCAGTGCTTTAGTTTGACCTGTTAGCTTGAACCAAAAGGGCCTCGTGCACGAACCAAATCGGACACCATGTTATTCCAGTCGTGGCAAAGGCGTCTACCCACTTGTAGAATAGCAATGATGTTGATAGTAATAGCTATCGCGTCATAAAGTACTGAAAGGAAGGAGCATTTTACCTGCTGCTATATTCTATCTCAGTCACTGAGGTGTTGAAAGTAGAAGCGGTAATTGTTTTAACCACGTATTACAGCTATTGCTTCCCTGCAAACAGCATGCACAAGGAAATGTGGAAGAGGAAGAGCCTACTGTGTCTTATTTTTATATACCTCAGAAAATTATTGCACAGCTAATAAAATGAGGGTGTCCTACACAAGCTCCAATATTGTATAAATCATGAATAATACATCAGGCAAAAATGAGAAACTGCAATGGAATCAAACCTATACGGAAATAAATAAAACATAGCAGCAGAGCTGCAATCATGTTAGCTCTGTTGATAAAATGTATGTTTGTTTTTGCGAGGGGAGGCGGGAGGAGATTTCTCTCGTAAACTACTGTAAAAGCATTAATAACAATAACAACGAGACCTACGTGGCAAGCCAAGAAAAGGGGTAATTAACAAATAAGCACCCAGTTCAAAGCCATTTGGTGGGGAAAGCGGAAAGATGGAAAACGCGATGAAACAATAACTTTAAAGAGGTGCCACAAATGAATCTTTGGGACGGATGGGAATAAACACCCTGCCTCGCAGAGCACATCCGAATTGCACATTGCACTGTCTCCCTCATTGTAATTTTGTGTGTGCAATTGTTCTGTCTGAGGAAATCAGAGGGAAGTTGGAGACAGAAATTGGGTGCAATCTCAGTTCTTATTGCTGGGTAAGCCCAAGGTTAAATCCCAGCCTTGCTTCCCCCAGAGGGATTCTCCCAAGGCCCTGCTGGGACTGCCGGCACCCTGCTGCAGGAGAAGGCGCCTGCCTGGGGACAAACCTTTACTTCCCTTGCAGGTAAAGAGGAGAAATCAAAAGGGACGGAGCTGGATGCACGCTTATGGCACTGTACAGGAATCTGCCACAGAGTCCCTGCGAGGTCCCCGGGAAATGGCTCAGTCGCCCTGTTCCTCATTTTCCAGCTCACTGAGGTTGGAGCGATGCTAACGCCGCACTCATGTTGTTTGTCTGTAGCGCCCGCTTCAATTACAAAGGGTTTGGGGCAGAAGCTGTCTGATGCCATATGCACTGTGTCGGGTACGCTTTCGCCTGGGCAGAGCTCCAGGCGCTGTGTAAAAATGGGGACAACTGCCTTCAGAGCACCCACTGCCCCAGGATCCGAGGAAGAGACTGAACTCCATGCTGGAAAAAGACTTCAGTTTTATTTTATTTTATTTACCAGGCTGATTGCCAGGGAGCAGATTCAGGGCAGTCCATTTCAGTGGTTGTAACCGATGGGTCGCAGCATGGCTGAAGCAATGAAGGGGGCACATACCCAGGTGGGAATTAAAAAAAGAAAATACAAAATCACGGTCTAAGTTTGAAGTCACACTTTGCAGACAGATGGAAACCTAACGTGTACAGATTTGACTGTAAGTCAATTCATAAAGCTTGCAGATAGCCATCTATTGTTTAAAAGACCATGTGAAATCTTGATGGACACTAATGACTAGTGATGGCCCTTTATGCCTTTACTGATGAGATCCACAATCAGAAGTAAACTAAAAACCGTGAAAGTGAGTAACGTCCTGCATGTAAAGCAGGTTAGAATTGTGGAATAACGCTCCACAACAAAGACCAACTGGAACAAACACTGCAGAGACATTTCTCATTATATGTATTGTTTTAGAGGTTTAGCAAATCACAATATTTATATATTTTTTTTCTTCTACGTATTTTTCCACACCTCCTTCTATCCCTGCTCATTTTTGCCTATCTTAACGGAATAAAGTTCCACCCAAAAAGGGAGCTTCGGTGGGGTTTGGTAACGTACACATAAGCTAAGCTCGGCAGAACCAAAGCACAAAGGTGTCACCATGCACATTTAATGGGACTCCAAAGAAAACCTTCAGGGACAGACTCCGCTTTAACAATTCCCTGTAACAATCCCTACGTTTCAAAGTAAATCTCTTACCCCTAAAATTACTATTAACATTTTATGCAAATTGGATGCATCCCTCTTTAAGGTTCAAAGTAATCTATGCATATCTTTATATTCTTCTCAGAGCCATTAGCCAAGATGAGTTCATATTTTTATTCCCTTTGCATGCTGAATGTACTTTATTTCTTTGGGGTGGCAGCTTTTATTATTAAAGTCAGCAAAACTTGATGAATCCTATTACCTAGCATTCTCCGTTTTCTCTGTTCCAACTGCACATGATTTATGAGCTAAAATCAAAGTTTGGATTTCTAACAGTGGCATGTTTTTCTCTCATCTTCTTTGCATTTTCCTCTGAATGGGAACAGAGCTCAAAATAACTGATCAAAATAACTGATTATTAAAACAACAACAAATAAGTTACAGTGATTTTCAGAACCTTTTGACCAAAATACGCTCCTATATTTTCTTTAAAGTTTGAGCTCATCAAAGAGAAGGTTTAGCTTCTTGCAAAGCAGTTAAGGGATGACTCGATAGCAATCGTGAAGCACCAACAGGGAGCACAGAAATACGATAGCAGCTGACAAAGACAGCCATAAAAGCTGAATGCTGAGGTTACATAAATTCAGACAGAAAAGATGCTTCCACTCCTCCTTTTTTTTAAATGCAGATATCTAATCTTTGGCACACTACACCAGTACTACTTGTAAATTTTGAGCACAGATCCTGTATGTAAAGCAGGAACTGATTTAGATAAGTCCTGTAGGTTAGGAGGTACTTGCTGGCTTTAAAAATAAATGGGCTTGTTTTCTCATAAACATATTAAATCTGCATGTCCAGTCTCCCACTCCATCTCGCAGATATGATACAAATTCCCTGACAGTGTGGGATGGGGTTTGTCCCCAAACCAACACACTGCAATAAAGGGCAGTTATGTGCCTGTTTCCCCTCCTGAGAGAAAGTTGGCATTTCCCTCAACCATTCTGCAATGTTTTACTGATCAGGACGCCCTCACTGAATGCACATATTCCAGCCACCAGGGTTCTGGTCCTGTTGCACATGTGCAGGTACCACCAGGGTAGAAACAACCACAGTATCAATGACTACAAAGACTGGGTAGGTTTTCTGTGCTTATGGCCCCTGCAACGGTCAGTAAAGAACCTGATTTTTCACTTCACCTGTGTACAAAGAGCTGCAAACTTCATTAGAGAAGGATGTGAAACCATACAGTGTTAATCAAGCTCAAGGAAAAGATACCAAGGTGGGACTCTGAGGTCAGAGCCACACCACAGTAGTGTCAGCTGCGTACCAGCAGGTGCATTTATGCTGTGGCCGCCCTTCAGTGGGAGTCTGCCCTCTGGAAGCCTTACAGAATCCCCTATAAATATTCACAAGTTGAATGCTGCAGCAGGCAAGAGCCTTTAATTTAATTTTGAAGGCTGCAACAGACCGAGCTTTCCAAATATGATGGAAGGGAATGGCTCTCCTGCCAAAGCAGCATTGCTGCTGGGTTCTAAATCCCAGCTGCAAGACCACAGTTCAGGGAGCATCAGCGAAGCTGAATCCTCTCAAGCAGCACAGGCCATGCACCTCCCCTCTGCTGGGCCCTCGCTTATCTCATTCAGGATAATGGGTACTCAAGAGGTTTGGCGCCTTGAGATTTAAACATTTGCTATTTATATTCTGGCAGCACACGGGATCCTGAACTTTGCTGAGGTTTTTATCCTGTGAAGAGCTGTATGAACACATAATAAGAGTTCTTCCCTACCCCAAAAGCCGCAGATGCAAATATACAATAGATAAAAGGCAAAGACAAAAGCACTAGGAAGTGAGGACATTTGCCTGTGGCCAAAAGTAGATTTGGGGGATATGTAGGAAGTGAACTCCTGTGTTTCTCACCAGCTCAGGCAGGCTGCCTCCCCAGCTGCTGCTAACACGTGGCTGCTTCAAAGACTTCAGCTTCGTTCTGCTGCTGCTAGCACTGGTGAGAAGCCGTGTTCAGCAAGTTAGGCTAATATAAGATCAATGTGAAATGCAGAGCATGAGGAAGAAAAATACACTAGCAACAATAAAAAGGGGGTATTAACCTGGAATATTTAAAATAAAATATATGTATTTTTAAAAATCATCTTATTTACCTTCTTCTATTCAGTGAAGTTTAATGGTCAGCCCTCTAACTACCCCAAATGAACTATCCGGAGCAGAAGTGGATCGAAGAGAAACTGCTGATAGTAGTTTTCCCTTTATAGGAAACACAGAATGCATTTGGGTTAGAAGAAATACCAGACTGGCTAAGATCAAGAAGCATCCCATACCCAGCCTTAGCCAGAAGATAATGCCTGTAAACGGGTCATGGAAAGGAACTAGGTCTGACCGAAGCTTTTAAAGAGGATCGAGCCTGAGAAAAATCTTGTACAGCCTTAGGACAGTGAACCCTGGCAATGGCCTAATAGATCTTCGGCTAATATTTATGGGCTGTCGCTCTCAGTGGGGAGATCTGTGGCACAGTATGGGCTTACAGCTCTGAGCGGTAGTCCTGTGCCAGCACGTACAGAAAGCTGAAGTGCAGATTAAGATGATGGATGGCAGAGCACAGTGGCCACGTGGAGACACACAGAATGTAAAACAGATCCAAAATAGAAGTTGGTGGGTGGTTTACTAGCAAAGGAATGTGTACTTTGAGTTATAGTCACCTACAGAACAATTTCTTAGACCAAAGACAACACAGATGGAAACCATAAGCTCGTAACACTCCTGCAGCTAGAGCAGGAAGCAAAACAATTTAAGCAATGCCACATCCCTTTTGGTCCCCTCGGATTTCTGCCTAGATTCACGCGGTCAGCGCAGGCTTGCTAAGCCTTTGCAGACAGCAGAGCCCTGCGCCCTGTCACAAACATTTCTTTGGCCGCTTCCTTCCAGCGTGTCATCCGGGCAAGATATGCCTGAATATGCTATGGCCAGGCAAGAGATGGTTACCCATCTTCCCGTAAATTCAGGCTGTAACTCTGAAATCCACATCCGAGTCGGGGAAAACATGCTGATAGAAAATAAGAGGTTAAGAAGAAAGGAGAAACATCTCCATGTGGTGCAATTTCTTATGTTCTCTATTTAATGATTCAGATGCTGTGGCGTGATTTAGTATGAGTTGTGACTTCTCACATTTAATGAAGTGAAACCCTCTTGGCCCACTGTGAGATGTACGCAAGGATGAGAACCCAGTAATTTACAGCATTTGTGACCTTATTACAATGTACTTTTTGCTTGACTGCTCCTCAGGCCTAACAGGAGCTGTTATCAAGGGCTCTATGGAATATTGGTTGTTATTTGTAATTGGATATAAAAGAGCTTTATCCTTAAAAAATGTATTTTAAAGCGTAATTTTCAATAATTCTATGTTAACTTAAAATAAAGAACAGCAAGATGCTCTTTAAGACTCTAATGTTCATTTCAATGATGCTGATGAATGCTGCTCTTCACAGTGATAAACAAATAGTACAAGCTTTGGTAGACTGCCTTCTAAAGAGAAGCTAATTGTTCAGGCAGCCAGCATAACAATAAACACCCTCCAGGGGACTGTTGACTTGTTCCTCACTTGAAATTTGTAGCCTGAAATGACGCTTCCAAGTTCCAAATATTGCAATCCATACCTTGGTACCAATCAGGTGGATGTATCCCACAGTAAATATCAGCTTCTGAAACCTCATTAGAAAATACGTTAATTCTGCCAATTCATTTATGGCATAATCTTATGAACATATTACCAGTTATTATGCTTCCTACCTGCATTTGGTTTTCCTCTGGGGTCCACTTTAGGCTATTAGTCCTTCGAAACACAGACAATCCCTCTGCTGTATGTATGTACAGATCCCGACACTGGGGGGCTCTAAGCCCTACAGTGCTGGATGCCCTAACAGTTCCAGAAGCTAGAACATTTGCAGTGAAATAAATTTCTTCAAACCTGAAACATTTCATGCGTTTGTTTCAGCTAAAATTTTGCTGAAAGCTTTTTTAGCTTTATCGTCACATTAAGACGCAGGAAGTCAAAAGGAAAAAGGGACAGATGATTTTGCTATAGGCAAGACAACACGTGAACATGCATTAGTGTTTGGAGTTCTTCCTCTCAGAATCACTTGGCATGACATTTATCTGAACTGACTCTGAATCATCTCTAAATCAGTCAGAACACAAAATTCTGAATGGAATCACTAGTCTCCATCAGGAGAGAGACCCTGAGAGGGCTCATATGCCTTCAAGAATTTCTAAGCCCAGTAAAGGGATTTATTTTGAATTGAATTAGAAACCTATCACCACTAAACAATGTTAGACAGCCTTAGCTGAGAATTTCTACCAAATCCAGCATTCACACCGGTGCTAACTGCTTTCCTGGCAGTTTCAGATGGTGCTTATGCAGCCTAATATACAGAGTTTTACTTCTGAAGTCCTACTACCTGGATCTCAACCTTGCTGTTAGGAAAATAAATTTACATTGATCTAACTTAAAACACTTTAAGTAAAGGCCGATACATTTAAGTTTAAGAGACACTATGCCAGAATCAGGTGACACAAGCTACTCAAACAGAAAAAATATCTGCATTAAGCTTCACAATGCTTAAATGGAATGAGTTTAGTGCATTCCTGAAATGGGTTCATCATCTTTGTGGATTGAAGCAAGAAATAAGTACAGAAGTCATGCAAGAATAATGACCATGATCAATGAAATAAGATAAATTCTATACCGATTAGCAGGGAGAATTGACCAAGGTTTTTATCTGACACTTCCCCAGTTTATTATGGAGGTTGGCATCTTCAGACCAGACTAATGTCACTTCACAAGAGATAGTAACAGCTGCACTTGATCTTAAGAGGTGAAAAAAGATGGTATCAGGCAGTTTCAGGATCTGTTCCTGAGCTTCACCATTATCACTACACAGATAACAATGCTTCTCATGCATTGTAAAACACTTACAAAGTTTCATAGGGGTGTATGAAACATTGTTACCCGTAATATTTTTTTTCAGAATAGACTGCAGTGAGGCAGCAAAAGGCTCTTTTAACAAGCACTGTTTTTCATATTTAGGCCCAGATTACACCATCTGCATCACAAAAGAGTCTGTATCTGCTGTTTCATTTTAGTCTTTGTAGCTTATCATAACAAAACAACAAAAGAGTTCAATTTAAAAAACATATTCTTTGAACTTTTCTAATCCTTGCAACAACAATTTAACAAACGCTTTCATGTTTGCATCTATTGAGTTGTTGTGAGTTGTGGTTTTTTTTTTCCATTTTTTAATATCAGGTCACTCAGAGCTTTCACTTGATTGCTCTAGGAAGCCAAACTGTTGCTACTCAATCTCTTTGCGGTGTTCCCTATAGCGCAGCCACTCAGAGAGCTATCAAAGCTCCAGTGGAGGGCTGATAAAATCAATCTGTTAAAATCGCCTATACAATTTATTCTTCCTCTTTTTTTCTCTCTCCCTCTTTTTTAAATAACAATGCCTGTTTGTTATCCAGCCACCCAAACAAAACAAAACAAAATCCCCACCTGTACTGTATTACCACTTTGATAATGCAAGCCCTATTGCTATATAGAATGTTTGCTTTTAGAGATTGAAAATTCATCTGTTGTGCTTGAAGTGTTCAAGCTGTGGAGCATATTGCAAAGGCAGCTCACAAATAGCAGCAACTTTCCCCCCCCCCCCCCCCCCCTCAGAAAAGCTTTCAGGGAGAAAGACTACTCAGATCATGTAAATCCAGCTCCCTGTTATGGCAGCTAACTAGAACAGGAGAAAACAAATAAGAAAAAGAAAGGTCTCTCAGTAACACGTTGGCCAGCCTCACTGTAATAACCACAACAACACACTCAAGAGATCTGCCCCATTCCTTTCCCGGACACCCGCAGATCCCTTGCAGGGTTTGGAGGCAGCCCAGCGCCTCCAGGCCCAGCCTCCCCACCACTCCCAGCCTCTGCTCCAGGCCTGCACCTACTGGGCCTGAGGGCCAGCAGGCCAGCAGCCGGGCCTTTCGCTTCCCTTACTCACCCTGTTCCACCAGATCTCATCTAGCTGCTCAATTAACCGTGCCTTTTGTCTCAGAGCCTCTGCAACCGCAGCTTGAACACTTCACTTGCCAATTTTCGAGCCATCAGTCAACACAAGGCTAGGTTCTGCACCAGGTGTGTGGTGTGCCCTCGCTCTGTTAAATGCGTGAGGTGATTGCAGGAGCTACACCCACAAATACCCATGAAGCAACAGCCTTCCAAAAGGAGAATTTAGGACCACGAACCTACCTTTGATCAGCTTATATTTGCTGTCACCTGCAGAACATTTAATTCTCTGCTTAGTTCTTGCCTCAATCCACAACTTGCTAAAGACTTTGACAGCAGACAAAAGTGTAAACAAAACAAAACAAATAAACAAAAAACCCTGAAGTCATTACAATTAAAATAAAAACAAAATTCAACTTCAACATTAAGTAATGAATGGAACAGATAAGTGGTAAATTGTGTGATTTTGAGATCTTTAAATCAAGTTTATGTTTCTAAGGCATCCATTACAATCCTACCACAAGCTGCTGAATAATAGACAGGGACCTGAGATGATAGTTACTGGTTTATATTTTGCACAAGCACAGCATAAGTGATAAGCTTCTGGGCTTAGGATCTTTAAATTTATTCAGAATGAGAAATCTGCAGGACTGTCTAGACAAAGGCAGACTGTTGTTCATTTTATCTTTAATGCTTGCGATTCTATAGGTCCCTCATATAAAAGCATATTTATCAGGGGAAAAGAAGTAAAATGTTCTACTCTGCTTTTCATTCTTGAAATAAAAAAATATAACAGATTTATAATCTACCAAACTGTGAAATGTCCTTCAGAATTCCAGAGAGCAGAGAACGATACCGTGCTCCAGACTAGAAGTGCCAACACTCCAGCACATGCCGAAGCATCTGATACCACTGAATTCCGGCCTGAAAGCCAGAGTCCAAGTGCAACACGCCAGCTTTCTGCTTCTGCTGGACAAGCAGCTGGTGAGCATAAGATTTAACCCCTAATAATTCATGAAGAAAGGAAAATAAATCAGGTGATATATTGGAAAACACGCTTCTGAACCTTGCTTGTGAGGTACCTTACCTCATTTTTGCATCCCAGAAATGTATTATTTCTAAGCAGTATGGAAATGGGGACATAATAGCTCATCTCCTGATAGTATATGAGGCAGGTTGGCTCTATGAGAATATTGAAGCAAGATATCCCTTGTGTAAAGTAATCATTGAACTTTCATGGAACTACAGTTGCTTCCAGCAGCCCTGAATACAAGATTAGTGAAAGACAGGCCTCCAAAGACTGAAGTTGTGTGCATGAATACAACACTACCACAAAACTCCACACTGAAATGCCACAGTTTATGAGTAATCTTTTCCCCCTAATAGTCAGACTTATATTGGCTTAATTGTATGGGATATAGCCTTAGCAATTTCCTTTTGTGATTTATAGGATTAAAACTTGTTTTCCCACTGGTAGCCAATGCTGCCTCTCATCCCCAGCTCCCATTTTGTTTAGGCAGAGTGATCTGGAATTATTAAAATTGGATTGTTCCCTTATTCCCATTAAACAAAAGGTGATTTGATACCAAGTGTTAAAATATTATTGCTTTATGATTCTCTCTGTCCATCAAAACTGCAGCCTGCACTGTAGCACAGCAGGAGCTAATCATATGTTAAGATTCAGTGCTGATATAAACAAAAAGGACATTCAGCCTTGCACTGGTTTGTCTTTAAATATTAAGATTTTTCTTTCCAATATGTGCTCTTTCTAAACAATACAGGTCAGCAGAGAGGTTGACTGAATGTCCTGTCCCGAGACTTCTACCTGCAAGGAAAGTGATAACTGAACCACTCTATCCTCGCCATCACAGAACAAATAGGTCAGACAGACAGCACCGGGGACATGACAGAGCCTTGTTTGTGTGATATTAAAAGGAGACAAGTCATAATCAAAAGACATGCATGCAAGGCATGGTGAGACAAGGAAGCAAACTCCACAACAGCCTGACGGCCAGCACAGAGAGAAGTGGCATGGCAGTCCAGGAGGAAAGGAAAAATCAATCTTCTGGTGTGACATGATATTCGTTTGATCAAACTAATCTTTTCATACTTCTCTTTCCTTTTGTTGTTGCTGTGAACATCTTTTGCCTTTGGGGAGAAAAATGAACAGAGTCAAATAGATAAAAATTCTGGCATTTAAAATCAACCAAAGCACGAACTGGCTTAGGTGGAAATGGAAATAAGCAAGCCTGAGCTTAACTCTGTATTGATTTGACACTCAGTCCTGAAGCCTGTACTTCTGAAGCCATTTTGTGGAACTATGAGAAGAGGAACTTCCTATTTTAGGAGGGACGAAGGAAGCTGTGGATAGTACTCTTTGGACTCATCCTCATTTCCTTCCCTCACGTCATATGAATAATTTCCAGGGAGGACAAATCTGAGTCAGAATCTCCTGATGAACACAGACAACTGCTTCATTTTTTTTTCCAGAGAGAACCATAGGTCAGTTTTGAGTGAAACAAATTACATTTCTAAGGGTCTGACAAGATATGTCCACTTGCTTACCTTCACTAAATCAGGTGATGGCTCCTCGAAGTCCTTAGAAGTAATGCAACACAAATTCCCAAACTCCTAAAATCTCATCTTCAAAGATTAAGTACTTATAAGCCTAAATCTAACTGTACCCATACTTAGTTGATATCATATGCTCAAATCCTACTGAATGCATTCATAAATAAGGAACAATTATTAAGATTTGTATGAATATAACATGCAAGCTATAACAGTAAGAAGACATTTCTAGATGGGAAGATCTCTACAGGGTGAATTCATTATGTTAGTGGAATACTCTCCCATGGGAAGGTGCTGAGGTTCCTTCACTAGGTGCACTCAAGAGAAAATTCAATTTAAAGGTGAACTACAAAGGTTTTGCTGAAAATTAAAAACTCACTCATAAGATCCCAAGAGGCAGAAACCAGGCTGCAGATGATACTTAACTATGTCATTATGGATGGATTTTATTGTCTAAAAGACAGCTATCCATTTAAGATTTCAAAGAATATAGTCCAATTTTCTTTCTTCCACCACTGAAATGGCATCAGATGTTAACAAGAGGGATGCTACTAATTTTTACCCTCTCAGAAGCATCAGACCCCCCAAAAAACATGTGGAGAACAGCTTTACCATTTCTCATCTGTGACATTCTGTTTAACTACCGTGACACAGAACAATACAGGTGCTATTTCTCCTTTTTTGTCAGTCTTATCACAAAAAAATGCACTAATACTTCAAGTGTTGTATATTCCATGAGCTCTAGCATGGGAGATAGGGCTACTATGACCTTTTCAGTATTCTGTATTGTGACTTGCTGTAGTCCTTCTACTCATTTCACCATTTTACAGCTCCAATGAGACACACAGCAGGGTGGAATGGCCATCCCAATCAAAATATGAAATGATGAAAGGTCAGAATAGTAAAGCACCTGAGAGTATTTCAGGGAATTCATCTGGGCATTAAAATTCAGATGCATTCCCTATGTCAAGGTCTAATGAGAAAAGAAAATGGTAGCCTATAGATTCGCCTTTTGTAGGAGCCAGAAGTGAATTTTTGTGCATAGACATACACATCTAAACAAATGCACAGACATGACACAAACCTGTATATGTGCCTGCACAAAACATGTAAGTGTCTCTTCTCAAGTAAATCACAAAACAATTAAGTTTATGAAGCTAAAAACAACATGATTTTTTTTCTTCTCAATGCTCTGCCAGGTGCAATGAAGATGATAATTCCCCCAGCTCGTCACTGTAAGCATTGCCAACCCAAATTCAATGAAGGTACACTGATTTGTGCCAACTGAAGATTTGGCTTCCAGTAACTGCATAAATTTACTTCAGCCTTATTTGACATAAACCTCGAACCTGTCCTAAACCCTTGAAATTCCTGCAGACCTCTTCCCCTAACCATAACAGCACACATTGCCTGCATAGGAATCAGCAAAGTAACTCACAGCAATATAATGCTGTTGACTTAAACAGCAATACTCCTGATTTACATCAATATCATTGAAAATGAAGTTCATAGGCTGCATGGTTTTTTGTTTGGTTGGTTGGTTGCTGTCGTTTGTATAAGCTACAGTAGTAGAGTCGACTGATCAGTAGTGCAATAAAGAATAACGACAAAAAACATTAGGAAACAAATGAGTGAGGACGGAGACTGGCTTCACATTTAGGGCACGGCACCTGTAACTATAGGTGCCTGTATCTATGGTGCCAATAACCATACTGTTTTCCTGCCACCACTTTTTTGCCATTGTTATTTTAACTGCTGTTTTTTCAGGCTAGGAGAGCTGCATATCACCTTTACGTATAGTGCCACGACTCAGTTTGGGCTTCCCAGGTTTTTCAAATTAATAATAAAAGAACTGGTATTTACCAGAAATGTTCTTCAAAAACTGAAGGAAGCTAATATCAGAGCTCAAGATGAGCTCGTGAACTGATGCATAAAAATAATCTAATCTTGGCAAATTAAGACAATGAAGAGCAATGTTAACTACGCTTTAGATATTCTGTTTGATAATCTGCATTAAGAACAACATTTTTATTCTGATATACCTGCAGTTCTTCTTACAAACTTCCTTGTTAAAACAATCACAAGTGAGAGTAAATAAGAAGGTAACTAACAGAATTTTCGTGATTTACTTTTCATTTCTCTGAAGCTGTTGTTTATTCAACTACTTATATGTAAGGCTAATTTTTGAAACCTTTCTGCTGAGCAGTTTTAAAGCAGTTCTAAATTTCTTATAATTCTTGTAAATTTAATTTCAGAATTGGGGATGTTGTTAATACCAGAATATCTTATTAGCACTAAAAGTATATTACCTATAATTGAATAGCTCCTCAATTAACAAGTTGGAGAGCCAGCAAAAACAACCAATTCTGTCTGATGCATCCACAGCAGGAGGCATTTGAATTACCAGCAAGTCAATTAGCATACATCTATCCAAATGATAAATAAGTATATAAAATGTGCAAGAATGAAATAAGCAAATATTAGCTCCATGCAAAATGAACGCAGGAAAGTATGAAAATGGAGAAAAGTCCTTTTCAATATATAATCTCTATTTGAAGGTAGATTGTAGACAAAAATGGAAAAGGCACAGGTATTAGTGTGCAATACTTTGAAGCCTAATTGCGTTAGGAGCATACAAAGGATGCAGAGCGCAGCAGTCAGCAGCAAAGGATCAGATCTTCTCGTCCTGAGTTAACCAACCACCTTGTCTTTATCTTTCAACAGACCTTCACCCAAGGAAATGCTGCCCCAGAGAATTTGCACTGAAATTAATAACATTACAGAGTTACTTAAGTACATGGAGTGAGAATCAATCCTGAAATATTTGTGATTTTTTTGTACAGAATGCTTTCACAATATTAACTCCTGTTTATTATGTGAAGAAATATCTCTCTGGCATTTAAAAAGTCAGCTTTCATCTGTTGGAACTAAATATGCATGGTGTTTTCATGAGTGGTGTGTAATTGGGTAATTCTAATTGCAAATAAGAATCTTTTCCGTCTTGGAAAACAGGTTTAAGTTTGTGTAAGGTAATGAAGCAGGGGTCTGAAGATCAGTCATGGAACAAATTGCATTAAGTGAAATCAAGCAGTTGTCTGTTCTGATTTCTTTCCTTGAAAAAGCTTTATAACACCCAGTCCCCATCGCTGATGGACTGTTATTATCTTTCTTGTTCTATGAAGAGACAAAAATTAAGCGATTAAGAAAAAATATTACAATCAACTTCCATTCATTCATCTAAAAAACCGATGATACTTCATCCCAATTTTTAAGTCCCTTTCAATAAATAACATGGAAACAGAAACGGGAAGGTTGTTGCTATGTAACTTGCAGTATTTAAATGTATGAGGCACAGTGACCTTAGCCTCTGGAGATGATGTGCAAACCATTTATATGCACAGCTGTACAAATTGCCAGAGTTTAATGTTAAATTCCATGGAAAATCATCTCTGCTGTTCTGCTTTTGAGGAAAGGACAGGGTTTAAATATTTAATAGGCTTTCTTACCATGCAAGCATATTTGGCATTATATAAGCAAGCAGCACTGAGAGCTCTTTCAGGGCTTTGGCTTCTAGCATTTGACAAGCTCACCTATAACAAGAGTACCAACGACAGAGGTTCATCAAATCAGAAGCAGCAAAGGTAACAAAAAACATTTGTGAGGTCCAGAAAAATCCCCTTCTGTAATGTGCTTGTTGCAGGACAGCTTGCAGCAGCGTGCTCTCCTCCCGCTGCCTGCTTCAAATACCTGCTGAATCCCTGGTAGAGTTTATCCTCCCCTCTATAATGTACAATTAAGTAGTAATTAGATTTTTCACTTTACAGAAAAGCTTCCAGAACTTCCTTGTGATATTCCGGTATGCTGACAGGCTGAAGTTCCCTTCTCACTGCAGTGTGACAAATATCAGTGCAGGCCTGCTCACAGCCTGCCAGCGCAAACACACGACAAACGTGGTGCTCGTGAGTACCCTCACAGAACAACAAGAGATTTTGACTTTGTGCTGCGGTTGAGTTAAAGTCTTTCCAACTCAGCGTAAGGGCAGAATAAGGGAAGTTAGAACACACAGTCCTTTAGAGCTCAAGGTGTTTTACGGCAGAGTTAAATGCCTTTTTAAGCTATCTGACAGGCAGAGCAGAGGAATGCAGAGGCAAAGCAAGCTGCACAACATAACAATGACGGAGTTAGGAACTGGATACAGAATGTAGGCTTTTTTGATTGATTTCATGTCTCTCCCATCATAACACTCTCTACCAAGCAGAATACAGAGGCAGGATTCGGCAATAGTCAAGTTTTTACTCCTAGGAAAGGCGCTCTGACTGAAAGACCAAAGACATCCAAGAAGGTCCCCCTGTCTCCAGGAATCCAGTCCTGCCTGAGCCAGTAAAATTAAACACCCTGGCACTTCACCTTTTGATTTCTCGACTCTATGGAAACTTCAGCAACAATTGGGACTATCAGAACCTCTAAGTGCTCGTTGCAGTGAGCATACTGGAGTTACGCGTAAACACACATTTAATTCCGTTCCTTTGGGGCCTTCTGATGTATATCACAAATATGAATATGTAGAACGTACTACTTCATTCTCGTCCACAGTGCCAGCAGAACACAAGCTGAGCCAGTAGTCAGTAAACAAAGATAATGGATTTTGCTCAAGACTTAAGACATGAACATGGAAAAAATGAGAAAACTAGCTACGGGGTTAATGAGCATGCTTCCTGCAGGCGGTACAGCTCCAGTGTTTCTGTACTAAGCAGGGTATGTATGAGTGCAATAAAAACTGGCAGATGGATAATAAGTTCTGTGCCTTTTTGTTTTGTCTTCAAAGACAGTGTTATAGAGGTTAGAAAATGTTAGAATCGTGTACGCGTTGTGTGTGGAAATATGCATTGCATCTCAGTGCCCAAGCCAAAGTTATATGAAAGTCTGGGGAAGGATGGTGGGTTTTTTTGAGGATGCACATCTTTTGTTTATTTGTTGTTGTTGTTTCTATTTTAAATTTTAGAAGCATTTCTGACTATTCAGAAATAAAACAAAACCACGTTTAAATCAGATTTTAAAATATTGCAGGTTTTTGTGGCTTGAGAATTCTATTCCCTTTTGTTTTGGGATGAAAGAAATAGCTTATTGCAGTAGTGCAAGCAGGCAGCGGTCAGGCTGAATTATCGCTATTTGGTTGCGGACTCAGAGCCCCCAGGAGTACTGAGTGAGGCTGAAATCTTTGAGGTACAGCTTTTCCTTTCTCTGTGAAGCAAAACAGTAAATTCTTTGGGGGGTACCTTCAGGACTAGAGATGAAAACATAATATGCCTTTTTTCACTCTCGCATCTTACAATCCAAGAGAAACTGTATGAGACCAGCACTACTTCCCAGCAAACCCGAGGCTGTAGGAAGCAGCATGGGTGAACCTGTTGGTGGCAGTTCGACTTCTGAGTCAGTGCTCTATCAATTACCAGTGTGATTTTATGGTTTGATGAACCATAAAGCTTCAGGCAACATCATCTGATGTACGCTCTTGATCACATGAGGTCATTAAAGATCCCAGGGCTCTACTCGTTTGCATCAGTCTATTCATCTTGTTGTCTTGGATTAATTTTGGATCAGCTCTCTCAAGGTAAATCCTTTCTGGCATAGTATTTGTCACCTCCTCTATTCAGCTGTTGTGCCAGAGCACTGTATGTTGCTAAACCAGTGCAACATCACCCCAAAGTTATCTTTTCTCCAGGTATTTAATCTCCATGATAAAGGGATATTTACCTAGAAAACTAGTTACTTGTTTTTATGTTGTGAGAGAAACAAATAAAGTTGTACTTTGGGAAACTTTGATGGAAAAAATGAATTTAATTTTAAAGAGCTCCTTTCCTGCATGAGTTTCCATTTAAGTGACGAAGCCACTTCCTGCAAAGTTCTGAATAAAAGCTTCAAGCAGCTAAAATTAAATGCACAAAACCACTAAAGCCTTCTATAAGATTTGAAAATAGGACATAAGTTATACATAATGCTTTGTGTTGGTCCTTGGAATTTAACATTTATTCATACCAGCAGAAAATATGACTTATGATGATGTTCTTGAATAACTTTTTTAATGCTCAAGTCAGCAAGAATGCCACAAAACCTAAGATAGTTGCTTCTTTTGAGGCTCATCTAAATAAGCATAACAACCAAACACCTTCAAGAGAAACAGGGAAAGGCAACACTTGAAAACTTGCTTTTAATTTGCATATCCAGAGATGCTCCATGAATTAGACAACTAATTCAGAGCTATAGGCACTGAGCAGAGTCCTTCATAAAAAAGGATATATATTAGCAGTGCTGAAAGATATCAATTTATTCTTTTTTTCAGGCAATAGAGATTTATATATATTGCTTATTTATTCTCATAGCCTGGAAAGATGAATCATTCTTGTGGAAAAAATTTAAATGACTCAATATTAGTGGTTCAAATAACAGTGAAAAGGAGTTGGGAGATTTCACCCAACACTGTTAGAAATGGATGGGAATACAATGAGTAGCAAAGTGTTTACATTTTTTTTGTAATCATATATATTTGCTGGCTGTTATACCTCAGGATTTGATAAGCTACAGTTTTTTTAAGAATACTGGTTGCATTATGAGCAATAAGTTCAATTTTCAAAAGTCGATAGACATTTAAGACTATGTGTCCTGCTGATTTTTAGCAGGGCTTAAACTTTCAGATCACATAAGCACTTTTGAAATTCCAATGGTTAAACTCTTGAGCAAGTATATTACAACTTACGCATTCATGAGCCACTTGTGTTTTTTTTTTTAAACTGTATTTGGACATCTAGAGAGACAGACTCTCACTAACGGAATTTTCAAAAGTTTTAGAGTACTTTGTTATGTCTTGAATCAACAGAAACTGAATTTGAGAATGCATTGAAAATACTGTAGATGCTCAGATGCCTTTTTTTTTTTTTTTAAACATAGAGGTGACTTTCATCATACCTTATTTTAGCAAACTGTGGCAACCTCAAATTTAAGCAAGTAGTGCAGGGGAGCTACCTCAGATGACATGATATTTATGGCCTTTTTAAAAAGTAGCATCTAAATTTGCATATGCTGTGTGTTTTCTGTATCTGATAGCTTACAAAAATGGGCAAAGTTAGTCCTATCATTGTTATTGCCTTATCTGAAGCATTTGATCTCAGGTATTAATATATCAGTGGACTTCGGTCAGATAAACCAAGAGTTGGTGGTGTGGAGAAGTGAAGGTATCAACAAATTAATACAACATGACAAAATCTAGTCAACGGCCCATTATGGATCCAATTTTGAGCTAGCCAAAGGAAGTTTCAGTGTGGAGAATTTCCTAGTGAGCTCCCCACCCACTTAATCACATTTCTTCTCGTAACTGACTTACAATGGCAACTCACCTTATACCGAACATAACTTAATGCTATTATATTCTGCGGATCAAGTGCAGCCCAAGCACTAACTTTATTAGTTCTGTGACTGTCGGGCGCACTGGCTGCAGCCTGACATAAGGCAGCCACGTGTGAAGAAACAAGGTTAAAAACAAAGCACAGCATGGAGGGAAGCTGCAGAAGCCAGAAGTAATTCTGTATACATAAAGATAAAAACAGGCACTGCTAGTCTGTGTGTCAGGTTTTATATCAGCTTTTCCACTTTAGACAGATATAAAAACACTACAAAAAAATAAAAAATAAAAAAATGACAGTGTATGTTGTGATGCCTGAGTGGAAATTGCATTCCTAGCACGAAAACAAGAGCAGAAGGGAGCAGACCTTCCTGACCCTGACAACAAAGATCCAGAGCTAATAACATTTTTGCAACGTTTTGACAAGTTGATCAGAAATCTTGTGTTTACAAAAAGGTTATAAAGAGGTCTGCTGGGCCCAAAGCAATCACATAATGCCAGGCTCTAATCAGATTAATCTTGCTATAAGGCATCAGCCTTGTGGGTCTGCTTCCCCTCTCATCTCTGGTTTGCACGAACACCTCACAGCACAGTTACTCCTGGTTTTATGGAATATTAGACTTAAACCTGACCTATTCAAAGAACTCTGTCCAGATTAAATCTTCTCTTCATGACTGCTAGGTCCCTTGCTGATCACGGCTACACATTATTGTTCTGAATACAGCAGAACTCTTCACGTGCTGGTTGAAAGAGATGAACAGGTGTAAGATGGCAATGTGCTTCTGCCCGGTTTGTCGGAGGCGTTGCTCAGCTGCAATTCCTGCATGTCATAAGGAAGATTTTCTTCCTTTCACAATTTCAGAAGTAGATGAGGTTGGGGGTTTGAATGAAAGCAGTACAACTTCTGAGGAAGTCCTGTATCTCAAACTCTAACCATGGAGAAAGGAATTAAGTAGAAATACTCTGATAATCAGTTAAGTAAACCCATACTTTCCTTGGAGCAGCTTCATTGTTTTCACCAGTTTGTAATAATTTAAAGAACCAAAGAACATCATTGCTTGGAAAATGTTAGATGAGGGCTACCAGCTGACTGGTAGACTTTACACTGGGATGTTCCATTTTCAGCCCTTCTCCTTTTTGCTTCCAATTAACCTGCAGTCCTTAATCCACATTGAATATTACTAGTCTTACTGGTGGGGAAAAAAAAAAGCAAAAGGGAAAAAAAAAAAAGCAAAGAAACAATCTAATTCAAGTCAATTCACGGTCATATTTTATCTCAGCTACATTCCTGGAACATAACAGCCCCATCTGTGAAAAATACAGGCAGTGCAAATGATTACAAGCTGTGATCCTACAGTACTTTGGGTTCTGTCTCTACAAAACTATTGCAGCACAGGGAAACGAGATCTACAATAAAACTGTATATGCAAATAAGAGCTTAAAAATGGACATCAGGGTCCCAAAACAGAAAAAAATCCTTAAGTGTGTGAGTGTTCTCAATTTAAGTGACACGTGTATATTATGTAAGTAAACCACAAGATTTGCAGCATTGTTTGTTTTTTTTTTTGTTTTTTTTTTTGTTTTTTTTTTTATGACAGCATCATTTTTTCCTTTCCAGCTTCCAAGTATTGGGCAAAGTTAGTCTCATTATACAAATCTTCTTACTTTTTCCATCAGAACTTGTTTGATTCTTTTTGGCTCTGGTCCAGCAAATATGCCAGATGTTATAATTTGCACCTGTTTGGTTAGTGTTTGAAAAGCCCAGTTATTTTTAGGTTAACAGAAGGAAACATGTCTTTAGCGCTTTTGATGAATTTCATGAACTTTTCCCACCTATTAACTCTTCCAAGCTGGTTGCTACCAAGAAACCGAAATCCATCAATGACATGGAGTAGGTCAGAGCAAAAGCAGTAATTTCTGCAACAAAATGGTGTTTGGCCAGTTTACACCAGCTGAGTATTTGTATAGTTTGAACCCCTCATCTTCATGTTTATAAGAACCTTAACATATGCTGTCACCCATCTGAACTGGACTAGAAAACACAAAATTACACATAGCCTTCATTAAACAATTTTGGGTTTTTTTTGGTCTCTCTCCTCGATGCACAAATGAAGTCCCTTCCTCAAGCAACAGAGGAAGAGCAGCCAGAGGTGAGAAATCAGGTCTTTTTCTTTTGACTACAGCACCAGAGAGATGGAAATAACCCTTTTACTGAGGGAGGAGCTTCTCACAATTGCTTCCCTGTTTTGGAAGGTGGAATGGTTCAGATAAACTGATATAATTACTCCCTTTCCTCGAAGCAGAGAAGATACTTTGAGCAGGCGATTTAGAAGATTTATCGCACCTCCACCCAGGTTAGCAGCTAACAATCTTGCCTCCTTTGCTCTCCTGCCTTGCTGAACTAATGAAAAAATCCTTTGAGGTATTTTTAAAAGTCACAAAGTGGAAATAGAAGAGAAATGTAAAAGCTGGACTATTTATTGGAAACAAATAGCTAAAGGACCTCGGACTCAAGCCCTGACAGGTGTAACACCCTATGACATTACTTCTTTTCTCCCGGGGCACAGCTCCCTGAGCTTTTAAATTCTGCCACACACAAACGTACTTTCAAGTTGTCTTTCCGTCTTTTTGTACCAGCAAGAATGAACTGGAGCAAGTTATCGAATGGCCACGGTGAAATCAACAAAATGCTAGCAAGTTCTTAAAACAGAAGATGAGAATATGGGAGCTATCTCATGAGGAGAAAGCAAAGTAAGAGGCTGTCTTTGGCTTACAGAAATGCCGATCGAAGCCTTTCTCCAAATCTACCCAGGTTTCTAATGATCTGCACTGTTGATTCATCCTACAGGGCTCACATCCATATTCGGCTGCCTGCAGTTGTTTGTTCTCAGGGATGTGTCCTTGCCCTTTCTGGGACTCAGCACTGGCTTTTTAAATGCACAAAGATGGTTGCTTTTCAGGAGGTGGGAGTGTTGCTCCGGTGGCATTTGCCTACATAGATAGTAAAGCGATTAACAGGAGAAATAGAAAACCAAATTTGCTGCTGGGTTCTGAATAGGAAATGATCTGTGAGTAAATTGAACAAGCTCAGATGCAGTAAATAGGCAATTAACATTCATTTTGGCAAATCTGCACCTGTCTGAGCTGAAATGCTATAACAGGAAACAAAGGGGAAACATTTCTTAAATGAGGTCAGAGACAAAGAGGACCCACTGTATGCTCCTCTCACCAACTCTGTCAGCCTCCTGGCTGCATCCCACCAGCAAGAATTACTTATTATTTATGGGGGCCTGCAGATGCACCTGCTATTCAGAACCTGCAGAAAAGATTGACAGAGGAAACACACCTGATATCCATATACTGCGACCGCACTCTTGTGAGTTCTTCCTGAGGTTGTACTAGCTGACACCTGACCAAAGCAGCAGCACATGGAGAATCTGGCAGTTCTGCTTTCCCTGTTATTCCAAGGGCTGATTGACAGAACATCTGAACTGCTGCAAATTCGCCTGACCTCTCTCACAGCAGAGATGAACATGAAAGCTTTCCTCGCAGCCTGTACACATTAGAAATGCAAAACCTAATTATGACTGAAAGACTGCTGCCACCAGTTCCTATACACTTTGTATCAGGTCTAACTGTCAACAAGGAAAGTATTAAAATA
Organism: Cygnus atratus; assembly: GCF_013377495.2. Classification (NCBI taxonomy): domain Eukaryota; kingdom Metazoa; phylum Chordata; class Aves; order Anseriformes; family Anatidae; genus Cygnus; species Cygnus atratus. The sequence continues at coordinate 1,510,331 of NC_066388.1, forward strand.
AATGCCTTGTAGGGAGAACTACTTGACAGGAATTCTCTAAGCTCCTCATCAGTAAAAAAAAAAAAAAACAAACTTAATATTTATTTTTTTTTTCTGCCCAGCTTCCTTAATAATAAATACATCTCAAGACGGAGCAGAAAGGGGGCAAGGGTGGTAGAACTATGAATGGTTTTATCAATTTTCCAGCTTTTCCTTCAAAATGCAAAAAAAAAAAAAAATAATCTTTAGAGCAGAATCTGCTCTATTTTAAGATGTATTCCTACAGTGTACACGTTTAATAACATATAGTGAGCCTCTCTGAGTCAGGCTTTTACCTTTCTTCTGTAGAATTTAAGAGTAAGAGGAAAAACTTAAAGTCACATGAAATGCACAGTTTCTTGGATGCAAGCAATGGCATTAAGTTTGATCCTGCGTCTATACAGCAAAAAATTCTAAGTAGGAAAGAAAAAGGATTTGGTTTGTCTTGAAATTTCTGGAAAAGCAAAGAATTTGAGAGCAGGCTTGTTTACTTGCTTGGCCTATCTTTTTTGAGGCATAAGGCTGACAGTACAGCACGTGGATATACGGATATACCGTCAGAGCCTTCATCACTTCCAAGTCTGTGTCGTTTGTTAAGCTAACCAGCTCTGTCAGAGCCGAACGTGTTCTGTGCATCTCCTGGGCTGGGCTGAGGGAAAAGGTGAGCAATGAGACTGCTAAGAGGCAACAAGGTGGAGAGGGAAAAAAGTGCCAGGGAGTCTAGTGGGAATGAAAGAAGGATGCACTGATCACGACCTCTTTTCATTCAGTGTTTTCAGATTAAAGCAATTTTTCTTGGAAAGCCTTTGTGGAAAACATTCGTTTCTTCTCAGTATTCTGTGAAGGAAAATCAAAACCCTGCATGGTAAAATTTTACCTCATGGTAAAACTACAACCAATTTTTTCACACAGTAACAAAAAAGTTGCTCACAGGTTTTCAGGTTGATATTCCTTTCACTTTTACTGAGATAAGTGGCAAATTCTCATGATCTGAGAACCACCCTCCATACACACACGGGATTTTTCCTTACAAGCTCTTCTCTGAACACTCAAAAAATTCCTGCTTTGCAGCAGTGAGAATCAAACCCTTTATGCAAGTGTCCATGAGCTATCAGATGCAACAAATGAACTCATTTAGAGCTCAAATCCCGCTTCAAGGCCATGCTCCATGCAGTTCATCCAGGTTCCCCTGCAGGAGGGTGAAGTTTCCCCTTGCCGTGTAGGTACGCAGTCTCAAGATCAGCAATTCCACAAGCACAAAGGAACAAGTTAAAGCAGGGAGAAGACTGGTGCCTTTACAGGACAGCATCTTGCCTTGTCACAGCTAGTTACCTCCTCTTCCCCCGTGCTTGGGCATTCAGGCTGGTAACAGTGAAAAGAGTTTTTTTCTTGAATCAGTGTGAATCAATCTGTCAGAGACTGGTATAACTACCAGTAATTTTCAGATCAATTTACATGACATTCCACTTTATTTTATGCAGTGCCATGTTGCTGTTCCACTTGACTGCATTCATTACATGTGTCCTTAAAATTGGAACTTTTCATCTCTGAGGCTTGTGTTTCCTGTGGCGATATATTGCGGTATCTCCGTATCAGCTGCTTTCACTGGTCATGCACATCCACTTCTCAACTACCAAAGGCTTTTCTTAAAAAAAGATCTCATAGCTCTAGAAGGCAGCCTTAGTTTGTCAGTAGCAGTTCGTAGATGTCTTTCCAGGCATTATCAGGGCTCTTACAATCATAACATATGAATCATAACATACGAATCATAACATACATATATTTTCCAGTCACAATTATGATGATTAAGGTCAGAAAGAAAAGACAGAAAAATGAAATCCCAATTTCTTGCATTCCAGCCCATTTTCTTAGCCATAAGCACACCTTTGTCAATCCTTCTGCTGCAACATTCTCCCACCCCTTGCAGATAAATTAATGTTTTCGAGGTACAGAGCAAGTCAAAGACTGAAATGAAATTAGAGCCTGTGACCACTGGTTTGTACTTGAAAGTCTTAGTTTCTAGACCATGCAAATGGTTTGCGACTGGAAATTTAATACCATGTAGAAACTTAATTAACTGACAGGATCCATTTATTGGCCAGACATTCTAGTGGCAGTATTTCTGCTGGTAAATCATTGGAGGTGTAAAAATCCAGCTGGTAAACTTTAAAGGGAGAGATTAAAGCTGCGAAAAGCCTCTGCCATGAAAATGTTTGTCAACTTACACTTCACTCTTGACTGCATTCAGGGATGTCAGTCCAGTTAATCTATGCGCTCAATTAAATAGCCTTTCCACCCCACACAATTAATGGGTGCCAGCAAATGTAACTGCCGTGGGAACCCCAGTTTAACTTAACTCTTGCTTCTCTTCTTAACCTGGCTTTAGCACTGCTGCATACTGCTTACCAGCTATGCTGTTCTCTCCAAAAGGCAGCTGCACTTAAAAGGTGCAGCACTGAATACTACAGCTTATAAGCCTATATTTAATACTAATGGGAATTACAAGTAATCAGAAACCAGCAGTAAAAACTCTTTTCAGGGTCATGCCTGAGGCTAACTGCTGCACGCTAAGTTGAAAATGCAGCCACCAGTAGCTGCCAGCTTGCATGTGCCCAGCCTCTCCTCACTGTGGAGTAAAGTTCATTTGCTTGAAACCACTTTCAATTTTGAATTGAATTTCATTATATTATGGCACGAAGATGACTCAACAGCATGCAGCTATAGACCAGCTAGTCCATAAACCAAGGCGGTATGAATCTGACCATGCCAGATACTGTATTTGAGCTGGCTGCAGAAGAATCAAGAAGCTGTTCAGGCAGCAGTCTGTGTGAGCAGATGTCTCCTTCCTCCTTCAAGGAAAAGGTGGGCGATGAGACACATAAATGAGATGCCACCACGTTGAGCCAACTGGACACATGAGCTTTGTCTAATGACTTTTCTACTTGGAATGCATTCCTGCATTTCTCCAGCCCCCTACAGGCAGAGCAAATGCACTTTGTCTTGACTGCAAAAAATCTCTTTACTAGCACAAGCCAACATAAATAAGTCCAAAAAACACTTATCACAGTGAGATTTGAATCCAACCTAAAGAGCTTTACATAAATTTAATTTCATAGTAGGATACAAGGCAGGTCAGCATTATAGTTCACATCTCCCAAGCAGATACAGAAGTAAGGAGCCTAATGGGCTTGTTTGTGTTCAAACTTACATGCAGTCTCAGTGGTGTTTCTGAGAATATCAGCTAGATCTCCTGATCCAACACCACAAGGTATAGACAAGAGCGTAGGAAGAACATTTACTCTTCTATCATGCTTTTGAGCAGTATAAACTTTGCTGAGTGAAATGGAGTTCCTCTCGGTTTCAGTTACTATAAGAGGGAAAAGATTAAAGCTTGATTCATACACGTTGAAGCATAAATAAAATAGTTTTCTATTAAAAATTGAAGTTAACTATTAAAGGCACTGGAGAATTCTCCATCTCTTGATGTTTTTAGTCTAGATCAAACACCTTCCTGGGAGCCATTAAGTCAACCACAAGCTAGTGTGACTTGGTAGCTGCATAAGTGTGTGAAACATTCTTGAAACTGACCTCAAGACCAAGGACTGAATATATGCCCTTCTCGCAGTGCTATTAAGGAGCACAGAAGGAAGAAATTATCCTCGCTCATTGTTCCCAAGTGACTCATTCATCCAGAAAATCTAAATGCATTCTGCCAAATCTGAAGGCTTTTTCCTGGTAGGAAGCATAATGCACAAGTCACCCTGCATCTCCCACTCCCCAAGCCTGCAGACAAGGTACAAGGCACACCGAGGATGTCAGCAAGAGAGAACAAAATTAGCACACAAAAAAAGAATACAGGAGCTACTCGTTATGAATTGTTAATGGCCTGTTTACTGCTGAACCTGTCACAGAAAACGAGAGTGAGTCTGTTAAGTCAATAATTTATTTCAGGTCATAGAATTAATTAGAAAGATAGTTAAATAATAGTAGGGAAATGAAAACGTTTGAATATGATGCCAGTGGCAGTTCGTACAGGGAGCTCTGCAACAAAGGGCAAGAAACAAAAACAATCTACACAATCTCGGAGCAGCAAGTAGACAAAGACTATGGGCAAGTTGTCCTTTAGTAGGGGGTGAGAGAACAGCGTTATCTAGCATGCACTTGGAACAGACCAGGGCTTGACTTGGTTTGCCAAAGGAGCTCAAAGCTGGCAGCCTGTCAGGGCAGGTGTCTGGGGGAGATGGATCACCGCCATCGACCACAACAGCTGGGGTGTCAAAACCTTACGTGAAGCTCATTCTGGTTCCCCTTTGAGTCCCATTAGGACTTCCATCATCATTCCTAAACCTGACGGTCTGTACGGGCCCTCAAGCTCCAGTTCTGTCCAGTGCTGACAGACCTGGTGATCGCGTACAGAGCTGTGCACATCCACCCCTATGCTGCAGGGAACTACCACTGGACTTCCATTGCTTTCAAATCCTTACGTTAAGAGGTGGCAGCTGAAATCCTGTTCAGCTTTATCAAATGTACAATAGGTCAAGAAAAATGAGACTGAAGTCCCACAGATGAGGCTTCTGCTCGATGGCAACCAGAGCTCTTAAACCCTCCCTGCCCAGCCACCCGCGTGCTGTCGCCGCTGTCTCAGAGCAAAGGCCGACGTCTGTTGTTGGGAAGAGCCAGAGCAAGATCTTTCTTCTGCAGCACAGGGTCAGCCTGAACAAGGGCTTTTAACCTTTCAGACATTTATCATAATTGCCGGGTTATTTGTTACCCTGCGATACTGTTACTTCTTCAGACAGAAATTCTATCTTGATCCCGGGATCCAGTCTGACAAAATCGCTACGTTTTCCTGAAAAGTATTTGTCTCTATACACAGAGCATTTTCCAGGGGAAAAAAAATGTGCTGCCAAAAAAGTCCTGGCTAGAGCTATGTCATTCAATCAAGTCAATCAAATAAGCTTCTAAGTATCACTTAGGTCCTAAGTTACAGACTTCATAACTCAGTTTATTTTTAGTAACTTATTTTCAGAGGTACAAATAAACCCGCAGTGTTTGGATAGTTGAAGAGGGAATTTATCTTAGAAACTGTCAAAATCTATCCCTTCACCTTTACCTCAACTTAGAAAGCAAATATTTGCTTGGAAGTGATCAGCCTCAGAGAGACAAGAGTTGCTTTCTGACTTGTTTCCTGTCAGTGAATTTCCAGGAGACAAGGAGCAGGGCCGAAGGCTTACACGGAGCCAGCTAAGTGGCAGGCTGAGAGAGGAGCCCTGCAAAAGAGACTGACGACTCCAGCAGACACCAGAAACCTCAGTTTCACCTGTAATTGGATCCCTGTCAAACTTAAACTTCATATTGACAATGTTCGTAAGCAAAATATGCACCTGGGGTTCACTCTCCGTATGCAGCCTGAGCCATCTGTGCCTTCTCCTTGTGAAAGCCCAGCAAGAGCAGGACTCTGTCCCACGGGGAGCCAGGTTCGGCCGTGCTGCCCTTCTGACGGGTTTCTGAAGGCAAATCTCACCTAAGCGCTTGGTTTGAGCTTGGACCTTCGGATATAAACTACCCTTGCACCACCCCTTCAGCATACATTTCAAGTGATGTGAGAAAATACTTTAAGCATTGCAAGTGTGGGCATTCATGCAAAGCTTTCAGTATATCACTGTTTATCTACCTGTCACTCATGTGTGTGTATTTACATACTGCTCTTTGAGCTAGCTGCATGGATAAAGTGTGCGTATTTTATACTTGATCAAGAGATTAGCCTGTCCATATACTTAGCGTACGGTATTTTATGTCAGATACATAATTCCCTTTCACATGAAGCTTTCAGCTGCTTGCAACATGTGGCATTCAAAGCTTCAGCCCCTGAATGTCAGGATGATTAACAACAGGTATTTGAAAAGAAAACAGTAGGTAGTTAAGATCCATTCTTGGAATATGATTTATGGAGGTTTTTTTTTTTTTTATGACAGCCATGAATTTGAGACAAACCAGCATACATTCAGAAATCTGAAACAAGTGGGTGTTCCACCAAACAGATTGATTTTTACTACAAGAGTCTGTCCTTTTTATTTTGCAAAGTTGGTTACAATCAATAAAGAAGCATAAAGAATGCTGTCCTCCTAAACACGAGGAACATTACAGGAGACCCCCCCCCAAAGGCAGCCTATGTCTCCTGAAGCACAATAAATGATGATTTGTGGCATTGGGTGGTGATCTGTATCCAGGCATACTAGGACATTCACACTGAAAAGGAATTAGGGAACCACTTCTGGAAAGGACATTCAACTCCACCTCCCCTATCCCATTTCTGAGCTGCTACAAGTCATGCAAGACATGGTAGACATCTGCAAGCCTGGAGTCTTCCAGATTCCAGGTCTCTAAAATCTCCTCTACAGGTGACATACAGGTCAAAAATGTTTGTAACATCTTTGATACGCTTATTAGCGAGAGAAGCTCATCAAAATATGGTTGGTGTACTTGTCAAAAGAGTTCTGTTATTTACTGTTCAGAAAGCAGGGGAACACAGTTTGCGGGGAGAGCCCTAGTGAGGAGTCAGACACTGCCAGGGATGTAATACAAATATACCCTTATGCGTGGGCTATTTTAAGAGAAGCCAAGTACAGAAGTGGATGTACTTTTACTTGTCAGCTCAGTGAGGTTTCTATTTCTCAGCTATTTTTTTCCTTAAGTTGCAGCAAACCTTTCACTCTTAGCCAAACAAAAGTTTTTTTTAAATGACAAATAGGAGGCCTAAACTGATTATTTCATCCTCCCATTAAGTTCAGTTAGTCTCATTGTGCTAATATGACTATGGTGGAACTACCAAATTATGACATTTTCCTTCCAAGCATGTCTCTTCAAGTCACAGCCAAATTAAGTGTTCTATTCCTTCTGCATCCGTGCAGGAAAAAATCTCAAAATTTGAGCCATCAGACATTACAGAAAAGTTGTGTCTGACTCCACAGGTAAGGCTAACCTTACATTGCACGCAGGCTCTACATGTCCATGTGAAGTCCTCCTGGACATAACGTCTTCACTGAAGAAACGTCACCGCACAAGGAGTGATTCTCAGCACACGTCTCCTTTACACAGCACCTAGAGGCTCCAGCAGGACAGGCCCCTGTACCTGCCTCGGTCCTTCTAAAAGTACAATTTCTATTGATCGCCACAGAATAGTTAAGACATCCGACTGATGCAGTGAACATTGCAAGATGTTTCCGGATCTAGCTTTATTTCTTAACCATTATCTTTTTTATTACACACTTCCACTTTTGCTTCTACTTGTCAAAGCACTGGGATATCTGGCATGTCATTTGCACCCTAATGTGAGGTGCAAGGGAAGCAATAATAACGGGCTGCATTGCTTGCAAATGCTGTTGCCAAACTGAGAATAACTCCTCTGCGGTAGTCGGTGGCCACATATGTTGAACAGAACACAACAGTTGTTTGTGAACTTCTAGTTTTTATTTAGCTCAACATTTAAAAAGAAATGAATGAAAAGAAGAAACCTCTGTGCTTAAAACCCCAGGAGATTTAAGGAAATGGTCTGATGCAATTGTTTAAAACAGCTGTGAAAACATTACCCTTATTCACACTTATGGTCTCTTAATTCCTTGTTCTTTGTAGCTTTTGTCCCAACATACCATTGTGAAGGTTTTTTTGTGGTTGTGATCTAGCAAGTGAGCCCAATTTACTCATCTTAAATTGCTCTTTAAATGCAACATTTGTGAGCAGGTTTCTAAACAGTTCAAGTATCTGTTCATTCTAAAAAAGAAATCTGTTACATTTAGTGGGCAAATATTATCAGTGCAGAACAACAGGTGGCAAATTACTATATTGGGGTGTGAAACAACTTGCTCAAAGTCACAAAGTGGCTGAAGAGGGAACAGCAACTGCCTTTCCTATTGCCTAAACATTTTCACCTCATCAACGTGCTAATATCTTTTTGGGCACATCTACATTGCAGAGGTACTTCAAACAGCATTTCAGCCAGATCTACCTAAACAGCACTGTGCCTAACCTAACATTCACAGCATCCCAACTAATGCCTCTGCACAGCACCCTCACGGAAAGCAGGGGGTCTTTTGCAACACATTTGGTTGACTTGTAGAGATGTTACTTTGGCCTCATTTGGGAGGTCTTCAGTTTGCTGAACATTTTTGCTTTTGTAGGCAGAGACCAAAGCACATCATGCTTCAGGGATTTGCTCCAGCTCACACAAGAAGTCACTAAGGATTCCCTTCTCGTTCCATTCTCCTCCATATTTTTTGCTTAATGTGCTAGATGCTGCTACCACCTTTTAGCCTAGGCGGTCTTGACCCCAGTTCTTTGCTCTGCAGCTCTCTATTTCATACCTCTCTCCATCCTTTATTGCTTAATGCTGAAATATACTGCACATCATATGGTGTGCTTTCTCTTTTTCCCTCTCCTGCTTTCCATTCTCCTGCCCTCTCCCCACCATCCTTTTCTTCCCGAATCTGTCATGTCCACATCAAGAGTGCAATTGGAAAGGGGATCTCGGAGGAGCTACCTGTCAGATCTGTCTACTTGGAGATCAGCTCTGCTGCTTAAATGTGGAAAAGAATGATTCCTGGGAGGAAATATTGCTATATTGCTGTTAAGCATAGGAACTTTATCCAGCTGGTGAATGACAGAGATCTATCAAAATAAATAGGAAATAAATATTAAGCCATCAAACCTTACTAGACCACTTGGATAGCAAGGAAAAAATAAGGCTCGGAATATAAAGGAGATTTATTTTGGAACAGGCAGAGCATCTATGGGCAAAAAAAGCTCAGAGGAATTTTCACTGATTGGTCCTGAAATACCTACATGTTCTTAGAGCATCTCCAGGTAAAATGCCTGTAGAAATTAATACACATCTTAGCTACACCCCAAATACAAATACAGTTTTAGGTCATTAACTGATACAGATGGGTATCAATATCACACCTTGGAGCATTCAGAAAAATAGTCTGCACTTGCTGTCATTTAAATGCACAATCTTGATGAGTGATTGTTTACTGCCTTGTTTATACATGCTAGCCTAGCCATATCTCTGCAATTACTATATGCTTTAATTCCCATTAGAGAGATCAGCTTTCCTGTGGGCTCATTTTTATCCACAACTCTGGAAAGATACCTACTGGTAGCTCTAGAGAATCAGAAAATCCATTAGCTAGCACAGCATTTTACAAGGGAATCTTAAAGGGGAACTTACAAATGAACACTAGCAACTCTTCAACAACTTGCCTATAGTACTACATAAAATTTAGTTGCTGATATCTTGGTTTTCTTTCTGTGTTACAAAATACGGTCTAGCCCACATGCCTTTGTCTTTTGTAGAGCTACGCAAGAGAGGTAGTGATGCAGTAGAGGTTCATCTGCAGCGTATCTGACTTCAGAAGCTAGCCAAGCGTCCAGCCAGATGCACACAGGATGGAAAAGAAACAAGCATTTGATCCTTCAAGTGAATAAAGTGTCGCTTCCTGCACCAAGAATGTAAAAAAAAAGGAACTACCAATAAGACAAAAACATGCTGTAGAGCAGGGAGAACAGGAAAAAAAATCTTTCTTTGGTCAGTAAACAAACCTAGAGAGAATAGGTTTTCAGTGTGTTGACAATGTTCTGGCAGTTCATTAATCCCAGCAAAATCTCTCCAAAGTTACTGATGCATGGATTCCATTTTCAAATTTCTCATTAGTTCCTCTTTATGGATTAAATGCTGATGTTCACGAATGAATGCACACAGCTTCAGCTGATAGATGTAATTGGGTTGTAATGGATTTTAGCTGCTGTTCCTTCTGATCTAGCCAATTTGAAATGCAGTATCAATGTATTCTCCCCATCTCTCTGTAGGGAATGAGAAATTGAAACCTACAAGATGAAATTTATCAACTTCCATAAAGTCCGCTTCAACCATCATAGAACTGTTAAACTTCTCATTATCATTCTACCACAGTTATTTCCCAAACTCTGGTCAGGCAGTCAAAATATTAAAGTGCATTTGAAATAAGTAGAGTTGATCCTGCAATATTCTGTGTGTCCTCAACATTGATTTAGGTGCTGTAAATATTACCAACCCAGGATGACATTAACATAGCAAAAGCTTAACAGCAGGAACATAAAGTGACATGAAAGGATTTAAAGGTTGCAGAACCTCCTTCCAGTTTTTAATATATCTGTATCTCAATAGATAAATACATGATTTGCTATCACTACAGGGCCAATTGCCACACAGCTTTACACACACACACAGCGTCTGCCTTGCTCTCAGTGTGATTTAACCCAGCCTTGGGTAACCAGAGGAACATGGAACACTAAGACTAAACGTGTACTCTGTAAGTGAAAGAGAAACACTAAGGTCATAGAAAAATACCCACAGGGCTGTGTGAAAACACAGATTTTTACAAAAACTCAAAGGAATTGACATTTTAAGGTGGAAGGGGAAAAAAGTGTCATGGTTTGATGTTTTGTTGTTGAGGTTTGTGGGTTTTTTTGTTAAGACCTAATGTAAAAATTGGCTACAGTGATGCTTTGAGAAGTCTCATTCCAACTCACCAGGACACTGATATGGATAAAATACAAATCCTGAGTCAGATTCCTCCAGTCACATAGTTACTATAGGTCAAAGAACTGGCAACAAACCCTGTTCTAAGACAACAGTAATTAAAATTCTTCTATTGCTTTTTAACCATTAGCAGCTTAATAAAAGTGCTGAAGAGAAAATATGCCACAGGGAAACGGTTCTTTCCTCCTGAAGGTAGTCTCTGCAATACCTGACACAAAGCACACTGGCAGACTGGAAGGTAATTCCTCTGATATTTCTGAGGATTTTAAAAGATTCTGAACTCGCTGGCATGAATTTTCAGGAATCTGAAAGCCACAACACCAGGCATGAAGAAGCTCTGTAAAGCTGGGAACTGGGATGTCAATCCTCAGTGCAACAAATCATTTAACAAAATGCATAACTTCGTAATTATTTGCTTGGCAGAAGGGAACAAGGAAAAATAACTTTTTTCTTTTTTTTTTAGTTTGGCACTGGTCAGTGAATACTACTGAGTATCAGCCAACTAACTCGGGATTTTTAAATCTCATTTCTCAGAGTGTTTTTTCTTACTAGTTCTCTTGCACGTTCATCTACCCAGGGAGACAAATCTTGAATACTGTCAGCCACTGCCATTTGCCCTATCCTGCAAGGGCTGCAAGGAAACCAAAGACCAAGGCCAAAGCTGCTAAGAGGATTTAGCAAGTTGTCCCTCCCAAAAAAAGTTTTTCCTAATAAGCTCCACAGAGCTGACAAATAATTTGTTGTAATAAAACTTCTGTAAAAACTGAAAGTGTATGGTTGTTTAAAATCAGGTTCAGATATTGGCTTCCAGAAACCCCACAGCTATGGGCATCCAGTTTCAAAGACACCACGTTAGCTGTGCACGGACGTACACAGTTCCACGCCGGGAACACTTCCAGGTTTGGCCAGCAGCATGGTCTGACCTGTCTTGAAAATCTGATCCCTGTACCAAGTCATAAACCTCTGAATATACAGCCAGGTCTGCACAACACCTGCATGCTCTTTAAATTTGACATTAGTAACAGAACGTGTAAGATCAAGCCTGACATCATCCCCCACAAAGCACCAAAGCTGCCTCATTTTTATTGATTTCGATTGCCTTTGGCTCAGGCCCTATCAGCCGAACTCACGACAGCTTCCCGACTTGCCAGCCACCTTCCCCATCAGCTGCCACTAAGGCTGAATCCATCCTGTCTGCATCATTCACTCCCTTTCAGATTCCAGGCCAAATTCAATAATGGTTGTAAGTGAAAACATAATTATTGACTTCAGTGGAGTTGCCCATGCTTAGAGCAGGGATGAATTTAACCTGCTTCATCTATTACTATCCACTGAATCCCAAACTAATTATAAAAGCCCAGCACAACAGACTCTAAATTTCTTAGTTTTACTATTATTAGACTAGCCATTTCCATTTTACACGGTATTTAAGACTGGCATCTCTGACATCTAGGGCATGTTAGAATAAACTCTCTTACACTGCCAGCTAATACTCATCTGTCCCTTTTAGTGTGTAGAGGTACTATACCTGCTGTGTGCTCAGCGCAAATGAACATCTTAACCGAGTCAAACATATTATGTGACCATTTATTTAAAAAAGCTCAGAAATAATATTTCTACAAAATTTCAGAATTTCTGTGCACTTGCTCTTGTTAGACAACCATCTCTCCCAGAAGATGATACAAATTAACTCCATCCCTAAGCAGTACGCTATACAAAGCAGAAGCGTCAAGTTTGGAATTTATCTAAAGCAATAAAATCTCACCGGCAATGGAAGGTCCTGCAGTACTAAAACTGAAGCTGCAGAAGAAACCATCTGCTTCCCTGACTGCTATTCGAACACACAAAGGCCTTTTTTCATTTATCACTACTAATACTTACTCTCTTTCAAAGACTGCTATATATACTCTTAATTAAATGATTGCAGTCCTTTTGTAGATTATGCATAAATCTTCATTTGTTTTCTTTATTAGCATTCGATCTGGTTTTGTTAATTGCGTAAGTGTTCCCCTCAGGCAGAAAAGCAATATACTTCAAATGAAGCAGGGCTTTTTGTTAAGGATAGTCAATTTGATTAACATCACTGTCAATATGATGAATGAAAATTCTCTCAAATGAGTTGCCCAATACCTTGAAATTGTCACTGGAATATTCATGTCATTAGGACACAAATGATAAATTCAATTTGGAATCATGTCAGCCTGCCCAAGATTTCCCTTAATTCAGGGAAATATAGATGCTCTGTCTTTCGTGCTTTTTAATCAAGATCTTAGACCTTCCTATTTCCCTGTCTGATACACAGGTCTTAATTTTCTTCTTTCAGATTTGCCAAATTACCTTGCCTCAGTTTCTAATTGCTGTCATGACCAAAGAGCTCAGAAGCACTGAATCTTAAGGCTTCCATGCTGCTGCTCCTGCTCAAACCAGTACCGTGTGATATGGGTAGGAATAACACAGTTCTGCTATCCAAAATGCACACCGAAACCATTAACCTACAGTCAATCCTTACCCCTCCCTTTTGACTCTTCCACTTTGGATCTATTTCACTACCTTTCTCCCCATTAAACACTGTTTTTTCTTCCACATGAATCGTTCCAAATGAGGCCTTCCTGCAGTTTGGTAAAGAAGCATCAAAAAGAAGGTAGAACAGGCCAAGTTCAGAACAAAAAATGGCTCCCAGAAGCTTGAGAAAGTTCATCTAAGTGTTCAACTATTGCCACTTTGTAAGAGCTCGGACAGAAGGAATGAGACAAAAGAAAGTAGGTGTGGGCAAAAGGTGGCGATTCTTGCACTTTCCCAGAGTAATGGTGCATTACTTTCAATGAGGCTACATATAATTAACAATCCAGTAAAGAGATCTTCCTCCCTTTTTTCTCCTCTTTTGTCTTTTTAATTATCCCCCAGCCAGTGATACTGCCATTATTTTACACAACGCGTGTTCATTAGAAATGCATTTACACTTATATCTTGATTTATCAGCTCTGCCCCTCATTTCCACCCCCTGGATTAATATGCCTTCTTATTGAGTGCATTGGACAAGTTCAGAAGAGCCTGAGAGATAGGACAATATTAATAATATCAAACAGAGGCTCTCAAAAAGTATGCGTGCATGTGTACATATATCAAAATCAGATATATGGACCCCAAGGCCTTTTCTGTTTCTTTCCACCAGGCCCCACAAAGCCATCTCCTACTGCAGTCATTTTGCATGGACTTCACCCTTGGTCGGAGAACTTTGCCAGCTCAGGGAATCAGTAACCAGTCACACAAGAGCACACCAGGTAGAAACGTGATATTGCTAAAAATGTAATTACATTTAAGTTGCACAACCTCTTTTGTACAACTTTACTAGAGCTAAGAATTTAATAGTTGTTGGGCTAGTTCTACTAAGCTGCAGTCTGACATCACATTGCAGTGTAGGCAGTGAATCTGTTTCTATCACAAATTAGATGTTTTAATTCCCCGAATCCATGAAAATTTAAGTAGAATTTTAATTGGGTTGGGTAGGGTGGGATTTTCCTTTCCACAGGATAATCTGCAAGACTTTTTTCCATTCTAAAATGGAAAACACCTGTCATACTATAACCGCAAGTGAATCTTCTAACACCACAAATGTTTCCAACCCCCAGAGGTAGATTCAGACAACTGAAACTCTCACCTCACATCTGGAGGAGTTTAACGTGTATCTAATGCTTTCTGGCTATGAACTTAGCTTTGGTGCAGGTGAATTCCATTTTAGACCTGTGCATCCATCAGATTCAGCCATCTCGTCCTGTACCAAGACCTCTGCATGGAGGGTGCTCTGCAGACAGCTTCACGTGAGCTTGACTCTCCAAACATAGCAATGGTTCAGTGGGGAACGGACAGAGGACTTCAACTGCCTTCCAGCCTGCCCATAAACAGAGGGGATGACAAACCTTTAAGAGATAAATACCAGGGCAACGGAGTGGGGAAGATGAACAACAGCTGAGAAATGAGTGTTATGTGGAACTGCCAGGATCTCTACAAAACCTCTGCACTGGCTGGCTCCCCACACCTTGCACTATGCATTCAGTCTGACAAGGGTATGCAGCCTTGAAATCAATTGACAGAGCAGGGAAGAACATTATTAGGCATCTGCAACCTCCAGACGCTCTGCAGCGACAAGATTTGTTGGAGGGCAGAAATGACAGCTATGTAACAACAGTATCTTATTGATATGGGCTTCCTGAGCAGTGATGGAAGAAAGGGTGAATGCTTCTGACAGCAAGTGACTGCAGCGTATGTTAGAGGCTTGACGGAGCAAGCAAGGCTACAAATGAAGTAGTACAGGAAGAGAAATGGACAAGGCACGTTGCAGATAAAGATGTAAGTAGGTCAAGCATCACAATCTCGGAATGGCAGTGACATTTTGGCCCACACAAAGCATGAGTCATTTGTTAATGTTTTGTTTAAGCCCATTAAGCACACTGGCTGGCTACTAGCAAAGCCATTTGTATTAAAATCATGCAGCATTCAGCAATGGAATCATCAGTATTTGCTGTATGTGGGAATTAATTGTCTTCATCAGGTTGGTTGCATAATAGCACTCACCTGGCTGGAAGGGTGTCAGAAGACGGTACTAAGCTACAGCTGCTTATGTTAGAAAGATAAAGAACACTGTCTGTTTGTTTTAAATAGATGAACAGTAGGCATATAAAACCCAAACACAATAGTGAATAGCATTGAAAAAAAAAGGTAGTACACTTCTAGGCACCTTCCCACAAAATACAAAAGCAAAGGATGTTAATAAGCCAATCAAGAAATGCAATTAATGCGTGAAATCATTATTACAGCATATTAAGATATACAGGCATTAAGTCAAGGTGACTATGTTCATGCAGCCAGTGAAAACTTACAGCAATAATTGCAGCATGTTAGATAAAACCAGAATGTTTAGAGTATAAGTATTTTCAAAAACATACCTGCCTAACAAGCTCAGTTCTGATTTTCCATCTTTGCTTGAGGTCAGAACATTAGTGATAAATACAAATCTGTCTCATTGCAGTCACTGAGAAAGAATGCCTTAAAGGAAGCATGGCTGTAACAGACTGGAAAAACTATTTGCTTTTAAAAAGAAGCCCTGTATTACAACTCTTCTATTGCTATTAGCATCACTAAAGCTATTGATAAATGAAGCGGAATTCAAAAATACATCAACAAATGTTGTTATTTCATTGCTTCTACACCAAGAGCCTCTTTTCAGTAGTGCTAAATTCTTTTGGAGACAAAAGTTTATACAACTTGAGGTACTGATGTAATTCTGAAGAGATCCAAGACCTTTCTAGGCAGCAATGCTGAGAAAAGTAGAATGAATCAACCAAGAATATTTTTTTCTGCGCGTCATAGAATGGTTTTGCATTCCATACAGTCCCAGAGTGTTTTTTTTTTCCAAATGCATTATTTTACCCATTACAGCCTTCTACAGCCAAACCAGCTGATTATTTTTCCCAAGTAAAATACTTAAAATAACCAATGGTAGAAGTGTTAATTCAGAGCCTATTGTCTTCACTAATTGGTAAATTAAAGGGAATCAGCTGGAAGATAATCAGAGTAAGAACAAAGAAACTCACATGTTAGTTGGTATTAAATATTTCAGGTGTGAAGTATGCAGAAGCCTGAATGACCTGAAAACATTTGCTTTCATAGAATCATAGCATAGAATGGCTCGGGTTGGAAGGGACCTTAAAGATCACCTACTTCCAACCCCCCTGCCATGGGCGGGGGTGCCACCCACTAGATCAGGTTGTCCAGGGCCTTGTCCAACCTGAGACAAAAAGGAACTTGTAAACTTACCCTTCCAGTTGTCTTCTGTCCCAGCACTGTCTTTTCCATAAGCATACGCTAGACTTGTGTAGCAAAAGCCATTCTTTGTCCTGTAGTTCTTTGATCCAGTCTGCTGATGATGACAGAGAACTGCAATTAATAAAATGAGTTGGTCTGAATTCCCAGAAGCACAACGGTAGTCATGTCGGACATTGTGTTCAATGTTATTCAGTGGTCAGTGACATACACACCCATACTCAAAGGCTGTTTGGAAAGTGCAGAGAATGTAGAATTTTTCCATGCTTGTTTGAAATATTATATCCAGAAAATAAAAGCCGCATAATCTCTATGTTTTCTCTACATTTTCTGTTAATATCAGAAGGGAAATTCTAAGCAGCTGTCTTGTAGCTGAGTGAAGTTAGACCACGAGGCAAGATCCTCAGCTACTGTACGTCTGCAGGTTTCCATCACATCAGTGAAGTTTTGCTTATTTACGCAGCAAGTAATGATGTGGCCTTGGGTTTCTTCTCAAAATTATATACGCACCATTGCAAGCCATTCAGACTGATCTGCAGAGGTCTCGATGACAAATGTAATGATGAATCAGACCTCATTAAATAGAAGAGCCTAAGTGCTTTGAAGGTCAGGTTAACTTTGCTCTTTAACAAGGTTATTTTGACATTACCATATGCAAGTGTCACAAAACGCTGGAAAGGACCATGGGATTAACAGTGGCATCAGCGGCGTTAACAAATTCTGTTTGCTAGCCATACTTCTCTCAGACCTTCATTACGTGCTCAGGGCAATGCAACTAGAACATTACTGACTTGAACCAACCATACGATTTAAAGCAGATCCATTTAATCAATGGATATATTTTCAAACAGTGTTTTGTTTTGTAATGAATGCATATGACATGCACACAATTAAGCCTCCTCCCTACCAAAGCCTCGATCATCAGGTTTGGGAAATCTAATTTATACAAAACATCCTCCTTCAAAGGATTCCTTTTGCCACTGCCCCACATGCATAATAGATTGTCCTTTAGCTAACAAAAATAACTGTAGAAAGGAACTGGAACTCTGACAATAAAGCTTTTATCAGCTGAAGTTTAAATAGTGACTGAAATCATTCCAAAAGCAGATTGCTCAAAATTTAGAGGACATGGGCAACATTTGCCCATTAAAAATGCAGGCACTGTTATCAGTGAGGAGTAATTATGTGTACAAGAAATAATGTCAGGAAAGACATCTTTCTGCTATAATCTAAGGTGTCATTACAACCACCACAGTTGAGTAATTTAATAAAAGCAACCATTTTACCTTTCTATTCAAATGGTGCAAGTTACAGTTCAGAAATGGAACTTTTCTCTATTTTTAATAGTTAAAGCAGTTTTATTTAATGTTGATTATTCCATTGAAGTTCATTTCACAGTGATCTCATTGTAGTCGGAGAAGATTTACAGTGGAGCTGTGCACAGTCACCGGGGAATTGATGACTTCATAGAACTAAGGACATCAATTTTCCCATGCTCAAAGAACTTCTCCAAAATCCCTTCCTCCTCCTGTCTAAACAGGACCCTGGCTTTTAGAAAAAAATGTGCATAATTGCTGTAGATACAGAAAAGAAAAGAAAAAAAAAGATTAATATAGGATTCTATTACCGTTGTGTAAAGAAAAAAAATATGAATTAACAGATTTACCCCAATGTCAGTAAAATCAAAATCTGTCTTCATGATATTTCATCAGCGTTTCTTTTCTAACATGACAGAGACAGATGGGATTTTTGGACAAGGATTTTTACAGAAAGAAAAAGGCATTTAGCCCAAGTTTTAAGACAAGATGTCAAGTAAAGATTGGGGAAAGAGAAAGCTAAATACGTAGTACTAAAAGGAATCTTTTCTTAGCCTAGGAAGCCTCTGCAAGGCTACTGGTCAGATGAAGGGCTTCAACTTACAGGTCTCAGCAGGAGCTCCAAGCCCACACTCAGCTGGTGTAAGCATTCAGGAAAAATGCCAATGCTTTGGCTAGAAGTTCTACTAATACATTTGTGGATAAAGATGTGGTTTATGTCTGAAGACGACAGCATGTTGCCAGTATCTGTTACTTGATAAAAACACAGTTGATCCGCAACAGGATTTTTGCTCCTATTTGGAGCTGCTAGAGCTGCCACTAAACTGCGAGCTCCCCTGCATGCCAGGACAGCATTTCCATCATTTCGGACCGCAGACGGGCAGCTGCCCACCCTGCAACATCTGAGCACCAGGCTACGGTCTCCCAGCTCCGCGCTGGTCAGTTTACATGGCAATCCTTCCCTACTGCTAAACCCCTCGCCTCCTGAGCCCCCTCGGGAGTATCGATATGATCATCACCAATTATGTAAGATAAAAGAAGAGATTCATAATCCAGGCTTCAGATATCATCAAGATTTATCAGCGTGTATGTACTATCTCATGACAGCATTGGGAAGCTGTCACAGGTAGACATTAAGAGGTGAAAACTGGAGCTTTATATTGATTACAAAACATTTCTCCTTTATCAACTTAAACTAACTTATGCTTGCAAACACACCTGGGTGTTTAACCGTCGCTAACACAGCAGCCTCCATGGCCCAGAAACAAAGCATTTGGGCTGGCTGTCGGGCTCCTAGAAGCTGCTTCCTAGGATAAAGAATGATTTTTGATCTCTTGGTCCTTTTTAAGAGCCCATGTACCTCAAGGACCATTGTTTTATTCCTGCAGGAAACAATTTTGAAGAGGAATGTGTATTTGGTGCATCGTAGGTACCCCACACTAGACAAACTAACAACCAAGGCCCCCTAAATTACAGCTGCACTTTTTACACACTGTCACCTCTCTTGCATTCAGCTACCAATAAACCCATGAAAAGTAAACAGCACATTTCTGTATATTTTTCTTGCAATGCCAATAAAATTATTTAATTCACAACCCATAGATTCTCTACCGCTTGTATGTCTGAAAGATTCTCCTCTTCTACAGCCCTGAAAGCAAACCCTTTCCAGTTGTAATGCAAGACTTAAGAAAACACATTCAGCATTACAAGTCAGATGCTATTTAAGGGTTTTTTATAGATGGTGGCTTCAAGAAAACAGCTTTGATTAGTTGTCAAGACACTTGCTTGGGAAAAATTTCTATTTCACGTTCCACTCAGTGCATGTTGCTTTGAAGGAAATGAGCTAACGCTGCATCTCTGATTCAGGCAGGAGGTGAGATTAAGAACAAGATTCCTCAAAGACGAATGGGATTCTGTTTACCAGCTAAGGACTTTGGATCAAGCTCCTTATTGCCTACGGCATCCAGAATGGGGGATTTTTTGCAGTCTCACTTGTTTGAAAAACCCTGCCTTGTGCAGTGAAACTTTTCACTTCTAATCCTCTGGCCAGCCTGCCGGGCTCTATGACAAGCCTTATTTTCTAGTCTCTGCCTTCCCAGCCTCCACTATTTTTTTTCTATCATTGCACCATTTGCTGATGGGAGGGAGGAACGACTGAGCCAGAAGTAGCCTGTGACAGCACAGGAAACAACTGGCACAAACTGAAATACAAGGGATTCCCCTTCAATATAAGACTGTTTATTTCACCCGCTGTGAGCACTGAGCAGATTGCCCAGGGAAGCTACAGAGTCTCCACCGCTGGAGATGCTCAAAGCTGCGCTGGACATGGCCCTGCCCAAGCTGACCCTGTTTGGAGCACCAGGCTGGACCGGATCTCCACTAGATCTCCAGAGATCCCTCCAAATTTAACCACTGACTGCAAGCTGTGATCAACAGGAGCTACCTGAGCAGGTGCACCACTTCTGTCTGCAGAGGCAGGCAGAAGACCTCAGTGCCACCTTTCAGATACAATGAAAAATTAATCCAGTTTCACCTGGGAGGTGTTTGTGCACAGGGCTCTCCTCTTTAAACAAAATATTTAGGCCTGACCAAACTACTCTACCTTTTCATTACAGCTCTCAAATGAGAAGCTAAACCTTGAGGAGCGGCAGTTTCTCAGTGGCTTGACTTCTTGGGAATAAAAAATTGATCCAAAATAACATCTCTAGGGGATGAATTAATTTGACAATCACTTTCTTTTAAGTCTGATTAAAGGTTGGATGAATTACTGAAGGATGAGTTCATGTCCAGGGTGACACTGGCTGAATATTTCATTAATCTTACCTTGAATAAATGCGGACCATAAAGAAAAAGACAGCTTGCTTCAAAAATCATTATTTTTATCTACATAAAATAACTTTCTGCCCTTTCTTTACAGTTGTGGCTTTAACATGTTAAGAATCAAATTACAGAGAGATTACTGTGACCATTTTAAGGCCATTTCAGCTCACTGACACACCAGGGTCCATTCAATAGCATTGTGCTGCCAGACCACTTAACACATGTAGCTGCTTCAGACTCCCACAGCCTGGCTAAATGGAAGGGGCCAGACCCTGGGTTAGGTGGAGTCAATGTGCCCATGCTGATTTAAAGGTGTGGATTTTATGCACAGCAAGACTTCCGTGGAAACTGAAAGGAATTTGAAAGGCAGATTTAACTCTTAGGTGTAGTCTTGCTTCATAAATAAGTATCACTGTTTACGCTGAAATAAGGATTTTTTTTTCCATGTAAAAGAAATGGAAAGGTTAATAAGAAGTCATGACCCCTTTACACACTAATCTTGACTGCTCTGCCCTTTCCCACAGCAGTTTAAAGAGTAGCATCCCGACCATGTGGAAGCTGCTCTTCTGCCAGTAATTAGAGAAAACAATGAATCCAAACACCACAAAGAGCCCAAATTTATCAGTTTGTCTGTTTCCAATTTGTACCACACACCCTGTTCTCAAAGACACTAAAGACAAAACTGCATAATTAGGAAGAGGTTAGCTTTCTGCAATGAGTTTATAGAAAGCAATGGTTCACACCCGACAGCGACCCCCTGCTCCTGCCACCTTATTTTTCCAGCCTGACACAGAGCAGAGCTCAGTCCAAAGGCCCTGACTCGTGATCCCCGGACTGCGGCTCCTTATGTCCACCTGCCCTCTCCGCTGCAGGTTACTGCCAGCCTAACAGGGAATGCTGCAAGGAACACACATCCCCTCCTTCGTTACTGTGGTTTACAACCCAGCATATTAATGCAAAGCACCTCTGACCGAGGTGAGGTTCAGTACCTGGGGCTGCGATCGGCAGCAGACGGAATCGCGCTGCTCATCTGAACAAGAAGGAAGCTCAGGAAGGCCTCAGCTCCGCACCTCCCACACAGCACCGTCTCTTTAATGGACCACCTTAGGGTGTCTAAAGCAGTTGGGTCCACAAAAGGGACCAGACTCTGCAAAACGGGGAGCTTTCAGTCCTTTTTAAGGAAAACACTCAGGAACATGCTACAAGGTCAAACTGATTATGTACCCCCTTCAAGTTACCTCTGGCATTCAGCACATTGCTGAGTGCCCAGCACTCTGTCTGAGGGCTACAACGAATAGGAAATAAATGGTACAAGCAATACGAACACTGCTTGTGACCCTCTGCACAGAACTGATGCAAGGAATGGCTGAGGGAGGCGTGAGGCAGCACGTTGATAAAAATGAGTTTGGTTTTTATGTCCTGCTAGCGTTCGGTGTGCATCATGAAAGCAAAATGAACCCCTTCAGCCAGCCAAATCCCGCCTAGGAAGGGTTACGTGATCTTCCTGCCGATGCTGTATTCTCAGAATGAACTCCTATGGTGCCAAGCCAGCCCAGCTAACTGCATTCTCTACCAGCAATCACTGACAGATGCTTAGGAAGGATGCAAGAAACATGACAAGCGCAGCACATGCCATCTCCTAATGCACCTTCTCTGCTCCTGTTAGCAAGGAAGCCTGACATTCACTCTGGTAAACATCTACTAAATAACTTTTAAGATCTTTTTAAAAAAGTTTTTCAAGCTCACTAGTAAAAAAAAGATGTCAAGTGAGGAGGAAAGCTGCTGAAGCAATATTCTAGTTGCAAGGGAAAGCTTTTTGCCAGTCTGGAAGCCCTACACTGGAAAGAGAAGGGATGTATTTTGGTGTCAGAGGAATGGAACGAGCATGTTCTTTCCCAAGATTTTATGTCAAAGGGATGTTTAATTTACAGTTTGGTTTAATTATTCACTGGGTCTAATACATTTAACATTTCAATAATTAACTTCTACAGCAACTGGGGGAAAACCTGATTTATCTATTTACTTCCATCTTTAGCTGTTTAATTAGCCGTAGTGTCCTCTGCTCTATAATCTCTTTGCATGGACAAAAATATTGAGACAATTACAGGAACAAATGATTTCCTTTAGTGAGTGCATGGGCCTGGGAGAAAAATTGCTGTAAGGGCAGAGACAAGGTAATTTTTTCTTATGACAGTTTTACCTGTTTTCCAGGGAAGCATCCCATACAGCCAACTGCTTAAAACAGAACGTTCTTCTGTGGATTTTGTTGAATGCCACAGGAAAGATCTGAACGGTGTTCCAAATATTTGAGCAGTTCCTCTCACAGAAATCAGCTCACTAACAGCATCATGCAATCTGGACTTATTATACAGCTCTTCCGATCACCCAACCCCGTTCTTTAATTCTCCAGAGGTGTAATTTTTTTTTTCAGAATCAGAGCAAACCCATAGCATTTTATATAGCCAAAGTCTCTGTCAGTAAACAAGCTGGGGAGTTTTGTTCTTTCAGCTTTTATAAGATATAGGTGCAGAGGTCATGAATTCCTGCTAATACTACACTCGTGACAACTCATTTGCAGCAGCTTCGTTTTGTCACCTGCTCACCACATGTGAAGTCATCATCTCCCCATGAATCCCATTGTCACAGTATACACGGCAATGAATACAATAGCTGCATGTTATTAAAATCCCATATTGGGAAAATAATCTATTCATAGCTCATTCCTCCCCTCCTCCTCTACCATTCCCTTAGAAACAGCGCTTCTCTACAGTAAATAAAGAAAGCCTTATCATTAATTCTATTTAGGCCTAATATGTCATAAAGCAAGGAAAGCAGGCCATTTTCCTCTCTGCTGGGGCACAAAACATGTATTAACTATTCCAACCAGTGCTGTGAATGATTTATTAATTCAATTTTGGAATGTGTGACTGTCAGATCATATAAGTTCATTATAAAAAGAGTCTCTCTGAGGACTCTTTTACTCTTTTTAAACCAACTGACTGACATTTCACATGCTTCATAACTGCACCCATCTATCTCCTTGCTGCTTGTTCTCTGTGTCACACAGCGGTTATAATTTGTCTTGCCCACATTATTTATTTTATTTTTTAATCTGATGACCGAGAAGTGGTCCCTGGCAGTAACGTTCCAACCCACACACCCACCTCTGTGCTCGAATCTCAGGACTACCCAGTGTATAATCGTCTCTCTTGATTCCCAGCCTGTCTGAGGTTGGCAGGGAGCTGGAGGCCATTTTGTCCATGCCCACACAGGGCCAGCCAGAGCAGGGTGCCCAGGACCATGGCCAGATGGCTCATCCATACCTCCAAGGAGGGAGACTCCACGACTTCTCTGGGCAAACTGTTTCCAAACAGAATTCTGAACTGCTCTCCTTTGCCAGGGGACTGTGAAAATCTCATTCAAAGCCCTCCAGGCTGGTTCAGAAATTCCCAACTGGGGGGGGACATCACATCAACGTTAGCATCTGAAAGTTGCTTCAAAGTGCTGCCAGCCGAGCTGCTAATACTGCCTCCCACGAAGAGGAGGGCAAAGGTTCCTCCTAATAGGTTCCTCTGGCCTAATACTGGTACTGGTTCTGCCTTCACCTTTGCAAACCTCCCTGTGGGAAACAGGATGAGAAAAAAACTTCCTCCTGAGAAAGGAGAACTGCTCCTGGGAACCACTCTGTCGTGCTCGCACAGCACAGCTCGCGTTCTGCGTCAGCAACCCAAGTCTAGCAACTTCGCTCTATCTGATGGTTCCCACTAAGAGCGATCATGAGTTCTAACACCTCCTTCGTGTCTTCCTGTCTTTATATAAAACTTGTCCCTGTGAAGAGACAAAGCAAAAAAGCAACATGAAAACATTTATTCATTGCCCACACCAGGACTTTTTTGCCAACGCTGTCTAAACACTAAACTTACACCGCTCCGTTTTTATTTCTGCTGGTTACTAACAAGGCCAAGTTTTAACAGACTCTTTTAATGGCTGCTTCAAGTTTTCATTTTGACATTTCAGCTTTTAAAGGATACATTAACAACTAAGTAAAAATGCCATTTGGGCATTTATGTTAACTGAGTATGAGTACAATATAAAACAATTTAGTAAAAATGCTTTCTGCAAGGTCCTCTTTACTTAAGAAGACTTCAGATCTAGCACACACGTTTATCTAACTGAGGACTGACAACTTGTAATCAGAAAAACAAGAAACATCCTTAGAGATTGTAGTACCAGGGAGAAACAAACAGTTTAGTTTGATCTCCCACATTTAACAGAAGCTGTTGCATTTTATTCATTTACTCCTGGAACAAACCCAATTTTGACTAAAATAAAGCTTCCAAAAGGAGTCTTGTCTCAGTCTGAAGATATCACTTCCCCTGGTAGTTTGTTCCACTGGCAAACCACACCGTTGCACCTAATTTGCATCTATCTTACTTTAGCTTATTCGACTGGTTCTTGTTATGCTTTTCTTTACTAGATTAAGGAAACCTTTCATCCCCTCTGTGAAGCAAAAACAGGAGCCTACTCTCAATTTCCCCCAAAACCATATGGTGTTTCATTTTTAGATCTAAGAACACCGGCCCATTTCAAAATAAAAATAAATAAAAATCATTCTAAAAGATAGGAACATGAATAGTAAAGTAAATGCTCTCTCTCATTTGCAGTAATAGCTGTGAAATGCTACTTTGGGACTGGAAAGCATCTCAATTCTGCAATTATACGTTCATCATCTCTGTTCCATTTTCAGTCCCTTAGGCAGTATTTTACAGCTAGAGCCCTCCAAGGCAGCCATACTTTTGTAATCGGTCATATATTTTCAACACAGACGACAGGGTCAGCTCTTTTATAGGGCTCTGGCTCCAGCCAGACTGACACTTCACTGGATTACAGTTGTATAAAGGTCCAGGAAGAAAAGCATTGGGGATATGAATCACCTCAACTCATTCGTAGGGGCTGGCTAGAAAGGAGTCTCTGCACGGTGTCTGTCGCTGATTTACCATTCAGAACCTCCTGGGCAACAGAAAAATGAGGCCTGGAGGACATGGGAGCAAGGTGAAGACATACTTCTAGTCTTCTCTAGGTGTTCGGGATGCTGAAAGCCGCCTCCTCTTCAGATCTTCAGAGTTGCTAGGCTGGGGGCTAGGTGGGCAGATGTTATGCTGTATGGTACGAATTCTTCGTGGTCTGGGCCTTCACTTCCAAAACACCCAGCCAAGAAAAAAAAAAAAAAAAAAAAGAGACAGTGAAACGCATCCTGCAGTGTTAGCCACAAAAATAAAGATTAGCTTTCACTTCACTTATGCAGCAGCACTCTACAATAACAGAGGCAAAAAGCACAGGTTCCCTGCTGCAATCTCTACCACTGCTGAAAGGGGAGGATGTCAGATGGGGAGCAATGACAAAATCCTGCTAGAGCTCTCCTGTCAAAGCATTTATTCTGCCATAACAGGCAAGTCTTAACACACTTATTTTTTCCTTTATAATTTCACTATGATTCAGAGTGGTCCC
The DNA here is from genome assembly GCF_013377495.2 of Cygnus atratus. Taxonomy (NCBI): domain Eukaryota; kingdom Metazoa; phylum Chordata; class Aves; order Anseriformes; family Anatidae; genus Cygnus; species Cygnus atratus. Next base: position 1,536,389 of record NC_066388.1, read on the forward strand.
AATAATCAACAGAGGAGATATTCCTTTCCATCCTGCAGATGAAAACTAGATAATTAAATGGATGTTTCTAATACCCCACTATTTATACGAGGTTGTATACGGTGAATTAATTCAGTAGGTCCATGTATTTCCCTCTGAATGAAGAAATGGCAAAAAAATTGATTTCTACTTGGTTCTATTGTATGTGGATCTAGGTTACAGTGTTTATCTCTGCATTATACAATATCACACTAGAAATAGTTACATAGCTTAGAAAATCAAAATTATGGCAGTTTACTCTTACTTTTTAAAGGCATAAATGATTACAGAAGGCTTTTAAAAGAGGTTTTTAAACTATTTCTATGAATCTGATGAACAGGAGGGCATTTTTACAACACTTTGGCAAAGTAAAGGGACCTTAAAAGTGTGAACAAGCTGCTGTCATATCGCAAGGATATCAAAGTGATTGAATGTTAAAAAAATCAGCCTTAGCCTTGACCATGCAATACTTTTTATACCAACTGAGCTATGGCAACAGCCTCTGTTGTCACTTCTGGTCCACATGAAATAAAAGTACCATAGCTTCCCAACACGCTGTCTTGGGGAACTTCCATCTTATGCTTGTCATAGGCTAAAAGCAAACGCTTACTGCAGACTAACTGATATCCACTCACTAATATTCCATGCATCTTCCTGTGTCATTGCAACTTGATCACATGCTTGAGCTTTAAAGGCCTTACCAAAGCAGAAAAGCCTGTCTTTCAGTACAGCATAATATCAAATGCTATTTCCCCCCAGCAAAATCACAAATGGGTAATTAGTGCTTATGCAAGGCATTAATGATGCTATAGGAATAAGCAGATAGGCAGGTACACTGCATGTCTTACCACTGCCCTCAAGGAAGCACTGCCAGATGGCTGCAGGCCAGTACTTCGACATGCTCTGGTACACGGATCACCATTAACCTTTGCAGAACAAGAAGCTGCAAAATCACAGAAACCAATTTCCAAAGTTAGGAATAAAAATTGTCACCTGGCAAACTAAGACATGAAATCAACTCCATCCTCCCAAGATGAGCATTAATCCTCTTGCATGTCAGCTTTTCTCCTGGATCTTCTTCAGTTTAAAGCCTTTCCCATTGTCTTGAATATAACGTTCTCATTTAGGTGAGGTAAAATTCAGAGGCCATACAGTACAGGAGGAAGTTCTCTTGTCTACCTCATCCTGCTTTCCCAGGAACATGGTCTGCATTGGCATTAATATCCAGCTCCGCAGGCAGGCAGAGTCATCAGGACTGACTGCTAAGGACTCAGAAGTGGATTTGTCTCTGCAAGCCACCAATTACCTGTCAAAAGACCTTCCAGGAGCAGATGAGCAAGACAGTTATTTGGTATGATTCTCTCCTTGAAAGAAAAATTGAACTTACATTAAACGGTCATAGGGTAGAGGGGGAAAGTGATACTCTTGTCGCACACAAATTATTCCTACTGTTATGCATCTCACAATTAAGCTGCCTCTCCAGAAAGTTTCGTGCATCTGGCCATATGGTGCCCTGGGGCTGCTGGTTCCCCCTAGGCTGAGAGCAGGAGGAGGAGAACTTCCTTGCCACTGCAGGCTTTCCCTCCCCTCATCCATTTGTTTCAGATTGCTAAAGACGAACGTGTTTGTATTTGTAGGGTATGTTTCTGTTGATGATCCACATAAAACACACAGCACACAAGTCCCACTGAGACCCCGCTTTTCGCCCTTAACCAGCATCCTAGGCTCGTGCAGCTTGTTCAGACAGCTGGGCTCCACTTGCTGCTAGCGCACAGAACTGAATAGCTCGTCACTGCATACTGCTTCTGTGCTTAAATACTAGCGATTTTACAGTTGAGATAATACATCCTCCCTAATGTTACTTCCAAGAGACTATTTGCATATGCAACCAGTCACGAGGTAACCATGGCAAGCAGCAGTTCTCAGTAAGGTTTTCAACTTAAGTATTCATCACGCAGGGTTACTTCCCAGCAACTTCACAGCAACAGGAGCCGAGGCCCTCTCAGGTTCAACAGCACGGGAATGCGGGAGAGCAGGAGGAAGAGGAAAGAGCCAGAAGGAAGAAAGGTACAGAAATGATAACGGCTTATTTGTTTCTCACATTTATTCCCTGGGAATCAAAATACAGTAAGATAAGTATCAAGAGTGCCAAAACATGAGAAGTTGTGAAAGACGAGCTAATTATAGCCATCATTTAACAGATGGGAAAGCTGAGACCACGACAGGCCAGCAAGTATAAGACAGGGCTCTATAAAGACCAAGGAAAAGTTAAATCAGTGCACCTCCTCAATCTTCCATCTCATCATTTAGTTTTAAAGCCCAACTGATTCATGATTTCAAACTTTTCTCTACCAGTATTTTAGTCTGAAAAAAATAATGGAAAAATAGTAAGTAACAGAAGTCTAAATTATCTCATGTTCAGACTGAGAACCCTGGCTTTAGCAAATCCTCCCAGCTACAGTGCATTGTTCCAGAAGGCTTGCAGACCAGGCTGTTTTCAGACTGGAAGAAAAAAAAATAAAAAATAAAAAAAAAACCTTTACCTTATAAAATACTAAAAATGAAGAGGAGCTTTAATGAAACAAGATGTTTCCCCAAAAAGTCTCCAAACTTGTTTGCTATAGAAATATTAATGCAAATTTATAAGGTTGGTCCAAAATTCCTAAGCACTTTACTTTGCTTTTTTAATTTGGAAGGACTGATCACAAAGGACACACCTGAAAAGTCTCCAGCAATTGGATTGTGTCATGTCTGAGAACAAACGTCAGGCCTTTGCTTGCTAAACATGCTTTGGGGTGGGCAGTTGAGAGACCTCATTCTGTTTTTAATGTAGAATGAGCCAGGCACACTGACAGCTGAAGGATTCAGTTTGCGGGGTGTCTGTACGACCTCAGTGCTAGAGGTAATTGTGTTAGAGATCCAGCTCCCTGATGATTCAAGTTCTGTAATGCTGATACCAAGAGTCAAAACAGTTCACACCAGAAAAAGGGCAGACCCCTAATACAGCTTAGATCAGTAACATATACAAAAATGAGCAGAAAAGCCTCCTTTTGTTTCTGCTTTATAGTAGGGTAAATAAGCGGGCAAACAGGCAAGAACCACCAGATGCTCCAATGTCCATGTTTCTTACTGGAAAAGGGCAAAAGCGGTATTTTGAAGTTATTTGGAAGGTCATGTTAAGGGGAAGGATGGGAAAGTTTTCCAAAACGTTTGGCCTTGATTAATGAGTATGCTGAGCACAAACCCACATGCACTTCATGAACAGATGGCCTTGTTTTGGCTTTGTTGTCACCAAGCAGCTTCTTTATTATTTTTAACCCAAAACATTACTTATTCCTACCAAGTACCTAATTCTGCGTGAAGAGAAGGGGTAAGTGTAGGAGACAGAGGAAGACATCTCCTGATTTCAGGAAGACGAGCACGTAAGAGGCAGCAGCAGGCGGAGGTAAGCTGCCACGGGCAGGGCTCTGCTCCATGCACGCAGAGGCAACATCCATCGTGCTCCAGCAGAGAGGACGTTTAACTGGAAATGCCCCCCTGAAGATGTCATCTGAGGAACCCAGCGAGAGGTTTTTGTAGCTGTGTGTGCCCCATGTCCCTGCATGAGAACAAAGCCAGGGAAATCCTAGGGACAGCGCACCTTACTGGGAGAATGATTTCCCCACAGAGCTAATAATTTCCTACTGATATTTCACAGGCAGTGTTTTAATGTTTATCCCTGGCCCAAATAACAGGTGGCATTTGAAAAGCCAGGCAGCAGCCCCCAAAATCCTTCACAGAAATAAAATCTTGAAGGGATTTTGGAAGTCATATTCATCTCAGGCTAAAATTATCTGCCATTTGACTAAATTGTTTCATTAGGACTCAGAAGCTTCTGGAGAGACTTGTGTTGTTTTTCACAGCAATGACTGGATTACAGGGATAGTCAGGAACGCCGGATCCTCAGAAGCCAGCGATAAGGAATTATGCTTCGCCAACATGATGCTCTTTAATCAGCTAAGTCCCACAGGAAGGGATAACTCCGCTTTCCACAGCTGTGCCTGGTGTGCAGACACAGCCTCCCTGGCTTAATCTACAACATTCAGATACTCAAGTAAACCTTTGTCTGCCTCAGTCAGCCTGCCCATGCTTTACTAGCCCATGATAACAAGGGCTGTATGATACTGAATCAGTACACAGCTCAGTATTGAATAATTATAGGAATTTATTTTTTCCCCATTGTTTACTAATTAGTTTCCCTACTTAGCTAACAGAATAGCAGACTATGCTAAAAGCAGCAGCAAATAAATCCCTCTCCTTAGTTAACAACACACAAACCCCAGCTTGAATTTGCCAAGGAAGAGCAGCTTCTTTTCCTGCTTTTAAAACAGCAAAATATACACTGTACTGCCAAGGTGCCAAATCAGTTATCCACAGGTGGACAAGGCAAGCTGGAAAAAAGAACAGACACAGCTCAGTTTTAGATTTGGCTTGCTCTGTGCTCCTGACCTTGCTGTCAGGATGGTATGAGGTGTACCCGAAAAGCAAACTGGAACCTAGCTCAAGTCAGCTGCCAGCACCGAGCCAGGATGCATCTGAAGAGCAAGAATATCCTGTTCTCGCGGTTGGCGTTTTTTGGATGAAGCCTTATTGCACCTCACTTCTTTTGTAACGCAAGCATTGTATCTCCCTCCTCTCGCAGGGTTATTGAAAAAGGATGCACGGAACACAGAAAGCAGCTCTGGCTGCTGTACAGCTGCATTATGAAAATGATTAAAGACCCCAGCTGAGACCAGGGAAAGCCACAGGAAGAACGTGGGCCTTGAAGTGAAACTGGAATGGCAGCAAATTGGTCCTGTAGATAACGAGTGCTGCTAGGCACCGCACAAAGCCAGAGCAGCAGCTCCAGCCGCGTCCCGGCCCCAAGCCCCCCTGGCTGCCAGAAGCTCAGGGGCAGCGGCAGGCAGGGAACACGGAGGGCTCCAGGCTCTCCTTGCCACGTGCTTTGCAAATATCTCACGGGTAGGGACTAGCCTACCTCCACACCGAGGGCTAACAGCAGCGCTGTGCATCCTGCAGCTGGCTTGGAGGATCGCTGAGGAGCCGTATGCACGTAGCAGATCAGCTTTCTGGAACCTGGGGGGAAAAAAAAGAAAAAAGAAAGACTCAGCCTTGACAAAGTCATTGTACATTTCATTTGATGACAGATATGGGTGAAATTTTAAAACCTGCACATCAAAAATGCAGTATGTGACGCTCGGGTCTTTCACAGAAACTGAAAATGGAAAAGTGTCAAGAAATCGATTTCAAATACCTTGTTTCATTTCACTAATTAAAATGAATAGATCATGCATATTTACATATACTATATTTAATATCTTTCATGATGCTTCAGAAGTATAAAAATAATCATTGATGGCTCAGTACCTTTTTATATCAACTCAGACTCTGGCAAAAGAATTCAAATTTCCATTTTGTATTCTATTTCAAGAAAGTGCATTTCCAAAAGGCCAGGATTTCCCGCATGTTGAAAATACCATTTTCCTACACAGGCCTATTTAAAATCTGTTCAGAGACAGGTATTGCAGCTCTTACAGCAACCTTGCAGAGCAGACAGCTCTGAGCCTTTCTGTATACATCTTCCGCGCGTCGCACTTGTGGCAGCTTGCTAAAAGCAACATCAAGAAAAATAAAGATCTTTTCTTGATAGAGGACATTCAAGGTGAGGTTTTCTTTAAGCAAAGAAGGTTTGTACATGAAGTAACTTAGGCAAAAAAATCTCTTCTTTAAATGAAATATTCTGGTGCAGGGTACCGTCTCTGCCAAGGGAGAAAGAAAGCTTTAATACTCACTTGAAAAGGGAGTTTAGCCTAGGTCATAATGCAAGTTTTGTTTTCAACTCTGAGGATGGAAGTGACAGCTCACAGCCACCCCGAGGTGTCCGCAGAAGCCAGCGCGAGGCTTTCTGTCCCCTCCCGACCCTTGTGGTCTCTCTGGTGGCAGCTCTGAAGGGGGCTGCTCCTCGGACCGGAGGCTGAGGGTGGAATTCAGTAACTGCTTTCCAAGGACACACACACACAGCAGCTCCTGTGCTCTTCACACCCCGAGAGATGCTGAAGGCCGATCTGGACCCCAGTGCTTTTACAGACTTTCTGGGCCCCAGTTCAGAAAAGCTTTTAAGCAAGTGCCTAAATCCCTCTTCATGAGAGTCAGTCCTTAAAGCTGAACACATACCTGCTATGTTGAACTGAGGACAGCAAGAAAATGCAGGAGGTAAGGTACAAAAAGGGTGTTCAGACTGTACCACTTATTTTAAGAGATTTAATATCAGTAACGTTCCTTATTTTATAGAGGTGCCTCCTTTTCTCTTAAGGCTTTCTTCCATTATGCGGTAGTACTGTATATTTAACCACAAGCTGAGAAAACCCTTTCCTTTTTTCCCCTTGCTCCTTGAATCTCGGGCTTTTAAAATCTCATTTGAGATGCCACGGATTCATGTTTAGCTGCCATCCCTGAAGATGAAGTACAGGCAATAGAAGACACCCAGCCCATCAGGCAACATGGTACTTAGCTCCCTGAAGACTGTGCTCAAAAAAAGAAAAGGAAAAAAAAAAAAAACAGACTTTTAAGACTAATTGGTTCCAAAATATACTCCCATTCGCTCCCATTATAGCCCCTCTAGGGATAACTTCAGTAAAATAACTAGTGATATTTAGGTAGCTGACGCTAAGCAGGCTACGCAGTGAGACTGCGGAAGATAGTCCCCAGGCATTTTTGTCACCCAGCTGTTCAAATGTTTAAGCTTCTTAAAAATGCACCTCCCTGATAGCCTCTCAGTTTGTCTTCGTCCTCTCAAGCTCCATAACAAACCATTTTCTGGACCTGTGCTCACCTCTAGCACAGAAGGCTCCCTGACAAGCCATTCCCTCTCACATTTGTTAATCTACCAGCTGACATTCATGAAACCCCAGCTTGGCATTTTCTGTTCTCTCGTTCAGAAATTCCCATTACCCACTGCACAAGGCTCCAGCTCCTTAACTGACGCTGAATTGAAAAATCAATACTATTTTGAGGAAGAAGCTTTGATAAATAAACAGAGTATTTTAAACCAGGTAGGATTCTAAGCCAGAGAGAACTTAACCCAAGCACCAGCAGCAGTCAGCACGGCCCTGGAAAACTGTTCCTAGTGCAGTGCTGTCAAATTTACAAAAGGTGGGAAAATTGAAGTTCTGCTTGTGGTCCAAACTCAGTTTGTGGCATCAGATTTTTTGTACAAGCACAAGTTCCTGAAATCCGGGGATTTCAGATAAAAATCAAGCTTTCCTGACAGTGGAGAATAGCTTGAAAGTAGACAACCACATGGCAAAAAATCTACATCCTCAGGACTTATCTACAAAAAATCTGTGTTTTCCAGTAATAACATGGCTGTTTTGAGACGATTGATCTTAAAAATCTTGGGTCAGACAACATTTTCTGTACCACAGCTTGTTAGTTTGACAGTCTTGCTCTCCTTGTCTGAAAAAATCGGTCTGACCACCCTTGCTTTTGCTGCTTTAATCTGTTAAACCACCCGAGATGCTCCAAGCAAGCTATTACCACTATTCCAGCTGTGCATTTTACTACGGCAGAGAGGAAGAGAGGAGCATTTTATGGAGACGTGGTGTTTTAAAACTTCTGTTTGCACATGTTAATTGGGATTAGTCTAACATCTATTATACGCACGGCTCAAAGCCTATTGTTAAGGAACACAAGCAAAGTTGTTCTGGAAAAAAAACCTAGGCTAGGAATTGAATTGCTTGCACGTTTTGCCTAAAAAGCTTCTATTTGGAAGCCAAAACTCTTACGCTACCTAGAGCTTGTGGTGTTCATTATCCTAAAAGAAAACAGAATTTAAAAACTGATGATGGGGACCAGACCTTTAAGATGACAGAGTGATGAAAGGACAACGTGCTGTTGTAACAGCGCGACAGGGGGAAGCAGCAGGTCAGAGAAGCGTTCCCTCTGAAAGCAGGGGGATGTAGTGGATCAGCAGATAAAAACATACAGGTAAAAAGAATACCTGCTCTTTAACTTAATTCAGTGATGAATATCCTGGTAGTGCTTGCTAAATTCTTTAAGCAAAAAATTACCCAGGCCTGTATTTTACTGGGCCCTCCACGCTGTACGCCTAGCAAGTACAGTTCGTTGGCACCACACCTCCCAACTCCTCCGCTGGTTTCCTTCCACGTCTAACGAGACACCTGACACTCCTAAGTGCTTTGCTCCTGAAAAAATACAGCTCTCAGTCCTCTAATTAGCTACACCACATCTATTAGCCTGAAAACTGCCTCACTTAACATCTCCAGTCCCACTAACGTGGCTCTAAACACAGTTTTCCCAGCTTCGATACCTGTGACAAGGCTAATTGCTACTCTTACTGTTTGTCACATTTCAGATGGTGTTGACAGCGCTTTATTGAAAAATAAAGAAAAAATGGCCGCAGCTCCAAAGAAGTAAACCTATATGGAAAAATGGGGAGCTAATAACTGGCGAGTGTAAGCACCGATATATCCTAATATAGTTCTGGGGCCCTTATACAATGAGGCTAGTAAAATTCCATTCCTACCAGAAGTCCCACCCTAAACTTCAACTTTCCAAGCACGAGGCGATGCCGAGCTGAGCAATGCAGTGCCCTCCTGTGCCTTAGCAGGGGGCTCCTCTAAAAGGCCAGGTGCTGGCCTAAGGCTGTTTCTATTATAACAAACACTGTGCCCTCCAAGGAAAAAAACCAGAGTTCCAGGTTAGAAACAAGAGCGTTTGGCAACGTGAGAACACACGTCTGTCCAAGTCACTTCCAAAAGAAAATTAAGGCAGACGTGCAGAGCTGCCACGTCCAAAGGTCTGTATCGCTCTACCAATACACGAACAAAAAAGCTCTTTCTGGTGGCCATCCTGCTCGAGATACCTTTTGCAATGCCCTATCTAAGCTGCATTAAAAATGCCAGCTCCAACTCTTCACAGCTCACTGATGAACCGTGGGCTTCCCGGGGACAGACCGTGCAGACCCCTCCGTCACGCTCCTGCCCAACCAACATTTCTTGCAGCAACGGCCCCTCCGTGCCGCGCCGCCTGCTCGCTGTAGGCTCAGGATGCTACCCCTGGCCACTGGGCCTTGCCATTTAAAAATGTAATCAATGCTGACATTATCAGGAGCATGAAGCCTAAGCGCCATTAATTGTTAATGAGGGAAGTTTCGCTTTCGGGTGTTGTAGCTAGCGAGCAAAAAGATGTCATTGAGCAGCTATTTGCTGCATGAGGCAAATTCTGTGTTATTGGAAAAAAAACAGCACTGCTACTGGTTTGAGCCCTACCCCCCACCCCATGTCCTAATTTAATTTAAAATAATGAAGGGAAAAGGGAAAAAGTCCTCCAGCTTTTAGAAAACAGTGAAGGAAAACACTGTTAGGGAAAAATCAAAGAGAAAGCTCAAGTTAGTCTGAAAATCCTGCAAGAGCAGCACTGCACTCCCCCAGCTGGCTGACTTGCAGTAGCTAACCAGCAAAGAGGCACAAATATATATATATATAATTTTCTTTTTTAACCTGACTGCTTAAATTCTTCAGTGAGGCTGAAATAAACACAGCTTACCTGCTGATTCCTTTTAGAAATCCATTCTTGTTAACATCACCCTTGTTTTGAAAACGTAGCAGTATCTACCCGTAGCACATCAACATACGAAGTACTGGAGGGACCAACCCTTCCCCAAAAATCTTACAGTTCACACATGCAAACAACACGCACAACCAACAATAAACCATAAGGCCCAGTTACACGGCCTGCAAAGCTGAAACGGTTCAGCTCAAGTTTTCACGAAGCACCTCAATAGGGAATCCTCACTTCCCCAAAGCCAGCAGCTGAGTGGCAGAGCTCAGCAGGGCTGGTTTGTTTTGTGTTTTTTTTTTCTATCCCTAGTGTCCAAGAAGCAGCAAGCAAAGACTGAGCTCGATGACCGAAGTCACAGCTCCTGCTCCTTTCCATTGGTGGTTTCCACGGGCAGTAACGTTAATTTAATGCTCAAACCCTCCCTGAGGGTCACTGCAGATTAACAGAAGAAACAGCAGCTATTTTCATTACATTCTCCTCTGGGGCTTGACATGAACAATGCGGTTGATGCCACCGTGATAACGTGCTCACCTCTGTCTGACATGCTGCCGTAGCACATCCTGCTCTATGAACAAGGGCCCCCGGAGAAGACATGCTAGGCTGCTTTCTCATCCTTTGAGAGGCAGTCACAGCACGGTAACTTTGCTGTTTCCCAGCTTTGTGCGGGTCTAAAGACGTGCTCCCTCACCTCCCGCTCCCATCCCAGGGAACACCTTGTGCAGGGCAACAGAACAGAACCAGGATGCCACAGGTGACAGCAGGGCGCATTTGTACAGCAGCACAGCAAACACCTCCAGTGCCCACGCTTCATCCAGCTGTACGCCTAGCTATCCCGTACAGGGGGAACTCCTAGTGAGGTTAAACGACACAGCGTTTCCATCACAGTTTGACACTACACCAGAGCCCATAAGCTAGAAAAAGTTTCGTTTCACTTCTTCCTTCAGCTTCAACATCTCCGCAAGGCTTTGATTTTCCAGGCTCCAGCCTGAGTCCCCAGACAACTACTGCCAGCGAAGGGAGATGAAACATGTTTTTGGTTTTTGTTTGTCTCAAAGCAGCAGATGATTATGAATCACAGTCACATTTTGCAAAGCTAATGAGCATAACCGATACGTGCCGGTCCTCTTTCAGATGGCAGGAATTGTGGGAGGAGAAAGAGCGTTCGGTGCGAGGTACAGAGCAAATTATCACGCCAGATGAATCCAGACAGACTGAATACAGCAGGACTTAAATCACTTGCCTGTATGTCAGATGCTCGTGTTCATCTGGTTAACGCTTTGGAGCGGGCACGCTATTTTTAAACCACAAAGACATCACATGTGCCGTGCATCACATCTGCCAGATATTCCCACCTAGTACCAGTGTGAGCTCGTTTAACCTGGCAGGTGAAAGATGAACTGTGCAGGAATAACTAACTCTGAGCAGGAAAGGCCTCCTCTCCTAACAAGTCACGCCTCCTTATCTGACCTTTCGTCTGTTCTTCTGCTCGCCATCCCTGCAGAAAGCACCTGTAGCAGACCAGTCTGGAGTTTATTTAGACAACTTCTTTTACTGATCTAATTAAAAAAAAAAAATGGCACTGAAAGAAAGGGAGAGGAGATGAGGAAGACAGCTCTCATGGGTTTTATCCACCAGCACGGTGGACGGCTGCTGCGTGCACTAACCGAGAAGCTGGGAAGGTCTGCTGTGTTTCTCAGCAATTCCCTGCACAGATTCGCCATATCTGTGTTTTAATGCTTTCCTGGTGGTTTAGATACTTAACTGTGCCCTTGGTCAATCAGCCCAGGATCACAATATTAATGTCTGAAGACATCAGATAGCCAGATAAATTATAGCTGTGTCAGATGAGACAAGCGCACAGCGAGAGTTGGGTATTAAAAAATGTTTAGACAAAGGTGACATTCTGGAAGCGAGGCAGTTATTTTCCAAGCATTTTGAGCAGATCAAGAAAGGGTAAAAGTGGGTTGATAATTACCAAAGTCATGCTGTCTAGCGTGTTCGGCTCTAACACCTTTCAAGATTGATGATAGTTTATTGGTAAGAACGGGCACATTAAACATGTCATCGGCAAATTTAGTAACAATCAGGGCTACCTCAGGGGGCTGAGGCTTCACGCTGAGGGTTTCAGCGCTTCTACCCACAGTCCCCAGCCCAGCCCAGCGCTGCCCTGCACACACAGCCACGCACGGCACCTCCTTGCTCGCAGAGACGGATGCTGCCACACACCCCTCTCTGGAGAGGCACCAAAACCAAACACCAAAGTGTCTTGCATGAACAGTTTGTCTACAGAGCTTTCAAATTCCTTTTCTGCTTGGGTCATCTGCTAAGGACAGACCCCTCCGCAGACAGTTTTCTAATCTGTCCTCAGACACAGAGGATGCAGCTTCTAAACAGCGCACCTTCGCTGCTTTGATCTGAATGTTCCCACGTAAATATGAAGTGGCCGAACCTGAGCTCCCATCAATCTTACATCTCCAGTTTGTTCCTACAGTCTTGTTTTCTATCTCAGCACAGCGTTATGTTATGTTGCTACCCTGGAGCTGTGGCGTAATCCTTGTTATTTACTTTCTAGTTTCCTACTCAAATCCAGACTTATTTTCCCCTTACAAGTTGCTTGCTTTTTTTAATTTTGCAATTCATTTTCAACAGCTGCAAAAGATTGCCCTGAATATAAAATGACTGTCTCTAAAGTTATCCACAAATCCATAAACATCTTGGCTAAGATGCAAATAACGTAAGCTTCCTAGCTTCATCTTGTTCAGCGACAAATGTCGGAGGCTGAGGTTGCAAAGCATCCAGCCCATTTTTCCTCTGACAGGATGCGTGCGTTTGGGTGCCATGGCAGGAGAAAGACTGCCTGGGACAAAATCCAGCTACATGGCAGTAGATTTGCAAAGCCTGCTGTGTGGTTTTTTGTTCTGTACCAGACACTTGACCTAGCGTCCTCTGGAGCAACCTCTGCTGACTTCAGCAGGTGCTGGCTTGGGTCCCAGGAGCACTGGTGCCAGGAACTTTAGGAGAATAAACCCTGTTCTTGCAAATTTGAAGGCTGATTTTGCAAGCTTCTGAGGTGTGGCTACGTTGGATTGGCTTTAGAAGAGGAATTAAACATTATCTGAACAAAACCTGAGCTAAGTAACTACAGCATTAAGCAGGATTAGAAGTACAGGCCTTTGGAGTTGCAAGTTTAAAGGCAAGTTCAAACCACCTGAATACAGACTGGCCTGCGGCACAAGCCCTGAACATGAGCAGGGGAGTCTGGCACCAAGAGAGATTCGCTTTCTAACCAGCAAAAGAAGACAACCCTTCCCCCCAGCCTGTCCCTGAATGCTCTGAGAATGAAAAATATGCCTTTTATGCTCCGTTTCCACACCCTTCAGATACGCTTGGTTCTCTTAGCACCGAGGATGCTCTAGGGTTAACACGGTGATGCTCTCAGCAGGGGGAGGGAGGGGAGACCCCAGGCTTCAAAAATAGCTGCGGGGTACGAGCACTTTTCATAAAAGGCCCAAACTTCCAGAGACACTGGCTTTGAAACGCATTAACATGTGGGCCATACGATTTGAAACAGCCACGTAGCCTTAAAAATGCGAGCTGTCGGCTGATGATCCCTTTTGCAAGCCTCCCCTGAAGTTCTGCCCCGTCCACACACACCTGCTCCAGCACCAAGCTCGAGTGGGGCGTCCCTCGGTGCCCCATTTCCAGGCTGCACTGTCCCAGCAGGATCTGCGTGCATGTGTGAGCACCGTGATATATGGGGCTGAGGCATATAATCGGAGCAACAGTTCAGTCTGTTGATATATTAGCGTAATACTCGGGATGATGCAGGAGTATCAGAACAGGCCCATCTGATAACATGTACGAGTAATTCATCACCAGAATGAGTTGCTTCAATGATGTATTACACGGGAAAAAAAGAATCCACCATCTAAGGGGGGAAACAGGTCCAGCAGAAGAGGAAGCTGTTTATTTTCAGGGTGAGATATTCACAGAACCTAAAGGGCTTCTTTGTCACCAAGGCACTGGCGCTGCGCAAAAACACATGATGTGTATCCACCCTCTTCATTCCCACCCTCCAGTACAAATCTAGTTAGCTGACCACTGGGAACAAAAGAAACTTCATTTCATATGCACTAGAACCACAAACCTGAGCGCTGCATTCAAAATTCATATCGAGAATCCCCTCGGATTTCTTCAGAGTGTGGGATCTGCAGTTTAAGCACTTTACAACTTTGCAGATTAAAATAAATTCAATGAAGTGATTTTTAATTTCTGATTCTATATTGATTTGCTTCTTTCTTTTGGCTTTTTGAGCCTATTTAATTTAGTCCAAACTAATCCAGTTGGCTAGTGGGAGGAACAGAAGGGAGGGGAGAAGAGCCTCTTCCCTTATAAATCCAGAGTGGCTTGTGTTCTTTAATATCTGCAGTATATAAGTTCTTTGTATCTATAGAGATGACAGAACAGTGTAATGAGAAATGATTTTGAAGTAGTAATTTAAACCCTATACAATAATGACAGCAAGAGATAAATAATTAATGTTGCACATTTTTTCAGTGCTTTTCATCTCAGGGAGTCTCCAGACTCCTGGCAGTCTTTATAATTGACAAGAATCAATTCACTCAGTGTTCACACATCCATCCAAACAGAACACAGGCCCTGCAAAAGAACATGCGGAGAGAGCACTGCAGACAAGGCTGGGACTGGAAGTAACAAACATTTCACAGCAGAGGCGGCTTCAGGGGCACAGGAAGCTATCGGCCTAACCGGAATTTGGCTGGAACTCATGGGTTGTCACCTGTGTATTTGCCAAAGGTGTCACTGGGTGGTTTGGAAAACCCTCAGGTTTGTCTTACTGCTCACCTGGTGGAGGTGAGCTGATAAAGGAAATAGATGCAGCACTGAACCGCCAGGCAGAAGGCCAGCCCAGGTGAATCCAACATCACTTGCTGGCACCCAGTTAAAACAGACAGTGCTCAAAGTCTCCTCTAAGAGCTGAGCACTTGCTGCTCTCAAGCTATAAGCTGGCACCAGTCACCCCGTGACACGTTGTGATTTTATTTGTCTTCTTCCTGAGCTGCCCTTCCAGTTCAGAATTGCAATTCTCTTTCCTGAAGAGCCCACCTTCCCCAGCACCCCCCCAGCCAGCTGCTACCCGAAGTGCAGCCTGCTGATTCTGGAAGCCTGACGGGAATACGGCTGCAGAACAGCAGCAGCATTAGCAATTACTCTCCCCATGAACCAGTGTACAAGAAAGGAACACGCTAAATCCTACATGCTACAAAAGCAGAACCAGCCTTGTTTTTGAAGAGACTCACACAAAACATTTTATGCTTCCCCACCACCACCACCTTTTTCATGCCTGGAGAGGCAATAATTTCATTAAGTGATTAAGTGCTTTTATTCCTCTGACTCATAGTTCATAAGACATACGAGCATGAATATCAATTAGAGTTTCTTACAGAGAAAATGGGACGGAAAGAAAACATTCCCGAGCAGTGTAGCAAGCATGAGCTCAACTGTCCTTAGCACCCCGGTGTAAATCAGCAGCAGCTCTGTCGAAGCAGCTGGAATACATGGGGGTAGAACTAGTCCCACACTGGAAGGCACCCCAGCAAGCCCAACTTCAAACTGCTCGAGCAGCTCCACTAACAGCTAATGGAGCTAAGTCAGGACTAAAACCTTTCCTTCAGGTGAGTTTTAATGCTGGAGTGCAACTACTTACTTCCCCAAAGCACTGGAACCAACTGGTTAGCTTCCCCTCAAAGCACTCAGACAGATGAAGGAAAGCTTGACAGAGATGTTTGAAGAATGACACAGAGCAATGATTGTTTCATCGGTGGGCGAGAGATCCCTGTGCAACTAATCATTTCCAAAATACCTTGAAAAATGGTACATACCATCTTGTAGAATTACTGCTATTGGGATGTTTCCCCACACACACGCCCTGGTGGAAAAGAACAGAGCTGAAGCTTAGCTAAAGCGAGGGCTTCAGAAAAAGATGGATTTTGTTTACGATGCCCACCAGCGAGCTGGAGCAGGGCGAGCACGGGCTCCATTCTGCCTGCTCCACTCTGAGAATAGCAACCTCCAGCCTCCAGAAATAGCATTTCATTGCCACAAGAAGCAGAAGTTTGCACTTTTTTTTTTTAATTAAACCAGCTTGACTGGAAAACATCCATTTATAAAGGAAGTCTCAATGAGAAGAAATTTGCATTTATTGATACCTAAGCATTTTAATTCAGTGCTCTTTGCTCATTTTCAGCTAAAAGCTGCATCATTAGTGCCGCCCTCCCAAGATTTCAATGGCTGAGGCTGTAGCCATCAAGAAACATCCATTAACCATTCCTCACCCACTACTGTCCTCTTCATTTCAGATTCATTTGAGATTACTTTTCTTAATTGTCCCGGATTTCTTTCCTGGACTTCAGAACATTAAGAATTGCAGTAATTAGGTACCTAAAGAGAAGGTAGTGAGAAATGGTGTGGCTGATACATTTCAGATTGTTTACGTACATCACCATTTCATGATTGGAAAAATGCTTTATTTAAATGTATTTAGAGGAGTTTAACTGTTTAAATTCGATTTAATAAGATAGTAACTTTAGACTTAAAACCTTCCACTAATGGAACACTACTCAGCGCAGTTTCTGGAAGTTTGATGAATAATACGGGGGTTTGTCTTAAGGCATTCACATTCCACTCAGCCTGATTTAAGTAACACTTGAATACAGTTTGCTACTGCTGTTAAATTCCCCTTTGCTAGACCAGAGCTACTCAATTTCACTAGACTAGTGCTGCTTGATTTTAAAGGAAATCAGAATGGAATTTATTTTGAATACAGGTGATTTTAACTAGCCTTATATCAACCCAGAATAGCACAGTTAAACTGCTATAAAACTTGAAGTTGCTCTTAGAAATAATTTAACTTCAGCTGGTGATTTTTCTAGTGTGGAAAACCCCGGATTTTCCATGCAGCCATGTGTAATAGTTTGGAAATTTCATGTTTCCATTGCTTCTGCTTCTAGAAAACTAATTGCAAAAAGGGAGCAGCTGAAGAGATAGGAGTTGGATTTTTCTATTAGGGATCCTACAAGGAAAGGACTAAAATAGATCCTCAGGAGATGCAGGTTTCTCTGAGCCCTAGAAGTATTGCCCTGGTCTGTACTAAATCCTCACTGTTTTCTCTCCCTAGGAAGTAATTTCAATTTCAACAACTGTCAATCAATTACTAAATGGCAAGTTTTAATTACCACCTCATTTTATGTTTTCGTTGCTAGATTTATATGCCAACAACAGCTACTGGGCATGAACTTTCATGGAAGTGCACAGTACTTTTCTCCTGGGCTTAATATTTATCATCTAGATCAAACAGTTGCAGAAGGTTAAAGGAGGCAGGGTGCCCAGAGACATCAGCTGGACCATATTCT
The DNA here is from genome assembly GCF_013377495.2 of Cygnus atratus. NCBI lineage: Eukaryota > Metazoa > Chordata > Aves > Anseriformes > Anatidae > Cygnus > Cygnus atratus. Next base: position 1,553,458 of record NC_066388.1, read on the forward strand.
GTAGCTGTGATGCCTTGCTTGCCTCCAAGTTACGGCCTTCGGGGACGTAGCTGTAATAAATAATAAGCAACATCTATTTCATTCTTTAAAATGCCTGTCCAATTTCTGGAAGAAACATTCCCTCAGTGGAGCTGGTTTTTCTACCAGGCACAAATGAATACGCCCTGAGTCGACTTTGGCTGCCAGAGCCCCGCAGGAGCCAGAGGAAATATTCCACTTACGCTTCTGAAGTTCTGGCTCCAGATGACAAAGAGATGTCGGAGTTGCAGTAGTTTCATTCAAGCCCACAAGTAAGTGAAAATCAGCTTCTAACTACACGGGCCCTTATACTACACCAAGGGAGCACTGCCTGTCGATTCCCCTGTCACAGCACCACGCTGCAGACTTCACCATAAGGGCATCCTCCAACGAAAGGTCATGCAACTGCAAGAAGAGAAAAACACTTTCAGAGAACAGATGCTGTAGCAGAAAGCATTCAGAGAAGGGCACTTGTGTCAGAGGAGAGCCAAAACCGAGGCCACCCCGCTACAGTACCGTTTACTCAACGTGTAAACTCAGGAGAACACCTATTTCTTTTGTAACTATGAGCAGGAAAAGCTGCAGAGATTGAAAAATAATTCCATAAAACCCATCACTCTATTAGTTTTTGAAGCCTATTGTGGATGGAATCAGACAAGCTTCCGGAGTGGCAGCAGGGAAGGTAAGTTTTGGCTTGTAATTCAGTATTTATCAGAGGGTTTAAAGCAGCTTTGGTAACCACTGAACATATGGAACCGTCAATAAGTTGCATCCAGCGAGATGCATGTTTTTGCCTACTTGCTGTTTTCTCAGCACTGAGGTCTCGTCTCAAAGGTCAGACCGGTAGGAAACCTGAGCCTAGTCAAGAGCTCCTTCAAATCGAGTTAACTTTTTGCTGTATTTCAGTGCGCTTTGAGTTAGGAACCAGGAAACATGGATAGTATTAAACCTGCTCAAAACAGATAGCCACGGGCAGCTGGGGCCGAGCTGCTCTCACACGCGTGGTAGAGGAGAAGCATACGGCCAGCTGCAGCATCAAGTCAGGAATCACAGCCTCTTGACCATCAGCAGCAATCTCCAGCACAGCCTTTGACAAAAGGTTTTACGTGACATAAATAAAAGATGAGCTTTGCTAAAATCCAAAGGGGCAGACGACAGCCTCTCAGCACTAAGACTTGCCTTGTTGCAGATGTACACGATTATAACTTCCAGAGAGGCTCAGCTTCGAGGTCCTCTGGGACACGGGACCAAGCCAGTCGATGATTGTGTCTCCAGCAGGGATCATCCGCTCCTCAGTTTGATCTGTTGTCTGCTCACTTTTCCTTTTAGCGCTTGTGAATGAGAACAGCATGGGTGATGGCCACTGCTATCGAGTGCCACTGATTCGTTTTCAGCCCTGTGTTGATTTCATATTGATCAGTGAACTGAAAGACTTAGTCAAATTCTGTCTCGGCAGAACTATCCGTGATGCTTCTGTTCTGATGTTTTCAAAGAATGCAGAGCTCTTCCCTTCTCTCACGGTTTCTGTGCAGTGCGTGGTGAAGCTATTTATCACGTAACACCGAACCAGGCTCTTTTCCAAGGGCCCCGTTGTGCCACCGTACAAAAGCAGTAGCAGCAAGGAAGCTCAGAATCAAGGCTGCAGTCTAACAAGAAATATTAATGCAAAAGTCAGATTTAGGAACACTATCTTTGTCTTGCACATGCAGGATTTCAGGATGGAAAGATGAAGGCTCTTAGCCTTTTTGCACTGATATAGATATATAAAATTCTAGAATTAAACCCTACCCCCCAGTCCAGTGTCTTAAATGCAAGACAATTTCCATTGACATAGATGCACAGCATACACAGTATCTCAAAGACTGCCTGCAAAAATTGTCATGATGGTCTGACATCAACAGCTGTGGGTAAAGAAACAGCTTCCCCATCCCTCCTTCCCAAGGCAAAACCAGCGTGAGCTACATTTTGGGTTTTCATCTGCCAGGAGCAGCGATTCTTGTCTCCCAGGGCACTGAGCAGACAGTCAGCTGCTTCCTGACCAGGTCAGCCGTTTAACGTGCCCTAATAAATATCCCTCTGTTGTCCAGAGTATTTGTGATAAAGGCTAAATATGTGATTTTGGCAGAAACGTTCTTACAAGTTTGTGGCCTGTAAAACTGTCAAGACAAATGCCTTTTTACATTTTCTTTCTTCAAGTTGAGCTAACAAGTAGTTATCAAGGGAAGTAGCTTAGATAACTATCGACTGTGACTGATCACTGGATGGACCTTCCTCTGTGCCCAGCACTAACTTTTTTTTTTTTTTTAAATAGTTTCTCCCCCGAATGTGAAGGCAGAGTTAACTCTAGGAGCTGCAGTAAACACAGGAGGTGAGCTCAGCACCTCTACTGCTACAGAGAAGGCGCATTAGGAAAATAAAGTACAGGAGCTTTTGAACACTGATCCTGTGAAAGCAGCAGACTGCCAGCAGTGGCCTTGGTTTACGCTCAGAGCTGACAGCACATGCTCTGGCAACAAATCCTCCTGGCTCCCCGCACTTCTTCCTCCATCTGAAGACACACACCACCAGCAAACCGCTGGCGTGGATGCCCTAGGTGTAGCTGAAAGGAAGCAGACAGCACAGTGGTTTGTTGGTATGCAGACGTGTTTGGTCATACTGCTGGTTTTGGCAACGTGGACACCATTCAAGTCAGAGGATGTCTTTAGGTACCAAAATTATTTACATCAGTCACAAAATGGTTGTCGAAAGGAAACCACTCAGTCCTTACTGACCTGCGCTAAGCTGCCAACAGCGCCAAACCCAGTCCCTTCCGCAGCAGCCCAGCTTGAGCCAAGAATAGCAGGAGGGAAAAATAACATTTCTGACTCTAGAAAGAGGTGAACGCAATATACCTGTGCCTGTTATTACCTGCAGTCTGTTATAGCAGCAATAATTCCAGGTAATATAGACAGGGCTTTTTATTATACAGTCTGAGCAGCCAACAGTTCAGGGTTAACAGGTTATGTACCTGTACCTGTTTATTATGCAGTCTGTTGTATTGCAGATTAAATTGCTTTTTCTTTCTGTGTACAAAAGGACTGAGATTTTACATCTTCAAGCCAAACACCATGTCTTTCACGAGAAATTCATTTCTTCTTGGGCTATCCCCTGCTTTTCCAGCACTTACTTCTTACACCAGACACGCCTGCTAACTGCTGCTTCTGAAGAAGGAGCTTCGTGTAGCTGTGGTCTCCTTTCTGACAGCTCTGCGATTTTGCTGGCTTAAAGCAACATCATGTCTTCTTGTATCACGCTATCTCAATCAAAATGCAGACACGGAATGAATATTTGATGTTGTGAGGCAGCAAAGGACCAGTAACACAAAGCTCGCTGTTTCAAAGGAAGCATCTTTGTGCAAAGTGTGGTTTAGCTACAGCTCCTTTCCTCCTGCTCTTCATTACAGGTATACCACAACTTTGTCTTAAAAGTTTGCTGTAGTAGAGAATGAACTAAACATATGAGAATAATGCATTGCAAAGAAAGCTGATTGAGGGATTGAGTAAGAATTTAACGGTAGGTGAGCACAGTACTAGCTCAGCAGGATAAGCTTTGCTCCTCGAGACGAGATGGGAGCATCAGCGCTCACCAATCTGTACCCTAAAAATCTGCCAGCTGAATCCCACCTTTGGACTGCAGGGGTATCTTTGACATTAACTTCCATTCAAAGCCAGCTCATTCCAGCAACATCAAATAGGTACAAAATTAGTACAAGAGGGAAGGCGAAAAATCAATTTGGAGTAATTCTGCTCTTACATGATTGTACTCAGTCTTTTTCTACCTGTTATTGCATATTCAATTCCAAGTTTTCATGGCCTTAAAAAAAAGCCTGGTGCTGGAAGGAATTAACTTCCCCTTGTTCTGCTAATAGAGCAATTTTCCACTTGTCACTAAAAATATCAAGGTAGGAGGTGTTTGTAGCAAGGGTTACATGTGAAGAAAGGGAATTTGGCACAGGCTGCAGGACACCATTTGTCTGCAAATGTCAAAATTTCATGAAAGATTTCATCCTTTTTCACAGACAAAAGACCCTACGGTAAAGCAATTCACCTCCAGGTCTCTCCCTATGCTAGGGACGGAAAGAAAACATGGGAAATCCCACTTACACCACCCGGGAGCTGCAACCTGCGGGAGGATTAGAGGAATAGCTTCGCTGGGCAGGGCTAATCCTGAAGTTCATCCCTTCTGTTCCTGCTGCTCACCTCCACCAGCCCCAAGCTCAGCTGATTTCTCTGTAGGAATTCATTTCACTAGTGCCAGAACACAGCCCACGGAAGAAAATGTGGGAAAAAATCAGCACTTTACAGGTCTGAAGGAAAACGACATCATCTCTGCCTAAGTTTCTTCTCCCCGAAACAGGGTGGCAGCATCCTTTCTTCCACATCTCTTTATTCATGAGAAGATAGGACTCAGTGTAACAGCACTGATTTCAGACAGCGACTACAGTCATTAGTCTAACAAAATAAAACTCCGTGCAATTACAGACCTACGTCTGGTGGACTGATTCCAGGTAACACGTCCCCTCCTAATGCCTCACCTCCACCTTCTCCATGGCCTGTGTTGCAGCGAGTCCTTTAAAAGCAATCAGCCCTGGTGAACTCCTCTGCCTCCTCAGGAATGCAGCAGGGTTCTGAAAGCAGTTCTATCTATATGGAAATGCAGATTTCAAATATATCCGTCCTAGTAATCAAATCCAGAGGAAACAATCCCCTAATATGGAGCTAATAAAAGTTGATTTTAAGTCAGCCTGAAGCTATAAGCGATAAGGAACAGATTTATAATGGTGGCTTTCATTATTGCTGTTTTTGTTCTTTACAGTCTACACCAGCATAAACCCATCGGTCAGCTCGCTACTGAATTTACCTGTATTCCCTAACCTCCCTTAGCTCAAACCATGCTTCTTCTTCCATTCAAATGGCTCTAAATCTGCCTGCCTAAACAGAGAGGTTAGGTAAATCACGGTAGCTTTACTTACTTCAACGAGCAGGCTGAGAGGCGAGGCAGGCAGCCTTTCCCCACATCCCTCTGGCCTCACACTTGCAAACACAAGCCTTGTGCCATTAGAAGGCAGCGCTGCCCCCAGAATTATTGAGCAGTCATCGAAATCCTTTTTCAGGTACCAACAAGGCTATTAACTTCAGAATGAAAAACAGTCACTGTAACTGGAAGAGATGAAAACATGAGAAGGCCTGGGCCTTAATATGGCCAAGTGAATTTTTCCTGTTTCCTCCCGCCCTCCTTGCCCCCGGGGATCTTTCGCTATAAAAAGCAGCGATCGTCTTGTATTGAAAACAGAGTCAATCCCTTCTCACTGGTGCAATGAGGTGCTTCCACAAAACCCAGTGGAAGATGTTTGGCAAGGCCAAGCAGTTTACCAAGTGACAAGCAGAAGCCAGTTGAGAGAAACAGAACACGTTTTAAAAGACGTGGATAAATCAATCCAGATCAACCCCAGTGGAATCCATCTGTCAGTATATCTAAGAAATAAGCATCCTTCCATCTCAGTAAACTCCAGAGGATTATGTCACCTTTATTAAATCCTTTTTTGGGCCAGCTTTATCCATGGTAAACACCATTTTAAACAAAAGTCACGCCACAAATTATTTTGACCTTTTGATAAAAGGACACTGGCACCACAGTGACTGCTGTATGATTACACTCCAGTATCTGCACTGACCATCTATTCAGATGAGCATTATCCATAAAATTCACTACATTACTGAAAACAATTAGTGTCAATCATTAGCACGCTTGGATTTCAAGAGGATCTTTATCAAGACCAAAGAGAGCACAAGCCAGTTTGTCAGCTCAGCTCCTATCTATACAAATTAGCAATATTTTCCTGCAGCAAAACAGAACTACAAACACAAATAAAAGCTTATTTTAATCAAGACATAGCCCCTCCTGAGACAGTAACTATCAAACCAGTCCGTGCAGGGCCTCATTTCAATCAGCCAGTCGAGGAGTGAAGCCTTTCCGCAGAGCTCACACAGACTGACATAGGACACACAAGCCTCAATCTCCAGGCCTTGTCTGCTGCAGCTTTGCGTGGCCAAGGTTAAAAACAGATCCTTCCATTTAAATCCTCCATCACACCGTCACCTGGGACTGCAGAGGACCAGGTGTTTTGTCTAAACTTATCTGGGCTGCTCAGCTCCATTTACAAAGGGCTGGCAAGGATCTGCCAGGCAGGAAGGGAAGCGTACTGGAGCTGCACCTCAAGAAAAGTAGAACCACGTCAGGAGTATTAGGGTTGTACTCATTACAGGAACAGCAGGACAATCAGACCCTCTGTCTCCGAGGCTGTCAATCTTCTTTCACTGCCATTAAATTCACTTGAAGGGAGCTCTCTGAAGATGTTAGACCATGCAAAGTTTCAGCCTGCTTTAACATAAAGGCAGACATGCTTCTCAACAAAATGCCCCTCCTCTTCAAAACAAAACACTGCTTTTGCACAAAGCTGAGGCATAAAACCCCCCAAATTTGGAACATGTCATTCATAATTATGGAATAGAGTAGAAGCTAGCAATCAATATGTTACTGCATGAACACGGAGATACAAAACTAAAGCTGTAGTGAAACCTCCCTTTTTAAAATCAAAACCTGCTCTTCTGTTTGTCAGCTGCGGCTGAGGAGATCTTTGCTGATATTACAAAATGTCAAAAGAGAAGAGGCCATATCCTGCATTGCGATTCACAATTTAAGAAAAATAGATTTATGATCTCAAGGCTTACATTGCAGTGTTAGTGATTAGAGGAGGTGAACAGGAACCCCAGGCTCCAGCAGCAGCGAGTGAGAAAACTCGCTTGATTTCCAGGAACAACTCAAAATGCAAATTCGGAATGTAAGAAGGCAGGAGCCTGGCCCAGCCTACCCGTCCAATTAGGACAGCTTCAGGAAAGGCTTCCTTTTTTTCTCATTTAGATTTGATCATGAGCTGGGAATAAATCAGGGCTACAATGAAGGGAAATAATTTGGTGGAATTCGAAAAGACTTCCAAGAGTTATTTAGAGGCAGAATAAAGAGGACTTTATTGGTTAGCAGCTGTGTCAAGGGGCTGAATGAATGCCAGAACTCCCACATAGACCTGTTAAGGTATTCTGTTCAAAATGACCATTTTTCCAGTGGCTACTTCTATCAAAAAGGTTCACTGACATGATTTTAAAAAGGTCCTTTGGGGAGGAAAAAAGGAAAATCAAGTTTTAAGTGTCATTATTCCACTTTAGCACAGGCAGAAGGGTTTCAGGACTAAGACCTGAAGTAGTTTTAGATCTGTTTCACCTTTTTCTTCCCCAAAATTACTTTGCAAATAAAACAAGACAGTTGGCTGCTTCAGAAGGAGCAAACAACGAGTGTGGCTAGTTTCCTGGTGCTTGGCACAGCACTTTCCTGAAGAACTGTGGGCATCATACAGGCCTTGGTGGTATGTTCTCCCAAGTTTGTTTTAAATAGAAGCATACTGGATGTATTTCCAATATTTCTGGATGCTGTACAACTCTTTACAGGATTTCCCTCAAGGGACAGAGCAGCTAGAAACACGTCAGAAACAGACTCCCCAGGGGAGCAGCATTTCTCTTGCATACACTAAACAGTATTTTCTTTTGGCAACGCAACAGGTTTATCTGCAGTATGAACAGGTGAGCCTTGGCGCATGACTCCCATGTGATGTTGTAGAACCGATGCAAAACAAGAAGTTCCTGTGGTTACTGAGCTTAAAAACACCGACTGATTTTTCAGACGGATGAGGCAAACAGAATTACGACAGCCATTTATTTTTTAAGTGGAGGACAGTTGCCAGAAGTCCTCGGTACAGCTATTTCAGAGTAAGAGTTTACTATTTAGACAAGGGAACGGTAGATTAAACTTCCAGCAAACATCTTTTATTGAACATTCACTCAAGATACCTGCTGGGAATGTTCTTAATCTTGCCCCCTCCCTGTAAGGACTACTTACTCCCCAGAACCATACACACATTATTAGAAGCCCAGGTTAGGCAGCAGTACAAACAGACCCATACTTTTTTTTTTGTTTACAGAGGTTTGGTCTCCAGTGCTTGAAAGGACTAAATTGCCTGTAATAATAACTATCAAGAAAGCTCTTTGGGTAATTAACAAAGCTGACATGACAAACAAACCCAAAGAAGTAATTCCCCCAGCTCTAACATGAAATTAATGCATTATTTCTGCCCTTTCAACACTGTAGTCAGAAAAATCCTGTAAGCCAAGGCAGTAAGGTCGACTCCATGACTTCATCGCAGGCAGATCATCAATAAACTATTTGCTGCACAAGGTATGTTTATTTTGTCAATGTGCTGGCTCCTTTTTCGCCAAGGAGTTTCAAATCAATACCCAGCCATTGAGACTTCCAACCTGCTTCGATTTCATAGATATTTCTGTCCAGTGGAAAAAAAATATCAGTGGAATTAAACTGCGAGAGCATCCTCCATTCTGTCTTAACTCAGAGTAAACAGAAAAGAGGTGAAAGAAGTTTCCATTAGAAAATCTAGCACAGCCAGGCACACTCTGATATCTCCACCTCTCAACACAAACTCCTTCCGTAGCTGTACCTTCAGCATCCTATGTTCTCAGAGCTGCCCACAACCCGGGAAATCTTGGGCTTTTTGCATGCAAGAGAACAAGACACGTTCTAGTAGCAGCTTGCCCCAGAAGTAAATGTAGGCTGCATAAAGAAAGGATGTGGCAATTTAAACCACATCTCAGCATTAACTTCTGCCAGAGCTCGCAGAAAGCAAATGAAGCCCACTTATTCATACAAGCACACACATTTTTGATAGTACAATGAAGTGCATTGAATTGTCCCAGTGTACGGAAGAGCCACTTCCACCAGAACTCAGAAGTTCGGACTCCAGGACAGAAGAGGCGTCCCTTTCCCTGTCCTCTTCAATATTTAAGTCACCGTTTTTCAGGATGGCAATGATGCTTAGCCTGTTTTCTTCTCTAGGCTGTTTTTGTTCACTGCTGAACAGGACTCTGCTGTGCCTAGTGCAGCTGCCTTTGTAGTCCCTTACTGTGCTCCTTCAAAGCACCTGAGACAGGCAAAACTTTGGGTACAGACACTGCAAGCAGAGTCGTATTCTGTTACTGCCAGTTTAAGATGGAGTAATAAAAGCTTGTTGACTTAGAGCAAGGCAAGCTGCACTTCACTTTATTGTTCTTCATTAGAAATACAAGTTTTAAAAAACCCTAAAGCTTACAGTCAAAGAGGCTGGCAGGATTAATAAATAAGGGACACATTTTAATGGGGGTATTGTCAGCATCACCCCTTCTTTTACAAAATAGATGTGACAAAAGACAACATTCGCCCCACCCCTTACTGCATTTCCAATACATTTCAGAAGAGGAATGACTTTCCTAAATCCTAAACTGACATGGCTTCATATAAATCAATCTCCTATCACAGCCAGGAGAGAGGAGGAATAAGACAAAATCTCCTCAGCATCACTTTAATATCAGCATCTAGCCTGATTGCTTGTACATTCATTTAAGATAAGGTTTCCTAGCAACCCCAAGGATTTGTAATTAACATTGGGCTTTGACAAAGACAGGTTTTTACATCCCCCCATTTTACCTCTAGCTATAAACTGCATATAGTTACAAAACTGAGTTCAGTTTAAATAAAACATCTTGGAAGCAATTTAACATTTAAATAGTAGAGACACTCCTTCAGGTGGCAAACCTGACTTAAAAATGATATTCTAAAATAGCTCTTTTTGGTCCCACATCGTAGTAATACCTTGCTGGGCTATTTCAAGTACACCAGTGTGATTTAGGTAAGCCAGGGAGATTTGAAGAGCATAAATCTGAGATACCAATGCAGTTCCAGCACTGTAATAGTCAAAATTAGATCCTTTGTTCTATGACAACTAGAACAGCTAAGACTAGACATCCCTCTTTTCCTAGACTCAAGTATTACAGCCTTTGCTGTTTACTGTTATTCGCTACCAATAACAATGAAGTAAAATATCCATGTACTATCATTATTGTAATGCCTACAAGGATAGGAGATGCAGTTACTAGCCATCATGCTGCTTGAAGGAGCCAAAAGTTATCAGTGCCATTACTCAGCTTAGTTTTACGATTATTGACGTTGGTAGCATTAAATCCTAACTAGTCAGCTACAAAGCCTATGGTGAAAAGCATGAAACACCCATAAGCGTCATCCTAGAGGTGAATCTATGTTACATGCACAGAGCTAAAGCCTTACTAAATAAGACAAATGGCCCCACCAGCATCTGAACAGCTAACTGCATTAAGGAAATATAAAACTGTCTCTAACAATGACAAATTCCTCACGCAGCTTCAGCAGCACAGCTGGAGCCCCCACCTTCCTCACTCCCTTTCCTGGCCAACACTGAAAGGAGCAAGCCAGCTGTAATGCCAGGAGAAGTCAAAGCTGACAACAGAAGACAAGAGCGAGTGATATATTGGCTAGGAGAAAACAGGAAAAAATCTCAGCTTAACAGTGTGTTACTTAAAAGCAATTGAAGACAACACTTCTCTTAACAAGCCAACAGGAGACCCCCGGTGTAACAGCATTGTTCCCCCTGAACAGAGGGTCACAGCCTTGTGTTAGGGGACAGGCAGCTTAGGCTCATGGCAGAGTGGAGAGAACAGAGTCCAGATGGGAGGCACCCACAGCTGACAGACACAGGAGAGATGCCCATGACAAGCAGGAAGGTATGTTTTCTGCATCATGCCTTGAAGCAATAACGTGCTTCTAACAGAAGTTATACAATCGGATGAAAGAAAATAGTAAAGGTAGCAGCACTAGGTAAACTTGTATAAACTAACATTACTGAAGTTGCAGAAATGAGATTTTTGATATTGCTAAAATCTGCACAGAGGAAAATCTGAACCTCAGCAGCCTGACCCTTTGTTCCTGCACACTGAGCACATCGCCTCCCTTTATCCCTTTGCATGTGTTCCTACAGAAATAGTGACTGAGACAGTGCTCAAACCCAAACAAGGCCATTACTTGCCATCTTCTTTTCATCTAAAAGAGATTCACAACTGATCCATCCTCCCTGATGTACAGGCTTCCTCTGGTTCATTGGAGACCCATCTGCTCTGAACAAGACACAAGCCTACTCAGTGCACATAAACAAGAACCATGCTCTGTAGGAGTCACACATCAATGTGAAGCTAAGGAGCCACTGTGAGCCACGGCTCTCTATTTATTCCCATCCACTACATAGGCAGTGCTGTGGTGACGAGTGTTAACTGGAAACAGCCGAAAATGTTTTACGCCAACACATTTCTACTGTCTGAAGAGGGGCTTGGACAGAGCTATATGCTAAAGGAATGGCTTACTTTGCCTTAACAAAACATTCACATTGGACATTGTTTATGTTCTGAAACACTGCCTGTGAACAGTTTTGGAACATTACGCTAATATTGACATACCAGCTATACTTCTATCTGAAATACTTTTATTGAAGTCATAATATTGCCATTTACCCACAGAAACACATTGGTTTTTCTTATGAGAGCTTTGAATTTCACTTTTACTTTCAAATGAACTAAGAACCAGCCAAAAGGAAACCACTATGTACATATATTTTTATCAGCAGTTACATTTGAGTCCTCGGTGGGTTTTCAAGTATTTTGGGGTTCTTATTTCTGAGTTCCTCCTGCCCCATTAAACTAGGGGATTTCCACAATGATAGAAGTCTTTCCCCAGCCACTTCTATTGCAGATTGTCCTGCTTTAAATCACTTCTCCATAGGCTGAAGTGGCAAAACCCAGCAAAAATCAAACACTTTTTTTTCCCTTTCAAGCACTGTCATAGACTCTGGGTCAATTAGGGCTAGCAAAACAAAAAGGACAGGTAAAATCAGAGTGACAAAGTCAAGCTTGGAGCTATATTAAAGTATGAGATAAAGCTCAGATGTGACAGGATTTTTAGACTAAATAACCTGCTCATCTGAGAGCTCTTCCACGTCTTTAGCTTGATCTTTTCTGTTCATATAGAGTAGGCTGCAAAGGTCAGGAAATATCAGATAGAGAAATGAGCTCTTACAATCTTTACTATTCCCAGGACACCAGGAAAAGGTAGCATCTTTCTGCAGTCTTTGGCACAACAAGCTTTTCAATAGTCAGCTTAGACATTTGAGTAACTCAAAATCCCTGTTGCATAGCCTTTGAGTTGTATAACCTTTGTATTGACAGTAGATTTTCAAGGTTGTTTTGAGGGGTTTTCTTCCCTCTCCCCTCCACACAAGCCACCTGCATAGCTCTGCTGCTAAAAGGTTGCCAACAGTACTCAGCTTTAGAAATTGATACAGCAAAGCCTCCTACTTCTTTCAGAATATAAGCAGAAAAAGATTATTCCCTTCCTTGGAAGGAAGAAAGTAAGAAATTTGAATAAGACTTATCTCTCAAGCAGAGCCCCCTTGGCCTCATTTAGCACCCTGAGAACTTCAGGATTAAAGATGCCCTGGAGCCACACTACACAGTACCTCAGCCATAACACACCGCATCCATAAATTCTATTTTAATAGTATCCAGACACTCTACTTTTTAAGCAGGAGCCAGTTTTCCAGCCAGCTGAGATCCCACAGCTCCTGAGCCCATTATTTTTGTTGCTACTTATCAAACCACCTCGAAGAATGAGAAGAAACACAACCGGGCACTACCGCTGCAGACCCTTACCGAGGCACACCACAAACCCATCCCTCCACCCTGAGCTGCTTCAGGACCCTCCGTTGATCAGAGAAACCCCCTTTGCCAGATGCCCTTTGACTCACACAAGAAGTGGCAGCTTTTCTCCTTACCCCTTCCCTCATTTCTGAGTGCTTGAATTACTCCCCCTTTTCTGAAGCACACAACTGAAATAACAATGGGGATACTTAAGACATTAATTATCAGGGGCTGCAGGCCCAGCACAGGTCTCAGGCCCCTTACTCAACCAGCCGCCATTTCCCTGTTGGACAGTGGCAGCTCCTATGCAGCTCCAACACTACGTCGATGCCATACACTACATTATTTCACCTTAAAAATAAAACATAAGCCTGCTCAGTTAGGCACATTTTCCCCCAGAAACCCCTGCCTTCAGAGCCCAGAAGCCCTCAAACCCACAAAGCTGTCTCTCACCCTAGGCAGCCATGTCCAAGCACTGCTCTCCGCCCTGGGGCAGCGGTTTATTGTTGTGGCCATTTTTTCTTGGGTTATTCAGTGTGCTTTGGACAACGCTGTGGAGAAGCAGTGTGGGCAGAGTGTGTGCTGGTGCCTCTCCTCTCGTGTGGAAGAAGGAAAAAGGGGTTTTAAGCACAAGCTCTGAGTCCCACCTCAATGTGATCCCAATGGACACAGTGTCTCCGGATTCTTGCCCTTAGTGCCATTTACATCTGGCCTGCTGGGTTAAGTCCCTGGGGTTTGGTCCTTGGCTGCCTTGAGCTGCCCCTGCCTGCCACATGGAGCTGGGGGATGTCCACATCCCAAAGAGCGGCCAAATGGTGCTGTTAGGGCTGGTACTGAGGCGTGTGCTCGGGCTTCTGTCAAGCACCAAGAGGGTGCAGAGAAAGGGGGAAAAACCCCCAGGCTTTAAAAAGTGTCTTTGTTTGCCCTTTGGATCGTTCTGATGTATTATTTTATTTTATTTGTTGTTTTTATCATACTCCAACCTGGCATACTTCTCAGCATCAAAGAACATTGCTTTATTGTGACATTTTCAAATGAAAACTACATGGCAGTAATAGCTTTCTAAAGAGCATTCATTTAGCCTGGCAACATTTATATGTGGCAGGGAAAAGAAGAAGGGGAGAAAGCCCAACTCTGTGTAAAACTGGTGCTTTGAGCAAAACTCTATGATGATTATTTTGCAAACAAGCTCCCCTATTAGAATGGCAGAGAGGAAGATTGCATATCTAGACTAAATTACACTTTACAGGGAGATGGCACAGAATGGCTTTCTGCTGAGGTTACACTTAAATTATAGCTGTTGCTAAAGCAAACAGCTCACAGTTTATATGTGAATTTGAATTATGTATCCGGCAGGCAGTATGTTTATGGAAAAAATAAAGTCAAGTCAATAGATTACTAAATTGCTACCACATTCGTAAAGGACAAAAATAGCTATAGTAGTAGGACATCAAAAACGAGCCACAAACAGGCATTATTCACCATTGTCCACAATTCTTGAGAAGAACAGCTTGGCTCTTGAACACCCCTGGAATCATTGCTGATGACTGATTGAACTGTAAGGTAACTAGAGAAGTTTCTGACTGTTGGGAGTGCTTAATGTTTCATCTGTGACCCTTCACACCCTAAAAACAGTTGTCCAATGCTTTGGGGAAATATGTTCTTAGGTGTTTGGAGCGTGGCGGTGAATGGTTCTAGTAGGAAGCTCCTCTCCACTTTCGTACTCCATCTGTATGGGTTCCATTCTCAAGAAAGGTGGATTTTTTCTCCTGTTCCAAGGAAATTGTTATTTTTTTTCCATTGTTATTAATGTGAGTGGAGCATATAGAGTCTCTAATAAAGATCCAGGTGGTATTGTTTTATCATTAGAAAGGGAGAGGTGTACAAGTCAACACCTCTCTCTGTTGGAGTCTGAATTATCCTGAGTAGTCCCAGAAAAGACTGAGCATTCATGTACTGTGTATTTACTATGTCCTGTCTAATTGTTTTTAATTAGAACTACAAGACTTAAATTCATGATCTGGTAACTAATGCTAGGGTCAGTGGGATGTTCCACTCACCAGCCTTTCTATTAGAACCAAAATAAAAAGATAATGCAAGATTCAGTCAAGCATCTTCTGTGTAACATTTCAAACTGTCACTTAATATACAAAACATTTCTGAGCAAGGGAGATTTTTTGTACTCCCACCCTTTTATTCCTTTGTGATCACTTCTCTAACGAGGCCTTTGACAGCAGAACATGGCTTCTGACTTGTGATCAAAACTGCAACTCAGTTCCTCTCCTCATCTCCCCCTTCATTCCCCTTCCTTGTACAATGGAAGCCATCAGGTCATACTTAATGTCCCCACTAAAAGACACTGGTTATCAAATAATTATTTCTGCTACCATTTTGTTAACTCTTTAGTACACCAGCAACAGACTTAACCTAGGGGTTAAAAAAAGAAGGGATGGGGGGGAGAATGTGTTCAAAATGTGTAGGAAAACTATATTATAAAGCCAGGAATTGGAAGAGATGAGAATATGACTGGTGTGAAAAGGAAGAACCACCTTGGGAACTGATGATCTTTTAGTAAAAGCAGCAGTAGCACATACTGTAAGGCTGCAGAGCTTCTGAAGAGCTAGAAATGTGTGCATGTGCATCTTGGAATACTTTTTAAGAGTTTTTTTTTGTTTTTGTTTGTTTGTTGTAAAGCTAATAATGAACTTTCAAAACAAATCTTGGAAATGGAGTATTAAGCCTTGAGATGATTAAAAAGCTCTCAAGTCTTGAACATGAAGCTATCAATGCTAAATCCTTGAAAGTAAGGAGTAAGGGCAAGAAATGGAAGATGGAGGCTGTCCTAAATATTTTTCTTTACTGAAATGTAATGGGGCACCCTTGAACTCTGAGGGAGACATGTAAAATGATGCACTAGATATTTTTTCCTGTCCATAAGTACCAGCTTCACATAAAGTGCTTCTGAGAGTGAGGAATTGCAGCTGCTGAGCAAATGGAGAGCCACGAACCAGAGGCAGGAGTAAGAAAATGGAAACCTGAAAGCATATGTGGAATGCAAAGGCTGATGCTGTGTAGTTGGTGTAATGGTAGAAAATGAGGTGCTTCAGGTATTTCAAGCATGTGGATGTGTAAGTTACTTCCACAGACTTTGGAATAGTAAGTTATTCTTCAATAAGTGATGAAGAGAGGATAAGTAAAAAGAAGAAAAACAGGGAAAAAAATGGATGAGTAATAACTACTGCTGTTGTGCCTGAAAGAAGTCTTTTCCCTTAAATACCCATCATGTATGTGTTTATGAAGCCAAAAGGTCCTTTTGATTTGTTCTAATACAATTCCACGTGATATGAATGAAGCTCGTGGAATGTATCCCAGTAGTTGTGGCATCTTGTGTGCCAAAGTGACCTGTTATACACTGACTTTCTAATGTGGAGGTAGAAATACAGGGAGCTCGTACACAGCTTCACTAAGGCTCCTCTGAAGAACTGGAGTGTGAGACCATTTGCCTATGAGCTGCACCAGAGCGAGCTTTCTTGAGATCTTACATCTTAATTGGCTTAGGATATAACACCAGGGAATAGGTCAGAGGGACAGAGCTATTTGTCAGACTTATTACTAACACCGGGCAGGTTTAGTGCGTAGTCCTCCCGGGGAGGAAACGCGTTCTGTGTATTGAGTGTGGGAGAGAGAGTGAGTAGATGGAGTTGGGCAGTAAATCTAGAGATAAATGACTCATGAAGATGGAAGCAGCCCATAACTTGTTCATGCATAACAGAGAAAGGTTGAGATAAATAAGGGATTTTTTTTTTTCCTGGGAAATGTAGGAATTGAGAGAAATAGGTGGGGGAGATGGCGTCTCAGCAGACTGTGACAAGAGTAGCTTATGCAACGAAGCATTAACGATGGCCAAAAAGTGAAAATTAATCCTTTGTCTTGGCATTTGCTTGTGTGTTGAGATATAGCCAGCAGGAGTCCATGTGTGGACTTAAGCTTAAATTCACAGCACATTTATTTTGTGGAAATGATTCCTGACTGGCATCCAGAAGGGCTGGGTGCAGTCCCTGTTTCTTCCCCAGATCTGGGTCAGCTGGAGAGAATGACAGGAGCAGCACCGCCAAGCTCCCCACCTGCAGTTTTCTGGTCTTAGGCCGGTTTCCTGAAAGAACAAAAATTCAGCAATAGCGCATGTGTGTGTGTCAGTGTGCCTTCAGGCCTGGGAGAGTTTCTTACTGTGTTCAGATATTGCATCTAGAGCAATGGGCTCAGACTCTTTGGGGAGATGCTAGCTCTTAATGAAACATAAATAAGAATAAAGATGGATTGGTCTGGATTTGGGGCAGAATGTAAGCAATAACCTTATAAAGAAGCACTTGGGATTGTGGCAGTAATTCCTGAAGAATTAAATTCACACCTCCTTAACTTTCTTGTTTTTGTTGAGAACTTACCTGACGTTGTATTACCAGTGAAGAATTAACTCAAGGTGCTTATTGTATAAGCCAATATGATGTTTCAGGGTGCAGTTGTGTTGTGATTCATAATGCCTTGGTCCCAGATGTTGTAGAATAACTGATATGCTGTCATGAAACAAAATACAGGTATATATCTTACTGAAAAAGCTATGAGCAAGTGCAGTCATCTTTTTATATATGCATGAACAGAAGTGCTGTTGGAAACTGCCAAATGATGTTGCATTGAAATACAATTTTTTTTACTAGAAGTCTCTCAGAAAACTTTCATTAAAATACTAAGAAATGAGTTTAGAATGGTAATCGACCAGCTTTAATGTGCAGCACCAAACACAAGGAGGCCAAAAACCTTTTCAACCTTTCTAGATTCTACTATAATACAAATAATAAAAACCAATAATCTAATTATTCATTTCTTCCCTTTTATTTTTGAGGTATAAAAATACCAACATGAAGGGGGGGAGAAAAGAAGGACCCATAATTGTTTTACAGAAGCTATTAAAATGGGCTATTAAAATAAACTTAATGAATAGATATTAATATCTGGTTAAGGCTGCTCTGACCTCCTGTCTTACAGGTCCCATTTATGTCTTGTTTGATGAAAGTTCTTTGAGACTGCGAAGCAAAAGGGCAAACTGATTTATGAACAAGACTTATTGTTGCACTGGCAGATTTGTATAATGAGAAATATATTAAATCTAATGAAGGGAAAGCGTGCCTTTCCAAAGCAGTAAGTTTCCGCCATGATTAAGTGATTCAATATCCCTCAGTGGATTAATTTAGACAATGCAGGAGGGCATGCAGCCACTGTTGCAGCCTCTTGCTCTAATGACAAACGTTAAGCAATGTTAAGTATTTGTTTTCTGTTTCAAGTTGTAGTGATAAAGGGAGAAGACTTCCACTAACTGATGAGACAAGTCCCCCTGATGCCAGCATACCCAGTGATTGTGGTAGAAGATGCACCGGAGCCTCTGTCGCTTTACGTTGCAGAGTGTCAGGGGTTGTTCCATTTGACAAACTGGCTGTAAACCTTATTTTTCATCCACCAGCCTCTATAGATTAAAACCAGGCCTTCAGCTCATTAGTCTAGCGTTCATAATCTTTAGTGTTTAGGTTTAGGGTGGGAGGGCAGGGTTAGAGTTGTTGCTGGCAGTATGTAGCTTTATTAGCTGCAGTTCAAATCTGCCGGTGCATTGGCCTGACGTCCCTGCGGTCTGGGCTTGCTTGGCTTGTGGCAGATCGATGTGCATGAAAACACAAAGCAGCAGGTCCTTCAAGTGCTAGACCGAGAAGATAGTCAGGAAAGATCAAGATGGCTTAATGTACGTGGGCAACATCAAAAGTACCTGCCTTCATTCAGGGTTTGGTCTTCGCAGTGTCTATGTTCTGGGCTGGGCAGATGTGTTAGAACGGGCTGTGCCTGAACTAATGTGTCTGGTTTTGAGGTGCTCCTAGAAATGGTCATGGTCAGTGTAGGTATGCCCTTAGAATTTGATGCTTGAAGTCTTGATGTCCTCTCAGTGAATCAGCAGTGCACTATTTGGGCAGCAGAGGCTGCAAGTAGATCCTTGATTTCTCTGCTTTGACGTATGAAAGGACAGACTTGGTTTTTTACTACAGTTTTTCTCCTGACACAACAACAACTTTCCCCTCCCACCACACTAAAAATATTGATTAAAGACAGGAATGCCTGTGGAGATGGTGGAAAACAAGGCCAAAGAAGCCAAACATTGATAAACTTAATTAAATTTCTAATGAAAACAGAGGCAGCCTGTGGTGATTACTCTGTGTAACTGAGACTAATACACCAATTAGGCTAATTCATCCCCCGGTGCTCTAAACACAGTTATAAACTTAATCCATATTTCTTCTCATATGTCAACAATTGATTTCCTTAGTTTGGGGTGCTCCTGGTTTGGACACAGAAAGCAGCAGATACTTGTTCACTAGGGAGATGCTATGTAGGAACAGATAATGTCCTCCTGGCTGGGTATTGTCCTCTAGGGAATCCCTTTTCTTTCTTTTCCAGTCTTTCAAAGGAACCCTAGTGTACACTGAACACATAATGAGCCTAGTTCAGGATATTAATTAGTGAATTCAGCAGTTGGAAACATTATCTGTGTTGGCACAAATGCATGATGGATGGAGAAATTCCATACGTCTTTGGGATGAGTGAAACCTGCATGAGGTGGAGCTCAAACCATTCGCTGGTCTTGCATTTCTGGGCCTGGTGACCAAAATATCCGGATTCTTTTTCAGTTTTGGTGCAAATTGCTTTGTACGTTCTTCCAAATGTACTGGGGGAATAAGAATGCAGTATTGAAATAGCCTGACTCCTGTTTTATTTATAAAATGTCTTTGGATAGCAATTATTGAATCCCAGCTCTCTAAAAAAATAGATGTGGTTTAGAGCTGCACAGGACCGGTTTGTGATAAGCGTGTGAGCAGCTCTCCATCAGAACCCAGGCCTGAGCACCAGATTAATGCCTTTTGGTGAACTTGCAAAAGTTTTAGGACATTTAAGCCTTTGACATCTCTGCACACAGGAGTTTTTCTGTTGCGTATGGGAATTGCAGAAAGGTCAGAGAGCACCTCATGCCTGCTCGGTGTATCCAGGGAACAAATGGTGGGCAAAAGGAGGAAACATTTAGCAACTTTGGCTCAGTTGCATGTCAGTAATGTAAAGTTAGATCAGCTAGTTAGATACAGTGGCTGTACCAAATAAATACTGTCTCTGGCAATTAGCAACACTTAATTTTAAAAATGAGATAATATAATCAATTATGTCTTTTAATTTGCCAGACAGTATTTTACAGGGTTTAATTTTCTGCTACTACACCTTTCAAATTATCTTCAGGTGCTGTTTTGAATGTAATCATTGATGCTTATTCTGAACCTATTAGCACTGAAGGTGCCCCCCACATACAGCCTCTTCCAACCACCCACAAAATGCTGGTGATCATAGGCAGAGAAGGCGGCAGAAGACGTCTTGGTCCATTCAACCTTTCTCTGTCATCAAAACTTTTCGGTTTCCGGATCAGTGGGTGTGAATCTGTTCTGCTGCTCTATGAAACGCGTGTCTGGCATGTCTTATTTTTATCTCATCCTGCTGAAGGATAACACAAATTCAGGAGTTTTTACATGAGTAGATTAGAATTATTACCAGCAGGAGGATATGCTGTATGCAGATTGTGAATGGCATAAAGAGTGTGTGTATGCATGTATTTCCTTCCCTCCCTCTCTCTGAATCAGATAAGCTGTGCTGAGCTGCCTTGGGTTTGCACAGAATTTGGAATCAAGAGTTTAAAGAGTTTAAATTAAGGAGCTGCTTTTAAGATAGGAATTGCGTATTTGAATAAACTATTAACCTACTAGTCTAATATTTTATTCATGTTTGTGGCTAGGAATAGATGGTAAATGCTAGTCATAGCATCCCCTTTTGTCTTTCATTCCCTCAAGCAAATGTAATTTTCCTGGTAATCCAGCAGAAGGGAGGGATGGAGAATGGCTGAGTTTAATGGTGGCCCAGCTGGGGAGAGGTGCTGTGTGTCCAGGCTCTGCATCTTTGGTGGCAGCTGACGAATCTTAATGGAGTGGAGAGACTCCAAGCTTGTACCATCTGCATGCTCAGGTTTGAAGTGATCACTGGATAGAGGGAAAGAATGGCTTCCTAAAATCTTGGGGGGGGGGGGAAGGGGGGGGCGGAAATGGGGCAGTTCTCTAGCATAGGGTACAGTCAATTTCTTAGGAGCATCCCCACTACTTTTTCTTGACAAATTCCCTACTCTTGCAGATCTGAAGGGCACAGGAGCAGACCATAGCCCAGTGCCTTCATATATTGTATACGGTATCTGATCTCTCTGTATGTTTCTTTACCAAGTTGCCAGGTGTTTGAGGATGACATGAAACAACAAAGCAGTCTTTTTTCTCATTCGTATGCAGTTGGGGCTTGAGAAATGCATAGCGCTTTCTTTGGCTGCACTTGTCTCACCAGAAGGCTTTGTTCATGCCTGACCTAGGCAGAAAAAAATGCATTTTAATCATCAAAGCAATTATATTTATGCAAATAAAGTGAAAAGCACGTTCAGTATATTGGTAATGAGCGCTGTGATTGCATAAAAGCTATGGTTGAATGAAGGGCCAGTAGGCATCGCTGGCATTTGACCGATTTGCTTAGCGTGGAAGGAAAGCATGCTTTAAAGCAATGTGGTAAAGTTAGGAGCCATATATGTGGAGTCGTTTCATTGAGAATCTTCATTTCCTCGTTAAATTGGCTCTGCTCAGCAGGAGACCAAGCGTAAATCCACAGGGTCAACCGCCAGCTTGCTCCATGTTTCCAAGCTTCTTGTGTTGCACAACAGCAGCAGCCAGGCTGAGCAGTCGGCAGTACCTCGGAATTTTTCTCCTAGCACGTAACACTTCAGAAGCTTCTGAAACACAAATAAGGCAGCAGCAATTCAAATATTCCCATCCCAACTATGAGCCACTTCACAGGCAGCCACCAAGGTCAGGAGCCTAGACTTGAATGTAATAATAATTTTATTCAATTTGCAGGAATAATTTGATTTCCTAAAACGTGGGAATTAGCAAGTCCAGCCCAGAGAATTAAAATTGCCCAGAGTCTCAGATGCTCTGAAAGAATCCAGTAAAACTCCATCTAAAGTCAGTAAGAAGCAGAACATAGCATCTATTTTTCTTATGACGTCCTTAAGGTCAGACCAGCAATGGGAAGGGGAAGAAATTAAAAGGTAGTTTCTCTGAAGACACTATTTTACAACACTTTCTTTGCTTGTAGCTTGTTAATTTTCACAGCAGAGTTGCCTTGGGATGTGAAATAAAGAAACAGATGAAAAAGTCTTGTGCCTCTAACTGTACTGAAGGCCTTATGCATACTCCTGTGCCTTTGATGAGAAACATTAAACATTTTTAATTTAGCACATCAATTTGAAAATCTAATTTTTTTTAATGCTTTGTAGCAGCAGACGCTTTTCACGGTGCTGTCACTACCATAGAAGAATTATGAGAAACTTGAACCGCGAAAAGTAAATTAGAAAAATCTCATTTCAGTTACTCTAAAAAGAGGGGAAATTAGATTTTGATTAAAATCACTCACACATACAATTTTAGGTAAACTAATTTAGCAAGACTGACTATATAATTTTTTTGCTTGCCTCTGCGTCCTTTAATAGTCGCTGCGTGGGCCTTGTACGAGCATCTTCTCTAACAGCCAGTGAGGAGGAGAGCTGTTAAGTGTGGCCTTTCCTTGACCAGTTGTTGTGAGGCTAGGGAAAAGAGTTGCTTGTTTGACAGTGAAGAGTCAAAAATTGAAGAAAATAGTTAGAATTTATCCTTGGGATGTGCCACATTGGATATATTTTTTCTTATCTATTTAACTGTAGGCACAATCACAGGAAATTTGAGCTGTTAAATTTCTGATAACATTGAAAGGAGTTTAGTGCTTTGACTTTGGGGACAAGTGAGTGATTTGCAGCAAGCACTCTGTTTTACTTCTAGTTCCTGTTGCTTTGTGAATTCTCTGTGAATTTGGTATGACTTTTCTGAAATCTATTTGTCACTTTAAACTGTTGACTGTATAATGGCAGCATCTAACTTATGACCTGCCACGAGAGCTGCATTTGATTTTTAAATGCGTTATGTTCGTTGATTGTGATTTTGCTATCAATTATATAGCCTCATTTTTTTCTTTTCCCTTGCTTGCCGTGTCATTAAGAGCCAGGTTTACAGTGCAAATATTCATGTCTGTAAAATTTTCATTGTTTTGTTTAGAGCTGTACAGTTCCTGTCCTTCTTAGTGGTTAATCTTCATAAGCACTTTAGATAACCAGGTGCTGTAAACAGATGGGAAACTAGAGGAAGGGAGATATTAAGGCTCTGAAACTGTACCACGAATCTTTGGTGCAGCAGAGCAGCACTGGAATACCAGCTCTTGTGCTTTTGCAAAGTCTGCCATTGCATGTTTAAGGAGATGCTGGTCTGATGCTGTGGTTTTACTTGCAGAAAAGAAGGTGAGGAAGGAAGAATCCTCGCTGGCCTGAGGTAGAGTGGTTATGGAATAGCTCGTAGTAACTCCAGCTACTTTGGAGAGAAGTGGTGCTTCATTGCAGACAACCTGATGTGGTGACGTGACTCTGAGCACTTTGGCATTTCAGGCAGGTAGGACCAGTAAGAGTTCAGATGACAATAACTGATGCAGTACATTACACTGCTTGCATTTTTCGCTGTTTGCATTTGGCAACATCGTGTGCATGGTGAGAGTAGTTCCCCGAGGCGTTATCCTCATCAAGTACACAGGTCTTAGGTGGGACCAGAGTGATGTGTGTGTTCCCTTGGACTATTGCACAGGGATGAATTACAACCATGTAGTCCTGCAGAGCCTTCTTCTGCTTTGTGTTCTCTTTTCCTTCATCAGTAACCCAGATGCAGTAATATGTACTTTTTCCCTGGATGGTTGGATCAACTAAAGTCAGCTAGCTTTTATCTCTTTTTTGCTTTGATTTAATTTGAATACCCTTATAGCAGAAATACCATGATCAAAGATGAAATGCATAAAATGCTAAATGAATTGATTTGGTCCTAATATTCATGAGCTGCTTGTATGTTTTTTAACTCCAGACCAGAACATTTGCAAGGATATATCAATGGCAATATTTTGTTTTAAGGATCTGTGAGGAGACTGAAAAATGAGACATCTGTCACTGAGGGGAATTTGGGCTGAAGTATTGTCTCCCTCAGTGCGTGGGGAACTGAACTGCATACACAGCTACAGGGAGTGAAGAGAGAGCAGCTCACAGCAGTAAGATTACATGCCCTCTGAACTGCCTTGCACAATTGCACCAAGTAGGAGAGCTGTGCCAGGACCTAGCAATAGCACAAGGCGTCACAGGAGGGAGGAGAGATTGATAAGTGACTGACATGCTAAAAGATACCATAAAGGTGAGCAGGGTAATGCTGCACAAAACATAACTGTAGAGATGGCAAGGTTAGTCAATTCCATGTATTCAAGCCATTTTCTTCCATCACCCCCAGCTTCTGATCTGGACAGAAATATCAGTCAAACTATTTTTTTTAATCTTTTATGAAATCTGCTGTTGTTAATTTGCATCTGTGGGAGCAACAGAATCGCCCTATGGGTAAATTTGCATCTGGTTCAACTCAGTTTAGCACTAGGATCTCCAATAGAGGTGTGTAATTTGTACCCATGGTGAACCTGTCCCATAAATGTGATGCTTAAGCCTTTTTACTACTCTAGCTTTTAAACTGCAGATTGCTGGCATTGTTTTTTCCCATCTTTCACAATATGCTTCCTTTTTATTAGCTTGTTCTAGCCCTTTAAGTATATGATTAAGCTATTTGGTAGTTTTATTGTAAGATCCATAAAATAAGAAATTCAGAAAAAAACTTAAAATCAGTTTTATTTCAATAATAACTATTTCCAGTGTAACGATTCTGACATAATTGTGAGTCAGCCGAGAGAACTGACCTCTGACTCTCTCTGGAGGTGCTTGAGCCAGCTCTTGCTATGACTAGATGGATGACCTGAGCATGGTGACAATGGAAGGAGCTTTAACGGGTGTTTTTTGCAGGGTGACCACACAAAATCCCTGCAGAGGTAGTATTTAAGGTTTCATCTCCTGTCCTATTTCGTTGTGAAAGATATGAACACGTCCTTCAGCCCTTGTGAGGCAAAAGCCAATCCCTTAGCTTTAAGCTGGTGTTCTAGTCCAACCATACATGTCCAGAGTTTGACCCCACATTTACAGGCGAGCACTGCTCATATATTGCTGACTTAGGCCCAGAATCTCTTAAGTACTGTCAAGGCCCTCAAAACAGAGCAGGAAGATGAAGTGGATTGTGGATGCCCCATCCCTGGAGGTGTTCAACACCAGGCTGAACCAGGCCCTGGGCAACCTGATCTAGTGGGTGGCATCCCCGGTGGTCTTTAAAGGTCCCTTCCGACCCGTTCTGTGACTCTATTCCGGGCTTCGTGCAGGTCTTCTTCCACCCTGGGACAAGGAACCTGCTCCGGCCTGACTACCGTGCTGCCACTCCCCGGCCTGCGGCTGGGCGCGAGCTCCGCTGCCTTGCTGGAGGGAGCAGCTGATTGCCGAGCGATCAAATGAGATAAAGAGACAGCGGAGGTGGCAGGCGCGTCCGTCTGTAATGAAAACTAAGTGATGGAGCGCAGAGCTGAGCGCAGGAGGCTCTCCTGCTGTTAGCAATGGGCTCGAGGCCTGCGCACGCCTGCCCTCGTGGTGCTGAGGGCCGTGGCACTGCGAGCAGGCCCCTGCAGACGGGCACCTCTTCCCTGCAGAAGGGAAGAATTGTCTGCCTGAAAGCTTGCAGGGGGAATGGAGGCTGGGAGGTGCTTGAGCGTGAGCCAGCGAAAGGCGGAACATCCAGCCTGTGTGATGGGTAAATAAACGATGGCTCTGCGTGGCCCTACAGCTGCCGCAAGAGCTGGAGCCAGAAGGAAAACCATGATTTAGTGGCAAGGCCAAAGTTTGGAGATCTGGTGTACTTCGTTCAGCGTATTGCTGCTGCTTTTCTGTGTGTTCCCAGGAAGAAATTGCCACGTCCTAGCAAATGGTGTTCGCTGGAGAATGTCGGAAGAGTTACACCGGCTATGTGGGAAATAAAGGGAATAACTAGGTTTCTGTTTTTCCTATGGGAATTTTCTCTGTAAGCAAAAATACTTTCTTTTCCACCTTTCATTTTTCATCTTTTCTTTTTATAAATGAAAAGGGAAGGGGACAGTTGACTCAAAGTGGAAAACAGGAAGCTCTGCTTTTCTCTAGAAACTGGGGAAAAAATAGGTGACAACAAGTTAGAATTGGAGAGGGGAGGATATTATCCAAAAAGGCTTTATTTTCCTGGAAAAAGTATTCCTGTTGGGTTTGCCAGTTATTTGTGTGAAGTGCTTTAGGTGACAGCTGTAGAAGTGTAAAGCATCCTTAGCAAGTGGGCATTTTCATGTGGAAACATCCAATGGCCTCTTGCCTGATAAATCACCTCCTCTAGGCTTTGGTAAACCTTGAAAAAATATTTCTTTAATTCTTGTACATTGAAATGATTTCTCCAGTAGTTTCCTAACTAATCTCGAAGAGAGCTTTTTCCAAAGCATGACCCAAGGTGCCAGTGGTAAGTACATACCCTGCTGCAGGGTTTTGGGTGAGTGGTGTGGCTGTTCCCTCGCTGTGGAGGAGCAGGAGCTGGACCGGCAGTACCTTGTGCCTCGGGTGCTGACCCAAGATTCTCGGTCTGTCTTTAAACTGGGTCTCAGTAGGGGTTTTCTTTCGCTGAGATGTCCTAAGGGTGTAGATTATGAATTTATCTGAATACCGTGCGCACTGAATCGCTCTCCCTAAGCAAATGTGGTTAGCAGTTGGAGACCATCAGCATCCCGTTATTACGAGTATGATCGGAGCTATCTGTGGATCTGCCAAGGCTGGTGTTTATTTCCTCTTCTGTGGGTTTCTGTGGCAGGAGCCCATAGGAGCCAGTGCCCTTTTCTTTCTGCCCTGTAGCCACTTTCCAGAGCCGTGAGTCATGCTTGCATGGAGGTGCAGCCAAGCACACGGCCAGAAGTCGTGTGTTTGGCAGCAGCTCGTGTGCAGGCAGGAGCTTATTAATGCCAGCTGAATCCATGGTGATAGGAAGGGAGCGTGGCGATGCTACCCATGGAAACCAGAGCTGCCGACTGTCACTGCATCCTGCTCACAGGTGCTCGAGAAGTCACTGGAAATGTAAGGAGAGAATCTGCCTCCCCTCCGATTTTTCATTTACATGTAGGTCCTAAACATGGAATGAGAATTTTAATTGGTGGAAAGAAAATTGAACTGCCAAATTCCTTTACTGTATAGCTGACTGATAGGAGATAGGAGGCTTTAATATGTTGTCACTCATCTTAGCTTTGTTCCTACTTACACCATTCTAAATCTGGAGTACTATTTGTTTGTCAGGGAGATCCAGAAAGCATTACAAGGAACTGGAGCCAGCGGTCTGTTGCCCTCTCAAGGAATGACCAGCACAGCGCATCTTTTTGCTGCATGGGAACATTAGCGTTGCTTCCTGCCGGTAATTGCAAGCAGACTGTCTGCTCTCGGGAGATCCAAAGAAGGGATGATTTCCGCTGTGTCCCTGCTGAGGAAAAGAAGAGTACTTAAATGATACAGCTGGGAGTAAGGCAGCCACCCAGCAAACAGATCTGTGCAGCCAGATCCCAGTTGCTGCATGGGGATGGGGGCCAAGGCAACACAGCCCCAAATGAGTCAGTGAGATTTTTTGTTCAAATCTGTCTTCTGCGCTCCAGATCGGATAGCATAGGGACCCAGCCACAGTAACAGCACAGCATCAGTTGGCCTTTTTGGTTGGCTTCTGTTATTTATAAAGAAATGTTCGTGACCTCACTGTCTTGTG
The DNA here is from genome assembly GCF_013377495.2 of Cygnus atratus. Lineage (NCBI taxonomy): Eukaryota > Metazoa > Chordata > Aves > Anseriformes > Anatidae > Cygnus > Cygnus atratus. The sequence goes on from NC_066388.1 coordinate 1,581,071, forward strand.
TTTGTGATGCTCAGCAGACTACACCAAACCAAATGGTTCTCACTCACAAGTCAGTGTTAAATGTGAAAGTGATTAGAGAAGTAGCAAGGACCATCAGATTAATAACGTTTCCAAGTGTCTTCTCTCTAACAGGGACTTGTCAGCATTTGCTCTGAACAGATGTGAAGGATTAGGCATTGAACACAGTTCAACTTGACTTGCATGCATCGTCCAGTTTAAATAAAAAGGTGGGTTGCAGTTTGTGCACCATTATTTGCTAGGGACTAGAAGAGCAAAGATAAAGTTTGATAGATGATACTGTGTCTTACTGTCACATTTTCTTTTCCCACTTATCTGCTGTCTGTTTTTCTTTAGACAGAAAACTCCAAGGTAGGGAGGAAGGTGTGTTGCTTAATAGCCTTGTCTTAGGACAGGATCTAGACCAACCTCCTTTTGCTGGTGGTCTTGCTGAAATGGGCACAAAAGGCCCATGTAGCAAATCTGGCTGTCAGTTACCTGTAGGAAAAGATCATTCTGTTCAGCCCTGCTTGGTTTTATTTGAAACAAGTGTTTAAATACCGCTGTGGGCTAAAATATGCCCCATAACATGCGTATGTGTGTTTTTTTCAGTCTGTGAGCTGAACTATTCCAGGCTGAGATGCCTCTTGCTTTCCTTCAGATGATGTTCAAAGTATAACACAAGGAGCAACAGCTGGATCCTGCAGCCAGCTGTGGGAGCAGCGAGTCAGTGAGCTGGCTGTGATTAGCGTGATAAACAGCAATCGCAGCACACCAGCTGCCTCGCCACTCGCAGGATTCTGCAACGTGGGGACTTTTCTGGGCAGAGACATTGCAGAACCTCCACCAACGCTTGTGCTGCTGCACGACAGTTGTCGTCTGCCAGCCTCAGCTTCTTATTTCTCCCCTTGTGAGGCGGATGGAGTCCACAGCTCTGTTAGCATTCATGGGATTGTGAGATGCCTTCGCAGTACCAGGCAACCTATTTCTGCATTGTGCTTTCTGACCTGTATGGTGAGGCATCATTTCCATCTAAAGGCAGATGCCATTTTTCACTGATTGCCAGATTCCTGATGGAATGTGACCCAGAAAGTGTCAGCAGAATGCATCCATCTGGCCTTAGTTGGCTTGATGATAAATGGAGTAGTAATGGACTGAGATCCAGATTAGGTGCAGAAAACATGAACGCACGAGTGGGCACACTCTGCATGCATGCATTGTGCTTGGAAAACATTTGATCAGTATCTTTATCCATGGGGTGAGGCATGCAAAGGACCCATGTCCTGGAAGTAGCCTATATTCAAGGTCTTGGTAGAAAATCACAGGTTTTCTTAGGGCTTCATGAAGAATTGGCAGCTTGTTTAACTGTGGCTGTGCCCCTGCTGCGAACAAGACAGTATCAACAGACACTGAGGGCTCAGACTGTGGGTAGGTTCAGTTGCTCCTCTGACCAGAGCGTTTTGCTTCATCTGCTCCCAAGGGCTGAAGGGCCAAGTGTGCTGCTGCTGCCGTTGGGTACCCTTTATCCCCTGCATATGCTTATGCCTGCTGTTGCAGAGGTTCCCAGAACGCCTCACATTTAAGACACTGAACGGTGCCAAATGCTCGGTAAACAAGAGTAGGACCATGAAATGTTCATTGCCAAAATGGCAAAATCTGCTTAAAATGTGCCTTGCCTTGATTACCACCAGCCTACTGGTGTAACGATGTAGGAACGCTCCAAAGCAGCACGAGTCTGGTGACTTAGCCCTAAGCGCCTCCTGCAGCAGCTGGGACTAAGCCAAATTTTGTATTAAATCCTGTGGAGAGTTCACGTGTCCTGTTCTCCCAGCGGAGGTTTTAAGGACAGCAACTTCTGGTGAGAGGAATAATTTAAACCATTGCTGCTATTCTGACAGTGAATCTTTCCCGTAACCTGAGAGCTGGTTTTGAGCCTGATGCAGTGACATGCTAAAAGCATAAGGCAACGTGGGGGAAAAAGGCAGGGCTATTATCTGCCTCTTACGGGTGGGAAGTCTGAAATGGGAGGGAGATTAGGCGATTTTGCCCAAACTACCTGGGCACTGATTAAGAAAGAAACACCAGACTTGAATGGAGATGCGACCATTTTATAGTTATTATGGGAGGCAAGTGCAGCTTGTGGCTGGAACTGCGAGGCAATGTGCGGTTTTCATATTTTCTTCACTGTTGGGTGGAGGGAACTGGACAAAGGCAGCGAAGCTGCAGAGGAGAGCTGTGTTAAATGCAGGTACTGGAAAGGGGATGGTTGAGAGCATGTAGTCTCTAAAGGTACTTAATAAAGATCTTTCCTGCAGCATCGGCTAGGGCTAACAAGTGTCTGCATACACTTGATGATTAACCTGAGACCCTCGTGTCTGCCACTGGGTTGTGTGTGCTCGCTGGGGGTCGGAGCATTGCAGAGTGAGTCAGCCCGCAGCTTCTCTCCAAGAGCAGATCCTCGCCTTGTGCTCTCCTTGGTCTGCTCTGAATGCCAGCTGGACGGGTAGAAACACACGGGGGTTTTGCATATGGGAAAATACATCAGGAGAGGAAGGGGGCTGTGAAACCTCCCTGCAGAGTGGCATAAATTATCTGATGAAGAGCTAGGCTGTGGCCATCACCATTACCTGAATTATAGGTCTTTAGTCTGAATGGCTTCAAAGCAAGCTCTGTTTTTTGTGTATTACCCCTTCATCCTTTAATATTTAGAAGATGAAAGGAAGGATTTCAAGCACCGGTGGGGAATTTAGGCAGGAACAGAACATTCTGTTACTTATTGTGTTGACAAAGGATGTCGCTCTTAATTAAGGTAGAAACTACGAGCAAAACTATATAGGAACACTCCTTTCTAATGGCTTATGGATGTGCCTGAGAGCAGGCTACCTACGTGTGTTCTGACCAATTCAGGCTGATAGCAGGCCTGTGCTCCTAATTCTTCAGCTCAGTTTTTGTTGAGCTGCCAGACACGTTGCAAGTCAAAGCTGCTGAAAGCTAAGTTAAAACAACAGGTGAAGTTAGATAATAATTTCGTTAATAATTAGAAACCGTACGAGTTGATTTTTCAGAAGAAATTACCCAGTAACAATAGCAACTGATGCTTATTTTGGGGGCTTTCTGGTAGACCAGAAAGCAGCTCTTGTGAGGCATAACTGTGTACAACGCCAAGGAGAAATGAGAGCTAATAAAATGGAGAATATACATCACCCGTTTACATTTATTGCACATTAAACCTTGGCACACACAAAAGATAATGACAGATGCAAATTGAGAGCACTTGAACAGTCTGTCTGTCAATGGGGAGTGGGCACGGAGCCAAAGACCCATATTTTCAGCAACCACGTGCTTTGAGGGGAGGGTCAGGGATGAACCAAGCTACAATGCAGGGTCTGTTAGATTGCAGATAAACCTCACCAGGGAAGTCTGCTAGCACCTTTCCTTCTGTTTTGCATCTGGATTGCAAATCTGGACCGATGGCAATGGGTTATTTGCAGAAGCCAGTGCCCCAGTACCACGTTTGCACACTTGGATTTGTGATTCAGAAAGCTTATCTTGGGCTCATCTGGCCCTTATTTTTAGGGGAGCAGCTGGGAACCCCAGCTAGGATCAAATCCCCACTGTGCAAATGTATAAAAGACAGTCCTAGCCTGAAGAATTTGATATAAGTGGATGAATCAGACAAAGGAGTAGCATCCCTCTCGCTCAGGTGGGGTGACGTTGAACTTCAGTGACACACACGAGATCCCCCATCAAGCGTGTGATAGAGCTGGAAATTGCCTTCTGATGTGCTATCCTATTAATTGCAAGGCTGGCACATTTGCTGTAGGAAGAAGATATCTAGTTCTTTCTTCCTTCTTATTCTTTGTATTCAAACTCTTTACTCTTTTTAGATCACTTTGCTTTATTAAGTCAGCACAAGTCTGCTCCTCTAATGAAGAAACTTCATTTTAGATGGAAAGCAAGAACAAGATGCACGTTTGCACGCAGCTGGAGCACAGCTACAGTGCTGGAGAAACATCTGGGTGGAAGACAAAGCACTTAGGATGACAAGCAAGCGAGTCAACAGGTCTCTATCAAAATAGCTGCCTGGACAATTGCCTAGAGATTTCATCCTTGCTCAAGTATTTATTTTCAGGAAAGAGTGCTGGCACCCAAGACTGAATGTTTGTCTTCAGCCTCTCTGTCTCTCCCCCTCCTCCTGCGAGTGAGTTGCTGCGAGAACATTTTGCTGCTTCCTTTGCTTCTGCTGTGCCAAAGATAAACAGCCCGTCAGCACAATGCTGAAAAGGAACAGAGAAAGGGGGCTGGAAGTGGTTTAATTACTGAGAGTGCTTGTTTTGTGTACGGTGTGATTGCTTCCTATGATACAGTAACTTCTTCTCTTTCCCTGTGCAAGCATGGTGTTTCTATTTATCAGGATGAAACTGAAGCAGCAAATTAGAGAGGGAGAGGGAGCAACTGTATAGCTCTATTTGTAAGCAAATCTGGCAGTGTGTATGAAGGAGCAACAGTTCCTCTTGAAAGCATGGTATGGATTTTCTCCCTGCAGAGTTCCAGCTTCTCGGGCCCTTCGTTTTCCCTTCCTGTTCTTAATTAGCTTTTAAAAGTTTGCCAGGTTCGGAAGAGTTGGATGCAATTATTCCTGTTTTACAGGGGAAATACAAGATGTGGGGAAGCTTTTATCTGTGAATGTTGGTTGATGCCATTTTTTTTCCAGGACTGAAAATGTGCTGGGGAGGAAAATCGGGTGTAGTGGGCAGTGGGGGTGGCTCTGTTCTTGCTCCTGTGGTGAGGAGCTGCCTCTGCTAGACCGGAGAGGATCAGGCCCCGTCCATTTGGGATCTGCTGGCTGTGCACTGGGACATCTGTCTCGGTGCAGCAATGCCACCGAGCGCCGGGAAGGTGCAGCTTGGGCAGGTTCCCGTGCAGCACTGGGGCCTCTGGTGGTGGTGGGAAGGGTTCTGTTTACATTAGGTAGCATTTCTTTAATCACCTTTTCTGTTTAATTTTCTGCGCTTTGTGCTGCCTGCTAGGGATCGTTAAGCAATACTCTAGTTATCGCTGCATATCACTTAGTGTGCTTTGCTCTAATAAGCTTTTGTAAATAAAACCCGGAGAGATGAAAAGGCCAACGCCTGATTACGAGCTACCAATTTTGTCTCATTAAGTTCTTATAAGGGGAAAAAAGTAAATAGAATCTTTATCAATCTCATACACTTAGAGGGCTGAAGAGAGAGCTTTCCACATTCATTAAGGAGGATGCTGAGAATAGAGATGTGTTTCCAGGCGCTTTTGGCTTATGAAGCTGTTAAGGGATGTTTTACTGATGACCAGCCTTTATTTCAATCTAAAGATGAGTAGGCAAAGACAGAACCAAAGGAATCATGAAATATTTATATGCAGTGGTTGGAAGGGGCCAATACACAACGGTATGCCGTATTCGCTCTTCAAATGTTTACATTGACAGTCTTCGTGTATGCTAAGAGAAGAATAACTTTCCTGCTGGAACCTACTGCAGTTCTATTTCGGTAGCTGTTGCACAAAATTAGCAGTAAATGTGGGAAAATGTGAGTTGTATGGAATAGGAGTTGTATGGAATTAGGTTGAGCTGACATTGGTCTGCTGATCAACAGGAACATACCTGTCATTTTATATTTCTTGATATTTTTATAAAAAAGATGAAATAGGTATTGACCTCTGTCCATCTTTTATCATCCATACTTTCTAGAATTCTGCTCCTAGAATCATCGGTTTAAAGGACAGCATTACTATTGTGGCTCATTGTAATTATTTTGAGATGTCCATAAGATTTCACCAGGTAAAACTTGAGCCGAACGTGAGTTCTTAGTAGATGAATACCTTTATACGGAAAGCCTTCCTGTTGCAGGTATTTCCCTAAAATTTATGGTAATATTTGTCCCCAAATTTGCAGTTAGCAAATGTTGACCAACTCTGACAGACCCTGGAATTTCCATCAGCAATTTGAAATCCAGAAAATCTTTGTGGATTCTCATCAGGGTAAGGCTAGTAGCCTGCATGTGAGTGCTTGCTTTGTTAGTTACACATTATATGTCTTTTAAGTACATAACAGCCATCATTTTTCTCCATTTTCCATTATACAGTCCCCTTTTATCTTGTACTTCCGTGCTCCAGCTTCAGTCTTCTTTTTCCTTCCTTCACAAAGACAAGCAATTCATTCATCAGGCGAATTTATGAACTAGATGAGTAGAGATGGCTTAGTCAACTAATTTCTCGTGGGCGTCACAGCACAAATGGATGGTTTTAAAAAATAATAGCATTTTCTTTTGGAGGAGATACCGTATGGATTCTTTTCTTTGCTTTTCATATTTCTCAAGTTTTATTTAGTCTTTTCTTACCAAGTCTTCAAAGCTTTGACCCCTATCATTTCTGATCATTCTCCTTTTCATCCTGTTCAGGAACAAGAACAATCTTCCCCATGGGGTACGATGGCAAGGAGCTTAACCTTTGCCCGTTCTTTTAAATACCAAACAGAAATCATCCATTAACGTTAGCCGAATGAAACCTGCGCTCCCTAAAACTGCTTGGCATTATTATATTGACATTTCTGACCTCTGCTGATATTTGAAATCTGACCATTTTTCCGGCGTGCTGCTCCCTGAGAAGCGCTCTGACGCCCGGCGTGCGAGGCGAGCGTTGGTCCCAGGCTGCTGAGGAGCTACTCCCGGCTTTGAAAAAGGAGGTTGTGGTGCTGGTTCAGCTGGGTCTCCTGCAGCCTGGTCGCAGCCCGTGCCTTTGCCACAGCTGCAGCCTCTCCTCCGCGCCGTGTGGCCTGCACGGTGCCATTTTCCTTCTGCTCGGAGGCTTGGATGGTGCCAGGATGCGCTCAGCCGGCGCAGACAGTCTCTGTGCTGTGAAGCTGATGCTACAGCAGCATGGCAGAGGGTTTGCAAAGCGGTGCGGTTCTAGGGTCTGCTGGGACTGGTGGGTACACAGGGTCTGGAGGGCCTGTCCTTCTGCTCCGACTCCAGCAGCCGCAGCAGGACTTGGCGGCAGGGACGCCACGCACCGCTGAGCACCCCTGGCTAGCAGCGAGCGCAGCGGCGGCAGGAATACAGATGCAGCAGACATGCTAATGGCAAAGGCATACATGCAGGTGTCAGACTTAAATATGGCTTGTGAAGTTAAACAATACACAATTTTAATCTACAGGCAACTTGATTTAAGGTTTTTCTTCTTTAATAAAGAGTGTTTGCCAAAGTGTGGTGCCCTTAACAGTAAATGCAACAGCACCACCTTTGGGTCCTGCAACAAAATGCACTTTGAGCCACAACTTTTCCCCCTTTTTCCTGCGTAGCTGACTTATCTGCTGCATTGATGAAGATTTAATATGAATAGTAAAAGTGGGGAGGGGGGGAAGAACTCCTGCAGTACTGGAGTAGCCTATCACAGGCTAGAAGCAATGGCAGGTCCATAGCTATCATATACATGATGTCTGGATGCTTGTAGTCGGATGGTAAGCACCGAATGCAGAGACAAATTCAGACTCTGTAGGCAATATCAGGACCCAGAGTTAGGCTAGGGTGGGTTTTCCCACCTCTAATTCTTATTTTTGCATCTGGTAATAATTCATGCTAATGTTATGCATTTGGGGAGAAGCATTGTAATTAGAGAGATTAGCTCCATGAATGTAAGCCAGGTTTTCTCCTATGGAAAGAGGGTTTTGAACCTTTTATTTGCAGAATGTGCGTGTCTGAGGCTGCATCAGGTGCATGTACGTGGCTGTGCAAATACACAGGCGTTGTGTGTGTGACGGCTGTGCTGACAGGCGTGGATGAGCACATGCACCAAGTACTGTACGTGCCCGTGTGGGCGGTCAGGTGTGTGCAGGCCAGTGGCCATTGCAACGTCTGTGCAGCTTTCATCCCAGCGGTGTACGTGCCTCTGTGCTCCTACTGCTGTGCTGATTGATGTCTGGCTGTGCTTATACTGCTGCAGCTAGAGATGGTGCTTGTGTGTGCAAACATATTTATTGTAATTGTGTACATGAGGGTGTTTGCACAAATACTAGTGAAGAAATAATCAGGTACACATACTGTCAGTGCATTTGGGAAGTGAGATTCCTGAGCAGAGCAACCTCTCCCCCTGGAAAAACAAAACCACAAAAAGCTCCAAACAGCCAAGTGAATGTAGTAAAAATGCTCTTGCTTTCGTATGTGGAAGGTGAAATCTAAACCTTGTTAGCTCCGGCTCTTTCATGTGGTCTAGGAGACTGGGAACTCTCTAATCACAGGGAGGTGAACCAGAGGAGTGCTGTGAACAAAGCTTCAAACTGACAGCAGGTTTGCAGGGCTGCTGTGCTGCTGTGCGGAAGGTCTTCAAGGTTTCAGGGCCGTTATCCTCTGACCCTGGGGGAAAAAACCCTACCAGATATGGTGCTGGCTGCAAAGGTCTCACTTAATTGGAGATACAAGTGTGCTGAGGAGCACCTGACGCTGCTTGATGGACTGGCTGTGCTGTTTTCACATGTTGTCTCTGCTTTGATGCATCTTTATGACCAAGGGAGCAGCTTGTGCTTGTGCCCATCCCCGAGGTGGCTGTCCACCTCTCCTCGTGCTGAAGGCCAGCCAGAAATCTCCCCTGGACTCCAGCAGGCTCTAAAGCTGGCAGAATCCTCTGCTTGTAGGTATTTGTGAGTGTAAATATTGCCCTGACCTTGATCCTCTGCATCATGGGGTCTGCAGATGAGCAAGCTGCAAATCACCCCGTTGCATTTCTTGTTCACACCCGGTCTCATGAACTGATCCCTTTGCACCGAGGCTCAGTGCGCCCGGGAGTGCAGCCCTGCAGAGCTGTTACCGTTCAGTCTGCTTAGCTCTCAGCAAGGTCATTGCCTCACCTTTCCTATGTCCTCTGTCATCCCCTCTTCCCATGCTTGCTTTGATGCAATTGATTTTATTGCTGTTGCTCAAGTCCCCAAAGGGTTTTTCTCAGATCCTGCCAAACATGCTGTAGTCAGGCACCTCTTAATGCCTTCCAGCTAGGCTCGTGTTACGACCCTTCAACTGAAAAGGGGCTCCGAAGATGTAGCACTGTATGCAAGTATAATTTGAAGTATCTTTTTTTTTTTTTTTTTTTTCCCTTCATAGTTCACTTGCATTACATGCAAGTGAAATGAAATCAGTGAAGTGGGTTTTGGCCTATTCATTCTCTCCCAGAGCCAATGGCAGAAAAGTGAGGATGTTCCTCTCCCCAGCCACAAAAGGAGATCAGCTCCCTGGGGTGAAAAGGACAAAGCCCAGATTTGTACGGCTTCATCTCATGCTACCACTACTCCGTATGCATCCCGTGGGTTCTGACACTGGAAGACTGAGCACAGCACCAATTCCACAAAAACGTGTCTGATCTGCACTGTGGTCTCACCCACATGTTGTCAGACCCCTCTGAGCCTTTCTGAGGCACACGGAGAGCTTTCAACCACAAGCAGCTCTCCCTGGAACCAGCCGCAGATGCGGGGCGGCGTTTGGATCACCCCGGGGCAGCTTGCTGCATGCCCCTTCTCCTTGGAAGGTCCCTGGAGCTGCGTGGTCTGAGGGGCAGGGGGAAGCCACGCATTTCCATACGTGAGTGGAAAGCTCCGAGCAGACTTACAGCACTGCAAGGATAATTTGAGTCCCTGTGGAAAATAATTGGCAGCAGCGCTGAGCCGTGACGCGGGTCCTGCAGGGTGCCGTGACGTCCCTGGGCACAGGATGCTGCCGGCCCTCTGCCCGGGGAGCCTGGGCCCTCGGGGAGGCGTGCAGGTAATTCCTGCAGATCAGGCCCTTCATTAGTGGGACTTTGAGGTCACGTACGTTAGAACCAATTATTGGCGGAGTTATCAGGGAAGGGCAGCCCGGTGACAGCGATGGGCGACCACTTGAACTAACAAGCAGACACCTTGAGAGAGTTCCCTCGGAGAGAAGGAGGGAGGAAGGAGCAAGGAAATGCTGCTGCTTCCATAAGCTTTCTGTCGGGGAAAAAGAAAGCAAATGAAGTGGAATAAAAGCTGCAAAATGGAACACCCCTGACAGTCGGCTGCTGAATAGAGTTTTTCATTTAGAACCAAGAGGGTGGTTCCTAACAGGAGCAGGATGGGGGGCACACGAGTGTCGGTGCCATTCCAGGGAGACTTCAAAGAATGTCTTCAATTGAAGAATTTGTGCGATTAGCTGGAATTATACAAAGATGCACAAACAACGTTGCAAAATGGCACAGAGCAAAAAGGAGAAAAAAAAAACATCTAGTGCTTCAGTGTCTGATGCTATTTTGTGTTTTGATGTTTGTTTTCTACACAGTGCCAGCAATTTCTGTCGTCTCTGGTGCATGTTGCCAAGTCTATTATTTGGGATGATTCCTGCTTTAAATATTTTTAGCTGTAGCAGATCTTTAATCACGGCGAGATTGTTTTTAAGAATGATCCTTTTATGTGCATCCAAAAGCAAATCTGAAGGCCTGATCCAAAAGTATTTGTGATCGTTTTGTAGCCAAAGGGCAGAGTAGGAAGGATGGGGCAAACTCAAAGGCCAGAGAGGAGAAGGGTGTTTCATCTGAATGAAACAACAAATGTCTGCCCTCCGCTGAATCCTTAGGGTGCCTTTGATTAGTAGTGATAAATTCAATCTGTGACCAGAGGAAGAGGTTCGGCCTCTGAAATCTACGGTAGTGGCAATTAAGTATTTGTCTGCAGCATGTTTGTGATGGGCTAAGTAAATCATAAACACAGAAAAGACTAATTAATACTTCAGTGTATCTGTTGCTCTTACAAGAAGCAATGATTTTTGATGTTTGAGAGTTGGATACCTCGCTGGTGACGTCTCTGTAGTTCCACTGACTTCATAAAGGAAATGGCAAGCTGGAGAGCAGAAAGGTGAAATCAAGCTTTTTTCCTATTTCATTCCTATGTCCTGAAGTAAAATAGTCCTATTTTGAAAAGTCCCATTAAGAATTTAAGAGCCGTGACTTTGGAGCTAAGTGAGACGTTGACCTTGAATTTGTTCCCAGTATGAGGTAAATCTCACCCAGAATACATTGGTATTTCAGTACAAAGCTTGCATGAATTTTACTGCTGTGTTTGTGTGCGTGCTAAATACCTTTAACAATGCTACCTCGGTATGAGAGGCTTGAAGTTTCTGATGATAAGCACATAAAATCTCAGGTGATTATCTGAATCAATTTCAGAATGTAAAATTAATATGAAAGCTTAACAAGAGCACGGATTTTCTAACCGCCGCTCTCCATGACACCTATTGATTACTATTTGTATTAAGGAAGCACCTGTAGCTGCCTACCGAAATTAAAGCCAGGCATTTTTCAAACTCATGCTTAAAATCCATAGCCAGGATTTAGAAACTCAAATGCGTACACAACATGCATTCACAGGGGTTTCTGCTACTGATGAAGCAACAAAGAGCTTAAGAGTTTGTACCAGTAGACATCAAAAACCTTGACCAAATCAAGTTTCAAAGCAGATTAACGACATGGCATTAACAATACAGCATTAAATTGTGGTGTGGATGACCTCAGCTAGAGCCAAAGGAGGTGTTCAGGTGTGGAAGCATGAGCCACGTCCGAGACAACATTTTCCCTGCCGTCAGGAACGGCTCCAAGCACACCAGCAGCTCCTGCCTGGTGCAAAGCGCGTGAAGGCAAGGTAACTCAATTGCTCTCTCCAGGTGGAATTGAAATCACTTCAGCTATGAATGTGTGTGGCCCCATGAGGCTAAATGGGGTTTAACTAAGTCATTCTGAATTCACATCGTTAGTTACTGTGGAAAGTTGATCCTAATTATCTGTGCTACTCAGGAGGAAACCCTGGGCAGGCACACTCTAACCAGCTCACTTACTAGCCAAGAACATCTACCACTGAAACTAGATGTTCTTCCATGGTATATTTTAGTATTTTGCTGTCTGAGCCTGTTACCAACAGAACATAAAATAAGAAAATAAGAAAACAACCCCATTGAATACTTCAGGTCTTCCACACAGCAAGCTGTGGCTTGAGGCCTGCTCTGGACCCTGCATAGACACAGCAACTGGTTCTTACTGTAGCCCAGGGTAAGTGGCCCATCCCTGGGTTCTGGTACTTACTTTTGGCCATGCCACTGAGCACAGCTGTGCTTGTGACTTTCCCGGAGCTGAGCACTGCTACTCAGCCCCAAGCTGTTTGGCACTGGGATGCTGCCAGCCCCATATACACTACGTGTGTGGAGCTCTCTCAGGAATGGTAATTTAGGCGTCGCTGTGATCCCACTGCTATGACAATCCGGGAGTAGTCTCAGGGCTGCCCCTGTCTAACAGGAGATAATCTTCCCCAGCTAGAACACTGCCTGCTCGTTGCTGGCTGGTTTACCTCAACAGAGAACTCCACATACTGACAGGGCCGCGTTAGTTACAGCAAATTAGCTCTGGTAGCACTCGTAGACAGACAGGCAAACAGGTTCTGAAGGAGTTTAGCTGCTGCTTGCTAACTAAACCCAGGTGCGACGGCGGTGGATCTCGTACCTCGGTGCGGTACCTGAGCAGTTTCAGGCTCCGGGCAGCAGCCGGCACCGCAGGGCCCAGGCTGGCCTGGTGAGGGGCATTGCTCAGAACGGAGACGCACAGTGCAACGGACTGGGTAATTTCTGAAGAAAAGGAATTGCAAGCCAGAAGAGTAATTCTTTGTCTCTTTTGCAAAAATACGTAGGAGTCATTTCATTCTGAGTTATTACAGTGTGTGCCAGTCAAAGGGAGTGTGCGAAACAGGCTAATGCGAGGCATATCGCATTGCTGTTAGTGCTGGTGTTGCAACTGGCTTTCATTAAGCAATTCCTCAATGGCTTCGCTACCTACCTGCCACAGGAAATTAATAAGTGTGAGTGAGACAATCTTCTGGGTAATGTGGGTTCCCATCAACTAAAAAATTAAGTGTATTAGGGAGAGTTTAAACTTCATAAATCTTACATACTGGATGGTTCCAAACATGCTTTGCCTTGCTTAGAAGGTAGCTTAGAACTGAGATAACCTTTACAGAAGTGGATTTGGTCGATCTTATAAGCATATGGGGTCAAGAACTGTTGTTTTCCTTTGTCTTCATAGCATAATCTTCTTGTTTCATCTGTAGACACTGCCAAAATAAACACAACAGCATCTAGACGTGCAGAGCCTGGAGTGCAGGGGCTGCCCTGGGTCAACTCTGAGGTGCAGCAGAAGAGCTAGGAAGAAAAACAACTTTCCTTGCTTGAATAACCGTCTGATGCGTATTTGTTACTCAGCCCTGCAGAGAAACAGTATGTGGAATATCATTGGTATCGCTGGGCCAAAGGGAGTATTTTTCAAGCTGCACGTTAAATCCCGAACATAATCACACACTTATAATTGAAGGTGCTGTGTACGTGTCAAAAAGATGACTCTAATGAAATTGGCCCCAAGAGCATAATTCATAATTCAGTGTTCATTAGCCTCCTTGCTTTCATGATTATACTAATCTCAGGAAGGAGACAGAGAGAGATGGCTGAGGTAATCCTGCAAGTGATCTTTATTTAAAAAAGCAGAAACAAACAAAAAACTTTACAATCTCTTTTATAATTTAGGGCTAACATGAAACACAAGTGTTAAATACAACAAACAACCTCAAAGGAAACCTAAAATGAATCAAAGCATTTTGTTTTCAGTTCCTTCTCTAGGAAAGCCACACTATTTGCTTTTCATTCTTCCCTTATTTAAATCACTTTAGGCTTCTAGGTAGGAAACAGACCTGTAAGGCTTACAGCAACCATCTCCCACCACCACCAGCAGATAGCTATGCAAAATTTACTGAGGGAATACTTCTTGGATTGCAAGCTTTTAAGGATAGGCAGGAGATATTCAAAGTCTCCAAAGGGATTTATAATGTTGCCAGTTTTTGTGATTCCATCAGTACAAGTCTCTCAAATATTTACTGTTTGTTCTTAAGGCTGCATTTGTTGCGGAGATGTGATTACATGTGAATCTCAGCATTACGCGTTTGTTTCTTTATAAAAAGGAATGTTTCTAACATTGTAGATTAAGAGGGGAAAAATGGAAAATATGCCTTGCTTATACTCTGGGGCAAATAGAAAGAAATCCAAACTCCAAGTCTAAAGATATTCCATAAATTTAATCAAACTGCATTTTGAGTTATGCCTTTGGCGCATGATAGCCGTAGTCGAGCTGTGTGCTGCCTCTGGATCTCAGTTTCCCTATCTTTATCGTGCCCTAGGCAGATTGCTGGCTTGATAGCGCTGTGACCACTCAAGAGGAGAAGTTCTGTTGGTTATTAAAAGTCACTCAGATGTAAATTCTTAATTCCTAATGGTTTATGTATGTTTATAAATCTGCACCAGGAGAATAAGGTTCTGAATCTCCAGGACTCTTTGTTTGCTTCTGAGCCGCGATGGGATGGGGATGCAGCAGGGCGGTCTCAGCCATTTTTGCTCCTTCCATGCCAGAAATGCTGCTGTGTGGAGGCTTCTTCAGAGATGTGCTCCCCAATCCATATTTTTTACTGCCACATGGCCAAGGCAGGTCCCCTCCTGGCTGCCAGTACCCAGCCCAGTAGTATACCAAGCCACAGAGCTTTTTACCCTCTGGCATTCCAACTATCTTCTCTAATGTAATTAAAACGATAATTATTCCTTATCCAGAACATTTTTGCTTACTTATAGTCTGTGGAAATATTAAAGTTGATTAAACACATATGCTGCTGGTAGATAGCTCCTCCAGTCACATATGGAGTGATAAAAGGTTAGCTAAGGGAGGACAAAATATAGACAATACTCTGATACTCTGCTAATGCAAAGGGAAGGGCAACTGGAAAATGCTGTGTCTGTAGCAGTGGGAAGACCACCTACATTGAGGGGAAGGACCCCTGCAAAAAGTAGGGCTAAGGTGGGGGGAGAACAAGGCTACAAAGCTCTGAGGCAGCTGGGAGAGAATTTTTTTCGTCTTTGGTAGGGGCCACATGTTTGCACAGCCAAAGCTTGTCATCCATCCAGGAGACCGTCCTGAGGCTCTGCCCTCCCCAGGTCCCGGTGCAGGTACTTTGCTTGGTTTCAGGCTGCCCATCAGGTGCGCGTTCTCAGTTTTGAATGAAGTGCAGATGCAGGGAGATGTCAGAGCCAGGCGGATGCCAGATAGATCTGATCTGTCCATCTGTCTGTGTGTATCCATATGTCTAGCCAGCCATTTATTCCTGTATTTATTTGCTCATCTTACATATGTCTTCTCTCAATCCTGATGGAACAAATGGACTCAGAGAGGTGATATTACTAACGAGACAGCTTCCCTGCACGCTGGGGTCATTAAGCAAGGCCTGGGTGTGCACACAACCACCACCCTGGCTGACGAAGCTGGTTTGGGGCTGAAAGCAGTTCAGTGCTGGCACCAAAGTGCCCTGCTGCTGTGATTTTTTCACTCGAGAGCATCTGCGTGGGCACTGACAGCAGCCCTGCACCCACTTCAGGTGCTGCAGTATCCCAAGCACCCATGTATTGCAAATAACCGGGAGTAGAAGTTTGTTGTAGCTTTGGGCCTGGAGAGAATCATGGCGAAAAGTTTGCGGGCTTTTGTGGATTAAAAAAAAAGAACTTCAGCCTCCTAGGCTTTCACAGAATTTTATTTAACTAGTATGGAAACTAATACAAAGCAAGGCTATTTCCTCGTTCTCTGATCTCATAAACTGGATGCAAACTGCTGAAGGTGGCCACCTTCCTTACCACAAATATATCTGTATGCATCTTAAAAGCATTAGTAAGGCTCTGAGGTGAAAGGGACAGAAATAGCACTAGCTTTCACAGTGTAATTGCCTGTATTCTATCTGGGGGAGAAGTGTGCTTTTTCTAATTTGCAGAAGTCACAATCTAAAACGCTTTAAAATGTACTTCTTTTCTCCCCTTTTCCTCCCATGGAAAAAGTGCTGAGGTAGACTTTTCTTCCCCCATAAACAGGATGCGTTTTATCATTGTGGTGGGTACACTGCAAGCCTGAGCAAAGAGAAGAGTGCAAGTCAGAGAATGACAAAAGCTTCACAGATTGAATTTGCTCCTCTGTATACTGGAGGGAAAGAATAGGAGCATGTTGGTATGGAATGAGGTTTTTGATCGTGTGAAAAAACGGAGGAAGCTGCAGAGGTAGGGGCAAATTTTGAATAACTAGCAAAAATAAAAGTTCTGTGGTACATGCTCTTTGCTCGGAGTTTATTCCCTTCTAATCACCACCTCTGACTACTTGTTTGTCTTCTGCTGCTGTCAGCAGAGTTTCGCAGGAGACCCAGGTTCCCCTTCCTGCCTTTTCCGGCACAAGGACAAGTTATTGGACTGCATTTTGTAAGACGATGAGCTGCTGAAGCATGAGTTTGTTTGCCCACCGTCTTGGCCCATGTTTTCTGCCCAGATAGACCAATGTTAGCCTGGCTGTCCCTCAGGGCTGTTTAGTTTTTATCATATGCCTGCATGGTGCCTAGTACAAGAGTTAGGTCCACGGCCTACAGCTGTAACTAACAAATCTCTAGCTCTTACAGCCTACCCTGAGGATTCCCCTCTGCAAGATTTACTTTGACTTTCTAGGAAAAGCCATGGAGGATTTTTCCCCCTGCAGAAGGCCACGGATACCCGTGAGAAGCTCAAATGTGGGTGTCCAGCCTGTAGGCTGGTTGTATATCCAACTTCTCCAGGCCTGAGCCAGCTCTGCCCTCCCCGGTGCCATGCCCATCAGTGGCCACAGATGAGTTTCCCCCTTTCCCACAGATGGGCCCTTGCAGGACCCATGATTTGGCTTTGTGACTCAGCCTGTGGTTAAATTGAAAACTCCTCCCGACCATCTATCATGCTCTGGTGCACGAATGGATGATGAGTAGATCCTATTCTGGTTCATCCTCTGCCCATCCATCATCCGCTCTGCCACCTGCTGTTCCCGTAACGAGGGGAACAGAGACAGATGGGAGAGCTGTCCACACTAATGGACAACGACTGACAGACAGATAGACCCCTGGGTTTCACTGCCTCTCAGCACCATTTGAATAAGGGATACATGGAGGTAATTGAGCTGGCTACGAGTCGGAGAGCCTTGTAGCTCCATGTCACTAACGTATTTACAAGGAGCCCATGATTGAAATCTGGGCAAGGCTGCGGTGGCCTTTGGATCGAGCTGGTATTCACAGGATGACATCTGCAGCATTAATTGTGCTCAGAGCTTGTATGGCAAGTGAGATCTTAGAGCAGTTTGCAAAAGCAGGTCCTATGGTAAGCTGTTCCTCGTGCCACCTTGGTCTGTCACCCTGTGCACACCAGCCATGCAGCGGAGCTGATCAAAAATCTCTGGGGACTTCTTGTTTGTGATCTCAGATCAGTGCTGCCAACAACAGGGAGAAGCTCTGCCCTGATCCGACTGTTGTCAGAGAAACTGCGACAGCACTGCTTTCCTGACAGCCGTACCTCTCCCAGAGAAACCACTGCTGAGTTTCTTATAACCCAAAGGCTTGCTCATGTGCCAAGAGAAGATGTAGGAGGAAGTGTAAGGGCACCACCTGGAGCCCGCTGCAGCAGTGTTGGCAGAGCTGTCCAACCGAAGTGACTTGCTATGCAAGCACCATTTGGTTTTAGGAGGAACAGTGGAAATCCATTGTCGTGCTGGAGAGGGAGGTGACACTCACAAATCTTTGTCCCAGATGCCAGCTCCAGCAAGCAGTGGCACCGAGAACAGAAGTTCCCAACCATTTGGGTGGATTCAGAAAGTTGCAGCAGGAAATTCGGCTGGTCCCCGTCCTGCTGTGTCCGGCTTTCTCCTCTGGTGGCGTTACTTCGGGTCAGCTCACGCTGAGAGCTCCCTGCTAAAGCTCCCGTCAGTGCTAATGCATATTGACAGCCGAGAGAATCTCCGCCCTGTTTTAACCTGACAGAAAACATCGCACTGTTGTAAGCACCGGTGAGGCAATAAGTCGTGTTTATCAGCTCATCTGTCACCTTCCAAGGGATGGGGATGCAGAGCCTCTGAAGTCTTTTTGCTCAGTGCATTTTGGAATGAGGCAGAATGTTTTTTTGTTTGTTTGCTTTAAAGCCGTTTCAGTTGTAGAAAGCACAAGAACGGGTGCTTAGCTTTTTGGAGCATCCCAGTTTCCTGGAAGTTCCTTGGAATCAAAAACCATTGCCCCACCCTCAGCCAGGGCTTTGTTGCATCTCCCCCCAGCCTGAAGAAACGCTCTGCCAGCTGCATGCAGGACTGCCCTGCCTTTATCCTGTGCTTCTTACCAAGAGGACTCAGTAACCAGCATGGATGCTGAGGGATTTGAGAACAACCTGGTGAGAGGGCAGCTGGCATCCCGGTGTGCGCACAGCTCGGCTGCACGTCGCCAGTGCTCCTCTTCCAGGCGAGCTCTGCCCAGTGCTGCTGGCAGCTTGCTCCGTGGGATGGATGTGTGGTCAAGGCAGAACAGAAAAGCAGTAAAAATCCGTTGCAACCTGCTGAGCCACCTGCAGATCGCAAAGTGTGCCTGATTATATATAAAACCAGGCCTGATGAGAAGCTATGGCATTCAAGCTGTGCCGGGTCCATTAGAGACATGTAACCGACTCCCCAGGTGGGAGCAAATACCTGATTAGCTCTGGCATGCTGTTTGGGAGAGCTGCAGAGCCCTGGGAAACAAGGGAAAGACAAAGAAAGGGATCCATGGTCAATAATTAATTGCCATCCTCGGTGTTTTATTGCGATGTGATTACACTGTTCCAAAGCCGCCTCTTTTTCTCTTCTTGTTCAAGCTTTTTCAGACTGTCCATCAAATCCTTTTTCAAGCGAGCGTCTCAGCGATGGCTGTTTTCAGTCCTGACTGAGTACCCAATGCTGTAATAAACACAAATATCTTCCAGCCTTCTGATCGCATCCACTATGAAAGCCCCATGAACACTAATTGTCTCCCTGTGTACTACTTCTGGATGCTTTACACAGGCTGCGCTGAACTTACCAGCTTGTTTGGCACCAGCCAGATGAAGCAAGCACACTGCCAGTTATGCCTCTGTACATCTTTTGCCAGCAGATAATTAGACCTGTGCAAGATGGTCCTGGCAAATAATGATGCTCACCTGATTTAGCAGGAGACGCAGGTTATTTTCATCGCAAGATTCATGAACTTTTCAACCTACGCAGATTCTCCCCCAGCCTAGCTGAGGATAACATCCGAACGTCTCAGCAACGTGAGTGCTTTATTCCACCTATGCTGCCGCTAACCAAAGGAGGATTGTTCCCATTTTATAGGAAGATGTGAATCACACAGAGATCAAATGACTTAACACGGAGTAGGTGGTGGGACCAGGAAGTGAATCTAATTCTTGTGATACCTATCAACTGTTTTTATTAACTTCTCTGAATCTGGATGTACATGGCTATTGGTAACCTTTTAGGGGCTTTGCCTCAAAATCAAGCGAAACTGGCAAACTGTCAGGGTTTCAGGTGCAGTTTGTCATTGGGTCCCATTGTTTAGTCACACAATAGGACTTTATTGTCATTTAAGGACAGTAAATTCCTTACACATAATGTCCCATAATCACAGAGAATGGAAAGAGGCAAATTTCCCATTGCTGTGACATGAATCTTTCCCAGCCCATCTTGCCGTACCAGGGTATTTGAAGAGCTGAAAGCTTGTTCAGATCAATGGCAACCAAGGACAGACCTTGTAGGGAAGGCTGCAGTTGGTTTAATATTGTGTTATGAATAAGGGAGGAGAAAGGTGCCTTTCTGCCTCAGCCAAAGGGAGGATGGGAAGAGGGAAGAGACAGCTCTCTCCTTCCCTAAACGAACCCATCTGCAACACTTCCAATTTGAATCCAAATAATATCTGAGGTTTGGGATTCGGCAGCAAACTAGCTTTGAGTCCTTAATCCCAGCGCCTGATGTTTGGGGGTGTTGGGATTTGGAGCTAATTAATTCAGCCACCTGTAATTTTTGCTCAGATGTTCTGTCTGCCTCTTCCTTAGATATATCATATGGTTTGGAAGGCTGCAGACAATGCTGGCCTGAATCCTAATCCCTAATACTGCTTTTTTTCAATCTTTCCCCTTTTTACTGATTTTTCTTGTTTCTTCCATCTTTTCCTACAGCTATCTCGCTCTTCTGGGTGCCTACTCAGTGGACAAAAAAATCTGATATTTAGTAAGTGGTTCGGCTCTGCCCATATGGAAGCACTGTGTTCCCTTCAGGGCTGTCTGCAGAACGATGCTCCCAGTGCCTGTCCCAGTCTCCCCGGCTGGTTTCATTTAAGCACAGAAGATTCAGTGCTGCCTGTTCCTGTTGGGAACAAGGCTTCAGGTGATAAATATTGCAAGATCTAGAAAGCCCAGGAGTGCTGTCCTGATTTCTTTCCCTTGGCAGTGAAAGGATGGAAGAAGAATGAAAAGATAATTAGTTTGGAGTTTGCAGAAATGAAACGGAAAAGGTTAGTTCATTGCCTTCTAACGCCAAGTGAAAGCTTGGGCTCACGCTGCCCAGGCTGCAAGCTGCTGCAGCCAGGGAACGTCGTCGTACTTGTTCACAAAATGCTCCCTGCTCTTTTGTTCCTGTAAAAATAATGCCTTGCGATAACCAAAGCTGGAGTCGGTTTTCCCACATCTGTAGAGCCTGGAGCTGTTATTTTTTATGACTGCTTTTCATATTGCATTAGTGCCAAGCGAGCCCGGGAGCCCGGCTCTGCCGGGTGCTGCAGGCGCGGGCAGCGGGAGGCAGCTGCAGCCCGGAGCCGCCGGCCAGGAGCGAGCTCCGGGAGCTCGTGCAGGGGCTTAATGGCTTCAGCAGCAGCTGAAGAAGGAGCCTGTCCCTCCAGATCTTATCCAGGACCCTAATGGGTACATGAAAAAAATGAAGAGGGATGGAAGATGTCAGAGCAACAGGAACACGATAGTGTTATCGGATGGGTTACCTTCATGTCTAGCTTTTAGGTACCTAATGGAGATGCACTAAACCAATCAACGGCACAAGGCTCATCTCATCCCCTGCCCAGCCACTATCAGCAGCCGTGTGAGCTTCCGTGCTAGTCTGTCTGAATCCCCAAATCCCTCCTGCTTTTACCTGGGTTTTGTAAGGACAAAGGATTAGGCTTTGTGGGGTTTCCTAGTTCAATCCATATTCTCCCACGCTGTTAAAGATAATAAAACGTCCCCTGACCTGCGTTTGTCATCTCACTTTATATAATTTTGTATCAAACATAAAATCGTACAGCTGCAAGCCCTCCACATGGGTTGGAAGTCTCTCCTGCAAATATGTCCTATTGCTCTTCCCTGATTTTAGGTGTGCCTGGTGGATTCAGGTGTATAAAAAAACCCTTTGTCTCCTGCAATCTTAGCGAACGTAAGCTTATATTCTTGTCTCATGCAATCAGGCAGCAGAGCCATGGTTCCTGGTGCTGGCAGCTGTTCATTAATATTGTCATCCATGCTTGGGTCTGTCTTGAGGACTCAGGTGGAGCACTTCAGTTCTGGTCTAGTCAGACTGCTAATGAACGTCGCCCGCTCTCCGTGCAGAAATCTTCCCTTTGAAGGTATGTAGAGGCCACCCGCGTCGTCCCGACTGAAGGTCGAGGGACATCTGCAGTGGTGGCAGCAAATAGGCCAAAAGGACCCTGGAGCTCCTGGGCCATGGCTGTTCTGAATGAGATAAAGTTATAACTATTTAACATTCTTAGGTGGGAAATTAGAATGATCACATAATCTCCTTAGTCTCTGACTACAGGTCCAGCATGGGAATATGGATCTTAATTGGCATTTTCTTATCAATAAACTCAAGTTGAGGGATTAAGGATAAGGCTCTTAATACAACCTGAATTTTTGGAAGATGTTTCTGATCTCTGTGTGGTCTAAGAAGCATCGCTGGTGTAGAGAGCGCCTGGGGAGGAGGAATTTAGGAACATGAACACCAGTTCTCAAGGTTCAAGTTCTCTGGGCAAACAATCGCATCCGTGCTGTTCTGTGCCTGCACACCTAATGTTCAGGCTGTGCAAAATGCCTCAACGAATCAGTGGCACAGCCAGGTAGGAAATGCAAATGCAGTGTTGCTTCATCTCTAGGTAGTTTTTAGGCATTTTATTGGTATGACAGCGCTTTAAATGATGTTCCATAAAAAGATCTGTGACCGTGTGTACAAATACACAAAGGACTCCTGCTGATGGCTCTATTTTTATTTGCTATTTAAAGTTAAGGGTATGGTTAAAAACTTTGCTGAACAGTGATGATAAGATGAAGCCCCTTAATGCATACCAAAGATGCGTTACTACCGTGCACTGCATCTCCGCTGTCTTCTCCTGAACACAGCCTCATGAATTACCGTGCTAATGCAGAACTCTTGCCATCCTAACAAATGAAGAGTGGCAGCTATAATACACCAGCAGCCCGGTCCCAGAGCCCCAGCTGCTGGCTTCGTCAGGGTGACCTGAAGCAACAGCAGGATATGTGGATTGGTGTATTTTTCCTCCGATTAAGCACAAACTCAGGGTTCCTTGGAGTACATTAGTGTGCAGGAATGTCCTCTGTGCAAGCCTGCCTGCCAGCACACATCCGCGTCCATCTTCATTTGCGGTGAAAGGCAGAGGTTTGTACCTTCCGTAGTAGTAAATTGGCAAAGACGAGTACAATAACCAAATCTGCAATTCTCTTCTGTTGTGGGAGCCCTGCCTATTTGTTCCCTCCCTGTCAGCTCCAAGTTGCTTCTCTCTCCCCGTTATGTCAGCTATAACTATGCATCTCAGCTTTCCTTCCCTGCTGCCCCCTGCTCCCTTGAGCTTTTCCTGTGAAATTTTTGTATTTCATCCTTTCTCAGCTGCGGTTATGTCCTCTGCCTGACCATCAACCTTAGAAGCTGAACGGATGCAAGGAAACACAGCTGCAGAGTGGGGCATTGCCACCGCTTTCCTCTCCCACCTTTTTAAAATGTCTGGGTCCTGAGCACGACTCCAGTGACACCTCTTGGAGCCCCGAGATGATTCCTCTGTGAGCGCTGCAGAGCCAGAGCAGCATGGGACTGACCGTGTCTGTTTAATGATCATCGCTTTGCAAACGAGAGCAGTGCAGACAACCCTGAGAGCAGGGGTGATAAGCCAAGCACCCCCACTTGTTTTCATTTTTCATTGCTGTCGAGCAGAAAGATGACAAGATTTAGCTATTGTATTGGAGCATATTTGCACGCTGGGCTGTGTCTTCTCCTTAAAACATTCAGTGGTGGAGGCAGCTGGGGACTGATGGAGCCGCAGAGTTGTGCTTTCTTTTCTTAGCTTCAGTGGCTGGAAGATAAGATGGTGGGGAGGTAAATTTTATGCCTAGAACTCGGAGCACTTGCCATTATCCTTGCTATACAGGTAGAAATGGGGACACATGGACAGGCATGCTTATGTAGATTGATGTTATTTATTAAGTCAGTGGCAAACCAGCAAAAACTCTCCTAACTCCCAAGACCAAGTGGTATTAAACCTGGTGGCTTGCAAGGGCTTCTGCTGGGTTTATTAAAAATAGATATATAATTGAGCTAGGAGATGACATGCTTAAAAAGAAAAAAGTGACCTTTTTTTCCCCATACCCTTGCGATTGCTCCAGAGCTCGCTAGTTATAGCTGCTATTTCAGTGTCCCCCAAATTAGTCTTTCAGGTTGCACGAGCTCCCCAGGCTGTTCTGTGGTCAGGCTGCTTTAAATGAGCTTTTCTTCTCTGTGTGCCATAGCGTCAAACTCCTGACCTTGAGAGCCTGGCAGCACCTGGCTCCTTGGTACAAGATGTCTGGGCTTCAGAGCACCGCTAGCGCCGGAGGAACATGCGACTGGTGAGACCTACACCTGTATGGGGAAACAACCCCACTTCTGCATGGTGCAGAGCATCGGGGGATGGCAGCAGATTTAAGAGTGCTTTACCTGTGCTCCAGGCCAGCTGGAGGTGGAAGCCGTGGGGAGGAAGGAGTGCCCTGCCAGCACCAGCTGCCAAACTCTCCTGGGAGGCTGCGCCCAGCATTGCTCCAGCGCTGCGCCACGTCCTCTGGCCTGGAGCTGACCCTGTAGTCATTCCTTTAAACCCATCCCTTGGTGCCAGCTGTCTGCTAAGGACGCATCTCTCCCACTCTCATTACCAGCCACCCCAGCCCCTACGGCCACGAGCTTGGCCCAAGCAGGTGGAAGCGGGTCTGGAGGGCTCGGGGTGCTCTGCTCTGCTCTGGTCCTGGAGCAGTTCAGTTTGGGAGGCTGCACTTCGTTAAAGCTGTGAAACGGAACAATTAGCTGAGGCTGACAATTTCCTACAGCCTCAGCTGAGTGTAACGGGCGTTTTCTAATCTCTCTATTTATCTTACTGTTAATCTGGCTATCAAATAAAACAATTTTCCAAACTTCGATGGGTTCATTTAGAAACTACTCGGGTAACAATAGAATCATTTAACTTTTCTTTTGTGAAGCTTAATTCTCCTGCAGCTTCTTATCAACGCTTGCTATTATCAAAGGGAGTTTGTGTTGTGTTCTCGGAGCTGGTGAGCTCCAGATCTGAGCTGGGGAGCCGTCGCGGGCAGGAGGGGCAGAGCATCGTTTGTGGTGGTCTGCAGATGCTGCCGGAGCTCCCGGCTGTGCCGCTCGTTTGTCAGATGAGGGAAAACACGCGGCAGAGTCTGAGGCCAGGAAAAAGCAGCTGAGGTACGGAGCCTTCTGAAAATTGCTTTTCTTCAAAAGGAAAACAAAGCTTCCCGTCAGCTTACAGCTACACTCCCGGGCGGTGGTGCCTTTCTCCTGCGGTCACAGTTCAAACCCAGCCTCAGAGTTAAAGACTAAATAGCGTGTAATGCTCACTCAGTCACGAGGCATTACTTCAGGTCCATTTTCTGCTGCTCAGGCAAGGGGCATCTAATTGAATTGGCACCGCTGAGGAGCTGCACGGCCAGTTCAGGTGTCACAAACTTCTGCTGATGCAAGGAGGTGCCCGCGGTGACTGAGTGCCAGCCGCGCCGCTCCTGCTGCGCGGACAAGGTGCAAGTGGTGGCAGCCGGACCCGCGTCGCTCTGTCTGCCTCGTAACAAGGCTGGCAGCTCTGGTGCACGTGCGTCGGGCTTTTTTTCAGCCCGATGTGGACCTTATTCCTCCCGGCCATTTCGCACAAGCTGCTGGGCAGGCAGAAATAACCTGCAGCGTCTGCTTGCCTCAGGCAGCGCCCGGAGCTGCAGCGCGGGGACAAGAGCTCTGCGCAGCCTCCGCTTCGCCCTTAGCATTTGATTCAATAACCATGAATAAACTGTGGGAAGAGCTGACCTTTCCAGTGACCCATCCCGCACAAAGCTCAGGTTCTAGCTGAGAGCTGCATTTTTGTTTTTAGCATGAGTTTTAAGCACTCTAATTAAATCAGGGAGCTGGTTTAATAATCCTGGTTGGCTCAGGCAGCAGAGACAATTCGTTCACAGTTGCTTTATTAATGCAGCAGTAATCTCCAGGTTGGGAGTTCACCTCCTTATTCATTCATCCGAGTCTTCGGGAATGGGGAATAGGTTTTAAAGCAGCAGCTCAGCTCCTGTGCTGGGCACGCTCTGGCTGGGAAGAGCCAGCCTGCAGCACAGTGCACAGGATTAAGGCACTTGCCCAGAGAGGGCAGAGGAGGATGGAGCAAGGAAACCACGCTGACAGTTTTCCATCAGGTTTTGTACTATGCCATTTTGTATTTCCACCCGGCATCGTCCAGGTCCGTTAAGTCATGAATCTGAGCTCCTGGGCACCCTCTGCAATTAAAGCTCTATTTTCACCTGTCAGTGCTTTAGAGCAAGCCTAGCAAAACCCTGACCAGGCTGTGAGCTGGAAATCATATTCTGTAAGTCATGTTCTGCAAGTATGTGGCTTTGGCTATCAAGCTTCCTGTATGTGGCCTGGATTAGAATTTATCCTATTATCCTCCCTGTAAAACTGATATATTCATCTGATGCTGTTTACACTCACTGGGGTGTAAACCAGGAGCCATCCGATTCAAATTGACAACTACACCGCATTAAAGTTGGCATGAGCAAGAGGGGAATCAGTCCCCTGGGTATTTTCAAGGTGTTTCGAGATGCTGCATAATGTGCCAGCGAGCAGGTATACAGGATGGTTAGATTTTTCTTAGTTCCCTAAAATATATAAAGGGATAGAGATATAAAAAGAAAAAATATGCATTGCTCAATATGTGCAAACTATATAAAAAACGACTCTCAGGCACATATATTTTCTTAGGTGACACTGGTTTCTTAGTAAAATATCTGACACCTCAACTGCTGCAAATCACCATTGCCGTGCTGACACAAGTGAAGCTGCATTGATTTACACCAGCAATGATCTGCCCTTTATTATGGCCTCAAATTAATCCCCGCGGAGAAAAACTGAAGTTTAGGAAGCTGGGCTAGTTTGTTGTGCATCTATAGCCAGTCAAGACAACTTCCAAAAACTCGGATAAAGAAAAACATTGAAACGAGGCAAAGATGAGTAATTGACGATCATAACTGTGATTATAAGGTATAATTACAATTAGCTGCACAAGAGTGTTAATCATGAAAATAATTGCGTGTCAGCTTTTTCCAAAAGAAAAGGGAGTGTAATTATGTGGCCCAAATGGGTGAGAAAAACACATCAGAGGAGTGCAGAGAAGATGTTGGCAGAAGGGGGACGGGAACGTGCTTAGAGAAAAAGTCCCCTGGATGTTAGCTATTGCCTCTCAGCCCTTCTGGAGTAAGAAAAGTGGGGAGCCAGGCTCTTAGCTCTAATAATGGGCTGTTTAGGCCGATTGAAGCAATTTTAACACCACTAGAAAACAGGGAGAAAAGGAATCTCTGGGATACTGCAACTGGATCTTCGTTAGGTTAGGGCTGTCTTTATTTCCCTTGTGAATGGCACTGAGATTAGACCAGCCCTCAAGCTGCCTCTCCTCTTCTGGGCTCCACTACCAGAAGATGCTTCTTGTTTTGCATCGCAGCGTAAGGCTTGAGGCAGCCACCCAGTGTCTGGAAGACATTTATGTAGCTCGTCTCTCGTTTCTTAGGGCTTTGTTTGAGCTGGGTGTACTGGGAGCTTTCCTGTGGTCCGTTCCCCCTCTTGCTGAGACTTGTTGCTCCAGCTGGCGTTGGGTGAATCAAATATCGCAGCTCCAGAGCAGGTCATTGTGCCACAGGGTATCTGTCAGAAAACCCGGCCGCCTATTCCCTTACACACACATTGTGAATTATAAAAAGCTCTCTTCGGGAAGTGAGGGTGGCAGGGTCCTGTAATTTATCTTGGATGAAATGAGCTTGTTTGAATGGACTGGAAAAGCCAAGCCATTAATTTAGAATAGCTTCTGGACTCTGCAGAGCTGCAATTCCATTCTGCATACCCACTGCAGTAAAAATTATGGGATTTTAATACCGTTTCCTTTATTTTTTTTTCGTTTTGTCCTGCTGCAGAATCAGTCCTGGCTGCTCCAATTGCACGCTCCTGACTGCTTCTTCACCTCACCAGTCGTGTGTGAACAATTGAATAAGTTTGTTCAGTGTAAATCCTCTTCTTTAAACTCATTAAAGTGTGCCAAGCCTCTCTAAGAGCCATTTGACAAACTCCCGAGTGGCAAAGTAGTGTTTATTACGATTATTATTACTATTATTATTTTTCTCTCAGCTCCATCTGTAATGTAAACACCATTATGTTTTAATTATCTGTTTGAAAAGGAGATTTAAAAGTGAATCCCGCAGGAACCTGGCCAGCATACACAATAGAAATCCCCTCGAGAGCCGCCCTGGTCGGTGAAATCTGACATGGGAGGCATCGAGGGTGTCTGGCAGGAGCAGAGCTCAGTGGGCATGGCCGTCCCGTACCCCTGGTCTTTTGTCCCATGGAATTGGGACGGAGAGCTGATGGCTCACCCCCTCCAGAAGGCTGCTTTTCTAGGGCTGTTCCAGCTAGATGTTAGGGGAAGGTGCTGGAAAAAAAGGTGTTTCTCCACCTTAGCTAACAGGATCATCACCCATTCGGCAGAGAAGGGGCTCAGGAACTAAAGGAGCATCACCGAAAGAGGAGGGAGGGAGATCGCCATGGTTGCCATGGCTCCTTGGCTCCGCACGACGATAATGAGCAGGGATCGAGCAGGCAGTGTGCCTCTGCGGATGCCATACAGATCACCAGCTGGAGACCTGCTGTTCGTGGCCAGCTTTCCAGATCCCTTTTTCTTCCCTCTCCCCTAAACCAGCTCTGCGCTGTCCTGCCCTACAAAGGCAACTGGGAGCCTCTCTGCTGGTTTTCCTCCCCTGTGTTTTAATGAGCAGGATTTGGAGGGGGACGCTTGGACTCACCCCAATAAAGGAAATGGGAAGGATAAGTTATTAGGACAGGTGACCAAAGGGCACGCATATGCATTCATAAATTAAAGATGCTGCCAAAAGGAAAGGCACGCTCGGGGAATGAAGTCATATCGAAAACAAGATGGGAATGAATTGTTGCAAAACCCGAAAAACATTTCTCTCACTTCTTAATCCTGAAGTAAACTCAGCTTTGTGACCCCTTTTTCACACCCTTGCATTGGGACAAATCTATTTGCCAGTCCTCCTCCGCAGTGCAATCACTCCGGTGTTTAATGTTCTGCATTTTCCATTACCGCTAATCTCCTGAAATGAGAGGCAGGAGCCCCGGCTGCCTCTGCCTGTGCCAGAGCCTCTCCCTGCCCTTCCCCTGTGCTAAATGCAGTGAAAAGCCCTGTAAGGAGGATGGACAGCAATGTGCTACGGTCTTCTGCACTGCAAAGCCCTTTTTTCCCTTCCTGCTCTCCAGAGACATCGGCAGTCCCCCAGGAGAAGCCCTGGAAGGTGACTTAGGTGGGACCTTAACACCTCAGAACCAAAGGGCTCCTGCAGACTTGGCAGAGAGGCCCTCCTGTGCCTTGCAAATCCACAAAGCTCAGAGTTGCTCTGGGAGGAATGACACTGGGAAGATGTGAGATGAGAATATTAACACCCCAGGGTTACCAAATAAAAAAAAAAATGATTTTTAATAACTCTAACCATCTCTTCAGCTTTCATTAGTCTCCTCTTTGGCTCTATAGTGCTGGGCATGAAGAATATGAGGATTTGAAGAATTAACTGAGTTAATGAGGGCTGATTATTAATGTTCAGAGCTCAATAAAAAAGGGAGAGAGAGAAATAAAACACAAAAAAATGAGCTGAAAATAAGGGTAATCTTTCATTCCCCCCAAATGAGATACATTGAATTATTGCTATACTTAAAACTGAAGCACCCAAGGAATGGAAATAAATACCTCCTATTAGCTATCGAAGGACCTGTGAAATTTGCTGCAAACAAATGGCCAAGTCGGGGGAGGAAGATGACCATCAGGAAACAGAGCTGAAGACTGAGGAGGTTGCCCAGGGCCAGGCTGCCAAACAACCCCTGAGGGGAGGTCCCCAAGAAACTCACGTCCCAAGGGCACCAGGAACCCAGCATCCTGCCCAAGGTTTGTAGGGGATCCTGGACTCGGGAGAACCTGGGCCATCATCAGAAACTGTCAGGAGCTCGGTTCCTCTGAAGGTTTTAGCATTTGGTGCTGTAAAAGACCTGTTCTCCTGCACCGTTGTGTGTGTGACCATTAATTCCTCATCTCTAACGAGAACTGTGCGGGCAGGACCATTGGTTCTCCCGTGTGTTTAGGTTGCAAAATCTTCCGGGGAGGCATTGTGTGTGGGAATATGAACTCAGTCCAGGCCTAGCATCGCACCCGAGCACAGATTTTAGTGATGGTAACCCCTTCCTCACCTCCATCCCTGGCTCCTAACCAGCTTCACCCTTCTGAGAAAGCAAAGCACTCAATTATCTGCATAGAAAGAAAGAAATACAGAATTGACTGTCATTGCTCCTTCTCCATGGGTGGGATCGTCCAGCATTGTCAGGGCTAATGGTAATTGATGTTTCCTTTCACACCTGCTCTCTTTCCTGCTTTATTAAGCCTCTGCAAACACTGCTGTCCCTGGGGGAACAGTGGGAGTGGAGGAGGAAGCCTGTGGAAGAGAACAATTCCGGTTGTTCAGCACGGCTAAATTGCATTCGGCCTCTTTTGCAGAGTAATAAAGTGTTGTCTGAAAGGCAGCATGGAGTTTTAATTTTCCCATTGTCAATGGATGCTGTAATCACGTAATTAACAAAGTGCGGGAGATAGTCATTTAAAGCGAGCCGAGAAAGCCAGCACATGAAGCAGATGCTTGGGGGAGTGGAACAACTTCTATTTGTGCTCTTCTAGCACTGGAGACCTTTTTATTACTTAGAAGATGGAGGAATCACGTTTGGATAGCAGGAGTAGTTAGGAGGAGGAGCGTGCTGTGTTCTGCTGGTTTGCTCGGCTCTGCAGATGCTGAGCATGGACCAGGCCTTGGTGCTGGGACAAGAGCAGCTCTGTCACGGCGCCTCTCCTGGGGCTGGGATCGGAGAGCATCAGACCCTGATGTGCCCAGC
Organism: Cygnus atratus; assembly: GCF_013377495.2. NCBI lineage: Eukaryota > Metazoa > Chordata > Aves > Anseriformes > Anatidae > Cygnus > Cygnus atratus. The sequence continues at coordinate 1,611,506 of NC_066388.1, forward strand.
AGCCCCCATACAGCCTCCTCCTCTTACCCTCCCTCTTTCTGTTCACGTGTAGGTATTTTAGGGTGAGGAAATGTAATCTATCTGCAGGGAAAACTTTCTTCCCCAGTGGGTATTGACCAAAAAAAGAGACAGTCTGGAGGAAGAAGAGAAAGCATATTTTTAATGCGGGAAATGCCTCCCTACGCCTGGGAACCCAGTAAACAATTACAGCAATGGAAGGATTGCAGAGATTTAGAGATGCAAGAGTGCTGATAAAGGCTGAGCTTGCCCCATTTATCTCTCAGCCCCTCTCAGCATATTTAGCGGGAGCTAAGAAGCACCTTGCAGAACTGGAACAGGTGAATTTAAATGATGGCCTCTTCTGTTCTGGCTTTTTAATTTCACATCCCGTGGATACTCCCCTCCCTCCTCAGAACCGTGGAGTCCTCTTCATCTCCAGAGATATATTACCTGCCTGTCCCCACCTCCACGCTGCTGAACTTGAAATTTTGTACTGAAAGGACATCACGGCTTTGCTAACTTTAATTAGGAAGAGCTACAACCCTACAGGTTGCAGGCAGGGAGTGCAGATGCTGGGAGGAGCTGGGGCCTGGGGAGCTGGTTTGTGGACCAAAGCGAGCTCAAGGCAACATTGCAGATTGGTGTTCTTCCTCCAGATGTTTGCTGCTGTGAAGCTCCTTTGACTATCAGGCCCCTTTTAAAAGTACTTGTTTGCTTTATACCTCATTAACCAAGAAAGAAATTGACCAGCAGAGGCCATAATTTTGTGCTCCTGACCTCTGGATGCTCTGTACTTCTGTGGCTTTGAAGAAACCATCAAGGTTTGTAGTAGTATTTATGGTATGGCAGCGTTTACAGCCCCCAGCAAAGAATAAGACCTACAGTACTAGGTCTTATCCATCCATTGTGAGCGACTGTGAGGCACAAGTTTTGGGGCTTAAAAGAGGAGGGAACAAACAGGCTGCGGGGCTGCACAGGAGGGCAGTGCGGATGTGTGACCCCCTGCTGCGGGCACCCTGGTGCCTGGCCACAGGAGAAGTGAATGGAGCTGTGCTTGAAATTAAGTCCTTTATCCAGGCTTCGATATATACTGGGATTTAATAGGAACAGCATTCGGATTATGTAAAGGTTTGAGACAGATCGTCAGTGGGACTGCCCCTACAGTCAGTGAAGGGAAGTAGCTGCGGTTCTTGCATAAATCATCCCTAGCAGGCAATGCTGATACTTGATGTTACGCCCCTGAATAGTATGTGATGTGTGTCCCCCACCGAGCTGGTAGTTTGGCTGTGCCTCTCAGTGCCTCATTTAGTGTTTCTGGTGTAGGGCCAGGAACCAAAGACCTCCAGCATCTTGGTTTTACCCATAAGATCACATCTGTGCAAAACTGATGCCAGATTTACATACTAGCACAAATGCACAAGCTCACTGGAGCGAATCCCAGTTTGCATGGGTGTAAATAAAAGGAATGTTATTTCTGTGTGCTGCACATCGTCCCTGTTAAGATTTTTTCCAGGACTGTCACTGTCTGCAGTTGCCCTACCAGATGGGGGAAGAGGAAACCTCACTGGCAGCTACAGTGCTGGCAGCAGCGCAGAGCTTGTTTCATCTGCAAGTCACTGCTCGCACAGCCCGCAGCCACCCACAACAGTAATTATTCACAGCTCTTTAAATTCCTTTTGTACTTCTCCACTGCAATTTTAAATCACTCCATCAGTTGTGACAGTTTATGAGGGCTGATGTGGCTCATCCTCTGGAACAGACAAATGTGGATTGGAGTGATTTTTCCATAAATTCCATTTAATTTTTCACCCTGTGTTTTCCCTGATCCTTAAGCCATTATATATCAACTGCTTGCTTTCATTGTCTTTCTTTCTTTCTTTCTTTCTTTTCCTTTCTTTCTTTCTTTCTTCCTTCCTTCCTTTCTTCCTTTCTTTCTTCCTTTCTTTACTTTCTTTCCTTTCTTTCTTTCTCTTTCTTTTCTTTCTCTTTCTTTTCTTTCTTTCTTTTTTTCTTTCTTTCTTTCTTTCTTTCTTTCTTTCTCTATTTCTCTATTTCTCTATTTCTCTGTTTCTTTTTCTCTCTCTCTCTTTCTCTCTTTCTCCGTCTTTCTGTCTTTCTTAACCTTGAGGAACTTTTGTCAGCAGGGCTGGAGCCCAAGTTATTTTCTCATATCACCCAGTGTGTTTGCAGCTCCACTACTCCCCCACAAATGACAGGCTCCATATTGTGCCAGGGAAAGGTAAATTGTTAAGTGCACAGACTTCTGTTAACACAATAGCTGACAGAGCGCGGTCTCTTTGAGCTGCCAGGCATCCATATGATTTTTAAACAGCTGTCACTTAGGTGCCTTGGAAGGATGAACAGCACTCTGAAAGCGCTTAAGATGCAGGGTAAGATACTTGCTTATGTAGCTCCTGTAAAATGATGAGCCCTATTAATTAATCACTCCCCTTCCAGGGTAGGTGTCGGAATCAGACAAAAGCCAGTCAGTAGAAACAGGAGCACGAGTGTTGTGCAAGAGAGGAGCTGGCGGCGGCAGGAAACAGGAGGAGGTGAAGGAGCAGTGCTGGGGATGGAGGCATCACCCCATGGGCTAAACTATGCCAGAGCTGACCGAGCTCTTACAGTTAACCTGTGACGACTCTCCTTAGCTTACCCACAGCAATGCAGAACAGGAAAAGCCCTACTGGAGGTTACCAGGCTATGCCAGTGTGAAAATCACCAAGGCTTAGAATTTTAAAATTTGTTGAGGTGCTAACAGCTGTTGGAATCAATGGCAGCCAGATAGCTGAGATCCTTTCAAAACAGCAGATCTTGCTGAAAGCCAGTGAAGTCAGTGGATTGCAACAGAAATTCGTCTCGAATGGAAACGTAGGACAGGATCAGGGAACAGTTTGCTGTGGCTCTGTTGGTTTTTTGTACTGTTACCCTACAGGTGGTCCCACTCTCACTGCACGTCTGCATAAGCAAATGCAGGACAGGGTTCTTCTTCAAAGGGTCATGTTCAGATGTAAAACTCAAGTAATAAATTGTTTCCAGATGCACAGCTAGGTCAAGGGAAGGAGTCAGCAATCCCTGGGCAGTTTTATGATCTAATTTAATTTCTCAAGTGTGTCAGTCTGTGGTTCATATAGTCCCTGACATATGTGCTTGGCCAAAACCTAGAAATAGGAGTATGTGGGTGGCAGAATAACTCTAGCTGATACAGGAATATAGACTTCATCAGCAGAATGAAATCATCAGCCTCTTATTGGTTTGAATTACTTAACCTGTCCTCTCCTACCAAGTCGGATCTCAGGCTGATATATATCAGCAGAGGATCTTCCTCACAGCAGCATTATCAGCAGAGAAGGAACTCCTGACAAATGTGCATTAATTATCTTGGAGGAAGTGTTTGCAGCTACACGCACAGTTGAATTTTGCCTTCAGGTGTGTCTGCTTGATCTCCATTTAAAATGGGAGCTGCATCAGCACAGCTGAAGGCAGAATTTGTGCCAGTGTGGTTTGGAGCAGCAAACCAGATCAAGCTATAAATACGGCCAGGGCCTTCTCTCCTCAAATTCATTTACAAAAATGTCTAAGCTGAGCCTGCATTTTGTTCAATATCCTCCCTATCTTCAGGTGCATAGAGAAGTATTTCAGGCTTTGTGTTGAGGGTTTTCGTCTTCTTTTATCCTAAAAAACAGCTGTATGAGGCCACACAAGTGCCTGAGGAGGGAAATTATGCTGTGTGATGGCTGATGAGGTCACATAACACCACAAAAGCTGTCATTTTTCTGCAATTGATTTCCTAAAGATAACTTGTGGTCTGTGTGCTGTGAAAGCTAATTTAAAATAGAAAGATGAGTCTTTCCAACACACCTTGATTGGCAATTGTGATAAATTCCTATAATTACTATTGACTCCACAGAGGGTTTTCATTTGTTAAAGATGTTGCTGAAATGACAGCCCAGAAATGGAATAAAACAAGCGAAGAAGAAAGTTGCAGAAAATGCCTGTCTTTGCAGAGTTCCCTGAGTAAATCTACAGTGAGCCACCAGTCTTCCTTCTCTCTCCCACCAGCATCTCACTTGTCATAGTCAGATAATGCACAGTGAGGTTTTTTTGTTGTTTTCTAGCCAGGTAGTTTCTAACATGGCCGTTTATTATTCAGTCCTTGTACTAGAACATGGAGCAATGTGCACTTAAATCACATGAGTTTTAGTCATAGGAATGAAATATTTACAAATGTGAACTATTTCGCAAGTTCCTATGGTCTCTACCAAGCATTGAGAAATTATGAGCGTCACCCAGAAATATTTTAATCTTTTTTAAAAAAAAAAAAAGTCACAGGTTTAGCAATGCTATAATACATCTTCATCTTCTGATTTCTAATTTTTCTAGTTGCTCTTGCTTCACATTTTCAAGCTTTTGTCATTTCCTCTCTCCCTTTTTAAGAAAAATCAAAATTAAGATGTTATGGTCCTGGCTCTGGTGCATTGACTTCAGTGAGAGTTGGAAGGAACCCAGGAGGGAGAGATCTCCAGAGCTGTTTTGCTCCCATTAAGGGACCAAAATATGAGGCCAGGTCACTCAAAGAGCTCCTGCTGGATACCGAGTTCTTTTAACAAGCAGACCACACCTCTGTTAACTTGATTATTCCCTTCCCTGCTCTTTGGAGGCACCCTCAGAGCCCACACTGCTTTTTAACCCCTCGCTGGTTAAGCAACACAGGCCTGGAGCTGCAAAGAATGCCAGTAAGCAGGAGCAAACCAAAGGGGCTGGCTAATTTCCTTCTGAAAAGAAAACTATGTGTTTACGTCTGCTATTTGTTTCCAAAAGAAAAACAGTTCATAAGCGACAGACAGAGGCCGTATCTTCTGTGTGAAATGCTCAAAAGCAAGCAGGGATTGTACTGGCCACACACAAAACAGCACCTCTGCGTTATAAATTTCCCTTCCCTAAATTTGGCCAATTGTGTGGGTGTTGAAAACTCAGCCAGAAGCCGTGTTTCTTGGAGTCGAGAAGGGAGTGAACACAAAGCAACAGAAAGGGAAAAGAACAGCAGGTGAAACGAGCACCTTGTAGGAGTCCTCCTCTCATTACCGCAACAATGATTTGGCTTGTGCAGTTCTGCTTTTGGGCCTTTTCCCTCCTTGGAGACAGAACACTTAATGATAAAATACCCCCTTTGTTAAAGCAGAACTAATATTTAACAGCTGCAAAGCAACCCGTTCGCACTGGAGTTAGCTTCCTCAGCCGGGAAGGAAGGGGGAAAATGTCAAGGGCACAGCAGGTGCTGCGGGTGCCTCCCAGCCTGCGCGTGATTGCGGCTGAGGGGAGGTTTATCGGTCACTTGTGCCCAGGTCTGCGGGCAGACTGCACATCCAGCACTACACGTGTGTGCATGGCTCTATGGCACGTACAAATCATGGTACATGGCATGTACAAGTCATGGCTAGGAGCACACGGGTTCCCGAGAGGTAAGGCCTAAGCCCTCTCCTCACTGAGCAGTCCTGGAGCTGGGGCAGGTGTGTCCCCATGGCCTGCTATACATAAGTGGTACATATACTAACGTAGACACACATTATTACCCGCTTTAATATGTCGTTACATGAACTCACAAGTGGCTGCAGTCACCCCAGGAGTACACGGCTCTGCTCACAGCCACAGAAGACTCCATGCTTTGCTTCCCATTGTGAAGAAGCTGGGAGTTGTCAGTGGCTAAAACCGTGCCAGCTGCAGTCTGCCCAGCCTTCTGACGCCTTGGTAGACAGACCACTCACAGGCAAACCTCTCTGCACGGAGTGAACATCCTGGGGTCCCAGCTCAGCCCTGCGTGCGAGTTGCAGGCCTTGGGATGTGTGCCCTGCAGGAGGACAGAGCAAGCAGCATAGAGCATAGATTGATGAGCCAACAGAGGAAAGGAAAATTCAAGCACTTCCTACAGAAATATGACAAAACATGGAAAAAAATCAGGCAGAAAAGCCACTATAGTTCTGCGTTCTGTAAGAATTCTGTGGGCAGAGAAAGTGAACTTCTGGCACTAATGGACATTTCTGAATCAACTCTGGTGGGCCTGTGCTGGAGCGCTCAGCACAGGGATTTCACAGACTGAGGCTCTTTGGAGGCTGGGTTACTGTTCTCAGTAAGGGTCTGCATTCAGTGCTAAAACCTCTGTGCTGAAGAGGAGAGGAAAACTTCCTTTACCTCCCCAGACTTGTGCTTGCAGGCCCAACTGTCTCCTTCAGATTCTCGCTGTTTTTGGTGGTTTCGGGTACCTGCATCATCTGAGATCAGCCCCTTTCCACTTCTTTCTTAACCACCTCCCAGCCAGCACAGCCCTGTGCGTCCCAGCAGAGTTACTGTGCTGTCTGCTGGTGTAGGGAATGGCAGAATTTGGCCTGTCTGGTTGCTGACGATACTTTCCTATCATTCCCAGTTCCTAAGTAATTACAATAGCTCTGCATTGCTGTCAGACATAATATTGGCCCAGTTCTCCTCCTCTGGGATTCCAGGAGCATATCCACGGGTTCCAGATCCATTCTGCATTCTGGCCAAAGCCTGGTGAGTGCAGTGTGTGTATCACACCGATTACCGCTATAGCATGAGTAATTTGGGGAGGAGGGAGGTGAGGGAGCAGAAAAAGAAAGCTTCTCCAAATCCTTCAGCTCTTCACTTGGACACCGTGAATGAGATATTTAAATACGTTGCCGTGGAGACAATCAAAGAAGGGGGTCTTTGTGTGTGTGTGTGTGTTTTAGTAATCCCAAAGGGGGTGTTTAATTGGAATCAACCACAGCTTTTTAACTGTGTTTTAAATTGGAGAGAAATAAAAAGAAGAAGCTGCCAGAAAAGGAACATTAAATAAAGGGGGGGGGGGGGGGGGGGGGGGGAAGCCCACATGAAACAAGATGGGGGGAGAAATGGAAATCAAAAGAATAAATTTACTGTAACTGGCAAAGGATTCATTAGGGTTACAACAAAGCTCAGTTCAATTTCCCTCCTATTGACATTAACGAGTTTGATGTAGGTCTAGCCTGAAAGGCAGCAAGAACATCTCTCTCTCTCTCCCCCTCTGCCTGGTCCCAGGGGACTGAGCAGCTGTCTGTAAATTGCTCCACACAGGGGAATAAGGTTTCTTTTCTCCCCTCCTCGCATTTTTCTTTGTCCGATCACACCCGCTCGGAGCGGCGCCCTAGGAGCCTGCCTCGCCACTTGCACTCGTTGCAGTATCTCCTCCCTCCTGGACTCTGACATGGATGTGCCATTTTACTGCTGATGGATCCGAGAGGTTATTTATTGCTATCCCCCAGCTTGAATGCATTGGGCTATTACCATGGTTATTTTTGGTTCCAGCAACAGCCCCTCTGGGCTTGTAATTAACTATTATTATTGTTAGTACTGGGGTTACTATTTCAGCTAAAGGATATTGTTAGTACAAGAGCAACCTCACTGTGAGTAAACTTATGCTCAAAATTTGGGAGATTTTTACGCATTGAAAAGGCTGATCCTGAACTAAGGGCAGTGGCAGAGGAAGCCTAACTGTTTCAAGAGAAAATGTGATAGGGTATGAATGAAATCTTATCTCAGAGAGCTGAACTTCATGGTCCAGAAGGTCTTTTCCAATCTCTGGCTCCTATGTTTTATGCTTTTTGTATTAAAACAAGATGTCAGAGGGTCAGAATTACAATGCACTGTGTATTCACTCATTCACACACAGAATAGGAGCCAGTTCCTGACCCTTGTGTAAAAAGACAAGATTACATTTGAGATGAATTCTGCGTGGCTGGAGGTGCCGGTACTTGCACGCCGAGGAAGGGGCACTGATTCCAGGTGCCAGGCTCAGGCTCTGCTGCCCTGCTGCAGAGAGGCAGCACAAAATTAGCACAGGAGACAGTCACCGGGAGGAGCCCAGAGGCACAGCGCAAGGAAGGAACTTATTCAAGGTCCAGTTTTACTGTTATTTTTAGGTAGAGCATATTTTGCCACTCTCTAGAGAGGAAATGGGAGACTGCTGCTTGGTCCTGCTGCCCTTTAGAAGGACTTGGAGCTGACGTGACAGAAGAAGTTACACGTTTTTGTCATTAGTAATAATCACCTACTGTGCTCATCAGCGCGGTTGTTGGAAACTGGGAATGCCCAGGGAGGTGAGGAAATCAGAGCCTGGGCAGGACCAAACTAGCTCAGCCTCAGCCGTGCATAACCTCGCTGTTACTCCAAGAGGTCTGTGTGAAGAGGCCATGGCTGAGATGGAGCACCCGGTGCTCGGTGCCATCCCAAAAAAAGCTGTCTGCTTGGAGACCCTGGCACGCTGTCAGGAGCAGCTTTACCTCACAGACTAGAAATCAGGGCATGCTGAGCTGCCATCAGCTGAAATAATTCTGTTTTGGCAATATTCTCCCTTCCAGCTTGGCCATTCCTTGGCTAGATCTTCCAATTTTCAACCACGGCAGCCCCAAGCCCTAGCTCAGGTGCAGAAACCTCCACTCGCTTCTCCTTCCTTTTTGCCATAAACCAAACTCCTTCTGCCAGCTTTCCCCCTCTCTCCCCGACTCTTTGCAACTGGCACCTTCCTTGAAGAAGAACAGCAAGAACGAAAATGTATAGCCGTAATAGATTTTCCCCACCGGAGTGTACGTTAAATTTAAGGCTTTGCTCTGGACACTGAATGGTTGGTCATTAACGCACTTCGAATCAGCAGCATAAAACAATCCTCATAAGTGCTCCCGTGAAAAATGGTGGCAGAGATCAGAAGTGATCAGAATGCAGACGGGAGCTGCAGCTCTGGGCGTAAAAATGATTAATGAAAAATCCCCGGCATCCTTTCTTCTCTTTGCAAGGGAGGAAGCGAGCGAGCTTGACAAGAACAACGGCTCCTCGTGTGAGGAGGATAATAGCAGGAATGATATGTCTCCAGGAGATTCCCAAGGCCTTGCGCGCACATAATAAATTGCCCTTGTCACTTTTGGGAAACTTATGAAGAAAGATTCGCAAAGCCAGCGGAGGCAATGAGGGAAAAGAACAAAAGACTCAACCCCAAAGAGCCCAGCCTTGCCTGGGAGGCGCACCGGCTCTGCTCACCCCTTGCCTCCGTTTGCTCAGCAAAGTGTTTCTGAAGTGAACAGAAGGAGTTGGGTCCCTGGGCTCATAAAGTATCTGTCAGCGTGTGACAGCAGTAAAGCCAAGGCAGGGGCTGCGGGATGCAAAGCTGTGCATCTTAAACCCTGTTTGAGAGAGCAGGGGAGCTGTGGGCAGGCCCCCGGTGCTGCCGGGCGGGCGCTTGCAGCCAGGGGTCCAGGAGACTGCCTGGGATGTCCTGGTAGGTGAGGGCTCTGGCTTCAGAGAGCTTCCTTTCTTCCCAATTCCTGTCATATTCCTTACATGAATGGTGTAAACCACTTATTCTCTTCATGCCTCAGTTCCCTTCAAATAGAAGTGCTCCTTTCCTGCTCTCTCCTGGCTACTTACGCTGAAATTCTGCGGGGCAGGCACCGTGTCCCACTGCCCACATGTACTACACAAGAGCCCCTTGTCATATATACGCAGCCAGGCCCTTTGATACCAAGCTGGTCTCCCTGTCAGGCACACGGTATCATGCCACAGAGCCGTGCAGACGGAGCTTTGTTCCTGTGAGTTTGCATAAACCCGCTGGTGAGGCGCAGGGGGATTCAAAAGCGGGGGTCACACCGGGAAATCTGCTTTAATTTCCTGCTCTGCCTCCAGCTTCCGTGTGCCATCATAAATCACTGAAAGCAAGAAACATGAAGATAGATCGACTTTGCAATGCTCGACTGGTGCTGCCCAAAGCACACGGGGACTATCTAACAGAGTGCAATCAACATATCTCCAGGCTGCTATTTGGGCATATGCAGGAAAGGCAATTTAGCAGAGCAGGGGTCCTTTAGGCAGTGGCTCAGAAGTGAGATAGTTTCCCTTTGTGAGTCATCTGGCAAGACTTAGGACCCTGCAAGTGATCTTTGTGGATTTTTCCCGTAGTGGCTCAGTGTCATGATCTCTGTATTTTAATAACGGGGATGGCAGCACTTGCTGTTAGCCCTCTTTCCCGTGGGCATTCATTTGAACACCTGCTGCAGGTGGCTCGTCCTCCCTTGCTACAGCACCACCGGCCTCAGCTGTGAGGATATTTCCATCAGTGCCTGCCAGGTGCGTGGAGAAGATAAAGGCAGGTCCTGCATTAATGGCTGCTCTTGGGATTTCTGTTGTAGCTCCAGGACTGGCTGTGAACGGAGGGCTGGATGGCAGCAGGTAAAAGCACCCCTTGGCAGAGCAGGATGGCCGCGGTCAAGCAGATGCCCCCAATTCTACTTTGTTGTTCCTCTGAGAAAAATGGAGGGGAGTGGTTTTTGCTCGAGCACCAGGTCTGTGTGGGGAGATAACAGCCTGCTGAGGCCAGGTTAGCACTGTTGTTAGTGAAAAGCATGTTGTGGAGGTGGAGGAAGAGCTTTGTTGCACCCCCTACCCCTGGGTAGCATAAACCAGGCAGGAGGCACTGCACAGCGCTGACTGCCCTCGCCAGGATGGCTTCACCTGGCCACGCTTGTTTACCTGCTGTCATATCCTATTCATCCCGGCACTTTACGGGGGGCAGGCTCTGCCCTCTGCTCCCAGGCTCAGCCAAGTTCTTTCAAGGTATTTGCCCTCCTGTGAGCATGCAGGAATATAGGTGGCCAGGAGCAGGGTCATTTATTTGGCCTTTCATGCTTCAGCATGATGGATGAGGATGCTGATAAATAGCTGCCTCCACGAGGAGGACTATTTTTGGTCCTTAGTTCTCATATGTGGCCGTGTAAATTGTCTTCCTGCTCACCTGCCTCATGAACAACTGTTAAAGACCTCTGGATCTCCGAATGCCGAGCCCAGGGTTAAAGCTGTGCCTTAGGATGGGAGCTGAGGGTTTCCTGCTCCCTTACTGTAAATAAAAGCGTTTTTTCCCTGCCTACAGTCAGCTCCTTCCCATGGGGCAGGGACTCGGGGGAGCACCACAAATGCCCTTGGGGGAGCGTCAGGGCTTCGTATTCTGGCTGCATCAAATCCTCGGGGATTTCATAGCCTGTTAAGTGCCTGATCCCTTGGCACTTCCCAGCTCCCGAGGCACCCTGTTCCTGAGGGACCCAGAGCTGTGGAAGCACCAGGCCCAGGGATCACAGCTGCGTATCCCCCAGGAGAAAGGCAGAGGGGGGGGGGGAAAAAAAACAGGGAAAAATCAGTTAGAGAAAAAATTGGAAAAGGAAAGCTCCGGCATAGGAGTGCTGTGCAGGAGGCTTAGTTTCAGGGCTGATTTTCCTTCAGCTCCCTGCATGACTTTGCAGCAGTCAGTGTACAGAAATATGTGCTTTAATTTTCTCTCCTGTTTCTAAGCATATTTTCCATTATTTTCTGTCTCATCTAAGCAAGACAGAACTCAGGATAGATCTAGATACCTGCATTCTGTGACTGTACGTTTCCTAGTGCCATGGGACGCTGATTTCATTTGGATTTCTAATTTGTTTCACAATACTGTGGAATAATTAGAATTATTAAAGCTAAAATGTTCTTTGCTGCCTGTTTCCACTAGACAAAGCAGCTCAGACTGTCACGTCTTTGGGGAGGGGAGAGGAGGAGGTTTGTTTTTTTTACTGCCTCACAATCTTTTGTCCTTCATGACCTTTACTTCTTTTGCTAAAATTAACATTTCTGCTAAAGACAGAGGTGGGAAATTGGTCCCTCTTCCCACTGCACCAAACATTCCTGCCGAGGAAATGTTATTCCTTTCATAGCCGTGCTACGTGGCATATCGGTTGATGTGATCTGCCCTTTCTCAGGCTAAATCATCGTCTCTAATGTTTTTCTTCTTTCATTATTACTCTCCTCTCCTTGAAACACGAGTACTTTCTGTGTTGACTGTAGCATTGCTGTCTCTGCTGGTAGCAGATGGAAAGCCGAGCTGGAGGTACAAGTCATCTTACCATAAGAGCCAGCAGCAAAATGTAACGGTTTCTAATGTAACCCTTCAAGTCATTGACAGAGCAGTTTCTCATTTTTTTTAAAGAAAAAAAACAACAACCCTGAGGCACAACTAAGTGTGCTGGTAAAATCCTGTCTTTAGTTGTTGGGAGTTTTACAACTGGCATTGATGGAACTGGGAATTTTTAGCACTTTCATTGGAGTAAATCAATCACACGAGAGCTTTCCTGGGGATAGGCAGGAAAGGATTTCCATACTACAAAATCAAGCAGCAACGTTTTCAAAAGGAAGACTACTTCTGATAATCTAATTTGAAACATCAGTTTGTTGTCTAATCAGCTGAAGGAAATCAGGCCCAAGTCATCTTGAGTGCATGCAATGAAAATAAGAATTTCCGTTTATTGGGCAGACCCCCTGCGCCTGTGTTTGTTCCAAGAAAACAACTAAGAAATGACAAAACATTTTTTTTGCAGTTTGTTAATTTCAAATGTTCATTTTGGGTTGACCCAATGTATTTCCCTCCCCCCACCCCCACCCCCGATGTTTTTCATTTGACAATGAGCCGAAGTTCCTGGGTGGGTATCAAGCTCTCTTGGGCTACAGTGGCATCCCGCATGGTAACTTGGGTGAGGCTTCTGCAAGCTTTCCAGAGCGGAACACCACCGCTGGGGCTGTTCTTCCCCAGCTCAGAGATCTTCCCTCCCTCGCTTCCCAGTCCTGTACCGCCAGCTACTGTTAGAGCAAACCCCGAACTCAGGAGGCAAGAGAGGAGCTGACTTTAAATCCTTTCATTTGCAAATTCAGTGCCGTGTCATTGGTACATCTTTCGGAGCCCTATAGCCAGCATGGGATTTGGAAAGCTCTCTGTATTAGCTCGTCCCGCTCCCTGAGCCTCCTCATTCCCTATTCAGAGCTGCGGTGAGCCTTTGTGCTCCCAACGCCCAGCAGCCGCCGTTGCATCTCCGTTCATCGACAAAGAGAAACCTTATCTTCTGATGGACACATACAGCACGGTCTGTGTGACATTTAAATCTCCCTTTGTCGCAAACTCAGATATTTGTGCTGTTAAAAGAAGACCGTACAGCCGGGTGATTTCATTACTGCAAATGTTATTACAGTGAAAGCCTGTTTGAGACGTAATGTCACTGAAGGGAAAATATGATCTAGCAGCGAGTGTGGCCTGCTAACGGGTGCTGGGATTCATCAGAGGCTGAAAGAAACCTCTCCAACATCAGACCTGTTAATGGAACAGCTTTTTTTCTTCATCAAATCAAACCAGCCACTTCCTCAAAGCCCTAAGGCTAGGAATTAAAAAGAAGATTGAAAGGAATTAGGCACCCAACTCTCGCTGACTTTCTATTTGAGCTCCTAAGCTCTTCTCCCTGCTTTAGAAATCGTCGCTGGGCTGTTGGGGTGCTTAGTGCCACAGACACAGTGAATAGAAACTCATTGTGTTAACAGTAGCTGCAGACCTCAAAAAGACACCGCTGCTGCATGTCCTGCTCACAGCGATTAGTTCTTGCTCCAAGAACACTGAAGGGGGAAATAATCACAGATGGGTCCTGGCCTCCCTGAAGTCACTGTGAATTTGCCAGGGACCTGCCCCCAGTTTCCACCCCGATGCAGGTATAATTCCTTTTTTTTCCTCCAGAGCAGATTTCCCAAAGGCTTTGGGATTTGCAAGAGCAAGATTGGAGCTCCTGGAGGCAGAGGTGGCGCAGTCAGGTCTGCAGCTCTGGGAGCGCACAGCTCGAGGCACACGGCGCAGGGGTGATGTTGGTTACAGAGCGCGGCCGTCCCAGCCCACCGTGCTCTGCTCCCAGCCCAGCGCCTTCGAGGTGCAGGTTTCCAGTGCCGATTGGCTCTATTTTGAAGATCTCTTTGCTATGCAAGATAGATGTGACCTTCATCTTGAAAGATTAGCCTTTAGAAAGTGCGAATAGCTCAGGCTCTTTGCTAATGGGGATCGTGGCTGTCTCAGCTGTGGGTAGCTCTTTCCCATCTGACATCTTTCCGAGCATTTAAACACAACGAGGATCAGGTCAACAGCAAACCTCCCACCAGCTTTAAGAAGGTTTGGACTATGCCCCAGCCTGCTCTCCTAACAAGATGTGACAAGCTGAAGTGAGCAGTTAGACAGAAAGCATCAGGATTTCACAGCATACTTTGCCAGCAACTTGCTGGGCTTTTCGGCTGTTTTTTTCTTAGTGATTTTTTTCCTCTGTATGCTATAGCAACTCAAATCTATCCCAGGCTGCTTCTGACATTAACAAGACAGTGGATGACAGGCAAAATGCGTCCACGAGCAATTCAGAGTCTCCCTGCTAAGTAATCATAAACACTGCAAGTTTGCAACAAAGCCAGCAGCTGTCTCTCTCCCTCTGGACAAGCGCTGCTTCCTCGCAAATTGAGGCTCTGCAGGTTTTACAGCTGTCGGACAATGAGTCTGGTGCTGTTATTTCCTCTTCCTTTCTTTTTTTTCCCTCTTCCTTTTTCTTTCTTTTAATGGAAAATATCTCCGAGTTGCCAGAACTCAAGTGGCCCCCTCCAGCAGTGAATCGATACAGCCGAGTGACGAGGCTTTAACTCCTGTTCTCGCTGGCGCTACCGGAATGGGCACCAAGGAGTTGTGTTACCTGCACATCCTCCGTTGCAAGGGTTTATTGCCTTTGATCACGTTTCTTACGGGGAAGCAGACGTCTGTTTCAGGGCTGGAAGAGGATTTTACAGTGCTCAAATGGTGTCCAAAAGGTTCTGAGACTGGAGAGGCTGGGGAGAGCCCCTGGGAGGGCTGTAACCTCAAGCTTCGCAATTTGCTTCCAGACTGCTGGAGCCCCAAAAGAAACCTTTACCCCTTCCCTAAATGCAGGCAAGAAGAGTGAAGGTTATTACTTTATTGCTTTGATCGAGAGTTGGTACTGCTTTGGATTGACTGGCCACATGATCTTAGAAGCCTTTTGTGGATAAATTTTCGGCGATTTTTTTGAGGCGGCCTGCAGCAGCAGCCCGCACCTTTGCAGTGCTGCATCCGTGCAGCTAGGGAAGAGCATGGTGGATTTACCTCCCCCACTTGGTAGTCACTGGTCCTGAGCTGAGCACGCAGTCCCTCCAGGGCCATTTCAGTGCCAGGTGAATCACATTTGTCCAAATTCAGTATGGTGCTGTAATGCAGCTCTGCCATCCTGCAGGACCCCTTTCAATAACGCCACCTTCCTACCCTGACCATTACTGTGAAGAGGCTTAATTTTCTGTGGTTATTCTGCAGCTCTCTCTGCCCTCTGTGCTCCCTCCGTCTGCCACCCTCCTCTGCAGCGGGTCTATCAAATGGCACACGTTGGATGAAATACATATTCTTTCTGTTTATGATTGAGTATAATAAACTCTGGCTCCTCTGCCTTCCAGGTGGCTTTTGGACATGCAGCATTTAGTGCGTGAAGTGATTGATCTCTGATCTTTAAAATAGAGCTGTGAAGACCGTGGTGAATTTGCATGCATGTGGAGTATAAATCCAGGAAATAGCGGCTCTGAAACTCTCTAACCCCTGCCCTTTATTTCCTTGGGCTGAGTTTTCCATGTTTGACAATGCGCGTGGTGGTGATTTATGTATTACCAGAGCAGCCTCCAGTGGTTGGAGCTGCGAACTTTTCCAAGCTGCCCTTTATTGTAGCTCGCTTGCGGGTTTTGCAGAACCCCAACCCCGATTCCTCCCTGCTCCGAGCTCCGGCTTGGTGAGAAGGGGACAGCTGGGAGCAGCGGGTGCCCTGCTTGTTCTGCTGGGAGCCGATTCCACTCCTAATGGAGCTGAAAACAGCTGCTCTGTCCTCGCTGCTGCAGGCCTGCTGCACGCAGCAGTTTTTGACGCTAGCTGAGACACGGGGATGTGGTGGCTGCCTGTGCCAGCATCCCACCCCTGTAGTAACAGCAGCACCCCACAGCAAGCAAGTCTGCCAGCTAGGGGATGTAGGAAATCCATGCCGGTGCTATCCTTAAACTGTCCAGCCCTACAGCAGTCTGTGGTGGTGCCCGTGGCTGGGGAGAGCTGGCCCTCACCTCTCCTGGGTGCCCACAGCTGTGCTTTAGCTGCCCAGGACCAATGGCCCTGCTCAGTCAGGGGGCTCAGCATCACGGGGTGATAAAGCTCAGAGGAAAGCGGGGTTGCAGGACATCTTTGGGGCTGGTCCTGCAGCTGGATACTTCCCGGGGGAGCAGCTTTGGGGGTCACCGCTGGTGGGAGAGAGGTTTCAACCCCCCAGCGGTGTTTGTGCCCCCTCCGAGCCTGCGGACCCGTTGCAGTGCTTTGGGTCGCCTCCTGCCTTCAAGGACAGGTGCTTCAGAAGGGACACACTGAGCTGATAAATGCTGTCAGGGAGCAAGGAGTGAGTCAGTCTCTGCTACAACACCGATGTTTATGGAAAACAAGGAGAGGAGGCGAGTCAGGGAGGTCAGTTGTGTGTCTGAGAAACTTCCCTTATAAAAAGACAGATTGCTGACACTTTTCCTTGCTGCAGCTGCCCAGGCATTCCAAAGCGTCTGAGATTTCATTATCGAAGAAGCAGTCACTGGCTTTGCTGGGGACTTCTGGCTGCTTTACAAAGCAATTCCAGTATTATTATTGGAGTAAAAACATACCAACTACTAATCCTCTGTTTAAATGGCCAGTAAGTTCCCTGCGGGCAACTCTCTGCCAAAACATTTATCCGTCTAATTTTATTTCATGTTGGTTTTTTCTTACGCAGATTTAACCTTTTGTGATGAGGGTTGTAGGCGCTTCCGTGTAGAAGCATGTTTTTCAGACTACTGGGACTGCAATTCCTTGGTGTGTGGCTGAGGGACGTGGAGCCAGTCCCCCTGGGGCGCTCGTGCAGCGCAGCCACTTGGTAGTGGGCGTTTGGGACGGAGGCAGCTGGAGCCTGGGTTCCCTGAGGATCGGGTGAGTGTGGTGGGCAGGAGGGGTGTGGGGGCTGCCTGGACCTGCCGCTCTCACAGGTCTGTTCGCCTTGTGCGCGGGGCTCTCTTGGGACTTGTTAGCACTGGGTGAATATTTCGGAAGGTGCAAAAGGACTGGAACAGACCGAGTCCCTCATGCCTGGTACCCTGCTCCTACAGCAGCCGGCAGTTACTGTTTGGGAAAAGAGCAGGGCGCATCCCAAATGCCTTCCCTGGGCACGTCCTCCAGCTTCTGGGCTGTTGTGGATTCCTAGGGTAAAGCTATATCCAAAACTTCACAGTGAAGGCTGAGATCAGTCCTCCAGGTGTGTCCAAAGTCCTTACAAGCCTGCACATGCTGTTAGCTCACTGCACTGCTCTAACACTGTCCTTTCATTTAGCACCATGGGGAAAAAATGCCCAGGTCTGTGATGTGCCCGAAGTCATGAGCCCCTTTGAGGCTGCACTCCCAGGACCTGCGCAGTCCGTGCTGGCTGTGGAAATGCCCAGCTAAACCTCCCCACGTCTGTACCCGGTATACGGGACAGGACAGGTTGGTGGTGATGCTGAGTTTGTGCCCAAAGCTTCTGAGGTTGCATCCTGAGACGATTACAAGTCCAGCTGAAAACAAAACAGAAAACGTTCCTGTTTAATTGAATCGGAGGGAGGCAGGGAACACCATAAACCTTAGGATGTGTCGTTTGGCCTGGAACAGCGTGTTTCGACTCTTCCTCAGATTGTTTTTCCCACCACACTCCAACTTTCTGATTTGAGTCAAACTTTTAAATTGAATGCCAGCACTTCTAAGGGGATGGAGAATATTCTGCCTGGAAAATGCTTAAGTAAAATATTGCAGCACTTCTGAAATGAATGGTGTCATTTAGAAAATGTCAAAACAAAAAGCTTCAATTTTTTGAATTTTTATTTCCAGGAAAAAAAAAAGGTATTCCCTGACTTTGCCATGAATTTGTAAATAGATACCACGCATCTCCACCCCCAGGCTTATTTTCTTAGCAAACGAAGAAAATGTCACCAAGCCCTGGCTCTGCCAAACTGACCCTAAGTGAGGGGGTTGGACAGGGTCAATTATAAAAAAGAAATGAAAGAGCATCCTCTAGAGACAGCTACAGAGTTACGATGTAGGTAACCATGTCATCAGCACCACTTTATCGGCTTTTTCTTCTCTCCTTCTCTGCATGCCTGTGGCTTTTGGTTTGCTGGAGGAGGAGTGAAAGCAAAGCTGGCAGCGGTATTTTGGTGGTGGTGTTGTTGCTGCTGTTTTCGTCTGCATAGTAATGGGCATCTGCGTGTGTGCCTGTGCATGCCTGCATGCGATCTCTGACTCTGTGCCCGTCTCCCTCGTTCCTCCCTTAGCCATCCATGCACAGCATGATATAAACAAACCTGCCTCTGGACATGTCATGGCTTAAAATAGATGTTCATACATCAGCCTTTCTACAGCGGCGGCGGCAGCAGCAGGAAGACATGGCCGACTGGATCTGCCTGCCACCCTCGCTCTGAGCAGGGAAGCCTCAGCCCTCGCAAAGGTAGAGTACGGGGGGGGCGTCTCCTTCCTCCCCGTGTCTGTCTGTCTGTCTCCGTGAGCGTGCGGGGCTGAGCAGCCTGTGCTCGCTCGGCGATGCCTCTTCGGAGCTTGCTCTGCGCCCAGGCAGCCTCTGGCTGGTTCTCCCCTCCCTCTGAGCACTGCACGGCTGCCAGAGGGGCTCCGGGGACAGCCAGGAGCCTGCTTGGGAGAGTGGGGAGCCAGCCCCCCCAGGCTTGGCACCCGCAGGGGGGGATGCAGGTGGTGCTTGGGAGGGGTTGGGGTGCCAGGAGTGCTGGGGGGTCTGTTCGGAGGACATGGACGGGGGCAGTTTCTCTTCCCCTGCAGCACCTGGGGGGGCTGGCGTGGTGGTGTGCTGGGGGGGGGTGGAATGCTGGAGGCCAGCTTTGGGCCTGAGGTTTCATGAGCTACATCCCGTGATAGGTCCGGGCTGCTGTTTTACCAGCCAGCTGTAGCAATACGAGGGTCTGTCTGGCTCTTTACAGTCTCGTACTGGGGATGTGGTGGTTTTTCAGACCCCCCTGCTGCTTGTTCCCTAATGCTGCCCGGGGCTGGTGGCGTGTGGCTGTGCTGCAGCCAAGGTCACCCAAGGTTTAAGGGCCCGGCACGCGGCCGTGCCAAATGCCTTGTCCAGGTGGGTTTTGCCAAGTCGGAATGCCCAGTGAGAAGGAGTCCAAAATTCGTCAGGCAGGGGAGGTGGCCCGTGCTCTGTGCTGGGGGCGAGCAGCCTGGGCAGCACCCCAGGGTGCCAGGCAGGGCCTGAGCTGCTCCCCCCGCAGAACAGGGGAGAGAGGGAGACGTGCAGTGTCTCTGGTCTCCCCTTGAGCTGCCTCATGCCCTTGCAATGTTTTCCTCCTCCGTTCATTGCCAAGAAATGGCCGGAGGCTTCTTCCTTCTGCGCCGTTGGCTGCTGGCCGGCGCCTTGGGCGAGATGGCAGAGCAGGCAGGCTGAGCTGAGCCAGCCCGGCTGGCCCAAGGGTGCCAGCGCTGGGTGGCTGCAGTGGGATGCGTTTTGGACACCTCCCAGCCCCTCCAGGGCAGGAAGGGAAACGATCTGCTCGTGTAGGGGTTTCTTCAAGCCGGTGGGGCAGCAGCCAGTGAGCAAAACCAGGGGGCTCTGCCTACTGCCTGGCCGCAGGGACTGTCACTGCTCCGAGGCTGGGCAGGGAGGTTTCCTGACAAGTATCGGCATCATCTAATGGGCTGAGAGCAGAGCTGTGTCCCAGAGGATGGGCTCTGTAAAACGGGCTCTCACATCCCCTGAAATTAACTCTTTCCCACCCCAAACCTGTCCTGGGTGTTCAAATGCAGCAGCAGGACTGCTGTGCTCAGAGGGGTTAACGCTGCCTCTCCCTCCCCGCAGGCTTTTGTGCCTGGTCCACAGGAGTCTGGGCCCCAGCCAGACTCTGCGTGGTGCCATATGGAATCCTCCACCTGTTTGGGGTTTTTCCTCCCCGATCCTGGTGGCTTGCCCAGAGCTGGCCGCCTTTCACTGCTTCTGATCATAGGTTGGCAGCATCAGTTCTCGAGCTGGCATCGTCCCGCTGGCAGGCAAAGCCCCCGAGCCAGCTCAGAAGGAAGGTGGTCCTGTACAGAGCACCTCTTGCCAATATGGCCTCAACCCAACTCATGGGGCTGGAGCAAAACCTCAGCCCGCGGAGACTCAGCAATCTGGCTGCCTCTCCAGCTTCCCTCACCAGCCCTGGCACCGTAAGCCGCTCCCCAGCAGCATTGCTTCTTGGAAGGGAGCGCAGGTGAGCGTGTCTCACAGCGGGAGCCGCTGGGAAGCTGGCTCGACACAGCCCTCTCGCCAGGAAGGTCAGGCTTGGCTGCTTCGGGCCAGCATTTCTACAAAAGGGCTGGAGCGAGAGGTCCCCGGCTCTTCTAACGGCATCTCCTCTGCTTCTGTAACAGGACCGTGGGTGGCAGCAGCAGCAGCAGAAGAGACCTCCCGGCCCCCCTCCGGCCTTCGCGAACCCACAGGTATGCCTTGTGGGTCTCGGCAGCTCCCATGGCTTTCCTGTCCAGGTTCTCCAGGAACGGCACCAGGTCGCCGAGCCGGGGCTCGCGGGAGGAGCGCAACAACCACCCCATCCTCAGCGTCTTCGAGCTGGAAAGGCTGCTGTACACGGGGAAGACAGCCTGCAACCATGCCGATGAGGTCTGGCCAGGCCTCTACCTGGGCGATCAGTATGTATCGGAGGGGGACAGCAATGGGGGGCTGAGGGGTATTTGAAATGCAGAGGTCTGGGAGAGGAAAGCTGGAAATGTGAGGGAGAGGAGGACACGATGGGTCGGAAGAGGAGGACGGATGTGAGCACAGCTGTGCTGAGAGATTGGAGAGCTGCTTGGGGGGGGCGGGTGGAGGTGGTGTGCCCAAGGAGTCTGTGACATTGACTTAAAATTCTGGAGTCTGAGTCTGGCATCTTTCCTTTCCCTCTGATGAAAATGTTTGACCAGGACAGCCCTTACACCGTCCTTGGGAAATCTTCTTTAATGTTGAACTTTTCTAAACTTGCACATCTCTGCTCTGTTCCTCCCTCCCTGCAGAGATATAGCAGCCAACCGCCGCGAGCTGGCCCACCTGCGCATCACCCACATCCTCAACGCCTCGCACAGCAAGTGGAGGGGGGGCGCTGAGTACTACGAGGGCACGGGCATCCGCTACCTGGGCATCGAGGCCCACGACTCTCCTTCCTTTGACATGAGCCCCTACTTCTACCCTGCAGCTGACTTCATCCACCAGGCGCTGAATGAAGGTCAGTGGTAAAGACTGGTGGGACGAAGCAGGGAGGGGAGAAGCTCCCTTTGGTGGGTGGAAAGCTGGATCAACATCCTATTGCTCAGCATCCTAGAAAACATCTTTCTAGACTGGTATGGTGTCTTCTGCTCTGGACCACCTGCTCCAAATAGGAGGAGGGCTAAATTAGATTACTGGCCCCATAAATCTCAGCATCAGCCTGTGACCAGCTCCTGTTCAGACTGTTTTGGGAGATCCTGATGCACTAGCACCCTTTGCCAAGAGGAGGACCTCAGTGCATCACACTCCCATTAAACTTGGGGCCCTACATCTGACCCTGGAGGCTGCACACCTGACTGCAGTGCCAGGACACACCATGACAAACTGCTGGGTCCTCTTCAATTTTTTTTTTTAATTGGGATATTTGGTCTGCTGTGACACAGCCCCTGTGTTTTGCCCCCAGGAAGGATCCTTGTGCACTGTGCTGTCGGGGTGAGCAGGTCGGCCACCTTGGTCCTCGCCTACCTCATGATCCGCCACCACATGCCCCTTGTAGAAGCCATAAAGACGGTGAAGGACCACCGCGGTATCATCCCCAACCGGGGGTTCTTGCGCCAGCTGGTCGCCCTGGACAATGCCCTGAGGCTGAAGAGGAGTTCGTGATGGAGGACGAGCGGGGTTGTGCGGTGGGAGCAGCGTGTGTATGGCGCCCACCTGCCCCTGGTGCCTGCTGTGTGGTAGGGGTAGGCCTTTCCTCCCAGTGCAGATGCTTGGCAGCTAATGGGTCCCGTGCAACCAGCCCTGGCCCCCCCCCCTCAGCTGAGGGGGGGTCCCCAGACATGCGAGCTCTTCCTAGTGGTAAAGTCTAGGCCCTCAACCTGCAATCTCGGCACTTAGGTAGGCCTAACGTATCGCCTCCTTCCCAGCCTGCTCGCTCAGAGATGCCTCTGGAGGGACTCAGCCCCATGTTTCAGGTTACTCCCTTCCCGATTTGGCTCCAGGAAGCCTTCAAGGGTTGGCTCTCCCACGTGGCAGACGCATTTGCCAAGCCGGTCCCGTCCCTCCCTCCCAGGAGACTGAAGCTGTGTGTGTTCCTTCTCTTGTTTCCCATTTGTTTTTGGTCTGTGTAGCAACGTGAATTAGGTCTGGTGTGTGGGCTCTGGCAAACAGGCCTTTTGTCACAGTGTTTGGATGTCCTCCATGCCTAGTGTTAACCTGTGAAAATAAAGACAGCGCTAAGGAAGAAGTCTGGCCACCCCTTGTGTGCTTTGGGACAGACTTTTTGTTCAGGCTGGGATCTGAGTTGGTGGAAAAGCCTTGCCCTGGGTGTTCTGGGCTGAGATGGGCCCAAATCCTCCCAGATCCTCGGGCCAGGACTTGTCAGCCCTCCTGGTGGCCAGTGCCCCTGCTGAGCCCCCCCCCACACTCCTTTTTTCCAGCTGCGGGAACAGAAAGAGGAAGGGTGGGCTCCTGCTGGGAAGCAGAGCTGGGCTGGCAGTCACCAGGTCAGCATCCATCAGGAGGTGGCGATATTGGTCTCCCGAAGGCAGGCAGACACGGAGCTACCCACCAGGCTCGCAGAAAGGCCGGCTGGCCACCAGGGCCTGCAAAAGCTGCCTTTGCACTTGCAGAAGGGCTGGATGGGCAAGCGAGAGCGGCCGGGGCAACCATCTGTGGTGGCATCCTGTGTGTGTGCTGCCCCTGCTGCTGGGCTGCAGGCTGTGCAATGTCCTGGGGGCTGCAGATCGCCTCCTGCCTGATTTTTGCAGTTCTCCTTTGTGCTCCTTGCTGCCGTGCAGCTCCCTTTGTGCAGCCTGCTGCCAGTCAGACCCAAATGCAGAGCGCGGCTGTTGGCTGACAAAGCTGGGATCAGGGAGGCTCTGGATGCGAAGAGTTTGTTTGGGGGATCAGCAAACTGAGCCAGAGAGTAAAATCACAGGCGTGCTGTGCCCTACCCCGTGCTGGCAGTGGCCGGGCACCTGTGTTGGGAGATCGGGGTGTAGTGTGGGAAGCACCCAGACCTCGGGGGGTCAGCACAGCCCCAGCCCCTGGTGGCACCAAGCTGCCTGATCCCATCCCCTGGGTGGCTGTTGAGGAGGGCGCACAGAGCCCACCCTACGGCTGTCCCTGGCACAGGCACTGTCAGTCCTGCTGCCCTCACGGTCACCTGCAGGCTTCCTGGCTTGGCTGGGGATGCTGATGGTGTCCAAAACCTCCTGCACCAGGCTGAGAGACACTGGGAGCTCAGCGCCTTCAGCAAGGCTCCCAAAAGGGCTGCTGCACAGAATCACAGGATGGTTTGGGTTGGAAGAGACCTTAAAGATAATCTCATTCCAACCCCCCGCCCCCAGCCCAGGTTGCCCAAAGCCCACCCAGCCGGGCCTTGGGCACTGCCAGGGATGGGGCACCCCCAGCTCCTCCAGGCAGCCTGTGCCACCACCTCACCACCCTCAGAGTGAAGAATTTCTTCCTTACATCTAACCTAAATCCCCGCTCTTTTAGTAGAAAGCCATTACCCCCGTCCCATCCCTGCGCTTCCCAACAGAGAGACCCTCCCCAGCTTTCCTGGAGCCCTCCTGCCCGGAGCTTTCCCTTCTGGGGGCCGCACACCCCCAGCCCTCAGCCTGCCCCCAGGGGAAGCTGCTTGGGGCCGGGGGGGGCTCCGTGGGGCCGGGGTCCCCACGCCCCAGGGGTCCCCACGCTGCGTGTGGGCCCCAGCCCGGTGCTGCTGACAGCGGCCTCCCCATGCCCGGGGGGGGGGGGGGGATCCCGGAGCCCCTCGCCGGTTTCCCCCCGCAGCTCGGGGGCGGCCCCGGGAGTTGGGGGCCCGGCCCGGGGCGGGGTTTGCGGCCCGGCCCCGTTCCCCGGCGCCCGGCCCGGCCCCGCTCCCGGCCATGGCCCCGAGCCGCGCACGGCGGAGCCGGCCCGGCCCCGCGGAGCGGCTCCCGGATGCCCCCGTTCCAGTGGTGCCACGGTGAGAGCGGGGCCGGGGGCTTGGGGGGGGGCGGGAAGGGGCTTGGGGGTGTCCTGGGGGGGGCGGCAGGAGAGGTTTGGGGGGGCTGGGAGGGGAACAGGAGGGGTTTAGGGGGGCCAGGAGGGGTCGGGGGGAGGACAGGAGGGGTTGGGGGGGCAGGAGGGGTTTGGGGGGTCGGGGGGGTTTGGGGGGTCAGGGGGGGGTTTTGGGGTCGGGGGGCTGCTGCCCCTCCTGGGAGCTGGAGGGAAACCAATGCTGGGGAGCGGGCAGCCTCCAACAAGCACCCCAATAAGTTTCGCCCCCCAGGCAGGGGGTGCTGTGCTCTGTGAGGTCCCCCCCGGTGTCACCCCCCCCCCCCCCCCCGGGGCCAGGGGAAGCCGCCAGCTCCCCAGCAGCGAGCCCCAGCCAGGGGGCGGCTGGGCTGGTTGTGGTGGTGGGAGCGAAGCCCCCCACCCGTGTGTCCATGTCGGTGGTGTGGGCATCGCTCCGAGGGCCCCCAGGCAGGGCCCTGGCCCCCTGCTCTCCTGCCAGCCCCCCAAAATCCCTGGGAACGTGGCGCTGAGCTTGCCCGTGGCGGGGGGGGGGTGGCTGAGCACGAAGTGGTTCTCTTTCTGAGTAAGGAGCTGGGAAGCTGCGCTGGGAATTCCACCATCAAAGCCCTGCCTCAGCAACAAAGGCCGGGTTGTTTTAATTTGCGAAAGGTTTGCGGCCTTTGAAGCTAAACGTGCAACCGGTGGCTTCCCCTCCTGCAACGCGCACCTCGGGTGCTCTCATGCGGCTTGGGGGGTGAGCAGCAGTTAGCCTGGCCTCGTGGGGAGGGCAGGGAGTTCCTTCGGTGCTCTAAATGCTCCTCAGCAGAAAATGCAAACTTGGCAGCGTCAGGGAAACATCCCCGGTAAGAGCTGGGGGCTTTTAGAGGCTCCGAGCGGCCGCAGCTCTCCCCGGCTCCCCAGGGCTCGGAGGACAGAGCCCGCCCTTGTGCGGAGGCCAAGGCGTGGGTTTGGGAGGCTGCCCGTGGGCATCTGGCTCGGGCGTCTTGGCTTCGAGCCCTGACCCCACAAGTATTCACATCAGCAGAGTGCAGCAAAATTGCTGAGCTGCGTGCTGCTGAGGACCCTTGCAAGAACCAGGGGCCGGTGGCGTGAGTAAGTCCGATGCCCAGTAAAGAAATGAAATTTTCGCCATTAATAGGCATATTCCAAACGTCTGAACAGAAGGAATGCGCTGTGCTGGCTTGGAATTGCAGCTCCTCTTTCACATCGCAGCTCCTCCTGTTGCTCAGCTGTAGTTTGGGGCACTTTGCAGTCGCCAGGCACTTTGCAGGTAACTTGGTCTGGCGGGGACCTGGCTATCCCCCTCTGCGAGCCGCTTGGCGCAGGGGAGACTTCTGCAGGAAGCCCATTCCTGCATCACAGCAAAAATTACATGGAAGCTGCATTCAATTTCATGATGCAAAGCCCACGGCTTTTGTGTGGGAGTGGAAAGAATGGTTTTATTTAATGACCTGCTGAGTTTTCCATTTGTTGTATTGAACAAGAATTGGGGTGAGGGAGAAGCTCTGCTCAGCAAAAACCCCGTGCCCGCGCGGAGCTTGTGTCTGTCCTGGTTTCAAATCCTGCACGCTGCTGTGTCACGGTGGTGGAAGGTGTGCTGGTCGACCCCGGATGCCGCAGGGCCTCCTGACTTCAGCCTGGCACTTTGCAGGGCATAGACCTGGATGTGGGGGGGCATTTTTCGGACCGTGCATCCGTTCTTTGGTTGTTTGGTGGCAGAAATTATCCCTGGGGCTCTCGGGCGCGTTCCCGGTGGTGTTGCAGCATCAGGGCTGTAATCGGACGGGGACGCAGTTAGGCGTCTGGTTTTCCCCTGTAGTTTTTCTCCAGGCCAGTGAGACGGATCGCTCGGACCTTGAGAAGCGTCCCTGCTCCCGGCTGCGTGTCCCAGAGGAGTTAATCCTGGCCGGGGGAGCAGGATGGGGTCAGTACTGTGTGCGCTGTTATTTGGGCCAGCTCAGCACCTAAATCCGCCGGGCGGCCTAAATCTGCCGGCATCTGCCGGGGTTGGAGGAGGAGGTGGCGCAACCCCAGTGCCCCGACAGGTCGGACTGCACCTTTCCTGCTTACACAGGGGAGCTTTTGCTGTTGGCATGAGAAAACACTCTGCTGGCGGGGCGCACCGCCTCCCCGAGCGTCCTTCTGGCAGGGAGAAGGGTGGGGAAAGTCAGCGTGTGTCTGTAGCCCTTCTGCAGATGTCCAGCGACCCCTCTTTTCTCCTTTTTCAACTAAATAATTGTTTGAGCACGCCGCTTTCGAGGCTCCTGGCTTCAGGTGTAAAACTGGTCCCGGGTGGACTTACGCTGGTGACACGGGTTGCTTCGGTTTGGGGTTGGTGCCCCTCAGGCCTTCATTGTATTAAAACCGGCTTCGCTCTGTTCCTCTCGAGCTAAAAATATGAAAGCCTTTGTCAGGCGAAGGGGGTTGTGCTAATTAAAACCACAGCCGAGCCAGCGCCCACCCTGCTGCTGAACTCTCGCTGGGGGGAGCTGGAAGGGGCCGGCCAGGGTCGGGAGGACGCAGGTTTGGGGAGGGGGTCGCATCTCCCCCCTGGGACCCGCTGCTCGAGGGCTTCCCCTGGCAGCAGCTTCGCCTCCCAGCCCGTGGCTCTGCCCCGGGGCCGTGCTGCCCGGAGCAGTGAGGGCTGGAAAGCCTCCGTAGCAGGAATGAGCCTTGCTGAGCTGGTGAGCCTAAAATTAGCCTTGCCAGCTGTGCTGCGGCTGGCGGGGACGTGTTAGACCAGCTCCTCTTCGGTACAGGGCCGGGACTTGTGGCTTCTCTTCTTCCACCTCGCCTTTTCCCCCCGCTGCTGCTTTTGCTGCCCCTCGGGTGCCCGTGCAGGGGGGCTTTTAGGCACAGCTACGGCCACCCGTGGGGAACGTGGGCACGAAACACGGAGCAGTCCCTGCACAGCTGGGCAGGGAGCGGGGACCGTGGGTTTGGGTGTACACGAGGGGCACGGGGTCCGGGGGCGGTGCTCAGGGGTTGCCACCTCCGTCCGTCGACGGCTGCTGAGTGGTGCCCCACCACGCACACCAGCATTACCTCATTGACTTGTGGTGTGGGTTTTTTTTTTTTTTTTTTTTTCTAATTCTATTTTCCGGGCATTTCTCGATCATTTCCAGTAGGGAAATGGGAAAAAAAAAAAAAAAAAAAAAAAAAAGCAACCAAAACTTATTGTCCTCCTCTGCACCTGGTGGTCTTGAGAGCAGAAGGCTGGGAGAGCAGGACCCGACAAACAAATCCTCCCTTTCCCGCTGTGTGGGTGAGGAGGCAGATGCAGCGTGTCCAGCGATGACAGGAGGCCAGCGAGCGGCTCCCTGCGGGAAAACCCCATTTCCTACAGCCCAGGCGCTTTGCCTGGTGCTACACAGCAACAAAGCACAGATCCCAGAGCCGGGTGCCTCTCTCCAGCCACGCAGGGTTTGGCCAGCACACCACGTGTAAATTCAGAGTAAATTCAACGTGCGTGAGGAAGCAGACCCCCGGCAGAAGCCCAGCCGGGAGCACGACGTTGCACGGGGGCATGGGTGTGCACCACCGGCCCCTGCTGCTCCCCGGGGACCTCGCCGCTCGTGCAGAGCTTTCTTGCGCCGTGCCGGGCTCCCTTCCTGTCTCTGCTGTCCTGGTGGAAAGCAATTTTCATCCTCTCATGAGAAACAGGCGGAGGATTTTAGCGGGCTGTAATTAAACCCAGAAGTGTTTCTGTAGGAGCTTTTTGATGAGCTCGCCCGGCACCCTCTGTTCCCGCGCTGCGCATCAAGGGCAGATGCTCCGCAGAGCACAGACGGGGCCTCCGCTCTCCTTTGAAGTCCCGTGTGAGCCAGATCCGATGGGAAATCAAAGCTCCGGCTTTTGTGGGGTCAGCACCATTCCGAAACAAGCAGCAGCGCTCTCTCGGTGCCAGACTCCGACTTTGCCTCAGCTGCCGGGAGCGGCAGGGGCAGTGGGCTTGGTGCTTCCCCGTGCCCCTGTCCCGCTTCGCTGGGCGGGCACCCCGCCGCTCTCCCCGTGCTGCCACCACCCCTGTGTGATGCCCTCCTGCCCGATTTGGTCTCCGTGCCACCCAGCACCAGCCCCGGTGCTTCTCCCGGCGCTGCTCCTGGCTCCCGCCAAGCACTGACAGGCGCCGGCTGCTCTGGTTTTGCAAGCTCCATCCCTCCCTGAATCCCCTCCTGGCTCCCCTGTATTTGTGTGGAGATGGAGGCCTGGGGCCGGGGCCTCCTCTCCTTCCAGACACCGGGATTCTGCCTCACGTTCGTGCTGCTGCAAAAGGGTTTTGTGACCGCGGAAGCGCAGAGGTGACCGCAGCCAGCGCTGGCGCTGCTGCCAGGGGCTCTTCTCCTCCTCTTCCATTCTAAGCGCTGACTTCTCTTTCCTCCCCCAAGGGTGCTCCTGCAGTCTGGGCCTGATTTATACCAGTAAACCCTGCACGATGCCCCCCGTCACGTTCCAGGACCTGCCACTCAACATCTACATGGTCATTTTCGGCACCGGCATCTTCGTCTTTGTGCTCAGCCTCATCTTCTGCTGCTACTTCATCAGGTGAGCCGGGCACCCTCCGCGGGGCCGTGGCAGCGGGTTGGCGTCCCCCGGGGCCATCCCAGTCCCGTAGGTGCCTCCACCTTGCCCTTCCCCGCGCCCCATTGTTGCGTCCCACACCGCAGGAGCCTCTCGCCACGAGGATCCGACCCCGGAGCGGGGCCGGGCGCGATCGCAGCCCCCGTGGTCCCCGCGGCGGAGCAGGGCAGGAAGCGCAGGAAGGGGCTCCTGCTTTCCAGGGCCCCGTGCGTGAGGGACGCATTGTGTCGGGCAGGGGGAGGAGCGGCGCCGCGCGGCGGAGGATGTCTTCGCGTTGCCCTCCCTGCTCAGGCAGGGCTATTTTTAAACTCGGAGGCAGCAGCTGGCGTTTCTGTGGGCCTCGAGCCCTTCGCTGCGGGATGCCCCCAGCTCTCTGCTGCCATCCTCAGCATCTCTCAGCCGTTCTGGGGGGCTGCAGAAGGACGTCTCGGTGCCTGGCATGGAGGAGGAGCAAAGGCAACAAGCGAGCGGTCCCCTGCCCCCCCCCCCGCCCCCCCCCCCAGTGCCTCGCCGGGTTTCTCTCCGAGGCGGCTTTCCCCAGCGCCCTCGCCTCGGCCAAGGTCGCGGCGGGGCTGGGAGCTGCCGGCGGGCGAGCGCTGGAAATGGAGCGCTTCCTGCGCCACCAACGACTTCCTAAGGCAAACAATCGGGGCTGCCGGCCGTTATCGCTCCCTGCTGCCGATTCCTGCCGGCTCCGCAGGCGCTGCGGGACCGGGTCCTGCCCCAGCACAGCTCATCCCCAAATCCTGTCCCTGGGCCGAGCAGGCTGGGCAGGGCTGCGCTGCCCCGGTGCCTCCTGAAACTTCGGGGTTGTGCTGCTCAGAGGTGGCTCTTGAGGGTGCCGTAAAGCTCACGGTGCTTTTTTCTCTCCCTCTTTAGCAAACTGCGGCACCAGGCTCAGAGCGAGAGATTCGGGTACAAGGAGGTAAAGTCATGGCTGTTTCCTACACACACACACACATCGATCTGGGGCCGAGCGGGAGGTGGGCGCAGGCAGGTGGGGAAGCAGCAGGGGCTGATGCTCCTCGTCCCCAGCTGACCTGAGATATTCAAAGGCAGCGTGATGGGACACACTGCTGCTGTGCCCGAGCTCGACCTGCCCTTGCCTGGCTCATTTTGGCTCCCATTGGCAAAATCCCGATGGGATCCAGGAGCCCTGCTCGGGGTGGTTGGTGAGCAGCCTGGACACGCGGTCGCTGCCCGTCCAGCCTGGACTTTTGCCAGCTCAGTGCTTGCTGCAGTGAAACCCACTGCCCAGATCAGTCCCGGCTGCTCCCGATCCTCATCTGTCTCCTTTTCTCCCGCAGGTGGTTTTGAAAGGCGATGCCCGGAGGCTGAACGTGCACGGGGTGAGCGCAGAACCACCTCTGGGGCTGAGCTGGGGCTCACGGGGATGGTGCTTTGGGTCCCCTCTGCTCCCCGAGGCGGGACAGGGACGTGCCAGCACCGCGTGGCTGGCAGCAACAGCATGGGTTGGAAATCGGGAGGGAAACTCCCTGCCAGAAATACCTGGGAAGAGGCCCCACCGCCCTGGGCTTTCCCTGGCCACAGCATCCCCGCAGGAGTGGGGCCGTGCGTGAGTATTGTATAGGGTCCTGCGCGTTCTCACCCTCCCTCGCCCCCCATCTCGTCTCCCGCAGCAGACCTGTGCCGTCTGCCTGGAGGATTTCAAGGTGAAGGAGGAGCTGGGGGTGCTGCCGTGCCAGCACGCCTTCCACCGAAAGTGAGTACAGCGGCAGAGGGCAGCGGGGCTTTCCTCCCCACGGGGTTTTTCATCCTCACGTTTCCCCCCCGCAGGTGCCTGGTGAAGTGGCTGGAGGTGCGCTGCGTGTGCCCCATGTGCAACAAGCCCATGGCGGGTCCGGCACAGCCCCGCGCCGGCATCGGCACGCTCCTGGACGAGCTGGTGTGAGCGGCCCCGCTCCCCGCCGGCCGGATCCTGCACGCGCCATCGCCCGGCCCCGCGTCCCGGGGGAACGAACGCTTCGTCTCGAAGGATTCGGGATTTCGGAGCTGGGGTTTTTATCTCGCGGGGCGTTGCGTTGGTCTTGGGGGGTGGTCGTTTTTTATGCCACCCCCGGACGTGCTCCACCGGCACCGCCTGGGCTTGCCCACGGAAGGCAGAGCCCACGGCACGGGCAGGGCTGCGCCCCCCCCTGCTCCCCCCTCGCTGCGCGGAGTATTTTTGTACCTGACCCCCTCCGGACTCGTAGCTCCCCGTTTTTGGGAGGGAGCGCACAGCTTTGTGTAAAGCAGTGATTAAACCGATGGTTTCTCAGCCGGCGTGGGCGTTGGGGGCGTGTTTTAGAAGAGGCTGCGGCAGCTCAGTGCTGGGCTGGGAAGCAGGACGGGTGAACCCGATGTTCCCTGATCCTTCCCCCAAAAATACGTGAACGCCCGAACTGACGTCATCAATGACGCCAGCGACCCCCCCGGCGCTCAGAAGGGACTGTGCCACGTCGTAACGCAGGGCGCACACGTCACGCAGCCGCGTGCCGCTCCCATTCATCATGCGCTATGAACCGGAAGGATCGGGTTTGGTCCTTCCGCGCCCGAACCCAACGCCGTGCCACTGATCCCGTGGTCAGGGCGAGCTGCGACCGTCCCAGCGCTTCCGCCCTTTTCGGACTCAAACCGGTGCCCACCACAGCTCTGCGCTCGCTGCTCCTCGTTTTGAGCCATTTCGGGGCCAAAAAGCCCCTCGGCAGCGCCACCCGGTGCCTCATTACCCATGCTGATTTATTCACGCCGCGCCACGCCCACTCGCTCCCGCTTTTACGGCAGTTGGGTTGTTGCGACAGCTGCGTGCTTGGCGGCGCGCTTTACGGCGGCGGGCTGTGTATGAGGGGAGCGCTGGGGAGCGTCGCGGCTTCTCCCTGCCGGGGGGCTTGGGGGGGCCCTTAAAGGGCTTGGGGAGGGCTTAAAGGGCTTGGGGAGCCGGAGGAGGGGTCATGGAGCTCCCCGGCTTCGTGCAGCCCCCGCAGCTGCCCGGGGAGCGGCCTCCCCCCGCCCCGCCGCCGGCCGAGCGGGTGCAGCGCCAGCTCCCCCCCGAGGGTCCCGGGGCGCTCGGCGAGCTGGGGGCGCTCCTGGAGGCCGCGGGCAGCCGCCGGCTCTTCGGGGACGTGAGCCCCGCCGCGCTGGGCGAGCTGGTGGCCTCGCTGAGCCGCTTCGCGGCTCCCCCCGAGCAGCAGCAGGAGGCTGCCGAGCTGCCCGGCAAGGACGGCGCGTACGAGGCCGTCGCTGAGCGGGCGGCGGAGGTGGGCGCCGTGCTCCTGCGCCTCCTCGCCGAGCTGGAGGCTGCCAGGACCGAGGAGACTCTGGGTGACCCCGCGGTGGGTCCTATCCTGCGCCGTGTGGCAGCACCCGTCTATGTCTTCGCGGTAACACACGTCGTGGACGGGCCCTGGACGAGCGCGAGGTCTCGGTCGGTGGCCAGGGAGCTGCTGGAGTCGCTGGTTCGGGCTGCGGACTGCGGGTCGGTGGCGGAATTTCTGCGGGGGAAGAAGGAGGACGAGGAGGGGAGATTCGCGGCGGTGATGGGGCTGCTGAAACAGGAGTTGACCAAGTGAGTAGGAAGGGGAGGGCAGCAGCGGAGAGGGTGGCGTGTTTGGCCGGTCTCCATGTAGGAAATACTGGAAGCTTTCGGGAAGCGTGCTGGTGCAGCTGTGAGCGCCCGTGTTACAAGCAGTAGTTGATAAACATGGGACCAAGAACTTTGCAAGCACCCCGATAATGGGGCGGGAGGAAGGGAAATCAGAGCTTACCGTCAGCCTAGAGGTACAAGTTATAGGAAACGAGAGTTCCTCGGTTCCAGCATTCACTGAGCTTCTGTTTGTGTTTCCAGAGACACTTGGAAGCGTAACCCTGCCATGAAGCACGTCTTCTCCTGGACGCTGCCTCACGTCACGCGTCCCTGGCTCAGCCGCTACCTGGAGAGCGTCCTCCCCCCGTCGCTGCTCATCTCGGACGATTACCGTGAGGAGAACAAAATCCTGGGTGTGCGCTGCCTGCATCACATCGTTCTCAACGTGGTGAGGGGCTGGGAAGTCAGATCCCTCTGTGGGCGTTGTTCGAAGGAAGGGGGCGGGGGTTGGGCGCCTGTTGGATTTCCTAACTTCTGTTCCTGGTTCTTCCATTAACCTCGCAATTTTGCCCTGTGCTCAGTAGCACGAGGCAAGTGGGCAGCGGAGGCGCTGCACGGGAATAACGTAGCTCTCTCCTGTGGCAGCCAGGTGCTGATCTGTGCCAGTTCAACAGGGCTCAGGTCGTGTACCACGCCCTCTACAACCACCTCTACTCACGAGAGGCCCCTCTCATCCAGGTAGGGCAGCAGAACCTAATTCTTCGGTGCCTCGCGGTGTTGTGTAGCAATCCCACAAGGGACAGGCAGCTGAAGGCCCGAGGAGGAGTGCTCACGGGCACCCCGGGTGTAGCTTCAGGCTGTTAACGGCCGATGCTTGTGGCCAGGAGTAACGCAGCAGATTTCAGGGACTACTCAAAGGAGGTGGCAGCCTTGCTGAAGGGGGCCAGCCTCGGGGGACGCAGGCAGGGGCAGTCCCCCAGGTGAACTGGGAGGGGGGGGGGGGGCTGGAAGCTGCTGGTACGGTGGGGGGACTGCTGGGCGACCACCCCGGTGTCCTGTCCCGCCCCAGGCAGTGCTGCTGTGCCTGCTGGACTTGCTGCCGGTCCTGGAGAGGGGGCAGCGGCAGCCCAGAGCTCCCACCCGCTGCGACGAGGTGCTGCGGCTGCTCCTGACCCACATGGAGGCAGAGCATCGCCTGGCGCTGCGGCGCGTGTACGCCGGGACCCTGCCCGCCTTCGTGCGGAGGTGAGAGCAGCACCCGCGCCCCGCAGGGACGCGCTTCATCCCTGGTGCGCGTCCCCCTCCTCAGCGCGTGCTGTGTGGCGGCAGGCTTGGCATCCTGGTGGCGCGGCACCTGAAGAGGCTGGAGCGAGTGATCGTGGGCTACCTGGAGGTCTGCGACGGCCCCGAGGAGGAAGCCAGGCTGGGGATCCTGGAGACACTGAGGTGCACCATAGAGCACGCTTGGCCCAGGTACTGGGCTGGGGTGAAAGGCGCTTTAGGAAGCGCGTCCTAAACGGATGCGGCTCTTCCAGAGCCGAAGTTACTCTTATTTGAGGAAGAGGCCCCAAAACCTTGAGGGGAAGCTCTCCGACAGGGAACAATCGTTAGCATTGCTGCTCTCCTGGGGAAAAAACCTTGCCCGAAAGTTACGCTGGGCCCTCGTGCTTCTAGAGCAGGAAAAAGTCAGGTGAAAATAGCGTTGGCTAAAAGCTGAATCCACCTTCTCTGCACGGCAGAGCTGTGCAATAAGCCCCGTGCTGCTAAGCAGGCCGCCTGTGCTGGCAGGCGTTCGTGTTACGCCTTCTCCGTTTCCCTCCCAGCCCAGCTGCAGTTTTGCTTCACGCGTCGGTGGCCGGAACTGCCGAGCAGGGCTGCGCTTCACCCGGCTCGCAAAGAGGATTTACGGCAAGCTGCACGTGCCCGTTCCCTTTTCAGGATGCCACGCAGGCTCCCTGTGCTCCTCAAGGCCCTGCTGAGGATGATGTGGGATGTCCACGCTGACCGAGGCCCAACGCCGGAGCCGGTGACAGCTGCCCTGCTCCGGGGGGCCACCGAGTGCCTCATCCTGCTGGATCGCTGCTCTGGAGGGCAGGTGAAGGTGAGCCGGGGACCTGGCGCTGCTTCAGCTCTGCTCTCGTCCCCCTTAAAAGGAAGCGGCAGCACGCTACGGGCAAGAGCCCGCTTCAGTAAAGCAACATCTGCAAAGCACCGGCTTCCACCCGCTCCACAGTCGGTGTCTGACCTAACTGACGGGGGGCTTTACGCGCGACGAGAGCGGGACGGGATTTGTGGCGCTCCCTTCCAGCAGGCCGCTGCGCGGGGCTGGTAACGCTGTAAGCCTCGGCGTGCCAGGGCACCGCAAAGCACCGCGGGGCTTTCTGTTCCAGATCCTGCTGGAGGGCGTGGACGGCAGCTGCGAGGAGAGCTGCGTGCGGGACTGCCTCAGGGAAGTGCGGGAGAACACGTGAGGAGGCGTGGCTGAGCGCTCACCGGCTTTGTACAGTAAAATATTTTATTTATTTTAAGCCGCCTTTCTCATCTCTGCCCCGTTAGCCTCATACCTGCCCCGAACGAGGTTCGCTTGTGTCTCTGCGAGCCGCCCGCGGGCGCTCCAGCTTTAGAGCGCAGCAGCAGCGTTCTGAGTCCAGGTTCTTCCCTGGAGCAGCCCGAGCTGAGCCTCACGTGGTTGTGGGGAGGCTTCTTCCTTAAAACTGCACTTTGTGCAGAGCTGTACGAAGCTAGCGCAACCGCCTGGGGTCAGGACAGAAACCCTGACGTCTGGAACCCTTATTTCCTTTTTTAAAAAAAAAAAAAAAGAGGGAGTTATTACTCTGGAATATTGGACAAGTAACTTCTGATGGCTGCGCTCAGAGTGGTGAAGCTGGAGGAGTTCCGGAGGACAGACGTGGTGTGCTGCCAGTCAGTAAAACGATGCCAGTCCGGGAGGGAGTCAGGAGGCTTTAGTCTTGGCCGCTGGCTCTGTTTCTTTTTCATACTCGATTTCAAGGTGGGGACGTTTTCTTCTGGTTGGTCCTTTCAGGGGGGTTTTTCCCTTGGAGTTGGAGTGCGCTTTCTTCTCTGTTTCTTCCTCATCTTCCTGCTCCTCTTCGCTACTCGCCTCCAACTTGTCCATGTCCTGAGAGAGGAAGAGGCGCGTGTAGTATCACAGCAGGCTAACTAAACCTCCGCTTTCTGCAAAATTATCCTGTGTGTCCAATCCCCCTTCCTAAGTCCTGGTCCCAGCTGGCCGGCCAGAGCAGCTGGGGTGCAGCGGAGCAGCCTGGCTCTGTCTCGTGTTCCACAAACCCCCTTTCACCGGCTCCTATCCCGACCCCAGGCTGGCGGAGGTCACTTCCAAACAGCTTCGCCTGACAGCTTACACCTGGTGCTGCACCTACCTCAAAGTCACTGATGTCGCTGTCATCTGCTTCCACAAACTCCCTTTCATCTCTTTCCTGTAAGAAATAAAGTCGGGAGCTAGGACGTGCGCGCTGAGCACGACAACATCACAGCTCGCACCACAACAGCCCTCGAACCTGCGCGCGCACACACGATTTTCCCGAGTTCCCCTCTGCTGCTCTGTTCTCACCCTGGCGACGTTCACACCGCGCTGCTCAGTGGTGCACGGGGGCAGGGAAGGATTAAGCGTGGCGCTGCGGGGGGGAGCGTTACCGTTACCTCCTCGTCGTCTTCCTCGTCCTTTTCCACGTCGGACTCGCTCTCGCTTTCTGCGTCTTGCTGCTGCAGAGCTTTGTCGAAGGCGTGGATGGGGAAGTTGTAAATGTCTCCGTACTGAAAAGGAAAGCAACGTTCTGTGAGGTACCGAGGGGAAACAGCCGGCGCTGGTAGGGTCGGCTCAGGCCTGCACAGAGGTGGCATCAAGCCAGGCTCCGCTGGAGGTTCACCCCCTTCCTAATTCCGAGGCAGGCGCCTCACAGAAAAGAGAATTTTCTGTTCTAAAGAACATTCGCGCTTCAGGGAGATGGAGGGGCTCTGCGTTTTGGGGAGCAACTTCTCCAGCCTGCTCCAAACCCCCTCGGCAGTCAGCCCCTGCCCTCCTCCGCAGGCGCTGCCTCCCCTTCGTACCAACACGCGCCTCCCCCCGCCCCTTCCCCGGAGAAGCAGCGGGACGGAGGGCAGGGGGAGCGGTTTTACTGCTGCGCTCTGCCGGGGGTGATCCTCACCGTGTCCTGCTTCAGTCTCTCCAGCAATTCCTTCTCGATGGCGTTGTCCAGCTGAGCGGCGACCAGGGCTTTCTCCTGCCGGAGCAAAGAGGCCTCGCGTCAGCGCGCTCAGAGAACAGAAGCAACAGACGGGAGAGCGCACGGCACTGTCACGTTACCTCTCTTCTTTTCTCCCGCCTTTCAATCTTTCTGCTTAAGGGAACGATTTTCCTCCTGCAGGGAACAAGAACAACTTAGGGAATCTTTCAGCCTCCTCTGCAGCACATGAGCAAATGGCTCACTCGGGGCAAAAACCAGTGGCCGCAGCCTTGGAAATGGGGCTGCAACTGGCTCAGGTGCAGCCATAAAAGCACATTACGCCGCAGTTACGTCGATTTTTAACGGCGTTTGTTTACGAGCCTGCCAAAACCCGCATCCTGCAGGAAAACACCAACTGCCTGGAGGTGCACCGGAGCCAGGAAAGGGCTCCGCGTGCAGAAACCCAAGGCGATCGCTCGCTCGCAGCGCCGCTTACTGTCGCTTCAGCGTCAGCTTCCGGATGCGGATGAGGTACTGCGTTATCTTGGTGAAGCGCTGCTTGCATTTGTGCCGGATGAAGCGGGGCCAGTAGATGAGATTCTCGTCTATCTCCTCCAGTGCTTTCTCATAGTTCTTGCTCAGCAGGACCTGGGGGGGGGGGGGGGGGGGGAAGAAGGGCCGGGGTTGAAATCCAGAGCAGCAACGCCCCGGGGGACGCTTCTGTGCTTGGGGGGGAGGGGGGGGAAGTCTGATCCCCCCTGTCCTTCGGTGCAGGAGGTCAGAGCGCACGCGGGCAGCAGCCTGCTCCCAACTCACCCGCTCCCACAGTCGGCTGGGAAAAGGCGCCCGCTCGATCGTCTTCATGTAGAGGTAACAGCGGCCTGGAAGGGGAAGAGGAGAGGAGGAAGGTGACCCCCCCCCCCCGAGGCACCGAACCCTCGGCTGCGTTGGGGGACAGAGCCGGGCGCTCGCGCCAGGTAATTCCCCCCCCCCCAACCCCGGGCGGGAGCGGAGGCGGGTGCCCGGCGCTCACCTTTCTCCTCCCTGACGGTGGCGTACTGGCTGTTGGCCAGCGGGCAGGAGGAGCGGTTGCAGAGCCCGGTCAGGTTGTACTCATTGCGGCAGAAGCTCTGCGTCTTCGTCCTGCAAGCGAGAGCCGCCAGGCGACCTGAAGCGCTGCCCCTGCGCTTTCTCACCCGCTGGGTTACGCGGAGCCCTCGCGCCTCGTGGCGGGTGGCACAGGGGCGAGGGAAAGGCGGCTCGCAGGGAGCGCGCTGGCACCTCGGGGCGCCCAAATTTCCTCCCCCCACGCCCCCCCCCCCCCCCCCCCAATAGACATCAGCCCCCGAGGCCGGCGCTGGGCTCTGCTGCCCGTCCCGCACGCGCTCACCTGATCTTGTAGGAGCAGAACTGCTTGTTCCCCAGCGTGTCCCACACAACCTGCGGGGACGAAACCCCAATCAGGGACACCCCCCAGCACCCTGCGCCCCCCGACCCCATTACCGACCCCCCCCCACCCCCACCCCGATCCGCGCCCCCCCCAGCCAGGCTGTAACAGATCGCCCCCCGACCTAATGGGGGCAGGGAGAGGACGCGCAGGGCCACCCCCTGGCTGCCCCCAAATTCCCCTTCCCCCCCCCAGTCCCTGCCCTATTCCCGTTATTCCCCCCCCCCCCCCCCCAAATCTGCCCCCACGTGGCTGCCCCCCCCCAAGGGGGGGGGGGGGGCGCTGCCCCGGCCGGACGCAGCCGACCCAACGGCGGGGCGGGCGCTGATTGGCTGCGGCGCGGCTGCCTGGCGGCGGCGGACGGGACCGAAGCAAGCGGCGGACTCACGTCGTCGGAGTGCATGCTGCTGCGCCGGCCGCGCGGCCATCACCGGAAGGGGCGGGGCGAGCGGCGTCTCGCGAGAGCGGCGGGTGGTTGCCATGGCAACGAGGGGGGTGGGTTGTCGCGGCGGTGGCGGGGGGGGCGTCATGGCGGCGGGTCGCCGGGGTGACACAAAATGGCGGCTGCCGCTGCTGACGGCGAGCGCTTTCCTTGTATTCTTGGCGAGGCAGGAAAGCAGGTGGAAGATAAAAATAGCCATTTTTTATTTAGCGCAGGCTTAGCCTTAGTCATTTCCAGTCAGCCTAAGAAATACAATTTCATTCTGTACGTGCAAGGCGAGGGTTTCACACCGGGAACGTGCGGTTCCCTGACAATAGCCCTGTGACCTTTGGGAATGAGTCATGAGGTGTCAAATGATGATTAATTGTTATTATCCCGTTTCCCCCTGGCAAGAGCATTGTGCTGCTGGGGCTCCAGAGCAGAGTTAACTGTTCTTCCTGGCAAGTGGAGTCACCTTCCGTACACACCTGCTCGTTCAATGCAGAAATGAGTTCATAAACTGCCAACTGTGGAGCCAGAGGAGGTGCAAGTTTGTGGTTTCCCTGGCAAAAAAAAAGATCATGTGAATTCCTTTCACAGTTATATAATTATTTGGCAACTTTTATTACCTAACTCTCTCTACATCACTTCCGTACTTTTAAAGATTATTATACTTCATTATTGTAAACAGTACAGCTGTTCTCTTTCTAAACTCAGGGCCAGGAAATTGAAAAATGGCAATTAAATCAGCCTACTGTACTGCTCGTTGCAATGGGTCTGGGTCACAAACAGGCTGTTGCCCCATCTCACCCATACAAGGGAGCGAAGTAGCTTTGTTGAATCTTTGTCTGATTTTAAAACTGCTTTCAGCCTTATTTCTACCTGAATCTCTTAAAGAGATCTTAAATTTCATGAATGGTAGAAGGAACACACAAGAAGCCATAAACAGCACATAAATGGCAAAACACATCAAGCTATACCGAGACAACAATGAACTTCTTTTTTAGCTGTCTTCAGATGAGCACAGAGCACATTAACAGTACGAAGATATCTTTATTGGCAGACTGGCAGTGACACAGGTGGAGGGGGCCCTGTTGTTACAGAAAGGTTTCACGACGGGAATTACAGTGGCATTCTGGAGAAATAAATGTTGCTGCTGATTTCATTTCAGTTTTCCCTGGTGCTTTTCTTTCAAGAGCAGTAAGCACTACAAAGACATCAGCAAATGCCACTGGACTCATCTGGGAGAGGTGTTGTCTTATCCTACGCTACGTGGGCAGACTGTGCCCAGGACAGCGTTGTTTTGCAGGACAGGATGATACAGTTCATTCCATCTTCATAAGTTCTTTACAGATGAGATGTAATTTGGGTGACTTGCCTGGAAGTCACATAGCAAAGGAGCAGCACAGCTAAACAGACAGAGCCTCCAAATCCTGGGTCCCTTGTCCCTGATGGGGGTTGCATGGCCTGGAGAACAGAACAACACAGCCCACGTTCATCCTGTGTCACGAGTCTTGGGGAGTCGGAGTTATTCTTGGGTGCAATCACATCCATGGCTGTAAACTTAAGCTTCAAACAGGACACGCATCCTTGCACTTCCTATTCCTCATTTTCTGCCTCCACGTCACTGTCATCTGTGAGAGGGAAGTCTCGCAGGGGCTTCTGAGTGGTATAGCTTTTGGTTTGCATGGGGCATTCCTGGCTTAAGATGGCCTGGATGAGAAAGAAGTCAAACTTCAGTAAAAATGGTGATTAATAATGAATAGGAGCATTACCACTTCCAGAGAAAGCCAAAGCAGCCAACAACTTTTGCCCAGAGAACACAAGCTGTGAGTTAGGAGAAGGACCGTAGCTCCAAACTTTTCTGGTTTTGTTGTCTGAGTGTTCTGTCCCTTTGTTGAGGGCGCAGTAGAACCCAAAAGGGAGGACACAGTCCCTGACAAATTTATTCTGATCTGCCACAAGCCTCTGGATTATCAAGCCCCTATACTTTAAGGGAATAAAATAAACTTAAACTCACGATCTTCTCCTCCCTAGCGGGAGGGCTGCGCAAGTACCAACAGAGCGGGGCGTAGGCAATGTTGATAACTCCGATGATGACCATCAGCCAGGGAAACCCGACAGCTCGCACAATCGCACCGCCTGTGGATGGACCTGCATGTTTAAAAAGTGAAAAAGGTCAGATGACAGAAAAAGAACAAAATTTGCCTTTCCAGTTTGGAGGGGATCTATAACTGCGGCAGCTGGGCTGCAGACTCAGTTGCTGCCAGTGAACAGGGGGCGGAGAGGGGGTGATAAACGGGGTGAAGATGCACTCCGAGTGCGTCGCCGCGTGGGTCAGAGTTGGGCCATACCAATCGCAAAGCCCATGCAGAAGGCGACATCGGCTATGGCGTAGACATTGCCGTAGATGGAGGTGTGGCGAAGGTCCACGAGGTAGCCCATGATAGGCATCATGGAGGAGTCCACCATTCCTGCCCAAAGCAAGGACAGCCTCGTCAGTCATCGCCTTCTCCGAGCTGCCTTTGCAGACCGAGCGCTGGCAGCTTACCTATGGCAAAGCCCAGCCCGCCGTTTGGGCCGATCAGCCCGTAAATGCTTTTGGCCAGAGGCACCTTTGAGAAGAAAGAGAGAACGTGTGAATGGGGCCAGAAGGGCTCTGAGGGGAAGGGGGCATAACCTGGACTTGTGAAACAGACCCACGGGTGCACGCTCTGAATGTCTGGTTGCAGATTCTGGGGCTTTGCTGTCCCCTCCCTGCGGAGGGGATCGTCCATACTCTCACCCCCGCACCCCT
The DNA here is from genome assembly GCF_013377495.2 of Cygnus atratus. Classification (NCBI taxonomy): domain Eukaryota; kingdom Metazoa; phylum Chordata; class Aves; order Anseriformes; family Anatidae; genus Cygnus; species Cygnus atratus. The sequence continues at coordinate 1,652,743 of NC_066388.1, forward strand.
GCTGATTCTTCTACAGAACGCTCTTGGAATTGTCTTGTGCTACTCACACAAAGGAGACTGATTCCCACCACGGCCATGCCGATCAGGGAGCACAGCCACCTGCAACGAGGCCGCAGTTAGCACAGGGCGACGCTCTCGGTGTCGCAGCACCACGAACAGAGTCCGTGCCAAAGCAGGGCCGGGCCCCTTCCACTTACCGGCCCATTTTGTTAGCCAGGACCCCAAAGAGGTTGGTGCCGATGAGGTAGGATATGCTGGCAGGAAGGAACGCCATCCCTAGGAGACAGAAAGAATAAAAAAGTGTGTGTAATCCTCCAGGAAATGCAGGGAATCGGCAAGAATTTGCAAAAGTGTTCCCTTCACTGACTGCCTCTCTCATTTGTGGAATATGATGGGAGCCAGGCATGGCAAAATAGTGCCCGGCACGCGTGCTGTGGTGCTCTCCTCATCCTCCATTGCCATCACCCTTTGTCCCAGCCTCTCTGGTGCCCCTGTGAAGCCAGAGGGAGGCACGGCTGCACCCCAGGGTGCTGTAAGTCACCCAGGAGACCTGAGACAACCAGCAGCAAAATCAGAACTGTTCGGCCCCACTGCTTTCGGCCTCCTCTCCTGTCAGATCTTCTTCCTCTTCCACCTCTCTCCCCTTGCTTCTGCTTTTGGCTCACCAAATACAGAGGAATAAAAGAACTGCTTTAAGTGTAAAGCTCAGTGATCATTATGTAGTCAAAAGTAAATATTTGAACTGTGTGCTGATTTACCAGTTGTTTATTTTTAATATACTCTCCTGCCGACTAGAAATAAAACCAACCACCTGTATTTCACTAAGACAACTTCCTTATTGAAACACACAGGCATGTTTAATTTTCTTTCCCCTCTTTAACAGCTGCAGAACACAGTTAAACCTGTCACCCCAAAGATTCCCCTTGAGCTCAGCGGTGACGGGAGCAGCTCTGAGTGCGGTTCTCAGCCAGTGCCTCGTGCAGTTACCAGCAGCGAGGCTGCAGCTGGCAGCCCTGGGACGCTGCTTTACCCTCGCCCACCCTTGCCCCCTCACTTGCTCAGGCGAAGCATCACGAGCTCTTATAGGGATGGATGCTCCTGCCTGAGCAGAGAATAACTCGATTAGGGGCTTTCTCGGCCCTGCTGCTCCCAGGCTGCAATTCAATTTGGGATCTAAGTGTAGCCTGGGGCATCCCCCAGGTCATTCCCCAGCCAATCGGGTCTTATAACAATTAGTTTTTATTTTTGTAGCAAAGACAGACAATGCTATCTCCATATCACATTTTCGAGGCAGCTGGTAATTAGCATGTACCACCCTGCCCTCTGTGGGACTCTCAAAATGGCTTTGTTTTACTCAGAGCTGCCTCTGCAAAACCCATCTGGCTGCCATGATTCCAGCCCAGCACAACACAATTATCTGCCCGGCAGAACAGAGGATTCGACAGGCTTCATGTGCACGAAACTGCCTTCCTTCCGCCGTTATTGCTGTTGTGGGGAGCCTGATTCTATACAATTTTTTCAATAATAGGGAAAAACACATTGTATAGCCACCACTAAGGACATTTCCAGCTGAAATTGGAGCAGCACACAGCCTGGGATCGCTCACTCTGTGCAGCTGAGGGTATATGTTTTCTTCTTTTTAAAATGATATAAGAGATTATTCAAGCCATCTCGCAGTGCAAAATGATACACGAGATTATTCAAGCCATCTCGCAGGGCCAAAGCCAGACCTGCTCTAGCTGAACTCTACCAAGCACCAGCTGAGGAGCGAGGACTGCAAAGCGAGGCGCCTACCGAGCTGCCATTTCGGGGAGCACATGGTTTGCATCATCCAGATGGGCAAGGTGGGTTCGAGCATGGCCACCCCCATGTTGGAGAAGCAGAGGGCTCCTGGTGGGGAGAAAAGGGAGAAACGCTCTGCTTCGGGCTGCTCCTGCTGCCGTTCGGAGCAGGCAGGAGCGGATCGGCAGACGTGGGTGCGGAGAGGCGCGCGGTGCCATCGCCCTTACCCGCAGCCACCAGGATGTAGGGGTCCCGCAGCAGGGTGAACACCGGCGTGCCCTGGGTGCTCTGTGGAGACGGGGGGGTCACAGGTGCCGTGGGCAGGGGGGGCACGAGCTGCCCTCCCACCCGCGTTGCTCACAGTGCCTGCCGCGGGATCAGGCACACGCACACACGTCTGTACTCACCTCGGGGGAGATCTTGGAGGGCTGCAGAATGCAAAGCTGCAAAGCTGGGAAGGAAACGCTGCTGTTAGCCTAATTCTGGGGTGGCAGCATTTCAGGCCATGTCTCCCTCTGGCTTTTCCTTCAGTGGGGTGCTGACCGTCGGCAGAGCCCCCGGGGAAGCGGGAGCTGCGCCCGTGGGACACCGTGGGGGGAGCTGGGTGCCAGCCCTGCCCCTGCGGGAGCTCCCATCGGCTGAAGTGGGAGCGGGAGCCAGCGAGTGTGCTACAAGTGGTTTATCCGTGCACGAAACAGATCTGGAAATGCTCGCTGTCGGGCTCTGAGCTGCCCACCATCGAGCCACAAATGGAGCATGGCAGAAATTAGATGTGGAAAAGAATAGGATGAAAAAAAAAAAGTTTAAAGTGTGGGGAACCTATATTTCATTTTCCAAAGGCTCTTACACGCTTCATTAAGCATGTCTTACATTACATCTAGGCAAAGATGGTAACTGTGACTGTAATTTAATTAGCTTAATGCTCTCCACTAAAAATGCACATTTCTGCTATCTCTAACTTTGCTGTTGCGCTCTGAATGCTGTCACGGCCTGGATTTGTAGTACCTCTGTCTGAGAAAGAACACGGATCCCCATTCACACCGGCAAAGTCCGATCCCTTTGTGGTACGGTGAAGAGGCTGCAGACAGCACCACGTGTGCCTTCTACAGAGAACACTCTGTTCAGAGAGCTTTACTGAGTGTGCTATTCAAGCCATTAAAGCAATCAAAGGGTTTATTAAGTAATGAGGGACTAATTCTTACTGTATTGCTGTGTCATGCATCTGGCGGTAGAAAACATATGATTTAGCAATAACAGAATAACCGGTGCTGATGATAGCACCCATGCTGCATTAATCTGCCTCTGCCTTCACACGAGCCCTGTGAGATCCTTCCCGAGATGGCAGCGTTTGTGTCTGCCACGGGCTTTGGGTTTTCGGTTGGATTAAACCACTCGGCTCCTCACCTCCATCCAGCAGGGCTAAGAATGCCAGGACCAGGAAGGGAGAGGCTTTCCCCATGAATTCGTACATCACGCTTCCGAAGGGGGCCCCGACTGCAAGGGAAAGGCTGCGTCACGCAGCAGCAGGCATCCAGCCCCTGAAGCGCAGGGGCCGGGGACGCCTGCGGGGCTGAGCTGGGGATGCTCAGCCCAACAAAAGCAGCGTGTGATGGAGATGCTGTTGGTGAAAAGCCCAACAAAGTGTCCTTACTCAGCACACCCAAGGCCAAGCCTCCGAGAGCGATGCCCATGGCGTTGCCCCTCTCAAAGTCGTCCGTGTAGATGCTGGCCAGCATGCCCAAGCCTGGGGGCAGAGGGAACCCAAGTTGATCACTGACCTAACGCAGACACTGCGGTGTAGGGCAGGAGCCAAGGCCGGGTGTAGCAGCATGCAGTGAGCTAAAACATTCACCTGCGACCGATGAGAACGAGGAACCGACACCTTGGAGAGCTCGGGCAACGAACAGCAAGGTGTAGGTGCCGGAGAAGGCAAACACTGTGGAGGAAGGAGAAACAGAGCGTCAGGCAGTGCTGCAGATCTAAAACCCTGCCAAGGGTCAGAGCAGCCTCTGCTTGAGCCCAGCTTGGGTGCTGCTGGGTGCAGGGTGCTGCTCATCCGTTCCTGTCTCCAGTTTCTGAGGCAGCTGCTCTGCTCTCTCTCGTTTCTCATGCATGGGCACACAGCCGGTGCATTTTCTCCCGTGCTGCTTTTATTTCAGGTCAGTGGCTGGGGCAAGGGCCCAGCATCCTGCTGCATGCGAAGGGCAGGCCGGAGGGCAATACTCACTGACTGTGGAGAGGAACATGATGATGAAGCCGATGAACATGGGGATGTGGTATCCTATCCTGGAATGGGAGAAAAGAGGCAGGATCTCACCGAGGATTGCTCTTTTCCTGGCGGAGACCTGGCCTTGCTGCCCAGCCTTGCCGCGCACATCTCTGAGGGTCTGTAAATATCTCCTGAACGTGTGAACGGGGAAATATGCCGTCCCCAAAGGGCTGTGCTGAGCAGATCTCAGACGTACCTGTTGGTCAGGAGACCCACAAAGGGGTTGACCATGAGCTGGACGAGAGCCTTGGAGGCAAAGAGCAGCCCCACGCGGACGTTTTCGTTGGCGAGGAACTCCTCGCCCTCCAGGCAGCCGCTCGGTGGTGGTGGGGGGCTTGTGGGGGGCTGCAGCGTGTGCCCGCTCATGGTCCCATTCAGTGGCTCTGTGGTGCTGGTGGAGCCTGAGACGGTCACAGTGCTGTTGTCAAAATAGGAGAACACGGAGGAGAAAGGAGAAGCGTCCTCGGCTGAAGGAGCCGACTCAGGCTGGCGAGGGGCAGCAGAGCTGTTAGCACCTTTGTACTCTGTTGTATAAAGGAAGGTGGGGATGATCGGTACTAGAAAAAAAAAAAAAGGGAGGGTTTTAGTGATTTTAGTTGTTTTTGTGGCAGCTGAACTGGATGCTGGCTCGACGCCGGTGCCCTGGCAGCCCCCTCACCCATCCCTCCCCGTGGCTGTCCCCTTCCAGCACGGGCTGGAGGCCAACTGCAGCCGTCCCCGCGCGCAGGACCCCCCCGAGGCGGCACGGAGCCCTACCCACGACAGTCAGCAGCATGTTGTCCAGCAGCAGCGCCACGAACACCACCGCCAGCGCCAGCCTCCGCGACGCCCTGCCCTCCGCCAGCCAGCGCCGGGGCGCGGGGATGGCATCCGGGGGCATCGCCGGGGGTCTCGGTCCTCTGGCTCCCTCCCGGTGCTCAGGGCTGGGGGTGTCCCGCCACCTTTGCAGGAGACGCAGTGGGTTAGCACCTCCTGAGAGTTCAAGGCTTCTCCCTCCTGCCTAAGATAGCTCAGCGTCTGTGCCCTGCGAGCGCCGGTTTTGCTATCAAAAACCATATTTTCATCAATCTCACATTTAAAGTCGAGGCCAAGAGACGCAGCGCTCTACAGTCCCTTTCCACTCTCCCGAGACATCTCGTCTCTGCTTCAAGGCATCACTTAAGTCGTCTTTGAAAGACTCAAAGCACAAATCAGGCCAGTAGCTTATCTGTGGTAATCTCTACATCTTTTCTTCCCTGTTTGTTCTTTGGAGATTAAATTAGGTCTCAAAGAAAATTCATTTACCTTGTGTGTCTTTTCATTTGACCTAATTGAAATGTCATGGCAAGATACAGGACTTGAAAGCCTAACATATGTGATTAAGATCAGGGCTTCAGAGGGGCTGAGAGAAGATCACTTGCTCGGTCACACTGAAAACATCAGACAGAAATTTGTGCTAAACCAACCAACCAATTAGCCCTTTTTGTTTTTATAGCTGGTAGCAACTTGAGCGACTGAGCAGCAAAATGAACAGAGCTGAGCCTGAACTATCATTCTTTCCGATACTCCTGTGGTTTCCTGAAATCCCAGGCAATGTTATTTATCAATTTTCAATAAAAAAACAGAGCAAAACCTCCAGACCCTCTATCATCTGATCTGAGTGCCACACGAGTCACTAAGCTGGTAAGAGCAAAGACAAAATAATAAAATGAATGTAAGAGAATAGATATATATATGTATAAAGTAACAGGGAGAGAGGAGGAGTAAGAAAGTATGGAAAATAAAGACAAGCAGAGTAAAGAAGCCCCCAGATCGCAAGGCACAAGCCCTGGCCCCCCTCAGTGCAATCCTGTTGCACGGAGCAGGGTGAAACAACCCCTTACCCCTGGGCGCATCCCGGAGCGAGGAGCTGGCGGCGGCGGGCAGCAGTGTGCTCTGGAGCCGCTGCTCCCGGAGGATTTATCGCTGCCTTTTATCAGAAGAGGATATGAGTGTCCCTCTTCCATGGAGATGTAATTAGGACCTCAAACAAGTTTCCTTCAGCCCTGCAGCTCCCCCTGCGTCAGAGCAGGACCGGAGGGACAGGGAGAGAGGCGGGAGCGTTTATCTCAGAAGCATTTAGCCAGGCTCTCAGTGATGCTCATCTCCCTGCCAGCCTGGGTCTGAGCACACCGAGCCCGCTGCCTGGGGACCCTCTGTTCTTTGAGGCAAGCCTGCTCTGCCCCCGTGGAATAACAGTGTGTGGATTCATGGCTGGGAGGAAAGGATAACGTTGTTAAATGGCCACAGGAAATAAATTTTTAAAACAGGTCATAATCTAGGTCTTGGACTACCCTCCCGTGGCTGCTGGCCATTTTCTCACTGCCCAAAGCTGCTTGGCCCTGGTGCATCTCTCCTCTCTCCAGCTTTGGCTCTGTGTTGTACATCCTGGAATAAATGCAGGCAGGTGTCAGCAGCAAGACCTGATGCACCCCAGGGATGTTGGGTTAACTGTCATCAGTCACTCGGGGAGCCCGATGTGAAGAAAGACGGGGGTTGTATCCCCTCTCCCCCAGCAGGCGTGTGGTGAAGGAGCCACACCAGCAGTGGGGTGGGGAGGGACTCCCTGTGCAGGTGGGAGATGCTTCTGCAGGATACCCGGCTGGAAAGGCAGCAGCTGTGGGTTTTGTGGAGGCTTTGCAGTGAGCTCTGCTTTGCTTTACAACCTACAAAGGGAGGGAAAAGAGCCGTGTGTCGAGCAATCCCCACAGCTGCTTGTACAAGAGCTTCTCCCGTGGGAGGTGGTACAAGCAGCTCCCTCCAAGGAATCGCTTCTCAGCTTGTTTTTCCCTTTTTGTACTGAATGTTTTTAACATCAGAAGGAGAATAAACTGAGTGAAAGCTCTTTCTCGGAAGGAATATAGAAATATCTGGTTCCCTGGCCCTCGGGCTGTGGCTGGTCCACAAGGCACTGCCAAGCTGCCTTTACCCAGTCCACAATGCAAATCATCACAGGATTTCCAAAACTAAAAGTGTGATGATAAGTGTTCATAGTGGACGGAAGTACTTTTAAGGCCAAAATCCACTGATCCAGGCCACGATCCCTGAGCAGCTGTGGTCCAAGCAGTTGTGGTCCCTCTGCATCTGACATTCTGCCGTTGCCTGTATCCAGAAGGACGCTGGCAGCGTCGAGCTTCGAGCACAGCCTTCCCCTGCACTTTTACCCTGCCTGCTTCATCTCCAGGGACAGGAGCCAGCTATTTCTCAGACTAACAAGGCTGGTTTCCCGTAAGCAAAGCCGGATGGAAAATTATATCCATGCATGATTGAGGTACTGCAAATATTATTTAAAATGTGATCTCTTTTCTTCCATCATTTCTATCTTCTTAAACTTTTGACATAAAGCTCCTTCATTTCTTTTTTAAACCCAAACTGATACCATCATTCATTCAGGATACAGAGATTTACTGCAGTAAAAGAAAATAAATCCCAAACATATTCACCTTTTCTCTGTTGACATGTAAATCTGCCACTGAAGCTATTTGTCTGGCTTCTGCATGGCCCAAAACTATTGCCAATAACGTGAGAATAGCGCATCCCACCGAGGAATTCCCTGGTTGTGCATTACAGCAGAAGCTGAAGCCTTTAAATACATTTTGTGAGCTGAGAATTGAACGTCTAGGCCTGGAAATTACTTTCTAAGTATCTACAGAGTAAACAGCGGATGAGCAGTGCACCACTACCATCTACTGAGGGAGCTCAGAATTGCTCAGCTGTACTTGGGCTTTGTGCAGAAAATACTTCAGATTCTCCTTCAGGTGAAGAGGGGCTTGTGGAGACATTATTGTTGTTATCTCATTCTCTTGTGGGCCCCAAGGTCAGGCACCATCTCGTTTGGCCGAAGGAGACCGCAATGTCATGTCGCTTGCTCTGCAGAGCTGATGGGAAACCTTGCTCAGACGTGCTTTGGAAGCATTTCCACGTGCCCATGAGGTTTTTCCAGGCAGTTCTCTTTTAGTATTTATTTTTTTTAACCATGATAAATGTTTTCCATGATTTTTTTTCTTTCAAAAACTGTACGGAAACAAAATGAGTGTGGCCTGAGGTAGTCAGGGCCGGCCCAACGCAGGGCGGCAGAGCAAACGTTTCTGATGCAGAGAGCTGGACACGAGGACTGATGGGCTGCCTCTAGCCCCCAGAGGATGTGGACCTGAGAGTAGTGGGTGACCACAGGCCTCCTGCCGGCTCCATGGGCCAAATTCATTCCCCGTGAACATTAGAGGCCGCTGCAGGCTCTACTCTGCTCAGCACCAGGCAGCATTTTACAAGGTGAATTTCCTCAGCCTGTGGGACCGGTCAGAAGGGAATAAAAGCATTTAGAATACAAAATGATTGGTTTTGAGCAATTGGAGTTTGAGCTCTGGGATCCCAGGGGCCTTGCGAGCGGGCAGAGGCAGCTGTGGCTTGCAGCGCCCGTCAGGCCCGGGCTTCGTTAGGCCCTGTCGGCCGTTAACGAGCAGGAGCACAAGGTAATGTGCATTAGGAGAGCTGAAACCTGGCCAAAACCTCCCAGTTTTACACTCAATCCACTCCACTGCGTTGTCCCTTTGTCTGTTTTTTTTTTTTATGGTGTTCTCTCCCCCATTAGCTAAAGAATTTCTTGTGCCATTGTTTAGTTTTTTCCGTCAGCCTCGCCAGTCCCTGGTACTTTGTTTCTCCTCCAGACCAGCACAGAATTGCCAATGTCTCTTTGAATATTTCCCCCAAATATTTCTAGTGTTAGCACAGAAAGAGATGGAATGTTGTTTTGTAACATCACATAGTTCTGTCATGGGGAGGAGAACAAACACCAACAATTAACATTTAACACGTATGAAGAGACAAATAATCCATAAGGAAATAGAAGGTTGACAGACTAATGGTTTCCTGGGGGGGAAAAAAAAAAAAAAAGCTTGCAAATAATCCACTATCTTTTTTATTAAAGCAAAGGTCTAGGAGCAAGACTTTCCTTTTTTTAATTTTTCTTTATTCTTTCCCTAATTCTCCTTTTCCTTTTCTTTTTTTTCCCTTTATTTCCTTTTCCTCTTCCCTTTTTCCTTTTATTTTTTCCTTTTCCTCTTCCATTTTTCCTTTTCCTCTTTTTTATTTCCTTTTATTTTTTCCTTTATTTCCTTTTCCTCTTTTTTATTTCCTTTTATTTTTTCTTTATTTCCTTTTCCTTTTATTTTTCCTTTTTCCTTTTTTCCTTTTCCTCTTTTTTATTTCCTTTTATTTTTTCCTTTATTTCCTTTTCCTCTTTTTTATTTCCTTTTTTTCCTTTATTTCCTTTTCCTTTTATTTTTCCTTTTTTCCTTTTATCCTTTTCCTCTTTTTTATTTCCTTTTATTTTTTCCTTTATTTCCTTTTCTTCTTTTTTATTTCTTTTTATTTTTTTCCTTTATTTCCTTTTCCTTTTATTTTTCCTTTTTTCCTTTTTTCCTTTTCTTCCTTTTTATTTCCTTTTATTTTTTCCTTTATTTCCTTTTCCTTTTGTTTTTCCTTTTTTCCTTTTTTTCCTTTTCCTCTTTTTTATTTACTTTTTCCCCCCCTTATTTCCTTTTCCTTTTTTTCCCTTTTCCCTTACCCTCCCCCCCCCCCCGCAGCACCCTGGCCAGCTCCCTCCCCCCGCCGGCCCCTCCCTCCCCTATATGGCCGCATGCGCAGCGCGCCGGGCCCGGGCGGCGCAGGACGCACAAGATGGCGGCGGTGCGGGCGGCGGCGGCGGGCCGGGGGCTGCCCAACGGCGCCGGGCCCGGCGGGGCCCGCGAACAGGCGGCGGTCCTGGTGCGGGACTTCGTGAGCCAGCCGCGCCTCAGTGAGTGGGCACGGCCTTTCAGAGGGGGCCGGGGATCGGGTGGAAGGAAGGAAGGAAGGAGGGGAGCCGCGGGGCGCTGTAATGTCGCGGGGTGCTGCGGGAGGCGGCTGGGTGCGGGGCGAGCCGGGCCCTGAAGCGCTGCGAGCGCTCCCTAGGCCGTGCTGTTTATTTCCCGAACGCTTCCATTTGGTGTAAAATCCAAACCGATCCGTAAAAGTCCTCCCACCACAAGCCTGCTGCTCGGCTCGTCCCTGGAGCGAAGGTTTCAGTCAGGGCTGGAGCCGCCGTGGCTTCCTGCACAATTCGCATTTTGTGCTGCAGGTTTGGCTTTTGCCCAAACTGCCATTGCTGTCGTCTGCATGTGGGAAATGTGGTATTTCGGTTCCTTTTGGGTTGTCATGGTGCGGGTTGGTCTGCCTGGGGATGGGGGTTTGGAGTCAGCGGCGAGCTGCTCCCGGGGGGCTTGGTGCTTTTTGGTGTCAGGGAAGTTTTCTGGTGGTCAAGGCAGAGGGAAATGAGGAAGAAGTGCTCACAAGGCTGTCATGGGATGAGACGTGTTGCTCAAGATGGTGTTTCCCACTTCTTGCTGTGCTGCCAGCCTTCGCAGGCCATGCAGAGGCCTCTCCTCAGGCTGAAGCCCGTGTAATTCTCCTTGCCCAGGTGAAAGGAGCAGCCCGTTGTGCTTTTGATTAAGGCCGATTTTGTAATATCAAAATCCTGCCGAACAATGTCAGACAAGTGCTAAAACTGAGACGGGGGAGTTCCAGCCTTAGGCCTCCTTGTGTGCCCCATCACCCACAGACCTTATCTAATGCAGCTTTGATTGTCGCAGTTAAGGGATTATATTGCAACAGTTCAAACAGTTTGCTTAGGTGTAAACATCGCTCTGTCGATGGTCAATACAACGCAAGGAGTGTGCGCCAAACCTGGGCGACGCTGCAGAGTGCCTAAGGCAGGTAATTCCCTGCAGCTTGGCCTCGGTGGGATTTGTGACCTTTCTGTGGCGTCCGTTTCCCCTGCCTTGCAGCATGACCAGGGACGGGTGCCGCTGTCTTTCGTGTGCTGTGAATGGCTCCACTTGCTCATTTTTTCCCCCCAGGGACAAGTGATTAACAATCGCTCCGGGTCACTGCTCCCTTGTGACCCTGATAAAGCTCTGACTCGGCGTTACTTCTGCCTGGATCAAGTGATGCTGGGATGCTCGCGTGTCCTTGGAGCACAGCAGGGTTTATCACTGTTTCCACAGCTTTTCTGCGGTGCTGATAGCGGAGTAATGAATTCTAACTTCTGGGCACACTGGTACCTTGGAAAGATGTATATAGTGCTGAGCTGCTAATGTTTAAGGCATGAGCCTAGTGGTGCACCGGTGAGCTGTGGCCTTGTATCCGGTGTCAATCCTTAAGCCAACGTGGGATAGCTTAAAAGTAGGAGGAGCTTGGCTAAAGCAGAGTTCAATTTTTTTATAGTATAATCCGTTGGTCCTTCCTGGGAGACAGAAAAGGTATGAAAAGGTTTCATCTCAGCAGTAATGTTTTCAGTGTGCCAAAAAAAGTGCAACTTACAATAGAAGTTGTGCTGGCAGCATTTAAACGCAAGACCTGCTTGCTTGGCTACTCGCAGGCTTTCATCTGGGTAATTTCAGCGTCACGGGGCAGGACTCTTCTGTGGTTTAAAAAAAAAATGTTTCTCTTTGTTTTAAAATGACATCTTTACATTGTAGTGGTGTTTCTGGTGGCAGGGTGAACTTCAACAGCGTTCTGGTTATCCCCAGATACAGGCTTGCATCAATGAATTTGTGACAGACAAGAAAATGGCAAAATCGTGTATCTTAATGTTACCTCCGCTGCTTTGTGAGTAGTGGCAAAATGCTGGCAACACAGCTCAGCACCGAGTCCTTCTTGTGGAGCTCATAACGAACAGAGAAGCAACGCAGAGCTGAGCCCATAATCTGCAAAACTGAGGCTGGTGATAAGAGTGAGACTTTGAGAACGCGATGTGGGATATTTCCGATGTTTTGAGGAAGTACCTGACTTGTGGCTTTTTCTTCCAGCTTATAAAACTGTTTCGGGTGTGAATGGTCCCCTGGTTATCTTGGATCAAGTTAAGGTAAAGACAAAGATTCTTAATGAAGTTGTTGAGGGATATTTTCCAGGGTAAGCTGCAAGAGTTTAAATGCAGACTGTTGTGAAATTTGCGGGTTGCCTGAGTAATTTAAATGCTAGATATGCTTTTGACTGCTGAAATAAAAGAAAATAAGCACATTGGTATTCAAGCTAAAGAGTTGTCCCAGTGCCAGAAGAAAGGGATGAGTAGCTGAAGCTGTTGAGGAGAAGGAAAGGAAACATTCCAGTTCTGCCAAACTCCCCCAAATGTTGTCAAACTTAAATGAAGAAACATATATAATCACTTTGTTCTTGATCTTTTTGTTATTATAATAGTGCCATTAAAAAGGGAACTATAAACAGTTTTAATGGATCTTTCTTGCTCATTTTCAGTTTCCTCGATATGCAGAGATTGTCCACTTGACTCTTCCTGATGGCACAAGAAGAAGTGGACAGGTTTTGGAAGTCAGTGGCTCCAAAGCTGTTGTTCAGGTAAGACTAGGGACTGTATTGTCTCTGGATGCAACAGAAAAATGTTTTATTAATCAGTGTGTGTTTGAACTTTGTCAGATGTCTTGTGATGCATTTTTTGTACTGTAAGTAAAAAAAAAAAAAAAATAAAAATCCACTTATTCCAAGTGCAAATGGTATGAATAATTTCAGAAGATTGAAGACTAGAGCGGAGAATGACATCTTTTTCTATTTGCACTCTCTCAACACCCTGATTCCCTTGCAGCTAGATTAAGGGAATCATACTATGTTTGTACAGCGTTAGGTTCAGGATCAGCTCCTCTGATATGTAGATGCAGGTATGTCTTCTAGGCAGCTGTTTCCTGTTAATAACAGTTCTTCTTATCTGAAGAACTTTACTCCGTTGGCAAAGGAAAATACTTGAGATCAAAAGAATGGCACTGGGTTTGTTGGTTGCTGATGATATACCTCATGAATTTTGTTTAAAGTAGGTTTTTATGTCATGTTTTGTACTAGTGAGCTGCTTCTGAAATCCTCTGCTAGCAGGGGACTGCCTTGCTTTTCTTCCCTCCGGCTGATCAAATTCTCAAGCTGTGAGGCAGCATTCTCGTGCATTATTTTGTAAAACACAATACTACTTTTTCTTGTGCTTCTTTTTTTTTTCCTGGTATTTTTACAGGTATTTGAGGGAACTTCAGGTATTGATGCTAAGAAAACATCTTGTGAATTTACTGGGGATATTCTTCGAACCCCTGTCTCTGAAGATATGCTTGGTAAGTACTTGCGTCTTGCTTTGAAGAGTGAACAGACTTACTACCCACTAACTTACTTTCGCAGTAACTTACACGTCTATTTTATTGCTGCTTCTTGTAGGCAGAGTATTTAATGGATCAGGAAAACCTATAGACAGAGGCCCCATTGTTTTGGCTGAAGATTTCCTTGACATAATGGGTATGTTAATCCATTTCTGGTATGGAGTTGCATCTGTTGTTTCTGTTTTCTGAATGTTACAATAGATTTGTTTTTGAACATAGGATCTAAACATTAGAAGGAGTTTAATCTTTATTTTTATTTTTCTGTGCAGCATCAAACTCGAATCAAATTCATATAAGTGCAGGTGGTTAGGGTAGAAGAAGGTAACTGTCTTTAGTGATGCTTGAAACCTGTTCAGAGAAGTATATGTAGACTCTTAACTGTATAGCCTCCAGAGATAAAAAGGTAATAACCTGACAGACTTTTCTTGAAAGCACTCTTAGCATTCGCATGAAAGTAGAATGCCAGAGTCTTGAGATCAACAAAAGGCTCAGACTTAACCAGATGTATCTAAAGATTTGTGGGCCTAAAGGTGCGGTTTCTAGCTTCTGACATGAGCCTTAGATCAGTACTGAAAATCAGCGATAGTTCGATCAAGGTTCAAACATGTATGTGGAATAACGTGTTCTCTATAAACATAACAGGTCAGCCAATTAACCCCCAGTGTCGAATCTATCCAGAAGAAATGATCCAGACTGGCATTTCTGCTATAGATGGTATGAACAGTATTGCCAGGGGGCAGAAAATCCCAATATTCTCAGCTGCTGGCTTGCCCCACAATGAGGTGGGTATTCAGTGCTGTTCTTAAAACTGCTAAAGCAATTTGCATTTCACTGGGGTTAAAAAGCAAGCAAGTTAAATTCTGCATCAAATATGCAGATGGACTAATAAGCTTTCTCCTTTAGATTGCAGCTCAGATATGTCGCCAGGCTGGCTTGGTGAAGAAATCCAAAGATGTGATGGACTACAGTGAAGAAAACTTTGCCATCGTGTTTGCTGCTATGGGTGTAAGTCAATATTATTGGAGGAAAATGATGCTCAAGTAATAAGACAGTGCTGCGAGTAGCTGAACGTTGCTTTTTTGAAAGTGTTCTGGGTAGGTCGTGTGTGTAACCAAACGATACTAAATTGGCTGAATGGCTGGAAATCTCAAATAGATGGTAGTAGTGTAACTGAGTGATTCTCTGGTCAGGATAAAATATTAAACTTTGTCCCTTGGGTGGACTTCTGTAGAAATAATTCATTCAGTTGGGATTGCAGGGGAGTCTTCGTGGTATAAAGAGCTTTGCTTATGGATTAGTAATAAGGTGTTTAGATCTGCAGGATGCTAAAATCTGGTCTGGAACTGATGCTTTAATATTATGATTCAGGTGAACATGGAAACTGCTCGGTTCTTCAAATCGGACTTTGAGGAAAACGGGTCCATGGACAACGTGTGCCTGTTCTTGAATTTGGCCAACGATCCAACGTAAGTTGCCTGCGTTGGCTGGGAAAAGGCTGAGAAGAACAAATGAACTGGAAGCCAGAGCCTCACCGTTGACCTGCCAGGTGTCACTTAGGTTGACATTTTGCAGCGAAGCGTAATTTGCAGTGCTGGTGCTCCACTCAGTGCATGCAGTAGACTTTTCAGAGGGTTTTAATGTATGTAACTTCAAGCTGTTACTTTGCGGCCTTAAAGTACCTGTCATAAATAGGCCGTGCTGTTCTGTTTCAGCATTGAACGCATTATCACGCCTCGTCTAGCTCTAACAACAGCAGAGTTCTTGGCATATCAGTGTGAGAAGCATGTGCTGGTCATTCTGACAGATATGAGCTCCTATGCTGAAGCTCTGCGAGAGGTATGCATTTATTAACTCGTATGCTGGGTGTTGGCAGAAAGGGTTCATAGTATAAAGTGAATATAAATTTGTGCTCAAGCTGTTACAATTAATATTCCTTACAATGGTCTTAAATTAGCCAGTGAGGCTTTTAGTTATTCATTTATTGCCTAGAATTATATTCAGCAGTCAAAAAGCTATTGCTTTTTTCATAGCTAAACTTCTTTGACTAGTGGCATTCAGCAGCTCAATAGTTTCTGATTTGCCTTGGCATCTTGTCTTGTCATACACAGCTGGGGTGACATTTCTCTTACTAGTGGTTTATGTGGCTGTCTTTCAGTATCACCTGTGGGAACAGGTCCTTTGAGTGACTAGTATGGATTAATTAGGGGAGATGGCAGGTGTGTGCGAGTGCTCTGGTTTCCTCAAATGCTTCTCTTGACTCTCAGGTTTCAGCGGCTAGAGAGGAAGTCCCTGGCCGTCGTGGCTTCCCAGGTTACATGTACACGGACTTGGCCACCATATACGAGCGTGCTGGGCGTGTGGAAGGCAGAAATGGTTCCATTACTCAGATTCCTATTCTTACCATGCCCAATGATGGTGAGTTATTTTCAAATGTTTTTTAATAACTAGCACTTTAAGGACTCCTTTAGACCAGGCTGCCCTATTTCTGATGCACAGCAAGACTGGTCCTGTGGCCTTTAGGTTTTCATTTGGGTAGTGCAGTTGTTGGCTGTCTTCTCTGTATAGTTAGGAGAAATACTTTGCCCATTTAAGACTTCAGGACTGTTCTCCAGCTCTGTCAGGAGTGCTTACAGCTCTTGCATAAAGTCACTTAGTGATATATGAGGGTACTAACTGATGGCATTTTACTTTAGAAGTTATTTAAGTGTTTGAAAAAGCTGGCACATCACTGCTAGAATGAATCTAAAAGGTCTGAAAACTGTCAAACCATTTTTTTTCCCAAAGATATTACTCATCCTATCCCTGACTTGACTGGATACATCACTGAGGGACAAATCTATGTGGACAGGCAGCTGCACAACAGACAGGTGTGTACCACAGTGGTTGGGACCTGTTTAAGATCATTTCTGTGCTTTTTGAAGTATTATTGTTGACTTTTTTCTTTTTGATGTCCTTTTCTTTCTTCAGATTTACCCGCCTATTAATGTCTTGCCCTCCTTGTCTCGACTGATGAAGTCAGCTATTGGAGAGGGCATGACAAGGAAGGATCATGCAGATGTATCCAACCAGCTGGTATGTAAAAACCCCTTCAGAGAAGCAGAAGCATATTTCAAATATACCTCTCTCACTATGCAGCCAAACACTTGGGGCCCAGAACACTCCTGAGGCTGCTTTAAAGCACTGAGTGATTAGGGGAACCCTTGTCTGGGTTTTGAACAGAAATGTTTGCATGGGTGCCGTGGAGCCATGTGAGTCACCTGCACGAGATTCTCTGCACCACGAAGTGTGTGTGCTGTATGGTATGCAGTAAGTGCTGAGAATGTTCGATGTTGTATAAATTGCTCTTTTCTGTATTAAATGTAGGTAGATTCAGTCTTAGTGTATTGGTCACTGTGCAATACGGTAACAATGCTGTGATGGCAGACACAGGAGACTCAGCTATCTGAAGGACCCCAAATGTCATCCTTCCAAATGAGCGCCTCTTTTGCTGTTAAACTAAGGATGTAGTTTAGTTACCAAAGTAAAAGCACTAATGTTTCCGTCCCTTTTTAGTACGCCTGCTATGCTATTGGGAAGGATGTACAGGCTATGAAGGCTGTAGTTGGCGAGGAAGCTCTTACCTCAGATGATCTTCTTTATCTGGAGTTTCTGCAGAAATTTGAGAAGAACTTCATTGCTCAGGGTAAGTGTCTGTTTCAAGAACATCATGGTCTGCATTAACACCTGGGAGGTCTTGTTTGCAGACCTCCCTGTTAGCGAGATACTTTCCTGCCACATGTTTCAGTCTGTGGTTAATTTCTGTAGGTCCTTACGAAAATCGCACTGTTTACGAGACCTTGGACATTGGATGGCAGCTTTTGCGAATCTTCCCCAAGGAGATGTTGAAGAGAATTCCTCAGACAACGCTGGCTGAATTCTATCCTCGAGATTCAACTGCAAAACACTAGCCACAGCTTCATCTCTAGCTCCTTGCTCTGTGAAATGCTGTTTGTTTTCTTTTTTCATGTGTTGGTGTTTACTTGTTGCCCTTATAATTAAAACCAAGAGTAGGTGACATTTGTGCCAGTGTTCCAATGTACACTGATACCAGTTTTTAAAATATCCCTTCTTCCAAAGCCTGGGTCTTCAGGAAAACCTTTAGGCCAGCTCTTACAAATGTGCAATAGCTATCACGAAGCGTTTTTTTTTTTTTTGAACTGGACCTTTTCTAGACATTTCAAGGGAATGTCTTGAGGATTACCAGAAACTGCAGATCTTTGCTTTCAAACCAGGAGCACGTGGTTTAGAAAACATGAAAGAGCAAATGCGACTTCCTTTGTCCAAAGCATCTGCTCTGTCTGATCATATGCAGTTGCCTTGCTGCTGGTAGAGCAGATGGTACGCTGCTGTCCTGCTGTTGTGCCTGAAGACCAGGGTAATATGTGGAAAGTGCGGTGCGCAACAGTGTACCTCTCTGAAAAGTGCAAGCCACTGTTTTTTAACTGTGGCGTAAGATTTGTAGAGGTATGCATGAGCTAAGGACACTAGTGAGCACACCAGGCGCTTTTCTACTAATAAAGGGTCTTTTTCAGAGGTCACAGGCCAGTGGGTTGCTACCTGAAGGCAGTATGCTGAGGCTCAGTTGCTGAATTAAAGGTTTTTAAATTGATGTTTGCAGAGTAAATTTCCTACTTAACTTTTTTTTTTTTCGAATTCTGGAAATGCCAGAGATGTGTAAGAGCAGCTAAAGCATTCTGAAATCAGTAGTGTCCCAGTGGGCAAGTCTGTAGGTAATTCAAGGCTTCATGCTGCTACCGAAGGGGATTGTGTGATGTGAAAACTCTTACACCTGACACAGTTGTACTGGTGGGAGGTCAGCTTTTAAAACGTTCATACTAAACAACGCAACAGGAGAAAGCAACCTAACGTACGAATGGATATTTTGAATTCTGCTATAAAGCATGCTCTAGGTGGCACTGGGTCCTGAGTCGTGTTTGAAACCGTTGTGGTTTGCACTCCAGGCACAGATTTGGCTAGTCAGGAGAGCTCAGCATTCCCAAACACAGCAAGCTTGGCTAGTCACTTCAGTGTGATATTTTTATTTTATTTTAAAGTGGTTCAGATGAGGCTCAGAGCCCCGTGCTGGCAGGCTTTCGTGCTTTTTTCCAGGCATAATGTAGTCTAAGCGCTGGTCTAGCTAACCAAAGCATGTTGCACCTCTCTAAATGCCTTCGGTGCTTGTCTGGGAAGGTGCTAACATGACTTGAATGATAGTGTGCTAATTCCAGCTTTCCCTGTTGTTTCCTATGTGCAGTTCTTCCTATGATTTGTTCAGTGTTCTCTGTAACTTGGACGCAATAGCAACTTTATTCCAGTGCATTCCACTCTAAAGCTGTGTCAAGTCTATTTTTCTTGAGGTAGGGATGGGAGGTTGGAAGTGTTGGCATGAGAATACTTTAATGTAGAGAATATCTAAATAAATTAAATATGAAAGGTGTTGAACAAAACACAAGTTTTTGTGGTTCTGTGATTAAAAACAACCTGGGGTCTTTCTGCAGTGGCTAAGATGTCCTTTGTCGCTGAGGTTCCTCTTTACACAAACAGAAATAGATAATCTGCTGAAACCCAACACTTTTCAATTCTGTCTGCAGCGAAGGCCGCTTGAGCCACGTGCCATGTTATTACTGGAGCTGGTGGCTTCTGGTGAGCAGGATTTGGCCTTCAGCTTCGCGACTGAATGCTTTGTGCTGGCTGAGTGGGTGGCTGTTGCAATCACAACGTGATCCCGGAGTTTCCACACGAATCTCAATTGGCAGTTTGTGCTGCGGGAGGCTGGGAAACCTTAAAAGAAACCTTAAAAGGCTTCTTGGAAGTGATCTTAGGGGGCGTGTTGACTTTAAGGGTGAGGGGGAGCTGTGGCCTGGGTAGTTTTGTTCTGGCATTGTGCACAGACAGCTTGGGGCATGACTGCGTAAATCCCTGGTGCAAAAATCCCTGGTGCAAGTCCCTTTACATGAATTAACCGCCCTAAGTATTTCCCTGCTGGAGGCTGGCGAAGGTGAGAGGTGTTGAGAGCAGTGTGAAACGGGGAGATCTGGGATTCTTCCTGATGTAACCCAGAGAGCTGGGGTTAACCCAAGCATCCCTTCCTTTGCTGAACGCACGCACATCGAAAACGGTCTGCATCTGGTCGCTTAAGAAATGAGGCAGGAGTGCCTTTCCTTTCTGCTGATGTTGCCGTTCATCTTTCAAGAGTTGTGCCCCGGCTTCCTGAGCTGTTCTGACACTGGCTCTGTAAACAAGAGTTTGTTCTGACTGATAAAAGCCTGAGGCTGTCTTGGGTCTTCGCTTATTAACTATTCTGCTATGCTACAGCTCAAGCTGTTGCTTGTGTGGCAGTACAAGAAGTCCTTGGGGGTAGATGAAGACGTTACCTCTTTTTTTAAAAATTCATTTAAATGTCCAAGCTGGTTCTGACAGTAGGTTTTTCACCAAGAGCGATGCTCAGTTACAAATCCCATGTCCTCAGCATTAATAATGGCCTTGTGATCGTCCCGCAGCTTGGAAGATGGTGTTTGTTTAAAGCTGTGGAGGAGGAGGAAGGAGGATGTAGTATACTAAGCACATGTGATGGCTTCCAAAAAAAATCAGGGCAAAGCCTTGATGCTTTCTACCCACTCACCAGCTCAGCTTACAGCCCTCTCTTGAGGGAGCCCTGTGGTTGAGGCATGTGAGTAACTTCATTAGCAGGGGGCAGCACTCTGAGCGCTTAGCCCAGGTTTTGAGAACAGGAGGAAGAGGAGAAATTCCAAAGTCCAGTGGAGTCCTGAAATCCTTCGGTGGGCGGCGTGTGCGGGGGACAAAGGTTGCGCAGGCATTCCCGAGGGCGGGTAAGCGCGGCGCAGCAGGCAGCTGCCTCTCACAAGATACCTGCAAGTACGCGTGCACCAGTAACGGGGCTCCTGGCCCTCGCAAGCATTCAGAGCGAAATGAAAGGAATTTTGCCATTATGTTAATATCCCCTGCGATTACGCCCTGCTAACTCGCAGCCGGTGGGAGCACGGGGGAAAGAAGGAGAAGCAAAAGGCTCAGCCACGCGGGCGAGCCTGCCCTGCCCGTGGCTCCTTTGGGCCAGACGGAGGTTTGGGTTGGATGTAAACGCCAAGGAGGCTCTGTGCTGGGGATGAAGTAGCCGCTGCCTGCAGCATGCCGGAGCACTCTGCTCGCTGGGAGAGGCTGCGGTGGAGCGCGGCAGCCACGCAGCGGCACTGCCTGCCCTGCCTGGGCGAGTGGAGAGGGGACGGAGCCAGCTGCTGCCTGCAGCTCCTGCACCAGCCCTGTTACTGCACTTCCCAAGGCAGGGCTGCTTTGGGTCCTGCGCCACCTGGAAATGATGCTTTTTTTTTTTTCTATTAAATATTTAGCAGTGCAAGAAGTGCTTCAGAAATTACAAGACCTGCTGGAAGCAGCGCTGAAGCGGTGATGCTTCTTGGCCAGCCACTGACTGTAAATGCAGAGCTTCTGAACGGGGCATGCGTGTATCAGGGCTGGTTCTGGTTTTGTAAGGTCGAGGGTTGTGCTTTCAGACACAAAACCAGCCTGCTGGGGCTCTCCAGCTCCTACCTGGGGGAGCTAATTCAGGTTCGTTTGCTGTTCGAACCGCTACGAACTCTGGTTTAACGAGGCACGTTTGGTGGCAGCGTCCAGCTCTGATCTGCCCCAGATTCGTGCAGGTGAGCACCCAGGTTGTGCTGCTCCTGGCCAAGCACACCTGAGCTGGCTCTGGAGGCACGAGTCCAGGCAGAGGAGACTCTGTCTTCCTCCCGACTCCCGGTGCTAGAGGAAATGCAGCTGCCAGCGCGGGCACAGCATCGCTGCGACCTGTGCTCACCAGCAGGTCCCCTGGCTTACGACAGCCTGTCCTGCAGGTAGCGAACAGCCCGAGCCTGTGGCGGGGCCCTGCGAGAGGGGAAGGACAAAAATAGCTTCAGCTAGCATCAGCCAGAGGCCCCGGGAGCAGGCTGGGGCTTGCAGCTCGGCTATTTTAGCACGGCGCTGGGAACGTGGCCCTTCCTCCAGCTCAAAGGGAAGGGAAAGCCAAAGGGCATTTGGATGGGGCGTCCCTCTGCGAGCCGGCAGCGGGCTCCTGTCTGAGTGTGGGCAAAGCCTCTCTGGGCACCCTGACCCCAAGACAAATGGGGACGAGGGGCTGCAGTTGGTGGCACCAGCCACAGAAATGTGCATAGAAATGGGGGTGTCCCCCAGCCTGGCCGGCCCTGGAGCTTCGCTCGTCCCCAAAGCGATGCTCTCTGCCAGCTCTCCTCCTGCCCGCCCCACCAAGGGCCAGGCAGCAAAGGAGACCCGGGCACGAGGTGATGGTCTAGGATCAACACATCCCCGGGGGGTGAGAGCTTTAGAAACCCCACAGAGGGAACCCGGGTTTGGGCCGTCTGCAGGCGAGGGACGCTCTGCCGTGAGGCCACATCCCCCGACACGGCGCTTAGCCGGGTGCTGAGCAAACAGCAATATTTCACCGCATGGAGACAGCAGGTACCGTGCTAAATGGGACGTGCTGATCTCACAGCTGCCGCC
Organism: Cygnus atratus; assembly: GCF_013377495.2. Classification (NCBI taxonomy): domain Eukaryota; kingdom Metazoa; phylum Chordata; class Aves; order Anseriformes; family Anatidae; genus Cygnus; species Cygnus atratus. The sequence goes on from NC_066388.1 coordinate 1,674,565, forward strand.
CTAGTGCGTTTACACAGTGTTTTTCTTTTCTTTTTTTTTTTTTTTTGTTTTGTTTTCTGAGTAATGACTAATGAGGACTGCCTGGGGGTCTTATCCCCCCTTCACCGCCTGATTTCAGCCAGTTGGGTCCCTCGGAGAAGCACACGACAGCTCGAGCAGCACACGACAGCTGTCGTCTGGTTCAGGAAGGGAGGAGAGCAAACATTGGACGCGTTTCCCCCACCCTGGCCCTCGGGTTTTCAGCCCGCCTGGCAGATGCAAGGCAGGGGCTGGTGGGGAGAGCTGCTGCAGGTTATTTGCACATCAAAAGCAGCTTTGCCTCCGACCCTCCATCGCCCTGCCCGCGCAAGGTGGCTCGCTTTAATTGCTCTTTCAAAGGCAGCTCTGGTCCTGTCCCTGCTGAGATTTTGGGACTGACTCAGGCCCCCCCCCCCCCCCAGCCAGAAACTGGTGCAGTGGCACCGGGGTGTTAAGAGAAGATGCAAATCAGCTTTCCTCTGTCTCCAAGCTTATTTGCATCCGCTGATTAGTTCAACAGCTAATTCAAACTCCTTCTGTTGATGGTTAGGCTGGGGCAGCTGGAGCAGCGCTAACGTAGAGCAGGGAACCCGAGCGCCTGTGGGGCGATGCAGGAGCTATTGGTGCTTCTCTCCCTATGCCCCCATCTCCCAAGCCAGCTGCACCCCGTGCTTGGTGCTCGACACCCCGATGCTGCCCCGCTCATGTCCAGCAGAAAGGGTTGGGAAATGGCTTTACCCATATCACCGGGGCTTTGTGCTCCTTCCTGCACTCCTCCTGGGCGTGCAGCAACAGCGGTGTCCTGGCCGTGGCTCTTTCTGCTATTTGGCTCTCCCTGCAGTCCCACAGCACCCTAACACAACCCCTCGGGGTCCTGGTGGGTGCCGCTGCCCTGCTCCTGCTGCCACCTGAGGCAGGGGATGCTCCCAGCCCTCCTGCGGGGTTGGCACAGCTTTTTTCTCACCAGCAGCTTCCTTAGGGCTGCCCTGGACGTTTGAGATCTCCGCTCCCTCCATCTCTCTCCCATTTCCCCTCTCCCTGCCCTGGCTGCTGGGCTGTCACCACAGCGGGGACACAGCACTGCTTTGGGACAAAGGTGGCCCCGTTAAGTCCCCGCTGTGCTGCCCTGTTGTTGTGTCCTCCGTGGGCTGGGGACGTTCCCTGGGATAACTTGGGACGAGATGGGACAGCAGCCGGCCCGGGGGCTCCTCCCTGCTGCTGCCCTAAACCCAAACACGGGATAAGCCCGGCTGAGCTGGCGGCACCCGGAGGTGTTTTGCAGCAGAAGGTGCCGCTCGGGGAAGAGCGGGCTCGCACGCACGGCTTTCTATCTCCTTTCTCCTCGGCAGTTTTCAAAGGCTCTAAAAATAAACCTGCCTCGCGCCCCAGGCAGCGCCGGCGATGCCAAGGTTTCCCTGGAAAGCGGGGCTGGGGCTGGTACCGACCAAGGTTTTGGGGCACGGAGCAGCCCGTGCGTGGCTCGGGCCCCGTGGGAGCAGCCTGGTGGGTTGGGACGAGTGGTGCTGTCTGCAGTTGGAGTGCTCCCCTTGTTTTGTGCTCCCAGTTTTGGGGGAAAACAGTGTTAAATAGTCAAAACATGTGCCGGCTTTTGCCAAGGTGTTTTCCCTGTATCTCTCTGTAATTGTTTTCTCTGGCTCCATCGCTGGGGAGGGACAAAAATCGACCCGTCTGCAGCGCTGGGAGGGCAAGGACGGCAGCACGTGGGGGGATTATCTCCTCATTTCCAGCACCCCCGCGCTCGCTCGCTGTTTTGCCATGCATGGGTTATCCCAGCTGCAAAGCAGAGATAACGCCGCTTGCCCATGCAGGAAAGCACTGGCAGGGCTGGAAAGGAGCAGGGCCAGGTGGAAGGATGTCCCCAAAGGGGACCGTGGTGCCTGCCGTGATAGATGGTGCATTGATCGGGGGGTGATGTGCCCTGGAGAGGGGCAGGGAGAAATTCGGGTGCTCACCGGCGGCAGAAGCGCTCTGACCGCCGCCGAAGCAGGCACTCGGAGAGCACGAGGTAAGTTTTAAAAAATTTATTTATAAATAAAACCATAAAATTACCAGTAGTTTACATCAGTCACCAGAAATAACATCCAAAAAAAAAAAAAAAAAAAGAAAAACAGAAAAACCTGCAGAAAAATAATTATATGTACAGGCTGCGGCCGTGGGGCAGGGCAGCCGCTACTCACACCGGGGAGCGACACATCTGCGATGCATACGGTCACACACAGCGTTGTGCAAAGGCAGCACGGCGACGCCTCCGGGCGATCACATCGTACAGCGCTGGCTGCTGAGGACGCGGGGATGGGGTGACGGGGACGGGGACGGGCAGGAACGGGGCTGGGAGGCTGGGCAGGGCTCTCCGCTCCCGCCTGCGCGTTTGGCACGGAAAAAGCTCGTGGGAGAGGGGCTCCGGCTCGGACGCGGGGTGTGCGGGGGGGACAGACCCGCTCGGGGCAAGGATATGGCTTGGGTGATGCAGAAAATCCCAGCTGGAGAGGGGCTGGGTGCGGAGCCGGTGCATTAGGCACTGGGAGCCATCCCTTGTCCCCTGCTCTTTTGGCTCTCCTAAACTGGGCACAGGGTGGCCGTCCCGATGCGGTGGCCATCCCAACGCGGTGGCCATCCCTGCCCTGCATCTCGAGGGCCAGATTTGGAGTCTGGGGTTTGCTCTTCTCCAGCAAGCCGTGGCTTGGGCTCAGCAGGGACGTGCCGGGGTGCTGGGGTGGTACAGAAGGCACAGACTGGTTTCTGTGTGTTGTGTGTGCCGGCTGGCTGGAGCAGGGCGAGGGGCACTGAGCTGTGTTGTGGGCATGCCAGAGGGTCCCTGCGCTCCACAGCAGGGACTGCGGGGCTTAGGGTGAGGATATGGGGACAAGGGACGTGCAGGGGTACGGTGGTCATGGGTGGGAGGTGATGCTGATGTGGGTGTTGGGTGTAAGGGGCTTGGTGCTGGGTGCTGGCTCAGCATGGGGCAGGAGTGACTGCTGTGATGGGAGAATAGGGGGAAAAATCTGCATTTTTGGTTGCTGCAACTCTAAAAAGATACAGAGAAGGCGGGAAGCATTTAACTCTGGATTTTCTTTAAAAATAGAAATCCCTGCTGATTTCTGGCTACTTCCACCTTCTGCTCCCTGAAGCTGGAAGGCGTTTTGCTTCCCGAGAGGCACCTCTGGAGACCGGGCACCTCTTGGCAGGTGCCTCGGGCGAGCTGACGGCCGTGAGTCCCTCTGGGAGCTGGTGCTTCCCCCTGTGCATGGGGCACACCGAGGGTCGCTCCCGTCCATGGGTGCAAATCAGTGTGTGTGTGTGTGTGCAGGGTCCTTCCCGAGGCACTGCAGGAGCTGGAGGACAGGAGGAGGGGGTCGGGGCTTCCAGCCTGAGCTGGGGCACATGGGCTGGCTCCGTGGCTCCTGGTGTGCCCAACATCAGCTGGTAAAAGAGAAATAACACAAGAGCAGCTCCGTGCTTTCCCCAGGCTGTGGCAGCGATGTGCTGGGGGCTTTCTCCTCTTGAAGCTGGTGATGTCCCCGTCCCCAGAGCCGTGCCACCACGGGGGTCCTGGGAATTTTGCATCATTCCGTTACCCGAGCGTTTGCTGCCCTGCCTGCCCCCATCACCAGCTTCTCGGTCCTACCGGGGGGCAGGGGGGAGGTGAGGGGGGCTGCTGGCACGTCACCATTGGCACGAGTGGCTTCTTCACCTCTGCAACACGACAGGCAGCGACGGGCACGCCGCGGGGCGACGCGGGGAGGGAGAGGAGCTGGCCAGGCCGCCAGCTCCGCTAATAAATACATGGCTCATCTCAACTGTACAAGGAGGAGAAGGCAGACCTGGGTCAGATCTCGGTGGCGATGATGTCCTCGTAGGGGACGTCGGCGCCGGGTATGTCCAGCTCGATGGGCTCCTTGCCGTCGTCCCCTGCAGCGAGCTGCTGGAGCATCTTCTCCAGGTTCTGGTTCCTCTTGTACATGTGCAGGTAGCTCTGCTGCAACTGCTTCTGGTAGTGAATCACCTTCTCCTTCTCCTCCTTCCACGTCTGCCGCTCGTGCTGGAAGCCGGAGGTCATCTGCTCGTTGTTGTCCCGCTCCGCCTTCAGCTCGGCCCTCAGCCTCTCCACCTCTCCCTGCAGGGCCTGCGCATCGTCCGCCATGGCCTGGCAGGGCCTGGCCCCGTCCCGGGCCTCGTTCAGCTGCTCCTTGAGGACGGCCAGCTCCGTCCGCAGGTCCACGATCTCCTGCTCCAGCAGGTTCACCTTCTCCCTCAGCAGCTCGGACTCGTTCTTCTTGCGCTGGAGCTCGTTCTCGCACACCTCCAGCTCCATGGCTTTGGTGCGCAGGGAGCCCTCCAGGTCCTGGGTCTTCATCTCCAGCCCGTCCATCTTGGCCCTCACCTCCTTCAGCTGAGCCTTCAGGCTGAGGATCTCGGAGGTCTTGGTGTTGAGCTCAGTCTGGGACTCCTTCAGCTGCTGCTTCAGCAGGGAGATCTCCCCCGACTTCTGGCACACCTGCGGGCAGGGAGGCAGCACCCGGGTTAGGGTGCTCGGGGAGCACCCACGGTGGGGCTGAACCCCATGGGATTGGGGCACCCATGGGAGCAGGGCAGGGAAATCCCACTGAGCTCCCCCCCTCTGCCCCATCAGGGCTGGGACTGATGATCCCGGGGATGGCTTTTGGGTATCAGCATCAGCTACTCTTGGTGGGACCCTGTGGGTGGGACAGCGGCGGGGCTTACGGGGAGGGGATGGTGATCATATCCTATAACTTGTGGTGTCTTTGCAAGCTGTATGGTAAACCCTTGCCTGAAAGGGAGCCAAGGAGAACACCAAGCTCCTCGAAGCACAGCGGGCAAGAGCTGCACGCCTCCCTGCGCAGTCACAGGGAACGTGTATTGGTGAATTTTATTCAATGGGTGATCTGACTTTTCAGCTGTTTAACAGTCTTTGCTCAGCGACACCCAATCAGTAAGACAATTAAGCTTTGGCATGGGGTGAGAGGTTTTACTGCTTTTCAATAAATGACCACAGCAAGGCCAAGACTCCATGGGAAGGCAGCCCCTTACTGCTCCCTTGGGGCAGGCAGCCTGGAAGTCCCTGCGCTGGAGGTTGGAAGCACTGAGTTATTTTAATGACTGAGTTTATTATTTAATTATTTTAATATTATTTTAAACATTATTTTTTAAAATTATTTAAATAATTTTAAATTTAAATAATTTAAATTATTTTAAATATTATTTTAATATTATTTAATTATTATTTAATGTGGAAGTTTTTTCCTCATACGATGTGAAGTGCTGAGGGGTTAAAGGGTCAGTGAGCCACAGCTTAGAGCCGCCAGGTGACAGACTGGGGCTCCCCTTGGCTTAAATATCTACCTCCTGGGTATGGAGGGTGCATGGGCTGGGTGCATGCCCCCCCCGCACTGCTCAGCCCCCCCGTGCTGCTAAAGGTGTGGGTATAAAATGGGGAAGAGCTGCTGGTTTGCTGCCGGTGCTGGAGCCATCTCCTCCCCCGTGCAGCCTCTGCTTTCGGCCCTGTCCCACTGCCACTTACCTCCCATTGAGTCTCCTCCAGCGCCGGGGCGAAGCTGGTCTTCTCCTTCTCGTAGGACCTCAGCTTGGTCTCCAGCAGGTTTTGCTCTTTCATCAGGTTCTCCAGCTCCTCCCGGAGCTGCTTCTTCTCCTGCTGCAGCTGGAACACCTGGAGGTGGAGGACCTGCTGCGTCCGCTGGGTTTTCTGCGAGGTTTGCTTGAGCTTGCTGTTGCATTTCTGCTTGAGGCCCTCCAGCTCCTCCTTGCAGCGCCGCTGCTTCTCCTCGTAGGCCTGGCAGGAGCTGATTTCCTTCTCCTCGAAGCTCAGCTGCAGCTCCTGCAGCTCTCCCTCCCTCTCCAGAAGCTTCTGCTCCAGCTCCTGGATGGTGGACTCGTCCGTGGAGATGGGCGATCGGATGCAAGTGGTCTTCTCGGCGGCGTGGTGGTGGGGGGCTTTGCTGGGGTTGATGATCTTGTTGCCCCCGTCAGAGAAGGACATGGCCTTGAGGCTCATCATGTTGCTGTCCTGGATGACGGCGCACTGCATGATGTTGTGCGCCGAGCCCCCGAAACGGCTGATGGGCCCCAGGGGGGCGACGAGGGGGTCGAGCTGGTAGCTGCTGCTGGTGCTGTGCGTCGGGAGGCTGGACATGGAGTTCCTGCCCGAGTCGGACAGCCCCCCCGAGCACGGCACCGGCTTCAGCTCTTGCTCCTTGCCTTTGTCCGGGGGGTGCAGCTGCTGGGGAAGGTGCCCCCCGTTCTCCGGGGAGGAGTGGAGGATGGCGCCGGAGCGGGGCAGCACCGGCTTGAAGGCGGTGGGTCGCGCAGCGGGCTTCTCTGCGCCCTGTGGGAAGAGCAGATCCCGTCAGCACAAACCCACACCACGTAAGCATCTTTCCCTCATCCCTTCTGCCTCCCCCCAAAGCACAGAAACCCCCCCAGCTGCAGCCTTGTGATAAAACCCATCAGCAACCAGCCCCACACACTTCCCCACCCCGTAATTGCTGCCACCATGGGGCAGGGACCCACACATCTGGGGCACCCTGTCCCCTACTGACCACGTCCAGCTGACCGGGGAAGGGCATCAGCTTCTGCGGCGTGGGCGTCCCGAAGTCCACGCCGCTGGTGCCGGCTTGGCCGCCCAGCTCCCCGCCGGCGAGCGAGGTGTAGTCCGGGCGGTGGGAGCCGTGCGCCTTCTGGCTGACCTTGATGTAAAAGAAGTCCTCATTCTTGCTGCTTTTGGAGCCGGATTTGTGGCTGGAGTCCTGCGAGAAGCCGAAGCGGAGCAGCCCGTCCGAGTACCTGTTGAGCTTCTTCAGGTGGGACGACTTGCGGAGCTTGTACTGGGAGGCTCGGCAGTGCTTGCTGTGGAAGCTGTGGCCGGAGATGAGGCTACTGACGCTGCCCATGCTGCTCCCGGGCGGGGGGCACGCGGCGGGGGGAGCGGGGCCCGGCGGGGCGGCGCGCTGGGGGGGCGTCCAGGCGGCAGGCAGAGCCGGCCGCTGCTGCAATCATAGCAAAGATCTCGCTGCGCCCCGGAGCTGAGGTCCTGCGGGGGTAAAGAGAGGGGTGAGCAAGGCGGGGGGGGGGGGGAAGACGGGTGGGATTCTGCACCCCCAGGCCAATCCTGCACCCATGGGCCGAGCTGGATTGGTGCCGACGCGAGTGCATGCGTGTTCGGGTGCAAGCTGGCACGGGCAGCTGGAAGGGCTTGTGCAACGGGCATGTGTGCTCCTTGGGTGTGTGCAAAGGGATAGGGATGCTCACAGTAGGGCTAAGGGAGGAGCAAGGCTTTCCCCAGCACATGGGGACAGCTCCAGAAGCCTCTCTGCCTCCCCGAGGCTGGCTGGCACCCACCACGGCACGGCTGGGTGCCTCCTGCCCCATGCCTGGGTGCTGGAAGGGGGCTGCCAGGTGCAGGGGCACACGAGGAGCCTCATGGGGCTGCATGGCAAGCTCTGAAAATAAGGATTTAGAGAGATCTTCGGTGCCTGTTAGGCCCCGATTTCAACACTCGCTTGTGCCCTGCAGGATGGATCTGGTCTCCCGACAGCCACGCTCAGCGCCACTCCTGCAGCAGCCTCTGGCTCCCGGATTTCTCTCCAATTTCCAGTGCTCCTCTTAACCTGCCTGAAAAGGGATGCTGTGAGGCTTAATTACGCTTAATGCCAGTGCAGCACTTAAGACGGCGAGAGGCGTTGTGTGTGTGTGCTGAGCGCTGTGATTACGGTTCGGAGGTATGCAGGGCTCTGCATTAATTCTCTTTGTTAGCGGGGGGAGAGAAAAAATCCCAGCTCCTGGTGGCCTGTGCAGTGCTTGGCTCCCCGTGTCAGGAAGATAATGGAGATGCACCTTCCAGCTGGGTAATTAAAGGGTGAGGTGGGGAGAAGGGGGATGAGCTGCTGGTAGGCAGAAATTAGAGCACAATCAAAGTGAGCTAAATCCAGGTTGCATAGGAAGCCGGGAGAGAAAAGGGGAATTGTTTGGTGGCTGAGTCACTTGGGGAGCGTGAACAATCGGAAACCTCCCCGCTGCCTGCAAACTGCTCAATGCTGCTGGGCTCTGCGCCGGGGTGCTCAGCACCCACAGGATGGGGTCAATGGCATGGGTTGGGTGCTGCCTGCTTGTACCATGCAGCCACATCCTGACAGCCCTAGGGAGCTGCTCCCACGTTTCCCCCAGTTTCCTCCTGTCCTGACCTTCCGCCGGGATCCTGTGCTGGCTCCTCTGCACCCTGGGCAGGACAACTACAACCTGTGCTCTTCCCTCAGCTTTATTTGTTTTCTTTTCCTCCGTGCCCTGAGGACCCAGATTGATTAAGTATCAACCAAAAGTCCCAGAAAGACAGAATATCCGCTTTAATCCCTAAATCCATTTTCGAAAGATTAAAGAAGTAAGCGAGGAGCGGGGTCTGAGCTGCTGCCTGGCTGCTGCTATGTTAAAAGTGATCGATGACTTCGGATTCATTCATTTTTACAGGGTAAGAGGCATAATGTGCGCGGAGGGGGGAGGAAGCGCTGCAGGGAACAGGATAATTGGCACAGAAGGCTGCTCCGCCGGCGTGTTCCCGACACGGCACCTGTGTGTATCTGCCTGCCGAAGAAAAAAGGCAGTGTCACAGCACAAAAGCTGCCAGCTCTCGCTGTGGCATCTCGGAGACAGCGTTCAACATGTGTGAGCCAGCGAGGGGAAGGCAGCGGTCTATTCACGCACACCGATGGCAGAGGTGTCGGGGAGCTTTGGTGCCCTACGGAGCAGGTCCGCAGCTCCTGAGCACCTTGTGGGTGTCCCTTGGGCTGCTGCCGCCTTGATTTTTTTAATATTTTTTTTTTTTTTTTTTTTTTTGGGTGCCTGCAGAAGATGGGAGAAACGCTGGGGAGGGAGAGCTGGGACTTTCCAGTCTCTTGGCAGGAGGCGTTTCAATCAATCCCAGCCCTCCTACGCATGCCTGGGAGGGCCGGGCACGTCTTTTTCTTCTCCTTCCCTCTTTCGATTTAAAAATGAGCACTTTGAAAGCCGTGGAGGAGTTGGCATTCAACCGTACAGCGTTAGCAGAAAGCAAAAGGTGCTGGAGGCAGCGGGGCTGGGAGCACAGCAGCGTGCCGGGCGAGCAGAGGGCACGGGCTGGTGCTCCCAGGGGGGACTGAATTTGTCCCCTGCCTTGCTCAGCCTCCCTGTGTGCTTGTGGCTTCCCCTGCGTCAAATCTAGTGACCGTGTGATGCTACAGGGAGCCAGATTGGTTTGCTGAGCCGACCGAAAACTACTCGTTATATACGTATAAGCATATATATATGCATGTGTGTGTATGCATATGCATAGAGAGAGAGATATCAAGGCGGGGGTTGCGTGCTTGGCAGCAGCCCCACGGTTCAGCGAGGTTAGGCATACTGCAAAGTGTAAAATGGGGGTGGAAAAACAAAAACAGGAGTGATGCAAGCGCCCCAGCAGCGGTGGGTGCCCTGCCTTGTGCACCCCTGGGTGCAAGCGTGCAGCTGTGGGCAGGGGGCTGGAGGCAGCACAGCACCACGCAGCCCCCCGGGCACAGGCTGCTGACAAAAGCAGGTCCAGGCTGTCTGGGCAGGGGGGATCGGGGCTGGCCCCACTCTTGCTTTTTCAGCAAGAGGAGAAAAAACGAGCGGCGTCCCACATTCCTTCCCAAATCCAATCATGCCTGCCCTGCAATCATGCGCAGGAGAACAACTCTCCCGTTGCTGCCCTTGTTGCAGGAATTTAATCTTATCTCCTCGCAGCACAGCTTCTTTGAAGCCTTTCCCTTTTCCTCGCGAAGTTTTCACAGGCAGTTCCTCTCTCTCTGCTCTCCCCAGCCAGGTCACCTTAGTGGGAGCCTTCGTTTTCTCTACGGGCTTTGCAGCCTAACTCCCTCCCTGCTGATCCTGTTCTTCTCCCCCTGGTATGGGAGAGCTTCCTTCTCCCCTGCACCCTCTCGCCTACTCCTTTTCCCTCTTGCATTATTATTCATCGTTTCTGTGCAGATGCACCCACACATTTGGGTGTTTGTTGGGAGATGCACAGATAACACAGAAGCAGCAGCAGCAGCTGCCAAGAGCTGGATCCAGGAGCAGTCTCCTTCCTCTTTCCCTCGATCGCTGCCAGGTGATGTGCCCTTGTTTCGCTCAACGATTTGGGTCTTTGAGACGCTAAGAATGTGGCCCCAGGGGAAAAATGTGGGCATTTCCATGGTGAAAAGCCATGCACGTGCTACCTGGAGCATCTGACTAAATGATTTTATGAAGAGGCGGCTTAATCCAAAACTTGGAGAGCAGCAGTCCCACTGAGCCGGGTTTGGGATCTGGAATCAAAACCGGGATTTGCTGGATTAAACAGGACCCCGCGTCCTCAATGCTGGCGAACACCAGGCTGGTGACAGAGGGGCTGCCCCGGGCTGTGTGAGCATCCCTCTGCCTCTGCTCCTCTGCTCGGGCTCTCCCGCTCAGCCCTCTCTCCCAGTGCCCTCCTCCAGCCCTGCTCAGTTCAGTCTCCAAAGAAATGGAAGCAATGAGGTTTGGAGAGCCCCACCGGCGGCACCGACCTTGCCCCCACCCCGTAATCTTCGCCCTAATGGCGCTAATGGGAATGCATTCGAACGCCGCCCAGGCAGCCGCCGTCCTTGCGGTGCTCAATTGTGGCTCGGTGCCGGCGCAGGGCCCCATTACAAGGCTTTCATTCACTCCGATTCATTGTCCCCCGCTCATTCACTGACATTCATTGGGATCATTTTGATCGGAGGCAGCGGGTGAATTGAATTGGGGCTCACAAAGCACGCACCATGTGTTCTGCCCTGATTTGCCATTAGCGGAGGGGGACACTCCAGATGAAGAATAACCAGCCTCAATTACATGTTACATCCACTCTAATAGCCCGGGAGTCCATCACACTTAATGTTATTTCAATGAACACTGAGAGAATTCACACCCCCTGGCTGGGGCTTGTTAGAGGAGCCAGCAGAGGGTTTGGCAGAGGTTTGGGTGGGCTCGGTGCCAGTGCGGCAGTCGGAGGCTGTGCCGTGCCTGCCAGCGTCCCCTGGCAGCTGGGCTCTTACCGGGATCCCGCTCGGGCCCTGGAGGTGAAGGTTCGATTGCTCAACGGGGAGAAAAGCAACAAAAGGGAATCTGTACCCGTCTTGAAACCCAGCAGCAGCACCAAGCGTCGCCTCCTTGCACCCAGCTCCTGCAGGAGAACGGCTCGGGTGTCACTTATTCCCCACCACTTGCTCCTGCCAGCCTTGCTGGGAAAGCCAAAATATCATTGCTGAACTCTTCATCTGCTTTGAGAAGAGCTCAAAGGAGCTTCATGCACCCGTGTCCCATCTGGGCAAGGCATCTGGAGAGGGAGAGCCCGGTCCTGAGCTGGGGCGAGCCGACAAGTGGCCTTCGTGGGTGAGCAGGGCAAAGCGGCGCTGTGAGGTTGTAGGCGCCTGGCTTAAGCTACGTTTGGGGAAACCAGTGCTAGGATAAGAGGAATTTCTCAAATCGACAATGAATCATATTGGCAGAGCGAGCTTTAGAGGATATTGACTCAACGCCCGCTGTGCAGAGCTTCCTTTCACGCTGCGCGGGGAAACCGCCGCGTTTCCCTGAGCGGGAGCCCCGGCCAGGCAGGGAGGCTCCTGGCCCTGCCCGGGGACGATTGCACAACCTGCAGAAATTCGGGGCGAGTCAGCAAAGCCCCGCGACTTCAAGTGTCCGCATTCCTGCAGAGCCTTGTGCTTCCCTCGCAGCAAATGCTTACCGGACGGTTGGCCCGAGCACAAAGTAACAGCACAAGCAAACACGCGGGCTGCAAAAAGCGGTGCGTTATTCTTGCTGCCTCCCTAGCCCGAGAGGGACTGAGAAGTGAGACAAACCAGGCATGGGGACATCGGGGCATGGGGACATCGGGACATCAGGGCACGGGGACAGCAGGACATCGGGGCACGGGGACAGCAGGACATCGGGGTATTGGGACATTGGGACGTCCCCATGCCGCTCCAGGATCCTGATCCTCTGCTGGCCCTGCTCTTGCCACCCGGGGCTGGTCTGTCGCTCTTCTCTGAGCTCCTTGTGCCACCTATTTCTGCCGGTGACCTCAGGTCTGCCCCAAGGTCCCCATCCCTCAGCTCAGACCAGCGCCCGAACGTTTCTCAGCCTGGTTTAGGTTAAACCCAGAGCCCTCCAGCTCAGGGCTGCGCTGCCTTTCTACATGAGCTTATGGCAGGGAACCAGTTCCCAACCTTCGCCTGCCTCCATGCGAAGGAAAACCACCTGTGGCCCCGGAGCTACCCGGAGCTCCTCGCGGCTCCATCCCGCTCCTGCCAGCAGCCTCGCGCAGATTTCGGCACCCGTCAGTGATTCAGCAGCACCCACGCAAGTCAGCTCAGTCATGCTCCCGGTACAAAGGGAACACTTGTACGAGACGTGGTTAAATATTCCCGGGCTGGGGAGAAAGATCTTTTCAGCTTACTTCAGAGCATCTGGCTTTTCCCATTAATGAGCAACTAATACTGCAATTAAAGCCCTGCTAATTGGAAACTCGGAAAAGCTCGGGGGGTTGTCTCCTGCAGGTTTGCTGCTCGCTGGGGCACACCTGGGCACGGCCACCTCCTGCAGCCCGGGGATCAGCACCCTGCCCGCGACAGGACCAGCTCCGCACCGAGGCTCCTGGCAGCACCCTTCTGCTAACGGGGCAACTTTTTGGGAAGGGTTTTTGCGTCCCCGGGAGCTCGCAGTCCCGGGAGGACCGTGCAGGCGATCGCATCCCTCGCCGCCCGTCCCCGCCAGGCTGGCAGGTGGGAAGCGGCCGCTCCGTGCCTCGGGGAGGGGGGGCCCTCGCCTCCCCGCCACGGTGCTGCTTATTTTGGGAACCGTCTGGGGCTGGCAGCTGGTGCCGGGGTGGGTGACAGCTGAGCCCGGCTTTCACTTGGGATCTGCGAGGCCCCTTCTCGCGCATCTATTTCCGACCCTGTAAAACACAATCTGCCAGGGTGTGAAGATTTGGGGGGGGGGTGGGGGGGCAGCCAAAAAGGATGGTTGTGAGGGGCTGGCGTGCCCGAGGCAGCTTCAGTGGCTCCGTGCATCGTGCAGGTGCCTCCGAGCGGGGCTGGGAGCTGCAGGCACCGTCCCCTAATGCCTGCGGGATGCCCGAGCTCGTCGAGGGGCTGCAGACCCCGGTGCCCTATACATCTCCCACGTGCTTTCGTCGGGGTCTAGTCGATGCAAAGGGTCCAGCCCAAAATAGCAAGAACTTCACGTAACTCGAGATGTGCCCTAGATACTTCTCCTCCCAGCTTTCTGCTTCCACGGGCTTTGCACGTCCCTCCCTCTGTCCCCGAATTATGGATAGGGCAGTAACGAGGGATGGGGAGCCTGTTCCCCCCAGGTGATGACAAGGTGGTGATGCCACAGGTTTCTTCCACGAGCCAGTCCCTCCCCGGCTGCCAGAAAACACCCCAAGTGAGGCTCTTTCTGCCGCAGCCCCCCCGGAGCACACGGAGGAGAAGCATCCTCTCCGTGCACAGGGGAAAATTTAGAAGTGGAGCTGCGGGCTGCCATGGAGACGGGGCTCCGCTGGCAATCTTCTCGCCTCTTACTGCCTCCCCCCCTCTCCCAGGCGGCTGAGAAGCAGCCAGGAGCACGGCCCTCGTTGCTCCTGGCCTCGAGGTAGGACCTCGATTGAGATCTGCCACCGAGCTGAACCTCTCCGGGTCAGGTCCGTGCCCGGCTTCACAGCGCCCGAGCTCCAGAAGGGAGCCACGCAATATTTCGGCGCTGTCCTTCCCTGTTTGAGGTACCAGTTGTGCTGTGATGTGCCTAAATGCCGGGTATTTTTGTACCCTGCGTGATGCTCAGCCAAGAGGGAGCTGAGAAAAGGCAACTTCTGCCTGTTGATGAAAAGCCAGGCTCGGTCCCTGCCGTGCAAAGCATCTGCTGTGCTGCCGCTGCCTTCTCCTCCTCCCTCACCTCCTTCTCTTGCTCTCCAGAGTGTTACAAGTCCTCAGCCCTGCTCTGCTCAGCCAGGCTTCAGCGCAGCAACCACAGAAGGGGGAAGAAAACAAAAAGGCAAATTCAGTTCTCGCTTCCTATTTCCCTCCTCCTCTTTTTTTCAGCCTTGGCCCATTGTGAACACCACCCCTTTAATGCCTGGCTGCCAAACGGAGCGAGTCTCTCCAAAGAGAAATGCGCTTCAAAGTTGCGAGGAATACTCAATTAACCTTTAAACGAGATCGCCCATAACTGGTTTATGGAGATGTCGTTTAATTGTTTAAAAAAATAAACACAGGTGCTGGCATTTCAGGGCAGTTTCTCTGTTGGCGCGGTTCTGGCTTTTGCTGCCGTTACCACTGGAGTCTCGCTAAAAGGCGATTAAAAACCGAAACGCTCCTTCCAACTTCTGAGCTCCAACCTCTGACATCCTTTTCTTTGCTTGTGCAATATGGCCAGTGGCCACGTTTATCCCTTCTGCATGTAGGAAAACTCAATAAACGCCTTAGAAAACAGCGGTGGGGGAGAGGAACTCCACTTGTCCAGGGCGAGAGGTTCAGCAGGGGAGGATAAATAATTAGGAAGCCCCTTTTGCAAGGAGGGGAGCAGGCACACGCATTGCTACCCTCTGCTGGAAGGAGCCGGCTTGCTCGGAGGCCTGAGGAGGTGAACGAGATCCCCGTCCAGCCCAGGAGGAGAACTCGGCGTGTGAGGAAGAGGAAGAGGAAGGTCCGAACCACGGCGCTGCTGCTGCCCTGAGGCCCCCCCCCCCCAGCTGCACAGCGGAGCAGGGATGGGGCTCGCTGCCACAGCTCTGGTGTAATCCCAGCCCTACTAGTGCCACGGGGTGCCCCCCGCCCTGGATTTTGCTCTCCAAAACCAGGCAGTGGCCACGCGTCCGCACGTCCGGCACTCCCCAGCACCAGCCCGCTGAGCACCGTGCCCGAGGGGGGGCTTCTCTTAACGTCAGCGCGCGCAAAAACCCACCGCCGGCGAACAATCCGTGCAGGAAAGCCTCGGTGACCCACGTGCCAAATCTTTGTGCATTCCCTGCTATTTTTAACTAATCCCTAATGGCAACCATCCACGCAGGTCCTGCCCACTCCTGCCGCACCGCTGCTCGCCGTGCCCCGCTCCGTGCGCCCTGCTGCAGCTGCTGCCAGCCCACCACGCACCCAGGGCAGCCCCGTGAGCACGCACCGGGAGGTAAATCAGGCAAGGAGAGGCTTGGCCACCTCCAGGAAAAATATTTATAAGCACACACGGTGCTCAGGAGGTTGGGAAGCGGCGGTAGCAGCAGCTTGGAGCAGTGCTACTATCACTTCACACTTGGCCACGCAGCTCCTCGCACCGCGGGGTGTCTGGGGGTGACCGAACGTCCTGCGGAGCGTGCCTGGAGCTGGGCTCTCGCTGCCGCAGGCGGGGACGGGTTTCTGAATGGTCTCGAGGAAGGTGGGAACGCGATCCAGCTCTCGGCTGGGTTCTGCTCCCGGTGGCGCTGAGAGCTGCCCACCTCGCCGCGTGCCGCGGATGCCTCACCTGAGCGGGCGCTGAGCGGGACTGTACCTGCCCGTGGCAAGAGAAAGGCTTCCAAAGAGGGGAGAACGACGATTTAGGGCTAACAATATCATCAGAGAGAGGCACGGGACGGGAGAGCAGCAGCGGCTGGCTGGGGCAGCATCCCTGCCTCTGCCCCGCACCTGCACGGGCTGGGCTCCCCCTTTTCCTTCCTCGTGCGCCCGATGTGACCCCCACCGGGGTCTGTCCCCTGCACCCTCAGCACGGGACGCCTGCCCTGGAAGTCCCTGCACCCGCACGGCTTTGCTTGAAACCTCCTTTCCCTGCCCGAGTCTCGCATTCGTTTGCCTCCCACCGCTCCGCAGCGCTGCCTGCCAGGGAAGAGTGACTAAGGGGTGGGTGGCAAGGAACGACTCGGGACCAATTTAGCAGCCCACGGTGCCAGGAGGAGGGGGTCACCGGGGAGCGGGAGGGGCACGGACACAGCTGGGGGCACGGCAGGGGCTGCCAACCCCCCCCAGCACACGGTTTTTCTCCCGAGTGCACTCTTGCAGCTGCCATTTATTGCCCCCACTCTGATGATTTCGCGCTTATAAGCCGTTGTCCCACTGATTAACGGCCCTGGTGATTAATTGCACAGGGGATACTGCAAAACGGGTACTGGGGGGCTCCGCAAACCCTCGGAGGAGCCCAGCCCTCGATAGGCGCGAGCCGGGCAGGTCGGTGCTGCGGGGCCGGTGTGAGAGGCTGGGTCCAGGCGGGGAGCAGCCGGGCAGGCTCTCCCCCGGCAATTATTTCAAAGGGAGGTTAATCAGCGTCTGGAGCGATGCTATCGGGAGGGCTGATAGCGGAGACTCGCGAGGACTCTTTTTCCTGCTTGCACTGCACTCGCCGCAGCCTTCGGAGAGGAAAACAAGCTCTCCGGGCTCTCCGGAGGAATGCGGCCAGGCGCGGGAGCTGCTCAGGGAGATGGGCCGGGTGCTGCTCCCGTCGCTGCGAGCACCCTGAGGGGTGCACAGGCCTCGGCTCACTTGTGAGCACTGCAAAGAGGAACTCCTGGCACCGGGGTGCTCCGGCAGCCTCAGGAGAGAAGGTGCCCAGGGCATGGCACAGCTGGAAGGGGCTGACACCAGCGCTGGGGGTGTTGGCAGAAGGGGACGACAGGAGATCAACTGCGAACACCCAGGGGAAAAGGGGCTCGTAGCAGTGATGCAGCTGGGACTGGGGTGTGTGGGCACGGCCGTGCTTGGTGGGGCCGGGTGGGAGCTGTCGGGGGCTCCTCCACCAGCCTGGGCCAAGCTGCGCGTGTTGGACCCCGCTGGGAAGCTGCACCCGTGGCCAAAAACTCCTGAACCGTGCCATGCCGTGCCGTGCCAAGCTGTGCTGGGACGGGAGACAGCCACTGCCGGGCTCTGCGGATCTGCCGGCAGCCGTGCGGAGCGGTGAGCAGTGACAGCCCGGAGCTGAGTCCTGCCACAGCCACAGCCCCGCTGGAGCACTGCTTTCAGAGGCTGAGGTTAATCCCCGGCTTTCCAGGATCCGAGGGCTGTGCGTCCTGCGGGCAGCCCTGACCTCCCCCGGTGTGTTTCCGTGTGTGCACGGCCAGGCACGCATCCCGCACACCCGCGCCGAGGAAGGCGCTGACACGAGAACCAGCCCGGCCACGCATCTGTGCGCACAAGGAACGGCTGAAACACGTCCAGCGGAGCGGTACCCAGCCGCACGCTCACACGCAGCCGCGCCAGCACCCCGACACGCTCGGGGCTTGCACCCAGAGGTGCCCCCCACCCCCAGCCCCCAGCCTTGCCAACCCTCTCCCACCCACGCCGCCCACCCGCTCGCTGCCCATCCTGTCCCACGCGCCCGGGCACCACCGGCGGATAATTGCTGACACGGGCACGCAGCCCCTTTCCCGGGGACGGCTGGGTGCCAGCAGCACCCCAAAGGCACCCGCTCCTTCCCTTCCCTCCCCGGGGGCTTCGGGCTCTGTGCAAGCAGCAGCAGCCCCAAGCCGGGCGCTGAAGGCGCGGAATTTCCCCGCCGCCTCCAGAAGAAGTTTCCCAGACTTGGCGGGGAGCGAAGGGGCAGAGCCGAGCCCTTGAGGGCCCCGCTCCCCACGGGGCCGCGCAGCCGGGGCCGCGCTCGCTTTGGGATGCTCCGGGGGCACCTCCGGGCCGGGGGGCTCCCGTCCTCACCCCCCCCGGGCCGTGGGCAGCCCTCCCCGCACCGGGTGCCCAAGCCCAGAGCGGTGCCACCGGCGGCTCCAGGCGGTGCCCAGCGCCGTGCTGAGCACCCCGGGACCGGCTGCGCCCCGGGTACCCCCTCCCGGTGCCCGGTACCTCCCCGGCGAGGCGCTGCGCTCCCTTCCGCGCCCCCGGCCGCCACGGAGCAGCCCGAGAGGCCACCCCCGGAGCTGTCCCCTTCCTCCCCTGTCCCCCCTTTCGCCCCCCAAGCCGCGGGGTTCGCCCACCTCGGGTGCCCGCTGGGTGCCGGGCGCGGCGCTGCGCTCCGCGGGGCTCCCGGTGCGCTCCCGGCCGCAGCATCCCCGGCGCGGCGGCGGCGGCGGCGGCAGAGGAGGAGCCTGGAGCCGGGAGCCCCGCGCATCGGCCCGCCCCGGAGCAGCCCCCGGCCTTTGTGTCCCGGCCGTGCCCCCCCCCGCCCAGCCCCGCCCGCAGCTCCCCCTTCCCTCCCCGGCTGCCGCAAGCAGCGCCCCGCAGCGCGGTGCCGGCCGGGGTGGGGGGGGGTGGGGGGCGCGGAGGCAGCCCCCCAGCACCACCGGCTGTGGTTTGGGGAAGGGGATTTTCTGTGCTCCACATCGGGGGCGAGCCCCCGGGTCCGGCTCTGCCCATAGCAGGGGCTGAAGGAGAGCAAGGGGTGCTGTGGGGGGCGCTTGGCACCATGGAAGTGGAGCCTCCAGTACCCCGAACTGGGGCAGCCACTGGGCTGAGCCACAGCTCGTCCGCACAGCAGAAATAACGCCACGTTCCCCGAGCCTCCGACCACGGGGAGCTGATCTGCAGGGCCGTGGCCAGAGATATCCGAAGGGCAGGTGGGGAAACTGAGGCACGGTGCCTGCAGAGCTGGGCCGGCCGCGGAGCCAGCCGAGCTGCCGGCAGCAGCAGGGCAGCCTCGCCGTGGTCAGGCTGATGCTCGGTGAAGTGGCTTTGGCTCTGCAAACAATCCCCCCCCCCCCCCAAAGTGCATGGTTTCATCAGCTGGAAAGGCAAATAAACGCAGGGCGCAGGGGAGCTGAGCTTCTGCAGCCTGTGCACGGGCCCGGCAGGACTTTGTGCACAGCCGGACCTCCAGGTAGCAAAAGTGTCCCAGATGCAGCGGGCTGAGGTCTGCGCAGGCTGCAGACTGCCTGTGGGACTGCAGCGTGAGGGGGCAGACGTGGTGGGGTGTGCTTCTGCCAGCTCCAGGAGGAAGCCGAGCGGGGACCCACATGCAGAGCTCCCAGGTCCCGCTGCTCCCAGCTTGGCTGGAGGCGCAGCTACGTTCCCACATCCCTCCCCTGCCCGTACGTCTGCCCCTGGGGAGATCTGTTCGCCTCCTCCTTCCTCGCTCCGTCGTTAATCTCTTCCTACACGGGGGCAGGTTTCCTGCCCGTGCCGAGCAGGCCTGTTTGCCGCCGCCAGCTGACGCAGCGCTCAGGAATTCGCAGGGTGGCTGGCAGCACATCGGGACTTGTCCCGCGTGCGGTGCCGCGCGGCCACGTCCCCGCCAGGTATGTGGCCGGGGAGGCTGCTCCGGCTCCGGCACACACCTGCACCCTGCGAGGGGGCAGCCGGGGGGCTCCCCAGCCCCACAACAGCTCCTGCACCTCCCAGCACCAACCTGGGGAAGGGATCGGGGGGATTCGGCAGCCGCAGAGCGAGCCGGCACATCGCTGCAGCCTTGGGAACGGGGACCGAACTGGTCTCAAACTGGTTTGCGCACCGCGGCACCCGTCTGCCCGCAGGTCCCCACGGGAGTGGGCTCGTGTTGCTCCACGGCTGCCTTTGGCACGACTCGAGGAGAGCAGCGCAGGCCGGGCGCCAGGGCTTGCTGTGCCCGGCTCACACGCCGAGCTGGCAGCAGGAGGCTGAGCGGCGCCGTGTGAACGCGCGGGGCTGCAAACCGGAGCGGCCAGGTCCGTGCCCTGCCCCACGCCGCCGCGCGAGCAGGGCGTCTGACAGCGAGCACAAAGAGCTGCGCCGGGGTGGAGCAGGGCAGAAGCGAGGTTTCGGCTCTGCTCCGACCGCAGCGCTTTGATTTATGGGGCTGGCGCTCGGCGGACGAGATCCACCCCCCGTCTTTTTTAATATTGTTTCCTGGCAGCTTGGTTAGCTTCTCTGCTGATTTGAGCAACGCTCCCACAATCCTGCGGGCGCCTCGTTGCCTTGAAAGCAGTCAGCTGGAATTTGCTATTTTAGGACCTAAAAATTGAAGAGAGGAAGAAGAAGAAGGAGAAGGAAGAGAAGGAGGAGGAGAAAGAAAAGGAGAAAGAGAAAGAAAAGGAGAAGGAGAAAGAGAAGGAGAAGGAGAAAGAAAAGGAGAAGGAGAAAGAGAAGGAGAAGGAGAAAGAAAAGGAGAAGGAGAAAGAGAAGGAGAAGGAGAAAGAGAAGGAGAAGGAGAAAGACAAGAAGAAAGAGAAGAAGAAAAGTATTCCAGTGAGTGCAGAGGAATGGTTTAACAGGATTTCACTCAAGGGGAAAAGGCATAAAAAAAAAATTATGATTCATTTTCATTCAAATGGAGCTTCGTGTTTCTATAGTAAGTCATAACAAAACACGGCAGCAAAGCCAAGAAGTTATTTATACCAGATGGGCCAGCGGTTGTATCTGCAGCTTTTCAGGAATTGTCCCGACTTGGGCAGATTTTGCAGGGATGCAGCTCAGGAGCTCAACCACCCTCCTGGCGCGGGGGACGGGGCGGTGAGTGCCCCAGCCCCGCCGTGTCCCCGTGCCGTCCCCCCCGGCGTGGCCGCCCCGCGGGCCCTGCAGCTCCTCCTCGGCTGAAACTCGTCCTCCCCGGCTCATGCATCCCGCGCAAGCCAGCACTCGCCCCGGCTGCCGTGTCCTCGCCCCCTCAAACGAGTCTGACTCGTGGTGTTACCTCGCTCCCCAGTCACCTGGAAGCTTTCCCAGGCCAGGGTAGCCCCAGAGAAGAACAGCAAAGGGCACTCGCCGAGCTGCGGCTCGTGGAAGAGCTCGGGGTGCACGCCCAGCCACTGCCCGGCCGCGGGGTGCTGAGCCCTGGTGAAAGGCCTCCTGCGTAGGCATCCTGGCACAGCCCTAAGTGGATTTGCATGGGTAGATTGAATAAACTGAATAAGAGTACCATTTTCCTTGTGTTTCAAGTGAAACTATAAGCAGAAATGACAAGAGTGGGGTATTTTTCCCTTTTTTGCTAACAAATTATTTACAAACCCGCTGAAATTGGATATAGCTTAAACTAAGTTCATACCCATTTAAGGGAATTACAGGAGAATCAGACCAGTGCTAAAAGCAAGGAGTGGGTGTATTTAATGGCTTCTCTCCCTACAGGCCTAGGAAGCAACACTGGAAGTGAGGCAAGCCTGGGAAAAGGAAACGAACCCGCGGGATGCTCCGGAGGGTTGGAGGGCTCCAATGGCACCGGGGGGAACGGGATGAGGATGCTGCCCAGAAAATGCCCTTATTCACTGATCGGACAGCACCTTAATTTTGTCAATTTTACATAGCAATGCAGGCGCCAGCCGGGAAGCCGGGCTGGGCAGTGCTGGAGGTGCAGGGAAGGGGCAGCCCTGGTGCCAGCAGCTGGGCAGGGGACCAGGCTCAGCCCCGGCGCTGGGGCAGGCTCTGCCCGCACACGCCCTGCTCTGCTTCCCCAAACTGCACGGCCGGGTGTTTCCCGACTAAGGCTAGAAAAAGAGGCAGCAGGTAAAGCCAGCTGCCCTTCAGCTTTCAAGGGAGTGCTGCTGCGGGGAGAAAATCGCTCTGTTTTTGCAGGTGGTGGTGCTGGAAAGCTGCCCCTGACTGTCACCGGGGGGCTGCTGGAAGTCTGAGCCTTGCTAAAAGGAAGGAGACGAGGGACTCGGGGCTTCATGGGCATACGCTTGTGATGGCCAAGCGCTTGGGAACATCCACCCTCATTTACTGCCCCAAATCAAGTCCTTAGCAAGACGTGAGCTGAAAATAGGGCCCTGCAGCCGTCACAGGGCCACCCTGCGGGGCAGCGTGCAGGGGAGCTCTGTGCGCGGCCATGCCTGGGATTTGGAGCTGAAACTCGGCAGCAAAGAGTGAGCGCTTGGTGCTTGATCAGTTCTGCTGGGCAGGCGGATTACAAATGCCAATTAACCTGTGGACCTGCTCAGCATAATTACGGTGGAACTGCAGGGACATGTGCATGCAGGAGAGGAGAGCAGCCTGCTTCACCGTCCTGGGGTGAATAAATAGACACCACGGCAGCGAGGTGCAAGGTAGCAAGAGGAGCTTCTGTCTGCGGCCAGGGAGGATCTCGGCCGATGCTCGTGGTGGCTGCTTCTGTGTCATGGGGGCTGTGCTGCCAGCCTTGGCCAGGCTGCTGTGCAGGGGGAGATGAAAAAAGCCTTTTGCAGCCCGTGCTGTGGGCATTTCTTGTCTGGGTTGGGGTGGAGGGGGGATCCCACTGAGCTGAACCCTCCGGCCATACCCTTCCTGGCAGGGCTTAGTGACAAACCGAAGGGACACTTATCAGCACTGCTGTGCTCTCTGCTCTGCTTTTACCTAAAATTTACCCTAATTTTAGGTAAAACACAGCCAGTCAAAGCTGGAATGAACAGAGAACTCCACGTGGCTTTCCCAGCCTAGCAGCAACTTGGGGCATTCAAGCCTGTGTAAGCCAGGCGCTGCTCTTGGCTCGGTTTTGGGGAGCCCCACGAAGCAGCCAGCACCTCCCCCCCCGTCCCCAGCCGGGCGTTCGGACCCCTCTATCCCGCTCTCACAGCGTTGTGCTGGAGGGTTTCAATCCCAGCCAGTTTAGCAGCAAATAAAAGACAAAAGGTCGTGAGAAAAGCACATCGCACCCGAGCTAGCGAAGGCAGGCTGAAATTTCCTCTTCCACTTCTGGGATTCATCTGCTCCTTTCCCATTAAAATTAATGATAAGAGCACGTCCATTTCTCAACTCCGTGGTAGCTCTTCAGCCTCTTCCTTTGCTCGACGCTAAAATAGAGACAAGCCCAGACTATGTCCCCAGAGCCTCAAAGCAAAGTTTGCTTTTGCAGCTAAACAAAGCAGCTTCCTCCCTGCCCAGCGGAGTTGCAAAACAGCGATAAGATTCCGAGCGGTTCTGGGTATTGACCTGCGATGCTAATGTGGGTGTGTGTTAGCTGGACACCCCAGTCACACTGCAAAGGCTTGCTTTTCCAGCCCAGGTCATTGCATGCAACCAGGAATTCTCCTAAAGCATCATCCTGGCGTCATTTCACTGCAGGAGCTCCGATAGCAAACAAAGTTTCTAGTCCTCAGGGTCAGAGAGAAAAGCTGGAAAATGTGACTCCTTGGGGCATTCGAGACAAAAGGTAAATGCACGCAGACCCTCAGGTACATTATCTGCCAGAGTACCCACGTCTCCAAATCATGTTTAGGATTTGTGGAAGGCTCCGACCGATGGCACTTGGGGGGCACCGGTGGGGAATCCCAGGCTGCAGGCGTGAGCTGGAGCCAGGTGTTTTATTTGGGGTCAGAAACAGGAATCTGCTGCAAAACTGAAGCCCCCCATGCCCCTGTGCTGCCCCGACCCTGCAGCTCAGGTGGGGTTTGCAGGGGTTGGAGAGGAGCAGAGGTTTTCCCACCGGCAGCCTCCCCCTCCTGCTCCTCCCCTCCTGGGCGCTGCGCGCTGGGTTGTGCAACGCTTATCTCCCGGCCCTGCACACGCCAGCAACCAGTCGGGCAGCAAAAATATTCTGCTGGAGAAAGCTGTGAGGGCAGTTTTTCTTACTCACTCCCAGGACTCACCCTGAAGATTGTGCAGGCTGCTTTTGTAACGCTTATCGAGGGAAAGAAAAAGAAGAAAAAGGACCCGGCTTTCTCTTGGGACTATTCACCACGCCGCTCAGCACTGCTCGCTTCTGCTTCATTGGCCTACAAATCCAAATCCCCCTAAATAATTCAGCAGAGCTGCTGCGTTACAGGCCTAAATAATTCATCCTGGATCTTTGCGGAGGGAAGCGTGGTTACATCTCCCGTCAGAGCAGAGCTTTGGGGGCTCCCAAAAAAAAGCCCGGGGGCAGTTTTCCTCTGCTCAGCCCAAGATTCTCTGCCTGGTGCAGCCAAGACGTGACACTGAGGGCTTGGAGGGGAGAGGGTCCCGTGCCCCCACCTGCAGGGCTGGGGGCTCCTGGGTCTCCCTTTGCCTTTTTTCCCTGGCCCCCAGCAGCTGGAGAAGCTCAGAGCGAAGCCTGACCTCAGGCAGGGCTTCCCAGGAGCGGGGAACGAAGGCGCACCTCGGCTGCTCCACGCTCCCTTGCTCCTTCCCGAAGGCCCCAAGAGCTGCTCATCTCCGGCAGGCCGAGGGAAAGGAAACGAGAAAGGAAATTATTTCGGTTTGTTTTGGTTTATTTCCTGTGCTCTGTGGGGGGGGGGGGGGGGGGGGGGGTTGGAGATAAGGGCGGCCGCGGTGGGGTCGGAGCCGTGGAGCAGCCGTGTGCGAAATCCCCGCATTGGGTTCTCAGACCCCGCCGGCTGGAGGCGACTTCTCCCACGGGGGATCCTTGAGCAACTCACGGCAGCAGCCGGCTGCTCTCTGGCTGAGCAGACATATGTGCCTGCTTTTCCGTGGGGCTGGTTAAATTAAAAATTCCCAGGGCAAAGCCGCGATGATTAACCCAGACCGGCTGCAAAGGGCTTCTGTGGAGGTGGTGCCCGCACCGAGCTATCCCCCTGCACCTCGGTGCCGTAGCACACACCGTACGTGTATCATGCTGAAAGCATTTTGCTTAAATATTTATCAAATCCTTCCAGGCCAGGACTGGGATTCAGACTGGGCTGAAGGTGACAGCATTTAGCGGGGAGGAAGCGGTGGTGAAAGAGCTCAAGCAAGGAAAAACCTGATTATACCCAGGTCCTCTTATTTCCCCAAGCAGCAATATCCTGCTCTGCAGGCTGCAAAAATCACCTAACCCCCAGCTGCTCCCCTTGTATTTTCCATCCCTTTCTCCCCTGCATCCCTGTGATAGCCAGCTGCCACGCGGCCCCTGGCCCCCACCCGCCCCGTCCTCCCCCCCCGCGTGGGGCTCCCTTATCTCTGCACCGAGTAATTTGATTTTCACGGCAGTGGGAGCATTGGCAATTACCACAAGAAAAGAGGAGATTTGCAGCCGGGGTGAGGGGGGCTGACACCACAGGCACCCTCCTCCATAACTGGGGGGTTCCCCAGCCTCCTGGGCACCTGGGCTCTGCCCTGGGGAATATTCACCCCACAAAAAAGACAGGGAAGCCGTGCCCTTTCCCTTCCTCATGCACTTTTGCTCCACACAAGAGCCAGGGTGGGACATGTGGCTCCTCTGGTGGTGCTGCCCAGCTCCTTCACCCCATACCCTGGCACAGTGCTTGCTTGGGCAGCCCTTTGGCAAAGGGGCTCGGACACAATCCCCATTTTGGGGTTTTCCCGGCACCACTTGCCCCGTGATGGGTATGAGAAGCCCCCGTACTGCTGCCAGGCTCGCTCACTCCCTCCCAGCTGCTCGGGTTTATGGCGCCCATAAAACCAAACGCACTCTGCAGTTTAGCTTCGTATATTACAAACTATAATCCAAACCCCATAAAGGAGCGAGTCCTTTGCATAATGATCACATACGGCTCTCTGTTTGCTTTTATAGCGTGCCAGGGCTGTGGTTACAGCAGCTCTCCACCTCGCAGATATGCAATTAGAGCAGCGGGAGCAGCTGACCAGGGCTCGGTCCCACAGAGATGTTGGACCCTCGGCAGGAGGGCGAGGGGACCAGGGGCACCCAGCAGCGAGAGGGGGTCTGCACGGGAAGGACCCAGACCTGGGAGCTGCATTGGAATGGGGAAGGGGCTTTCCGTGCCCGCTATGTCTGCCCTGCCACGAAATGGAGCTCCAAAGCACGTGGGCTGAGATTTGGGTCGGGACTGGAGGCTGCAGGGTTGCTTTGCCACGTGCTGGAGGGAGTCGCTGCCAGGAAGTATTTTTAGAGAAGTTTTTATTTTAAATCGTGACTCAGACCTTGTCTCTGCTCCAGCACAGTCCCGGTTCAGGAGTGCTCAGACCTTAGCAGAGATGAGGCAATAGCAGTGATCGTTCAAGGGGAATGGAGATCTGCTTGTTTGGTGCCCAAATATTTCCCCTTGCCTGCTTCCATGGCTGGACCCCACGTCCTGCCTTGTGCTGGGCTCCTGGGGGGCTTCACAGCACTTTCTGGGCCTCGGTTGACCCCAGCTCTCTGTGCAAGCTCCAATACAGGATGTTTGAACTGGGTTAAAAGGCCCCACAGGGATGGTTTGGGGGATTCAGCACGGCTGTGCGTGAGAAGCAGGGAGGAGCAGGAGGCAGTGCACAGGAAATCAGTGTCAGCATGGTCTAAGAGCCCTTCTCTGCCATTTGCTTATTTATTTTGCCCTGGTGTGAATTACCAATTTGGCTACACTATCGCAAGCTAGAATCCCTTAAACCAACTTAAATCACTTATAAACGCAGGCAGTAATCCAGGGATTTATTGAGGCAAGCCCTGCATAAACACAAATATAAACTGGTTTCACTAAATCAGAACAAGACCCGAAGCAGCTATTCTTCTCTCTCTTTCCTCCAGAGTAGTTTAAACCAGTTTTACGTTGATTTAAGCTAAGCCTGGCTGGGGAGGCAGGCTTTGCACATCCACTGAAAATAACTTTGCCCAAATATCGGTCTTGAGGCCCAGCAGGTTGTAAGGAAGGGCCATTTTCCCCCCATGAGCCCACCCCAGCAGTCAGAGCAGCATTGGCCTCTGTGTGCGAGCTGCTTTTTGGGAGGGACGCCCACAAAAGCAGAGCCATGGGCGTGCAGGTACCCCAGGGCAAACATGAAAGGGTTAATTGGGAGCAGAGGGCAATTAGTGGATTCCTGGCACTTGGGGAGCACCTGAGGGTGGTGCAAGCAGGTGGGGGAAGCCCATAAAAGGGCTCCCTAGGAGCACCAAGGGTTTTGCTGCAGGTGGATGAGCAGGAACCCAAGGGACTGTGGCAGTCTGCAGACCAGGTAGGTGTGTGCGTGTCTGGGTTCTCTCCTGGGGTTAGCTGGTTGCACTAAATCAGACGGGGATAGGATTATCGTGTGCCTTGTGCTTGCTCCTCCTGGGACAGGACACAGTGGTCCCCAGGCACAGAGCCACCTGAGGGCTTAGGAAAGGGGAAAGAATGAAGCAGGAGTGATGCAAACCCTCTTGTTGGCTGCTCCCCAAAGCATGGGGATGGGTGATGTGGGACAGCTGTGCTGCAAGTGGTGGTCTGCAGCCCAGCCTGGAGCCTGGTGGTTGTCTTCTTTGTGAAACGTAGGAGAAATGGCCATGCCAAATGCCCTTGGAAAAAGATCTGCTGCACTTGTGGCTCAGTGGAGCGTTTGTTTCTGAAAAGCAAGGGGAGACGTGAGGTTTCTGGAGCAAGAGGGATGCTTGGCCTGCTTGCTTGTGCTTGGCAGCTGTGTGCCTCCAGCTGCTAAATGGTGGGGAAGCCCTGGCAGAGGGCAGACCTGAGACTTTTGCTAGAAACTGGGCTCAGAGTGGGCATAGCCCCCTGCTGGGCTTGTCCGCAGGCTGTGATGGCACTGCTGGGGCTCCTGCAGCTCCAGGTCTGGGTTTCCTCCCTGACCTGATCCTTCTCCTTGAAACCTCCAACTACTGCTTGCCGTGCTGCAATCTGTGTCTTCTTGGAGCGTCTGTCTTTCTTGAAGAGCTGAATTAAGAAGCCAAAGCTGAGAAGATCATGATGTGGGGCTGTGGAGGTGGGAACAGGCAGGATTTGGCTGGAGAGGGAGTGGGATTTAGCAATTTTCTGCCCGCTGTGAAATGAGGGGATTATGCTGCTGGCTTTGGCCCAGGTCTTGGGTTTGGATGGTTTTGGCAAAATATTGCCCCCCCTTCTCATCTACATAGTCCTTAATGTGCTTGTGGGACATCTCTTGCTGTGTCTATACTGTGCTTAGTAAGAGGAGGCAAATGAAAGGCAGTACTCTGAGTAAGTCCCTGGCTAGCCCGGAGCAGGCTGTGGTGCAGCTGGTTTCAGTGGTCTGTGCTGAGAGATAACATCATGGCTGTGCCTGAGCAGCAGATACCAGAGGGAAAAATGGGATTCCTGACAAGATCACCTGCCTTATCTGTGCTGAGTGACTTAAATCAGTGCTCAGCTGAGGCTGTGCAACAGAGAGGGAGGGGGCTTGTCGGAAATCTGTTGTAATTACTTAGTCACCAGCTGATTTTGTCAGGTGAAGCCCTTCTAATGCAAGGTCTTTTACATGTAATTCCTGGTTAATTGTATCACATCTGTGTGTTGAGCATGATGTAGTCATCCTGCCGATGGTTCATAATGTAGTCATCCTGTGAACGGTTAGCTCTGTAGTTTTATGTTTATTAGTTTTTACACCTGGAGCTGAGGGCACTGCCTTTCCCTGCCCAAACCTTCCCTGTCTGACCTGGGTTGGTTCCCTGCAGGCGGCACCGGCTCCTGCTGCAGGACTCGCTGTGCCCACAAGAGGCTGCTGGTGCTGTTTGGAAGCGTCCCTACCGCCAGTTTTTTTTTTTTTAATAATCTCACTCTAAAAAATTAACAATAAAAAAAGGCAAGGAAGAAATTGTTTGCCCCCAGCTGCGGGAGGCGCTGTGCCCTTTCCAGGTGGGTGGGCACAGGAGTGGGTAAGGGAGCCCTGCAGGGGTCCTCAGGGACACAACCCCCAGGGGGGAAATGCTTCAGGCCCTGGAGAAAAAGCCAAAATGCTCCTGTGCCGAGAGAGGGAATTGGCTGTGGGATGAGCGAACAGGAGCAGGTATGTGCTTAGATCCGAATGTCGGTGCTGGTCTTCCCGTTTTGCTCTTTTTTGTAGAGTTTTGGGGATCTGGGACCTATGTACCTGTAGCAAACACTGTGAGGGAGGGAAGAAAAATCCCTTTTGAAACCCTGAGCAGCTGGGACAGACTCTGTTTAAGCCAGGGGAAAGAGAGGCCCTTGGTGGGCACAGCTGGGGCTCTGAGGGCAGCCCAGTCAGCTCCCCTCTGCCCATCCTGGCCCTCTCCTTGAGAGGCTGTGGTCCTACTTCTCATGCATACTAAAATGTGTTTACCGTGTGTGTTACTGCACATCAACAAACCTCATTCTGTGCCAGGGGACCTGCTGAGAGCCACCTGAGAGCAGCGCTGCTAATAGCCGGAGCTCATGCATTTTGCATGTGCGTGGTTTGGGCCTGGTGCTCGTAAAGCAGCACGGCCCTGCGCTGGGCTCTGCTCTTGGCTTTTCTCATGCCAACGCATGGCAAGCAGCTTCTTGGAGCTTGTCCTTCACATTAGCTCAGAGATGACGGCACGTAAAAGGGGATCATCCAGCCTTAAACCGCAGTGGTGTCTCTTTTCTTCTACAGTCTGCTCAGGATGTTTTTTATGCTCGGCCAGGGCCTGCTGGTCCTAAGGCCTGTGTCCTGCTGTAATCAACAGGCAGCCTGCCCCTTGGTGTTGTTGCTGCCCTGCTTATCTCATTTCATCCATGAAACTTGGTGTGTCTGGCCTGTGAAATCCCCGTGGACACTTCTTTTAAGTCGCCGTGGATGTGCCTGTGCATTCAAGCAGGGAGGGAACGGAGACGAACAGAAAGAGCATCTGAGGCTCAGCGTCCCCTTTGTGTGGCTGTACACAAACACAAAGGCGGTGCCGCATGCGATAATCCTTCGGTGCCTTCAGAAAAGGCTCGCTGCTATCGAGAGGCTTTCTTCAAAAAGCTTGGATGGCCCTTCAGTGGCACGTGGCTGGTGCTGCACTGAGTGGGGGGCTCCCTGGTGCTCGTGTGTGGCTTGGGACCCCTCACCCTGTGGCCAGCAGCACCCTGAGCAGGCGTTTGGGTGCTGTGTGCCCATAGCAGGCCCCCTCTATGAGCCCCTCGAGAGGAAAAGCTCTCCTGGTTTCCCAGGAGATTCCAGCATGCAACAGGTGATTTAATTACTTTAATAAGAACATTCGAAGGAATTGATTCATAACTTGACTTGCATTTCACAAACTTCAAATGTCATTTTCTTTTTTTAATGCTGCTGCATATTAAAGTAATTAGGTTATTAGCAAAAAGCCTTGCTATTCCTGGGAACTCGAGCCTGCCTCGGATGAAACACCTCTGATGCTGGGGCAGGTTTTATTTCTGACTTTGGCCAAGCCCGTGGGCTGGCATTCAGTAGGGGCAGGCTGTGCTGCCTACTGCTCCCGATTCCTCGTGGGACATTGGCCTTGTCACTTAATCCTTGTTCCTCCATTTTCCAGCCTCAGGCTGCAGGATGGAGGCCATGCCTTGCTCCCTCTTAGGAGGCACCCCTTGTCTTTCCGTGGCGATGCCTTGGCTCTGCCACCCTCATCCTCTCCTAGGGACCCTCTTCAGTGCCCGGGGCTGGGGGATGGCTTTGTTCAGAACAAAAAGTTGGCTTCTTGCTGCTGTGTCACTTCGGTCACCGAGGAGAAGCCAGGAGCAGAGCTCAAACCATCTGCCCCAGCTCTGAGCTTCCAACCCCTGGCACGGTGTCGGGGGTAGGGGGGGTGAGGCTGCAGCCAGCAGGGTCCCCCCAGCAGTGGTGCCTGAAAGCCCCTCTAATTTCCTTGCATCTCATTGTGTATTGATGGCCGTGGATGTCGGGTAACCATGGCAACTCATTGATTAGCATCCAGCCCCTGTGAAACGAAGAACATGCAGCCATAAGAATTACAAATGATGCTGTATTGTCTGCTGCCAATAGGTTGATTACTGCCATTTTCTGCCAGGTAGACCAGCTTTTACAGGCAACCCGGTGGTGTGTAATTACCATGCTGTGAGTGATGCATTGCTATAGTTACTATCTGCTATGTTCCCTGACTAATAGTTTTTAAATTCCTCTTCAGATGGAAATGCATTGCCTGTAAATGGGAGAGGCAGAGGTCTGCAGAGCCAGGAGCCTCACCCTGCGAGGAGCCTGTCTGGGTGTGAAAAAGGGTCTCAGTGCAAGCTGAGGTAGGCAAATGTGCGAATCATGCCATCAAACCACTGGTGGGTGGGGGATAAACCCGGCTGTGAGCTCAGGTGGCACAGGCAGCAGGAGTGTCTCTGCAGGCCTAAAACACTGTTTACCTGTTGATAGCACAAGGTTGTCTTAAAAATGACTGGAGCTTACCCTGAGTACTGGATCCCATCCTATTTCTTATGTGTATGGAGGTCTCTGAGTGGGATCTAGCATCCTGCAACCCAGGGAGAGCAGGGATTTATTTTTAACCACTAGATATGCTGTTCATGTAGTGGGCTTTAAAAAGAGACTCAAAATATTGGTGGTGCTTACACTGGTAATTCTGCAGTGGCCAGGAGGAGTGTGCAAGGGGTGGGTGGCCTGCAGAAGCCAGTCTTTCACTCCTGGAGAGTGAAAATGAATCCATCCCAGCTGTGCTAGCAGCAGGGCTGCTGGTGAGTGATGTTCAGACCTCGGTGCTCCCAGCCTGTTCTGGGAAGAGGTCTGGTAAACCCTGGCTAAGACCTGGAGGACTTGCAGATGGCCTCTGCCTCTCCTGGGGTGAGGATGCCAAGTGGTGCTGCAGGCCTTTCCCATCCTCTTCTCTCCCCTGTGCATTGCCTCTGGTGTTTAGACGTTCGCATAACCTACACAAAGTTAAAAGGGGGGGTTTCTTTTCAGACTGAGTGCAGCCAGGGTAATTTAGTAGAAAAATGTCATGCTAATGCAATTCAAAGTTCAAATGATCTTTCATTTTGAGGGAGAGGAGAATGCGTGTGCAGTCAGAATGTTAAAACCCACTACTTGCCCTGCAATTCAAATAGAAATATGAGCTTCAGGGGATACATAAGTCACATGAAGTACTGTGAGTGAAACACACAAAATGAATAAAAATGATCCGGAAGCCATTATTAGCATCACTGGGGGGCAGATCCAGCTCAGAACAAGTGTAGAGGCAGGCAGGAGCGGTGTTGGTGAGAGGTTTACGTGAAATTACAATAACGTGGAAATAATGAGAAAGTTATCAGTACGACGTTTCTTGTATTAATCTCTCAACGTTGCATTCCGGGTGCTCCTACCCCTCTCCTTTCCAGCCCCATCAATCTGTCAGCGTTTGGATGAGTGCTTGGTTGGAGCAGCACGTGGTGGTGTGGTGGAGCTCTGCTGCTGCTCGGGCTGAGCTTGGGAGCCTGGCGGTAGCTGCTGGGACAGGCATGAGCTCTGCTCGGTGCCTGAAGGATGCTTTGGGCTCGAGTCCCTGGGGTGGCTTTCTGCACGGTGCTGGCTGTCCCCTCGCATTTGTGTGACAGCTGAAATCCTGGGGCAAAGGTTTGAAATCTCGGGGCTGCTGCAGTTTGAGCGTTATCCTCCCAGAAAGCATGAAAGGGTTTGGGAAGTGTAACTGAATCCCAGGCAGAACAACTTCTGTAGGAAAAAGGCCGGGCTCCAGCAGGAGCTACCAGTGGGCAGTCGTCCTCCAAAAGGGAGGCTGAGTCCCTGCTCGGTGAACATCAGCAGCCTGCCCTCTCCCTCCCTTTTGAAGCAGAGGAAGGGGGAAGACGTGTGGCGGAGGGAGGCTGTTTCTAAACACAGTTGTTCAGGCACCTCCAGGAGGCAATAGCAGCCCTTTTAATCCAGAAGAAACCAGCAGAGCCTCCCCTCCTGCCTGGGAGGCTGACGAAGGGAGCTCCCGGAGGCAAAGTCCTCTCTCTTCTGAAAAGCTCGGGGAAGTTCCCTGCCAGTCACCGGAGACAGTCGGAGTTTCCATCGTCTTTATCTTCAGTGTGCTGTCGTCTGGGTCTGCGCAGCTCTCCTTCCTCTGTACTTATCCCCCCCAGTGGCAAATGGCTCTGACTCCCTGGTTTTATGAACAGTGATGGAGGTTTAACACCCACAAAGGCTTTCAAGACCTGTGATTAAATGCCAGTAGTGGAGAGGTTCAATGGCCTGCTTAGGATAAAGAAGGGAAAACAGCAGGAAAAGGCATCTCCCAAGCAAAGTGGCTGCTGTTGTGCCAGGGATGCTGGGTCAGCGCGCTTGCAGCTGTGCTCAGGGCAGGGTTATGGTGCCCAGCTGGGTCCTGCCACCGAGGCAGGAGGGGGATGCACAGGAACAAACTGCAGCATGTTTTACAGCAGTGAGGGACTCAAATAGGTTCGGTGTTAGTTAAAATAATGCTCGGTAAAACCCTCCTACCTGGCAATGCAAGCAAACTCCATCTGGTGAGAAAGCATTTAAGACTTGTACTTAAAATGCCCGTCGCTACCAAAGTCCTGAAATAGAATTGTCTTTACCTAATCGTAGCACAGTACGACTTTAAGGCTTCAGAAACAGTTAAATGTGTGTCCAGAGGAAAGGTATTACCAGGGTAATTGGGCTATAAACCAGAACATATACACGGAGGGATTCTGTCTGGCAATACCACGGTAATCTGGAGAGCAAAATTTGATTCTCTGTAATCCTGGACTGCGTGTGTTGCTGCATTAAAAAAAATTTCTCAGTGGCATTGTACATGCCTGAAAAGCAATGTAATATTTTAACAAGAAATTTCTCTTATTACAACCCTGCGTTTAGCATAGCTCTTTCCTGAGTCCTCTGGATGATTGTTTGCAAGTATCTGATTGTCACAAAGAAAAGGTAATTGTGGAAAGAAAATGAGAGACTCGAGAAAACTATTTTGGAAGTTGAAGAAAATTGTGGCACGAGCGGCAGCACGGCTGACTGCCTGTAGTTGATGAAAATTATTTGCATATTGCAATTTTTATCGCTGCATTTGGCATTCGCCTGCCTCTCACCGGTGTGTGAAAGGCCTGGGAGCTCTCTGCGTGTCTCCACGTGCAGACCAGGGTTTTTGCAAATCCAAGGTGTTTTTTTCAAAAGCATAGAGCCGTGGGGATTGCTGCCCCATGTCAGAGCAGTGGCTGATGTCTTGGACCCTCTCCATCAGTGGCCAGAGCTGGGGACAGGACCCGGCCCTTCCCCTGTGCGCTGGAACACACCCGACACCAGCACAGTTGGGCAGGGAGATATTAATTCCCATTCCAGATAGGCTTTTATGGCCTAGAACATGAAAATCAATACCCTAGTGATTTTTAATCCACTGTGTTTTGTGTCTGTGTATGTATAACTGACGTGTTTGAGCTGGGTGCTCCGTGTAAAACAGCGCTGTGCCATTAAAATAGATCCCTGTTTCCAACAGCTGACAAAGTCTCCCTTAATGTAATCCATAGCTCCGGTGCATCTGCCATGGCCGTTCCCTTCCTGTGACCTCCAAAAAGTGCCCGCACCAGCGAGGGGAAGGCCACCCTCCGCTTGCACGCTGCCGTGTGTTCACACACTGCTGCGGAGCCTTGCACCGTTTGGAGGTCTCCTTCACAATAACCCACCAGGGCAAGGCTGCACGTAAACACAAGGCAGTTCTTGATCTCAAGAGCTTAGGATCAGCTCTTGAAGGTATTTAAGCATGACAATTCTTGATCTCGAGCTCAGGATCAGCTTTAATTAAGGTATTTAAGCATCCTGCCCCTCCTGGAAGCAATGGGGGAAGGCTCCTCCCTTTGCACAGTCTGGTCCCTGCAGATGGGCCAGGCGAGGACTTTCTTAATGTGCAGTTGGGGAGCAGATAAATGAGAAAAAAACGCACGATGCTTCTTGACAGCAGTCACGTAGGTGGCTGTTGCAGCCCCCTGCTCGAGCCTCTCTTTCCCTGCTGTAAAACTGAGCTGTAGCCGTGTGGTGGGGGGAGCGCGGAGGAGCTGGATGCAGCGGTGTGCTCTGGGAAGCTCTTCTTGCTAATCCTGCATCAGGTTTTTCTCTTTTGGGGCTTGGCAAACTGCTTAAATGCTTCTGGGACTCGCGCTCCCTTTCTGCAGGAGGAAGATAATATTTACTGATCTCTCCTATCGTTCATCTTATTGTGGCTGCTATGATAGGGCTGTCATACACATAAGTGATATTAACTGAGCTAAGACAGCATGTTTCTCACCTGGTATCACATATATTACTGTTTTTTCTGTTTTTCATCATCATAGAGCTTATTATACCGTGGGGTTTAAGCACAGTATGGTCTTTTGTTTTTGCTCTGTCTCTAAAAAGACAGAACGAGGGAATCTTCTCATCCACAGGACGCGGGGAGCCGCGGCTCTCCGGGAGATCACAGTGCACAGCGGGGCTGGCGGTCCTGCTGCGTCCTGCAGCTTGCTAGGACAGCCTTTGTAGTGCCGTGACAGTGCTTCTCGCAGGTGAAGGCAAAGGAAGACACCCAGCTGGGATCTGTGAAGGGCCTGCTGAGCCTCAGCTCACCTCTGGAAAGCCCCGCGAGTACCCAGCTGTGCACACAGGCGTGCGAGGAGGGCTGTGCTCGGATCGCTGCCGAGGCGCTCGCTGGCTGGGAAAATATCCCAGTAAAATGA
The DNA here is from genome assembly GCF_013377495.2 of Cygnus atratus. Lineage (NCBI taxonomy): Eukaryota > Metazoa > Chordata > Aves > Anseriformes > Anatidae > Cygnus > Cygnus atratus. The sequence goes on from NC_066388.1 coordinate 1,709,684, forward strand.
TGGCGTTGGCACCCTCAGGGACCCAGAATCCAGGGGTGCCTGAGGAAAGTGGTGCTTGTTCCTTGATAAGCATCAGACTTTCTGTAGAGAAGTCACCCTGTCACCTCCCTGGATGGAGAAAAAGAGAAGAAAAACGCCAATTTTGGTTGAAGCAGGGTGCAGGGCAGGGCTCTGCTTTGGGATGTACTCTTGTGTGCTCGTCCACGTGCGTGTGGGGAGGGGGGGGGCAGATTTACGATCTGTTTAGCGGCACCCATCGCGAGGGATGTTTGCTGGGTGTGAAGTGTTTGTTGGTTGGATAACACAGGCTGCTCAGCAGCAGCTGACTTAACACCGGCAGCGCTGCTGATGCCATTAGTGCCCCCCGGAGGATTAATTACGGCAATGTATACCCCCGATTCAGATGTCTCGAGAGTGTGGCGTTTGTAAACCGAGTGGTTGCTGAGGGCAACTTCTTCCAAGGCTTTTTGCCAAAGAAAGGAGGAGAAAAGAGCACTGAAACGCAGGGGCTGGCCCCTGCTCCGGAGGTGGGCACAGGGCAGGGACCCTCCTTGCTTGGGAGAGTGGGGCTGTGTCACCGATGGTAGATTCGGGCCCGAAAGGGCTTGAAAAAGCAGTAACTTTTTGCTAAATCTCGCTGAAAAAAATAAAGAAACTTAATAGCTTAGCTCTGCTGGTAACAGATCCTAAAGCACTTTGTAGTGAGCGCTGTAGGTTCTGCTCTCGTATCAGCATCAAGCGTGACTAACTCCTCGGAATTGATGATCAGATCACCTACAGAGGCGTAGCTTGAATTTTTTTTTTTTTAACCAGAGTGGAAAGCGTAGTTTTGCTGGGATCAAAGGCTCTGTGAAGATGCCTCAGTATTGATGACTTTTCACTAAGTGATTGCTTAGTGAAAAAGGGGCCTTTAACAACTTCCTCTTTATTTTTTTTTTCCCTTTTGACTTTTTTGGCCACAAGTCTGAGATATTTGGAATTGGGTAACTTCCACTAGCAACATTATCTCAAGTACAAGACAAAATCTCCGAGATGAGGTGTCATGCCGGCTTCAAACGGGCTGCAGCTCTGCGTAATCCCTGGTGACACCTGAGGCAGTTTGTCACTGCTGTGCAAGGTCATCGCTCCGCTCCCAGACCCAGATCCCCCAAAGACCCTCCAGCCGCATGGGAAACTGCTCCCGCTTTTGATATGCGTTAATTTCTTTCTGGAGGGAGGAAGGATTCCTGCTAATGACCCCACGTCCCCCCCCCTTTCCTTCCTTCCCTCCATCCAGGTAGGCTGCACGTTGCCGTCTTGCTTTAACTTAATGACTCTCATCCATGGAGGAAGTTCCCAGGCAGAATTCACAAGCGGTGATATTATGAATTCCTCCTGGCTGACGATAACTTTTTATGAGCTTTTTATTCTTTAGATAATATATTAAAACCATATTTTTTGCCGGGTTTGCTCTCACTTGTTCCTTGCCCTTGAATTCCCCCCCCTTTCCCCTCCCCTTTTTCACCTGAGTGGCATTTTCACTGGAGATGTTTAATACAGCTCTAATCCCCTGATTCCCCGAGGTACACGAAAGCAGCTTTACGAACCCATAAATCCAGAAAGTGCATTTTTATTAGTTGTGTTGCCGTGAAAGTATGAAAAAAGTAGTCTAATACGAACCAGTCAATAACAAATTTGCCTAATAGTTCCGCTTATCGCAGCGGAAGCACTCGGAGAAACGCTCTGCCAAGGTGGCGGTGGTGGGGAGCGACGAGGGAAGGAGCCGAGCAGCACGGAGCACCGGTTGGGAGCTTCACCATGGGGAAATTAGAGGGGTGCAGGGGTGCAGCCCCCTGTCCCGGGGAGCGCAGTTCTCCAACGCATCTCTGGGTGATGCATTGCAGCTGAAGGACCGATGGATTTCTGTGGTTATGGGGAAGGGGGGTTTGGGTGGGTTTGGGGTGGATGGGGAGAGGTGAGTGGGACCTGTAGGGCACCTGTAGGGCACCTGTAGGGCTTGAGGACGGGAGGTGGATGGGGGCTGCAGCCAACAAACTCGCAGAGCTGGAGCTGTGCCCAGGACAAGGGGACTTCGAAGGGCGGCAGGAGCGTGCAGGGTCCTCCCCACTCTGGGTCTGTGGCCTCCCTGGTCCCAGCCCCGTGTAAGGGCTCTTGGGGGGTGAGCAGAAATTGGGGTCCTGCCTCGGGGGCTGGTGTCTGGCTTTCCTCCAGGCACATCTTGCCCCCACATCAAACGTGCTCCCCAGGAGGGCACCCGGGTCGGGACAGCCCCTGCCTTCGGGTCGCATCCTGCACCGCCAAGGGGCAGAGACAGAGCCCCTGTTCTCTGTCCCCAGTACAACATCGCTTCACATCGGCGCAAAGACCCTCTTCCTCCGACCTCTGCCCCCCTGCCTGACCTCCCTGGCCTCCTCGGAGGCTTTTTCCTCAAAGCCCCGACCCGAGGCGGTTCTCCCGACTTTTCTCCCTTCTCCTCCGGGGCTGCAGCAGCGCTAGGGGGCAGGAGTCGGTCGTGCAGGAGCCTCCCTCTGCCCGGGGAATCCTTCAGTGGGGAAATTGGCTCCTCCGTCCTTATTTTGGGACTGTTCCCATCCTTCCCGAAATCCAGGGGTGCCCAGCTTGAGGGCGGAGGGGTTTGGCAAGGGATGGATTCATCTGAATCTCGGCTCGGGTTTTGGATCTGCTCAGGGTGCTGGCTTGGATGTGGCACCGTCGTATGGTTTGGGTGTCTGTGATTGCTTTGGGGGATGCTTTTGGTGGAAGACGGGGCCAGGCACCGGTGCCCCCACCTCGCTTGGGGTCAGCGGGATGGCCCTGAGCTGAAATAACCCCAGGTTTCACTGCAGCTTTTGGCAGGGGGTACCGCTGCGCGCTTCTCTTTAATGAGATTAAATCCAGTGTGGGTACAGACGTGCACATCCCCATTCTCTATTTAAATATCATCTTGAGCCGCCCACCGGACTTGCCCTCGCTTAGACTCTTGCAGTTCTGCCCAAGGAGAGGAGCAGGAGGAGCTGCCGTCTGCCTGGGCAGGTCTGTGGATCAGCACGCCAGCGGTTGGAGCGAGGAGCTCGGCAATGCTGCCTTGCTCCGAGCCTTGTAACTTTTATCTCGCGGTGGCTCCGCTGCTGGAGATGCTCTGGGTGGCAGGCAGCAGCTGCAGGCAGCAGGAAGGCAGCTGTCACATCCCGCTCCCTAATGGTGTTTCCTGTCGAGCACTGCTGTAACCTGTCTGTAGTTTGTGCTGTGGTATTACCGGGCCAGAAACCTGAGCGAGAGACGGATGATGCAGAAATCAATCTCTGGAGCACCTGAAAGGGAAGATTGGTGCCAAATGTAGCTACAACAAAAGAAACACTTTCTTCTTCAAATTCTTTGCCTTTGAGGATTCCTCCTGGGATGGAGATGAAGAGCTGCTCTGCCTCTTTAGGTTAGAAGTAAGTAAGGACAGGAATAACACCAGGCCGTGGCTCGGCATGCAGGGATCTGGGGGCAGAGAGGCTGCTTGGTGTCAGCACAGAGGTCCTGGGCTGCTCTGTGCTGGGGGCGTGGAGCTGAGCAGAGCAGCCTGTCCCCTGCTCCTGGTGCTCAGGAGGCGTCAGGCACTGATTACTCTCATCACGGCACAATTAGAGAGCACCGCTAATGATCCGATTGTTCCTCTCATCCTGGCCCTAAGAACCGGGAGGAGATAACCCACGGGTACTAATCCGGGCTTCAGAGGCTTGCTCTGCCAAGTTATCCCCTCTAATGCTGCCTGATCTTTGTCAACCAGCAGTGGTGGAACAAGATGTTCCTAGCACCCGTGTCAGAAGCACAGCACAGAGCATCCAGATACCAGGGCTGATCTTCCCGTTGCCCCATACTCTGCCAAACAGCCCAGGGTTTATACCAGGCTCGAACCACCACCTGCTGCCTGACCCAGCCCATCCCTTAGAGCTTGCAGCCTCCCCGAAATCCTTCTCTGTGCGGATGGACCCACCGAAAAGCAAAGCCAGAGCCGCGCAGGAGTTTGCAGACATCCTCTGCTGGGGAGGAGGCGCATGTGAGCTGCGTGGTGCCTGAGGAATGAGATTAAACCCGATAGGAATCACATTGCAGGATGCAGGCTTCTATCTGCTGCTGACGCGATGTTTATTTCAGCAAGGCACATGTTTCCTCCGGGAAGGAATTAGCTGCAGAGTGATCTCTAAACCTGATGCTTCCCTGGGAGGCTGGGAGCTCTGCGAACCGCTCCGGGTCCAGGCGTGGAGGTTGTGCATGGGGCATAGCCAGACCTGTTGCATTTTTTTACGTGGCCTTTACTCTTGCAATAACCCTCAGTTATAAGGGTCCTTAGTGCCTAGAGGTTGCCAGGTTTGAGGCTGTCCTGTGTACGTTCCCCGTGGGGATGGGGACGCTGATGTGGGGATGCACAGAGCGCGGTTGCATCCTGGTTAGGGGCTGGCCCTTGCTGGAGGGGACTGGCAAACCCCTGGGCAGAGGCAACCTGTGCAGATAATTGTTTTCTGCCTGAACACCTCTCCCTTGCAGGCATACCCTTGGATCTAGAGATGTCCAGGCAAAAAAACCTACGTGTAGACAATGTTCTGATGCTTTTTTCCCCTCTGACCATGTCTTGAGCCCCTTAAATTGGGATGCGTCGTTTGCAGGTTGTTACCCAGCTGCGTTTTCCCATTCCCGGTTAGAAAACAAGGTGGCAAACAAGCTTCTCTTTGTGAAAGACAGCCAGCCTCGTCCCCCCCCTTCTCCTGTCACAAGCTGGGTTCGGCAGTCTCCTGGAAGCCTCGTGCAGTTTGGGCAGTGCCGGCGCCGACCTTTCCATAAAGAGGGAAGGAGCGAGCGGGGAAGCAGCTGTCTCTGTTCCCTAAAGCAGACGCCTCCACAGAGCGTCTCAGCCTGAATGGGAGAGCCAAAGCCTGGGGTTAATCATCCAGGCTGGGCATTGACGGAGCATCTCTATGCACGTAAGAGCTCTTCAGGAGCAGCGTAATTTCTCTGCATGTGCACCACTCACAAGAAAACAGCTCCCCGGAGCTGGTTGCAATAACAGGATTGTCTTCTGAAGAGAAATCAGAAAGCCAGAGGGCTTTGGAAAGGGCAGTGCAGAGGCTTTTAATGTTTGTCTTCCTTCTAAAATAAAGATGATGTTTACCACTTGCCTCCTTTTCCCTCGCCCATGCAAAACAGATGTTGCCGAGCAAAAGGCGACCGCACCAAACTGATTGTGCTTCTGCATGCAGGGAATGCTCGGGGAGGGGGGCACTGGGGAGGGCAGCGTCCCAGCACGGTGCTGAGCTTCTGCAGGGCGAGCTCTGGGGCACCCGAATAGCGTGGAAATAGGGCTGCGGGCACCGTTCCCATCTGTATCTGCATCTTTGGCTCACCTAAGGGACTGGGGAGGCTCTGTGGGAGTGCTGGCATGATGGGAAAAAAAATGGAAATTAACGATGAGAAATAGCAAGGGGAAGGCAAGAAGCAGCGGGCAGGGATGAAGGCAAGTGTTGCTAATGTTTGGCAAGGTCTCCGGGGTTATCCCGGGATTGGGGATGATTAATGCGGCCGAGGACTCCTCTCTCTGTGGTCGGCTGGCTGGGCGATCCGTCACTGCCTCGTGATGGACTGCCTGGCTCCCACGCATCGCCGTTTTAAGGTGGGTTATTGATGGCCCGCCTTTACAAACCATTCCTCCTAATTACTTTTGGCCCAGGGAACAGCCGCCGGAGCTGGCTGGAGGGAGGGTAAAGGGCTGCGGCTACAGCAGAGGCTGTCAGGAGAAGGCTGAAAGCCCTGGCCCCGGGAGCCTGTGCCCCCCACCCCAGGGACAGCAGCTCCAGCCCTGCTGGGACGCTTTTCTGAAGGTGTTTAATCACTGAGGGATGATGCTGTGCACTTGCTGTGTGCTCAAATGCTCCTCATCAGATTGAGCACAGAGGTGAATTATTTGAATTTGTCTTCATAAACCTGGTCTTGGCGTACCCCGTAATCAGCTGGTGAGCGGGGAGGACGCCGTGTTGTCCTGCCTTCCCCGTCTGCCGAGCGATTTGTTACCCATGCCAGACCTCTCATCCGCCGATGGGCAGAGCTGCTGGAGGATCCCACCCTGCCCTTTTGCCCTTTATTTGCTTGCTTTGCGCTGAGTTCAGCTGAGCTGAGTAAGAGCTTCTGCAGGTTTGATTGACTCCCGGATCAATTAAAGCAGTGTGCAGACAGATGGAGGGCTCGGATCCCAAGTTTTACCCCCTTCTCCTTCTTCCTCTGTTCCCTGGGGACCCTTCAGGTTAATTGCCCTGATCTCTCACTGCCTTTTCCTGCCTGCCCCGAAGGTCTCCGCCTAACGTTGTCCTATGTGGCTGATGCTGCAAAGAACCCAGGCTGGGAGGGAGGCAGAGAATTGATTTGCTCCACCAGGCAGCAGCTGCAGTTGCTGCCACTGTTTAATTCTCAGTTCAAGCCCCGTGGAGAATGCAAACAGCTCCGCTCCTCGGCCAATTTACAGCTGCTGACAAGCTGCTAAACAACATCTCTGTTATGTGCACGTGCGAGTCTGCGGGCTCCTCTCCGGGTGACAGCATGATGCACAGGTAAGGAGTGCGGATGCCGCCGTTCTTCCTCGTGAGCCCGCTTGCTGCGGGCCACCCCGAGCTCCAGCTGGGCTCGCCTGGCCCCGTCTGCGTTCAGAGGGGGCCTTGCGTTGCCTTCAGTGGGTTTTTGGAAGCGGCCTGATGGATGAAAGCCAGCCGGAGATGAAGCTGGGACCTTCGGCGTGGGCTGCCTTCGAGCGGCGGTGATGGATGAGGGCGCTGACGGCTGGATGCGTGGAGCTGGTGCTGCACCCCCAGCACGGGGCTGTGGGCACGGGCTGCCTGCACAGCGCGAACCTGCGGAATCGGAGTCGAGCAAAGCTGCGTAAAACTTGAAGGATTCATTTTTCTATTATGTGGGATTGTGAGGGGTGTCCCGAAGCAAGGCAGGTGCTTGGCAGGACGATGCCTCCGCACAGTGACCCGGGGGATGAAGAGGGAGGATGCATTGAACCGGTCTCGGGGCTGAATCTCCTGCGCTTTGGGCTCCAGGATCATCGCTTTTCCCCACCAGCCCTGTTGGTCTGAGCCTCGCACCTTCCTCGATCTGCTCCCAGTGCTCAGTCCCCACTGCTGCCGCTTATCAGGATGTGCTAACCTGAGCTGGGACTGGCGGCCCCATAGTGCGGGGGGGCCTGCCTGCATCCGAGTAAATTATCCCGTTAATAAGGACAAATCAGTTCAGGGCCGCTTCCAAGGAGAATGCTCTGGTCTACCTTCTTCAGAAAGCAATAAACCTGTACGCTCTTGCTGCCAAAAATTAGCTGCAGCCAAAATAATAAGGAATAATTCAACCATACAGACACTAAGTTAATGAATTATCCTCTTTCAGTTGGAGGTACTCAAAGGCAGTGCAGAAATATACCCAGAAACCTTGTTGGTTTTATTAAGATATTTTAGCTATTTATTTAGTTTTTTCCTTTCTAAGTGAGGAAAAAAGAGCTAAGGGTATTCCTTTAGGATTAAAGGAGTTAAATGGGAATCTGTCTGCTGGGGGAAGTGTAGGGAGGGAGGGGAGAGCTTTGGTGGCTTTGCTTCAAAAGCTGGAGTTTACCCAGAGAAAGGTGATTTTGCTGCACTCGTGCAGTGCCCCCAGGGCTGGTGGGGGTCTCCTCTCCCCTCTGCTCTCCCCCAGCACCCTGCACTGTGCCGGCAGCCCCTTTGGAGCACCCCTGCCACGTGGGTGGCTCGTGGGCAGCCGCTCTTGAGCGGCGTTATTGTGTCGACAGGATTGATGGGACGTTTCATCAAGCAATTAGGAAAAAAAAAAAGTCCAACTTGTTCCAAAATACAAAGGCAGCAGCCGGCATAAATTAATGTGTGTAGTTTTTAAGTGTTTACTACAGTGCTGTTTTCTTGCATCTTCCCACAGGAGATAATTAAGAACGAGGCTGTTCCTCCGCTACCGTTAGGTACCGGGATACGTTGCCATATCCCCTTAACTCCAAAGAACCTCCTCAGAAGTGACAGATGATCAATTCAGCATATCGAGAAGAAGAGGATTCTTTCTTTTCCACTTTAAGTCTAGGCATTATTGTTTCCCTGAGTGGATTGATTCATATTTGCTTGGCTTCATTAGCTGAAATGTGCCATAGACCAAATTAGCAGTGAGCCTTTGGAGATCAAGAAGGATGGAGCGGTTTGTTCTAATCAGTAATTGATCACGGAACTATTAATGGATGCAAATGCATTTGTTCACTCGGCTTTGATAAATAACGGCTCGCTGCTCCCCTCTGACATGATGTGAGCTCGCGTTTCCTCTTTGCTCTGCAGTCCCCAGGCCGTGGGCAGAAGCAGCTGGCTAAGAGGAGATGGATCTCCTGGCTCAGTTTTCTTCTGCTCTCTGTTATTGATGGGCAGACTTCCCCAGCTGATTCATCCTGGTGGTTTGCTCCAACTTTCAGCAAGCTGCTACGGCTTCTGCGGTCAGAAAGCTGCTTCCCGTTTGCGATGTGGGTAGGTTTTAGTTCTGGTATTAACCTTCAGGAGCTGCGCCCACGAGCCGAGAGCTGCCGAGCCGTAGGCGCTCCTGCAGCCTGGGTTGAGCATCCCTGAGGTGTGGGCACCCGGCAGACCCCGACTCTGCGTTCGGCCCGGGTGTTGAACGCTGATTTCTCGGAGAAATCCTTGCTGGAGGTTGTCCAAAATAAGTGGCTCTGCATCCCTGCCTGCTTCTCAGGGGGTTTCTGAACCCCCCTGGGGCAGACGTCGAGGACGTTTCAAGGATCAGCAGCGTGGGGTGATGCTTGGGGCTGGGAAAATCCTGCTCAGGAGTCTTGGGCATGGCTGGAAGCAGGGCGCTGCTGCACTGCGCGATGTGCATCCCCCTAACTGCCTTTTAGCAGCTCTTTGAAGCAGCTTGCCCCTCGCAAATGCCTGCGCAGCACTCAGCCCACTGGGGCTCTGGTCTCCAGCAGGGCTTCCTGGCACCACTCCGGTGTGCAAATCACAAGGGACGAGGAAGAGGTAGTTTGTGAGGACACCTTGCTACCTTTTGCTACATATAAATCTTGATAATGTTTTTTTTTTTTTTTTCCCCCCCTCTTCATTATGGTAATGGCATCATTTTTGTGCATGGCAATTCTCAGGCACAAATAGCACTAAATCACCTTCCTCTTCTACAGTAACTACACTAATATTATTAATACCCTGCATTCATAAAACAATTTTCAGCATCTCAACGCGCTCTGCACACATTAATTTAGCCTTACAACCTTCCGCTGGGAGAATTGCCAGTATGAGTCACATTTTATAGCAGGGTAGAGGGTAGCACTGAAGAGGAGAACCAAGTTCTCTTCATATTTACACCAGCGCGGGCGCAGGATAAGTGCACTCATGCTGATGGCAGATGCACTTGTGAGCGCGGACAGGATTTGACTCACACTGGGGGGAAGGACTCTCCTCGAGGTCACTCGCTGAATCATTTGCAGAGTCATAAATAGAGCCTGAAGCCTTCTCAGCATCCCCAGCTCCACGCGCTGGGCGAGGGACTGCTTGTAGCCCGGGTGAAAAATGAGGGCAGGGAGGATTTTAGGGAGCCAGGGGTTGCAGGACACGAAGGCTGGGGGTGCGTGGGGTGGGCTCTACCTCCTCTTGGTCTCTGCAGGAATTTGGGTGGGAGGTTTGCTGGCAGGGAAGGCTCCCTTGTTCCTCTGCCAGCCCCGTGTGAGTGCAACCTTTGTCCTGCAGCCAAACCCCAGAGCGACTCCACTTCCAGGTGTGAGCGCCCGCAGGTATCACCTATGCTGGAGAAATCCCATCCGAAGGGTTAAATCTTGAAGTGTGACAGCTGAGACATCGGATGACTGCAGCAAGCCCACTGGCTCTCAGGATTTTTTTAATTAGTCTTCTGCCACTTTTTAATTTGAGGCATCAAAGACAGAGAAAAATGCGAATCTGGTGTGTACCTGCAGCGGACGGCTGTCTGTCTGTCATCTCGGCTCCTTTGCTGGGGACAAACAAACCCTCTCTGCTTTGTTCTGTGGCAGCGTTTTGTTCCATGCATTAATTTCTTTTCTAAAACTAAAAAAAAAAAAAAATCATCCTAGAGATTTGGCACATTGCAGAAGGGGAAAATGCTGTTTAGGGGATTAAAAAAGAAAATAACTCTTTCAAATAAATTACAAAGCACTCTTGCTGATTTGTACCTGAGAAACCTGTAGGAAAATAGCAGCTTATTTTTAGTGCCAGCTTGGATGGAAAGATGAAATAACTGTCTTCTTCAAAAGCCACCAAAGATGAACCGGTGCCAAGGAAGTGAGGTTGGAAAGTGTTGTAATTGTTTGTTATTTTTTTGTCCGGACTGGTTTGGCATTCAGCTTGTTTTATCCTCAGTCCTGATCAGAGACCGAGCACTGCACGTCTCGGGGAGGGAGGGAAGCCGAAATGAAGGGCAGGGACCACCAGTCACACCAGATGCCAGCAGGCCCCTTTTTCTGCTCCCCTGCATCACTCTGCCAGTTTGTCTGAAGTTGTAATGTCCTTTGCCCTGCCAAGCCTCAAACCGTCCCCAGGCTTTGCTCTCTCCAAACCTGGAGACGAACCCTGGACAAAGGCTGCCTTGTTTTGCTCTGCTCCTGCCCTTGGGCCGCCTCGCTGGCTGGCAGCGCGCATCCTCCTGCTCCCGCAAACCCAGGGCATCTGCGACTGGGGCATCCCCTCCGTGGGCACGCTCTGGGGGCGATGGTTTGTTAAATCCTGGGGTTATTTGCAACCCTGCTTCCCAGCACGGAGCAGGCGAGTGTTGCAGCAGAGCCCATGGGGTGGCTGCGCGGTGCTGGAGGGGTGCAGGTGCTTGCTTGCGGTGCTTCCCCGTCTCCCGCATCCTGCAGGGAGAGCGGCGGTGGAGGAACAAGATGTGCAGGTGAAGCTCTCTGAGCGTTGGCATGGATCATCTTTATTGCTGTCATGGTGCTCGTAACTACCTCCATCCATCACTCCCTCAACGCCGGGCTGAAATTAGCCGAGTGCTCATCGGAGCCGCTTGCCGAAATGCCGATCTCCCCCGAAAGCGCTAAGCCGTCCTCTGCTAAAAGTCTCTTCATTTTCCTTCCCTCCATTTCCTCCCTCCCTTTTTTTTTTTTTTTTTTTTTTACTGCCTCATTTATGATCTTTCATTTTCATAGTGGAGCGATGGAGTCCTTTGGCCAATTCTGCTGCATTTCAGGTGTGAGAAAATCGCGTCCCGACACGGGGTGGGCAGCAGTTGAGCTTCACTGCTCGCTCACCTCCTGCAACAGTAAATGGCCAAGTTCTACTTTCGTCAAAGTGCCGAGGACAATTTTGGCAATAAACCAGATTGCATCTTAAGTGGATGGGTCCATAAAGCTCGCTCCTGCAGCTGCTGCACGCTGTTGCCTGCGAGGAGGTGTTTTGGGGAGGAAAAGAAGGATTTGAGTTCCTCTAGGGCACTGTGCTTAAAACATACCTGGGATGTTCGTGCTGGCAGAGGGTGTGATTTCTTTTTTTCAGGCTGTGTTTCTATCCCAGCAGAGCTCCTCGTGTGCAGTGCTGCTGTGCGTGTACCTTGGTTTGTTCGGAGGAATGAAGCTGTGGTGGCGGTAATGGCTTTGTGTCTCGGTAAATGCGTGCTAAGAGTCGCTTTCTGGGGTCTAAACAGCTGAGCAGAAGGTCTGACTGCCAGAAAAAGCTTGTACGGAACGTCTGCACTTTTTCAGCATTAAATTCATATCGAAGCGAGGTCAGTTCCTTGCTTGTAAAGCCAACGCACCGGCCTCTTTCTATAGAGTAAATCTTCTGAAGGCAATCGCTGCAGGACCCGCTCAGCAGAGCCTGTTCCCCACTCCCGCTTGCGGTGGATGTTATTGCTTGATATTCACAGGGCCTGGGTGTGAACAGAATGCTGAAGACCTGAGCTCGCGTCTGGTGTGTGTCTGCTTGGGGAGCTGGCCCGGCTCCCAGCCGGGGCTTTGGCCATTGCTCGATGCAGTGCTGAGGCTCCCAGGCAGTGCCTCATCCTCTTTTTTTTTTATTTTTTTATTTTCTGTATTTCTGCCTCGTTCCCCTGGAAATCCTGGCCAGGCTGGCATCTAGATGGATGCAAATTCACGCTTCGGCTCCTACCTGTCTTTCCTTCTGGTGAGGCTTCATTCACCCTTGGTCTTCTGCCCTTACCCGGGGCTGCCTGCTCTTGCCACGAGCAGAAGCGTCCCCGTGTTTGACAAGCAGTCGGCGTCTTTTCGGGGGCTGGCGCGTGCCGAGCAGCCTCGTGTCACGGTGCCTGCGAGTTATTACAGATGCTAAATGCTGAGCGTCTCCTGACAGCTGAACACCTCAGATCTCCTAGCCATCAAACTCACAACGTTGCCTCTGACTGAACTTAATCATCTCATAAGGAATGATGGAGAGGACGGGGGGGGGGGAAGTAAAGCACGGAAATCACTCATGTACCACCACACCTCTGCTTTACCCTTTCTTCTTTCGTGTCTTGACTGATTTGTTTTGATCACTCTGAGCCTTCACCGCTGAGTTTGTTTGAATCCCAGTCACTGGGATTTCATTTCAATGAGGACCCCACTAACGAGCCTTAAACTGCTGTGGGGAGGAGTGGGGTGGGATGCTGTGCTCGGCAGCCCCAAAGCCATGCAAACAGGACCTTCCTCCTGTCCCCCAGGCAGGGACGAGGCTCAGCAGGTGTGGAAAATTCCCCATACTGTGAACAATTCATGGAAACATTGGATTTTTCTGGGAGAAAAATCATTTGGTGTCTTGCTGTACAACTGTGTGGATGTTTAATATCCTGATTCTGATGAAAAACAAGTGGGAATGCCATTTGTGTAACTACCGAGCTAGTCCAGAATGAGCGCTTCAGCAGGGACCAAGCAATTATTTTAATTCATTTTGTTATAATAAAGCTTGGGCTGATTTAGCCTGGGCACTACCTCAGGCCTTATGTCTGTGTATGGCACCACCAGGAGCTCGAAAGCTTCCAGGCAAGAAAAAGGTGGGAAAAAATAAAACCGACTGCCTAACAGAAAGATAAATCAGCACCGAACTTGTTGGAGTGTGATTTATTTTTTTCTTTCCTGAGGGCACTGTCCAAATCAAATAGGTAAGGGGGAATTAAATTCCTATTTTTATGTATCAGTCCATTATTTCTAACGCAGAAGCATCTTCGCTCCCTTTTGGGCTTTTTCCCCTTCCTGCTCTAAATAATTGGTTGGCTGCATGACTGTCAGTATACCGAAACGTAAGGGAAAGCTCAGCCTTGCACAAGCTCCTTGCCTCAGATGATCTGCTTCTGAACCACTTTTTCCAATGCTTAACGTAGAAAAAAACAACAGGGCACCTACCTCCGCTGAAAAGCGTGCTTTTGGACGTGTCCAGACTGGTGTCCTTCTGCCCCAAAGTTTTGTTGCAGATGTTTTCAATTTCTCACCAATTCATTGTAATTGTTTTGATCAGCATTTCTGCCAAAATGATAGTAAAAACTCAATTTTCCCGAGGAAAATTAACAGAATGCATTCATGGCTGATGCAACCTGTTTGTTTAGCCGTAGCAGGAATTGACTGCAGCTGTGAAATGGGAGATAATTAAAATCTGGGGTCTGCTCCCAGATACCAGGTTTCCAAACCTTGCTGTGCTGCAGGTACAGGAGTTTTTGTGGCTGACCAGCCCGATCTGTCGGCCGGGATAAGGTCTGTATGGACCTGCAAAGAGGTGAGGGCTGGTTTGTGTTTTGGTACATCATCCTTTACCAGGTCATCTCCAGAAATTGGAAAGGAAATGGGGTAGTTTTTCCCCTCCCCGGGACACCAGCAACAATCTTTTCTCCTTTTTCTTGGGATTTTAGAGCAAAGCCACGCGACTCTTCTTTTTCAAAGTATTCCTTTCTGTATCGGGGCAGGAGGCAGCGTGTCCTGGTGGGTTTGCAGCTGACAGAAGCAGCTTGGGCACATCAGCCCCGGGGGGGTCCCTTGGCTCTGACCCTTCCCATTCGCACCCGCGGGGACCCTGCAGCCGAAAGCCCGGGGAGGAGGCGGGGGCACGCGGGCTGACCCCGCATCTAATCATCGCTCCTCTCTGAAGTGTCTGCAATTCATTCTCGGCTCTGTCGCTGCCTCCGGACCTCAGGGGTCACGGCTCGTTCTTTGCAATAAGCAAACAGGCTGGCACTGTATCCTTGACACTCGGATTTAATAAAGAGATATTTAACTCTGCCCTGCCGCAGCCCTTTCACAAAGGCAGGGATCTCCATGGCAGCTGGAAAGTCTCAGGCTGGTCAAGAGGCAATTTTCTGATTAAACAGTTTTGCATGATGTCTGGCAAGTCTTTTGTGCCGTCATTTAATCCGCCGATCCTGTGCTGGAGCGGCGAGAGAGGCCGGGAGGCGCACTCAGCCCCCTCCCTCCCTCCCTTTCACCTCTGCTTCAGCTTCAGAGGTGAAGCCAAACCATCAGCAGGAGGATTACAAAGAATTACCACGGTCACCTCGGCTCTGGGCTCTTTCCTCCCTCCTCTTCTGTGCGGATCTTCCAGGGCTGAACGAGCCCCGTGCTGCTTCTGCTGGTGGTGCTGGCCCATCGATAGGGCATCATCGCCCAGCAGCTCGAGGCTTCGACCTCAGGGCCAGGCTGCCTCTTGCCTGTGGAAGTGTTTTCCCTCTGCAAATCGCTGCAGGGGCTGCTGACCTCTTGGGTTTGGGGTTTCCAGCTGCATCTTCAGGGTTCCTATGCACAGGGAGCGTGAGAAGTGCATTACGGGGTCTTGATATAACTTGATGTAACAGGGTCTTGATACAGCTGTTGTAAAATCATATTGGAAAGACTGTGGGCAAGTCAAAGAATTGCTTGGAGAGGGCTCGGAGACCCCTGACTGAAGCAGGAGATCTAAATCATCCTGACCGCACCAGCTGGCCTAGATGGATGCTGTCCCCAATTTTGCTCGGGGACAAAAGGGGTCGGGGTGGAGGCACTGCACCCGAGCTGGCACTTGTTCAGGTTTTAGGTGCCACGTCCACGCAGGGACAGCCTGAGAGCTGTCAGATTTGGGAAATAACTCATATTTTGGCTTTTTTTTTTTATTCCTTTCTAGTTAACTACAAACTGTCGCGTGGCTTCCCGAGCAAGGCAGGGTCCCTGCAAATCGCACGCCGCTGATTTTCTCGTGGTGTTGTTGCCCAGACGCGTGGAACAGCCAGAAATGAGACCAAGAGGCAATGTGGTGTGAGCAAGCTGATTTTGGCCAGCACCCAAAAAGCGCTTTGCTGCTCCCGGCCGTGCGATGGACACGAGCCACGTGTGGCCATCGGGAAGGGGTCTGGGGGGACCCACGGGGTTTTGCTTTTCCCCTGCCAGCATCCAACCCCGCATTTCTGCCGTGCTGTGATGGGGGGGTCACACAGGCCAGGGTGGGGGCTGAAACACAACTGCTATTTTCCATTAAGGTCTCCAAACAGTCAATTAATTTGGATTTTACCAGACAGCTATTTGTCTGTTAAATTAAAACCAGCTGGTTATTGAAAGAAACATATTTATTGGGAATTAGCAGCCATGTGCTGGATGGATATTTACTACCTAGTTGTCAAAGCTCGAATTCTGTGTTTAATAATCATTTTTTTTCCTTTCAATTAACGTAGGGGGAAAAAAATCATCCCATTAATTCTGAATTAAGCACGCGTTTGGAAAACTTCAATTCTGAGCACTGCTGACATCGCTGTCGGGTTAAAGCCTGGCTGTGATGGAGCAGTGGGAGCTGTGCACAGGGATGTGCAACCCCTTGCCCAGGGCCAAACCCGACCCCAGGGGGTCTGAACCCTGCAGCGCAACACTTCTGACCTTTCCCAGCTGAAATGGGTGTCTTGGGGCTGTGTCTACCCCTCACCCCGGGTTAATCCCTATCCAGAAGCAGGGAAGGGGTTGGTGCAGGGGGCACTGAGTGAAATGCAAAGGGCAGCCCACTCCTGTCCTCCTCCCAGGGCCTGGCCAGCCAAAACTTTCAAATATTTCAAGGGTTGGAAGGAAACGGTAATTGGGCCTTCCTGGAATAGGCAGGGAGGGAGATGAATCATTTAGAGGAAGGTGGATGGCAGTCGGAGAGCTCCTGCGCTCTGCTTCCTTTCTTCCCGAGCTCGCTGTGTGCTGAAACGCTTATTGCCCGTCACGAGCAGTTTCCTTGGGTGCCCAGGGCCCACCTGGGCTGCGCTTGGCTTTTATCATTGCGGTGAAGAAATTTTGTTTATCTAAACAGGGCTGTGGGTGCGGGTGGGGGGAATAATGCCTTATGGCTCAGGGCCAGGCACTGGTTGAGGTGCTGGTGCTCAGCATCTCGGTAATTTTGGTGCTTAGCATCTCGGTAATCTCGGTGCTCAGCGTCTCAGTAATCTTCTCAGTAATCTTGGTGCTCAGCCTCTCAGTAAGCTCGGCGTGCTCAGCGTCTTGGGCAGCTGCTTCCCAAAACACGGGGGGCATCAGCTCGGGGGCGAGCGGGGGGTGTCGGAGGCGAGGGGAGCTGCTGTGACACGGCACATCTCTTCCAGAGCCTGCAGGAGGCTGCCCTTGGTGATCGTAGCTGAAAGGAGGCAGAGCGGGGAGATATTAATGTGGGAAGCAATTTGCGAAGGCCGTAGAGATGGAGAGAACCGAAAGTGTCTGAGGAATTGCTTCCAACCCATTGCTTCCAACTCTTGGAGCTGAGGTGAGGGACGGCGCTTCCCCGGCGTGCTCTGGGGCTGCTCGGAGGCAGTTGCACGGGGTGGGATGGGATGGGATGGGATGGGATGGGATGGGATGGAGCACAGGCAGTGCTGGATCCGTCCCTGCCCCAGCAAACCCGCCCTTAGGCTGCGGGGATGTGGTGTAAAACGTGCAGGGGGAGCAGGCGATGGGACGCGTAGGATTCATCAGTCACTGTAAATAATGTAAATAATACACAGTGAGCCCCGCGGGGATGGATCAGGCGGGCAGGGGGCTGCACACAATGCTTTCCTGCTCCTGTTTTTCTCCTCTGGAGAGCTCACACTCTGTGCCTTGCACCCGATCTGTGCTTCCCCTCGCTCTGCATGTGGCTGCCGTCCCCATCGCTCCCCTCCTCTGGAGACTGGAGTCTCCTCTCCTCAGAGCAAACCTGCTCCCACTGCCACCTTTATTCTCTGGCAGGCCAGCGGGTGCACCAAATCCTCTTTTTTCCCCTCCCAGGCACATTTGTCACTAATTGTTTTCATGCCTTTGGCTGTTTCTTTACACTCTGCAAGTGGCTCTGGCTTTCGGTGTCATTGAAAAACTCCTGCACGGTTCAAACACACTCCGGTACCGTGTTGCCATTTAGCCTGACTCTTTTTTTTTTTTCTTTCTTTTTCCCCCTTTTAATTGCTTTCCTCCTTTCCCAAGGCCTGTGCCTGCCCTCTCCGGTGCTGACGCAGCGCCTGTGCTGAGATGAAGGGCTTGAATCCGCTTGGCGTGCTGGGAGTCAGAGCTGTGGGGCCGATCCCTTGGGCTGGGGAACGGAGCAGGATCATTTTGGGGTCTGTTTTTTCCCACCTCCTGCCCTGCTGGGAAATCCTGCCTGGCCCCTTCGCTGTGCCCGCAGAGCTCCCCGTCCCCAGCAGGGATTATCCCTCATCCCCTAAATGCCCCTGGTTCCCCCATCTGCGTGTAGCAGCGGGTCACCGAGGCTTACCTGTATGGGAAGGGATTTGTGGGGTCAGGCCCGTGTTTAGCACGTCAAGCACCAAAATATTCCCCCCGCGCTGCCCACCCTCCTGCGGGTGCGCTCTTATCTCTGATACCCGAGTAGCCAGAGGTAAATACCAGGGCTGAGCTAATCCGGCTCTGTCCTCTCGCCGTCCTCCCCCTGAGGACGTTTTCTCCCCCCTGCTGCCAGCCCCGAGCCCCCCCATTTCCCGGGGGCTGGGCAGAGCCGGTGGGCGTCAGGGATTGTGGCAGGGCGATGCTCTGCATGCCGGCCGCGTTCCTCTCCTGGCACGCTCGGGCACGAAATGCCTTAATCAAGGGGAGCGATTAGGTTTGAGAAGAACAACAAATAGAGGTCGATAACGCGCACCGCGATATCTGCTGGAGGCATTTGTGATCTCTCGGCTGGATCAGGCTGCCTGGCCCCGCAATCCAGCAGTCCTGCGGGCCGGGATCAATCGCGGCGCTTTGCCTCGCCCCTAGCCCTGGTGTGTCCCCTGCCCTCCGCCCCGCTGCTGCTATTTCACAGATATGTGCTCCAAAGGAAAACACCGTCCTTGCTCGCACATTTTAAAGACGACTTCACAGCTCTGCGGCTTGATGGAAAGCCTGTAACGGGGGGAAAGAGGTTGGGTACAGCCCCGTCCCCCCGGCTGCTCCCTGCCCTTATTTCGGGCTGGTGCCAGCTCCTGCTGCCTTGGCGTTAGATAAAAGAGAAAAGTGAAGGAGTATAAAGTTTAGAGGCTGTGGCAGGGACTTTTTTTTTTTTCTCATTTCAGGCAAGGGGAATGGATATAAAATGAAAAGCAAGCAATCAATAAAAGGAGAAAGTTGTGTGTCTGAAAAAATAAAAATACACGGCTGCCGGTGCTTTTATCCGAGGCCTCAGCATGAGAATAATGAACGGAAACCTTGTTTTAGCAGCTGGAAAGTCCCGAGATGGTGCTACGGCCCCTTGTCTCTCCCAGTCTACAAAAAAAATCCCCAGTGGGACAGGTTCTTCCCTCCCCTAGAGCTGCACAAACCTGGGATCGTGGCGCTGCCCTCCACAAGGAGATTTTGTGCAGGTTGCAGCAAGGGCAAGGATCAGCCCCGCCGCTGTAAATCAGCGTGGTCCTAACGGGGCGGACTCTGCCTTTCTGCCACACCACCCCTGTCCCAAGCGGGGACCGTCACCTCTCATCTCCGGTGGGTTACAGGAACACGAATAAATCACCTGCTCGGGCTTCGGATAAAACCCCAGGAGCCGCCGACCACTTTGTGCCTCTGCCCTTCCTCTCCCCCCGCAGCACTTTACAACCGAAAATGGGCATAAAACTGGAAAAAAGTAAACCTGTGCTTGTGTGAGCGCCGGGGGCGTGCAACAGACCGCTCTGATTTAATGGCTATCCAGTCATTCGGTTGTTAACAAATCGATATTTTCCTAAGAAACGGTACGGCCTGCCGTAAATATCTTCATAGTTATATGAGCCTTGGCCGTGTAATTCATGCACTGCAGGGACCGTAATGAGCTACATGATGGCTGTGTCAGGGGGGATATTTATTGGGAGATAATGGTGTCTGGATGGCCTGTAACAGGTTAAAAAGAGAAAAAAGAAAAAAAAAGGAAAGCCGCAGACCTGTTCATAATTCGTGTTTCTCGCAGTGCATATTGCTTTGAAGTATACCTGCTCGTTGTTGACTAAATCAAAGAGTATTGGGTAATACACGGAATTTATTTGCACTTGCAGCGTATAATCTAAAACATATAAATTTACAACTAAATGGAAGCTCTCTTGAGCTCTGGAGTAGAATTGATGCTGCGGTGATGGAGCGGGGTGGTCGGTGTCTGCCACCTCCAGAAATCCCTCGTGGTTTCTGCCTGTATTTGGCCGCCCTCGCCGCAGGGAAGGGGTCGGGTAGAGGCTGGGGCCGGATCCTGGCTCAAACTGGGTAAGGTGGTGTAGCCTCGAGGGCTGCCAGGGCTCAAACCCCATTGCCCAGCTCGGCCCGACGTCCTGTGCAGGCTGCTATCTCCCTCGCGGGAAACCTTCACGGAAAATGTGCTGAGAATATATCTCCTAGAGAGGAAGTGAGCAATGCTCACACGGCAAGCAAACATCCCTATCACGCAATTACTTCTAAACGTGTTATTTTATGGTCCTTCAAAAAAAAAAACCACCCAAAACCAAACCCCACCGAACAACAGCAACAAAACCCCCGCAGAATAAGAGAGGAGGAGGAGAAGCGAGCAATCAGGGAATCATTCTCGGCTTCGATTGCCCTCAGGAAACGAATGTGTCAGGGAGGATTGAAGGATGGTGTTATCCTGGGAGAGCGCGAGAGACAAACAAACCGAGACAGCGAGGCTGCCTGTCACGAGATGGAGAGGATGGGGGAGAGCCGGGGGCAGCGGGGGACTCGGGGGGGCTCTGGTCAGCCCTGGTCACGCTTCGTGGAGAACAGGTTTGTGAATAGCAGGCAGAGGGTATGTAAAAGCTGAGAGGTTGTTTTTAATGGGGAATTAATTGCGGGAGAAGCCAACAGCTCAATAAACCGATGCTTTGTAGTCTCCGGGGCTTTTTTTTTTTGTCACCTCTCAACAGCTTCTGTCCCCTTAGCTGCCTGCACCGCCCCGCTCATGCCTCCAGCGTGCTTGGCACGTCTGTGCAGGGGTGGTTTTGCCTTTATAGCTCATTTTTTCAGTGACCTGTCATCAAAACGGGCAATTAAACTTCTGACCCAGGGCTGGACCTGCCTGCGGCTCGCCCCGAAGCCCTTCCCCAGGACTTTCCCCCCAAGCCCCCGTGATATCCACTTGGCAACGGGAACGTCCTCGGGGTTTCCAATTTTCTCGTGAATTACCTGCTTCCTGTGTCTGTAATTACACGGAGCCAGAGCAGCTGTGCCTCTGCCTTTGATTAGCACATAAAATCCACTTCAGAAAAAAGTGGTCCTGGATTACCCCCGTTTTCTGGTGGCTTCGCTCAATTGGCTCTTTCCAGGCTGTTTAGCACTCCAAACAGCTTCCAATTTAGCAGCCTCCAGCGTCCCACCACCCTTTTCCGTGGGCTTTATGCAATTAGCAGCATCTCCACTCCACCTTCGCTCCCCTCTCTTAACGAGCACCAGGCTCGAATCGCTGCGAAGTAGCTGGCGGGGGGCACTCGGAGGGAGAAGTGCTCGGGGACACGGGTGCTGACCCCGCACAGAGCCGTGTCCCCGGAGCCTGCCAGGCCCTCGCTTTGTGCCTCTTTTTGGGACCTGAGAAACTGCAGCTCGGCGGCTTTTGGCACCTCATTTCATCGCTGCTTCTCTTTTTCCCCTCTGCATCTTTGCCTGCCTTCCCTATTTACGCACTATTTCTTGTGGGACGAGAGGTTTTATTTATTTATTCATTCATTTATTTATTTTCCTGCACAGCTATAAAAACAAACCTCCAGCTCACATCAAAAAGGTTCTGAGCAGCCACCTCAGGGGGAAGGTGGCGATCTCTTCTTTCAGCAGTCCTCCCATCACTTTTCCCACCGCGATGACAAGGCAGAAGGTCCCTGCGGTCCCCCTTGTCCCTGCATGGCCGTGTTGCATCGCGGGGATGCTCGTCCATGGGCAAAGCCCCTGGCAGGGGGGTGCTCAGCGTGGTGCTGGGCAGATCCGAGCCCTCGGTGCTGCTCTGGCACCACGGTGGGGACGGTTTCGCTCGTAATAATCTCGCCCGAGCGCCGCTTGCGTAAAATGCATGGTGCAAAATATTGGAAAGGCGGTGGATCAGATTTGCCTGTCAGCTGTGAACCTCAGCAGTATTACTTGTGACTTCAGAAATATTACATGGGCCTTTATTTGGAGGAAAAGGAAAGCAAAAGCTTGGGCCATTGATCTCAATTGAGTTACCCTTCAATGGATTTACCCCCGTGTAATTCAGAGCAGAGATTTACCCATAACGATTTCACCCATGACTGAATAACTTTCCCTTCGCCGTGCCGGTAACACACGGGAGAAACCCGGCAATCAAATCACTCATGTGCACCGAAACAGCGCGGCCGGCTGCGCTGCGAGCATCGCTCCCGCGCCGCCAACGTGTGCCGAGGAGACAAGATGATTTAAGATGTGTGTTTGAGTCCTGTGCCGACTTACATCTGTTTTATCTCCCGTCAGCCGAGATGAATAATCAAGGGGAGAGCGTGCTAGGGCGAGGGAAAAGGTGGAGGCTCCTGTTAGCACCACGGAAAGCAAGGCGTGTGGCATCTGCTGCAGGCAACACAGCTCTCCGCTCTTTTTCCTCTTTCTAATCCTTAGCTGGCGAGAGGAGAGGAGATGCACGGGTCTGATGTGGTTTCGTGAATGGTTTTGGGGGGGATTAAATCCCCTCCTGTGCATCCCGTGCCCTCCCTTGAGCATCAGGACAAGGCTCCGGATGGCTCCTGCTCCTTGCAGAGCGGGGTCCCAACCCTTACAACCGGTGGGGACGTTCTGCGCCCCCTGAATTTAAAGCTGGTGTTCGGAGCGGGACTGGAGTGGCATAAATCAGCGCCGGGTCCCACCAGCACAGCTCTTGGACCGTGACCAAGGTCGTATTTCCAGGAAAAGCTGGGCTGTGCTAAGACAGGCCTGTGCCAGCAGTGCCTGGGCTGAAATGCCGTGATGCAGCCCCAAAACCATCCCGGACCCCAAAGCTGTGAGCCCGAGAACTGGGCACGAGGCTGCTCGGGGAGCTCGCCACGAGCCGAGGCAGAGCGTTGGGTCTGCCCTCGGAGGCTGCCGACCGAGGATATTAATGGTTTCCCTAAGGGCAATGTTCAGGCAAACAGGTTTGTCATTTATTTTGCAGATTTACAGGAGTATTATTAATTTACCGGGACAAACTCCATCAGGAGAACGCATTCGTTTCTAAAATATAACTTATTCGCAGTGCCCGGACCCGCTCCTCAGACGGGGATTCCACTGGTTAAGAATTATTCAAATATTGATCTGGACATTTCTAATTAACTTTGCCCATACATTATTATGCATATGCACAAAAATGGATTTTTGCCGTCCCAGTAATTAGATTTAATACCTGAGGTAACTTATATTTATGTGTTTAATTATTAGATTCATTAGCAATTTTAATAAATGCTATCGGCTCAGGAATTAACCACCACACTTGACACTTGTTGACTTTTCCACTTGCTGGTGAAATAACTGTGTAATCAGAGCAGGAGGGAGAAAAGATTTCCTTCAGACCGCCTTGGAAGCAATTATCAGGCGCTCTGTAATTATTAATACGTTCTTTCCGACCGCAGCGTGCTAGTTTCCCAAACCAAGGCCGCTTGTGATAAAGTGAAATAAATCCCAGGATCCCAGAACTGGCTGAGGGGAGCATCCTGCTGAGGCTGCGGGGGGAAGAACCAGGCTGATGTGACGGGTGAGGGACGGGGACAAGGGGTTTTTGGGTGTTTAAGTGGGGCCAAGAAGGGCTGCCCGTCGCAGTATCGCGACATATCACAAAATCGGTGTTCAGGGGAGCCTGAATGCCAGGCTAAAGCAGCCTGGAAGCCGTAGCGTTGAGCCCAGCAAGCGCCCCAGTTCAAACTGGGATCCTGTTTTATTTTGGCGCCGCAAAAAGCCGCCTTCCCCCGCCGTCCGGGGAGATTTGCTGTACCCGCAACTCACCCCCCGTGTGTTCATCTTCGCCCCGGGGGCTCGACACGGGGATGGGGTGGGTGGCAGGGGGACGGTGCCACCGCCCGGGACCCGCAGCATCCCCGGCTCCCGCCTCGTGCTCCCCGGCCTCACGCTCGCGTTGCGATTTGGTGCCGGGGCCGCGGGGAAATTGCCGGCAATTTGGGCTGAAAGCGGTTGGCAAATTGCAGTGTTTAGGCCCGCTCGGCGGGGCCGCGTGTGTGCAGAAATTGCAGGGGAGGCGGCTGGAAAGGCGTGCGGGTGTTCGGCGGGCGAGGGGTGCCCCGCCAGGCCGCAGGTATTGGTAAACACAGGGTAAATCGAGCGAAGGGAGCCGTCCCTGCGGGAATCAGGGGAAGGCAGAGGCATGGGGAGAAGGGGAAGGCAGCTGGGAGCCCAGCACGGACCTGCCTCTGCTGCGACAGGCACAAATTTACCCCTGAGATGAAGAGCTTGTGGCACGGAGCTGCTCAGGGGTTCGCGGCAACGTGCGTCTCTTTTGGAGACCTAACAGCAGGGAGGCTGCTGGATTGCTTGCTCGCTGGTGGCTTATACATCTCCTCTGCAAATTTGCCCCATAAACTTCCCAGCCAACTGTGGTGATTTATGTCCCGGTGCAGCTCAGGGTGAGCAAGAAAGGCTTTTTTTTTTTTCTTTGTCTTTATTTTTTTTTCTCTCGTTCAGTTTAAGTAAAAGACCCCTTACAGGCCTGTGTGAGAGGTGGGATGCTTCCTTAGAAAGGGCTCGGGGTGCCCAGGACCGGTTGCCGACGCCTTGCAGACACAGCACCAACAAGGCGGCAGCACGATAAACCAGCCCCCAGCAGCATTTATCGATCGGTAAAAGCCTCCCGAAACAGATGGACGTTTCTGCCCGTCCCCCGAGGACTTATGCTCCTCCTGCTGTGAGAACGGGGAGATGGGATGGGATTCGTGCTCGGGGATCACCCCGCTGCTGCTGGTGGATACACGTTGCCCCGATACACAGGCACGGGGCCACCTCCACCTTTGTCTTCGCTTTCTGGGCTGCAAAACCCAAAAATGGGTGCCAGCCCTGCTCCACGAGGCTTTTTGGGGTGGCTTACCTACAGCAGTGCCGCGGCTGCATGAAATTGGGAAGGAAAACCAGGCGCACAGAGGTGCTGTGCATGGACCATGCTGCAGCTCACCTGTTCCTGAAATTATTATTTTTTTTCCCCCCACCTCCCTCTTTCCCTTTCCCTCCTCCCAGGCTCAGGAGCCCCGCAAGGTCCGTGTTACGCGAGGCACTTCGCCTTCAACCTAAAATCCTTGTTAAAGACCTGTGTGTGCGTGCGTGGGGGGGGGGGGAAATCAAACCGTTGATCAAATCCGACAAATTCCCCAAGCCTGGTTTACACGGCCAGAATGAGATGCTAATTAATAAACAGCAAAAAGCAGCCGGGCTCCAATTTGCATAAATGTGCTTTGTCAAACTGTTAGGTAAACAAAAGCCCAGGAATGGCAGCCCAGGACGGATTCATCGCGCGGCGATCCCAGCGAGGCTGTTCGGTGGGGATTACAGCCCCTGCAATTTTATTTTTTTTGCTTAATTTCTCTCTCTGTCTCCGGTTAGGATTCAGTTCGCCGCCTATAATCAGCTGCAGACAGAAAGCCCTGATGTAAAGGCTTGACACAAATAATGACAAAAAAAAAAAATGAAGCCTTTTCCTTTTGTGTCCCTTCCTCATGCGCACACACGTGTGCGTGGGGACTGTAAATAAAAAATCGGGTTTTTCACAGGCGCGGGTAAAAAGGCGTGCGGTAAATTCGTTATAATCCTTTTTAATTACAGCTGCCTGGGGCAGTTGGAGGTTCTGAGCAGCGGGAGCTGAGGCCAGGAGGTCAGCCCGCGTGGCTGCCGGGGGGAATTGCGTACATGGGGGCAAGGGGATGCTTCGAGCTCAGAGGTGAGGGAGAGATTTGGGGCAGAAACCCGCTTTTTTTCTCCAGAGACCCCACTGGCAGGGCCTTCCATTTGCTCTCCTGTCCCTGGTTAGGATCGCAGCTTTCCCTGGCCAGGTCTCCCTCTGTCTACTTATCCGGTATGGAGGAGTTGTGAGAGCTTTGGGGCAGGGAAAGAGCCCGTAAAACAACCACAAAAACCCTTTCAGCAGCTAATTGAGATTCCTCCTGGCTAGCAGATAGTTAGGTGGATGGACAGATAGAATTGAGAAATTATGATAGTTTATTATTCGCTCTTGGTACATTTTCTTTGATGCTCTCTGGGCCATTTATTCTACCACATTAGCTGATTTTTATTTTGATATTGTAATTTTCATTTTGGTGAAAGCACCCACAGGAACTGAATGGGAACTCATCAGCATAAACTGAAAGGAAGAAATAGCTTGTATTAAACATAATAATATTTTTTCTGAAATAAGAGGAGAAACCAAAACGATGTACAGATATGGACACACAACCGAATGCAATCAAGCTGCTTGCAGCTTGGGCCACAAAACCCCATCGTTTCTGTGCTGTTAACCCAAAAGTGTGGTGCTCTGCTCGGCCAGGGCCGGCCTCAGCAAAATCTCAGCGCGGCGCTGAGTGCGCGTGATGCGGGTTCACCCTAAAAAAGTGTAGCTAAAAGAAAGGGATTTTTCCTTTTCCTATTTGCCACACCACAGAGGGAGCCAAATCCCCATATAGGAGCTGCCCAGGCCCTTGATGGCTCCGCAGGGTGATGCCCAGGCTGGGAAGCGTTCGCTCAGGCATTTCCCCAAACCCGATTTCAGCACATCCCAGCTGCAGAGCAGTGTGGAAGCGGGGAGCTTTCTGCTCAGGAAATCGTGTCTGCTCTCCATCTGAGAATCAGGAGAGCTGTATATTGGCGCGAGCGCCGCAGCCGATGCTTTATGGTGCCAATTACTGCAGCGCGGCTCCGAGCGGCTGCGGTTCCTCCAGTTATGGACAGAGCTGGGCAGGTCAGGACTGTAAGCGGCTGCGTTTCGGGGGGCAGCAAGGAGCTATAAAGCAGGGCAGAGCACCTTGTTTCGAGCCTCTCCTGATCTGCCGACCTTTTCCTGCCTTCGCCGGAGGTTTGGGGCGCAAAGTGTAAAATTAAAAACACAAAAGCGTTTGGCTGAATTGGAGAGAAAATGGGTAACAGGTCTCTGGAAGGCTTCCTGAAGCCAAGGAAATAGCGTGGAAGATTGCATTGCATCCTTAGGTGCGCTGCTTTCATCCCGGCTTGGCAGCTGGCTGGCACTACAGAGGAGCTTTCAGCGCACAAAGCGTCCGGTTGGCTTCGGCTGACCACTCGAGGGCTTAAGGGCTTTGCTGAGTTAGGGCTTTCCAGCGGCTTTTTTCAAGTGGCATGGCTATTATTTAGATTTTCCGCTGATGTTTATTCTGTACGGATCTCCAGGCTTTTTTTTTTTTTTCCCCACAAGCAGCTTGCTCTTGCTGTTGCTATTTATTTATTTATTTATTTATTTTACTGCAAGGATTAAGCATAAATCATTCTCCTTCAGTGCACCCTTTCCCAGACACAGACCTCTCCAGGCACGGTGCTGAGCCCCGAGCTCTGCTCCTTCAGGACCACCCTGCAGGTGACCTTAGCCGGGGCCCCGGCGGCTCCTTTCCAGGCCCCCCAGCGCTCACCAGGCTTTGCAACGGGAGTGTTGTAAGAGATTTAATTTCTTCCTGCTCCCCAGGGCTCCGGGCCAGCTCAGGGTTAAGCAGACCCAAACCGTGGGATGTGGGGGGGAAGCTTCGTGCAAGGAAACGCTGCAAAAAGGGATCGAGGGCAGCCCCACCAGGCTCAGGTCCCAAGGAGTTAATAGGACAAGTTGGGGGGGGGGGGGAAGAGAGATTAAAAAGCATGAATCACATCTTCATAGCACTCCTTGAAGGACTTCCAAAAGAACATGAGAAAGGAGGTAAGCGACGGACGGGCTCCTCGCGTGCTCTAATCCCCTCTCCTTCCCTTGGCAGAGATTTGTGAGATGCAGATGAGAGATTTCCTGCTTGGCGAGGAGGGGGGAGCTGCAGATTAAATCAACCTGCTCGTCTCCACGCTGCCAACGCAGTTTGAAAGACGCTTAAATATTTATTTAAAAAGAAGTTGGGTGGGGGGGGAAGAGAAAGAGAGGGGTACATAAAATTAAAATGTTCATTATCTCACAATTCATATTTAATAAGAGTCGTCGTTACAGCTGGGTAATGGATTTCCTGCCATAAGTGCCTCCCATATTTTGAGGGCCCAGCCTTGGCTGGGGATGCCTGGCATTGGGGAAGGCACAGCCAATGCTGAGATGTGGGAGAGGAGCAGCGCCGAGGTCTGAAACACCCCCAAATCCACCGAAATCTCGCTATTCTGAGACTATTTCATCTTGCACTAAGGAGCAATGGGAGGACTCTGCCTGAGTGCAATCGCCCAGCTGCTGCTCTGCGTTTGGGGCCAGCCCAGACGTTTGTGGGGTGTTTGTGTGAAGCAGGGGAAGCCCAGGGAGGTTTTTTAAGGCTGCTGCTCGAGGCCACGCGCCGCTTTTCCCTGGGTCTGCCCCTGGGACTCCTCAGATTTGCCCTGAAACAAAAGCTCTGGTGGAGCAAAATCCCAGATCCGTTGGCTCTTGTAAGGCAGAGTCCAAGAGCTATTAAATATTAACGTGCCAACAACATCAGGAAAATCCACTGGAACTGAAGTGACTCTGAGTGTGAAGTGCCGATTAACTGCTGGAGGGGATTATTGAGGAGCTAAACGGAAAGAAGCGCGGGGAATTGCCTAATGTGGATTGATCGGAGGCTCCCTTTGGACCAGGAAGGGCTCGTTAGCCACTACCTGATGCTGCTATTTAGAAGCACGGTTAGCTGAGCTACTTTGGCTCTTTCTTTCTCTCAGCTTATTAGAAACCCCTGGGTAGTGCGATATCTCCAAATAGGATGAAGCTGTATTTACTAATTCGGGAGGATTAGCGGGAATAGAATTATTAAGATCCCTATCGGAGGCTGTTGAGGTCTGTGGCTGCTTTTGTCCTCTCTCCATCTCGGGGAAAGCTGCCGCAACGGCCTCGGATCCCCCAGCGGGCCCAGCCTGGGAAAGGGACGCCGAATTGCTGTCGGATTTCGCTGAAATTTTAGTCGAAGCCTCAAGAAGCAAGGAAAAGCTCCCTGAAAAAAAACACACGAGAGGCTAATGCCCCTCTCTGCTCTTGCTCCAAGGGTTTCTGCATCTCTGGGGGCAGCCTGTGCCCACCTCTCATGGGATCCCCGCGCCGAAGGGGTACAAGGGGCCGGGAGGATGCTCGGGGTGAGATGCTCCAGCCACCTCCTGGGAGCTTTTCCTTGGCCCAAGCTGATGCCAGGGCAGGGATGGAAAGGGGAAGGATTGCACCGGCCTTATAATAAATGTCTCTGGCAGGGACGGGTGGCTTTATTAACTCCATTTGTCTTCCGTGGTCACACAAATGGTGGCGATAAATCACCCAATCACCGGCACAGTCACGGGGCTGGCACAGCCCCTGCCCCTATCCCTGCTTATCCGTGCTCCTGCGTGGGCTCTGCAAAGCGGGGGAAATGGTTTGTCGCTAGGAGTTAAGTGGTGAAAAGTTGGGAAACATCAGTGTGGGGGGATGCTGTGCCTGGGAACTCCATGGCAGGAGGGATCTGGCAGCAAAATCCCCCCTCCCTGCGGGGTTAGCATGAAGACCATCTCTCCCTTTCCTCTGTCAACCTGATTTTTGTTTTATTTTCCTTTATTTCATTCCATGTCTCTTTCCTCCTTCTTGACAAATTACACTTCCTCAGCTACCGTAGTTCAAAGTGCCTCTTTGTGGTTTGTTTGGGATCGGTGAAGAATAGCTTTTCCCAAAGAGCAAAAAAACCACCCCCTGCCTCAGAAATGCATTTTTTTTTGTGTGTTTGCTTTAATAGAAGAGTCTTGTCTTATCGATTTCGATCCCCATGCCGACACAGATGTGTGCAGCATCAGAAGATGGACGGAGAAATCAATGGGGTTCCCAGGGTGCTGCTGCCTGCGTGGGTGGGTTATGGGGTTTCTTGCTGGTGCCATCCCACACCTGACCCCACTGCCGCCCTCCTCCAGCCCATGGCAGAGACAAGGCGTGATCCATCCTGGCCAGTGAGGTTCAATGGCTTAAAAGCCTGGGGCAGAAGTAATAGAAAACTAAAAAATGTTTGTTTTTTGTTTTTTGTTTTTTTTTTTTTCAACTTTCTGGCTTCAATTCATGCTCTTTCAACTCCTGTCTGATAGAGGAATATAGATTTGGTGTCAGGTTGACTGTTCATATTTAATGTTGTTACATCAGCAGAAGGGACGTGGCTTTTTGGCTTCTCAAAAAAGCCTGGAAACAGAGCGGGGTTTCCAAAAGCGGCCGTAGAAAATCTGAGTTTGTTTTGAATGGGGACAGAGGTGCAAACGCCAACATTTCCCATCTCGATTTTCCACCACCCCGCCTTCCAGAGCATCCATTTCCTGGGGAACTTCACCGATCTCCCTCGTTTCAATGTGAAGCCAGAGAATAACCTGGAATATTAACATTTCCTCTAGATTAGAGATCTGTTTACTTCCCCAGCTTCTGGGGCTCCTTACGCACAGCCCAGCACGAAGCTGCCCCCCTGGATTTGCCCCTTGGACCACCCCATCACCCCCACCCCCAGACCCTCGGTCAGAGCACGACGCTCATGCAGTGATGTCTCAAGTCAGCGACCCTCCAAAATCCTGCTTGTCGTAGATCCCTGGCTGTTCTTTAGTGCTGCTTTTGGGGTGATGGATAACGGGAAACGTGCGAGGAGCTGGCACAGCGCCCGTATGATAAACCTCAGCATGACCCAGGGGAGGGAGGGAGGCAGAGCAGGCGCCTTATCTGTCTATTTATCTATCCGCTCTTCTGGCCAAGGAAGCCCTGATTTAGGTGGCAAGGATCCACCTTTTTTTAGATCTGGATGAATGAGGCTTCAAGGGAGGATTTTATTCCATCTGTATTTCTCTTATTACTTCGCCAAATCATACCCCTGCCCCTTCCGCGGCATTAATCATTCTCGTTCCTCCTCCGAGATCTCTTTCTAATTCCCTGATGTCTTCTTCAGGCTGCAGAGCCACGAACACGGGCGTAATGCAGATCGCGGGACCGCAGGCGGGCTTTCACTGCTCAGCCCTGCCAAATTCTGCCTTTGGTTGCTGCTGCCGGCGGTCCCCAGCTCCCGGTGCCGAGCAGAGGGAGCCGCGGGGAGGGGGGCAGGAGCTGCCCCTTTCTGTGCAGACGTGTCTGTGCAGTGCTCAGGGGATGCTGCGGCGTCCCGGCGGGCGTTTGCGGGTTCCTGCCCCTGGAAAATGCAATCTGCCACGGCCACATCCCGTAAGAACAAAGACCCTCCCGCGAGGTTTAGCTGACGTGGGAAGGGGACGCTGCCAGCTCCGCGGGGACGGCTCTTCTGAAAGGATTACGCAGATGAATTGCCTCGCAAGCTGTGAGCACCAACAATGGATTTTGTTTTACACTTGTTTTTGTTAGTACCCATTCAGCTCCGGAGCTGAAGATCCCCTGGATCAAAGTGCACGCGGCAGGTTCGGCTCTTCCCCCCCTAATTAGAGTTCGAGGCAGCGATCCGTGCGGCCGAGCCTTCCGAGGGCTCCTGCCGGAGAAGCAGCCTTGCCATCCCCGCTATTTCTGAGCTTAAAAATAAAACCTGTCATCGCCGAGAACCGCAACTCTTCCCTGAAACACAAACAAGTGAGATGAGACGACGCTCTCAGCCCTTGTCATATATCACAGAGCTCCTTGCACACCAGCCTCTTAAAAGAGGTTTTCCACCAGGGTTGACACGAACACATACGGCCTCCTGCTGCTTTGCTCTCCTTGTCCCATCGCTTCCCAGCGTTGGCTTGTGTTGTCGTTGTTGGTTTGTTTTTTTTTTTTTTCCCTCCAGCCAGGGCTTTTTAAACTCGGAGTTGTTTCTTTAGAAGATGCTTTTCCTTGCGAGCACCTTGGGATCCTGGTGCTGTGGCCCTGGGGTGCTGCCGCGGCTCCGCGTGCTCCTCTCCCGGGGCGCTCCTCTCTGAGCAATCACGCTTGAAAAATGTCTGACATGCCGAGCTCTGTTGAATGGGAAAATGGTGAGTGGGTGGATTCAGGGGGAAATAAAGGGGTTTGTTCTCGGTGCCGGTTAATGAAATTAGAAAATGGAGAAGAGCTTGCCTAATACACAGGGAAAGATAAAATATGTTTCAAAAAAAAAAAAAAAAAGAAATTACGGTGCTGCAGTTCTCTCTAAATGTCAAAATATTACATTTTGGGGATGATAAAGATGGAAGAAATAGCTGGGTTTCAGTTTCAGGTGCCACATCATATCTCTTCCCCTCTGTAATTTTTATTAAAATGTGAATGTTCCAGGAAGTCATTATGCCGTCTTTATTATGTTTGCATTGGAAATAATGAGTTTATTTGAGGAAAGTGCGTAGAAGGGAGGCACGCGTGTGTCATCTCGGGGGGCGAGCGGGGCGGGCGCTGACCCTTCTGTCTGCTGTCCTCCTGGGTGCTGGATGTCACCGCGGGGAGGTGACAAATCGAGGACCCCGAGCAAGGCGCAGGGTGCGGAGCATCCTCTGCTGCAGCCCCTGCCCCACGGGCCGGATCCTGAGCTTCTCTTACTCCTCCAGCCCAGTCACGGAGCTTGATTTGCTTCCACCGAGGCTGCCTGGAGCCACTCGCTGGCCGCTGTAAGGTGGGGATTGAAATCCAGCGCGGCAGGAAGGGTTTTTTCTCTGCGCGAGGAGAGGGTCTCGGTGCTGCCAGCCTGCTCTGTGCCTGCCCGAGCACCCAGGGAGCGGTGCCTTGGCAATCCTCCTCCGCCAGCCTTTATTTCCATGCCTTAACACCAGTCCTTCTGCTCCCCCGTGCAATTGCACTCTGGTTTTTCTTTTCCCACTGTCTCTCTCTAAGGGGAAGCGATGGAGCAGCGAGCTCCACCTGCTCCCCTTCCCCGCCATCTGCTCCCGCGCTCGGGCTGGGGCAGAGATGCTGTTGCACACCAGGGCTGGAGGCTTGCCCCAAGCTCCCGTGCGTTTTCTCCTTTATTTTCCGTTTCCCGTGCGTTTTTGCCTTTAACGTGCAAATTTTGTGCTGCAGAGAGTATCAGCAGCAAAGGAGGGGGAGCAAGCTCAGACCCCTGCTGACACCCCAACGAGAAGTAAAGGCACGGAGGTTTTCCTTTTTTTTCTTAGTTTACGTCTTTGGATGAGTATGCGGACGTCTGTTCTTTTTGCTGCACTTTTTATTTTTTTTTTTTTTTTTTGTCCACGTTTGTAGGAAACGAACTCGTTCAGCAAGATTACTTGGCTTTTTCAAACTTGCTTGAGGCGAGGCGAGGGGAAGCGCGGTGCGCTCGTGATGCCGATGCTCTGCCCGTGATGCTGGCTCCCTGCTGACCTCGGGCAGTGCCAAGGGTGAAGCAGACACCACTGCTTCTTCACTGCTTGCTTCGCCTTCCCCCTTTCCATGAGCTGGCAAGGCAGCAGAAAAATGAAGTGTTGAGACCCCGAGGTTGCCCGACAAAGGGCGCTGGGGACAAGAAATAAAGCATTTAGCAACTGGCTCCCCCCTGAGAAGTGAGGGAGGTTTTTATTTGAGGTTTTTATTGCAGGGAGGGTGATGGATTGGCTCAAACCCCTCCAGCAGGTGGGAGGTTCCCTCCACATCAAGGCAAGGTCCGTGGAAAGGTCGCCTTTGCCAAGGATGCCCCGTTAAGCTTAGATGAAATCCGTGGCCCCGAGAGCCGGAGAAACTCAGCCCGTGGGTGCTGCCATTCCCGTCTGGCTTAAAAGAGGAGTCAGTGGACGTCACTGGTGGGCACTAATTTTCTGCAGGTTCCCAGTGCCTGAGAGTTGGCGGGTTTGGAGAGGAGGTGGATGGATTTCAAACCCCACGTCTCCAACCCTACTTCTTCCAACCCTCTTTTGGCAGCTGCAGCTTCGAGCGCAAACAGCAGACAGGCTTGGAGCGCCCCCGACGCCCACTTGCTGCCACTTGTGAGCAATTAAAAGAGGCCTGGAGACTCGAATTATTGCAGCTGCCAGCTTGGATAGCGGGGTGAGAGCTCCCTGCTGCCAGCCGGGGATGGGGACGGGGACGGGGATGCTCAGCCGCAGCCACCGGCCGCCCTTTGTGCGGCGCCGCAGCTCGCCGCCTGCAAAGCAAGGCTGAGAATAAAAGGCTGAGGAATGAAAATGAAAGAATAAAGGCACAACGGAGCACGATGGTGGGCGTGTGGAGGGGAAGCAAGGGAAGCTGAGCTGGGTAAAGACCTGATAAATTCCTGTATGTTGTGTCGTGTGCTTCCTAGCACCTGGCCTGCTGCTGTGCGCGTGGCGGGGGCTGATCCGTGCTGGTTTTGCACGGCGGGCAGGGAACTGGTGCCTCCAGCTGGGAGGGGAGGCACCCTCCAGGTGGGAGTCCGGAGGGGGGGCGCCCCATGGCGGGCACAGATCCCTAATTGCCTCTCCTGTTAATGGGAAAACCCTTCGGTGAAAGTATCTGCAGGTATCGGCCATGCTAACGCGAGTGGACGGTTGGCTGCTGACGTACCATGGTATAAATCCTCGAGTCTGCTAGCTGCAATATTGGCTTTTATGTTTAATAGCATTTGGAAAGAAGTCGTGTGTTTCTATGAGATTCACTCGCACAATTAGAAGCCTGGAGGGATATAATTTTGTTTTAAAAGTCAAAGTATTGTCATAAAAGCTTTTGGAAGAAGAGGGAGAAATAGCAATGTTTTAACTCTCTTTTTTAGTTCCGAAATAAAAGTCTTGACGCGGGATCATTTTGGAGCAAACTTTCCCATATGCGTTAAAGGAGCCCAGGTGCAGCTGGAGAGGTGACTGTGAGTCCTGTATATCCATCTTTAATAATTCCTGGCTTTATCTGCTGCAGAGTGAATGATGTTCTCTCTGCCCCCAACACAGACACAACCTGTGCCCCGGCATCCTGCAGCCAGCTCTGGAGCTGTTCCCAGCCCCCGTCTCAGAAAATTAGCCATAATTAGCTTTTCTGTGGCATTGCACCTCCGGGGAGCGGGAATAATTCTGTGAAGGGAGAGGGAGCAGCCTGGTTTTGTGGAATAAGCTCAGGCAGCGTGCGGGGTAAGGACTGGATGGATAGTCCTGAATTCAGGGCAGGCTTCCGTAAAGCGGGAGCGTCCTGGGGGTTTGCTGCTGCCCCCTCAAATACAGGCTGAGGACCACGAGCTGTTATCCCCCTTGGAAATCCTGGCGATCCGCTGGGCTGCCGTTAAAGTGAGGAACCGCCAGCAGCCGGGGTTATTTTACGCCTTTAATAGACGTATTGCCTTCCATTAGGGCTTCATCATTGGCCTCCCCGTGTAAGCACCTCGAGAGCATCCATCACAATTAGCAGAACATCGCAAGAGGCATAAAGGAGACTGATGCGGGGGCTGGAGGGAGGCACGGAGCATTATTTGCCCCGGGGGCTTGGCCTCTCGGGGCTTTTCGGTGAAGTCCCAGGGCCCGGAGGCATGCTGCAGCCCGAGACTCTCAGCTTCCATTAAATAATAAGAAGAACGATAAATAAGAATAAGTTTCCAGCCCTCGTGATTGCTGTTAAAAGCTAGAAATACGAACCCTGTCTCCGAAATGCAAATCCCTGTTTATAACTGGTATAAAAGCGCTCACGTTTTTAAGGCCGACTTCATTGGGCTTGAGGGGAAGGAGGAGCGGGGAGGAGGCTGGCCCCAGCTCCCAAGGTCTCTCCTCGCTCAGCATCGTGCTCGGCTCGGAGCTGTTTTTTTCCCAAACCCCATTGCTCCCCTGGGGCCTGCCTGAGCAGGGACTCGGAGGGGCTGGAGGAGAGGCTCTGCTTCCCCTCAAACTACCAGGGATCTGATTGCCGAGGATAAGCAGAGCTGTAAAAGAGAGGGAGTGCGTCCACGGCAGGAAATTAACTGTATTTTGGGCCAAAATCTGGCTAAATCAGCCCCATCGAGTCCCCTGCGGGGGACAAGAGGGGGTTGAGGTCTTGCCTGCCCAAGAGGCGTGTAGGATTCTCAATGTGATGAACACTTTAAAAGGAACAAAATCGTTCCTCAGAACACAGTTACTGCAGAAGAAATGCACGTCTTCCTGTGGCCTTATCCTTCCCCTTGCTTGCATTAAACAAATCAGGCTGGATTTCTGTTTCATTTGCTGGGGTATGAAAGAGGAGAGGCTGTAGAGCGGAGGTGCAGAGAAGGCTGGGTGTCTGAGGGGGGATGATTTCACCAAGGCCTGGCTTTTCGAGGGCTTCCTTAGCAGGAAAAGCCCCAAAGCTCCCAACGATACCAGCTTGCTGTATTTTTATCCTAGGTTTACTCTAATGATGCTTCTCTCCTGATCCCGGGGTCTGAGGGAGGGCAGCGAGAGAAGCTTTTCAGAGGCGATGCTAAGCCCCGGATCCCAGGCAGGAATATGAAACATTAAGGAGCAGCTAACGAGAGGAGAATTGAAAGGAGGCTTTTCCCAGAAGAGATGAGCGGGTTTGCGAGAGAAGCCCAGAGGCGCTCAGGAAGGAACCAGCAGCCGGGAGAAGCGCACGGCGCGGGTCGCATCCTTCCTCCGCCTCGCCTGCTCCCGGCAAAGCCCAGGGGCTGGCCATGGGGTTGGGTTTGGGAAGGGTTTGCAGAGAGGAGGCTGGCAGGGCTGTGGTGCAGCCAGAGCAGGGAGATGTGTAGAAACATGAGCTCCGTGAATAACTTTTGCCTTGATTTTTCATCGTTTTGGTAACCCGGTAATAGGCTTCATCTAATCAGGGCTGCGGAGCATGGCGCAGCATCCTCAAAGCATCAATGAATAAAAAGCAATTAAAGGTCCCAAACCTGCTGATCTGTACTCAGCCTACTCCCCTCCCACCCTTTCTTTTGTTGCCTGGCCCATTAAAGGAATTAATTGCTTTCTTTTCAAGTCTGGAGAACAGCCGAGGTCGGACCTGAGCGGAAAGCTCTGATCCACTGACTCCTCTGCCTTTATATCGGTGCAGGCCCAAATTAGCTTTCTCAGTGAGGCTTCCCTTCTTGCCAGGCCAGTGAAAAGAAGAGGAGCCAGGCCCTGGTGGAGGAAAAAAATGCCTCCCCCCAGACAAACCAGGCAAGGAAGGGCAGGGGCAGAGCCCTGGCAGCAGGAGGGTGCTGAGCCCCTGCCTGCGCGGGAGCCGGGCAGGGCTCACGCCGGTAAATTTTTAATCAAAGGTGGCATTGCTGATGTCCCGGGGTTTGCAGCGCGCTTTTATCTCTGCCGAAACGCTTGGAGCTAGAAGGATGCCCTCCACCAGATCGGGATGATTTATACATCTGTAGGCAGGGAGCAGTCCAGGTGCGAGCATCGCTGGAGCCGGTTCCCCCCCGCCTCGAAATGTCGCTGCCCACATCCACACCTCGCCACTGCCCTCGCATCCCCCTCTTCCCATTTTTTCCCCATTCTCCCGCTCTGCCTCAGTGACCGATTTCCTCGCTTTTCCTCCCGTTTTGACTCCTCTTCCCTGGTAGGGTTTGCTTGGCTGGGAAGCCCGGCTGGTGTAAGGGAATGAAGCGTGAGAAATCAAGGCTTTATAACCCATAAAAACATTTGCATTAGCATTCCAGGCTTGAAGCATTCTGAAGTTGCTAAAAGTTGAATGTTTTATTTCCCCCTGTATTTCCATGTTAAAGCAAACACAGATGTTTCTTGCAGGAAGCAGTCCCACTTAATGAAGGGGAAAAAAAAAATTATAGCTGCTTAAACTTGCTAAAGGCATCCTGAGGTCTCTGGTGGCCTGAGCATCCCGGCCGTCCCTGGTGCAATCCTGGGACCGTCCCTCAGCCAGGACTGTGGTCCCTGTGCTTTTGGGGCTGTTTGTTGCAATGGGTGAATTGCCATCGCTATAAAAATGTGTGCTTTGTTTCCTGTTTGAATTTGTTTAGCTATTTGTTCTTGCTATGCCTTTCTCCCCTAGATTAAATGGTCCTTCAGCACCCTTTAGCATGCTTGCTTCCCTTCCCAAAACAGCTCCTTTTCCACCCAAAACACCCCCGAGCCGAGACGGCTTATTTAGCTCTAAAATGCAGCCAAACACCCAGCCACCGTCTGCTCCCTTCTTACAACCCCTTGAGCCAATAAAGACCAAGCAGCAGCTTTTATTTAATTTTTTACCTCTTTAAAAGCAAGGATATTTTTTCCCGTGGAGGTGGCAGCACACGTGGGCCGGTGCTGTGCTGGGAATGTATAAGCAGCCCGGGCTGAGAGCAGAGCACAATAGCTGTCACTCGACCGCAGCAGAATGGGGCCATGAGT
The DNA here is from genome assembly GCF_013377495.2 of Cygnus atratus. NCBI lineage: Eukaryota > Metazoa > Chordata > Aves > Anseriformes > Anatidae > Cygnus > Cygnus atratus. The sequence goes on from NC_066388.1 coordinate 1,747,350, forward strand.
GGTAGCAGATGAATTTCCTAAGCAACAAAGATCCTGTTTTCATGCAAATATCTCTTAGTAATAAAATCCAGGAGAAAAGAAAGACAGATAATGTGTTATATAAGCAGAATTACCTTGGCACAGAATGCTTCTTTCAAGGATTTTTTATTTTTTATTTTTTGGAGACATCAGCAGCCTTTCAGCAACTTGATTTGGGCTGCGAGCGAGAGCAGTGTTGAATGATGTGCAGCGGAGAAAGTGCTTTAGTTGCCTACACAGCGCCGTATGAATTTAACGCGAGCAGCAGCTAATGCGAATAAAACCCAGAAGAAGGTTCCTTGCCACGATAACGCGGCCTTCCCTTCCCCGTAGGAGTTCTGAGCACTTTGCAAGCATCCATTAATTAAGCCTCAAAGGAGATCCCATCCCCGGTTTTACAGCCGGGGTGAGGCGGAGTGCTTTGCTCTAGTGCAACGCGCGTGGCATGGGGATGCACCAGAGCCAGGAGCCGAGCTCTCCCCACCTTATCCCCGCCGTCTGCTGCTAATTCAGCCGCGGGCCCGAGGAGTTTTTAACTTCACAGCCCCTGACCTTGTCCGGCTGCTTGGAGGCTGATGCCCCACGTCCTTCTCGGGGTGTTTCCAGCCCTGGTGTCACCAGGGGGCTCACAGCGATGCCCCTCCGTGCTGCACGGAGGCGATTCATTCCCAGGCACCTCTCTGCTATTTCTTCTTCTATTTTTTTTTTTTTTTTAAGCTTTTATGCATTTTCAGGGGGATCTGCAGCAAAACAGCTTCATCTATAAAAGTGCGTTCAATGCCGTGAGCTTGTACCGGTGACCTGCTCCGCATTATGCACAGTGACTTCTGCAGATAGGTTTGCTGGGGGGAAGTAGAGAGAAAATCCACGGAAATCAGACATGTCAACGTGCTGCTGGGCCCGGTGCTTAGCACCAGCGCCCCCTCACCTGAAGCTCTTGGGCGTGCTTTGGTTTATGGTGGTGTCCGTGAGGGCACCTGCTTGTGTATTACCTATTTTAACTTCAATACGTGCAGAGAGAATAATAACGGCTCAAGGCGAAGCCATTAGGCTGGGGAAGAGGCCAGCCACGGAAGCAAGAGGTAATGCACGAGATGGGTGTTATCGCTTGTAGCCCTGCTCAGAAACGTGCCCCGTGCATTGGCACATCCACGCCCCGCGCCGTCCGTCTGTATTTATCACACAGTACTTGGATCGCCGCGCTCGCTCCCCTCATCCCGACACGCGTGTTGCGGGAACTCGCCTCGGTCTGTTAGGATAATTTAATGTAAAAACCGATCGAGATGGTGGCTTTCACATGGAGCACTGCATAAGTTCGGGTCCAAAAAAACAAAATTGCAAACCCTGGAGGGACGCTTGAAACGCAAACCTGCTGCTAGATCCAAAGCCCAGGTCCGATTGCTTTTGAAATCTGTCATTTGGAAGCTGGACCCTGATTTCTGAGTGTTGAGCATCCAAGTGAAATTCAGCTGGAAGCACCGATCTTGCTTGAATTTAAACAACCCCCAAGCCCCTCGGAGCTGGGCAGCCAAAAGCGCTCGGCGACAGCCATTCCTCCTGCTGCTTTCTGTAATTAAGCTCTAGAAATGTAGGCTCTGCAGATATTTATTTGGTTCCCGGCCTTTTCCTGCTGAAATCACATCCTGAGTTCCTCCACCTTTCCCACCAGCGACTGAGCCGCTCGAGCTCTCTCCAGAGGAGTCAGCAGGGAGATGGCGAGCATCCGGCTCTCCTCCTTCGGTCGTCCCCCCGCTTATTAACACACTTGGCTCCGATGGCGTGTTTTCCTTCTTGGAGCCCTCAGGAGCTATCGTCGGGGCTGTTAATGGAGCTGAAAGGTCTCTTGGGTGTTCCTTGGAAACACGCGGCTCCTTCCTGCTGCACGGGGGCCTCCGAGCGGCCGCCAGCAGGCAGCTGGAGTCGGTCTGTTCCCTGCAGGAAGAGGTTATTTCTCCTTTATAATAAGTGCAAGTTTGGGGCAGATTTGATATATATATTTATATTTTGATTTATTTATATATATATATATTTTTTTTTCTTTCTCCTGGTGCTAGTCCCTTATTTGGCTTGGCTGGCGGAGGTGCAGAGGTGATGCTCTGTCTGTCTGCAGGTCGGGACTCGTCTCTGCGTCGCTTTTGGTGGGAATTACCCAGCTTCTTGAATCACAGACACACGCATACTCTGCTGCAGCGAGAGCTGCTTCTTTAGGGACTGGCGCTAAGTCTCCACACGTGACCACGAGACAATCCGAAGGCACGACGACGGGGCAGGAGAGGCGCCTTGGAGACCTTGGCAGTAGCCTGTGGCCGGGTGAAGGAGGAAGGAAATTGAGGGCAGAGGAGAGCAGGAGCCTCCAGTGGCGGGGAAGTGATGCTGCCGGTGTCGCAGTCATGGCGGAGGAGGTTGTCATGGTGACTCGAGGTGTCAGGAGAAGGCTCCGGAGCCCGCTGTGCCGGGGAGCAGGGGAGCGAGACGGTCGTGGAGCCGCGAGAGGGGCGAGAGCGTCCGAAGGAGCGAAGAGAGGAGAAGGCAACGGGATGGGGAAGCGGTGGAGAAGAGTCGCGTTCAGCCGGGAGGTGTGCACTTGATTCCCTTCCCCTTGTGCCTGGATGTGATGGGGAGGGCAGCGGCCGTGGCTCTCCACGGCTGTGCGCCCCAGTGCCCTTCGCCATGGCCCCATGCCCACTGTTGCTCTCCCCGAGCGCGCCCGAGCATGAAATGGGGGTGTTGGCTCCCACCCAAAGTGCTTCAGCTCTCCGCAGCCCCCCTCGCAAGCAGATCTTTGTAGGGACGTGCCGCCGAGCCCCCGCCATGCCCCCTTCCACCAGCCCTAAATCTGCAAAGCAAACCCCAGCGAGAGCACTTTCCAAAGGCTGCCGGCTATGACAGATGTTATTTTATGGAACACGGCACCAGAGATGTGAAATACATAGTTCATAAATGTCAGGAGGAAGGAAGCAATATCCTGGATTGAGGTCGTTTGACTTTTTTTCCTCTCTTGCGAAAGCATCCCTCCAAGTAAACAGCCATCCCCGCCCGCAGGGAGAAGCGGGGTGCCTCGGAGAAGACGGCGGCACGTGGGGGAAGTGTGGCTGGAGGCGCAGCTCAGCCCAACGTGAGCGGGACCTTTTTGAACCCCACATCTGAGTTTTTGGCTGAGAAAGTCTCGGGGGATGGAGCTGAGACCTTACTTCATCGAGGTCTCCAGGGAGGAGAGCATTGCACGTGTGCATCTATAGGAAGAGGATATATATGTGTGTGTGTCTGTGTATATTTAATACGTACGCACTTATGGAATTGCAATTAATTATGATTAGTAACAAGCTAGCAGGGTTTCCACCATCCCCAAAATGTCTAACTCTCAATTCCAGCTTCCAGTCCCCTGGATGCTCTCATGGTCTGCGTGTGTCCGTGATCAGCTTTGTTCGTGCCCAGCCCTCCCGAGAGCCCCAAGGCGATGAGCTCCCTGAGCAAGCAGTGCCCCTGCCCCTGCCAGGCAGGCTATTTCCAGAACCAGAGTTGACAAATCCCCCCCTAAAGCCAGCAGTTTTTAATACAAGTGTCAGAAAGCGTTACCGAAACGCCGGAGCGGCTCGGGGAGGCGCTGGGGAGGGCAGGGGGACAGCCTGATGTCAGTCACATCTGCCCGCTTGTCTTTGCCAAGCATCCCCTGCCTGGTGAGATGCGTTCCCAGCCCGGCACGCTCTGAAGTGAGCGGATGTGGCATTTAAAGCTAATCCCCAGCGACCGGCCGCCCGCGGCTCCCCGCGCCGTCACGTCTGCTCTGGCAGGGGCTGCGCTGGGTGCTGGGTGCTGCACCGCGGCCGTTTCTCCTTTCTCGTGGTCAGGAAGGTGTGCGGTGCCACGGGGAGGGTGCTTGGGGCTGTCATCGGCAGGGGATGGAGCTGGGGTTGCGCTGGGGTCGTTCTAGGGTACCTCCGACCCAAACCGTTCTCCTGCTCTGTGGGGTCCGAGCGAGCGCATCCTTGTCCTGTGGCACTGCAGCGAGCAAAGACAGCATCCCAGGGAAAGGATGGGGGATCAAATCCAGGCGCGTAGGTGGACAAAGGACCCGTGTGTTCTCCCCTGCTGCTGGGAGGTTGCGTGCTGCGGGGCCGTCGGTGTTTAGGTCTTTGGTTGGGGCTGAACACGCGACGAGCTTGCACGGACCTGCCAAACCCAGCAGGCAGCTCCCACCCCTTCTCCTTCCCGTCGGCTTCAGGAGACGTTGCACCCCTGCGATTTTGGGGTGGTGGCGGCGCTGTGCAAAACTGCGGGGGAAATGTCGATTTTTTTGTTTCAAAGGAGGGAGGAAGAATCTTAAATTTCCCTGTGTTCTCTCAGCAAAGCTACTTTTGTCCGGAAAATAGGCCAATTTCCACCTTATCTAATGCCTCCAGCTGTGATGTGAAAGGCTCGGAGGAAAAACCGCATCTCTCACGTTATCTCCTCACTGCAAAGTTTAATTATCCTCAGCTGTTCCGCCGAAATGTGCCCGTGTCCGGGCTCCAGGAACTGCCTTTCCCCTGCAAACCTCTGGGAGAAAAGCACTCATCCAGCACAGCCCCATTCCCGTCTCCTATATGTGGGCCCTTTGTGGGTGTGCCAAAGCTGGACAAGAAAAACCTCAATTTTGTTGCCTGGTGAAGGATGGGGCAGGCAGGAATATTCTCCTTTCTCCTTCCCGAGTTCCTGTGATGGGGAGCACAAATTTCCTCTCCTGTTCCCCAGGCTCTGTGCGTTCTGTGCCCACATGCACAGAAACCTGTGTGGGATCCGCGCGCAGCGGAGATGTCCATCAATTATTTATAGAAGGAATATTTTCATTTCGTTCTTAATTTATTCGCCAATAGCTTCATGGTAAATGGAGGGAGATAAAAAAGGGGAGATGTATAGATGTGGATGGAGATACTGAATAACTGCACAGAAATAAATCCGCCGAGGAGGGGGAAAATGTTAGAGAATGTGGTAGGGAGGAGATGAGAGAGTTAGAAGAAATAAAAAGCTTTAATCTAAGCAGGGCTTAAACACACTTGCAAATGTCAGCTCCTTAATAGCTTGTCCTAAGTCTCAGCATGTTAGAAAATATAAATGATGGAGAGATCCTTCTCTCCTTCCCATTAGCTAACATCAGTAGCTTTATATGTCTACATCTGTTCTCCCTGATTACAGCTGGCCTCTTAGGTGGTTGGTTTTGATTATGTTTAATTCATTAATTTCTGTTTGGGTGAGGCTTCCTTCTTCCTCTCCGTTCTTCTTATTTCACCTTAAGAAATTGAATTCTTGTAGCCGATGCATTGGGAAGAGCAGGGGAGCAATATGGTCTGATGAATTTTTTTTTTTTTTAATCAATCCACTCTGCTTTGGCACCATGCAATATTGCGTTAATGAAATATTTAATACGAACAATAACGGAGGAAATGGGAGGAATTTTGTTCCTCGGTTTCAGTTTAGCCCCTCTGCCTGACAAACGAGGACAATGCTCTTGGAGCCTGGGAGACCTGCTCCAACCCCACACGGGGAGACCTGGATGGGGATGAAAGGACGATAAACGTCCCGGTGCAGGCAGGGAAAAGCCGTGGGGTTTAGTGCATCTGGTGCAGTGGTGTTAAATTGGCTTTTTTTTTTTTTTTTCCCCCATTGCAGACAAATTTTTTCTTCCTGGCTCTGTGTTATTTTCTGTGTATTTGTCAAGGACACCAGTGTTTAGGAAAAAAACAGCCGCCAAACCCTAAATACACAACACTTGAAAGACTGAAAGATCAAGATCTCTGTCATCTAAAGGAGTAAACTAACAGTGTGATTGCAAAAAGCCCCCGTGAGGATCCTATCTGTCATATCGCTGTCAGCTTTGTACTAAACATCCATTAAAGAGCATTTACATGAAAAACAGGCAATCTCCTCTCCAATCAGAAAGTAACCTAATCCTGCCAACAAATTGAAGGTGACATCTCTGGCGAGTCCGTCCCTTTTCAGTGCGACGGGCCCTTTTCTTCGCCAAAGTGTCCGAGGTGGGAGCTGCAGGGACGCACGGGGTCTTCTGTCCCCGTTCCTGCTGGGGTCCCCCTTCCTCAAATTGTCCCCCTCCCGTGGTCCCAGTTGGGTGAGGCTCTGCCGGTCCTTTACACCAGTCTGGCTTCTCATCCCCCAAATGGTTCTCCTCTGGATCCCAAATCTCCCCTGGGTGCGGCCAACAGGCCAAGAGGGTTGCCTTGCAGGATTTCTGAAATTAGAGGACATCATTAAATTAATGGGGGCTCGGAAAAGCTCAGCAGAAACCCTCGAAGGAAGCAAACATCCCAGGCAGGTGAGGGTCTATGCTCAGTGCCCAGCTGTGTGGCATTTTAAAGCCGCGCAGATGGAGCGATGCCCAGTGTCTGCAAGCTGAAGTCAACCACAGTGTAATTGGAATTAAATCCACGCTTTTGGCTGGCCGGGTCATTAATCGTGGGATCCATCACCAAAGGTCAGGCGCCTGTTTTTTAACAGCACGGACTGCAGGCTGTTGTACCCGAGATGGGAAATTCTGGGTGAATTCCTATGGCCCTCATTGAGCAGGACATCGGGTGCGGTGTGGGTAGTAGTATTCTTCTGGCCTTCAAAGTGACAAATGTGTGAAATCCCCAACAATTATCCAGAAGTTCAATCCGAGCTCTGTCCACTTCAGGCCAGGCGTTGCTGCTCGTTGTCCCTCCCAGTTTCCTGCAGGAAAGGGGCAGAGAAAAAAAAAAAAAAAAACACAAAAAAGAGCAATTGCAGACCCCGAGCAGCAGAGCTGCCTTGGTGTTTCTTGCAGCCAGCGATGCCAGAAAGGCTCAAAAACAGGAGGCAGGGCAGCACCGGGAGCCAGGGGATGCGATCCTGCACAGCACGGAGTTAGAAACAGCTCAGGAGGGGAGGTTTGGGTTTCCCATGTGGCTCCCATATGCGGAGAAAAGCAAAGCCATGCTCGGCACCGGCCCCTGCCTCCTGCTACCAGTTGTGGCCGAGAGCAGCTGGCTCGCAGACCTCCCGCGTCCGGCCCCACGCCGCTGCCGTGCAGCTCGCGGAGAGAGCGAGCTCCAAAGCTGGGAGTCATTAAACGGAATAAATCAGCCGCTAACGAAAATAGTTACAGCCCTAAACGAGGTTAATGCGCGCGCTGCCGACAGCCGCTGGCACGGGGCTGAGCTATTTGCTGTGTAATGTCGGAAGATCGCCGTCCACCTCTCCCTTCCCAACAGTCCGGGGAGAGGTTTCCATCTCGCTAACAAATACCAGGCCTTTATATAGCGCGCAAATTATCCCGGATGGCTTTTGTGTAGTCACGATGACATATGCTGGAACATATTTCCGATATGATGGGAGGCTGCAGGGGAAATGTGCGGGAAGCCCTTCCCCGGAGGAGATGCTCTTAAAAAACTTGCTGTGAAAAATCTGCTGCAGCCGTGTCGCGGTCAGAGCGTTGCGCCGTGAATCAGGGCGAGGCCGTGGCCAAATCCAGCCCAAATCCATCGCTTGTGGAGCTGCTCGGGGCAGTGCCAGCCTCGGAGCAAGGCCTGCTTTGCAGGGCAGTACCTCTGGGTTAGCAGGGAAAGGTGAATGAGCAAACAGAAAATTAGAGAAAAAAAAAAAGAAAATTCGCAGATTTTCTAAGTAGAAATAGAATAAAAATAGAAAATTAGCAAATTTTCAAAATAGAAATAGAATAAAAATAGAAAATTAGCTTTTTTTTTTTTGAAAATTAGCAAATAGAAAATTAGAGAAAAGGAGAATTAGCAACTTAGAAAGGGTAATTAGCAAATTAGGCTGGAACGCCAGAGGACCTCTGCTTTTAGCATCGTAATGCCCGAGATTCATCAACCCCTTTGGGGAGAGGAGGCCGAGATACCATTCCTCCCATCAGAGTACCAGCCTTACATGCAGTTTCTTTCCTTTTCCCTTCTTGTTTTAAAGCTGCCCCTCTCCGAATAGCGCCTTTTGAAATGAAGCGAGCGGTCCTGCCTCTTACTACGTAAAACTTTTAAAGAAGTTTTCCTCTCCTTCAGGAGCTGGGGTGTTAAAGTTGCTTTCTTGGACAAATCCAACATGAAAATCCTCCAAATGAGTTTTCTCGACTTCCGCGCTGCGAGGAGGGCTCGTAATTTCATCGCATCTGGGACGTTTTCACAGCAGCTCTTCTGGCTGAAAACCAGCTATTAAATCCCCAAAGCCTCGCGCGGGGAAGAAGCTGGGGGGGTTGCTGGGCCGCTCCCCCCGCTGCGAGCTCCGGAGTCGGGGATTACACAGCTGCGCCATGGAAAATGGGGGATTTCTTCCAGCGCCTCGCTGCTCCAGGCAGCTTACTGGGAAATGCTGCACAAGCACCACGAGCGCTGACTGTGAGCAAGCTTGGACTGCTCGTTCCCCTTCCCTCTCCCCTCTCCGAGTTTCCCATGTCTTGAGCTCCCCCTCTGCCCAGCTGAGCCATAGACAGGGAGCAAATTCTGCCTGGTGCAGGCCTGGGTCTGGGATGTTTTGTACCATGAAAAAAAGAAAGAGAAAAGGAAAACGATCAAATATTTTGATGGATGTAACAAAACTTACCCAAACAAGCAGCGTATAGCAAATTTTCCCTGTATTTTTCTGGGTGCTGCAAGTGGGATGCTCGTGGTTCGGCTGCAGCACTTGCTGGGCATCAGGAGAGACCACCAAGCCCAGCCCGGCTCCTGGCGAGGCGTCCCCTTCCCTCCCTGGGGACACATCGTCCCCCAGACCCTCCAAGGCTTCGGCTTTACCTTTATAATTCCCCCTCTTTATCTTTTTATCTTTATAATTCCCCCTCTAAGCGTCTGCCCCAGAGCTGTGGGTTTACCTGGTGGGCTTTGCTCGGGGACATCGCTCTCGTTTTATCTCCTTTCCCTGTGCTTGCAGTCCCGTGCTTATTTTTCACCTGCTGGGCAGACTTTGCAGCGACTGAGAAAGGGACCAGGCCTGGAGGAAAGCTGGTCAGGGCAGAGAGGCTGCTGTCTTTTTAGAACAGATCAATGCTTTTGAGTCCTGCCGCGCCGTTAAGACGCTTCCCTCTCTTCGCATCTCTCCAAGGGATGCAGCTGGGTCAGAGATTAGCCTAAATTTCCCTGGGCACAGATTCGGCAGAAGTATTTAAGGAAATGTTTGCGTGCCGTGGATGAGGATGCTCAGCACACGCGTGGCTCCTTGCAGGGTCGGGGGGGATGCTGCAGCGCTGCGAGAGCAGCTGCCTGTTTGCATCAGGCCTCCTTGGCACACCAGGATGTTAATGTTCAACATTTGGCGTTGGATTTTCTTCGCTGCACATGCTCAGAGGGAAAAAAAAAAAAAAAAGAACAACAAACCAACAACCGTCCTTTCGCTGTGTGTGCAATCAAGGAAACTCTTCTCTGATTAACGTACAGTATCCTTGGGGGAAAGGGAAAAAAAAAGAGAAAGAAAACAAACAGAAATTGGACCCAAGATCTTTCCACATAGTGCTCGAGGCAAACAAATAAAGGATGATAGATAACCAAATACAAGGGAGGAAATTGTGCTCTTCTCTCCTCTAACAGCACCACAAAAGGCCCATCTCTCTGGTTTCCTGGTAATTACCAGCCTCTCTGTCAGTGGGTTACCTTATATTAATTAACATTATTTATTGCTGTTGGCAGAGTGACTGCTACAGTAAATCAAGCAATTAGCAGCCTCGCATATTGCACTCGGAAGAGAAGTAACCAGGTGCCAGAAAGGATTTACTTTCTCCTTCATGTTTTATTCAGGCTCTCCACTTCGCCTTGCGTTTCTCCATCGCAGCCACCAGTTGCACCAGGAGAGGCGGCGGAGGGCAGGGATAGAAGGGGGGGACCTTCAGCAGCCGGCCCTGGTGCCCCCACTTCGGCCAAGGAAAGGACAGGGCGGAACAGAACAAGAATTTTCTCCTCTCTACGGAAGAGAAAAAGTTCCCAAGTTTTCCTGTTGTTGGGACCTAGGTTTGATTTCGATGGCTTGCAATAAATTGGAAGCGAAACCTTGCTGAAAGACTTGGACCAGCAGCACCCACCCTCCTTGCCGGGGTGCTCAGTGTTGGGGTCAGCTGCAGCACGGCCTCAGCTCTGTCGGGATTTGGGTTCCTGTCTCCGGGCTGGCCCCATGTGATGGGAAGGGTCTGGGCGCTGCGGTGCTGCCTTGAGCAGCTGCTTGCTCTTGTGCTGGGAGCTTGGTGGGAAAACGCAGAGAAAAGAAAGGGGAAAACCCATGCAGGCATCTAAAGGAGGCTCTTGGCTCGTTAAAGCAAGGCCATTGCAGCTTGCTGTTAATTACAGAAAAAAATATAGCAGTCCTTGGAGGAGATGGCAACACAGGGACTCATAAAAACCACAATAGGAGTTTGAAACATTTTCTGCTTTTCTTTTTTTTTTCTTTCACGCTTTTCTTTCATTTCCATTATTTTTTTTCTTCCCTGCACGTGAAAATCCTCTCTGGGCTTTGACTTCTGTCCGCTTTGGCCCCCAGGAGCGGGGCACAGCAGCAACAACCTGGGCTGCTTTTAGGTGGTCCTGTAAGCGCTGAGCACCGCATTAATAAACGAAGCATCAAATAAAGAAGCCTAGCTTTTGGCCAGGGCATGTTAAGCCTGTCCCAGACCCCTCCAGATCCTCACTGCCTTCCTCCCCCACCGAGGGACGTGTCCGTGCTGCTGGTTTCTGCCGTCCCCTGCCGCCCTGCCTTTCCCCAGAAGCGTCGTGAGCTCACCCCGTGCTGTCAGCGCCGGAGCTCAGGGATGCGATGGAAAAAGCCCAAAGCTTAAAACCTTTCCCTTCCCATCTCCTCCTCCCTGCCTGATGCTCTGCAGGTGAGAAACATGCTGTCCTCAGCCAAACGCCTGCCCTCGTGCGTTTTTTTTTTGAGCAGGTTCCTGAACGCTTCTCCAAGAAGTCCCGCGATGAAAGGAGTGGTTTCCCCTGGCTCCCTTCCCAGACCTGCCCAAACAGAAGGATGCTGACCTAAGGCTGTTAAACACTTTGATGTATGGCCGTGTCTCCTTAAGTAGAAGATCCATATTCTTAAGCTAAGCTGCCATGACACGGGGACATTATGAACTCCCTGAACCAACCGAATCCTACAAATGAGCCATTAGTTGGCTGCACGGCGCGTTGGCTCCGCGCGCCCGAGGGGGCTCCCGTTAAATAAGATAATCGTTGCTGTCCACGTGCCCCGCGGGCTGCTGCGTGTTCGTTTTAATGCAATTTGTCTTGCCCCCCCCCACCCCCCTTTCCAAACACACTGGCCGGAAAATCCCCACGCAGCCCCGTCAAAAATGGAAGCAAATTCGAGGAAAATCTCAGCCTTGTGCCAGCGCCCATCAAAACCTGGCTGTTATTACCAGTGATGGCAAATGCCCCGTCCTGTTGCTGTGTCCGTGCCTGATGTGTCTGATGGGGGGACCAGTGTGGTCCTGAGGAGGGGTGCTGGGGTCCTTTGAGAGCCTGAATGTCCCCGGAGCAGCAAAAAGACCCCTTTTTGTGCTCATGGCTCCGTGCTCCGATGAGCCACGTGGCAGATATTGAGGAGAGCATCGCAGGGAGGTGCCCCGGGGAAAGGAGCAGCGGGGAGTCTTAGCCTAAAAAAAAAAATCAAAAAAAAAAAAAAATCAGAAAGCAAGCTAGAAGAGAAAAAAAAAACCTGAGCAAAGCGTAAAAATGACAAAATTCATCATATAAAGGTAAAATCGCCTGCAGGAAGCCCAGCACACAGCAGGGGCCCCGGAGGGGATTTGCACACCCGCCGTGTTTGGGCAGAGCTCCTCGCCTCTCCGCCGCGCGCCTCTCTCCGTGCTCCGAACGTTTCTGCTCCCTTGGCAGAGCTCATCTGTCTTGCAGCATTGTCTGCGTGCAGAAGTGTGAAAGGGAGGCCGGCACAGCAGAGAGGAAAAACTTGGGGGGTAATTTATTGCCTGGCAAGGAAGGGAGAAGGAATCCAGCTCCTGAGAGCAGCGTAATTACGGTTTACTCGGTGACCTCCTCTGGAGACAGCTCTTAGCAGCCTCCTTTGAGGAAACTTGGGTCGTTCGTAAATGGAAGCAAAATATTTGCTCTAAATGATTGTTCTTTAAGGGGCTGTCACTGCAGCCTTAGCGATGAGAGCTCCAAGAAGGAGGTCCTCTGTCTGAACACATCAAGATGCACAAGGTACGTGGGCGCAGGGCATCCATCAACCGCTATTTAGTCTGTTTGCTTTTCACCTAAAAGGGAACTTTTTGCCACCGTTTTCTTTTGGCTTTCAGAGGTGCTACAGTATGCTCCAGGGCCAGAAGGCCAAAAAGCAAAATGACTCAAAATGGGCCAGAGAAGGCCGTGCTGGGTGATGTAGTGAGAAGCTCCCATTTTCTGCTCATGTTCCTGGCTCTCCCAGGAGGGCAAGGAAGCAAGGAAGACCCCCGACAGGCTGAGAATTTGCCTTGATTTTGTTCTCATTTATTTGTTGCCAGGATTCCTAAAATATACGCTTGCACAGCAATTAAATTACATTTAATTTGATTAGATTAAAGCTGAGGGTAGCACTCCTCTCCCTCCCTGATGGAAGGGAAAGAGAAATGAAACCTCTCAAGAAAAAAACATGACTTGGGCTCAGAAACGCAAAACCCCCAAATTTATCTAGATGAAGAAAAGGAAATGTAATGAACTTGAATTGAGCAGGAAGCCTTGAGAGAGAATCAAAAGTTTGGGGGATTCATCGGAGGACATAATTGCAACATGTATATTGATTTTCCAGAGATAAGAAAACAAATGTTTGTGGAGATTGGATTAGTTTATTACATTTATTTCCCCACAGAGTTGATGTTTCTCCATTAGGAAAAAAACGCTGTGTTCTTAAATGCATTGTTTTTTTCAGAGATGCTTGTTAAGTTATTGCCTGATCCCACTGGCTCTATCTCCTTGCAAATTGGTTTGTCTGGAAGGACGTTACACTTCAGGCAGCTCATGAAGCATCCTTTTTTCCCCCTCTTTTTTTCCTTAATTGTTTGCATGAGAGGGCTGGCATCGCACCTCACAGGGAAGAAAATCCTTTCCTTCAACTCGTGCCCAAACCTCTCGTCTGACGAGGAGAGAAACTGGGGGCGAATCAGCCCCGGGACAACCTCATCCGAGAGGTGGAGGCTTCCTTTTATCCGCCAGCGTGATGGCTTTGGCCGTGTAAATTATTCAGCGTTAATCCTGCGTGCTCCTAAGTCTCCTGGTAGCTGCTCGGAGCTCGCTAATACCGCTGCTTAATCACAGCTCAGGCGCTGCTTTACATGTCAGCGAAACAACACCTCCAGCTCTGACTGATTGGGGTTTAAGTTCTGATTTCTCTCCGAGCATAATCAGCCCTGAATGGGAGGTTTTTACAGTGACAATTAAAATAATGAAAGTGAACTTTAAATGACATTCAAACACCGTCACCTGCTCCCAGCTCCGCTCTCCCCTCTGCATCCTGGGAGCTGCAATTTTAAGCATCATTCACTGCGGGGTGATTACAGCTGCATCTATTCAGCGAGTCGAGCTCAGATCCTGCAGCAGGCTGAAAGGAAGCGTTTTCAGGTGTCAGGACCTGCCACTGCGCCCGGTTTCCAGGAAAGCTCAATATTTTGAGTGCATGACGGGGCCTGAATACTTTCAGAGAGCTAGAACGGATTCTGAATTAGTTTTCTCTCTGTGGCATTTACAAATTGTAATGAATACATATTATGTTTGCGGCGTATAATAGTAAGGGGTTTATTGATTTGCAGATCATTATTTTACTATACATCCAGATAACAGCAACCCGTGGAATTACTCACGCGGCCAGGGTCAGGGGCCGATCCAAAGCCTCTTTTTATCTATTCCGTTCAGATTTGGGTCTGGGCAAACCAAAGCCCAGCACAAACAAGCTTGATGTAAAGGGAAAAGGCAGGAGGCTCCAGGAGGCCAGTAAGGACTGGGGGAATTTTGGAAGTTAAAGGTGTGCACAGAACAGCCCGGTGCCACCCAGGCACTGACATCCCTCTGCAACACCCCTGGAACACTTTTGGATACCCTGTGCATTGGGTTGGGGGACAAAATTGGGCCAAAACCAAAAAGAAGGGTGTCCCTAAAAGAAAATGAGAAGAAACCACTTTGCAGGCACTATTACTTTTTTTCTCCGTGGGAGAAGGTAATTGATTTTTTTAATCCAATGGGCTAGTTACACAGCTTCATTTCTGTGAGCAAGTCTTCTGTTCTTCTTCTCTCCTGTCTCCTATTATAATGAAGATAGAAGAATCAGGAGGGAGGGGAAGGTTCCCCATCGGTATTTCGAAATGGAAATGTACTACAAAAGTTGAGAAATTAGGGAAAAAAATATAAGTTTAAGGAAAAAAAACATGCTGAGAAAAAAACTTTCTGATGGCAGAAATTGCAGGAGGGTGGAGGAAATCCCTGCTCCACCCCAGTTTAGCAGCCGAGGCTGAGAGGTGGAGCAAGGAGCCCCAGAACAGGGCGAGCTGAGGCTGCTCCGTGGCTGCTTGGCTCCTGGTTGCTGCTCTGGCTTAGCTGCCGGCTCCATGAAATCAGCTTTCGGACTCTGATGTTCCCAGTCCTCTGTTTGCTCGGGGAATGGAAACCAAATCCTTCCCCCCTGCCCCGCCACTCCGAACCCTGCAGTGATGCACGGAGCGAGTGGTTTTCCTCTGCCTCCTTCAGATCCCTGCTCCCCCCCCCGACGTCGGGGCGTGCGTCTGGCTGATAAGGAGGGGTCGGAGCAGTGTCTGCAGCAGCTTTCCCCAGCCAAGGAGCTCTGCCAGAAGGGATGGGCAGCATGCATGGGACCTGGCAGCCAAAGCAACCCAAGTCCTGAGCCCCTGCTTGGTGCGCACGAGGAGCCTGGCACCGTGGTTCAACCCTGAATGCAACAGGGCTACCAAAAGCAATGATAAAATTCAAGTTAGGGAGGAAGATGCTGGTGGTGTGGTGATGCGGCACCTTCACGTCTATCTCCCAGGTATTCACAGCAGAAGCAGGAAACAAAACCCCGACTCGAGAGTGATCCAACAGCAGCAGCAGATTCCTGAGGCACGGACGGGAGGGATGTCTTGGCGCCGAGCTCATGCCGTGTTTTCTTACCTCGTGTCTCTGCCCCCTTCCCATGCAGAGCTGCTGCCGCCGCCGCCTTTATCTTCGGCTCAGCAGGAGGGGAGCTAGCTGGAGAGGGCTGCCAGGCAGCAGCCTGGCTGGGCTCCCTGGGAATCTCCCATCAATCTGCTGTTTGCAGGCGATAAAGCCTTTGCTCGGATGTTTCGAGCATGGTTCTGTTGTGCTCTGGGAGCTGCAAGGATCTGAGAGCCCTGCTGCTGCCAGGTGCATTGATTTGTGGGGTGTTTGCAGCGCGGCACCCCCTGGCCGAGGGGTTGGGGTGAGCCAAGGGGCTCTGGGGGCTCCTGGCAGCACAGCACTGTTGTGGCAGGGGTTTTGCCCCTGCTCAGGCTTGCAGCTGCTGGGGCCACACGCTCCCCGTCGCACCTCGCCTCCCCCTGCATCAGGATTCCTCCCCGAGCCCTGCCTGCGCCTTTGATTTTGGTGCTCGCGCCTCGCTGGGGACGACACGCTGTTCTGTTCATTTGTTTTCTGATAATCTCCACTGGTCTCCGAGGCTTCCTCGCCCCCCGCCGCAACTGCTGGCTGCTAATTTCCATCCAAATCAAGTGCGGCGCGTGGCTGCTGAGCGCTCAGGCCCAGCTTTCAAGCGGTTAGCACAGATTGCCTTCCGTAGAGCCAGCGGGCTGCCTGCTGGAAGGCAGGTCCAGAAACCTGTGCGCCGGAGGAGACATCCAGAGATGTCCCCATAAAAATCAGGGGATCGGCTGAGTCCCAGCCCAGGAGTCTCAGCATCCCATCCGTTTGCTGGGGGGATGAGGGATTTTGTCTGTTACGAATCTGTTTTGTCTAGACGTACCTGAGTTATCTTGTTTTTGCGCGCCCATAATCACATTTCTCAGTCTCGGTTTCTTCTCTAAGGATCTTTTCCCTGCCGTTATGCTGCCTTGATGGCATGTTTGTGCTGGGAGCTGGAGCCTTCCCCAGGGTGCCTTGCAAAGCCTCGGGGAGCTGCAGGGTGCAGATGCTCACATGGAGGTGCCCAAACCACTGCACTGCAGGGAGGGAGAAGCACGAGCAGCGCACGATATGCCCGGCAGAACAGGCCCGAAGGCACATCTGAAATAGGATGCGGGGCATTTAAAGACCATTACCTGCACTGGGGTGGGACGGCGTGTGGATGCAGGTGTGCTTGTGGCAGGGCAAAGGCCGGGCACGCTGCGTGTCTTGGGGATGCAACGGGAAGATGAGGGCTGACGACACAATCGGTTGTAGGCATCAGAAATCAAGGCAGCACCATTGCCGTGGCCTCCTATCTGCAACCGAGGCAGCTTTGCAGCTCTTCACTTCTAATTACCCGCGGATAATAAGTGAATACAATAGTGAAGGATATTAGAATAATTTCCTGTTCATCAAAGAAAAAAGATTGGAATCGTTTGCCTTCAGTATATCCATTTCTGGAGTGAGGATCCTACCCCAGAGACCTTCCAATCAGCCCCTTCTGACAACAGCTGCCAAAAACCCGTTACAGCTATTAGCAACAAAGTTATTAGCTGGTAATTAACTCTGTAATTAACTTGAAGTGACTTTGGCAATCAATACTGAGATCTGATGTGAACGTGTCGTTTCATCAAGTGCCATTAAGGCACGGGGACATCTCGGTGTGGTGGCAGTGGCAGGAGGACACGGTTCCCCGTCCCGGATCGTCCTGCTCGGAGCAGGGACGCGATGGGATTTTGGGTGAGTGAAATCCCCACGCGAGGCCGTGGCTTTCCTGAGCACCTCGTGCTTCCCAGCTCTGCAGCCGCCAACACGCAACCCAACGTCTCTTGGTGAGGCTTTGAACCAAAAATCCTCGCGACCGAATTCTTTGCACGAAGCACCGAATCACTTCTTCGTCTTCGTCTTTAACAAAGATATTGTCACATCCTGATCTTCAGGCCAATTTTCTCTCCAGTCTGCCTTTCAGCGTTACCAGGCACTCCAGCTCGAGTGGGTTTTATCCCCGAGTTTCTTTCCTCCCCTTCCCGTCCCCTTCCCTCTCCACCCACTCGCTCTGCGACGCACTCGAGGACGCCACAATCGCGGCGCGTTAATGCAGCCTGCCAGAGTTCTTCTGTCTCATCACGGATACGGAGGGAAAGGGAACGGATTCGGCATTTAATAGAGCTATCCTCAAGGACACCGAGGCAGCTATTCAGGAACGATCAAATGACGGGTTTGAATATCAAACAGCAGCCCTGACAGCCAGGGAATCAGACATCTCTTGCCGTACACCTGATATCCTAATCTGAAATGAGAATCTCGGGGGAGGCGCGTCCTTTTCAAAGGGTGCTTTTTAAAAAAGGGAAAAAAAATAATAATGGTAACTTTTCCTTTTGCCTTCAGAAGTTTAACAAAAGTGCATCCGTTCAGCGAAATCATTTATCTGCAGTGGCAATCAGCTTAAATACGTCCCATTACCAAGCTGCCTGCTACTGTACATCAGCAGGCGCTGTTACGACACGCGGCTGAGTGGGGATAGCATGCTCGTAATTACTCGTCTTTGCAAAATAACCTCAGCTGACGAGAGGAGGGGCAAGATGGGAAAGCAGCTAAAGCCAGGGGAGGCAGGGAGCAGCTGGGAAGGGGCTCACCCGGCTCTACCTGGTTGATTTGGCTGCTGCGGTCCCCTGGGTTGTGCACGGACAGCATCGCCCCAACGCCATCCGTCCGCTCCTCCAGCCTTGGCACAGGCACCCAATTACCTTCAGCCCACGTCTGAGCAGCCACAACCTTTCTCATTTCGAAAAAAAACATGTAAGCAGGGCTGTATCTCTATACCCTATATGTATATTCCTTGATATATAACTTAATAAAAGTTTATGGACCCAGGATAAGGAATCCACGCTGAATAGATGAACCGGGATTGAAATATGGTCCAATTAAGCCTGTAACGGGGCTGGCTTTACTTTGAACATCCTCCAACTTGAAATGAAATCTCCACCGAAGGACATAAATCAGCCGACATAAAAGGCAGCCCCCTTTTCACCACAGCTCCTGCACGAGCCGGGATCGGCTCCGCGCCGCCGCTGCAGCGGGTCGGAAAGAGCGATTCCTAGGGGAATGCGTAGACCTCTCCATCACTTGGGATGCTCTTCCCCGGCTTTTCCTGCCCTGAGGAGCCCGATCCCTGCAGGAATGGGGCTCACCCAAGCTCCCACAGCAACGAGGGCAGGAGCAACCCGGACTGGTGCTGAGCGCCCCTCCTGCGGTGCTCAGCGGCTCCGCCAGACCCCCGGCGCTTCCCCGCAGCACAAAACAGCAAATTGTTTTGCTGGCGTGTTCCCACAGCTGCAATTAGCACATTCATGCATTAGTTTTTATTTCCCCTTATTCGGCGGCCTCTCTCTCTTTTTTTTTTTCCTCTTCTGCCGCTGCTTGAAGAAAAGGAGATTATTTTTAATTACAGTTTTACGCTCGATTAATGAACGTCAACAATGTGCTAATGAACGGGACTGCGGCACGTGGACACAATGCGCCTGCATGGCTTTGGAAGGGTTTCTGGAGGCATCGTTTTTTATCCCCAGGCTGCCCCGTGGAGACTTGGAGATGGGGAAGGACTAGGATGGCAAACAGCAGTGGGGAATTCGGGATTCAGCCATGCAAAATGCCCCACACTTTGACCTGAACTCATCCTGGGATGGGTCTGAGCCTCCCTTGGGCTCCGGTGTTGGTAACAGCAATTTTCTACACGGGCAAATAGCTGAGTGTTAATGAAAGTTGCACCCTGATGTCATTCTGCATATTTAAAAAAAAACCCACAGCACTACTGTAATTTTCTGGTTCACGGTGATATCACCCGCGGAGTTTGAGGCTTTGTTTTTCATCAAAAGCAGCTTTGCGCTCTCCCCCCAAATACAAGAAAACGTATGGGTTTTCTGCATGCAGAAAAGGTCACTCCATCATCAAAACCTGTCACCTGACTCGCTGTTTTTATTGAGGTGAAAGGCAGAAGTATTGAAATCCTGCCAAGCCAAATGAAAAGGGAAAGCGAGCTCTCCAAAACAAACAGCAGCCCTCCAAAAAACCAGAACAAAAACCCCGCGTGCACATTTCTGCGGGGCCGAGCCGCGGGTTCCCAAACCTTCCCCGCCGTGCCATCACTGCCGGCTTTCCGTGCCTCTGAGGGTGTAAATCCTGATGGGGAGCACCCCGTGGGTATCCCTGCTGCCGCACAGCCTCCGCCCGTCCTTCGTGCCGGCCTTTCCTCCTTAAATCCTCCTGGGAAGGCTCCTGCGCCTCCTTAGCTTGCGGCTCTCGAGCTCTGGGTGATCCCGAGCGTGAAGGACGCCACGGGGATGCAGCGGGGCTGGAGGAGGATGCGGGGCAGGGACGGGGACCACAGCACCCTGCCGGCACCCCCCCACCCTCTGCGCACTGAAATGTCACGTCAGGCAGCACGTTCAACCTGTCCTTTCCTTGTAAAAGCAGCAATTTTCGCTTGTTGCTGCCGACCTGTACTTATGATGTGGTTGGTGTATAATGATATACCCCGCTCTTCCCTGCTTCACAGAGGAAGAGGCGGCCCTGCACGAGGAGGGGTTTTGGGGGCGATTTGGGAGATCTGGGGTCGGCGTTTGCACCAGTTGCTGCGGAGCGAGGAGGCCGAAGTGAGCCCTGCTTGTGGTGGCCTCCAGGGCTCCAGACAGAGGGGGCCGGAGCATTTCTGGTGCCACATCTGCAAGCACAGGCACGGGGTCCATAAACTCCGTGCTTAAACGGGAGCTGAGATCCTCATAACCCTGCAGAAATGGCTGGGAGGGCTTTAAAAAGCTCAGAGCTATCACAGGCCTCTTGATGAAACTGTAAAAGTGCCCAACGTCCTCCTCGCCCACCTCCCCTCGAACTGAGGCAGCATCCATCCATCCACCCAGCCGCCTCTTTATCTGTCCGTCCGTCCATCCGTCCATCCGTCCGTCCGTCCATCCGTTTAACCAAACGCCCGTGACATTGCTCTGCGTGCAGCCCACAAAAGCAAAGTATTAAACCAATTTCCCCCTTTTCTCTCAGTTTTTCTGACATTGGGAGGAATGCAGGTGAGGATTTTTAGTTCTGTCTTTAAAAAAAAAAAAAGCACGCCGTGGTTTGCTGCTGCATTTTTTTTACGGTGCCTTTAAGGAAGGGATTTATTGAATTCCTGAAGTCGCTGAGCCCAAACCAGTAAATGCTGACAGGTTGGACAGACTCCTCCAGCCCCCCCCCCCCCAAAAAAAAAGCAACAGAGAAAGAAAATGCAACCCAAAGGAAAAGGAAAAAGCAAATGCAAACGGTGTATATTTGTCTGCCTCCTGCAGAAGGGACCTCCACTCATCCTATCTACAAGGCTCAACGTGCATATGTCCCCGGCATGATAAGGCTCCTTTGAAACCATTTTCAATCCCCATGCTCTGCCACCATTGGCTGCCTTCTTACCGAAAATTTACCATGAAGGGAAAGGAAAAGAAAAAAAAAAAAAAAAAAAAAACAACCTAAAAAGATTCTGGCCTGAATCAAATCTGTTCGCTCTTAATTCCCGGTGTCTTTTCCCTCCCTGCGCCCCTGTCCCAGCACGCTGGGCACCGGGTCCCCGTCGCCCACGGGGGCAGACCCGCCACAAACCCCGCTCGAAAAATTCCTGCCTCGGTTCTCAGCCAGGGCTGGGGGGCGTGCAGGGGGTGGGACGAGCTGGGGAGCCCGGGGGGGCAACCCGAGGCAGAGATAAAGCTGCGCTTGTCAGTCACTTTCTTATTTATGAGCCTGGAAGCCTTTTATGCTAGGAATGTGGTTTGAT
Organism: Cygnus atratus; assembly: GCF_013377495.2. Lineage (NCBI taxonomy): Eukaryota > Metazoa > Chordata > Aves > Anseriformes > Anatidae > Cygnus > Cygnus atratus. Next base: position 1,768,242 of record NC_066388.1, read on the forward strand.
CCCTCAGCTAGAAAGAAGAAAGTATCTGATGCTGTCTAACCCTCTGATGCTGTCTAACCCTTTCCCGTTTCATTCGAGAGCGGGCTGAGTTTGCCGACACTCTCTGTTTTCATGTGCAATAATTGCTTAATGGTGACGATTAAGCTTGGCAACGCTCTGCAAACTGTCACTCTTCGAGGGCTTGCAATTTTTTCCTGTTTTGGCTGCTTGCGAGATTTTCTTTCCGCCTTTATTTATTTATTTTTAAGAAAATTCCTGCTTTTCTTCCGGCGGCTCAGGGAGAAATAATTAGGCTTCGGTTCTGGGAGAAGGGCTGGTGACCTCGGTCCTGAACTGTGACCTTCAGGGGGACTTCTGTGCACAGCACACAGAGCGGGATCTGTACTCAGAGAAGACTAAATTTGCAGATTATCTAAGTCAGGAATAATATAAATATCTTCATCTCTGGGGGGTTAAACCGGCTCGTCTGTACCTGCCAGGAACCTGGGCTGGGAAATCCTCTGTACTTTGATTTTTGGGTGATGGGGGTGGCCTGGTGCAAGCCCAGCATGCAAGATTTTAAATCCCAGCAAGGCGTTTTGCTCGTCTCTACGTCACTTAAATAATTATCTTGTAGTAACATTTGCTTTTTTTATATTATTATTTTTTTGGTGTGTGTGTGTTATAAGGTATATTAATTATGAGCAGGCTCCGGAATTGAATTCCCAGGCTTTAATGGGCCGCTTCCCTCCGCCGGCAGCTGGGAGCTGGCTCCGTTTATGGCCACCCCGTTGCTGAAAATGTTCCGCTTTAGCAAAAGGGGAAAACGGCCCCTGTCGCCCTGAAACGTTACCAGAGTAATTGGGAAACGCGGCGAAATGAAACGCTAAAACACCACATAAAACCTAAGTGCTTCATCACCATAACTAATGAAAATATATGATTGCCTAATAAAAAGCCCGACGAACGGGTCGCGCCCGGTGGCCTCGCTTTTACGAACCCTTGTTAACAGCCGAGCGGTGGCGGCGGTCCCCCGGGGGGTGGCATCGCCCCCGGGCAGGATTTGGGCGCAGAGGATCCCTGTCGGGGCATTTTGGGGGCTGCTGCGAGGGCACCATGCATCAGACCTCCTGCAGCAGCACACGAGGGGGTTGTACAAAGCTTTGTAGTTTGGGTTGTACAAAGTTTTGTGATTTTACTGAATTCGCCTCCCAGTTTTTGGCACTATCGGTGTGCAGGTGAGGAGCTGCTCCCCGAGCGGGGGTCCTGCAGCTCCAGCAGCCTCTCCTCCTCCGGCTCCCGCTGAACAAAAATAACCAGCAGCATTCTGGAGAAAGAGGATTTTTACTTAAAAAAAGAAATAATTTTAAAAAAACCCACACCACTCCTCATTTTATTCATAGTAGCTAATTCCATTAATTATGTTATGATGCAATTAAGCATTTCATTTCCTAGCTATTAAAGCTTAAATTATTTATTAATAATTACAGATCATTAGCTGATAATGTTCACTCGGCAGCTCAGGAGCTGAATAATTCATCTGCTTTGACGGAGCATTTCCCTCTCCCTCCGTGATGTTTGTCCCTAACCTTTTCCCGTGTGCTCAGGTATCCCCCACGGCTCGGGGAACAAACGTGACCCCAAAAACTTGGGTGCTCCCGGGGGAGGCCGAGCCAGGAGGAGGCCTGGGGAAGGCTGGAAGCGCAGGAGCACCACGACGTTCAGGCCAGGGCCCTTTTTGCTTTCTGAAACGTTTCTCATCACGACCAGCAGCAGGGACCGTAAGGATCCCAGCATTTTGGAGGGACCCGTGGCTCTGGGATTGGGGTTTAATCAGCTTCTGCCCACGGTGCTTTGTGAATCGAGGCTGTTGTGCCCCGTGCTCTGCGGCACAGCGGCCGCCCGTGTGGTTAATGGGGTTTTCTGCACAAAGCTCAGGAATTTTCCCCTTTCTTTACGCGAGGAGGGCAGCACCAGGATGGGGAGAGGATGGGGAGCTGGGTTTTTTGGGGAATGATGGAGAGGTTTCTCCTGCGGGGTCTTCCGCTTTGTGACTTGATAACTGAACGGGTAAGGACTTTGTGCTGGCGAGGGAAGGAGATGGATGCTGAGCACCCCGTGCTCAATTTCACCTCCTGCAGAAATCCCCCCAGGACTTCGGCCCAATTTACTGAGGGAAAATCAAAGCCAGGTTCTGGGTGCTGCTCTCACTTCTCCATCCTCTTGGCTACAGAAACGGGCACGTGGAAAAACCCAGCTTGGGCTGCACGAAGCAGCGAGAGGAGGCGGGGAGGAGCGGGGCTGGAGCCCCCCTTCCCCTGCGCCTCGGGGGAACAAATAAAAGGCACTTCACTGTAACTCAATTAATTAGTTAACGCTTGTACGGCACTTCGGAGATGTAAAGAGTGAGGTAAGAGCCTGGCTTTATTGCTGCGAGCTCAGATGAGCAACTCGGTGTGCTAGATGTGCTCAGAGCCACAAACGTGCCCCGCGGCGGAGGCGGGGAGGGGGAAGCGCCCTCCTCGTGCTTCACCGGGTGCCGAAAAAAAAGGGAGAAGGGAAAAAACCAACGGTGCTTGGAAGAGCTTGTTAAGTTTGTAGCAAGGACTCATTCAATCAAACTGAGTGAAAGGTTTTTTCTCTATGGTAGTCACTCCCCACCAGCAAACCTTGCAGGAGGAAACGCTTCGGCAGAGCCAAGCTCGTTAAACGGGCTATGAAATTAGGGTTTCACCCCAAAACCACGGCTGCAGCCTCGGCAGCAGGCGAGCATCCCGGCCCTGGGTGCCCCTGCGCTGGGCTGGGAGAGGGAAAGAGGTCGTGCTTGGGGGGGGGCACAATATTTTGGGAGAGATTTGGAAATCTCTCTTCAGAGCATGGATTTGCCTGGAAATGTGTGGCTGCTGGGAATGCAACGGAGCCCCAGGGACAGGTTTTGCAGCCACCCCGAGGGATAAAACCCGCAGGAGCGGGGATGATGCCCCAGAGGAGCAATTTCCCAGCAGCGCAAAGGAAGGCGGTGGCAAAGAGCAAACGTGCCGCGGCAGGTAATTAAACAGGCTCCAGTACCTGAGCCGAAATCCTCACGCTTACATAAAACTTCTATAGAAGTGTAGATGTTTGTATAAAACCCCTATAAAATTGTAACACGTCCTGCTGCCTGGCGGGTTGTTAGTGGGGCCGGACGGGGCCGGGCTCTGCTTCCAGCGGCAGCTGCTGCAAATTTTCCTCCTTATTTTCCTGCCTCGAGCAAGGCCGTAAAACTGAAACCTCAAAAGTTCTTCAGGAGGTAGGGACCAAAACCAGAAAGCAGCTTCTTCAGTCAACAAAACAGCTCCCTGCAAAGAAGGGAAACGTTTTTGTTTCCTGACTGGCTTTTAATACTTCTTACCATCAATTAACATTTCAAAATGAAAAGGCGTTCTCAGCTGAAAAAGCCGGAGGTCTCAATTTGAAAGCATCAGAGTTCGACTTTCTGATTATTTCAGCTCTTTTCTTTTGTAAGTGTGGGAGAATTCATTGAAACAGATCCTTTTCAGCGCTGATTTCCGCTTCTGATAAAACAGTATTTTTTAATTAAAGGAAAAATTACCGGCGGTGAGGCTCCATTTGCTCTCAAAGTTAAAGAGGGAGCGCTGCAGTGGCGGGGACAATGTGCGTCGAGACAGCGTGAATCAACCCCCGTTCGGTGGCTGTGTCCAGCTGTAATTAAGATCTAGGTGCCCTAGAAATGCCTTGAACTGCAATAAATAATTCATATAGGGGAAAAATATAGGACATTTGCAGGGCTGCGTTGGGACGTTGCATCCCTTGGAAGCTCTCACCATGCCAGAAACAACCCGAGATTTGGTAGCGGGTTTAAGGCAAAAAGGAGATTGCATTTTCCCATACAGCATCCACACGGTGAAGACCTTCAGTCTTTCGAATAACTCCTTGATTCAATGAACGAAGGGGAGGGAAGGATGAAATCGGTGTCAGCAATAAACAGAATTTGTTACATAAATCCTGGCTGGAGAACCAAGCAGTGGAGTGGAGCTGCGGCTGCCTTTTAAACTTAATTATGCACATGTTTCTCAGCCAGGGTTTATTGAATCATATGGTATAAACAATAAACAAACACTAAAAACCTGGCTGCATTGATTGCTACAAGCAACAAAATGATCTTTAAAGATCAAATATTTATTTCCAAATCCCCGGAGCCCGGCTTCCTGCACGGGATTTGGGGGCAGGCGATGGGCTCCCTGCATGGGGATTGTCCCCCCATCGCTGCCCAAATTGCCTGGCTCTTGGTGGAGGTTCCTCCGAGGCAGGAGGATCAGTGGCTTGCTGCTGGGGTGACTTTTTTGTGCACATCTTCACATAAATCAGGCCAGTGACGCGGGCTTGGAGAGGAGGGGTTGGTGCCAGCAGCACCTCCTTGCACCCTGCCACCGCACGGAGCGAGCTTTCTGTGCCGCAAAAAGGAAGGGAAACGCGGTCGCTATGTGGGTGCTGTGCTCAGCTCGGAGCTGCCTCCAAATCTTGGGGGGATTCCCGTCTTTGGCTGCTGCCTCCTTCCCCGTATCCAGCCCTGGGGTGTTGGGAGTGAGCGCTGGCATCGTGGTGCCGGGGGGGTTGCATCAGGGCAGGGGGGCATCGGGGGGCTCACTGTAGTTTGGGGATGCTTCACTGGGCATTCCTGCTGCAGCACAGAAACAGCACGTTTCCCTCCTATTTTTTTTTAGGGGAAAAAAAGGCTTTCAAGCAGCCAAGGGTGGTTGTTGCCTTGTGCCGTGCGCCTGGAGCAGGGATGCATTTGGGCACAAAGCGTGTCCTTTTGGTCCCAGCCTGCCGAAACCTCCCGGCTGCGAGCATCCCCTCTGCCTGTCCCCAACCCTGCCAGGAGTTAGGGAAAGAGCTGGCGATGGGAACAACCCCGTGTGCTGCTTCTGGGGACATCCCACCCTCACACTGGGGTGTGCCCCCCCTTCTCCCTGTGCTCCCCAAACCGCCCCCTCCGGCTGCCCCCCTGCACCCTCAGCTGCGCTTCAACATTACCCCATGGCGCGGTTGGATACGTTGCTTCCCAAATCCCCCGTGACCAGGGGAGGAAATATTTATTTGCAGGTGGATATTTATTGAAGAAATACGAGAGAAACAATTTTTTTTCCAGGGAAAACAAACCAAAAAAAAGAACAAGCAGAACGACTCAGGCAGCCTCCCCTACCGTATCAGCGTGCGAGCCCTCCTTCATCTGCTTTGAAATCTCTGTAATTTACTCTTCCTTCCCTTGCAATGTTTATGGCTTTTATGTTGTTTGAAGGTTATTTATAACAATTATGTAAGGAAGAAAAAGCGCTATAAACTGAGGTAATTTACTGTAAAATATCTGAATGCTAAAAAAAAAAAAAATATAGTAATAATCAAATGGTGAATTTCTGTAGAGTTACAAGGGCTTCAGCTGGGGGCACCCGTCACTGCGGCAGGGTCCGTGCTTGGGGCAGGCAGCACTGACCCACGGTGGGGTTGTATTTGCTTCTGATCACACCCGAGCAAGTAAATTTATGACCTCTGATTAGGAAGAAACAGCAAGAAACAGCAAACTGCAGCACATACGGAGGTGGCAGCGCCCGCAAGAGGCTGTGGGAGGGAGCAGGGAGAGATGCTGGGGGACACAGATGGGAGTGGGGCTGCGAGGGTTTGGCCAAGCGGTTAAATAAATGAGCTTTTCCTCGGCATCTCAGCAGGGCTGGGAGCCTTTTGTGGCGCTGGCAGCACGTCGGAGGGATTGCAGCTCTCTGTGGCAGGCCGCTTATTCAGGTCTGCCTCTGCAAATTTGATTATAATGGCTTAAAGAGAATCGCCCCTTGATAAGGCTACCAAAAATAAGAAGAAGAAGAAAGGCTGAACGGGAGTAAATGAATTCATCAGGCTGAAAAACTATAACTCAGTTATTAGGCCCACGCAGCGAAGTGAAGCCAGCAAGTGCTGATGCGGCGTTCGTGCTCTCAGTTCTGTCTCTCCATGGCCTTACCAGCCTTCTCCCAACCAAATCCTCCTTGGAAAGAGGAAAAACATCCCCACGAGCCCAGGGCCCTGAGCGGCGTGGTGGTGCCCGTCCTGCTGCCACCAGAGCTGGGCAGGAGCAGGGCAGGACGTCCCCATGGCCCTGTACCGAGGCTCGTCCCCAGCCCCAGCCCAGCAGCTCCCTCCGGGCTGAGCTTCCAGCCCCTCGAGTGAAGGAAAACCATTTCCTTCCCTTTTTGTGTGTGTATGCATGGAGGAAAACCATTTCCTTCCCTTTCTGTGAGCGTATGCGTGCGCTTTGCTTTGCTTTCCCAGTGACACAACTCCCTCGGCGCCAGGCATTTAAGCAGCACCGTAAACAAGACGGGACATAAACGCAGCGAAAACAGGGAACAACTGGCTGTAAATAAACACTCAGGTAACGAGAGCGACAGCGAAAAAAATTGTCTGATTAGACAAAACCCATCGGACAGCAGCTCTGCGGGTGACAGCCCGGGCTCTGCTCCACCAGAGGGCTGCGAACAAACCCGAGGGGAGCTCGGCTCCCCCAGCCCCGAGGCACCTTGGCCGCATCCTGCACGGCTCTGGGGGGGTGCTGGGGTCTCCCCGGCTGTCCCCCTGATTTCTCGCCCCTCGGAGGGCCCCTGCCAGGCCGCCCTCCTGCTTTGAAGCCGCCTTGAAAGAGGATTTCCAATCAGTCCGTTTGGGCTAAATTTGACCGGGAGGCACCAGCGGCTTGGTTTTCCCCCTCCTAATTCGTGCGGGTTGGAGCCGAAAGTCTGTTTGGGGGCCCTGGGTAATTGTCTCCTGTGAAGACAAAGGAGTTTTGTGTTGTTTTTTTTTTTTTTATATATAAAAAAATTAAATGATGTTTGCTAAGTCACTGTGGACTCTTATCAGCCCTTTCCATTTCCCGAGGAATCCCATTCTCTTCTCTGTCCTCTGTGAGCTTGAGACCTAGATCTGAAGAGCTGTTTATTATCTGCTTTGCCTTCTGATAAGCTCCTGTTTATAAATTCGCCTCCCCTCGTATATATCTCCATTTGTTTTTTCCTGATGTATTCTTTTTAAGCTGGAGATAAGACATTTTCTTCCGTGGCTGGCCGGCTTCCAGCCGAAGCACCCGGCTGGCGTGGGCGCTGGCTCCTCGGTGAGCCTCGGGGCTTCTCCTCCTCTGGATTTGGGGTGCCTGGGTGCTTCGACCACCCTCAGCCAGCAGGACCCTTTGGTTTTTCTCCTGCCAGGCCAGCAAAATGCTTTGGGAAGTGCTCTGCACTGTGACTTCACACTGAGCACAAGGAGCAGTGCTGCTCCTAATTAAGCGCTGCTTTATTAAAACAAGCGCTCTGAAAGGACAGGTGGCGGCTGTGGTCTCCCCGGTAAATATTTACGGGCTGCAAAGTTTTCTCAGGTAATCATTTGGGGGAGAAAAAAGGACGATTCATCACGCTGATGTCAGATCATGGCCTCTTTGTTCCTTGTAAAAGCCAGATCCATCACACTCCTTCCGAGCAAGGACACTCGGCAAGGTCTCTGTCGCTGCCATGAAATATGCCAGCGCAGCAGAGGCCACCGCGACCGGGGCTGGGGAAGTTCGAACAGACCCAACTTTTCCTTTTAATTACTCCTGAGCTTTCTGATGCTCCTGATCCACCGCACAGGGGCCGTACGAGCCTGACGTGCTCGGTCCAGGGCTGCAAAGTGGTGAGGGATGAACTCAGGGCAGGCAGCAGAAGGGGTCCGGACCATCAGGGGTCACTGGTGGGAACTGGGCAGCCCCGGAGGTTTCCGAGGTTGGGCACCAAGGCAGAGGTGCCCCTGGAGGTGCCCTGCCAGTGGTGTGGGGATCCGGGAGGGGAGAGGCTGTGCTGAGGTCTCGGCTGGAGCATTGCGGCCCTGCTGGGCACCTGGGAGAGGTCTGCAGGAGGCTGAGGTGGTCTCGTGGTGCTCCAGGGTGAAAATATTCCCGCAAAGGGTGAGGGGTCTGCAGCTGAGACATGGGCTGGGGTGCTCGGGTGAGCCACAGCGAAAACCCAAACCCTCCCTGGGGTTCTTACGGGCGGAAGGGGCAGACGTTTGCTGACGGGGTTTAAGAATAAGACAGAAAAGCACCCATCAGGGATAGGGCAGGAGGTAGTGGGCGATCCCTCATCTCCCTCCCCCTGTGCTTTGCAGTGGTCCCGAGGAAGGAGCAGGAGCAGGGCGCGCATCCAGCCCGCTGGGCTGAGCCGGCAGTCACGTCCGTCCTTGCGAGCGGGGCTGCAGCAGCGAGGCAGGGGGAGCAAGCCGGCGCTCCTGAGCAGCATGACAATAGCCTGCCTGTGTGCACAGCTGTTCAAAGACAATAAAAATTACCCTTCTGCCCCGCAGATTTTTCTCTGACATCCCGTTTGGGCTTGATTTGTGGGGAGGAGGAGCCCTCTGCTAGCATGCGGGTCTCTGCATGCCCAGGCGGGCAGCAATCAGGCTCTCCCCCATCGCGGCGTGGGGGGAGCAGCTCGTCAGAGCGTCTTTCCAGCAGGATTACAGATGCACAGGCAGACAGGGATCATAAATGTGGCTCTGCTGGAGCCAGGCTGCCTCTCTGGCTTCGCCCTTCGTGCTCTGCTTCTACCACGGGGTCCCCGGAGCATCCCCATGCATGGCTTGGGGTGGATGGGGATGCAGAGAAGGAAGATGTCCACCCTATTTCATGCATATCCCCATGGATATGGAGGTCACAAGCCCGGTCTGGCAAAGACCTGGCTGTTGTAAAGGGGATCTGTGCAGGGCTGGCTATGCCCCAGCCCTGTAGGCACCGCCGGGCATCGCAGGTGTAGTTCCGGGGCTGCTGGAGGAGCCCCCTTCAAGCACGGTTCGAGCACCCTGCTCATCCAGGTGCCCTGGGCATGGCTTGCAAAAGGCCAGCCTGCCTCTGCCTCCCCGCAATGAGGTGTCCACTGGCAGTGCTGCCTCTTCACCCCGAATTCCCTGTATCATCATAAGCCTGCCCCGCAGCACACCCTGCCAACGCTCGCCTGAACGTGACACCGAGCTGCTGACGCTTCCTCGCATCTATTCCAAAGCTGTTATCACCCTCTCCTTCGGACACCGAGATGTGTCCATCGTCAGCTCCCCGGCACCCGGAGCTCTGCTAAAACCCCCCCACGGCTGCCTTTATTGAGCAGCTTGGCTCAATCTTACGGCGTGAAGGAGCCTGGCCGGGGGTCCAAGGGGAAGAGGCAGAAAGGCGAAAACCCCGTGGAGAACCGGGATGGGGAGGCTGCGAGGCTGGGCAGGCGAGGAGGGGTTTCATGCAGGGAACCGTCTGAGCCGTCCTCCTCTCTCCCCCGGTGCAATTTCGGCTTGCTGGAAGTTGTGTTCCCTCTTCTGCAGATCCAAGGTGTAAAAAAAAACCAGCGTGCGACACACATGAAAGGAAATAGGGGAGGAAAAGAGGGGGGTCGAGCGCACCAGAGAGGCATTATTCACATTCCGGTTCGGCTCCCGGACGTCAGGTTGTGTTACGCTGAATCTCTTTAAATACTGACACCGTGCGTGGGCCTTGGGGTAAGCCGCGCGACGCGAGCTGCGGGGTGAAATCCAAATTGGCAATGGGCGTTATCCGGAAAGGCATCGCAAATCCCAACTGCACCGAAATCTCAGGCAGTGCTCCCGCAGCTCCGAAATACGGCGGGCGAGGAAAAGCATCGATTCGTGTTGTAATTGCAGGCGTGCCCTTCTTTCGCTGGGGGAGAAGAGGATGGCAAGCACTCGCCCTCCGGGGGCTTTGGGGAAACGCCTCTGCCTTTAGAGGGACAAGAGCCTGGTGGTGATGATGATGAGGATGTTTATCGTCCTGCCTGGCCCAGCCATCGGCCTCGGCACAAATAGGGCGCAAAGAGATGGCCCTGGCCCCTGCCCACCACGGCCCCGGTGGGGTTTGGCAGGGGCTGGCGGCGAGCAGGATGCTCGCCCAGGTGACTGCAGCCCTCCTCGGGGAAGGCGGTTGCCATGGAAACCCATCCCTTTCTTTTTTGGCCACTTGTTCTGCACCGCCAGGCTGAGCGGGGGAACTTTCCCGGGAGGGGGATGATGATAAATTCGGAAATAATAAAAAGGCGGGGGCGAAAAGCCTGCGCAAGGTGAGGCGATGGCAGCCCCCCGGGTGGGTGCCACCTCCTGGGGGGCTGCTGGGCTCGTGCTGGCCCCCAGTGCTGGTCCCAGTGCCATCTGGGCACTGGTTTGGTTCCAGGCACACGGCTCCGCAACGAGCGGCCTCTCGCAGGCACCTGAACCTCAATTCCCACGGGGACCAGCACGAGTTCTAACATTTTCTTGGAGGAAAAGCTTGTTACTGAGATTATTGACCCGGAGGGCAGAGTTAGAGCAGGCTGGAAATCGTAAAAAAAAAAGATTTCATTTTCCACCCGGACTATCAAGGCTCCCAGCAAAGTCTTCTTGTCTCTTTTCTTCTCTCTTTTTCTTTTCCTGTTAACAGGCAGTTTTTTAAGGTCATGCTGCCTGCTTGCTGTGCATTATCAAGTAATTTGCACAATATATTTCTTCCCTCTGTGTATCTTTACTGATAATGTATCAAATGCCAGAGCAGTAACCGGAGGTTTCGGTGCAGGCGTTTGCTGTGTAGGCAGCCAGAACCGAGCTCTCCCTGGGAAGGATGGAGGAGGGAAAGCCTAGGAAAGGTGAGAGCCACGAGAAAAACCAGCAGAAGAAATCCTGGAATAAACCATGCTTTTTAACATCATGATCATTTTGCTGCTGCCATACAGCGGGATGAAGATCCAGGGGGGTTTTGCTGCCGGTCCCCAAACTGCAGCTGGGGACGAGGCTCCTCTGTTCTCCTGCCACAAACAAGAAAGGGGGCAAAAGAGCAGCTTTGGGGCACAAAAAGCGCTTTTTGGGGCCGGGGCCATGCCTGATGGCTGGGGATTAGCAATATCAAGGGGCTGAGGCAGCCAGCAAGCCGCAGGGTTCCCATGCAGGACGCTGGCTGCAGACAGGGCCCCAAAAATAGTCTCGGGATGGAAGTTCTCCTAGGGAAGGTATTGATCTGGGCTTATCCTGGATTCAGGCCACTTCAGCCGTAGGCAAAAAGGCTCTTTAGTCGTCTACTTCCCTCTACAGTCGCCGGAAGAAACAGCATCTCTGGCAGCAGTGCGGAGCCCGTTTCCCCCAGGACCCGCCTGGTTTACCTGCGCTCGGCCCCTTGATCTCCAGCCCACGCCGCCGGGCTCTGGGGGTGATGGGGACGGGCCCCACACCTGCACAGCTCGGAGCTGTTCAGGGGAGCAAAGCAAAACCGACCCCAAACCTGGCTGGGGACCACCCTGCCCTGGTCCTGGCTGGAGAAGCGAAGGGGCTCTGGGCTGACCCAGCTTCGAGCAGGACTTCAGCCCCGTATTAGAAATAGCTCAAAAAGAAGAAGAAAGCGCTTGGTCGTCTGCCTGGAGCCTTGCGACGCCCAGGGAGTAACAGCATCTTTTACCTGCTGTTTCCATTTGGCGGAAATAGGCAGATTTACTTTGGGGGTAATTACAATAAAAGGAGAAAATACGCAGCTTTGTGCTGGCCATTGATGCTCATGCAACGTCCCGTCCCCATGCCTCGTGCTTTGGTCCCCAGGCTTTGTTCAGGCTCCCAAGCAAGGAGGGATGGGGGCTGGAAATGAGGAATAGTTTTTTGATTTATGCAGAAGGCAAAGGAATGAAGAAAGGGAAAGGGTGAGCTCCGAGAGGGAACACACACGGGAGCAATCGCAGGTCCTCTGGGAGCCCGTGGAGAACTGCTTGTTTGGCTGGACAGGAATAATTAAGGATTCTGATGTGGTCAGGTATATTAATGGCCCCCTGAAAGCTTCAGATCAATGATGGAAGGGGAAAAAAAATAGAATACATGCATAATTAAAAAAAAAAAAAAAAGAAAGACCAGAAACTTTGCTTGACATGATGACATTACTGATTTTTTTATGATCTTCTCAAATATACTCTATAACAGTTGTTAATTTGGTATCGTTAACAGCTCATCCTTCAAATGTCAGGCAGAAACCGAGCTGCGAGATGGGATTACTATGGGCAAAGGGGAGGTGTGGGGGGGGAAAAACGAGAATCCAAGCATGTGGGCACTGTCTGGCTCGTTCCGACTGCCTCGCTCAGCAAGGTGGTCACACCGAGACAGCCACAGCGCGCCCATCCCAGCAGGATCGATCTCCCCATCCCCACGGGACGTAGGAGGTGAATTTCAGGACCATCCTTGCTGCACCGGTCGTTAAAATCCATACCCACCGCGTTTTTCTCGGAACCGGGGCGCAGGGGGAGCAGCAGCCCCCCAGGGCGAGCTGCAGCCAGGCAGAGCCCCTGCAGGTGGGGGCTCTGTTAAATTCAGGGACTCCAGGTGTGTTATTGAGGATGTTCCAGGAGGGCAGTCCAGCCCCCGAGAGCAAACCCTGGCGTCTTTTGTAGCAGCATCAAACCCAACATCGATGTCCAGGTCTCTCCACCTGAGCACAGGTACGCGGTGTAATGGGGAAAGGGGAGAGAAACCTGCCTCGGTGGCAGCGCCGTGTCTTCTGGTGTAATATTCCTGCTGTTACCCCCAGGAATCACCACTCGTGGATTTATGGGGGCCAAGAGGCTGTTATATGGGCAGGAATACGAAAGCAGCCCGCTCCCAACCAGAGCGCAAATTGCAGTGCGGGTGGCAGGGCGCGCGCGTGCGGGGATGGCGGCGCTCGGGGTGTGTGTAATTTAATTTTCTGGTGTGTAAAAAAAAGAGGGGCAGACGTGACCGTGACCCCAGTGCTTCCATAACACCGTACAAACAGCGTGGGGAGGTATTTAGAGCCGGTGTCTGTGTGCACACAGACTCCATGCGCGCAGACGGGGAGAGAGGGCTGCGCTTAAGCATCTCCGTAGGTGTTTGCTGAGAAGGAAATATGGGAGAAAAACAAGGTATTCTGGCTGTTGATCGCTGTTCTGGTATTCAGAAGGAGAATTTCTTGACCCAAAGAGCAGCTCTTCTTTCATCGTGTGATTCATGTACCAAAAAAATGCAGTAAATAGAGAAAACGTTGTGGCGGGGGAGAAAAAAAAGAGACCTCAGTCTTAATCCAGCCCTGTCCAATCTACCCCAAGCTGTGAATTGTGCTCTTTCTCTCAAAAAATAATATTAAATAACGAAGCTTGTGCTAAATACAGATGCAGTGGCACGAGGCTGTGGAGATGCTCCGGTCCCCCTGGCCTGGGAGGTGGCTGGTGGTTGGTGCGAGATGCCCAAAATGAATTCCTGTCGTCCTCCTTCACGCTGGTTCCTGCTTCTTTGAGCGATGCTGTTGGCAGCAGGGCCGGGCAAATCACGGTGGTTTTCTTTTTTTCAGTTCTGTGAAAGTAATTTATTCTTATTTGGGGAAAAGGATTAAAAAAAGGGAAATCATTGGGGATCGACTCAGTCTTTCATTTGACCCAAGGTTAAATGTTTGTTTCATTTTGGAATTAATTATCTCCCGCTCAAAAAAAAAAAAGAACTTTCTCTAGTCAACGTGGCAGCGGAGAGGGGGGAAGGAAAAGCCACAGCACGAAGGGAAAAAAAGCTGAAAGTCGTCCAGATGGTGGGCGCTGACAGGGCTCTGCCGTGCTCGCGGCGTTTTGGGGAGGGGGATGGCGATGCCGCTGGGGACCCAGTCTTGCCATTGCCGTTATCAACAAAACCTTGCCGTGGAGCAGCGTTAGTCGAAGCCGTGGGGTGAAGGAGATGCACCCAGGCTCGCCCAGGGGCTGGTGGAGGAGCAGCAGCAGCACGAGGTGTCCCAGCAGCGGGGGAATCCTCTCCTGCTTCCCTCCGTCCTGCCCGGGGAGGTTTGGGTGGCAGCTTTGTGAGCGCAGGCTTGGCTGCGTGCCTGCTGCTCATTCAGATGGAGCGCGCTGATTTACAGGAGGAGGGGAGGAAAAAAAATAAAGAAACGGAAAAAGCAAACCCTCAGAAATTCAATTAAAGCTGTTGCCTCCTTTAGAAGGAGAAAGATACTCACTTTGAATGTGGTGAGTGTTCCTTTCTTCTGTAAATCAATTTGGTTTATAAAATGCAAAAGGGGAAGGGAAAAAAAAAAGAGAAAGGCCTGGCTGTGCATTGCCAGCCCACGGGTCCTCACCTCCCGCAGCCCTGCCGGCTTTATCTCCCTTGCATTCGCTCTCGTTGGTCCTCCCCCTCCTTTTCTTTTTAATTTGTAATTTTTTTTTTTTTTCGAGCCGAACAGGCAGGATCCCAGGTGTTGGGGTTGCCAATTCTCTTGTTCCTGCTAACAGCTTTCTGGCCGTTGATATTTTATTCTCGGCGGAGGTAATGGCTTTGAGGCACTGCCTTGGGCGCAGTCCAAGGCGAGCCCCCCGAGCACGGGGACAGCTTTCCTCACAGCCAGCCCGAGCCTGGGGACAGGCAAACAGCAGCAGGGGTGCACAAACCTCAGCATTCCTCGTCCCCATCCTGCTCAGAGCACCAGCCTGCAGCCCCTTTCCTATTTCCCCAGCCAGGGACACAGCCTGAGGGCCACCGGTCCCCTGCAGAGGCATCAGCATCGGGCTCTGACCTTCTCCCCGAGCCAGCCGAAACCACCCGGTGGGTGCAGGTGGCCCCAGGAGGCTTCTGCACATCTGGTGGCTGCGGAGGAGCTCAAAGCCATCCGGATGAAGACGGCCGCCGTCATCTTCAGGAAAAGTTCTTCAGCCTTTTATTTTCCCTCCTTGGAAGTCATCGGAGAGCCTGCATCAGGCGTGCTGCTCCCCAGACCACGCGGGAGCAGGGAGCAGCCGAGTGCTCCTGGTGCAGCCCGGGGACCCGAGGTGCCCGTCCTCAGGAGCGCCACACAATTAAATCAAATTAGGTTCCAGTGCAAACAAATAATCCAAGAATGGCAATCGCCGGGCTCTGTTTGCCCAGCTTTCAGGATGCCACCTTGCTCTGCATGTTAAAATGGAGCCCGGCAGATGCCTGAGAGCATCCTGCTCCTCCAGAGCAGCTCGAATGAAGGTCGGAGCAGAGGGGACAGCCTGGGGACAGCCTGGGGACAGCCTGGGGACAGCCAGAGCAGTCAGCGGTGCCTGACCCCATGGCCTGGGGCAAGGAGGCAGCTGTGCCCCCAATTTCCCTGGCATAGAGGAGTAATCACAGAGCCGAAATGAGGCAGCTACACAAATGATGTGAGCAAGACCTAAATACTCCGCAGCGCAGCGCGGCACGCACACGCAGCACCCGAGGAAGCGGGCCCTGACCTCAATTGAAGGCTCTCAAAGCCACCGCGATATAAAAATTAATGAACTGGCCCGAGGAGAGGACGCTGTCATTTCAGGCTAGGATGACTTTCCTGTGTCACCACGGCAGCCTCCCAGATTTTTCTTTCCAGGGATGAGGAGCGGAGCCTGCGCCCGGCCATCGGCGCTTGGCGGGGTCGGGGCCCGCTGGCAGCGTGGCTTTTGCAGGGGATTATGGCAGGGATGAGTGGCTGTGGGGAGAGAGGAGGAGGGGGGAAGAAAATGCAGAAACTGCTCGAGCTTAACTGAGCCTCCGTGCTGGAATCCTTACCCCAAATCTTCTAATTAATAGTCAGGATTAGCAGCTGCTGAGGTTGGGTCTTAGCCATCTAATCATAGCAGCACAGACTGGCTGTGCTCAGCATCCTGAGCACAAGGCAGCCTTTCTAGACTACCAGATAAATAAGTTCACAAATTAAACAACAAAAAAAAACATTAACATTTGGATGGAACCGTTCCTTGCCGTTGTGCCGCTCGGAGAGGGAGGATTTGCTGTTGCGCTGCAGTTCCTGCTAATAAACCCCTTCTTTGTGCTCAGGACCTGGCTCCAATCGCCACAGCTTCCTTCCAAAGCACCTCGCATCCCTCCCTGCTCTGCAGAAGATCCCTTCCCCTATTGATGCCTTGCACCCAAAGCCTCTTCCCGAGGCTGCTGCACCTCCTCATGGTGCATCTCCCACGCCCGGCTGCTGGTGTGGATATAATCCACCCCAAAACAGCAAAGCCAGCCCTTCTCTCTGCTTATTTTCACTGTTCTGGTTTCATCCCAAGCCTCTTAAATTGCTCGTGGAAACGGTGCTAAAAATGATCCAAGAGGTGCCTTGTACCAGGGCAGGGTTCATCCCACGGGGGCTGCACAACCCAACGTGGCTGCGCCCTCCTGGGGCTCGTTGCACCCCAAGCTTTGCAGCCCAGCTCCTGCTGCAAGGGGGGGATGCTGACCCCCCTCGAGGGTGTTACCAAATGGGGGAGCTGCCCCAGGGCAGAGCCAGGCTTCGTGGCCTGAGCCCTTCGCCTTGTTCCCGGGATGCCCGGCGTGCTTGGATGGCACGGGGGACCGGCGGTGCAGCCCCCTGGGGACCTCGTGCCAGCTCTTTGGTTCCCCCCTCCCTTAACAGCACCACCTGCTCTTTTCTTGAGTGTACAGTAGGAACAAAGGAGCTCAGACTGTCTCATGTCTCCTGCTGCCTTTCTTCCGTTCGACACTCCTGCCCCGCAAGGCGTTTCTCCTCGCTCTGTCTGTGTGTGCGCACGCCGGAGATGGGTTGAGGTGCCCGGGCTGCCAACCCCGTGGCGAGGGGCAGACGATGCTCCGGGGTGGATCCTGCTGCCCGTGGCATCGCAAACCCAGCCAGGCTTTGCTTCCTCTTGCATTTTCCAGTGCCGCCTTCTGCCAGCTGCCAGTGTCAGCTCCGACGGGTATCTGCAACTTTTCTGCCTGCACGGGGTATTTTGGAAATACCAGCTGGATCAGAAAATGCAGAGCTCCGAATGGGGTTCTGCAGAGCAAAACACAGCTGAAATAATCAAATGCCACATTGTTCCTGTGCGGAATGGAAATCAGTTACAGCTTCACCCTTGCTTTGAAGGCTTCATGAACTTTGCTGTCACCCCCTGGCCCGGGAGAGCTGCGGAGCGGGGAAGATGAACGTCCCCTGCCCGTCACTTCCCTGCTCTCTCACGTACGGGGAGGATTCAACACAAGAGTCTCAGGCTTCATTTTTTAAAAATTAATGACTTTGCAGCCGCAGAGGTCCCCAGGAGCTGCACGTTGGTGCCTGGCAGTGCCGGAGCTCGTGGGACCGGCGGCCCCAGCCCGCTCCCCTCCCCGCTCCCCTGGAGCTTCGGCACAGATGAGCCGGAGCCACTTCACCACTTCCAATTCTCTTTTATGGAGCGCGGTACTTGTTGCCATCTGCTCCCAAATGCTCAGTGCAAATCAGCATTCACTTTTATGGTTTTAATTAACCTAATAATAAGCTGTGCACGCTGGGCTGGGGAGAGGAAGGTGCCGGTGCCGTGCTTGCGCCCTCCTCCCACCAAAAGCCTTCGGTTTGGGGGCAAAAACCAACTCAGAGCATGGAACAGGGGGGAGCTTCACCCTGGGGTGCAAACACCGTATTGCCACTGGGGAATGAGCTGTGAATTTATCAATATTGCTCTCTTGCTGCCCTGTGGGTACCCAAGGCTGCAGCTCCCAGGGCGCAGAGCAGGGCAGCACCCACAGGGCCACCCGCAGCCCTGTCCCTCCCAGAGCTGGCACGCCATCACCACTTTTTTTTTCTGATTTTTTTCCGATTTTTTTCTGCTCCGCATACAAGCAGAGCACTTCAGGGCTCCCAAATCCCCCAGGTTTCTCATATTCAACCCTGGGGCTCAATCCACTTCTCGATGTTCCTGCAGTGGTCAAGCAAACACATCATCTGAGCTCACCTGGCACACGGAGCCCGTAGCAGCTGGGGCTCCCTTCACTCTGCCTCCAAGGAGATTTTAATTTTGTGTGGTTTTCCTTTCCTCACCGGGCTGTAAAGATGTTTTATCTCAGAAAGACCACTTTTTTTCCCCTTTTTTTCTTTAAGCGTGGGGGAAAAACGAAGCGAATGGAAACATGCCCTTTGGGTAGATAAACATCCTTTTCTCTCCTGTTTTCTATGATGAATGTGTCAGAGAACGGGAAGAAAGAGGAGCAGAGGAGAGGATGGTGGTTATAAAAGTGCGTGTGGATGTATGAGTAGATAAACAGACATCTTGTTTCCGATGCTGGCTGGGTCACTAAGTGGATAAATAGATAAATCTCTTCTTTTTTCCCGTGGTGGCTGAGTCACGCAGGAGCGAGATGGGAGATGCTCCACGGTCGGATGTTCCCCACTTCCCAGAGCAGCGTCAGGTTCTTGGCCAGGATAAACTGCCCTCGTTCCGGCCATCGGGGCCATTATCTCTCGGTTAATTACCTTAAGCTATCTTTTGCTGAGTTTCCCCTTCTTTCTTTTCTGCTCTTTATCCTGCCTTGTATCAACCGTGATAATACCTCTGATGCCTTCCCTCCTCTCTCGCTTCGTCCCCGCGGGACCGTGGTGGGTTTGTGGATGTGTGTGAGAGAACGAGAGAGCAAGTTGTTTTCTTTTATCTCCTTCCCATTCCATATTATCGCTCCCCATGCCGCCTCCTGAAGTGTGGTATAATTGCCTCTGAAAGCACTGCCTGCCTGTCATATCTTATTGCTCGGGTAGGGTATCAACAAAATGCAAAACTGCCACAATTTAAAAGCATTCAGTGTCTTTTATACATTCCCACCCTGTTAGAAACATATTTAATAAAGTTTTGACGTGTAGAAAGAGGCCTAGTAAGTGACGATAAAATTCTGAATGGTAGCGGAGCACCAAAGGGGACGTATTAAAGTTAATGAATAAATGGGCTGATTTCCACTGAAAATGCGATTGTAAATAAGCATCAACAGGAAAATGGAGGGCAGGGGCTGTAAATTCTCATTTGGAGGATGCAGCAGAGATAAATGGGACGTGAATAAAGACCTAATGAGGGCAGATGAAAATGGATTAAAATCGCCAGGATTAGGAGAATTCTGATGATTTATGCCAAAGTCACCAAAACCTAAAGGAAAAGGGCGAGCTGACCATTTACTGGAACTTTCTAAGCCAAACCCTAAAGATCTGGAGAAATGCAGGTTAGCGATGGATCCCTAAGCCCCAAACCGTGCTGCTGGCACTATCCGTAGTTATTTGGCGGCTTCCCCAGGGGCTGCTGCGGTCACGGGGGAGTTGCACGCCCGTGTGTGCCCGACCCCGGGCAGGCAGGGATGCTGTGCATGCGAACAGCCGGGCACCAGCCTAAAGCAACTGTGCTCTCCTGAATATATATGAGAAACGCAGAGGCATGCAGGAAAACACCATGTCTTCTCTCTGATCGTTCGCACAGCAAATAAGCTCAATTCATGAATAAATTGTTTGCTACAAATAGTTGGAAACGCTCGGGGCATCAGCCACGCGCCGCTCCTCACTGGGGAGAGCTGTGTGCACTCCACTGCTAATTGCAGCCCTTCGTTTGGTCCAGCCCCTCAGATTAATTAGCAGCATCCCCGGGCCCTTCCTCCGTCCGTTTCCCAGCCATTCGTCCCGTCCCTTGTCCGAGTCTTTGGGATGCAGATGCTCTTCCTTAAATTCCCCTCTCTCCTCTTTTTTTGTATTCAGAGATGCTGCTGCGGTAGCTTGGCGATGGCAAATGTATTTAAGGATCACGGCAGAGACATTAAAGCCCTATTAGCCTATCCAGCCTAACCTCCCGCGGGTTCTGGACGGGGTCCTCCCATTGATGATGCAGCTCCCATTAAGCGGATGCTATATTTAATCCGACAACAAGTCATCGGGCCCAAGAAGGGAAGAAGAAAACCATTCCTACATTGATTTCATTTGCCTGGAGCACTCGGCGCAGGGCAAATATTGGGGAAAACATCAGAGAAAAACAAACACTTATTTACAAATATCCTTAAGAGCTCTGCTTGGTGGGTAGTTATTTAGAGGAGCCTTAATGCTTGAGCACACACTGTAATATTCCACGGTTTGGTGTGCTTGCCTGCTGCAATTACGTGTTTAGCCCTTAAGTAAGAGGTCAGCAATACTGTCTTATAGTCAATTAGTCAGGGAAACCAAAATGAGCGAGCCAGTGCTTTCCTCTTCCAGGCAGGCTGGAAATGCTGTTGTCGCTATTTCTTTTCCCTTGCAATGATCTAGCACAGTTTTCCCTTTGCAGACCGCTAATAACATGAAAAAAAAAAGGTAAAGAGGCGTGAGTTGTGTGTGCCACGTAGCCTCTTTCTCCTTCCAGTGAGGAGGTGATGCCTGGAAATTAATTACATGTTTTGTGTCGGATTTGCATGGCGGGGACGTGAGCGATGGCAGTGCCGGGTCAGCCTAGCACAGCTGAAAATGAGGTTTGTCTTGGCTTTGGCTAGCAGTTGCCTCACTCAACTATTAAAAAATAGCGTTTTAAGTTCCACGGCTCCCATTTATGCACTTTTAGGGTAATAAAATCTCCTAATCCAAATCAATCCTAGCTCCCGGTTTGCAAACCCAAACCATAAGGCTTAATCCATCAGGATTGTTTTGAGTCAATTCACCTAAGAGGACACGATGACGTGATGTGCATTTGGTGTAGAAGGACTTGCAGACTGGGAGATCTTTGTGTTAATTTCCAGTCTGAGCGGCTCAGGCAGGTTGCCCCCACGCCTGCAAACACACCGACCCAAACCCAGCGCGAGCAAACCGACCTCCTCCGCCACGCCGACCGGAGCTGTTGCGCTTAATGCTACATGACATTTAATTAACTTCCCAACAGCTGCACGGTGCCACGTTCTGGGAAGCGGCCGTGCAAGAGCCGGGCACGGATTTGCACTCCCGCTTGTGCCGGATCCGGCGCGCGGTGCACAGGCTGCTCGGTTGAAATAAACCACGCCGATGGCCTGGAGTCTGCAGGGAAACTTCCCCCTGAGCCCCAAGCGGTGGCCCCGTCCCCTCCCCAGCTGCCAATACGGTGCTGCCTCGCTGAGCTGTATAATTGCAGATTTGTTCCTGTTGGGCTTTGAAATATTCGAGGCCGGCGTCTAATCCCGCGGCGCCTCTGCGGCAGCTTCTGCTGGGTAGCTGCAGGAGGGGAGGCCGTGCGATGGGAGCTGCGCCTCCGTAACCACGCCGGGTAATTAAAGCAAGGTCTGAGCGAAAGCAGGCAGGAGGAATAAATGCGTTTGTTCTTCTCGTCCCTCCTCCTCACCTTGCTTCATCCGGAGTGTGGCTTTGTGTGCGCCTGGACCCTGCAGAATGGGCCCTGCCCTCATTCCTGCTGTTTTTTCCTCTCCATCCAGGGAGAGGCTGCCAGGATGCCAGGAAACCACACAAAACCTGGAAGATTTGTTCTTTTTTTTCCCCTCCCTTTATTCCTGGAAGGCACATGCTCACTTACCCAGGCCGGTGGGCTTAGCTGACAGCACCTTTGCTTTCTCCAGAGCAATAAAGAGGAAGGGAGAGCGCAGGAAATGCATGGCATATTGGCAGGATTGTTTCTAACTAGAGGGTTTTTCGAAGTTGTCTAAGTGTCAGCAGCTCTTCTTATAGCTGGAATTTATTTGGCGTGGTGTCACCGTTATCTCTGTTAAACAAGTCCTCATATGCACCTTTCAGAGCTTAAGAACACCTGAGGGAAAATGTATTAGGATCTCAGCTTTCAATCTTGCTGTAATTTCTGCCTTACCAAGGGAGGGAAGGGAAAAAAAAAAAAAAAAAAAAAAAAGGAAAAAGGAAACATAATGCTACTGCTGGGGATTTTTATTTTTTTAATCCAGAGTGACATTTATGTTAGGGAAAGGTGATCCTGCTGGCAGCCTCCACAGGTTTATCCCTGGTGGCATCCAGGGCATGGGCAGAGCAGGAGCGGGCCCCGTTGCCGCAGGGCAGGCACCCCGGGAATGCCAGGACCTTCCCCGGCTTTGCTTTTCTGCTTGTTTTATTTTATTTTTTTTCTGTCGTAGCTCCATCTTCACACATTCACCCCTCTGAGGGAATCACAGGGACAGAAAACCTCAGATGCTCACGAAACTCTCGCCCGGAGAGCAGACAGAAAGCAAAACCAAGCCAAAATTCAGCTGTGTCGTGGTGAAAGCCTCAAAAGAAAACGGGGAGAGGGGCGTTATACACCCTCCCCAGAGCATCTGGAGTCGCCCCTCTGCCCGTTTCACATGCCTGCAGGTTTTTCCTCGCCCCTTGGCCACGACCCTGCAGCTGATCCCCACGGGAGGAGGATTTGGGAGCAGCCGGCTCGGCGTCGCGGCGCTTTGCTTCCCTGCCACCAGCCGCGTCACCGAGCCGAAAGCCCGCGTCTTACAAGTTGCTAAACAAAATCCAATTAAGCGGCTGGGTTAGAAGCATAATTGTTACAAAAAGCGGCATGTCAGCTGGCGAGATGTTATTAAAAAATATAGCAAACAATTTGCACTCCCGCCCCCCCCTTCTCCCCTTTCCTACCAAAGGCTTCGGGTTGGAAGTGTCGTGCAGCTGCTCTTAAAGGCTCTTAAAGGTTATTCCCGGGGAGGGAAGGGAGCTGGAGCAAAACACGTGTCACCGAAGGATCCTTTGCAATACATTTCCGGGAGAGACTCTAAAAGAAATGCTTTTCCTTACAGGGGTAGGAATGCATTTATTTCGCGGGGACCTGGCACGTCAGCAGCAATTACACGGGGTTGGTGTTGCCACGCTGGCACTGCTGGCACTTCTGTGCGCCAAAAGCGTCGGCCCTTGGGGTTTTGCAGGTTCAGGTACCGAGGTTTGCATTGCTTCACGGGCTGAAAGTGCTGCTGCCGGGACTGACCTACCTTTCCCCGTGTCTTTGCTCAGAAATAAGCTTTAATCCCCTCGTGCTGTTACAGTGCTTTGCAAGCCTCACATGCACAGCGCTGCTAATGACTAAATGTTATTACTAGTATTATTTTTACTCAAAAAGCTCTTCAAACAAACATTAAGCCATCTGTTTCTCGAGCAAAGCTCGAGGTTATGTTTCGTCCTAACTTTCTGCTATCGCTGTTAAAGCGTGGCCGTTTGGAGCTGCTTCCCATTATCCCGCATCCCCTGGGAGACGTGTCTATCAACACAGAGATGTGTGGCTCCAGCAAAAGCCCGTGCAAAATCCTGCAGCCGGTGGTTTTAAGGTGATGGGGGGCAGATGATGCTCGTCCCCGTGGTACCTATGGGGGGTTATGATAACCGAGCACCCTGCCCTGTCTCCAAGGTCTGTTTTTGCCGGCAGGCTGCGGGTAGCGTCAGCCTCCTGCACGTCCTCGAGGTGCAGAACATGTTTTTATGACTCTGATTCAGCCGAGCACTTAAAGAAGTGCTTAGCATTAGCGTGTGCTTGCACATTTCCTTGACACCAGCCCTATTCCCATGCAACAAGAAGCTTAAAGGGAAAAAGCACCCAGCAAGGGAGAGTGCTGCTCCTGCGGGGGCCTTGTTGGAGCTGTTGGTTTCAACGCCTGGCCAGGCAGGCAGCAGTCTTTGCCTCTCCAGTGTAAATCTTTATCAAACTGGAAGCTGGCCATCAATTCCCATTTGTCCTTTGCTGAAGCAAATAGCAGCAGAGTGGCACTGGGAAAGGACTCGGAGGCTGGGAAAAATTAGAAATATTCACCTGAGCTGCAGAATTCGGGTAGGAAGAGACCTAAGGTTGTGGTGGGAAAGGTCTCACCCAAGAGCATCTCATCCGCAGGGCCTCGTGTGGCAGAAAGAGGTGCACGGCGTGGAAAGCGCCGCACGGCTCTCGCTGCAACTGCTGGAAGCCAAAGCCAGGCTCCATTGGCTTCCCTCCCAGTAGAAGCTGCCCATGGTCACACAATTATTTCTGCACCTTAATAATTGCTCGCAGTCTGTTTGCAAAACACGTGCCTTAAAAAAAAAAAAAAAGAAAAAGGCACTCAGAGGTTTTCACGGCATGCCAGCCAGAAGGGAGATGGAGGCGAGGAAAGCGCTCGTCCCGCGAGACGCAGAGCGCGCCGTGGGGGCGAGCAGCTCTGGGGGGTTTCGGGGCCCCTCCAGGACAGCGGGGGCCCTTTCGCTGCCGCCGACTCTTCCAGTCATTGAGCTGCAATGGTGCAGAAAGGAAAGCGGCTCCGATGCCCCGCTGCTGTGCCAGGGCCCCTGAGAGCACTTGGGCACTTCGCCATCCGCCCTCCAGGCTCGGATGCCGCGGCAGAGGCGGGCGCTGCTGCTGCTATCCCCCTCGGCCCTTTGCGAGGGTGCCAAGCGCGGCTGCTCCTTCATCCTGGCTGCTGGCATCCCCCCAGCAGTCTGCAACCCACCCCAGAAAGCAGCCAGGAGGGTGCTTGCAGATAACTGGGCTGCTGGCCCGAAACGAGCCAGCTCCTGGCTTGGCGTTGCACGTGCACGCCGGGTGAATGCACGGGCACAGACCCACGCGTGTGCGCAGATCCTCAGCCCCCAAACCACCCAAAAACAGGGTGGAGGGAGCCCGCAGAGGGATGGCATAAGAGCAGGGGCTGCCCGGGACTGGTGGTGTCACAGGTATCGGCAAACTGTGGGTGTGCTGGGTGGGCCTGGGGGGACCAAGATGTGCTCAGTCCCAGCTCGAGGGGTTCCCTGCCCACAGCTGGGCCCTTGTCCCATTGCCATCCCTGCCCAGGGCTCCCCGACTCCCCCACCTGCTTTTTCCCCCGTCATGCCTAATCTAATTTATGCATAGCTTTCCTCATATTTGCAAAACATAAAAAAAAAAAAAATCCCTCTTCCAACTAAGAGCCTGCTTTCCATTCCGGAGATAGGTTATATTCTTCACTGCACACATGCCTGCATATATTTGAACAAGTTTGATTCAGTATAGCTGACACAAAAACCACTTAGTTGTTTCCCCTACATCATCCTAAGTTAATACTCCTGACAAGCTACAGGAGGCTTTTCAGCAATTTTCTATTTCAGCTCCCCCTGCTTCCTGTGCTCTCGGTTTCGCCCCCGCTGTAAAATTCCCCGAGCCTAAGCAGCTGACCATACCCCAGCAATTTGTATCCAATACGCCTGAAACAAAAAAATTGAAAGGGTGCCCACGGATGCACGATGCAATGACCCGAGTCACTGAGCTGGATTACATTTGTATGTATTTTGTGCGCGCTCGGTGTTTTCAAAGAAATAGAAAAATGTGGAGCTGGAGACTTCGGGAAGTTTTGCGCACACGGGTTTGGTTTTTGCATCGCTTCTGGGCTGCTGCGAAGCCAGCTCAGCTCCTTTCCTAGCTCTGGAGGGTTCGTTAGTCCTCTGGGGGCTGCTTTAGTGCTCTCCTGATGGAGAGGCTGGTCCTGACCCGCTGAGCCTGGCACGAGGCTGCTGCCACGTGGTTGCTGCCTCCTGAGGTTTTTGGCCCAGTCGAGCTCCCCCGGCTGCATCCCAAACCCTGGCAGGGGTGGGAGCGCAGGGGGTCACTGGATTGTGCCAAATCCCTGCAGCCCCCCCTTAACCCCTAACATCCCCCTGGGTGGATGCTGCTGCTCCCAAACCTTGCCCTGGCACCCAGCACCCTGGGGAAAATTGGGCCAGAAGAAGGCGGGACCTGTTTTTGGGGACAGGTTAGTCTGGTAAAGGAACAGGCACCGAAGAAATAAGCCTTGGGGAACAATTGCTCGTAACATTAACTTCGCTGAAGGAACTGGTATTCTTTTATGGCTGATGTACCAATTGATTTACCTTTTTTTCCTGTATTCTGCTACTGTGAAAATATTTTCCCTGTGTTCATCTTCTGTAGCTGCTTCTGAAAGGCTGGTTCCTTATCACTCTCCTTTTCTTCATCTCTAAATATTTATCCTGTAGTTTCATTAGGCTGGCAAATAAATGCTTGCACCTTTTCTAGGCCCTAACATTGTCTTTAAAATTAATCTCCCACAAAGTAATTGGGAAAAAGAGGAAGAAGTTGGATAAGAAGTTAGAAGAAACAGTGGCAAAGCAATTTACTGTATTTAAATCCTTTCTTTTAGTTAAGTTTTAAACTAAAAACAGTCACAGCTTTGACATCCACAGTTCTTAGTTGCTTGTTTTCCATATCCCCTGTAGGCAGGATACAAAATCATGGCCTTCATTTGCAGCAAGAAAAATCTGGGGCTCGGCACTCTCATCGATTTTCTGATCATAGCAAGAGATGGGAACGGATCACCCTTGGCAAAATAGCCTTTGACACTTGAATTTCTTCTGTAAGAAAAAATAATGTTTTACCTTCTTGTTGCCTATTTTGGACTCCAATGGGGCAAATATTTACTCGAGTATTTAACTTTCTGCTCTGCAAATCCCGGGGGCTGTTCACAGCGTGCAAAGTCAGGCAGGTGCCTCGGTCTTTGGAGGACCAGGGGCCTGGTTTGTATTAAGAAGTCGCAGAGGAATCCAGCTGATTCTCTCGGCTTAATAAGTTTGATTGGAAGCCATGACACACGTCAATGGTTTTCTTCCACCACACTCAGCATCTACCGAAAACACACGGAGAAGAGGGATGGCTGTAGCAGGAAAGAGACTTTATGCATCCAGACTGGGGGCAGATCGGTCTCCGGTCCTTCCCTTTCCTCTCCAAGTGTTTTGTGCTGCAGGAAAGGCTCCGGACATCCAGGAGGGATGCGAGGAGGAGGCTGGCAGAGCCTGGGCTCACCAACAACCTGGTGCCGCTGGCTGCTGGGGTCTGCCTGCTTCATGGAGGCGTGGGGGACATCGCCCCCAGCAGGGGCTTTCTGCTGAGCCCACAACTCCCCAGAGGCACAACCAGCTCCATAGCTGCAATGGCAATGTCGGGTTTTGCACAGCCCACCCAGCTCCCCCGCTCCTTAACTCCCCTGGAAATAAATGCGACTTTGTCAGCGGATGAAAAAAAAAAAAAAGAGAGAGAGAGAGGGGGAAAATCTAGAAAAGGAATTGAAAATAAATTGCCTGTTTCATTCAAGTAACATAGCTGATTTAAATCAGGGAATGAACTCTCTTGAATTTCTGGGTTGTAATGAGGACAATGCAGACTTATTGTTCAGCCTCTTTCGAGCAAGCTGTATCCAAACGCTCGATAGAATTAAGCTCTGATCCCGCAATCACTTACGCCCATGTGTAACTGGACGTCCTCACCAAAGACATGAGCCAGACTTATTCCTAGCGCTAAGCATGTGTCGGAGCCTCTGCATGACTGGAGCTGTGCAGGGGTGGGGAGTTAAGTGTCCGACATGCAAACCCGGCGTGCCAGGGATGTTCTCTGCAGAAAGAGTGATGAAGAGCCCATCATCCTGCTGTGCCTGCCTTCAGTTCTCACCCGAGGAGCACGGGGTGGCCGTGCCAGGCACGCCGGGTGGCTCTGCTTTGATTCGCTTCTTGGTTCAATTCACAGCGTTTTTTCATATTCCTGCTGCTCATCTCATTTCAACGAGCTCCTCATTTCCCACTGTTTGTTTAGTCTCAGTGCTGGACCCTGCTCAATATTTGCTTTCCCATCCCTGCTATTTGTTCTTATTTCCATGTGTTTAACATATGTATTTGTTGCTGTCTGCCCAATAATCGCAACCACTTTCCCTTGCTGCTGCAGCCCTTCCTTGAGCTCAGATGGTGGCTCTGGGAGCAGCCAGACATGGGCAGGGAACAGGAGTGTCCCTGCCATCCACCGATGGCTTGGGAGGGCACCGTGGACCTCCCCATACCACGAGAATGAGCATCGCATGGCTCCTGGCTTTCTGTGGGTCCTGTGCAGGGCAGGATGCTCGGAGACGCCAGCAGGCGCTGCGGTTTTGCTGCAAGCCAGAGTGGAGATGCAGACAGCAAAGCCACAGCTTCAGGCTTTTGTTTCTGAGCCACAGAAAGGTTCCCATAAAAGCTCGATATCTTAATTATTTTTCCCCTGCTTGTGAAAAGGTTTTCCTCCAAGTCTTATGGAGCGGGTTATTTCCCTCAGTGATTAGCTATCTTTTATCCAGGGACCTCAGACCTCTGTACAACAGATTATGTTTGGTGCTGCAGCGAGAGGAGACCTGAAACAGGCAGACAGCACCCGCAGGAGGGTCGTGGTGCCACTGCCACCGCTGCAGTCCCACAGAGCCCCACGGAGCCCCGCAGAGCCCCACGTCCCCAAAGCTCAGGCTGGATGCGAGCGATAGCGCCGCAAATACCAGGAGCTGCTGGGGCTGGAAAATGGAAATAAAAGAGAGAGGGGGTGGAAAAAGGCGCGGTAAGTGAGGCGCAAGCCGGAATTAGAATACACTGGTTTGCTCCCCAAAAAAACAGCCTGTTGTTTTGTATCAGGTTTCCTCTTGAGCAAGCAATTGTGAAGCCAAGCTGTCCCACGAAATGAGCTGTCACTCCATGCCGGGAGCGAGCGCTATCGATCGCAGCGGGGGGAGCGAGCGGCACGCGGCCGCCCGTGCCGGGGGGCTCGGGGGTTTGAGCCCCCGCTTCCTTCCGCCGGGACGGAGCTGGCGTGGGGTGGATGGGGTCCGGGGACGGGGGAGCTGCACAAATTGGGCTGCAGGCAGCAGGCAAAGCTTTGGAGGGCAGAGCTGGGTTTTGATGCGGAGTTGCTCTTCTCTGATGTGCGGAGCTGGCAGCGCCGCGTTTTGCAAAGACCCCCCCCAGGCTCGGCGCGTCCTTCGTTTTACCGCACTCGAGGCATCTCCGTCGTTCACCTGCGCTGCTATAGCAACTGCCGGAGCTGCTGCGGCGAGGCCGCCCCGGCCAGGGCCGTTTGCACGGAGCGATGCCCACGGCAGGCACCGTCAGCACTGCCTGCACGGGCACGGAGCGCAGCGTGGCGCTGAGAGCAGCCGTGGTGGCTCCGGAGCAATATCACCAACCGGGGGTGCTCCTCGGCTCGTAAACCACCCTGCAGCTACGGGGAGGCGTTTCTGCAGCTTGCTCGGCAATCGCACACACACCCCAGTCCTGCCACGAGCAGACCCAAACGCGTTGGCCGTAATCATCCGTCACGTTTATGTTCCGTGCTTCAGCCCAATGGATCCCAGCGCACTCCGCAGCAGGCGCTGTGCAACAGGATCCATCATCTGGCTCCAAGCACGGCCAGATCCTGCCGGGACGGAGCACGGCAGCTGCCAAATGCAGCTTCACGCCGACGGGGGCAATCCTGCACCCCTGCAAAGCTGCAGGAGGGGAGTCCAGGAGACGAAAAACCGTCGTAGGGGAAAAAAAAATGCTGCGCTTTTCGGCACTTTGTGGACTTCTCAGGTTTGAAGCAGAGTGTCTGATTGATGGGCTTGGACATGGCCACGGCCCAAAGCTGCCTGGCACGACAGCGCTGCTAATGAACGGATTTAATAGCAGCCAAGCGAGCCGCTTTATAACCCCAGCAATAGGCAGCGCGCAGGCAAGATTAACTTACTTTGCAAAGAGATGATAAATATTCTCTGGTTCCCCATGCACATTGCTCCTCTGCACAAATGTTTTGGGAGAGAAAGGAGAAAGATTGGTGTCATCCTCACCCTGCTGCTTCGCCCAGGAGCTGGGGGGCTGGATACGGCCCCGCTGCCCTCTCACCTTTCCTCCCCACCCGGGGCTGTTTGCGAAATGCTGTCACCACCTCATATTAAGGTGAACCATCTGGTGGTGTTAATGTCCTGGCATTGACTGGTTTGGCTGTCTCAGCGTCCCAGTTTTGGGTGCTGGGGGTCCCCAGGGGCAGGGCTCCCCGCTCCCCCCCTGCCCCCGGCTCCTTCCGATGCCGGAGCCGAGCGTTGCTCTTTCCATCCCGCAAATGGGACCGTCTTGTAAAATATTTTGAAATCCACTGACAAAAAAAGCACTCTGTCAGAGGTAGATATTATTGATGTTGTTATTATTGCATCGCTCGTCTCCGCTGCAAAGGATGCCTGACCATGCTGACAGCTGCTATTAAGAAAGTTGCACAGCCAGTGTTTCTGGGGATATAATTCTTTCTGAGCAAAGTTAAACACTAAAAGGGGTTATTTCACGAAGCAAAAGCAAGAGCTGTGAAGAAGTTTC
This sequence comes from Cygnus atratus, assembly GCF_013377495.2. Classification (NCBI taxonomy): domain Eukaryota; kingdom Metazoa; phylum Chordata; class Aves; order Anseriformes; family Anatidae; genus Cygnus; species Cygnus atratus. The sequence goes on from NC_066388.1 coordinate 1,798,051, forward strand.
TCCGTGACATGTGAAGAGCAATCACGTTGTGTATTAGCTGGGAATAGACCTGCTAGCGGATCCCTCAGTGCTCTCCGGGGAGGCAGAATCCAGTGTCCCCATTCTGCAGACGCAATGGGTAAACTGGGTGAAACATCCCAGGCGGTTAGGGTAATCCAGAGGGGAAACCAAATTTCCGCCACAGGGCCCGAAAAAATAGAAACAGGCTATTTTTCCTAATATTGGCAAAGTTTTGAGCACAGGCAGCCCAATATACAGCCTCAGCCCCTTTATGGCTTCAGCATAAAAGCAGGAGATGTGCGGCAGCTTGGGCTGGGTTTTCTACCAGGCATTAAAACCGGGGAGGGGGGAAGAGGAGCGTGCAGACCAGAGCAAACTGAGCACGCATCAAAGCCTGCGACGGTCGCTTGTAACACCTGAGGGTAGCTAATAAGTTTTATTAGGGGTTTTATTGGCACTTGGGTGCCTGCGATGCGCAGGATGGAGCAGAACAGAGCAGAGAAGGGGGGCTGTGTGTCTTTCCTTAGTGCATCCTGTTGTTTAAAGCAGTGCTGGGCACTTCCGAGCCTTGCTCTTGAGCTAAGCCTCAGCTCGGGGAGGACCGGGAGGCTCGAGGTCGGTGTCGCTGCCCAAACCGCGTCCGTCGCCAGCAGGATCCCGGGCAGGTGGCACAGGCTGCCATCCATTAGCAATTTCCACAGCACAGCAATTTATCCCTGTCATTTAGGGTTCATGTGCTATTATTTAGTCTATTTCCAAGATCTTATTACATTTTTTATTCATAGGGAGGTTAGATTTATATATTGAAGATCAATAAGAGGCTCTATCATGGCTACATTATTAATAAGGAATACATTATATGTAGACAGACAGCCCACTCTATTGGATTTACATAGCAGATATGCTTTTTGGGGGCAATTCTGGAAATTTACTACCTGTTCGATCTCTCCTTGCATCTCCCTGGGCTCCCATCCCTCCCTCCTTCTGTGCAGGGATAATACCAACTTTATTCAGCAGCGAGCGTCCTCTGTCCCTGCAGATGACACTGTCGTGCCTCTGTCCTCGAGCAGCCCCAAAATCCAAAATCTGCACGAGAGGCAGCTCGTGTGCTGCGGGAAGAGCCAAGAGGGGAACAGATTTGACCAAGGTCGCACGGGGATATGGCAGAAAATCTCCAAAACTGGGTGCCGTGCCAGGTGTTTTAGGATGACCACTTCCCACCCCCTTCATGGCCAGCATCTCAGCACCTGATGTGCCCACACATACATCTGATTCTAATCAGCAGTAATTAATTCTAATCATCATAATTAACAGAGAGTGGGAAAATATTAGCTGGAATAATCCAATCCGATCGGTCTGATGCTGTCTTTGCCTGGGAAACCTGCGGAGGGATAAGGCAACTCATCCCTACTGCACTTGTATCCTGTCAAGGTTTTATGAGTGCACAAACCATCGGGCTCATCAGAAACGATTCTAGCTCTGGTTCAAGCTCTGGCCTCCTTCAGCTAATTACCAGCCCGGCGGTTAATCACGGTAAGGGGCTGCTTCCTCCCTCTGCTTTGGCTGCTTGTACTGGGCAGGGGTTGCTGTGCTTGGCCTTGTGCCTTGCACCATGGGGCCAAGGGGTCTGTGGCACTGTGCAGCCTTGGCTTTCCTGGCTTCTAAAATTAAGGGATTCAGCCAAAAATTCATTTGGCAGCACCCAAATACCAGCAGCACCCTTGCATCTGCTCCACGTGGGTGAAGCCCTCTCCGTCCCCATGCCGTAAGGCTCAACAGCACCCCAAGGGGGAAAAGGGGGAGAAGGAAGCACGAGCGATTCCCCCAAATGCGCTGTGCGTGCTGGTTAACGTGAGCGGGGCTGGTCGGGAATGCGCAGTGTTGCAGCTTCAGTCCAGGGGTGGAAAAATCAATAAAATGCATATAGTTCTTGCATACTGAAAACGGCTTTGCTTCCTCCGGCGCACTTAGAATTCAGGAGCTCGCCGCTCCCAGCCTCGTGCTCGTGCGTGGAAGAGAGCAGAGGAGGGTTTACACGTCTTTAATTATCATCCCTTCTTTGGGTGAGCGGTGTCAGATAAGAGTTGTAAGGAGAATATCTAAGATGATACAACTATTACAGTCTGCAGCCTTCAAACACAGCCACCGTTGTGTATTAGCAGAGCATCAGCTGGATCATTCCCCAACCTCACTCTTTTATATTTGAAAAAATAATGATCTGGTCCATTTTTTTTTTCTCCAGCTCTTCCAAAATCTCTCTCTTTCTTCCTTGTTCCCTCAAAAGATGACCCAGCCCATACAGCATGTAAGAGTCCTCCAAAGTCCTAGATCATTCCCCTTCTCTTCACAATAAGCTGCATCCTTGATCAGAATAAAATAAGGTATTAAGAACTTTTAGCTACACTATTTATTATGCTGCAGCTTGCTGCTTGTTACAGGATTTCTCAGCCATTATACGATTTTGGAGGGGATTCTTTTGTTGTTGTTCTCTCAGAAGCTTGTAGCACTTACAAGTGTGCTGTACAATATTATAATCACCTAAATTAGAAGTGTCCCTGCTGTAGGGTGCTTTGCGTTGACTCTGCAGTGGCTATGTAGGAAGAACCTAAAGCCACCACCCCCATGGGCATGCTACGAGTGTCCCCGGGGCGGAATCGTGGCAGCAACAGGGCTGGGGACAGCTCGAGGTCTGTGTGGCAGGGCTGGGTTTGGGGCTTGAAGATGCAAAAGATGCTTGTATAAGTGCAGGCTCCATCGCTTCTCCGGTGCCCTTACATAAATACCTGCATCAGGGCCAAGGAGAGAACAGAACATCGGCACCTGAAGAGGTGAAACGCTCCTCGAAAATTCAGTGGGTGCTTTGGGGCAGAATAAGGGACGAAAGCCAAGATTCCCATTTTTTTTGGTCCCAGGAATGGAGTTAGAAGCCAGGCACAGCCGGGCAGCAGCATCCCCATCCAGCGGGCCCCCTCGGCACGGCGCGGGGCAGAGCAGGCAGGTTAGGCAACAGGTTGGAGAGGAATTGGTATGCAAGAAACAGCCAAGGCAGCCTTTATATCAGAGCCTCACAAAGGCAATTCTCAGCAATTGATATAAAAAGGTGTCAGTTCTGGTTTAAGTACTGTATTACCAGCAAAGATTTATCTGCTTCAAAGGCAGGCCTCATGCCACCGAGGGAATAAACAGCTCTTCTCCTTATCTCTTTCGCATAGCGCAATATTTTCTCTATTTGACTTTGGCTCAAAAAAAGACTTTTTCTCCCACTTCGTTATTCGCATATTGCAATTTAAAACAATATGTGGTGTTCCCTGGGGGGTGCCACGGGGAGGGTGGCTCCTGGGGGCGCTGGGATGGGGTGGGGAGGAGGCTGACATCAGGCAGAGCAGAGGCTGCAGGACGGGGTCGGCAGGTCCAGAGGGGATTTCTGCAGGCACCACAGCGGTGCCAGGAGCATCTTTCCCAGGGAAGGAAGCAGGAAAGGCAGATGGAGACCTGGAGGCAACGGTGTCTCTGTCTTCTAGAAAACATCTCCAGCAGCCGTGGCAAGGGGGAGGAGCGCATTCCCCAGCAGCCAGTTTCTGTGCAGAAAGCCTGGAGACAAACTGCTGCCCATCCTGCTCTTCGCTGGGCTGATCCATGGCGGTTTTCACCTGCTCGTGTCTCTATTTCCTCAAAAAAAAAAGGGGAGCTGGGGAAGCCCGAGCATGCCCCATGTGCCAGAGCATCCACGCTCTGCCCCCGCGCCAGCCCCAGGCGATGCTGCTGCAGAGCTCGCTGTGCTCTGCGGTGTCTCTTCCAAATAACTCTAGCAGCCTGGCTTTAAAATTATGTCTTTAAACATATTTATACAGGCCACATATATTTTACATGCCTGCACAATGCATTTTATGAAGCATATAAAAAAAGCAGATAGAAATTATCTATTTCTCCCATACAGCTTGTCTCTTTTTGGGGGGAGAGATAACAAGGACCTATTTCATTTTGCTGTTTGCTGCAGGATGCCATGCAATAAATTGAGAAGCAAAGTTTTGAAAAATGCTCCTTTTTTTTTTTTTTCCTTTTTAATGCCATTCTGAGCTGGAAAGACCTAGCAAACGGAAAACATTATTTGCAGGCTATCAGCCCAGAGTCCCTTTTGCTCCTCTCTCTTGTTTGCTCACTGAAATGAATGGGCTCTTTTGGCAGCGAGGATCATAACGTTAATCGGAACTAAAGAGCATTGTGTTTGCGAAGAATCAAAGATCTTCCCCTTTGCAAACTTTGCAAAACAGTTCTTCAGATATTTGGGAACAATTAGATCAAGCCGAGGCGCAGGCTGCTGCCGGGCGCTGATCGGCAGCGCTCCTCTTCATCAAATATTCAGCACGGATATTTCATTATCAGCCTAATTCATACACCGCGTCCACGGCTGGGTGGTTTTAGAAATTAAACTGTACTTTCACCTCGAACGAATGCAGGCGGTGGCAGGCGGCGAGGAGGAGAGCGGCAGCCCTCCCGGGTGGGATGGGAGGGGGCTGCAGCAAGCAGGGCCGTGCGTGGCTTCACCTTTCCTAAGCAAAAAATTAATCGCATCCAAAGCGAGCGGGTGAATAAAGCCAGCAAGCTGTGCAATTACGGCAGTGTACAGGAGTTAATTAGTCACTTGCCTTTACTGGAGGGAGCCCTACGGAGCGCCGGCTCAAGCTGGGTTTGCTGGCAGGGCCGAGCCACGTTCAGCATCTCGGGGCTGGGACGAACCAGATAGATTCAGCTCGTCGTGCTGCTGGCCCTGACGTTGGGAGGAGTGACGAGTATGGCCATGCTGCCAGTGAAACACGGTTCTGAGCAGGATGTGACCCGGGGAGGGGAGAATGGGTCTAGCTGCTCAGGCACCCGCGATGCGTTGCGTCGTTATGAATTCTGCTTTATGTGCTTGCAAAAAAAAAAAAAAAAATGTGTCTACACTCTGGGAGGGTTTACAGGCAAATAAATCTGTCGATACTGTGAGCTGGAAACCATCAGGACCAGGCGTTTGTGCCTGGCCCCGGCTTTACAACGCTGGCAATTAAACTTCTCGTCTGCAGGCGGGCTCTCGGAGGGGCTGGCGGTGCTGGGCGCGCAGCGCTGCTGGCGGCTGGCGGCTGCCTCAAGTAGTTTACGAGCACTTGAAGTGGCTGAACGGGAGTCAGGAGCATCCTCGTGCCTGTGTATCCATCTCAGAGAGGCGAAAGCATCCGATTATCCCCCGGGGCTTCTTAGGCAGGAGTCTGTGCAGCCGTTAGTGCCTGTGCAGCGAAAAGGACTTGCCCAGGAAGCCTCAACCATGGGCACAAAACCCCAAATTCACGTGATTTTTACACTTACAGCACAATGTGGTTGAAAAAGGGCAAAGAACTTAGATGTTACAGAGGGGAATGCAAAACCAAGGGCAGGCACAAGACTCACGTCCTTCAAAAGGTGCCTTACGAGTGCCCACATATCTGATTTCACCCCAAACCATGGCATGGTTATCGTGCACGAGGTCACGCAGCCACACGCCGTGGTCCTGGCTTGTCAAAACTTGCCGGTCACTGGGAATTTGTTGGGTTTATGCATCACTGTCAGGGCTGCACCTAGCCCCGCCGGCCGGCTCCTCTCCGTGCCATTACCGATGCAGACGCTCGAGCTGCAGCGGCAGCGTGAGCGGCTGGACCGGGCTCCTGCATACAGATCAGCCCGGGGCTGGGGAATATTGAAATACAAAGGAAAAAAGAAAAAAACAATGCATTGCACCAAAGCATGGCAGCTCTCTGCTGCTCTCCTGCCCGCACCTTGCCTATTAAAAACCGCGGCAGGTGGAGGTTTCTCCAACCTGCCGAAGTGTTTGGCCACCGGCTACCGGAGGCAGGAAAACTTTTGGATTTATTCATGGCCACCTGTCAGGGGCTGTCATTCCCCACTCTGAGCTACAGCCTCAAGTTTGCTGTTCTATAAATCAGCTCCTCTTGGACATAATAACTCTTCTTTATGGGCTCTCTCCCCTTCATAAATAAACCTCATTCCATATGTATATAGCGCGAATGGTGAGCCTGATTTGCAGCTCCCTGCAGGCGCCGGTGGCTTCTCTCTGCCAGCTCCCTGGTGGCTTCGGAGGAGACCTGGGCATGCAGGAGGAGGCTGGGTGCTCGTTCCCATCCGAATTCGCCTATGGCACAGCAGGGAGTGGAGCCAGCAACTTGGGAAGGCCGTGAGATGTGAAGAAATTCAGCGTTTGCTGAAATCAGGGCCGACCGAAGAGATGTGGCATCGGTGTCCCCCCACCAGGAGCGTGCAGGGAGCAGAGGTCAGCCCAGCCTCAGACAAAGACCTTGTTTCAGCCAAAACAGCAGGGCAATTTATGCGCCCTGCTGTCCACAAGAAGAATGGACCCCTCTATTTCTGTCCCCTGGCTGGTATTTTAATGGCAGATTAACAGGAAATCGGGCTAAAGGTGCAATCTGCCCGTTTTTTCCGTTAAAGAGGCTGCAGAAGTGCACGTTGGCAATGGCAGTGAGGTTTGCCTTGAAGGCAGCACCAGCAGGCCCTGTGACAAGGCCCAGGGACCTCACCCCAAACAATTTCCCCCAGTCCCTCTCTGCCCTTCCTGCTGCCTTCATCACTCTCTCATGATGCCAAGGATCTCACAGCAGTGCCAGAAATGCTGAGACCGGACTCAACCCAAGTTCGTGCAGACGCAGTGCCCGCCGATGGCAATAAAATCGGTTCTCATCCACTCCTAGCCCAATTTTCTGCTGCAACAGCACCAAATCCAAGGGCAGGGAGACAGAGCAGCCTGTACCTGGAGCGTGCCTCTGCGTGCCAAGTGGGGAAGCCTTAAATCTTTTTTATTTTTTGAGCTCCCCCTTTGTGCAGCAGCACCCGTGCCTGCCTGGCGCTGAGCCTGCCCCGCACGCTGCAGCCGTCCCAGCCCCGGAGCGCGATGTGCTCGCGCGGGGCTGCCTGACTGCCGCTGCCCAGATCATCGTTTGGAGTGGTTTAACTTGGCAACTCCCGAAGCAAGGAGAAGATGAAGCCCGAGCGATGCGTTTTTTTATAGCTCCAGCCAGCTCCTTGCCAGCCGGGGAGAGGCAGGGGGGGATGAAGGATGCTGAGCACCTCGCAGACCCCAAACCCTTTGGTGCTGCAGACCCACGCAGCAGCTCGGGAGGGCTGCTGTGGTCCAGGCTGGGTTTTTTTTGGCACCGAGGAACTCGCAGGCAGCTCCCCTCCTCCTGCAGCCGTCTCCAGCCGAGACCGTTCACACATTATCTGCCTCCTGACTATTAACAAAGCCGTCGGCTGCCGAGAATTACTTAGAGATCATAACGCAGTCTGATCGATACTGCTCTCACCCACGTCCCTGCACGACGCTTGCAGCCGAAGCACCACGACCTGCAGTGCGTGCTGCCGTGGGCGTCCCGAGCTCCCCATCACCACGACGCATCCGTCCCCAAATCCGCATCCGTCCCCAAATCCGCATCTGTCCCCAAATCCGCATCCGTCCCCAAATCTGAGCAGTTCGGGGAAGTTGCTCGTGGCCAAGGATGGGCGAAGCACCCAAGGTGAACTTCCCTTTACAGCTGAGCTGTGGCTCCTCCCTACCAAAAGCAGCCCGGCTCCTCTCTTCCTCGCTTGTCCCCGTGAAATAATATCGCAATCAAGTGCCTGCCCAGATTTACACCGGGGCGATCACGGCTCCTGATGCAATGTCACCCGGGTTTATGGAGATGCTGCTGATGTGGACCAGTGAGCACGGTGACAGCAGCGCGATGCCGGGAAGCTTCACGGGGCTGCTCCTGATTTACATCCCTGATTCCACTTAATCTGAGGCGCAGCCAGTGCAATCCAAGTCAAAAGCAGTTTATACCAATGTGGCAAAAATTTGGCCCGTAAATTTTCTTTAGAGCACAAGGATTTCGAGCACGCCTGCCCTAGATTAAGCCGTGTCCTTGTCAGTCTTGAACTGGAGAGGAAATAAATCCCTCTCTCTTTTTTTTTTTTTTTTGCCTGCCCTACCTGGCTGTAAAACCAACACCTGGTCAGACCCAAGCCCTGCCTCTGTTTGGGCTCACCTGTGGCGGGTGGCAGAAATGTCGTTAGCGTTAATTGCTGCTCATACAGAAGGGAAAGTGAGGCTGGGAGAGAGACGGGGAGGGCCCAAGGTTGCTGCAGAGCCCAGAAATCAGCCACGGGGAATAAAAACTGCTATAGCAGGGGCAGTGCCCGAGAGCATCGCACCGCTGCGGCCACGATCCTATGGGGCTGGCGGCAAGTGTAATTAAAGGCTTCGTTACCAGCCGTGCTCGCGCCCCTGCAGCGGGCAGCGGGGAGGCGCGGCGAGCAGCTGGGCCATCAAACCCCGCTGCGCGGCTCCGCTCCCCTCGCTTCACCAGTTTGTGACAAATTTACAAATCCTTTAAATACGGAGAGCCGAGCGTCCCCCCGGGAGGGCCAGATGGCTGCAGCGGCGCTGGGACGGCGCTCAGAGCAGAGGGAGCGTTTTGGTGGCTAATATCTGCGCGTGCTATGGGTGCTGGGAGGTGCTTCATTAGTGTGGGGCACTAATGAAGTGCCCTCCTCCTCCGCCTGTCCCTCTGCGCCCCATCCCGTTGGGATTTGCTTTATCCCCGTTGGGACTGGGCTGATGCGCATGGGAAGAGCCTCGGCGAGAGGGCAGCGGGCACGCGTGGGGCACAGACAAATCCAGGGATAAATGCGGGGATGGCAGGCTCGTTGCTCGCTCGTGGCACAGGAACGGTTGCCCAGATTGCTTCGCAGGTTGCCCAGAGAGGTTGTGGATGCCCCATCCCTGGAGGTGTCCAAGGCCAGGCTGGATGGGGCCCTGGCAAACCTGATCTGGTGGCTGGCATCCCTGCCTAGGGCAGGGGTTGGAACTTGATGGCGTTTAAGGTCCCTTCCAACCCAAATCATTCTATAATTCTATGATTTGTAAAGGGCGCCTGCCTGGTGCCAGCTCCTCCCTTGTCCTCCCGGCCCCAGCCCCGCTGCACGTGTCCTATCTCGGGCTGAACGAATACATCCCATTGATTTTCTCAAAATGTGATGCGCACACAAAAACCAACGTGTGTAAAATATGTCAGTGTTTGGGGGGAACAATTGCTCTTCTTGCCTGCCCCCAAAAATCAATTGTAAGAGCTTATGTAAAAATACAATGGCACTAAACTCCAAATAATTAGGTGATTGTGCTAAGCGAACATCTTATTTAAAAATGGCTCAGCAGTACACGTCTGTGAGACACAATCTAATCAGAATGAACCAGGAAATGTAGCAGTTTCCAGGTGAGTAAGCTGAAATGCCGGAGTCTTTGTATGAAAGGGAGTGGGAAAAAAAAAAAAGGGATGGAAATGACAAGGGAAGGAAAGGAGAGGAATCAGCTACATAGGCAGGAGTAATTGCAACACATTGCCATCATTATTTCTGAGCAGCAAGCACAGCAAAAAGAATGAGGAGAAAACATGAAATTAAATCAAATATGATTACCGAACAAATAGAAAAGGACCAGCTATTTTTTTTTCTTTTTTTTTCTTTTTTTTTTTTGTGGCACGTGTTTGGGATTGAGGAGATGGCTGGAGAGGAGGCAGGGGTGGGACAGGGAGCTGGGTCTGCCTCAGTTTCCCTGCTGGGACCGTGCTGGAGCAGCCAAGCCCTTCGGGTAGGGAAGGAGCAGGGAGAACAGATGGGAATCTGCCACCTGAAAACAATGCTTTTCATCCCATTCTCATGCAAATGTCACAGCAATGAAGAACAAGGAAGTTCAGCACAGGTAGCAGGGCATAATTGCTTTGGAACAGATTGCTTTTTGGAAAAACAAAACCCACTCCTTTTCTTTTTTCTTTAATTTTGAGCTCCCCGGGGCACCAGCTGCTCCTTCACACCCGGTGCTCGCTGTGCAGCGCTCCTGTCCCCGTGAGGTCTTCGCCTCCTTGCCTTGCTCTTGGAGAGCCCTCTGGGTCTGTGAAGTTCAGCGCATGGGAAACGAGGTGGCGCATCCACAGTGAGTGACCCTAACCCTAACTATGAGTGACCCTAACCCTAATTATGACCTGTGAGCAGAGCCAGCTCGTGTGTGCGCTCTAGGACGGGGGTGCCAGCTGCACTCCCGAGGAGCCATCTGCAAGAGCGTGGACAGCACAGGAGCAGATTGCAAAGCAGCTACACATGGCCGTGCCTTTGGAGAGGCTCCTTGAGCAGGGGCATTTGCACAAGTGCTCGCTAAGCCCCCCCAGACCTCATCTCCCCGCTGCTCCCTCCAGATGTGGCTGTTAGCCTGCGTGTGCTGAGCCCAGGTATCTCCATGCTGGGGAGGTTTGATGGAGCATAAAGGCACAGGCTCCATAAAAAATGGGGAGCAGGATAAAAGCCAGCCCCATTCAAGAGGTGATATGGGCACAAACATGCGGTGGCATGGGGAATTTCCAAGCATGCTGCCATGAAAATGGGCAGTGCCGCTTTTGGGGCAGCTTTTAGCCATAACCAAGACTCAAAATGCCCATGAAGTGGGGTGGGAAAGGCAAAGATCCCACCTGAGCTGCCAGAGCAGGCACCATATCAGTGGTGCAACACGGGTTTTAGTTTACTTATTTTTGACCATAAATAGCCAAAAATAAAAATAAAATTGATCCCATTTCCAGTTGAAATGGGCAAACCATAATATTGATGGTTTGCAATGGATTCGAGATGAATTGAATTCCTCCACCAGCCAGAATCCCTCTTTTAACAGCGGATATATCGAAGCCATAAATTCCCAAGGACAGGATTGGTGTGCAATAGCATAATATATCTTCTATTCAATCTTTTATACATTATGCTTTGTCCTGCATTTGGGTAGAAATATTTATGGACTGGGAGATGCTCTTTGAAGAAGTATCAGCCCTAAGGGTCCTCCTGCTGGCCGTGCTCGGTGGCCTTGGGTTATTCGATGGGATGTTGCAGAGACGTGCGTCTGTGCTGCTATGCAGGGGACACGGATCCAAGAATGCAAAACTTTTAATATTCAACGTGCACTTGATTTGGGTTTGGTTTCCGACCCTGAGGATGCCTGGAGCAAGTCAGTGTGCTTCGCAGCCTCTCTGGTTCCCCAAACCCCAAATAATAGCTGTATGGCACGAGACACCCCGGGACACCAGCAAGTCCCTGCCTCTCCTCTCTGCAGGCACAGCAAGGGACTTCAAAACTCATTTTGCTGGATTTTTCTGTGGGTTTCTTTCTCTGCTGCGAATGGGAAAAACACCAAGGAAATGCACTTTAAATCGGTAAACAAAAAGAGGAATTCTCCCGAATCATAATTTCCTTTCATGTGGCTCTGCCTTTAGGCTCCTGGCTGGCAAAATTAAAGAAATACAATTAAACCGTAGCTGGCTCCCCAGTGCCTCTGTGCAAACTAAGGAAAAATACTACTGGCACACGTGGCTAGACTGCCAGAAAAAGCACCCATAACTTAGCTGCTTTAATTTAAGCTCCTATTCACATCCCTGTCAGCAGCCAGGAACTGCTCCCATCTGCTGCTGCTCCAGAGTCTTGCATGAAGTGCGCTGGCAGGTCTCACCTCCGTTCCTCATGGGCAGGTGCCAGCAAGCTAAAAATACAGCCCGGAATGACCCGCTTCTTGGCAGCCTCCTGGAAGCCTGAGAGCTGCAGCAAGCCAGGCTCTGGCACGGAGCAGGGCTCCATTTTTCATTGGGAAAGGTGCTTTTCCATCGCATCCACCGAGGCACCTGGCTCATGGAGTCGTCTTGCACGGGCAAGGCTGGCTCCTAAAAGAAATGTCCAGATGTCCCCAGGAAGTCCTGGACTTGGCAAGGTGATTGCAACGTGGGAATGGTGCTGCAGAGAAGCTGAGCAGAAACGAGCATCTCCATCCCGTGGGAAGCTCTGATGTGCTACTTGGTGCTCCATAAAAAATTGAAATATCTTCCCTTTTTCCAGAAATAAAAGCAGCCCGTGTACTGACTGGCTTTGCTGGCAGGAATCTGCTTGCCCACATGTTGGCATTGCCCTGCAGAGACACCGGCCCTCCCAGATTTGGGTTCCTGGACGTCTGTGCATTTTGCATTTATCGGTGCAAATCCTGCCTGGGATGTTGTCCTCCCACCTTGTGCTGCGCATCTCATGCACCCCAACAGGCACCAGATACATCAGCAGCTGGTCCCCGTGGTCCTGGGCAAACCGTGCCAAGAAAAGTCAGAGGCAAGCAAAGAACTCAAACCCCATCTCCCTGACTTCTGGAGAGGATTTTATCTCATTAAAACAAACGAGCAGATGACTGTTGCCTGTGTCGACAGGGGGACTGCGCTTCATGATTACACTTTATAAACCCCAAGCTGTTTACTGCCTTGGCAGATAAGTTCAGCTTTTAAGAGGAGGAGATACAGTCGGGGGGTTGTACATTTAATAGACTCCTCGTGCGTGCGTGCGGCTGGGTGATAACACCACGAGCCCAAGCTGCATGTGAGGCTGCAGTGTCTGCATCACAAAGGGATGCGGCCACCCCTGCCCAGCCCTCCAGGACACGTCCCAAAAAGTGATGGCAGGGCGAGAGGGGACCCCTCTGCAAAGGGGTTTCTGGGGTTTCTGAGCCTCGTCCGCATCCAACCTCTTCCCAAAGCTGCTTCCAGGGCTCGTCACCCCACTACCAGATGTAATGGATGCACATAACGTAAAGCACATCTTAATCAATGTGAGAGATTCTGCTTAAAACCCAATGATTTTGATCTGGAGCCTGACAACGTGGTAATTTATATGCAGCACAGCATAACCAAAGAGCTTGTTATGCAAACACAGACCACTGATTTGACAAATCTCCTGGAAACAGAATTAATGTCTGTATTCTGTGAAAAGATGTAATTTATTTTAATATTTTAAAGACAGAAAATTATATATGCGTACATATGTGTGTATAAATAGAGCCAAACAGAAAAATAAACACATATGCACATGGATCTCTATATATTTACGAATATTTCAGTAGAGCCATGTGAATTGGTGTGAACCGCAGGGAGAGGGATGGATGCATGGACAGACGGATGGATGGATGGATGGATGGGTGGATGGACAGCTATTTAGGGGATATAAATCATCATGCTTCGACTGATGTTGATGGGATTATGTTGATTTACACCGGTTTCAGATATGGCCAAAAGCAGGCAGTTAATTAGATCCATACTGATAGTCTGGCTCTCCTAAACTGCAGAGAAATGCTGATATTACCCAGCGAAGGGCCTGGCCCTCGAACACAATTGCTGCAGACTTTGTGCCACGGTGCTCAGCAGCACGATGCTGAATTGGAAATGACCTCCTGATTATCAGAGCCATCTCTCGCTGTGCTTATTTATGGGCGGCAATAATATTAGTGTAATATTATTGTTGTCCTTTTTGCAGACTGTGCTTTATTTATGGTGATGAGGTAGGAAACACAGTCTGCATAATTGAGGTTTTGATGGAACGAAACATATGTGAGAAATTTCTTAATTTGATTTCAGACACACACACACACACCGCTCGCTACCCAATCTCCTTATCTTCCCGTCTATTTGTCTTTCTCCATATGGACACATCCATTTATCTATCGCTCTGTTACTTCTGAGGCTCCTGCTTCCACGGGATCCAGTTCTTTGCTATTTACGGAGGAGGCAGAAAGGCTGCCGAGAGCACAGACGGGCAGGAAAGATAGCTCCTGCAGGGGAGGCTGAACGTGGGCACGGGGAGAGAGGAAGCTGGGGAGGAGAAAGACACCTCTGGAAAAAAAGGGGAAGAACAGAGAAAAAAGATTTTCTTTCTTTTTTTTTTTTTCCAAAGTTTTATTTTCAAAGTTTGGGGCGTTGAGCCGATGCTTGGGAAACGCGCAGCCCTGCGAGGATGCAACCTGGCAGCGCACACTGGAAGCAACCAACGCCGCCTGGGTGTTTTATACCATTTGCGTATCTTTTAATGACCTCCCTGTGCCGTTCGATTATCGATAGGCGTACAGGAGCCTTCGGACCGACGGGGACAGGGTCAATACCTGCAGTCTCTGGGCAGCTCACCCTGCCGGGGCCGGCTGCTCGCGGGGACGCAGCTCACGGCAGCGCCCGTCGATACGGGAGCACTTTCCTTCCCCCATCGGGAAGGCTGAATCGATGGGCAGCCATCGATCACGCTCCTCGTGTCCTGAGCCCCAGCTCGCCTTCCTTCCCCCTGCTCCCCCGACCCCGTCCCTATTAACCAGCCAGGCAGCCCCCCCTTGCACGGCAGGCTTTGCCCTGTGCGTGTACAGCTTCCTACGGGCAACGCTACATATTGTGCAAGCAGGAGAGGCTGTAGGAAACTAATTAAGCATTCTGTCCTCCTTTTGCCTCAAAGATGCTATGCAAAACCAAAGCCTATTGAATGTTCAAGCAGAATTCTTATTAATTTTATGGGGGAGATAGGAGAATAATTGCCTGGAAACCTGGTTTAAAGAATGGAAACAGACTGTCTCTTCTTTCTTACTTAATTTGTATTGACTTCTTCATTTTTATTTTTGGGAGCTGAATACGTGGAGTGTGATTTTCAGTGCTTTAAAATGTGTATTATGTCCCCACTTGAGGAGTTGCTGTGAAGTGGGCTAGACGAGAGAAAATGCGCCGCACCGAATGCAAGCGAAATAGTAACGATAATAATAATAAGGCAAATGTCAGGGCTGTCGCCGCGCCGTGCACCACGGCACCAACGCTTCCCAAAGGCTCCCCGAGCGCCCCAGCTGCTGGGGGTCACCTTCGGCAGCCCGAGGCGAGCTTTGGCAGACACAACACGGCTGTGCCACGCAGGACACGCATGCTTGCCCATGTGTGCGGCAGCTCCCTGTCATGCTAAGGTCAATTAATGCTAATTTTGATGGTGCAAGGTTGCTTGAAGTCCCCCAGCTGCCTCCTGCATGATGTCTGCAGCGCTGGGCACAGGTTTCCGGGGGCTCCGCTCCTGGCATCGTGGCATGGAGACCTCTCCCCTGGAGATCCTGCTGTGAATCTCCTCAAACAGCATCCTCCTTGCAGAGGGTTGGAGAAATCCTTAGCTGGAAACAGAGGCAGGGCAGGGAGAAAGATGTCCAGCACGAAGCAGCAGGGCAGGAGGGATGGGGAGGCACGGACCAGCTCAGCACCTTTCCTTTTGCACGTGGCCGCTGCTTGCACCCCCGGTCCCGTTACCCAGGGCTGGGAGTTGCCCTGGCACCAGCAGACCGTGCCCAGGACTGACAGGCAGGAGCTGGGCAGGGATTTGGGGTGTTTCAGCCCAAATCCTCCGCATCAGCCCCTGGTCCCATAGAGCTCCCAGCCCCGCAAACGCGCCGGGCGCCCCGCTCCTCCGTGCCCCTTCCTCTCCGCGTTCTCCCGTGCAGGAAGATTGGCAGTGACCTTTAAATGTCATTTCCAAATGCCAGCCCCAGCTAAGTGGCTACAAAACGCAGTGTTTATGCTCGATTATGGGGAGTGATGGGCCCGAACCGCTCACCTCCTGATGGGAGCAAGACAGGGGCACTGCAAAAAGCAAAGGGCCCCTTGGGCGCTCCGTGGCCGCGCTCTCTCCACCGTCACTAAAGATGCACAGGGACCACCCCGGACCCTCATCCTGCCTCCCCACGCAGGAGGGAGCCCTGTGCGCCCAGGGAATGTTGTTGTTGTTGTTTTTTTTTTTTTCCCCTTTCTGCTTGCACACGGTGCATTAGCAAACACTTGAGACTGGGGATGAGTTTCCACGTGGGAGACCAAGTGTGGCTAAGAAGGGCCGGGGCTCGCAGCAACGTGGACCTCAGCCCGGCCGCCTCGCTCCCAGGGTTTGCAGCGCCCTGCTCCTCGCTGCCCTGTGCCCACCGAGGACCTGGGGCTGCAGACGGTGCTCCCTGGGCTGGAAAGTGCTGGCTGTTTGGGTCACCAAGCTGGTGCAGGGACTGGGGCTCCCCTGGTGCTGAGCCCCTCCTTTTGCCCCAACCGGTGGCACGCAGCAAGTCAGACAACGTGATTTGCCCTGCTGCTTACTCGCTTCTAATTCATTGAAATGAGTTAGCAGATAAAATAAATAAATAATCCTCAACGTGACATTGTATTTCAAACGCATCACAATGTTTTTATCATGTTCCTGAGCGTGCGTCTCGAATTAGACCTGGCCAGTAGCCGGGGGGGGGGGGGGGGAGAAAATCATTCAATATTTGGTTTTCCATTGATCCGAACTCGGGGCGAACACGCTGTTCCCGCGTGGTTTCCACCAGGGGGGCTGCTGCGGGCAGGCGGGGAGGCTCAGCATCCCACAGGGCTGTGCAGGGTCATGGCCCCACCGGCAGAGCACAGCCCAGGCAGGATGAACGCGCCGCACGTCGCTCTCAGATCGAGTGGAATAAAAGCGCCGGAGCCACCGCTGCAATCGCTGCCACGCTGCCACCGTCAGCGCTACCCGGAGCGAGATAGCTATCCAGAGGCAGGCGAAAGGCTCTGGCTACACAAATTGTATTTCCCTAGGCGGCAGATTAATTAAAACTATCAAGTGTTCCCAGCTTTTTGAAATTAACTTTGAAAGTGTTTGGATAAAAAAAAAAAAAACTGGGGAGTTTAAAAAAAAAAAAAAGCCTAAAAAAAAAAGCCTGAACATTTTTTTTTTTATTCCTTTTCTTCTCTCTTGAGCACAAGGAAAGAGCAGAGAAAAGAAGGCAGATTTCCCCCCCAGCCTATTTGCAGTGCACATCCCACGGGGAGCTGAGCCACTGCTGTGAATGCGAAGCCTCCGTTTCAGTGCAGATTTAGGGTCAAGCTCCCCTCGTGTTGGGGTCTGCAGGGCTGGCGTGGGCAGAGCGGGGTTATCGGGCTGTGCTAAGGTGATTCCACTGCTTTCTCTCCTCTGTCCCTCCCTGGCTGTCCTCACGGTCCCCGCCAAGGGCAGGCGATGCCACGCCGGTGCCAGACCAGGGATGCAAGGCAGTCAAAGCCCAAACCACGACATCCCCCTCGCTGCCGTAACCCGCGGCAGCTGGCTCGCAGCTGCTCCGCTCCCCCGTGCTCCCCGTGCAGGTGCGAGGCGAGGCTTTGGCTGTCAACAAAAAGCCTCTGATCAGCCGGCGGAGGCAGAAGGTGATGCTCGGGCTCCAGCTGCCGCAGGTCTGCGTGGCAGCAAGGAGAGCACGGGGAGAAGCAGGGAGGGTTTTTAACGAAGGAGGACGCGGCTCCAGCCCGCGATGCCCGTGCTCATGCATAATGGAAAGGGCTGGGGAGAAGCGCCGGGATGGAGGCGACACCTGATATAAACAAGAGGCGATGGAGAAATAAAAAAGGGCGGGGGGGGGAAGAAATCCTGCGTGCAGGGCATTAGGGACTATCAGGAAGAATCGTGCTCGGCACAGGATGAAGAGGCTGCACCAAATATACAGGAGCTGGCTGCCTGCGGGGATGGCTCGGTGATCTAAGAGAGCAATCGGAGAGACGGTGCCTCGTTCCCTGCGGACGGAGGTTTATTTCTCAGCAGGTTCAGCCGTGTGGTAGGTAAATTACGCTCCGCCGTACTTCCTCAGGTCTTATTTCATGGCCCAGCGATGATTGCGCTACTGATCTTCCAAAGGGGGTTGTTCTGGGCTGGAGAGGCCTTGTAAATAAGGACGCGGAAACCTTCCAGAGGAGACAGTAGCCAAGCAGGCCGCACAGGCAGCCTGTCCTAGGGCATATAGGGTGAGCTACAGGTGTCCTGCCCCCCTGCCGGTGGTCCCAGCCTGTGCCTCATGCAATGGGGGTCTCCTGCCTGCCCCAGGAATACACACATCCCAAAAGCGCCCCTGTGTTGGCACGCTGCCTTTCAGGAGCTAAACCAACACGAGCCGGGAGCGGCAGAAGCAGCCCTGCGATCCCAAAGGGTCCCGGATCAACCCCAATTACTCTTCAAACGACTTCTAATCATCTCGCCCTCTCCGCTCCCCGCAGCATCTCCTGCTCCTGCAGCCGAGGTGCTGGAAGGAAGAAACGAGCGCAAACCACGCGGTTAGGAGACAAACCCTCCCCACCAAATCCACCCAGCCCAGGCAGAGCAGCGGCAGCCTGGGGGCTCTGCAGGACGGCTTGGCTCCCCCTCTGCACCCTCGGCTGATCTGGGCTGCCCGGAGAGGATTTCCTCTCCCCCTCTCTCCCTCTGTGCCTTATCTTCAGGCTCAGACCAGCTGCCTTGGCTCCGAGGCTGCGGTGTCGCTAATCCTGCCTCATCCGGGGACGGTGGGACTGGAGGCAGCAGCTCAGAGGCTTCAGCCTCATTTCTTCCCCCCCGCACTCCCACCCCCATCTTCTTGTTCGTGCCATTCGCTTTCATTCGGGGACACCAGCACCCTCAGCTCGTAAAAGCCTCCCTCCCAGTTCTCCCAGTTTGACTGGTGGAGAACAGGCAGCACAGGTCCCTGGGGGTGGGAGGTCTGTCCTCCAGCACGGTGACCGCAGTCTCCACGGTCCTGTAGGAAGCTCTGAGACCAGCCACAAATGTGTCCTGTTCCCCAGCACAGCCCTTCCATTAGTTAAAAAAAAAAAAAAAAACATAAAAAAAATCAATCAGATGCTTTTTATTCGCTATTTTTTCCCCCCATCTGCAGCAAGCCCTTGCCAAGCTCAGCACAAACCTCCCGTCCCGGTGCCAGGGCTGGGCTGGAGGTGACCAGAGGGGACAGATGCCAGGGTGGCACGGGGACAAAACCTGCCAGGGACGAGTGGCAGAGCCCGTGGGGACCGCGCTGAGCAGCCCGATGTAAAACACAACATTAGCACAAAGCCCGCTCGAGCGCGTTCTCTCGATTACCTTGGAATTATAATTACACCGGCCTTTAATATCCCCACATCCGAGTAATTACAGCCGGCTTACAGCCTCCAGCCGCGGCCTGATATTAACTTTTAATCACCTCGCCTTCGTGCCGGGGAAGGGGCGGCTGCGGCGAGCGGGGTCCTGCGCTCCCAGCACCGTTGGTGCCCCCCCTGCACGTGGAAAACCTTCGACAACGTGCAGCACCTGAGGGTGTCGGCTCCCTGTCCCCGTGCCCGTCGGTGCCACGGCCTCTCCCAGCAGCTTTTGTGCTTAAATAAAGCTCGTTTTGCTCTGCTGCAGGGAGGCGAATCCATCCTGGGGGTGTTGGGGGGGGTGAAAGCCAAGCCCCCGGTGCCCACCCGCAGGCAGCCCCCGGATTGCAGGGAAACGAGGAAATTAGCAAATTAACGGCGGGGATGGGCAGCGAGAAGGGGAAAAACCCACCTCGGAGGGCACAAAGTGCTCTCCCGAGAGGCCCCGTTTCAAAGACGTTTTTAATTAACTCTGTATTTCACCGGAGCTTTGCAGCAGCATTACTGTGCGTTAAACAAATACCAGTTGATTATCAGGAACATATTTACCGAGCCTTAAGTACCGCGGGTCACCGGCGCGGGCTCCTGCTCCGCACACTCGTTCCTGAGCACTCGGTTATTTGCTTTACACCCTCGGCTGCTGCAAGGGGGGGCAGAGCATTCCCCCATCCCCCCCCCCCCCCCCCCCCCCCGAATATTCGGGAGGCTGGAAATAACCAGGTAAGAGGAGCAGAAAGGTTTCCTTCCTCCCCGCTCCCTTGCGCCTCTGCTGTAGGGAGAAGCCGCCGCTGCCACGCGTGTTGGTTGGAGCCGTAATAAACGAGGGGCCGAGGCTTTTCCCCCGATGATTGATGGACACGGGGATTAGTGGGAGCACGAGGGGAAGCCGAGTGGTCTGCCTCGGACCGCGGCGCATTCATCAAGTCGACAGGCGGAGCACGGGTCTCACGCCTTCCTTTGCTGGGAGCCTTTTTGGTTTCTTAAGCAAACAAAAAAAAAGCATTTTGGATTTTATTAGGGCAAATATACATATATGAACCAGTGCTTGTGTATTAATGGCAAATAGTTGCAAACTGAGCTTGGTTCTGGTCACAAGAGGGAGTGTAAATGGCTAAATGCAGTGATTCCTGCCCAAATTGCGCCGTTGCCCCACATTCTCCAGGTACGTCTCAGCATGGGCACAGGAATGGTCTCAAACCCACCATTTATACCCCAAAAAGGGGCTCCAGAGGTGGCTCTGAGCGCAGGTGCAGGAAGGCAGGTGGGGGTCCCTCGGAGGGACCCCGTTGTCCCCAGGGGCCGGCAGCCCAGGACAAAGCCCCGAGGCCCCAGGCGACTGCAGAGAACAAGAGCTGGGTTTTGTGGCTCTCAGCTGCGTCCTCTTAAAAATAAATTCATGGCTCCTGCCTGCCTGGGCCATCATTTCGCAAGGTTTATGCACAAACCACATACGAGTAGACTGGAAACATAAAATTATATAGGGCAGTTAATTGAAAAACTGCCTGCGCCGCACGCAATAATTGACATTAAGTGTTGTTTGGAGCAGGAAATCGCTCGATATGAAACAGGCTCGGTGGTACCATCACAGCACCGAGCAGCGCCAGGAGAAGCTGCCCCTCTGTGGGTCCTGCCGTGCCCTGGGGCAGGAAAGTGACTGCTCCTGGGTCTGGGATTTGCTCTCTCAGAGGGGATGGAGGCAAGGTCTGCAAGTGTCTGCCTCGGGAGCCAAGGTCGAACATGCTGATCGCATTGCCCACTGCCTTATTAGCAACATCAAGCAACCATAATTTATGGACGTTTTTCCAAAGGGGAGCTCTCGATGTATTTATTTTGCTGCTGATGTATAGCTGAGCTGTGCGCACGAGCTTACTGAGCCTTGCCAATTTTCGACCATCCCTTCGATCTATAGGTTTCCCCCCATAAATACTTAGCTCCGTCTCAGAAGATGGGTTTTTACCAGTAAAAACTCTTCCAGCTTCCTGGGAAGATGGTATTTTAGCTGCCACCAGCTCCAGGTGAAGCAGCATCCCCTCAGTTCTCCCTGGGGAAGCCCTGCAGGACCGCCCGGGCTAAGGGAAGGAGGACAGGGCATGGGGCTCACCCCTCCTAGCTGCATCTCGCTCATTTATTTGGGCAATGATAATTTAGCTTTAAATATTTATAGCACTTCCTAACGTAATGGGAAGTGTGCTCTATGTATCCTGCAAAGAGGACGAAGCCTCTGTGAGCTCCCTGCAAATATCATTGTCTCTTCGCTGCTAAGTCTTTGATGAGAATCAGGGGAGAAGAGGGATGCGCGCGCGTGCTCGCAGGGGATCTGTGCAGGGGGACCCCCGGGGACCGCACCCAGCCCTTGGGGTTTGGGGTTGGGGTTGGGGGGCTCTGCCAGCCCCAGGAGCCAGCCCCCATCCATGGCACCAGCCCTACTGGGATGGGCAGAAGCCCGCAGCGAGGAGGAGTCCGTGATGCTTTTGAGCAGCTGAGAAGAGAAGGTATTTAATCAGCGACTAGTTAGACTTCAGGGCTGACTTCATTTACCATTACGGCACAACATAAAACTTTAACGGCTTTAACGAAAAAAGAAAACACCCCATGATCCCGTTTTCCGCCCCTCCGAGTGCCGGTAATAAATCTGCAAATGGGGAATTTATCATCTCTTGGTAGAGGCGTCCCTTCCCCGCCGGCTCCAGGGAATCCCTCATCACTGAGTGTCCCCAGCGCCTGGGGACTCCCTGCCATCGATTCCTGGTGCTCCTTGGGTGCCCTCCAGGGCACGGGGAGCTCAGCCCCAACCTTCAGCCCTGCATAAACGATTGCTAATAACGAATCGATAATGATAATACGAGCCTGCAGGGCAGCTTTGCTGTGGGAGGCGTCTTATTGATAGGATGGTATCAGATCTGCTGTCCTGGGCGGCTTTGAAGCACAAAGTGCTGCTGCAGGAGAGCTCGGGGGGGGTCCCAGGGTGTCCTCCAGGGATGTCGGACCCCAGGAGCCACCGAATTTGGAGCCTGTCCTCATCCCTTACCCGGCACCTGATGCGGCTGCATAATCAGCCCAGCGAGGGACACGGGCAATTTTGCAGGGAAAATAAAAATGTATCTATAATTAATGATCCTCCAAGAACACACGGCCCATTATTAATGTAGCAATTTGGTGAAACATAATTTATGAGACGCTGAGCTTAATCATCGACAAGATCCCGAGTCAGGCACCCGGGAAGGGAGGGAAGGGGGAGTCGCCCGCTGTGATTGCACATTCAGAGGACACTTGTAACATCCAGCACTCTTGGCAGGAGCAAAGCCCCTCGTGATACGGCTGGAGATAACCCGATGTGAAGGAAGGGAGAAGAAAAACCCAAGGCAGCAGACAGTCCATTTGCAAACATCCTTTCCGCGGGCCCTGTGCTAATTATAAAATCAATGGAGCCAAATCTGCCAAAACACTGCCCTCCATTGCTGCTCCCCAGAGGACGGCAGGACCTCGTGGGGGGGCTCAGGAGGTCCCACAGCCCCTGGAGGTGGCCCTGCTGCATCAGCTACAGACCTTTTGAGCAGGGACGTGGAGCCTGAAGCCTCCCCTGTACGTGATGCACGAGGCCAGGCACAGAAATTCGAAATTCAGGGCATGCAGACGGAGATTTCGAGGAGAACAGAGTTCCCACAGGTTTCTGTGGGAAACACCTCTTTGCAGCGCAAACGGAAAAACTAAAACACTACCTTGGTTCTGGTTAGCCGAGCCTGAAAACATTCGCGCAGGTTTTGATTTTCAGGTTTTTCAGTGAAAACCCTCGGCATATGCTGAGCAGCATGTGCAACGCGGAGCGGGGGCGGGCAGCCGGCGAGAAGATATTCCCAGTCAGCACTGGAAAGGGCCCAACGCAGAGCCAGCCTGAAGCAGCAGTAGCTTTTGCAAAATCATGTTCTCGTTTCCCGTGCCTTCAGCAGCCCCGGCTTTGGATGCTCAGCACTTCTGCAGAGCGAGCCAAGCTGCGATGCCACATGCTCTCTGCAGAGCTGCCAGGGTCCCTCTTCCCTGTGTGAACTGCAACTGGCTTTTATGCTCGGGAGCTATTAACAATTAAACCATGCCCCTCTATTTTTTTTTTCCTCTTGCAGAAGCTCTCAGAGGCCCCGGGCATGAGGCAGGACCCCCGGCTCTAGAAGCAGCATCATGGTGTCTGTGCTCAGCACGCAGAGCGTAGCCAGACATCTGATGGGAACATTTCTCCTCTGACAGCCCCCCTCCATGCAGCATCTCTCTGCTTGCTCTGTGGTTTAAATTCGTCTTAGCGGTGATTAAAAAAACCTCGTGCGTGGATGGGAAACTGCCTGCAGAGAGGCTTTTACTGGATGTTTCCCAGGACGTGGATGATGACGGTGGAGCAGGAACGGCAGCACCGCGAGGTCCCCCCTGCCCCGCTGGCAGCCGTCAGCCCCAGAGCTTGCTGCGGCTCCTCGGCTCAGCTTCACCGTGACCATCCTGTCCCACGTAGGTGGTTATGAAGTCCCTGAGCAGCACTGCGTTTGTCCCAGCCTTTTTGTCACGCAGGTGAGGGTGGACGGACGGATGGACAGACAGACAGACGGATGCGCCTGCCCACTCAGCGGAGCCCCTGCGCAGCTCCAACCCCTTGCAGGCACCAGCTCAGCGCTTGCTTGAATCATGCTCCAGCCCGATAAGCATTTGCGAGCCTTTAAAATGATAATTGCACAGTACGGGAGAAAGCACAGCAGCCGCGGCGTGAATATTCATGAGCGGGGCACCGGCGGTGCTGCTGCTTTCAAAGGGAAGCCGGTGGCACACCTCTGACAGCAGCCGCAGCGGGGACAGCTCGGGCAAAGCTCCTTGGGAAACAGCATCCCCGTAATTTGGGTTTCTGATCTCCTTTGGCCCCCAGAATGCTCCTTTAGCACCCGTGCTCCCGGTGGTTATGGAGCAGGAGGCAGGATCCCAAGCAAGCAGCGCTGAGGCGGGCGATGCTCAGGTCTCTTTGCTGCTGAGTGCAGCCTGTGAGCACCTGTATGGAGAAAAGAGCAGCTGATTAAACCCATCCTGGCTGCCACTGACCCCAGCGAGGTAGCTCGGGGCTGGGGGGGGCTCTGACATCCTAAAAGAACAAGGGCTTCAGAATCGATTACCCCAAACGCTGCAACAAGAGGGGAGCCAGCAAACCATGCTCGGATTTCCAAGGGGACACGTGCACACCGCTGCCAGCCCCAAAGGCTGCGAAACGCGCTCGCAGGATGGTTTAATTAGCGTGATTTATGTCGCCTTCAATTGATTGGGTCCCCGGCGCTTCGGGAATCTATCAGAGGGAAAAGGGGCAGCATCGATCGGTCGGTTCGAGCCCCACGCTGGAATAAGAGCAGCTCGAGCCATGGTTAATACGCAAATATCTTGTAAATGTAGCCAGCGTGTGCCCGAGTGTGCAAAAGGCAGGGGTGGGAGGGGGCCAGGCGCTGGGTTGGGGTCAGGGCAGACGGATTTTGGTTGTCCTGACCCCGAACAGAGCTGGTGCTCCCATCGTGGACCTGGGCATGGCCGAGGCAGGTCGGTGAAGAGGTCAGCAAGGAAAAGCGCCGATTTGCAGCGAGAAATCAAAGTGAGCCTCTAGCAAAGCAAAGTCCTTAAGAACTAATTAAAAGGGAGAGGTTTTGCATCTTTGCCCGGCCAAAACATCCCCACTGCAGATCAGCACAGTCCTGTTCACTAGGAAAAAACTGGTCCAGGCTGAGCTGCTCACCCTGCAGGGGCTGCGCAGCCTTCCAGCTCTGCTCCAGAGCACCAGGCTCCTTTTTCTTGCTGTTACCGGCGGTTTGGTTGAGTTTCTGTTCTCTCTTGATCCTAATAAAAATTAAGTGAAAGCGAAATGAAAGCAAAAAGCTTTGCGGGGCGAGGACGGAGCAAGGCAATTAGTTTGTGCTCTTGAAAATTATTCACTAATTGTGCAAGGAGTTGTGTACAAAAAGAGAACTAATAAAAGAGATTTAATTTGTTTCTGGGAAGGAAACGGGAGCGGAACGAGCAGCAGAACGCAGCTGAGCGCTA
This sequence comes from Cygnus atratus, assembly GCF_013377495.2. Classification (NCBI taxonomy): domain Eukaryota; kingdom Metazoa; phylum Chordata; class Aves; order Anseriformes; family Anatidae; genus Cygnus; species Cygnus atratus. The sequence goes on from NC_066388.1 coordinate 1,822,923, forward strand.
ATGGGCTCTGCCAGCGCTCGGCTTGTCCCCGAGCAGGTTCTGCTCAGCAAACCTGCAGCTGAACGCTTTGGGGATGGTGCTCAGAGCAAATTACCTGTGACGGCAGGATTTTCCCCGAGGACAGGATCGCTGCTGGAGGCAGGATTCTCCCCGAGGACGGGATCATTGCTGGGGAGAGCATCCTGCCCCCAGGGCTGCCCAGGGCAGCAATGCCGCCGAGCTTTGACAATGCACATGGGGAAACTGAGGCACGCAGCCCTGGGAGCAGCACCCCCAGTCCCCACTGGGCATCAGGCTGAGAAATAGGGACCAAATCCCCCCCAAAACATCCCTCGGATGCTCCGGGAGCTCAGCAGGGTGGGCAGAGCTTTGGAGAGGCCGGGCTCGGAGCTGCTGGCACGTGGCCGCTGCGCCGGTGGCCTCGCCCATGGCACCAGCGAGTTTTGCAGTGTTTCTTTGGCTCTGCATGCAGAAGGGAAAGCAAAAACTTCTGTAAGGGAATGAAATGCCTGAGGGGAACCCGCAGGCCCCTTTGGCAGTGAGCTGTGTGAGGCAGAGGCTGAGCAAAATCAAAAAGCTCTGCGTTTTCTGGAAAGCGATCCGAGAGCGAGCACGGTGCAGTCGGGAAGAGGAGAGCTCGGGGAGCGCAGGGCAGTGGGGTTTGGGTGGGGAAAAGCAGTGCCGAAATTGCCTCCCTGGTACATCTCCAGTGCCCCTCACGCACCCAGCACCTGCCTTCTGGAAGCCCCTTCAGCCCCACAAATCCCAGCCCAAAGCCGGCATCCACCGAGTCAGCCCTTCTGGCAGCGAGCAAGCTGGCTGCCGTATCTGCGAGCACATCTGTATTTCTCCTTGGTTTTCAGCAATCCTTTCCAAAGCTCTGGCGAAGCTGCGAGGGATTTTGCGGAGGAAGCACTGGCTCAGCCTGCTCTACAGAAACACGAGGCGAAGCAGCGCTCGCATCTCAGCACGGATCCAAACATGCTTCCATGGGCGGCCCAAGCCTTTCCCGGAGCCACACGTGCACAATTCCAGCACGCCAATTAATGTGCTGTGCTCTGACACATTAAACACACACTTGTCACGGGCTGGTTCTGGGATATTATTATTGCTGGTTCTCTGAATCACAGCACTGAGACAGCAGCGGATACTCGGCGTCGCTGGCTCGGTCTGCGCCGCACACCTCGGTGCACACTCCTGCGTTTGCAGCAGCCGCGATGCTCCTTCATCCCCCAAATCCTGCCCTACCCGGCATGGGGCTAAGCGTTAAACCCTGCCATAGGGCCTCCCTGGTTGCCTTTTTGTTTTCTCTTTCTCAAATATTTAGGGAAGCGCTTTCAGAAAGCCTTGCCGGACCACGGCACGGGGGACACACGAATATTACCCCTGCTCTGGGTGACACAGCGCAAGCGAGGGGCTGCAGAAACACGGGGGTCTGCACCCCGGGAAATGGCCCGCTAAGGCCAGAAGGAATGGAAATGTCTACCGAGAAACACAGAGAATTAAAGAGTCGAGATCAATAAAAATGTTTCATTTCAACTCTCTCTGATGGATAGGAGAGCATGGGGAGGGCTGAGTGATAGATGGGTATATCTGGAAGCTAGCTAGATGGATAGGATTCCCTAAACGAGTTGGGTTTATTTATTAATTTTTATTTTTTATTTTTTTGTTTTTGTGACAGCTTCGTTTCCACTCCTCCCGTGCCCCTCGTGGTCCTGGCACAGTGACGATGACAAGTGGGACGGGGATTTGGTGTGAGCCTGGTGGAGCCAGGCAGCTTTTTTTGCCCCTTGTCGGAGACATCCACAAGCCACCGTGCCCCAGCAGGGCTTGGAGTGCTCCTCCTCGAGGGCTAACTTTGGGACTGTGTTCATCCCGGTCTATTTTGGTTGGGTCAAACTGCAGCCAACAGGGGGACAGCCTGGCACTCCTCCTGCCACTTCTCTTAGAGCAGAGCCACCCAGAAATCCACCGTACCGACAAAATCTGCTCCTGTTCAGGTGGATGAATTCCTAAACATTTAAACGACTCCCATTCCGTCTGTGACTCATCTCCCGGGCTTAGAGGAAGCAGCAGAGCACGCCTGGGTGCTCAGCTCCCAGGATGGAAATCACTGGGAAGGAATTTTATGCTGCTCCTGCGGCACCGGGTGCGCAGAGCCCCTCGGGGTCCCTGCAGACCGGGGCACATTGCCCCCGTTATTCTCCTCCCGTGTGTCTTTTTGACAGGACCGATGACATTTACGTTTCTGAAAGCTTCAATAAAAAGCACTTTAGCCACAAACTAATTTCCAGTCAAATCCCAGCACCTTCCTCCTCCCGGCTGCAAATGGAGGCTCGGCTGCCTGACAGCCCATCACCGGCACAGCCCTGCCCCGGGGATATCTCGCGTTCGGAACCCAAGGACAAAAATTTGCTAAATGGCTCGAAAATGACACAAAGAGTGGCGGAAAAGCAGATGGCAGCTGGGCTGCTGACACCCGTGCAGCGGTGACAGCATCCCAGGCACGGCGCAAAGGACGGATATTTCACGTGGGGCCCCATTTGTGCGGCACCCGATGGGGCACCAGAGCTCGGGATGCTGAGCTTCGATCCGCCGTCCCTCTCCGTCCTCTGTTATTACCTTGGATTGCAGCATTTTGGCATTATCAAAATGAAATGGTTTTGCTTGAGCGCAGCGGCTGTTTTGACAGCACTGAAACGAAATGATCCAACATTACGGAAACGTTTCAACAGTTCCTTGATCAGATTGCGCTTATTAAGGAAAATAAAATAAGATCATAGGAAAGTCTCCAGATTTCGAAAGGGATAGGCAGGCTGTGAAGCGGCAGCCTTTCCAGCCAGCCCGCAGGGTGCTGCCAGCCCTGCTCAGGGAGCAGCAGGAGGGAAGAGACACCCGCGGCACCGCATCGCCCCACTCCTGAACCGCGGAGAGATGATGGGAAAGCAACAAAAAGAACCAACATCTCCCCAGATTGTCCTTTTTAGCTTCCAGGCTGCCTTCCCAGTGGTTCGTATTCTCAGTGAAGGAAAGGGGTTTTATAATCCGATTGCTTCTTGGCTTTTAATTTGTAGTGGCATTTCTGTTCCACTTTTTAGGGCTATCTTTCAGCTCCAGATTCGGCGGCTGACCTTAAACGTGAGCTTTTGCACCGCTTTGAAGACAAAGCGCGTATAACAGCTATGAACCGTGCAGCTGGAACCAAGGGAAAAAGGGAAGAAAACGCCAAGTGGCTCCTCCAAACTTTCCGTAAGGGAAAAAATCGCTCGTGAGAGGCTGCCTTGAGCGAGCGGGGCGGGCAGAGGGGCTCCGCTCCCACACCCGCAGCCATCCCCAGCGCAGTGGCAGCGCTAAGTGAATGTCAAATGCCAGCAGAGACAGAATAGCGGCACTTTATATTCACTTTGCACGGGTATAAATGACTGCAGAGCAATGGGAAATGAGGCCCCTGAGCCCTCGGGGCAGTGCTCGCACGCCTGTGTTTGCTATCCAAAGCACAATAAACCACAACATGGGATTAATCTCGGCTCTGCATTATTCAGGCTCCTTGCTCGGGGAAGTCCTAGCGGGCTGGGTCTCAGCGCATCTCATTTCTGTGCTTTGCCACTCACCGTGGCATCAAAGGTCCTTATTTAATGGTTGCTCCAATTTTATGCAGACAAATTGCCTTTGAACTCAAGGACTGTAAGGGAGGCTGCGGGTATTGCTGGGCTGGACGTTTTGAGTCCTCAGGCATAAAACTAATCACAAAAATCCTGAAATCTTCTCTTCTCCATGACTCGGTAAAGCCTCCAAAGCTCCCATTTCTTCGTGCTTTCCCTTCCTCAACTTTTTTTTCCCGAGGCTGATGAGACAGCATGAAATATTCGGCTCGTCTCAAGGCTATTCTCCTCGCCCGTGCCCACCCTGGCTCACACGTGGCCATGGCTCCACATACATATATATGGGGAAGAGATGTGCATACCACCATACAGACCACCCCCCCCCCCCCCCCCGGAAGGGATTAGAGGCCGGCAGAAAGGACTGTGCATCTTTTGGGGAGGTGCAAAGGACCGCATGTGGAGCCCAAAGCATGTACCGAGTGCCTGCCACCGCTGCGCTGGTTATGGGGACGAGCCCCAGTGGGGTCCTGGGGAAGAAAACCAGGTCAGTCGGCACCGTGTGCAGCCTGTTTCAGCTCCCTGGCTGGTGGGAAGGGGGAGCAGGGCAGGAGTGGGATGCACCAGGTCCCCACAATCCCGGCCCCAAACTGTATCATCTTCCCCCCAAAACGCAGCACAGCATCAGGGACTGAGCCACAGCTGGGGAAACGTGTCCGGGGAGGGCACTGTTTGAAGCTGCTGGACAAACCATGTGTGGATGCATTTCCCTCTGCTGTTTCACCTCCTTTTCTAACCACCCCTTGGTTCTCTGCCCCTTTTCCCTCTCCAGAGCGCGCAGGGCTGGTGCCGGGTGAGGGCAGATAGCGGGGAATTGGTATGCTTCGCAGAGACCTTGGGACATCAGGGATTTATTTTAATCCAGTCCATTAATCAATTTCTCTGTTGAAATTGAATTAACTGTCTTTCATCAGCATCACATCCTGGGACTCGGAAGCAGGAGCAGCCGCAGAGGAATGCAGATGAGGCCGCGCGCACCTCTCCGGCCGGGTCCCACCGACGTGGAGGCAGGGAACAGCCCGGCCCTCAGCCCTCCAGGGTCCCTCTCCCCCCTTACCTAAACAAATTCAGTCAAATCTCACTCCTTTCTACTCTTTTTACTGGGGCAGGGTGGGGAATGGTTGCTTGAAACGCAATTTAAAATGAAAGCAAATCAGATCTGGCTCCGTGATTCAAAGGCAAAAGGCTTATTACTCTCGTCTCCCTGCCGCTGGGATCTCTAATGCTATGTAAATTTGACAGCATTGAAAGAAACCATTCCTCATATCTCTGCCTGGAACCCCCCCCCCCCGCCCCCCTTCTGCCACTGTGGGATAATTGAATGCAACCGGGGACAACAACGCCTGCCAAGGAGCTGCCAATTCACGCGCGGTCCCGTACGAACGTGTCCCTCTCCTGCGGGTCCCCACCGCCCTGGTCCCTCGCCTCCTGCTGCCACCCAGCAGCTCCCCCGGAGCAAATCGAGCCCCCACGCTGCTCTTTCAGAGAATCACAGAGTCATTTAGGTTGGAAGAGACCTCCAAGATCACCTAGTCCAACCTCTTTGCAGCAGGGCAGGTCCATTTCCCCACCACTCGGCTACCCCATGCTGGACCCAGCACCCACCTGGAGCCATCGGAGCTCCCCCGTTAGCATCGAGAGGTATGGGGCCAGCTATTAAATCTGGGCTCTGGGTAATGGCTCTTTTTTAATCAGTCTTCAGCCATCCGTCCCTAACTGCTTCACTCGGAGCGAGGGGCAAGGCAGGCCCTGTTAGTGCAGGTTAGTTTCCAGCCCCAGCCTAAGGAGCGGGGAATGAGAGAGGAATTTGCAAAAAAGAAAGTTGCTGCATTATTTAAAAATATGCTGATGAATAATTTAGTCAAATGAGTCTGTGAATGTTAGACAATATTGCATTACAGAATAAATCAATTACAATATATGGAAAAAAAAAAAAAACACACAAAAAAACTCCTTGGCTCATTGAAAAACACTGCAAAGGCAAACAACACTCCCTTTATTAAAAAATATATATATATAATTTAAATAAGAATCTGTTACAATAACCAAGGCACTACCACCAGCATCTCCTTCACGGAGCCATGAAAGGGAAGGCGCATCCTCTCTCGCCCTCCCTCTCCAGCAGCAGCTGCAGCAGCTCCCCTCCATTAAAATTCCTCTCCTGCTTTGGCAAGGTTAACTTTGAACCCAGGAGGTATCCCGGCTTCCAGAGCAGCCGGCTTGGCTGCCTGTAAGTGTACAGGAATTAGCAGCGCTGCAGTCCGCGCTGGCATGGGAGCAGCTCCAGGCAGCCTCCCCAAGCCTCTGTGCCGGATTTCGGGACCAGTTAGGGGTCACCCTGGCTTCGGAGCAATTTCCTTGCTCGGCTCGCCCCGGAGCACCAGAAAAGCATTTTGTGAGCATCTCGTGCTGGGGAGGGGGACCGGGGTCCCTGCTCTTACCTAGGGAGGCTGAAGCAGGGCTGGAAGATGAGGTCCCTAATAACACTGAAGTCCCCCGAAGCCCAGAGCCACTGGGGAGCTATGTATATATGAGCACGGTCCCATAAATACAGGGACAGGCTGGCAGCCGAGCAGCTCCTGGGGACAAAAGGAATTTCAATTTCTCCCTGCCCGTGCAGAAGTCGGGCTGCAGTTAGTTATTGCTTTGTTCAGGGCTTGAAGGGTTTAGGGAGGAAGAGAATTAAGGCTCCTCGGACGGATGCCAGGCTGGGGCACCTGTGTGCTTAATTGAATCCTGAAAATGAGTTAAAATGTTCAGCCTGCTCCTGTCAGCCGTAATTGCCTGTCGGCTTGATGGAGAAACCTCTGCACGTGGTCAGCGTGCATGCGAACCACGACAGCACGCGAGGGCGGTGGGGATGCTGCCCTGCTGTATTTTTCCTGCCAGCTTCTCCCCCCCTGCGGCTGGGAGAAATGCCTCCCGGCTGGTCCTGCTCAGGGGTCGGCAGAATTAGTCCCAGGGTAAATTGAAGCCGGGATCAGCATTGTCAGAGGGTTGGGATATTTAATAGAAAGCTGTGTCGCTTATCCCAACGTCCAGATTTTAAAGTGGTTTCATTACCCTGCCTTTTCAACCTTCCAATTAAGCTCCTTTACCAGCATCGAGCAGAAATCAACGCAAGCTGTTCCCATCTCGACCCAAGCATGAAGCCTTTGAGAAGCATCAAGCTCATGGGGAGCACATGGGATGGCTCCCTGCTACCCCGTGCTGCCCTTCCCCAAAATTAGGCTTTTCGGAGCATCTTCACACCCCTGCACCCCATCCAGCATGGAGGCGGGCAGGAGCTGTCACCCCACGAAATGGGGGCACCAACGAGGGAAAGGTGCAAGCCTTAGGAGCATGGTAAAGCCCTGGCATTGGTTATTATCACAAAAGGGACTTGATGGAGAAGAAAGCCGGGGCAGTTTAATTAAAGATAGGATTGTTTGAGTGCTTATCGCGAGGGCAGCGAGGCAGACTTGGCGAGGACCCGAGGTTAACCCCGGTGATCTAAAGCTGGCAGTGTAAAACCTTCGACAAGCGAGACAAGTACACACAACGGGGCAAGAACATTTTATATGCAAGGCCCTTGAGAAAAAAAAAAATAATAAAAAAGGGGTTTTGTGGAGCAACTCGGGTGGATGAGCTGGGGGGAGCTGTGCCCTGCTCCCGTGGGGCGCGCACCCACAGCGCCTGGCAGAGCTCAGGGCGCTCACACCGACATCCAAGGGGCACCTCAGACCTTGTGGGATGGCTTCAGGGGGTCCTTAAGCAAATTTCTTGGCCTTTCTGGAGCTGCAGGAGAACTAGGCTTCTTTGGCGTTAATTAAATCATAAGAGGAAATGACGGCGGGGATAAAAGCGGCAGGCACGGAGCGGCTGGGAGCCGGTGCGAGCCGGTGCTAATGACGGCTGATTTCACATTAGCATGACTGCCTTTGGTTAGCAGACAGAAATCTGCTGAAGCAGAGGCTTTTGTCAAACCGGGGCCAAAACACATCTGTGAATAATTGAACAATATTCATGTCGGAGGAGTCAGCAATTTATCGCTGCCTTCCTCCGCAGTCTCGGGGAAAGGGGGGTGGCTTTCGGCGAGCGAGAGGAGACGAAGCAGCTCCGGCTGGTACGTCAGCAGCCCGAGAGCACGCAGAGGTGATGCTGCGACCTGGCGGGCCCATGCACGAGCAGATCTCCATCATTTCTGCCTTGCATTTCTGCTGTCCTACGGCCAGACAGGAAAGAAAGCCGGGAGGAGGAGGTGGTGGTTGTAACATCAGCGTTTGCATCCTGCATCATTTTTCTCCCCGTGAAAGGCCAGCGACAGCTGGCCCTATTAACGAGGACCTTTGGTGGAGAAAATTGCCTGGTGAGAGGGTGATTTCCAGGAGAGACGCTGCATTGATTGCATCGACTGCCCGCTATTGGCATTTAGAGACTGTCGGGCTGCTGCCCCGGTGCTTTGCCCCGTGCCAGCCCACTGCAGCCCTGTGCACAAGGGAGGAACGGGCTGGGGCAAACCCCAGTCCTCGTGCTGGGATTTGTCTGTCAGGTCCAAGCTCAGGGGCACCTTGGGCTGACACCGAGGTGCTTTGCTGCCTCAACGGCACCAGCCTGCCCGTGCAGATGCGTTAGGAAGCCTGAATGCCTGCAGTCTGGGAGCCCAGAGTTGCTTTTGTAAGGGAAGTGATGGGAAGGCATCTAAGATTTTGCAACATCTTATAAAAACCCTGAAAACACAAAACATACAAAAAACATGAAACATTTCGTCTTTAAAAATCCCTACCCTGATTTATAAAACGGCTTTTGGCCTACAAAACACCACCACCACCGAAACTGTTTGACTGCTTCTTGCTGGTGTGTTTTCAACTGAAAAAAAAAATTGAAATAAAGCAGTTTTCACACTCCAGTCCGAGCTTTGCCAGAAGCTGCTGCTCTGCACAGCCCCACGCTTGCTGTTTTCCTCCCTCCAGCCGTGCACGCTGCCTCCCTGCTCCTTTTAGCAGCCCAGCAGAGCATGCATCTCGTAGAGCTCCAGCTCCTGAACACGTTTGTAAATCTGCAGCAGCACCAACCTGAACAATTGTAAATCTCTGCTCCGGCGTTGGAGGCTGACACTTCTCCTGCAAACCTGAATTTGTTTTTCCCCTGAACAACCCCATTTATACATAAACGCATTGCCCCCTCCCCGTGCTCCTGTTTGCTGTACTGGATGCTACAGCAGCTGAGCAAAGAGAAATGGGAACTTTGCAAAGAGGAGCAGTGAAGGCAGACTGCGTGGGGTCAAATCTGCAAGGTGAACCCATGGTGCAGCATGACCACCACAGCCTGCACCAGTGGCTACAGGTCCCTACCTTGCAGGGGTCGATGTGCTCAGGGAAATCTGTTTTCCAAGCTCCAACCCAGCTGAGCACATCCTTAGTGCTGTCTTTTGTCACTGGGACCGTCTGCACAAAGTTTCTTCTTTTCGTGCTCGGCCCTGAGCAGCCTGCCCTTGGCTTTTCTGCTCCGAAAGGGCAGCTGCACGTTCCCAGAGAGGCGATGTGGTTCCACTGCTGTGACCACAGCAGACCACGGGTCTGCACGGAGCAGCCCTGCCAGCGGGAGCCGCGCGTTCCCCACGCGGGGTGCGAAGCCAAGCAGGCGAGCAAAACACAAGCGAGCGCGCTCCAAGAAAGCATCTGCCTCCGGGCTCGGTGCCCGTTTTTCAGGCTTATTTGCAAGCTGTGGCACAGCGCAGGACGAGTATTATGTGCTCGCTACCAGGAAAGCAGGGAAACGGAGGGGGTGGCAGATTGAGGGATGGCTTGGCCGCAGCCGCGCCAGGAGCGCAGGTGGGAGCCGGGCTGGGGACAGCCGGTGGCGGCCACCCCCCGGGTCTGTCCCTGCCGTGTCCCCTCTCCTGCCCCACGCTGTCCCCACGCAGCTCCCCTGGCTGCCAGCAATCGCGTCCAAGGATTAGCGAGCGATTATGAAGTGCTTTGAAAGTGTAAAGCACAACAGAGGAGATAATTATTTAATAAGGAAGAGTAATAACGGAAAGCAACCAGCAAGGAGAGCCAGCAGCAGAGATTTGGCACAGAAGCAGAGCAGGGGACAGCTTGGGGGGGCTCTGATGACCCCATCCCTTCTGCTTCCCCCCCGACCCTCTATGCTTGGCCCCACCATCTGGCCCCTGCAGACTCAGTTTTTTTAACCTGGGGTGATCAACACCCCAAAAAGAGGCCGGTGATGCCCTGCAGGATATGGCACAGAGCAGATTTTGGGGGTTTCAGGAGGTATTGACAGCCAGCGAGCATCCAGTTCAGCATCTGGAGGCATCACCTAGGTGCCTGCAATGGGAGGTGACAGCAAAACCCTCTCTGCTCCCCACGGTCCCAGCGGGCAGAGCTGGGGACACCTCGAGGACAAGGCTGCAAGGTGCCACCCACCTCCCAGAGCCCTGCCTTGCAAGCCGTGCCATTTGCTTTCTTCTGCCTTAAAACCCGACAGCTTTGGGTTTCTCATTTTTTCCTCCTGGAAGCCGTACAGCTCTCCTGGGATGAGTTTCCGAGCTTTTCTGCAACACGACGAGGGCCAGCAGCTTTCCGGAGAAAAGGAAAGAAAACTGTGATTGGCACGAAACCACCCGAGCCCAAACAGGGAGGCTCTCCGGAAAAATAGCAAATGCTATGAGCACCGTAATAAAACTGGGAGAGCTGGCAGCTCAGAAGTCATAAATCACCTCTGGGGCTTCGTCGGGAGCGAGAAGGGGTCGGGCAGCGAGGCTTTGAAGATTCCTTGAGTGAAAGGGGGGCAGAGGAGAAGTGCTGGAGGAAGAGGATGATGAGGCTGCGGTGGCCCACGCAGCCCCACGTGGCACAGCACGGACGGCAGAGACAGGCAGCAGCCTGCTCCGTGGGGACAAGGGACAAAAAGCACTCGGGGAGACGCTGCTTCAGCCAGATGCTCCCGGATCTGTCACCACGTCCCATGCAAGGGCTGCGTCACGGAGCTCTGCACCCTGCTTACAAGTTTTGGGGGCTTGGGGCCAAAACGCCCCCCTGCTGCCGCTCCCCGGGCTGTCCTCCCCTTCCTCTCCAGCCTGGGAATTGCCTGACCCAGGAGGAGTTTTTCACCCAGCCCTGGGGGGAGCGCAGCCCTTCCCGCACATATCGCCGTGCCCGCTGATGCTCGGGGCCATGGCTTTTCCTTGGGAAGAGCACTGGGACCTCTCGGGCTGCCACCTTCGTGTTGTGGGAACGATCTGTGTCAGCACATGGAAATGATCAGGGTAAACATCGGGTTCGAACGTATCAGCCAGATTTGACTTGCTCCCCCACCTCCAGACAAATGCCTTCCCATCCCCAGCATCGAGCCGTGGCTGGGAGCTGCCATATGGATCAGATTCTTTTCCTGGAACTTGCTCTCTAACACACGCATAAAATGAGTTATTTTCGCTCGGGCCCAAAAGCTGCCATTTCGCCCCGTTTCCCTTTGACCCATCCTGTTCCTCCGGCTTATTTGTGGGCATAATTACACCGTGCTATTGATTTTCTGACAGCTGTCCTGATGGTAACTATTTTATAGAATCAAGCTCATTTCTACAGCAAGGGTTTTCACAGTCCTTGGCAGCCCAACGAAGGCGGCTGACGCAAGAAATAATCTTATTTTCTGCCGTGGCTGAGATACCTGCTCGCGTGGCACAGCAGCCGGTGGCAGGACTCAGTCACCAGGGGCTGGCAGCGGTGGCAGTGTCCCCGCTTGTCCCCTCCTCTGGGCAGAGAGCAAGGAAAAGGCAAGAAGTGCACGGAGACCCACAGATGCCGGTGACGCAAGAAATTCACTGTGGAACAGCTTGGATGGGAGCTTGGCGGAGATGCAGTGCAGTGTCTGAGCTGGTTTTGCTCAGAAAAGCCTTATCCAGGGAATCGAGTGGGTTTTCTCACTCACTTTCCCCCCTCTGAGGACAGGGTGCCAGTAGAAATGTCAGGGACCTGTGGGGATTTCTGAGACACTCTTCCATCCTGGATAAGTCAAAGCAACGACAGCTTTAATGGAACACAGAGCTGAGGGAAAAAAAAAAAAAAAAATTAAATAACTCAGTATTGAAAGAGGTTTTTTTTTTTTTTTTTTTTCCAGAATTAGGATTCAAGTGAAAACACATTGAAATAGCAACATTTCCAAGTGATGCGTAAAACCACCGCGGATTCTTGTGCGTGGGAGAGGAAGGAGAAACCCACAAAGCAACTTTTTCTTTCACTGCCCCAGGACTGCCACTTGTGCCAAGGAGCCTCTGCTCCGTCCCCCTGGCAGGGACGGCGCTGCCTGCTCGGTCCTCTGGGGAGAGCCGGAGCAGCGGGTCCAGAAACCTTAAATAAAGGTTTATAAATAAAGGCACAGAGCAGCTGCAGTCGCAGACGGCGCACGGTGGGAAATTAAAATTGATGTGCATGTCCCCGCTCCGCAGGGCGGCTCTGACCCACTTGCAGGAGGAAAACCTCACTCAAGGGGCTTTCTGCACGCTCAGATCCTGCTCAATCCCCCCAGCCAGCCTCTCTGCTCTGCACCAAAATCCCACAAAACAGGCGGCTGTGCTGTCCGCCAGCAGCACCTCGACATCCCCTGAGTCTCCCCACTTGCAGGCTCTGTGGGTTTGGGACTTTTCCCTGCTCTCACGGATATCACTGCCTCGATGGCAGCAGAGCAAAACTCTGCAGACGGGGGCTGGCTCTGGTCCCAACCAGCCCAGGCTTCAAAATCAGCCTGAAGAGAGAATTTTGCTGGTGCACCCTGTGGGGATCCGTGTTCCTCTGCTGCTTCTCAGCCCTACGCTGACGCTGCGTCACCAAAATACAAATCTCACCTTTTCCAGCTGCGTCTGAAACCACCGGTGGTTCGCTCCCGGGTGCCCCCGCAGCTCCGCACCGCTGCTCCCTGCCGGAGCAAGGAGGGGCCGATCCTGCAGCCCCGCTCCTCTCCCCGGCCCCAAAAACGGAGCAAACCAAGTGCTCAGATCCCAAACGCCGCTGCGATACTCAGCGGTAGGACAGAGCAGCCCTGATGCAGCTACCTATCGATCGGGTGCATTACGGTGCTGAGTGCCTCTTATTGATACAGAGCCGCAGAGATGCCCACGCGGGCAGCGTTGTGGGGCTTCATTCTGCACCCCTGGCAAGAACCCAAACCCAGAGGCGGTCAGGGGATCGCTGGCTGCACTTCCAAGCACACAGCACTGCCGCGCTGACGGCCACCCTGCTGCCAGCCCCAAAATTGGGGATGCACCGGCAGCGAGAGATGCCTGGGATCCCCTGGGAAAGGAGGGTCCCTGCTGCCCGGTGGGACACGGAGGCTTCCCAAGCCCTGCAATCCATCCCGACCCACTTATTTCCTTCAAAGGGCTCCTGGTGACCACAGCATTTCGGGGCAAGGTGGTGCTGGCAGATGGGAGGGCACATCGCTTGTTTTTTTCCTCTGCCCCCTCCGCTTTCGGGGCAAGGGGCTGCACAACGGAGCCATGGCACGGGAGCTGGGGTGGAAAAACTCTCCCCCAGTGGGAACGGACTCTACACCGAGGCTCGGATTTAAATGCACGTGTCCAGCCAAGGAAATACCTCGCTGTTCCTGGTGCCCTGCCGCAGGGGAGCTCGCACTGCCATGCGGACACCGCACAGCACCCGGGCAGGATGAGCCCCACGCCAGGGATGTGCCAAAACCACTCCTCAGCCCACCTTGCCGGCAGCAAACAGGGCACCTCGGCAGCTCTTTTATCCCCCCCCAGGACAAAAATCCCCCTCCACACACCCCATTAATCCTCTGCAGCAGCACGGGGGGCTCGTGACACCGTGAATCCACGCCGTGACCCGGCCCCTCGGTGCAGAGCCCCGGGTCACGCCATGCAGCGGCACTTTGCTCTTTTTCTCTTTTAAACAGAAACAGGTCAGAACAAGGAGCAGCCATTAGGCTAATCAGGCCCCGTGAAAACAGAAGCGTGGGGGGGACACAGCAAAAGCAGTAAATGAAGCCCAATAATGAATATTTAACTCTCTAAAGTAAAGTTTAATTAAGTTATCCCATGGCCGAGGCTTTTTGCAGTATTACCGTGGCTTTCAAGCACATTAAGGTGAGCCAGAAATAACCTCGCCAGAGACACGGGGTGCTCTCCCCATCTGCTCCCCTCTCTGCCGAGCCCACGGGTTTCATTAGCACGAAAGCTGTGAGAATTCAGAGCAAGGCTCCTCTCGCCAGGTGCCCCTTCCCATCCCAGTGCCCAGGGAAAGGCAGGCGATGCCCAGGTCCAGGCACTCCCGTGGGGTTTTTAGGGTTTTAGCCCTGGATGGAGGAGGCTGAGCCACTGCGAGGAGCTGCCCTGCACCCCACAGCTCTTCCCCAAACCACTTTAACTGGGAACAAACACAGCTGCTCCCACTTGGGACTGGGAAAGCAACAAGTGGTGTCAGCTCCCTTGCTGGAATTAACCCTGCAGCCGATGCCGCACCGAGGCGCCGCCAGGTTTGCTTTGCTCGCCTCCCCTGGGTCCAGCAGAGACCATCTGGGCTCCGGGGAGTGCTTTAAAGCATCAATCCGCATCATCTCTCGGTGCTGCCCACCCATCGCACCCCGCAGAGCATCCTTCGCCCATCTCCCCCCCGCGCCCGGAGGTGCCCCCGCCACCCAGCCCCAGCCCTTCCAGGAAGGAGCCGGCTGGTGATTGCTCTTTGAGCACAAACCCAAATTCATTAGCGCGCTTCCCCTTCTCTCCCAGGTTTGCCCTTTAGAGCTCTCAGCCATTTCTTGTTGATGAGCATTAACTTCCCCTCGGAGCGGCGCTGGGAGCGCACACCTGATGAACAGCCTTAATGTCACACGCTAATTGCGGAGCCCTCCATCCACGAGGTGATGCTCCATTAGCTCCGGGGTGAGAGCAGGGCCCGGGCTGGGCGCTGGGGGGATCTCACCCCCTTTGGCCCCCAGACCCGGTCCCCCCAAAATTCGCCTCCCTGGTGCAGCAATCAGCCCACGATGGCCGTGCTCCAAGCCGCCGGGAGGACGCTGAGTGATTTGTAACAACACCCCATCAGGTGCACGAACCTTCCTGTAATTGCCTGTCCTTCTCGGGGCTCTTAAAAGCTTTCCACTGGAGGAGAACAGAAGCTCCTTGTCAGAAACAGGCCATTATACAGATGAAAAGAGCCTCCCCCCCCCCCCGCCTCTTGTTTTTTGTTTTTTGTTTTTTGTGTTTTTTTCTTAATGTTTTATTTTCCTTCCCCCTCTCCCAAGCTGTTATGGCAGAGGGCGAGGCTGAGGCATGGCTGGAAGGGCAGCGCCTGCTGACGATGTCCCTGATAGGGAGGATTTTAGGAAGCTGGCAGGGCAGCAGCCTTTAGCAAGAGCCTCGATGCACACAGGACCACGCACGGCCACAAAACCCCGTGCTTTTGTTCCATATTTCATAATGCACAGGGCACGGGCTGGCAGCAATCCCCGAAGGACCCGGAGCAGCGTGGTGCTCGCCACGTCCCCCAGACTGCAGCATCCAAAAGCTCTTGGGGGCAGCTCCGGGTCCAAGCATGCCACGAGCATCGCATGGGGCAGAGCCCCGCAGGGCACCCCGTGCTCCCATGGCACCTTCGTGTGACAAACGGGGGACGAGAGCAATTAAAACGTCCTCCAAACCAGCCCACGGGAGGCATTTCAAACAGCTTCCTATCCGTCTGCCCGAGATCAAACTGCCAGCGCCGAGCAGTGCTGCTGACTCATAATGCTTCATTAGCGATGCGCCAGCAATTAATTCATCTCTTGATGATGTTCGGTCATTTTTAGACGCGGAGAACCTGGTTTTAATCTCCCTCGTGCTGGTTTGGGTTAGCGCGGCTGGTTTCAGCCATCCCGGCCCCCTCTCTCGCCATGAACCAGCTCCCCCGTGCAGAGCAGCAGAAGGAAGCAGGGCCAAAAAAAAAAGCCTTGCTTTCAAAAAAAAGCCTTGTTTTCGAGCAGCCTTTGCTCGCTCTGATTTTCCACATCTTTCTGTAAAGCAGCTGAGACTGGTGACTCTCCGAGGCGGGGAGCTGGGGTTAGACAGGCTTCTGGTCTGATCCAGTCTGACAATGCTTCCGCTCCGCTGCTGTTCGTATCAAGCACCACAAGGCAAGGGAAATTGGGATTTTCCCTTTGAATCAGTACTTAGCCTGCTTGCAAGGAGCGGTCGGGGTCACCGAACGGGAAACCATTTCATTCTCTCTGGAAATAGTCCATTATGGCGCTGCTCAGCCGCGGAGCAGAGGGCAGCCCGCACAAAGCCCAGGCACGCAGCAGCTCCTTTACCCCAGCCCCAGCTTCCCTCGCCCAGCAGCAGCTCCAAAAAGCCCCTGACAGCAACAAGGTGGGGGGGACGGGGTGCAGACCCTGCTGCAGGCACCCAGCTGCAAGACCCTGCCCCTGGAGTAAAGGAGGGATGGGAGAGCCCCTTGCCCCAGGGACCTTGCTTCATGGTTTCATCACCTGTGCTTGAAAATCTGATTTTTCAAGCAGGGAAAAGACAGGAAAATAGGGCAGGAGAGGGATGCAATCAGCCCAGCAGAGGGGGAAGCTGAGGCATGGAGCAGTTCTGCATTTCCCCCCCCCCCCAAAAAGCAAACAGCTGGAAGCCCAGCAGCAGCGTGTTAAGTGGCAGCTCCCTGCCCTAGCAGCAAGACCGTCCCTTCTACCTGCGGAAAAGATTTAAATACTCGTTTTGAAAGCTCAGCTCCATTAAAGATTTATCTTCCTGCCAGCCCTGCTCCAGCACAGCCACGGGAGTTTGGTCTGTGCAAGAGCCGGGCAGCCGCAGCCGCCCCGTTCGGTTTTGTAAAACGCCTCTGACCAAATTGGACTCGGGGCCTGAAAGGACTTGACAATGTCCCTTTATTTTCCGCGCTGTCCCCAGAGGAGCTGGCACCGAATAGACGTCCGCTTTGACTCAGCCGGAGGATTTTTCTCTCTGCCCGTAATTGCCTTCAGCTCGCCGGTCGATGCGTTCCCCGGAGCCGCGATGGGGGCTTGCAGAGGAGGGGATTTGCAGGGTAGGTTGGGACAGGACAAACCCCTTGAGCTGCTCGGCTGTGGGGAGGATCAGTGCCCCAGCCCAGAGGGATGCGCATTACAGCCCCACGGGGTGATTTTTTCCCCTATTTTCAGGCATTTTGCCATTTCTCCCCCAGGAAAATTATTGCCCTCTGCACACCTGCGTGAGAGCAGTGAGTTCTCCTCTAATCCTACCCATGCCACCCAGCCTCCACTCCTCTATTTTTGTGCCTTCTTTTGTTCCGCCTTCTTTCTTAACACTTTCCCCCACTCTCTCCCCCCATATGTTACTTTAGGAGAAAAAAAAAATTTGGGCTGAGGAGCCAAAAAAGAAGAAACACAGGCGTATCAGGGTGTTTCAGAGAAAACCAGCCACCAGGATTTTTTTTTAAACAGGAATGGAAACAATTACAACTCTAATGGAAAGCCGTAACGAAGATTAGCTTGTGTTGTGTTTTTTTTTTTTCTACCAATAACAGCTTCCATCGTGAGGGAGAGAAGAAAGACCAGCGAGAAGAGAGCAGATAACCCAGAGAGCAGATATTTCCCGTAACTCTGAGTGGCATTTTGCAGTGATTTGCCTGCCTGCGTGCAGCAGGAGCCGTGCCCAGTGCCTCCTTTCCTCCTCTGCTCACTCCAGCAGTTCTTGCACGCTGCTCCAGAGCAAGGGCCGTGGCTCTGCTTCAGGCTGGCTGCAAGGAAAGTGCCCAAAAGGGGAAGATTTGGGGCCGTGGCAGAGGATGAGGTGGGATTCGTGCACGCAGCCCTGAGGCAGCCTCAATCAGCTCCCATTCATCCTCTCGCCATGCCCTGGGGTTCCTCTGAAAGCCCTTAATCATTTCTCTTATCTTTGGGATAAAAAGGCAGCGGATAAGGACAGCGGGGTCCCTTCTGCGTGCTGCGGCATGGGATGGGGATGCAGGTCCGGATGGAGGGGGACCAGAGGGCCTAGATGCCCCAAAAGCAACTGGAGCACCCAAAGCTTCTCCTGCCCACCAAAACGCCTGGACAGAGAGTTAATTTCAGCCTCTGATGATCAGAGATGCTAAGCAAGAGCCTCAGCACACCAAGGGTGTCTGCACACCCAGAGGTGCCCCAGCTCCGTCCCTGCTCCCCAGGCCTTAACCTCCCTGGCCAGCTGCCCTGGCACAGGAGCGTGTTTTTGGGGTGAAATAACTGCTCTTTTCTCACGTGCCGAAGCCCAATTCATCGTGCTGCCAGGGCAGATCGCAGGCAGAGGTGGGGCCGCTTGCTGCTTACGCATGGCAAAAGGGATCACGCCGATGCTCGCGCACACAAATCCTTCCATCCTCATTTAATCAAGTGAAACTGCTCGTGTGACGTCGGGAGGGAATAAAAAAAAAAAAGAGGAAGGGGGAAAAAAAAGTTACCTTGTTCTCCTCTCCAGTCCCTTTTGTTCTGTCCAGAGCTATAAAACCCGGTGCGATTTTTATCTTTTCATAAAGTTTTATTGAATCTGATGCCGGGAGGGCCGCGGAGTGCCATCCAATTAAACTTCCCCCTAATCCCGCTCTTAACTCCGCAGCACCGATGGGAGATTAAGAACTAATAAAGATGACAAATGAGAGGAGATAAACGGGAGCCGAGAAGGAGGATGGAGGGCAGCAGGGCACGAAGAAAGGGCTTTAATTGTGTAAGCTGTAACCCCGGTAATTCGAGAAATATGGCTTTCATATACTACCAGGCAACGGGGGCTGGGGAGGGCTGGCATTAAGCACAGCCCTGGCCAAATCCTGTGTCCCTCCAAGACGCTGTGGGAGGGCTGCTGTAAGTAATGAGCCACCTTCCTACACCCCAACTCCTCACCCACCAGCTTCCACAACCCTGTATTATAAAACATATATATATAGCTGATAGGTGTAGCTCAGGTTTCGAAGAGGCCATGCTTCACTGAGCAGGCGTCTGACATGCCAACACGTCTCTAGCAGGGAGGAAAACATGTCTAGGTGCACAGGACGTGTCTATCCAACCCCACGAGATGCGACCCACGACCGTCTCCTCCTCCACAAAGAAATCCTCCCGGCCTCCCTCCACGGAGCCTCCATCAGCCTCCAAGCTGTAGCTTGGTCTCCCACCAGATTTGGGGCTGGGACCTAAGGTAGAAGTCAGGCTCCACTTTTACCGAGCTCCCAATCATGCTACAAAGGGACAAAGAGGCAAACTCCTCCAGAGAGGCCGGGGCAGGTTTCCTGGGAGCCGCTCCTCCGCAGCCCGCGTGCCTCCCTCCCGCTCCCGAGGACGGGATGTAATTGGCCTTGATCGGGAGCTGCTGCTTTTAATTCATTTACCACTGACTCATGCCTCCGTTCCCCAGCGCCCTGTTCCAAATGCACGGCGAGCAGCACTCCAACGCACTGGAGCTATTTTGACACACTAAGTAAATATCAATTAATTCGCCTTAAAAAAAAAAAAAAAAAAAAAAAGAAAAAAAAGAAAAAAAAAAAAGAAAAAAGCTTAATTGAAAAAATCCAAGTCCAGATTTGCAGCCTGGTATTTGCCAGAAGAGCCTTGTTTTAAGTCTTGCATTTCTCAATTGCTGGGGATTTTACAGCTCCCACAAGCCAGAGCTGTCTCTGAAGAGCCGAGTGAGTCACTGGAGTCGGAGGGAAAAGGGCGAAATCCTCAGGCCCAGGACGGGCACACACGTGTCAGGCCACCTGCTGGGGCACTGCCGGCCAAAGCAGCATCGCTTCATGGGCTTGGAAGGGGACATTTTGCTCCAGCCAGAGCCACGCCAGCACCTCCTGTCCCCAGTGCCCAATTCCCTGCACATCGCCAAAATTTCGAGGTGGTTAACCCCAGAGTGAGCCAGCACCGCTGCAACATGGAGCCAGCCTCCCCCTGTGCACCACCAGCAAGGGGAGTTGTTAAAGCTTTGTATTTAACAAATACAACAACAACAAAAAAAAAACTCCAGCCCTGCAGAACAAGTTAATTTAGTAAACCACTTTGACTCGTGCAATTATTTGCTTTAAAACCACAATTAGCCGTGGAACCTCTGCTTTGCATCTTTTCCTCCCTGCATAAGGGAGCATCCCCAGCACTGAGCCCCAGGGAGGCGGCGGGGTGCATGGGTCCAGCCAAGAACTTCCCCAAAACAGCTTCGTGCTTCTGCCGTCCTGGTGTGACCACAGCAACCCGCTGCTCGCAATGCAGATTAATCTCCTGCACTCCCCAGATTTTCATTTTTTGGCACCAGGCTCCCTGACGCATCCCGAGCCCTCGCTCCTTGCAGGTGCCAACATTTATTCCCAAAACCTAAAAGAATCTGGTTCATGGGGCCCCTGCCTGGCCACAGCTTCCCCATCCTCCTGCAGGGAGTTGCTAACAGGTTTCCTTCAATTCCTCCTCCCCCTAAACATTTCTCCACTTTTTTCCCCCCAATATCCCACATGGGACGCTTCCTTCTACAATTCCTGGGCTGAAAACCAGCAGAATATTTTCCTGATTTAAAATAAATTAGCTTTTCCCACACCCCCCAGCAAGCTCTGCTGCATCCATAAAACCAGAGCGCAAAGACCAGGTGCTGGGCTCAGCTCCACTCCCTTCTTTGGCACCTTCTAATTAGGGTTACCCTTTACATCAGCATGCACCATTTTTTTAATTACAAGGGGGAAGGCAGAACGTGTGAGACGCTCTGTATTTTTAGCCAGCGTGAAAAAAAAAAAAATAGCTATCTGACACATTTCCCCCCACACCTCCTTCCTCCTTTTCTGCTCTTCACAGCTGCCCTGAGCTGAGAACTTCAGCGCTTACAAGTGAGAAAGGGATGGGGGAAAGGTTAACCAAGCTGTCAGGAAGGTTTTTTTTCCTCTCCTTAAGATGGCAAAACAGGGAAATGTGTTTACTGTTGGGCGTCGGGGAGCTAACGAGGAGTAGGTACTCCCCGGCCTGACACTAAGTGTCTTTGACACCGATGACGGCCCTTTGGTGGGAGCGAATTCACCCGGTGCCTAAACAGATTATTTCAAGTGTCTGTTGCTCGAGAGCACCACTTTGCAAATATTCTAATGTCTGAACTGCCTCATTTATCCGGCCCCGTATCCACGGCGTGA
This sequence comes from Cygnus atratus, assembly GCF_013377495.2. Classification (NCBI taxonomy): domain Eukaryota; kingdom Metazoa; phylum Chordata; class Aves; order Anseriformes; family Anatidae; genus Cygnus; species Cygnus atratus. The sequence goes on from NC_066388.1 coordinate 1,843,678, forward strand.
GCCGCGGTGAGGGAAATTAGAACATGAGCTCCGATTTCAGAGCTTTCCTTGCTTCGCGTCTGAACGGCAAGCGGCACGGCCGGGTCCGGGCGGCGATTAGCAGCTGGTTGTTCCCATTTCAGACAATTCTGCCACGCTCCTCTCCTTAAGTGCTGTCACCCAGGGCTCAGCCCCGAAGCAGGCAGTAAGCAGAAGTGCAGGTCTACGTTCGTGCAAGCCTGTGCTTGCAGTGCACTGAGCTGACGTACGCACAGACAGGAGCTGGACACATGCAGGGTGGTGTGTCCCTGACGGCAACAAGCAAACCCCACCAAGAAAATGCTGTTTTCTCCCAGACAGCTGTAAGAGAGGCGGAAAAGCTCCGTCCATTCTTGCACTTCACGCTTGGAGGTTACACAAGTGTCGCAGAGCCAAGAGAGATGATCCCAGACAGACCTTACAGGAAGAGGCACCAAAAATCCCAGCCCTTACAGGGCGAGTGGCACTGACTGGCATTGCTTGGTTTCCACTTGAGCATTTCTTTCAATATCATTAAGGCTATCAGGTGGGTGTTTGAAGGAGCTGGAGGGGCTGACATTCACCCCCTGCACACCCAGATCAGTGGCAATGCAGAGGAATCTCCTCGAGGGAGCGACCAGAGCCGTCCCCAAGGCAGCAGACATCCCTAAAAGTCCCCAGCCCGCTATCCCATACACAAAGCCACCTGCAGCAGGGACCCTAGCAGCCCCCAGGGATGCCAAGAAGACACGCAGGCAGGTTGCAAGCGCTGGAAGAAATCCTGAGCAGGCAGGAGCTTAAAGAGCTCCGGCTGCTTGGTTTATCAAACGGACAACGGAGGTGACTTGATTGCCACGTGTAAGTACCTTCCTGGGAGAAAACACAGGCGGCTGAAGTATCTTTAATCTAGTGAAGAAAGACATAACAAGAGCCAGGAGTTTGATCATGTCTGGCTTCGGCTTCCCACTGGAAAAATAAGGCACGTGTTTTTAGCAGCAAGGCTGGTTAACCACGGGAGCAGAGAGTCAGCAAATCAAGGGATTATTCAGCTTTTAATGGCTTCAGAGCCAGCTGGGGGCAGGGGGCAGCCAGCACCCACCCTGCGCACACAGGAGAATAACAGCCAGCTCTGTTCTGCACCCCAGAGGCTCCAAAAACCCCAGGACAAAAAGATGCAACATGCACAGAGTTACATATATGATGCACGAGCTTGCCTATAGAAGCTTAACGCATTTATTGCACTGTGCTCACGGACACGCTGCAGCACCAGGAGGCTCCCTTGCATGCAGACACTTCTTGGGGACCTGTGGGGCTGTGCTGGTCCCTGGTGTCATCTTCTGTGCCAGCAGGCTTGCTTGCAACACGTGCAGCAAGACCTCGGTGCCTACGGGGAGCTGAAAGTTGGATTTTCCCCTTTTTTTTTGCAGAACTTGTATTCCATCCAGGATTGGAAGAAAGAAAAAAAAAAAAAAAAACCTCCGTAAAACAAATCCAAGCAAACAAAACAGTTTGGAAAGAAGCAGGCCAAGGGAGCCCAGTTTGCTTTTGCTTGAGGAGCACCAAGAAGGTCCCTGCCCAGGGCAGAGCCCTGCAGCACACACCCTGCCCCACATCTGGGGCACGTTGCCAGCTCTCCTCTTAAATCCCTGCCCTCAGCATCGCCAGCACCTGGTGGTGAGCTGACCTGCTGATCAGGGCCAGGAAGCCCAGGGGAAAGCAATCATGCAGGAGTGCAATGGTGTGGTAATACCAACAGTGCAGCGAGGCAGAGGCTTCCCCTGCACGGGCCTTTCAGGAGCACAAGGAAGCTGAAGCCGAGGCCATAAATTGTTCTCCTAAAGGACAGGGACGCGCCGCAGGAGCCATTACCTTCTCAGAAGTCAAGCAGCACAGATTAGAATGGAAATTATTTGGGAGTTTTCGCAGGGCTGGGCAGGGATTGTTCAAGGCTCAGCGATTCTCTGCACTTCGTCACCGGGTCATTGATTTACTTGCTGCTTTGCCATTTACACAGCTGCGTGCGAGGCGGGGTGCTGGACAGCGAGGGCTTTTCTCTTGTGAAACCCAGAGTTTTGCCTCTTTGGGCTCCATCCCGTGGGAAATTTGGGGATCAGAGAAGGTCTCGTGTGTTTAAGGAAGCCAAAGGGTGTTGGAGATGGGCTCTGGGGAAGGAAGGAGCCCCCAGCCCCTTGCTGCAAAGCCCTGTTTTTGGACAACTGATGGCAGGCGCTGCTGCTGCTTTTGCTGCTGCTTTTTCTGCTGCTGCTCTTTGGTTTCTGAGCGTGTCGGTGGACAAATGATCCCAGATTTTCCCTGCACCACAGCAGGCGGTGCCAGGGAGGATTAAAAGATGCATGTCTATGTAAATACATGCTCAGGATAAGTCACTTGGCTCCAGGAGCTCAGGCCTTAAGCGCAATGCACTGAAACGTTGCTGGGTTTGGTACCAAGCTCGGAGACCCAGCGAGGATGCTCTGACACACTCGGTGCCAGCCCTGGCGTTTGTTAGATTTTTAGCAGCAAGGAGAGGCAGCTGAGAAGAATCAGGGTGAAAGTCATGGAGAAGAGCAAAACTTTTCTATTTTACCTGTGCAACAGACTTGAACTTATCAAGAAAAAAAAAATAATAACAATAAAGCAATGGCAAACTGTTTGGAAGCTGTGAGTTGCATCACTCGTGCGGGTCCAGCTTTCAAGCAAGTTAAAATGCAAGAAGCAGCTCAGTACCTGGGTGAGCCGAAGTCCTCGGACAAGGAGAAGCTGTGAGGGCATCCAAACCCAGAGCCTGTGTCCGAGCACGTGGAAGCACTGGAGCCAAGGTGCAGAGGAGGGATGCCACTGCTCCTGCTCCAACCCTGCCCAGCAGCATCCCAAAGCTGCTCTGCTAAATGCCTCCTAGGAGGAGGAACCAGACAGCGTGCCTTATCCTGCTCCACAACCTCCTAAGCCCTGCCAAAAGCAATGTCTTTGTTCCTAAAGCCCTGCAATCCGTGTAGGGACAAGCAAGGCAGCCTAAGCTGTGCACTGAGCACACTTTTCTCTTTATATTACCCAAAGGAATGAACTGCTATTATGAAATCATTAAATTAATAACTTGGTAATATAGGCAGATATATAAAACAATCTGTTCCTAGAACAAAAGAAATTACTACGTTCCAAACATTCATAATTTAATTTAACAGCGAATTAAAGTGGCATACGTAATTTCACCCTCGGAAAGTCAATAGCACTGCGTAAATAGAGCCCGGTGCTGGTGCCATGGGGAGGTGCGGTGCCCAGGGGGGAGCCCTTTGGCACCAGCTGCTGAGGACAGGACGAGATGAGATGCTCGCCTTTTAATTTTAATTTTTTAAATTTTAATTCTGTTAAGCTCTGAACATTCAAAGCGCTTTGCAGGATGAGGACAGGGAGGAGAAGAGAGAGGAGGCTTTGGTTGTAGGCAGGTGGAGAGGGGCAGTGCAAGACCTCAGGGTGCTTTGGGGATTTGATGTCAGGGGGGATGTGGTTTCAGGGTAAAACCAAAGCCCTCGGTGTCACTTTTCTGCACCTTTTCTCTCCCTGATCTGTCCTTCCAGAAGGAAAACAAGATTTGAAACCGAATGTGGTATTTAAATTAGCATGACTTCTATCTCGCGTATTCTGTTATTTCCATTTGTGTTACCTAATATTTTTTCCCTTTTGCTTGAAATTAATTTGCCATAATTTATGGGAGCGCGTTTTGATTGCTTTTGATTAAGTTTAACAAGCAGAAAAAAAAGTCTGCCGCATTAGACATCAAAGCAAACAAATCCGTTTCCTAGGCCCGCTTGTGCATAATTAATAAATGCTGTCACTCCTCGTACAGTAAGTGTATCTATTATGTTACAATAAAATATGTGTTGTAGTAATTAATACACGCAACCCAAGTATGTTCTGGGTAAGCCCACAAAAATCCGGGAGCAGAAGTTGCTTTTTGGTGCAATAGTCAGGACTTGGAGCAGTTGTCATGACTTCAGAAACTTTCACAGGCAGGCAGAAGTTTGCTTTTGGGCAGAAAATGTTTGATTTTTAGTGCTGGGTTGTGGCACACAGGAGCATTTCCAAGGGATTTCTGAAGGCAAAACCTGGGAACTGGCAACCCCATCACCCCACTCCCAGCTTCTGCTGGGACCCCGGTGGCTGAAACCACGGCATCAACAGAAATTCCTGGGCATTCTTCTGAGCTGCAACAACTATTAATTTAAAGAAAAAAACAGCTTTGCAAGTAGGGCAGGTCAGATTTCAGGCTGAATTCTCTGCTAGCTACCGGCTCCTACACGCAGCCACAATTAGAAGGCAGCAATCCCGGCGTGCCATCCCCTTTTGCTAGCAAAACCTCATTTAACCCAGCGGCGCTGGCTGCCAGGCTGCAGAGCTGGCTCCGTGCACTGGGGAGCCGAGAACAACCCGGGGAGGAGGTGTCAGAGAGCAAGAGGGCTCTCGGGACGCTCAGGAAGCCCGGAGATGTTCCTATTAATTGCCCTAGTTAGAGGAGAAGCTGCCCTGAACACCAATTTCAGTCCATCTCTCCTAAGAAAACGTGGGGGTCGAGCCCTTGGCCAGCTGTCTTTTACCTCCTGCTTCTTTATTCACAGGAGGTTCTGGGTGGAGAAGTAAAAGACGGGGGGGTGTAAATATGCTAAACCAAAGGCGACTCCTGGAAAAGTGAAAAGAAAAAAAACCCTGGACAGTTGGTGCCACTTCTAAACACATTAAATATTTATGGGCCCTTGCTCGTAGCTTCAAATGAGCTGCAAATTGAATGGAGGTTATTTTCTAGGTAATTAAAAATGGAGAGAGAGATGGAGGGGACTGTTTATGGGCAGCCGTAAAAACCGCAGCCACCAGGAGTCTCGGTGCTCTGCTCAGGGAGGGGACCTGCGGGTGAGATGGCATTGAGGGGATGGCATGTGTGGCATCTCGTCGGTGGGCTGCTCCCCAACAGTGCTGTGTCCCCTTTCCTGCAGCACCCCCCTTCTGCAGCATCCCCCACCCCTGCACCCCCCTTCCCTGCACCTTCACAGGTGCTCAGGACCAATGCTGTGATTTTCCAAGCTATGCCAGAGCACATGAACAGCCCAGTAGGAAAAATCAAGGTTTATCCCATTGCCAGGCTGCAGATATGAATATTTTCCTGGGGTTTTGGTGTCCTGACCACCCCTTAGTGCAGCCGGGCTGGGGCAGCAGCCATCCGTCCCCCCTGCCTGCCGTGGCGGCAGGGGAGATCTGACCTCCCCACAAACTCCTTGTAATTCCAGGGTTCAGCAAAACCCAACAGCCCAGAGATCGTTTTCAATAACAGCCCCCTTCCATTGCCGCGCAGAGCCATTAACATCCTGCTCCGCGGCGGGGCTCTAACTCAGCCTGTTATTAACGTCAGCTCCGCTGCAAACCTCTCCCTGTGCAAATTAATCCTTCGGGGAGCAGAAACCTGCGGGGCAGAGGATGTGTGCACAGGACTTGCTCCCTGCTTTGCGCTCCCAGTGCCCACGGCTCTGGGGAAGGGGAGCGAGGGGCTCCGGACCCCTTTGCGGCCGGTGTAAGTCCAAGCGAGAGCCCGACCTTCCTCTCCACAGGGCTCTTCTTCCTCAGGGTGCACAACTCCGTCCCAGCTGCTGAACAGAGGGGCTGTGGAGAACTATTTTCCCTGTTCTGCCCGTGGGAGAACAGTCTGCTTTATGCCCCACTTGGCCAGCAAGGCACCTCTTGTCCTTTTGCACTGATGCAAGAAAAAGGCGTAGCCCTTCCCTGCCTCCAGCCTAAGAAATCCCAGAGCAAGCCAGGAACTCCAAACTGAGCCCCTGGCAGCAGGTTCTTGGCTCGTTCCCTGGCTGGCATCACACCAGGGCTCCGGGGAGATGCTGTGGGATGGGGTCAGGCACCAGCAGGAGCAGGGGAAGGGGCTGAAGGGAACGGGGAAGGGGCAGGCAGCCTGACACCCACCAGCAATGAGTCCTGGAGCTGCCCCTGTCACTGCTAAACATCCATTCCAATGCAAAGGCTGCCCAAGGTGGTCACTGGCTTCAGCCCCCCATGGTCCACGGACCCCTCATTTTTTGGGTGCCCCCTCCCCAAAGCCTTGCAGAAAGCACGGAGACTTTGCCAAGCTCCCCCAGCCCCGCGCAGGCAGGGGCAGGGCTCTCCCTCCCGAGCCTTGTATTTACTTCTCTAAATAATTCAGCAGATGGTCAATCTCTGTAAAACAATCCAAACAATCCCTCCGAGGTCCCGATGCTCCAGCCCTGCCTTCCGAGAGGTTTGTTCACGGTTTTCAGCCAAGGTCTGCAGGTCAGGGCAGTGGGCGAAGGGGAAGCCTTGCACATTTTGTGCCTTTCAGCAGCAGGACGGCCAGTTGGGAAGGTGACAGCTTCACCCCTGGCGGTGGGGATGATGGCACGCAGGATGCCCAGGGTAAATCACCACTGCAGCATCCTTCCAGCTCGGCAGGAGGGTCCCCAGGCTGGGGGTGCCCGGCTGGGCAGGGCCCAAGTGGTGCCTTTTTGCCTATTAATGCAAAAGAGAGGGGGAAACAAGTGCAGTTGGAAAGAAGGAGGGACCGGGGAGGAAAGCGAGGAGATTAACAAACAAACAAAAATCCCCAAATCCATCAGAGCGGAGGCTACAAAACAAATTAAAGTTGTTATGGCAACTGGTATGTGTGGGCAGCAACATGCGTCTCCGAACGCACGGAATTAAAACCAGCGTCATGCTCGGCAGCTAATTAAATCACGCCGGCCAAGCGCGCTCGCGGGGACCCCTGCGCGCTGCCGGGGCCAGCGGGATGCAGCTGGGCTCTGGTGATGGCTTCCAGCCCCCGTCCCGCTGTGGTTTGGCTCCCAAAAATGCTGGGCCGTGCCTGGCTAGAAGGGGCGAGCGATGTGTGTGCACCCCAAAAGCAGAGGAGCTGCAGCTCCATGGGTACCAGCAGGGCACCCTTGGGTGCCCCCAGCATCACCCAGGCATGGGAAGGACACGGGAGCGAGGCAGACCCACTGGGAATCATCTCCCCCTTCCCCTTAAACTTGATTTTCTCCCCATCGGACTGTGCAAGGTCACCGAGAGGACCCCGGGGCCGCGGAGCCCAAGGGAAACATTAAAGCCCTTGTTCCATTTTAGCTCCCAGTAAAGCTCAAAGCTCGGGGAAGAATCGGCCCCATTGTGCGCCCCGCAGGCCAGGGGTCGGGCGCACCACAAAATGCTGCCTTTATGCGGAGGGGCCTGGGAACGGGGCCCCCGGCCCCATTTGTCAGCGCCGGGGCTGCCAAGTGCAACGGGCTGCAACCAAGTGACCTTAACCAGCGCGCTGCTGCTTCCCCTTCTGCAGGGCACCGGGACCCGAGCAGCCCATGCTCCTCGAAGGGGAGGCGATGGGGTGATGCTGATGCTGCCAGGGTCATCGGGGAGGCCCTCAGGCAGCCCTCGCTGCTCCCTGCCCCACCACGATCCCATAGCAGCTCCCCGTGCACGCCTGGAGGGTTTTGCAACGCCTGCTGCAACCACCTGTGACTTCCCGGCTCTCCACTTAATCCTCCTTGACATCCCAGTTGCTGCTGCTTCAGTAATGAAGGCGCAGACGGGGAATTAGGAGAACCTTTGCTCGGTTTTATTTTACCCGCCGAGTCTAATTAAACGTACGGGAGGACGTGGCACTCGAGCTGGTGTTGGGGAATAATTCCCGAGGGCAGGAGGGAGTCGGGCAGGCAGCGCGCGGCATCGCCCCCGCTCCGGCTTTGGCACCGCGGCAAAACCTCACACCCACCACCGCAGAGGCTCTTGAGCCTCCGTTACCAAATTATCCAGCCCTTTAAGGCAAAAACCCAGCTAAAACCAAGAAATTCCTGTACAAACGAGCTCCTCCCGAAGCCAAAGGTTAAGCAAAGAGCTTCGGTGCTTGTAACTCGCCCTGGTAAAAGACGAGGGGCTCGTGCTTTTAACACGGACACCAGGCGGGCAGTTTTATGGGACTTAAAATCCCTTCTCCCACTTCTCCCTGTCCTCGCATCCATCCTTCCAGCCCCCATACACCTGGCTCCACCGTGACCCTCTGGCCAGGAAGAAGGAGGGAAGAAAATTCATTCCCTTTTTTTTTTTACCCCGTTATCATCTTGCACAGGACTCAGAGCACCCTGGGGTGCCCTGTGCCCACCCACCCCCTGAGAAATCTCTGCTCTGGCCCCATCCCAGCAAATTTCAGCTCCCCACAGAAAGCCAGTTTTCTAGAAAGTGCTTCTGCCCCCCAACTCGGATGGTACCTTAGCTTTGTACTTTTCTATTTTTGGTACAAACGGAAGCTAGTTTTAAAAATATCTCTGAAAACACTTTATTTTTTTTTTTCAGTGCTCCCACCGGTTGGCATTTCCTGCAAGTAGCTCAGAGAGTTTTGTCAGTGCTTTAAAAAAAATACGCAGAAAACAGGCCCAGAGACCTCATGCCAGCCTGAGCATGGAGCTCGATTTATGGCAGCAAGGGGCAGAGCAGAGGTGGGCACCCTGGGGAGGGAAGGAAAGAAAAAAGCCAGCACGCCAGGAGGCTGAAGGGGAAGCCACGAGCATCCCGTCCCCTCTGCCCTGCCCTGTCCCCAAATGTCACTCGCTGCTCTGCCGGTGTCTGGGGCACAGAGCAGCTGGCCGCGACTTCGATGGCCAGGAGCAAAGAGCTGGGGAATTTATGCACGGCATTAAGCAAGATGCTTTGGTCTCCAACTAGGTTAAATTGCTTTCTATATTTAAATTGCCTGCTGGCTGGTTGGATGCGAGGCACAGCTGCGGAGTGGCGACTTCCATCCAGTAAACAGAGGAGGAAACCCTAATGTATTAATCTGTTACAATTAGACGATTTGCTGCCACTTTGACACCGAGCTCGCAGAAGTGTGGAGTTGGAGGAGCCGCGAGATGGCTGCAAAGGGCACGGGGGGTGCAAGGGGCACGTCAGGAGGCGAGGAGCAGCAGCAGCCGTGCACACGAGCAAACTCTCCGTTTCAGCTCAGCCTTTCTTCCCCGAAGTCACCAACAGGCCAGCACAAACATTTCCCTGCACGTGGTTCTCTTGCTGCCATTCAGTGCAAACCCTCCTGTGGTGCCTCCGGGCCCTTGCCATGATTTTGGCACCGCGCTGAGAAATGCGGAGCAATTTTCATCCACCGAGGTGCAGGAGCGTGGAAGTGCTGAGCTGTACCCCGTAACTCCAGAGCAAGAATTAAAGGCAATTTATTCTCTGCCTCCTTTATCTAAGAAAAGGAAGGCTCTCTCTGGGAAAGCTTTAGCAGCTTTCTTCAATTATTGTTTTATGCAACATCCAAAAAAAAAAAAAAATAGTGTTTTCAGCACTTTCTCATATCAAGGAAGTAATTGAGTCAAAATGAAGAAGAAATTATCTATGAAGTTAATTATCTAGCAGACATGTTTTACACTCAGTCATTTTTCACTACCACTCAGTAACTGGAAGCACAGGCATTTTTCTTTCCTGTAATTAATGTGCTCAGATCGCACTGCAGAAAGCAGCCGGGGTTACTGCTTGGGGAGGCATCAGTTCCCCGAGCAGCGGGGACGGGGACCAGGGGAATGGAGCAGACCGAGCACTCCCTGGGCAGGTTTCCAGCTCTGGGATTTCCACGCCTTGCAGTCTGCTTGCTTGCAGCCCTTTGTGCGCTCTGGTGAAAGTTAGGGTTTCCAAAAAAACGAGTTATATGGGCAGCAGAAGTTGCTGCTGTCACCGGTCCAGCGTTTCCAAGCGCCCCGCCAGCCAGGAGGGCGCACGCAGCCTCCCCGACGCCGTCCCTGCCCGTGGCCACTTTCCACGGAGGGAATTTCTGGTGAAGGGATCCTTTCAGCCTCCTTCCCCGTGCAAGGGAACCCCGATTGCACAGGCACGGCTCTTGTCCCGAGTCCCAGAGCACGCCAGCAGCGGGGAGGGACTCAAACCTTGCGGTTCTTTGCTCCCTGCTGCTCCCCCAGCACTGTGCTGGGCACACGGACACCAAGCATCACTTAATGGAGCTCCGTGTGAGCACAGGGCGCTCCTCTCCTTAATGCACTGCGTGTGCCAGCCCCCGGTTACACCTTGATGCACAAGAGCCCCTTGTCAGGGCATGCAGGCAAGGAAACACAAGCAAAAACACCAGCAAGATTTGAGGAAGAGGGGGCTGCACATTGCTCTTGCAAAGCTGCAGAAAGCAGCTTGAGGACAGGATTATGCCCCTCTGTTTGGCACCGGTGGGGCTGTGTGGGTGCTGAGCAGGCTGGGTACCTTGCTGGAGGCTTGTGTGTCTGTGGGTGAGTGAAATCTGCCTTAAAGTTTAAAAAAAAAAACCCTTTTGCTTCTGTAAGGTCTCGCAGTAGTGTTACACATCCATCCATCCATCGCCAGCTCAGAGCCACCAGCTAAACCCTGCTCTTTCCCCACAGTGGCAGCCCGGGAAGCTGTCCCCATGCCGGGAGCTTGCTCTAGCTGAGGGTTTTATTTCTGATCCAAACACACATTTGGAGGAGAAAAGCCTTGACCGAGCCCCGAGGGTTGCCTACCTTGAGACAAGCAGAGCGCTGACCCCTGGCAGCACACACAACGGGTTCCTCCCCCTGCCTTTCTCCTTGATTTAATTCGCTGCTCATTTGCTGCGGTAATTATATTAGGAAGCTGTAAGGCAGGACACCAGAGTCCCTCGCAGGCTGCTAATTGTTGCTGGAACGAGGCCATCGGGGAGGTAATTGAGAGAAACGTGCCCGCTCCTACGGCCATGGGGGAATGCTGCAGCTGAGAGCTTGGGCATGGAGAGGTTCCCAAACCCAAACACCCCACTCTGTGCATGTCCCCGGCCACCTCGCAAGTGCAAGATGTTATTTTTATGCCTTTAAAATTAAACACAGTACAATGGGGGGTCTGGAGGGGGTGTTCTTTGTGAAGTGAATCAGCTTGGAAAAGTTAATGAGGCAAAAATATCTGCTTGTGGGAAAGCTGGAGGTGTCAGGAGAGCCCCGAGGTGAAAACCTGTGAATTAAGGGAGGAGGAAGGTGGCACCTCCGTGCCCCACCGTGCTCTCTCTGTGCCTAAAGGAGAACATCAAGTTGTCACCGGGGGCAGAGGGGCCTTCCCGTCCATTTCTAAGCACCTCTCCTGTCGGAAGTCTTCCAGCACTGCTGCAGCTGCCTTTGCTGTGAAAGAAGAGACAAAATCCAAGTGGGCTGTCCCGCAGATGTCCAAATCCCAAATCAGCACACTAGAGAACTTGCTTGCAGGGAGCTGAACAGCCCTTAATCCTTTATCCTTTTTTTTTTTTTTTTTTTCTTCTTTCTGCAGGGAGATCAGAGCAAATGTGGTGGCTTCTCAGCAGGGGCTTTGCAGGCTGGGTTCTGTTCCTCCCGTTGAGCTGAAGCTGCAGCGAGCTTAAAACCACCAGGGCATCCCTGCTGCCCGTGCTGCCTGTGGGCACCATACTGCCTGGACACCTTGCATCAACGAGGCTTGGTGCAGAGCAGCTTAGTGCTGGGTTTGCAACGCAGACCACAAAATTTTGGGGGCCCCAGAGGAGCCTGCACAAGGTCCCCAAAATGCCCCTGGGGTCGCTCTGGATCCAGGTGAGGTGAGGCTTGGCTCTGGCTGCAAGGGGCTGGGGACCCCGCGCCCGCCCGGTGCCTTCAGCGCTGCTCCTCACGGAGGTTCCCAAAACAACGCCATGCAAATGAAATCCCCTTACGCATCCTGCAGCTGCTGTCAGGAGGAAAGTTAGCGACTTAGCACGCTGCATCATCTCCGCCGCATCCTCCAGAACAATTCCCACTCCGCCTTCTGCTGCTTCAAAAGCAGACGGTGTCTCCTGGCACTGCCCTCCCTCCAGGAAAGGCTTTGTGTTCAGAAAATAAAAAGACTTAGCGAGGCTTTGGGAGGATAACTCGACGGGATTTTGCATCTCAGCCTCGGTGTGCCCAGCCCAGCATCAGCATTTCCACCTTGAGGAGCTCAGCTCCCAGCAGCCGGAGGTCGGAGGCACAGGGCGAGGGCTCACCGGCACCACTGATGCCTTCATCTTGTACAGGCGAATATTCATCATCATCGTCAGTGCCTCGCACCCTGCCAGCAAGGGCACAGCACCAGCAAACGGAGCATCTCCAAGCACTGCCCTCCTCTTGTCCCCTTGGGGGCCACCAGAAGAGGGGGGACAACCCATAGCCTGGACACCCGGAGCTCTGTGCTGGGGATGGAGGACCCAAAGAGCTGCAGGGAACGGGATGGATGCCTTGCTGGCAGTCAGGAGGGAGCAAGAAGGAGAAGATAGAAACGTCAGGATTGCAGATGGGGTTAGGGTAGGGAAACGCTCGGCAGATGTGGCATCAGATGTTTCCCTCTGACCTTTATAAGCAGCGGAGGAAATCACGCCGCTGCCAAGAGGAGCACTCCACACCACATCTATGCTCAGCCCCTTTCCTACAGAAACGCACTGCCTCCACCCTCTGCAGAAACATCCCAGCCAGGGCTGATTTTGGCAGCAGGCTTTTGGCACACCCCACGCACCAGGAACCCCGAACTCGGCCGCAGAGCCCCCCCAAACGCCGCCCTCCCCCCCGCACACCGAGCCGTGCCGATGTTTTTTCGGTGCCGAGCAGCTTAGCACATCTGGCTCGCAGTTTCCGAGCTGTCATTTTCCTGGCTGTTAGAGGAGAGGATATGTTAAAGAGCAGCCTGGCTTTGCAGCGCGGCTCCTGCGAGAGACGTGACATGTTTATCTTCCCCGCGCCAACTCGCACATCAAACGCGGTTTGGGTTTTTGCCTCGCAAAGGGGAATATCGGTCCCTTCGGCAGCATCCCGGGGGGGCACCAGAGCCCCTGCAAGCAGCCTGCTTCACCCTCCAGCCCCCCCGAGATGCCCCTGCCTGCAAATCCCTAATTCTGCTCCCCAGCACGAGCAGTGATGTGGGAGAAGGGGCGTCCGACTCGAGAAACTCGAGGTTTTGTATGACCCAAATTCCAAGCTTTCATTTGGGTTTTAAGTGCTGTCAGGTGGCTGTGGAAAAACAAAACAAAACAAAAAAGAAACACAACACACAAAGGAAAGGAGATGATATTTTCAAAACCAAAGTTATTTCGCATTAAGAAAAAAGGCCCTGCCACATGGGAACGTGTCAGCTCCTTTGAAACGTTTGCTTGTTTGCTTGTCTCCTGGAGCAAAACAGACAGGGAATTGTTCGCAGCCTTGCAAAACATTTCCACTGACCCAAACCCGCGCGTTTTGGTAGCCGCGCATCTCCCAGCCCACCCCGTGTCCCTCCTGCAGCAGCAGGGTGGGCAGAATTTGGGGTGCTCTGCAGGACATGGACCCCATCCTGCACCCCGCAGCTCCAGCACCAGCCGTCCCCCGGCCCTCCGAGCTCGGCTCTTGCTTCTGCTTGGTTCTTTGTTCTTGATTTATTTCTTTTTTTTTTTTCCTCCATTATAGACATCATTTAAAAAAAATAAACTTTACAATAATACATTTGTAGTCGTTGCCACTTGAGCATTTCTTTTTTTAAAAATAAAGGGGAAATGAAATTTAAAAAAGCCACACTGTAGATGTATATGGTTATGTATATACATACATATATGTAGGTATAGGCGAACACTATATACATACACTATATATGTATATATAAAAGAAAACTGAGTAACATATAGAGGTTTCCAACCGCTGCTGGGGTCGGAGCCCATCCCAACCCAAATCCGACAGGACGAAGGATGGAATATAAAAAGATGCAAAAAAAAAAAAATCTCCCTCTCCAAGTGACAGACTGAAAGCATCAGGACAACCTCACACCGCTTGGATACTGATTTCTTTTCTGGTTTAAAATTCTCACCGACAACGGGAAAAGAAAAAGAAAAAAAAAACCAAAGGCAGTAACGATGTAGAGAGCTGGAGCGAGTTCCCTGGCCGGAGGGAGACGGAGAGGTTCCGGTAGCACGGTCGTCCTCCGGAGCAGGGTGATGAGGATACGTCCCTTGTCCCCACGGGGTCCCTGCAGCGTGCCCGGGCTGGTGGCTCCTGCAGCCAGCCCTTGCCCGAGCTGTGCTCGACGCTCATTTTCCCTCCCCGGTGCCGTTCACAGCTTTGGCTCCCCTTTTTTTGGGGGGGGGGGGGGGGGGGGGGGGCGCGGGTGGGTTTTGCCACGAGCCATCGGGCTCCTGCTTCAGCAGAGAAACCCAACGCACCGTAAAACGAACGAAAAAAAAAGGCAAGGAAAATAAAAAAAAAACAACGGGGGGAAGAAAACCACCAAAAGTTTCCCAGCGCCACGAGGGTCCTTCCACCGCCGTGCCGTGGTGGCATCACCGGTGTTTGGGAGCGTTGCAGTCCGGAGCCCGAGGTGAGCCTTCGCTTTCCGATGCTCCCGAGCCAGCACCGGCGGCGTGGCCGAGGCTGGGGCGAGCGTCCCCGTCCCTCTATAGCACCAGCACCAGGAGGAGGATGGGCACGGCGGGCAGGATCCGGCCCGCCCAGTGCCGGCTGCCGCCTGCCTTGGGGTCCACGAAGGTCTTCTGGTCTGGCATGGTGTCCGTGGTCAGCTGGGTCTGCGGGCGAGGGAAGATCAGGCAGTCAGCGACACCCTCAGGTTTATTTTTGGGGGGAAGGAGCCTATTATTTTTGCCCATGGGTCGGTGAGAAATGCAGTCCCTGGGATGAGGTCCCCGCAGCAGCACCCCCTCCCCAGGCTCTCCCCTGCCCCCAGGTTACCTCTGAGTAGCACAGGCTCTGCTCTTTGGACTTGTTTAGCTTCTGTCCGTGCTCCTGGAGGGGAGGAAGGAGGCAGGCTCAGGGCAGGCTCCTGCACCCGGGGCTGAACCCCAGGGCTGGGCTCCCTGGGGTCTTTGCTGGCCCCTTGTTTTTGCAACCAAAACTGAAGCTGCAAGCGTGGACACAGCCCCATCTGAGTTCCAGGTTCATTCCCCCTGCAAATGACCCTGCTCAGCACCACTGTGAAACCCACAGGAATCGGTGCCCCCATCCCCAGAGCAAGGCACCCAGCCACAAGCCCAGCAAAACATGAGAAAACTCATTTTCCCAGTTTCCCAAAACCACATGGAATGCAATCGCTTGTTTGCACCCTGAACAAGCCCGGGGCAGAAGTGGGGCTCGGGACGGGTGCTGAGCATGGAGCAGGATGCAAGTCCTCCCTTCCCTGAACCAGGACCCCCGGTCCCACCCGGCAGAGAGGGGGGTGCTGCCCCAGGGGGGGCAGTGCCGGGTCCCTGTGCTCCAGCGTGAAATGGAGCCGCTGATTGTCTCATGGGCCGGTAACTAGAAGACAGAAGAGGTAATTACTCGAGCGTGCCGGATCTAATTAGAGGCTGCCCAAGGGTGACATTGCTGCCCGCACGTGCTGCGGGCAGAGGCGATGCTCCCCCGGCTGCGCGCACCCACCGCTGGCACAGTGCTGGCTGCAGCCGTGCAAAGGGTGCTCAGCGGGCACAGCACCGCCTGTGCTGCAGAACCACTTGGAGCAGGACCAGGGGGGCCAGATCCTGCCAGGCACCTGGGTACCAACAGCCCATGCAAGCCAAGCCGTGCGCTCGTGGCTCGCACTGAGCTGTGCCAATTGCAGAAGGGTTTTTTGGAGGTCCAGAGCAGCCCAGCACTGCACCAGCACCCCCAGTTTGCAGCAGGGACCGGGCTGGGCTCCTACCTGGATGGAGGTGCAGGTGGTGATGACGCTCGTGTCGTACATGGTGTTGCTGTAGTTGATCTCATCGGGCAGGGACGGGGTTTTCTCCGTCTTGGGCAGCACGGTGATGGGGAGCAAGGGCTTCTTGGGGGTGAGGTTCACGTCGGTGCCGTTGCCGAAGGCCTGGATGGCGTTTCCTGGGTGGGCAGGAGAAGACATTTACGTGGGGGCCGTGCGAATGGGGTGCTGGCCGTGATGGGCAGGGGAAGGAGGGCGATGGGGGAGTGCCTTACGGAGGCAGGGGTTCTCCGTGAAGTCCCTGAGGAACTTCTCACACTCTTCCTCCAGGTTGCCGCTGCCTTTGCAGGAGCACCAGGGCGAGATTGTGATGCTGGTGGTGCTGGCGTCCACATAGTTGGGCGTCATGTCGAAGCCTGCGCCCGGGAGAGGAAGAGGAGGAGAGATGAGGGGCTGAGGATGGGCTGTGGATGGAGAGAGCCCTCCTCGCCATTTCCTGTCCGAGCACTCACCGATGAGCCCTGCGTAGGAGCCCAGGCACGCCTGGTAGTTGTCCCCGGGGCAGCTCGTCAGGGACTGGAAGGAGGCTTGGCAATTAGCATGGAAATCAGCCAGCCGGGACCTGGGGGCAGAAACAGGAGGGAGAGGGACGGGATTTCACCTCCGCTGCCGGTACCGAGCGACTCAGCAGCGAAATTTGTAAAAAACAAAGGAAACGAAAGAGGATGAACAGGATATAGAGGAGAGCTCAGTGAGAGCTGGAGGCTCCGGAGCTGCAGCGTGACCCCAGCAGGCGCCCACCCCCAGGCAGGTACCCCCCACCCCAGGGACCCCCACCCCTGTCCCTGCTGCTCCCCAGTCCCCACCCCACCGCTGCCACCCCGTAAAACTTCCCCACCTCATCTGGCCGCGCCGCTCCCGGCATCGTTACACGACTGTAAAATTTGACTGCTTGTTTTTATCTTCCCCTCGAAACGTTAAAGCTCAGAGTGCAATTAAAATGCCGGAGGTTGGGGTTTGTATGTTTTTCTTTTGTGGCTGAGATGGGAAAAAAAACAAACGGGAGCCTTGCAGAGAGCCCAGGGGCTGGGACAGTCTCATGTCCCTTTCCTTGGGACAAACCAAGTCACCGCAGTGGAAGGATCAAGAAATGTGAAGGATGTAGAAGGGGATGGACAGATGGACTGGGCAGACAGACGGATGGAGGGCAGTTTTCCAAATTGACTCGGTCATTAGATGGATAGACACGAGGCTGAACTGTGGCCCGGGCTGGATCTCAATCACAAGGAGCAGTCGCTGCGAAGCGGCCAAGCTGCTGACACTGTGGATGAGACCTTGCATTTCACAACAGAAAACCTCCTCAGCTCTTTTTCTCACGCGTCATATAGAAAGAAGAAAGCATACATTATTTTCTTTAGCTTCCTTTTCCTTCCTTCTTAATTAAATGTCATCTTTGTCCAACCGGTGATTGAATCATCCAGCAGTACCTGCCTAAAGCCACGAGAACTGATGAAAATAAAGGCTAGAAACTGTTGTTTTTTAAATAGGAATGATTTGTTTTCAGGAGGTTTTTGATCAAATTAAATGGAGGAACAAATGAAGCAGTGATTGAATGAGGTAGAAGGGATCTGCAGCAATACCTTACATTTATCCAGCACTTTTCATCACAACCGCTCTTGAGCGCACTAAAGGGAAAAGGGCGCAGGCACCGCCTAATCGCAGCCAGTGCCAGGGAAGGGGACAGATCCTGCTCACCAGCACGTGGCCAGAAGCCTGCTGCAGCTTCACGTGTTACGTACCGGGGGAAGGACAGAGGAGGGAACAAAGCCCAGCTGCTTGGGGCTGCTCCAGGGCACCGGCTGCTCCATGCCGGAGCGCAGCGCTTGGTGCAGCACAGCCTTTTTCCTGGAGACTTCTGCTGTTTCCAGCCACCCGTGACTGGGGCTTTTTCCAAACCACCGATGCATCCATCTCTCATGGAGCAGCTGAGTCTCTTTTTGGGAACTCCCCCACCCTTCACACCCCAGCATCACCCCATAGCATCCCTTCTGCTGCTTCCCACGGCCGGCTTGCGCGCAGCTTTTGCCCATCAACCGGCGGCTGGCGGTGCCAGTTGGATTATTTCCCCGCTTCCACCAGCTGTCTGACCCACTTAGCGCCTCCCAACAGACCACAAATTTCCAGGGCAAGGTCGGCCTCTTCATCTGGGTTATTGGAGCACTCGTGACGAGAAGATGGGACTCCTGGGCACCGCTCGCTAGACGTGGGGAATGCTAAAAATCAGCAGTAAGGCAGCTGGCACCCTTTTTACCAAGACACGCAGCCAGGGATGTCTGCTCGCTTGTGTGGGGAAACCTTGGGGTCTGGGGCCCAGAGGGGAGAGCCTGGGTGGGCATCACACAGCAGCAAAGCCCCAGCTCTGCTCCTTGCTCGTGGTTCCCACCGCAGGGAGGTATTTTGGACTCCCTCCCTCGCTCCGCGGGAGATAAAGTTTCCGACAGCATTTCCCTCTGCCCAAATCAGAGGCGAAGGCACGTCAGTTCTCTTATAGAACTGTGGCAAGTTCATCACCGAGTGCCATGAAAATTTGTCACGCTGCTCCCGGGGGCCCTGCTCCTGGCTTGTAGCATCCTCTAAGGCAAATGTTATTCTTTTCATAATACATGACAAGCCAGCTGGTAATCTTTCCAGAATATCCAAGCCAGATGTCACTCTTTCCGTTGTATACAATGAGTTCGCAGTCGGTGGATGAGGCTCGAACTGCCAGGAATAAACCTTACTGGAACCAGCCCACGGCTTCTCAGATTTCTGCTTTTAAGTGCCCGGGCAAAAAGGAGATGGAGCCAAGTCCATCTGAGCAGAGACAGGAGGAGTTTGTGCCAAACTGCTGGCTCGCGGCTCGAGGTGCAGGTGGGCTCAGCCAGTCCCTGCCTCGATACGCAAGAGCTGGGCAGGAGCGAGCGGGGCTGGCAGCTGGGGTCAGTGATGGGGAAAAAAGGAAGACACCGAGCATGACCTCGTCCATGTCTGCTTTCCTGAAGGGCCTCCAGGACAACCCTCTAATGATATACATCCTTCAAAGCCAACCCTTCCATGGCAGGACTTGCATTTTTCATTTTAGGTGCTTGCCAGCCCCTCTGCGAGGTCATAGAATCATGAAGGTTGGAGAAGCCCTCCAAGATCGTCTGGTCCAACCATCACCCTGCTACCAACGTCAACCACATGTCCCTAAGCACCAGGTCCAACCCCAGTGGGGTTTCCTTCTGGGCACCCATCCCAGATAACTCATCTCCTGCCTTGGTACCACGCAGGAAGGCCTCAGCAGCTTGCCAACGTGACACCTTCTCTCCAACATTAAAAGTTACCTGCACAGCAGAGAATTTCAGATTTTTTTTTTCCTCCACTTGTTGGTACATTGCGATTTTTGAGCAGAAAAATCCCCGGAACAGATGCGAGGTGCCTAATTGGGTGCTAATTGTTCCCATCACCACATGCCTATAAGAAGTCCGAGCCCGGCGCTGGTAATAATTCTCTACCCATCAAAGCGAACAGCATCAGGCTCTCGAATATTTCATGCAGAAAATGTCCGAGCTGCAGAGATTACTCAAGACATGTTTTTCACAGGCAATTTACAGGGACCAAGGAAAAATGGCTTTAATAGACATCAGCGCGGAGAGGCGGCATAGAAAAAATGCCTGCCCCCCCTCCCCACAGCTCGGTGGATGTTCAAGGAGCTGTGACAACACACAAAGCCCAGCAAGACATAAAAAGCTCCCGGGACCCACTGGGTGCCCTCCTCCCGGTCGCTTGTCCTGCTGGAGATGGATGCATTTGGAGCCAGGGGATGCAGAAATAAAAACTGAGCATCCGACAGCAAGGGCGGCATGGCCAGGTAACGCAGCGAGGCGTGGGGATGGCATCGGCTAAGGGAACAAAAGAGAAGCCAGAGCAGGACTCCACTGCTCTGGATGACCCTCTACAAAAGCTAGGAAATAGTTCACAGGGGAAAAAAGGATGGGTGGAAATACTTGTTTTATCCAGGAAAAGTTATCGGCCAACTTGGCTTTATACCTGATTTAGTGAAAATCACGTCTTTGGAGGATGAGCACCGGTGCTCATAACCAGCCCAAAGCTGCCCAGGGAGATGGGGACAGCAGGAAAGAGGCAAAAAGAACAAACCAAAGGAGAACAAAACAAAGGAGAACCCCAAAATTACAGAGTAAGAAGAGCCAAGCTAGCTTGAGAAAAAGGAAACGAGGGCAGAGACCAGGGGCTAGGTTGGAAGTTGTTAGTTAATAAGTTTAGTTACCAGATGTATTTTAGGACACTGCATATTGATTCATCACGGGTAAGAGCGGTTGAATGATTTTTTTTATCCTCTTGCCTATGCTCAAACCCTATCATTACCCGGTAAGGGAAGGGAAGAATTAAACACACGCATCATTTGATTTTAATTGAAGGACTGTTCTATTTCATTGAACTGCTAACTAAGCCGAACAGGAGATTGTGTTTACATAAGCAAACCCTGAGTCAGTATAGACTTGCTGTCACATTAAGTCAATACTTATGAAGGCTCTCTATTTAATTATTCAGTGCGAATTGACTTATTATTGTGTTAAGAGTGTGGGCAGCCTTGAGCAAGGTGGCCACGGAGCTGAGATCGCTCCCGGCTGCCTCTGCACATGGGTGCCCACGGGGTCCCCCGGGAGAGGCACCCCACTTACATCCTCTCTCCTCCCCATTCCTTCCTTCGGTGGGAAGCCAAAGCCCCCAGCCCTCACAGATTTGATATTTTAGGTCCAATTCAGAGGTTTTTGCAGGTAATTGCAACCCTGATGCAGGCACCCACATTGGGGACCCCGCTGACCATGCCCTGTTCCCCCTTGAGATGCTAGCACCGCTCCCCTCTGCCTCTCCCGGAGCTGCTGCTAAATCCAGGAGCATTTTTCCCTCCTCCTCCTGCTCCTCCCCGACCACGGACAGCTGAGCCACGCTTCCAAGCTGCTCTCATTACGTGGCATAATGAGAAAGTTGAGCTGCGCGCCGCTGTTTATCAAGGCGACATCCATTACAGATGGCACTTTGTGCTCAGCAAAGGGCGTGAAGGCGAGGACGCGGGCTTAAAAGAAAGCATTTTGCTCCCGTGTTTTGGTGTTTAATTGATACGGAGCCAAGTCTCCCCCTTGGGTCATCAGTGATGGAGCAGTGATGGACCCCTCCCCTGGGCACGGCTCAGGAATTGGATTCACAACCACAGCCAAAATGAGGCTATTTCTGCCCAGTTTTACCAAAATGAACCTCACCAACACACACACACGGACACAGGGGTCCTGCTAGGAGCCAGGCAAGATCCATCCCTCCCCACCACCACAAACACTGCCTGAAATACACCGAAAACTAGAGGAAAGTCAGGAAAATGAACAGCCACCCTGCCTTTGGATGCTGAGGAGCAAGAGCCAGTGGAGGCTGGGAAATTCTTCAGCACCAGCATCAGTGAAGCATATAAGACCAGATTATTTGTGTTCCCGACTTGCTGATGCAAGATGAAAAATACAGCAAACTGCAGCTGCTGAAATCAGCTCTTTTTTTTCCCCTCTCCTTCCCTTTCCCCTTAGCTGAGGTTAGTGTTTTGCAAAAGGTTTTTATATTCTGGGAGCTAAAACCTGTCCGTTGCAATCAGGCACAAAGCTCAGGGAGTTTGTCAGGCTCCTCCGCTGTGCCAGGAAGAGCTCCCCGCACAAAAAGCTGCACAAATTGCAGCCATCTGGACTTGATTGCACCCTGCCCTCATGGCTGGAGCTGGGTTTGGGGACTGGGAACCTCACGGAGGGGTTCGGTGGCCTCGCAGGTGCTCCTGCTCTGAGCATCCCCAGGCACCCAGCTTGGTGCTGATCACTGCAAAGTGCAGAGGAAATGTCCCCATAAAGGCACATCCCCGTACTGAGGGCTTCACCCTTCATTAGGCATTCAGCTGGGAGGCCTAATTAGGGTCTGAGCCCATGCAGGAGTGTTATCTCATCTCCCATCACTGGTGGAGCAGCAGCCGGTCTGCTCCTGAGTTCGCTGCCCTTGCCAGTCCCATGCTCTAATAAGGATGAGCATCAGTCTGTGATCCTGATCTGATAAGTGCAGGCATATTTCCTTATCCCACAAGGGACTGAAAGCTGCATGTGCCCACGGGCAGGGGTGCAAAGGTGCAGAGGGTTTCATGCCCAGTTGCTTCTAGGTGGGTGCAAGCCAGGGGCGGATGCTGTGGGAAGCAGGACAAAGCCAGCACACTGCTTAGACATGATCCCAGCACCCGGTGATGACCCTGGCAGCTATCCTCTCGCCAATCCTTCGTTATTTCTACAGGCAGAGGAGAGCGGAGGCCCCCAGCATCAGTCCCACAGACCACTCCCCACCTGCAAAACCAGCCCCAGGACGCGGTGCTGGGACTCAGCTTGGATCAGGCTGAACACCGAGGGGAAGAAGCACAGAGACGGAGGGGGAAGGATGGAGGAGACCCCAAACCAGCAGCGGGGCAATAAAGCACATCCCGTGCATGCACGCCTGCTTGCTGGGAACACACAGCGCACCCAGCCTCTGCCAGAGCTGTTCCCATCCCAAATACCTGGGATGAAAAAGCCAGACCCTCTCTCACTTGCAAAGCAGCATCAATACAGCAAAAAAAAAAAAACTTTTTGTTTGTTTTGTTTTCCTGCTGGCCTCCGGGGAGGGAGCTCAGCTCAGGTGCAGGCACTGCTCACCCCGGATAGGTCACCGCTTTTAAACACTTTCGCAGCTGCAAAACCGAGGAGGTCAAGCGAGCTGCTGGAGCGTGTCAGCATCCCCAGGCTCCCCGCCGCAGGCTCTTAACCCTTCTTACACCCCCGTGCTGCAGCGTGGTTAATGCAGCTGCTTGTGATGGGAGTGTGAGGTTTGGGGAGCCCCCCCCCCCGCCCCGAGCAGAAGGGACAGGATGGGACCTTCCTGCAGCACAGGCCAGTGCGTACCATGTACAGCCTTTGCCAGGTCCCATTGTCGGGAGAAAACAGCCAAGATTAAGGCAAAAATCTCTGCACACCGATGCTCAAAGCTGGATCCAGGAATAAATCAGGGTTTGGGGCACCTCTCCCTAGCCGGGCAGCATCATTTACTGCCAGAAAATGCATTTCCCCCATAGAGCAAACAGCCCCAAACCCCCAAAACGGGTTGTTCCCCCGCCACTAGCTGGGCACATCCACAGCATTTAACGCCTGAGCAAGCCTCTCCTGCTGACAGAGAGGTGCTGCCATTAATTTGGCTGCGGCTCAGTGCAGCCCTGATATCTTTTATTCATAGACATTGGCGTATTGTATTACTTTTTGATAAAAAGCCACATTCCCACACTTCAAACGCAGTTGCTCGCAGCCGGGGGAGGACCCAAAGCGCCGTTATTTATTTTGCCACTGGGCTGTGGGAACCTCCATCACCGTGATGGCAACAAGACCGTCCTCCTCGTAGCAAACTTATTCTTTACGAGGCTGATCCGGACCCTGGAGGGTGACAGGAGGTTTTTTGCCCTATGAATAATGAGTTTCATAATGGAGAAAAAGCCTGATCTCCCCCGACTTCGCTTCAGCACCGGGAGAAGAGCGCGTTTCGCCGTGACGGAGTTTCGCTGTGGATGCTGAAAGCACACCGAGGGATTTTGTTGGGTGTGGGGGTCCCCAGTGTCACAGAGCCTCAAGATGAACGTTTGTCCTCCCCACGCCTCGGGGAGATGGAGAGCCCCCAAAGCTCACAAACCATACACAGCCCTGCACAAACCCGTGGGCTCACCCCGCAACAAGGGGGGGGGGGGGGGGCAGACTCTGGGCCCCCTCCCAGCACACCAACCTCGCCACAAGTGGCCAGAAACCCTTAACCCTCCCCATTTTACACGACAAAAAAAAAAAAAAAAAAGCTGGGCTAATGGAGGACACCCAGCCAGTGAACACACACAGCTGGGAGGATGCAAAAGCCTCGGGGCAACCCACAAAGATGGAAAGGAGCCGTGCAACAAGAAAGCAATGCAAAACCAGCCACGGCCCCCGTGCAAAATCCCCCTCCAGCACCGTGCAGAAGCCGTCGCGGATCCCTTACCGGCAGAGGTGGTCGGCCCGGCACACGTTGCGCAGCTCCAGGCAGTTGGGCTTGTGCTTGTCCTCGTAGGAGCAGGAGGGGACGATGGTCTGCCGCCGGCGCTCGGCGCAAGCCTGGTCCTTGCAGGAGCAGAAGAGGAGGCGGTAGGTGTACTCGCTGGGCACGCGGTCGAAGAACTGGCGCAGGGCTTTGTGGCATTTCCGCCGGCTGCAGTGCTCGGTGGCCGAGATCTCCTTGCTGCAAGTGGAGATGTAGCCCGAGCGCAGGCGCTTGCAGTTGTCGTTCAGGTTGCAGGCTTTGGCCGCGTCCAGGCAGTGGTTGCTTTTGGAGTTGGTGGCCGGGTCCATTCCTGCCCCGAGAGCGAGAGAAGGGGAAGAGGTGAGCCTGGTCCCTGGGGACACGTCCTCGAGCCCCAAGGTGCCACCAGGAAGGGGCTGGCACCGCCGTGTCCCTGCTGTGCTGGAGGTGGGGAGGGGATGTACTGCCACGGTCCCCCCATCCTTTCACCCCCCGCACGATCTGGAAGCCTTCTTCCAACAAGGAAGGAGGTCACGCACACCAAGCACACACGGGGACCTGGTTAAACTATCTTCAGTGCATAATTCATGCCATGAATTTACATTTTTTTTCCTCCAGTCAATTATTCGAAGAATAATTATTAATTATCCAGCCTGCTCCAGCAGAATAATCTGATGAGCTTCACGGGGCCCAGCCAGCCCCTGTATCCCCTCCTGGGGCTCCCAAAAGCCAGGCCACCCCCAGCCATGACCCCAAAAGGGCCAAGTCCCGCCCTGGCAGGGACGATGGGGACAGAGCTAGGCACCAGCCGTGTCCTGCATCCACCCCGGGAATCCCAGGTGTCAGCAAATAAAGCAGCCAGGGAGAGGATGGACAGAGCCAAACCACCAAGTGGGAACAAACGCTGATTTTTTTCTATTTTTTTGCTTTGTTTTTGTCAAAATGATGAATTGCCCTTGGCAGGCCAGGTGCTATTTTAAAAGTCACCTGACTGCACCAGCAATTTCTTCCCTAATTTCCTCTCCTTCGCAGCCCAGCCAATTTCGTGGATTCTTCCATTGTCTCCTGGCTTCTACTGGCAAAGACAAATGACAGCACTGAGGAGGGTTTCCTACCGGGCGTGTTTGTAAGGCCCTGGTAATTAGCAAATGGCAATCAGCTGCCTTGGGGAGCATGGTTCCCCTTCCTCGCTTTGCCTCTTTGAGTGCAGTGATGCCCATGGCCCTGCTGCAACCCAGGGCATGCAGGATCTGGCTCCCCAGGTGAGGAGAGTTTTGGGGGCACCATTTGCAGCCCAGGACCCAACTTGGGCTCATTTTCCTGCAGTTTTATCCAGCTTGGCATGAGCACCCCAGCCTGGAGCTCCTGCAAGCAGCAACACCTGCGTTAATAGGTCCTAATTAGAAGACAAAACCTGATTTCTCCCCAGTTTTGTCCCGTGCAACCCCCCCCGGCTCCCACCCTCTGTGCAGAAGGGGTGCTGCCAGCCCCCAAGCCCACCCGCCAGCATCCCTGGGGAAAGCTGCTCTGAGCGTGTCGTCAAACACATCACCGGTGGGGTTAATGCCCCCTGAGATGGGGGGTTTGATACAACACACCTAAAGTGAGTGCTTCTCGTGATATTTGATTTATAAGCACATCTGCCTCGAGAAATGGTGCAAGAGGCAAGGAGGTCGCCGGAGCTGAGAGAGATGTTTTATGGAGGGTGATGGGAATAAAGCTGTGAGAGGGGGAGAAAGGAGCAAAGAGGAGCTTTGCGCCCTCCTGTGCAACCCCAAAGAGGGGACGGGGCAGGAATTTGGCTGCAGGAGCCCCCCTAGCCTGGCGGTGCCACGGGGTCCCTCCAGCCAAGGGCTGATGCCAGAGGAGCAGGAGGGGATGAAGTGTTTGAAGAGGAAGGAGGAGCACAGTTCTCCTTTCTGCTGGTCCAAAGCAGCCCTTGGCTCCGCAGGGGGATGCAGGGAGCCTTCACAGCCGGCAGCTCTCCAGCACGAGCGTGGGATCTGTGCAAAGTGCCGGCTTACTGCCTAATCCTCCCGAGCACCGTGCCTGCCCTGCCCCGGACCTGCAGGGACCTGGATGCATTTTAATAGAGCCGATGCTTGAGAGCGCAGGGTTCCTGGGGAGCTCATTAATAAAGCACAGGCATGAAAATTTCATGAGGCGGGCAGGAGACGGGGGCCAAGGAGCTTCGGGAGCAGCGGGAGACGCGGTGCCACCGGCTCTCCCTGCCCGATCGGAACAGGACGGGGCTGGGGGCAGAGGAGGAGGAGGGCAATGAGGAAGGCAGCACGGGCTGAGCCTGGCCACCCGGTGCCCACCAATTCTTGGGTGCTGGCCCCATGCTTCCCAAGCAAGGGGCCGAGCCTGGAGGGGAGCTGCTGCAAACCCTGGTGCTGGGCGAGCCTCTTGATCTCGCTGCTCCAGTTCCCCCAATTCCTTCTTGCCCACGCCTGCCTCTTTCACCACGGCTTCTGTTCCTGCAGGGCACTGGGCAAGGCTCTTGTTTTGCACCATCCATCCTCACCGGGACGCTCTGCTCTGCCCCGTGCAGCTCAGGGGGCTCTGCCCCCAGCCCCCTGCTCCCCTTGTGCTCCCAGCTGGGGCGCGAGAAACCAGAGCCCAGCTGCGAGCATCGCCTCCCTCCCTCCCTCCCTTCCTCCTCGCAAGGTAACGTAATCCCTGCGTTATCCCCACAGGCAATTAACAGCGCGCCGGCTCAGCCTTGTTATCCAGAAACAACAGCAACAGCTCATTTGCTTCAGCCACTTGGGCTGCGGGTCAGGGCTGGGGGTCCCGGGGGGCTCTCCGCACCCCCAGCCCCACACGAGGGGGATGGAGAGGGGCTGGAAGCAGCAGCGAGGCCACCCCGGTGGCCACGGCACATCTGCGGAGCGTAGCCCCCGGTTCCCCCTTTCCCGAAAAGCCGGAGAGGCTTCCTTCCCCTCTCGCCTTGCATTTCTGAATAAATCAAGCCGTGAGCGTTTAATCCCCCGCTCCAGAAACTCCGCTTTTCCGACTTTCCAGCGGCTGAAATATTTCCTTGACGATAATGCAATCCAAAAAGGCACACGGGAGATGGGAGGGGGGTGGCATCGGCATCCCGAACCGGCGCTGAGCTCCCCGCGGGGAGCCTCGGAGAGGGGCTCCAGGAGCCAAAACCCGGCGGGTGACGGCAGCGAGGGGCTCCCCGAGGTGCACCCATGAGCTGGGCGCACGGTGAGGGGTGCCGGGGGGGCGCAAGGCTCCCCGAAACCCCTGGGTGGCTCTCGGGGAAAGGGTTAAGAGGAGAAAGAAGCCAAGGCATCGCTGACCTAATTCAGAAGAGGGGTGGTGGCAGAGCTGAGGGTTGTCATGGAAATAGATGGCAAAAAAAAAGTTCCTAATGGACCATGGTGGTGGGGTTTGGGTTTGGAGAGGAGGGCGTAGGGCGGAGAGGTGCTCCCAAGGGCTCTGCTCCTCCTCCGAGCAGCATCCCAGGGCTCAGCTCCAGGCCAGCAACCCCAGGGAGGGACAAACAGGGTCCCCCCCCCCGGCTTCCCAGCCTCCGAGGCCACAGACAGGGCATCCCTCGGCTCCCAGGACACAAAGGGCTTTTCATGCAGGACCCACGGGCAGCGGGAGGCTCTGCGCCCCGTCCAAGCCTCCCCCATCTCATGCCACAACCCCAGTGGATGTGGCAAGACAAACAAGTGACTTACAAATCCCAAAGCCCACCTTCTCTACTTATTATTCACCCATGGCTGGAGTCCAGAAGGTAAAAAAACGTAAATCACAGCCTGGGGGGAATTTAGAGCCCAGCAGGAGGACGCTGTCGGTGCTCCGGGCAGGGGCAGCACCGGACGATGCCCAAGCACCAGCTCTGAGGAGATGGAGGAGAAGTGGGCAGGGAGATTTCGGGCAGGGAAATTTCAGGCAGGGGGATTTTGGGCAGGCCAAAGGTGGGCTGGGGGAGTGCTGGAGTGAGCTGCAGGGGAGGGAGCTGCAGGGTTTCACCGGCAGGGAGCTGGGTTGCAGGTTTGTATTCCCGGGCAGGAGCAACCAAACCGGCGGAAGCATGTTGCTTTTATTACCTGAGAAAATTGAAGCGAGTCTGAATATATCAGAGAGACGAGAGGTGACCGGCTCGTAGGGGGAAGCTTCATAAAATTCTTCTCCTGGAGTGGGAGGGAGGAAAGAGAAGGGGAAGAGGAAGCAAATTAAAAGAGCGCAGTGAGCGAGCGCGGCCGCACCGGGCACGGCCACCTCCAGCTGGAGAAGGGCAAAGCAAGAAGCACCCCAAGCACAGCCCTGCGGGGCAGGAGGAGCCCGCTTGGGCCATGCTCTGGGTGATTTTTGCTGGCTGCCATGAGCTCGGCTCCTTGCCCCAGCTGGGTTTGGCCTGAGCTCGGGCTGAGCCCCACGGTTCAGCGAATTCACACGCACAAGGTCAACGTCCCGCCGGCACGGCCGCACAGCCCCGGCCAGCTGCACGCCGGAGCTTTAAGGGTCTGGACTCAAGGCCGGATTTTTTGTTGTTTGTTTGTTAACGAAAAAAGCATTTCCTTAAAAAAGAAGGCTGTAAAAAATGTCTTCCGCTCCGCTCTGCCTCTGGTGCGCTTTGGAGAAATGGGATGGTTGTCGTGGGGTGGGGGGACGCAGAGCTGGCCGGAGAAGCAAATCGTTTCAGCACCAACCTACCCACCCTAAATTCCTCCTTCCTCACCTGCCAGGGGAATCCCCAGCCCAGCCGCTTCTCCCCCCCTGCCCTAAGCACAAGCCCACGTGCTTTTGCTGCGTGCCCTTCGTGTAACTCCAGAGAAATTTGATTTCAGGAGAACCGCAGCTCTCGGGGGAGGAAATGCTCTCCTCAAACCCCATGAGCC
The DNA here is from genome assembly GCF_013377495.2 of Cygnus atratus. Taxonomy (NCBI): domain Eukaryota; kingdom Metazoa; phylum Chordata; class Aves; order Anseriformes; family Anatidae; genus Cygnus; species Cygnus atratus. Next base: position 1,872,324 of record NC_066388.1, read on the forward strand.
GCAAGATTAAAAAAAAAACAACACAGACTATATATTTAATATATATATAAAAATAAATCAGTGGCCGGACCTGGAAAGCCCCGGTCAGAGGCTGAGCACCAGCCTGGAGCATCGATTTCCATTGTGCCTGGCAGCCCTCGGGCCGGATCCTGCACCCTGGTGCCCTCGCTGGGGGTAACCCCGCTGTGCCCCACGGCTGCAGCTCTCCCGGCCACCATTAGCCCAAGGCAGCAGCATTTAGCCCATTAATTTTAAGGATATTTAGGGATTATTAAGGAGCCACTTGACGTGCTGGAAAACAAGCTCGTGATGGGGTCGGGAGCGATGGGGGAGGGCACGAACCCAGCCCTGCAGCCCCTCAGCGCTGTCCCTGGGGAATTTTGGGGAGGGCAGAGCCGGGAGGGGAGATGGGGAGACCCCAGCTGGGGCTGTGGCCGTGGGTTTCCAGCCCTGTCGTGCTCAGGGGGATGCTGCATGATGCTACGGGGGGGCAAGAGCCCCCACCAGGGACTGATGATGATGATGGTCCCGGAGGAACCAGGCTCCGGGCAGCGTGTCCTCCCGTTTTGCTGGGTTTCCTAATGCTCCAGTGACAAATAGCACCTTTATTAAAGTGCATTTAGGAAACACTGTAACCTCACGGTATATTGCTTTGCCAATGCAATAAATAATTAAATACTAGCTGAACCCTGCTGCTTGCTAGGAAAATTACCGAGCATTAAAAGGGCAGCGGACTTTTCTTGAGCTCGCTGAGATGCAATTAACCTCCAGGAACGAGGCTGGAGTGAAAGCAGCCCTCCTTAATGGCAAGACTGCCTCGCTCCCGCAGCCCAGGGGCTGGATGGAGGCGGCCGGGGCACAGCATCCTTGCTAAAGGCACGAGGTCGGGGCCTACCCCGGGCTCCTCGTGGCTCTCCCACTCGCTGGTTTCTGCATCTTTAAGCTACGAGCTGCTGCATCTCCCCAGAGTCTCTAGACCTGGTAAAATCTCCTGTTTTTCCCCCACGAATCAAAGCACAGGTCCTGGAGTACCCATCAAGCACTAAAGCTCCCTCCATTCATGTCTGCAAAGCCCTCTGAAACCGCTGAAGGAAGGCTGCTAATGAGGGGTAGAGAACAATTAAGCACTAATTCCTGCTCTGGGCGGGTTTGGGGGCTCGCTCATCCCTGAGCTGACCCAGATTTGAAGGCAACTCCAGCAGGGCTCGCCGCAGGGGGCTGCGTGCTGGGGTGCAAGCACTCCTCATCCCTGCCACCGAAGGCTCCCAGCATCACCAGCCTCTCCTCTGCCTTCAATCCCAGCTCCCGGGGGTGGGCAGAGCCCCGTGCCCACTGCGGGAATGGTTGTGGGGTCTGCCAGGGGGGATGCTCTGCCCTCTGCCAGGGAGAGATTCTCCTCCGTGGGCTGTAAAATGTGCCCCCATCCCCTGCACTCCTCTTGAGGAGGTGGATATAAGCCAGGACAATCAAACAGCAGAGGACCAGGAGTTTTTCCACGCCCAGATTCCCGGTGGAAATGGGGCCAAGCTGCCACCACACGCTGTGCTGCAGGTGCTTGCGCACAAGCTGCCACTGCCCAGCCGGGTGCATGCCCTTGCATGGGCTGTGCCGCGACCCGGCGGCTCTGGAGCAAGATTTTTGCACAGGCTGGAGCTGGATTTAAGAGCTTCCATGTGCAGAGCCGGCCGTAAGCCCATTAGAGGGATCTGTGCTGTCAAACTGGTGCTGGCTCTGCCCGTCCCCAGCCTGGCAAAGCTGCGCGGGGGTGGCCGGAGAGCCGAGCAAACCCCGTGAGCAGCAGCCCCAGCCCCAGGCGAGCCCCTCCCCACCAGTTTCTCCCTCTCCAACCAGTTCCCAGCCCCTCTGAGCCCTGGGCCAGGAGCCAGCCGGGTGATGGGGCAGCCCCAGCCCCTGTGGTGGCCTCGCAGAGGGGCGAGGGGCCGAGGAGGAGCCCCCGCAGGCAGCAGCTAATCCTGCCTTCGATGCACAACCCAGCCCCGGCCTGGCCAAATCCAATTTCAATTACCTGCGCTGCTCCAGCCTCTGATTTACTCCTCCACCAGGCTGCAGTTACGGCAGCCTCTGGAGCATCACTCCTGCGTGGCGCGATCCCAGCGAGCCCGCCCTGCTGCCAGCCCTCCCGGAGCAAGGACTGGGGGGGGGTCTGGGGGGCAGCGAGGACCTCTGCACCCCAAGGGGATCCCCACAGCCCCTGAGATGCTGCAAAGACCTTGGTGCCAGTCCTGGTGCCCCTGGAAAGGGCAGACAGAAGGGGAAATGCCGGATGCTCTCAAGAAACTCCCTCCTACCCTCTTTGTCCGCAGACCTCAGAGCACTTTGCCTTTCAGATGGGAAGAGGAGACTTGGGGCTTGCCCAAAACCACAGGAAAAAGCCCCCGTTTCCTCCAGCGTTCGTGGCAGACGAGGCTGTGGGGCTTGCTTCCAAGGCTCCCCCGCACCCCAGCCTCTTGCAGGGGGGAACGGGGTGGGTACAGCCTGCAAACCCTGCTCACACGTGGGCAACAACCCCGCAGCCTTTGGGGGACACGATTCGGGACCAGGAGGGAGGCAGTGGCAGGAGAGGAGCCCTGCGCCCACGCTCAGCTCCCTCCCCACCACGTGGTAGCAGTCAGCTGTGGCTGCCAGCACAGCCCCCAAACCCATTTCCCCCTTGCCCCAAGCCCACCGTGGGCACACCGCCCCCATCCCATCCCACACCACCATCCTCCGACCAAGGGGGGCACCAACCCCTGCGCAACCCCCAGCCCCATTCTGCTGGAGAAAGCAGCAACCCCCAGACCCCCCAGACCCCGAATAGGTCCGGGACCCCCGCGCCCCATCACCCCCAACCCCACCGCCACCCCGCAGCACCCAACCCCGTACCTTCGGTCAGCCCGAGGTGTATACTCCAGTAGATCTGAAGGCACTGCAGCTCCTTCTTCATGCCCCGCTTGCAGCGGCAGTCGTAGAGGGGGCTCTCCTGCAGCACCTCCAGCGCCGCCTGGCACTCCTTGTTGGCCAGCATGGTGTTCCTGTCGCGCCCCGCCAGGCACTGCCGCAGCGTGCGGTACCGCGAGCTGCAGCTGGGCTCGGCCGCGCACAGCTCGTTGGCTCGCACGCAGTCCACGGGCGCCCGCCAGCCCTGCGGGTCCTGCCCTGGGGGGGACGGGGGGGCGGCCAGCGAGCGGAGGGTCTCATCTGGCCCAGGGGAGGCGGGAGGAGAGAGGAGGGCAGAGAAGAGGTGAGGGGGTGTTGGTGGGGAGAAGTCCTTGCCCCGTGCGCACCCGCCCCGAGACGCCGAACTTCAGCCCCCAGCCAGGTGCCCTGCAGCGGGGTGCAGATGGGGTGCGGGTGGGTGCAGGGAAAAGGGTTGGGGTTGGTTCAGGGGGGATGCCAGCCCCGAAATCCACAGAGAGATGCGAGCAGACTCTGCACCGCTCCCCTGCACCCCTGCACCGCTCCCCTGCACCTCCCCACTGCTCTCCTGCACCCTCCAAAACCCCGCAGCACCCCAGAGAGGGATCACATCCTTCCTCTGCTCCCAGGCCCGGCCTGCCTGGATGTGTCCTCAGTTGCACCCTCCGAAACCATGCAGCACCCCCCAAAACCCCGCAGCAGCCCGGAGAGGGATCGCATCCTTCCTCCGCTCCCAGCCCCTGCCCTCAGCTGCAGCCTCGCCAGGGGGCTGTGACGCAGGGGGACACCGGCCCCTCCATTCCTCATGAAAAGCAAAAAGCAAACGGACAAACACGGCGTGTTTCCAGCCCTGGTGCCCGCGGAGACGAGCCTCCGCACACGACACCTCCAGAGCAAGCCAACCCAAACTCCCCATGCGCATTGCTGGCTTGTTGGTTTTTTTTTAGGTTGGGGCTCAGCATTTTCAGCCCGGCCATGGGATTATCAGGGCGTCTGACTCATGGGTTTTGAGCTCCCGGGCTCGGCAGGGCTGCAGAGCAGCACAGCTCGGCGCGAGCTCTCCCCCCAGCACGGCCTCCTGCCTGCCTCTGTGCTGCACCCCTCCAGGAGGCCGTGCTCCAGCTGCTGCCCTCGCCGCGGGCCCTGCCTTGGCCGTCGGCCCCGAGCTCTCCCCGTCCTGCCAGGCACTCCCTGAGCTCTCCCGTTATTCCCATCGCTTGCTCGCTTTTTGCTTTCCAAAAAAATTCTGGCTAAGCAGAACCCCAGGCAAGGCGGGTGTCCCTTTGTGGGCGCATGGGGAAGGGGGACAGGCTGCAACAGTCCCCAGCCGAGCGATGGGGACAGGGAGGGGACAGCAGAGCCCCTGCCACTCCTGGGCCCCCATCTTCAAGCCTGCAATTGCAGGCAGGGAAAGCCCTGGAGCAAGCAAAGACGGGCACGGTGGGACGTGGGGGGCATTCTCGGCCACTCCAGGGGGTGATGCACAGGGACACCCCACTGCGTGCAACGCCCCCGCCACGAGCCGTGGGTGTCACTGCCCGTGGTGCCACGGGGAGCAGCTCCTGGAGCAGCAAATGTCAGCCTCCAGCTCCAAGCCCCTTTCCCTCTCCGTGGCCACTCGTCCGGGTACGGCGTGGGGACAGTGACACCTACAGGCATGTGACAAGGGCCACCCGTGTCCCCCCGCCCACGGGGCCACGCAGGGAGCTCCACGCAAGCAGGGCTCGTCCCCTGCCACCGCACGAGAGGGGACACCGGGGGCTCGGGCGGCTCTGCAGGAGGGACAGAGCAATGCGGGGCTGGGACCGCGTCCTCCTGGGCTTCAGCTGGTGGCCCCAAAAGACCATCGGTGTGTTTGGAGAGGTCTGGAGGGCGTCCAGGTGAGCAGGAGCAGCCACAGGGCCCCTCTGTCCGTGTTAGATCCAAGGTGGGGTGGCAGGTTTCCCTGGCCACGGCTCTCCTCGGCCTCTCGGGATTATATTCCACAGGGGAAGCAGGCAGGGTCCGTGCACGGCGGGGGCGAAGCTGGCATCCCCAAACGCTCCCCAGGGCCGAAATGCAAGCTCTTCGCCACGAGACGGGTGAAGTTGTGGCGCTGCGAGAAGAAAGGGGCCGGCTCTGCATCCTCGCACGTCGGGAAACCACAGCCTTGAGCCTCCCAGCGAGCTGGGACAAGCTGCTCCTGCAGGGCGCTCGGCTGCCAGACAGGCAGAGCCATCCCACAGCTCGGCACCACGCCGTCTCTCCTCGTTCATCCCGGCTGCACATCCCTCTGGCTCCAGCCCCAAGCCCAGAGCTCGGCTCCAATTCGTGCTCCTGCCTCCACGAAGCCTCGCTGCAGGTCCCGAGCCTCTCCTCCGGCCGCGCTCCCCTCTCCTCGCCGCCTCCGTGCGCCTCCCGGGCAGGGTCCACAGGTGCCGGGAGGGTGCGGGGAAGGGAGACAGCTTTGCTCCGATGCAAAAAGCTCTGGAGCTCCTGGAGCATCCTCCCGAGGGGCCCAGCACCCTGGGCAGCGTGGTGCCGGGGTGGGAAGGCCAGCAGTAAATCCACCCAGCACCACCACGTCCGAGCTGTGGATGCCAGCAGCACCGCGGAGCAGGGCACAGAGCTGTCCTGCTCCGGAGGAAGGGCGAAGCAGCCCGGATCTTTGCCCCAAAGCCAGCCACACGCTCAGCCCCGGCCGGACAGGCTGGAATCAAGGTGTTATTTCTGGGACCCCCCTCCCCTCCTGCCCCACGGCACGGCCGGGCCGGGCAAAGCCCCCCAAAACCCTGCAGGGGTGCAAGGTGGGGCAGGCTGAGCCTTCGTCCTACTCAAACCGAATCACGTCACGGACAAACCACTGGCTAAACTCATATCAATAAAACACCCGCAGGGAATTTCAGCGTAATCCTCGGCCGGCTCGGGGGGGTCAGAGCACAGCACGGATTCGCAGGCAGAGGCACAAACCTCCGCCAGCCAGGGAACGAGGCAGCATCAGGCTCCGTAGCCACCGTTCCCTTTTAGCTGTAATGCTTTTTTTCCTCTTACTGGTCGTGCCAGAGACCTTTGGCCACAGGCAGAGGGAAATATTTATCCTCGCAACTTGACTAAAAACAACAACAAAAAAAAAAGAATTGCTGAGGAGCACGCAGCCTCCCAGCCTTGCTGTCGTGGTAGCAATTGCGTTATCCCAGCCGAGAGGGATATATATATATATTTTTTTGTCTCTCCAGAAAGAAAAGCCCAGATGTTAAGAGTTAAACCAAGAGCTGGGCTTCCTCCCTGCCCGGCCCCGCCACGCACCCAGGAAGCCCCAGGGGCACGGGGAAGGGGCTGGGGGTCTGGCTTTTGGGCTGCCAGCCCTGCGAGGAGGACAGACCGCGGCTTGGATGCCTCAGGTGGAGCATCCCGGCGGTCCCTGCCCTCCTGAAGCCCCCTCGTGAGACCTCCACCAGCGACTCAGCCGTGCCTACAAATGGGGCTGCCCCCCCGGCAGCCCCCATCGTGCCCCCAGACCTCGCTCCCTCTGGCTCAGCTTTGCGCCCGGACCCTGACAGTCCCCAGCAGGTCACAGGGAAGGACACCCCAAATTTTGGCTCAGCCCCCCGCCGCCCAGACCCGCATCCACACCAGCGTGGGGGCAGCACGCAGACCCCTCTCCACCACGGCACAGCATCCCCCCCCCCCCAGCCAGCAGGATTACATCGGGGAGCAGCAGAGGGGATGAGCACCTGCCCCCCCCCTTCACCCAGGGCGCTGAGCATCCCCGGAAGGTGCTGAGCACCCTGCACAGGGTGGGTCCTCCGCCGTGGGTGCCCTTTCGGGAGGTTCGTGTGCCAGCCCTCTGCAGCTCCCCGTCCCTTCTCCTCGGCCTCGCAGCCGAGGCGAGCTCGGCGGAGTTTTTCCAGGCTGCTGCAGAGCTTTCGGGATCGCTCGCACGCAGAGCCAGCGGGGTGCAGGCGCTGCCGTAGCCACGGCTGGAACACAGCACACGAGCCGCAGCCCTACACACAGCAGGGCAGCTCGCTGGCTTCCCGGGGGGAAAACGGGACCCTGCTCATCTGCTTCTTTTACACCCCGTGACCAATACAACCTCTGACTTCTCCCCTTCCCATCCCTTTCCAGCTGCACCTTCCCCATCGCTGCAGGAGGCTGCCCTAGAAATGCGAAGCGTTCTTCCTGGCAGCCACCAGAGCTCCTAAATAACTCACACATGATCGAAAGCAAGGCGCACGGATTGCAACAGCGGGGACGGCGATTCCCCGAGCACACGCACACGCGATTAGCTCAACTTTCCGAGCCCGCTGCTCCACGCCGAGCTCAAAGGCGCCTGCGGGAACGGGGGGCACGAAGGGCGCTGGGGGGCTCGGGGTGGGCAAATCCTCCGAAACGCAAATCCTCACGGTGCTGCCAAGGCGAGAGGGGACCGGGATCGTGCGGGGGCTCTGCTGCCACACGCCGGCCGCGGATCCTGCGCGGTGCCTTGGCCAGAGCCACGTCCCCGCCGTCGGTGCCCCTGGGGGGCTTCCAAGGGGTTGGCCGGGGTTTACCCCCCTGCTTTAAGCTTGGGTAGAGCATAGGCAGAATCTCCTGGCCCTAGTGGAAATCCCGCCGTGCGGTGTCTCGCCTCATCCCCCTCCTGATCCGGACGAAGAGCCAGCGGATGCGCAGCGCCCGCAGCCCGCGGGCAGGGCAGGCCAGGGCAGGGCAGGGCAGGGCAGGGCTGGCTGCCACTCACCTACGAAGAGGACGATGCAGAAGGCGTTTGCCAAGATCATGTTAGTAAATCCACGAGCTCCTCCACGGGCGGTGGAAAAAAGGAAAAAAAAAAAAAAAAGAAAAAAGGAAAAAAAAAAAAAAGGAAAAAAAGGAGGGAAAAAAAGGGGGGAAAAAAGGATCGGGGAAGGAAGCAAAGCCCCCAGACGAGCAGGTAGATCCCAAATCCGCACAGCTCTGCGAAGAAAGGCGAGGTGGGGGGGTGTGGGGGCGCTCCGCCCGGCAGCGGGGCTCGGAGCTCGGAGCCCCCCCGCACCCCCGGCCCGCTCCGCGCTCGGGGGGCACCGCGCACCGGGCACCGGGCACCGGCACCGAGCACCGGGTACCGGGCACCGAGCACCGGCCACCGGCCACCGGCCACCGGGCACCGAGCACCGGGCACCGAGCACCGGGCACCGGGCACCGGGCACCGAGCACCGGCCACCGAGCACCGCCGGCTGCCGGCGGCTCTGAGCCGAGCGGGGGCTGCGCGCCCGCCTCTGGCTGCCGGCGGGGGGCGCGGCGAGGGGCGGCTGCGCTGCTCCGCCGAGCCCCGGCGGAGGAGAAGGGGCAGAGCCGCCGGGGCCGCCCCGCTCCTCCCCGTCCCTGCCCTCTCCGCCCCTCGGCGGGGCTCGGGAGAAGAACGGGAGGGGGGCAGAGGAGCTGCGGGCGCCCTTGTGCCGCCCTTCGGTGGGGTAGGGGCTGGGGGGTGCGGGCCGGGGGATGTGGCGGAGGGACGGCTCTTCATCCGTGGGTCCTTGCATCCCTGTGTCCTTCCATCCCTGGGTCCCTAAATCCCTGTCCTTTCATCCCTGTGTCCTTCCATCCCTGGGTCCCTGTATCCCTGCGTCCCTCCCTCCGTGTGTCCCTATATCCGTGTCCTTTCATCCCTGTGTCCTTCCAGTCCTATGTCCCTTCATCCCTGTGTCCCTATAACCCTGTGTTCCTGTATCCCCGTCCTTCCATCCCCGTGTCCCTATATCCCTTCATCCCTATATCCCTGTGTCCTTCCATCCTTGTACCCCTCCATCCCTGTGTCCCTATATCCCTGTGTCCTTTCATCCCAGTGTCCTTCCATCCCTGTGCCCCCCCATCCGTGTGTGCCCATATCCCTGTGTGCCCATATCCCTGTGTCCCCCCATCCCCATGTCCCCAAATCCCTTCGTCCCTCCATCCCTCCATCCCTCTGTCCCCCTATCCCCCATCACCCCACAACCACCCCCTCCTGCACACAATGGGGGGACCCCAGGGTGCCCCTCTCCGGCCACCACCGCCACAGAGCCAAAGGTGAGCCCCCCCCTATTCCCCCCCCCCCCAGCCCCCAGGGACCTGCTCACCCCCCAGCCCCGCTGTGACCCCAGGGATGGGGAGCAGGGACCCCAGCAGGCTGCGGGGACACAAGGAGGTGGCCAACCAGAGAAATGCCACCAGCTCCTTGGGGGGGGGAACAGCGGGGGGGGTAGGGGACCTGCCATCTGATCTGCACGTGGGAGGCATCGCACACCCCCGCACATGTGCGTGCACACGCAGCACGCGCACGCAGCCAGCGGGGGAATTATTCAGTCATTCACGGCTCCGCAGACAGCCCGCTTCCAGGCAGCCCCGAGCTCAGCCCTTCCCCATGCCCCCCCCTGCATCACCGCTGGTGTGTTTGGGGACGGGGTCACCTCCATCCCGACCCCTCTGCCTGCCCCTACAAATATCCAGGGCCGTGCAGAGGCGTGGGGCTCGCCTGCTTCTGGCTCCCCCGGCCACCACCGCCTCCTCCCAGCGCTGTCCTCCAAGCCTGCCGTCCTCCCCGGCCCAGGAAAAGGTTCAGAAAGAAGTGGGGGGGGGACACAAACGGATCAGAGCACTAAGCATTAGCGAGGCTTCTCGTGTAACATCCTTCCCGTCCTATTCTTTTCCTGCTCTTTGCTCTCCCTGGCTTGCCTTCCCTTTAAAAAAAAAAAATAAAAGAGAAAGGAAAAAAAAAAAAAAAAGCCGACACTGACTTAGCAGGATGTTCCCGTGCTTTCACAGAGCCTAAATGGAGACAGCAGTGAAAAGTGGTGTCCTTAGCTGCCCGGCGTCACTTTAATTCTGTCAGGTCTCGCAGCGGCTCGCTGCTCTGGTAGGATTTACCCAAAAGTGCCGGTCCCCACGGAAAGAAGCTGCTGTGCCTCTCTGCGCTCCCCTCTTCGTGCCAGGGCACAGAGATCTGAGCCCAGCAGCTCTGGCTGGCACAGGACACCTCCGTCTCCCCCTTGGCATGGCAAAAATCTGCCTTCACAGCACCCCAGCGCCCAGCAGGGGAAGGGGACAGCTCTCCTCTCCTCCCTGCATCCTCTGGCCTCACTGCTCTCTCTCCTCTATTTTATTTTTTCCTTGCACAGCGCCCAGCAAGGACCCAGAGCAGCTTTGGGTCCCCAGGGGATGCAGGATGGGTCCCCTCGCCTCTCCTTTGGGTGATATCCAGCCAGCATCACCCCGAACCCTCCAGGAGCCTGCGCGCTGAGCAGACCCTAGGAATCCTTCTTAAAAATCGCTTTATCCTCGTGGCCAGGCCCTTGCCCTGCGTGCCCGGGCTGGAGCAGGGCGGCCACCAGCACCTTGACAAGGCGGGGGCCCGGAGCACCACGTCCCACGGGGTTAATCCTGACCACGCTCCCACCGCAGGCACCGAGTGTGGCACGTCCCAGCCCCGGCGTTATCGGGAGCAGCCAGCCACCCGGCCTCTCCTCTCTGATTTATCCCCGGGGGAATTTATAGCTCCTTAAATCAAGGGGAGCCTCGAGCTGGAGTGGGACGAGGCAGAGCGGAGGAGGCCTGTTGGGTTTGGGGAGAGGAGCGTGCACCAGTGCAACCCTGCAAATATTTATATTTGGGGAAAAAAAAAAAAAAAAAGGCTTTATTATGCCACCGAAATAATGATGCTAATTGCCAAGGGTCCCATGCCCAGCATCCCTTTGGCTGTGCCAGGATGGGACCTCTCATGGGGCTGGGGCAGCTCGCTTTGTTTCTGCAGAGGGACCGATAAAGGCAGTGGGGGGATTCCTCCCCTCCTTCCCTCTAAGCCCCATTAATATGAGCTGGATTTGCCTACCCTCCTGACTCCAGACTTTAATTCTGCAGAGCATTATCATATTAGCGGGTCTCAGGGTTGTTAAAGTGATGGATTATACATTAGCAGTGTAATCTGGGGGGGAACAGGACCAGCCTTGGAGCCCGCCCCAACACGCGCTGCCTTCTCCCGGTCCCGCTGGCCATGGGGAGGGCACGGGGCTGCACGAGGGTGACCCCAAGTCCCTTTGTGCTGCGTTCCTGCCCTCGGCCTCCTGAGCTGCCCCGCAGGGAGAGGGAGCAGGGCAGGGGCTGGGGAGCAGCACGCCGGGCTCCGTGTCCTCCTTCCGTGGGGCTGTGAGCGATGGCACCAAGCCCTGCGCCGAGCTCCCCGTCACCCAGCCCTGCTGGGGGGCACCGAGCAGGGCGGCCGTGCTCCATTTATTTCCTGCCTTTTAGCTCCAAGCCCCTGGATTTTGCCCGTTTGTTTTCTCCCCTCGCAGAAGGGAGACTCTGTTCTGTATTAGTTTGGAGCAAGAGGGGAAGAAACTCGTACAACTCCTCGCTGTGCCAAGCGCCCGTCTGCGCGCTTGCTGGGGGAGCCCTGCGTCTCCGTCCTCCCCCAAACGCTGTGTCCCAGCGCGGGGTTCCCACCTCGGGGTGCTGCAAGGAGCCGATCCCCAGGGGCTGATCCCATGGGTGTCACCGGGCCTCATCCTGGCACTGTCACCCCTTGGGGATCTCCTCGGGGCCCACGTTTGCAGGACTGCTGACAGCAGCCAGCTCGTAGCCACCGGCCACGGGAGCCCTTAGAGTGCCCCGACGCTGATGGGCCCCGACAGCTCCGTGCACACGCAGGCTATTTTTTCCCTCGCTGCTGTTTTCTGAGCTGATTCTCCCTCTTTAACCTCTGCCAGGGCAAACAATCCCCATCCCCTGCCCGCATCCCATCGGCTGAAGCCTTGAACAAAAAGGAGCCCAAAAAGGAGCTCTGTGACAGCCATCAGCGCCATCGATCCCGCTCCCAGCTCCGTCCTGCCGGAGAGGAAGCGATAATTTGGGGAGGACGAGATGCTCCTGGCTAATCGAATGGGTTTTTCCAAGCCAGGTTGAAAACGCCCCAAAATGCAGCCTCCCCCCAGCTGGCAGCAACAGGCAGGATGGAGCTGGTGATGCTCAGGGTGGCGGCCAGCTCCCGCAGGTACAATGGGGGTGCTGAGCAGAGCTGGCAGTCTTGTCGTGCTCTCATCAGCCTGCACAGCCCCAAATCACACCCGACATTTACATCCACCACCACGGCACCTGGCTGAGCTGGAAGAGAAGCAGTTGGGGATTTTCTTCCGGACTTGTTGGTTTTGCTCTGCTCTATCCTTAGTGTCTGAGCTGGGGCTCCCTGCCCTGCTTGGACCAAGGGACCCCACGGAGTGATTTTTCTGGGCACATCAGGGACACCCCGATTTTAGCTCCTGGGATGGAGCCCCAGCACCCTCCCTGTGCAAGCAGCTCCTTGTTCCCAGCAGACAAGGACTGGAGGTGAGGGCACAGAGGAGAAGAGGCTTTGCGGCTGCCCTGGGAATGACGTGGGGAAGGGCAGGGTAATGAGGCCACTTCCAGCGCCGCACACTCAGCCGCAATCAGGCAGAGAAGCAAATCGAGTTTCACTAAAAGCTCCGGAGCCCGGCCTGGGCTGCCCCCTCCCGCCCCCGCGCCGGTCCTGGGGAATGAGATTTCCATCTCCTAACCGGCTGCTGGGGAAGAGTAATTGCCGTGGTCCGCGGTGGGGCAGGAGCCCTGAGTGGATCTGACATAATCGGATGAAGCTTCCCGTGCCTCCGCTGTCGCAGGGGGTTAGCAGGATGGGGCCCGTGTCAGGAAACAGCCCCGAATTCCTACAGAGCAGCACGCTCACGGCGAGGGGTGAGCTCTGCAGGGGGGCTCCAAGCAGTGTGGGGGTCCCCATGTAGGTCCCCAAACATCCCCAAGCATCCTCGCTGCTCGGTGCAAGGTGCTGCCAGGCTGGGCTCAGCACCAAGGGTGAGCAAAGCAGCAGGTGCCCAGGCAGCGGTGGTGATGCGCAGCACGCCCCGTGCATTATTTAGCATCATTTAATGCGGTATTCTTCACGCTTTTTCCCCAAACACACCCTCTTTAAAGCAGCATTGCCTGTGCCCAGGCGATTTGGAGACGAATTTCTGCGTTGTGCCCCGCCAGCCTTTGCAGGAGATGGCCAAAGCCGCGTCCTGCTCCGCTGTCCCCTCGGGTCCCTGGCACTATCCCCAAGTCCCTTGATTATTTTTATTGTCTCCATCTTCCGCTGCGAGCCCTGCCTGCTGTGTCAGCAGGCGTATTTATAGCACCGCTCTGCTCCCAGGCTGATGTCAGGAGCATCCTTCCCCTGGCTGATCACTACCTGTCACTCCAGGCTTCTTTGTGCTGGCCCGGGCACTTCCACTTGCAGCTGCTTTTCCTGCTTCTGCTCCTCTTGGGCACCAAGTTTCCCGTGCAAACACCTTCCCGGTGCCTGCAGATAGCTCCAGAGTGACACCGAGCTTTGGGGGCATTGCCGGAGGGCTGTGCTGGCTGCAATGGGCTCAGGGGGGAATCCGTGCTCCTGTCCCCCTGATGCAGCAGCCTTGTGCATGGCTTCAGTGGTTTTACGACCTTTGTTTTCCTTGGCATTGCGAGCTGAGCTTAATTACGGGTATTTTTATCTGCATTAATACCATTTGCAATGCTGCAAGCCAGGACAGCGGGGTGAGGGCGGTGAAGACCTCTGCTCTGGGTGGGAGCTGGGGGCTGCAGGGGAAAAGCAGCTGCTTGGCCCCACGTGGGGCTGGATGTAGCTGAAAAAGTAGCAGACAGCACGAGGTGCCCGTCCCATCCCCACGTCCAGGCTCCCTGCAGCACCACCTTGGAGAGGCAGCTTGCCAAAATGCGCCCTCGGAGCTCTTGTGCGCGGGCACGGGCGGCGTTTGCAAAGCAGACCGAGTACACATCTCCCTGTCATTTACTCCTTGGTTCCTCCGAGAGCTGTCAAGGAGGATAAGAGGGTGCAAAGAACAATGGTAACACTCCAAATAATCAAAACCCTCTCTGAGAAGCAGATCCTGCCAGCTCAAAGGGAGCCTCCCTTGGGAACGCCATTTCAAGCACCATCAAAAAAAATAAACCCTCTGTCTTCCAGGAACCCCCCTGCTCACCGGCAAAAGGAGAGCGTTCATTTTTTATTTATAAGCCCAAATAACAATAACAAAATACTAATAAGCTGGGAAGGCAGGGGAAGCATCGCTGCCCGATGCGGGGAGCACTGAGGAGGGCAGAAGGAGACCAAGGTGGTGTGGAAAGCGGCGCTGACTGCAGCGTGTCCAGCAGCGCTGGCAGCTGAGCACAGAGGATGTGGCTGCCTCTGCTGAGCAGGCAGGATCGGCCCCTTTTTCTTCTGGGTTGCTTCGATGGCAGCTTTCCAGGATAAATAAATAGGGCACGGCAGCCACCGGGCGCTGCAGGGGCTCGTCCCGTGTGCTGGAAGCAGGAGGAACCCTGAGGGTCCCAGCCCCCAGGACAAGGGGACAAGGGGACAAGGGGACAAGGGGACAAGGGGACAAGGGGACAAGGGGAGGTGGCCACAAAGCAGTGTGGTGCTGGGGATGGGTGGAAAGTGTCTGCATTTCATGAGTGCCCGCAGAATAGCAAGCTCAGCTCCACACCATCTGGGAGCTTCGCCTTCGGGCTGGCTGCAGCAGATGGGCACCGGTGTCAGGTCCGGGCTGGGGAGGCTGGTGTCACCTCCTGGGCTCCGAAAGGGAGCTGGTGGCAAGGCCTGAAGTGCTGTCATGAGCCCTGACGGGTGCTGGATGAGGCCACATGGCCCAGACCGCCCCGAGGGATTTGTAAGGCTTGGGCAGGGTGGATCAGCTTAGCAATGCCCATGCAACTTGCTGCCATCCCCTGGATGTTTTGGAGCAGAGCAAATCCAAGGAAATCTGGAGGAAAGCATCCCAGGTGCATCCCGCATCCCGTCCTGCCTTGGGAAAGGATGGGTGGCATGCAGGAGGGCTGAAAGGCTCCAGAGCCAGGCATTTGGGGAGCCAGGCAAGTTGTAAAGTGGACTTTGCCAGGGAGTAAATCGGCTTAGCCAAGCGCTGACCCCCCTGCCCCTGGAGATGCAGGGCGCAGCCCGTGCCCCCTGATCCCTGAGCTGCCGGCATCCCGGTCCCCAGCCCAGCACCCCGGTCCCCAGCCTGGCACGGATTTGATTAGAAAAGCCAGGGACGGGCTAATTGAGCTTCCCAAGGCTGCTGCAGGCACAAATTGGACGTGGCCAGCTCCGAAACCAGGCCGCTCCCCAGCTCCTCCTGTGCATGCTGAATCTTCATTTAGGCAGCCGCTCCTGTCAATTAGCTCGGGGCCTCTCGTTAGCAGCCTGGCATTGCTCGGCCTGCCAGGGCTCCCACCGGGGCTGCGGCGTCTGAAATAAGGTTGGAAGCTGGGCTGGCTCCTCCAAAACCCATCGCAGTGGGCTGCTTGGGAGCATCTCTCTTCGTAGCTTCCCCTCCCTGCAGCCCAGCTCCTGCTCAGCTCCAGGGCTGCGCCTCCCAAACCCTCCCAAGCTTTTGGGCTGGAATCGAGGCTTTTGCATCTTCCCGAGCAGCGCTGGGGGCGTGCAGCAGAGCTGCAAACAGGTCATTACACAAACGAGCTGTGTGCTCGGGCTGATGCGCTCTCCGAAATGCTGCGGCGATGAGCGCCGAGCTCTCCTCTGGGGCTGCACATCTCCAGGCAGATGCAAGCGCAGAGGTGAGCGGCGAGGGGGAGCCAAAGCTGAGGCCAAAAAGCTCTTTTTTTTCCCCCAAAGCAGCCTTGCCTGCATGCAGAGCCTGCCCTGCCAGCTGCAGTGCTGGGACAAGTCCCCGTGGTGTCCCCGTGGTGTCCCCAGCACCCCCAGGCAAGGGCAGGAGCTGAGCCCCGCGGGCGGCTGGGGAGAGCAGCAGCCGAAGACGTGGATCCAGTTGACTTGCTCTGGGTAATATCTCTTGATTATTTCACTGCAGCATGCTGAGGCTGCAGAGTAATCGAATTAGGCAAATATTATGGGGAAGAAAATGGGCAGATAAGTAGCTTAAAGTGATCGAAATGACCTGGAGGTGGCCATGCAAATGGTCTGTATAATATCCTGTAATAACCCTGTCCAGGCAGCTTCTGGGAGGCTGGATTCCAGTAATAGGGTGTCTGATCAGCCTCACTCGCAGCAGCGGGGCTGGGAGCAAGCCCAGGGGCTGGAGCTTTATGGGGGGCTCAGCTCAGGACCCCCCCCAGATCTCCTGCACCCAGGCAGCATCCCCTAGCACTGGGGTGGGGGTGGGTTTTCCACCAGGGGAGGACATGGAGAGATCCCAAAACAGCACCGGGACATGCTGGGTGGGGAAAATGGGGAGAAAGGATTCAAAGCACATCCCCATGGGGCTAAAAGCTGCTTTTTAAACACCTCCTGTCCCCTCCTGTCTCTTTGCACAGGTAGGGGAGCAGGAGCAGTGAAAGGAGAGGATAAAAATAGGTTCCCCAGTAAAGAAAGCAGCCTGAGCCGTCAATCCAGCTGCCTTCCTCGGGAGGCTGACACCGCCGGCGTGGGCTGGGGGAGGAAGCCAGAGCTGGCTGGGACGCGGGGTGGCAGCCAGGCAGGCAGGCAGGCACAAAGGTGATTTTTCTCCCCCAAGATCAAGAGAAAATGCCCTCCCTTGCTGGGATCAGTTCAACGGGCAGCATTGGCTCCGTTGTGTTTTTGTGTGTCTCTGGAGCATCCAGAGCTTGTCCCCTTGGTTCCCAGCCGGATGGCTCTGGAAATGCCCAGGAAAACCCCGGTCCCTTTGCTGCTTGTGTCTGTGCTGCACCAAGAGTGAGGACGCCTTGATTTTTGCTCCAGGTGTCTGCACACAGCAGGACGGGGAACTGACTGCAAATGGTTTCATGAACTGGGCTCCGTTGGTGCAACTGGGCTGATTTCCCACTAGAGGAAGCAAAACAAGGTGTAAACCAACCAACATACCAAACACAAAACCAAAACACCCAAATCTGAGTGGCCCGACTGAGAAGACATCAATGATCCATAACGCTCTGCGCTTGGGGAAGCGGCTCTTGAAAGAGATTGCCTCTGACAGCCTAATAAATGTCAGTGCCTGACGTGCCCCGGCTCCGAGATGAATCCTCCCAACTTTAATTGGAGACATGATGCTCCCATTACCCAGAACAGAAAATCCCACCGCCCTGCCTCCGATTTCTCCGTTGATGGAATTAGCTCTGCAACGCTCTAACTGATCGCAACGCTGCCCTTCCCCTGGGGAACGTGCTCCGGGCTGGGCTGGGGCAAGCCTCGGGGCTGCCTGCGTGGGGAGGGGATGGGGGGCACGGGGGAACCCCCAGGACCCACAGCATCCTCTGTGAGCCCCTCTGCTTCCCTGGAGGAGGAGGAAGAGGAGGAGGAAGAGGAAAATAGAGGGTGGGGAGGCATCAGGGACTGCCAGGGAGGGATGGCGGATGAGCTGGGATGGAGGCGAAGGGACGGGCATCGCAAAAGACTAGGTGATAGCCATCTCCCTACCCGATTTTAATTACCCTGTCGGATTTAGCAGGCAGATCTGAGCCCCGCTGGCTGCAGCTGACAGCCCGGGCAGCGTTGACAAGCAGAGATTAGTGGTGCTGAGCTGGGACAGGGCTGGAGCCCCCCCCTTATCCACATCTGTGCCCAGGGTGCGCGGGAGATGGGGTTTTGCTTCTAAATTCAAAGGGGAAAAGGAGCTTCTGCCCATCCTGGAGGCAAGCAGGGCTTGGGCACTGGGGTGAAGTGCTGCCCCTCTTCTCCTGCCATCTCCTTTCCGAGCAATAAAAGAAAAACCCTAATGAGACCCCAAGGAGCTCTGCCAGGCATTAGGAGGGGGAAAACGGCCAGCCTTACTACAGGCTAATGGCCCAGATTTTGTGGCCACTTTCCGCCTTCCCTCCTAATAGCTGCTCCTGGGCTCGCTGTCGTTGTTCTCCCCTCGCTGCCAACAATCACTCCCCAGCATTTGCATTTAATGATAAGGCCAGGGCCGGGTGTTTTGAGTAGATGTCACCCGATCGGAGCTCTAATAGCAGCGCTGCTCCCCGTGCTGGGCAGAGCAGAGCAGGAGGGGCACAGGGGAGAGCAAAGCGGGGGGACAGGAAAAGGGATCAGCCCTCCCCAGGGAATGCCCACAAAGCACACGGGGTGCACACAGGGGCAGTGAAAGCGGTGCCACGACCCTCCCCATGGCAGCAGGGCAAGGGAGCGTTTGGAGGAGCCCACCTGGAGCTCACCCCCTCTTTTTTGCCAGCAGGGCACGGCTCATCATTAATGATTTATTCTTAATTAGGCTGTTCTGTCCGTCGCAGCGATGCTCCGGCATCTTCGGCACCGAGGTGTCTGGGAAGACCGAAGGTATTGGCAAGAGAATGAATTACCCACCTCCCGCCTGGGTAGCGTGGAAATAATTACATAGCAACGAGGTGAGCTTGGATGGCGCCGAGCAAGTGTGTTCGCTGGGCTCCCGATCCCAAATGTTCCCCGTAACGGATACGGCAAACACGCAGCTGTGCGCGGCCACCGCCTGCTCCAGGTGCTCGCGCCCGGCACGGGCACAGCCTTGCCGCGGGGACCCCCGGTGCCCACCCGTCCCTGTCCCCCGTTTCCCTGCCCTTTGTGCGCTTGCAAGGCTGAAACACTTGAAAACAGGGGGAAAAAAGGCTGCGGGAGGAATCCAAGACACCTCATTTTAACTGTCTGCCGCTCTCGGCTCACCGGCGAGCGTCTGGCACGGGGAGCGTCAGAGGCGTTCTCCAGCTGACGAGCAGCGGTTGTCTTCATTTACAAATAGCTCCGCTGATTAATTGCGCGGGGGCGAAGTGCTTCTCCTGCCATCGCTGATGAGCCCTTCGGGGAGCAGGGTCACATTGCGAGATCCGCTTCTGGAGAAGCATGGCTGGAGCGATATTTGGCTCTGCTGGCTGTGCCATGGGTGCTGACCTCCTTCCCTCCTCCCCAAGGTGCCCGTCTCGGGTCACCGATCCCCGTCCCTGCCAGGATGAAGCCACCACATCCAAGCGTGGTCCCCGTGCTCATCACACCCACCGCGGGCAGGGGAAGCCGGCAGCAGGGATGCATTGCCTGGAAAACCCCAGAAAACCCTGCGCTTGGGCAAGCTGCTGGCTTTGGGGACGGATCCTGCATGGCGGGAGCACCCGGCTGTGCCAGTGGTGGCGTCTGGTCCTGCTCTTGGAGGCTGTGAGCCCGGCCACAACCCTCAGGACCCTGCATCTGCAAAGCGAGGACGAGCAGGAATGAGGGGAGCTGGGACCCCCCCTCGCACCCAGCCTTCGCAGGGGGGTCCCCAGCACAGGCTGCGGGGACGGCGGTGCCACAGGCCCCCGAGCTGAGGCCGTGCGGCAGCGCTCGGGAGCCACCGTGCTGCTGCAGGCAGCAGCTCCCCGGCGAGCCAAGAACACACACACACACACACACAAAAAAAATCCACCCACAGCAAACAGAGAGAGAAATCCTGGCTTTCGGAGGCCATTAACGAACCCGCAGCGCTTTCTGAAAGAGTCCCCGTGCTCGCTGCAAAGCCCTGGCCCTGCTCCAGCCCCGCTAATTCTGTTCTTTCTCCTAAGATCTCCCCCGCTTCTGCAATTAGGATGGGCAGGAGCAGCAGAGCAGCGTGCAGGGGGATGCTGTCGGGGCAGGCTGCAGGACCACCTCCACCTGCAGCCGAACCCGGGCAGCATCCAGGATGCCGGGGGCTTTTCGGGATGCCGGATCCCAAAACTGCGCCGAGCCCCTGAAGACATCCCCGCCCTGCTTTTTGAGGCCAAATCCTTGCTTTCCCCTTTATCCACCCTCCCTTCCCAGAGCACACAGGGGGAGAAAATCCTCCTGGCAAGGAGAGGCAGGACCCGAGCCGGGGGGGGGGGGGGGGCTGCAGCCTTCGTCCCCCCCTCGCCGTGCCGTCGGTGACGGGTCTGTGCGGGATGACTTCCACAAGGCGCGCGGAGCCGCAGTCGGCAGCGATGAGACGCCGGCGAAATCTCGCCCCGATCTGTGTCAGCGCCCTAATCGCAGGCGACAGCCGGGCTCTGCGGCTGCTCGGAGATGATAATATTCGTGTCAGGAAGCATCAGGCGGAGGAGGCGCCTTTCAAAGAGGGGATTACGCTCCTCGCGGGAGAAAAGGAAGCAGCCCTAATCTTGGCTGCTGGATCCCCAGGGCTCGGGGAAGCGGCTCGGAGTGGCCGGGGCTGGTTTTGCTCCCGGTGTGCCGTGGAGGCAGGGAAAGGTGCATGTGTGCAAACGTGCACAAGCAACGAGGGCGTAAATAGGGGCTGTTTGTGGTGTGCACGCCGCCGCACACGCAGCACACTGCACCCCATCACCTGCTTCGCCTCCGTCCCGCTCCCTGCACCCACCTCCTGCCTTCCCTCCCCATCCCGGGGAGCAAAAGTGGGGCTGAGGAGCCCAGGTGCAGAAGCGAAGCTCTCCCTTTGCAACTCAAGCTGCTTTCCCCCGGCTGCCAAGCCAGAATTTATTAGCACGCAATCTGCTCTCATCTGGGACGCCGGAGAGAGGGGAAACAAACAAACGAATGTAAAAGCAGAGGGCTGGGGCTGCTGCGGAGCCTGACGGGTGCGAGGCTCCGGTGGGAGGCAGCCCTTTAGGGTCACATTTTTAATTCATTGAGAGCCTTTTTGGCCAGCTGAGTCTCCCTCCTGCCCCAGAACTCCTTGGACTCGCGGAAGGATGACCACAAAAACCCAGAGCCATCAGCGTGCAGCTCCCTGCTGCTGGTGCATCGGGTCAGAGCCGCTTTGGGGCTGAGTGTGCACAGAACCAGCGGCCAAATCTCCGCTCAGAGCTGGGGGGCTATGAAACGGAGGGGGCGAGGCAGGGCTGGTGGTTGCATTTTATTTCATTTTATTTTTTCCAGGGGGGAGGGAAAAAGCCCTTCTTGCTCTCCTCTTAGGGCTGAGCCGAAGCAGAAGCTCGCGGCACTGCGCTGTGCGGGTGAAATGCTGCTCGCTCCCTGCCCAGCAGTGCTCCTTTCTAATCCGTCCATCCTCAGCAACTTTAATGTTTTTGCTGTTTTTCCACCAAAGCCCGGCTGTCCCAGGTCTCGTGCTGTGTGCCCTGCGTGCTCCTGAGTTTGATGCAGCCGAGACAGAGACAGAGAAGGAGACGGAGATGGAGACGGAGATGGAGATGGAGACAGAGAGCTGAGCCGTGGTGCTGGGGAGCAGGGCAGGATGCGGGCCACGGGGGGCTGCAGGAAGCTGTAACGCAGCAGCTGGGGAGAGGGCTGGAGCAACAGAAAGCCCCCCCCGGGGGGCGAGTTAGGGATCAATAACCCAGAAAGCAGAGAATGCAGCAGCCCTGGAACTTGCTGATGGGAGCGAAACGGGGGCACAGCGAGCCCGAAGGAGCAAAGGGCACAAAGTGCAGGCGAATGGGCCGGGGCTGACAGCTAACGGGGCTTTGGGGGCTGTAGATTGATGAGAGCTGCGATAATGTGCAGTAGGATGGGGGGGGGGGGGCAGGGGGGGCACTGTGCTTAATGGGGAGAAAAGCAATCAGGTCGTAGGTAATGGGTCTGGAGGAGGAAGGGGTGGGTGGCAGCCCCAAAGGGAAGGGCCTGATCCTGCACACGGACCGGGAGCTGCCCGCAGGAGTATCACGGGGACGGGGTGAGGACGTGCTCCCCACCACCAGCAGCAGCTGAGAAGCCATCATGCTGGCAGCAGGGCCGTGGGAGCCGGGCTAATTCAAAGCAGAAGGGAGTCTGGGGTGCTTGCGAGCGCAGAACTCGTGGAAAAGTGGATCTGCGAGCCGGTGATGGGCTCTAACGCAATTACTGCTGGGGCTTTGCTCAGCCTCAGCCTCGTATTAAACCTCTTCCGAGCGGCCCCTCTGCTGGGCAGCTGGTGCCGGTCCTGCCCTCAGCCTCTCCTGAGCATCCCCATCAGCCACGTTGATTTTCGGGGGGCTGAGGACAAGGGGGGGGTGAAGGCAGGCGAGCCAGCTGCCGGGGAGAGGACTCGGCCGCTGCAATCCTTTAAACATCTGCAGCAGCTTCTTCTGTCTTTTAAGGCACCGATATCTCTCTGAGGTTGTGCTCGGTTGCTTCTCGCCCCATTATCACTCAAACGTGTGTTTTATGGGGCCGTGTGGAGGACAGGTTGATCCCTCTACGTGCCCGGGTGGGGCCTCCTGCCCTGCCTCCCCAGAGGCACCAGCCCCACACGCTGCCTCCCCCCAGCCCTCTTTTCCCTTCTAATCCCATTCTGGGGAAAAAATCCCCAGCTTTTGGCACTCTTCCTGCAGGCCGTACCCGCAGCGACACCACCTTTGCCCCTGCAGAAAGCCGAGGCGGCCACAGGCTTTAATTAAAATTAACCGCTGCCCGCGGCTCCTGGACGCAATTAGCCAGCCACCTGGCGTTGGCCCCGCTGGCAGGCGATGTAATTAAGATGTGAGCCATGCTGCTGCCCTCCGGGGGGGCGCAGAGCATCCCTGGGACCCCTTCACCCCCCGTGCCCTTCCCGTAGAGCTTCGGTGCCAACCTCTCCTCCACCCCGAGCATCCCGAGCTCACGGGGCCGGTGTCAGCCCCAGCCCTCATTAAGCAGCATGCCCCCGCTGCAGCAATTACTCCTATTTATAACCACGCAGCCTGCCCTCGACGAAGCCCCCGGCTGCTCCTCCTCCTCCTCCTCGTGTGGCTGACACGGAGCTGCAGCTATTTTTACCCCTCTCCACTGGAGATTCGTGGGATTCGAAGCGGCGCTGCCGCCCCTGGGGACCGCTGGTGCCACCCTGCCCCGCTGGGGACGCGGACACCTCGCTGCGTCCCCACGGTTAGGAGATGGGGAGCACCCCGGTGGCACCCCGTTAGCCCTCCTCCTGCAGGAGGTGCTCCGAGCCGCCTGATTCCACCCCCCCACCCCCCCCAATTAATTCAGCGGGGTCCCCAGGGGCTGCGTTGCGTTGATCTTGGTGGGGAAAAGCGGGGTGCGGGAGGGTTTGGGAGACCCACACGGGTTTTCCTGCTGCTGGGTGAAAACAGGGCAATCTTTTTGCTTTCGCACCAGCTCTTTGGGCTGCTCTCGCTGCTTTACAGAGAGGAAAGGCTGCCCTGAGCTCTGCGTTAACACCGTCCCTGTAATTCCACATGGCAAGCTACGGCAGCGAAGCAGCGCTCAGCGCTCCCTGCGCCTGCAGCCGGGTGTGCCAAGGTGCCTACAGACGGCTCGGGCTCGCACCGACCCTCCTGCCACTGCCGAAATCAGCCTGAAAAAGGGCAGGCCAGGCCTGGGATGGGAAGGGAAAGGAAAAGGGAAGTCATTCGTCTGCTACTCGAGCATAAATCCAGCGAGGGAGTCTGCTCACGGGGACCTTGAGAGCCTTTGGCATCCCTCGCTGCAGAGGGCTGAGCAGCAGGAGCTGCTTCACGTCTGGCTGGCGGGGCAGCGGGCTCCTTGCCAGCCTGGGAACTGAATCCTAAATCCTCCCGAACATGTTTTGTGTGTACCAAGGCTGGGGCAGCTTGCTGCAGGGCCACCAGCATCCCCCTGGGGTCTCCAGCATCCCCATGGGGCTGCCAGCGTCCTCCTGGGGCCACCAGCATCCCCATGGGGCCACCAGCATCCTCCTGGGGTTTCCAGCATCCTCCTGGGGCCACCAGCATCCCCCTGGGGTCTTCAGCATCCCCACAGGGCCACCAGCATCCCCACGGGGCCACCAGCAACCCCCTGGGGTCTCCAGCATCCCCATGGGGCCGCCAGCATCCCTGCCCTGCAGGCAGAGACACCTGGAGGATGTTAGCTCAAATGCACAGGACTTTTTTTGGTGGTGAGCAGGCAACGGGTGCCGCTTCTGTCCCCGGACCACGCCGCTGCCACCAGCTCGCCCCACGCACGTCCCCTGCCCCGCGTCCCCAGGCGCTCCCCGGCGAGGCGGCGCAGCAGCACATTACTCATTCCCGCGGCACGCCGGAGCCATCTGGATGGTGTTGGCCCTTCTGCCACGCCACCGAGGATCGTTAACACAAAGCATATGCTTTGTTTGAAATTAATAATAATTTGAGGCTCTCGCCAGCTGCTGGTAATTGGCTCCCCTTTCGCAGAGATAACCGAGAGCAGCAGGGTGGAAATTCAGCCGCGTCCTGGCTCCTTTTCTAATGAGATGAGCGCGCATCCCCGGGAAAGGTGTCCCTTCTGCTGGGGACAGCGTGACACAGGCAGGGCGATGGCCTTTAATTACGGGCTACACGCATCCCAGGTGCGGGGTCTCCAACCCGTCCCACGCCGTGGTTGCCCCAAAACCCAGGGGTCCCGGCAGAGCCTTGCAGCAGCAGCCCCCGGAGGCTGCAGCCCCCCTCGGAGCCCATCAGGGGCAGGTTTTGGGAGCTCGTTTGCTGCCTAATTGCTGCCGTCAGCAGCGGATGAGCGCACGGGGTGTATTTTTATCTATCCTTGCTTCGGCAGCAGTCTGGGCAGGTGGGTGTCGGGAGGTTGGCGGGGATATTTATATTGCAGCCCTGACAAAATTCGCGTGCGGGGGCTCTCTGTAAAATACACCGAGCATTATTTTGCTCAAACAGCGCGCACTGAGGCGAGGGGAAGGTGCTGAGCGCGTCCGCCGCTCGGAGACGGGCAGGAGTTAGGGATTCAGATTCAATCCGGGCTTTTAAATTCAGCCTGCCCCGTGCCTGCTGCCATCTGCAGGGCGGGGAGCAAGTCAGGGACGTGGCTGTAGTGGGGGGGATGTGCAGCAGGGGGGGGATCTGCCCCCCCAAATCCCCTTGCTTTGCTTTGCAGAGTGATGGAGAGGAGCAAGGCGCACCCGGTGCGTGGGTGCTCTCCATCCAGGGCACCCTTCCCTGCCCACCCCACAGCACGAGCAGGCATTAATTGCACCCCCTCTGCCATCATTAGGGCCCAGCCGGTTAATGGGATGCACGAAACGAAGGTGTAGGGGTAGGGCGCGATATCCAAAGACCCTGAAGACTCTCCCGGGCTCCCCTCTGGTGCAGCTTACTGGGATTACTGGGCCCTGCACCACCTCGTGTCCTTGCTGGGTGCGATGCGCCGCTCCTGGCCACGGCTACAGGATTTTTCCCCCCAGCAGCTGTCAGTACAGATATCACCAGATGGGCAGGAGGCAAAGCGGCTCTGCCCAGGAATTCAGCCCCACGGCTGTCAGGGGGTTGTAGGGTCGTGCCCTTGCCCTGTTTGCCCACATCTCCGCCGAAATCTCCCCGGATCGATGAGGGTCGGCCGAGTGCAGCGCCCCGGAGCTGCGCCGTAGCCAGCAGAGGCCACGGGATCAATGCAGAGTGAAGGAAATACGGCTGAGGACACGCAGCTTTTACGGCTTCTTCCCCAAGAAAGGCTAGTTTTTATAGACTTCTGGTAATTGCCAATTAATTTCGCGGAGGCCAAGGGCAGGAAAGCAGCCCAGCTCTTTCAGAGCACCCGTGCAGCGGTGGGCGAGCGCAGAACAGCCTTTTTCCCTCTTATTTTTCCCTGCTGGACACGACGGAGCTTGGTTTGTGCACAACTCCTGAGGCTTTCCCAACCAGCCCCTCTTCTTCCCGAGCTAATTCCCCCCAATTTCACGGCGGTGTCCAGAGGTGAGCAGGGAAGAAAATCCAAATGGGATTGGGCCAGGAGCTGGCTGTGGCTCCACTTTGCTTACCAAGGACCAAAATCTGGCTTCTCCCCCCGCACCTTCCACCGGTTCCCCTCATTCCCCATCCCGAGGACGTGGCCGGGAGCCTCGGCGCTCCAGAACCGAGACAGGCGGAGAGAATCCAGAGCCTCCCAATTAGGCAATTTTTCTGAATGAAGGGCCCTGCTCCGCCCTGCCCGGGGAAGGTGATTGACATAAATCCCCGGGCTGATTAGGGGCTTGTCATTTAGCACCTATAATGCCTCTCCTCTAATAGTATTAGGGCCTCCTCGGCGAGACGCTAATGCAGTTTGCAGCTGCACCGTGGCGCCTGGGATTCAGCCGGCGAGCGGCGAGCGCGCTGCAGAAGGAGCAGGTCCCTGATGCGAGCAGGCAGCGAGGGAAAAAGGAGCTGCCTTGGCGAGGCGCCCCGCGCACCCCTGCACCTCCCCGGGGGCTCGGGTGCTGGAGGTGGCAGCACCCACCCGAGCCTTGCACCCACAGCAGCAGCAGCATCTCCTGGACGTGGGCAGCATCCTCAACCTGCTCTTATTTCCTTATTTATTTCCTTATTTCCCCATCCCCAAGTGCCCGTACCCCTCTTCCGTCCCTCTGCCCATCCAAGCCTTGCCCAGCTGAGCCCTGGCATCCTCCCTGCTTTGTCCCCACAGGACCGTGTCCCCGATCTGTGCCTTGGGATGCAACTCTACCTCTTCTCTCCAGCCTCTGGAGGGGCTGCGGGGTGGGTTTGGGTTTGGATTTGGATTTTGGGTTTCGGTTTGGCTTAGGGTTTGGGTTCGGGTTTCCCTTCCCACCCCTCCGGCTAGGAGCAGGGCAGGGGCATTTGCTGGAGGAAGCACCCCTTAAAGCTCCGAACAAATCTCTGTTTTGATTAGCTGTGCTCCTAAATGATTTATAATCAGCATAATACAATAATGACAATGACTCCCTAATCAGATTAAACCGCTCTCCATTTGTCTGGGGCTTTGCGCTGTAATCTCTTCCTCCTCTCCCTGCCATCGATTTTTGTTTCCTCGGCTCGAGTTGTGCCCAGCTGAGCATCGCAGAGGGGTTTTCCAGCCTCTGCATCCTCCTCGGCTGGACTTTGTATTCCAGCACACATCCCCTTTTCCACCCTAAAACCCCATTTTAGGGGAAAGGGGAGCTTGGAGGTGATGGAGAAGCCAACCTGAAGCTGTTGGGGCGGCTGAACACCGCGGGCTTCACCCGGCCGTGCCGCTGTCTCTGTGAAATTTGATTAGTGTGAGTCCCTCGTTAGCCTGGCTGGCACGGTACAAACCTCGTTAGAGCCCCAGGATCTTTAAGTGAGGTCCGGAAGGTGTTCCCACTTCTCCCCTTAATGAAGAGAAATAGCGGCGGAGGCGGCCGGAGGGAGCACGCGGCGTGCGTGCGCCGGGATGGCAGCGGGGAGCGGAAGCCAGGCTGGAGGAGGGCGAGGAGAGAGGGCTGTGTTAACACTGATTAATAATAAATAACCGCCATAATGAGCCCTAATTAATAATAGCACATGCTTAAGGAATTGATTCCCGGCGCATGGCAGAATGCCGTTACAAGTCCCTGGTGCTCCGGCTGATGGAGCTGGCGGCGCCGCCAGTGCAGCAAGCAACTGGGATCGCTTGAGGGTGTGGGATGCAGGGATGGGAGCGGGATGGGGATGGGGATCATCCCTGACCACCACAGGAACAGCCCCTAAAAGGATGGGAAAAAGCCTAAGGAGCATTGCAATGCGTCCTGCTGCCTCCTAAACCCCTGCCCATCAGCAGCCAGCAGCGGTGCCACCGCCAGCATGTCCAAGGCACGGCGGTCCCCGAAGGCTCAGATGTCACCGGGACGGGCTGCGGGAGCCACATTTATGGGAAGTCAGCTCCATCGGGAGCCACGTTTATGGGAAGTCAGAGCCAGGTGACAGCCGGGGAGAGAAGCCAGGAGAGCCAGGAGCGAGCTCCGTGCTGCTTCGCCCTCTTCCTTGATCCAATGTTCAGCTGCTGCACAAGCACGCTAGAGATTTTGTTTTATTTTATTTTTTTAACTTTAGTTTTAAGCAAACTTGTGCAGGAGCATCCCTGTGCCCCGCGTGAGCCCCGTGGGGCAGCTGAGCCCGCTGCTGCCTGCGGAGGGGAGCGTGGCTGCCGGTGACCTGGTTGTTTCCCAGCCCCTCCAATTCACGGCGTGATAGATAGATTGATACGGAGCTTTAATCAGTGTAATATATAAAGCACTTAATTTGCCTTATTAAAAGTCTGCACTTTGGATTTTCAGGATCCAGGAAATTAACTCAAGCACCTAACCATTTATTTGATTGAAAGAGATCATAAATAATTCATGCCTTTCCTTCGCCTCCAGTGGAAGACCTGCCGGGTGGCGGGGAAGGCGCTCCCAGCGCCGGCGCCTTTCAGCCCTGCTCGGGGACCTCCCGAGGCCCCTCTGTCACAGTGTCCCCATGCCACTTGTCTCACCCTGTGCTCCCTGGAGCTGCCCTCTTGCACCAGCTTGGGGTGCAGAGCCCCATCCCCGTATGTCCTTTCCAGGGGTCCCTGTGCCCCTTGGAGCTGGGGGCTGTACACGGAGGTGCCAGGCACGGTGCGGCCAGCTCCCAAAGCAGCGGTGTGAGCGGTGCGTGAAGCCAGCTGCCTCCCCAAACCACCTCCTCTTCCCCTCCCTGTGAGCCCTTTAGGGGTGTGCGTGATGGGGAGGTCACAGCAGAGCTGTCACCCCCCGGGGGGGCTCGTGCCTGTCCCCTTCTCACTGCCCCTTCATTCCCAGCTCCGGCCAGCAACGCGCCAGGAAAGCTGCACGCCGCGGGGCGGCCGGCTGGTGCGAGGTCCTGCTGCTTTTATTAGGAGGATAAATTGAATACGGAGCTGCTGCCGTGAGATAAGCGAGCACAGAGGAAACGGCTGAGGTGGGCAGGGGCAGGTAGGGCCTGTGACTCTCGCTGGGGCTCGATGTCTCTGCCAAGGGCACCCAGGGGCTGAGCGGGGCTGGAGGTGGCCGGCAGTGGGAGCAGATTGATCCGGGGCAGGGCAGGCTGTGGTGGGCCTCATCCTGGTCCTGCTGCACGGGACAGAGAGGAGCCAGCCACTAAAACCACCGTGACAATAAAGCTGAGTATTTCATCTATAATTCAGAGGAGCTGGAAAGTGGCTTTATGCGAGATAAAACACGGCTGAGACAGTGGAAATTTATGCCACTGTTTTTGCTGAGCTGGGACGTGGCGCGACCTTCGGAGAGGTGCTGTGCCCAGCCCCGGCACGGCGCTGGCTGACGGTGGGGGCGGCAGGATGGGGTGCTGAGCGTGACCACGGCCCTGTCCCAGCGAGGGCTGGGCGTGCTGACGTCCCTGTGGGTGCACAGAAACCGGCATGCGGGGGTGTTTGCAGGGGGAGGGCTGGAACGGTTGCACGGCGGGTGTGCAACATCCAGCAGGGTGCACGGCCCTGGGGATGTGCATCGGGGAGCCCCCGTGGTGTGGGGTGGGGGTCCCTGGAGTGGGCGATATGGGGCGGGGAGGGGGTCCCTGGAGTGTGCAATATGGGAAGGGGGTCCCTGGAGTGTGCAATGCCACCTAGCTCTTATGGGGTGGGGTGTGCATCCCTGGAGTGTGCAGTATGGGGTGGGGAGGGGGTCCCTGGAGTGTGCGATGCACCTAGATCTTGTGGGGTGGGGTGTGCACCCCTGAGGCTGTGCTCCGCCAGCCAGTCCTTACGGTGTGAGGTGTGCGCCCTCAGTTTGTGCACGGCTAGCCAGCGCCGCGGTGCAGGATGTGCACCCTCTGGGCTGTGCTTTGCCATCCAGCCCCCACAGCACGGGACGTGCACCCCTGGGACCACCCCTCGCCCCCCACCCCTGGCAGCACCCGCTGCTCATCCCTGGGCCGTGCATCACCAGCCAGCCCCCGAGCGCACGGAGCCGGGGGGGTCCCGAGCTCCTGCCGGGGGAACAGAGCAGGGTTTGGGGCCCGGTGCACCGGAGCAGGGCTCTCCCCCGGAGGCTGGGGGGGGGGCGGGGGCTGGCAAAGCCCCGGTGCCCAGCAGCGACCCCGGCCCCATCCTCTGCCCGTACCACGGGCGGACACTGCCCTCCAGCGGGCGCCTCTCGGCCGCAGCTGGCCAGATGCGCACGGCTATGGGGGGGGGGGGGGGGGACACGCAGAGCTCCCCCGGCCCCCCCAGCCCCTGCCCCGGCTCTGCCCCCTCACTGCAGGTTCCTCTTCTTGGCAAACTTGAGGACCACGTTGTCGTACTCGGTGTCCCCGAGCCACTCCTTGCCCTGCGCCACGAAGGGTTGCCGGAGCGGGACGGCTCGCTTGGGCACGGCGTAGTCGTCCCGCTGCGGGTTGTAGGGGTACTCGTGGCCCGAGGGCTCCTCCGGGGCCGCCTGCAGCCTCCACGCCTCCCCCTTCACCTCCTCGGGCTCGTCGTAGACGGTGTGGGCGCACAGACCCTCGGGCTCGTCGTAGATGTGCTCGGGCTTGGCGGCGGAGGCGCGGGGCAGCGGGGGCTGCGCGCCCGCCTCGTGGATGCTGTCGTAGAGCGGGTCCGGAGCCTCCTCG
This sequence comes from Cygnus atratus, assembly GCF_013377495.2. Lineage (NCBI taxonomy): Eukaryota > Metazoa > Chordata > Aves > Anseriformes > Anatidae > Cygnus > Cygnus atratus. The sequence continues at coordinate 1,902,321 of NC_066388.1, forward strand.
GGGCCGCGGAGGAGGCCGCCGAGCTGCCTGCCCATCAGGGACTTGGCGATGGTGTCGAAGGGCACGGCGTATTCGGATTCGGCCGCCGCATTGGCCGGGGCGTCCTGCCTCCTGCCCTTCTCCGGCGCCTTGCCGGCGCCCGAGGGGGTGGCGCGGTGGAGGGAGTTGCAGGGCTGGGTGTAGAGGCACTTGGCGGTGCCGCCGCCGTGGGGCTCGCCGCCGGGCTCCTCGTGGCCCTGCGTCCAGTTGGGCACCTTGGCTTGGGCGCGCGGCCGCGGGCCGTCGTCCCCGGGGCCGCCCCACCGCGGCTCCTCGGCGCCCCGGCCCCGCTGCGCCTCGATGGCCGACTCGATCACCTGGAAGATCTCGTTGCCTTGCCGGGTCTCGAACTCGAAGTTGCCCTCGCCGGAGGCGCACCGCCGGCCGGCCTCGAAGGAGAAAGTCACCTGAAGAGGGACAGCATCAGGTCCCCGTGACACCCCCACCACCACCAGCCCGCCCTCCTGGCGTCCCCCGTACCTTGTCCCGGCCGAAGCGCCGCAGGAAGCGGTAGGGCCAGCTGTAGAGGATTTCCCTGGTCTGGAGATCCCGCAGCTCCAGGGCTTCCTCCCCTGCTCGTAGGACGAACCGGCCCCAGAGGCGGCAGCGCTCGGAGGACTCGGTGGCCCTCACCATCACCTCGAACTCCTTCTCCAAGCCAGCTGGGCACAGGGGAGGGCGGCGTTTGCAGGGAGCAGAGCCCCGCAGCGCCCACCCCGAGCCGGCCCCGCGCTGGCCGAGCAGGGGGACGAGGGAGGGGGAAGCGGTGTCCGGCCGATAAGGGCTTGAGCCCCGCGGGAGGAGCGCGATAGCGCAGCAAAACCCAACCAAACCGCAGCGCAGGAAGAGCACACAGAGGCTATTTCTGCACCAGGCCTCCCACCACACCGCCTGCACGGTGCTGCGGGGGCGGCTGCTCGCCCACGAGAAGCAGCCCGGGTGCCGAAAGCTGCACCCTCCCCGCGCCCAAACGCCTACCTTTGTCCCGGGAGCTGTACAAGGAGTTTTCCTCCATGGAGAACTCGCCGTTGGCGCCCAGCGAGCCCTGCTGCCCATCCTTCCCCGCTGCCTGCTCCTCCCTGCTCCTCTGCCAAAAAAAAAAGAAACAGCAAGGGGTGACCCTCAGTTCCACCAGCCCCGCAGCAGCTCGGGGTTTCCCCCATGGATCTGGCATCTCCCACCCCATGGTTATCCCACCCATAGGGTCTCCCTCCCCATAGGATCTCCCACCCCATGGTTATCCCACCCATAGGGTTTCCCTCCCCATAGGGTCTCCCCCCCATAGGGTCTCCCCCCTATAGGGTCTCCCCCCTATAGGGTCTCCCACCCCATAGGCTCTCCCACCCCACGGTTATCCCACCCATAGGGTTTCCCTCCCCATAGGGTCTCCCCTCTATAGGGTCTCCCCCCTACAGGGTTTCCCACCCTATAGGATCTCCCACCCCATGGTTATCCCACCCATAGGGTCTCCCACCCCATAGGCTCTCCCACCCCACAGTTATCCCACCCATAGGGTCTCCCACCCCATAGGCTCTCCCACCCCACAGTTATCCCACCCATAGGGTCTCCCACCCCATAGGCTCTCCCACCCCACGGTTATCCCACCCATAGGGTCTCCCACCCCATAGGCTCTCCCACCCCACGGTTATCCCACCCATAGGGTTTCCCTCCCCCTAGGGTCTCCCCCCCATAGGGTCTCCCCCCTATAGGGTCTCCCCCCTATAGGGTCTCCCTCCCCATAGGATCTCCCACCCCACGGTTATCCCACCCATAGGGTTTCCCTCCCTATAGGGTCTCCCCCCTATAGGGTCTCCCACCCCATAGGCTCTCCCACCCCACGGTTATCCCACCCAGAGGGTTTCCCTCTTGCAGGGTCCCCCGCCGAGGCTCCCCGGCCGCGCTCACCGGGAAGGCGAGCTCGCAGAGCCTCAGCACCCAGCCGGCCGTCTCGGAGCTCTCAGCAGCCAGCAGGTAGCGCTTGTCGGTGGTCTCCAGCAGGAAGGGGACGGTGTCCTTGGGGCAGCTGGCGTCGCCGCTCGCCTCCGCCACGTGCACGCAGTCGCTCAGCTTCACCAGCCGCCTGCTGCCCTCGCTCCTCCGCAGCTTGTCGGCCGCCGGCGGCGCCGAGCCCTCGAAGAGCTCCAGGCGGGCGGTGGAGCAGGAGCTTTCCCGGTATAAAACGCCCCAGAATTTCTTCCATTTCTGCCCCGGGGAGAAGCGGGGAAAAGAGGGAAAGCCCAGCGTTAGCCAGCGCTGCTTTCGCCGGTCCAATTTTCGCCCCGTCGGGTTTCTGCACTCTGCTTCTGCCCGCACAGGCTGGCCAAAGCGCCCAGGTGGGTCCTGGGGGGATTTAAACTGGGCAGGGTGGGGGAAAGCGTCTCTGGCACCAAGCGCAGCCAGCAGCCTGGGGGGAGGCGTGTGCTGTGCTGCAAGGAGGAACTGCTCAGCATCATCCTGCCTGGGGGGGAACAAGGTGTGGGAGGCCCCTGGCCATGGCATCCCCCTGCCCACAGCATCCCCCTGCCCTGGGGGATCTGTCCTACGCCTCCCCCCGCCCCACAACACCTGAGATCGATGCTGAGAGCCCCCAGGGGACTTTCAGCTCCTCCTTTACTCCCCTGCCCCTGAAAACACCGAGCTCAGGAGCAATTCCTGGCTCACGGCCTCCAAGGAGGCAGAAGTTCAGTGCAAGCATTTCGCAGTCTGGCTCCCACAACGGCGGAGTGAGAGAGGAGGCAGAGGAAGTTTTGCACCAAAATCAGCATCAGCTGCAAGGGGAACCTGCGGGGCCTGGCAGGCTTTGCCAGCACCATTTTCTGGGGCGTGTTTCTGGGGCTAAGCCCGGCCTCCCCTCTGCCTCTTCCCCATCCTCTGCGGGCTCTGCTCTCCCAGCCGCCCGGCGCGGTGGCTGCTGCCTTGCCGGCGATGTTATCTGCTCCCCTGCTCTGCTCTGCCTGCTCACAGCACCGCCAAGATGGTGGGGACGAAGGCACCACCCTCGCCTTGCTCCAAATTTACCCCGTTTGCTCAGCACCCCCTGCTCCTGCCCCGTGTCCGGCGCCACGAGGGACCCCGCATGGGGGCTGCAGGGCTGCCGGCTCCCCGCAGAGACCTGGGCGCTCTGGGTGCTCGAGCACGGCCCTCGAGAGCAGGGTTTGGCTCTGCCTCTTCCCTCGCCGGGCGTAAACCCGGAGCCGCCCAGGAGAATCCTTCCCCTTCTTGCTCAAGAGCGGTGGCCACGGTTGCTAAGCCCTGGGCATTATCAGCCGGCCGAAGCAGTGACGCGCAGGGCGTTGCATCAGTTTGTGCCCGGCTTGCAGAGCTCCTGGAGGGGGCTGGTGTCCATTTGCGCCGCGTCCCCAGCTCCTTGGATCCCCCCCAGCTCGTCCCCGCAGCCCGTGGAGCCGAAGGATGCTCGGGGTTTGGCTTGGGGAAGGCTCCCGCATCCCCAGATTGCCTTCGTGTACCCCAAATCGCCCCCGGCAGCCCTTCCTCCCAGCCCGGGGGGCACGGCCAGCCTCCCCTTGCCCCAAACCCCTTGGTTCTCCGTGCCCCGCACGAGAGGAACCCCCAAAACCACACCACGAGGCCGCACGACACCGACACCGGGGCGCCAGGGCGATGCCCCGCGACGCCCCCACCGCATCCTCACCTTCCCAAAAGTCTGCTGCAGCTGCAGGTAGAGCGCGCCCTGCTTCACCACCGCCTCCTCCATCCTCCAGCCAGGAGCATCCTCCCTCGCCCCCCTCGCCCACCCGGTCCCCCCAGCACCCCTCCTGCGTGGGGCTGGCGGTCCCCGCCGTGCGCCCCTGCCCGCCCGCCGCCGCGCTCTGCGCCGCTGTGACGTGCGGTCGGCTGCTTCTGTTTCCTCCACATGCTCAGCTCGCGCTCCGGCTTCCTGTGCCGCCGATGTTACCATAAAGGGCAGCCGCCGGAGCAGCTCGGGGACGGCGCTGAGCACCCGCCCGGCCGCTGACGGCCCCGTGCATGTCACCAGCGTGGGGCGAGGGGTGGGAGCCTGCAGCTCCCGGGGAAAGGGCGCACGTCCTGGCTGCAACGCGGTGCCGGCGGTCCTGCAGCTGCACGGCCCCGTGGGGAAAGGACGAGCTTGGAAATCGCACCCGTGACTCAGCCTTCCTATCTGTAAAATGGGCCTAAAAGCACCTCTGTGGGGTGCGGGGCGGCTGAGACTGGGCGCTGATGGAGGGGATCGCTCTGGGGAGGGGCAGCGCGTAGGAAGCTGTTCTGCGCCTCCAAACTCAGGCCTTTTTCTCCCAAAAGCAGGTTGGTTTTTACACCTCTGCTGCAGCCAGGGTGGGAGGTGTTACAGGTTTTGCAGGAAGCGTGTGCTCCCGATAACCATCAGCTGCGGGGGCTCCCCGGCTGCCACCCCGCAGGCTGCCCGTGGGGTGCTGGGCTGCCCCCCGGGCTGGCACCGTGGCCACTGGTGCACGCCGAGCACTGCTGCCGGGGGCGTGCAGGGAATGAATCCCGCGGGGCGTGCAAAGCACTGGATCCTTCGGTGCATGCGGGGGAACCCTCCATGCGTGCAAAGCACTGGATCCCTCGGTGCATGCGTGTGATCCTTACGTGCATGCAAAGCACTGGATCCTTTGGTATGTGCAGGGGATCCCTTGGTGCATGCAAAGCACTGGGTCCCTCGGTGCATGCAGGGGATCCCTCCATGCATGCAGAGCACTTGATCCCTCGGTGCATGCATTGGATCCCTCGGAGCATGCAAAGCACTGGATCCCTCAGTGCATGCAGGGGACCCCCCAGTGCATGCAAAGCACTGGATCCCTCGGTGCACACGTGTGATCCTTACGTGCATGCAAAGCACTGGATCCCTTGGTATGTGCAGGGGATCCCTTGGTGCATGCAGAGCACTGGATCCCTCGGTGCATGCATTGGATCCCTCGGAGCATGCAAAGCACTGGATCCCTCGGTGCATGCAGGGGATCCCTCGGAGCATGCAAAGCACTGGATCCCTCGGTGCACACGTGTGATCCTTACGTGCATGCAAAGCACTGGATCCCTTGGTATGTGCAGGGGATCCCTTGGTGCATGCAAAGCACTGGATCCCTCGGTGCACACGTGTGATCCTTACGTGCATGCAAAGCACTGGATCCCTTGGTATGTGCAGGGGATCCCTTGGTGCATGCAGAGCACTGGATCCCTCGGTGCATGCAGGGGATCCCTCCATGCACGCAAAGCCCTGGATCCCTCGGTGCACGCATTGGATCCCTCGGTGCATGCGAAGCGCTGCCCCCCCCCGGTGCCCGCCCCCCCGGTGCCTCCCGCCTCCTGCCGCCAGGGGGCGCCAGCGGCCGCCTCCGCCTCGGCCCGCACCGGGCAGAGACTGGGGGGGCCCCGCTGGGGTCACTGGGAGCACTGGGAGCACTGGGGTGGGGCGGCGGGGAGGGGCCTGCGCTAACTGGGAGCGCTGGTGCTGGGCCTGCAGGCAGGGGAAGCGATGGTGTGGGGCGCTGGGGACACTGGGAGCACTGGTAGTACTGGGAGCTATGGTACTGAGCTCTGCAGGCACTGGGAGCACTGGTGTTGGGCTCTGGGGGCACTGAAGCTGTGCACTTGGGGCACTGGGAGCACTGGTGTTGGGCCCTGCAGGCACTGGGAGGCACTGGGAGCACTGGTATTGGGCACTGGGAGTACTGGGAGCACTGGTGTTGGGCCCTGCAGGCACTGGGAGCACTGGAGGCGCTGGGAGAACTGGTGCTGGGCACTGGGAGCACGGGTACTGGGCTCTGCATACACTGGGAGTACTGGGAGTGCTGGGAGCACTGGTGCTGGGCAATGGTGGCACTGGGAGCACTGGTGTTGGGCCCTGCAGGCACTGGGAGCACTGGAGCTGTGCACTGGGAAGCACTGGGAGCACTGCAGGCACTGGGAGCACTGGTGGTGGGCTCTGGGGGCACTGGTGCTGTGCACTGTGAGGCACTGGGAGCACTGATACTGGGCTCTGGTGGCACTGGGGACACTGGAGCTGTGCACTGGGAAGCACTGGGAGCACTGGTATTGGGCCCTGCAGGCACTGGGAGCATTGGTGTTCAGCTCTGGGGACACTGGAGCTGTGTACTGGTGGCACTGGGAGCGCTGGTACTGGGCCCTGCAGGCACTGGGAGCACTGGTGTTCTGCTCTGGGGGCACTGGTGCTGGGCACTGGGAACACTGGAGCTATGTAGTGGTGGCACTGGGAGCACTGGTACTGGGCTTTGGGGACACTGGGAGCACTGGGGCTGCGCACTGGTTACACTGGTGCCACTGGCTCCCCTCAGGCCCCGTCACGGCGCGCAGGCCGCGTCCCCTTTAAGCCCCACCCCCCAGCCGCTCCCCGCGCCGCGCAGCGCCGTGACGTCACGCGGGGCGCAGCAGCAGCAGCAGCAGCAGCAGCAGCGCGCGCGCCGGCTGGGGCGCGGCGGGGCGGCGCGCGCAGGCGCGGCGGGGCGGCGGGGCGGGGCGGCGCGCATGCGCACCAGCCCCGGCGGCGCTGGGGGAAGAAGGGGCAGGGGCGGGGGGGGGAGAGGCGGGCGCGCGGCGGGGCCCGGCGGAGGCGGGGGGAGCGGAGCATGAATGGCGCAAGATGGCGGACCATGTGCAGGTGAGGGGGGGCCCGCCCGGCCCCGGGGGGCCACCACGGCCTGCCCGGCCTCTCCTCCGGGCCTCGGAGCCTTCCCGGGGCGAGGCCTCGGCCGGCCGCGGGGTTGAAAGGGGGCGGGGAGGGGGTGGCGGGGCGGTGGGGCCTAAGGGGGGGGGGGGAGGATCCCGTCAGGATCCCCTCAGCACCCCCTCAGGATCCCCTCGGCACCCCCTCAGGATCCTCTCGGCACCCCCTCAGGATCCTCTCGGCACCCCCCTCAGCACCCCCTCAGGATCCCCTCAGCACCCCCTCGGCACCCCCCTCAGGATCCCCTCGGCACCCCCCTCAGCACCCCCTCAGGATCCCCTCGGCACCCCCTCAGGATCCCCTCGGCACCCCCTCAGGATCCCCTCGGCACCCCCTCAGGATCCTCTCGGCACCCCCCTCAGCACCCCCTCAGGATCCCCTCAGCACCCCCTCAGGATCCCCTCAGCACCCCCTCGGCACCCCCCTCAGGATCCCCTCGGCACCCCCCTCAGGAGCCACCTCCCTGCTGCTCAGCCCCGTGTGGGGGCGCTGGGTGCCGGGGTGAGGAGTGGGTCGCTGCATTACCCCCTATATTTTCCCCCAAATCCTCCAAATTGCCCTCTTTCCCTTTAAAAATCCGCTCTCCTTTCACTAAAAAAAAACCCCAAAATTCGTCTCCGTGCCCTCAAAACCCTGCTGCAGGACTGGGTAGAGCTGCCCTCGCAGCTCCGAAGCCCTACCTGGCTCTTTGTTAAATTTTGGGGTGAGAAAGTGGAAGTTTGGGCACCGCCATCGCTGGGTCACGGCTCCGGGGGTTAAAGTTTAACGGCGGGGGCTCGGGAGATGTTTGGCTCCCAGGGAAAACTTGTTTGCAAGCAGGGGTCAGGCACCTGCAGCCTGGCGCAGTGCCTGTGCGGGACGGGCGGAGGTGGAGGGATCGCTCGGCGTCGTGGCTGGGGGTGCTCTGAGCGCTTTTTATCCTCTTTTTCTTCTCCCCGCCGCAGGTAAAGGCACCCAGCAGCAGCTCTGAAGAGCCCTCATGTAGTTCCCGGCAGCAAAGAGAGCGCTAGGTTGGCTTCAGAACTGGCTCTGGATCGCTTTGTGGCAGGAGGACGCGGCGGTTTTGTTGATAGGTTAAATTTTTGGGGGAGAGGGCTTTCCCTCGCGTGAAACTCCGGTCGTCTTGGCGTTATTTGAGCTAAGTTGCACAGGCCGTCAAGCATAATATTCGTTTAACGGATCGGTTGTTGAGTTATCCAGCATCGCCAGGAGATGTTGCCTCTCGGTGTGAATAACCGAGGGCTGGTTCTGTGGCACGTGCTGTGGGATTTGGTCCTGTTTTAACAGGAACTGGGGCTTGCAAACAAATGTTACGGAGTTTAGAAGGTTCGTACAGTCGTGCTGCTGCTCTGTGAGAGCTTTGGTTGGGTTGTGCGTGAAGTCTGGAGTTGTAGCTGTTTGCCAGCACCTGATGGGGCACAAAAATGATGCTTGGGACTGGATCTGAGCTTGAGTTGTTCGCGATATGGAGCGGTAGGATGGTGAACTTCTAGGGCTGTACCCAGGGAGAACATCGTGTTCTCGTAGGTCTTTAAAAACTGGAGATTATGCGAAGTCAGAGGGCCCACGCGTGGCGCTGGGGATACCGTGCGATGCCTTCCCGGTGAGCTCCTCTTCCAGGGGAGGCCGCTCGGTGCCTGGAACCAAAGTGGTGCTGGTGCAGGGGGCTGCGAGAATCGGGCGATTTTTGGGTGGCTGAGAACTCCTCCAGCCTTAAAGTGAATTGCTGCACACCGACTTGTCCGTTTCTCCAAGAACTTACGCGACCTTTTTTTGAATGCATATTTCTGTCGGATCCGGGGCTTGCAAGCGTTGCCTAAACTTGTTCGCAGCAGAAGCAGAGGAAAGCACTGAGGACAGCAGGAGAGTTAGCTTCACGGGCGAATATGAATCCTGTTCCCCTTTCCCCCTCTGCCTTGGAAACAGATTCGTTTCATCTTCCTTCTGCTTTTCTTACCTCTTAGATGTTTTCCAGGCCGTTGCCCTAAAACAGGATGCGCTTACTGGGAGTGAATATCCCTGTGGGGGAGTGTTTGTTGTAGGACGGCGACTGGTTCTGTGGCTTTGCGGGTCGGACGTTCCATTCGTTTCGATTTTTTTAAAAATACGTAGCTTCGTGCCACTTAAAAATCATTGTCACCGCCATGTGGCGTGTTGCCTGCTCTTGGTAAGCTGACTCCAGGCTGAAATGAAAGGATTTTGGTGCCCGTCAGATGTAAAAGGACAAGTACGGAGGTGGGTGCTCAAATAGACAGGTAAGGAATCTGGTATCTTAAAGGAAATCACACCTTTTTTTTATTTTTTTTTCCTTCTTTACCTGATTTTAGGCTCAGGTCAGGGTGTTCCAAATCCCGGAGGTTTTCACCAAGCTTTCCTATTTTTTTACCAAGCTGACGGCGCTCTGCTCCCAGCTGGGAAACGTCTGTGCTGGGAGCAGCTCTGGGTGGGTGCAGGTGCTGTGCTGGGGCAGGCCGCCATCAGGAGCTCCCTTCCAGTTCCCTTACAGCTGTAGCAGAAGGAACTCCTTGGAAAACCTTCATTTGCCCCCAGAAGTGCTCAGGTAGGCGCTCCCGGGTCGCTTTCCCCCTTGCACACTGGTGACGTACAGAAGTCAGGCACCCCACGTGTGAGCACGGGGCTGGATGTGGGGACTGGGGAGGTTTTCAATTTTCCTACCGGTGCTGGAGGGCTCAGCGAACGCCCTGCTGCTCCCGGTGCTTTCTGAGGCCTCTTCCCGGGATGTTTCACTCCATCCCTAATAGAACCTGCCTTTTTTTCCTTGTGTTTCTGTGTTCTAAAGGACATTGTGTTGGCTCAAACACAAAATCTAATTTGGCTCTAGAAATCTATAACATTCGGCTTGCTCCGGAGGAAACCCTGGAGACTGAGATGCGTGTTTCCCATTTGATATCTCTGCAACCTTGCCCTCGCTTGGTAAAAGAGTCACGACTTAGCCTGCTGCCCAGCTGCGAATTGCTTAGAATACTTTTTCACTTGTTTTAGTTCAAGGTTTTACCTTCCGTGCGTGTGGTTGGAGGCGCCGCAAGCTCTCGCGGCGGAGGACTTGTATTTATCTCAGAATAGCCCAAGGGAGGGCTCCGGGCCTGGGGAGGGTAAAGGCACTGCTTGGACTAAAAATAGAGCTGGCAGCATTTCTTTTGCAAATTAGGCTCTTTTTTTTTTTTAACTATGCACTTCTTTAAGCCGCGCTGCTGCTGCTTGGATGCTCGGCGCTGGAGCCGCAGAGTGGGATTCCGGCTGGAACGTCGAGGCTTGCAGTAGCAGAAGCTCAGTCCCTCGAGGTCCCGGCAGCCAAACTTTGAATAGAAAGGCACAAACCCTTTTCGGCTTTGGGGGCTCCGCCAGCAGCAGTTCTTGTTGCCTGCTGGCTGGAGCGATTTTGGGAGGACTCCTCGGCGGCAGGTAAGGCTCCGCTCGCTCTCCCTCGCCTCCAGCCGCCGGCGTTTTGAAGCAGCCCGCGTGGGAGCTGCCTTCTCGGTGGCTTTTCACGCTCGTTAGCAGCCCGCCGAGAGGCGGGCTCGGCGTGAAACCCCTGCCCGGTGCAAATCTGTGAGAGACTTCGTTGGATTCAGGGAGCTGCTGCTTTTTGTCGGGCTTCATAGCACAGCCGGGGCTCCTCGGGCGCGAGCCGGCCGCACGCTGTGCCCCGAGGGCAGGCTGCAGCAGCCCCGTCTCCTCTCCCTGCTCGAGCCACCCAGAAGATGTTCCGTGTTCCCTCTGACAGCCGGCGCTAATGCAGTTAGGGGGGATTTGTTCGTTTTAATCATTTTAAGAGAACGCTGGCTGCTCGCTAGCTGAGGAACTTTGTTATCGTTAATAATGCCTCGCCCCCCTGGGCTGGGGGCAGTGCAGGTGGTTCTGATGAGCCCGAAGGGCTAAAGCAGAGTTTAAGAACTTGTACTTTCACTGCTTAAGGTTGCTGGTGAAAATGTAAATTTGTCTTCCTGCTTCTCTCTCAGCTGCGGTTTCAAGCAGACGTTTAGGAGCATGCGATGCTTTTCTGGTGATAGGGCTGTGTGACTTGGCTGCGAGGGGCTGATTTTTGGAAGAGTGACCGGTTCTGGTCGGTGTAAACTGGCAGTGCGGGGGCCAAACAGGTCTGCGTAAAATCCTAAACGTGCCCAGCAAGCGCGGCATCGCGCCGCAGGCGGGAAATGCGTCCTGCCTTGACTTCCTCGGGGTCACGCAGGACAAACAAGCCGTTAAATGATAAGGTGTCGCTTACGGCCTTCGTCGCAGCTCGGGCGCTTGGTGCGCGGTGGGGACGTCCTGAATCCCCTGGAGGTCTCCCTGTCCTGGTGCCGTGAGCGCAGAGCTCAGGGCTTCGGTGGGAAGCTGCACGTAAACGCTTCTGACAACTTCAGAGGCAGAGTAGACCGTGAGGATCTGTCGGTTGTCGAATCGTCGGCGTTTTCAGCTGCGATGGGCAGCGCAGCTGCAAGGCGCGTGCGGCCGGTGGTGGGGTTCTTGGTGGGTAAGGTTAGGGTGTGTTAACTCGAACGAAATAACCAAAGGTGCTGCTGGCAGGCAGTTGCTAAACTACCCAGAGCACCTCGGCAGAAGCTTGAAGCCTCGCCTTCTATTCGTAAGGACAAAACGCGAAGTTTGTTCGAGGTTCCTGCCGCTCGAATGGTGGTGGTCCGCCACGGGGGGAGCTCGTCGTGCGGTCGGGGTGAAACGCCAGCTCCACGCCCTGGCGCTCGACGCCCTGCTCTGAAAATCGGGCGGTGTGAGATCGCGGTGAGGGACGTGCTTCGCGAGCCTGGCGTTCGGGTACGGGGTGGGGGCAGACGTTTGCGTCCTGCCCGGTGCTCGTGTCGTTCGCAGCTGGCCGGAGCTGCACCTTGCGCAGTGTTGGTGTGCCGCGGGTGGGCACGGGGTGGAAGATGGAGCCGCAGCAGCAAGTGCTGGTTAAACGTTGCATCGGGCGCTCGTGGGGGGAGCTGGAGGCTCACCTGGTGCGAGGCCGGCGTGCCGATCTGCGCCCTGCTGGGGGCAGAGCTGGGGCTGTGTCAGCGCTGTGGTACAAGTACATTTGTCTCCTAATGCTCTGCTCTCGCCCTTGTCCTTCTTTGAGATCGTTCAAACAGCTTATAAAGTGTAACCGCGCTTCTTTCTGCTTGCTGCACGTGGGTAGTTTCAAGTGCAAATGTAGAATTGTAGCTGAACTTTCTAACTTGAAGTTTACAGTTCTCCTTTGAACGTAAATTATACAGGAATGCTTCTAGCGGAACTTGAATTTATAAATTTTTACAGTTCTCCTTTGAACATAATAAATTATACAGGAGTGCTTAACGGTAACGAGAAAATAAAACAAGAAGACATTCGCAAGAATAGGATAGGCAAATAGTGTCCTTACCCGCCAATGTCAAGTAAGCACGTTGCTACTTTGAAGAGTAGCTTGATCGGATTTCTTGTCATCTGGAAACCTTGAATTCTGTAAAAGGTGGACTATTTTTTTCCCAAAAAGGTGATGTTTGGAAGGTTTCTCTCCCGATGTGGCAGGCCAGCAAGTCAATCTGTAAAGTTTGTGTCCGTATGATCAGACGGAGGAGGCGATGGGTCAGTGCCGATGGCTGTCGGTTCTTTATCTCATTCTTGGTTTTATTTCATGCCAAGTTGCCGCGGCACCCGTACTTGCGTTGGGTTTCATGGACTGATCGGCACTCGTGATTGCTTTTGCCTTTATAACTGCAGGATTTAAAATAGCGCGGTTCTAGAGATATTAAAATGATGTAAAAGACGCAGGGTGGCGAAGCATCCCGTGGATGGTTCCGTGCTGCTCACTGGCATCCCGGCTGTGGCTGGAACAACTCTGGCTGTGGCTCGGAACGGAGAAGGGGCTTTAGCCCGCTGCTGTCGGGCTTTGTCACGCCTCGAGACACGAGAACGTATCGGGAGGGAGAGGGCGATAAACCTTTTGGCTTCAGCCAGGCACCTTCGTGGTCTCAGGAGTCCCTTCGAGGTCTCAGGACTGCTGCTGCCCCCAAGGGTCGGGGCTCCTGTCCCAGCTGGCGCGGTGTTTCTTGCTCCGGACTACCTAAAGCCCCACAAATCCGGTCGCCCACTGGCTAAGATCATCAGAAAGATTTTTGTTGGTAGAGAAACGTGTCACTTAGCCTCTTTATTTTGTCACAGGATTGTCGACAGCCCGTGTGTCTTACGTTGTAAGACCAGTTTATGAAAGGAAAAGCCTCCCTTTTTCTGCTAAATACCTCCGCTTCAGGATCAGCTCTAAATCCTTTCCATCCTTTTTTATCTGTTGCCACTAAAATGAGCTCTGCGTCCACGTACCCTGTGGACTCACAACTTCGGATCTGCACAGGATCTGTGTCAGGCCCGCGGTGGCGTTTTCCTTCATGCATGGTTCCTCAACGCACCTTCTACGTGGTTTATTCCTCAGCCCAGTGTTCTGATTTAATTGTTCTGCTAAACACCCTGGGCAAGGATGTTATTTCTGTGTCATCCGAGTGTTTTGGATTCCCGTTTGAAGCCGCGGTGCCCTCGTATCGCCAGCTCGGTGTTTGTGAACGCGGTGATTACAGGAGTTATAGTCCAAGGACGCTGTACTGGAAAGCGCTAATTCGGTTGTTTCTCTTCTAGCCACAGATAACGTCCGTAGCTGCAGCTTAGCCGGTGACTCGGAGGCAACTTGCAGCGCTCGAGTCATTTTGCCGCTTCTGGACGGTGCGTTTGGGCAGCCCCGAAGCAGCTTCCTTGCTGGAATGCGTTCTCTGCTGGGTAGCAACGGGTAGAGGGGATTTTAGCGAGGTTTGGCTCCTCCGAACGGTCGCAGCTCTCCCTTCTCGGTGCCTTCAGCACCGCGCTTGCCCCACGTGCGTGTTGTGCTTGCTGTTTCCTAATTTCCTGGCTGCTGCTCGTTAGGAAACGGCCAGCCTCTGCCAGACGAAAAGCCCTCAGCCGCACGAGGAGCATGCAGTTCTCACAAAGCGAGGTCGAAACCGTGGGATTTCTGCAGCAGCGTGTTAGCTGTGGCGTACAACCGAAAAGGTAAGGAGAAGCAGGGGTGACTCACGCTCCCATTGTTGGAGCAAAGGTGTTGGTGCTGCTCCAGCCGCCCGGTTTTGTTCCGAAATCGCAGGAGCACCTGCCTGCTGCGCTTACTGAGGCACTGCGGGGCCCTCGCTTAGGGCCCTGCTGGGTCCTCCCACGGGGAGAAAGGCTTTTCTTGGGGTAGAATTCAGTAATTTATCCGTTCCTAGATGTGGGCTTGGATTACAGCACCGGGGAGCTCTCCTTACAGCTTCAGCAGCGTCAGTGGGGATCGCTGCTCTCGTTTTATTCTTACATTTTCACCCAAGAGCTCTCTGCTCTTGTTTTATTTCCCCATTTGTTCTACGACAAGGTGCTTCCCTCCTCTCCTAAATCACGTATTCAGGTGAATAACACGGCACAATTAGATGTAATCTTCAGAGGAGATGATAGATATGTGACCACTTTTCCAGAGGAGTCAGACCTTCCAATTAGCAGCTTAAAAAAAAAACACAGCGTGTGCATCATATCAGGCTCAGTGCTGCACGTGGAGGGGAAGCCAAGATGCTGCCTGAACGTTTTTCATTTGGGGAAAGGTAATGAAACCGCTCAGGCAAACATTATGACAGAGAAATTTAGCAACTTGAGTTTAGTAATTGTTTTTATTGCCTTTTTTTTTTTTTTTTTTTTTTTAGTTTTGAAATTAAATATTACTTGGTTGCAATAAATAAATGTTACGGCTTGTTTCACGGGCGACTTCTGCTCAGATTGTACGCCTGTCTGAGAAGAAGAAACCATTCCTTCGGGCTGGTTTCCCCTCCATCTCACAGCTAAAAGTGATGCTGTGCCCGTGGCCTTGGGAGATGCCAAATCTGCTTTGGGTTTCCCGAGGTCAGAGCAAAGACCCCCGCGGCTGCGTGGCACGAGGGGCTGAAAACCTCCAGCTTCACCCTGTGTTTCGAGATTCTCTTTTCCCCCGGGGCGTTTTTAAGGCGTAGCTGTGTTCGGCAGGCTTCGGGCTGAGTTCATCCTCCTGCAGTCAGCACAAACAGCGGATTTCGCCCTTGGTACCCGGGCGAGCTCAGCGGTGGTGCCACGTAGCTCGCTCCAGCGCGCAGCGAGGAGGCGCAGAGGAAGGACGTACGGCTCCCTGCTTTGTCGGCGTTTGCAGCACCTCGTGCGGTGGATCTAGGTGTTGTCGCAGGGGAGCAGCGCTGGGAGCTGGGGTCACCAGCTTCGTGAGCTTATTTGGGGTGGATTAAGTGAAAAGTGCAAGCCCCCGACGCAGCGAAATAAACACAGCCAGCTGGTCAGCACCAAAAGCGGGGTCACATCCCGTTTTCACCGCAGCCTTTTGTCCTTAAAACCGATTCTGATGTGCTGTCAAACCTCCTCTTAATTTTTCATGGCTGTGGGTGTGCGCGCGCACGTGGATTCTGCCTGCACCTGACGTCCCGGTGAAGGCCAAGCGCAGCCGTCATACCTCAGAGGTATGATCGGTTTCAGGACGGCTCACTTGGGACGTGCCCTGTGTGTGAAAGCTGAGCGCTAGCTCTTTTTCCTCCTAACTTCCTACCAGATGGCTCCGTAAGTGCAGCCGTGTGTGTGGCTAAGCCTCGATAACATTACGCAGCAGTCGTCCTTTGCGCCCAACTAGAATATTGAAGAGTTTCTGCTGCGTCTCCCCAGCCGCTAAGGGTATCGCGTTCCTGTTCTTGAGGCTCCTTGGGCTGGAGGCCATCCTCGTTTCCGCGTGACGCATGAGGCTGCGTGGTGGCAGGAGTTAGGGGGATGTTGGTGTTAATTTGAAGCGTTTCTCTAGTCGCTCTACAGCATCGTGGAGTAAAATGGCGGGGCTGAATCCCGACAGAAGTCCCCTTCCAGCCTGGCTTGAAGACCATTTGTCTTGGAGAAAGAAACGAGAGCTTTATTGATACCCGGAGAGATGCGGGGAGCTGCCTGAAAGTACCGCTGCAATAAATAATTTTGTGAGATGTGCTGGAAGGGCGTAAGTGAGTTTGCTTTCTCTGTTATTAGTAGGATAAATGGAAACGGGCAATTTATTGCTCGGATTCTCTTAACAAATGAGGGTGATGAGCCATGAGACCTCGATTTTACAGTGACGAGTACTTACCGAGTGCATCATACTGGTCCTTGGCAGTTAGCAGTTGCATCGCTCAGCTTAAAAGCTTTTTTATTTTTGGTTGAAATACCTGACATTCATCGAGTGACCTGAGGCATTCTCTGAGCCTCAGTCGCTTCAATCACCGGGGCCCGTTGACTGCTGCGATGGATCTTCATTGCACGGCTGCATTTGTTAAATCCCAGCGCTTCCGAGCCCTGACTGCTCGCCGCATCTCCCTCCTCCTGGTCTCGCCGAGAAGTCAGCGAGGGACTGGGGGGAGCCAGCTCCTGTCTGCAGCTCCGAAACCCGGCGCAGGATCGGACCCAAGGCTTCAGGTGCCGCGCTGGAGCGGCGTGCGCAGCCCCTGCCTCTTGTGCGGCTCCTTTTAACACCGCATGAGTGTTCAGAAGCACGTACGCGTATGGCAAGTACAGAAATCCACATTTCTTGGCCATAAAACCTTCAAAGGAAAGCAGGAATGGATGGTGGCCCCTTCCCACCCCCGGAGGTGCCAAGGCTGGAGGTGGGAACGTGGTGACTCTACTTCTGGTGCCTGTTGCGTGCTCCCAGTGATGAAGGACACACAGATCTCGTTGCATGCCCTCTGGTTTCCCGGCGCTCGCAGGGGCTGGCTGCGATTATCACATATGGGGGAATCGGTCGGGGGATACGAGAACGGCTGAGTGTGCTTGGGATGAAAATAACCGTATGAAACATGTTGCAGGATCCCTGGCTCAGGGAGTCAGTAACCAGAAGGCAGGAAGAAGGAATGGCTTGGAAACAATGTGCGTCTGGAGGAATTACAGCAGCGCACATCCTTCAGGATAAGAACCACCAGGCAGCAGCAAAGTTTTGGCTTGATCTCGTTAAGCCAAATGCTCCATTTTAGACGTCTGCATCTGCGAGCCTCTTGCTCGCCTCCTCCCCCTGAGCCGTCAGGGCTCGCTCCGCGCTCCTGCCTCCTTTCCGGCTCTGCCATCTTGAGCGTGCCGAACACAGCGTGCGTTTCCTCAATTTTCTGAAATGGGAACTGTCAGCGTGGCGAAGTCAAACTCTATTGAGCTAAACCTGCCTAGAGCTTATTGCAGCCCTTGGATGTAAAGAGCGTTGCTTAAGCAACCGTGTAATATAAGATCAATTCCACAGCCGTCCCCCAGGGACTCCTTTCAGGTAGCTGTTATTTTCCTTGTAGTATTTATCATTTTAAAGATGATCACACATTGTTTATCTTCACCATGGGGAAAACACCGAGCAGTGATGAGTTTTGTTTGCAGCTTGTAGCATAAATAAGATTCATGGGTTGCTTTTCTTCCGTGTTTTGAGCTTCACAGCAACTTTTGGTGGGCAAGCATCTGAGGCCGAGATCTTATAAAGGGGATGCCGTATACGGAGGAAGACTCAATTCTTCCCAGCGTTTGACATTAAAGAAATAAGCAGCAACATGTTGCAGGGTTCATAGGTGTTCCTGCTCCCCCGTGGAGGAGAACACGTCGTGCTGAGCCCAGCGGAGAAGACAACCGGTGGCTCTGGAGGACGCTGGTCTGCAGCAAACCTTCCTCCGAGCTCCTGCTGCCAGGAGGAAAGGGAGTGGAAGCTGTGCTAATCATTTGTCGAGTTGGGTAGGCTCTGATAAACATTCCCTCGGTGAAAAACGCTGCTTCTGCATACAAAACAATCACGTTTGGGTAAAATGTCGCGCGTTTCGTGTTGTGCTGGCTGGGATCCTCCAGTGGATCCTGCCCCGGTAGGGCTGCGCTGCAGTCTGGGGGGATGGAGCAAAAGCTGGTGGGGTTTCTGTCGTGTGTTTTTGTTTTCTTGTAGGGGCACAAACTTATTTGACTTCCGTTCGCAGCAGCACAAATATTTAATTATAAATAGCCGCAGTAAATTGACCTACAAGAGAAGATTCTCTCTCCTTTATTTTTGGCACCCTGAGTCAGTTGTTTTTTCGGCACAGGTTGGCTAGAGAAACGGATTATAAAATAATCCAAAACGACACTTAAATTTTAAAGTATTTAACGTTAAATTAAAAAATAACCGATCTCTGTAACGTAAACTGTAAAGGCTGTATGGGAAAAGCATTCGCTGACAGCCCGTTTGCCTGGCTCCCGTGTCCAGCAGTCGTCCGAGGATGATTTGAGCCCAAACGCTGCACTGTCGGTCAGTGCTTGTATCGGGGGTGTTGGTGACCTCTGTTTGCTTTCCCACCCTGCTTTCCCTCCCTGAACCTGCTCATTTAAAGCTCTGCGGGCCAGCAAAACGTAACTGAATACATCCAAACGTCACGTTGGGATAAAAATCTTCCCCGTGGACGTCGGGGAAAAGTGTCGGGATTGTTTGGGTCTTGACTTCAGAGGGGAAAAAGCGTGTGCGCACAGGAGGGGCGGGCAGATGGTGGCAGCCCGTGCTGAGCTCCGAGCCGAGGAAGCTGATGTGAGTGCTTCTGTGAGGAATACGGTGGCAGTTTGGGGCTTTTAAGCGTGCGTTTGAGATAAATGCTCCTGTCTGGGAGCTGGCTGCTGTGCCAACTTGTTGTTCAGCCTGGGTACGGTGCCAAGTCAGAGAGAAATGGGACCAAAAGGGTTTTCGTTACCGCAGAAGTACCTTGGGTGCACCAATGCGTGTTAACACGACCGAAAATCCTCGGGTTTCGGTGCCGCCACCAGAGGAGCAGATCGGAGCAGTCGGGGAGGCTGGGAGGCAGCGACGAGGGGGGTTTTGGGGGTCGGGGCTGCCCCCAAGACTCAGCACTGCTGGTGGCCAAGCGCCGTCCCAGGTCCCAGCCCCGATGGCTCGCCCGCTGCCTGGGCACCTCTAGGTGCAAGCACCCGGCTTCTCAGCTGGCTCCTCAAGTTTGCTTTATAGAGCCCTTTCCGAGCTGCTTGTCCTGAAAAGAGTAAAAAACTCACATTTGGGTTAGTTGTGATTGCTTTTGGTGCTTTTTCTTCTTTTTGCCTCGCCTTTCGCACCGTTGGCGTGCGGCGCCAGCGGGGTGCCGGAGCGTTTCTGCGTGCCCCGTGCTCTGCTGTCTCATGCTCTGGTGCTTATCTGCAACACGCAGGGCTCTTGCCCTGCACAGTCATTACACTAAATGCCTTTTTTTTTTTTTATCTTGGCTGGAGGAGTAGGTATAGCCCGGTCTCTGTAGTGAAATAATCCCCACCTCCTTGCTGCCCCCACCGTCCGTGGCATTTGGGAGCTGGATGCTGGAGCAAAGGTGGCTTGAGTTCTCTCCCCGTGGTGGAGAGGAAGGGAACGCGCTGCTCTCGTCGCTGCAGTATTGAAATGCGCTGAAAATGGAGCGCTGCAAACCCGGAACGTGGTGTCAACAGCTCAGTGCCTCTGCCTGTCAGCGGGACAGACAGGTTAAGGCACAAGGGGAGAAAATAAACTTCTTGGTGGGGTGTCCCTGAGAAGCGTGCCTGAAGGTTTGTTGTCAGAGCGCTTTGGTTGGATTACAGCTTGTCGTGAGTGTTTTGGGGTGTTCGAGCACAGTCAGTTAAAGAAAAATAAAATGAAATGACCCTTCGCAGCCTTGGAAAATGGGTGGAAGTTCTACATTTGGACCCCAGCGTGCCCTTTGAATTGCCCTCGTAGGCTTTGGTGTTTCTCTTTATGAGCCCTAAAATGCTCGGTGTCCTGCGTTTTGGGGGACAGCGCGAGGACGAAGCACGAAGCGAGCTGGAGGATTGTCTGCACGGGGACACAGGAGGAGTGACACGGAGCAGCAGGAGCCGCGATGTTAAGAGCGTGCTGATACCTGGCCCGGGTGCGCGGCTGAACCCGCCGTGAGCAGCACCCACGTCTGCTCTCCGCGGAGCTGCCGGAGATATTTGCTCTGAGCCCCGCAGGCCGAGCGCTCGCCGTGGCTCCGAGGGAGTTAACGGAGCGCGATGCGCACCAAGGCTGGCACGGATCATGCGCCGCACAAACAAGGGAGTTCTGTCGGGGCCAGCGCCGAACAAAAGGAGCCATGTTGGTGCCACCGAGTCCCCGGCTGCAGCGGGGGATCGCTGCCAGAGGTGTGAGGAGTGCTCACTACAGGGAAATCCTCTGCCCGAGCTGCTCGAGGAGTTAATGCAGGGTGGTGTGAAACTCGGTGCAAAGAGCTCTGAAAAAAAAAACAAACAAACAAACAAAAACCAAACAGACGTTTCTTTCCGAAGGTGTCAGCTCTGCTCGGGATCGCTGCTGCTCGGCTGGGTCCTCGTGGTGCCGCCGGGCTGACGCCTCCCCGCGAGCCGTTTGTAAGCCACCAGCTTTCCAGCTCCTTTGCAGCAGAAAAAGTAGAGTCATTCGTGGGACTTTTCTCCTCTGTTTTTAGTTTCTTTGTCCTGTTTTCTCAGCAGGGCTAAAACGCCGGTGCGGAGGATGCCGTGATGCTTTCCTGAAAGCCTTTCATTGCAAAGGGCGCTGCCGGCAGAATGACTTCTGTCCCCCAGACGTGCTCATTACCTAGGGAAGGTTTGCAGGCTGCCCTTGAATACCCTTAGCCCTTCGGGTTTTTCCACCCCAGGTACAGGTGTTTGCTCCTGTTCAGGGGAGGACGAGGCAGGCTGATGGTAGACTTGCTTGGGAAGATTCCCAGAAATAAGTGGTCGTGAGGATTTGGGATGTTTGGAGGAATTGATATCGTCCTTGGGCCGAAGAGGTGCACGTAAGCGGGCACCTCCTGTGTGTAAACGTTGCCACCCCATTTTAAATAGCTAAAAGTGGACTTGCGATGAAAATGGATCCATTATGAGAAAACGTGAGTGCTGACAAACGCTTGCCTGTAGTTAATACGGTTTATAATAGTGTACGTTTATCTCGGTTTCAAAGGATTTTCCGTGCAGAGCTTAAATCCTTGGCTTTTGGGTTTCTGAAAAGCAAACCGGTGCGCACTGCGCCGCTGAGCTCGTCTGCGTGGTGCTTGGCACGCTCGGGTCTGGTGCACCACTGAACACGAGGCTGGGATCCCAAAATCCGTCGCCCTGTTCGCTGCCCTGGGCTGGGCTGTGAGACGGTTCCAGTTACTTGTCACAGGTTTGTGTATCCCTCGAGGAAAAAACAGCCAGGGAGAAATCACCGGAGGGAATGCCTCCTCTGGGGCAGTGTGTGCTCGATACTGGAGGGCAGTGGGGGATACTGGGACGTGCCGCCTTCTGCAGAGACAAGACTCGTGCAGCTGGATTCGTCCACCCTCGTTGGCACGCTCCTAGAAGGATGTGTGTTTGCAGTCGTTATAAAAGATTGAGATGGGCTTTGTATAAACAGCCCTTTGAGGGTGTTTCTGCTTTCTGGAGTGGCGTTAACCCCAAAAGAGAACTCCTGGACTCCTGTTCAGACGGCTCTCCTTCACCAGCGCTTCTGTTCTTGGTGCACCGATTATTTTCTCTGAAGCAGCGAAGCTCACAGGGCACCATTTTCCATCAAGTTACGTTTTAAACCAAACAAAACTCTTGAATATGGCACAAGGTACAGAAACTTCTGCAGAGGGTCCCTCCTTGCGTTTCCTGTAACGCTCCCTCTTACCTGATGACCGTCTTGGCAGCAGACCTGGGTGTTTTTGGTGGGGAGGTGCTGCGCTCGTACAAGAAGGCGCTGAAAATACCTGTGTATTAATCGAGCAGCAAGAACCCGAGGGAGGATTCGTATCCATCTGCGAAGCCACTTTTAAACTAGGACACCTAAGATTCCACTGGGGGAAACCATCTGCCTGGATCTCAGTTTATGGCGAATATTTTCCAGTTGCTTGAGCACACACAGAATCCGCCCGGTGGTTTTATTTCCTTCTAATGCGTTCGCGGAGACGCTGCTCGAAGGCATCCGTCTCGTTGTTCATTTATTCTCTTCTGCTTTAGGTCGTTTTGGCGTGTGTAGTGGAGAAGATTGAATGTCAGATCCTCCCAGCATCCTGGGATGCTGAAGTCTGTTACGGTGCCCTGCAGAGGGAACGCAAACCAGGCTCACGAGGGTTTCGCTGCTGTACGAGAGAAGAACGAGACGTGAGGGTGGTTTTTCAGTCCGCTGCGGTGCCCTCGGGCAGGAGGAGAGCAGACCCTGGGCATGAGCTCCTGCTCCTAGGGCCAGGCAGTGGTGGGGAGGCGACGAGGTGCTTTGTGTGGCGTAAGAGGTGGCTGTGAAATTCCCGAGCTTCTAATTCAGTAGGTTAAGCGCTTTTCGGAGATCCAGGAGCAAAGTGAGTCAAGTGTTTTCCTTGCTTTTTGCGAAAGGTAAAATTACACGGATGTGTATGTACATACAACCTGGGTTGAACTAGTGCATAAATAAGCTGTAAAACCTCGCTTCTAATTCACTTTTCTCTCTGTTCCAGAGCCTAGCCCAGCTAGAGAACCTGTGCAAGCAGCTGTATGAGACCACAGACACTGCGACACGGCTCCAGGCAGAGAAAGCCTTGGTTGAGTTCACCAACAGCCCAGACTGCCTGAGCAAGTGCCAGCTTCTTCTAGAGAGAGGGAGTGTATGTAAAACAAAAAAGCTGTTCAAAAGGGACCCTGGTGGTGTGGGTACTGGCCCCAGGCTGTGGTACGCAGGGTTTATGTTGCACACCCAGTGCACTCGAGTGGCTTTATCTCTGTTTGTGGACATCTCTGCCAAAGCAAGTGTTGGAGTAACCAGAATACGCCGGCAGTAGGATGCAGAATACCCCAGCAGTAAATTCTGCCGAACTTTTTAGCTGTCTTCTTTTTAGGTGACCATTTGATTTTTACTTTGTTCCAGCAGAAATAAATTATTTTTTTTAATTGCTTTGCCACGTGATCCTTCAAGATCTGATTTTTGGCAGAATGTGCACCCAGCTTTCCTATCGATCAGCTGGTTCACAAAAATAGGAAACATTAAGCAGCGTGTCGTAAAGAATCAGTCCTCCAGGAGGAGGAGGAGGTGGTGAAGGGAGGGGGAGAAGAGTGACACTTAACAGGCTTGGCAAACTTGTACAAAGCAAAGTTGTTTTTTTATTATAAGGAATTCTCTATAAGTTTTTGGATTTCTTTTGAGTGAAAAATGTGAAGTCCAACGAATTCAAAACAAGTGGGATTGAAACTCTTCTGCTGGGAGCTAGCAACTAGTTTACCTGAAGAGAAATGATTTTTTTTTTTTAGGGAAGTTTCTAAAGCCTGGTGTCATTCTCTATGATCCATTGCAATTCTGACCCTTGCCACTGTGTTGAGGGATTTTTCATCATATCTGGGCTCTGACTTGCTCTGTACCAGACAGTCCTTGGAAGTGTTGGAATAGATGGATTTCCTGCGTCTTGGATGCTGTGCTTTCTATACCACTACATATTACAGAAATTAGCCTGCAAAATCCTTGCCATTTCCCAGGCTGTAATTGGTGGAATCGGCTGCAGCCAGGGGTTTTGGGTGGTTGAATGCCACCGTTTGCGTCCCTGAATTAGGTTACAGTTCACCAGTCTGTGTGCTGTTCCGTAAGGAATACATTTGAACCTGTATTTAGTAATCAAGTGGAAGTCATAAGTGCTTTTTAATGCATAGGATCATACTGCTATGACTCAGAGTGCTAATAGTCTTTTTTGGGCATGATGTTTTAGCTGACTTCATGCAATTTGACCAGGTTTGCAGTTTTAGGGAACCAGGGCTACCTGAAAGCTGCCAGAATAAAGCCTGCAGGATTTTTGTTTGGAGGGAGGAGTGCTTATTTTTCCCAATGTTATTCCGTTCATGTAAATACCCTGTAACAGGTACTGCACTCCCTGTCCCACAGTGCAGCAGGTACAACTCTTGCCTGCCCCGTTTTGTGTTCCTGGAGGCAGTCTGGTTCTGCTCGGGTTCTGCTTCTGCTTGTGTTCAATTCCATTGTCTTCCTGTCTTCATAAGCTTTTCCTTTCTTGAGAGCTTTCTTCGAGTGTTTTGGTTTACTCTAGTGTCTGCAAAAACATAGAATAAACACTATGGAGAGGATTTAGACTTAACAATTAAACTAATGTCTTAAACTCGAATTTCCAGCGAGCAGTTAGCTTAACGTTCAGCACTGCTGCTTGATCTCCTTGTTCTGAAATGTGCAATAAATGACTTCTTGTTTTTTTCTTTACAGTCGTCCTACTCCCAGCTATTGGCAGCTACATGCCTTACGAAGCTCGTGTCACGCACAAACAACCCTTTACCATTGGAACAGCGAATAGATATTCGTAAGTACAAGACTTAATTTTTCTTACCAAATGAATGTTAATGATTGTTGTGCACACTTTCATCCACGAGCGGGAGGCTTTCTGCAGCCTACTGTGTTTTGCAGTTGTTTGGCCATCCTAAGGTGTGGAGTGAAAAGAAACGTTTTTCTTAGATGGCATCTTCTGTGTTATTAGCTAGCGGAGTTCGAGGCCGAAGATCTAGAGTTCTTCCGGATGTAAGGGAATGACAGCCCTGTGGCTTGTGAATAAATCTTTGTAACGTTTCTCTTGGAAGGTAAAATATGCATGGTGCTCTCCCCTTCTGAGGACACGCTTTCAAAACTGAAAATCCTTTATGGCTCTCTGAAATATCATTTAGAGTATTTCCTAAGGGAGCAGTCGGTCTGTCACAGCACTCTTTCCTGGAGAATGACTGATGCTTCCTCTCCTCCAAGGAAGGAGTCTGAATGCCATTCAGACTGCTTTCATTTTTAGAAATGATGTGATAAATGATCATCCCTGAGGAGGGGTCTTGTAAACCTTTTCAGCTTTTCTTCCTATTTACACGTGCGTTCAGAGGACTGGATTTAATCTGGTAATACAGAATTAGTTAGGTTTTGGGGAGGAACTAATACCTCTCTCTAACCTCATCCCGGATTTGTTCCACAGCTCTACTGCTTTAAAGAAAGGCACAAAGAGAAGGTCAATATTTTCATCTGTCTGCAGTGATGATTGTTTTTTGGATTTTTTTTTTTTTTGAAACAGCTTTCAGAAAGATACTTTTTCCTAACAGCATTAACAACTCGGCTCCAGCTGCAGTGTCTTTGTCTACGGATAAACCTCTTCTCTGTGTTTCAGGGAACTATGTGCTCAACTACCTTGCCACTAGGCCAAAGCTGGCAACATTTGTCACGCAGGCACTAATCCAGTTGTATGCCAGGATCACAAAGTTGGGCTGGTTTGACTGTCAGAAGGATGAATATGTCTTCAGGAACGTGATTACAGATGTCACAAGGTTTTTACAGGTCAGGATTTAAGATGAATACACGTGTTGTGGGATTTGGAAGTTCATGTATTTTCAATTATCGTTTTGCACCTTCGTATCCTCTGTCCAATATTTCATCTTCTGTCCTTGGCTGAGTAATGACTCCTATGGCTGAGAAGCTAAAAACTGACCTATCCTGCCAGTTGCCATAATTTAAAGCTTGGTGGGACGGGGATTTATTTCTGGAAACTGCCAGCATTAGTATTCAATGGTAAGAAAAGTAGTTTAGTGTTCCAGTTGCACAACTCTCCTTTAAAGCCCTCAAACTTAAATATACTGTGCTGATCAGTGCAAAATGGTAAACACATGGGCTTATTGTCTGCAAGGGCAGCGTGTGCCATGCTTGACTTCCTTCCATTGATTGTTGCCGTGGTATGTCATACAAGTGGCTTTTTATCTGAGTTACCATGACAAAATGTAGCTTAAAATTAGCCCATTCCACAAATGTTATTGTTAACGGTTTTCTTTCGAAGTCTTGGGTGTAGTTTCATAGATCTATGTGCTGGTTTGTTCCCAACCCAAAGGACCATGCAGGTAGAATGTTTCCGTTTCTATCAACAGCTCTCCCCAAACTGAAACTTAATTCCAGAGAGATCAGAACTTCCTGTAGCAGTATGGATGCTGATTTATTTGCTCTGAAATTTTAACCAAAATGGAAAGTTGGAGGAATACAGCAGAAGGGAATGAAGTAACCAGAAATTCCAAGCGTGGAAAAGGAGATACATTGTATACAAGGCTTTAATTCTGAGAATTTTAGATTATGTTTGCAGTGGGTAGCATCTAAAAGGTGTTAAGTGATTTAAAGATCATGCTCCCTTCTGTTCCTGTTTGCTCAAGTTACCTCTTTTGGCTACCAGTGGACAGGAGGGGGTGTCATTTTTTTAAGCCATGGGTTCAGCAAGGTTTTCCAGTGGCTTCTGTGTAGATACAATGTAAATACGAAGGCTGTTATCAAGAGATGCCTGCGGTAAAGAAGTGACCAAGGTTCCAAGCCTAAATACTCTTAAACTTCTATATTTCAGGTGAGTTCAGTCTTTGGAATTGGAGAAGAGATCAGGGCAATTTGAGCAGAAGGTGGAACTAGGAAAAAAAAACAGTTATTAGCTACAGAACAGAAACTGGGGCAAAGGAACAATACAGGTTGTTCCTCTTAAACCATTTGATAAATGAAATGCCGTTTCTAGCGAAGAGGTATCTGTAACAGACTCATTTCACAATTGGGCCCTTGTTGGCAGTCTCAAGTGAAGCCAGAGGCTGAAAAGGCTGTGAAGAATGGACTCCCTTCACTGGAAGATAAGGTGTCCTTTCAGCTGTAGGGTCATGGGGCTGGTGTGTGGAGAATCTTGGTCAGCTGCTACTCATATTGTTCAAGGTCTGTAGTTTAAAAAGAAAAGTTTATTTCCCAGAGTTTTCATCTGGCAACTTTAATAGTGGGGCATCTGCACCATCAGGATGTCGCAGACGTTTTTGCACGTTTTACCACAGCCTCTGTTAAAATGAAGCAAACTGATTAAAAAAAATAACAAGTAAATAATTCTTTTCAGGGTTGGGATATAACACAAAAATGTGGATTAAGCAATTTTTTTTAAGAAGTCTGTTTTTGTTTGCTCATGTTGCCAAACTCTTTAGAAACCTTTGCATTGTTAATAAGATGAAGTATTTCAAAAGCACATTTAAATTCTGTTTGGTATCGCTCCTAGGCTTTTTCCCAGCCATAATACTACAAGGATAAAGCATTTCTAGTAGAGAAACATGTCTGGAAATCTTCCAAACAGAGAATCCTTTGAACAACTGTGAAGCTCAATGAAAACATCCCACCACTGCTAACTCCTTTCCCTGTCCTCTCCTTCCTCAGGATAGTGTAGAGCACTGCATCATAGGAGTGACAATCCTGTCCCAACTAACTAATGAAATTAATCAAGTAAGTGCTACAGCCTTCCTCAGTGAAGTAAGTGTCCAATTTTCTCATTCATATTGTTGTGTCCTGCTGTGTCTGTGCATTGTTTGGCTTTATTTTTTGGGGTTGTTTTTGTAGGGGGGTGTTGTGTAGTGGGTGTTTTGGGTTGTTGTGGGGTTTTTGTTTTTGTTGTTTTTGTTTTACACAATCATTTGCTTCTGTGGTAAGATGCTGAAACCTCCTGTCCTGAGGAATTGTGTCGTTTCACTGGCATCTTCCATCTTCTCTCATTCTTGGATGTAATCTTCTGAGACCCAAAAGGAAGGAACAATGCTGCACAGTCAGTCAAGCCTACCTAGTGAGGACCAAATCCCAAACATGAGGGCATCGTTAGCACCTCCCGTTGTCAGTCCCCGTGCATTGTTTCAGCTCACAGCGTTCTTGTGCCAAGAAGTGAACGTAGCATCCCCTCCTCTGACCAGGCAGATAAAACAAAGAGGATTTGTCAAATTGAGGAGATTTTTAAAGCAGCCTTTTCATCCAGCACTAAATTCCATGGTGTTCCCAGCAGACAGTTCTCAGACGATAAAAGTTCGTCAGGGTTGAGCACCCAGTGGTGCTGGCTGCAGCAAGGCGTACTGCTCTGTTGATGCAGGAGCATCTCCCTCTAATGTGATTCTGCCTCCCAGTATTTATCTTGAAAACCGGAATAAGTGGCTTTTCTTGGTGCTATCTTACATCACTTTCTTAATCACTGACACAGACTTTGCCATAGCACCGTTGATGGCTACCACTGCCCTAAGAAGTTACTTTGTAAGGGTTACCAGCTGAATAATTATCTCTAATTTTGCGAAGAGGCCCAGATTTTGTGTATTTTATATCTTACTAAGGAAGCTAATCTCTTATTTTTGCTGATAAATTGACTAATCCTGGCATCGGAATGGAGAGATCCTTGTGTGGGATTTGAAAGACGATTACAAATCGTTTACAGTTCCACGAATGGAGATGCTGGAGGAGGTTTTGTCCCGGCCAGGCCAAAACACTGATTTCTCGTCCTGGAATTGATGAATTTCAGCACCCTTGAGCTTCCCAAGCCCTGCACTGTAATCTGAATGGCTTCTGCATCTGTTTCAGACCTAAATTCACTTTTATTTAAGCCTGGCCTGATCAGTAAATCCAAACCTGTAGCCCTCCTCCCTCTCACGCCACGTCTCGTTACTGTGACAATTTCCTTGCCCAACCTGTTGTCCATCCTCACGTCATCTCCACAAAGAGCTGGTCCTTCGCTTCCGTGCATAAATGGTGGAAGCAAGTCTGCTTACCTCTGTCAATTAGCATGCATCTGCCAGCATCTTTGTACAGGGCTACAATTTCTGCTCACACCAGAACGATTGCAGAAACTCTCCTTCAGTTCCAGAGCCTCTTCAGATTGATACTTAAAAAAATAAATAAAAAGCAATGAAGTTAAAGACTTAGGAAGAGATTTTTGATCAAATACTGTGGATGTTAGATCTGCCACAGTTTACTACTCATTCCTAAATGCGCTGTGTGCCAGCCATTGCACGGGGCTGGATGCAGTGACTCATCTTGGAATGTTTAAAACTGCCACTACTTGCAAAACAATAGCTCTGCCAGCGTGCTCACTCATCAGAGTGGGGTCATGTACACGTATGTAGCAAAAAAAAAGAATTTTCTGGGGCTTATCCTCCAGCTTTTTCTGGTTATTTAAACTTCCATTTACGTTGCACGAGAGCAAAATTTGCTAGAGCTTTGTTTACTAACGCTTATGCTTTAAAAAAGCTCAGCACACATAAAATAGCGTGCTAGTCACTGTTCTGGAGCACCCGTTTTCCTCCTGAAGTAGTGCACAGACTTGCCCAGGGGTGTGCTGAGTGTTCGATGTGTTGTAGAAGTTCACTGATTTGTCATGTGGTCTCATGGTGAAGAAAAGGGAAATGCTTGTTTGCTGCAAGCCCAGAAATATGTGAGATTTGTAATGACCATGGAGACAGCAAATAACACCCATTTCCTTAAAGACCCGGAAATCTAATCGCGTCAGTTGAGGACTGATAATTCAGCTGTTAGAGCATCTGGCAGATTTAGGTCCAGCTCCGATCTGCCACCAGCTCTCAGGAGATGCAGGCCCTCTTTTTTTCATTGATAAGACCAGACGAGGGTGTTTGCCTCCATCCTCCTCGTTGCGAACAGAGGCATAAACCAATGAGAGATCCAAGCCGTGTGCATCTCCGCTGGGCTCTAAGCCCTTCTGCTCCACCCCAGATGCACTGCGGTAACTGACTGCCCTTCAAATAACTCAGCCTGGGCAAGTGGAATTTTACCAGCCTGTGTTCAAGCAGACGAAGTATCACTTTGCTCTTCTACCCGTTCCAGCAAGCAGCCTACAAGGTGACGTAACCTGCGCTGTCAGGAGCCTTAGTCCATGGTTAGAATGCATTGATTGAGTTGATGTAAGACTTTGTTATCCACTGTAAGGCAATCTCGTGTGTATTTGCCCCCTAGATCATGTCATCTTTTTATTCTGATACGGTGAGAGGTCCAGAACTGGAGTTCATAATAGATATGACAAAGTCCAAACTGCCTGTCACTGGTTAACCCTCCTTCTAGTTTTCTTCTCCTCTGTGCAGGTTCAGGAGGGGATATGTAAGTGGCCTTATAATTGCTAGTAGGTGACCGTGTGTCTGCCCCACGGCTTCAGGTAGGATTTGACTCTCAGGAGTTCAGAGCACTTCAGAAAGCAGTGTTCAGGTTTCTAAATGATTAAGTTCTGTTGAAACCACTCCCTTTAACCCCGCTTTGGAAGAGATTTCAATGAACTTGAGAGTAGACCAGCCCTTCTTTCTATCAGGGATAGAGTGGAACCGTGTTGTAAACGTTTTAGGTGGAATGTTCCATCGTAAAGCAGCCGTATGCTTTCCTCTGTGGAAGAGTTGAGGGCAGTGGAGGAGTCACAACACGTACCACAGTGGTCATGCATCCCCCTGGTTTAGCCAGCTGGAGAGGGAAACCTTCACTATGGAGAAGGAAACCTTGATGTCCCAGTGCTACCGTAGGGTTCCTGCATGTTCTGCGGTCTTGTTCCAGCTGTGCACATCAGTTCTAAGCGCTGGTTTTCTCTCTGCTCAGGCTGACACTACTCATCCACTGACCAAGCACAGGAAAATAGCCTCTTCCTTCCGAGATTCGTCTTTATTTGATATTTTCACACTGTCATGCAATTTACTGAAACAGGTAAGGAAACTGTCGTTCGTCACCTCTCTTGGGGGCTGCATGTTGGGGTGACAGACTTTGGGCCAAAGTTCCCTATAATAAAACTCTCGGAATGAGCACTCTTGTTCTAAAAGCCAGTGTTCTGAAGCTGCTGTTCAGGAAAACTTTGAGGATTATATTAAAGAAAAAAAAACACACAAATATGGAGATATTGTAAATATTTTCAAAGATTTTGGTTGAATTTATGTGCCTGCACCATGAGGCTTGGGTTAAACTTCCCTGGCTTAAAAATCAGGAGAGAGATGAGATGTTTGTTTTACGCTTCAGATGTCTTTGATCTATAATATTGGCCAAGAGTTTTCCTGTAAAATAAGTCCTTGTTTCTGACTTCAGTTTAAAACCCACATGGTGGGAGAAAAAAATACTTGCGAAGATGTGTTTAGTAAGTGAAGAGAGGACTGAAGATCGTCCTTGATCTTTTTACATGTGATAAATATTAGGCTGTCTTCTGTTCACCCTGTCTTTATCTTACGCTAATTATCGAACGAGTTGACTTGCTTTCAGAAAACTTACCTTGGAACCAGATGACAATATTGCAGCTGCAGTAGCACGTGTATGTTTTGTTAGCAGGCAGAGTATCTGAAGAAAATTCTTGCTTGTGCATCACATTTCTTTTCTAAGAAGCTCGTCTCTGAAGGTTCTGAGGGTGCCTTCCATAGTAGCACTTGATGGGAGAGTCCACTCCAGTAAACGTAGCAGCAGTTGCGCAGGTTGGATTAGTTTAACTTTTATCCTTCCAGCTGAGTGAAGTGTCAAAGTTGACAAATAGCACAAGAGTGAAAAGCACATTTTATTTTAAAGATCTTTCAAAATGAGCAGCCCTGGTTCCCTCAGTAATAGAGGTGGGTATGTGGGTGTAATTTGATCTTTTTTTTATCCTGGTTTGCAAAGGAAGCAAGGCTTGTACAGTTATGCTGGTTTTTGTTCCCTGTGCACCCATCCTCCTGAACCATAACAGCTCCAGTAATTTGAATTCGATGGCTTATTTCAGATACATTTGATGATCAATTAGAGGTCCCAGAAGTAATGGGCTTCCTCCAGTTCTGTGGAACAAAGCACCTGGGGAGGTGGCTCAGCTGGGGAAAGGACCGTGGTGCAGACTTGCATGTATTTGTGTGGCAGGACAGCGTCCTTAGAAATGCCCAGACTGGCTGGAGAAACTCCCACAAGTGCCTGTGCTCAGCCAGGAGGCGTGAGCCAGGCTTCTGTTAGCCTGCTGTCCCCAGCACTGCACTTCTACTGCTGTCCTATTCGAGTTGCTCTGTGACCATGGGAACTCGGAGGCCTGAAATACACGGCTTGTCTGAGGAGGAAGCCTCTGGTTTTCCACCCTAACCCTTAATCGTCCTGCTTTTGTTTCTTGGGATGCTGCAGCCTAAGGCAGGTGGGAATGTTTTCTGTTGTCTCCTGCAACATCCTCGTTTCCTGTGATTAAACACCTACCACCCGAGTTAGTTCTTTTATCTAACAGTAGCTCTCTCAAGCTTCTCTATATAAAGCAGAAGTTTCCAAGGTGATCGTTTAAGTGGGGAGGGTGATGGATTGGGCTGCTACAAACTGTGAGCACGTTTGTAGCAGCATCCATAAAACACATGCAGCTAGGCAGCGCCAGAAGAATAAGTCTTTGTGGAGGGAGTGAGGAAGACATTCCAGTGACCGTTGGCACGGGTCTTGGCAGTGTCAGTGCGATGCAATATGTTAGTTGCAATAGACTTCAGCTGGAAGAGGTTTGCTTTGTTTCAGGCCCAGAGCAGTGACACAAAGCACAGAGAGGCTGGCCTGTCCCTGGAGTGCAGACCTGAGTGCTGCATTTAAGCTGCAGTGGAACGACCTCGTGGTTCATGGCCATCGAGCTCTTTGTGTTACTTGAGAGTATTCGTGTTCTCCCTGTCCGTAGCAGAGCACTGTAGCTGGAGCAGGGCTTATACAGATCAGCTGTGCAACAAAAGTGAACGTGCTCATTTCCATATGAGGGTTAGGTGGAGCAACAGGATTCCCTGCTGTTAAGTGCTTGTCAAGCAGAAAATGTATTCTTCTGTTTAACCTTAAGAAGAATTTCCTTATCTCGTGAATCTCGTGGTATAATTGCAAGCTGGCAAGCCTGGCTGCTTCTCTGCTGTGCGGTGCAAACCAAGTGAAAAAGGAAGCACTGAGTTTTTATCCATCTTGTGTAAAGACAAAGCATGTAAATATACATGTCTGTAAAAATATGGGATAGGTGGGGTTGGTGCCTGTGGCATATGATCCGTAGGACTGCCGTGTCCTGTTAAAGGTGAGTTAGTGTCTCACACTCAGCCATCGCTTGATTTTTTTTTCATTTTCTTTTACTTTCACTTTTTTAATCCACCGCATTTTATAGGCTTCTGGGAAGAACCTGAACCTCAATGATGAAAGCCAGCACGGCCTGCTTATGCAGCTTCTAAAGCTCACGCATAATTGCCTGAACTTTGATTTCATTGGCACGTCAACAGATGAGTCCTCAGATGATCTTTGCACGGTGCAGATCCCAACCAGTTGGAGATCAGGTAACCTTGCTGGAGAAAGAGGGCTAATCTATAGCGTATCAGCTGAAAGTAGGGGTGACTTGATAAAGCCTTCTCTTTACTTAAACTTCTGCATACAATGCCAGATGTAAAGTCCAGCTTTTCCTTAGCGTGCTTACAGATGCAGTCCAGTGTGAGCTGCCTATCATGAGCTGTACAAACGCTCCTTTACCCTTTCAGTCTTTAACCTGCCAATTCAAGAAACAGTAAATTGTTTAAAATACATTTATATATATATATATGTATATATAAATAATACATAACTCAGGACCTGTTCTCTACGTCTTTGCTTTTCTAACCAGTCATTTTGCAGGCAGTTTTACAAATTGCTTTTTAGAAATATTATCCTGTAATTTTGTCCTAGTACCAACGGGTTTACTTTATTTCTGGGAAAGCCAATTTAATTATGTGAAAATGTAAAATCCTTTGGAAATGTTCTTTGAGTGTAGTCCTTTATGTGACAAGTATGCACGCCATTCTTGATCTGGGCAGATGAGCATTAGGTATGTGGAAAGCAGTATAAGGCTGTGTTGTCAGTAAAGTGCTCCGTTCTGTTTCAGCGTTCTTGGATTCTTCGACCCTTCAGTTGTTTTTTGATCTCTATCATTCCATCCCTCCTTCGTTTTCTCCTCTGGTAAGTCTAGTGTTTACGTTCCTTACAGACTCCACTACCAGAAGGTGTTGTAGGATTCACCTGGGAGGCTTCGTGGTGGTTAAAATATCACAGAAGGGCTTCAGACAGTTCCTTTCTTTTGATGGCACTGCCTTGTGATGCCCTGACAAATGGGAGGCTGCTCTGGTTCTGCCACTGCTGATGGTTTTCATGCATCTGCAGGTTTTGGAAGCGACCTAAGAGCAGCTTGTTTGTTGGAAGTCCGGTCTGCTGCTTTTATCCTTGCGTAGCCTGGAGTCTGTGCTAAATCTGCCAGGAAGCCCTTTCTGAGAGCTGTAGCTTGTTATTTCCACAGTATCACTTAGTTGATCCTAAAACCGTTCTGCAAGTAGATACCAAGTCTGGGAGCACAACCGAGGAATGTAATTCATAATTCT
Organism: Cygnus atratus; assembly: GCF_013377495.2. NCBI lineage: Eukaryota > Metazoa > Chordata > Aves > Anseriformes > Anatidae > Cygnus > Cygnus atratus. The sequence goes on from NC_066388.1 coordinate 1,936,132, forward strand.
CTTTCCACACTTTAAAACGAGGCCGTGTCCCAGTTGGATGAAATGGCCAACAGCACAACTGAACTAAAAGTTTTATTATTTCTTCTTGAAAAAAAAGTTTGCCTGCCAGGCATTTATCTAGCTGATAAATATTTTTCATAACTGATGTTAAGATGAAAACATGCCCTTTGGCTAAGAAGGGAAGGGTCCTTCAGAAGTACTTTTTCCGCTGAGACTCTCAGCACTGTTCATTACGTTGAAGGGTTACTTGCTAATTCTGAATTTAGAGCCTCAGATATTCACGAGAGATTTTTAAGTGAGAGACTTTTTTTTTTGTTGCTGAACAGAAATCTGAAGCAGTTAAGCCTTTAATTGTCCTGAGTGCTTTGATCATTAAATGTAAGATCCACCAAGAATGAGGGGCTTCACGGTGAGGCAGGTAGTTGTTACGCTGGTCGGAGGGAAAGGGCTTTGCCTTCAGATACGGATTCCAGAGCAGTGGCCGTAACTGACTTGCCTCTGCTGTTCGTGGCCCCGTTCACCTGCCTGCCATTCACTACTGCACCTGTACCGTTGGAATTTGCTCTCAATTAAATTTCAGAGGTTTACATATCATCTGCAATGCTTTTCCAAGTCTGTGTAAAATTGACTAGTTTTTCTTCCCCATGCTAGCATATTTTTAGACTTCCGTGATCTGTGTTCTTCATTCAAAGAAATCTCATTGTTTTGGGGGCACATAGCAGAGTTTGCAACACACCTTTGACTGCCAGGACAGAGATGTTGTTCCTCTGGGCGTTGTGCTTTTATCCCTGCTGTAGTTTGTATCTACATTTCTATGTAGACTGCACAGAATTGCAAAGTTGATGGCTGTAGTTTCAAATCCTCTTTTGGACTGAAGGAGCTGATATGTGGCATGAGCATCAAACTTAAATGATTTGTTGTGTCATGAAAAGGAAGCACACGGTGTTCATTTCTGTGTTCTAATCCCTCCCTTTTTTTCTTCTTGCCCCTTTTAGGTTTTATCCTGCTTAGTGCAGATAGCCTCTGTACGCAGATCCCTCTTTAACAATGCAGAAAGAGCAAAGTTTCTATCTCATCTTGTTGATGGAGTTAAACGAATACTGGAAAACCCACAGGTGAGTGTTTTGGATGCAGTCAGTGGAATTCTCTGCTTCCTCTGCATCAGGTTTCTTCACCAAAAATACTTTCTAATGCATGTGTCCCACCTGTGGCACTGGGAGAAGGGTGCAACATCGTGCTGCTCTTTTCCTTTCTCTACTCTTCCACCATAAATCTGTGCCCCTTCCTGTTGCTGAGTAGTGCTGTTTCTTAATTCTTCTCTTTTTTTCTCCTCTCAGAGTTTGTCAGACCCTAATAACTACCATGAGTTCTGCCGATTGCTGGCACGATTGAAAAGCAATTACCAGCTGGGAGAGCTGGTGAAGGTGGAGAACTATCCCGAGGTCATCCGGCTCATTGCCAACTTCACCGTGACCAGCCTACAGGTACAAAATCATCTGTCCTAAGTGGGTGTTTATTCCCTCTGCTGTCTCTCAAAACAAAACTGTAACCCTTTTGTCTGTTCTTAGCCCCTTATTTTGCAGAAGATTTGCCGATTTTTTTTGTTTGTTTGTTTTAACCAAAAAAAAGCCCTGCAGTATCTGTGACAGAATCCTGCAGTGTAGCATTGATTATGCTGTGAATTCCTACTGAATGGAACAAGAACAGTATGTGGGGGAAGGCAGGGTTGCTATGCCTCTAGAGTCTTCCCATGCCCTAGCAGGGGGAAAGAAAATCACAACTTGTTAAAAAAGGCTTATTTTTAGACTTAAGTATCGCTTCATTATTAAAATGCAGTTGCCAGCATCACTAGTAATAGGAATATCTTGCCATGTTCCCACTGAGCTTTCCACTAGTGTATAACTTGTAACTACACCACTGCACAGAATATGGTTAAAAAATGTTATAGTTCACATAAATAATAAAAATTTAACAAAGTCATTGTCTGGAGAATGGCTTCAAAGTGTACAATTTGTCTGGGGAGCTGTCCGCAGCATGCTACAGGATGAGCTCAGCAGTTCTTTGGGACCAAAGACTTTGGCTCAGCCACACAGCATCCTTCACTCTTCACTGATTGCCCTTTGAACTTAGGTGCTGAAATTCATTGTTAAAATTGGCAACCACATCGCTAAAGCTTTTAGATGATGCCCTTTACGTGCTATGTAAGTCAAAACAATCTGGATAAAATAATCAACATCACATTTCCTTTCCTTTTCTTTCTGTTGCTCTCGGTAGCACTGGGAGTTTGCACCGAACAGCGTTCACTATCTCCTGAGCTTGTGGCAGCGGCTGGCGGCGTCGGTGCCCTATGTGAAAGCCACAGAGCCTCACATGCTGGAGACGTACACACCAGAAGTCACAAAAGCATACATCACGTCCAGACTGGAATCTGTACACATCATATTGAGGTAAGGGAAGCAGAGAGATGGCAGCGCTTCTGCTGCAGGCACCGGAACCTAGTGCAGAAGGCTCTAGCCTGTTCTGTTCTGAGTTGTCTTTCCAAAATGGATGTGACTGCAGGAAGTTTAGTGAGTCACTGAGGGGTTTTTCAGGGAGACTTACCTAGACTGCATATTCTGTGTCTTATACAAAAGAAAGCGTGCACTTTTTTAAAGCTTTCTTTTTTCTTTAGACCTTAGTCAGTCTCAAATGGCTGAGATTGATCTGAGTGGTTTCGGAGATGGGCGGAATTCATCTTACCCAGTGTTATACATCTGCAGCATGCCATTTACGCTCTGAATTGCCATCGTAACAGAGAGGAATAAGTATGCAAAGTATGATTCACCTAATTTTTAGGTATCTGCTGCAGGATGGCATAAATTAGACCTAAAAGTATCTTTTTTTTTTTTCCTCCTTTGAGTGTAAAGGCAGCCTGGAGGACTCTGCTGCAGTGCCTGTATTTGTGTGGGATGAGTTCCACCTTGTGTTTGTGTGTGTTGGATGAAAACAAATGGTCAAGTATAGAAAAATAATCTGAGTGCCTCTTTTAAGGGAAGACAGATCGAGTTATCCCTTTTTAGCTCTCTAACAATGCATGGATGGAACAGCAGGTTTATTTAGTTTTGGTGTTCACAATACGACTTAGTATTGAGGTTAATGTATTTAGAGGAAAAGGAAACTAAAGCATTGAAATGGAAAGCTTTGTTATATAAAGACAGCCAGACAGAGAACTTGCTCTTGGCTCTGCACGTTCTATTCAAAGATCTGGATAAACATAACGATGTAAGAAGAGCTTACTCATCCCAGCTCCTGATGGCCCTTCCACCTGAACCACGCATGTTTTTCTGATTTATGGCTCCGGTAACGGTCAGATTATTACATCAGCCTGTAGCTCTCCATCATGACAAACACTAGAGGCAGAGACTTTACTCACTGGAATTGCTGTGTGCCTCGGAAAAGCGTCTCCTGTCTGACAGAAATAAGCTTATGTTGCGGGTTAGGCCATCTTTGCGTTTTAAGTCCTTTTCTAATCTACTTTCTTGCTGCACAGGGATGGTTTGGAGGATCCACTGGATGATACTGGCCTCGTACAGCAGCAGCTGGACCAGCTCTCCACCATCGGCCGGTGCGAGTATGAGAAGACCTGCGCTCTGCTTGTGCAGCTCTTCGACCAGTCAGCCCAGTCCTACCAGGAGCTGCTGCAGAGCGCCACCGCCAGCCCCATGGACGTTGCTGTACAAGAAGGTGAGCACCTTTGGGGAACAACGACCTGCAAGCTTGCAGTGGGTTGCCTGTCCTCCAAAGTACTGTTCCAGAAGCCTGCGTTCCTGGTGAACACCATACAGTGGGAAGCCAGACCTCGCAGGTGTTCCCCTGGGGAGGTGCTTGTATGGTGCCGAATGTCCTTGGCTGTGGACAGACACTCCCAACACACACAGCACTGCTGGCTGACGATATTGCTGTCCTGCAACTGACTGCACAACTCTTGGGGGAAATTATTTAGTCATCTCCTTTGACCTGTCTTTCAGAGACGAGTTATGAGGATGTTGCCCAATCTATGGGTTGTCCACAACCACCTGCCCAACCTGCCTTCTGGCTGAGAGAGGGTGTGGAGTGCTCATCTGAACCTCCCCACTGCTTACATGGCAGAAGCCTCCGGCTAGTGGTCGATAACGAATAATTGGGAGTGGGGTTTTCAGCTGGTGCCGGTGTCTGAAGGAGAGTGTCTGTCTGCAGCGCTGGGTGGGCTCTGCATGCAGGTGTTGTACTTGCACACCTCTTTGGTTTAGGAATTATAGAGAAGCAGTTCCTTCGGAGGCTCAGGTATAGCTGTGTTATGCCCCTTCTGTAATAACTGTAGCTGGCTTATCCTTCCTTGCAGGAATTGGGCACATCAGCACAACTATAGAAACTACAGCTTCCTTCTGAAGCAATATTGTCTGAACTAACGCAGTGCAATATTGTGTGGGCAAAACTCCGTATGATGTTGACTTCTCCATCAGCCACATGTGTTTTGTGAAAGAATAACGCTGCCTGCTGGCACCTCCACATGTTTAAATACACAGAATGCACTTTTGCAAGAAAGTGGCTTTCTGCAGTGGAACGGCTTTAGATAATGAAAATCCCGTAGGCAGATCTGGCATTCTGGTTTCTTTTCTAGTGAAGTCATGCCTGCTCTCCACCGAGTGGAGACCTGAGTAATTTTGGCGTATTTGGCACTACAGCAGAAAGATGCTCCTCGTGAATCCTGTCTTTGCCAAACTAAACTGCAAGTCTCCCCAGCTTCCTCCTTGTACTGTGTGACGTGCTTGGTTCTGATGTCCTCTGTTGGTTTCAGGGCGCCTGACGTGGCTCGTCTATATTATCGGGGCAGTGATTGGTGGTAGGGTCTCGTTCGCCAGCACGGATGAGCAGGATGCGATGGATGGCGAGTTGGTTTGTCGGTAGGGATACTGACTGTTTTCTAGCTGCACCACTCTTGAAGTTGAAGAATTGCTATCGTGAAGCTGCCACCATGTTCTTCCCCTCTTTTCACTGAAAAGAATACAGAATTGGCCATCCTGAGAGAAGAGATTGGCAGCACTGGCTGGAGCCACACAGCAAATTTCTGCTGTAGCTTGACTAAATTGGAAAGTCTGGGTTGTAAGAAAGACCATGAGAGGGGAAGAGCATGAAAAAGGGGAGTTTATACTGGGCTTAAATGCATGCATTGGAGTAGAGCTAAATGCATGACGGTTCTTTTCTGGGGTGGGGGGAGTCTTTTTCCTCGTTAATAATCCAAAATGGGTTTTGTCCTTAAATGTATTGCAAGTATTGTAGTTTTTCTATAGCTGTTAAAACTTTATGCTGTCTTCCGACACCTGATGGATTTGGGGGATTGTAAATCCTTTGCAGTGCAAGCTTTATTAGATGGGTGTGAGAACATGTAGCCTACTGCTCATGGACTACCTTGAGTCACACCGAATGCCTCTTAGTCCAGAGCCTGATTGCTCTGCTCTGGAAGCTAGGGTAGGAAGAGAAGCTAACCTGTGAAAGTACGGAATTTGGCCTGTTGGTGAGCCATGGCTAACAAATAGCATCAAGCACTGGCTTCCCAAGTAGCTGATGAGTTACTGAAGGGGAAATGGTGAGACCTTGTACGTATTTCAGTAACAATTAGTGCCAGCGTATATGATAGACGTGCAGAGAAATCTGTTTATCTTCTGTCCCACCCTGCTTTGTGGCACTTGCCAAAAAGGGGCATCATTTCTTTTGCCCCCTGCTCTGTTGCACATGTTGCCCTGCAATCCCTCCACCCCTTCCTCACCGGCGAGGTCCACTCGTGCAGGACCTTGGCACTGACCCTGCGCACAGGTTGTTTCCACGGGGAGCCCAACAAAAGCCAGGAGGGAGCGTCATTTACAGTGTGGAGCAGGTAGTGGTTTCTCTGGTGGGTTTGAGAACTAGTTGGGCCGGTCGCTGGATCAGCGTGCTAAAGCACCTGAAGCTCACTTCTGCAGCAGGCTGAAACCAAGGCCTTGCATCCCTGTTAGAAGGGACACAAAAGCCTCATAATGGCCTCGCACAGAAGAGGAATGCACCCTAGTCAGCGTTTTGTTGTCAGTTTTGTCAGCTGTTGACCCAAAACAGCACCTCAAAAAGTAAAAATCACACACCCTGGAAGCACCACCGTGGGCCAGAAGCCCTTTGCTCTCCCTGCAGCCAGCAGCAGTGACGTCTGGTTTTCTCTCCTCTCTCCAGGGTGCTGCAGCTGATGAACCTCACGGACTCACGGCTGGCGCAGGCTGGGAATGAGAAGCTAGAGCTTGCCATGCTGAGCTTCTTTGAGCAGTTCCGCAAGATCTATATTGGAGATCAGGTGCAGAAGTCTTCCAAGGTAAATTCCCTCTGTCTCTTCATGCCAGGTACAGTAATAACCTCACTTCTTTAAATGAAAGCAGGTTGCACTACTTGTTTTCTTTTCTTGATGGCTGAAATATTTGAGACTTGTCTGCTCTGTTTCCTGGGCTGTGTTCCTTTCCTGTCCAGTGTTATCGCAAACCCTGAGCTGTCTTTGTGCTCTGTATGCCTGAGGAAGGAGCCAGTGATTGTGACAGTAGCCTAGAGCCTGTAGAACCTGAGCTCTGGGTTCGGTTTTGTTATCTACTTACTTGGTTCCTTCTGTGACTTCATATGAGTCCCTTAAGCCCACCTACATGTGAAAGTCACTTGATACATAAATACACGAGGAGCCCAAGCCTTTCCATTTGAGCCTTGCTTCCTCAGCTCTGAAGTGAAGATAAATACCCCTACTCTTACAGGGTATTTTTAAATGTACTGGACTCTAAATGCCTTTTTGCATCTTTACACTTTTTGCATCTTCAGAGTTGCAAAATACTTCAAAAATGATGTAAAGAATGGGAAAATCCATGTTGCAGAAATTGGTTCTCTTCCTTTCCAGTAGCCTGTGGCCTTTTGTCCCCCCTGGAGACTCCAGAGCAGCGATGTGACAAGGGGATTAGACTTTCAGACAAACTCAGTAAGGTGCCACGTGCAGCTGCGGGAGGAGGAGCACAGTTGTTATGTCTCCTTTCCCTAGGAAAATCTGGTGCCCAGCTTCTGGAAACGGTGTTAGAAGCTGCTATGACCAGTGATTTGACTAGTGACCTTCTCAAAAAGAGGTAGCAGTGATTAGGGCAGGTATTCATCAGATCACAAGCATCTCTGTGCTTTGTTTTGCTTCGTATGGGAAAGCCCCGAGTTTACACCTTCCCAAGGATGAGTGCTGCAATTTGAGGCCAAGTGAAAATCAAATAATCCTTGATCGTTGCTTGTGTTGTTGGCAGCTTATAAATTGGTGTTACTTTTCTCTCCAGCTGTACCGCCGTCTCTCAGAGGTCCTGGGGTTGAATGATGAGACCATGGTCCTGAGCGTCTTCATAGGGAAAATGTAAGTGTTCCTGCTTGCCGGCATCAGAGATTCCAGGGTTTATCTGAAGGTGTAACCAGGAAAACTGGAATATGAGGGAGTGTTGTTCAGTCTAAAGCTTGTAACATCTGGCTGCTTGCCAGAATTACAGGCTGTGATCGGGGGCTTAAATCACGCGCAGCATCCAGGATTGATTTATCCATCGTGGATCTAGCCTGGGCTATGGAGACACAAAAATAAGCCGCACACCAGGATAATGGATTCTTTTTCCAGTGCCTGCTTAGTAAAAGCAAAGTCAGAGAGGGGACAGCCTCAAATACTCATGCCCTGTGCCATGCCAATCACCAGCCACGAAAGCTCTATGGGGAGGGGACTGCTCCTTCAAAGGTTTTCTTTGCAAACTGTGCTGTTCAGTACCAGAGTAGCGCAAGTCCTTTTCCCAAAATTCTGTGTAAAATTCTCAAATTCTGCTGGACACCCTATTCGGCCTGCTCCTTGGCAGCTCTCCTCTGGACCGAACCCATCAACTGGCTTTTGTCATGCCTTTGGCAGCCTCCATTAGCATTTTGAACCGCTTCACTGGCTCCAGGGCTGAATAAATCCCAGTGCCGTGCGCCTGGAGACGCGCAGCCTCTGGCTCCCCCTTGATTTCTGTAGCATCGCCCCCTCTTTACCCGCATGGGGCCTTGCCTACCCTCGCGCACCCGAGCTGCGCGTCCGCAAGGGGTGAAGTGGCTCTCCTGGAAGAAGCAAGGGCTACTAGAATTCTGCAGCTGACAGTGGATGGTGCAGGTGCAGAATTGCATACGTCTGCATGTAGTCACTGCCGCAGAATTCTCTTACCCTTGCTGCAGAAACCAGCCCTGGAGTGCCACAGAATTCCAAGGGCCTGGGTATGGGCCAGTGTAGCTTGGGACCCAAGTAGTGAAGATTATCTGAAGGATAATTTTCTAGTCAACCAAATGTAAGTACAGTGATTTTATACCAATATTTTGTGGCTTGTGATGTCTGTGGTTTCGGTGGAGGGTGGAGCTGATGATGTTGGGTGACTTTTGCCTGGAAGAATCCGCCGCACAGCAAAGGGGAGGCCGAGCAAACCCCTCTGATCCGTCCTTGTTGTCCTCTTCCGTAGCATCACCAACTTGAAGTACTGGGGTCGGTGCGAGCCTATCACCTCCAAGACACTGCAGCTGCTCAATGACCTCTCCATTGGATATCCTTTTCAGAAGAGCTGTGGGTGTGCAGGACGCTTGTAGGATGGGGGAAGAGCGACCCAGATGCTTGGCTGGAACAGGAGCACTCTGCACCTAGCAGATTCCTGAACCCCTTCATCTTTTGGGTAGTGAGAAGATAGAAGAGTGCGAGTGCGTGGTCAGTGCCTTATTTATCTGCTGTGTTACAGTGGATGGCTGTAGTACTGTAGGATTTTTAACTTCGGATCATAATTGCTTTGTAGCTTACCATTCATAGTGTTAATTTGCTGACAGTCGAAGTCTGTCCTACTTGTTCTTCTTGCCAGAGTAAATGAAAATGGTCACTGCGTGTCTCTGCAGTAGAGATGCATGCAACCTGGTAAGAGGTGCTCTTGAAACGTATTAAAGAGAACCTAGAACATATTAAGTAGAATAGACATAAGTTCCCTTCCAATTTTGCCCCAGAAAGTGCTTTGCAAGCATTGCAAGAGGTTTTCTGCTGACTGTGCTGCTTCCTTAACACCGCCTTCACATACAGCAGTGTTAGAAAGCTGGTGAAACTGAGCGCCGTACAGTTTATGCTGAACAATCACACGGTAAGTCCTTTCCCCTTCTGCTGCTTGTCTCACAGAGAACTACATCGGCCTTTTTGCAGCTTAGATAATCCCCTAATTTTAACACCTGGGCACGCTTTTGAAGTTTACCTGTCTCCCAGATGCTTTCATACACTGATGGAAGCCTCTAGAAGATGAGATCTCTGTTCCATCTCTCTTTGTTCAAAGCCTGCCCTTCAATTTTGAGAGGTGGTAATTATGTGGCACCTTTCATCCCAGAAGGGTTAATATGGGGCTCTCTTTGCTCTCCACCCAAAGACAGCCATCTCCAGTGGGAAATGTGGGAGACAGATGATATCGCTGCACAGGCAGGTAGAGAGCAGTGACGCTGGTCATGAAATTTAAAGCAAATTTTAATGCCCTAGCTTTCATTCTAAAAGTGCTGATTTGGAGGAGTGCCATCACTCACAGCAGTGAGGATGACAGAAGCCTTGTTCCATGGTCACTGCTAGCACGGTACTCCCTGTGCGGATCTGGAATGCTGACTTGAAATCAAAAACATCAGAACGTGTGATTAGAAGCGAGCAGCAGAGCACATCAGATTTACGACTCGCCTCTGGGAGCGCGTGGTCACTCGCTGCTCTGATGCTGTAGCGATAGGGCGCCTGCAACCGCATCCAGAAGGTTTGGATGGACTGGTTGAGCGAGGCACTGTATTCCTTCGTCTGGGGGATGTTTTACTGGCAGAGTCGCGTGTGCTGGTCCAGAAACTGCACTGAGACTGCTCTGTCTGGGGCTGCCTCTTCCCTTGGGGAGTGTAGGCAGGGTAACCAGGGTCTGCAGAAGCCCATTTCCAGCAGCTTTAGCACCCGGAGGGTCCGCAGGACTAAGAGGGGCAGATGGCTCCTCTGATCTGGAGGGAAAGCAAGGCTTCTTGTTCACCGGGTCCTGGGAAATTCCCAGATGGAAGGTGATAGTGCTGATATCTGCAGCCAGGAGAGCTCCATGGGCAGCGCTGCTCCAAGCGTGCCGGCACGGTGCGTGTTGCCCTCTGGTGGCACGTTCTCCGAGACAACCCACAGCTTGGTTGTCCTCATCCCTGCACAGGATGAGGATTAGATGGGAGAACGAGGGATGCGTCACTGACCCAGCCCCTAATGCAGGAGCCTGTTCAAGCAGGTGGTTCCCCTTTAACCTGTGTCATCTCTTCTGTTTGCAGAGTGAGCACTTTTCCTTCCTGGGCATTAACAATCAGTCTAACCTGACTGACATGAGATGTCGGACTACGTTCTACACTGCACTTGGGCGTCTTCTCATGGTGGATTTAGGTACTTCTTAGGTCTTTTCCTGAGATCCAGAGCAAAGTGACGACTTTGTGGTTTGGGTGCTGCAAGTTGGATATTGGCGGCGGTAGATTACCTATCTGGAAACGTGGTCTCCTTGCCTCCAGCTGCGTGGGTGACCGGTGTCTGAGTGTCTCAGCACAGGCCGATCTGCAGGGACGTGCAGTCTATTTCCTCCTGATTTCTCTTTTATTTCAGGGGAAGATGAGGATCAGTATGAGCAGTTCATGCTTCCCCTAACAGCTGCCTTTGAGACCGTGGCACAAATGTTCAGCACAAATACTTTCAATGAACAAGAGGCAAAAGTAAGTTGGGCAGGACCTTCCCTGCTATCCGTGCTCTCTGTACTCTTACCCTTCGGGGTTTTTACATCTTCAATTCAGACACACACGAGGGAATAAATAATTCCTGCAGAGAGAGAGAGAGCCCGTTTCCCCTCTGAACAAGACAAGTAGATGGCTGGAGTGATGGGAAGCTGTGGTGTTCCCTGTATTCCTTGGGGTCTAGCTCGTAATTTAAGCTGTGAGGCTCATCAGCCAGCTCTCCTTCTGCTGGGAATGAAATACCCCAGTACTGTCACTACGCTGGTTCAGTTTAAAAAGGGTTTCTGACCCTGAAGGGGAAGAACTGTCTAATTTGGAATCAGCAGCCAGCACAGAAAGGTTGTGTTGCTGCTGGGATGGGAGGAAGGGACGTTGCCCTGGGCTGGTGGAGCCGGGGAGGGAAGGATCCATTCGTGTGTCATGTTTTAACGTGTCGCTTCTTTTGCAATGCAGAGAACTTTGGTTGGTTTGGTGAGAGACCTGAGGGGAATAGCCTTTGCCTTCAATGCCAAGACCAGCTTCATGATGCTCTTTGAGTGGATGTATCCTTCCGTTCATTGCCTGTGAACTTGAGCCATCTTGTCCTTTAGGGTGGGGGGGACTCTGGCTGAATGCATCCAAATGCTCCGTGTTCCCTGCTAAATCCTGGCTGGGGTGGGAAAAGAGGAATCTTCACTTTTATAGTACGCGGTGTCCTGTCTGTGAGCCCTAAAATAGCTTTGACTTTGTCTGCCTGCAACCAAGTCAACCTAGAAATCTGCTCAAGGCGGAATCATTGGGGTTTTCCAAGTGGCCCTGAAGAGATCTGACTTGTAACGCCCAGTGGTTTTTGATGGGATACGTGCAGCTCAGCAGCTACAAAAGTTTTGCTCACTAAAGCCAACAGTGGTTGGTACCTTTGTCCTCTTGATGAGAGCATAGCTGCTTAAAGAGCACAGTATCTGGACTCCAAATTTCTCTTTGGCTGGTGAAGGTCAGCTGTCTGCCGCACTGACAGACTTTTGTGTGTCTTCCCTTTTGTCCAAAACCTTTTTGGTTTGGTTTGTCCTACCAGAAGTATGTGTGCAATCCCTTCAGTGGGCCTAAGATTTTTCTCTGCTAAAGCAGACCCTGGCAAGCAGCATCAGCTCTGCTTAGCGTCGTTAATCAGCTGCTTTGCAAGGCTTGGATGCAGTGCCCAAAACGTGCCTTTTGGTCAGAGTTGTGACCTTTCTTCTTCACACAAAGCACCGAAGCTCCTTAGCTCTCGCCTTGCAGCTACCCATCCTACATGCCGATTCTACAGCGGGCAATTGAGCTCTGGTACCACGACCCAGCCTGCACGACGCCTGTCCTCAAACTGATGGCGGAGTTGGTGCATAACAGGTATGAGCCTCCAGGCTGGCAGGGATGTGTGTCTGTCTGCTGTCTGTCTGCTGCTTCAGCCGCTGTGTGGGTGTCGATGCCCAGTTGTGTTCTCTCTGCTCCGGTCTATTTATACTCTGCAGGCTGCCAAGGGTGGGAGGTGGGAAGCCTGGCATTGTTTCAGCTGGGAGGAAAATCTGATAGTTCACAGATAGCTGTTGTGTCACGAGTCAGTGAGACCAGGAGACGAGATCAGTAAGCGTTCTGAATTTCTTCAGCATTTGTTTCTAAGGACGCCACCGTAAGATGGAAGCAGGCGAGTTGTGCTAATTTTTAAAACCTGTCTTTAAAATCAAACGGGTGCTGTTCTGTCTGGCAACCAGATGACCACTTCTGCTTTAGACCACGAGCTCTTCCTGCCAGCAGAGAGGTACTCTGACGCTATTCAGATAATTCAGAGGCTGTCTAATCTGGCAGTGGAAGGTTGCCAAGACGTTGCTTCGGCCTGCAGCCAGCTGAACACAACCCTATAGGAAGGGACCATTGTTACAGCCAAGTGGAAAGGACACGAGGTTCAGACGCAGCCGTTTCAGAGTCGTTGAGAATCTGTGCTGTCAGGGTGTTTACCCCAGCTGAGTGGCATCTTTGCAGCAGGAGCAACCTTCCTGGAATACGTCCACTCATTTATTCCGAAGGTGAACTGGACAGCTCACTGCACATCAATTTTCAGATCTATTCACTGCAGGGGAAGAAATGCCAAGCTCTGAACTCTTGGTCGTGTTATGAATAGGAGCCAGTCAGCCTGCCCGACAATGCTGGCTTCCAAGATGTTCGCTGTGTTTGTGTACAGTAGCCTAGTGACTATTGCCAAGACAGGATTTCCAGCCTCAGACTTGTAATATTCCTCATGTCTGTGACGTAGAGGCACTTTCTTCTGCGACAGCAGAGCTCGTCTGTCCCTGAGAGGTTGTGTCCTGCCTGGTGGTGGTAAGGAGCAGTGGTACTCCACCAGAGCGGGGCCTTCAGGGAGCTGGGGAGGAGGCTGCCCCAGCACACAGCAGCACCTGGAGGTCCTGGTGTGTGGGCTTTGTTTTCCTCCACGGGTATGTTTGAGATCCAGTTTATTTTCTGTCTTCCCATTAGGTCCCAACGGCTGCAGTTTGATGTGTCCTCACCAAACGGCATCCTGCTCTTCCGAGAAACAAGTAAAATGATAACTACTTATGGTGAGTGTGCAGCAGGTGGGATGGGATGCGCCTGACTCCTCTGCTCGCTTGGGGAGTGAGGGCTGGGCTCTTGCCAGCTCGGAGAATGATCCTGGGCTGGCAGGCAGTGCCACATCACTTGCTGAGTGCATGCTCAGATCCAGGGAGATGCTTCTGCTTGAAGTCCTGGGTGGGCGGGCAAACAGAACCGCCAGGGTGTTTGCCATGCGAACGAGGAGGAAAGTGACAACAATGAGCAGGAAGCCCAGCTGAGCCCCGTGTGAGCCTGCGGGGTGACACGGGCAGACCTGCAAAGCAAGTGGAGAGCAGCGATCCTGTTGTTGTGCATCCTGTTTCCACAGCAAAACTCCATGCAGATGTTTTCCCCGATTCCTAGTAGAGCCGTGCTTTTAACTTGTAATGGGGTCCTTAACTGCTGCCTGGGAAATAAGTCGTCTTTGGTGCTCGTGGCTGACTTGTCAGTCGCTCCTTAGGGCTCTACCTTTGTGTTTTTCCTGCCCCCTGGGGGAGAAGGGGTTTGGATGTGGTTGCTGAAATACTGAGTCCGCTTCTGTGCTCGTGCAGGAAATCGTATCCTAACGCTTGGGGAGGTCCCAAAGGATCAAGTCTATGCCTTGAAGCTCAAGGGGATTTCCATCTGCTTCTCTATGCTGAAGGCTGCACTGAGCGGGAGCTACGTCAACTTTGGGGTCTTCCGCCTGTACGGGGATGATGCACTGGACAATGCCTTGCAAACTTTTATCAAGCTTCTGCTTTCCATCCCGCACAGCGACCTCCTGGTAAGCCGACACCTGTGATTAGCAGCGAAAACACGCGGCTAGGAAAGACAGGGTTGGAAGATTATACGGTAAAGGAATGCTTTAATCACAGAGACGAATGAGCCTGTGCCACCTCCTGGAACCCCAGGGAGGCACTGGCCAGCAGGAAATCGCAGCTCCTGGAGTGTGCAGCAGCAGGGCCCACGTGAAGGCTGCAACCCCAGCACCCAAGGGTGCTCCTCTCTCCAGTAGGGTACGCTCCAAGTCTCAGCAAAGCAATTACCAAAACAATTGCTTCTCTACCTGCAAGACGCTTCCTGCGAGTGAGGGATTGTTCTTCCCTGTATTGCCTGTGGGCAGAGATCTCGGTGCATCAGCAGTAATCAACTCAACTGCAGTACTCCGTTTTACAGCAGAACTTTGAGGCCCTCTCAGCACAGTCCTAGTCCTCAAAATATTGAGGAGAGAGGGCAGCATACTCCTCCCAAGTCTTTACTCGTCTCATAGCAGGATGTGAAAGCTGTTGCCGTCTCTGTGACTGCATTCAGCATGTTCTTAATCCAATATGCTGGTAGCCAAACCATTGCTCTTGAGACACGCAGCTCGTGGGCAGCTCAAATCAAATTCTTGAGACAGGGCTGGGTTGCAGGACTGCCAGGAGAGCCCCCCCCCAATCCGGGGTTGCCAGGAGATCTGTGGCACTGACTGCAGGAGGAATCGGCAGCGCAGACTGCTGAGCCCAGCACCGTGCCTGCGTATTTGTAGGTGATCTGGCACGCTGCAGCGGACACCTGGAGAGCTTTTCCTATCTCTGCATCTCCAGCACTGGCAGTAGTCAGGGAACACTCCCCGTCGTAAGTGAGCGAAGCAGTGGGGAAAGATGTTCTGATAGAGCAGTGTTGGGAACCTGCTGGGCCGTTGTTGCTGGAGCCTGTTTTGAAAGGTAGTTGGTGGGAGACAAGGGGGAGAAAAGGTGTTGGCCCAGAAGTTATTCTGTGCGAGAGGTTTGTTTGTTCTCTTTCCAGGAGGTTCGGTAAGCAGTTTTCGTTAATGAGCGGGTTGGGTACGCGCCGCTGCAGAAGGTAGCTGATGGTTGCAGGCTAGGCAAGAGGCCTCAAGTCTTTCTCTCTTTCTCTGCAGGATTATCCCAAACTCAGCCAGTCCTACTATTCCTTGCTGGAAGTTCTTACCCAGGACCACATGAACTTTATTGCCAGTCTGGAGCCTCATGTAATCATGTATATTCTCTCTTCCATTTCAGAAGGCCTCACTGCACTAGGTAACTCCCTCTGCTCTCTGCTACGCTCTTAGGGCTTTGATTTGGAAGTGGGGAATGATTTGGGTTGCTTTAAGTGCCTGGTATTTCAGATAAGATGGATGTCGTGAATGGATTTCAGGAGGATTTTCACCCCTGTTGAAGCTGGAACACTAGAGACAATGAATATGTCAGTGAGGAGTGGCTGATTGTTTAGGGTTAGGTGGTTCTTGGTGCTTAAAAGGTCCTTAAAAGGACCTAAAAAGTCCTTAAAAGGACCCAGATAAATGGGTGTTTCCCTGGGAGCCTGCCCAGATGCCTCTGAGCAAGGTAAATGCTGGCGATGTCCCACTATCTCCATCTTTCCCCTTCTTGCAGACACCATGGTTTGCACAGGCTGCTGCTCCTGTTTGGACCACATCGTCACCTATCTCTTCAAGCAGCTGTCCCGCAGCACCAAGAAGAGGACCACACCTCTGACCCAGGAGAGCGACCGGTTCCTGCACATTATGCAGCAGCATCCAGAGATGATTCAGCAGGTAAAGACCGAAGGCGGAGGGCCTTGTTGTGGCACGGCACGGTGAACTCCCTGATAAGCCTGAATTGTCTTAGCGTGATGTAACACGGGGGCTGCGTGCTCCCTGCTCTAGACCTCCGGGCTTTTCCTGAGGAGAAAGGAGAGGTGCAGCACTAGCCAGAAAATCCTACGCGCTCATCATATGGTAGGTCTGATTCAAAGCCACGTTTCAGGGCCGTGGTTCTCCCTGTGCAAGGAACACCGTTTCAGTGTTTCGAGCGTGAAAGGAAGTAGCCAAAATGAGCTTTTGTCTCTCTTTAAAACAGGAATGTAGTTGCAGGTGGTGCTGGCAGTTTGTGGAAAGGAAGCCAGGCAGCATCCATCCAACCACAGAGCACGCAGTCTGCTGCTGCTGCAAAACATGATTTGTTTAAACACCTTGGAACAATTCAGGGGGACACGTGCACTCGCGGCAGAGCAGGCACCGCAGGGTCCCCGTGCTTAACCAGGCTGTGCTTAGACTTCAGCATACAGGAACAAATCTCTGCTGCAGCTCTCACGTTGGGAGCACGTGCAGGTTAGCTTTGCTGCCTGCTGGAGCACGTGCTGCCTTGGCACCGCTCGGCCCTGCATCCAGAAAGGCCTCTGCAGCGTGAATTTGGTAATGGAGCTCTACAAGCTGGCAGCACATCTGCCATCTGCCTCCATCTACACGCCTCTGAGAGACGCAGAGCTCGCTGGGTTTTGTCTGTCTTGGTCAGGAGCACGCGCGATGGCAGAGGATCTGTAGGGAGCTGGGACGGTCGGCTTGCTTAGATCAGTCTTAGCTCAGCATATACGTACACGTACCCTGTAGTTTAGGCACCTCTGTGTGCCGCTTCCTGATGACAGATGATGCTGCTCACACAGGTTTTGGTTCTGCTGCTCCAGAGGGCCCTGCGTTGGGATCTGAACATCCACACCTTGCAGCAGAACGCTTTTATATGCCTCCTGCCTGCCTTTCAACAGCAGTGCTCGTTGCGTGCCTGACAGTGTTAGCCGAGCTCACTCGCTGGCACTTGTCAAAGTGTCAGCACGACTCCCACGTGGAAGCAGGGAGTATTGTTCCATCCTTGCTGGTAGATCAAATGCAAAGTAAAGCAGGCTCTTTTGGGGCCAGAAGCTGTGTTTTCCGAGGATAAAAGAGAAACTGCGTCTCCCAAACCAGCTAGGTTAGATACTGGCTTCGATTCGTGCTGTTGCCTAATGAGGCCATGGAAGGGAACACAGACACCCCTAGCGTGGACTGAGGGAGCTTCTCAGGGCACCAGAGCATGTGCTCGCATGCTCTCCGTGCGTTTAGGGCTCTTGCTGTTATCCTGTTTAAGTGAAGATGAGACAATCTTCCCCTGGGTGCCCTGGGGCAGGGTAGGTTGTGTCAGGAATAAATATGTAGGTGGTGAGAGGTGCTAAGATGTGCCTTCAGTGCAGGGGTTCTCCAGCAGCTCGGGGGGCTCCAGGTCTTCCTCTTGTCCCCTGATGCTGGGAGTACGGCGGCACTGAAGCTCCAACAGATCACCCTGGAAGCATTAAAGAAGCACGAGCTCTCCTTTGTATGTGCTTGGCTTTTAAGCTCAGTGCCTGAGAGTCTTTGAAATCGCTGTTGGGCTTTCTGGCTGGGAACAGAAGCCAGCCAGCTTTCAGAGGAGGCTCATCCTGGCAGCATGAGCAGCACGCTGTGGCCTCGTGTGTAATGTAAGGAGGTTTTCTCCTCCTGCGGAAAGGAAGCCGTGGAGGTGAACTTGTGCTCTGAGCACGTTCCGTCCTGGTGAGGACACAGCTGGACTGGAAGGGCTGCATCTAAGCCTCCTTTTCCCTCTTCCAGATGCTGTCAACAGTGCTGAATATCATCATCTTTGAGGACTGCAGGAACCAGTGGTCAATGTCTCGGCCTCTGCTCGGCTTGATACTACTCAACGAGAAGGTAAACGTCCCCACCTCCCCGCGCAGCTGGAGGGCTCTCCGGGCTCAAATGATGCTTTGGGCTGAGCAGAGCAGCACAGTTGGCAGGGCAGGGAAATCAGGACTGGAGAGAGTGAGAGAGCAGGGTGCGCAGCCCTTCCCTGAGCAGCTGTGGCTCTAATGAATCCCGTTAAGTTCTCGTTTATAAGAGCACTAGGAGCCACCCAAAGAGCTGTAGCACATTTCCTCCCTCTTTCCTGTTGCGTATGCTCTGTCCTAAAGCCCAGCTGGCTAGTCCTCTAAAAGCGAACCCGGCCTTCTCGTGTCTCCTGCAGTATTTCTCTGACTTGAGGAACAGCATAGTGAACAGCCAGCCTCCGGAGAAACAGCAGGCGATGCACCTCTGCTTCGAGAACCTCATGGAAGGCATCGAACGCAACCTCCTAACCAAGAACAGGGACAGGTCAGTACCAAAAACGTGCGGCTGTGCCCGTCCCGAGGTGTGCTGAGCCCGTAGTTTAGTGCAGAGTCCAGCACACCTCGTGGCAGCCTCACGGAGAGCAAAACCCCTGAGGAACAGGCGATGACCTCCGGCTCTGACGCGCTGCCCTGCCTCTTCCTCAGGTTTACGCAAAACCTGTCGGCGTTCCGGCGAGAGGTGAACGACTCCATGAAGAATTCCACCTACGGAGTCAACAGCAACGACATGATGAGCTGACGTCTCCCAGCTCCACCTGTACAGAGCAGCATCTCTTTGGCCTGGCCCAGAGGGGTTACCGTTTCCGATGGGAAAGAAAAGGAGGGCGTTTCTAATCCCTGCTCTTCCCCAGGGCTGGACTGCGGCGCTCGCTTTGGCCGTACTCCACGTCCCGAGGGAGGAGGGAACAGGAGGGGTGGTTGAGCTCACCGGGGCAGGGTGCTTCTGTTTCCGTGGGAGGGGGTGGAAGGGCAAAAGCCAGGTGCAAGAATCCAGCGTCTCCCTACCCGAACGTCTGCGTGGAACGCCAGCGCTCTGCTGCAGCCTGCCTTGTATAAACATGTACATTTTTTCATAACATTTTGAACAAGGTTTATATTGACTCAGTTTAAAAAAAAAAAAAAAAAAAAAAGTGTGATTGAAATTTTTACAGAGTCCTGGTGCACCGGTGCTGGCGTGAGGGTTGTGTATGCAAGTGAGGAAAGCGTGTCCTGCAGGCCTGAAGCTTTACTGGGCGAGGGGTGGGTGTGTGGAAAGTGCAGAGAGATATATTTAGTGACAAGCGTAGAGAGAAGCAAAAAAAAAATAAATAAAAAAACCAACAAAAAAAAAAAAGAAGAACAGAAAAGCATTGTAAAAATTCCAAATGTATATTTTTTCTTATTAAGCCCCTCGAAATCACGACTTCCTGTTACCGTCTTGCCCTTGTTATTAGGAACTCTAAGCCATGCCGCGTGATCTTCTTCATTCGTGCTTGCTCGTGGGTTGTCTCTCCCGTCCCCCCGGTGTAGCAGTACCCGCTGTCCCTCGTCCCCCCCCCGCTGCCACCCGGGTCCTCGCCTCCCCTCCGGGCGAGCCCCGGGGCTGGCACCGCGCTGGGCGCCCGCTCCCCGGCCTCTGCTCCTTTTTTTTTCTTTCCCCCATCTCAGTCAAGCAGGAGGCACAGGAGGAATTGCCGGGCTGAGGGCGAGCTTCGTCGTGCTCCCCGGCCACCGAGCAGCGAGCGTGAGCAGCGCGTGGGTGCTCGGCCGGGGCACGGGGCTGCTGCCCGGGGTTCTTAATAACAAGGTTTGCCTAGCATGAAGTATTTAACACCCCCCCCTCCCCTTTAAAATGATTCCATTTTTTTCTAAGTCACCATAATAAATGTTTTGGATATAAAATTTACTTACAGAGGAAAGCTGATGGGGGAGGGAACCTGTTTGCCTTGTACTTTTTCCACTATTGTTGCTGCTAGTCGTGTGCATTCTCTTGCTCAGCTCTACCCACAGACGCTCAGTCCTTAGGGTTTCAGTTTCTCTTCCCAGACACCACCTAACTCTTAATTTCCCTTTCCCCCCCCCCTTTTTTTTTTTTTGTTCTTTCCTCTGGCGATTGTGTGTTGGGTCCTTTTTTCGCGTGAGCAGATTGCTGGTTGACTTGTAAGGGTGTTTGCTGCATACAGTGTAAGCATTGTGACTGCAAATAAACTTCAATGGTTTTCTACTGAGCTGGGCTGGCCTGTGCTTGGGAGAGGGGCCCCGCGCCGAGCTGGCCCGCGCTTTGCCGGGGGTTTGTTGGGCATTTATCGGGTCACAAAGCACCTTGGAGTCGAGTGGGTGGCTCGCGCTCGGGCTCCAAGCCTCCAGCAGCAGTGCTGAAGCCTGCTGACACCACGGCAGTGAAATCAAAGTGGGTTCAGAGACAGCTCCTTAGCTTTCAGGTCTACGGAGCTCTGACGCTATCATAGCAGGTCCGGAGCGTTCAAACCCCCGCAGCACGAGGAAGGGGTTTTTTAAAACATTTTATTTACACACTCTGCAAGCGGAGGCTGAGCTCCAGGGGCTCTGCACTCATGAGGGACGGGATGCCCCATGCTGCCCTGCCTCACGCTGCTCATGTCCCCTGGGGAAAAGGGGCAGCAGCCCCTGGTCCGGGTGGTCTCGTCCTGCCATCGGGCGCACGCTGGAGCCGAGCTTGTCCTCACGCCGTCACTGCTTCCTCTGCCACGGCCGGCCGCTGGCTTCTTGGCACTGTTGTAGACGACGCTGTTGCAGCCCTCTCTGTTCCGAGCTATTTCGATGGCAAAAAAAACTGGATTCTGGTGGCTGGAAGGGGGGGGGGAAAAATGGGCTCAGAGCAGGTCAGGGGGTGCAGCCTCGTCCCTGTACTGCCGCCTCTCTTCCAGCCCCGTTACCAGCCCGCAGGGCACGGCACGGATGCTGGGTGGGGGTTTTGGGTAAAAACAAGTGGGTATGAGGTTTTTGGCACCGTGCTCTGGTCCCCGTGATGGTGCCAGCCCTCCGGCACAGTGGCTGGCTCACCGAATATCGTGTTCTCCTCCGTGTAGCCCTTGCTGCAGTCCAGGGGCGGAGCAGGGTGCCGTAGTTGAAGTCCTCCACCACCCCCATCGAAGCGCATGCAGAACGGGCGCCACTTCTGGGGACGGGGGGTTGTGGGGGGCTGCGGGGGGCACCGGGACCCCCCTCCGGCCCCCCCCTCAGCACCCACCTCCTTGGCCGCCTCCGATTTGAGCTCCTCGGGGTCGAGGACGTCGATTTTTTTCAGGTCGCCAAAGGTTTTCCTGAATTCGCCGTAGATCTGCTCGTCCGCTTTGGTGAGCTTCAGGAACTTGGGGTCCACCGAGGAGATGAGCTTCGGGGCGGAGGGGGGGGGGGGGCGACGCTGCAGGGCTGTGCCCCCCCCCAGCCACCCCTCGAAGCGCTGTCAGGAGGGGGGGGGGGCCATCCCCCAAACGCCCCTTCCCCAATTTAGCGCAGCCTTACGTTGAAGTAGAACCTCGGCGTAGCTGGTTGGCCCTCATGGCCCACATCAGCTCCACATTGGGCTGCGGGACGGAGCGCGGCGTGAGGCATCTTCTGTGACCCCCCCACGGTACCAGGGCCCCCCCTCAGTACCAAGACACCCCCCCAGCACTGAGACACCCCCTACCAGTACCCAAGAACCCCCTCCCAGTACCGAGATACACCCCCCCTGGTACCAAGACCACCCCCCACAGTACCAAGACACCCCCCCAGTACTGAGACACCCCCCCAGTACCAAGACCCCCCCATTACCCACCCCCGCCTCCATACCAACCCCCCCAGTAACCCCACCATACTGCCTCCTGAGCTCCCCCCGGCACCAAGCCCCCCCAGTACCGACCCCCCCCCAATACCCCCTCTCGGTACCGATCCCCCCAGTCCCCCCCCAATATACCCCCCAGGTCCCGACCCCCCCCCCGGTCCCAACCTCCCCCCCGGTACCCCCCTCATCCCACCTCCCCCCCGATACCCCCAGTCCCGACCCCCCTCCGGTAGCCAACCCCCCCCACTCCCAGAGTCCCCCCTCGGTCCCGGTGCCCCCCCGGTCCCCCCCCCCCAAATACCCCCCTGGCACCACCTCCCCCCACGGTACCCGGGGGGGGGGGGGGGGGGGGACCCCTCCCCGTTCCCCCCCCCCCGGTACCAATCCCCCCCCGGCCCCGGTAGCCCGCGGTCCCCGTACCCCCCCGTGGCCCCCCCCGGTCCCGCTGCCCCCCCCCCGTCCCGGTGCCCCCCCCTCACGTCGTTCCCGTAGGCCTCGGCCGGCAGCGTCAGGGCGCGTGAGCGGCCGCGGCGGCGGCCTCGCCGGGTCCCTGCGGGGGGAGAAGGGCGGCTCAGCCCCCCCGCACCCGGACCCCCGGACCGGGACCGACCCCCCCCCGGCCCCGGGCCCCCCCCCTGGGCCCCCCCCCGGCCCCCACCAGCGCCCGCCGCCATCCCGTGGCCACGGCGGAAACGGAGCCGCGGCCCCGCCCCCCCCCCCGGGGCCTGCGTCCGGGGCGGGGGGACCGGGACCGGGACAGGGAATGGGACATGGGGACAGGGGACAGGGGATGGGGTTTGGGGACAGGGGAAGGGGTCTGGGGACAGGGGATGGGACATGGGGACCGGGGATGGGGACAGGGACAGGGGGTGGGGTCTGGGGTTTGGGGATGGGGTCTGGGGACAAGGGACGGGGTCTGGGGACAGGGGACGGGGTCTGGGGACAGGGGATGGGGTTTGGGGACAAGGCATGAGGCGTGGGGACAGGCATGGGGACAGGGGATGGGACATGGGGACTGGGACGGGGGGTGGGGTCTGGGGTTTGGGGATGGGGTTTGGGGACAAGGGATGAGGACAGGGGACGAAGGATGGGGACAGGGGACAGGGGATGGGGTCTAGGGACAAGGTTTGGGGACAGGGGACGGGGTTTGGGGACAGGGGATGGGGACAGGGGATGGAACATGAGGACAGGGGACAGGGACAGGGGATGGGGTCTGGGGACAGGGAACAGGGACAGGGGACAGGGGATGGGACATGGGGACAGGGGATGGGGACAGGGACAGAGGACAGGGGAGAGGGCCTGGGGACAGGGGATGGGGACAGGGGACAGGGGATGGGGTTTGAGAACAGGGGATGGGGATGGGGACCGGAGATGGGGACAAGGGATAGGACATGGAGACAGGGAACGGGGTCTGGCGACAGGGGATGGGGTTTGGGGACAAGGGATGGGACATGGGGACACCCGGCAGGGCAAGGTGGCACGTGGCAGGGCGCGGTGACAAGGGACAGGGCGCGTGGCAGGGCGCTGTGGCACTCGGCGGGTGGCACGTGGCAGGGTGAGGTGGCAATGGACAGGGCATGGTGACAAGGGACAGGGCCCAGTGGCGCATGGCAGAGGTGGCACTGCAAGGTGGCACTTAGTGGGGCACAGTGGCACGTGGCAGGGCACAGTGACACTCGGCAGGGCATGGTGGCATTTGGCAGGGCACAGTGACACTCGGCGGGACGAGGTGGCGCATGGCAGGACAAGGCGGCACTTGGCAGGGCACGGTGACACAGGGCATGGTGGCACCGGACGGGGCGCGGTGACACGGGGCAGGGCACGGTGACCAGCGTCAAGGCGCTGTGGCGCACGGCAGAGCGAGGGGACACACATCGGGGCACGGTGACTCGGGGCGCACGGAGGCGGCACGCGGCAGTGCGGGGTGACACGGAGCTGTGGCACGGTGACACGCTGCGGGGTGACACAGAGCTCCCCAAGCCAACTGGTGACACGCTGGGGGGACACCCCCCCCCCCCAAACCCCAGCACCGTGGCTGGGGGGGGGGGGCTGTGACCCCCTCCCCATTCCCCAGGGACACCGGGCACCCCGTGGCACTCGCTGGGGCCACCCGGGGTACAAGGCCGGTGCCACCACGGTCCCCCAAGGTGGGGACGACCCCCCCGGGACGATGACAGCGAGCCGGGGGCGGCAGCGACGTCTCCTAACGAGCCCCCCCCTCGTTACCCACGGCACAGCTGCGAGCGCTGATGGCCCCGGCTGGGCGCTGCCCCCCCACCCAGGGGCTGCTGCTGCCCCCATTGAGGGGGTGATTGGGGGCGGGGGGGGGATTGGGGGGGGGCTGCGGCCCCCCCGCCCCTATAAGTGCTGGGCGGGGGCTCTATGGGGGCTGCTCTGGCCCCTGCTGAGTGCCTGGGGGTGGGTTGCGCAGCACCGGGTGCTGGAGCAGGATGAGGCTTCCCCTGCTTGGGCCTAAAGGGGCTGAGCCCCCGGTGTGTGGGGCTGGGGCTGGGGCTGGGGCTGGGGGGGGGGGGTCCCACAGTTTGAGGGGGGGGGGGCTGCGGGAAGGTTTTCCAGGCGGGGGAGCCCCTCTGAGCATCACCACGTGCGTCCCCAGGGAGCGATGTCTCTTACGGGCAGCATCGACAGCAAGTCCGAGAAGCCCATGTCCCTCATCTGGGGTAAGGCCCCTGCGCTGTGTGCCCCCCCCCCCCACCCCCCCCTTGTCCCCAAATGGGGCCGAGCCCCCTGCCCACCCCATGGGGGGTCTCCCCCTGACCCCCCCCCCCCCTTGTCTGTAGGGTGCGAGCTGAGCAGCGAGCGGGACTCCTACACCTTCCAGGTGCCCGAGGAGTGGCAGTGCGAGCAGCAGCTGGCCCTGCGCACAGTAGGTGCCCCCCCCCCTTTTTTTTTTTTTTGTCCCCCCCCCCCCCCCCCCCCCAGCTGGATCGGGGTGCCCAGCGGTGCTGGGGTGCTCCGGGGGGGGCTCCTCCTGCTCCCACAGATCTGCCTGGGGGAGAAGGCTCGCGACGAGTTCCACGTGGTGGAGATCGTGCCGCCGGAGGACGGCAAGCCTCGCGCCCCCGTGCCGCTCGCCACGCTCAAGCCCTCGGTGCTGCCCATGGTGAGCACCCAAGGGTGGGGGGCTGCCCCCCCCCCCCCCCCCCCCCCCCCCAAGGAGGGGCTGGCGCCGGGGGGTGCTGCCACCCTGCTCTCTTGCAGGCCACCCTGGTGGGAGTGGAGCTGACGCCCCCGGTCACCTTCCACCTGCGGGCAGGATCCGGCCCCGTCTACATCAGCGGGCAGCACATCTCCCGTAAGTGCCGGGGGTGCCGCCGGGGTGCCGCTGCCTCAGCACCCGGTGCTCAGCCCGGCTCTCCCGCAGTGATGCCCGACCTGTCCTGGGAGGAAGAGGAGGAGGAGGAGGAGGATGAAGAGGAGGAGCTGGCGGAGGAGTCCCCGGAGAAGCCCCCCAAGGGCCAAGCCGCCAAGAAGGGCAGTGCCGCCAAGGTACGGGCAGGGTGGTCCTGGCTGGGGACGTGGCACGGAGAGGGGTCCCCGAGCCACGGGGGGAGGCCTGGGACCCTGGGGATGGGATGCTCCGACCCCAAACCCGCACAGCTTCCCCCTTTCCCGCGGAGGGGAAGAGTTGTGGGGTTGGCAGCGAGACCCCCCCCCCCCCCCCCCCCCCCGCTGCGCTCAGCTGGCCCTGCTGTCCACATTCCCGTCTCCTTCTCTCCTAGAAGAGGAGGCTGGAGAAGGAGGACGAGCAGTGAGTATGGCGGAGGGGGACGTGGGGCAGGGGCTCACCCATGCCACGGGCACGCCGTGCCCCTCACCGCAGCCCCCCCCCCCCTCCTCGTCTCCCCCGAGCAGGAACAACGCCGCCCCCGAGGAGCCCCTTCCCGGCAAGGTAGGAGCTGGCCAGGGTGGCCCTCGGGGTGGCCCGTGGGGTTAGGGCTCGTTGAGGCCCTCAGGGAGGGGAAGGGGCTGCCGCTCAAACCCCAAAAGGGGGGAGCAGCGTGGGGCTGGGGGCTCCCCTTGCTCAGCCCCATCCCCTGCAGGGGCGAGGAGCCGGCCGGGGCAAGAAGAAGGCAGCGGCGAAGAAGTAACGTGGGCTGCGCCCCGCCAGGTGAGGGGTGGGGGGATCAGGCACTTGTGTGCCCCCCCCCCTGTGTCCCTGCTGGGGGGGCTCAGGTGGTCCCCGGAGCAGGGCCAGCCCGGGGTGCCCGTGTTTAAGACCTTTTTCCCCTTCCTTTCCAGGGTCTGGCGCAGGAGAGGCTGGAAACCTGCTGCTTTTTGTGTTCTCCCCCAATAAAGGATCTCCTTTTGCACTCCTGGCTCTCCGTGCTGGGACGGGGTGAGGGGGGGGGGGGGGCTGCAGGGCTGTCCCCCACCCTGGATACCCCAACCCCTCTGTAGGGCTCTGAGGGGCCCGCTGCGTCCTTCCCCGACAGCCTCAGGGGTCCCGTTTGGGGTGGGGTGTGGGGGGGGGGACCTGCAGCAGCCCCCTCCCCGCAAGTGGGGTAACAAGTGGCGGGTGAATGGGGACAAAGGGGGATTATTTAGCAGCGGGGGGGGAGGATTGTAACCCATTGACCTGGCCTTGGGCTGCAGCCAGCGGGTATTGGCGCGGGGGCCGGAGCCCCTCGGGAGCGCGCGGGGCACTGCTGTGCCGCCAGATTGGCCCCAAGAGGGGAGCCGAGCCCGCCACAAAGGGAGGCTTTAGGGGCTGCCCCAGGTGTGGGGCGGCAGGGCCGGGGGGGGCTGGGGCCGGGATAGGGACAAGGGGAGCCCCCCCCCCCCCCCCCCCCCAGTGCTGGGGACAAGGGGTGCCAGCGGTGGCACGGCCCTGAGCAGCTCTCCACGGGGGTGGCCGCACGCAGGGGGGCTTTGAGAGCCGTCCCCGGCCCTCTTCAGCCTTTCCCCTCCTGGTGGGGGCTGCTTGAACAAGCTGTTCCCCCCCCCCGCCCGGTGTGATGATGGCTCCCCAGGACCCCCCTGCCCCAGCCCAGGAGGGGACAAGGGGAGTGATGACGGCCCCGTGGCCATCGATCAGCCACCGCAGCTGGGGGTCCGGGGATGCTGAGCGCATGGGGTGGGAGGTGGCGGCGCTTCCCCAGCTGGGACCCCCCCCCCCCCCCCCCAAAAAAAAAAAAACTGGGATATGCGGTGCTGGTGTTCGTTGGGGGCTGCAAATTGGGCTTTGGGCTGAATTCCTGGCCTGGGAGGTGCGAGAGCACCAGGGGAGGTTTAATTGGGGTCATTAGCACTGATTGAGCCCCCCCCCTGCCCCTCTGCGGCTGGGGGCTGCGGGGGTCTCCCCCTCTCCACCACCTCCCCCCCCGGGGGCTGCGGCGTTGCCCTTGCTCCTTGGGGAAACTGAGGCACGAGCGTGGCGGGGAGCAGTTCCTGCATCAAACCCCCTTCTGGTGTGCAGCCCCCCCAGGACACGCCTGCCAAGGTCCTTTTCCCCTGGGGGCATTGCCCCGGCTGCCCTGGGGGGGGGGTTATTAGCACTTAGCACCCCCGCGGCCCAGCAAATGGAGCGTGGAGGGGTGCGCATCCTCTGCCTCCCGGGGGGGAGCGGATACCTGACCCCGCAGCCTTGCTTTGGCGGGGGGGGGGGGGGGGGGAATCTCATCCCTCCCTTCCATGGGGTTGGGAGTGGGAGCAGGGGGGGCCGTGGCAGGGCCCCCAGTGCTAAACCAGCCGGTTAAAAACCCCTCGTGGTGATTTTTCTCCGTGGGGGATGGCCGGAGGGGGCACCTTGGTGGAACTAGGGTGCCAAAAAGCATCCTCAAGGCGAGCGCATCCCTCCCCATCTCCCCCAGGCCTGGGGGGGCTCTTCCCACCCCCTGACCCTATTGCCATGCCCCAAAAGCATCCCCCCCTCCCCTCCATATCCTCCCCTCCCTGTGGGGTTCCGCCGCCCCCCACCATGGGGACACCCCAAGCCCCCCGAGCCCTGCTCAGCCTCCCCGCCTCCCCCTTCCCCCCCCCCCCCTTCCTCCTCCTCCTCCTCCTCCCGGGCCCCCTCCAGCTCCGATCCTCCTTCCCTCCGCAGCCCCGACGGCCTCCCAAGGGAGGCTCAGCCCCTCGCCACGGGCTCTCCCCACCTTTAAAGGCCGCCACCGGCGGGGACGGCGAGGGGACAGGGGCTGCGTGGAGCGCAGGGCTCCGGGTGCCGCCCTGCTTTTTGGGGAGCCCTGCCCTGCCCGCGGCCCCTTTTCCCACTAGCAGCCCCCCAGCAGATGCCAGCGAGGCAGGAGCTGAGCCCCGGATGGGAGGCTGATGGGGTGGGGGCGCGGGGGGCACGGCGTGGGGTGCGCCGAGGGGGCGAGGAGAGGAGCTGAGCCCCGCCGCCTGCCCCATGCCCCAGCTCCAATCCCGCTCCCCACGCCTGGGCACCAGCGCGCGAGGCACGGCGAGCGCGGGGGCCACCCGAGCGAGGAGGGGGGCGCGGGCAGCCCCCCGGCGGGGCCGTAGCGGCCGGGAGGGTGGCAGCCCGGCTCCCTGCCCGCGTTTCATGCCCGCGCCCGGGGGGTTTCGGCGAGCACCATGCAGCCCCTCAGCCTGCAGAACCTCTCCATGTAAGCGCCGCGCGCGTCGTCGCGCTCCTTTGCGAGCCGGGTTTGTCGGTGTTTTATCGCCTGGCACGGCTCCTCGCCCAAACTAACCCCGAGCAACCCCCTGCTTCTCTCCCTTTCTCTCCCGACGCAGATGTTTCCAGCTCCTGATGTTCTCCTGTCAGACCCAGGTAGGTGGCTAACGCGCGGGATGTTTTCCTGACCCCGTAGCGGCCGGACCCCGGCTCGCCCCGGCCGCCTTTACCTGCTGCCCGGGTCTCGCCTCGCTGTGACACGGGGCTGTGCAAAGGGGATGCCGTTAATTAATTTTGCTCATTTTGGGGACATCCCTCGCGGGTGGGTGACAGGGGCCAGCCCCGGGGCAGGGCGGCGACGCTGGAGGATGCCAACGGGGTTGGGTCACCCATGGGTGCCCGAACCCTTCCCTATGTCCCCGAGGCAAGGCCAGGGGGATCCCCCCCGCTGCAGGGGGGACATTTCTTGCTTGGGCTCGAGCTCCCCGGGCCAGACTCTGCCCTCGATGCCAGCTGAGGGGGTTAACGGGGTGGGGGGGGGGGTTCAAGGCTCGGTGCCCCCCTCCCCTTCTCCCCCTTTCCCCCCTCCCGGGCCGCACCGTCCCTTTTTGTGCGCTTCAGAAAGGCCGCGGCTATTAAAATGCACTGTTCCATATCAGCACCCTCTTCTCCCGAGCCCGAACAAAACCATCCCCAGCAGCCTTAATATGTGCTCAGGACCTTTTTTCCTTCCTTTTTTTTTTTTTTTTTTTTTTTTTTCCCAAGGTAAATGCTTTTATTTCTTTGAAAATGAGAGGGGAAGGGAAGCGCCTTTGATGGAGAGGGGCCGCCCCCCCAGCCCACCACCTCCCCGGCCAGCCCCAAAGGCTTTAAAGTGGATCCTGGCAGGAAATGAGTCCCCGAGGCGCACACAAAGGTGGTGGGGAGCCGGGGCCCTGCCCGGCCTGGGGGGGGGGGGGCAGCGGAGCCCCCACGGTCCCGCTGCTGCCCCCGATGAGCGGGCAGGGCCCCGGGGTGCGGAGGTGGGTCCTGGGTGCGCTCACAGAGCTGGCAGCACCCCGAAATGTGTGGCCGTACCCCGTTTACATCCAATAACCCCTCACTGGGGGAGTTATGGCACCCCATGGGCACAAACCGTGACCCCGTTTGGGGTCCGCACGGTGTTTTATCCCCCCGGCGTGGGGCAGACCAGAGGGGACAGCTCTGTCCCCAGCTCCTGGGACAGCCGGCTGCTCCTTGGGCGCTTTGCCCTGGGGACCAAGCACAGTCCCTGCATCCCAGCCCGTCCTCAGCACCCACCTGGATGCAGGGGGTGCTCCCCGGGGAGGAGAGGCTGGCGAGTGCCCCTCGGGCTCGAGGCATGACCAGGGGCAGCGGCTTGACCCCATCCCCAAGGCAGGCAGGGATCACCCGGCTGCGCACAGAGCGTCCTCCCCGCGTCCTCCCTGTGCGGGTGCCAGGCGAGGTCCCTGCCTCTCCCTGCCCCTCTTCCCGCTTGCTCCTGCTCCCGAAGCACCTGCTCGGGGCTCTCAGCACCCCCAAAAGGCTCCAGCCTGGATGGAGCCGCCTCCAAGACCCCATAGAGGGGCAGAGGGCTCGTCCCGTGCCGGCAGCACAGCTCCGCCGGGCACCCCGGCGCTCCCACCAGGTCCCCCCTCTCCATCCCCGTGCCGTGGGCTGTCCAAAACAAATTGATTTTATTTTTCCCTTTGTAAACAAAGGGGGAGAATCAACCGTCTCCTAATTTTAACCAGTACGTGAGGGACCAGGGGGCCGTGAGCGACCAGCTGAGCCGGCGGCAGATCAGGGAGTACCAGCTCTACAGCCGGACCAGCGGCAAGCACGTGCAGGTGAACGGCAAGCGCATCACCGCCACCGCCGAGGACGGCAACAAATTCGGTAAGGGGCCCGTGCCATCCCCGGGGGGGGGAGGGGGGGGCAAGGTGGGTGCCTGTCAGGGGACAGATACCCTCGTGGGACGTCAGGGAACGGCTGGGGAGATGGACACCGCAGCTGGATGCTGGTTTTATAACCCCCCCCCAAAAAACCTCCTATGGGAGCACGGCTCCAAATTGGCCATTTCTGACCTCAAAACTTCCAAATTCACTTATTTCTTTCCAATATCATGCGGCTATAAGCCTGATATTTAGGGCTTTTGCTCTCTCATGGTGAAGAAATGGATCCGCCACCACCCGATCCCGGCACCAGCACCTGAAATATTGATGGGTGGAGGGCAGCGGGCAGAGCACTTCCAGCCGTGGCACCATCCCTGGGTATTTTACGGGGCTCCCCAGCCCCGCTGCAGCCCCGCCAGGTCCCTGCCACCTTCCCAGGGCTTTCCCTGAATTCTCTCTGCCGGCCTCACGCGCGGGACCTGCCGGGGTCATGGGTTTTGGTGTCAGCTCCCAGCCCTCGCAGCCGCCACGGGGTGAGACAATGAGGACGAGGATAATTAACCCGCCGGGCGCTGGGCTCGGTCTGGCCCTGGAAAACCCATTGAATCCCTGACAATGAAATGGGGGGGGGTGGAAAGGGGCTGCTGCTCTCCACGGGGCTTTCATCAAACGCCCGGTTTGACTCTGCTGGCTTTTAACAAAAGCCCTTTAGCATCATGGCTGGGGGGCAGCCTCCGGTGAGCGCTGCCGTGCCCCGTCCCGGGGGCTTGGGCACGAGAGGCGGCGAGGGATGGGGGGAGCGAAATGGGGACGGGGAGAAGGGTTTTCGATGTCACCTCGGGCACGGGGACGGGGAGGTTTGGGTGCCGGTGGTTTGCAGCCCTGGCGGGACATCTCCCGGTGCCCTCCTCCTTGCAGCCAAGCTCATCGTGGAGACGGACACCTTCGGGAGCCGCGTGCGCATCAAGGGAGCCGAGAGCGAGAAGTACATCTGCATGAGCAAGCGGGGCAAGCTCGTGGGGAAAGTGAGTCCGGGCGGGGAGGCGGCAGCGTGTCCCTGGTCCCTGCTGTCCCCAATCCATCCCCGTCCCTCCCGGAGCTCACGGCCCCTCTTTTCCCTCGCGCAGCCCAACGGCAAGAGCAAAGACTGCATCTTCACGGAGATCGTGCTGGAGAACAACTACACGGCTTTCCAGAACGCCCGCTACGAGGGCTGGTACATGGCTTTCACCCGCAAGGGCCGGCCCCGCAAAGCCTCCCGCAGCCGCCAGAACCAGCGGGAAGCCCACTTCATCAAGCGCCTGTACCGGGGGCAGCTGCCCTTCCCCAACAACGCCGAGCGGCAGAAGCAGTTCGAGTTCGTGGGCTCGTCCTCCCCGACGCGCCGCACCCGGCGCACCCGCGCCCCCCGCGCCCGCACGTAGCGCCCCTGCCGCCCTCCTCCTCCTCCTCCTCCTGGCCTCCAGCACAGACTTTGCCCCTTCTCCTTGCCCCCCCCCCCCCCCGCCAGCACTGTTTTCTCCCTGGTTCTCTTTATTTTTGCTTTAAAGATGCTCTTTTTTTACACTTGGGTGGCACGGATAGGGTGGAGGGCTGTGGGTACGGTGGCCCCCCGCAGCACCCCATGGCACCCCAAATTCACCACCCCGTGCCTCTGCCCATCGCCCTTGGTGGCTGGGGTGGCTGCCCCCCCCCCCTTTGGAGACTTCTCCCCGTGCCACCGAGACCCTGGCCACGTCTGCGACCCCGTCCTGCTGCCGGCGGGATGCCGAGGCCACCCGCAGCCCCGGGCTGTGACCCGGCTGTCACCCTGCGAGGTGACCGTGGTGACCGGGGCTCCTGCAGCGTGCCGGTCCGTCCGTCTGCCCCGAGAAGCTCTGGGAGGGGTGTCGGGCACGCAGACCCGGGGGCCAGCACTTGTACCCCGTGGCCCTGAGGTCTCGGTGTTATTTATTGCAGGGGGAGCTCCGTGCCCCTCTCCTGGCCACCGCGGTGGCACCGGGGTGTGCCGGCGGCACAGGGACGTGCGTAGGTGCCTGCGAGGCCACAGGCAGAAAACACTTTTAGATTTATTTTTTGGTATTATCGGTTGTGCGCTTTACGAGCTCTGCTGTTTCCTTTGAGTCGGTTTTAGGCCTAAACGCTTAGACTTTGGAGTTCATTTGTGTAAAGGAGGAAGCCCCGAGGCAAATAAAAGCAGCGTCTAGACGGACCCGGCCTCGGTGAGTTTTCCTTCCAGCGTGACCCCGGCACGGGCAGGGGCTTTGCTCCCGTTGGCAGGGGGGCACCCAGCTCTCCGTGCCCTGAGCCACCTTGGGGTGCACACCACGATGCTTGGGGACAGCCCGCGTGTCCCCGCGGAGCACCACGATGGCAGCTGGCACGTCCCCGTGTCCCCATTCCCCGCACCCCGACGGCCGGGGCAGCATCGCCTTGACGCGGTGCCCAATTCTGGGGCTGTCTGTCCCCCCACGGCCCCCAGCCCGTGCCGTGCCCCCCTCCCCGTAATTACTTTTGCCTCTCACAATGCCCCGGCCGGCCGGCGGGGAGGATGTAATCCCTTAACCACGTCTCCCCCCTGGCCGCTACAAAGCCCCGCGAGCGTAATGCGGGCATGGAGGGGGGCACGGCCTGGAGCTGGGGGGTTGGGGGGGGAGCGGGGAGAAAATTATAACAGTTTGAGTTAAATGAAGCTTTAAAGCGGGAGAGAAATGCAACACCCAGCAATTAGGGCCGAACAATGCGCCCGGCGCTGCCTGCCCAGGTGTGGCGGGCAGGAATTAGCCGAGCGGCCGGTTTAATTTTTTTTTTCCCCTCCCGTTTCCTTCGGCCCCACAGCCGCGGCTCCTTGTTTCCGCAGGAATTCGAGACATTCTTGAAAGGAGAGGGCTTTGAGAAAGGGGCCGATCTGTCTGTACCCTCCCTGCCCCCGCCGCCCCCTCCCCAATTTAGCCAAAGCTTCAAAGGTAGAGGAGTTCCCTTTGTGTAATCTCCGCTTTTAATTTTTTCCCCGTCCCTTTTTCTCCCCTTCTCCTCTCCTTCCCAAGCCCTTCCTCTCCTTTCTTTCAGGGTTTTTCCCCTTCCTCCCCTCTCTTTCTTCTCGACCTCCCGGGATAGAAAGGGCTCGGAAGGGTGAGTCCTTTTTAATTATGGCCGGGGAAGAAAAACCCCACACTGCGTTTCTTTCTTGTTTTTTGAGGTGAGACCCGGGGCGGGGGAGCGGAGGTGGAGAAAGTGCACTGGAGGATGTCTCGCCAGCCCCCGGCCCACGCGCCCTGCCTTTCCCAAGCCTTTGCTCTCCCCAGGGCTCGGCCAGGGGGTGATGGGGGAACTGGGGGCACCCGCTGGGGACGGGGGGGACACGGGACACGCCACACCCAGCCTGCTGCCACCCCGGCCCCGCCAGCATCCCGTGGCGCTGAGCACCCAGGGGTGCCCCTCTCCAACCCCAACCCGCGGGAGCAAGGCTTGGGCTGGGGGGCACGGGGTGGCCACCCCACGGAGGGGCACGGGGGGAGCATCCTCCTCGCCAGCCCGGCTCCCGCGAGGCCGAAGGCGGCTCCTGCACATCCTCCTCTCCATCGCTCGGCTCCGGCGGGCTGCGGCGGGAGGCGGTCGCTGTAGCAACGCGCCGTGCGGCGCAGGGAGGGGATGCTCGGCGCAGGCATGGCTCCCGGCGGACGGGCGAACCTGCCTGCGGCGGGCCGTGGGCTCCCTTGAAGGTAGGGCCCTGCTCTCCTCCTGCCCCCGTGACCCCCCCCCCCCCCCCGCCTCCATCCCTTAATCCCACCCCAGCCCCCTGCAGAGCCGGCGTTGAAGGGCACCGCGGGGTGACCCCGTGGGGGGGCTCTCCGGTGCGTGGCCGCGCGTGGTTTTCGGTGGGTGCGCGGTGCCTGGGTGCAGGGAAGGGGCATTATCAACCCGCTCCCCCCCCCCCCCCCCCCCCAGCACCCATGGGTGCTGGGCGTGCTGCCGCAGGAGCCGCAGCCGGATCGGGTGCCGAGGCTGCTGCCCGGGTGCCGGAGGCAGGCGCCGAGCAGCCGCTGCGCCGTCTTCATGCTTGAGAAACTGGGTTAGCACCGGGGGGGCGGCCGCGGCCTCGGCTAGCGATGGGCACGGCCCCGGGGGGGACCTCCAGGATGGGGCACGTCGGCGTCCTGGGGCTGGGACCGCGAGGATTCGGCCTCCAAATTATGCTGGCCTTGGCACTGAGGGTGCATGCATGCTCCCCCCTGCGCGCAGCCCCCTGCACGCAGCCCGGTGCGCGCATCCCCCTGCCCCCCCTCCCCCCCGTGCGCGCATCCATCCCCCCGTGAGCTCATCCAGCCGGGCCTCTCGGGAGCCAGGAGGGAAACTGAGGCAGCGAACAGCGCCGTGCGTGCCTGCGGGGAGCGGACCCAGCAGCGGAGGCCCCGTCTCCAGGCAGCTCTCTCCCACACACAGCCGGGAGTAGCCGCCGGGGCTCCTGCGCCGCGGCACCGCTCCTGCGCCCCGCGGCTGGGTTCTCCCCCCAAAATCTCCCTGCTGGAGGACAGGAGGAGGCCGCGGCCTCCCTGCCCTGCCCCGGCACACCCTGCGGCGCTGGGCCAGCCCCACCGCTCAGCGCCAGGGCCGGGGGCTGGACGGTGCCCCCTGGGAATTGGGGTGCGGAGGGGAGCGGCTCTGCCCCGGCGCTGGGCTCCCCTTGGAGGCACCAGGGGCAGGTCCGTGGAGGTCAGGGTTTGATTTTTGGCAGGTGCTCAGCACCTCCCAGGGCTCTGCTGAGCACCCTCGGCGCCGGAGCTGTGTTTCCAAGAGGTTCGCCTCCAATTAAGGGGGGGGGGGGGGGGGGGGGAGGTGCCACCCTTGGGGCCCCCCCCAAGGTTTGGGGGGCAGGATCCGCAGGTACGATCCTGACGCACCACCCACTGCGCCGCGGGGTGCTCAGAGCCGGGATCGGGGAGGGGGTGGGGGCAAAACCTTTTGGCTGGGGGTGCTGCTTTGCACCGGGGGGGGGGGGTCCCGGGGCCCCCCAGCTTGCTCCTGCCGGCGAGCGGGGCCGCGCACGCCAGGTTCCTCTGCGCTTTCCTCCCTCTTTGTGCCGGGGAAGCGTCGGGCGCGCGAGCGAGCGCCAATAAGTGCTTCGTCATGATGCCGGCTAATTCTCCTCTTGTTCCGAAAGGGACTGAGCCAGCAGCAGAGGTGGGGAGCGGCGTCGGGTGCCCACCCCCCACCCCCCCCACCACCCACCCACGCACCCACCCCGGTGCCGAGCTCCCGTTATCAGCGCGCCGGGGGCTGCTCGGTCGCCGCCTGGGCTGCCCGATAAGCGGCGGCCGCTCGCGGGCTCTCGGATGCGAGCCCCAGCGCCGTGCCTCGGCCCCGGCGAGCGGAGGAGGAGGCCGGGGGGTCCCCACCCCCCCCACCCCCCCCCCCCGGGAGGCATGAGGTGGCCCCAGCCCTAGGTGAGTGGTCCCCCCCAGCCGTGGGGAGAGGGGAGGAGGAGATGCGGGTAGGGACCCTCTGCCTGGGGGGGGGTGGGGGGGGGGGGTGGGGGCTGCGTTGAGCGGGGTCAGTGGCCACCGCCCGTGGTTTTCCCATCGCTGTTCCCGTGCTGTTGCTCTCCCCGCTCGCCCTCCTGGGACACCCCCCCCCCCCCCCACGCTGAGGGGGGTCCCTGTGGGGTGAGGGCAGCCCCATATTTTGTCCCCCCCCCCCCCCCCTTCTCCGGGGGGGCTGCAGCCCTGCCCCGTGTCCCCATGCGTGTTTGGGGCAGAGCTGCCCTTGCCAGGGGGCCCGTGGGGACGGGAGGGTGGTGACACGGGGACGCGGGCTCACGGGGGGAATACCCCTCCCCGGGGGGGGCGGCTCTCCCCAGGGTGCACCTGCACCTGATTCATCCCATGGCCCCCTCCTCCCCCCCAGAACATCACCATAGAAGGGGTTTGGGGACAGGGGACGTCCCCGTCCCTCCCTGGGGACAGCGGCATTGGCACCGTGTCCCCCGAGGGAGGAGGAGCCTGGACGCTCCCAGCCCCACCAGTGGAGTGAGTTTGAGGGGTCTCAGCGCTGTATTCTGGGGGGGGGGGGGGCAACTCATACCCTGCTCCCAGGGGTGCTGGATGTGATGGGGCTGATGCTCCCCACCGTGGCATTTGGGGTCTTGTGGTGGTCTTGGGGCGCACCCTGAGATTTTGGCACCCCCCCCGGCCCCACGGTGGCTCCTGTTTGGGGCACCCCAACCCCGCTGGGGGGGCCGTGGGCGTGCGGGGCCGGTGGTCAGGCAGGGCTAAGCCCGGTAAAACCGGGGCCACCAGCTGCCAGCTCGGCCCCGGGAAGCCCCCGGCATCATCCCGGGCAGGTGCCAAGCTGCGGTGGCCTCGGGGTCCCCAGGGACACAGGGCACCCGGTGCAGGGTGTCCCACGGTGCTGGGAGATTTGGGGGTTCACTGGGGGCCCGTGGGCATCTCCTGAGCCACGCTGTGAGCCCAGGCCCCGCTGGGTCCCCGGCGGCCCCTCCGCGTGCGGGATGAGCAGGCTAATCCCATTTTAATCCCAGATTACGTGCCACGTGAGCCTCTGCCCACAGCGGGCTGCAGCGTGGCCATCGGAGCCCTGTGGGGCGGGGGGGGCAAGATCCCTATAGCCAGACCCCAAAAACCCAAGGGTTTGGGGGCGTTTGGGCAGGTGCCGCGCATCCCGGATTAAAAAACTGGCGGCTGGTTTGGGATTTTGGAGCGGGTCGGCGAGGTTTGGAGGCAGGAGAGCCGCTGGTTTGGCCCAGATCAGGGAGGAATTGCGGGGTGGGAGGAGGTGGGGATGCCCCTTTCGTCTCCTGGATGGGGCAGGCGGCTTGTCACCCCCCCCCCCCGCCGCCACCCAGGGAAACCGAGGCACGGAGGGCGCAGCACCCGTGGCCACGCCGGGGATGGAAAAACCCCGGGTGCCAGCTGCAGCTCGCAACCTGACGGGCAGGGCGAAGCGGCACGGCAGCGCCGGGCTGCCGATAAACAGCTCCCCGCTCGCGGGCGATGCCCCGGCGGGGACAGAAAGGGCGAGAAGCAGGACGAAGGAGGAACCGGACACCGGTGGCACGCGCCCCGTGCGCTCCCTGCCCGGGCGGCGATCGAGTTGCCACCGGCGCGGGGAGGATGCTCGGTGCCTCGCCGTGTGCTGGTTGTTTGCGAGCAGGGGAGGAGGAGGAGGAGGAGGAGGAGGAGGAGGAGGAGGCTGGGCTGGGCTGGGAAGTGCCGGAGCCGTTCCCAGGAACCGTCTGTTCGGGGAACTTGTGACCCCACCGGGTGCCCCCCCCCCCACTCCGTGCCGCTGGCTGCGAGCCTTGGCCATGGCAGCGTGGAAAATGCAGGGTGCCCGCGCCCTGCGCCGTGGGAAGGGAAGGAAAATGAGGAGAGGAGGAGGAGGAGGGAGAAGGGAGGAAGGCTGGGGGTCCCTCATTGCTCCCCCCACCCCTGGTTCGGGGAGGCTGGGGGGGGGAGCGTGCAGCCTGGCCCTTCGCCCGGGCCCCGCGCGCTGATGGCTTTGGCGGCTGTGAAAAGTCAAATCCGGATTTCCTCGGGGGGGGGGGGGGGGGGGCCGGGAGCCGACCTCTCCACGCCGCAGCAGCAGCCCCCCCGCAGCCCCTGGGCTGGGTGCCGCTTCGGGGGGGGGGGCGGCCCACACCCCTGCAAGCCTCCTCCTGCACACGGTCCGTCCGTCCGTCCATCCGTCTGTCCGTCCGTCCAGCCTCTCTCTTCCTCTTCCCGCTCGCCCCGGGTGCCCACAGGGGGCTCGGCGCATCCCCCCCCCCCCACCCCCCCCCCCCACCCCGCGCCCCGTTCCTGGCTGTTGGCCACCAAAATCCCCCAGAGGCACCGTCCCCGTGCCGGCCTTATCTCAGGGACCTGCCGGGGAGACGGGAGGTTGCCGTGGGGAGAGCCGGGGCGGTGGCTCCCTCCCTGCCCGCAGCAGATAAGGTGTCCCCCACGTCCCTTCATCCGGGGGGGGGGGGGGGGGCGGGCTGATCCCACACAGCCCCAGCACCCTCAGCCGCCTCGCTGGCTGCGTCTCTCCCCATCCCCTCGCTCGGGCTTGTTTTCCTTCCTCCCCAGCATCCGCATCCACCCCGCACCCACCCTTCCTCTGCCTCCTGCTATCTGCTGGCTCATCCATCTGCTCGCCTCCGGCCTCCTCGTCCTCCCCAGCAGCTCCCGCCGCCCCCCCCACGGTTCCCCTCCTCTTGCCCGCGACACCCTCGGGGTCCACGCGGGGCCGGGGTTGGGGGGGTTTTGGGGGGGGTGGGGGGGGGGGGGGCCGTGCCGGAGGAACGAACCCGCCCTGGCTCGGAGGATGGAAAGTGTGAGCTCACGGGTGCGCGGGGCGGCCGCCGCTCGCCAGCACAAAGCCGCCTTGTGCCATGCCCGGCCTCGCTCCGGGGGTGCCTCCGGCACCGGGGTCCCGAGCCCCCGGAGAGCCGCCGAGGCGCTGGGCTGGGTGCGGGCGGGTCGGGTCCCACCGGTGCTGAAATTTTGGGGGGGGGGGGGGGGGGGGGGCTGGTTGTAATGGGGTGACCTCCAAAGAGGCTTGTGGGGAGGCTCCGAAGCCCCTTTATGGCAGCTCGACAGCCCCCCCCCCCCCCCCCAAGGAGCTGGAGGATGCGCAGGGTGTCGTCACGTTTCCCCCATCCCTGCTTCTGCTGAGCCCTGAACCATGGGGCTGGGGTCCTTGGGGGGGGGGGGGGGCGGTCTGGAGGTGGTTGGCACCCCCCCAGCCCCATGCACGGGCTGCCCCAGGGGGGGATTTGGGGACTTTGGGGCTCGGCTGAGCGCTGCTGCCGCAGCCCGGAGCCCGGCCAGCACGAGGTTTTTTTCCAGGTGCTCTCCCCTCTGAAAGGAGAAGTTTGGAGGCAAAAAAAACGGGGAATTTTCTCCTTTGTCTGGGGGCTTTGCGGGGTTTAAAGCCGAGCCAGGGCTCGCGCCGGCCCTTCGGGGCTTTTCCAGCCGGGGGGCTGCGGGCAGGGGCTGAGCGCAGCGCCCGTCCCGCTGCCGCTGCTGGAGCCTTCTCGAGGCCGCTGGGGGACAAAAGCCCCTCATTACCCCTGCTCCGCTTGCCAGCCCTCGTCAGCAGCCGCCCAGCCGCGGGGCAGCGGCCACGCTGGGTGCAAGGCAGCCGCTTGGCACGGTGTCGGGGTGCCGGGGTGTCAGGGTGCCAGGGTGTCGGGGTGCCGGGGTGTCGGGGTGCCGGGGTGTCAGGGTGCCGGGGTGCCGGGGTGCCGGGGTGTTGGGGTGCCGGGGTGTCGGGGTGTTGGGGTGCCGGGGTGTTGGGGTGCCGGGGTGTCGGGGTGCCGGGGTGTCAGGGTGCCGGGGTGCCGGGGTGCCGGGGTGTTGGGGTGCCGGGGTGTCGGGGTGTTGGGGTGCCGGGGTGTCGGGGTGCCGGGGTGTCAGGGTGCCAGGGTGTCGGGGTGCCGGGGTGTCGGGGTGCCGGGGTGTCAGGGTGCCGGGGTGCCGGGGTGTCGGGGTGCCGGGGTGTCGGGGTGTCGGGGTGCCGGGGTGTTGGGGTGCCGGGGTGCCGGGGTGTCGGGGTGCCGGGGTGCCGGGGTGTCGGGGTGTTGGGGTGTCGGGGTGCCAGGGTGTCGGGGTGCCGGGGTGCCGGGGTGTCGGGGTGCCAGGGTGCCGGGGTGCCGGGGTGTCGGGGTGCCGGGGTGTCGGGGTGCCAGGGTGTCGGGGTGCCGGGGTGTCGGGGTGCCGGGGTGCCGGGGTGTCGGGGTGTTGGGGTGCCGGTGTGCCGGGGTGCCAGGGTGTCGGGGTGCCGGGGCTGGGAGCTGCGCCGCTGTCACCCTACTACGAGCCCCGTCTGGGTCCCTCGGTGGGGGTGGGGGGGGTGGGTTGGTTGGATGCTGTCCCTCGGGGCAGGAGCTGGGGGAAGTGCCCGTGGATTTTCTTGGAGAGCCCAGCGCCAGGGTTCGATCCCGCGAGCGGAGAGCCCGGGTCCCTTCCCCGCTCACCGCCCCGTCGCCCTTGCAGAGGCAGCACCCGAGCCCCAGCCCCGCGTTGGCACCCAGAGGGATGCGGAGCCACAGAGGTGAGTGGGGGTCCTGTGCCCCCCCCCCCCCCCCCGCCCCCCCCCCCCCAGCACCTCCCCTCTGCCCCAGGACAGACCCGGAGCCCTTCGTGTACCCCCCCCCCCCCCTCCCCCCCCGGGGAGGGTGGCACGGCCCCGCTGCCCACGGGCACCTCGCCCCGGGGTGCTGCGTGCCCACCGTGGGGGGGGGAGTGGGGGTCCCCAAAATTTCTGCTCTGCCCTCCCCCCCGCAGGACCCTGTGACTGACCCGGCCCCTCCGGCGCGCAGCTGAATGGAAAGACTGCAGAAGGTAAGGGGGGGGTCGTGGGCAGGGGGCTGGGGGGTGCCGGCTTTTGGGGACCCCCCCCCCGAGGACACCTCGGCACAGGGCCCTGGGGCAGCCTTCCTCCCCTGCCTGCCTCCTCCTCCTCCTCCCAGCCTGGCAGCACCATCTAGTGGCAACGTGTCACCGTCCCCTCCCGAGGGTCCCCAAGCCCTAAACCTGCAGGTTGGAGGCGAGGAGACCCCCAGGGCCCGGCCAGGAATGCCCCATCCCCGGGGGTGTCTCCCCTTTTTTGGGGGGGGGTGTCCCCGCGCCCTTGTGCCATGCCCCTGGTACAACCCGGAGCCCTCCCCGTGCCCAGGTTTGCCCAAATCCCAAATCCCAGGTCCGAAATCCCAAATCCCAGGTCCGAAATCCCAAAAATCCCAAATCCCAAATCCCAAATCCCAAATCCCTTCCTTCCAGCAACCGCTGACCTCCCCTGGGAGCGTCTGCTCCTCGCGCGGCTCCAGCGTCCCGGGATCGCCCTCCAGCATCGTGGTAAGAGCTGGCTCCCTCCACGCTCTGCTGGGAAATGCCCCCAGTCCCCCCCCCCCCCACCCCATTCCCCTTCCGTACCCAAAAACGAGGCTTTTTTTTTTTTTTTTTTTCCCCCCCCCCCCTCCCTTCCAGGCCAAAATGGACAACGAGGTCCTGGGCTACAAGGACCTGGCTGCCATCCCCAAGGACAAGGCGATCCTGGACATCGAGCGCCCCGACCTGATGATCTACGAGCCCCACTTCACCTACTCGCTCATGGAGCACGTGGAGCTGCCCCGCAGCCGGGAGGTGAGGGTGCCCCCCCCCCCCCCGGGTGAAAGCCGCCCCCCCCCCCCCCCCCCGGGATGTTTGGGGGTCCCGGGCTGCGGGAATAACCCCCCCTTCTTGCCCCCTGCAGCGCTCCCTGTCTCCCAAATCCATCTCTCCTCCTCCGTCCCCCGAGGTGAGCACCGGGGACATGCGCACGGGGGGGGGGGGACAACGACAACGCACGCACGGGGAGGGGGGCGACGCCGAGCCCCTCGCCCACCCCCCCCGACCCGTTTTGCCCCCCCACCCCCCCCACGTCCCCCCCCAGGCCATCCGGGAGTGGCTGGAGAGCCGGACCCCCAGCAGCACCCCGCAGCCCCCCCCTCGCCAGGCCGCCAGCACGCCCCGCAGCGGCGTCCAGCACTTCCACAGGCCCGGTACGCACCGCTCAGCGCCCCCCCCCACTGCCCCCCCCCCAGCCCCGCTGCACCCCACCGCCCCCCCCCCCACTGGGGGAACTGGGCAGACGGGGATGGGCGAGGACCTTCCCGGGGCGCTGACCTTTCCCTTCCCCGTGCAGAGACCGACACGACGGAGCTCAACATCTACAAGAAGCCCCCGATCTACCGGCAGAAAGGTGAGCGGGGCGCCCATCCCGCGGCACCGGGACCCCCCCCCCGGGGGTGTTGTCTCACCCCCCCACCCCCCGTGTGCCCCGCAGAGCCCCATTCCGGCCCCCACCACGGGAAGCACCTCATAGAGGATTTGATCATCGAATCGTCCAAGTTCCCCGCGGCGCAGCCCCCGGACCCCAACCAGCCTGCCAAAATCGAGACCGACTACTGGCCGTGCCCCCCCTCCCTGGCCGTCGTGGGTAGGTGCTGGGGTGGGATGGTTTATCCCCAACCCCCCCCCCCCCCAGAGACCCCCCAGGGGGTGGCGGGGATGGGGCTGGGCGAAAATCCCCCTCTTTCCCCCCAGAGACGGAGTGGAGGAGGCGGATGGCCTCCAAGAGAGGGGAGGAGGAAGAGGAGGACCTGACGGAGGAGATGAAGAACCTGCGGGAGCTCCAGAAGCAGGAGCTGAGCAAGGTGAGGGGAGACCGGGGCTGGGTTCTGGGGGGGTTTGCGGGGGAGGGTCTGCGGACGTGCCAGCCCTGACCCCCCCCCCCCCCACCACCACCTCCCCGCGTCCCTTCTCCCCCAGGTCACCTCCAACCTGGGGAAGCTGATCCTGAAGGAGGAGATGGAGAAATCGCTCCCCATCCGGAGAAAAACCCGCTCGCTGCCGGACCGGACGCCCTTCCACACGTGTACGTGGGGCACAGCGGCACCCAGAGGCTCTGTCCCCGTCCCTTTCCCTTCCCAGCACCCTCCCAGCACCCTCCCAGCACCCTCCCAGCACCCCCACCCCTGACCACCTCCTGCTCTCTTGCAGCGCTGCACATGGGCAGCTACAAGAGCTCCTCGCTGCCCGCCTCCGGCCGCAGCACCCTGACCCGGGTGAGTGGGCGGGGGGGCTCCCCGCGGGAGGGGGCCGGGCGGTGGCACCCCTCTGACGCTGTCCCCTTGTGTCCCCTGCCAGCTGCAGTCGGCGGAGTTCAGCTCGGCGAGCAGCGAGAAGGGGAGTCCGGGTGAGCGCCTGGGGGGGCACCCCTGGGGACTGGGGGGGGGGGGGGGGGGGGGGACACCCCTGGGGATGAAGGGGGACATCCCTGGGGACGGGGGGGGACATTCCTGGGGATGAAGGGGTGACATCTCTGGGGACGGAGGGACAGACCTGGAGACAGCGGGGGGACATCCCTGGGGATGGGGGCACATCTCTGGGAATGAGGGGACGTCCCTGGGGACGGGGGGGGGACACCCCTGGGGACTGGGGGGGACATCCCTTGGGGATGGGGGGACATCCCTGGGGATGAAGAGGGACATCCCTGGGGACAGAGGGGGACATTCCTGGGGATGAAGGGGGAACATCCCTGGGGATGGGGGCACATCTCTGGGGACAGAGGGGACACCCCTGGGGATGAGGGGACACCCCTGGGGACAGGGGGACATCATTGGGGATGGGGGCACATCTCTGGGGATGGGGGGGGGGACATCCCTGGG
Organism: Cygnus atratus; assembly: GCF_013377495.2. Lineage (NCBI taxonomy): Eukaryota > Metazoa > Chordata > Aves > Anseriformes > Anatidae > Cygnus > Cygnus atratus. The sequence goes on from NC_066388.1 coordinate 1,979,448, forward strand.
GACAAGGGGACGTCTTTGGGGACCGGGGTACATCCCTGGGGATGGGGGGGACATCCCTGGGGACGGGGGACATCCCTGGGGACAAGGGGACGTCTTTGGGGACCGGGGTACATCCCTGGGGACGGGGGGGGACATCCCTGGGGACGTTCCTGGGGATGGGGGGGGACGTCCCTGGGGACATCCCCGGGGACAAGGGGGCCACTGCACTCAGCAGAGGCTGGGAAGCCACCCGTGGGGGGACTCGTTGTCACCTGGGGGGGGGGGCAGACGGGGGGGTGCTGAGCCCCGCTCCTCTCTTCCGCAGGCGTGCAGGTGAGCGCCCACCCGGCTGCCAGCGCCCAGAGCCAGCGAGAGGGTGATGTACAGCGGGGGGGGGGGGGGGACGCTGGGGACACCTCCGAGGGGCTGGGGGGGGGGGGGGGGGGGATGGACGTGGGGGGGGGCAGCTGGGCTGGTGCCCATTCGGGGGGGGTGGGGGGTGAGGATGATGATGGTGCTGGCTTCGTCCCCGCAGAACGGCCAGCGCGGGCGCATGGACAGAGGCAACTCCCTGCCCAGCATGCTGGAGCAGAAGGTGAGGGGGCTGGGCGCTGGGGGGGGGGGGGGGGCACGAGGCCGTGGGAGGGGGGGGGTCTCACAGCCTTTTCCCCCCCCCCCCCCCCCCAGATCTACCCCTACGAGATGCTGATGGTGACCAACAGAGGCCGCGTGAAGCTGCCGCCCGGCGTCGACAGGACCAGGCTGGAGGTAGGGGCTGAGCCTGGACATGTTGGGGGGGGGGGGCAGACAGGGTGTGTGTGTGTGGGGGGGGGGGGTCTGGGCACCCCCTGACCCCCCCCCCCATCCCGCAGCGGCACCTCTCCCCCGAGGATTTCCTGCGGGTCTTCGAGATGCCCCCCGAGGAGTTCGGCAAGCTGGCCCTGTGGAAGCGCAACGAGCTGAAGAAGAAGGCCTTCCTCTTCTGAGCCCCCCCCCCGGCCCGCGTCGCGCCCTCTCTCCGCTTTAGGGCTCCCAGCCGGTTTTTATTACACCCCCCCCCCCCCCCAAAAAAAAAAAAACCATCCCCCCTTTTGCAGGAAAAGGGGGCTGGGGGCTCAGCCCTGACCCCCCCCCCCCCCCCCCAACCCTGGCAGCCCCCGCGGTGCCCGGCTTGCAGTGAGCTGATGGGGCTGGGGGCACGGTTCTGCGGGGGGGGGGGGGGAAAGCTCCGGGGGGGCCCCATCTCCCTCCCCTGGCTCTGCCGCCCCCCTCCCTGGGCTCAGCGCCCCCCCCCCCCCCCGTGCCCCCCATCCTCGCCCCCCCAGGATGCGGCTCACTGCCAGACCCCGCGCTCGTGGTGGGGGTGTCCCCCCCCCCAGCTCATTTTAACCCCCCCCCTTCTCACCCTGGTCCCCCCCCCTCATGCACGGTGACCACTCGGACACTGCCAAAACCCGCCCGGCACCCTGCGAGGCAGGGCTGGCACCCAGCTGGGGGGGGCATGGATGGGGGAAAAATTGGGGGGGGGGTCTGAAAAGATGGGCTGGCAGAGGGGGGGGGGGGGCTCAGCAGGGCTGGGGGGGGGCAGCTCCTGAGCTTGGGTTGTGTGTTTGTGAGCGCAGATGCCCTGCGGGGGGCGGGGGGGGGGGGGGTGCAAGGGGGGACGAAATGGGGCGGTGCAATGGAGGGACGCAGTGGGGGGGGGGGGGGGGGTGTGAAATGGGGGGGGGGTGTGAAATGGGGGTGTGTGTGTGAAATGGGGGGGTTGCAGCAGGGCACTGGGGGTGCTGCACCGGGCCACCCAGGCGGTGCTCTGGGACAAAGGCCAGCACCCCGGGGTGCTGCACCCCCCCTCGGCACGGAGCGCGCTGGGTGCTGAGCCCCGGGCAGGGCAGAGCTCCCCCCCCCCCCCCCCCGGCCCCCCCCCACGCCCCCCCATCCCCGTCTCCAGCCGCCAGCCCCCGTCGGGATGTAACGAATGTAAAATGTCGGGGGGGAAATCGCGAAGCGCGCCGGCCCCTCGCTGCCTTTCACCGCCCCCCCCCCCCCCCCCGGCACACCCCCAACCGCAGCCAAATCCGGGATTTTCTGCCCCCGGGGGGGGGGGGGGCGGCCCCCCCCCCCGTGCCGGTGCGAGGTTTGGTTGTTTTTTTTTTGTCTGGCTTCCGATTAAAGGTGACCCGGCTTCACTCCCCCCGCGTCCCCGCCGCTTTGCTTCCCGGCCCTGCAGGCGGCGGTGGTGCTCCGGGAGGCCGGGGGGGAGGGGGGGGGGGGGGGCCCTTCCCCGCCTTCCCCCCCCCCCACCCCCTCCCCTCCTCCGCCCTGCCCGGCTGCGCTGGGGGCCCCCGGGGCGGGTGCGAGCCGAGCCCGGCCGAGCCGAGCCGAGCCGGGTCAGCGCTGCCCCGGCACCCGGCGCGATGTGAGCGCTGCGCGCACCATGGCGCGGCACAGAGGTACCGGGGGGGGGGGGGGTTTGCAAATCCTGGGGGTGCAAATCCTGGGGGTGCAAATCCTGGGGGTGCAAATCTTGGGGGTGCAAATCCCGGGGGTGCAAGTCTTGGGGGGTGCAAATCCTGGGGGTGCAAATCCTGGGGGTGCAAGTCTTGGGGGGTGCAAATCCTGGGGGTGCAAATCCTGGGGGTGCAGGTCTTGGGGGGTGCAAATCCTGGGGGTGCAAATCCTGGGGGTGCAAGTCTTGGGGGGTGCAAATCCTGGGGGTGTAAATCCTGGGGGTGCAAATCCTGGGGGGTGCAAATCTTGGGGGTGCAAATCCTGGGGGTGTAAATCTTGGGGGGTGCAAATCCTGGGGGGGTGCAAATCCTGGGGGTGCAAATCTTGGGGGGTGCAAGTCTTGGGGGGTGCAAATCCTAGGGGTGCAAATCTTGGGGGGTGCAAATCTTGGGGGTGCAAATCTTGGGGGGTGCAAGTCTTGGGGGGTGCAAATCCTGGGGGTGCAAATCCTGGGGGGTGCAAATCTTGGGGGTGCAAATCCTGGGGGGTGCAAATCCTGGAGGTGCAAATCTTGGGGGGTGCAAATCTTGGGGGGTGCAGGTCTTGGGGGGTGCAAATCCTGGGGGGTGCAAATCCTGGGGGTGCAAATCTTGGGGGTGCAAATCCTGGGGGGTGCAAATCCTGGGGGTGCAAATCTTGGGGGGTGCAGGTCTTGGGGGGTGCAAATCCTGGGGGGTGCAAATCCTGGGGGTGCAAATCTTGGGGGTGCAAATCCTGGGGGGTGCAAATCCTGGGGGTGCAAATCTTGGGGGGTGCAACCCGGGAGGGTGCAAAGCTGGGGATGTAAAAGTAGGGGGTGCGAACCCGGGGGGTTGCGAACCTTGGGGGTGCAACCCCGGGGGGAACAAGTCTGGAGGGTGCAAAACTACGGGGGGGGGGGGGGGGGTGCAACCTGGCGGGGGTGCGAACTGGGGGGGGGGCGGAGCGATCCTTGGGGGTGCAACCCAGGGGGGTGCAAAGCTGGGGGTGCAAAAATAGGGGATGCGAACCCGGGGGGTTGTGCAAAACTGGGGGGTGCAAGCCGGGGGGGGGGGTGCAAGCCTGGAGGGTGCAAAGCTGGGGGTGCAAAACTAGGGGGTGTGAACCTGGGGATGCAAAACCAGGGGGGTGCAAACCGGGGGTGTGTGATCCTTCGGGGTGCAACCCGGGGGGGGGGGTGCAAGCCTGGAGGGTGTAAGCCGGGGGGGTGCAAGCCAGGGGAGTGCAAACCTGGGGGTACAAAAACAGGGGGTGCGGACCTGGGGGTGCAAACCTGGGGGTGCAAATCTGGGGGTGCAAAACTGGGGGGGTGCCAAGCTGGGGGTGTGAACCTGGGGGGTGCAAAGCTGGGGGGGGGGGTGCAAAGCTGGGGGGGGAGAGAGCTTGCAAAGGGGATAACGGAGAGGGCAGAGGCTGTGCATGAGCCTGCCCGGGGGTGGAGCAGGGTGCAGGGTGCCAAAAGGGTGCAGCAGGGCGTGGGGCTGCCCGCGGGCGTGGGGGGGTCCCCGGGTGTGTGTGGGGGGGTCCCCGGGTGTGTGTCGGGGGGTCCCCGGGCGTGGGGGGTTCCCCGGGTGTGTGTGTGTGGGGGGGAGAAGCAAGGGGATGGGTGCCTGCGAAGTGGTGTGCGAGAGGGCGCAGGGGGTGGGTGCGCAGGGAAAGGGGGGGGGGGCGTGGGGAAGGGGGGGAAGTGCTGGGCACGGAGATGGTGCTTGGGGCCGTGGGATGGGTGCTGGGGAGGGAAGGGGCGAGGGGGTGTCTGCGGGGCAGCAACAGTCGGGGCGGGTGTGTGGGGTGGGGAATTGGGGTGCCCCCCAGATGGGGCGAGGAGCCGGGGGGGCCCCCAAACGGGCCAGGCTGCGCCGTGCTCCCACCGCAGGGTGGGCTTCTTTCCCCCCCGCTGTGGGGGGCGCAGCGGCGGTGGGGGGGGGGGGGAGGAGGAGGAACCCCCACCCCCCCCACACCCTGGAGCCGTGTCCCCGAGCCCCCCCGCGGCACGGGGTCACGCCGCGGCTGGGAGCAGCTCCAGGCTGAGGGCGGCCTCGCCTCCAGCCTCCTCTGAGTCATCCGTCCCGCGCTTGGCCGGAGCCGCCCGCAGCTCTCCACGCTCCCTGGGGTGCTCCGGGGCTGCTGCTCCCCCCTCAACCCCCCCAGCATCACCCCAGGCCCCTCGTAGGGTGCGCGCCGGGGGTCCAGCCCCCATCCCCTGGGTGGCATCCCTTGGGTGACCCTTCCTCCTCCTCCTCCTCCTCCTCCTCCTCGGGGATGCCAGCGGGCGCAGGGCGCTGCGCTAGGAGACGGCTCTGCGTTTGGGGGGCGTTCTCCTCCCGCCCCGGAGGCCGAGGCAGCTGGTTTGCATCTCGGCTGCCTTCCCTCGGCCCCGGGAGCTGGAGTTTGGCACGGTGGCACCACCGAGGGCAGCCCCCGCCACCCCGTGCCCGCTGCGCACCGGCAGCGCCGGGCACGGCACCCTCGGAAACCCGGGGGCACCGGGGCTGGCCGGGGTGGGGGTGGGGGGGGGTGGGGGGTGTGTGAGGGAGCAGAGGAAGGTCAGGGGGGTGGAGGACGAGGACGGAGGCCGGGGGAGCGAGTGGACGGAGATGTCATTGCCGAGGAATTCGGCCTGGGCGGAGGAGAGGAGAAAGGGAGGGAGAGGAAGAGCCAGGCACACCGGGCACGGGGCCCTTCCCCAGCCCCGCTGCGCTCCCCACCTCGCCCTCCGGCCAGCCCCTGCCCCGGCCTCCCCCCCCTCCATCCCCCAGCACCCCGGGGAGCTCCGAGCTCCGTTCCCCCCCCCCCAGCTTTTCCATCCCCAGTTTCCAGGGCAATCCAGATGTTTGGGCCCAGCTCCGGCATTGCTCAGCCTCGCTGCCCTGCCAGATGTTTCCTCTCCCCCCGGGGCAGGGACGGCGTGCGCGCGCCTCGGTGTCCTGGGGACGCCGGGCTCCCGGGGCAGGGGGCGAGGCCAGGAGGGGAGGACGGGGCTCCCCGTGCCCGTGCCTCCATGGGGGGCTTCTCCCACATCCCTCACAACACGCGTGGGACCGGCTGCCTCCTTCCCCTGCCTTCTCCGGGGGGCTGCTGCTCTCCTTGGGGCTGCAGCGCATCCGTCCGGAGCCACGGGGATGGATGCAGGGCACGGGGGTGCCGGGGGGCACTGCGGGGGCGCAAGGTCCCGGCCGGCTGCGGCCTCCTGGGGTTGTCCCAGCGCAGGAGGATGCGAGGGGGAGGCTCGGAGCTGAGCGGGGAGGCAGGGGGAGAGGCCGGGCAGGCCCCGCGCCAGGCTGCAGTGGGTTTCGACAGCGTCTCTGCGATGCTTTATCCCAGCTGGGAGCAGGGAGCGGAGCCCGGAGCGGCCGGAGGAGATGGCTGCAAAGCACTTCCAGATGCACGGCGGGGAGGAGCTGGGGGGCTGCGGGGGGCGGGGGGGGGGGGGGGGGGGGCATCTGCAGCCAGAGGGCTTGGGGTGCGGGATGCAGAGCTGACGGGGGGCATCCTTTGGGGCTGGGGGTCCCTCTCCTTGCGCTCCAGCCGGGGCGAGGAGGCACAAAGCAGCCCCTTGTCCCGTGCCGTGCCACCGCCCCGGCACGGGCTGGGGGGTCCCGGCACTGATCCCGCTGCTCCCTGCCCTCCCCGGCCCCGGAGGGCGCAGCGGGTGAGCGCTCGGCGTTTTTGGCACGCCCCGAGCAGCCTTCAGCAGCCTCCTCCTCTTCCTCGGGGCAGCGCCTTGGGCTGGGGGGCACGGGGCAGCGCTGCTGGCACGGCCCCGGGCACGACCAGCCCCCGGCCGCTGCTCTCCCCTCGCCCGACCTGGAACAAACCCGCTCTGTGCGCGCACAGAGGGGCCTTCAGCTCCCGGCCCCCTCCCCGGCCTCCCCTGGGCCCATCAATAGGGGGATTGTGCCGAGCGGGGGCGCAGCCGGTGGCACGGGGCACGTAACCACCACCGCTGCTGCCTCTGTCACCGCGGGGCCGCACGTCCCCGTCCCCAACCCCGTCCCCGTCCCCTGCAGATCTGGACAGGCTGCTCTCCGACCTGCGCTCCTTCCTGCTCATCCTGGACCGGGAGAGCCTCAGCGCCGCGGCCCAAGCCAAGAAGAAGTCGGTGGCCGAGCTCCTGTGCCGGCTGCAGAGCCCCCCGTGTGAGCGTTGGGGGGGGGGGGGCGCGGGGGGCGCACGGGGCCGGGGAGGGGCGCGGGGCTGTGACTCGGCTCTCCCCCCGCAGCAGAGGATGCAGAGTACATGATCATGCGCTGCCTCTCGCCTTCCTCGGGGACCCCCCAGGGCCGGGACAACTCGGGTGAGTCCGACCCGCACCCTACGTCCCCCTGCGTCCTGCACGGCCCCGGCTGGGGGTCCCGGATCCTCGCCGCCCCCGTGTAATCCTGTCCCTCCCCCCCCCCCCCCCCCCCCAGAAACAAGGACTCAGGATGCAAGGGGAGGGAGAGGATGCGAGTGCCGCCCGGGCAGCACCCAGAGCTCGCACGGTGGGGTACGGATGGGGAGCAAAGGGGGGGGGCGGGCGCGGGGGTCTCCAGGGGGGAGAGGGGGAGCTGGGGGTCGTCCCCGCGCTGCAACCTCGCTCGTACGGGGCTGGGGGGCAGGTCCGGGGAGGGCAGAGCACGAGCCCCCCGCCCATCTTTTGGGCACCCGCCCATCTTTTGGGCACCCACCCGTCCCGTGGGCACCCCGGGGCCAAGCAGCACCCTCGCAGCACCCTCCTTTTCCCCAGAGCAAGGCACCGAGCGCCTCGCCATCCCCACCGGCCGACGACTCCTACGAAGACGCCGAACCCCTCGGCCCCGGCGGACGCGGCGGCTCCGGTGAGCACCCGACGCCCCCCCCCACCCCGTCCCCCCCACCCCACCCCGCCCCATGCACCCAGCGCCCTGATGAGGCCCCTACCTGGGCTCGCAGGCGGCGCCGACACCGACAGCAGCCACTACGAGTCGTACGGGGAGGACGAGGAGGACGGCGTGCCGGACCGTGCCCAGGACCGTGCCCACTACCTGCGGTGGCCACCGGCCCCCGGCCCCCCCCGGGCCGAGCCCCCCGGCCGCCCCGAGGCTCAGCTCTGCGGCTTCCTCTGGAGGAAACGCTGGCTGGGGCGCTGGGCCAAGCAGCTCTTCATCGTCCGCGAGCACGCGCTGCTGGTGCGAGGCGGGACGGGGGGGCACGGAGAGAGGGAGGGGGTCCCCGTGCCGTAGCCGACCCCTCCGTGCGCCCCCCCCCCCCGCCCCCCCCAGGGTTTCAGGCGTGCCGCCGACCCGCAGCCGGCGCTGGAGCTGGAGCTGCGGGGCTGCCGCGTCGCCTCCAAGGGCACGGGCAGCAAGAAGCTGCCGCACGCGCTGAAGGTGACGGGGCCGGCGGGCGAGGCGCTGGTCATCGGCTTCCCGAGCCGGCAGCAGGCGGAGGACTGGAGGAAGGTTTGGAGGTGTTGCAGCCTGGCAGAGCTCTGCGTGGGCAGGGTGCGGGGGGTGGGGGTGGAGAAACGGGGGCGCAGCCCTGCTGGGATGCTCACGGGGTGGGTGGGGGGCGTCGTGTCCGTTCCCAGTTCCTGTCCCATCTCCGGTTCCCATCCTATTCCCAGTTCCTGGTCCCATCCCCAGTTCCCATCCCATCCCGAGCTCCTGTCCCATTCCCAGCTCCTGTCCCATTCCCAATTCCAGTCCCATCTCCAGCTCCCATCCCACCTCCAGTTCCCATCCCATTCACATCTCCCATCCCCAGCTCCCATCCCCATTTCCCATCCCATCCCCGTTTCCCATCGAATCCCCAGCTCCCATCCCATTCCCAGTTCCAGTCTCATTCCCAGCTCCCATCCCATCCCCGTTTCCCATCCCATCCCCAGCTCCCTTCCCATCCCCAGTTCCCATTCTCCCATCCCATCCCATTCCCAGTTCTCATCCCATCCCCATTTCCTATCCCCAGCTCCCGACCCATCCCAATCCCATCCCCATTTCCCATCCCATCTCCAGCTCCCATCTCATCCCAGCTCCCACCCCCAGTTCCCATCCCACCCCCAGCTCCCACCCCCAGCTCCCTTCCCATCCCCGTTTCCCGTCGCATCCCCGTGTGCGGGTGCAGGAGCAGGGGGCTGCAGCGCCCTCCCTCTCCCCCCGGCAGGTGATCGAGGAGGTCAGCAGCAACTCCCCCAGCGGGCTGGCGGCCCACAGCCCCCCAGCGTCGCCCCCCAGCAGGCTCGGCAGGGTGAGCTGCTTGTTTTCCCCTGGGAAACAGCAGACGCCCCAAAATCCCACCCCACCGTCCCCATCGGGACGTGCCGGGGATGGGGGGGCCGTACTGTTTTAGGGTGGGGATGGGGGGGGCTCCGACCCCATCGGGATGGGGCTCTCCGCGTCTCCATCCTCAGGCCGCCGCGCTCCGGCTCGGCTCGAAGGAGGAAGAGGAGCAGGAGGCGGCTGCCCGCAGCCCCGGAGAGGACCCTAAAGGAGGTGAGGTGGCACCGGGGGTGTCCCCACGCAGCGCCGCGGGGCCCGGGACCGTGCTGCTGACCTTGCGGGGGGGGGCGGGGGGGGCGGGGATCCCGCAGGGTTCCTGGCGGTGCGGCTGCGCGGGCGCTGGCAGCGGCTGTGGTGCGCGGTGCGGCAGGGAGCCCTGCGCATGTTCCCCGAGCCCGGGGGTGCTCAGCGCCCCGTCTGCGCCCTGCTGCTGGACGGCTGCGAGGTCACCCCGGGGGCCGCCGCCGCCGGCTCCCCCCAGCCCCTCCGCATCCGCATCGCTCAGCGGGGCCGGGAGCTCGCCCTGCTGCAGGTGAGCGGCCCCCCCTCGGCACCCTAGGGTTCCCGCAAAGGGGGGCCCCCCCTGCCCACAGCCCCTCTGCCCCACGCCAGACCCGTTCGGAGGAGGAGAGGGAGGCTTGGCTGAAAACCCTGCGGGCCAGGGGAGGACGGGAGCCGGCCACTGACAGCCCCCAGGCGGAGCCCCCCAGGCTGGGAGATGGCAGCAGCTCCCCTGCTGCGGGGTGAGGAGATGCTGGGATGCTGGACACGGGGCACGACCGGCCCCAACCCTCTTGCTGCTGCGCCTGGGGGGGGTCGGGGGAATTAAGGTCCCCCTCTCCTGCTTGCAGCGGGCTGCTGCTGCGCCGCTTCCCGACCCCCAACGCCTACATGGACGACCCCTCCGGGCAGCCCCCGGCCCCCGAGCACGTCTACTCCAACACGGAGCGGCTGCACCGGCTGGTAACCTCTGCCTAGAGCCCTCGGACTCCTGATGTGGGGTCAGGATGAGGGGGACAGGCCCCCGCTGGCCCCTTGCCCATGAATTTTTCTTCGGCTTCCTTCTGCAGCAGCAGAGCTTGGACCGAGCCGTGCAAGGGCAGCGCAAGAGACCCGTGTCCGCGCTGCCCGCCGGTGCCTGCAGCAGCACCGTGCCCTCGCAGGCAGGTGAGAAGGGTTCGGATGGGGGAAGCAGCAGGATTTGGCCCCGGCTGGCTTCAAATGCCCTCCGTGGTCCCTGGCCTTGGGGTGCTGGGACAGCTTGGTGCCGCGCCGTGCTTCCTCCATCCTTCCTCCCGCAGCGTCGGCGGCGGCTCGCCGGGGCAGGGCTGGCAGCCCGCAGCCCCGCCGCAGGGATTTCTCCCCGGCCCAGCGCACCCTGACGCTGCCCGAGAGGAAAGGGGCTCGGGATGGTTTGGATTTCCTCATCGGTAGGACCCCGGGGGGCTCTGCTCGGGCGCCCGGCCCCAAGTGGGGCCGCGGGGTGCCCGTGCCCGGCAGCGCCCCGCTGTCCCCGCAGGGAGGAGAGCCTTCCCCAAGCTGGAGGAGAAGGTGGGGCAGCTGGAGAGGGCTTGCCGCGGGAAGAGCAGGCTGAAGGCCGGCTCCGAGATGAACCTGCTGGCCATCGGCAAGTCCCTGAAGGGCCACATCGCCGCCACCGCCAGCTCGGCTGCCTCCGAGGTGAGGGGACCGCGGGGGGGACGGCCGGGCCACGGCGGCGGTCTCTGGGGAGGGCAGGGGCTCCGTGCACTGCTCGGCGGGGGATCTGGGGAGCAGCCACTGCCTTTTCACCTCGCCCGGCTCGGTTTTCCCAGCAGGGCTCCTTCCTCTCCCCGCTCTTGAGGCGCACGGCGTCCGCCAGGAGCGCCCTGAAGCGCTCGCCCTCCGCGGGTGTCGTGGAGAAGGGAAAGGTGCTGCAGCAGAGAAAGGTACGGGGCGGGCAGAGTGAAGGTGATGAGGGCACAAAGACAGCACTGGGACCTTCGGGGGGGGCCCAGCAGCCTTGGGGCTGACCCCCCCCCCCCCCCAACCCCCCCGTTTCGGGACCTCGCAGGAGTGGGAGATGAAGTCTGCGAAGTGACCGGCACCGGGGCAGCCCCCGCCACGCCGACCTCGCTGCGGGGCCGGGCACCTCCCAGCACAACGTCGTGCTGCACGTGGATCGTGCAGGACCAGCCAGTTCTTTAGCCACCAGTATCGACGCCGCACGTACACCTACCCATTTTTGATATATTTTATATAGATTTATATATACGCACAAACATAAACTCTCCGTCTGTGGGGTTGCAGTCTCTCCGGTGCCGGTGCGTTCGGGGCGCAGATTTCCCAGTTGCAGCCTCTGCTGTGGGCCTGGTCCAAACGGGGGCCCCCCCAGTTCCCTCCCAGGGACCCCCTCTCGCACGGGTGGGCACGGACGCACCCCAGGACTGAGCAACGGGGGGGCCACGGAGCACGGGGGGGGCTGCTCGGGGGTCCTCGCCCCTCACCCCGCAGCGGGGCCGGAGGAGCCCAGGGCTCCGCTCAGTGGCTGCAGCTGCGCCAGGCTGCTTGGAGGCAGCTGTGTTTGTCGTGGCTTGTTTTTAATCATAGAAACATATTTTTTTATTATTTATTTAAAAAAAAAAAAAAAAAAAAGGATTAAATAATCATAAAACTTGGCTTCTCCCGGACCGTGTCACGGGAAGAGGTGAGCCGGGCTGTGCCAGAGGGCTGGCCTGCTGCTGCTCTCCCTGCAAAAATGAGTGTGTCGCAGCAGGGCTGGGTGCCACCTCTGTGGGGTGTGCACGGGGGGGCTGTCCCCTTGTGTATACGGGTGTGCAGGGGGGGCTCTCTCCATCCTGATGTGAACGGGGGGGCTGTCCTCATGCTGACGTGCACGGGGGGGCTGTCCCCATGTGTAAATGGGTGTGCAGGGGGGGCTCTCTCCATCCTGATGTGAACGGGGGGGCTGTCCCCATCCTGGCGTGCACGGGGGGGGGGGCTGTCCCCAAGTGTATATGGGTGTGCACAGGGGGCTGTCCCCATCCTGGTGCGCATGGGGGGGGCTGTCCCCATGTGTATATGGGTGTCTGGGGGGGACTGTCCCCATCTTGGTGTGCACAGGGGGCTGTCCCCATCCTGGTGCGCCCCGGGGGGGCTACCCCAGGGCTCCATCCCCACCCCCACCCTGCTCCGCTTTAGTGCCGGACACCTTCCCACCCCCCCCAACCCCAACGACCCCTCCAGCCCCCAACTCGACCCCGTTCCCAGGGTCCCCCCCCCCGACCCCCACGCCCCCGATCCCAGCCGGGGGAGGCGCCGCGCCCGCACCGCCCTCCCCGCACGGCGCCGGGCGGAGCCAGCGCGCAACGGGGCCGCACCGGGGCGCACCGGATCCGGTGCCGGGAGCGGTTCTAGGGCCGGTTCTAGGGCCGGGCACAGCCATGCTGAGCCGCCTAGGAGCTCTCCTGCAGCAGGCGGTGGAAACGGTGAGCGGCGCCGGGGCGGCGGGGCCGGGGCGTGCAGCGGGGCCGGGGGCGGGGGGGGGGGGTCCGTGCGCCCCTGACCGCGGCCCCGGTGTGCGCAGCGGGAGCCCAGCGTGGACCTGCTGGAGGCGTTCGTCGAGCACTGGAAGGGCATCACCGGCTACTACCTGGAGGCTACGGGTGAGTGGGGGCTTCTGGGGGGGGTCGCCGTGTCCTAAACTGGGGTCCCTGTGCCAAAAGCTGGGGTCCTCCTGCCCTAAACTGGGGTCCGGGTGCCCAAAGCTGGGGTCCCCGTGCCCTAAGCCGAGTTTTCCACGCCCCAAGGTAGGGTCCCGTGGTGTGGGAGCAGGGTTCCCACGCCCTGGGAGAGGGTCCCCCAAGCCCCAAATCAGGGTCAGAAGACCTGGAAGTGAGGTCCCCGTGCCCAGGGAGGGGTCGCCGTGCGGTAACGGGGCACGGTGCCGACCCCGGTGCACCGTGGCTGGCCTGGGTGGCAGGGCTCCGCCTGGGACACCCTCTCCCGGATCCCAGGGAGGCCGTGTCCTCCTCGGTCCCCGCGAGCACTAAAGCAGAGCCTTGAGCATTTCAGCCCCAGCAGGAGCCTGCCCCTTCCCCACCGGTACCGCGCCGGAGGCTCCCCGGGGCTGCCCACGACACCGGGAGGACGGCGGCGGCTCGCTAGGCCCCGAGCGGAGGCAGCAGCCTCGGGTGCTGCCGGGACTGCCGCCTCCTCACATTGCCATCTAGCGTCGCTCCCGCTCTGGAGGAGAGAATTCAAGGCCAGGAGGGCACCCCAAAAAAAAGGGGCGTCCCCCACCCCGACGCCCGCGCTGTGCCCGCAGACGAGAGCACCCCCGCCAAGCGGACCGACATCCCCTGGCGCCTCAAGCAGATGCTGGACATCCTGGTGTACGAGGAGAAGCAGCGGCCGGCGGGGGAGGCCGGGCCGTGCCTCGAGTACCTGCTGCAGCACAAGGTCCTGGAGACCCTCAGCACGCTGGGCAAGGCGGAGGTAGGCGGCTGGGGGGCCACCCATGGGTGCCACGAGGCGGTGGCGCACGGCACGGCATTTCCACGAGCCTCTTTGAGATGCCTCTTTCAGTAGTTATTGCCTAAATGGAGCAGCTCTGCTGTTAATTTACTGCCAGTAACGATGAGGCTTCCTATGAATAGGTTTTTATTGAAATTTGGGCAAATTGTGGTGTGTTGTGTGCTGCAGGGGGGTGTGCTGGCCCTTCTGCGGCCGGGCGGGTCGGCGTGGCTGGGTGCTGGGCTTTGACTCCCCGTTGTAAGCCGTGGGGACGTGGAAACAATCCTGCTGGCTGCGTTTTTTTTTTTTTTTTTTTTTTTTTTTTTTCGCGTGAGAGGCAATCAAAATTTGTGATCTCTAAAGTGAGAGGAACCCGGGTGGGGGTCCTGGGGGCGTTGCATCGTTTTGGGGGAGCAGTAAACCCGCACCGAGGGGGGTTTGTGGGGCCCGGCGGGTGCTTTGGGGCACCCAAAGGAGCGGGTAAGGACCGTGGCTGACCTCCCTCCTCCCCCCGTGCCAGTACCCCCCCGGGATGAGGCAGCAGGTCCTCCTCTTCTTCAGCCGGGTGCTGGGCCAGGTGCAGCACCCTCTCCTGCACTACCTCAACGTGCACAGGCCGGTGCAGGTGAGCGCCGCGCGGGGCGGGTAGGGGGCTGCTCCGAGCCCCCCGGGGCTGGGAAACGCCGCGTTCACCCCCAAAAACGCATGCGCAGGGGCTCGGCGGTGCCGCCGGTGCTGCTGCGTGCCGGGACCAGCCCCGGCGCTGTTGCAGACACTGAGTCACCCTAAAATGCTGATCCCCACCCGGGGCCGATCCTGCCAGCGCGAGGGGGTGGCGGTGCCGGATGGGTCCCTGCCAAACGGTGCTGGGAAGGGCACGGGGCTGCGCCGGGCAGGACGGCCGAGCAGCTCAGCACCCGCTCCCTGCCTCCCCAGAAGCTGCTGCAGCTCAGCGGGCACCCCCTGGGCTCGGGCACGGAGAAGGAGGAGGCGCAGTTCGCGGCCGTGCTCTGCGCCAAGATCCAGCAGGATCCCACCCTGCTGGCCTACGTCCTGGAGGTGCGCAGCCCTGGCTCCCCGCGGGGTCGGCTCTAAGATGAGCGTCGGTGCTTCGGGAGGAAGGTCGTGGCTGCGATCCTCCTCCGCTCCTCTTCCTCTCCAGGCTAGGAGCGTCCTGAGCGGGAGGAAGGCTCGGGAGCCGCCCGGCAGCCCCGAAGGAGAGGGTGCAGAGCATCCCCTGGGCGCTGCCACCGGCTGCCCCCCGGCACGGAGGGACAGCAACCTCGTCACCTCCTTGGTGGGGCTGTGCAAGAGCCAGGTAGGGGGCGAGGGCTGGCAAGGGGGGGCTGATAGGGGCAGCCGGGCGTGTGATACCACCTCTCTCCTCTTCCTCCTCCTCCTCCTCCTCCTCGCAGAAGAGCAGGGTCGCGCTGAAGGCTCGGGAAAACTTGCTCCTGCTCGCGGGGCTCGCCCACGAGGCGGCCGCAGCCTGCCTGGTGCGGAGCAGCGCCCTGCGCCAGCTGCTGACCGAGCACCTCTGCGACCTCCACGGCGCCGTCCCACCCTGCACGGACCCCGCCGACGTCCTCGCCGTGGGGAGGGCCAGCTGGAGGTACGGCACGCGCCGGGCAAGGGTGGCCACCGCTTGCCCACGGGGGTTTTGCCCCGTTCCTGCAGCCTCCGCGCCCCGCAGGTCGCAGGGGGATGCCGGCGGTGACGGGGACTTCCCGGGGAAGGAGAGCCTGGTCGCTTTTTTCTGCTGGCTGGATTACCTGGACGAGCTCGTGGCCGGCGCCCACCCGGTACGGAGCACCCACACGGACCCGCCGAGCACGGGGTGCCCGCGCCGGGGCTCAGGCTCTGCCCTCTCCCGCAGCTCGTGGCGGCTGCCGTCACCGAGGCCGTGGAGGAAAAATTCTTCCAGGGCGTCCTGCAGCCGCAGCTGCTGCAGATGTGAGTACCCGAGCCTGCAGCGAGGGGCGAAATCAGCCCGGGAGGGGGCAGTTTATAGGGAAAAAAAAAAAAAAAAAAAAACCCCTTTGGGGCCACGGTGATGGGGCTCCCCCTGCCCACGCCCCCTTTTTTTTCCCCCCCCCCCACTGTGGGGCGTCACGGACCCCTCTCGCAGCATCCCACGCTGTCCCACCAGGTCGGAGCTCGCCGTCCTCAGCGCCACGGCCGTGCTGACGGGCACGGTGCGGCAGCTCCGCGCGCCCCCCCCTGCTGCACCGCCTCGTGCTCTTCCTGCTGGGCCCCGAGCGGCGCCCCGAGACCCCCGGGGACCCCCCCCACCCTCTGCGCGCCCACCTCATCGACCGCTGCGACCACCTCTCCGACGAGGTCAGCCCTGTCCTGGGGAGGGTGAAGGGGGGGGGGGGGGGTGGATTTGGGGGTGGGGGGCACGCTGCTCACCCCCGCCCCCCCCCCGGCCGTGCCGCAGATCAGCCTGGCCAGCCTGCGGCTCTTCGAGGAGCTCCTGCGGGCGCCCCACGAGCATGTGGTGCTGAGCCTGGTGCTGAGGAACCTGGAGGCGCGGGGCTACCTCCAGCACGGCCCCCCCGTACCCGACGAGCGCGGACCCCCCGAGCCGGACCCCGATGAGGACGGGCTGTGAGCAGGGCCGGGGCAAGGTGAGGGGGGCGGGCGGTGATGTCCCCCTCCCCCCCCCCCCCCGCTGACACCCCCCCCCCCGTGGTGGCCCCGTAGGGACCTGGAGGAGGATGAGGAGGATCCTTACTTCACCGACGGCTTCCCCGAGAACGGCTTCGGGATGGCGAAAAAGCCCCCGGGGGGATCGTCCCCCCCGGGGAAGGGGCACGTGAGCGAGGTGGTCAGCAGGTAGGGCGCTGCGGAGGCCTCCCCAAAAAGGGGGGGGGGGCCGCGTCCCCGCGCCGCCCCCTCCTCCCCTGCCCGCTCCCCTTTCTTCCAGCTTCCTCTGCCTGGTCCCCGAGGAGGCGAAGACCTCCTCGTGCCTGGAGGAAGGCGGCTACGACACCTACGTGCACGATGCTCTGGGCATGGTGAGGGGCTTTTTTGGGGGGGGTCTCGGGGCCAGGGGGGTGCTCGCCCCCCCCCCACACCCCTTTCTGCTCTCACCCTGCTCCCTCCCCGTCCGCCAGGTCCAGGCGAGCCGCAGCAAGGCGGCCTCGTGGGGGTGGCCCCCGGCCCCCCGGCCCCTCGATGCCTGCCCCCCCGAGGGGCAGTTTTACGAGGGGCACTTCCTCAAGGTGCTGTTTGACCGCCTGGCGCGGATCCTGGACCAGGTACGGGACCCGGGGGGCTCCCCGGGGGGGGGTGGCAGCACCCCCCAGTGCCGCAGCCCCCGGTGCCGCACCGGCTCCGCAGGACCAATATTCTTTTGAGCCCCCCCCGACCCCATAAATCCCCGCCCGGGGAACCTCTTGAAGCTCTCCCCACCCCGCAGCAGCCCCATGTGTCCCCTCGGCATGGTGCTGGGGGGCTTTTCCGCACCGGTGTGGGGGGGGGGGGGGCTCCCCGGGTGGGCAGCCAGCCTTTGTCTCGCCCAGGGTGCGCGGTGTCAGCCCTGTACCCCCCCCCCCGAGCCTGGCAGGGACCCAGCACCCCAAAACCCCATATCAAGCAGCCGAGAGCATCTCCCCCGTTTGCAGCTCCCGTTTATAGGGCCGGGGGCTCGCACCCCCTGGGGAATGCTAAGGGGGGGGGGGGGGCCCAGCCACGTGCCGGCACCCGCTGAGCATCCCCCGCGCCCCAGCCCTACAGCCTGAACCTGCAGGTGACCTCGGTGCTGTCCCTCCTGGCCGCTTTCCCCCATCCCCACCTCCACGAGTACCTCCTGGACCCCTACCTCAGCCTGGCGCCCGGCTGCCGCTCGCTTTTCTCCGTCCTCGTCAGGGTAACGGCACCCCCTGGGTGTTTTTTCTTTTTTTTTCTTTTTTTTTTTGGGGGGGGTGGGGGGTGGGGGACGCCGAGGAAACGGGGGCCTGACTCTTCCTCCCCGCGCCCAGGTGATCGGGGACCTGATGCAGAGGATCCAGCGCGTGCCCCACTTCAGGGCCAAGCTGCTCCTGGTGCGCCAGCAGCTGCTGGGGCTGGTCCCCGGCGAGCAGTAAGTGCTGGGGGGGTTGGGATTTTTTTTTTTTGGGGGGGGGGAATGAAGAAATGGACCCCAGGGGGGGGCGCGCACCCCACGGGGCTCCCGGCGCTCCCCGCAGGATGGAGCACGCGACGCTCTTCAAGGGGGTGGTGGTGCTGGAGGAGTTCTGCAAGGAGCTGGCTGCCATCGCCTTGGTCAAGGGCCCCCCCGAGGGCCCCCCCTGAGCCGCTGCGCCCCGGACCCCGCCGGGAGCCCCCTTCCCTCGGCCGGGCTGCGGGGGCTGCTGGGGACAGATGGAGAGGGGTCCCCGACCCCGGCACGGCCCCGCTCGGAGCGGCACGACCCCAAAACGGGGACAGCGGTGGCACCCCGGCCCCGTGGCGTGGGAGAGGATTCGTGGAGCCCTTTGGAAACGGAGGTGCGCTGAGCCCCGGGCAGGATGCGGCCCTTGGGGGCACGGCGTGTGCCCCGCTGCTCGTCCTCGTCGGGTTCCTGCTCCCCGCGTCGGAGCTGCCCAGGAGCCCCTGCAGCCCTCGGTGGGTTTTTCTTGGGAAGAACTGGATGCACGAGCACAGCTCCCCGAGGGGCGGCCGGCTAACGAGGCGGGTGCTGGCCCCAGGGCTAATTACAGCCCCTCGTTTGCATTAGGGGCAGGGTGTGCGTGGGGGCGCTGGGTTTGTGCGCGCCAAGCTGAGCGCAGCCGGCACCGCGTCTCCGAGCCGCGGGACGCAATAAAGCCCTGAGCTGGGAGCTCTGGTCCTGTCTGTACCCCCCCCCCCGCTCCCACCTGGGGGGCACCCAGATCCCACCCAGGACCCCCCCACTCCCAGCAAGGAGCCAGGTGGGTGCGAGGAAGCAGCGGCCGCTTTATTTCCACTCGGGCTGGCTCTCTGCCCCACGAGGGGGGGGACACGGGGCCGTATCCTGCCCCAAAGCACCCCCCGGCCCCGTGCATCGCAGCGTGGGGCTCTCTCCTTTGCCCCCCCCCCCCCCCCCCGCAGTTCCAGCTCCGCTCCCGCCACCGCAAACACCGTCCTCATTTTGGGGCTGGCACCCGGAGGGCAAACGCGCTCCATCCCCGGCGCCTCGCTGCTGCCGCCCTGCTTTGCGGAAAGCAAATCTGCGTGAGCAGCGGGGAGCGGGTCCCGCACCCCTCCACCCCCCAAAACTCGCTGCGACCGGCACCCCTGGGTGCTGGGGCTCACCCGCTGCTAGCTGCGGATGGGCACCGTGCCCGCCGTGCGGAGCCGCTGCAGGATGCGGCCCTTCAAGCCCTCCTCCTCCACTCGCCACCAGCGGAAAGCGGGGTCGCACAATTCGGGGGGGCCGTCCCCGGGGCCGCGGGGCGGGATGCTCAGCAGAACATTCAAGCAAACCCCGTCAGCCCCCCCGGGACCCCCGGCCCGGTGCTGCAGCCCCAGCAGCCCCATGGGCCCGACGGGGGGGTCCGGGGGCAGGCAGCCCCCCAGCAGCCGCAGCACGGGCAGGCGAAGCCCCCGGCGGATTTGGGCAGGATGGGTGCCGCACGCCACCACGGGCAGCCGGGGGGGCCCGGCCGTGCTCAGCAGCACCCAAAGGTGCCCGGTGCCGCTGGCGAAGGCCACCAGGAGCCTCAAGCAGAGGTGGGCGCAGGGCAGCTCCTGCGGCAGCGTGGGGGGGTGCGGGGGGCTGCGGCGGTAGCGGGCGGCCAGGTCCAGCAGGGGCAGGATGTCGGGGGCGCGCAGGGGCAGGGGGGAGAGCGCCCCGTCCCACCACCGGGCCTGCAGGGACTCGGCGTCCGCATCCTCCAGGGTCTTCAGGGTCCCTCCTGCGGGGGGAGAGACAGCGGTGCCCCGGCACGGGGTGGGGGGGTGGGGGCTCCGGTGACCCGGCATGGGGAGGTTGGGGGGCGGGGGGGTCCCCCGGTGCGCCACCGTGCGTGGAGCCACCCAGGGACACTGGTGTCCCAGCACGGGGACGGCCAGGGATGCCAGTCCCTGCTTTTTTGGGGTGCACTGGGGCACCAACCCCAAGCCATGGGGCTGAGGTTCCCATCATGGGGCTTCTGGGGGGGGGGGGGGGGGTGCCAGGACCCGGTGATGCTGGCACTGATGGCCGGGCGTCAATAATGCCCTAATACCCCGTACCCCCTAACACCCCGTACCCCCTAACACCCCCATCATGGGGTTTTTAGGGGACGCCAGAAGCTGGTGATGGTGCTGGTGGCACTGATGTCCTGGCACAGGACTGGCTGGGGACCCTAATACCCCAACGTGGGGCTTCTTGGGGACCCTAATATCCCATCATAGGGATTCTTGGGGACCCTGCTACCCCATCATGGGGCTGGTAGGGGACCCTGATGCCCCGTCATGGGGCTTGGAGGGAACCCTAATGCCCCACCACGGGGCTTCCTGGGGACCCTAATACCCCATCCCAGGGCTTCTTGGGGACCCCGATACCCCATCACGGGACCGACAGAGGATCCTAATACCCCATCATGGGGCTTCTTGGGGACCCCGATACCCCATAGCGGGGCTTCCTGGGGACCCTAATACCCCATCCCAGGGCTTCTTGGGGACCCCGATACCCCATCACGGGGCCGACAGAGGATCCTAATACCCCATCATGGGGCTTCTTGGGGACCCCGATACCCCATAGCGGGGCTTCTTTGGGACCCTAATACCCCATCCCAGGGCTTCTTGGGGACCCCGATACCCCATCACGGGGCCGACAGAGGATCCTAATACCCCATCCCAGGGCTTCTTGGGGACCCCGATACCCCATCCTGGGGCTTTTTGGGGATGCCAGGACCTGGTGACGTGACAACAGGGGACCCCCAACACCCGGGCGGGGGGCCGGCAGGGGACACCGCCACCCACGGTGGGGGCTGCACCACGCGAGCCGCCCCCTCCCCGACCCCCCCCCCTCCCCCACAGACCCCCCCCCCCCTTTTTTTTTCTTTTTTTTTTTTTTTTCTTCCCCGCGCCCTCCCCATCACGCACCGGTGGGGCGGGCGAGGAAGACGAAGCGGAGCCAGGCGGGCCCCCTCTCCTCCAGCGCCAGCAGGGTGAGGGGCTCGCACTCCAGCCCCGTCTCCTCCTTCACCTCGCGACGCAGCGCCGCCACCACGCTCTCGCCGGGCTCCATGCGCCCCGCGGGCAGGTACCACGTCCCGCGGCACCCCGCTTTCGCCTCCTGCACCAGCAGCACCCCGTCCTGCGGGGCAAAAGGCGGGGGGGGGGGGGTGGTGTACAGGGTGTATAGGATCGGGGGCGGTCATTTTTTGGGGGTGCTGCCTCACCTCGTCGTTGAAGAGCACGGCCAGGACCACGTAGCAGGCGCTGCTCCCCAGCCGGACGGGGCGGCCGGGTTGCGGGGTGCCGTCGTAGCCGCCCCCCACATCCCAGCCTCGGCCGCTGAGCACCGCGTCCAGCTCCTCCGCCGCGTCCCCCATGGCAGCCGCTCAAGGGGCTGCGGGGTTTTGGGGTGGCGGGGGCACCCGGCAGGCGTGCAGCCGAGCCCGGGGGGGGGACGGGCACCCCCAGTGCCGCGTCTCGGTGGGCTGCAGGGTGTGGGACAGGTGCTCAGCCTGCGGGGCGCACGGGGAGAAGGGGGGGCTGTAGGGGAAGGGTTTGCTGGACTGGGGGGCGTGCAGGGGGGTGTAATAGGGGAAGGGCTTGCCGGGCTGCAGGGCGGCCGGGGGGGCGTAATATGGGAAGGGTTCGGGGGCTTTTGGGGGACACGGCGGGGTGCGATAGGGGAAGGGGCTGCTGGACTGCGGGACGCCCGGCGGGGCGCAGCAGGGGAAGGGCTGGCTCGACTGCAGGGCGTGGGGGGGGAAATAAAAAGGGAAGGGGTCGCTGGGCTTGGGGGCGGCCGGGGGGGTGCGGTAAGGGAAGGGCTTGCTGGATTGGGGGAGGCAGGGGGGGGGCGCGGTAGGGGAAGGGCCGGCCGGATTGCGGGGCGCAGGGGGGGCTGCAGGGGAAGAGCTCGCTGGATTTGGGGATGCGCGGGGGGGGGCGGTAGGGGAAGGGCTGGCTGGACTGCAGGACGCGGGGGAAGCGGAGCAGGGCGAGGGGCTTGCTGGACTGCAGGGGGTAGGGGGGAAAGGGCCTGCTCGACTGGGGGACGCTGGGGGGAACGGGTCTGCTGGACTGGGGGATGGCGGGGGGGGAAAGGGGTCTGCTGGACTGGGGGAGGTAGAAAAAGGGCTCGCTCAGCGGGGGGGAGCTGGGGGGGCTGTAGGATGGGGAAAAATCGCCAGGCTGCAGGGGCCAGGGCGTGCTGGACTGCAGGGGGCTATAGGGGAAGGGGTGGTCGGGGTGCGGGGCGCATGGGGGAAAGGGATCGGGGGACGGCGGGGGGCAGGGGGGCGAGCTGGGCTGCAGGGCGCACGGGGGGCTGCTGGGCTGCAGGGTGCCCGGGGGGGGGGGGGGGGGGGGGCGGGGAGATGGGGGGGCAGAGGGGGCCACAAGAGCAGGGGGGTCGCTGGGGGGAGCGGGGGGGGCGAGGGGATGGCAGGGCGCAGTTGGGGGTGGGTTACGGGGTCCGCAGGGAGCAACGGGGAAGGGTCGAAGGGATTGCGGGGCGCAATTAGGGGTGGGTTATGGGGACCCCAGGGGGCAGTGGGGAGGGGTCAAAGGGATTGTGGGGTGCAGTGGGGAGGGTCCGAGGGGATCGCAGGGGGCAGTGGGGAGGGTCCGAGGGGATCGCAGGGGGCAGTGGGGAGGGGTCCGAGGGGATCGCAGGGGGCAGTGGGGAGGGTCCGAGGGGATCGCAGGGGGCAGTGGGGAGGGGTCCGAGGGGATCGCAGGGGGCAGTGGGGAGGGGTCCGAGGGGATCGCAGGGGGCAGTGGGGAGGGTCCGAGGGGATCGCAGGGGGCAGTGGGGAGGGGTCAAAGGGATTGTGGGGTGCAATGGGGAGGGTCCGAGGGGATCGCAGGGGCAGTGGGGAGGGTCCGAGGGGATCGCAGGGGGCAGTGGGGAGGGTCCGAGGGGATCGCAGGGGGCAGTTAGGGCTGGGTTATGGGAGCTGCAGGGCGCAATGGGGGTGGTCCGAGGAGGTTTCGGGGTGCAACAGGAAAGGGTGGAGGGGAACCCCAGGGTGCAACGGGGGGGGGGGGGTGGGGGGGTGTTGAGGGGACCCCGGGGTGCAAGGGGGGGAAGGGTCCAAAGGGATCGCAGGGTGCAACAGGGAAGGGCCGAGGGGCTCGCAGGGTGCGGCCAGGGATGGCTCATGGGGGCGGCGGGGCGCAAGGGGGCAGCACGAGAGGGGCCGGGGCACGGCGGGGGGGGGGGGGGGGGGGCAGCAGGGGCAGGGCGCGGGGTGCAAGGAGCGGGGGGGTGCGGCCCCCGCCCCTCCCCCCCCCCCCGCAGCCCCCCGCGCATGCGCCGGACTCACCGCGTCCCGGCGCTCCTTCGCGCCGCCCCCGCCCCCCCCTGCTCGCCGCCTATTGGCCGGGGTGCCCGGCAGGGTCGCCCCGCATTGGCTGACCCCGTCGTCACTCTCCGTCAGGCTGAGGGGCGGGGCTTGGCCTTAAAGGGGGAGGGGAGCGGGGCGCAGGGGGTGCGCGTTGCACGGTGTTAATTGCACGGGGCCGATTGCACGGCGCTAATCGCACGGGGACCGTTGCACGGTGCTAACCACGTGGTGCTAATTGCACGGTGCTAATTGCACGGTGCCCATCGCGGTGACCCATCGCATGGTGACCGTTGTGCGGTGCTCATTGCAGAGTGCTGATTTCACAGTGCTAATTGCACGGTGCTAATTGCGCGGTGACCACTGCATGGTGACCGTTGCAGTGACCAGTGCACAGCGCTCATTGCACTGTGCTAATTGCACGGTGCTAATTGCACGGTGCCCATCGCAGTGACCCATCGCATGGTGACCGTTGCAGGGTGCTCATTGCAGAGTGCTGATTTCACAGTGCTAATTGCACGGTGCTAATTGTGCAGTGACCACTGCATGGTGACCGTTGCATGGTGACCGTTGCAGTGACCATTGCACAGCGCTCATTGCATGGTGCTAATTGCACGGTGCCCATTGCACGGTGCCCATTGCATGGTGCTAATTGCACGGTGCTAATTGCACGGTGCCCCTTGCACGGTGCCTGTCGCCTGGTTCCAGTTGCACAGTGCCCATTGCACAGCTGTAAATGCACGGCATCTAGTGCACGGTGCTCACTGCACGCTTTTAATTGCACGGTGCATTATGTGCGGCCTGCTCGCTCTGATGCAGTGCACGGTGCACGGTGCATGGTTGTGTACACTGCACGGTGCACGGTGCGTGGTTGTGTACACTGCACGGTGCATGGAGCAGCATACAGCACACGGTGCACGGTGTGGGTGGCACGCAGTGCACAATCCGTGGGGTGCTGTGCACGCTCCAGCCCCCCCTTTTCCCCATTAATGTTTGCTAGGCGATGCTCCTGGGTGTCCCGGTGCAGGGCAGGGCCGTTCCCCTGCACCCAGACGCTCCGAGCACGCAGCTCCGCGCTGCCCGGGAGCTGCGGCAGCGCCAAAAAGGGAGAAAAATCCCGGAGGCAGGCAGCTGGAGGAGTTGCAGACACCGGTGCGGGCAGGGACAGGGCTGCTCTCTGCCCTCCTGACACCCTCTGGGCTGGCTTCTCTCCCTGGAGGGTGCTCAGCTCCACTTGCTGGGTCCCCCCCCCTGCTCTCCCCAGCACCCCAGGGCCCCCCCAGCCCCGTCCCCCCTGCCCCAAGGCCCCAAGGGAGACGCGGAGGCAGGAGCTGGCGGCGCAGCCGACCCTTTCTTTATTCCTGGCAGGGCGAAGCACCGAGCAAGCAGCACCGGGCGGCGCGGGTGAGGACGGGCACGGCGCTGCCTTTGTCCCGGCGTCCTGGCGACGTGCCGCCGCCTCACCTGCAGCCCTGCAGGACGCCCACGGCCTCCCGCACGGCGGCCAGGATCATGCCATCCAGCTGCAAGGACGCACAGGGGGCTCGGCACCACGCACCCACCCCGGGGACCCCCCCGGCCACGGGTCCCCAGCCATCACCCACCTGAGCCCGGAGCCAGCGTGCGGCCCCCGGGGGACCGGTGCCGTGGTCCCCGAGGCGGGCGGCGCTCTCCGGGGACAGGAACCGCTGCTCCACGGCGATGGTGCTGGTGAGGTTCTGCACCTGCGGGCACACGGCGGTGGCGGCGGCGGCGGGGACCGGCCAGGCCCTGCCGGGTGCCTCGGTTTCCCCGGGAGGAGCTGGGGCAGCGCCTTACCTGGTGCGGAGCCCCGGCGGGGACCAGCACCGCGTCCCCCAGGCACTGCAGCAGGGTCCAGGCGCTCACCCCGCACTCCTCCCGCAGCCGCCGCCGCAGCTCCGGGTCCAGGTAGAGCCCGGGGGGGTCCTCAGCCACCCCCCCTTGCCCTTGGTCCACCTTGTGCAGGAAATCCTGGATGCGGCCGGCGTCCTCGGCGCGGAAGATGTGCCACAGGGCGCCGGGCCGGCTGCCGGCACCCCGCAGCCTCTCCTGCAGCAGCTCGTCCATGCCGTCCTCCTCGGCGTGCAGCAGCGGCTCTGTGGGGGCAGGAGAAGGTCAGGGGGGAAAGGGGGGGCCGTGGGGACCCCCCCACACACACACCCCAGCCCTACCGTGCCGCGCCGCGGTGTGCACCAGGACGCTGATGGTGTCGGCTGCCTCCACCGTCAGGTTTTTGGTGCCGATGCTGCCATCCTGGGGATGCACGCCTGCAATTTGGGGAGCAGGGGGGTGGCACGGCGTGGCCGGGGGGGCTCGGTGTGTCCCCCCCACCCCCAAGCCCCCCAGCTCACCGTACGCCGCGCACACGCGGGGGCGCAGCCAGCGGCGGCCCCGCTCGCCCCGCAGGTAGGAGGCCAGGTTGAGGCGCCCGTGGGGGCCGCAGTACTCGGGCAGAGGCAGGCTGGAGCTCAGGTTGGTGGCCCTGTGGCACGGAGGGGACGCTGCGAGCTTGGGGACCTCGCGCGGGGCCGCCACCGTGTCCCCAAATCCCTGCGTCCCGCACACCGGGGTGCTGGCGAGGGTGCACCGGTGGGGCCAAGGACGCACGGGTGCAGCCCCCCGCCCCCCCCCGGTGATGGCACTGCCGCCGCTTACCGGCACAGCTGCGTGTCCCCAAAGCCACTCTCCAGCTTCAAGACGTCCCCAGCGCCCTGCTCCAGCACCGGGCAGGCTGCAGGATTGGGGGCACGGCGTCACGCACCGGGACACCCCCTGCGTGCCACCCGCGGCGCGTCCCGGGCACGGATGCACGGGGTTGGTTTGCTCCCCCTCAGCTTGCACCGGGGGCCCCCCCCCCCCCCGTCCCCTCCGTCCCCGTCCCCTCGATGCTAACCCTCCGGCGGCTTCCGGCTGCTTACTCGCGCTGGCGGCGAAGCCGTCCCAAAAGCGCCCGCTGCCCATCCTGACGCGCCGCCGCTGCGCCCGCAGGTTCACCGCCTCCACCTCCTGCTCCCCCCCGGGGGGGCGGAAGGATTCGGGCCCCCACAGCCTCCCGTCCAGCCTCTTCTCCAGCCCTGAAACCAGGACGGGCTGCGGGGCCGGGGTCGGGGGGCGGGGGGGGGACAGCGAGGGATCAGTATAGGGGGGAGAAGCTGGGGGGGGGGGGGGAGGGGGTGTCCGTGCGTCCCCCCCCAAGGGGCTCACCTGGCCCTGCCGCCAGTGCTCCTGGAAGAGCCGGTAGTTGGTGGCGTGGCCGGGGTCCTGCAGCCACAGCAGCCCCCCCGGGGCCAGGATGCAGTGGGAAACGGGGGTCCCGGGGGGGCCGGGGGGGCCGGGGCAGCTGAGCTCGCAGCCCACGTGCCTCTCCTGGATCTTCCTCTCCACCACGCGGGCGATGATGCTGTCCAGGATGCTGGTCAGGCGATTGTCCTGGGGAATTTGGGGAGGCACGGGGGGGCACAGGGTGTCACCCCGCCCTGCCCACCCCGTTTTAGCCCCCCCCAGCACCCCGTGCCGGTACTCACGCTGGGCAAAGGGGGCGCGACGGGGGCGAAGGCCATGCGCACCCCGTTGTGCCCCAGGCACAGCTTGACGGCGGTGGAGGCGAGGAGGTCGCAGAGGGTGGCTGTCTGCACGGCCCCCCGGGGGGGCGGCGGCGGCCCCGGCGGCGACGGCGGCCCCCCCTCGGGGCTCTCTGCTCCAAGAAACGGGGGGGGGCAGAGGGACGGGGCTGCCTCCTCTTCCTCGCGCCCCCCACCCCAGGGCGCAGCCCCCCCCCCGGTGCCGCCCGTACCTTCCTTGATGGCTCTGGCTGTGGTTTCGCCGTTGGTGCTGGGCACGAGGGGGGGGGCCACGCTCCCCATCTTCTCCTAAAACACCCCCCGTGCCACCAAACCATCCGGGGGAGGGGGGGCACATCCCCACGGCCCCCGCTGATCCTCGGGGCTGGGACCATGCACAGTCCCCCCCCCCCCCCTGCAGCGGGTGGCAGGGGGTCGGGGTGC
This sequence comes from Cygnus atratus, assembly GCF_013377495.2. Classification (NCBI taxonomy): domain Eukaryota; kingdom Metazoa; phylum Chordata; class Aves; order Anseriformes; family Anatidae; genus Cygnus; species Cygnus atratus. The sequence continues at coordinate 2,006,148 of NC_066388.1, forward strand.
TCCCCCCCCCCCCTCCCCCGAGCCCTCCGTGTCCCCCGTTCCCCCCCCTACCTGCCTGCCCCCGGGGGGCTCTGCCGGCCCCTGCTCGGTGTCCCCAACCCCGCAGGGACAGTGCCACTTGACGTCGAACTTGGCGCGCGCCTCGTGCAGCTGCTGCCAGAGCCGGGCCAGGACTTGGGGGGGGGGGGGGGGGGGGGCAGATGAGGGGGGGGGTCAGCACCCGGGAAGTGACCAGGGAAGGGTTTGGGGGGGGGGGGTCTCACGGCCGCTCACCACGAGTGGGGACGAACTGCGTGGGGACGAGGGCCGCCGGGTCGTGGTCGTGCCCCGGGGCGCAGCGCCGCGGCCGTGCCGGGTCCCCTGCGAGAGAGCGCGCGGCCGTCCCTGCGTGCCCCCCGAAGTGACACCCCCCACGTGTCCTGCGGGGTCTGCGGAGGGGGGTGGGGGGGGGCAGCACCTGCAGCCGGTCCCGTTTCCCCCCACCACCACCACCCCCACCCCGGTGTCCCCGTACCGTGCCCGTCCTCCTGCCGCCGGCCGCGGTGGCACTCGGGGCACAGCTGGAAGCCGCACGTGGCGCAGCTCCAGTGCGAGTTGAAGCAGCGGCGCTGGCAGGCGTCGCAGAGCCGGGGGGCTCCTTCCCCGCGCCTCCAAGCCGTCAGCCCTGCAACGACGCCACCCTCAGCCTCCCCCCGCCCCCCGAGCCCTTGGGGACCACCCGCAGCACCCCCCCCCGGGGTGCCCGCTTACCCCCGGGCTGGCCGTGGGCTCCCAGCCACGCGCCCCTGTCCCTGCGGACGGCGGCGCAGAAGGGGCCCCCCAGCACCGACAGCAGGTACTTGGCCAGGCAGAGGCTGCCGCTGCTGCTCCTGCCCCAGCCCTCCGCCGCCTCCAGCGCCGCCGTCTCCCCCTCCGCCTCGTCCACCGTGCAGAAGCCATCGACGCTCAGCTCCCCGCCGTCCCCAAAGGCGAGCCTGAGGGGCCAAAGCGGGGTTACCGGGGTGGACGCTCCGTGGGGAACCCCCAAAAAGGCCTCCGGGAGCCCTCCCCGGCTCACCTGCGGAAGCGCAGCAGCCTGCAGGTGCTCTCCGCGAGCTCCTCTTCCTCATCTTCATCCCCAGGGCTCCCCGCAGCCCGGGCAGCGCAAGCGCAGCACCGCGGGATGCTCTTGGGCAGGGCGGTGCAGGGCACGCTCTGCAGGCACCACGGCTCCGGGCCAGCCCGGCCGGCACAGACTGGGGGGCCTGGGGGGGGAGACGGGGGCAGGGGGGGATTTGGGGCTGGCACCGCGCACGGGGAGGGGATGGGCACGCTGGGAACTGGGCCAGAAAGTAGGGCTGGAAAATAGGGCTGGAGATGGGCAGGGAGCAAAGCCGAGCTGGCTGGGGAGCCCCCACGCGTTGGCAGCTCGTTGGGGACACCACGGACGGGGACAGTCCCCCTGCAGCCGCCTTACCTCCCTCTCCCAGCTCCATCCTCTCCGCCGGGATCCCTCCGCTCCCGGTGCCACCCTGGTGCTCGGTGCCACCCTGGTGCTCGGTGCCACCCGGGCGCTCGGTGGCCTTGGCTCCCCGTTTGGCTGCTCCAGCCCCTTCGGCGGCACCGCGGTGCCCGTCGGCAGCGCCGTGGGGGCGTTTGGCCGAGCGCTTGCCCTCGCCGGCTCCCTCGGGGCCGTCCCTCCGGCCCCCTTTGCACCTTGGCACCGACTGCTCCGAGTGCCGCGTCAGCCACGTCTTCTTCAGCTTGGTGTGGATGCTGGGCGGGCAGGGAAACCGGCCCCCGTCGCCCCCCAGGGTGCTGTCACCATCCGGCCCCGGCGCATCGAAGGGGCCCAGCGCCCCGCAGCCCCCCCCCGGTGGGCACGGGGGGGCCGTGGGGTGGTGCCTGTCCAGCCGGGGCTCCGCGCCCCCCGGTGCCGGCGGCGAGCCCGGTTTGAGGCTTTGGTACGCCGGGCGCTTGTCTTTGGGTTTGCACTGGGGGAAATGGGGGGCGTGGGGCCGTGCGCCCACCCAGACCCCCCCTGCGGCCACGCTGGGCTGTGGGAGGAGCAGGGGGGGTGCGGTGCTGAGCGGGGGGGCGTGAGGGTGAGGAGGGGGTGCTGCCGGGAGGCCCCCCGCTCTGCCATCCCTCCACGGGGCACCCGGCGGCTCCGGGACCCCCGTGTCCCCCTCCCCGTCTCCGCCGTGCCCTGGCTGCCCCTCGCCCGGCAGCTGCTCCTGGTCCTCGGCCTGGAGGTGGAAGCCGGGCTCCTTCTTGGGGTAAAACTCCTGGGGGGGGGGGGGGGGGGAAGCAGAGGGGGGGCTGTCAAGGCTGGAGACCCCCCAAGCGGGGGTCCCCATCCCTGCCACTGCGCCCTGACCCGCATCACACGGAGCTGGGGGGGCGCCCCACGGCCCTGCCTCAGTTTCCCCAGGGCCCCTCCTTAGCCGAGCAGACCCCTCGTGCTTTTTCCAGCTGGTGGTGACCCCATCCCTGGGGTGTCCGTGTGTCCCCCCCCCCCCCCCCCCCCCCCCCCCCGCACCCGCGTGGGAAAGGAATGGGGAGCCACGACGGGCGCACCCAGGGGCCGGCTGCTCTGCCTCCCGCCGCCCCCGTGCCGCCGTGACTCAGCCCCGCTGCCTGCGGCACGCCACGGGCCACCCCCGGCCAGGCGAGCAGCACCCCCCTCGCCCCCCATTACGGGGGGCATCGCCCCAGTTTCGGGGGGCTGGGGCTCATCCCTGCCCTTTGGATGAGTCGTGGGGGCGAGCACGGCGTCGTTTCCCACTCGGGGGCTGCGGGCGCTGGGTGCCACCCCCCCCCCCCCCCAACGGGGTGACGGCGCCAGCACCGCCTGCCGCAACGCGCCGCCCCCGGCCGGGTTCAGCCGAGGCTGAAGCCCGCCGCCACCCAAGGGACCTGCGAGGCCACGGGACGGGGAGCAGAGCCCTGAGCCGCGCGGGCGCTCGCTCACCTTGCTCCCCGAGCCGCAGCTCTCATCGAAGGCGCCCGGAGCCGCCTTGCACCTCGGCGGCACCCCCAGGTAGAGGGGCTGCGCCCCCCAGGCCGGCACGAAGGGACCCAGGCGCCAGTCGGTGCCGGCGAAGCGCCCGTCGCCCACGGGACCCTCCGGCCCCCCGCCACCAAATCCGGGCTCTGGCGGGGGGCCGGGGGGGAGCAGCGAGGACAGGAGGAAGGGGCTGTGCTTGGCCTCCACCAGGAAGGGGCAGCTGCGGAAAGCCGGGGGGTCCCCATCCCCGCGGGGCTTGCCGGGGCGCTGGGTGTCCGCGGCCGGGAAGGGCAGGGGGTAGCGGTGGTACGCGTGGCTGTAGAGAGCCAGGGGGGCCAGCACGGCTTCAGCCCACCGCGGGGGCTCCTTGGGCTGCCCGTTCCTGGGCGCCAGCAGCAGCGGCAGCTCGGCGGAGTCCTTGGGGAGGCACAGGGCGTCCCGCAGGCGCTGCGGGGCCGGCGGGTAGGGGCAGCCCAGCGGGAGGCCGGCCGGCTCCACGCAACCCTCGGAGCCCCTCCAGGGGCAGCCCTTGTCCGTGGCCAGCCCAGGGCTGTAGCTCAGCTTGGGGGGCTCCTGGTAGCCCCCCAGGGCCGGGTCGGTGGCCGTGCTCCAGGGCAGGACCCCCGGCACCCCGCTGCTCTCCAGCCCCCGGAGGTCCTGCGCTGCCTCCGGGGCTCTCCTCCAGCGCGGCGCGGCCTCCCCCATCCTCGCCTCGCTGGCCATGCGCTCATGTGGTGCTCAGCACCGTGCCTGGCCGGCCGGATCCTGCGGGGGGAGAAAAGGGGCCTCAGGGGCGGGGGGTGGCTGCGAGGGCATCCCCCACCCCTCCATGCCCATGAGCTGCCGGGCCAGGCGCACGCAGCGGGGGAAACTGAGGCACGGTTTCCATGCTTCCCCCCCACCCCCCCCAGCTCCATCCTCACATCCTGGGGGGTCCCACGGGTGCCATCCTCCAGGGAGAGCAACCCAAGGGGGGGAAGCAGCTGGAGAAGGGGGTGTCCCCCTGCCCTCCACCCCTCCGGGACGCACCCCCGCGCCTCCCCCCCGGCCCTCCGCACCCAGCCTGGCCGCGCGCCCGCCCGCTGGCACCCGGCATGGGGAGGCCTTGCCCCGCGCAGGTATTCGCCTCCGGCCAGGGCCGGGCGCAGCTTCCCAGGAGGGCTTGCAACGAGCGGGGAGCTCCCAGCTCCCAGAGGCCCCTCCTGGGAGAAATGCCGGCGGGGATTTGCTGGATTAACACTTCCCTGGGAGCCGGGCCACACACACGCACGCTTTGGAGCCGTTTCTCGCCGCGGCGCCGTCCCTTCCCGACGGGGCGAACGCCATCCCCTGCCCTCCGCAACCCCCCTGCCAGCAGCCGAGGGGACGGAGCCGGGGCACCTCGGGTCCAAGCCAGCCCTACAAAAGCTCAGCCGGCTCCGGGGTGGGACGGAACCACCTCGACGGGCAGCCGGGGCCGTGCCGGGGGCAGGACGTGAGCACCGTGTGTCCCCGGCGTTCCCGTCACGTCCCATGCACAGAGCAGAGCAAAGTCCCCGTCCCGTGCTGCTGCCCAAGCCCCTGGTGGGGGCCACGGAGCCGGAACGGGGCACCGGGCACCCGGAGCCATCTCCCCCCACCCCCAGCCCCACACCGTGATCCCAGCGCAGCTCCCTCCCGGCGCCCCAATGCCAGCACCGCACGGCGTCCCCAAGCTCCTCGGGGCTCCCTTCGTCCCCTGTCCCTTCACCCCGCAGGACGAAGGTGGCCAGAGCGCGAGGAGCTGCGGGCAGCACCCCTGCGGCACCCGGCTAGCTACCTGGCTCAGCACAGGGTCGGTCCATTGGGGACACGTCACCCCCCCGGCACCGGGGGGGGACAGCTCGGCGGCGAGCAGCAGCGGCACGGCACCGGCACCGGGTCCCGGCGAGGCGACGCCGGGGACTCCTAAACCCACAGACTGAAGGGGTCTGGCTCCGGGATCTGAAGGAGGCAGAAAGCCGCCCGGGCCGCCCTGGGGACGTTCTTCTCCGAAGGCTGGAGCTGGAGTTTTCGATCCATTGGCCTGGGGATCTCCGTGCTCCTCCTTCCTAGCGGCCTTGGAGCGGGAGCTGCCGGCTGGGGACAGGCGGCGAGGGGGCACCCACGAAGCGGCGACGGCAAGCGGGACGGAGCCCCGGCTCTAAGCAGCCTCGGGCATTTTTGGGGTGAGCGGCGGCACGACGAGGCGACGGCGGCGCTCGGCGAGCGTGCAGCCTCCGCGGGCTCCCGCAGCGACTGGGGAGGGCGAGGCGAGGCGCTGGGGCTGCTGACGCCCGGGAATGCCGGCGTGCCGCCCAGCCCCGGGGGCACCGGCGCAGGCAGCGGCGGCGGCGGCGGCGGCGCGGTGCGCACCAGGCGGCCGTGCCAAGGCGGGCAGGTGTGCTGTGCCCCGCGCGAAGAAAGCGCCCTTTGTTCCAGGACGAGCCGCCCCACCGCCGATGAAAGACGCCGGCCACACGCTCCGGGCGAAACCGGGATGGGAGAAAACGGCGCGGGGAAGACGGGCCAAGAGCCCCAGCCCCGGTGCTTTTGGGGGGGGGGGGGGCAGGAGGGGGGGTGGCCGTGTCCCGGTGAGGATCACGCGGCTGCCCCACGGGGGCTGGCGACCCCGAAGCACCCGGTGCTGGGTGAGGAAACGGCCCCGACCCTGTCACCGCTCGGCCTTGTGACACCGCAGGCTCGCCCCGTCCTGCCGCGCGGCCTCGTCACCCTGCCGCCACCCTTCCTCCACCCAGGATGGATGAAGGCAGCAGCGCTCCTCTGCCTCCCCTCCACCCTGCGAGGCTCAGGAGGGACCCGAGGGTGCCCAAGCAGAGCCAACGGGCACCCAACGCTGAGGCTGGAGGGGTGCCAGGAGCCAGGTTCCCCCCCCACCCCGTACCCGCCGGGTGTCCGTGCGCCCCGGCCATGCCCCGGGGATGCTCCGGCCACGGGTGCTGGGGGGGGAGCACGCCAGGGGGGGGTCTCCAAGGCGAGGACCCCATTTTTGGGCTCCGGATGAGGGAACCCACGGGGCTGGCAGCGCCGGCGGGGTTTATGTAACGTGCCTTGTCCCAGGGACACCCTGCGCACAGCTCGCACGCGTTACATAAACTGCAGCCACTCCGCACAGCCTCCCCCGGCTCGGCACGGCTCGGCACGGCTCGGCACGGCTCGGCACGGTGCACACGGCGTGCCCGGGGGCTGCCGGGGCCGGGGGCGCGGGGTGAAGGCAGGCCACGGCCGCGTGAGCCGAGCAGCAGCGTGATTGCCATCGGAGCGCAGCTTCGTTCCGGCTCAGCAGCTGCCGTGCGCCCCGGCCCCGCTGCGAGCCAGGAGCCGCGCGTTAACCCCTGCCGCAGGGCTGCGGGGGAATGCCGGGGGAACGGGGAGACAGCGGGGGGGCTCTTCGCGACGCTGGCGGTCGCCCGCCGGCCCCTGTCCCTCCCCGGTCTGGCGGTAACCACAGAGGATCCCGTTTTGTCCCCGTGGGAGCCCGGCCGGGCTCGCAGCTCCCGCTGGGTGCCAGGAACAGGGAGGGGATGAGCCGAGGCTCGGGGTGTGGGCGAGCCCGCGCCTCGCCGGGATGAGAAGGTGCTGAAAGAGAAGCTCTCTCTGCCCTCCCTTCCCTCCCCGGGGCAGGCAGCAGCAGGGCCGGGGCTGCTCGCGGTCCCACGGGGGGAGAGAGACTACGGGGCGGGTGGGCAGAGGTGCTGCGGGGCCGAGATGGCACCGGGGACGGACCCCAAAAGGGGTCTGCATCGCCCTGGATAGGGCAGATGGGGCACGGGATGCCTGCGGGGATCGGGGGCATTGCGACGGTGCCAAGGGACTGATGGAAAAGGGGTCAGGCATGGAGCAGGATGGGTGCACCAAGCCGGGACGGAGAGCCCCCAGTGCCGGGGAGGGGGCCGGGAAACCTGGCACAACGAGCAGGGAGATGCTGGGGGGGGGGCGGGAGAACATTTCCACCCGGCTCTGGGAAGCATCCCAGCATCTTCCCCGGCTGCTGCTCCGTCCCTGCACCCCAGCACCCCGGCTGTGGGGCTGTCCCCAATCCCTAGGGGGGGGGTCCCTCCAATCCCTGCCTGCCCCGGCACGACCCACAGAGGGTCCCCAGGGTGCTGTGGGGGGGGGTCCGAGCCCACCGCTGGGACCCTGCCAGGCCAAGCTCGAGCTCTGCCAGCTCAGGCTTTGCTCGGAGAGAAACCCCCGAGGGGGGAGCTCAGCCCCAGCCGGCCCCCGGCGCGGCGCGGCCCCGATCCCCCCGTTTTTTGCCTTAAATCGGGGGGCGAGCAGAGGGCCTGTGAACACCCCCGAGCCGAGCGCTGGCCCAAAGCACGCGGCAGGAGGCCGGAAGCGCCCGAATTAGAAACCTTGGCATCCCTGCCCCGCGCCGCGCGGGAGGATGGGGCGATGCTGGGAGGACGCCGGGAGGGGGGACCCCGTCCCCGCAGCGTCCCCTGGCAGGCCACGAGGGCTGGGGGGTTCCGAGGGGGGGGGGGGGGGGGTCCCAGCATGGTGGGTGCTGGGGGACGGGGGTCCTGGAGCCAAGGGGAACGCCGCAGCCCCCTCTGTGCACGGATGAGCAGAGGAGCCCGGGGGGGGGGGTGCCCACATCCCCTGCCCTGCCCCTGCTGCATCCGAGCACCCCAGGGCCCCGCAGCCCCCCGGGGAAGGGCTCCGCAGCCCCCAGCCCCACCAGCCCAAAACCAAAATCCAGCTGAAATCCAGCCTTTCTCTCATGCAAAACACCCTCGACATCCCCCCCTCCCGTCCCCCCCCCTCCCCAAAAGCTCGCCCGGGGCCCCCCTCCAGCTCTGCCCCGGCGCCCTTGGAGCCCCTGCCCTTCCTCCTCCTCCTCTTCCTCCTCCTCCATCCCCTCCTTCTCCTCCTCCTCCCGCAGCCCCGGCAGGGAGCCCGGCACGCACCTACCTGCCTCCACCACGGCGCAGGTGAGGAAGACGAGGGCGCAGGCAGAGGAAGGCTGCCCGCTTCCCCCCCCCCCCCCCCCCACCAAACCACCACCACCACCACCACCCCCCCCCGGATGGCCGAGAGCGAGCGAGCGTGGAGAGCTTTCGCTAATCTGCGCCCGGTGCTTAAAAAAACGTCAAAACCTTCAGGAGTCTGGAGGCTGCGGCGGAGCGGAGGGCACGGGAGGACACTCACTCCCACACGAGCAGCTTTCTGGGAATTAGGGCCACAGCCCAACCGCTCTGGCAGCCGCCGTTCCCCTCCAGCCCCGGGCTGGCCGTGGGGGCACAAACGCCCCCCCCCCAGGAGCTGGCCCCGCACGGCTCCCGCAGCCCGGCCGGCCGCTGCCGCCGGCCCTAATCTGCTGCGTCCCCGGGGAGGTGAGTAAGCACCGCTAATCCCGCTGCACCCACGGGAGGAGAAGCTTCTTCCCACCCACCCCCCCCCGCACCCCGGGTAGGGGCAGCCGGACCCCGTTATGCCACAGCGGGGTCCCCTCTGCGGTGCCGGGAGAGGATCCGGCCCCGAACGCGAAGGACCCCCTGCCACCTCTCCAAGAGGCACGGATCGACCCCTCTCCGGGCAGCTCTCGCTCGCTGCCCACCCTCGAGGCTGCTTTAGGATGTGGAAGCGGCCAAAAAGCTCGTCCCCATCACAAAAAAGGGGGGGGGGGGGGGTTGGGGGCGCAGGGGGACCTCGCAGCCTGCCCCCACCACGGCCCCGTGCCCACGGCCCCGTGCCAGCCCCGGGGACGCTCGGGCAGGGCAGGGGGACTCGGGGCATCGGCGCCAGCCCCGGGACGGACACCCCCTTCCCTGCCTCCTCCTTCCCATCCCGGGGGGGGGGGGGGGAAAACCAGCTGCACAGGGGCACAGCGCATCCTTTTGCAACCCCCCCCCCCCCCCCAGCTCCCCCCAGGATTCCCGGCTAGCTCCAAACACCTCGGTGGAATTAAAAGCTGCCCCCCACCCCCCCCCCCCAGGCCAAAGGTTTAGGATGGCAGCCAGGGACATGGGGGGCAGAGCCGGGCACCCGCTGGCCCCACGGCACCTACCTGGGAGCAGCCGGGGTCTCCTGCCCGCAGCCCAAGCCCCTCTTCTGCCCCCACCACGCCGCCAGGCCCCCCCCATGGCTGGCAGGGGACGGGGGACGAGCAGACGTCACCCGGGGGGGGGGGGAGGGGGTGGCACGACGGGGCGTTACGGCTCCTGGCGTGGGGAGAAGAGAGTCACAAATGGGGCCAGCCCCCAGCCACGGTGTCCCCTGGGTGGTGATGCCCCCGAGCGGGGAGCGACGTGGGGGGGGGGGGGGGGCAGGGGGGCCTCTGCTGGGCACGGTCCCCTTGGGTTCGTCCCCAAAAGCACGGCGTGGTGGTGGTGGTGGTGGTGGGGGGGGACCTCGGTGACCCCGCTCGCGCTGGGGACGTGGCTCCAGCCCCACCGCACGTGCCCTGGCCTGGGGAGCTGAAACGGATCCGAGTGCCAGGGCAGGGCAGGGCCGGGGCTGGCTGGGGACAGCCGGGTCCCCAGGGGGCCAGGCGGGAGGAAATCTGCTGGGGGGGGTTGGGGGGGGGAGCACTGGGGGGGGGCCCTCATTCCTCCAGCAGCCGCCGTGTCCTCCCGCGGCCCCGTCACCTCGGGCGCCCCTTCCCCATCGTGCTCCCACGCTTCCCACCCACCCTCCTCTTCCTCGCCGCGGGGCTGAGGACGTCACGGGGAGGGGGGGGCTGCAAGAAAAAGGTGGTGGTGGTGGGGGGGGGGGGGGGATGAAGGAGCCTTACCTGCCCCCAGGCGATGCGGGGGGGGGCTCTCAGCCCCCGTCCCACCCCCGAGCCCCCTGCCCGCCGCCGTGCATCTCCTTGCCCTGTGCGCGGCTGGGGTTTGGGTTTGGGGTGGGGGGGGATGGGGGGGGTGGGGAGGCAGCTGAAAAGCTCCCGGGGCTGGCAGAAAAAAAAGAAAAAAAAAAAGAAAAAGAGGCTGCATTTAAACAACAGACATAATTATGCTTTTGATACCGTCTGCTAAAAATACAGCGCTGCGCCGCGCGGGGAGCCATGTGTGCGCGGCCTCACATGGCTCCGGGCTGCAGCGGCTGACTCAGGCGGCGGGGCCGGGGGGGGTGGGGGGGGGCACGGCACCGGGGGGGGGGGGATGCAGGGGCTCGGGATGCCCGGCACAGCTTGTAGAAGGGGGATGCGTCAAGACGAACGCCCCAAAAAGGGAGTTTGGGGGGGGGGGGGGGTTTAGGGCGGCTGCAGGGTGGCATCGGCGCCCCCCCCAATCCATAAAAAAGTAGAGGCGGGGGGGATCGCCGGGTTTGGCTGCGTTTTGGGGGGGATGAGGGAGGAAAGGGGCAGTGGGGGGAAATGGGGGGGGGGGGGGGGGGGTCGAGCGGGGGGCTCGGTGTCACCAAGCTTGCGGGGTTCAGCCTGCACCCGTTCCAGAGGGGCGCACGGGGAGGAGGGTGCTGCGGGGTGGGTGCTGCGGGGTGCCAGCACCCACAGCACCCCGCGGGGAAGCCGTGCCGCCGGCAGAGCCCGTCGATGAGTAACAGCCCCCGGTGCCCCCCCCCCCACCCCCCCCCCCCGCCCCCCGGCACTGACCTTTGGCGGTGCCAAGGGCCCAGGGGGATGGCAGCTGCCCAGGGCTTTGGTGTCACCCCTCCATGGGGCAGGGGACGCATCCAGCGGGGCGAGGTGACACCGCCGCGGCACCCCGTGTCCCCCGCCAGCTCTTGGGGAAACCCCAAACGGGGCATGGGTTTGGGGCGGGGGGGGGGGGGGGGCACGGGGCAGGGACTTGCCCCTCGCCCCCATTAATGCCAGCCCCGTGGGGAAGGTGACTGGGGGGGGGGGGGGGGGGGGGGCTGCAACTCGCACGGCTTACGTGGCCTCTCGCAACCCCGGCACGAGGAGCGCGCGCCGCTGCGGGGGCAAATCCTGCCCCATGGTGAGCTCGGGGACCCCACAAAGAGCTTGGGGACCCTATGGGGGGGGGGGGGAATAGGGGGGGGCAGCTCCCCCCCCCCCCCCCCAGAGCCGGGAGCCTGGCGGCGGGCGGGCGAGCTCAGGTCAGCCACGTAATTGCTGCGCTGGGGCGCTGCCAGCCGGGGGAGATTACGGCTCTGCTGACTGCAGCCTGGCACCGGCCCCCGAGCTGACACAGCTGGGACCCGCGCTGCCACCCGAGGGGGCTGCCTCGGCCCCGGGCAAGGGGGTGGGGGGGGCAGGATGGGGGCCGCTTGCGCTCCTCGCTTGGGTTTCTCTCCCCGGGGGAACGTTAGGACGGTGCCAGAACGAGGAGCGGGCAGCGGGTGCCCACCGCGGCGCCGCGTCTCGGGAGAAGGCTCCGCTCCCCGTGCCTCAGTTTCCCCACCCTGCGAAGCGGGCAGCTCCCCACCGGGCTCCCATCCTGGGGTCGCGATGCTCAGGCTCTGACACCCCCCCCCCCCGCCTTCTCCCTCCCCCCCCGTGCCCCCCAGGGGGCTCGCAGCACCCACCCACCCTCCCCAAAGCCACCCTGGGGTCCAGCCCCACCCCGCACCCCACCACCGGCATCCTCCCGGGGCCGTATCCCTGGAGGAACCGCGCTCCCTAAGCGGCTTTCGGGGGATTACGGGCAGCCCCCTGGCCCTTGCCCTCTCCCCACCCAGCCTTCCTTCCCCGCTGCTTTAAGTAATCGTCCCTGAGACGGTTTTACCCGGCTAATCCGGCCACCTCCACCTAAGCTGCTCCAGCGCCCCTGCCTGCCCCCCGCCGGGGCGCAAACGCTCCCTGCCCCGGGAAGCCCCCCTGAAGGCAAGGGGAAGCCGGGGTCTAAAAATAAGATTGGACAAAGGGATGAGGGCAGGAAGCCTCGGGAGCGAGGGGACTGCTGCTGGAGAACGGCGCCGGAGGGGCTCCTGGAGATGGCAGAAGTGGCACGAGCAGCGCCGTCGCCTCGTGCCACCCCACGCGGGGGGGGGGTGAAGCCCCCCCCCCCCCCGAGGGATGGAGCAAAAAGGGGCCGAGAGCCCCGGGGCAGGGCTGCGAGGACAAAGCGGGGCCGGGAGCCAGAGCTGGGCCACGTCTGCCTCCAGCCCCGGCTGCGTGCCGCGGGTGTCCCGCAGCGCCTGCTGCCACGCCGTGGGGGTCACGGCTACTGCAGGGGCACCCCGGGGTGCTGCGCCCTCCTGGGGACGGGGTTGAGGCAAGGGGGACAGCGATTTCCGAAAGTCTGGAATCAGATTTATTCGTCCGTGTACAAAAATGCCCCCCCCCCCCCCCCCACCTCCTCCTCGAGGAGGGGAGGGCGTTAAAAGCCGCGTGGTGCCGCGCAGGGCACGGGCAGGCACCGGTGCTCCGGTTTCAAGTAGAGAGGGGAAAAAAAAGGGGGGGGGGGGGGGGGACACACCCGTGGTGGAGGGGGGGGCACGGGCGGTGTCTTTGGCTTCACGAGGGATTGATGGAGCCCAGGAACGTCCCCACACCGGCTCCCGGGGGAGAGGGGACGCGGGAGGAAGGCAACGTGGCAGCGGGAGAGCAGGACCCCCCCGGTGACCCCGTGCCGAGGACGGGGCTCCTGTAGTGCTCGGGGAGGGGGGAGCCGGGCCCCCACGGGAGAGGCGCCGGCGCCCCCCCTGCAGCAGCGATGGTCAAGGGAAGGGGGGGGGGGGGTGGGGGGGCCACGGCCGGGAGCAGGATGGAGCCCCCCAAGCCCTCCACGAGGCAGCCCCGGGGTGCGAGGTGCGGCCGGGAGGGCGCAGACACCAAAACCTAAGGCACGCGCGGCGCGAGGCAGCGGGGAGCCCTCACCCCGGGGCGGGTGGGGGGGGGGGGGGGGGGTGGGGCTGGCGGCACAAACCCCGGCTCCCCCCGGCGCTGCAGCAGCAAACTCAACAAGTTAAGACTCCTGGCGATGCTTTTCCCCGGGGTGGGGGGGGGTGTGCAGTGTTAAATTAATTGTCCTGCTCCGTCCGAGCCGGCTTCTTCCGAAGGCGGCCGCGCGCCAGCCGGGAAGAGCCCTGGGGTGGGGAGGGAGGGGGTCAGATCCTGCCGGGCACAGCTCGGTGCCGGCGGTGCTGTGCCCCCCCCCTCTCCCCCCCCCCGCCACAATACCTCTTTGCCTTGGGGCTTCTTCTTCGCCGCGCGCAAGCTCTGGCTCCGGGAGAGGGGTCTGGGGTCCCGGGGGTGAGGGGTGGGCTTGGGGGAAACCTGCGAGTCCGACCAGCACTCCTCCTCCTCCTCCTCCTCCTCCGTCTCGCTGTCGCAGCGCGGCGCCGCTCCGCAGGCTGGGGACAGGGGCCACCCGACGGCTCTGGCACAGCCCCCCGAGCCCCGGGGCCACGCTGCGCGCAGGGACCCCGCTGCTCCCGGCTCACCCGGGGGCTGCCTGCGGCTCTCCTGCTCCTCCAGGTACAGGGGGTCCCGGTAGTGCACGGGGGCTTCGTCGGGGAGGGAGCGCAGGTCCTGCATGCTGAAGCTGCGCAGCCGCCCGGCCAGCGCGCCCTGGCTCTGCGGGGTGGGGGATAAAGGGTGGGAACGAGGCACGGCCACGCAGGGCAGAACCCAAAGCACCGGGGCACCGCTGGCCCCCGGGGACCCCAGCCCCATTTTGGGGGGGACGCCAGCCCCATGGGGGACGCCAGCCCCATTTTGGGGGGGACCCCGTTGCCCCCCCCCCGTTGCGGGGCTGGCACCCGAAAGCAGGCGAGGCAGCCGGGAGAACAGGATCGGCGGGGCCAAGCCCGGCCCTACAAGCCACCGGTTGCCTCACGGCGTCGCCCCCGTGCCGTGCCCCCGTACCCTGGCGGCCGCCTGCACCGCGGCGGTGGCGGCGATGTTGAGGCCCCGCTTGCCGAACCGCACCACGGTCTCGTAGCCCCGCTCCCTGGCCTGGATGATGTAGGTGTCGATCTCCTGCGGGGAAAAACCACGGGGGTGCTGGGTGCGTGCGGCGGCCCGGGGAGGGGGGGGGGGGGGGCCCGATGGGGCTGAGCGCCCCCCCCCACCCCCACCCCCCGGGGCCGGGCGGCACCCACCTGCTCCCTGCGGGACAGCGTGGGGTGCACGAACTTGCGGTAGAGGAGGCTGGAGCCGCGGGTGTACGGGGACAGCAGCCAGACGACGAAGGCCATCTTCACCTCGTAGTAGAAGGGAAGCCTGGGGGGGGGGCAGAAAATATCGGGGGGGGGGGGCCCAGGGCACGTCCTGATCCCACGCAGGGACATGCATCGGGACTGGGGACCCCAGCTGGGTCACCCTAAATCCCCCTCCCAGCAAGCCGTTGTCCCCCGGAACATGGGAGACCCCAAAAATGGGGGCACACAGAAAAGGGGGGGGACCCCAGAAAAGAGAAAAAAAAAAAAAAAAAAAACAGAAAAAAAGTTGGGGGGGGACCCCCAGACCCCCGCCCGCGGCCTCACCAGGAGAGGAAGATGTCGGTGACGGTCTCGGTGGCCATGAAGAGGGCGAAGACGATCCAGTACATCATCCAGCGCACCTGCGGGACGCGGGCCGGCCGTCAGCCCCCCAGGTTTGGGGCCGGGGGGGGGGGGGCGGCCGGGGGGGCCCTACTCACGTATTCGCGGATGTTCTTGCTCTTCACGGCCTTGTAGGAGGCGTAGGCGGGGTACAGCATCCCGAAAACCAGCCTGGGGGGCAGAGGCGGCGTCACCCCGTAGCGCTGCCCCACGCTGACAAAATGCCCCCCCCCCCCACCCCAGCTGCCCCCCCCGAGTCCCAAGCCCAATGCGGGGCGGGCACAGAGTGGTGGGGATGGGAACCCCACGGGGGGGTCGGGGGCACGGAGCAGGGCTGCCAGGGAGCTCCCCCCCCCCCCAGGTGCCGCCCCCCAGGGTCTCCCCCTCCCCTTTTAGGTGCATCCCCCAAGTCTCCCCTTCTCTGAGGTGCCCTCCCCCCATGTCCCCCTCCCCGTCTAGGTGCCCCCCCCAGGATCTCCCCCTCCCCTTTTAGATGCCCCCCCCCCCCCCCCCCCGGTGTCCCCCTCCCCTTTTAGGTTCCTCCCCCCCCAGGGTCTCTCCTCCCCTTTTAGGCTCCCCCCCAGGATCTTCCCCACCCCTTTTAGGTGCCCCCCCCAGGTGTCCCCTTCCCCTTTTAAGTGTGTCCCCCCCCCCCCCCCAACGTGTCCCCCTCCCCAGGGTCTTCCCCTCCCCTTTCAGGTGCTCCCCCAGCTGTTCCCCCTCCCCGAGGTGCCCCCCCAGGGTCTTCCCCTCCCCTTTTAGGTGCCCCCCCCCCCCCCAAGTCTCCCCCTCCAGATCTCCCCCCCCCCCCCGCATCCCCTCCCCAAAATACCTCCCCCCTGGATGCCCCCCCCCCAGGCACCGCCGCCTGCCAGCCCCAGCACAAACATTTAACAGACCCAACACCCCGGGGGGGGGGCGGCAGCACCCCAACCCCTCCCCCACCGCCCAAACCCCAACCCCCCCCAGCCCCTCCACGCCCCCCCCCCGCCGCCCAACCCCCATTAAACGGGCGCCCCCCCCCCCCCCAGCACCGGGGGGACCCAGGGGGGGGCCCAGGAGAGCCCCTGGGGCCGCCCCCCCCCACTCACAGCACGGCCCGGCTCAGCACCCACGACACCATGGCGGGGGGGGGCCCAGGGGGGCCGCGCCGGCCCGGGCGGCTTGAATGGGGCGGCTGCGGGCTCTGCGCATGCGCCGCGAGCCCAACGGCCAGCACCGCCCCGCCCCGCCATTCTTAAAAAGGGGCCGGGGCTACTCTTAAAAGGGCAATTCCTTTTCTTAAAAGGGCAACGCCTCTTCTTAAAAGGGCAATTCCTTTTCTTAAAAGGGCAACGCCGCATCTTAAAAGGGCAACGCCGCGTCTTAAAAGGGCAACACCGCGTCTTTAAAGGGCAACACCCCGTAGGCTCAGAGGGTGAGCCCCTCCCGCTCCCACCCATTTATTTATTTATTTTTTTAAGCGCTTAGCACACGGAAAAAGGAGAAGCAGGCGCCTTTGTATGATCTCAGGGTTTTATTTTGGTTTCGGGGATGGCCTCTTCTGGCAGATAACCGGTGATGGGATTAGAGGGAACAGCCTCAAGTTGTGCCAGGGGAGGTTCAGGTTGGAAACGAGGAGACATTTCTTCCCAAGTCAGGCACTGGGACGGGTTGCCCAGGGAGGTGGTGGCGTCACCGTCCCTGGGGCTGTTCAAGGAGAGGTTGGACGTGGTGCTTGGGGACATGGCTTAGTGGTGACATTGGTGGTAGGGGGACGGTTGGGCCAGATGACCTTGGAGGGCTTCTCCAACCCCAATGATTCTAGGATTTTCTGTGATTTTTCAGGCCCGCCAGCCCAGGTCAGGGTGAGGAGCGCTGCGGGTGCCGGGGGTTTGGGTGGAGGTTTGGGTGCTGCCAGGGAGGTGAGGCCGGCAGCAGAGGCGCAGGCACCGCCCCGCGCGTGGATCCAGCAGGATGCGGCCCCGGACGCCTCTGTCGGGCGCTGCGCAATCTGCTTCCCGGCGCTCCTCACCCAGGCCAACACGTTTGTGCCGGGCACTGGCTCGGGTGTGTTGCTGAACCGGGGCCAGGGCTCTGCAGAGCCGTGGGTTGTTGCAAGACGCTTAGAAGAAAACAGGAGCGGCTTCCTCCTCCTCTGGGACAGGGGCAGAGCTCTGAGTCCCTGTCGGTGGGCCTGGCACCTGCCCCAGACCACATTTCCCCCGGCCATGTGTCCCCAGCAGTGGCCTGGGGCTCCCCAGCTCCCTGCCCTGTGTCACTGCCAGGGTCGGGGTCCCAGCACCCCCCCGCCTCCCTCCCCACTAAAATCTTCCCTTTCCTGGTGGAGAAACCGAGGCAGTGCGGGGTGGCAGAGCCCCGGGTTTAGGGTCTGCAGCCACCCAGGACAAACCCTCTCCCCAGGCTGCCTGTTCCCTTAGAGAGGCTCTTTTATTTGTGAGCTTAATTGGTGGTTTTTCACATGCATATGCACGCGCCTGTGGGACGTGGAAATGCTCCCCTGGAAAACCAGCCGGGCAGGCGGGGTGCAGCCCCGGGGTGCAGGAGCAAACCCCGCACCCTGGGGAAACACCTCCCGCTTCCCCGCCGCGGGCCAGAGCTTCTGCTGCTCCCCCAAAACGCCCGGGAGAGCCACGAGCAGGGCTCTCAGCTGTCCTCAGCCACGCAGGGCTGCTGTGAGCAGGTGTGGGCACGGCTGGGGGTCACAGTGTGTTTATTGGGGAGTGTTTTGGGTGGGTGCATACACCCTGGTGTGGCTGGCACGCTGGGGGACCGGGCAGAGGGGGCTGCTGGGCGTGCACAGGAGACAGGAGCAGGCAGTGCCGCTCCTGCACGTGGTGGCACCATCGGGGCTGCATCCTGCTGGCCTCAAGCATCCCATCGGCCTCAGGGCATCCCATCCAACTCAGAGCATCCCAACCACCTCGGGGCATCCCATCCAGCTCAGAGCATCCCATTAACTTTGGGGCTTCCCATCTGCCTCGGGGCATCCCATCCACCTCAGAGCATCCCATCCGCCTTGGGGCATCCCGTTACATCTTGGCATCGGAGTATCCCACTGTTCTTGAGCACCCCATCCACCTCGGAGCAGCCCATCCACCTTGGGGTGTCCCATCCATTTTAGGGCATCCCATCCATTTTGGGGCATCCCCTTCCACCTTGGCGCTTCTCATCCACCCTGGGGCATCCCATCGACCCCGGAGCACCCCGTTACACGCCTCGGCATCAAAGCATCCCATCAGCCTGCGAACATCCCGCTGCTCTTGAGCATCCCACCCACCTGGAAGCAGCCCAGTGTCCTGGGACCATCCCAGCCAGCCCTGGCCCTGCAGCCCCACAGCAGTGCCCACATACCCCGTGCCTGAGCGGGCAGAGCCCCCCGTGCCCGTGCTCCCCCCTGCCAGCACCCAAGGGCATCGCTCTGTGGGGCGAGGGGTGTCCCAGCACGCAGCCAGGACGGGGTGGCCACGGGTGCTGCATATGGGAGGGCAGATAAGGGGACCTGTGGGTGCACCAGGGGAAAAATGAGGCCGGTGGCTTCCCCCCAAAGGGGCGTGGGTGCGGGAGGGGTGCGGGGACCGGGCTGTGACCGCGGGGCAGAGTCGGCTGCAGGCAGGAGGACGGGGCTGGCGGGCGCATGCGTGTCCCTGGGCCTGGTCACGGGCAGGAGCAGCCCCTGGGGGAGGTGAGAGCCGCTTCGGGGGCAGCCGGGCTCTGCCTCCCCCCGCTAGAGGCTGAGGTCCACCACCACGTGCCGGTAGACCAGCGTGTTGGCCTTGAAGCTGGGCGCCAGCAGGAGCTGCACGTCGGCGGCGGGCACGTAGCGGAAAGCGCGCGGCGCCTGCACCGCCAGCTCCTGGAACTTGACGAATTTCTGCTTCTCCTCTTCCCACAGGTAGACGTGGGTGAAGGAGAAGTCACTGCCCAGGGCCATGTAGCGCCGCTGCCCCACGGCGAAGGGCTGCATCACCATGGAGCCGCGGGACGGCAGCGTCTGCAGCTCGACGAAGCGCTGCCCTTCCCAGCGCACCACCTTGGAGTCGCCGATGTAGCGGCTGAGGCAGAGGAACTGCTCCCGCTTCACCCTGAAGTGCTTCACCATCTGCACGTCCAGCATCTCGCCCACCTCCCCCTGCGGCGCGAACTGCTTCTGCGCCCGGTTCCACTGGTAGATGACGGGCGCCTGGGAGCTGCTGGAGATGATGAGCCGGGGCTTGCCGTCGTTCTCCACGTACTCCACGTCGGTGTCGCGGTGCCAGGCGTGCAGGGCTTGGTGGGAGTAGAAGCCGTTCTGGTTGAGGCGGTAGAGGCTGGTGGAGCCCGCCTTGGAGCTGTCGGCGATGACGAAGTACCACTCGCCCTCGATCTGGAAGGCCTCGATGTCGTTGGGCTTGCGGGTCTTCTGGCTGTCGATGTCCTGGATCTTGATGAACTTGTCCACGGCCGTGTCCCAGCGGTAGATGTAGGAGCCGCCGAAGAGCTGCGCCACCACCACGTACAGCTGGCTCTGGGCCACGATGGGCTTGCAGTGCACGGCCGAGTGGGCTGCGAGGCAGGGCCACGTCACTCCGGGGGACACGGGGAGACACAGGGAGGGTGGGGGGGGTGGGGGCGCGGCACAACGGAGGGACCCCAACCTTACCGGGGATGCGGTCGAAGTCGCGCAGCTTGCGCTCCACGTAGTCCCACTTGAGCACGGCGCAGCTGCTGGCGCCGGGCTGCGCCAGGGCCACGTACAGGTCGCTGGCGTAGGTGTAGGGCTCGGCCGACACCGACTGGAAGGGCAGCACCTGGTGCACCACGAAGTCTGCGGGGAGAGGCGGCGGTGAGGGCGCGGGGAGCCAAGGCGGGGCGGGGGGAACCGGCGGCCCCTTACCCGTGGTGATGCACTGGAAGTCACCCAGCGCCAGGTCCCGGATCCGCTGGCCCTCGAACTGCCCGGGGCTGCTGCAGAAGACGGCGGGGACCGTGGTGTTGGTGCTCTCCATCCACTCCACCAGCCACTTGATCTTGCAGTCGCAGGCCAGCGTGTTGCCCCGCAGGTCCCTGGAGAGGATGGCACAAAGTCCCCTCCCCTGCCCTGCCCGAGCCCCAGCAGGGACCCCCCAGTTTTGGGGGCAGAGAGGTGGTGGGTGCCCATGGGGATGTGCCCAGCCCGGCACAACGGCGTCGTGCCCCATAACCCTGTCCCCAGCCCGGTGTCCCCAGTGCCACGGCAGCCTTACAAGTCACTCAGGATATCCAAAGGCTTGAAGAGGTCCCGGGGCAGCGTCTGCAGGTTGTTGTTGGCCAGAGACCTGGGGACGAGAGGCGCTGTGCCCGGCGGCCACGCGGGACAGAGGGACGGAGCTGTCCCCGGTGTCCCCTGGGGGGGCGCAGGGTGCCGGTACTCACAGGTGGGTCAGCGATTTGAGCCCGCGGAAGGTGGCCTTGGAGAGCGCCTGGATGTCGTTGTTCTCGATGAACCTGGGGCGGGAGGAGAGGCTGGCAGGGCTGCGCCGAGGGCACAGGGAGCAGCCCCCCCGAACGCCCCCCCCCCATCCCCGTCCCCCCACGCACAGGTACTGCAGGTGCGAGAGGCCGGCGAAGGCGTTGTCGCCGATCAGCGTGAACTTGTTGGAGTTCAGCAGGCTGCAAAAAGGGGGGACGAAACGTCAGTGATGCGGTGGGGGGCACCCGGGGGATGTGGGGGGGGGGGGTCACCGGCACGGGAAACCTACAGGAACTGCAGCGAGGGGATGTGGGCGAAAGCCGCCTCTCGGATCTCCGTGAAGGCCGCGTTCACCATGGTCCTGCGGGCAGGATGAGACCTCAGGGCCGTGATGGGCTTAGGGAGAGGGGGCGGCAGTGGGGGGCACGGCGGGGGGGGGCTGGACCCCGGGTGTGGCGTGGGGGTGGCACAGAGGGGACAAGGAGCTCAGCCCCAAGGGCTGGCACCCACCCCACGCGTGCCCTGCGGCACATCCACAGCCCGAGTGTGTTCACACACGCATGCACAAAGACACACGCAGGTGCACACACACGCACACCTACAAGTCTCCAGTGTCCCGCCGTGTCCCCAGGGACCCCCCCCCCCGAGCTGTGTCCCTCTGGGACTCTGGTCCCCAAGGTCACAGCAGACGGGCAGCGCGGCGGGGCCGGGCTGCAGCCCTGCTCCATCCAGCGCCGCGTGCGCACGGGGACCTGCCAGCACCGCAGGGCACCCGCACACGGGGACGAGCCCGGGGGGGGGTCCCCGGCCCACTCAGGGCCCCCCGGGACCCCCACGCTGCCCTCGCCCTGCACCACCCCGCTGCAGCACGAAGAAAGAGGCTGGCCCTGCCCCAGCACCCTCTGCCAGCCCTGCGCCACGGGGAGCTGACCGTCCCCCCCACACACACCCCGTCCCCCTCCCCAGCGCCCCAGCGCCCCGCTACTCACAGCGAGATGACCTCGGGGGGCAGGTTCTTGGGCACGGCCTTGGAGTCCACGCAGAAGGCTGTGTCCCGCGTGCACGAGCAGCTCGGGGGGCAAGGGGGAGGCCGGGGAGGCCGCCGGCCCCCCGCAGCCCCCCAGAGCCAGGCTGAGGCCAGGAGGAGCAGGAGAGCCGAGAGCTGGCCCCTGGGCATCCTCCTGCAGCGCCGCAGCTCCATCGCCCCGGCCTAGCCCTGCTCCTTCCCCTTCCCCGCACGCCGCTGCCCTGCTGCAGGGAGCCGCAGCCGAGCCCTTTTTGCTCCTCTCCTTCCCCAAGGACTTCAACGCCGAGGGGAAGCGGCGGCGGCGATGGAGGAGGCTGGCGGCACCGGAGCTGCTGCTCTGCAGCGCACCATGCTTGTGTGCTGCGGGAGGAGGGAGGGACGGAGGGATGGATGCGGCGGAGTGACGGCACGGCACGGCACGGCACGGCACGGCACGAGCGTCTGGCCTCGGGGACACGTGTCCCCGGCAGCGTGCGGCCACGGGGGGGCTGCGTGCCGGGGAGGGGGACACGCAGGGCACGCGGTGGCAGCGGGGTCTGGTTTTTTTGTTGTTTTTTTTTTTTGGGGGGGGGGAGGGGGTGGGGTGCTGCCCACCCCCAGCGCTTCACCCCGGGTGCCCTTGGTGCTGCCAAGCTCCCTGCCCGGCCTGGGGAGGGGGGGGGGGGGGGGGGGGGGGGGGCAGGGGGGGTGCTGGGCTGCCCGTCCCAGGCACGGCGCTCGCGGCCAACAATGAGCCCAGCCAGCTCCTCGCCCTGCGCAGCTGCCCGCGGGGCTGGGTGGCACCGGGGGGCAGCCCCCCGGGGGTGCTCGGGATGGGCGCAGGGGATGCAGGAGGAGGTGACGGGGTTGGGTGCGGAGGGCGGGCACGCTCCGCCACCCCCCTGTTTGCCTTGGCCCCCCCCCCCCCCCCCCCCCCCCAAACCGCCAGCAAATGCTGGGAAAGGGCCCTCGGAGGCTTTCACGCCCCCTCCCCGGCTCTTATCCGGGCTGGGCAAACAGAGCTCGAGTGGCACCTTGGCAGCCCCAGCGCCCCCCGAGGACCCTATAAATCCCCGGCTCCGGCTGGCAGAGGGACAGGAGCTGCACGGCGAGGGCGGAGATGGACGGCAGCTCCAAGGAGGCGCTGATAGAGGAGGCCCCCCCGGTAAGGAGCACCCAGCACCCTGCCGGCTGGGGTGGCGGCACGGGGCTGAGCGCGGGCTCGACCCGGTGCCCCCCCACCCCACCCCGGTGTGTCCCCCCAGGAGTACACGGCCTCCCCGCGCCTGCCCTGCGTCCCCCACCAGCTGAAGTGCCTCCTGGTCGTGGTGGTGGTGGTCGTCCTCCTGGTGGTGGTCGTCGTGGCCTTCCTCCTGCTGGGGCTGCACCTCACCGAGACGCACGCCGAGACGGTGCGGGTCGGGGGGGGGGGGGGGGGGTGGGGGGGGGGCGCGCGTTACACCCAGCGGGGTCTGGCGGTGGTGACCCCCCCCCGCCTCCCCCCGCACCGGTGACTCCGTCCCCCTCCTCCCTGCAGGTTTTGCGAATGACCATCCACGGGCTGGGCTCCGGAGGGTCCCCCCAGCACCTCTCCATGAGCAAGAAGGAAAGGATCGGGACGTTCGCCGTGGCCGACGGGCTCAATTCCTCCGCCGTGGTGGTGTACGACTACGGCAAGGTGCTCGCCCCGGGGGCGGGGTGCCGCGGGGCTGGGGGCGGCGGGGGGGCACGGGGCTGGGCTGACGGGGGGGGGGGGCTGTCTGCACGCAGCTGCTGGTCAGCTACAGGTCCTGGCTGCACCGCGTCTGCTACATCACCCGCGTGGACAAGGACGGCATCCCCGGGCTGGACGCCGTCACCGAGGTTTTCCAGCGACGGCAGGTGAGCTCCGGCCTCGTGCCCGCACCCCGAGCACCCACCCTGCCTGCCCCAGGGGGCTCAGGCAGCTGGGGAGGGGCGAAGCACAGCGCCGCTGGGCTTGCGGCAACCTTTTCCCCGAGGCCACGCTGCCGCTGGATGGATGGCAGCGCTCCCGTTCTGTCTCCGCAGGGTGAGAGGAAGGATGGTGCTGAGCCCCTGGCTGACCGCTCCATCCTGGGCACCACCGCCAACGTCCTCTGCAGCACCGTCCCCGTTTACTGGACCTAGCACGGGCTGGGGATGAGGCGGGGGTGTCCCCGCCGTCCCCATGTCCCCTGCGGTGCCCCCCCGGGCAGGGCAGCGCCCAGGCTCCTTCCTCCTCCTCCTCCTCCTCCTCGGCCTCATCCTGCGTGCGGCCTCGGCACCGCGTGGTGCTTGCAATAAATGAGCGGGGTTTGCTTTGGGACGCGTGCTTCTGTCGGCAAAGTAAAGCTGTCCCCTGCCTCCGAGTGCTGCTCGCGTCCTTTCCTGCGCCTGGGGTGTCCCCGAGGGGTCCAGCGTGGGGGGATGCGCCCCCTGTGCCGGTGTAACCAGGGCGAGGACAGGTCCAGCCCCAGCCGAGGGGCACAGGAGGGCTCCCCAGGGATCTGTATGGCCGGTGTCCCCCTGCCCCGTGCCCTCCTGCTCTGCACAGAGGGAGGAGGAGACGGCAGGGGCAGCCCTCGGCGTCTCCAGCCCTTTGGCACGGGCACAGCACCCAGCGCCCTGCAGGGTCTGAGCCACCCCAGTCCACAAAAAGTCCCCATCCTTCTCCTTTCCTCATGCAGACAGGGACAGAGGGACCACAGGTCACACCCCCGGGGCCAGCAGGGCACCCATGGGTGCCACCCCCAGCTTGCCCCCTGCTGCCCTGCGCCCTCCGTGCGCCCCACGTCCCCCAGCAGCGACAGGCTTCAACCCAGAGCAGCCAGGGGCACCCTCAGGGTGCACCCCCATCTGCTGTGCTGGGGACCTGGGGATCAGAAGGGACAAAAGAGAGGCTGGGGGGACCCGTGTCAGCCCCCCTGGGAGGCTGTACCTGCCCCACGTGTCACCGTCCCCGCTCCGTCCCTGCCCCGTGTCACCCTGGCTGGGAAGGGCGCACGCAGCCAGGCAGGGGCTCTGCGCCCCCCCTGCACACGGCAGGAGCCCCCCGGGGGGTCCCCATCCTGCTCAGCACCCCAGGGAAGGAGGCAGGGTGCAAGATGTGGGGCAGACCCACTGCCACAGCTGCTCAGGTTCCCAGGGGACCGTGGTGGGGACCCAGGGTGGCCAAGAGGTCACCGATGCAAAGTCCCAGCACCCTCGGGACCAAGGCTGCGGAGCACCCGGCCCCGATCCATGCTCTGTGGCCCCCTGCCACGGCGACCCCGCTCCTGCCCCAGCGCTGCGGCTCGCGGGGACCCTTTGATGTCCCCTCTGTGCTTTGCCCATCTCGAGCACCTCCAGGTGCCCGAGGTGGTGAAGGGTCACAGGCACGGGGCCAGGTTTCCCTTTGGCAGCCTCCGTCCCCGGATGCCTCACCCTGGAGGGCAGCTTGAACCCCTCAGGAGGGTTTGCTTTGGCCCCAAACCCCGCTCCGGGGCAGCAGAGAGGTCCCCGTGCCCGGGGACAAGTGTCCTCAGGCCCTCTTGAGCTGCGGGTTCCCAGGGGAAAGCAGCTCCGGGCAGGGCGCTCAGCAAACACCGGTGGAGTGGACGGCACACCCGAGTGGCACCACGAGGCTGCTCGTGGGGGCCGCCCCGTTCCCCGCCCCAAAACCCCAAAATAAAGCCCCTGCCCCAGCTGCTGTTGGGCTGCCCGGGCTGGGAGGAGGAAGAGGAGGAAGAGGAGGAGGAGGAGGAGGCAGCGATGGAGAGCAGCATCAAGCAGGTGGCGGTCGAGGAGCCGCTGGTGAGTCCCCGCGCCCCACGGCACGGTGCCATGGTTGTGCCCTTCCTCTGCGTGCCTGGTGGAGACCCAGCACCATCGTGCACGCACCCCCAGCCCTCGGGGCGAGCAGGGTGGGAGCCGAACCCCTGGCAAGCCCTTCCCAGCCCTCCTGCACCCCCTGGCCCCGTCTCCTTCCCCCTAACCGCATCTCTCCACCTTTCCCACTCCCGCAGGACGCAGACAAGGGCTGCTGCGGCTCCTGCTGCCTGCCCTGCGCCGTTTGCTGCCCCAAATGCTCGCGCTGCTGCCGCCCCGGCTGCTCCTGCCTCAAGGGCTGCCTGTGCTTCGTGCCTCGCCTGCTCTGCTACCTGCCCCGCAAGCTGCTCGGCTGCCACCACCTCAAGTGCCTCCTGATCGTGGTGGTGGTGGTGGTCCTGCTGGTCGTCGTCATCGCCGGGGCCCTGCTGATGTGGCTGCACGCGGAGCAGGGCCGCGCCGACGCCGTGAGTAGGGCCCCGAGGGCTCCCCGGGGGCGGGCAGGAGGCAGGGGCTGAGCTCCCCCCTGTCCCCAGGTCCTGCGGACGGGCGCAGGGCGGGCGTGGGAAGAGGACGCGGCCACTTTCTACGTGGACGGTGGAGCTGGAAGCGCGGCCACGGTGGTCTACGACTACAAGAACGTGAGCGGGGGGGCAAAGGGAACAGGGGTGAGGGGTCCAGAGGATGGGGTATGGGGGGGGTCAAAATGACCCGGGTCTGCGTGCACGCAGCTGCTGGTCAGCTACAGGTCGCGGCTGCACCGCGCCTGCTACGTCACCCGCATGGACAAGGACAACATCCCGGGGCTGGATGCGGCCACCCAGGCTTTCCAGCGCCGGCAGGTGAGCTCCGGAGGGGCGGAAACAGGCTTTGGGGGGGGGGGGGCACAGGAGCCCCCCTGGGGGGCACCGAAGCCCCCCAAGGGTGAGGGATGGAGACGCGGGGCGCAGCGCCGTGCTCCGGTGCCCTGGGTTTCTCCCCCAGGCTGAGCGGAGGCTGGCCGTGCCCCTGGCTGACCGCTCCCTGCTGGGCACCACGGCGAGCATCCTCTGCAGCATCGTCCCCGTCTACTGGATTTAGGGCAGGCTGGGTGAGTGCCGGGGTGTGGGGGGGGGGATTTTTAGGGCCCCCCCCACCCTCGCAGCGGCACCCTCACGGTGTCAGGTTTGCCTTGCAGCAGCCCCGACGGCCACGGCATCACCTCCAGCCCTCCTCCTGCACGCCGGCGGGACGGGAGCATCGCCAGCAGCACATCCCCCACCCCCCCCCCCACCGCCCCCGACAGCCCCCATCTCCCAGGGGGCTGCAAAATTTGGGGAGGGGGCTGGCGGGGGGGGGGGGTGGTGGTGGTTGGTGTCTGCTGGGGCGAGCGCATCGCGCCGCCTGCGCCTCGCCGGGGGACAGCTGGTTTGTCACTTTGTCTTCGCAGCTTCGCCGAGCCCAAGTGCCAAAATGAGCTTAAAAAAAACAAAAACAAACAAACAAAAAAACCACAACATTTAAAAACCCCAAATTCTCCGTTCTGCTTCTCTGCTTGCCCAGCCGCTTGCAGACGCGGGTTGGGGCTTGGAGCATCGGTCGGGGGCGATTCTGCCGCAGCCACCGGCTGGGGGCTGGGGGTGCCCAGCTGAAAATGTCCCCCCCCCCCCCCCCCCCCCCCCCCCCCCCCCCCCCCCCCCCCCCCCCCCGGGGAGCCAAAAATATCCCCGTGCTGCCAAATGCGCCTGTCCCCGCGGAGCCGAATAAAGGACAAGAAGAGAACCAGGTCCCGGAGTTATTCCTGGGGACACCCCGTGACGGGGGTGGCTGTGGTCACCGTGTGCTGCCCGAGCGAGCGGAGGAGCTGGGATGGAGCCCTGGGTGTGGGGCTACACTGGGGGGGGGGGGGGTGTCCCTGCCACCCCCACGGAGAGCAGGGGGTCCCACTGCCTCCCTGCCGCCCCCACGGAGAGCAGGGTGCCTCCATTTATGCCCCCATCCCTCCCCACATCCCAAAGAGGAGCTTTGCGCTCCCTCCAGCCACCCCGGGGACCGCCGAATCGTGGCTGGAGCAGGGGAAGGAGCCCGGGGAGGCGGGGGGGAGCGGGGAGCTGTGGCCCCCCCCCCGAGATGGCAGCCGGCCAGCGACGCAGCTGCCTCCCCCCTCGCCTGGCTGCGGCCCCCGCAGCTCCCCCCCGGGACGCTGCAGCTGCATCTGGCCGGGACGCGGCGCGCCTGGCCAGGGTTCCCCGCAGCTCCGGGGCGCCCACCCTCATCCCCTCGCCTTTCCCCGGCCCCACAGCACCAGCAGGCGTGAAACGTGCCGCGAGGTTTTATTTTAACCCCCCCACCCCCCCCCTCAGCCTTGCACCGGCTCCCACACGGAGCGGGCAGAGGGTGCGTGGAGTTGTGCAAGGGCTCAGCGCCCCCGCCGCCGGCTCAGCACCCCCTCGCCGTGCCGGAGCTGTCAGCAACTCGGCACGGCCGAGAGCGAGGTGCAAGAACTCAAAAGTCCTCCTCCTTCCAGCCCACGGAGGCTGGGGGAGGCGAGGAGAGGAGGCAGCGGCTCCAGGGGATGGTTTTTGGGGCACCCCGACGCGGGCGTCAGCAGCCGGGGGCGCAGGCGGTGGCGTTGGCGGGGCGGGGGTCCCGGGTGCCCCCCGTGCCCGGGGCCATGCAGACGGCCTCGCACTGCTCCCGGCTCTCGAAGCGGTTGCGGCTGCCCCCGCAGCCCCCGTACCAGAAGAGCGAGCAGCGCCCGGGCTCCTCGAAGAACCACTTGGGCGAGTAGGAGCGGCACGGCCCCGCGTCCCGCGCCTCCAGGCAGGCGGCTGCAAGGCGGGATGAGACCCCCGGGGGGGGGGGGGGGCTTCATCCCCTTCCTGCAGGGAAACCCCCCCCCGCCGGCGCCCTGCCCCGTGCACGGCAGGGACCTCGTGGCTGCACCCCCCCCAGCTCACAGCCCCCCAAAACGCTCCTCACCCCGCGTCGCGTTGCCCTCGCCGGCTCCACGGGGACCTGCCCAGGGTGGGCACAGCGTCAGCCGAGCGAGCTATGGGTGCCCTCCTGGGGGGAGGGGGGGGGACGCCCACCCACGCCCCCCTCGCCTACCGGTGCCCACGCAGGTGTGGACGCAGTCCCTCTCGGTGCCGAAACGGTTGGCGTTGCCCCCGCAGCCGCCGTACCAGAAGCGCTCGCAGGCCCCCGTGTCCCGCCGGTGGTACCACCGCAGCGAGAAGTCGGCGCAGGCGGTGCCGGGGTCCTTGTCCAGGGCGCACAGCCCGGGCACGGCCGCCGCCCTCCGGCCCTTCCCGGGGCTGGGGGATGCTGTGGGCAGCTCGACGGGGGGCGCGGAGGGGGTCTCGGGGGTCCTGGGAGGGGAGATCGGTGCCAGCCCCCCCGGGACGTGCTGGGTGGAGAGGGCGGTGGGAGAGGAGGTGCAGCCCCCCAGGGGGTGGCCCCGGTGCTGCTCACTCACTGCTCTGGGGTCCCCGGGGAGGGTTCAGTGGTGCTGGCACCGGAGGGAGACGGCACCTGGGGGCACCCTGGGGTGCCGGGGTGCTGGCTGCTCTCCGCTGCAACGCAGAAGAGGTAACAGAGAAGTGATGGAGGGGCAGGGAAGAGGGTCTGGGGCTCCAAGCTGCCTCCTGGGAACCCGTCCCCACCCAGAGCAGCCGGGGGCAGGACCCTGCAATGCTCCAGCCCCCAGCACCGCTCACCCCACAGGCTCCGGAGGAAGCCCAGCGCCGTCCTCTCCGCGTACCCCAGCTCGGGGCCGTGGACCGAGCCCAGGCGCAGCGAGTGGTGCCGCCACGCCGCCAGCGCCCCCGGCACCGCCGCCTCCGGCCGCTCCGTCCCATCCCGACCCAGGGACAGCACCAAAACACCAAAATCCCTGCACCGGGAGAAGGGGACCAGCGCCTGCCTCGCCTCCCCGTCCCACAGCGCCTCGTCCCCCGTCCCCACCACGAAGAGGACGCGGAGGCGGCCGCGGGTGCCCCCCGGGAAGACGTGCCGGAGCGCCCACGCCACCGCGCCGCCGGGGGATGCCGCGGCCACCCTGGGCACCAGCGCGAGGCGGAGGCGCTCCCGGAGCTGCTCCCTGGGGATGTGCAGCCCCAAATCGACCTCCCCCAAGCCCTCTTGAGGGGCGGTGGGGCCGGTCAGCACCAGGGCGATGCGGGCACCGCGCTGTGCCAGCTGCAGGCGCCCCAGGAGGTTGCCAAAAAGCTCGCCGACGGCCTCCAGGCTCTCCGCCGGCAGCGCCGCGTTGTCCACCACCAGGGCCAGGTCCGCGTCCAGGCGCAGCGGGTTGCGGGGCGGCACGGCTGCGGTGCAGCTTTCGGGGTGGCAGAGGTCTGGGCGCAGCAGGGGGGTGCAGGATGAGCCGGGGGGGGGGGTGCTGGTGGTGCTCAGCGCCGAGCCAGCCCCGTTGCCTTACCGAAGCAAAGCGCGCAGGGCAGCACGGTTTGCTGCAGCAGCGCCGCGTCCCCGTCCGGCTGTGCCGCGGAGAGCTGGAGCACCTGGAAGAGGCTGTTCACCTGCGGGGAGGCAGAGACGAGCCCGGGGTGGGCACGGGGCCGGCGGCCGCACAGCTCCGGGAACGGGTCCTCACCTGGAAAGCTCGTGCCACCTCGGGCAGCGGGCTGAAGGTGAGCACCACCGGCACGATGCCCAGCGCTTCGTACTGCAGGGCGACCTCCCCGATGCCCTCCAGGGCCTGGCTCCGGCCGCTGGTGACGAAGAGGGCCACCTTCCTGCCCAGCACGGCCCGCCGGACCCTCTTGAGCGTGTGGTGCCCCACGAAGCGCATGGCGGCGGCCAGGCGGCCCCGCTGGGACGAGCGGGTGGGCGAGAGGCGGCGGAGGCGCCCCAGCAGCGCCGCCCCGCTCTGCGCCTCCCCGAAACGCAGCAGGTAGGTGGGGGAGGCCGCGTAGGACAGCACGGCCACTCGAGCCCCCGCCGGGCAGCCGGCCGGGGAGACGTGGAGGCCGCGCAGCAGCAGGGCCAGCAGCTCCTTCATGCGGGAGAAGAGAGGCGGCGGCACCGTGGACGAGGTCTCCAGCACCAGCACCAGCTCCGTGGGGAAAAGCGGGCAGGAGGGCGAGCTGGAGGCTGCGAGGGGACGGGGGCAGCTCGAGGAAAAGCCCTGCTGTGGCGTCCCACGCCTGCACGGCCACCCCCTGTGCACCTTCCTTCGGCTCTCCCCCGTCCCCTGTCCCCTGTCCCCTCTGCCACCCACCCCCCGAGCCCGTCCCCGTCCCCTCGCCGCCGTCCCCGCTCACCGCAGCGCTGGCGGATGAAAGCCTTGAGCTCGCAGAGCTGGAGGGGAGCACGGAGCGAGGTCAGCCCCAGCCAAAGCTTGCTGCAGCCCGGTGGCCGCCGACCCCCCCCGCTAGCCCCTGCTCCTACAGCCCTTGGGGCTGGGGTCCTGTCCCCATCCAGCCCTTACCGTGGAGGGGGGGACGCCCGGCGAGCCCTTGGGGCCCTGGTGCAGCGGGAGAGGAGAAACACAAGGAGAAAAAGGCACTAAGGGATGGCACAGGAGCAACAAGTCCCCGAGCACCGGGGGTGTCCCCATCGGGGAGGGTTGAAATGGGCAAAAAAAGGGAGGAAAAGGGAATTTGCAGGGCGTCACCGTCACCCCCGGTGGTCCCAGGCTGCCGTGGCTGCCGGCTTCTCCTCTGCTCCCAGGCTCTCCCTGGAAAACTCGGCCCCGTGAGCCGGCAGCACAGCCGGGGGGGGGGGCCGGGGGGGGCTGTGCCCTACTCACCCTGCGCCCAGGCAGCCCTCGCCTGCCCTTGTCCCCGCGGGCTCCTCGCTCGCCCCGTTCGCCCTGGAGGGGAGGCTCAGAGGACTGGCCGGGTCCCCAGCCCCCTTCCCCAGCCCCACGCGCTCACCTGCACCCCCGGGAAGCCCGGCAGCCCCCGAACACCCTGGGGGGAGCGGAAAAAATGAGCACAGCACCATCCTGACAGCCCCACGGGCACGGCTCCAGCTCTGCCCCGCGCGCTGCCCCCCGGTACCTTCGCACCCTGTCTCCCCGGGGCACCTCGCCGGTCGCACCCAATCTCGCCCTAGGAGGGGAGAAGAACCCCAAAGCGGGGTTTTTGCAGGACCTACACAAACGTCGGTGTTCCCAGAGCCTCGCATCCCCCCTCGTAGGGCCCCCAAGGAGCTGGGGGTGCCTTGTCCGCACCAAGCAGCCCTGTCCCAGCAGGGGCACCCTGCCCAGCCTTACCAGGGCACCTTTGGGTCCCCGAGGTCCCGCGCTCCCCTTCCTGCCCTCAGCTCCTTCCTGGCCCTAGAAAAGACAGCGAGGCAGCAGGCTGGGGGCGTGGGGGCTGCGATGTCCCACACCACCCTACAGCTCACCTTCTCCCCTTTGGGGCCGGCCGGCCCCGCTGCTCCCACAGGACCCTCGGCTCCGGGCGCACCCTGGGCGAGAGGCAAAGGCGGCTCAAGGCGGGCACCCAGCAGGCACCCAGCGGGACCCCCAGCACGGGGAGGGGGTCAGCACCTGCAGTCCTCTGCTCCCCGGGCGGCCGCTGACACCTTTTGTCCCCCGTGGCCCCGGCACCCCCTGCAGAAGGAGAGTGGGGGGCAGCGGGGGCACCTGCACGAGGCAGGGGGGGGTCACCCCGGCCTCACCTGCGCGCCACCGTGCCCCTTCTCGCCCCCGCGCCCGGCGCTGCCGCGGTTCCCCTTCTTGCCCTGCGAGGAGATGGGATGGCTCCGGGTGTCTCCGGCCCTTGGGGGGGGGGGGGGGGGGGGCAGACCCCAAACTGGACCCCCCCACCAGACCCCCTACCTGCGCTCCCGGCTGCCCTTTCTGGCACGAGGTCTGCGGAGGGAAGCACCGTCACCGGCCACGTCCCCAACCCATGGTGTCGGCACGGCCCCCGGTGCCCCCCCCCCATCACCAGCACCTACCGGGTGAGCCGGGGGGCCCGGTGGCCCTGGTGGCCCCTGGGGACCGTCTGGACCGGGGTCTCCCTGCAAAGCAGAGGCGCTGGGAGAGACGCAGAGCACCCGGTGTCCTCCCCATCCTTCCTGTCCCCACAATGGTCCTAAGGACTGGCTTCCCTCCCCCCCCCCGGCTGCTGCCCAGCACCCCCAGGCACCATCCCGGCCCCCTCCAGCCTTTACCTGGGGACCCCCCTCTCCTCTCCATCCCGGGGTGCCGGGCTCGAGGCTGCTCCTCCCAGGTGGTCCCTGGGGAAGAGAGGGGGTCAGCGAGCACCCACGGCACCCACACGCCCCCAAGGGACCCCAACCCACACTCACCACCTCGCCGCGGGGTCCTGGGGGTCCCTTCTCCCCCCGGGCACCCCGGGAGCCTTTCTGTCCCTGGATGGAGGTGAGAGGAAGGGATTTAGGGTGCGGGTGGAGGGTGGAGGAGGCAGTGCTTCCCCGAGGCTCAGTGGAGCAGCACCGCACCTGCCTCCCGCGGGTCCCCTTCTCTCCGGGGTGCCCGGGGGTCCCCGCTTCGCCCTGGGAAGGAGAGAGGAGGCTGAGCCCCTGCCCGGTCCTGCTTGGCAGTGCCGGGATGGAGAGGAGGGGGCACAAATCCCCGCTGCTCAGCTCACCTGCTCCCCGTCCACCCCGTCGTAGCCGGCTTCTCCAGGAGGTCCCTGCGAAACGGCACGGGGTGCAGGGCACGGCACCAAGCAGCCAGGCTTTGCCCCACTTCCCGCAGCACCACGGGCCATCCTGCTCCTCCACCTGCCGGGACCACCCCCCGCTCCCCTCCCCAGCCCCAGCCCTTCCCTCTCCATCCTCCTGGAGGCCTCCCCGCCGCTGCCAGCTCCCCGTGCCCTTGGTGCCGGAGGATAAGCAGCGAGGCGGGGACGTACCTGCTCCCCGGGGTGACCCACGGCGCCCTAAAGGAGATGAGGGTGAGCAGGAGGGCAGCAGCAGGCACCTGCACCGTGGGCTGGAGCCGTGCCGTGCCGTGCTGTGCCATGCTGTGCCGGGCTGTGCTGGGCTGTGCCAGGCTGTGCCGGATGCTCGCCTTCGCTCCACACTGTCCTGGGCATCCCTGCATCCCCCGGCTGCCTCGGAGACCTGCTGGTCCCTGCTCCCCCTGCTCTCAGGAGGGGAAAAAACCATCAAAAACACGGCGTGCCCGGCCACACAACACGGTGACGGTGTCCCCGAGCCCCCAGGACCACCCTGTCCCCCTCCCTGGGGGTCCCACGGCCAACTCACGCTGTGCCCGTGCTCGCCTTCGTCTCCATCACGTCCCTTGCTGCCGGCCACCCCCTAGGAAAGAGAGACCCTGGGGGCAGCAGCCGTGACCCCCCCGGCTCCAGGAGGGACCCCGGGCTGGGAGCCATCGTGCCTGGGCTCCGTTCCCAGCTGGGGGAGGAAGGGGAGAGGAGCGAGGAGCTGCGGCTTGGGACCGGATGGGGCAAGGGCTCGAGTTAATCCCGGCTCCCAGGGCTCCTCGTGGCCCTGGGAAAGGGATCGGGGCTGGGAGTGCAGAGCCGTGCACCCTGCTCCCAGCACCCGGCTGGGATGGGAAGGATGGGGCCGCTCTCCTGCACAGGGAAACGTCCCCCCAAGGATGGGAAAGGTCGAAGCAGAAAAGCATCATCCTGCAGGGCTGGGCACCCCTCCCGCGTCCCCCGGTGCTTTACCTTGCCTCCCGCGGGGCCGCTGGGGCCCCGCGGGCCGGGCAGCCCCACGCAGGTGCAGGGACACATCCCGCAGCACGTCCTCTCCGCCAGTGCCAGCTGTGGGGAGGCGGTGACGTCCCCGCGCAGCACCCACGGGGACCGCAGCACCCACGGGGACCCCGCCACCCACCCTACCCATCCTCACCAGCTCCTGCGCCACGTGCCCGCCAGCCTCGGGCATGTCCACGGCGAGCTGCTGCCCGTTCCCCATGCGCCGCCCGAACTCGACCTGCTGCAGGTCCCCCAGCCTCGTGGCGTTGTTCACGGCCACGGTCAGCAGCAGGTCGGCCCGGTCTGGAGAGGGACGGGGTGCTGAGGGGTGGCACGCCGCGCTGGGTGGCGTCCCCCGGTCCTCTCCAGCCCCTCTCTGCCCCACCTTGCAGCCAGGCTGCAGTGGCCGCCTCCTTCATCTTCTGCACATCGTCATCCAGCCCGTCCGTCAGCACCAGCAGCACCTGGGCGAGGAGAGGGGCGGGTGCCCGCAGCACCCCCGGCAGCGCGACCACCCCATTTCCCCCCCCGTCCTCCCCAGGAGCTGCTCGCTCCCTACCTTGGCATCCTCCTTCTGGCGTGCCAGGGTGCCGAGGAAGCTCTGCAGGGCGGGCTGGTTGAAGAAGGAGCGCTGGAAGGCGTGCGCCCGCGCCAGGCGCCGCAGCACGTCCGCCCAGGGCTGCCGCAGCCGCTCCTGGAAGAGCGTGTCCCCCTCCTGGAAGAGCGTGTCCCCGCCCCGGAAAATCGTGTCCCCCCCCTGCCCGACGCTCTGCAGGCCGATGCGGAGTCCGAGCGGGCGGCAGGTGAGGCGATCCAGGGCGGCCAGGTCCCGCAGGATGCGCTCCAGGTGGGGGTGCAGGTTGGACTGCTGGTAATCGGTGACATCCAGGGCCACCAGCACGTGGAGGGCGCATGGCGCTGCTGGGGGGGGGGGGGGGGGGGGCAGCGTGGAGACACACAGCCTGCACCTCTGTGGGGTGCACAAGTGCCCCACGGCAGCACAGCACCAAAACCCTTCGGCACAACCGCGCACGGGGATGCCCAAACTCACCCTCCTCCTGGCTCCGGGCCCCGGTGGCTGCCAGGATGAGCAGAACGGCGAGGAACCAGCCCCGGCACGGCCCCATGGCCCCGGCGCGGCTCGGGGACCCGGCTCGTCCCGCGCCCGGCGGCTGCGAGGCGCAAAGGCAGGGCTGAGCGGCGGCGAGAGCGCGGCACCTGCCTCGGGGAGCCAGCGGGCCCAGAGCTGCCGCAGCTCCCCATCCATCACCGCTGACAGCTCCGGCGTGGAGCGCAGCCCAGCCAGGGGCCACGGCGGCCAGCCGAGCTGAGCCAGCGCTGGCCTCATCCTGCCCGGCTGTTTGGCCGCTCGCAGGCGGCGCTGGGTGAGTTTTGCTCCCCCGGGGCTGCAGGAGCTCGATGCGGCGCTTAACGCGAGCTGCAGCGGGGCTGAGGGGGGCTCGGGGCGATGCGGGTGAGGATGCATGGGTGCTGAACTTGTCGTGGAGCTCAACCACCCCTGGCCGGCCTTTGGGATACGTTTTGGGTTCACCGCGGGTGCTGCAAGGATGCCACGCAGCGCCCTGCCCTGGCAGCTCAGCACCTTGTGCAGCACGGTGCATGCTGCGGGAATTCAGCGATCCCCAGGGCTCGGGGAGGCCTTTTGGGGCTCGGCAGCCGCCGTGCAGGTGGGGAATGGAGGAATGGGGTGACGTGGAGCTGAGGACGGGACCAGGAGCATGTCCTGCCTGTCCCACCGTGCCCACCACCGTGCGCCCTGCCTGCTGGACACAACCCGCCCTCGCCGGAGCAGGAGGGCAGAAGGCTTCTGGAGCCCGAACACCTTTGGGATTGGCAAAGCGATGGACCAAAAATCCACAGCAGGAGCCCAGGAGGGAGCCGAACCCACAGCATCACCCCAACCCCACATCACCCCAAGCCCGCAGCAGGGGACAGCCAACCTCTTACCTTTGGCCGCAGCGGGGAACCGAGGGGCACGGCACGGCACGGCACGGCACGGCACGGCTGAGCGCGGGCTGCGGGAGCTGGCCGCCTGCGTGGGAGGCTGTGTGCTCGGAGGTTTATTTATCCCAGGGCTCGAGAAAACATCATATGGCCGACACGTCAGGGGGAGCAGCCTCGCAGCCAGCCCAGAGGCTCCCGGGCTCCGTGGGGCGGGCGAGCTGCGCGCCGTGGGGCGCGGGCGGCGGAGCCCCACTGCTGCCCACCTGCACCCCCTGGGAAAGGCGTGAGGAGCTCGTGGCTGAGCACCCGTCGGGGGGGGGGCTGAGGTGCTTGGGGAACCCCATCCGAAAGGGAACCACTTCCCAGGGAGCCAATGCTGGGCTGGGAGCCGCGGGCTTGCATGGAGGGAGGGGAAAAGCAAGAGCCCCGCTCCCCAGAGCGCTCCGTGAGAAAAGGGGCAACATCAGGGCCGAAAACCCCGGCCAGCCCCTGACATAATGGCTTGACATCACCCGGGGACTCAGCCCTCAAACATCCTTCCCCGGCGTAAGCAAAACAGCGGGATGGAAACGGAAAGCATTTCAAAGCCCGGCTTGTTTTGCACAGGGGATCTGTTTGTTTGTTCGGGAGCCCGGAGAGAGGTTGGGGCTGAGCTCGGCAGCTCCTCCGCAAGTTCCCATCCCCTGGCCGCGCGGGGCGATGTGTGGGCTGGGGGCGGCGTGGGGAAGCGGTCCGGGACCAGTTTTCCGAGGTTTATTTATTTGCTCGAAGGGGAAAAGTTTACTGGATGTCATGGCTGTGCGGCGGAGGTTTTGCAACGCCAGGCTGACAGGCAGAGCACATCCCTGATGGTCTGCTGCTCGGGGGGGGGGGACAGAATAACGTCTGGAGACGAGGCACGGAGGAGATTTTTCCCCTATAGGCAGAGCCGGGTGGGAACATCAGGCCCTGAGCGCGGGGAAGTCCCGGGAAGGAAAAGGGAAAGAGGAGCCGAGGGTTTGGGGCTGGGGATGGAGAGGAGACATCTGGTGCTGAGCAGGAATCTGGACCCCACGTCCCACAGCAGGATGGGGGGACCTGAACCCAGCCGGGGGAACACGCAGCCCTGCCCCCCCGCCCCAGCTCCATGGGGCACAGCGAGCAGGACGGCACCGCGGGGACACCGCTGCGCCCATCGCCCGCCGTGGATGCTCAGCTGGGGACCGTGGCCCCAGCCCACAGCACGGCGATGGGACAGCACCCAAGGGAGTCCCCCCAATCCCCCCCCCCCCCCAGCACCCCCTGGTCTCACCACGCAGGGCTCGGGCTGCTTTGCCCCGCAGAGCCCCCACGCACCCCCCAGGTGTCCGTGGAGCTCGGGCTCGGCCCGCGGTGGCTCTGGCTGGGTTCGGTGGCCCGTGGGGACCTGGTGGTGATGGGCCCGGCGTGAAATGGCAGGGCTCTGACAGCAGGTGTCACTCACAGACCTCGGCGCACACGCGTGCACATGCGTGCACACACGCCTGCACACGCGTGCACACACGCTTGCACACGCGGCCCCATGGCCCAGCCACGGCTGCCTCTCCCCTGCCTCCCCATTTGGGCACCCCAGGGTGCTCGCCCTGCTCTTTGGTGCTCATTTGTCGTATCTGGGGTGCTCGCCCTGCTCTTAGGGTGCTCACCCGTCATCCCTGGGGTGCTCACCCCAATCTTTGGGTGCTCGTCCACCATCCCTGGGGTGCTCGCCCACTCTTTGAGTGCTCATCCATCACCATCGGGGTGCTCACCCTGCTCTTAGGGTGCTCATCCATCATCCTCGGGGTGCTCGCCCACTCTTTGGGTGCCCATCCATCACCACTGGGGTGCTCGCCCACTCTTCGGGTGCCCATCCATCACCCCTGGGGTGCTCGCCCCACTCTTTGGGTGCTCACAGGCACCTGGGTAGGGTGCACAGGCTGCAGGAGCTGCCCTCCTCCTCCTGCGCTAGCACGGCTTGGGGGGAAGTGGGATGTGGGGTGCAGGATAGGGGGGATATGGGGTGCGGGACCAGGGGTGCAGGGCTGGGGGGCCAGGACTGGGAGATATAGGGCGCAGGGCTGGGGGGTGCAGAGCTGGGATGGGGGCGGGGGGGTGCAAAACCAGGACCAGGGGCTACGGGTTGCAGGAGGGGGAGCAGGAGCGGGTGTTTGGGGGGCAGGAGCAGGGCTGGGGGGTGCAGGGCTGGGGCCAGAGGGTGTGGGATGGGGCTGGGGGGGCACAGGACAGGAGCTGGGGGGCACAGAACTGGGGCTGGGGGGCACAGGACCGGGGCTGGGGAGCGCAGGACCGGGGCTGGGGGGTGCAAGACTGGGGCTGGGGGGCGCAGGACCGGGGCTGGGGGGCGCAGGACCGGGCTGAGGGGCGCAAAACGGCTCCAGGGACCAGGGGCCGGGGGCTGCGGGGGGCAGGAGGGGCGGGCTGCGGGCCGGGTCCCCTCGCAGCCGGCTCAGCCCCGCCGCCCCCCCCCCCCCCCCCGCCGCTGGCCCCGCTCCCAGCCCTGCGCCCGGCGGGGCTGCAGGGGCCGAGCTCCGCTCTTGAACCCGCCCCCGCCAGATCTCATTTCCCTAAAAAAAAAAAAAAAAAAAAAAAAAAGGCGAAAAAAAAAAGAAAAAAAAAAAGAGGGAGCGAAGAAGGGAAGGAAAGAAGGGAAGAGAAGGGAAATTTTTTTTAAAAAAAAAAAAAAAAAAAAGCAAAAAGCAAAGCCGCCCGCCTCTCCCCTGCCCGCCCGCTGCCCGCAGAGCCATGGCCGGGCTGCGGAGCTGCGGGCTGCTCCTCTGCCTGCTCCTGGCCCGGGCCATGCACGTCCCCGACTACTCCTACGTGCTGGAGGAGGAGGAGGAGGACGCCGAGCCCCTGGACTACAAGGACCCCTGCAAAGCCGGTAGGGCAGGGGGATGCGCGCCGGGGCGGCCGGAGGGCGCAGACAAAGGGGAGCGCGCGTGGGTGCCGCGGGAGCGTGGGTGGCACGGGGCGAGCGTGGGGTGGCCGCGGGGGAGCGTGGGTGGCCGTCGGTGGCCGTCGGTGGCCGTGGGTGGCTGTCGGTGGCCGTGGGTGGCAGCGGGCGAGCGTGCGCCCCGCGGCTTGGCGTGGGGAAACTCGGAGCCTTGGGGTTGCGCTCCGAGTGGGGAGCGGAGGGGGGAACCCGCTTGGCACCCCGTTTTCTCCGCCCGTCCCCGGCCGTGCCACCAGCTGTCATCGGCCCCCAGCAGCCCCCAGCCCACCCGAGCCCCAACCCCCCCCCCCCGGTGCCAGCGGGGCGCGGGCCGGATCCAGGCGCGGTGCTGGCGCTCGGGAAGCAGCCACGGGGAGTTTTCGGTCGCGGCCGTGCCGCCGCCGTCCCGGGACACCCGGTTCGGCCCCGGAGGTGTTTGTCCCGGGCCGGCCGCTGTCGGTCCCCCCCCGTGGGGAGTTCGTTACCTCGGTGCTGGCTCAGGGCATTGCTGAGCTGTTATTCATCGCTTGGAAGCGGCCAGAGGCCCCAGGCTGGGCGCCATGGGGAGACGGTCCCCGGCCGCGAGAGCGAGATAAAGGGGGCGAAAGGACAGGACGGGGGGGGGGGAAACTGAGGCACGGGAGGGGACCCCCCCCAGAGCCGAGAGCAGAGGCGAGGGTTTGCATCTGGCGGCTCCGGGCTGCAGGATCACGTTTCTCTTTAATGGCATTGTCTGCGCTGGAAGGCGGCTGTTGCTCCAACTCCGTTTCCATGAGGGCTTTTTTTCGGGCCAAAAATCCTTCCCTTCCTGCCCTCCCGGGCTGAAACAGCTCGGCTTGCAAAACCGTCCGGGCAGAGCCGGCTGGAGCCACCGCTCCGCTCCCACCCGGCACCCAGGGGGGCTTCATCCACCGCCCGACCCGGCCTCCCGGGGGGGCTCCCCGCTCCTCGCCCCGCTCCCGCGCACGCCGAGCCCCCCGACCCTTCCCGCTCGCGCTCTCCCCGCCTTCCCCGCCTGCCTTTACGAGCTCCTTATGTGCCTAATTCGATTACGGTGCCTTTGCCCGGGGGGCCCTAGGGGGGATCGGGCACCGCAGGGGCAGGATTTGGGGAGAATTGGGATGGGCGCCGTGTGCCCCCCTCCCGGCATCCCCGCGGTGTTTTTCCCCTGGGGCTTTGGGCAGCGCCGGAAACAGCTGAGCGCCGAGGCCTTGTCCCGTCAGGGCTGCGGGAAGGGGAAGCACCGGGAGAGGGATTTGGGGTTTTTCTGCACGGCTTACACCAGGGGGATCCTGAGGCCGCTCGTGCCCGCGGCCGCCCCCGGGGCGATGCCGCCCGCTCGGTGCCAGCGGCCGGCCCGTGCCATCGGCGCGGCCGCTTTCTCCCTTCCTCGGGTGCCAAAACGGGACGGCAGGGAACCACAGCCCATGGGGAGGAATTAGCTGTGGCCCTGCTTCCCCAGCCAGCGGGATATCCGGGGTGGGGGGGTCCAATGCAGGGGTCGCATCCTGCCCGTGGTCCCAGCGGGATGCCCGGGGACAGCACCGGCATCGCTCCCGCTGGAGGAGCTGCTCCGGCTGTGTTTGCTGACCCTACAGGAGCACCAACCAAACGCATCCAGCCCTGATGGTCGCGCTTGGCTTCTCCCTGGGGACCCCCCCCCAGCACCCACAGAGGGGGGCAGCTTGGGGGGGACCCGGCTAACCGCAGCCTGCTGCCCCCACTCATTGGGGTGGGGGCTCAGGGGGACACGGACACGGCACCGCCTGCCCGCAGGGTGACAGCAGAGCCCCGGGACGGGGGCATTGCAGTGCTTTTGGGGGGGGGGCACAGCACCGGGGCGGGGGTCTCGAGCCTCCCTTGTGCTTCCCAGCCGTGCCTGGAGCGCTCTGGCTCCGTCCGCCTGGGTTTCACCTAGATTACACTTTCCAGGCGTAGTCAGCGGAGGCTACTGGTTGCAGTCACGCTTGTCAGAGTGCCCAAGAATATTTTCCAGCCGTTATATGTCACTTATTCAGGCCGGCTAAAATCCACCCGCGGAGCCGGGGCCGGCGGGAGGCCTGGGCTTTGGGGCCGGGGGCGGCGCGGAGACCTTGTAAATCTCAGCCCGGTGCCGGGCTCGGCTTTATCCTTGTGCAGTCACCCGTTCGGCGCGGCGGCGGGGGGCCGGGGGTGTGCTGGGGGGGGGTTAGGGGGCTGCAGCCCCCCCTGGGAAAGCCTCCCGCTGGTGGTTCACGTCGCGGGAGCTTCCCAAGCTGGTCCAGGCTGGGGCTGGGGAGCACATGGCTGTAGGGTGGGCGAATCCCCCGTTGGGCACGTGGGGATGGCGAAGGGAGAAGCGCAGGCGGCGGCGAGCTCGGATTCAGCTTGGGAAGGAGTTAAGGGGAGGCTGGGCTCCGTCCCGGAGGCTCTGACACGCTGGAGGTTTCATGCTTTGCGTCCTCCGCGCCGAGCCCCGGAGGAGGCTTTCTCCTCCGCTCGCTGTCACGGAAGAGGAGCAGGAGGAAAATCCTCCCCTGGAGCGATCCGACCGTCCCTCCCGCTCCCGACCTGCCCCCGGACCTTTACGAGCTGTGTTTATTAGAGGCCAGGCTCCTCCAAGCTCGGCACGGCCGCTTGCTCCGTGCTGTGCTGGCCCCGGCAGAGCCCAGCCCCTCGGGAAAGGGGGCTGGTGGCTCGGAGAGGGGTGCTGTGCCCGGGCAGGATGCGCCTTGCCCTTGCTTCTCCCCTTCCGATGGGTGCTGAGCTCAGGGATGATTCAGTGGCAGGGCATCCTGCTGGCCCTGCAGCGTCCCCACCACCCGGGGGGCTGCAGGAGGAGAAGGTCCCCCCCTGGGTGCTGAGCAGCCCCAGCCCCCCCGTGCCTCAGTTTCCCCCCTGGCCGCAGCGGGGCCGTGCTCTGGCCGGGCTCCCGGCGTGGCTGCGAGGCTGAATTCCTGTATTGTGCCTGCTGCGCTCTAGGAAGGTGCTCTGGGAAAGCAAATATTCCTCGCCCCGCCGGCTGCTTGGCCGGGGGCACCGGGAGAGGGGCTGAGCACCACGGCCAGAGGGGAGTAAAGGGCCAGGATCCGTCCCCCTGGGGTCCCTGCAGGGCCACGGGGTGCCGGCGAGCTGCAGGATGAGGCCTCGACCCCAGCCACCGTGGTGCTGCGCTCCCAGCCACGCTGCTGGGGATGCTCAGCACCTCTCCGCCTTTACACCCGTGCGCCCCAGCAGGATGAGACCCCGAGGCGGGGGGGTCCCGGCCGTGTCCGAGCGCGGCACCCGCTCCTCCTGCTGTGGCCCCGGCGTGTTTTGCTGCTCGCTGCGGGTGCAGCTGGGCTGGCGCGAGGCAGCGAGGGGGAGGCGCGAGGAGCATTCCTCACATATTTAACGGCTCCGCCGAGCCAGTGGGATGCTGCCCCGGTGACTCCGAGGCTTTACGACCCCGGCGGCTTGGCCCAGGCCGGGATGCACCTTTTAAACCTCTCTCCTCCATCCTGCCCCGGAGACGCCTCCGTCCGTGGCCGGGACAGCGCGGCTCGCTCCCTGCCCCTTCACCCGCTCCCAATTTGGTCCCTGGCTGGCCCCGGAGCGATGCTCGTGGTCCACAAGGACTTGGAGGCGGTGGGATGGTCGGGCTGAGCCTGCTCCTTGCTCCTGAGCACGGGCTGATGCCCATCACACCAGACCCGTGGCTCTCGGTGCTCCGAGGGGAGCCTGGCCTCGTCGGACCCGCGTTGGGGCGAGGGCTCTTCCAAACCCGGCGGCGCACACCGAGCCTGGTTTGCCCCAGACTGACCTGAAACATGATCCCGTCCTGTTTATCTGCACGCCCTCCCCTGCCAAGGTTTCTCCCGCCGATCTGTTTGCTTTTGCGCGCTCGCCAGGACATCGCGTTCACGCCCCGGGCTCGCGGGGCTCATCCGCAGGTTGGGTTGTGCCTGCGAAAACCTCGGGGCTCGTCCCGAAACCTTGGCGATGCCAGCCCTTCGTCGGAGGGCCCCGTTCCTGGGGGACCCCTTCCTTCTCCCTGCTTTGAATACGAAGGATGCTGAGCGCCTGCATCCCTGGCGAGCCGTGGGGAGGGGACGGGGGACCCTCGGGGACGGCCACGGAGCCGTGCGCACGGCGAGGATCGTGCCTGCAGCATCGGGATG
Source organism: Cygnus atratus (assembly GCF_013377495.2). Taxonomy (NCBI): domain Eukaryota; kingdom Metazoa; phylum Chordata; class Aves; order Anseriformes; family Anatidae; genus Cygnus; species Cygnus atratus. The sequence goes on from NC_066388.1 coordinate 2,048,522, forward strand.
GGGTGCTGCGGGGGCTGGCCCGGGTCCGAACGTCAAACTTTGTTTGTCTTGATCGTCCCTGGGCTTACGTCACCGTTGCAAGAACCCAAAAACGAAAACACAGTGTAAAAAAAAAGTCAAACAACAGGGGCTGAGTTATCTCCCAGCGAGACAGCGCGGGATCCTGCCCCGCCGGGGTGTGCGGGAGGCTGAAATAGGCAGATTTGGGGCATTTTTGGGGTGCTGGCTGTGGCACGGGGGGAACGCCACCTTCTCGGCTTCCCCAGCAATACCATGGGGGGTGTGGGGTGAGTGTGGGGTGGCTGATGGGGACACCGAGGCTCAGGGCTGGGGTAGGGATGCTGGGGACACGGTGGCACCTTGCAGGTGGCTTTGGGGTGCCGGGGAGCTCGGCGGGAGCCTCACTGGCAGGTCCCAAAGGGTTGGGGAGCAGGAGGGACGTGCAGGGCCGGCCCCTTCCCTGCTCCCACCCCCTTCTTCTGCAGCTGCTGGGGACAAGGATGGGGGACATCACGCCCCGAGCGTCCCCATGGCCGGTGCATGGCCTTGGAGCCACCGCCTCTCCGGGTCTCCGTGCTCCCTCTGCGCCGGTGCCATGCTGGCACCGTGTCCGCCCCGCTGGCACCGCCGTGGCTCAGACCTTGCCCCGAATTTTGCAACCTGGGGCGGCCCCTGCAACACTGCCACGGCCTCCCGGGCTGGGGACAGCACTGGGGACACCGGGCTGTCCCCAAACCCTCGGGGACCCGAGCGGCACCGCGCCACAGCGGGGCGAGGGGGCGAGGGCGCAGGGTGCGGGCGCAGGGGGTGCCCCGGTGCCGTGCTGCAGCTCCGATTTCCCCCGCTCCTACGTGAGCTCCGCCGAGCTTTGGCAGCTCCTCGCCGCCCGCGGCGCTGGGCTGGGGCCGGGCTGACTCAGGGACCTCTCCTGCCCCGTCAGCCCCGGCACGGCGCCTTCGCCCCCGCATTTTTTTGGGGGAGCAGCCGCGGAGAGGAACAAGTCGCAGCAGCGGCCCCTCGGAGGGGTTAACTGGGAATTCTGGCACGGGGAGCCCCCTCGGCGGAGGGGCCACTGGGGACGGGGGCGCCTTCGGGACGGCCCCTGGGGAGCGCTGGGCTCGGCCCGGCGGGGAGGAAGCGCCCAAACCCCAAACCAACGTGGACGTTTCTAAAAGCAACGCTTTGGGCTGGCCCTAACGTGGCCTTAAAGGGATCGCGGCCGGGCCACCTCCGCTCCTCCAGCCCGGGGCGGGGACGGGCCCCGAGTGGGAAGCCGCTTTTCCCAGCCGGGAGGGGAATTTCGGGGGATTTTTTTCGGTGGCTGTGGCACGGCCCCAAGCTCTGGCTGGGTCCAGCAAGAAGCCGGGCTGCCTCGCACCGGCTCGGAGAGCAGCCCCACGTCCCCGCGCTCGCCTGCCCGGCTCTCTCACGTATCCCAAATCCCTCACATATGGTTTCTATATCACTTGGCTCTGCCGGCGCTTGCTCCGCCGTAAGCGAGCTTAATTTCCCTTGTCTTTCCATGCGCCTCTTGGCACGGGCTGCTCGTCCCTCGCGCGCCCCGGGGCCTCCCCGCTCCGCCGGCTCGGACACGGCCCCCCCCCGGCCCCGGATCCGCACCGGGGCTCTCCAGGAGATCGGTGTCTGGCAAAGCACCGGGGGGTTCGCCGTGCCACGGCCCTGCTCTGCCCCTGGGCAAGGGGTTCCTTCTGTTGGGATGTGCCTACCGGCTGACCAGGGCTGGGAACAGACCCAAAATATGGCCCTTTCACCCCAAAGCGCTCCGTGCCGTCTCCAGCGAGGGGTTTGGTCCCAGGGTTGGGCAGGGTTGGGGTGTCGGGGCTCATCCTCTCACCTCCCCGTGCTGGTGGCCGTTGCTTCAGACCTCTCCGGGCTCTCCTAATTGTCCCGCCTCGCTTTTGCAATTAGCGGCTCTTTTGGGACCCACTTGTTAATTGCTCGGAGCGTGAACTTGGCACCGCTCCCCACCGGCCCATGAGCCGCTCCAGAACCCGATCCCACCCCCTTTGCTCCCATTCCTCTGCCCGCAACCCCTTCCCCGGGGGGGCTGCCGCGGGCAGGGGGTGCCCGGAGCCACCCGTGTGCCCCCGGTGCGGCACGGAGCCGGCGAGAAGCCCGTCTCCACCCGCATCCAGAGCCTCCGTGCCGGCGCTGGCAGGGCGCGCGGCATGACCTCAGCCAGCCCTCGCGCCCGGGCCGTGGCGTTTCCGCAAAAGCCGGGTCCCCGGGGGCGCGGTGCCGGCCAAGTGCCGATGCCGGGGGCCGCATCCTGCCGCGTTGACTCACGGCGAGGCCGCGGCGCGCGGGAGGGCTTGGAGGGAGCGGGGATGGAGGAAGAGGAGGAGGAGGAAGGGCTGCGTCCTCCAGGCGGTGCTCCCCGAAGCGCCGGCGCGGGCAGAGCTCTGCGCCCGCAGATGCCGGGGAGGCGCTGGAAGGACGCGTGGCCCCAGCAGATGGACGGACAGACGGACGCCTCTCAGGCAGGTCCGCTCCTGCCGGCGCTGGGTGCAGCGGGGGCTCGCCCCGTGCCAGAGCACAGCCGGGCCAGATGGTTTCACCGGGCCGTGGCAGATGCCTTGGAGGTCGTCCCGGCGTCCCGGGGCTGTCGCAGCTCGCCGGGGCTCCCAAAGGCAGCCTGGGGTTGGAGCCGTTCTGCAAGGCAGAAAAAAATAATAATAGAAACCCTAAAAAGTCAGGGCCTGGGCTTTATGGGAACCAGATGTCGGCGTGGGGCTGGCTCCAGCTGCTGGGAGCGCCGGCACCGTGGGGAGCAGGGGAGCCCGGCCGGCACCACGCTTGCTTTGCAGTTAAAGGAGGAGGGAGAGCCAGGAGGGAGGAGGAGGAAGGGCCGGCCTTCCTCACCAGGGGCACGCGGGGAGAGGCTGGGCGCAGGGGAACCCAACCAGGATGGCATTTGGGGCCAAGGCAAGCCGGGCTTCCCAAGCAGAGGGGACGCAGCCTTGGTGAAGAGGGGGCTCCCCCCTCGTGCCCCCCAACCCCGTGTCCCCCCCCCTGCAGCCGCCTTCCTGGGAGACATCGCCCTGGACGAGGAGGACCTGCGGCTCTTCCAGGTGGAGCGGGTGGTGGACCTGGCGCACCGCACCATCACCCGCCTGCCCACCAACTCCTCAGGTACCCCCGCAGCCCCTCGCGGCCCCGTTCCCCGGAGGGGGGGGAGCCGTGCTCACCCCCCCCACCCCCCCCATCCCCGCAGGCAGCCCCCAGGCGCGGAGACGGGGCCGGCAGCGGGCACGGAGCCGCCGCGCCGCCACCTCCCGCCCTGAGCGAGTGTGGCCGGACGGGGTCATCCCCTACGTGATCAGCGGCAACTTCAGCGGTGAGTGCTGGTGCTGGGGTGCCGGGGGGGGGGCCCCGGCGTGCCTCAGTTTCCCCCCCGCTGATGGCTCCCCCCCCCCCCCCCCATCCCTGCCGGCCCTCCCGCAGGCAGCCAGCGAGCCATCTTCCGGCAGGCCATGCGGCACTGGGAGAAGCACACCTGCGTCACCTTCCTGGAGCGCAACGACGAGGACAGCTACATCGTCTTCACCTACCGGCCCTGCGGGTGAGCGGCCGGGGTCCCAGCACCCAATCCTGCACCCGCTCGGGGTCCTCAACCCAAGCCCATCCCCGCGAGCGCCGGCGCTGCGGGGTCCCTTGGGTGGGAACGAGGCGGCACCGGGGCGAGCACCCCGTGCGCATGGTCCTGCAATGCAAAAGGGGACTCGTGCAGCGCTAATTAAGGTGCCCGGCTAATGAGCTCTGTCACCCAGCTGCCCACGCAGCCCTTTGCCTGGGTGGCCGCGGCCCCCTGGAGGCTCCCGGGATGGGGCTGAGGTCCGTGGCGCTGCCCCAGCCAAAGGAAACAGGGGTTTGGAAGAGAGCGGCGTCTTCACGCGGCACGGCCGCAGCCAAGCAGATGGTGCCGAGGAGGAGGCTTCCCCGTGCGGCAGGCTGCGGATTTCGGCCAGGGGTGATGGTTTTCCGCCCCCCCCAGGGCACAACCCCCGAGCCTGGTGTGGTAGATGGGGTTGGATGTGCCGAGATGCTGGGCTGGAGCCCACCGGGAGGCAGCCAGGGCGCCGTGCCGTGCCGTGCCGGTCTCCAAGCAGAGCTGAGGTTTTGAGGCAGCTCTGGAGGGAGCTCCGACGTGGGCAGGAGGAGGCTGAAGCTCCCGCGGAGGCTGCGGGGATGCTTTCCGGATGCTTTCCAGATGCTCCGTGCCCAGCAGGACCAGGGGAAGCTGAGGCACCCACGTCCTTACCCGGGGAGGCACCGGGCTGCGTGGGGCTCACCCAGGGCCCTCCTGTTTCCCCCCCAGGTGCTGCTCCTACGTGGGCCGCAGAGGCGGGGGGCCCCAGGCCATCTCCATTGGCAAAAACTGCGACAAATTCGGCATCGTGGTGCACGAGCTGGGCCACGTCATCGGCTTCTGGCACGAACACACGCGCCCCGACCGGGACGACCACGTCTCCATCGTCCGGGAGAACATCCAGCCAGGTAGGGAGCGGCCTTCCTCCTCCTCCTCCTCCTCCTCCTCCTCCTCCTCCTCCTCCTCCCCCTCTTCCTCCCCAGGGGGGCACGGACAAAGCAGGGGGGGCCCCCTCACCGCGGCCCCGTCCCGCCTGCCCCCGCAGGGCAGGAGTACAACTTCTTGAAGATGGAGCCGGAGGAGGTGGAGTCGCTGGGCGAGACGTACGATTTCGACAGCATCATGCACTACGCCAGGAACACCTTCTCCAGGTGCGTGTGGCCGGGGTTCTTCGCCCCTACGCAGGGCACGGTGGCACCGGGACCCTGTCCCAAGCAACTGGGGATCCCTCCGACCTGTGCCAGCACCTCGCTGCCCCCCTGCACCTCCTCATTTCGCCCCTGCTGCCTGCAGCCCCGCGGTGCCGTCCGGCTAGCACCAGCACGCTCCATCCCATCTGTTAGGCAGCTCCAGCTCCCTTGGGACAGGGACGGTGCCTTCCCCACGGGGCCACATCCTGCGCCCTGCGGTGCACGGCCCCGCTGACTCACCCCCCCACCTCGGCAGGCTTTAATTACCCCGGGCTGTTTTTAGCATCCCTTCCCCGGCGCACGGAGCAGCCCGGTGCTTTCCAGCCGCTGCTCAGCCTCTCCCTGCTCTCTCCCCAGGGGCATTTTCCTCGACACCATCCTGCCCAAGTATGACGTGAACGGGGTCCGGCCCGCCATCGGCCAGCGCACACGGCTGAGCAAAGGAGACATCGCCCAGGCCCGCAAGCTGTACCGCTGCCCCGGTGAGCGCCCCATGGGGCCAGGGTGGGCTTCAGCAGGGTGGGAGCGCATGGGTGAGCGTGCACGGGGCTGTGTCACCTTGGGGGTGGCTCTGCTTTCACCCCAAGCCTCGATGAAGCAAGGCTCGCTGGCAGAAAAATGCTCTCTGGGGTCGTCTTCCCCATCTACAAGGAGCGTGCAAAAATTGTTCTCTGTCCGCGGTGGTTTTGTGGGGTGTGCATAAGCGGGAGGAAAATGCGGGATGCAACGAGACCCAGGGCTCTGCACGTGTGGGCACACCTCTTTCTGCCCGCTCCTCTGAAAGCACCCTCCAAGAAAGGAGCATCCCAAAAGAGCAGAGCATCCCTCGAGAGCAGAGCATCCACCAAGAACAGAACATCCCAAAAGAGCAGCGCATTCCCCGAAATCCAAGCATCCCCCGAGATCAGAGCATCCCCCAAGAGCATCCCCTAAAATCAGAGCATCCCCCGAGGAACAGAGCATCCCCCGAGGAACAGAGCATCCCCAAAATCAGAGCATCCCCCAAAATCAGAGCATCCCTGCTCCCCACATCTCTCGCTGCAGGCTCCCCGCAGGTCCCCCAGCTCCGGGGGCTGCAACATCTGCGAGGAGTTTGGCGCCCTGCTTAATTCCAGCGACTAATTAGCAGCCTGGAAGAGGGACGCCTTTGTGAGAGGCCCCGGCAGCCAGCCCTGCTGCGGGAGCTCCTGCTCGGGGGCTGCAGGAAGAAACGGGGCTGCGAGCGCCTCGCTCCAGCCGAGCAGGAAAAGTGATTAGTTTTTTTTGGGGGAAAAAGAAAATAAAAAGCTAAAAAAGCACCTCCGCAGCCCTGCTTTCCCTTCCCTTTGTTTCCACTGCAAAGCGAGGAGGGGAAAAAAGGCAGCGAGCCCAGGTTTCGAGCCTCTTTTTCTGTACGTTTCACCTTTAATCTCACACCCCCGGTGCCCCCACCCCGAGCCCCGATGTGATGGGGGGGGTCTGGCTTGGCCCCGCGACAGCGCGAGGCGGCCGCGGCACCATGTGGCTTCCAGATGGCAGCGCTGGGCCGGATCCAGCCTCGCAAACCTGCTCCGAGCCCGGGCTGCGAGCTGGGCCCCCGCGGCGTGGCAGGGCGTGGGGGGGCCCCCGGGATGGTTCCCGGGGGGACGTGGTTTGTGCCGGGGTGCCGGGAGCGTCGCCAGCCACCGCCGGGACCTCCTGCGCCCTTCGGGGCTGCGGCGACGTGGCGGTTTTGCAGGGCGGGAATTTGGGTGGCGGAAAGGATGGAGGGGTTGGTCCCATGGGTGCCCGTCACGGTGCTGGGGGGGCTCCCCTGGCCCGAGCTGGGGTCTGATCCCTGCCTCCCCCTTCTCGCAGCCTGCGGGGAGACGCTCCAGGACAGCCAGGGCAACTTCTCCTCGCCCCAGTTCCCCAACGGATACTCTGCCCACATGCACTGCGTCTGGAGGATCTCCGTCACCCCTGGAGAGAAGGTACCGGCATGGCCCCGAGGGCACCCCCAGCCCCCCCCCAGCCTCCCTACCCCGTCTTCTCCCCCCCCCCCAGCTCCCAAATTTGGGGTCCCCCTACCTCGGTGTGCATCCCCAGAAGGATGCTCGCGGGGAGGTCCCGGTGCCACCAGCACCGCCGGCACCCGGAGCTGCCATCCGGCAGCAAGGAGACCCCGCGGGGCACGGGGTGGGGGGCTCACGCCACGCTTTCCTCCCCCCCCCCCCCACCTTAGATCATCCTGAACTTCACCACCCTGGACCTCTACCGAAGCCGGCTGTGCTGGTACGACTACGTGGAGGTGAGAGACGGGTTCTGGAGAAAGGCCACGCTGCGAGGTAACCGGGGCGAGGGGCTCCCCCTGCCCGTACCCCCTGCCCGGCCGCCACGTGCCACTGCCCCCGGGGGGGGGGGAAAGCTGGCCCCGGGGGAGGTTATTGCGGCAAATCGGGGCGTTTGGGCTCCCAGCTCATTAGCATATGCTAATTAAACCAGCGTGGATGATCTGGCTGGCCGGCACACCCTGTCACGCGAGGCAGCGCCCTGCCAGTAGCTGGATGTTCCCAAGCCCCAATGTCAGCGTCCCGCTCCCCCGGGAAACAACCGATTTCCATGAAACGCCCCAAAAAGCATCGGAGAGGGTGGGGAGAAGCAGCTCTTTCCCTTTAGGGGGGGACCATCCCCCCGAAGCAGCCCTGGGCCCCCCGGGTGTGCCGGCGGAGGGCGCGTGGCCGCGGCAGCCCAGCACGCCTTCGTCCCCAGGCAGGTTCTGCGGGAACAAGCTGCCCGAGCCCATCGTCTCCACCGACAGCCGCCTCTGGGTCGAGTTCCGCAGCAGCAGCAACTGGGTGGGCAAAGGCTTTTTCGCCGTCTACGAAGGTACAGGAGGGGGTTTTGGGGTCCCCCGGGGCTGCCGCGGGGCGCGGGAGCTCAGGGGGGCGCTGCGCCTGCCCTTGCAGCCATCTGCGGGGGGGACGTGAAGAAGGACAACGGGCACATCCAGTCCCCCAACTACCCCGACGACTACCGGCCCAGCAAGGTGTGCGTCTGGAAGATCACCGTCTCCGAGGGCTTCCACGTGGGCCTCACCTTCCAGTCCTTCGAGGTGGGTGCGCAAAGTCCCCGGGAAGGGGAAATCCCCCCTGGAAGCGCCTCGCTGCAGTGCGTGGGGCAGCCTCTGAGCTGCCGCGGGGGTGTTCCTGCCCCCGCTGGGTACCCAAATCCCCGTGTGGTCCCTCTGGGTACCCAAATCCTCGCCTGGCCTTGCCGTGCCTCAGTTTCCCCAAGTGGGAGAGACTTTGCTGGCAGCGCGCGGGTTCGGGAACAGGGTGGGAGGAACTTACAGGACATCGGGGGGAGGCAGGGCTTGGGGATGCGGCGGTTGGGGCAGCGTCCCCAAAAACTAACGCCCCGTGCCCCCCCCCCCCCCCAAGATCGAGCGCCACGACAGCTGTGCCTACGACTACCTGGAGATCCGGGACGGCAGCAGCGAGGCCAGCAGCCTCATCGGCCGCTACTGCGGCTACGACAAGCCGGACGACATCAAGAGCACCTCCAACAAGCTCTGGATGAAGTTCGTCTCCGACGGCTCCATCAACAAAGCCGGCTTCGCCGTCAATTTCTTCAAAGGTAGGCGGCGAGCTGGAGGGGGGGGGACCGGGGCGGGGGGGTCGTCAGCCCTGCCCACCCGCTCAGCCCCTGCCCCGTGCCCAGAGGTGGACGAGTGCTCGCGGCCGAACAACGGCGGGTGCGAGCAGCGCTGCGTCAACACCCTGGGCAGCTACAAGTGCGCCTGCGACCCCGGCTACGAGCTGGCCTCCGACAAGCGCCGCTGTGAGGGTGAGTGCCTCCCAGTGCCCCCCCAGCGCCTCCCAGTGCCTCCCAGTACCCGTGCCGGGGATGTGACCCGTGCCTCCCGCCCCGCAGCCGCCTGCGGAGGGTTCCTCACCAAGCTCAACGGCTCCATCACCAGCCCCGGGTGGCCCAAGGAGTACCCCCCCAACAAGAACTGCATCTGGCAGCTGGTGGCCCCCACCCAGTACCGCATCTCCCTGCAGTTCGACTTCTTCGAGACCGAGGGCAATGACGTGAGCGAGCCTTGGGGGGGTCACCCTCCGCCCGCTGCTGCGCCCCCCCCTGCCCCAGCCTGGTGGCCGAGGAGGGTGGGTGGGTGGCACGGCCACGCCGCCAGCCCCGTGCCCCCCCCTCTTCCCCCCTCCATAGGTCTGCAAATACGACTTCGTGGAGGTGCGCAGCGGGCTGACGGCCGACTCCAAGCTGCACGGCAAGTTCTGCGGCGCCGAGAAGCCGGACGTCATCACCTCCCAGTACAACAACATGAGGATCGAGTTCAAGTCCGACAACACCGTCTCCAAGAAGGGCTTCAAAGCCCATTTCTTCTCAGGTAGAGCCCCCTGCGCTCCCCAGCCCAGCCGCGTCCCCCCTTGCGCCCCCTGCATCGCCGCTAACGCCCGCCCGTGGGGTGCAGTCCCCGCTCCATCCGGCCCGGGGAGGTGCTGAGGCTGTGCCCCGCGGGGTGCAATTCCCTGGGGGAGTCCCCGCAGCCTCCAGCTGGCTTGCACGGAGCTCACAACCAGGCTCACAGCATGTTTTGCTGCCCCTCGAGCTTCCCCCCTTTCTTGGGTACCCTCGAGGTCCCGAAAAACCAGAGGGTGCTGGGCTCCAGCTGCAGCAGCAGAGGCCGGGGACAAGCTCAACCTTTTTTTTTGGGGAGCACCAGCGCCCCGGGCCGGGCACTGCACCCCGGGGGCTACGTTGCTGCACGCCCCCGCTACGCTGCACGGCCGCGGGCTTGCTCCGCTTCTGCCGCCCCTGCGCCGCCAGCACCCGGCCGCGCTCCTCTCCCCGGCGCTGGGTGCTCAGCTCCTCTCCCCAGGGTGCTCAGCAGAGCCTTTGTGGCCGGCGTCCCGCTGCCACGGCGTCTCAGGTGTCCTCCTGAAAACCATTACCTGCTTATTCCTGTCTGTTCTGTGTTCCTCTCTCCTCTCCCGGGGCCAACCCGCCTGGAAATAGTGTCCCCAGTGCCAGGTCTTGGGGAGGGAGGGATGGGGACACGGAGCAAACGGCGTCACCAAAGCCTCACCCCCCCGGGCTGGGGGCTTCCGCGGGACCCTCGGGCAAGAGAGGGTCCCCCCGTGGCACGGCACCCTGGATGTCACCACCGAGGGCACCGCCTGGACTGAGCCGTGCGCTCGAGACGGGAGCCTTGCACCTCCTGCTGCTTTTTGGCCCCCGCCGAGGCCGTTTGGAGGGGCAGCGCGGATGCTCGGCCGCAGGAGCTCGGGGCGTCACTGCGGGGGCTGCTCCCCGAGGCAGCCCAGAGAGACCGGCGGGCCGGGGGTCCGGTATCTTTGCTTTATTTTGTAATTAAAACCAAGGCAAGCGAGGTAGCGCAGCCTTCGGGAGCCGCCGCCCTCCAGCAAAGAGAGACCTCGGGAAAGCCCAGCAGCCGAGCGGGACCGCGGGGCAGCCGGGTGAGTCCCCCCTCTCCGCGCTTCGGGCTCCTTCCCTCTCCCGGGGGGTCCCCCCCCGCCTTCACCGACCTCCTGCCGGGACTCGTGGCGCTTCCCCAGGGCTCGTCCCATCCCGTGGAGGCTGCTCCTGTCCCCTACCACAGCCGTGCCACCGAACCCTCCTTCTCCACCTCAGGTCTCGGGCTTTCCCGGCGGCAGGACCGTGCTGCAGGACCCCCCCCGGGGTCGCTCGCAGCTCCTGGGCTCAGCATCCCTGCTGCGGCTCCTTTTTAGCCGCGGAGGGGGTCCCTGCCCTCCTTCCCCGCTGCTCCGGCCACCCCGAGCCCCTCGGGGCCACCCACGGGCAGCGCTCGGCTGGTGCATTACAGAAGCGTTCGCCGGGGGGCTCCGCCGCCGTGGTGCCGGCACCAGGTAGGTCCCCGGCCCCGCCGCGCGCCGAGGCGGGTGGCTTTCGGTGCACGGGTGGCAGCGGCGGGGCAGGTGGAGGTGCAGGCGAGCCGCTGGAATAAAGGACTGCTGAGGACTCCGAGCCAGTGGGCTTCTTCCCTCTGCCGACTCTCTCGCTCTTGTCTCGCCCGCCCAGGCTCCCTCCGTCCTTCCTGCAGGGCAGTGCTGCGCGCGCTCCCCCTTTGCTGGAGCTGCTCTCGTCCCGCCCGGCCCACCAGAAGCCCCTTCCCACCCCCAAAAACGGGTCTATTCCGCCTCGCTTCCTCACCCAGACCTGGGAGACGGCAGGTTCCAGCCTCGTCTCGAGAGGCATCACCGCAGGGCTCGGGGCGCGTGCGCGGCTCCCGACGGGTGGGGGGGCCAGCCTGGGGCAGGACCCCCCCCCGCCTCCGCCACCGGCTCCGGGAGGGATGCGCCCCCCCCCCCCCCAGGCATTGCCGTCACCCCTGAGGAGCTGGGCGAGCTCGGCACGGGGCTCGGGTGGCCGGCACCGGCTTTGCCCCACGGGCGAGGAGGGGGCTATGGCACCCGACCCCCCCCCCCCGGCCAGACCCCAAATCCGGCTGCCGTGGTGCTGGGCAAGCTGTGGGACGGTGAACGAGCCCTCGGGCGGGTGGTGGCCACTCGGAGGTAAGTACGGCCAGCCCGGGGAGCCGCCTTGCCGCAGGTGAACCCAAACCCTCCCCGGCTTCCCACGCACCCCACGAGCAGCGAGGAAGCCGACCAAAGCCCATCCTCCTCCTCCTCCTCCTCCTCCTCCTCCTCCTCCTCCTCCTCCTCCTCCTCCTCCTCCCCGCAGCCCCTGGGTGCACGAGGGGCGCCGGTGCCCCCCCCCCCCGCCTGCCTGCTTGCCCGGCTGGCCGCTCCGCATGCCCCGCCGCGCCCGCCGCGCCCGCGCTCCCCCGTCGCATCCCCCTCCCCGTGTCTCGTTGCAGAGAAGAAGCAGCAGCTGCAGCCCCCGAAATCCCGCCTGCCCGGCCTGAAGTTTCGCCTCCAGAAGCGGCCGCGGGGCCCCTCCTGAGCCGCGCCGTCCTCGCCACCTTTCTCAGGAACGCCGCGGCCCCGGGCACCGTGCGGGAGCACGGCGGGGGCCGAGCCGAGCCCCCCGCCCGTGGGCCGGCCCCGGCAGCCCCTTGCTTGACAGAACTGGTTGTTGGCCTTATTTTTATTATTTTTTTTGGTTTTAAGCCCCCCCCCCCCCCCCCCCCCCACATACCTCCCCGCCGCCCCGTTCCCGTTGTTTTTTCGCCTCCTCCGGTTTGTCGCCGACCAGCTGACCTTGTTTTTTCCCCCGTTTTTATCGTGTCTGTGACATTTCCTGTCGATGAGTAAAGAGGGACTCCCGCGTCCTGGTCTTTCTTGTGCATCTTTGGTTGTCACTGTGTGTTTTTCTGCCTCCCCGTCTGTACCGTAAGCAGGTAATGGTGGTGCCCGTGCGTGAGCCCGGGAGAGGAGGACCCCCCCCTCTCTTACACCCGCTGGAAGGGACGCGGCCGATCTGCTTGCTGCTGCCTTGCTTGGCTGCCCGCAGCCCCCCCCCCCCCCCGGCCGGGCTTGCTGGAGGGCAGCGACATTTCGGGGCTCACCGGTGCTTCGGGCACGGCCACGCGGCACGGGGACCCCCCCTCCCGCAGCCCCCTCCCCCCCCCCCTTTGCCGGGCTGCCCCCCGCGTCGGCCGCCCCGCTCAGCCCGGTGCCTCTCTGCTCTCTCCGCAGACAAGGACGAGTGCTCCAAGAACAACGGCGGCTGCCAGCACGAGTGCCTCAACTCCTTCGGCAGCTACGAGTGCCAGTGCCGCAGCGGCTTCGTGCTGCACGACAACAAGCACGACTGCAAGGAAGGTGGGTCTGTGCCCCCCACCGCCCCCACCCCAGCTCCGTGCGCCCACCCCCCACCCCCCCCCCCTCCCCGGGCACGGCACCGAGGCCCTGAGCCCCCGCTCTCCCCGCAGCCGGCTGCGACCACAAGGTGACGTCCACCTCGGGGACCATCACCAGCCCCAACTGGCCCGATAAGTACCCCAGCAAGAAGGAGTGCACGTGGGCCATCAGCACCACGGCCGGCCACCGGGTCAAGCTGGTAGGACCCACGGGAAGCGGCCGGCACCGCGCGGCACCGGGGCCGTGCCGCGCGCCGCCCCGCTGAGCCGCCCCGTGCCGCAGACCTTCACCGAGCTGGACATCGAGGCGCAGCAGGAGTGCACCTACGACCACCTGGAGATCTACGACGGCAAGGACGCCAAAGCCCCGGTGCTGGGCCGGTTCTGCGGGGCCAAGGAGCCCGAGCCCATCGTCTCCTCGGGCAACAAGATGTTCCTCAAGTTCGTCTCCGACAACTCGGTCCAGAAGAAGGGCTTCGAGGCCACGCACTCCACCGGTACCGGCCACAGGGTTGGGGAAGCGTTCCCGGTTTTGGGGAGCTTTGGGGGGTGGGGGGGTGTGTGTGCCGTGCGGGGCCGGGGGCCCTCCTAACCCCCCCGCTGTTGGCTTCTCCCCAAGTGTGCGGGGGCCAGATGCGTGCCGAGGTGAAGACCAAGGACTTGTATTCGCACGCGCAGTTCGGGGACAACAACTACCCGGGCGGCTCGGACTGCGAGTGGGTGATCATGGCCGAGGAGGGCTACGGCGTGGAGCTCATCTTCCAGACCTTTGAGATCGAGGAGGAAGCCGACTGCGGCTACGACTACATGGAGCTCTTTGACGGCTACGACGGGACGGCCCCGCGCCTCGGCCGCTTCTGCGGGTCCGGGGTGAGCTCGGGGAGTTGGGTGGGAGAAACGTGAGCGACGGGTGGTGCTGAGCCAAGGCAGAGCGGTGCAAACTGGTCCCTGGCCAGCTCAGCTCTGCACCAGCGAGCTCTCTTGGGGGGGCTTTGGGGTTTTAAACAAGTTTCAACCCCCCCGTGCATGGCGCAGCACTGTTGGGGAGGGGTCATTGCAAAGCTTTTGCACCTCCCGGTCACAAATCCCAGCGCATCCCCGGGATGCTCGTGGTGCTGAGCGCTCCTCTCCCCCTCCCGGCAGCCCCCGGAGGAGGTCTACTCGGCCGGAGACTCGGTGATGATCCGCTTCCACTCGGACGACACCATCAACAAGAAGGGTTTCCACCTTCGCTACACCAGCACCAAGTTCCAGGACACGCTGCACACGAGGAAATGAGAGCCGGCGGCCCCGGCCCGGCGCGGGCAGGGCAGGAGGAGGAGGAGGAGGAGGAGGAGGAGGAGGAGGAGGAGGAGAAGGAGGAGGAGGAGAAGGGCAGGGAGGAAGGAAGGGGCAGCGCCGCCACGCACAGACTGCACGGAGGAGCACACAGGCAACCTCAGCACTCAGACACGCGCTCACGGGGCGCCGGGGCTCGGGCGCTCACGGGCACAAGGGCAAGGGGGGGGTCCCCTGTGCCGGTGGCCGTCCCCCGGCGCCGGGCGGCCGAGCGGGAGCCGTTCCCCTCCCTCGCCCCGGCCGCAGCTCTCTGAATGTACAAACCAGTAACCGGGAAGAGCCCGACACGCAGAAGGTGCTGTCTCTCTCTTGTAACGATGAAATAAATACTCTTGTACGTGGACGGGGACAGCCCCAGCCTCTTTGCTCGGGGTGGCTCTGAGCGCAGCCTCGCCCCGACGACAGCGGCGCTCGCAGCGGGGCATCCCCAGTCCTCCCAGTTCTCCCAGCTGGAGTTTCACGGGGTGCTGGCCGCTGGAAGAAGCCGACCCGAGCGCCGTGGCCGGACCCTGCGCTGCGTGGCCATCTGCGGGGGCCATCTGCCGGATCCGGCCGCGGCGGGTGGCGGCGGTGCTGGCAGCTCCACCGCCCAGCCTGGGCGCACCCGGCAGCGCGCCCACGGCCCGGCAAAGCCCCGGCTCCTTCTGCGGGGAGGACGGGGCCGCGCGGAGCCCCCCCCCCCCCGTACCCGTACCAGATGGCTGCCGGGGGCGGCGCGGCCCCCGCGCCCGCCTCGCGCTCCCTCGTGCCTCGGCGCTGCGGCTCCGGGAAGGCAACCTGAAAGCGCGCCCCGTCGTCATGTGCTCGCTGCAGGGGGGTGGTGGCAGCAGGGGCTGCAAACCTCGGCTTGTCGGCAGGTGACGGGCACGAGGGTGTCCGGTCCTCGAAGGTTTTGGTGAGGGGAGTGCCCCAAGCTGCTGAGCCCAAGGGCAGCGGGACGCCGTCCCCGCGTGCCACCCCGTCCCCGCCATCCCCGTCCCTCCCGGAGCCGCACGGGGCCCTGCAAACCTTCCTCCTCCCCTTCCCGTGGGCACAGACAGGCGAGACACGGCCCGTGGCGACCGCACACAGTTTATTGATACACCGCCAGCACAGCACAGGGTTGCTCGGGGACGGGGGGGGGGGGGTTGTTCTCTTCTACCGTTACAGCGTGCATCGGGTACACAGAGACCGGGGAGCGGGCCGGCACGCGAGCGCCATGCTGCCGACGGCTCATGCTGGGGGGGCGGTGGGGAGACGGGGGGGCGCACGGATTTCCCCCCCCCCGAGCACCGGCACCCCGGCTCCTCCGGCTGCCTCCCGGGCCGCGGGGCCGGGGTTTCGGGCGGCAGAGCGAGGGCTGGAGCACAGAGCGAACACGGCACAGCGCTGCACGACACCACTGCGGACAGGCGGACCACGGCTGCACACCCCCCCCCACCCCGAGCGCCCCCTGCCCCGGCAGATTTAGCGAGGGCCCGCGGGCACGCATGCGTCTCCGCTTCTCCGGCTGCGGGGCGAAGGCGGCTGGAGAGTCCCCGGGGCGCTCAGCACCCCACGGGGGAGCTCAGCCGGGTCCAGGGGTCCGGGCGAGGGGCCAGGGTCCCTTGTGCTTTTGTTGGGAGCAAGGAGCAGTTCAAATCCGGGGGTGCTTGGAGCCTTCGTGCCGGAGCTGCCGCCCTCCCCGGCGGGGTGGCAGCGTGGGGCTGGGCTGGGCAGGGCTCCCCCCGGGGCGGGAGGCAGGGCTGGGGCTCCCCAGGAGCTGCGGCGCGGGCCGGGGTGCGAGCCCCGGAGCCGGGGGGCGGCGGGCGCAAGGCGAGGGGCTCCCCCGGCGGAGGGCAGAGCTCGTGCCAGCGAGGACGAGGATGGTCGGCCAGTCCGGGAGACGAAGGCTCCCTCCCTCGGGGCTCGGCTGAGGGGTCCCTCCCCAAAAAGGCGGGGGTGCCGACGGGTCCCCCCCGCAGCTCCGTCCAGCCCCGTCCTCCCCCCAGCAGCGTCCTTCGCAGAAGCAGCCGGGCTGGGTGCCGTGCTCCCCGCGCCCCCCAGCCCTGCCCGCGGCCGGCCCTTAGCGCCCCACGCTGATGTTGCACGTCTTGCAGCTGGGGTCCTTTTTGGCGTTGGCGGTGGAGAGGCTCATGAGCTGGTGGCCGCTGATCTCCCCCAGCACGCCGAGGCTGAGGTCCACGGGCTCGGTGTATATGACCTCCAGGATGCTGTCCTGGGCGTGGCGGTACACCAGCTCGCCGTCCTCCACGCAGCACGTCAGGAACTTGTTGGAGGAAATGTCCAGCTGGGGCAGGCGCTCCCGGCAGAAGAGGTCCCCCGAGGAGCCCTTGGGCGCCAGGACCAGGACGACGTAGTGGTAGGCGGTGTACATGCAGTAGAAGTCCGCGAAGTAGAGGTTGGTGTTGGGGTTGAAGAGGCGCTGAGCCGGGATCTGGAAGCGGTAGCGGCCGTAGGGCGAGTCCTGGGGGGGCTGCCCGGTGTTGAACTCGGTGTTGCAGCTGAAGAAGATGCCGTGCAGCATGCCGCTGGTGGGCGAGCCGTGGCTGCCGCTGTTGTCCTTCAGCGACGGCTTCATCACGTTCCCGCAGTGCATCCTGCAGGGGGCACGGGGTTGGGGGGTGGGGGGGACACGCACACACACAGGCAGGGTCAGGGGACAACGGCCCCGGGAGGGGGGCGGTGGGGGTACCCGAGGTGCCGGGCACGGTGTGCGGGGGGTACCTGACGTGCTGGAAATACTCCTTGTGCTGGTTGCGGTAGAAGACGGAGAAGCGCAGCATGCGGCCGGCGATCAGCTCGGCTTTCTCCTGCAGCTGGGCCAGGTGCTCCTTGGCGTAATCTGGCATCGGGGAAGGGGGGGGGGGGGACGGACAGGGGACGAAGGGCATCAAGGAATAGCCCCCCCCCCCCCCCAGCCCGTGTCCCCCCTCTCTCTGCGCCCTCCTCTCTGCGCCCGTCCCTGCTCGCAGCTCGCGCTTCCCACGCCGGCAGCCTCCCACTCGCCAGCTGCCGCTCCGACCGGCCCAGCTTGTGCGAGCTCGCGGCTTCGCCCCCGTCCTCCCCGGCCCCCCCAGCCCTCCGCAGCCCCCCCCCCCCACCCCGGTCCCCCCAGTGCTCACCCCCGGTGCAGAACTCCACCGTCTCGCTCCAGCCGGACACCAGGTACTCGCCGTCGCTCTGCTTGACGGCCGTCTGCACCGCCACGCTGTACTCGGTGCGGGGGCTCAGGAACCAGTGCCCCCGCACCGTCATGGGCAGCGGCACCGCCTTGGCCACCAGCTTGGTGGGGACGTCCTGCGCCGAGGGGACAGCGTCACCCGGCTGGCCCCGCGCCCCCCCCCCCCCCCCCCCCGGCGATGGGGGGCCGAGGGGCTTGGCGTCCCTGCAAAATGTCCCCGATGCGGCTGCAGGGGACGCGGCACCGCGCTCCCCACCCGGCCGCTCGCCCCGCCAGCCCTGCTTCCACCGCGTCTCCCGCTGACCCCCCCCCCCCCCCGCCACGTCCCCCTCCCCGTATGCACGGCGAGAGCCCCCCCCCCCCCCCCAGGGGTCTCGGGGACCCCCGCCGGCGGGCGGCTGGCTGTGTCGAGAGGCCGGCGAGCAGCACCGCAGTGCAGAGCCGTTTCTGTGGCAACGGCAGATGCTGAAGTCGGGAGACACGGGGGGGGGGAAAAAAAATAAAAAATAAAATTAAAAAAAAAAAAAAAAAGCTTATTATTGGGGAGGAGAAAAAAAAAATAATGTTAAACATTAAATAGCGTCACCGTGGCAACCGTGCTGCTAAAAGCGTCCTGAATTAGTGACTCGGAGCCGGAGGGAGGAGGAGCGCGGGCGGTTTGCGCCTCGTCTCCTCCGCGGGGGCTCGGCGGGGACGATGGGACCTGGGTCCCGGTCCCGGTCCCCTCCACATCCCAGCGGGCAGCAGCGGGGCCGTGTCCCAGACAACTGGGTTTTAACCCCAAACCATCACGGGAGCGGGATTTAACGCGGTTCTCAAAAAAAAACCCTCCCGTGGGCGGAGGGAGAGCGGGGTCCCGGCGCCCCGCAGCCCCCCCCCCCCCCCCCCCCCGGCTCACCCGGTGCTTGAACTTGTTGGAGTTCTTGTTCTCCTTCTTATTGAGGTCGATGAAGTAGTGGGTGACCCTCTCCAGGTCCCCCTTGTCCATGGCCCAGGAGATGCGGAAGGAGTCGCAGGTGATGTTGTTGATCTCGATGTTTTTCGGGGTGGACAGCAGCTCCATGGCCGGAGGGGCTGAGCTCCTGCGGGCACAGCGCGGGGGTGCTGAGCGCGGCGGGGGCGGCCGCCGGCGCCGGAGCCCCGCGGCGGCGGTGGCGGCACAGATGGCACCGGGGAGGGAAGGGGGGCCGGCAGCCAGGAATAGGCAGCGCGGGCAGGAGCAGGCGGCGGGGAGCCGGGAACAAGCCCGGTCGGGAACGGCGAGGCGCGAGCCCCGGCCGCTCCCCGGGACGCCGCGGGGCGCGGGGGCCCCGGCCGAACGCCAGCGGGTGGTTCTGGGTTTGCTCAACACCGGGTGGGGAAAGAAAAACAAGGGGAGAGGAGGGAGGGAGTGCTGGGAGCAGGGATAATTGCACGCAAGCGGCTGGCACCGGAAAAGCTGGATCCGCCTTTGCCCTTGCCCGCGGCGGCTCCGTGCCTCAGTTTCCCCGCAGCGGGATGGGGTTCGCCCCAAACCACCCCCCCCCCCCCCCGGTGCAGACCCTAGGGTCTCTGCTGGGCACCTTTGGAGATGCATCAGCGCCGTCCCCGGAGCGCTGGGGGGGCCACAGCCCCCGTGCCACCCAAAATCCCCCGGGGGACACGGCGCCGTCCCCATTTCGGGGGAGGACAGCGGGCTGCGCCCTGGGGTGGGTGCCGATGGTGGGGGGCACGTGCCGCCAGCCCCCACGCGCACACCGCTGCATCTCGCCCACGCACGAGCTCGCAAACAGCCCCGAGATCCAACACCCCCCCCCCCCCCCCCCACGCCCCCTCCCCAGCTCGGCACCCACGTGTGGGGGCACCCACGGCCACCCACGTCCACGCCCCCCCCCACCCCCCTTTTGCACGCGCACCTCCGCGCGCTCGCACGCTTGCCCCCGCATCCCTGCGGCGAGCGGTGCCACGGGCACCGTGCCGCCCCCCCCGGCCGCCCCCGCCATCCCCGTGGGACCCCCCCAGCCCTCCCCATGGAGCCGAAGGTCATCGCTGGGGCTGGACGGGGGGACAAATGCCCACCACCCGGGGTGGGGGGGTGGGGGGGGGGAACGCGTTGGCTCGTGCCAACCGGTAGCCCTGCGGCCGTGCCGGGCTGCCCGCGCATCGCCGCGTCCTCGTGTCCCCGGGATGCTGGAGCTCGAAGGAGAGGCCCTTACCTGGCCGTGCCGGGGGGCTGCGGGGTGCCGGGGGGGTCCGGGAGAGGGGGGGGGGGGGGGTTCCACAGGATGCCCCGCTAAGGGCTTGGAGGGGAGCGGGAGCGCGCTGCCCGCTGCCGCCCTGCTGCCTCCGGCTGCTGCGCCTGCCGCTGCTCGGATCCTCCCAGCCGGCTCGGAAATAGCAAACACCCTACGGAGGGAGGGGGAGAAACAAAAAAAAAAAAAAAAAAGGAGAGAAATGGGAAAAAAAAAATAAAAAAAAAATAAAAAAATAAATCAAAGCGGCGTGGAGGAGAAGGGGGGAAAAACCCCGCTCTGCCAATGGGGCCGCGAAGCGTCAGGCGCCGAGCCCCCCGCGCACACGCGCGTGTGCCCACGTCCAGGCGGGGGGGGGGGGGTGTGCATGCCCCCACTCTCCCCCCCGGCACCGCAGAGCCGGCCCCAAGCTGGGGAGCACCCCTGGGTTTTTTTTTTTGGGGGGGGGGCTGCGCCCACCCGGGACACGCGTGGTCCCCGAAAGGCGTGGGTGCGAGGCGCAGCGCTGCAGGGGGGGGGGGGTTCATTTGTGGTGTGGGGAGCGGCTTTTTTGGGGGGGGAGGCGAGGGGCGGGGGGGGGGGCGAGCACCCTTGGGGGGGGGTCTGCAGCCCCCCCATAGCCCCCCAGCACCCTCCATGTGTGGGGACCCAGCTGGGTGCCCCCCCCGGGGTGGGGGGGCACGCCTGGCTCCCTGCTGCTCCTGGGGGGCAGTGGGAGGCCTGGGGGGCGGTGGTGAAACGAGGGGGGGGGGAGGGCAGCGACCCCCGCCCCAATTCCCCCCCCCAGCCCCTTCCCCATCACTGCCCCCTACGAGCCCAAAGGCCGGGCACTGCCCGCCACCAAGATGGCGCCGCCGCCTTCAGCCCGGAGCCGGGCAGCGCCAGGCACAAAGATGGCGGCTCCCCTAGCGGCCGGGCGCGGCCGTAACAAAGATGGCGGCGGCGGCTTCCCGCCGGGCACGCCAGGCGGCGCGACGCGCAGGCGCAGTAGGGAGGGGGGGGCGCGCCGGCGGTGCCCGGGCTGGGTAAGGGCCGGCGTGGCGGGGGGGGGGGATTTGGGGTACGGGGGGGGGGGGCCGGGAAGGGGGCAGGATGGGGCCTTTTGGGGGGCTCAGCACCCTCTGGGGGGGGCAATGGGCCCGTTTGGGGTGCGGGGGGGGGGGGCTGGGGAACGTGGAGGGGGGGGAATGGGTGCGTTTGGGGGGTTTCGGGGCACCCTGGGGTGGGGGTGGGTGTTTTGGGGGGGCTGGGGGGGCTGTTTGGGGGTGGGGGGTACAGGGGGCGTGTGTAGGGGTGTATCGGGGGGAGGTGCGGGGGGTCCCTGGTTTGGGGTGGGCACCTTAGGGTGGGGGGGCTGAGCACCCTGGGGTGGGGGCTTGGGGGGGGGGGTGAGCACCTTGGGGTGGGGGGATACAGGGGGGGGCTGAGCGCCTTGGGGTGCAAGGGTCCCTGTTTAGGGGGGCGTGGGGGGGGGGGTGGGCACCCTTGGGTGTGGGTGCATGGGGTCCCTCTTTGGGGGTGCATGGGGGGGGTGAGCACCTTGGGGTGCAGGAGTCCCAGTTTTGGGGGGCTTGGGGGGGGCTGAGCACCCTGGGCTGGGGGTGCAGGGGGTCCCTGTTTGGGGGGGGGGGGGGCTGAGCACCTTGGGGTGCAAGGTTCCCTGTTTAGGGGGGCTTGGGGGGGGCCGAGCACCCTGGGCTGGGGGTGCAGGGGGTCCCTGTTTGGGGTGCGTTTATGGGGTGCGGGGGTTCCCCAGCAGGGGCTCCGTGCGCTCACCCCGTCCATCCCCGCTCGCAGGCACGGCCGAGGATGGCGGAGGGCGGCTCGGGCGACGCGGGCGCTCCGGGCAGCCTGCGGCCGGGGCTCCCGGGGGCACGGGGGCTGCTGGGGAGGCGCCCGGCCCCCCCGCTCAGCCCCGGCCGCCTGCCCTCCATCCGCTCCCGGGACCTCACCCTGGGAGGCGTGAAGAAGGCAAGTGCCAGGGAGGGGTGAGCCGGTTCCCCAAAACCACTCTTTTTTTTTTTTTTGGGTGGGGGGGGGGGGGGGGCACACACCCCCCGGGGGCAGCAGCGTGGGCATTTCGGGGCGTGGGTGGCTCTGGCGGAGCTGGTCGGTGCGGGACGTGCGTGGCGCTGGCAATGCAGCCCGACCGGTCCTGCCCCCGGCGTCCCGCTCCCGGGCACGGGGACACGGGGATAGGGACGGGGCATCCCCAGGGGTGCAGGGCGGTTTGGGGACCTTTTGGGGACGGGGCGCCCCCAGGGACACACGGAAGTTTGGGGACCTTTTGGGGACGGGGAACCCCCGGGGGCGCACGGTGGTTTGGGGACCTTTTGGGGATGGGACACCCCTGGGGGCACACAGAGGTTTGGGGACCTTTTGGGGACAGGGCACCCCTGGGGGTGCATGGTGTTTTGGGGACCTTCTGGGGACGGGGCACCCCTGGGGGGCATGGCGATTTGGGGACCTTTTGGGGACAGGGTACCCCCACGAGTGCCCGGCGGCTCGGGGACCTTCTGGGGACAGGGCACCCCTGGGGGCGCACAGAGGTTTGGGGAGGGACCTTTGGGGGACCTTTTGGGGAACGTGGTGAGGACGGACGCCACGGGGGCGCACAGCAGTTTGGGGACCTTTGGGGAACTTTTTTGGGGACGCATGAGGGACGGGCGACCCCCAGGGGTGCACAGGCGATTTGGGGCACCTTTTGGGGACGCGTCGAGGCCCCGGCTCGCCCTGCAGCCCCGCCGCCTGCGGTTTTTTTCTGTGGCTTATCTCGGCTCCCGCCTCGTGCGCGCACTTGTCCGCTCTCGCCCGCAGAAAACCTCACCCCCAACATAATCAGCAGAAGATCAAGGAAGATAAAGTGCATCGTAAGCTTTCCCTGCCTTACCCGGCCCGTTCGCTCCCGGGGCCCACGCTCTGCGGGGTCTCGGCTTGCAAACGCGCCCGGAGGGAGCTGCGGTGCCGGGGAGGGGGGCACGGGATAAAGCTTGCCTCCCCCCGCCCAGGCCCAGAGAGGATGTTCGCCGTCAAGAAGGAGAAGAAGGAGCGGGACCGGGACCCGCAGAACGCGATGGGCACGGCCCGGGGCCGGGGCCGGCCCGAGGATCATCCATTCCCACTTTCCATCTTCGATCAGGGCCCCCCGCCGAAATGGTGAATAAGAAAGGTAGCGGGAGCCCCTTAGGTTTTCCCCGGGGAAGGGGTTTTGGGGGGGTCCCGACGGCGTGGGGTGATCCGCGGGTGTCCCCTGCTCCCCAGCAGGCTCCTGGGCACAAGACGGTGGACATGCCGGACTTTTCGGCCCTTTTCGCACATCATCAACATCAAGAAGTATAAGAGGGAGACGGAACGAGGAGCCGAAGCAGATCCTGCGCATGCTGGCAGAATGAACGACGTGAGCGGGTTTTTTTGGGGGGAGGGGACATCCCCCGAGGTACCAGGGGCCGGCGCTGACGCCGTCCCCTCTCCCGACCCCCAGTTTCCTGGACGACCCGGGGCTGGGGGGGGAAAACGACATCCCGCAACAAGCGCGGTGCAAAGCTGCCGCCGCTCGCCCACTCGGGCTGGCTCTTCAGTAGGGGCGGCGGAGGAGCAGGAGGACGCGCAGACCTGGCGTGCCCAGAGGACAAGCGGAGCGGACCCGCCGTTGAAGGTGCGTGGGGGGTCCCGTGGGCGCATCCAGGGGGTTCCGTGGGTGCAGCTGGGACGGGACGGGGACACCCAACCCCCGCTCCCCGCCCAACCGCGCCTCTCGCCCCGGTGGCAGTGAGGAAGAGCCGCCGACCGAGGACCCCCCGCCCGCCACCCCAAAACCGGCGCGGGGCGCCCCCTGGCTTCCCGCGGTGACAATCCGTGGCCGGCTGCTGCAGCGGCTGAGCCTGGCGGCCGAGGACGAGCTGCTGTTCCTCGCTGCCCGCCCACACTTGCGCTGCCCCGGGCAGCCGGCCCACGAGCAGGACGCCACACGCCCGTCAGACGGAGCTGCAGACGAGGAAGGGCAGGTGGGTGGTGGTTGAAGCAGGAGAAGAGCCACAGGTAATAGGGGCTCGCGGGCGGGTGGTGGGGTTTTTTTTTTTGGGGGGGGGGGGGGGGGGGGGGAGGGGCGTTGTTGTTTTTCTTTGGGGTGGTTTTGGGGTGAGCAGGACGGGGTGTTGGTTTCTTGGTCTCAAGCGTTCGGTTCGATGGCATCCCCTGTTTGGCCGGCAGGCAGGCGGATTGGCAGGCGTGAGAGAGACCACTAGTGCACCCTGGCCTTGTCCGAACCTCCCCGCGGGGCAGGTGGGGAAGCTGCTGGTCCGCAAGACTCTTAGTCGTGGGTAAGGTGCAGCTGGTGCTTGGGCATATGGTGGACCCCTGGACGTGACCATTGGGACCCCTGCTCCTTCCTGCAGCTATTGGTGGGGGCCCTTTGTCCACCCCAAACCTAAAGTTTCGTTGGCCCGCCCGCTTCTGATCTTGCGGCGCTCCCACGGGTGCTTCTCCCTCCCGGCAAGGAGATGGGTGATCAGGTCTGGGCACAGCTGGGCTGTGGGACAGCCGCTACGGGCGAGATGATTCGTCCTGGGCCACGTGGAAGCACAAGCTGCGTCTGCTACCCAGGATCCTGCGAGGCCACTGCTGGAAGCACACCGCCACCGGTGAGCCCCGGTTTGAGGGGGTGGGGGCGGCGCCCGACGCGCACGGACCCGACTTGTCCCACCGAATCTGAGCCAAGGGTGCCCCCCCTACCCACCGCCACGTGCCTGCGGCGCGCTACCCCCCTGCGGGCTAGCGGTAGGAGGGCGGTCTGCGGCTAGCCGGATGCTGATCCCTTCGGTGCTAGTGGCGCCCTGCGGGGGAGCCAGCCTGGCGGGGCTGGGGGGCTTGCCAGCTGTATGCGCCCTACCACCCCCCCCCACCACCACCCAAAATTAAGAGCAGGGGGTTGTGGTGCTGGTGGTGGGGGAATTTTCGGGAGTTCGTCCACCCCCCAGGCCCGTGCGTAGCGCCATGGCTGGCTAGGTTGTGTGACGCTCGTAAGGGTGTGGGAGAAACGCAAATAAAAAAACGGTCTTTGCCTTCCTAGCGGGGGGGTCCTCGACTATGGTTGTCCCGCCGGCATCCCCTCCTGCAGCCCCCCGCTCACCCCCGTCCGGGCCCTGGGGGGGGTGCGGCTATGGGGGCCAGCCCCTGCCTGTCTGGGGGGGGGAGGGCACGTGCCCAGGGCCCAGCGCCAGCGGCATGGAGCTGGGGCACCCCCCTGCAACTGCCCCCTGCCATGTGTAATTGCCTCCTGCCCCCTCTAAAACTTGCCCCCTATGCCCTGTGTAGTTGCCCTTTGCAAATTGGGCCCCCAGCCCCCTCCAATTGCCCCCTGCCCTGGTTACCAACTGCCCCTGGCATCCACCCAGTGTAACTGCCCCCTGCCCTTTATAGTTGCCCCACGGACTATCGACCCCTGCCCTGTGTTCAACTGCCCCCTGCAATTGCCCCGCCCGTGTAAACTGACCCCCAGCCCCCTTGCAGTTGGCCCCCCTGAATTGCCCCCTTACCCCTTGTACTTGCCCCCCCAATTGCCGCCCATGTAATTGCCCCGTGTGGCCCTTTTCCAATTACACCCTCTGTAATTGCCCCACCTCCCTCTGTAATTGCCCCCCTATCCATGTTACTTGCCCCCCCACCCCTGGCCCCGCCCTCTCCCGGTGGTGAAGCCGCGCCCCCGTGGGGCCCACTCACAAGGGCCGTGGCGTTCTCCCGCCGGCGCGCTGGCCCGCGGACCAATCGCCTGGCGGCTCGGCGGGGCGAGGCCAGGGTGGAACTGGCCAATGAGGAGCGGGTCGTGAGGAGCGTGCGCGCGCGCGCCGGGAGCGGAAAGCCCCTCAGTGCGGCGGCGGACAGGCCCTCGCCCGGGGCTGGGCCTCGGCCATGGAAGCATCCGCCGCCCTTCCGCTCTCCCCGCCAGCCGGGGCCCCGCCGCCGCCGACCCCACAGGCCCGAATGAGGGGGACCCCGGAGCCCTTCGATCCCGCCCTGGCCTCGGGGCACAAAGCCGGGGCCTCGGCAGCCCCCGGAGGAGCTCCCCGGCGAGCCTCCCAGTTACGCCGGCCTCCGTCGGTTGCCGGAGCCCTCGTCCCTTGCCGGAAGTCGCTCTCTTCGCTTTTTTGGGGCCTGGAGTGTTTCAGCACGCAGCCTCTGCCCCCTCGCTGGAAACCGGGGCGGACCTGGCCCTCGGTCGTAGGTCGCCCTCACCGTGCCTTTGATGGGACGGTGGGGAGATGGCCTGTCCGGCCTCGTGAGCTCCACCGGCCCGTTCGTGCCTCCCCGCAGGGCCCGCGGTGCTGCCAGCACGGTGCAAGGGCTTGATGCGGAGGATTGAACCGGTGTCTACCCGGTCCTGTGGTGGGTGGCCGGTGAGGGGGAGCCGGCGTTGCACCACGCGAGATGTGGCCGGTGAGTCGGGAGGCTATCTTTTTTTTTTTTTTTTTTTTGGGTGTTCGGACCTCAAAATTCAGTGCGATATGGGCCTGGAAGGGTGAGGGTGGGGGGGGGACGCTGGGGTGCCTTGCAGAGGGGGGTGTATATCAAATATATCAAAGGGGGGGGCTTGTGGCAGTGCCCACCAGCCTCTCCCCACCTCCTGGGGGGGCGTCACAGGATCTTTACCGAGGCAGAGGGATGTGCCAGCCCGACCCGCACCACCCCCCTGGCAAGCCTCAAGTGATCCTGCCCCTCAACCAAAGCCCGTCGCCTGCGCCCACCCGGCCCCTGTCCTCCCTGTGGAGCCCCCCCCTGACCACCAGCAGACAGTAAGTGATCTGGCGTGGAGCCCCCTCCAGGGGCTGCATGTCGGGCAGGTTATGGCAGCCTACCCCCAGGCCTCGCTCCCCCCCCCCCCCGAGCCTCCGCCTGCTCTCCGCGCCCTCTCTCCTAGAGCACCGGGAGCAATAGCCAGCACGGTGAGGGGGAGCGGCGGTGCCCAGTGGGGCTGAAACTCGGTGCGGATCCACTGCCAGAACCGAGGCCGTGTACCACAAGTAACCGACGCTACATTCAGGTAGCATCACCCAGGGTGGGGGTAATTACACCACGATTAATTAGCAGTCCCGGGGCTGCCCTGCTATCCCCCAACCGCTAGATGGAGCGGGCTGGCGCGGCCCCGGAGCACCCGCAGGGGGGTTGGCTCTGGTTTTTTCACTCCCCTCGCGGTTCCCAAAGCCCGGTTGGGGGCAGGGATGGGAAGAGGCCAGGGATGGCGAGCGGAGGCCGGGCGGTGCATCGCTGCCTACCCCGTGTGTCCGCCAGTCCCCGAGGTGGAGTGCAAGGAGCACCGCGCTTCGCCATGCTGAAGGAGCACGCTCGTGACGGAGACGTGACCTGCCTTCGATGGCTCCCTCCTCTACCTGCCCATCCTGCTGCCCCAGGTACGTTAACTGGAGCTTGTTAAGTCCAGGGGAGGTTGTTTTCCCCCAAACGGAGGCTGCGGGAGGTCCCCTCCTCCGGCCCGTGTGCTGGGGGTCCTCCAAGCATCCCTCCTGCCCCCTCTAAGCGTCCTCTCGCCCGCAGTCGGGTCAGCCTGAAGGCTCAGAGGAGGGCGGACGGGGAGGAGGTCATCATCACGTCCAGATCACCAGGTCTGGAGCCCAGCTCCGACCTCTGCATCCCCTTCTACACGTGGTGTCCGCAGGTGAGTGCAGCGGCCGCGCTCCTGAGCCCCAGCCAGCCTCCGGAGCCCAAAACCCGTCTAAGTTTTTCCTTTTTAGGTGATGAGGATCTTGGACATGAAGCTGATCGGGAGAACTTCTTTGACCCTTCTCAGGCCCAGCCATGTTGGCGCATTACAAGGTGGGTGGTGGACAACCGGTTTTTTTTTGGTTTTCGTGCTGATATTGGGGACATCCACGTCCCCTACAGAGAAACACTAACCCTGGACACGGCGCTGAGGGCTCCTAAGGAGCCTCCTTGGGTCGTGGCTGTGCCAGGCATGGGGAATTCTCTTTGGGGGTCTCACAGGCCCGTCCATGTGGGCCCTGCAACAGCTCTGGCTGCGGCAGCACGTGGCTGGGAAGTTGGGTGGCCTTTGCAGGGCAGCTCTGGTCCCTGCAGCTCTGTCCCTGCTCTTGGCCAGCTCTGGCGAGCGTGACCTCAGAGCGCCGATTTTCTGCAGCGCAGTCCCGGGGTTATTAGCTGAGAGCTGGCAGCCAGCTGGGAAATAACTTGTGCGTGTGTTTGAGTGCTCTTTGGCTTGGCAGGACGGCCTCTGGCTCCGCTCTGGGTGTAACCTGGGCGCTGTTGTGCTGCTTCCCCTTGGCGCAGGCTGCAGATCTGGCCGGGGTACTCCGTCAGCATCCGCAGGAGGGACGGCGGGCTCTTCCTCCAGGTGGACACTGTCCACAAGGTGATCCGGAGCGACTCCGTCCTGGCTTCCATGTAAGAGGGGAAAACCTGGAGGGGGGGGGGGGGGGATAAAAAAAAAAAAAAAAACGCTTTCCAGGAGCCACGTGCCCGCGGTTGGCTCCCTGCGGTTCATTTCTGAGCGCGTGGCACGAGGTTCCTGCTCCTCCCCGCCGCAGGCACGCCATCTACAAGCAGAACGCCGCCGGCTTCCAGGACGAGTGCACCAAGCAGCTGGTGGGCAGCGTGGTCATCACCCGCTACAACAACCGCACCTACCGCATCGACGACATCGACTGGGACAAGACCCCCAGGGACAGCTTCACCTTGGCCAGCGGCGAGGAGATCACCTTCGTGGACTACTACAGGTGGGGAGCCTCGGGAGACGCCGCCTTGGTGGCGATGGGAAGGGTTTGGGATGTGGTTGCCCCATGGCACGGCTTTGCCTCGGGTTGACGAGCGGCGTGTGGCGGTGCAGCAGCGAGGAACCTTTTTTTTTTTTTTATTTTTCCTGTTTTTTTTTTTCTCTAGCAAAACGTACGGGATCACAGTGAGGGAGCTGGACCAGCCGCTGCTCGTTCACAGGCCCAAGGAGAAGAGGATGCCGGGGAGGAAGGTGAGCCGGGCACGGGGATTTGGGCAGGGAGATGGGAACGTGTTCCTGCCCCTCTCGCGGCTCCTCCTGCCCCGTGCCCGTGGCACAGCCTGGCCTCTCCCGCAGCCCCAGGTGGAGATGATCCTGCTGGTGCCGGAGCTCACCTTCCTGACCGGCGTCACGGAGATCAAGAAGGACAGCCGGATGCTGAAGGTCGGCCTCGGGGAAGGGGAGTCGGACCCCGAGCTTACACGGGGCGGGGGGCGCAGCGCCGTGACACCCCCCCCCCCACCACCACCTCGCTGCATGCAGGACGTGATGCGCGAGATGCTGCAGAGCCCCCAGCAGCACTACGAGTGCCTCTGCAGCCTCCTGCGCAGGATCCGGGAGAGCCAGGAGGCCTCGCACGAGCTCATGCGCTGGGGCCTGGTCCTGGGCCAGGACATCCACAGGGTAAGGGCTTCCCCGCGGCCAGGGCGAGCGGCACGGCGCCGGGCGGCCCCCGGAGCTGCTCCCGTTGTCTTCTGCTCCCTCCAGACCCAGGGACGGATCCTGCCCACGGAGAGGATCAACCTGCGGCACAGCTCCTTCTTCCCCGCCGAGGACCTGAACTGGAGCAAGGAGGTGTCGCGGGAGGCCTCCATCTCCACGGTGAGCGCGCGCCCGCTCCGTAGAACAACCTGCCTTTGTCTGGGAGCTGGGATGGGTCCTCTCGGCGCTGGCACCCCGCTGCTCCCTGCCTGTCCGGACACGGCGCCGCGTTCCAGCTGAAAACCTTGGCTTGTTTTCCTTGGCTTTGCCTCCTGGCCTCTTTTTTCTGGAGGAGGTTGGATGGGGTGGCTGCTCTCCCTCCTCCTCCTCCTCCTCCTCCTCCTCGGCTGCGGGAGCTGTGCGGCGTGGTGTGCCCCTGGGGTTCCTCCGGGGATGCTCTCCCCATCCCAAAATTCCCCTCTGTGCCCCGTGGGAGAGGCAGGGCCGTGTTTCGGGAGCCGTGCCCCTGAGGCTGTCCCGGCCTCCCCTTTAGATCTCCATGAACTACTGGCTGCTCGTCTACCCGCGGCGCCTGCAGGACCTCATGAAGGACCTGGTGGCCGCCATGAAGAGCGTGTGCGGCCCCATCGGCATGCACGTCAACGCCCCCGCCCTGGTGGAGCTGAAGGACGACCGCATCGAGACCTACGTCAAGACGATCCGCAGCGTTTTGGGCAGCGAGGTGGGATCTGGGGGTCAGCGGGGGCTGGGGGGGGTGGCCCCGGGGGAGGTCCCTGCCGGCGGCTCCGGTGCTCGGGGTGCTCAGGGTGCTCCCCGCGCTGTGCCCCGGTGCAGGACAAGGTGCAGCTGCTGCTCTGCATCACCACCAAGAGCAAGGAGGATTTGTACAGCGCCATCAAGAAGCTGTGCTGCGTGCAGTCCCCGGTGCCCTCGCAGGTGGGTGCAGGAGGAAGCGGCCCCAGCCCGGGGGCAGCTCCTCCAGCCTCACCTTTTTTCTTTTTTTTTTTTTTTTTCCCCCCTTTTCCTCCTGTTTTTGCAGGTCATCAACGTGCAGTCCCTGATGGGCCAGTCCAGCAAGATGAGGAGCATCATCCAGAAGGTCCTGCTGCAGATTAACTGCAAGCTGGGCGGCGAGCTCTGGGGGGTCGACGTCCCCCTGGTAAGGCGCACGGCGGTGCCACGGGACCCTTTGTGTGTGCGTGGGGAGCGTGCAAGGGGCGTGCGGGCAGCAGGGCATGTGTGTGGGTTGTGTTTCGCCTGCCTGGCACGTGTGCGCGCAGCTGCTTGCTTCTTCCCTGGGGTGAAAGGGGCGTTCAGTCCCTCCCCGATGCCTTCCTGTAGGGTGAGGGGATGGGATTCCCTTGGGGAACGTGGATAAAAACCATCCACGAAGCAGGGCTGGCGTCTTCATTTTGTGCCTGCAGCACCTCTGGCAGCTGGGCGGGGGGGGGGGGGGGGGGGGCTCAGGCAGACACCAGAAGCGGGGCGCAGTGCTCACGCCTGACCTTTTGTTTTGTTTTGTTTTTTTTTCCCCCCTCCCCAGAAGCAGCTGATGGTCATCGGGATGGACGTCAGCCACGGCAGGGGGATGCGCTCCGTCATCGGCTTCGTCGCCAGCATCAACCAGTACGTGGTGTGCGGGGGGGGGGGGTGGGTTCCCAGTGCCTCAGCCCTCCCTGCCTGCACCCATATCACCTCCTCGCCTTCCCTGGGGGGGGGGAAAGCAACGCCTCCCCCCAGTGCTGCGCTCAGCATGGGCTGCCAGCGTGCTTGGCACCGGCTCGGGCTGGGGAAAAGGCTCCGTGACCCCGTGCCAGGCTGGCTGGCGGCTTGCACAACCGCCCCGGACTTTGGCTCGCTGACACCCGCGTGTCCCCCCCCCCCGCTGCCCACAGGGTCCTGACCAAGTGGTACTCGAGGGTGGTCTTCCAGATGCCCCAGCAGGAGATCGCCGACAGCCTGCGGCTCTGCCTGGCCGATGCCCTGCAGCACTTCCACGAGGTGAGGGCGAAGCCGGGGCCGGCTCCCCAAAAAGCCAAAATGCCCCAAACCCCCTTGGCCTGAGTTCGTGCGAGCGAGCAAACAGCCTCGGGGCAGCCTTTGGACTGGAGGCGACGTCTGCAGCGAGCCCCACGTGCCGCCGGAGGCTCGCCTTATCTCAGGAACGTGCGGACCTGCCCGCGGGATTGCTTTGCACCGGGGCAAGTGCCACGTTAGTGCTTCGGTGCTAAGCCACCGAGCCCCGTCCTGGTCCCCAGCAGGAGCAAATCGCAGGATCAGAGCAGCACCAGGGGCTGCGTGATGGTGCGGGGGGTGTTTGGCAGCCGGGCTCTGCCAGCTCTTGGTGTTTCCTACCCCTCTGCAAGTGCTGGAGAAACACCCCAAAGCTGGGTTTGCTGCCCGTGGGCAGTATCGGTGCAGGCGCTGCTTCTTTCTGCCCCGCCAGCCTCTCCAAAATCTGCTCGGAAATGGGGGAAATCTGCTCGGAAATGGGGTTGCCGAGGCCAAATACAGCTGGTGCTCCACACCCAGGTCGAGGGCAGTGGGTTGAACTGGCAGGGTGGCAGAAATTCGTCCTCCTGGGGACTGGGTGGGCATCGAGCACCCGGCTTCTGGCCAGCTTTTCTCCTGCCCCTGCTCCACCCGGTGCCGGGGGCGATGCAGTGACCCCTGCGCCCCCCCCCCAGATGAACCACTGCCTGCCCAAAAAGATCGTGGTGTACCGGGACGGCGTGTCCGACGGGCAGCTGGACACGGTGGTCAAGTACGAGGTCCCGCAGCTGCAGAAATGCTTCGACACCTTCGAGAACTACCGGCCCAGCATGGTGGTGGTGGTGGTGCAGAAGCAGATCAGCACCAACTTCTACACCGACACCTCGGAGAGGCTGGCGTCCCCCCCGGCGGGGACGGTCGTCGACCACACCATCACCAGCACGGACTGGTGAGTACTGGGAGGGCCGTGCCGGGTTGTTTTGGGATGGCTCTGCCTCGCGCAGACCTCTTTTTTTTTTTTTTTTTCTTTTTCTTTTTCCTTTCCTCTCTTGCAGGCAGGATTTCTACCTGCTGGCTCACCGCGCCCGCCAGGGCTGCAGCATCCCCACGCGCTACGTCTGCGTGCTGAACACGGCCAACCTCAGCGCCGAGCACCTGCAGAGGTAAGGGCGGCCTTCCCACAGCCAAAACCGGGGATTTTTGGTGGAAAAAATCCCGTGGGAAGGCAACGAGGGCCTGGCTGGGTCTGCTCCTAATGCCGTTTGGCGTGATGGGCAGCGAGGGGGCGAGGAGGAGGATTGCAGCCGTCTTGCCTCATCTCCGGGCGAGAAATAAGTTATAAAAGTGGGGATAAAAACCTGCCTGGCCTGGCCGGGGTGCCGTTGGGAGGGAGCTGCCGTGGTTTCAGAAGTGGCCCAAGCAGCAGCCGTGTAATTAACGCGATCAGGAGCTGGCAGAGCCTTGACCTTGCACCCGTGCACGCGGGGGAAACGGCGCAGAGCGCCCATCCGGCACGGCTGGCGTCGCCGCTCCCGCCTCCGATGCACGGCTGGTTTTGGGAAAAGGGGGGGCGGGGGGGGGGGAAGTAAAAAAAAAAAAAAAAAAAAAAAAAAAACTAAACGAGCACCGACGCGTCCTCCTTGCCGTCCCCAGGCTGACCTTCAAGCTGTGTCACCTCTACTGGAACTGGCCGGGCACCATCCGCGTGCCGGCGCCCTGCAAGTACGCGCACAGGCTGGCCTTCCTGGCGGGGCAGGTGCTGCACCACGAGCCGGCCGCCCAGCTCTGCGACAGGCTCTTCTTCCTCTGAGTCCTTCCCCCCGCACCCGGGGGGGGGCTTCGGGGGCTTTGGGGTTTGGTTTTCGGGGCGGTTTGGGTTTTTTTTTTTTCTTTTTTTTTTTTTTGTTTGTTTGGTTTTTTTAACGCGCTTCTGGTTTCGTCCGTTCCTTTTTCTGATGTTACCGCCGCTCGCAGCCGCCTTGGGGAAGCCTCTCGGTTTGGGGAGAAAAGGGGCGTTTTTGGCCACGGAGAGGCCCGGGGTTGTTTTGCTGGGATGCTGAGGCCCGGCTGCCTCCGGAGAGGCCCCAGCCTCCGCTCTGCCTCCAGCCTCACTGGGGAGCACTGGGACGAACCACCCCCTGCCCCAGCCCCTCCCCGTTGCCGTTTATTTCCCTCGGCTCCTGCGCGTGCCCCCCGAGGCGGCCGCTGGTTTCCTTTTTTTTTTCTTCCCTTTTTCTTCATTTTTTTTCCCTTTTTTTTTTTTTTTTTTGCTCCCGTTTAACTTAACAAATCCAGTTCCAGTTCGGCTGCTTAACAAGCCCCTTTGTTTATTTTATTTTATTTTTATTTTATTTTATTTTTATTTTATTTTATTTTTATTTTATTTTATTTTTATTTTATTTTTTTATTTTATTTTTATTTTATTTTATTTTTATTTTATTTTTATTTTATTTTATTTTATTTTTATTTTATTTTTATTTTATTTTATTTTTATTTTATTTTATTTTTATTTTATTTTATTTTTATTTTATTTTATTTTTATTTTATTTTTTTATTTTATTTTTATTTTATTTTATTTTTATTTTATTTTATTTTTATTTTATTTTATTTTTATTTTATTTTTATTTTATTTTATTTTTATTTTATTTTATTTTATTTTTATTTTATTTTTATTTTATTTTTATTTTTATTTATTTTTATTTATTTTTATTTATTTTTATTTTTATTTATTTTTATTTTTATTTATTTTATTTTTTATTTTATTTTTATTTTGTACCCTTTCGGCCGCCAGGCTGCTGGGAGAGCCCGCAACCCTCCCAGACCCTACATTCGAGCATTTCGCCTATTTCGGCCGCTCCCTTCCCGTGGCAGGAGATAAACGGGAGCCCTTTGAGCCTGAAGCTCTTGGGGACCCCCCCCCAGACCCCCCCCCCCCCGGATTTGAGCCCGAGCCTGCCTGGCCCCCCCCTTGAGCAACCAGGGGCAGGATGAGAGCAGGCGGCAGCCTCCCTCCCGCCGGCCTTCGTTCAGAGTTGGAAAAAGCAACAAAAAGC
The DNA here is from genome assembly GCF_013377495.2 of Cygnus atratus. Lineage (NCBI taxonomy): Eukaryota > Metazoa > Chordata > Aves > Anseriformes > Anatidae > Cygnus > Cygnus atratus. The sequence continues at coordinate 2,082,348 of NC_066388.1, forward strand.
TATTTATTTTTCCTCGGTTTTGGCTGTAATCGCAGGTTTCCCTCGCTGCAATAAAGCTGTTCCCGGCAGCGCCTCGGGGTCGGGGCTGGGCGGCGCGGAGGGGCGCAGCGCCGGCACCCGGGGGGGTCCCTCCCCTCCTCCTGGCCGGGGGGCTTCGGGGACAAAACCGTCAATTTGGGGGCGCTTCGGGGACCCCGCCGGCACCCCCCCCCCCCCCCGGGGGCAGGGTTTGTTCCTTAGCCAGCCCTTTCCAAAGCCCTTTGAGCAAATGTTTAGGCTCCGGGGGCCGCCGCACCGCTGGTGGTGCCCGGTGGGGGCCAGCCTCTTGGGGGGGGGCTCGGGGCCGGTGTGCCCCCCCCCCCCCCGGTCCTGCCCCCTGTTTTTCCGCTTCGTTAATGATTTATCCTCCTTGACGGACTTTGGCAGCCCGGGAAGGCGGCAGCTGGTGCGTGGCGGGGCGCGGGGGGGGGGGAGTGGGTGCGTGGGGACCCCCCCTTTCTCCCCATTGTGTGTGGGGGGGGGGGGGCCGCAGCTGTAATGGGGCGCTGCCCCCCAGCCCCCCCCCCCCCCCCAACGCCAGCCCCGCTCCCTCCCGGCCTCATATTATAACCCCGCCGGCTTTTAATGAAGCGGTGTTAATTAGTGGTGGGAGCTGAAAGGCTCGCTTGTCCTGGCTGGGGGGGGGGGCAAGGGGCCGTGGCCCGCTTCGGTGCCCCTATCCCCTGCCCCTTTTTTTTTGGGGGGGGGTCAGTGGGGTGCCCCATGTACCCAGGGGATGCTTGGGGGGGGTCTGGGGGGTACACTGCCCCTTTTTGGGGGGGTCATTGGGGTGCCCCATGCCCCCGGGGGATGCTTGGGGGGGGGTCTGGGGGTGCCCTGCCCCTTTTGGGGGGGGGTCAATGGGGGGACCCGTTCCCCAGGGGATGTTTATTGGGGTTTGGGGGGGGTGGCCTGCCCCTTTTGGGGGGGGGACATTGGGGTGCCCCATGCCCCAGGGGCTGCTTAAGGAAGTCTTGGGGGCACCCTGCCCCTTTTGGGGGGGTCAGTGAGGTACCCCATGCCCCCAGGGGATGTTTATTGGGGTTTGTGGGTGTCCTGCCCCCTTTTGGGGGGGTCATTGGGGTGCCCCATGCCCCCGGGGGATGCTTGGGGGGGGGTGTCTGGGGGTGCCCCGCCCCTTTTTGGGGGGGGTCAATGGGGGGACCCGCCCCTTTTTGGGGGGGGTCAATGGGGTGCCCCATGCCCCCAGGGGATGCTTATTGGCGTCTGGGGGTGCCCTGCCCCTTTCTGGGGGGGGACCTGGGGGTGCCCTGCCCCTTTTTGGGGGGGGTTCCCAGGGGGGCGCCCCGCCCCCCCGGGGGGGTCTGCACTGGCTCCGCGCACCGCGGGGTTACGGGGCCGGGGGATGCTCCGCGCCCCCCCCCCCCCGGTGCCACGGCGGCAGCGCGGTGCTGGGGGGGGGCCGGAACGGGACCGGGGAGGGGGGAACGGGACCGGGGGGGGGTCAGGGGGCGGGGCAAGGGGCGGGGCTTGCGGTGACGCCGGCCAATGGGGGCGCTCCCCGTGCCGCCGGCAGAGCCTGCGCCGTGCGGGGCGGGGGGGGGGGAGGAAGAGGAGGAGGAGGAGGAGGAGGTAGGGATGGGGGCATGGGGATGGGGATGGGAAATTGGGGATTGGGATTGGGATTGGAACTGGGATGGGAATGGGGTGGGAACGGGAAAATCGGGATAGGAGCTGGGATTGGGATTGGGATGAGGATTGCGATGGGATTGGGACTGGGATGGGATTGGGATGGGATTGGGATTGGGATGAGGATGCAGGGACCAGCACCCGGTCAGGCTTTGCACAGCCGTGCCCACCACGAAGCTGCTCAATCCCCCCCCCCCCCCCCCAAAAAAAAGCCGCTGCCCGCTTTCGCGATGCCCAAACGTGGGATTTGGGGCTCACCCCCCCCCGTGGGATTTTGTGTTGTGGTTTTTTTTTTGGGGGGGTCTTTTTTGGTTTGGGGGGGGGGTTTGGGGTCACCCCCGCGCGGGGTGTCGGGAAGCGAGGCGTCGGGTGATGGAGCGGCCGGCGTCGCCTTCCCGCTTTCGTGGGGGGGGGTTTTGTAATCGGGGTCGATGGCTTTTGGGAAGCTTTGGGGCGTGAATTTAGGGGAAACGAGACGGGACAGGGGCTCTGCCCGACCCCACTGACCCCACCGGCTCTCACCCCGTCCCCGTGCCGTTATCTACGGGCATCGCCGACCCGTGCGGCAGCGGGGGGCTCGGGGGGCTCCGTGCCGGCCCCCCCCAGAGGCCGTCCCCGTTCCCCACGGGTCGGGTGCTGGGACCCGCGGTGCTGCCCCTTTTGCTGCCCCGGGGACTCGAGCAGAAAACCCCGGCCACGCGCCGCGAGGACGCCCGTGAAGGTCAGCAGAGGTGGGGGCTCCGGGCGGGGGGGCCTCCGCTAGCCACCGGCGGCGGCGGCGGGGAGGTCGCGGTTCGCCGGCCTCTCCCTGCCTCTTGTTGGGCAGCTGGGGGAAGAGTTGGGGTCGGGCGGGTTTGGGGTGATGGGAGAGACCCCCCCGGGGGGGGATAACGGGGGTGGGATACGGGGGGAGCGTGCCCCCTGCCCGGCTGCGGGGAAAGGAGGCGGCAAACGTCCCCAGGTGGGGATGTGGTGGTGCCAGCGGGGCAGCCCTTTGCCTCGCTGGGATGGGAGCCAACGCGTGAGTCCTGCGGGTGGCACCGGGTGGCACCGGGTGTCCGTGCCGGCGGGGAAGCACCCAGCCCCGGGGGGCAGCCGCGGGACCCACCCCGAGGCAGGGTTTGCGTAGGGAAGGAGGGCGTTTGGCTCTTGCCGAGGAGTTGGAGGGTTTTGGGGTACCTCCACGGGGGGCACCGTCAGCCTGGGGAACTCGTCCCCCCCCGTTTCGGGGAGGAGAAGGGGTTAAGTCAAGGCATCCAGGCTAAGCCTCGGCAGGAGGAGGCCAAAACCTCCCAGGCAGAGCCTCTCCTGGAGAACAAAGCTCGCAAAGCGGCAGTGAGCCCATAAAACCCCCGGGAATGTGGGTGCCGGGGCATGGGCGCAGCGCGGGGAGCCGGCCCCCAGGGGACGGGGACCCCGCGTGCCTCCGAGGCTCCCTCCGGGCTCATCCTCGCCACCACGGGCAGGACCGTGGCCGGCAGACCCGTGTCCCGATCCTATTTTCGGAAACAATTGTTTGGCCAGGCTTCAGAAATGCCTCGGGCCTGGATTTTTGGAGGAGACCGAGCTCCGCCAGCCGCCGCCGGCAGGAGGGCAGGAGCCCGGCGCGGGGCAGGATGCGGCCCCGCACGGAGCTGTGCAAGGGGCTCTTGGTGCAGAACCCCCCCTGGGGGCTGCAAACCGCGTCCCCCTCCTGCTCTGGGAGACCCCGAGCGGCAAAGGGGCAGCCACGAGGCAGCGTGCGCCCATGGGGGGCGGAGGCTGGCAGCGCCGCGGGTGCTCCCGTCCCCGTGGGGGTGCGCACGGCTCCTTTCCCCAATCCTCTGCCGGAGCGGGGTCAAAGTTTCAAAGCCGTGGGTAGGGAAAGCCCTGACCCTACAGCCTGGTGGTGTCGGTTGCTCCGCTGCTGCTCGCAGAAAACCCCAAGGATTGGAAAAGGGGTTTGGGACCGGGCTGGGACAGCCGGTGGGCGCACGGAGGCGGCGGACGACGAAGCCCAGGCCCGGCACGGGGAGGGCAGAGCTGTTTTGTTTTTTTTTTTTTTCTTTCGGGGCGCCCTCGTGAATCCCAGATCCACCGCCCGCCTTCCAGCCAAGCTTTTCCAAGAAGGCAAGGCCGGGCCCCGCGCCAGCCCCTTGGGTGCTGCCCAGGGTGGACGTGCCTGGCCTCCGGGCGCGCTGCTTGGCACCCGGCCGGTGCCAGAGGGCGAACCCCGGGCTCCGCTTTTATTGATCCCCGGCGTAAGTGAAAGGGAGCAGAGAGGGCAAGGACTGAGTCTAGGCAGATACTGTGCGGGCTTCTGCAGTTTTGGCTGGGAAGGAACCGGGTTCATCGTAATTAGCGCGGTTAAAGTGTAACCTTAATGAGAATGCCACCCCTGACCCCGGGCTCCTGGACCCTTATGGGTTGGCCACCGGTTTCCTCGCCCAGCCCGGGGCCGTGGGAGCCGGGACGAGCTGGCTGCGGGCTGGGACGAGGGCGTTTGGCACCAGCGTTGGCATTCAGTGCCGGCCTCCTGTCCCGCTCCGGGGATTTGCTGGCTGTGCCTCTTGGAGAGCCACTCGCGCAGGATCAGGCCCTGCCCGCACGCTCCTGCCGGCTTTCCAACCGCTTTGCTTCTCTCCCCGCAGGGCCCCCGAGGTGCTGCGGAGCTGGGGAGCCCCCGGGAGCCGTGTCCCAGCCCTCGGCACGCGGCTGCGGTGAGCGAGGGGCGCAGGGTGCTGGGGAGGTGGGCTCGGAGGGGTTGGAAGCAGCAGCGAACGCCCGGCACCCGGTCCCTCCTCGGACCTAAGTGCTTTTGGCGCTGACCGTGCAGAGTTTTCCCCCCTCGGCTCTGGCCTGGGGCTCCCCGGTGCAGAAATGTGCTGTCCTCTGCTGCCATCTCCTGATGGAGCCGGGGGGCAGGAGGCTCCGCACCCCTCCTTTGGGGGAACCCGGCCAGCAGGAGAATCCCACGGCAGGGCTCTCAGCACCACCCCGGAGCTCACACCGGAGCCTCTGGGGATGCTAAAGCTAACGGCGGCGCACGGCTTCTCTTCCAGCATCCCCCAGCACCATGACCCGCATCGCAAACCTGCGGGGCTGCTGCCTGCTCGCGCTGCTCTGCCTCCTCCCGGCCCCGCGGGCACGGGCCGGCGGCGATGCCGCGGCCCCGCCGGCGCTCTCGGCGGCCTCCTTCCTGCAGGACCTCCTGCGGCGCTACGGCGAGAGCGAAACCCTGAGCCTGAAGCAGCTCAAGGCCCTGCTGAACCGCCTGGACGTGGGAGTGGGGCATGCCAACGCCTCCCAGCCGCCGCAGCAGCGCGCCAACCTCTCCCGGGTAAGGCAGGGGCTTCGGGGACACCCCCCCCCCCGTGGGGTGGCCGCCCCGCACCGACCCCGGGGGTCTGGAGGCAACCTCCGTCTCTTCTTCCCCCTCCCCAGTGCTTCAGCTCCGTGGAGCTTTTCGCCATCCACAACCTGAGCGAGGGCTCCGCCGTGGGGCGCGGCGAGTTCAAGGAGTTCTGCCCCACCATCCTGCAGCAGCTGGAGTCGGGGGCGTGCGCCGCGGAGAACCTGGAGAACGAGGAGAATGAGCAGACGGAGGAGAGCAGGCCCAGCTCGGCCGAAGGTGAGCGGGGAGCCCGAGGACGCGAGGCGCCCGAGCTTCCCTTTCGGGGCTCTCGCCGACCGCAGCTGGGAGTCTCGATGTGGTTTTGTTCCTGTCGCACGCTCGAGCTGTTAGCTCTGGAGCTCGGTTTTGTCCCTGGTTGCGCGTGGTGCCGGTCAGAGCTGTCCTTGTAACGCAGTTCTCCGGGGTAGCTCGAGGAGGGGGGGGGCATCGCTGCGAGCCCCCGGGGGCTGCTTTGCAATTTCGGGACCTGCTGCTCAAACCCGGCCCTGCCCAGTGGCCTCCAGCCACCGCCTGGTGCTGAACGAGCTGCCACGTGTCCGGGTCCTGACGATGCCCAAGGTCTTGGATCGGCTGCCCCGCGCACAGCGCTCATTTTTCCCACTCCGCAAGGCCGGGGCTGGCTTGGGAAAAACCTTTGCCGAGCGGCTCGGAGGCAGGGCAGGCTGTTGGGTGGACTCGTTTCCCCCCCGCCCCGCACCGAAACTGATGGTTTGTGTCGCAGTGGAAGCATCCGGAGCAAAGGGAGAGATGCTCGGGTGCCGTGAGGCCGGCCCCGGAGCGGGGACGTAGAGCTGGCGCGAGCCCTTCCCACCTGCCCGGACCGGGGGGCTCCGGACCCTCCCCGTCTCCCCTCGCCGGGAGCCTCGGTAATGTCTGGCCCTCGTTTCTTCTCGTTCCGCAGTTTGGGGCTTTGGTTTTCTCAGTGTGTCAATGATTAACGTGGCCTCCCTGCTCGGACTCTTCATCGTACCGTGCACCCAGAAGGCTTTTTTCCGCCGGGTCCTCACGTTTTTCATCGCGCTCTCCATCGGCACGCTGCTCTCTAACGCGCTCTTCCAGCTCATCCCAGAGGTGCGGTAGAAAGTCCCTGCCTCTCTCCTGTCTCCGAGGGTGGCTCTCTCTGCCTCCACCCTGCCGAATCCAATCGATCCCTCCGTCACCCGAGGCTGAGGGCTTGCCTCTGTCCCGCCGGCTCCCTGCGCAGGGCTCCGCAGGGTTTTCCTCGCCCCTCCGAGCACCAGGAAACGCTCCGAGCGCGTAAATCAGGGCGTGAGAGCACACGGAACAGCCCGGAGAAATGCCACCGTCACCCTGAACCCGAGGGCGTTTAAAAACCTAATTGCCGCCTTTTATTTTTTTTTCCCCGTGTTGGTTTACGAGAGCAATGTTCCCAGGAGGATTTATGCTTACGTGAGGTTTCCTGGTGCTCCAACGGGCCTGACAGATACATTGCAAATTAATTGTGTCGTAATTGCACGGTTCCGGAGTTGAACAGACACGCGGCTCTCACATTGGGTACCTCCAAAACGCTCGTGCTCCGGGTTTGCTGAGCAGAGCCCACCCGAGCTGCTGAATATCCACCCCGAGAGCTCTGCGCTTGAGGTGCTCCCCGAGCAGAGCGTCCTTTGCTGCTGCTGCTGCTGGGCTCTGCCCCGGCTTTGTTCTCGGGCACCGAAATCCTCGTCCGTGCTGGCCGCCTGCCTGCCAGACGAGGAGCTGTTTTTCGAGGCTCCTTTTCAACTCCAGAACCGCCGCTGTTATTTGCTGAGCGTCACAGCCAAGCGCTGCGTTTCCTGCGGTGCCAGGAGCTGGGGTGACTTGCGTGCGCTCCACCCTCGCGGGGAATCGGCGCGCGCGCTGCCGAGGCTGGAGCGCGCGAGATGCTCGGGGACCCCGGCGCTCTGTGGCACTGGAGGGGCCCCCGCTGTCCCACGGGGGCTCGGGGATGGGGGCCGGGGTGCTGGCGTGGAGAAGGGCGAGCTGTTTGCCTGGGGGGCAGCGACTCGCTTTGGGAGCTCGGCGTGGGCTCCGCAGAGGGGTTTTGCTCCGGACCCTTCCCAAAGGGCCGGCGAGTTGTTTCCAGAGCCACTCAGCGCCGGGTTCCCCGCTCTCGAACCAATTCTGGATGAACAAGCAATCGCTAATGAATGTCCTCTTCTCTCTCCCCCCCTCCCTCCCTCCTCTCTCTTTCCTTTCGGCGTGGATTCCTTTCTCCCCTCCGCCCCTTCCCCACGTTGATCTCCTTCCCCTCCGACCACCTCCCTCGTCCGATTTCCCCCGGGGGGGTTTGGCACGCACGCCGCAGTCTGGGGTTACGGTTTCCTCTGCGTCACCGTCATCTCCCTCTGCTCGCTGGTGGGAGCCAGCGTGGTGCCCTTCATGAAGAAGACCTTTTACAAGCGGCTGCTCCTCTACTTCATAGCTCTGGCGATTGGAACTCTCTACTCCAACGCCCTCTTCCAGCTCATTCCCGAGGTACGGTGAGGACCGTCGGGTCTCTCCTCTTCTCTCTCTCGGGGGCTTTTCCTCTCTCTGGGTGCTCGCTGAAGGGGGAGCCGGAGGACTCAGAGGGGAACCGCGAGCGAGCCTTGCGTGGAGAGCGAGGTACGGAGGCTGGAAGCCCCTGGGGATGGTGGCCAGAGCTGGAATTTTGTAGCCTTGAGCCCTCCTTTGGAAGGGAATTGCGCCCCCGGCTCTGCTCCAAGCAGAGAAGCAATATCCGAGTGCTCTTCCCGGCCCTGCGGGCAGGCAGCCCTTGTGTCGAGGCTTCCTGAGCCTGCTCTTAGCAGCCCTGCCCCAGATCCGAGGCCCTGGGGTGCAGCCGGCCTGGCTGGGGGATTGGGGGGGGGCAGAGGTGCAGGACGGTGCTTCCTGAGCCCCCGAAGCAGCCGCCAGGTAGGGAGAGGTCAGAAAGCGGCAGGATTACCCCGGAGGCAAGGCAGAGGAGGGACGCTGCTGCCCCCTCACTCGTCTCTTTTGCCCGCAGGCCTTTGGCTTCAACCCTCAAGAAGATTACTACGTTTCCAAATCCGCCGTGGTGTTCGGGGGCTTCTACCTCTTCTTCTTCACCGAGAAGATCCTGAAGATGCTCCTGAAGCAGAAGGACCAGGTGAGGCCGGGCAGGGGCTGCTCGGAGCGATGTCCACAGCACAGGCATGGGCTGAAATCCCCAAATCCCCCCGTGCCACCAGCTCTCCACTGGGTGTACAAAGTTAGGCCTTTGCTTGCCAAGACCGGTTTACTTAAATCGAGGAATTGGATGGTCGTGCGTTTTTTTTGACAGCACTCTCTCCAGTCCTGGCAATTTGGATTTTCCTCTAACTCACATTTCAGCAAAATCAGTTAAATCAGCGTGCTTTACACTTTCATGCGGGAAAGAGCAGGGGCGGCAGGGGAGGCTGACCCCTGGGGATGCCCTTGCCCCGCAGCACCACCACGGGCACAGCCACTACAGCCCCGAGGCGCTGCCGTCCAAGAAGGACCAGGAGGAGGGGGTCACGGAGAAGCTGCAGAACGGGGACCTGGACCACATGATCCCGCACATCGCCAGCGAGCTGGAGTGCAAGAGCCCCCCCGGGGACGAGAAGGTCGTCGTGGGCTCCCTGTCTGTCCAGGTGGGTGCCTCGTTCATAGAATATCCCGAGTTGGAAGGGACCCGTAAGGATCATTTGCTGGGGAGGTTTGGGGGAGAGGTCTCCGTGGCCGCCCCTGGCTGAGCACGTGGAAAAATTGCCTGTAAAAAAAAAAAATAAAAAAAAAAATGCGGTGGTGGAAATCCGCCTGGATTTAACCCGTCGAGGAGGGGGGAACCCAGGGCGGAGGGCAGGGTGCTGAGCCCCGTGGTGCTGGTGCCGTGGCAGGACCTGCAGGCGTCCCAGAGCGCGTGCTACTGGCTGAAGGAGGTGCGGTACTCCGACATCGGCACGCTGGCGTGGATGATCACCCTGAGCGACGGCCTCCACAACTTCATCGACGGGCTGGCCATCGGCGCCTCCTTCACCGTCTCCGTCTTCCAAGGGATCAGCACCTCCGTGGCCATCCTCTGCGAGGAGTTCCCGCACGAGCTGGGTACGTGGGTCCTCGGGGAGAGGCACCCGAGGTGCTACGAGGGCTCTCCTGCCCCTCTTTAAGGCTCTCCGTGCCACTTTTCCTGGTCCGGCGGGATGTCGTCCCGTTGTTTTTCGAGGAGGATTTTTCGTGGGGTGGAATAAACAGCCCCGATGGGAGGGGGAAGGCGAGGCTGTAAACTGCACTGAGTAATCGCGGCGCTAAAAATACCGAGGTAATATGATGTCTGAGCTTTAATTTTAGACGGAGACATCTGAAGGAAAACAACAACACCGTTGGCTCGGGCTGGGGAGGGCGGTTTGGGTTCGGATGCTGGGGTTTGTGCCGCGGGAGCTGGCTCAGCCGTGGTCAGAGCTTGGCACCCGCGCTCGATGGCGCTGGCTCGATGCCACCCGTGGTGCTGAGCAGGGCTGGGGAGCGAGGGATCCTCATCCTTCCCCAGGCAGCAGCGGCTCTGGAGCACGAGCAGGCGTGCCAATTCCTTGCTCGAGTGCCAAGCCAGGTCTCCGGGAAAGCTCAGGGGAATTCGACCTCCTGCAAAAGCTCCTTGGTGCCATCCCAAATCGGCTGCTGGTGTTGGCTGCCCGGCCCCGTGCCCGCGTGGTGACGGCGCTCCCCGTCCTCCTGTCGCGCAGGGGACTTCGTCATCCTGCTGAACGCCGGGATGACCATCCGCCAGGCGCTCTTCTTCAACTTCATCTCGGCCTGCTGCTGCTACGTGGGCTTGGCCTTCGGCATCGTGGCCGGCAGCCACTTCTCTGCCAACTGGATCTTCGCTCTGGCCGGAGGGATGTTCCTCTACATCGCGCTGGCTGACATGGTGCGTGCCGAGCCCTGGGGGCGTGCGGTCAGGACCCTGAGAGGGTTTTTGTGTTGCTTTTTTTTCATGTGAGAGCTTCAGTTTGGCCTCAAAACAGGCGTGGGGGGTTGTTTGGTCGCCGTGGGAGCTGCTGATGCTGTCTGTGGCAGCCAGCGTTCAGCTCAGCTCCGCTTCTCCTCCTGGGCTGGTGGTGCTGAGGACCCTGGGATGGGTGGTGGATGCTTGTCGGGAGCTGGGACGGGTGGGGAGCAGCAGGCAGGATGAGGCCATCAGCCCGGCCATCGCTCTCTCCCCCCAGTTCCCCGAAATGAACGAGGTGAGCCGGGAGGACGAGCAGAACGGCAGCACCTTGATCGCCTTCGCCATCCAGAACGCGGGGCTGCTGACGGGCTTCACCATCATGGTGCTGCTCACCATGTACTCTGGCCAGATCCAGATCGGGTAGGACCAGCCCATCCGGAGGCCTGTGCCAGTTTTCCCCCTTCTATTTTTATTTTTTTTTTTTGGGGGGTGGGGAGGGGTTTTTTTTTTGTTTTTTTTCTTTTCCTGCTGCAAGCATACGACAGTACCTGTGCGGGCACGACACACTACAGAAGAGGCATTGCTTTCAAAGCTATTCCACAGACTTCATACTATTTCGACTCGAGGCTGAGCGGGGCTACGTCCCCTTCGCCGTAGGACCGAACTGACCAGAGGATCTCCTTCCCGTGCCACATCCCTCCTCTCCTCGCATCTCCCGGGAAGGATGGATTTGGAGACAGGAGCTCCTCCAGCTGTGTTGCTCCCCTCCTTGTTCTCGGAGCGGTGTGATGGGACAAAATGCTCTCATGACCCTTTTTTTGCAAGGGGGTGTGATGGGGCTGCGGGGACAGGGCTAGCGCTGGACGCCAGCTGCCTCCTGCTCACCTACCAAGGGATGGATGCGCCGGGGGCGACGAGTGCCACCATGCATGGAAGGGGAACGGCTTGCAGGCATCGCACGGGGAGCTGGTGTTTCTCTCCTGCCTTCGGGAGCACAAGGAGACCACGACAAACCTGGCTGCTTCTCGGGGAGCTCCGTACTGACAGGTCCTCAGCTCCGCTCTCTGAGCACAGAGCCCAGGACAAGGGGGAGCTGATGGGGCTCGGGGGGCATGGCTCACAGTTTGAGCAACGTCCTCGCCGTCTTCAGAAACACGTCTCTGCGGCTGTTCCTGCTCCTCCTGCGATGGATGAGGAGGATGAAGAGGTTTTAAGCACATTGTGGGTGTCAGCGCTCGGAGCAGAGGACACCAAACCTCACCCCGTGCGGGTCGGGCTCACAGACACGGGCTGCGTCGGGAGAAGGCTGGCAGGACGCCGTTACCTCTTCGAGGCTCCCTGCTGCTATAAGGAAAAAAAAAAATCCATTTTGAGGACAGCAATGCTGGCAAGAAGGGCACAAGAGCAGGGACGGCGAGCCCTTAGCCTGGCCACAAGCTGCCCAGCCAGGGAAGAAGCGGTCCTTGCACTGTGACCAAGCTCATGCAGACACCTGGGCACGGACACCCATTTTTAAACGCTGCTGCTGCCGAGGTGCAGAGGTTCTGGGTGGGGAGGGGGGTGGTGTCGTTGTTGTTTTTTTTTTTAAAAAAAAGGAAAAAAAAAAAGAGACTGTGAACCTCTTTAGGTTGCGTGTTTCCAGCTTTCGGGAGTAGCCAGAGAAGGGTGTTACAGGCACTTCCCAGCTCTGCTTCTGGGCTGGCTTTCCCCAGATTCACTAGGTGAATTGACTTATTATCATATTGATAATGTTGCCCACCCAACCTGTGTTGCTTGAGGTTCCCTGCACCCCTCTTTCCCCTCTGCTTCCCCCAAACCTCGTCCTGCACCCGGCAGCGTTGAGTTTGTGGCCACGCTGGCACCCGGGAGCCGATGCGGGCAGCTTACCCTCGTGGGTATGGCGTTGGATCGGGATGCCAGAGTGGTGCTGGTGGCATTGAGTGGTGCTTTGGTGCACACATCGTCACCTTCCCTTCCACCCCTGGTGGAAGACAAAATGGGGGGGGTGCCAGGTATTTTGGCTGCCTGCCTGCCCACCCCAAGGGAGACGAGCCACCTCGGCCCTCGTGAACGCAGGCAGAGCCCGCGGCAGGCTCAGCACCATCCGGCAGCATCATGACCTGGTTTGGTCACTGGCTAATTAGTTCCTAATTGCCTCAGGTAAAAGCTGGGTGACGTTCCTGTTGTGCTCCTAATAGTTGTCACCGAGTCCCAAGGTCTCTGCCGGTACCCTCGTGGACCAGCACCTCTGCTCTCGGTGGCTTCGGCTAGGCCAGTCGTTGACTGTGGGCTTCATCCTGCATCCCGAAGGTTAAATAGCTGCACGCACAGGAGCAGGGAGCCTTTTTGGCATCCAGAGGCACCTCGAGGTGTTGTGGGTGCTGCGAGACACCGCGATCACCAAGAGTTGTCCCGTGTGGCAGCTTCCCAGGCCGAATTCTGGGCTGCAATTCAGAAATAAAGCTCCGATACTGATACTGGAAGGGATGGCTTCTGCCTTTTCCCTGCTGAGAGAGCTGCAGCCTCGTCTGACAGATGATGTGGAAGAATTGGATTTTGTGAGGGACGGCGTGCGCGCTGCCTGCCCTCTCCCAAGGAAGCATTTGGGACACGCCGTGTGTGGGGCTGGCGGCCTTCCACGGGGCAGAGGGCAGCGCGAGCACTGCCAGGGCTAAGTCACGTCTGGCAGAAGGGGTTCAGCGGTGTGCACAGATGGAAAAGCCTTTGGGCTGGGGGCGAGGGAGGAATATCCTTTGGCTGCCCCTCGGGGACCACGACACGCTCGCAGGCTGTGGCTAGGAGGTCCTCTGCGTCCTAGAGAGCAGAAAATGGGGTAAAAACCAGCACCGGCTGGTCCAGGCCCTCAACACCCCGTGGAGATGGTGAATCCGTGTTCTTGTTTCAAGTTAACCCTGTTTTTTTGCCAGCTGAAGTGACCACAAGAAATCTGCAACGCAGAGAGTCGGGGGGGAAAGCCCCTCGGAGGAACAAGGCTCCTCGCAGAGCGACCCATGTGCTCGCAAAAAGGGTTCTCAAAAAGGGTTGCTGTGGGGTTTGTGGGGCAGGAGACCCTCCTCTCACCTAACGTCTGGTGGGAGAGGACTCCAGCTTCAGGCAGGTTGGCACCAGGTCAGGGATGGGAGATCGAGGAGGGAAAGTGACCGAAATCGAGCTTGTATGTTTGTTTTTTTTTTTTTAATCCTTTCTGTGTCTGTTTAGAAGCTCAAGTTCCATCTCAGTATTTTAATAACTCAGGTGTTGTAAGAAATACTTGTCGAAACAAAGAGCATAACTTATGTCACGTGGATTGTAAAGGTATTTGTAAAATTCCATAAATAAAATATATTCTGTAATGACGGAGGATTGCAGGCGTGCCCCGTGCGGTATCCCCGGCCGACGTCGAAGGTGCACGCCAGCAGACCAGCCCTGGAAACCTCCCCATAGCAAGAGCTATTTCAGGAGCAGACTCCCTGGGGAAGGGATGGAAGCTCTGCTAATTCATGTTTTTCCAAGGGGACGGGTTAAGGCCAACACAGGCACGGGCTACGGGGCAATGCCATCGGGCCCTTCCAGCGGCGATGTCCACGTGCCAGGCAGGCGGTGGCACTGACACCCCTGGCTGTCCCCACGCTCCGACCTGCATGGCTCCAGGGCTTGTTTTAGAGACAAAAAGCCTCCCTGTTCTATTTTTTATTTCCTCAAACACCAGCATTTTGCTAACGCTTTAGAGGTTTGCGGGATGTCGTATTCCTCTCCAGCTCGCACGAGGGAGCCTGACTCAGAGCAGCAGCATTTGTGTCCTTGCTTCCCCCGCCTGGAGGAAAGAAAAAGCATACTTTGCTTTTCTTCTTCACTTTCCAGGCCTTTTTATACTGCTAGCCTCAAGCTGCCAGCTCTGAGTGGCACGCACAATTTTTAGAAACCCCGTTTCAGCTAAAGCAAACAAGCCCTGAAATTCTGCGGTCGTTTTTAAAAATAAAATGCTCCTCTAGCAAAGAAAGGTCGCCGCGTAAACCCTGCCTTGCTATTTATCCTCCTCAGCGCCGCCGCGGATGATTGAGTGCTGTTATCAGGGCTGTCAGGCAGCGGCGCTCCATGGGGGTTAGGTTTCCCTCTCCTCCCATCTGCTGCAGGAATACCCTACATTTTTTGCTGCAAAATCCTCGTTTTGATGCTTCCGTGCCACCTTGGGGTCCAACCCCAGCCAAAGGGTGAATCCAGCAAGCGGTGCTGGCCGGGGTCACCCTCGTCCCTGAGCCCGGCTCGAGCGTTTTGTGCTATTTATTCCGAGCGCCAGCGCTTTTATTTAGGCACCCATCTGCCGACGCGAGCTGCTGGGCCGCGCCAACTTCTCCCTGCGCCCCATTTCCCAAGCTGTGCCGCCGGGAGGGCGTGGCGGAGGTTTATTTTTATTTTAATTTATTTTTACAGAGAATTTTTACCCCCTTCTGGTTTATATTTTATAGAGATTTTTACCCCCTTCCAGTTTATTTTCATTTTATTTTTACAGAGATTTTTACCCCCTTCTGGTTTATTTTCATTTAATTTTTACAGAGATTTTTCACCATTCCCATTTATTTTTATTTTTATAGAGATTTTTAACCCCTTCCTCTCAAAGCCAGGAAGGAGCACCAAGTTTATTATTTTTATTTTATTTTTACATATATTTTTACCCCCTTCTGGTTTATTTTTATTTTATATTTACAGAGATCTTTACCCCCTTCCAGATTATTTTTAATGAGACTTTTACCTCCTTCCGCTTTATTTTATATAGAGATTTTTACCCCTTTCCCCTCGAAACCAGGAAGCAGCACCCGGTTCATTTCCATTTCCACTTTATTTCCATTTCCATTTTATTTTCCCAGCCTTTCACCCCCTTCCTCTCCAAGCCAGGAAGCAGCACCCGGTCCATTTTTATTTCCATTTTATTTTCACACAGATTTCCATCCCCTTCCCCTCCAAGCCAGGAAGGAGCACACCGTTTAATTTTATCTTTACAGGTTCGTTTTTATTTCTATTTTTTCACATAGACATTCACCCCCCCTCCCCTCCAAGCCAGGAAGCAGCACCCGGTCCATCTTTATTTCCATTTTATTTTCACACAGACTTTTACCCCCCTTCCCCTCCAAGCCACGAAGCAGCACTCGGATTATTTGTATTTCCATTTTATTCCCACTTTATTTTCACGCAGCCTTACGCCCCCCCTTCCCCTCCAGCCCACCCCCCTCCTAATGGCGGCCGCCCCCCCCGCGTCGCCTTAGCAACGCCCCCTTCCCCTCCAAGATGGCGGCAGGAAGGGAGGGAAAGGCGAGCGCCCACGTGACGCCGCCCGCGGCGCAGGCGCAGTGGCGGCGGTGGCGGCGGCGGTGGCGGCCGGGGGGGGGCCGGGGAGCGCCGCGGAGCCGCCGCCCGGGGACGGAGCCGGTGCCGAGGCCGCCGCCGGGACACGATCGTTTGGCGGCGTCGGGAGGGGGGAGGCCGGCACCGGGACCCCCCCCCCCCGTCGTCGTCGTCCTCCTCCTCCTCCGTTAGGGCCCCCCCCGCCAGCAGCACCGGCACCATGTCCGGGCGCGGCCACGCCAAGCTGCCGACCACCGAGCGCATCGTTAAGGGTGAGGGGGGGGGGGGGCGGGTTTTGGGGGGGGCTTGGGGGGTTTTGGGGTCTTTTTTGGGGGTGGGGGGGAGGGGAGAGGGAGGGGGTGTGGGGAAGCCTCGGGGGGTTGGTGTTTTTTTTTTTTTTTGGGGGGGGGGGGTGTCCTGTTGTTTTGGGGGATCCTTTTGGTTTTGGGGGAAATCCTCTTGGTTTTGGGGGCGCCCACTTGATGGGGACCCTCATTTTTTTTTTTGGGGGGGGGGGACCCTGTAGATGGGGACCCTCGTGTTTTGGGGGGGGGAGTCCTCTTATTTTGGGGGGACCTTATTGTTTGGGGGGGGGCTCTTGTTGGGGACCCTCTTTTTTTGGAGGAAATCCTATATTTTGGGGGGTGCCCTCTTTTTTTGGGGGGGGAAATCCTCTTGTTTTGATGGAGATCCTCTTGGTTTTGGGGGGAGATCCTCGTGTTTTGGGGGAACCTTATTATTTTGGGGGGTTTGTATATTTTTAGGGGAACTTTATTGTTTTGGGGGAGCCTTATTGTTTTTGGGGGGCAACCCTGGTTTTAGGGGAGCCTTGGGGGGGGGCACTTGGTGTGTGGGGAGCCCCCCTCAAGGGGGTCTTGGGGAGATTTCCCCCCCCCCCCCCCCCCCCCCCATGGCAAAGCTTGTGCAGCAGATTCCGTTGTGGAGAAGCTGGGGGGCTTCTTGTTTTTTGGGGGGCACCCCTGATTTTGGGGGAGCCCTGGGAAGGGGGGGGGGGTTCTCTTTTGGGAAAATCCCCCCCCCTCCCGGGGGTTGGGGGCAGCGTTTGTGGGACAGAATCCGTTGTGGAGGGTCTGGGGGTGGTTGGTCTGGGGGGGGGGGGGGGGGGGGGGGGGCACCCATTTTGGGGGGGGGGGCTGAGCAGTGTCCCCCCCCCATTTTTCTGCTGTAGGTCTCACTCCGTGCGGTGTGAACTGGGGGGGCAGGATCGGGTAGGGGGCCCCCAGCCCCATAACGAGGAGGGGAGGAGGTAATAGGGACGGGGGGGCAGCACCCTGCCCTGCAAGGGGGGGCTCTAGGTGGGCTGGAAGGGAATGACACCCCCCCCCCCCCCCCCCCCTTTCGGGGTTCCGGGTTTTTTGGGGGGCATCGTGGCCATGCTTGGAGGAGATCTGGGGGGGGGAGAGCCCCCTCACCCCAACCCTGGCATCTCCATGCCTGTTTCCCCGTGTCCCCCGATGTGGCAGTGCCCTGAGGTGGGTGCCAGCCCCCCCCCCCCCCCCGGCCCCAAACCCATTACGGCAGGACCTATTTTTACAAGATCCGAGCACCCCGAAGCAATTAACGAGGAGGGTTAACGAGGAAAGGAACTCGTGGGGCCGCGAGACCCCTGGGCTCGGGGCAGCCCCGCGCCACGCGCGTCCCCTTTGGGTGCCCCCCACCTCTGCTGGCACCCCCCCCCCCCCCCCCCCCCCCCCCCCGAGGGGGCTCCCGGCGCCCGACGAGCGCGTGTGGGGGCGGCCGGGGGGACGGGGACGGTTCCTGGGAAGGTCCCCGAGCCTTGGGGACGGAGGCGAGCCCGCCGGGGTCGTCCCCAGCTCCTGCTCCGAGCGGGTGCGAGGGATTTTTTTAGCCCGTCATGCGGCCGGTCACATGCGGCGTGTTAATAACCGTGGCCTCAAACGAAGGGGAAGGGGAGTGTAGGGTGGCTCCCGAGGCTCCTCGGGCTCCCCGAGCGCTGCCTGGGGCTTTTCTGTGGGTTGGATCCTTCAAAACGAGGCTACGAGGCTGCGAGGTTTGGGGAATCGGGGTCTCCCCCGGCGGGGTCTTACGATTCAGAGCTCTCCGGCAGCCCTGCAAATCCCCTAAACCCCGGCCGTGGGGGGTTTAGCCCGGCCTCGTAACATCCCCGCAGCCTTCAGGATTCACCCGGGTCGCCCACGCCAAGTGTCCCCGGGGTCAGGATCGCGGATCCAGCCCCAAAAATCTGTGTGAGCGATGCTGTTGGGCGCTCTGCGCCCTCCCAGTTTTCCCCCAGTACCCTCGGGATGGGCTCGAGATCCTCTAGAAACCTACGGAGGAAACCTCGTTAGCTGTGATTATTGTTTAAAGGTGCTGACACCGTTCGCGGTTATTAATAATTGAAACTTGAAGAGAAAAGCTAATTTTGCTCCACGGAGGACGCCTGCGGTTAGGTAGGATGGGGAATTTGAACCGCGTTTAACCTATATATTTACATCTCCGGGGCCCTGCGGAAATGGGAACTATAATTACGGCCAGTCGGGAGAAATAGTTTTTCCGTTTGCATCAGTTTTGTGCGCGAGCGTGTACTTGGATAGCTCTGTTCCTGAAATCTCTGATTTTTGGGGTGCGCTGAGGATTGCTTTCTAACAGCCCGGCAGCGAACCGGTGGCTGGCGTTAACCAAAATCCTTCATTTTCGAGCCTGGGGCCCTCGTGGGGTGGACGTGCTGGAGGTGTGGGGTGATTTTTGTGTAGGGCTGGTTATCTGTGTTGCCAAAAAGGCTCGACTTCCTGGTGGGTCTGCGTGTTTTTATTACGGTGCCCCAAAATTTGGGCTCCCTTCCCTGCGCGTAGGTTGGGGGCTTTAAACGAGCGGGGCGTTATTTGGGCGTTATTTGGGCGTTACTCGCCCAAATCTGCGCTTTGGCTTTCCGTGAGCCCCTCGGCTTTTTCAGGCTCCCTTCTGCACATCCAGCTTGGTTTATTTTTTTGCTCGCCTTTTCCCCAACTGGAGCATCTTTAATTGGGGTATAGATAAAGGCCCTGCCGTGGTGCTTTCCTTCGTATCGGTTTGTGCTGCCTGGTCCCCGTTCCTGGCGTGGTGGATTGGGGAAGCGTTGGGCTGCCTCCGGTTGAGCTGTGCAGGTTTTTATCGCGCTGGTGCACCAGTCCAAGAGGGTTTGTAAGCACACGCGGCACACGTGGGGGCTGGGACAACCCCTAAATACAGGGGGATTGGGGTTTGTTGAGACGAAGAACTGGTGAAGCGCTCACGGTGTTTGCCGTGGGCCTCCTCTGGTGCTTTAACGGGTCGTCTCCTCTGACGTTCCCGTTTCGTAGCGACGCTTGGAGGGGAAGAAGCTGCAAAAATGGCTGAGAAAGGAGCCAGGAGGCCAAGGAGCCTGCCGTCACACCTCGGCACGCCGCAGTGAAAGTGCAAATGCCGCCCCGGGTCGAGGTGGGGTCTGTAAAAAGCAAGTTGTGTCACGGCCCAGCTCCTCCCGAGCGCTCAGCCCCTGGCAGCAGGGACCCCGAGGGACCCCCCACACACACCCCCGAGCGTTTCTGAACTGGAAATGGGACGTCTGGGGGGGGGGATGTTCCTGCCCTGCGTCGGAGCTGCTTTGTGCTGGGAAGGGGGCAGGTTGTGCTCGGGGCTGCGGAACGGGCGCTGGTTTTGCCAGGTGACGCCGTGCTCCGTCCCGACGTGAATCAGAAGTCACCGAGCGGCACTTCCTCGAACATCTGACGGTAAGGAGAGCCCTTCGGCTCCGGCACGCTTCCCACAGCCCTGGTGTGCCCCCGAAAAGCAAAAACTAAGCCCCGGCGCTAGCCTCGGGCGTCGAAAACTTTGACAAGGCGCCGGGGGAGCTAAGGTTGGGCTGCCCTTTGGGTTTCTTTTTTTGGTGTTTGCTCTGAGAATAGCACCAGGTGCTCCGGGCTGGAGCCGGGAAGGGTCGCTGGGTTTTGTGCGACGCGGTTTTTCTCTCCCTGCTGTCCAACCTGGGGGAGGTTAATCCCGTTCCCCGTGTTCGAGGCTGTGCCTGCTGCTCGGAGGCCCCGTTCTGCAGCGATTAGAGCAAACGGGCCCCCATTATTGAGTATTTCCCGGTTCATAAAAGCACGGAGAGCTGAGGAAGGGGTCTCTTCCATCTGTACCATGTGGGAACTGGCTTTAGGGTCGGTGGGAGCTGGTTTTAGGGACAGGAGACGAGGGCAGGCTGGTGCTGAGGGCTGGAGCCCATAGGAAGTAGGGCAGGGTGCTGGCTTTAAAATAGTCGCGAGCGCCGGGCCGTTTGCGATGAGGGGAGCTATTTAGGTAAATCCTGGGGTCCGGTGGGGGCAGAGCCACCCGCTAAGCTCAAGATATTCCCCCGAAACCTATATTTTGTCCGGGCTCCTTCCGGGCTCGGCTGCTTTTCCAGGTGTGGCGTTCCCCGGTGAGTCCCGTACTGGCCGTGCGGCGTGTTAGCGTCTCGGCTGGTGATGGAATTAGGGCTCATTAAGGAGCGGGAGCAAGGGAACAGACGATGTGAAGGCATCAGCGTTATCCTATAACGAAGGACTCGGGGCTGGGCTGGTGGTGCCGGGCAGGACGGTGTCCGCTGGTGGCTCGAGAGCGGAGATGGTCGTCTGGGCTGTGCTTATGGAGCAAAACCTCGCAAAAATTCATCGTGGGGCACAAGTTCAAAGCGTTTTCCCCACCCCAAGCTGATTCTGGTGGAAGCACAGTGATAAAACTCGTCTTAAATGGGGGGTTCGGGCTAAATTTCCTGCGATCCTGAGCTTTCTCCCAGCAGCATAGCTCCGGGAGGAGCCTCCAGTTCCCTCGCCTTGCCCTAGAAAATGCTCCCTCCTACGAGTCGCCGAGGAAATGGCTTTTGGAGCAGCAGGAAGACGTGATCCCGAATCCGAGGTCCTGGCTGTAGCACACCAAGGTGTCCCGGAGGAGGACCCCGAACACGGAGGACGGGTGTCGCTGCTCCGCTGATAACCGGGGGCTCGCTCGCTCCCTGCTGGTGTCGCACGAAGCTCTACAGCAAGGCTTGAATTTATCTTTTAAGACATATTTTAACAGTCAGACTGACTTCAGAATGACTTTGTGCCCGGCTCAACGTGTACCTAGCTCCGGTGGGAGCCTCGCTGGAGCTTGGAGAAGCCCATCCGTGGGGCTGCTTCCCCTGGGCTTGTGCCTGCGTCCAGTGTGGCCACTGGGACGATGCTAATTCCTGCAAATATCCAAGGCTGGGCTCAGCCCCTCGCGGTTTTGTTCTCTGTAGCTTTAGGACTACAGGTTTTTTTGGGGGCGTTTTCCCCTCGAAATGGGCTGCTCTGTGTCCGAACGGAGCTGGTGCACGCGATCGTGTCCCCTCAGGGTGGCTGGAACGGGGGGAGCCGGCACCCCCCGCGCTGCCGCAGGCGGCCGGGCTGAGGTTTACAGCTCCCAGCAGGTGGGGAATTTGCCTTTGCCACAAAGCCCCCGCTGTTCCTCTATTAATGATCTATTAGTGGAGCCGCTGTCAGCTCGCTAACCTTGTGAAAACAGGTGGCGAGTTTCCCTGCCTGCTGACATCTAGGAATCCCCTCTTGTCTCCTTGGGTGAGCTCGCCTTTTTTTTTTTTTTTTTTTTTTTTTTTAAGTCGCTGCAGCTGTTTGCTGGGGACCTCGGGCTTTTTTTCTCCTCCTCTTTTCTTTAATTTTTAATTTTTATTTTTTTTTTAAACTCCAGCTTAGCCACGACCCTCCTCGGGTCCCCCAGCGGAGCCGATGAGAGGAAGGTGCCAGCTCTGCGGCGTACGAACCCAGCGACTGGAAGGTCTGTAGGGATCGAGGGCCTCCAAGGACCCTTTTTTTTTCTTTTCAGGCCGCTGTTGGGTGCTCTTTTTGCCACCCGAGGCGGCAGGGGGTGATGGAAGGAGCCCTTGGCTCGGGGCAGGTTGTCTCAATGACAATCCCAGGCAAATCCGCGTCAGCGTGCCGGTCATTAGGAGACGGACGGCGCGTCGGAGCACGGACCTCGGAAACGTGGTGAGCAAGCACAGCTCAAATTGTCCACCTTGATCCCAAGGAGGCCGCCGAAATAGGTCGAGCACGGGGCCGCCCAGAGGACAGGGGCTCGGCTCCCCCGGCGGGGAAATCCCCCGGGATGAGCAGGGCCGGGTTTAAGTCGCCTCCGCTCCACTTAAATACTCCTGGCTTTAATCCCCGCCAGCTCCTCGGAGGTGTGTCGGAAACCTCCTTGAGTAGCCGCAGTTTACTTTGGCAAGAAGCACCTTCTTTTTTTTTTTTCCCTTCCCAGCCCGATAACACAGTTTAGATGCCGTGTTTTGCCAGCGGAATAGTTGAAGGATAATTGCGCCCTATCTGATTATTTCAGAGGTGGTGAGCACGGCTCCGAAGGGCAGCTGTAAGGCTTTACAAGCTTTGTGGCCTCCAAAACGCACACGTGGACGTGGATTTAGGTAGCTTTGATTATTTCCTAGCCTCTTGCCGTTGCACTTAGCTCTGCGGCAGCTTTGGACGTGGCTGGGTTATGCTCCTTTTGGCACACGCTAGGTTTGTGGGTTGTGTTTCGATGCACAGGACTGGCACTTGGGTTTTTTTGGTTTTTTTTTTGGAATTTAATGCACCTGGCTCCTGCACCGCCCAAATGTGCCAGGTTCTGGTAAGTGAGAGGATGCACGGCCTCAAAATTTGGGTGTCACTCCTGAAGCTACCGAAAGGCAGAGGCAGGTTTGCTGGTGGGAGCACTGTGGCTGATCGCTGTCTTGGTCTCGCTCGACTCCGGTACCGTGCTGACTCCTCCTGCTCTCTCCCCCTTCGAAGAAATCATTCGGCTTGGTAGGATTTGCCGTACAATGCAGGTATTTTTAGGGCACGTCGCTGTCCTATTTAAAAAAAAAAAAAAAAAAACGTGGAAGGTAGGGAGCAGAGCGCGCTTTCTGAGCCAGGAGGCTGGCGTCAGCTCCAGCAGCACGCTCTGGCTAATCTTGGGTAAAACTTCGGAGCTACAAACTCCTGCGATTAATCCTTCGTGTGTAAAGACAGTGATACTTACTCGAATACAAGACCCTAATATTGAGGAGGAGGGGACCCAAAGCCCTGTGCCCCAGGTGGGGCTGTGCACCATGAGTTCACAGCAACGGCTCCTTCTTTGGAGAAGCAAAGTTCGTTTCTTGCTCCGTTTACGAGTGTTGAGGGCCTCAGAAAGATGCGGCTCTTACTCATAACGAAAAAGGAAGATCGCTGCCCTCGGAAGAGCAGAAAGAATATGCAAAAGTTTGGAGGAGGGCAGACGGAAACGGCACTAATGATTGCTCCTGGCTCTTGCTGCGTTTACGCAAGGAAGGTGTTTGCTTGACTTGGTGACTTCTGAGATACTAACACTATTTATGGTAGCACAAACCGGTGTCAAGGGGACAAGTTGCTTATTTTTTCAGGTCCTCAGAGGCTGGAGGAGTGAATTATTGGCTCTGCTTCGTGGTGGCTTGGTTGCCGCGCTGCTCGTGTAGCCGGAGAGCAGCGCTGCTCCGACACAGCCGGATCGGGACGCCCGCGCCAGCGCTGCTGCCGACTGAAAAATGACACAGATTATTTGTCAGGGCTCGGGCCAGGCTTTGAAAAATCGGTATCGGGCATACATCTGTTTCTGCAGGCTCTCGTGTAAACTTGCCCGGAGGCACCCTAGGGGAGGGAGAATTTCCTGCAAACCGGCTCGGGGATTCGTGTGGCAGAGACAACGTGGCGTGTTCTGGCCAGGAACCTGTATGGATTTCAAAAAATAGGGATTATTCTGTGGGAAATCAGTTTGTAATAAGTATTAGGACTACCAGCAAGTTTGAAACTGACTTATTTTAGCTTCTGAGCTTCAACCCGTCCTTGCTTTTGGGCTGGCCAAGTGTAAAAGCTGCATCCTTCCCGTTCCTTTGCTCTCTGAGCATCGCAACAACCTCTGCATCCTTCCCTGTTCTTTGTGAGTGGTGCAACGGGCCCTGATGCAGCGCTGATGCCCGAGATCCCGATCCTACGAAAAGCTGGCTGCCACGACTTGAGGCTCCTGTAAAACCCGGCGGCTTCTGCAGGAGCTCGTGCCGTGGCTGGGTTCTGCTCGAGCGAAGTGGCCGCAGCATCGCCAATCCGTCCACCGCCTGCCTCCAAGCCTTTGCTGGAGCTCCGCAGGATGCCGAAATTCCTGCGGGCACAAATCGAGGGAGCCCTGCCCCGTGCTGGGCGGAGGAACGTGGGTTACCTGCGAACGGCAGGAGCGGCGGCTGATAAAAATACCACCGGGCTGCTTGCAGATGGAAGGAAAACGCCCCGACTGCCCGCAGCCCGGCAGGAGGTGGTTTTGTCTCCCCGCTCAGCCCCCGTGCAGGGCTCTCGCCACCGATTTCTCCACCTCTGGCAGCGGGATCCGACCTTCTGGGTGCCGTGGCAGGCCGGCACCTCTCGTCCCTGCTGAGTGCCAGTGAAATATTTCGGATGCCTCCCAGCACAGGTGGGGAGGGCGCAGGCACTGGGAGCTGTTCCTACCTTCCGCTGCGTGTCGGAGGCTGAGAGACAGCTTTTACGTGCGCTCAGCTTTGCCTGAGCTGCGCTGCCTGCCGCAGAATGCCCAAAATGTACTTTTTCTCCCCAAAGTACATCTGTAACCATCTGTTCGACTCGCTGGCTGTAAGACTCGTCTGACGAAGAGCGGGCGGAGAAGGTTATTGCGTGGAATGCCCTTCGGATGCGCTCCCACCCGTTTTGGGAGTTGCAGGGAAGTTTGCGTTGAACGTTTTTATTCTTGGGGGGATTTTCTGGACTCGAAGCCCGGCGGATGCACCCGGAAAGCCCGGCTGGAAAGGGAGCGCTTTGAGCACGTAGTGCTTGCTCCTTTTTCAGTAAGGATCTCGCCTTGCTCAGCCACTCCTCGGCATCTAAACAACAGCCCGAGGCTCTCCGTGGCTCTGCCCTGCTCTTCATGTAGGCGCAGGGGTGGCAGGACCCCCGTCCTCACCTCTCCATCCCCTCTCGGAGGGCTGGCGGTGCCTCCCTGCTCCTTCTCTTGCAGCCGTGCCCCGCAGCAAGCGGAGCTGTTGCCGTCCTCTGACTTTTACTGAGCTCCTTCGAGCGCAGCCGACCTTTTAATCCGTTTTACTCCTCAGAAGTTCACTTCCACGGGAGCCCTCGGGCACGTGGCTCGCATGCGCCGTGCGTCCCGCTAGCGGGGCGAGAGTTGCGGGGCTTTTTTGGTAGCAAGCCGTGTTGGACGCCCTCGTAAAATAATAACCCAGACCTAAAATTTTCACTTTTTAACCCAGCCTGGGCGCGGCGCGTGCAAAAGGCAGGCGGCACGGAGGGCGCAGCCCACGAGGAGCTCGATGTTGGGAACGTTTTCTCTGCGATTTACCCGAATTAGCGCCCGCAGGCAGCACGTGGAAGGAGCCGGCCGTGGGGCTGAGTTTAGCACCCCGTGCCCTCCTGCAGCCCCGGCTGCCTGTCGCTGGCCGCGCCGCCGGTGTGCGAGACGAGGAATTATTGTTTGCAGGTGGGAGCGGAAAGCAGTGAGGACGCTTCGAGGGTGCGAGGCTTCGGCTCGGCTCCTTGCCCCCGCCGCGTCCCCCGGCGAGGAGCCCTCCCGCTGCACCGAGGATAAAATTCAGACCTTAAAGAAGAAGGAAAAAAAAAGGAGCGGATATTTATGTCAGCTGCTTGCACCCGGTCGCCTAAAGCCCTTACACAAGTTATGCTGGCTAACAGGATTACTTGCTGGGACAACACTAATGACTTAAGTCTGTGTCCTCGTCCCCGGCTGCGGGCGGGGAGCAGGCGCTGGGGGGTTCGGGCGGCTCCTGGGGCGGGGAGGATTTTTCCTGCAGCCCTTATGAAGCTTTTGAAGTGCTGGGCAGCCCTTGGGCAGCCGGTTTGGGGACCTAAAAAAGCCCTTTTTTGGGGGATAGGTCAGCAGGAAGCCTAGAAAATAGGCGGCGTGGAGTAATCCCATGTCTAACGCGGTGTCTTTGCTGCGTGCGTGCGTCCCCAGGACGGTGCTGGTGTCTCCGGCTGCTCCGGAGCAGGGATTTCTCCCCAGACCCCTTCTCATGGCACTCCTGGATCCACGCTGCTTCCTTCCCGTGCTCCTCGTGGGAGCGGAGCCTCGCGAAGCCGGCGAGGGAAGTTACGTAAAAATTCTTGGCTGCTCGCATCGGAGCGGCCCCGGGTTTTGTCTTGCGTAACTGCGCTCGCGGGGGCTACCAAGAAGAGGCGAGGCAGAGCAGTGCCAGCAGGCTTTTCGTGGCTCTCCTCTGAACTGTGCGACGGGCACCGCTGCTCTCGCGGTCTCACGCCTTTTTCTTTAGGCTGTCTGTCCCAGCTCCTGCCTGCACGGGTCTCTCTGCGCCCGGTGGCCACGTTTTAGGGTCTGGAAAGGCAGCGGCGGGGGACACCGAGCCGCACCGTTCCCGCTTCTCTCTTCCCTCCCTTCTAAACCGTTTGACCTTCAGATGCTCCCCGGCTTCCTTGGGAGTCAGCTGGCAGGCGCTCGGACAACTGCCCGCTCTGCAGAAGTATTTACGAGCCGTTCCCCAGGCGCTGCAGGCAGCGAGTCCCCGAACCCCCGGCACCCTTCCCTCCGAGTCGCATGGAAGTGCTTGCCCCCAGCTCCTCCCCGTGCCCCCTTCCCCCTGCAGCCTCCCTCTGCAGTGCGAATCCAGAGAGAGTGGCGTGAATAATGCTAAATTCCCTGAAATGCGGAGGGCTTTTTTTTGGGAAAACGAAGAGGTCGCTTCTTTTTTTTTTTTCCCCCCTTAGGCTGCAGAGGTGGGTAGTAGGGGCGGTAAGAGCTGCATCCAGCCCGCGTCGGTGCACGCGGGGGTCCTGCCAAAACCTCGTTAATTGGGGGCTGCTCGGCGTTAATTGGGGGCTGCTCGGCGTGGGCTCAGCTCTGCAGAGCCCAGCTTCCAAAGCTCGGAGGAAGGAGGGCCACCGCCGCGTCCCCTTTCATCGCCTCCGCTCCCGTCCTCCGCTGTCCTACATTCGCCGTGTTTGAGAATTGATGTTCGGAGCAAAGGAGCTCTTGTGGCTCTCCGCTTTTTCTCTCTCTGCCCCCTGGGTTCCCGAGCTAAATAGCTGCTATGTTTGCATTTAAAAGAGACGGGCTGCGTGGCTCTTGGCCTGTTAAAATCCACGTGGCGTGGGGGTGTCTTTACCAGTGATGGGTAAGGGATAACTTCGTGTGTGTACCAGGTAAGGGATAACTTCATGCACCTATAAAATGGTTTTCTTCCCCTCCTGGCTCACAATTAAGCACCGATCAGATGATGGGAGGTGCAGAGGAGGCGGCAGGTTAAAAATTTGTTGCAAAATTGCTGCAAGGGGCTCCTTCGTTCCCCTTCCCTCTCCGGGGGATGCCCCGAGCTGATCTCCGTCCCCAGCCACACGTTGAGAGCTGGCTGACGGGCTCTTACTGGCAGCTCCTCGCCTCCTTTCCCAGCATCCAGGCCTTCCTGGAATTTATTGTGCAGCCAGCCACGCTGCAGCCCTTAGATATTATGCAAGGCTCATGTGTTCTCCTTTTTTCTGGCGGGTTAGCCAGGCCCGGGACGAGGTAGATGAGTAAGGCAGATGGTGCTTGCCTGCAGTGGCTATTTCTGCTCCGTGCGCTTCCTTTCTGCTGGGGGTTATCTTCTTGCAAGTCACACAATTGTCTGGCGTGAACATAATAATGCCTTTCAATGGGCTTTTTTCTACCTAGATGCCAAAACCAGGCAATGTGTTGTGGGCAGATAAGGCCCCGACTCGCCTCCAACGGGGGATTTCCTCGCGATTAACCCGCTGTTAAATTTGGGGTTAAGCTCCACGGAGCAGCCCGCACCGGGAGGTGAAGGCAGCTCCTCCACGGTGATGATGTGCTGTGATTTTACTGGGAACTGGTGTGCTTTTTGCCGCCTTTCACCAATATTTGCGTGCGGTCCTGTTTTCCTGCAGCGTTCTGGCCGTGACTCTCCTTGCTGTGTTAGGAGGCAGCCTTGGTGCCCGCGGTTTCGGCGGCTGCAGATGGCATTTCGTCTGCGCACGGCGGCTTTTTAAGCGTGCCGAGGGTGGGTTCGGTCTCTCTGGCAGCTCAGCTTCCCATCCTTCAGGATCCGAGAGCATAATCTCAGCGGGAGCGTGTTTCAGAGCGTGCGCTCGCCTCGAAGCTTGGAGCTGCAGCCTCCTGCTGCAAAGCCTGTGGCTCCTTCGCCCCCCCGACGAGCGCCGTCTTGCTAACGTGTTCCCTTCTGTTTGCAGCCGTCCCGTTCCCTCCCACGCAGCGGCTCACTCTGAAGGAGGTGTTCGAGGACGGCAAGCCTCGCCTCGACGTCCTGAAGAGCCACTTGGTAAAGGAAGGGCGCCTGGAAGAGGACGCGGCGCTCAAGATCATCAACGATGGGGCCGCCATCCTGCGGCACGAGAAGACGATGATCGAAGTGGAGGCTCCCATCACAGGTCAGAGAGCCTCCTGCCCGCCCGGGGAACACGGGCTGCTCCCGGTAGCAGATTTTCAGCCCTCTTCCTTCCACCAGGGGAGGTTTTTAAATTGCCTTAGCTCTCGGAAGAGAGGATTTTTGCCGTGTACGTTTTGCACGAGCTGGGTGCGAGGCGGGGGTGGCTTGGGTCAGAGCACAGCCGTGCTCCTCGTTGCTGTCGTGACCTTTCTTTTTTTTGTAACTCTGCCCCTCTTCTGTGCTCTTCTTCCCCCCGCAGTGTGCGGTGACATTCACGGGCAGTTTTTTGACCTGATGAAGCTCTTTGAAGTGGGAGGATCACCCAACAACACCCGCTACCTCTTCCTGGGAGACTACGTGGACAGAGGCTACTTCAGTATAGAGGTGACAAACCAAAGCTGAACCGGGGGATGCTAGCGCTAAGCTAGCAGGTGCAGACCTAAAAGCTTACAAACTCGCAGGATTCAGCTTAGCGGGGGAAGAAAAAGCATTTTGCAACCGAGCCACCGCTTCCCCACTGTCCCCTGAAAGTATCCACCGCGTGGTGCCAGGGAACGGGGTCAGGAGGAAGGGGCAATGAATTTTGGGGGCTCACAGGCTTCGAGCAGAGGTGTTTAATGGTGCACCTTGCTGTGCTGTGCCTGTATGGCTGCCTGCCTCGTCCCCTGGCAGGTACGGGTGGTGGAACGTCACGCACCCCATTAGGGTTTTGCAGCTCGCTGGGGGACACTGGGAGCTGCTGGTCTTAAAGGGTAAAGGAATCGGGGGGTCCCCGTGGCTGCTGCTGGCTCACCAAAAAGCCACGAGTGACACAGGCAGGGAGGGAGAGCAGTTAGGAAATGCTGCAAACCCCAGAGCCCACTGGAAAAGCAGCACTTGTCCCAGTTGCAGGTGACATCTGGAGACATGGTGGCACAAAAGACGTCAAACCGGGCGATGGAGCAAGGCGGGAGGAGCTGCGAAATCATTTCGGTTTCCCTTTGAAGAGGAAGGGTGCTACCACAGCGGGGCTGCGGCAGGGGAATTTTTCTGTACAGGACTCGTTCAGTTTTGGGGAGGAGCTCTCAAGGCCAAGGACGGAGGCAGGTCATGCGAAGGCTTCCTTGAAGGATCCTGCAGAGGATTCGGGAGGGTCCCGCCGCCAGCTTGCGCTCCGGCAGCTCTCTGGCTCGGGCCCAGCCTTGTGCTCGGTGTGTTCCTAAACATTGACTGCGAGCCAAGGGGTGACAATGAGCTGTTTTCCGGGCTGCCCCGAAGGTGGGGTTGTGGCTGTTGGATTTCGGGTGGTGCTGGCAGGAGGAGCCCGGCAGCCTCTGGGGAGGAAGGGGACGAGCAGAGCCTTCGGCCGCGTGTCGAGGCGGCGTGGCTGCTGCAGGCTGGGAGCGCAGTTTGGGCGTATTTACGTGGAAAAGAGGATCATAGAAATTACGCTATTGCACAGCAACTTGTTCCGAGGTGAGAAGTGGAGTTTTTTGGTATTAAACCTTCAGGTGAGGCGTGCTGTACCTTCTGTCTGTGCATGAATGTACAGATCCCAGGTGATGGAGTGCTGCTCCCACTTCTGCTCTTCCCTTCGACTGACCAGACGTTGGGGATCTGCAGAAGTGGGCGCTGAGTTTGGGACCAGAGCCCTCGTCTCTATGTGCCCTGCTAGTACTGGGGACTTCCAGGGATGTGGATGAGTCTGGAGAGCAGGTTCAGTGGGCAGAGGAGTTTGGTTTGTGGCTTTTCCCTCCCGAGGAGGAAGGCCTGAGGACTACAGCGAGCCCTCACCGCTCTGTGCTGAGTCCTGAGGCTGAGACACGGAGCCTGTGCAGAGCACCGTGGCGTTTTTGGGCTGAGAGCCTTGGGCCAGCCCATGTCAGTAAGCCGTGAGCGTGCAGGTCTCCTTTCCTGCTGCTCTTGACCCTCCTCCTTCCCCTTTTCCCCTCGTGTCTGCAGAGAGAAAACCCCCGAGCGCTCTCCTAGCCCACAGAGATCGCATCGATCTCTCACGAATCAGGGTGGGCTTTGATTAGCACATGCGGGGGCTGATCCAAATGTCACCGATAAAGCAGGATCTAGAAGGCTTCACTCCCTTGTTCTTATTGATGTGTGCCTCTTCTTCCCACCTACTAGTGCCTGTGTGCTTTAAGAGGTTCCCACCTGGGTGTGCAGCAGCTGGCTCGGAGGATTTCTCCGAGCAAGGAGCCAGCAGCCCCTGACGTGAGACTTTGCTTCATTTTTGGAAGATTTCTGCTCCCTAGCATGCAAAAACTTGGGGTGGCCGGAGCAGCTGGCCTCGCCAGCGCAGAGATGGATCTGACTTGGGGGTTTTGGTGGCTTTATGGTCGAGGTGACCGAGAGGCAGCCAGGTTTTCACCACGGGGAAGGTGCAGGGCACCAGCAGGACCCCTGCGTCACGGCACCAACTTGGGCACCCGTGTGCTGATAATCACGACCTTTTAACTGAGCGAAATGGGAGGTAATTGTGTAATTGCATCCTGATGCAGGCAATCAGGAAACGAGATACAAAACTAGGGGCCGAGGAGGTGTTAAGGCAAACTGTGCTGCGTGTGAGCAGCCCAGGTAACCCTTGGGAGCCCTCCCCGGTGCTCTGTTGGGTTGTCAAGGTAAAAGGAGCAGTTTTTAGCTCAGATAAAACCTTTAAAACCCCTGAAAGCCTCCGTTCGTCAGCTCAGCTGGACGCCTTCAACAAATTATTTCTGGGCTTCTGGCTTAGGGGGATTCTCACTTAGAAACATTCGTTCCCAGTGAGCGTAATGAGGCCGTGAAGAATGCGGGGTTTTATTTTTCGGGTCTCTCTCCTGTTCAGTTGCTGTTTTTCAGAAGCAGGTAAAAGCCTGGCGAGACAGCTGCCAGGTTTGTTTGGAGTTAATCCACGGACTCAAACGAGGGGACTGACAGGCAGCGAGGAAACGGGGCTAAATATTTCCCTTTTGGGATGCTGATGAGCCAGCATCCCGATGGAGGATTCCCTCCCCAGTCTGCGAGGGGGCAAGGTGCTTCCTTCCGAGCACGCGTGCATTGCTGGGCCTCCAGCTGCACCTCCCAGCCCTTACGCAGGAAGGATAACGTTCGTCAGCGGCCACCCTGATCTGTGAAGCTGGACCTGCCAGGGTACAATGACTATAATTGTTTTATTAATTATCAAGCTATTATACCAGGAATATGATCTATGGAAGGAGCGTGTTAAGGACAGAGTGATAATGGGATACACCGCTGCCAGATCAGCTTCCAAATCCACCAACGATGGGGCACGTTATCGCTGGCTAATTAGGAATTGCACGTGCCGTGATTTTGCCAGGCTCGAATGCAGTTTTATCCAGAATAATTAGATACGAAATAAAAAGATCCGGCCGGTGCTGTAAACCTGACGTTAGCCCCGATGGCTTCGCTCGCCTCGAGGGGTGCTGCGGGCAGGGAGGCAGCGCTGGGTCCCTCCTGCGCTGATGCTGAGCTGGGGAGGGGAGGGGATGGGATTACCCACGGAGTCTTGGAAGTCTGGGAAGGCTGTTGGGTGTCCTGAGCCCATCCTCACGCTGCTAGCACCTTTCTGCCTGTCCGTCCCCGCGTTTCAGCCCGTGGAATCGCTGCAGGCCATGGGCAGCCGCCGCCGTGCCGCAGCCCTTGGCGCTGTGGTTTGGTCGCTGCCTGCCCAGGAAGAGCCGTGGTGTCGAGCTTAATTTTAAAACACTTGGAATCCGGTCTGAAATAACTCTTCTGCAAGTTGCTGACCTGCTGTACACCCCAAATGCGCCTCTTTATTGATGGAGCGTCTTTCTTGCTTCGCTTCGAAGCAGTGGAGCCGGGGCCGGCTGCTTTCCCCAATGCTTTGCCAGTCTTTTGTTTCAGTTACAGCGATTTTCATTTCCCAGTTCTTAAGCTAGCTCAGAAACGTGACGCTAAGGCTGCAGACATGGGAGGCTGAAGCTTTAAGTCACAGAATAATTAGAAATGTTTTTGTTGGGGGCACTTGTCCTGTTAGTGGATGTAATGAAGCATTATTTTTGCTGGCCCTAACTGCAGCTTACATTACCTGCCACTGTCTCTGGCCCCATTTCTGCTCAGATTTAAAATTCAGGTGTTGTTATCAGTCTTTTTCTGTGGGGTTGAGCTGTGTTGGATGCAGATGGGTGCTCTGCAGCTCCTTGGGATCCCTGCGTGTCGTTGGAATGACTAATTTAGAGCTTACCTTGGGTATCACGGTATTAAAACACTGAGCCCCCAAGGTATCAGTGGTGGAAACCAACCCAAAATGAGTTTATTTCGCTTCTGGAGGCTGTTCCCATGCTGCAGCAGCTCCTGGAGATGTGCACACCAGATCGGCGATGTTTCACGGGTCCAGCACTCCCCTCCTCCGTGGAGCCTCCGCCGTAAAATATTTCGGGGCCCCTGCTCCAAAAGCTCGTTTCTGTGCGGCTTCGTTTGGCACGACCTCTTTACAGGTGTCACGGCTCGGAGAGGGGATGTGGGAAGCCCTCTTCAAAGCCAAAAAGGTTTTACCGAGCTCTTTTTTTTTGGCTAGGGTTTTCCTGTTTTGAACTTGAACTTCACATGACTGTAGCGTAAGCAGAAAAACAGAGGGGGGGGGGGGGAGAGCCGGCGAGGAAGATGAAGTTGATTTTTTTTTTTTTTTCCTGATGCTGAAAGCTGTTGAGGAAAGGGCCAGCAGGACGGCTGGCTGCTCTCCGTGATGGTCTCCGCTTTCGATGGCAGCGGGACATCCGTGCTGCAGCTGGCTTTGCTTTGCTGCTCCGCAAACGGGTGCCGCTCGCTTGGGTCCGTGCTGGGAGGAAAAGCTGCCCCCACCCAGCCCAGCGCCGCTTTCAGCCGAATGCGACCTCATTTGTCACTTCTCCAGCTCGGGCCTAATATAGAGAAATGCTCAGGGTGGCTTTTCCCCCCCGCTGGTGAGGTTGGCCAAGATAAGATCTGCTGCCGATTATGGAGCTGGGTTTCTATCAGGGTTCCACTCCGAATGCAGCCTGTTGGGTGTCTTCCCAGAAACACTTACTGAAGTCCACGGATGATTAGTACCCTATAAAAGGTTTTCATTACCCGCCATCTCCTCCTTCCCTCTCTTGCAGTGTGTGCTGTATTTATGGAGTTTAAAGATAAATCATCCCAAAACGTTGTTCCTCCTTCGAGGAAACCACGAGTGCAGGCACCTCACAGAATACTTCACCTTTAAACAAGAGTGTAAGTATCCCCTGTGTAAGGATTTAAATCTATTAATGTCTTGTGACCAGGTGTGGGGGGCTTATTTTGGGGTGGGGGGCGGCCACGAGTGATATCAGGTAGGTCTGGAGCTGTAAAAAACAGCTGTCGTCTTATCCTGCGTAGGCAGCGTTTCTCCTGTTTCAGCTCCTGCTAAAAACCAAAGAAATTTTTAAGTCCCATGAAGTTCTGGGTGCGTGTTGATGCAGCCTTCTGGCTGCAAAGAACAACGCTGGATGGAGGAAACGAGCACATCTTCCCTGCCTTGATGCGGCTGCATGCATCCCCCTCCCTGACTTCCAGCCCCAGCACCATATAATTACTGCCAAATGACTTTCAGCTCCAGATTGTGCAGCTGGGATCGGTGATTACAATTGGAAGCAAATAAAGGATTTGTTCCTCAGTGTTTGCACTGGGGAGAATCATTACCTTTAAGATGATTTTACTGGAGTTAAAGATAGTTTCGGGCTGCGTTTACATATTTTTAAACTATGGCTGATGAGAGGCTGGGGAATGACCCCTCTCCCCCGAGGCTGATGGTCATTATAATAATAAAGCAATAATCACAGAGGTCTGCAGCAGCAATGTGCAGCTCTTTGCTAGGGAACAGTTGCTCAAGACCCAACCTCGAGGAATAGTTACGGGCAAGGCACAAGCCCAAGCTTCATCCCTGCAGCTCGGGATGCTGCTGGACAGGGTAAGGCCGATAGGTACTGAAATAATGAGGTCTGTTTGCCCAGAAATGAGCTGGAAAACATCTGCCAGCTCTCTGCTGGATGCCGTAGTCATCAGGTGGTGGGAGATGAGCTCCTGTCAAGCTGGGCTCGATTCAAACCAGGGAGCCAAAGGTGCTGGTTTTTCCCCTCCTTTGGAAAGCAGCAGATACTGCCTTTCCCCCTTCCTGTATCGTAGCCTGCAGCTGAATAAACCTGTAAGTATCTCTGTAAAGCTGTTGAAAGGTGAACTTGCCATTCACGCAGGTTTGGATTTAGACAAAAACGTGTTTTATAGCATTAAAGGGGTTTTCTCAAAGGTCTGGCTGTGTTAACACACTGCTGCCTTGCAAGACACGCACCTGACGTGCAGTGATCCTGTCCTCTGCTCTAATGGGAGGCATGGAGAGACGTTCCTGAATGTACTTGGAGGCTTGCTGTAAAAGCTGAGCTGCTTTTGGAAAGGCCACGTTGGCTCCTCGATGTACAGAAACACGGGCAATTCCTCTCGGAGTCGGGAGGTGCAACGTGTGTAGGAAAGCCTGGGATGACTTTGTTAGCATCCCAAGTTTCTATCACAGTGGCACCTGTCGAGCTTCTTTTCTGTGTTAGTCTTAGTGCGGGTGCTCTAGAAAATAGCTCGAAGAGAGATTAATATTCCGGACCATGTCCAGATTTGGAGCCTTTTTATCTTCGTGCCCAATAAGCGTTTTCCTAAGGCAGCGTTTTCACCAATGCACGGGTGCAAAGTTTGACTTGCAGGGTCACAGCCGTGGAGTTCCCACATCACCTTGGGTACGAGGCTCCCTGAGCTTATTTATCAGCGCTTCAGCTGATCAAAGCTTTCCTTACTGCTTCTTACATCGTGTGGGTTGGGATGCATGAATGACTCCCTGAAAAAGAAGGAGGAAAAAAAAATAGAAGAAAGCTCTGCTTTCAACCTGAGCAGTCTTTGTTGTGCAAATTAATTCAGTTTTTGCCTCTCTTCCTCCCCATGCCCCCACCCCAACAGGTCGAATCAAGTATTCGGAGCGAGTGTACGATGCGTGCATGGATACCTTTGACTGTCTTCCTCTTGCTGCCCTCTTAAACCAGCAATTTCTGTGTGTTCACGGAGGACTGTCTCCAGAAATCACGTGTCTAGATGACATTAGGAAAGTAAGTAATCTTCATGACCTTTCCACATTTTTGGGGTATGTTGGGTATCCCGACTGGGGTTCAGCTCCTCCTTGCAGCCTGTTTGCTGCTCCTGGTTTGCACACATGGTAAAACTCTGGCTTTTTGGAGTGGTTAGGAGGGGGGAGCATAGCTTAGGATTAATGGTGACCACACCATTAATGGCAGGCTCGTTTCACATCTGGGCTTGCAGGTTGAGGCTCCTGTGCTCTGCATATTCACGCTGCGACTCTCTTCTGGAGCTTCTGGTGTGGTCAGAGGAGGCTTAATCCTCGGGCGAAATAACCACAGGTCTAACCTAGAGGCCGTCTCCAAGCCGCAGGGTCATCAGCCCGTGTATGCTGTCCTGACGTTGTGCACGTTTTTCAGTTAGACAGGTTTAAGGAGCCTCCAGCCTTCGGCCCGATGTGCGACCTGCTCTGGTCCGATCCGTCGGAAGATTACGGCAACGAGAAGACAGTGGAGCATTTCGCCCACAACACCGTTCGAGGCTGCTCCTATTTCTACAGGTAAGCGGTGTTTTAGGGGACTGATAGACTGGAGGGTTTTCTCTCCTTATGCTGAAGTGTATGGGGAGATGAATTGCTATTCAGATCACTCCGTGGGACTTCACAGCGTTGCCTGGCTCTGGAACAGTCTTCTGTTGGCTCTAATGGACAAAATCTTGTTCCCTCCTGTAACGTTGAGCTCTCTTTGGATCCGTTGCTCTATGAAATTGTGATATCGGACAGCAGAGATGCTCCTGCTTGTTGGCAGCCTGCCCTTTTGAGTGGTTTTCAGGCACTGGACAGTACCGGGAGCTCTAGGAAATAATCCTTTCCTGTCTAAAGGAGGAGCATTTGCGCTGACAGACCACTTGTAGCCTGGCTGATAGGGAGGATTTGGCACCAGGGGTCTGTTCAACAGAATGCTTCGCAATTCATTTTTGAGTGATGCAATACATACTGGCCTCGTTTGGGGATGCTGGGCACAAACTGAGCAGATGCTGAAAGTGGTCGGTTCCTGAAACCAAGACCTTGGGCGCTACCTGTTCTCTTTGCTACGTGCTAACGTATGTTTTTGTTTTCCAGTTACCCTGCAGTTTGTGATTTTTTGCAGAACAATAGTTTGTTATCTGTGATCCGAGCTCACGAAGCCCAGGACGCTGGGTAAGCGCCACCGAGCAGCCTCCCTCTGCCTTCCTGCCACCCGTACGGAGCAGGAGCGGTGTGTTTAACGCTTGACCTGCTTTTCAGGTACCGAATGTACAGGAAGAGCCAGACAACAGGCTTTCCATCGTTAATCACAATCTTCTCTGCACCAAATTACCTAGATGTCTATAACAACAAGGGTAAGGCTGGCAGGGCCAGGGCTGTGCTGCTGTTGGGCTGTCAATACTGGCGTCGCGCTCCCAGGAAATCCCTCTCCATCTTCCGTGGCCACTCTGCCCGCTCCTCTGCTTGCATTTGCATGCATGAAATGAAAAAAAGAGCTTTCTGTGCTAACCCGATGGCAGCTGGGGAGCTGGAAGTGGCTGGCTTCTCTGACTCAAAGATCTCAGACGTTACTGTGGCAATTAACTGTCAAGTTAGAGAGCCTAGAATAATGCTCTCGTTTCCAGCCACATGACAACTGAGCACTCTTGATGAACGCTGCCATAAAAGAGAAGCTGCTTGTACAGGCAAGCTTTAACTTCCCCGTTCCCCTGATACCATGTACGTACTATGGGGAACTTCCCTAAAATGTATTTTTACCCCTCGCTTTGGATCTTGGCTCTGTGCACACCACTTCTGCATCACTTTTAACGCCGTAGTTAAATTCACCTTCATTATTATTATGAGCTTTTGTGAAACAATAGACCATCTGAAAAATACTGCTTAAACTCTCTGGTTTTGGATATCTGGCAGTTTGATTCTGCATGAGTGCGACCTCTTGTTGCTGTTGATAATGAAGTTTAATTAGCAGAGGTACAACTCCCTGAGGCTGACGGCTCCTTTGGGCTTGTGTTGTGTCTCCTTGCTCTCTCCTAGCTGCTGTACTGAAATACGAAAACAACGTCATGAACATAAGGCAGTTCAACTGTTCCCCTCATCCGTACTGGCTTCCAAACTTCATGGATGTCTTCACATGGTCTCTGCCTTTTGTGGGAGAGAAGGGTGAGTGCTGTTTGGATTGATTTTTGGAGTTGCCCAGGGACTGGTCGTAGTTCAAACCCCGAGTGTGCGAAACCTGTCCCACGAGCTGCTGAATGTGTTGGGACGGTGTCGTAACTTGTTATAGCAGATACCACTGGGAAAAGTGCTCAGGTTCAAGGAGAGCCGCGTGTTACTGGCTGAAGCTTTAAAATAATTGTGAATGCCTGCTTTAGAAAGCTTTTTCCAACAAAACAGTCCCTTCTTCCTAATTCTGCCTGGCCGACGGAGCCGGTCTCGGTTGGTATAGCCCTGCCTCGGGATTTGGAGACGTTTCCCTCGCTCCTCGTGTGCAGCAGAGGAATGAAAATCTCCCGCTGGCTGGTGGCCAGAAAGGAAGCATTCACTTGAATGTAAAGGCTTATTTCATTTTGAAGGAGGTGAGGCTGCTTAAAATACATCCAAGACTTCGCCTCGCTTTCTCAGCGAAGGAGTCTTTACACCTCCTGGCGGGTTCTAAATTCCGCACCAGAGCTGTGGGTTTTGAGGACAACTTTAAAGGTCCGAGCCAAAGGATTTTTGACTTTGAGGGAGCCGAGGGTTGAATTCCCCGCAGACCTGAGGCTCTCGGAGCCAGGTGGCAAGCTGTGCAGGTTTGGGGTGGGGAGGCAGCGATGCTGGCACCCTGCTCCCCACGGCTGCTTCATCTGTGCTGTGCTTGGACCGCGTCCACCTCCTTGGCAGAAGGTGCAGAGTATGTCGTCTGCTCTGGGTACTGCTGCGAGGCACCAGCAGCGAGCAGCTAAAAAAGTGTCTCTGGGCTCCCACTTCCAGAGTAAAAATGACCTTGAAATCGTTCCTTTGTCCGGCTTGTCCTCCGAATCCCTCCGCCTGCCAAGCGCGCGCACCAGGCCTCTCTAATCTTCCTGTCTGTGCTTCTTGCAGTCACAGAAATGCTCGTTAACATCCTCAACATATGCTCCGATGATGAGTTGATTTCAGATGGCGATGAGACATTGGAAGGTAAAAAAAAAAAAAAAAAAAAAAAACCTCTGCTAGGACTGAGCTGGTAACAGAGGGGGGGTGACGGTGGGGACGGGTCTGGGATGCTAGCTCGAGGGTGCTCAGCAGCTGCCCTGCCAGGGGCTCCAGATCCTTTTTGGCCAGCCCTTGTGCAGCCATGGGTAGGAAACATTTTTATTTTTTTCCCTTTGCTGCTCAGTCACAGCGAAATTGAGTTATATGCCCTGTGACAGACACTTCTTGCCAGCTCCTCTGGAGAACGGTTTCCTGCTCCTTGCAGAGACTGCTTCCCGAGTTGTTATTTTTTTCCCCCGAATCTAAATTTGCTACAGCAGAACATCCACCCAGTCTGCTCATCTGTTGCGCCAAACTCCTCTGAAGTGGCTCCTCCTGTCAGCCCAGAAATGTAGATCACAGCTTTCGGCCCTGGTTTTGAGCTGTGCACGACAAGGGAAGAAGTCACAGTGCTGGTTGCAGTTTGTGTCGGGGGGTGGCGAGCAGCAGGGACGCCAGTGGGGACATCGTGGGGGTCTCGGGGGGGCTGCTGGCACAGATCTGCGCAGGGTGGAGTAAAATCAGTCCCGCAGGGCAGCAGAACACCACGGTGCTCTAAAAAGGTGCTGCTTCGGCCGACAGGTTGACTTTAACCCGCTTCTCCCATTTGCATTTCGTTTTTTGTTTTTGTTTTTTTTTTTCTTTCTCCCTCCCATGAAAATTAAATTTGTTTCTTCTATCTCTGTCTTCATCTACTTGTTTCTTGGTGTCTCCTCTCCCTGAAGATCACTACATTTCAAGCTATCAGAAAGGTACCCAGCTAGAATTTGCTACCGGCTTAATTTTCACTGCCTGTGCCACCAGATTCCTTGGAGTGGATTTGAATAGCTGACTAGTTGGGCAGTCTCTTCATCCCCCTTTCAGTTTTAACATAAGCGCCGTGTGTTTTTTAACCCTTCTGCGTTCCTCCAGGAACTCGAGAAACGGGGTCACGTTTCTATCTGACTTCTGAATGCAGCCACCTAGTGCATGGCTGAGCCATCGGTGCATGTTAGACCTCCGGTTTGGCTTGTCCTGTCCTGGTGTGTACTTGGGCCATGTGAAGAATCTCAGCCGAGAGGAGATGTATTTTGTTACCTCGTTTACGTTGGTTTTTGTTTGTTTCCAGTTACCCTCCGTGCTTTTCCTCCCACGTTTGGTCTGTGTAGGGGGAAGGGGAGCTCACCTCTCTCACTCTGTGTGTGCGCGGGGCTCCGGCCAGCCCTTCACTGCGTGCCTTGGATGCCAGAGCTGGTGCTTGCGTGACACTCCTCCCCACGGCGAGCACAGCCCCGGTGTTCTGCAGTGTCCATCAGCAGTCAGACCCGGCCGCGTTCTGCCTTGCAAACCCGTGTCTACGTGGCTGAGTCATTTGTGTTACATCCTGTGTAGTGTGAGCGAACCCGGTGAGCTTCCAACGACGCCTGTCCGAGCTGTTCCCTTTGGTGGTTCTACTCTTTAGACCTCTGAGTCCGTGTGTCATCTTGTCGGTGTTGCCCTCCTCACTGCCATCCTGACCGCCAGCCTCGGCGCTGTTCTCTCGAGAGCCTAGCTGTGAAATCTGTAAACCGTGGTTTTCTTTTCCTGGAGTCAGACAGGGGCTTCATGCTGACATTGCCTGCGCCTCCGAGGCAGGACGGGAAACCTTAAACATGCCGGTGGTGTTTTGTTGTTTTGTTTTTTTTTCTCCCGAAGGTGGGACAACAGTCCGTAAAGAGATCATCAGGAATAAGATTAGAGCCATTGGGAAGATGGCACGTGTCTTCTCGGTCCTTCGGTAAGGACGCAGCACGGTCTGCGGTGTCGCGTTCTGTCTTGCTCTGGGTCCCCGGGGACGTTTGTCGGTGCTCGCGTGTTCCAGGCTGCTGCTTTAGGGCAGGTGGCAGAGGCTCGAGGTGCCGGTTTCTCTGCCCGGCTCCGTGCTCCGGGCGCTCTGAGGCTTCCAAAAACCTTGGATGAGTTGTGCGTGGCCCTCGCGGGGCTGGGATGCGTTCGCTGCGCTGTAGCTCTGCGGCGTGGCGGCGGAGGAGGCAGAGGTGCCGCGTTCAGGAGGCAGGGTCGTGCTCGGCACCAAACATCGGCTCCCCCCTACTTCAGCTCTTGGGGCGCTCCCCACTCCTTGCATGGACCTGTCTGAGCCCTGTGTTAATCTCTCAGTAACCGGCTCTGTTTTTTATTTGCAGAGAGGAAAGCGAGAGCGTGCTGACCCTCAAAGGCCTGACTCCCACAGGTACCCTGCCCCTGGGAGTGCTCTCAGGGGGGAGGCAGACCCTGCAGACCGGTGAGTACGAATCGTCCCGCCCCGTGCAGCACAACACCCGGCCTGTAGCTCTGCATCTGGCCCCCGGCTGTCCTGGAAACTGCTCCATCGGTTTCCATAGGCATACTTCAGGGTCCCGGGGGACCCGAGAGATGGTTCAGGCCCCCGGGGAGGAAGGATTCCCAAGCAGAAAGCAGCAGCGTAGGTGGGGATGTGGAGAGCCTTCCAGCCTGTCCCCGTGCACCCTGGAGGAGGGGAATACGAGGAAGAACAGCCAGCAAACAGCACCCGGCCCAGAGCACGCCTATTTCTTTTTTTTTTATATGTTTCTGCAACAATCATCAGTCATTTCCCTTCTAACCCTGCCTCATCGGCATCCTCTGCTTCAGCTCGCTGCTGCTGTGTGACAGCGTACATCTGAGCGTAGCGACAAAAAACACGCCTGCTCGTTTGTCCTTCGTTAACTAACCCCTCCTGGTCGGGACCCAATGAAATCCTGCATCCCGTCAGAGGAAGCTGAGGTTTAGCCCAAGCATCCAGACCCTCCGGGCCTCTGATGTTTCCTATTAAGACTTCTTTAGGCCCCGTGGTTCTGAGCTTGCTTTGGGAGGTTTTCTGTGCTCGCTGGCTTTCTTTGCTCCCTCCCTCGCCAGCCCTCTGTGCCGAGAGCCTGGCCAGTGGTCAGGGAGCGAGTTATCGCACTGACACGTGTCCGCGGAGGGAATCCTGTAATCTAGAGGCTTTTAATCCTTTCCTGCTGCCAGCCTTTGAATGCTGGCACCGAAGCAGCCCGCTTTCCCCCTTCCGACCGGCGCTGGGTGATTTCCTGAGGGCTCAGGAGAGCGCTTGTTCCGGGATCGCCTCCATTAAATAGTTTGCAAGGGAGGAACGTGTCAGTGCCGCTCCTGGGGGCGGAGAGGATGCGGCGTCGCTCCCAGACTCCCGGCTTTCTTTGCCCGCAGAGGAGTGTGAAACTCTTTTATTCTATAGCAGCCGCGATGGTTTGTCGCCCCGCTCCTGCTGCAGGCGGGGGAACGGCGGTGGGAAGCCGCAGCTCGGCTCGAGGCGGTGCAGCCTTGAGCTGCCCTGGGATCTCTGCACCGCCTAAAGGGGCTCGAGGGGGCTCCAGCCCCGAGCACACCCTTCCCTGCCCCTCTCCCCATGGGATCCCTTTCTCTCTCCCCTCCCAGTTCCGCACATCCCTCCGGTTAGCTGCATCGGGGTCTCTCCTCCCCTCCCTCCTTCCCTCCTGCCAGCCTCCCGCAGCACGGCCTGGCAGAACCAGCTGAATCGAAGCAAGCTGCCAAATCTGGAGCAAAGATGTTGGGCTGCCGCTTCCTTCCTCTTCCTCCTCCTTTCCAGCCTCTCGAGGACCGCGTGGCCGTTGTGTTGCGGCCAGCGCCAAACCAGCAGCGTTTGGGGGCTGAAAGGGGGGGGGATCTGGTCAAGGAAAAGAAATGCCTGCTCCCAGATGTCGAGGCAGGAGCTCGACCCAAACCTCCTCAGCCTGCAGCAGCCCCGGCGAGGGGGGATAGAGGGGGATATTGCTCAGCTCGGTGGTGCCGTGTTGCTTGGGGACACTTCGGGGGGTGGAGATGGAGCCCAAGTGGATTTGAAGCATCGGCCGAGTTTTGGTGGTGTAATTCAGGCCAGCTCCCTGCTTCTGCCTTCCTTCCCCTGGGGTTTATCCCCATGCTGACACCGAGGGAGCCCCCTCTCTGCCCCCAGCTCCTGTCCCCTTCCTTCTCCGCCGCTCAGTTTCGGCTGCCTCCACCGGGGGTGGGTGGCTGCGGGCTCTGCACCCGCGGCGCTGATGTCGGATCACTCACTGTCACTCTTTTTTTCTGTCTCCATTTTTGCATGCCACTGTTCTTCTGTATTGCAGCCACAGTAGAAGCGGTAGAGGCACGGGAAGGTACGGCTAGAACCCGGCGAGAGACTCGAATCATCTCCGTGTGTGTGTGCGCGCGCTGATTTTAAAGAGCTTTGTCGGCCTCGTGGACGCTTTTTACTCTTGCATCACCAGAAGGGAGGGAGGACGGGTTTCTGCTGGGAGGCACAAAGCACGCAGCGGGCTGGGGCAGGGCTATCTTAGCCTTCATGCACGTAGTCACCGAGCCCACCCTGTCCCCCGTGTGCCCTGGTGTCTCGAGACCTCGGTGCCGGGGTGCCGCGACCTCGTGGCTGAGCCCACACCCGCTGGAAAACTCAATCCCACGACGTCTTGGCCGAAATCCTTAGGGTCGAGCGGGTCGCTGATGTAATTTTTGCCTTCCCCCAAGTGGGCCAAGATGCTCTCGGGGTGGAGGAGCAATTTTTTCCCCGCTGTTCTTGCGGAAATAACGGCTTAGTCAGCTTTCTGCCCGGGGAGGTTCTCTCCTCCGTAGCTCCGTTCAGCACCGATGAATGGGGCCACGCATCTGCGGCTGGGTTGCCAGAGGAAGTTTGTTTGCAAACCGGCCAAGTCCTTGTAGAACGATTTGGCTCAAAACCCCTTTTTCTTCCATGCTCTATAAGTTGAGCGTTTGGCCTGTGTCATCGCCGCGAGGGTCCCGGGCTCCGCCTCGTGGCGTGCACGCCCGCCCCCGGGGGGGATTTCGTCGCCCGGGTGCCTCCTGGTCATGCAAGAAGCACTGCGCTCGTGATCCGAGGACTGTTTCTGTGGTCTTGCAGCGTGTGGTTTGTGCTGGAGTTAAAGCCTTGCGGTGGTGTCGTTGTTGGTTTGGTGTTCGTTGTTTTTGTTTGTTTTTTTTAGCATCGTGTTTTTTCAGCTTTGAAAGTTCCCTGACATTTCGCCGTCCGGGGCCGTTGAGCACTTGTCTGGTCTTTGAGTTCCTTCTCCTAAAAGAGATGCCACCAGGGAGCAGAGCCAGGCCCCGCTGACCCCCTGGCGGTGCTGGTGGCCCGGTTTGCATCCCAAACTGGGGGACTGGGCGATGCCCGACCCAGGGTCCCAGACACGTGCTTTCCGTCGCCCCGGCGGTGCTCTGTGCGTCTTGCCGTGTGCTGCGGGGCTCCCCCCGGGGATCCGTGCCTCGTCCTTCTAACTCCCCTCTCTCCACCCCTTCCCTCCGCAGCCATCCGTGGATTTTCGCCCCAGCACAAGATCCGCAGCTTCGAGGAAGCCCGAGGGCTCGATCGCATCAACGAGCGCATGCCGCCGCGCAAAGATTCAATGCACTCGGACGGGCCGGTGAACTTGGTAACCTCAACAAACTCTGCGGACAAGAACGGCACAGGGAAGAAAGCCCAGTAACGGTCCGAGCGCCCGGTCTGCACCACTAAAGGATCCAAAACTTAA
Source organism: Cygnus atratus (assembly GCF_013377495.2). Lineage (NCBI taxonomy): Eukaryota > Metazoa > Chordata > Aves > Anseriformes > Anatidae > Cygnus > Cygnus atratus. Next base: position 2,125,968 of record NC_066388.1, read on the forward strand.
TGAATTTTATTTATTTATTATTGGGGTGGGGTGGGGGCAGGGGAGAAACCAACTTCACCTGGAGGCACGTTCATAATCCAGTTTGCATCCATTCTGTAAGAAAGGTGACCATTTTGTAATTTTTTTATTTATGTTCGATATATAAAAAAAAAAGTCCATCTTTTTTTTTTTTTTTTTTTTTAATTTAGAAACCAATCTAACTGCTAGCGCATATTCCCAAGTGTTGTGCTGTACAGCTGACCTCTCCTCCGCGGGAGGCAAACCTCGGCGGGGGGATTAAACCGAAACAAAACCAGTCCCAGGCAACTTGGGTCGTCCCCTTTGGTACAATTCTCAGTTAGCCTGTGCTTTCCAAAGCAGGTCCTTTTAAAATAGGGTTGGTTTGGTTTTTCTTTCTCTTTTTCTTTTTTTTTGTTCACGGCTGTCTTCTTCCCAGAGTTTGCTGTTGTTTTCTTCGGCTTCTTGCCCACCTGCGTCTGCTGCTCGAGCCAGCGATCCCTCCGGAGGCGCGTTGCGTGCTGCGGTGAGCGGCTCAGGTCCGGCCCCGTGCTTCAGAGGTGACCTCCCAGTGCGTGCTCCCGATCCGCTTGAAGGCCTCGGGGTGTCTCGTAGCAGCCGGGGCACCTTTCCCTTCGGTAATTCGGTTTTATTCCAGCGGAGCCCAAAGCAAAAAGCAGCCTCTGGTTAGGATCGGGGGAGGGGGGGGCAGGCGCGTCCTTCCGAGCCTTGGCCCTCGGGACCCCGCGTGGCTGCGGTCCCTTTGGGAGCCCTCTGATTCACGGCAGAGGAATTATCTTCGGGAAACATGCGTGGCCTCAATTTTTATGGGAAAAGAGGGTGATTTTTGACTCGGGGATGGAAAGGCCCCTCTGCTGCCACCAGCACGTACCGCGGGGCCAGCGGCGCGCTCCCCCCCGAAAGCCAGAATCCCTCCTGGCCACCCCACATGAATTTTTTGGGGGTCCTTCACCAGCTGCGGTGCTCGGAAGGCGATGGGGGCTCGGGGAAGGCTGGGCCATGGTGCTGCTTGTTTCTGTGCAGGGATGTGACGTCTTAGCCAGAGAGGCTTTGCAGGAAGCGTGTCCCTCCCTCGGCTGCGGTGCAGGGAGGGTTTGGTGGTAGGTAGAGGAACCCAGGGGGTCCGGGCAGAGGTTTCGGGGGGCTCTTTGTGCTGGAGAGCCCCCCCCCCCCCCGGCGAAAGGAGGGCTGTGGGAGAACGAGAAGGGTTTGCAAACCCTTGCAGAGGGTTTAGAGGCTTGGCTCTGTTAGCAGAGCCTCGTTCTTTCGCTTAAACTTTGACCTGAAGCAAGTGTTGGGAAAGGGTTTTGCAAGACGCCGTTGGGTCACTCCCTTCCCCGCGTGCCACTCGAGCTGCAGCAGCTTTCGGGAGCGAATCCCCTGCCAGCTTTCACTTCTCTTCCAACTTCTCTGCCTCTTGTGCTTTCCCCGAGCACGGGCAGCAGGTGAGCGGGCTGTGCCTCCGGCAGGGGCTCTTTGCCAGCCCCTCCTCGGGGTCTCGCCGGCCTCCCCTTTGCGCTCTGGCCCCTGAGCTGCGATTCCAGCTGCGGAGGAGAACAGCGACTTTGCAGGAAGCTTTCAGCCGGTCTCGTAGTCGCGCATCACGTTAACTTCACGCCAGCTCTGTAGGAAGCAGTATCTGTGAGCAGACCACTGGGGTTTTCACAAGAGACTTCAAGTCGCATGCCTCCACTTCTTTTCTTTTTCTTTTTTACACGCCCACTGCTTTGCAAAAAGTGCGAGATGTTTTGAGCAAGCTTCTCTAACCCCATACGAGGCGTGGGGCCAATTGCCTTTGTCTGTGAGTCTTTATTATTTTTTTTCTTCTTTCGTTTTCTTTTCTTTTCTTTTTTTTTTTTTTTTTAATGGCATCCTTTCCGAAACGCAGTGAGCCGATGTGTGGTATCTTCCTCTGAGAGCGCAAAACCGTGCAAAGGTGCTGCCCGTGCATGTTTTTAGGGCATGTTGTTCTGACCCAGGCTGGGATCTCGCCCCAGCAGCAGTCTTTGGGAGCTTTGGGACGGGGACGCGGCCCCTCGGGGGGGCTCCAGCTCTTCCCAGCCATCGGTTTCCCCCCCACGAGGGATCCCTCGTGCTTCTCCCGGGGCGGTGCCTGCAGCAGTTTGGGGGTGGCAGGATTTGGTGGCACGTATGGATGCCGTACGGCCCGGCGACGCGCGGCCGGTCCCCGTCCGCTCGCTACGAGTCCCCAAGGGGGTGAGGAGCAGCGTGATGGGGTGCGTGGGTGCTAATTACCCCCTTGATTATCGCTCATTAAGCTCAGAGGAGCAGCCGGGGAGGGGTGGGCAGCGCTTCTGCCCCCCCCCCTTGCATCCAGGTAGGGCGCAGCCTCCCCTCCTGGCCGCGTTTTGGGGGTGCAGCCGCTGGCGCGGTGGGGTGCTGAGCCCGTGCAAAGCAAAAAAAGCCAATTTCCACCCAATTTCCACCTTTGGCCGGCGCCTCGGAGCTACGCACGTCCCAAGAGCCCTCGTCTCGGAGCTCCTGCCCGTGTCCCTCTGCCTCCCCGGCCGCCCCCCAAAAAAACGCCACCGTGAGCACGAGGGGAAGGGCGGGCGGCGCGCTCGCTCCTCCGCAGGCTGTGGCCTCGCAGCCTGGGTTTTTTTTTTGCATGTTATAGCAAGGTGCATGTAACAAGGAGGGGAGGCAGCGCCGGGTCGGGCGCGGGGTTTGGTGGGAGGACCCCTCGCCGCCGTGCCATCCCACCCGGGGAGGACCCGGAGCCCCACGGGGGCCGCGTGCTGGGTGCGGGGACGGTGATTTTTTTAGGGTTCTCGATGCTTGAAGGATCTTAACGCCCGTTGCCTGGAGACTGCCTCCTTTTTTTTTTTTCTTGTTGTTTTTTTTTGTTTGTTTGTTTCTTGCTTTTTTTAGTTATGTTTAAAGGAAAAAAAAAAATACTGGTGAAAATGTTATTTATTGGCAGAAATTATTTAATATAATTTCTTTTTTTTTTTTTGTGAACAAGGAATGAATTTGTTAGAACTGTCTTAATGTAAATCGGAAGTCATCTTTAAGGAGAAAAAAGAAAAAAAAAAAGTTAAAAATTGACACCGTCACTCGGCTCCGCTGTGGTTTATTGGGGGCAGCCCTGCCTGGCCTTGGGGAGGGAGGGGACGAGGGGTTTGGGGACCCCTTTTTGGTGTCACCGCGGGGTGAGGGCAGCGTCGTGCCGGTGGCTCCAGCCTTGCTGTCACGCCTCGGTGCTTGGCCTCACCTTGTTGGAGAGCCCTCAGCCTCCTCTCCTCGCGCCTTGAGATGGGTAAATAAATGAATAACGTTCCTCATGCAGTCGGGGGGGGGGATGCTGACTCCTGTTCTTGCCCTCCACATCCTTCTCCTTGCTCTCCAGGGCTCTTTGGAGGAGCGGAGGCGCTGCCTCCCGCCGTCGAGGCCGCCTCCAGCCGTCGAGGCTGCCTCCCCATGTGCTCTCTATGCCTCTCCCATCCCCACCTCGTCCCCATCGCCCCTTTTTCGCCTGCACCCCCTTCCAGGGCCGCATCCCAGGACCGCCTCCTGCTCGTCCTTCTCCCCAGCCTTACCCCCCGACGGGGGCAGCCTCCAGCCTCACTCCCCGGGGGGGGCTCCCCTCCGGCCTCGCTGTCCCGTGGCTGTCGCCGGCCTCGCAGCGCGCTCCCGCCTGGCATCGCCGCGCTGAGCAAACAGGAAACACTCGCCCTTTGTTAATCCTGGCCTGGGCTGCGCGTTAAATATTTATCTGCGAGTGGAGGCTGGTGCTGGGAGCAGGGCGGAGGGAGGGAGGGAGGGAGGCCGGCGGCACGGGGACGCTGCCCGGAGGCTGCCGAGGTGAGTGCGGTGCCGCCGGGGGGGAGACGGTTCCCAAAAGGGAGCCGTGGTGGGGTGGGGTGGGGGGGGGGCCAGGGTGGGCTCTGCTGCCCGTGGAGGGTAGCGCCAGGGGAGGCCGTGACCTCCAGATGTCACTGGGGACGTGGCAGGGTAACCGGGGCGGAGGACGGGCTGGGGGCTCCACCGTGGGGTTTAACCCTGTCCCCAGCACCGCGGGCTGTGCCGCCAGCCCCCCAAATTGCTCCTGTGCTGCCTCCCCGCAGCTCACGGGGCCGGACTCCTTTCCCCGTGGGGATCCACGTCCTCCTGCCTCCGGGAGCGGGGAGCACGCCCGCTCTGTCACCTTTGTCCCTTGGGTGCCCCGCGCCGCGCCCGCCCCAGCTGGCGCCTTCGTCCCCATCTGCAGCTTCTCGGTGAGGACGGCTGGCACCAAAGCCTCCCTCCCGCGAGCCTCCGCTGCTGGCGGGGGAGGCCGGAGCTCACGTGAGGAGCACGGGGCAGGGAAGGGCCAGGGCTGCCCGGTTTCGGGGCTGTCAGCAGTTTTGGGGAGCGGCGAAACCGGGAAGCGAGCGGCGGGCGAGAGTGGCCGAGACCGGGGCGCACCCGGAGGGGATGAGGTGGGTTCGGGGGGGCGCGCGCCCACCCTGGGGCACCAGGGAATGGGGGATGTCCAACGGGGGGGTCCCCAAATCCTGGCCCCCCAAAGGGACAGGAGGTCACCGTAGGAAACCGGGCGGCAGTGGGGACAGGGATTGCTTTGTCCGTGCGCCCCGTGGTGGGGTTGTGGGGCGGCACAGAGCCCCTCTCCCCACCCCTGCCCCCCCACCAAGCGATTTTCTCCCCAAAAGCCCTCTCCAGAAGCCCCCCGGGCCAGCAGGGAGGACCCCACCGGGGGTGCCTGCAGCGGGGGGCCGACGGCGCCGGGCTGGCCCCGTGTCGTCAGCGGGAAGGCGTGCGCGGGGCGTGGGATGAGTTCAGCCTCTTGGCTCTGCTCCCTGGATCCCGTTCCTGGAAATGTCACTGGAAACTCTGAATGGGCCGGCCCTGCTCCAGAGCGGGGCGCGCTGGGGGGGGGGACGAACGCGCCCCAGGGGGGCCAGGGCACGCGGGCACCCGCCGGAGAGCTCGGGCGCCACGGGATCAACCGTGGGGCCGGGGGCTGCTGCTGCTGCTGGAGGGGGGGCTTGGGGATGCTGCAGGGGGGTGCGGGCTTGGGGGAGCCTCTCCCCGCCACCCACCCGCTGAGCGCTGAGCTTGCGGCGAAACATCTCGGGCCGCGCGTTCCTCTCCCCTGCCTGCTTCTCCCCGCTCCCCCCGCCGCCCACCGCCTCCGTCCCGCGCCCCGCGGGGCTCCACGGGCCCCATGCACGGCCCCGCTGCCCGCGGGCCCCCAGCCCGGGAGGTAAGAGCTGGCTCCGGGGAGGCTCCGGGGGGGGTCACGGGGGTTGGATGGGGTGCAGGGGGTGTGGGTGCCTGCACCCGGCTTTGCTTGCCCTAGGGCGAATCTTTCCCGGGGTGTTAATCCCGTTAATTGCAGGCGTGCTCAGTGCGGAGCTGGTGGTGGTGGGACTGGGGAGCCGGGGGTCCCGCGTAGGTGACACGTGGGGTGCAGGGTGCTGGGGGTGAGAACGCACCAGGGAGGGGCTTCTCAGCCAGCTTGCTTTTTGAGGAGGGGTCTGCGAGGTGTTGGGGCCATGCCAGGATCCCCCGAGGTGTCCAAGACCCCACACCAAGGGGTCCCACGGGTTAGGGGCACAACGCGGCCCTGCCGTGCCCAGGTGCGCATGGTGATGCTCGGGGGGCTCCTGGGCATGGGGCGAGCAGGACACGGGTGTCCCCTGCCCTGCACCCGGGTGACAGCACCCCAAAGGGCTCCCCTCGTGCTGGAGCCATCCCACGGTGGGGGAACAAGGGGGTGATGAGGACGGGGGGTCCCATCCCAGGGCGCCCCCACCCCGCGCTGCAGCCCTGGCAGCGCGCTGCGGCGGTGACTCATGAGCTGCGCCTCTGCCGCCGTTCCCACTCCTCCCGCTGCTGCTCTCCTCCTGCTTCTCCTCCCGCTTCTTCTCCCCTCCCTGTTTGCTCTGCAGGGTGGGGAAATACTTTTGACTTTCTGTTTCGTCGCGGCCCAGGGAGGCTGCGCCCGCTCCCGCTGCCCCCACATGCCCGGGCACGAGGGCACCGGCGGGCACGCTTCGCCCAGCGGCTCCCGGCACGGCACGGCAGGGATTTGGCCGGCACCGGGATGCCGGGACGATGTGCCACCACTTGGCCACCACGCCGTCCCTCCCCTGGTTTCTTTTCTCCCTTAAAAGGCTGGCGGGGATTTTGGGGGCCCCCAGGCAGAGCCCCGGAGTGGAGCTGGCAAAGCCGGGGGGCACGGGGCCGCCCGTGGCGGGGGGACGTGGGTTTGAGTGGGGGTTTCCTGAAGCTGATGCCAAGCCCGGGGGGCTGGATCCGTCCATGCCCACGTGGAGAACAAGTGGAGGAGCCCCGAGGGGGCTGGGGGGCACGGACCTGCCGTGAGCGCAGCCGCTTTCCCCGCAGGGCACGGGCAGCCCCGCGGCTGTGTCCGTGCGCCCCGTGGCCATGGGGGGCCCTATCCTGGCTCTGAGCCCAGAGGATATGCCCCTCTGCCCCCCGGTGCAGCTGTGGGGGCCCCCACAGCATGTGATGATGGGGGTGAGTGGGGCCGGGGGCTGCAGGACCCCTGTGCCTGTTAATGGGGGGATTTGGGGAGCTGCTCCTCAACCCCCCCCCCTTCGCCCCGTCCTCGTGCAGCAGGTGCCCGTCATCCGCCACCGCGGCTCCAACACGCTGAATTTCGACTTCCACGACCCCTCCCCAGCTGAGCACTTCCGAGCGGCCCCCAGAACCACAGGTACCTGCCCCGAGCACCCCTGGGGCGCGTGCCCTGCACCCTTGGGATCCAGCAGCTGCCCCACGCGCTGCTCAGCGACACCCACGGGTGTCACAGCGGCCCCCATCACCTCATCCCCAGCAAACGAGTGGTACCAGACCTGGCCGGCCAAGGAGGCGAAGGCGCCCAGCACCCCAGCACCCACTCAGGACCCCATGCAGGGCCCGGGGGCTGCCGCGCCCCCACATCCCACCCCCAGCTGCCCGCGGCCGCCGGGCTGGTCGGCCACGTGGACCAAGGACAGCAAGCGGCGGGAGAGGCGCTGGGTGAAGTACGACGGCATCGGGCCGGTGGACGAGACGGGCATGCCCATCGCCTCGCGGTCGGTGAGTCGGGGGCGTGGGGCTGGGCTCTGCCCCCCCAAGGACCCTTCCTCACCACCTCCCCCCCCGTGTCCCTGCAGAGCGTTGACCGGCCCCGGGACTGGTACCGCAGCATGTTCCAGCAGATCCACCGCAAGCTGCCCGGTGAGTCCCGGTGCCGCCGGTGGCGCGGCGCAGTGCGGCACGGCACGGTGCCCGCTCACCTCCTTCTCCTTCCCCACAGAGCCAGACTGGGACGCCCAGCACTGCCCCGCAGGTAAGCGCTGCCTGGGGATGGCACCGCGGGGCTGGGGACCCCCAGGACCCCCAGGAGCCCCGGCCCACCACGGTGTCTCCGTCCCCAAACCAGAGCCGCGGAGGAAAGGGCTGCCACCGGCCGAGCGCCCCGGTGTGCCCAACGGGACGGACTGGTGAGTGCGGTGGCACGGAGTGGCATCGCCATGGGGGCACGGGGACGCTGTCCCCAGCAGGGTGCCCGCATGGCACGGGGGGCTCAGCTCCCTCTGGCTCCCCGCAGGACCCAGTGGGGTGACCCCGGTGCCGACGCAGAGCCCGGCAGCATTTTTGACTACGAACCGGGGAAATCCTCAGTGCTGGAGCAGCCCGGGCAGGTAGGAAGGGGGAAATTCCCCCTGGCACAGCACAAAGCACATCGGTGGGGTGCGCACGGGCACTGCGGTGTCCCCACATGTAACAGCCCCGTGCCCTTTTACAGCCCCCAGCAGCGGTGCCCCCAGCACGAGCTCAGCCCATCGAGGTAAGCGGCTGAGCCCCTCGCCCTGGTGGCTGGGGGTGGCTGGGGGGTGGCAGCGGGGGTCCTGGTGGCACAGGGCGGTGCCCGTGTCACTCACCGCAGCCGCGTCCTGCCCACGCAGGTGCTGCTGCAGCAGGAGCTGGAGCAGCTCAGCGAGGAGCTGGACAAGGACATGAGGGCCATGGAGACGCGCCAGCAGCCCCGCAAGGTACCGGGGCCCCTGCTGCCCCCCTGGGGCTGATGGCAGCTGTGTGCGCACCCAGATGTGAGCGTGTCCAGATGTGTGCGTGCATCCGGATGTGCGCGCCCCTCCAGCTGTGCCCACCCAGCCGTGCGTGCGCCCGACTTTACCCGGTGGTGCGCAAGGCAGAACGGCGCACCCGGTGGGCTGGACGCGCGCCCGGCAGGATGCGTGCACAGCTGGGTGTGTGCACATCTGGATGAGCGCACAGCCGGCCGTCAGGACGTGGCCGTGGCCGTGGCCGTGGCCGTGGCAGTGGCCGTGGACGCTAGGACCCAGCCCGGCGGCGCCGTCCGGCTGGCTGCTGGCTCTGCGCAGCCGGAGCTGGACTCCCTCGCTTCCCGCGGAGACTCGGCCTCTCGGATGATTAATTTTTCTCTCCCACCCCCTCCCGCTCCTCTCCGGCAGAGCTCGGCGGCTGCTCCCACCGCTCGCTCCCCTGCTCCGGCCTCTCCGGCGGCTCGGTGAGTACGGCCGCCCGCTCCCCGCGCCCCCCCAGCCCCAAACCCCGCAGCCCCCCAGCCCCGCTCGAGGCGTGGGACCACCACGGGACGGGACCCCACGCGTGGCGGGGACCAGGCTGGGCTGTCCTTTGCATAGATTTGGCTACTTTGGGGTGCCCACCCTGACGTCCTGCTTGTCCCCACGCCCCCCCCCCCCCCCCCCCCCCCCCCACCACCCCGAGCCCCCCGTGGCGCTGCTGGCTGCGCCCTCCCCACGGCCGGACACGGGTGGGGAGCTCGGAGCCTGGAGCAGCGCCGGGCTGGGCTGGCTGCCCGCTGGGTGGGACGGGGCTGGAACGAGGCTGACCCTTTCCCCTGTCCGGCCCGTGCGGGGACGCCGTGTCCTGGCGCTCGGCTCAGCCCCAGGGGAGGTGACGGGCGCTGGCTTCCCACGCCGCGGGGAGGGGACGCCGGCGACGGCGGCTCCTGGGGTTGGGGTGGCCACCCCGGGGCATCCCCACGTCTCCGGGAGGGACACAAACAAACTCTCCGCTTCTTGTAGGGCCTACCCTAACCCCTGTGGGGTGTGCGTGGGGCTGCCCCCCCCCCCCCCCGCCTGTCCCCTCCTCCGGATGGCACGGGGGGGGGGGATTGGGGCTCTTTACGCGTGGCAGGAGCGGGGTTACCCATTAGCCGGGCGCCTCGCTTGCCCCACGCTGCCTTATCCATGCAGCTGGGGCGGCTCTGGCAGACCTTGCACCATCCTGCCTGGCCCCCCCTCCCCCCCCCCCCCCCATGTGCCGGGACCCCAGGGTTCAATACCGGGGGGGGGGTCTGTCCCCAAGCTGCACCCCAAGACAGAGCGCGTTTGGGTGGCACGTCACCCGCTGTCACCCGCAGGAGCCCGCTGTCCCCCCGCCGGCTGCAGAGCCCCCCCGGCGCCCACCACCCGCCCGCCAGCCCCGGCATGGAGCGGGGGGGGCTGGGGCTGGCCGGGGAGCGGAGCCGCGCGGCCCCCAGCAGAGGTGAGACCCCCCCCCCCCCCCGAGCCCAGATTTGGGGTGCCCCGTGCACCCCTGCCCTGCCACCCGGTGACCACCCCCCACCCGGTGACACCCCCCCCCCCCAAATGTCACCCCGCTCTTTGCAGACCTCAGGCCCGGCACCCTCCCCAGCCTGTCGGACTTTGGGGACCCCGCAGAGGCTGTAAAGAGGGAGGAGAAGAAGGTGAGGCCAGGCTGGTCCCGTCCCTGGGGGGTCGGGGATGGTCAGGGAAGAGGCCCCCCCCACTTAACCCTCTCTCCCCCCAGATGAAAGCTGCCCGCCTCAAGTTCGACTTCCAAGCTGAGTCACCCAAGTAAGTGACGGCGTCCCCGTGTCCCCAAAGTCCCTTGGGTGGTGGACGGGGACCAGAGCGGGATGCTTGGGGGGCCGGCCGCCCTCTGCCCCCCCCCCCCCCCCCCCCCCCCCCCCTTTAAAAGCAGCAGGGAACCGGGCAGGACGTGGAGCAGGAGGCAGGGGCACCCCGCGGGGTGGGGGGACACGCCGGTGCCCCCCGGGGCCGGTGTCCCTGAGCGCTGGCGCTCGCAGGGAGCTGACGCTGCAGAAGGGGGACATCGTCTACATCCACAAGGAGGTGGACAGGAACTGGCTGGAGGGCGAGCACCACGGCCGCGTGGGCATCTTCCCCTCCAACTATGTGGAGGTGAGGAGGGGGCCGCCGGGGGGCGGGCGGGTTTGGGGAGCCCCGGAGCTGATCGTTTCCCCCGCGCCCCCGCTCCAGGTGCTGCCCCCCACCGAGGTGCCCAAGCCCATCAAGGCGCCCAGCATCCAGGTGCTGGAGTACGGCGAGGCCCTGGCGCTCTACAACTTCCGCGGGGAGCTGCCCGTCGAGCTCTCCTTCCGCAAGGTACCGCTGCGCCGAGCCGTGCCGGGCTGTGCTGAGTCGTGCTGAGTTGTGCCGGGCCATGCCGAGCTGTGCTGAGCAGTGCTGAGCCATGCTGAGCTGTGCTGAGCCATGCAGAGCCGTGCCATGCTGAGCCATGCCAAGCTGTGCCAAACTATGCCGAGCCGTGCTGAGCCGTGCCGAGCCATGCCAAGCTGTGTTGAGCTGTGCCAAGCCGTGCTGAGCCAAGCTGAGCCATGCCACGCTGCACCGAGCTGTGCCAAGCCGTGCCAAGCTGTGCTGAGCCGTGCCAAACTGTGCCGAGCCGTGCCGAGCTGCATCAAGCTGTGCCAAGCCAGGCTGAGCTGAGCTGTGCCGAGCCATGCCAAGCTATGCCGAGCCGTGCCGAGCCGTGCCGGGCTAACCCATGCTCCCTTCCCCCCCCGCAGGGCGAGCGGGTCTGCCTGGTGCGCAGGGTGGACGAGAACTGGTACGAGGGGCGCATCTCGGGCACCAGCCGCCAGGGCATCTTCCCCGCCACCTACGTGCAGGTGCTGAAGGAGCCGCGGGTCAAAGCCTCCGCCGACGACTTCCCACCCTCGCCCGCCTCCGCCAGCCCCCGGCTCCCGGCCTTGTCCCCATCCCCGCAGCACTCCCCCGGCCCCCGCGGCCCCCAGCTCTCTGCCGGCTCCCCCGGGACCCCGCGGCGGGTGACAGATCGGGGTCCCGGTGATCCCAGTGGGTGCCCGTCCTCGCCCCGCCACCTCGGTTTCGCCTTTCCCCCCTCCCCAAAGCTGCCCCGTGCTGGAGCCCCGGCCCCAAGCCCCTCACCAGCCCCCACCTGGCCCCCCGAGCAGGTGAGTTGCCCCCACTGCAGCCCCCATCCCCATCCCGTAACCCTATTAGGACTGGGGGTGCTGCCCCATAACACCTCTCCCTTCTCTCCCCCCGCAGCGCCCAGCCGTGGGGGCACCCACCAGCACTCCCCCTGCACCCACCCCGTCCTACAACGGCTCCGAAATCCAGTGGACCCCGTAAGTAGGGCCGGGAGGGTCCCGGTGTCCCCGCGCAGGGCGAGCAGCCCCTCACCGTGGCGTCCCGCAGGTACCGGGCGCTCTACCAGTACCGGCCCCAAAACGCCGACGAGCTGGAGCTGCAGGAAGGGGACCGCGTGGACGTCATGCAGCAGTGCGATGACGGCTGGTTCGTGGGTGCGTGGCCGATGGGGACGGGGCGGGGGGAGTGGGGGGGGGGCCGCCGCCGGCCTCACCACCCTCCCCCTCGCCTTTCTCCCCAGGCGTGTCCAGGAGGACGCAGAAATTCGGCACTTTCCCCGGCAATTACGTGGCGCCCGTGTGAGCTGCGGCGCGGAGCAGAGGAGCCACGGCCCCACGGGGACACGAAGCGCCTCCAGCTCCTGCTGCCCCTATGGGGTGCCTCTAACAGGGACCAATCCTCCGCCCAGTGCCTTAACCCGACCCCTCCTCGCCTCTGCCCGGTGCCTTATCGCCCACCGCCCCGGTGGCCGTGCCTCTCCTTCCCTCTCCGGATGGTGCTGGGGGGGGGGTCCCCGGTGGGTCCCCGGCCCGGCCGTGACGGCTGCGACTCGAGACGCCGGCCCGGGGCCGTGCCACGCGTGCCTTTGCTTCTTGTCCATCATTAAAGCTCAGCTCAGCCCGAGCCGAGGCCCTGCCTGGTGGTGCCGGGACGGGAGGGAGCTGGTGGGGTGGTGCCCGTGGGGATGTGTGGGGCAGGGACCCGTGGGGCTGGCTGTGGGGCTGCGTGGCGGTGACGGCGAGTGGCCGTATGGGGTTAGGGGTGATGCTGCGTGGGGTTGCGGTGGGGTATGTGGGGCTGCGGTGGTTCTCGTGGGGCTGCCGTGGTGTTTGTGGGGGATTTTAATGGTGCTTATGGGACTTGCAGCAGTGCATGGGGCAAGCCGTGGTGCTTTGTGGGGCTGCGGTGGTGCTCGTGGGGCTGTAGTGGCGTTTGTGGGGCTGCGGTGGTGCTCGTGGGGCTGTAGTGGCGTTTGTGGGGCTGCAGTGGTGCTCGTGGGGCTGTAGTGGCGTTTGTGGGGCTGCGGTGGTGCTCATGGGGCTGTAGTGGCGTTTGTGGGGCTGCAGTGGTGCTCGTGGGGCTGTAGTGGCGTTTGTGGGGCTGCGGTGGTGCTCATGGGGCTGTAGTGGCGTTTGTGGGGCTGCAGTGGTGCTCGTGGGGCTGTAGTGGCGTTTGTGGGGCTGCAGTGGTGCTTGTGGGGGATTTTAATGGCATTTGTGGGACTTGCAGCAGTCCACGGGGCATGCCATGGTGCTTGCGGGGTTGCAGTGGTGCATGTAGGGGGATTTTAATGTTCTTGTGGGACTTGCGGCAGTGCAATAGAGGCCTTGCAAAGGTGCATGGGGGGGTTGCAATGGTGCAGGGGGGGCTGTAAAGGTGCACGGGGGTTGCAGTTGTGCAGGGGCTTTGCAATGGTGCACGGGGGTTGCAGTGGTGCGGGGGGGGGGGTTATAAAGGTGCATGAGGGGTTTGCAGTGGTGCATGGGGGGGCTGCAAAGGTGCACGGGGGGGCTGCAAAGGTGCATGGGGGGGGTTGCAGTGGTGCACGGGGGCTGTACGGGGGGGGCTGCAGTGCATCTCGGGGCTCTGCCGGAGCACATCCCTGATGCTGCGGGGGGTGTGACAGTCCCACGGGGCAGCGACTTGTTGGTCCGCAGTGCCTCCCCCCCCCCCGAAAAAAGGGGCAAGGTCCTCGGGCACCTCCTGCCCCCCAACCCCGCCGCCCCACACCGTGCGCCCCGTCGGGGCTGCCGTGCCCCCAGACGGCGCTGCGGAGCCGCCGCCTCCCGGCCCGGCCCGGCCCCGCCGGGCTCCGCCGGCCCCTTCCGAGGGGGCGGCGCCGCCACCGGGGCCCCGCTCGGCTCCGCAGCCCCACGGGGCCCCCGGCTCGGCCGCCGCCGGTGAGTGAGCCCGGACCGGGGGGCGGCGGGGGGAGCCGGGCGGAGGGGCCGGGGACAGCGGGGTGGGGGGCAGAGGGGTCGGGGACAGCGGGATCGGGGGGCCGAGGGGTCGGGGATAGTGGGGTCGGGGGGCTGAAGGGTCGGGGACAGCGGGATCGGGGGGCGGAGGGGTCGGGGGGCGGCGGGGAGCCGGCGGCGGGATGCTGCGGCGCAGCCGTCGGGGTCCCGCTGGCACCGTCCCCGTCGGGGGTGCTGGTGCCGGGGGTACCCCGGGTTTTGTCGCCTCTCCCCCCCCCCCGGTGGGCTGCGGGCAGCCGGTCCCGCAGGTGTGTCCCGCTGCCCCCCCGTCCCCCTGGCACCGCCTGTCACCCGCTGTCACCCGTGGCCCGCTGCGGTGGCACCGCCAGGCGCTGCGGCCACAAAGGCACCGCTGTGCGCAGGGGCTGCCGGCGGGGTGCGGGGCGTGGGAGGGGGGTAATGGGGTGGTTTTGGGGTGTAGGGGGGGGGATGTGGGGTGAAGGGGATGGATTTGGGGTGTAGGGGACGGAGGGGGGCTCGGGGTCTGCGCGCAGACGGGTGATGGGCACGGCCTCGCCACCCAGGGATGCTGCCCCAGGCAGGGGTTGGGGAGGGGGTTTGGGGTTTCCTCCCGCCGCTGCAAAGCCCAGCCCAGGAAATTCTTCCGGGCAGCCTCTCAAGCCCCTCTTTGTGAGCCTGGGATTTTTAAAATGCCTTCCCCGGCGGTTGCGGACGCGGTGCCCAGCTCCCGGGGCTGCCTCGGGACAAGGGGACGGGGACGGGGCTGCGCCGCGGGGCAGGGAGCGGGGCTGCCAGACCCAACCTTTAGGGCAGGGGCTGCCCCTTCCCACTGATGCCACCAAAACCGAGGGCTGCCACGCTCCCTACACACCACGGCGACCCCACGCCACCCGTGGGGGACACCCTCAGCATCCTCCAGCACCCGCTGGGCTGCAGGGCGGGGGACTTGGTACGGGTCCCCCGGGGCCCGGGCTCGCACCTCCTTCCCCAGCTGGCCGCAGCCTCCCCTCCAAACCCCGCTGGCTTGGCCCTGCCGCGCCGTGCCGCCCGCCGGCCTCGCTGCCAAGGCGCCGATTTCCTGCCTCGCACGAGGCCCCGGGGCGACCTTTATCGGGGATTGCAGTGATAGGACGCGGGGTGACGGCTTTAAACCAAGAGAGGGGAGATTGGGGTTGGAGACTGGGAATGGGTCCCTTCCAACCCAGCCCATCCCATGGTTCTGTGGTGCCATGATTCCCCGATTCCAAGATTCCCTGATTGACTCCCTAACTGATCCCCCGATCCCCATGCCCCACAGTTCCATGAGCACACAGCCCGGGGACCCCCTCGTCCCCACGGGGCCGCGGTGGGGAGGAAGCCACCGGCTTCATCCGGGGCCAGGGGGGCGGCGAGAGGAAGCGGCGGCTGCTGGCACCCTGCGACGGCGCGAAGGCGCGGGTCCCCTCCCCGGAAGGAAGGCGCCGCCGGGGCCCAGCACCCCGCTGCCGGGACCCCTGCGGTGTGGGGCTGGGGGCTCCCCCCTGCCCCATCCCCTCAGCACCCCAGATTTCCCGACGCCGCAGCCCCCTGTCCACGCAGAGCCGCCCGCTGCCATGCCGGTGACCGTGACCTTGGCCGGCCCGGCCCCGTGGGGCTTCCGCATCACGGGGGGAAGAGATTTCGGGAAGCCCATCACCGTCTCCAAGGTAGGAGCCCCCTCCGGGCCGGGGTGCTGGGCGGGTGCTGAGCTGGGCTGCCCGACTGGCTGCTGGGGGAGCGGATCCTGTTTGCCGTCCTCGAGGGATGGCGCTCCGTGGGAACGGCCGCCGGCCCCACGAGGGCTGGGCTGGGCTGGTGCCGGGGGGGTTCCGTCTGTCCTTGTCCTGTGCGCCCCGTGGGGGGGGCTGGCGCTGTTTTGGGAGGGCCAGGGGTGGGGGGAGGCTGTGGGTAAGGGGGATTTGGGGATGGGGTGCTGTGGGTGGGGTGGATTCGGGGATGGGGATGGCCTTGGTGCGCCCAAGTGCCGTGACCTTGGCCATGGAGACGCACGAGGGGCGCAGAGCCGCTGCCCCGGTGCCCGGTGGCTCTGATCCCGGCGGGTTTGTCCCCGTGTCCCCTTCTCCTTGGAGGTGATGGAGCAGGGGAAGGCAGCCGCGGGCGACCTCCGCCCCGGGGACGTCATCGTCTCCATCAACGGGGAGAGCGCGGCCGAGATGCTCAACGTGGAGGCGCAGAACAAGATCAAGCAGAGCCCCGGGCAGCTCCGGCTGCAGGTGGAGAGGTGGGCGAGGGGACGGGGACGGGAAGGGTCCCCGCAGAGCAGCGTCCCCGCGCCGTGCCTCGGTTTCCCTGCGGGGTTTGGGGTTGTTTTTCCTTTCCGGCATCTCTCGGGGCTGCGCCATCCCTGCGGGGAGCCCGTCGCGGCTCTCTAATTAAAGCGTCAGGCGGTAACGAAGCCGGGCAGCCCTGGCAGCCGTTACCTGGCCGACCGGTGCTGCCTCTCACCGCAGCCCCGGGGGGGCGAGACGGGGTGTGGGGGGGGCACGGGCCCATTTGGGGGCTCCCCGTCCACGTGCCCCCCTCTCTCGCCCTGTCCTCAGCCCCTCTTCAAGCAGGGTGGGGAAGTGCTGAGGGCTTTGGACACCACCCAAACGCCACAACCCCGGCGGCATTCCTCTCATACCTCTCCCCCTGGGCGCTCGCCAGCCCTAAGCGACTATTTCAGGGTGTGGGGGGGGGTCCCAGGGAAGGTGCAGGACCCCTCACTCTGCCCCCTCCCCAGGCTCCTGCTGCCCTCTCCCAGCCACACCAACGGGGACAGCTCTCCGGACAGGCTGGCCGCACGCTTCCAGGTGAGACCCAAGCAGTCCCCACACGCTGTGTCCCCCCCCGGGGCCGCTTCCAGCTGCCGACATCTCCCCTTCCCTCCCCAGGACACCGTGAGGATGCGGGAGGAAGGCTCCTGGAGACCCCCGCCCTTCGCCCCCCGGCCCGTCAGCCCCCTCTCCCCCAGCCCGAGGCTCGCCGATGGCCGGGGCGAGCTGGGGCTCGGTGGCCACGGGTAAGGATGGGGGACGTGGGCAGGATCCGGCCAGGATCAGGCCCCCCCTGATGGCCCCGTGCTCTCCCCACAGCTCCCAGCCCCTGCCCAGCGCGCCCGAGGAGCTGCCACGTCCCGGCCTGCCCCAGGTGAGCGGGGAGCTGGGGGGGGGGGGGCTTCGGGGGGCAGGGAAAGGGTGCTTGGGAGGTTGCTTGGGGTGAATCTGTGCGCTGGCAGGCTTTGCAGCCCCAAACCATCGCCTTTTGCAGCCCCAAATCATGGCCCTCTGCAGCCCCACACCATCATCCCTTGCAGCCCCACACTGTGCCCATTTGCAATCCCAAACCTTAGCTCTTTCCAGCCCCAAATCTTAGCTCTTCACAGCCCCAAATCTCAGCTCTTTGCAGCTCCAAATCATTGCCCTTTACATCCCCACCCCGTGCCCCTTTCTAGCTCCAAACCACCGCTCTTTGCAACCCCAAATCTTAGCTCTTTATAGCCCTAAACCATTGCCATTTGCAGCACCACCCCGTGGCCCCTCGCACCCCAAAATCTTTGCCCTTTCCAGCCCCACCCATGCCCATTTACACCCCAAATCTTTGCCGTCTGCACCCCCCGTGCCCCCTCGCAGCCCCGTGCCCCGTGTTATTGCCCAGCCCCGCTCTGCCCCAGGGGCCGCGTCGGTCCCACCGCCGGTGCCGCCGGTGCTCGCCGGCACCCCCAGCCCCTTGGGCACCGGCGCACCGCCCTGGGATGTTTTCCTCGCTCCTACCCGGCCTCTTGGCAGCAGCGCTGAGGCTGGGGAGGCCAAACCAGTTTGGGGAGGGCTTGGGGGGGGCCAGGGCGTTGGTTGGCAGGGCAGGGACCCGGCGCGCCCCCGGCTGCGCCCGCCTGCCCGCTGCGTGCCGGCTGCCGCCTGGGTGCCCGGGGGGGCTGCGGTGTCTCCCCCGCCGCCCCGACCGGTCCCGGGGTGCCCGCGGCCCCCCCAGCCCTCCTCCCCGATGTGGTTTTGGGAGGCTTTGCCTCCCCGCCTTCCCTTCCCCTCTGTCCCGGGGATGTTTTCCAAGCCCAAATCGGGAAGCGCGGTGGCCCCGAGCGCCGCCCGTTCCAGCTGCCTTTGGCCGCGGCCCCGGCCGCCCCTTGGCTCCCGCAGCCCTCCCGCTCCCTCCTTCCCCCCCTGCTCTTTATTTGCTTTGGTGTCGGCCCCGCTGGGTCCCTCCCTGCCCCGGAGCCACCCCGACGTGGCTGGGGCAGAGCATCCCATTGCTGGGGTGCCCCTGGCAGCGCCGGGACCCCAAAGCGGCGGCGAGGGGCGAAGCCTCCCTCGGATCCTGCCTCGCCTTGCACCCGAGGGTGGGTTGGCGCTGGGCTGCTCGGATGAGGCCAAGGCGCCCAGCTCCACCCGGGCCTAATTTTAGCTCCTTCTTCACCCTCTCGTGGCCCTGCGGATCCTCGGTGCCGCCTCTCTCCGTCCCCCCGGGGTCCGGGCAGGGGCAGCGGGGCCGTGCGCAGGTTCCTTGTCCCCATCCCCGCGGTTCCTGCCGGGGTTTGCAGCTGCGTGGCGGCTGCTCCCGGGAACGTCGGGAACGTCGGGAACATCGGCTTCCACTTATCGGGGCTTTGCCTTTCCTGCCTCGCCGCTAAGCAGGAGCAGATGCCGGGGAGGGGACGGGCGCAGGCATAGGGTTACGGCACGGGGCGCAGCCCCACACTGAGCCACGCGGCATCCTCCCTCCATCTGTCCTGGGGCTGGGGGGGCACGGGCTGGAGCAGGGCTCCTACAGCACCCCCCCGGCCCCCTCGGTGCTCTCACGGCCCCTCTTTCCCCGTGCCAGGAGCCAGGAAGCCTGAGCCACCGCAACAGCTCCCCGGGGCCTCTCCTGCCTCCTTCCCCCCAGCCACCATCGCCACCAAACCTCTGGGAGACGGGCAGGGAGCAGCGCCCGTCTTCGCCCTCCCCCGGCCCCCGCAACAGGTACGGAGCAGGTTTTTTTTGGCCAGGATGGAGGCAGGAAAGCCCCCAGCCCACCCGGCGTGGGTTCAACCTCCCCAGGGGAGCCCTGCAAAGAGTTAACGCACCTGCGAGGCAGGTCGGGGTGTGGGAGGTTTTTCGGGCAGGCTGGGGCAGGTGCGGGCAGCGGGTGCAGCGCGGCCGATTCGGGTGCCCGGAGCCCCCCCGTCCCTTCCCCGCGGTGCCGTTCCCCCAGCCCGGGCCCCGAGCCGGCCATGCGGCGCTTGGAGGAGGACTCGGAGGTGTACAAGATGCTGCAGGAGAACCGGGAGCTGCGGGCGGCCCCGCGGCAATCCAGCACCTTCCGCCTGCTGCAGGAGGCTCTGGAGGACGAGGGCGGAGGTGAGGGGCGCGGGGAGAAAATGGGGAGCCTGGGCGAGAGGGGGGGGGGGAAGAGGGGTTGGCAGCAGCACCCTGATGGCTTCGTGTCCCCACAGCCGGCCCCGCAGCCCCCTTCCCCAGCCGGCTCTCGCCCAGCGCCCGCAAGCCGGTGGCCGGCGTCCAGAAGCTGCACACGTGCGAGAAGTGCGGCAGCAGCATCGCGTGAGTGGGGGCGCCGGGGGGGTGGGGGTGGGGTGGGAGGACGGGACAAGGTCGGGGGGAACGTGGGGTGACCCCCAAGCCACCTGCCCCCCCCCCTCCCCAGGACGCAAGCGGTGAGGATCCAGGAGGGTCGCTACCGGCACCCGGCCTGCTACGCCTGCTCCGACTGCGGCCTCAACCTGAAGATGCGGGGACACTTCTGGGTGGGCGACGAGATGTACTGCGAGAAGCACGCCCGCCTGCGCTACCAGGGCACCCTGGGGGGGCCCAGCGCCCCCCCTGCACCCACCCCATCCTGAGCCCCCGCTGCCACCCGCGTCCCCTGCCGCCGCGGGGAGCAGAGGGCACCCGCGGCACCCCGGTGGCCCCGCTGCTTTGGTGGGGTGGGGGCACCTGGGGGGCCATGGCCAGGTTGGGTGTGCGATGAGCGGGGTCGGGTCTCGGCCTGGCCGTGCCGTGGGGTCCCTCGCTGTCACCGCCGGCACCCACGGGGACGCGGGGGACACAGGGGACGTGGGGGACACGGGGCACGTGGGGACGCTTGAGCACATAGGCACCGGAGAGGGGGCTGGCACCGCTTCGCACCCTGCCTTCGAAGGGCTGCTCCGAGGTATTAAAGCAGATCTCTATATAAATATAATATATACCTGCTCCACGCCCGTGTCTGGTCTGTGCGGGGCGGGGGGGGGGGGGGGCACCCCCGGGGGTGTCGGCGTTTTATTGCGGGGCTGTTATCAGGGGCCTTTGTCCCGCCGAGGATCCAGGAGCTCTTATCTCTGCCCCGCGTGCCCGTCTGCACGGGGATGGCTTTGCTGTTACCGCCCCGTGCCAAAACCCCAAAGCGCTCCCACCGCTGGGATGCGGCACGGGCAGGGGGCGGCCAAGCCCCCCCCCCCACCCCCCCCGGGCCGCCCCCGCCCCGCTCCGCCCCGGGGCCGTGCCGCCCCATAGCCCGGCCCCATAAGGAGGCCGAGGAGGGGTGGGGGTGGCCCCTTTGCCCTCCCCCGGTGCGCCCTGCTCCGTGCGCCCCCCCGGTGCCCCCCCCCCCGGTGCCGGGGATGCTTCGCCGCCGCGGAGCCTTCAGCGTGGAGCCGCTCCGGGGGCTCGGTGAGCTTCTGGGGGGGGGGGGCCCCGGTGTGCCGAGGTCCTGCTGGAGGGGGCCCTCGCTGAGCTATCCGTGCTGGGGAGGGGCCCTGGGGGTTCCCAGCGGTTCCAAATTATGGTGTGTGTGTGTTGGGTGGGTGTTCTAGGGGATCCGGCAGCCCTGATTTGTGCTGGGCGGGTGTCCTGGGGGCCCCCAACAGCCCTAATTTGTGGTGGTTGTGCTGGCGGAGGGACCCCGGGGTGTTGGCTGTGCTGGGAGTTTGCCTTTGAGCACGCGGTGCTGGGGTCAAGGTCAACGGGTCCCCCATGCTGGGCGAGGTCTAGCAGCCCCCAGCCCATCTCTGCATCCCCCCCCTCTCGGGTGCAGCCAGGACCCTGTCCCACAGAGCTGGTGGCGGGGGCACGATCCCCTCTTAAGGCTTCCCGGGGGGACGCTCAGGGGCTGGGCAGGATCCGTCCCGCGGTGCCCACGCAGCGCGCCGGCAGCCCGTGGAAGTCGGGCGCGTGGGAGCGGCATTGCTGGGATGCGCGCGGCCCTCGGGGGCTGCTGAAAGGCAGGATTGTCCCCGAGGCCACCGCCGTGGCCCCAGCGCCGTGCTGAGCCCTCCCGGCCCCCGAGGGACCCGCGGTGAGTGGATGCAGGGCAGGAGCGAGCCCCGGGACCGGGCGGAGAGGGCAGGGACGTGGGAGCGCGGCGAGGTTCCCCCGGCACCCGGCTGTCTGCCTGCAGCCTTGAAGTGCCCAAATCACCCCCTCGCCTCCCCGTCTGGGATGGGGAGGGAGCCCTAACCACCGGCCCAGCCAGTATCACCCAGCCCAAATCCCAAAGGGAACCAGTTGGGAACCAGTCCGGTAATGAGGTGCCTCTGGATACAGGGCCCGGCTCCGGCTGGGGCGGGTATAAAAGGCAGCGCCGGGACGCGCGCCCGGCACTCGGCTCTCGGCGATGTGGGGTGGCTCCCGCGCCGTCTGGAAGAGGAGGTGCAGCTGCTGTGAGTGCGTGGGGGCTGGCCGGGGGGGGGTGGGCAGCTCCGTGCCCCGATTTGGGTGCGTGGAGGTGGGGGAAAGAGCAGAGGCTTCGCTCCCCACCTCCCCGAGCCCTGTGCTGTGTCCGGGCGGGCAGGGAGGCGAGGGCTGAGGCTGCCGTCGCGTCCCGGGGCGCAGGGTGGTGGCTGCAGAACGTGGCCCAGCTGGGGCTGAGCGCGTAGGGCCGGGGCGCAGCGAGGAGCTGGAGGTGCCTGGAGCCGTCCTGCAGCGGGGGAAGCCAGTCCTGCAGCCCAACGGG
Source organism: Cygnus atratus (assembly GCF_013377495.2). Taxonomy (NCBI): domain Eukaryota; kingdom Metazoa; phylum Chordata; class Aves; order Anseriformes; family Anatidae; genus Cygnus; species Cygnus atratus. The sequence goes on from NC_066388.1 coordinate 2,147,335, forward strand.
GTGCTGATGTCGGCTGAACACCCCTCGGTGCCACGCGGGGGCTGCCTCCGGAGAGGGGTCCCCGGGTACGGGGCCGCGATGGCTCCAGCAGCCTCGGGGCAGGGCACGGGGCCAGTGGCCACGATGGGAGCGGTGCTAGCCCACGCACAGCTGTGTGCACCCCTCCTGCGGGATCAGCTGGCGCCGTGCCCTGCGTGTGGTGCCCCCTGGGGACCCCCATCCGATGCTCCCCCCCCACCCCCGGCATCCCTCGCCCCTGCAGATGGTCCCTGGGAGACGGCGGAGAGCTGCGTGGTGCGCACGTCCGCCAGCGTCTACCGTCGGCTGCACGAGAGCCCCCGGAGCCCCCCGGTGGGGATGAGCGGGGAGGAATCGGGCGCTTGGGGCCCCCCGCAGCCCCAGCCAGCCCCGGGCAGCCCCCAGGCGAGCGGGCGGCTCCTCAAGTCGGAGTCGGAGGACTCCGGGGTGGAGATGGCGAGCAACGAGAACTCACCCTCCACCCCTCTGGGCTCCGAGAGCAGCTTCTCCCTCGACGGCTTCCAGCCAGCCCGCGGGGACCCCCCGAAGAGCCCCCCGGGAGGGGAACGTGGTGCTGAGCCCCCCCGGCCCCTCCGCAGCCGCTCGGCCAGCAGGAAGCCGGGGCAGCAGCGCAGCAGGAGGCAGCGGCAGCTCAACCGGCGCAGCACCAGCGCTGGGGACCCCCGGGAGCTCGGCGCCGAGGAGCCCGAAGCAGCCGGGGTGCGTGCCGGGGAGCAACGGGGGGGGGGGTGGGGGGGAGCACTAAGGGGGTGTCTCGGCCCCCACGCATCCCTGCAGCTTTTTCTCGCCCCCAGGCCGAGGCGGAGGCGGCAATGCCGGGGCAGGGGCTGCGGTACCTGGAGCACATCTGCCAGATGCTGGAGCGCGTGGCACGGCTGCAGCAGGACAACCGGCTGCTCCGGCAGCAAGCGGCGGGCGCCCGGCGCGCCGGCACCGTGGTGAGGGCCGGGGCCGTAGGATGAGGATACACGGGGTTGGGGGGGGGTGTGGGGGGTGTGTGGGGAGGGGGTCCCCACTTACGCCCTGCCTCTCCTCGCTCGTAGCCCAGCAGGCAGCAGGATCCGGCCACGTGGAGGAGCGAGCGGTTCCGGGCGCGCTCGTGCTCCGACAGCCATGCGCCAGGTGAGCGGGGTGCCCCGTGGGGGTGACACCGGGCTTTGTCCCCAGTGGGGGCTCTGTCCCTGACCCCGTCTCTGTCCCCAACGTGTGGGTTCTGTCCCCAGCCCCATCTCTGTCCCCAGCCCCATCTCTGTCCCCAGCCCCATCTCTGTCTGTGGTGTGGGATCTGTCCCCAGTGTGTGGGTTCAGTCCCCAACGTATGGGCTCCGTCCCTCACCCCGTCTCTGTCCCCAGTATATGGGCTCTGTCCCCGACCCCGTCGATGTCCCCAATGTGTGGGTTCTGTCCCCAATGTGTGGGCTCTGTCCCCGACCCCACCTCCGTCCCCCCGCAGCCCCCGACCCCGCACCGTGCCGGAGGAGATGGGTGCACTCCGCCAGCTCCCCCAGCCTGCTGGACCCCTCCGAGAGCGGGTCGGGCGCCCCGTCCCCAGACAAGGTAAGGGGTTCGGGGGCGGGTGGGGGGTCCCCTGAGCCCCCCCCACCCCGCTGACCGCCGCCTCCCCCCGCAGGACGGGCGCTCGCACTGGGGGCGCGTCAAGGTGCTGCTCACCCGCCTGGCCCGGCGCTCCCTGCGGGGAGGCCGCTGCCGGTAGGGCCACGGAGCCCCCCCCCGCCCCCGACACACACACCCCTCGACCCCCTGGATGACGTCACGCCCCGCCGGATGACGTCACACCCCACTAGATGACGTCACACCCCACAGGATGACATCGCACCCCTCCGAATCACATCACGCCGCACCGCACCGGGGCCGGTCCCCGTCCAGGCGCACCCCCACCCCCAATTTTCTCCCAATAAAAGCTTTTTCCACGATTTCTCCGGCCGTTCGCTGTGTTGTCGCTCGATGACGTCACACTTCCCCCTTCCCCCCCCCCCCCCACCGTGACGTCACTCCGGAGCTCTCGCCCCCTGGCGTCACGTCCGGCGGTGCGCTCCGACGGGCGGCTCGGGCTGCGCCGCTTCCGCCCCCTTTGTCTGCGCCCCCCCGCCCCAAAATCCCCTCACCCCCCCCCCATCCCCAACCCCCCCCCTTTACCTCCCCCCACCCCAAAAATGGCCCAATTCAAGCGGCAGCCGCCTCCCCCCCGCCCCCCAGGAGGCCCCTTCCCAGGTGCGCAGCGGTGATTTTGGGGAGGTTCTGGGGACCCCCCCCCCCCCCCCCCCCCCCCCAAAATTTTGGCTGACCCCCCCCCTCCTATAGGGCCCCCCCACTCGTCCTCCTTGCTGGGGCCACCTCCGGGCCTGCTGACCCCCCCGGTGCCCGCCGGGCTGCTGCAGGGCGCGCGGCACCTGCAGGTGGGTGCATGTTTTTTTGGGGAGGTGGGGGGGGGGGACCCCCCAAAATGAGCCCCCCCCCCGCAGCACGAGGGTCCCCTCAGGTGGGCGAGAAGCAGCGCGTCTTCATCGGGGTCGTCAGCAGCCTGCACGACTACTTCGGGGTGGTGGACGAGGAGGTCTTCTTCCAGCTCAGGTACAGGCTGGGGGGGTGGGGGGGGGCGTGCACGGGGTGTGGGGGTGTGGGGGGCACAAGGGGCAGCTCCCCAATCCGCTGATGGGGACCCCCCCCCCCCGCCTTGTTCCCGGTCAGCGTGGTGAAGGGCCGGGTGCCACAGATCGGGGAGAAGGTGCTGGTGAAAGCCGCCTACAGCCCCGGGCAGGCGGTGCCATGGAACGCGCTCAAGGTGCAGACGCTCTCCAACCAGGTACCCGCGGTGAGACCCCCCCGCCCCCCCCCCCCCACCACCCCCCGGGGGGCTGCTCCGCCCCCCTCCCTGCTCGCCCCCGACCCCGTGTCCCACCTCGCCCCCCCACCCTCCCGTTTCGTTGCTCCATCCCCCAGCCTCTGCTGAAAGCCCCGGCCCCGCTCCTGCACGCGGCGTCCCTGGGGCAGAAGCAGGGCATCCTCGGCGCCCAGCCGCAGCTGCTCTTCCAGCCTCACCGCGCCCCGCCGCTCTGCCCGCAGAAACGTGAGTGCTCCCCGGGTGCCCCCGGGTTGTCCCGGTGATGCTCCAGGTGTCAACGGGTGTCAGGGGCATCACGAATCGTCCTGGTGATGCCCCGGGCATCTCAAATTGTCCTGGTGCTGTCTCGGGTGTCACGGATGCCCCGAGCATCGTGGATCGTCCTGGTGATGCTCCATGTGTCACGGGTGTCCTGGGCATCACAGGTTGCCCTGGTGATGCCCTGGGTGTCACGGGTGCCCCAGGCATTGGGGATTGTCCTGGTGATGCTCCAGGTGTCACGGATGTCCCCGAGCATCATGGGTTGCCCCGGTGCCTCCTGCCTCCCCTCGAAGCCCCACCTGGGTTGCCCAACAAGGGGATGCTGCAGACCTTTGGGTTTTCCGGGGGCAGAACCTCTCCGCCACCTCTTATTTATTCCTGTTTTTCCCCCCAGCAGTGAACTTCTTCCCGTTGCCCCCGTCCATTCCCCTGAGCCACCTGGGGAGGCAGCCGGGGCGAGGAGCGAAGGGCAGGAGCGACGCGGGCAGACGGTAAGGGCGCAGCGCTGTCCTGGGGGGGGAAATCTGTGGGTTTGGTTCCCATAAAACCCATCACAGCTCCGTGCTGCTCCTGGTGGGTTTTTTCCCCCCTTCCTACTCCTACGGCCTCAGGGACGACTCGGACTCCAAGAAGAGGAAGCAGAAAGGCGCCGAGCCCTGGGCAGCGAAGAAGCCGCGCCACGACGTGCCGCAGTACCGCGTCCACCTGGCGCCCTACGCCCCGGACAGGTGAGTGCAGGCGCTCAGGACCCTTCCCACGCCCCACAGCACCACTGACCTCTGCCCCCAGCCCCTCCTGCGATGCCATGGAGGTCCTGCGGCGCTACTGCAGCATCCCGCTGCCCGGAGGCTTCTACGACATCCGCCTGCGCTGGCTGGACGCCTTTCCTCTCGAGCAGCCCCTGAGCCTCCGGCACCGCAGCCGCATCCTGGTGGCTGACCCCGATGAGGTGCCGGAGCCCCAGGGGGGTGCTGAGCAGGACCCCGCTCCCCACGACGCCGATTCTGCCTTCAGCGCCAAGGTGAGGTGACGGTACCCAAAAGACCAGAGGTGCTGCGGGTCTCGGTGCGCAGCTCAGCACTCGAGGTGGTGACGGCCCCGATGTCCCCGGGGTGTCCGCTGTGCCCGCAGGTGCTGCTGCTGTCCTCCCCGGGCCTGGAGGAGTTTTACCGTACCTGTCTGCTGTGCGTCGACGAGGCCGGTGAGCAAAGGGAGGCTCCCGAGCACCCGACAAAGCAGATCAAGGTGTGCGCCCAGAGAGCACGCGGTGCGGTGTGGGCTGGGCTGGGCTGAATTCCCCCTGCTTTTGGGGAAAGCCCTCGGGAGAGGAGGTTTGGTGGCGCGTTGTCCTCTAAAATTATTTCTGCTGCGGTGGCATCTGCAAAAAAATCTGGGGGCTCTGCAAAATCCTGGGGACGGAGGCTTTGGGGAGGAAGGGGGGCAGTCACAGCGCAGCCCGTGCTCAGCGCCTGCCTCTCCCTAGTTCCTGCTGGGGAGGAAGGAAGACGAAGCCGTGCTCATCGGGGGGGAATGGTCCCCGTCGCTGGACGGCCCCGACCCCGAGGCCGACCCCGTGGTGCTGGTCCGCACGGCCGTGCGCTGCGCCAGGGCGCAGGCGGGGCTGGACCTGAGCGGCTGCACCAAGTGGTGAGTGGCGGTGGGGAGCGCGGCGTGGGGTTAAATCTTCCCCTCCTGGGAGCTCTCCTAGCTCTGGGATCCGGTGGGTGGTGCAAGAAACGCACTTACCCGCTGGTACGGTGGGAAACGGGGCCCTCCTGCCCAGCCCCCTGCCGGGAGCGCACCGGGCGCATCCCCGCAGGTGCGCAAACACCGTGCGGCGAGTGGCTGCTGGCAGCTTTGATGGTTTTTTGGGGAGCATCCCCAGGAGCAGGGGGCTTACGCTGCCTCCTGTCCCCCTCCTGGGACCCCAGGGCACCCAGTGCTGTATGGAGGGCGAGGGGCAGCACGTGGCTTTCTCCTGGGCTGTCCCAGTGCCCGTGCAAAAAAGCGTGGCCCTTGCCCGGCTGTGTCGCTGCACTGCAGATATATTTTCTATATTTTTTTTTATGTGTGTGTGTGTGTATATATATAAATATATAGCATTCCTGCTCCGGGTAACCGTGGCAACTGATTTTATTTTGCTTAAACCTGGCCCGGCATGTGACGTGGTGGGGAAGGAACAGCTGAGGGGAGATGGAGAGCTCGGTGCCGGGGGGAGGCTTGGCAAGGTCCCAGCCACGCTCGTAAGCGCTCTGGCTTCGAGCCGTGGCGCGGGCTGGGCCACGAGCGCCACAAGGTTTGGCCTCGCTCTGTGTCCCCCCCAAATGGGGACAGTGGGTGGCCTTCGTGTGACCAGTCAGGGTCTGCATGACCTCTCGAGGCCCGTCGCTGCCAGTAGAGGGGAAGGTTTTGTCGGGCAGCCCGCGCTGGCCCTGACGGTGCCGCGCCGTGCCGCAGGGTGCGCTTTGCCGAGTTCAGGTACCTGCGGGAGGGCGATGCGTCCCGCCGGGAGGTGGTGGTGGTCTTCCTGCCGGACGTCTGGGGCTGCATGCCGTCCCTGGAGGAGTGGGAAACCTCCGGCCAGCTCAGGGAGGAGAAGGGGACCTCGCTGCCTCCATCGCCAGAGGACACCGCGATGGTGAGGCTGTGCCATGGGTCGGGCTGCCAGGGCTGAGGCTCGGTTCAGATGTCCCAAAAGGTGGCTTTTTTCTGCGGACGGCCACATTTTGGAGAAGGCAAGAGGCCTGCCCAGCTGGCAGCCTCTTCACTTCCACCTAAACAGGGCCTTTTTTAGCAGACGGAGGCCCCCGAGCAGCACACGGACCCCACCGACCCCTCGCTGGAGCCTGAAGCAGCCGAGCCCGAAGCCCCCTCTGCCCCCAGGGACCTGGCCCTCATCGCCCGTCCCCCCTCCGCTGGGCAGCACGGGCAGGCCGCCTGCTCCAACATCTCCCTCTACACCCTGCTGGAGTACAGGAGGCGGCGGGAGAAGCTCTCCTTCGAGGTAGGCTCCGCGTGGCGTGGGTGCATGGGGGGCTGCGCACGCAGGTCCCCCCCTGTGCCTCTGTCCCTTCCCGAGGTGGCCGTGGTGGCCGAGCTCTTCCAGGAGATGCTGCAGCGGGATTTCGGCTACAAGCTCTACAAGGCGCTGCTGGCCCTGCCCGAGAAGGACGAGCTGCTGGAGAACAAGAACCCGGAGGCAGAAAGGGTGCCCAAGGCGGCGAGGGAGGTGGCTCCGGGGGCTGCCAGGGCTGAGGAGGAGGCTGAGCAGGTGGGATCCCGCTGACCCCTCAGAGCACCGAGCCTTGTCCCCATCTCCTGCCCCCGTCTCACCATCTCTTGTCCCATCTCCCCATCTCCTGCCCCTGCTCAGCACCCTCCAAAAGAGGAAGCTGAGGAGCCCGTGGGCAACGAGGTGGCCACGGCAGGCGAGGAGCAGGAGAGGTCTAAAAGCGAGGGCAGAGCAGAGCCCAAGGACTCTCCGGATGAGCTGTGCGTGCTGAGCCTGGAAGGCAGCCTGCTGCTGCTCCGGGAGGAGGAAGAGGAGGAGTTGGGTACGTAGCTGGCACGGAGCAGGGGCTCAGCACTTCCCCGGGGGGCTGCAGGTCCGGGGGTGCTCCCTCCTGCCCTTCCCCAGGCGCCAAGCTGGAAGAGGCCGAGGTGCGCTCCGACGCCTCCAACCACTCGGAGCTGGAGCTCTCCTCGCTCCAGGACGTGGTGAGCACCCCCCCGGCCCCCTCCAGCCCCACCGAGGGCTCGGAGCACGGAGGGGAGGCTCCGTGCGTGCGGGGGGGAGCCGGGGAGGAGCGTGAGTCACTGCCTCCGTCCCACTCGCCCTGCGCTCCCTCTGCGCCGCGGCGGCACGGCGAGCTCAGCCTCTTTCATCCCTCTCTGCGATTTCGGCAGCCCAAGGAGCTGCACCCGAGCGCTGCCCTGCCCCTGGACGCCCTCCTGGCCTTCGTCTACTTTGACTTGAATTTCTGCGGCTACCTCCACCGCAGGGACCTGGAGAGGATGCTCCTGACGCTGGGGCTGCGCCTCTGCAAGGAGCAGGTGAGCGCCGGGGGCTCGGACCCGGCTCCAGCTCGGGGTTTTTTTTCCTGGGTCCTGACCTGGGTGCGCTGTGTTGCGGCGGCAGGCGAAGCGCCTGGTGAACCGGGTGGTGACCCAGTCCCTGTGCCACTACCGAAACCTTCGCTACAGCCGCCATGAGGACCCGGAGCCGCCCGGCACTGACCCCCTAACCGAGGAGGAGCCCCCAGGTAGGTGCTGGGACAGATGGAGCAGGGAGGGATCCCCTTGAGGCGCAGCGATCCCCGCGGGGAGCCTGCCTTGTGTTGTCCTTCTTCCAGGGAACCTTCCTCTGCTGCCTCCTGCCCCGCCGGAGGTGCCCCCGTGCCCCAACGTGGGCCTGGTGTCCCGGGGGGGCACGGTGCTCAACGTGGGGAAGCTGCTGGAGAAGGCGGAGCAGGCGGAGAGCAGCCGCCTCTACCTGGAAGGCAAAATCCAGGCGCTGGAGGCCAAGCTGGGTGAGAGCCGCTTTGCCTGGGGGACCCAGCTCCCCGTGCCTCATCCTGCCCGGTGCTGACGGGTGCTGTGTGTCCCTAGAGGAGAGCCAGCTGCGGGTGGCAGCCACCGAGGCCAGCAACCGGGCGCTGGTGACGAAGCTGCAGGACCTCCAGCGGCGCCTGGATGAGGCAGAGGAGAGGGCGAGGGAGGCCGGGAGGCAGAAACTGCGCCTGGGGAGGCTGCTGCAGGAGAGCAGAAAGCGCCTGGCCCCCCTGCAGCTGGAGCTCCAGGCCATCATCGAGAAGGTGCTGAATGCTTCACCCCTCATCCCCGGGCAGCAGCATCCTCAGATCGTGCTCATCGCTCTTCTCTTGCAGACCAGCTCCTGCTTAGAAGAGGAACCGGCCTCCTCCAGCTGACCTCGCTGCCAAAATGTGTCCCCCCGCGGGCGAAGGCTGTGCCCCCGTGGCCGTGGGCAGGGTCCCCGTGAGCTCCCCCTGAGCCTTTCCTCGAGAGGTCGGGGCTGGTGGTGCCCCGGGCACCTGGAGCCTGGGCAGCCCTAGGAAGGGGCAGGGTTTGTGCTGAGAAATCGTCCTCGTGTAAGGGAAACCTCGGCCGCAGGAAATCTTGCAGCCCAGCGTGGGCGCAGGGGAGGCAGGACAGCTCCGTGCTCCATAGCTGACCTCGTGAGTAGGGACAGAGAGAGTTTTGTTTTTAATAGGACAGAGGGCCCCCAACCAGGCCCACCGGGGGCCCCCCCTCGCTGTGTGGCAGCCCCCAGCCTTAGGGGTCAGCTTGGCGCTTCGTGCAAGCCCTCTAACAGCTCTCCCAAACCTGGCAGCCCCTGGGGAAGCTCCCATCCCTGTAGGATTTAGGGCTGGAGCTCTGCAGCCCTGGCTTGTCCCGGAGCTGTGCCCCAGGAGCTGTGTCCAGAGGGATGCAGGGGGCAGCTGCCAGGGGTCATGCCGCCTCTCCTCCCTGTCCTTGAGCTTGAAGACGGGTAGTAGGGCAAAGAGAAAGCCCCCAACTCAGGATTTAATTCAGACTGTAAAAAGCGGCAGCACCTTGTGTTTAACTGGAGATCTTTCTTCTCAGAGTCCCTTTGGGTAGCAGGCCGTGGCCATTCCATCCCCTTTTCTCTTTCCCACCCTCTCCGGCTCTCTGCGGGCCCTCTATACCTCTTTTACAACCCAAACCCTCAATAAATATTGTCGACAGCTCGGTGTCCCCCTCCTGTCCCCAGCAGTGCTGCCTGGTGGCAGCAGAGGGCGGCAGCAGCCCGGCGCAGCGGCACCAGGGGCTGCTTTTGGGGAAAAAACTTTTGGGAAGCATCCCTCTGCTGCAAACCATCCCTCTGCTGCTGCTCCGGGAACCTCTCTGCTCCCTGCCCCCTCTTCCCTGGATTTGCTGTTTTTCGCCATCATTTCATTTTTTCACGTTTTCAGCCCCATGGCTTTGCTCTCCCAGCCTGGCGCGGGGCCACCCGGCGCCGGGGCGAGCGATCCTCCAGCTGCAGGGGTGGCCCCACGGAAACCAGCAGCCCCAGCACGGTGACTTTCAGCTCTTGGATTTAATCTGTCCCGTTCATAATCTCTTCCCCTTAACAGTGTTTGATCGGGTGAGGGCTCCCCCGAGGCACTTTGCACCGTTCCTGCTGGGAACGGGTCGCATCCAGCAAGGAACCCCTCACCCTCCGGGCAGGGCGCGCAGTCCTCGAATGACCAGCTCCCAAAAAACCGCATCCCGTGGGAATCTGAATGCTTCTGCCCTCCCCCTGAGGGTACCGGGCTCCTTCTAAGGCACCAAAAGAACACCCTACAGGCAAGGAGCCTGGGCCGGAGCCTGGCACGGGGAGCCAGCAGGGAGCTCCGCACCGGCGCTGGGTCAGGGCAGGAGGGCGCAGCCCGCTCCTCTTCTCGGCTGAGCTGCCCCACAACCACCTATTTAATGAGAAGCCAGGCTCCCACAAGTCAGGAGGGCAGAAACAGGACGGGGATGCCCGTGGCTGCCCATCCTGCAGCCTCACAGCAGCAGGTGGGGAGGGCCCTGCTCTGTGCGCCCCCCCCCGCCCCAGCAGGCCCCGTGGCAGGAGGGCAGAGCTGCTGGGGCGGAAGATGGCACAGCCAGAGCTTTAAACCCTGCACCATCCATCTGCGCGTCCCCGGAGAAGGCAGGGAGGGGGCTCAGGAGCTGGGGGGGCTCCATCCCCAGCCTCGTTACCGGTGCCCCCCCCCCCCCCCCCGCCCTCCCCAGCCCTCAGTCGTCGGCCACGATGGACAGCGCCCGCAGCTCGCTCAGCTTGGCTTCGTTCTCCCGCTCCCGCTGCTCGTCGCTCAGGCCGGGCTGGTCGATCTGCGCCGTCAGGTCCCCGAAGATCTTGTGCATCTCCGTGTAGTAGACGACCTGGGGGAGGAAAAGGGGGGGGGGGGCAAGTGAGCAGAGCTGGGGGTCCCCCCCCCCCTTACCCCGCCAGGCTCCCGAGGGGTGCAGCGCTGCCCGAGAGCGCCCGTCGGTTTTGTGTTTCTGGTTCCAAAATAGCTGCCCCCCCCCTGCGGCGATGCCACCCCCTTGGATTATTACAGCTCACCGCCTTTTAATAACGCGCTGCCCTTCGCTGCTCGCGCCCAGCTGGGATGTCCCTGCCCTGGCACTGGTGGCACTGGAGCTGGTGGCACCGGAGCTGGGCACGGCCGACAGGTCCCTGCAACGCATGCAGGGGGACTGTGGGCATCTGATACCCCGCAAGAGGCTGTGGGGGGGGGCGGGGGGGGGTCTTAATAACGTGCTAATTAGCTCCGCCAATTAACTCCGGCACCGAGCAGCGCTTCCCGCAGCCAGCGGGTCGGTGCAGGCAGATGGCACCGGGCTTGGGTGGCAGGGAGGGAGCCAGAGTTGGGCCCTGGGGGAGGAAGAGGAGGTGCTCGGCTGCCTGGGGGGGGGGGGGGGGGGGGGGGGAGAATTGGGGTTTGGGCTTGGGGTTGTGCCACGCATCGCCCCCGCTCGCCCCCGGGGAAATGCAGCCCCCCCCCCCCGGGGAAATGCAGCCCGATCCACGCCGTGCACCCCCAGCCCCATTCCCCCAAGCACAAGGCTGGAGCCGTAACAAGCCCCCCCCCCCCACCCCGTGCCGTTCCCAAATCCCCACCCCAAGGCGGGGGGGGGGGGGGGGGGGGTGTTTCTGGGGGCGGTCCCGCTGCTCCTGGCCCCATTTTGCAGAGGGGCACAGGCGAGGCTGGCGGCGGGGGCACCCGGCGCGGTGCCGGTGCGGGTACCCGCGGTCTCCATGGAGACCATCTCCCCATCTCTCGCTCCAAGCGATGCTGATTTTGGGCAGGACCAGGGCAGCTGCTGGGGGGGGCCCGGACCCCTTTTGTTGCTCGATTCCACCCCCCCCCCCCCCCCCCCACTCCTTTCCCCTGGCTCCACTGCTGGTGGGGTGCGGCGGGGGCTGCTGCGGGGCCGGGGTGGTGATTCAGCAGCAGGGCTCATTTCCACAGTGACTAACGCAGCCCGCGGCGGTGGCACGGCTGCCAGCGAGGGGCTGCAGCGCTCCCGGCACAGCCCCGCTCCCCCCGTGCCCCCCCCACACCCCCCCCCCCCCAACCCCGCGCCCCCAAAACCCCCAGGGCACCCCGCATCTCCGTGGCACCCACCTGGGGGCACCGCGCACGATGCCACGGGGCCGAATAAAGCTCGGTGCCCTCCAAGTGCCCTCCGAGTCAGGGCAAATATTTTGGGTGCTCTTTTCCCCCCCCCCAAACCGAGGCTCTTCTTGCAGGAGGCGCCGTTTCTCCGGGTCGCCTCGGGGAAATGCCTCTCCCAGTAGGACCCCAGAGCCTCCCCAGTAGGAATTTGTGGGGTGGCTGCACGGCTCGCCGCCTCCTGCACCTGATCGCGGCGCTCCCACAGACACATTATTCCCCCCGCCCCCCCGATGAAATCGGGGTGAAAACTCAGAGCCAAGCGGCAGCTCGGAGGCGAGGGCGAGGAATTCCCGGCCGGGCTGGCTCGGGGAGGGACGGGGGCTTGCGAGGACGCGGCCGCCCTGCCCAGGAGCCCTCCTTTGTGGGCTACGCTGAAAAGCCACCAAAGCCTTCCTCGACCAGGGTCCTGGCCGTCTGGGGGGGCACCGGGGGGGGGGGCACGAGCCCTTGGAGCATCACCAGGAGATGGGGACACCGCGGTGTCACCCCTCTGGTGGCCCTGTACCTGCTGCCTGCCAGCGGCTCAGTACTTTTCCAGCTCTGGCCGCCCTAAGCTCCGGCCACATCCCCTCGAATCCCATCTCCGGCTCGCGTTTGAGACCGAGCCAAAGGCCCCGAGCACACCTGTCTTGAACTAATTCTGTTTCGGGACACCGTGTTCTCCCCATTTTCTATAGATCCTATTTACAACGGGGCAGCGCGCGTTACTGTAGGTCCTGCACGAAACGAAGCTTTGGGGCTGCTGCCAGGGCCCCAAGCCCACCGTGGCCATACAGCCAGGCTCGAAATCCCCGTTTAATTCCCAGCTTCGCCACGAACCCGGAGCGGTATCACGTCTTCTAGCTGGAAAACAAAGCACGGCGAGGGGAGGAAGTGTTCCTCGTGAGCTCGCGCCGCCGACGGGGCACCAACGCCCCCCCCCCCCCCCCCCCCTTTCATCTCCACGGGGCCACTTCAAAGCTCCCAGCCGGGGAAATATTTGCCTCCGTCGGCTCAGCCCGGGCACGTGGGTGGACAGAAGCATTTGGTGGGGGATGTTACAGCCTCTGCTCCCTCGTGGCATGCCGGCAGGACACACCCGGCTCCAAGCCGTGCCATGGGAACCCAAGCGCCTGGCACGACGGCCTCGGAGGGGCTGCTTAGGGTCAAAGCCCTACAGCCGCTGCTCCGGGGCCATTTTTCCCTTTCTTGTAGGGGAGAGGCTGAGCAGCCAGTCCCTGTTCCTAATTCCTGATGCCAGTCCCTGATGCCAGTCCCTGTTCCCAGTCCCTGTTCCTAATTCCTGATGCCAGTCCCTGATGCCAGTCCCTGTTCCCAGTCCCTGTTCCTAATTCCTGATGCCAGTCCCTGATGCCAGTCCCTGTTCCCAGTCCCTGTTCCTAATTCCTGATGCCAGTCCCTGATCCCAGTCCCTGTTCCCAGTCCCTGTTCCTAATTCCTGTTCCCAGTCCCTGTTCCCAGTCCCTGATCCCAGTCCCCGTTCCCAGCCCATCACCACGCCGCTCACCACGTCTAACTTCAGCCCCCTGCTTTTTCCAGGGCCAGAAAAAAAAAAAAGGAAAACTGTGCCGTTTCGCACCGGGGCTGCCTCCACGTGGCAGTTTCTCCTCGGGGACGAGGTCTCCGAGCATCACGGAGCCCGGCACGCCCCGGTTCCTTGAGAGCCGTGCGCCCGTGCCCCCGCCGGGCAGCCCCCGTGGGCTGTGCTCCTCGAGCGATCGCTGCTAGAGATACGGTGGGGGGGGGGGGGGGGGGGCTGAAAATAGAAATTGCACCAAGCAACGAAAAAGCCCCGAGAAGCTGCTCAGTGAGGCGTGGAGGCAGAGCTCAGCCCCAAAGCGGGGTGCGGGGGTGAATGGGCCGGCACCGGGCAGCGCAGCTCCGGCCCCCGGATGGGGATGGGGAAAGGGATGGGGACAGGGATGGGGATGGGGATGGGGATGGGGATGGGGACAGGATGGGGATGGGGATGGGGATGGGATGGGGACAGGGATGGGGATGGGGTGGGGACAGGGATGAGGACAGGATGGGGATAGGGATGGGGATGGGGATGGGGATGGGGATGGGGATGGGGATGGGGACGGGGATGGGGATGGGGACGGGGATGGGGATGGGATGGGGATGGGGATGGGATGGGGATGGGATGGGGATGGGGATGGGGACAGGATGGGGATGGGGATGGGGATGGGGATGGGGATGGGGACGGGGATGGGGACGGGGATGGGGATGGGGATGGGGATGGGGACGGGGATGGGAACGGGGATGGGGACGGGATGGGAACGGGGATGGGGACGGGATGGGGATGGGATGGGGTCAGGGATAGGGATGGGGACGGGGCCACAGCACCCCTGCCACCATCCCCCTGGCCAGGCCCCTGCAGGTGAGCAGCCGCTGCATGGAGTCAGGGCTCCCAGGTGCTATTCCTGGCTCGCCACTGACTCATTAAGTTACCTTGGGCAAGCCACTTCCCTTTTTTTGTCTTTTTTTTTTTTTTCCCTTTTTTTTTTTTTCAGCCATCTGCAGCAGGGGAAACGCTGCGCAGCCCCTGGGGTGTGCAGAACCTGAGGGGGGGGGGGGGGGGGGGGGCACCAACGAGGCTTGTGGGAGCAGCAGGGTGGGGAGTGGCCCCCATGTCGGGTGCTGTGGCACCCTGCACCCTGCTCGGGGCACCCTGCTCGGGGCACCCTGCTCCGGCTCACCCCAGCATCCACGCCGGGCTCCCGACGAGCGGAGGCAGCAGCCAGCTGGCGGAAAAAAGGAGGCAGGGCCATTTTGGGCAAGGACGGAGGGGCAAGGCTGCTCTCCGGGGAAAGCGCCAGCAGCTCCCCCGATGCCCAGATAGGGCAGCCGGCGTTTGGGTTTCAAGGTCTCGGCCAAACGAGCCACCCACAGCGAGCGGCCGGGGAGGGTTCGCGTAGCTTGGCAGGGGGAAGGGCCGGCGAAACTTCGCCGTGGCTCCAGGGAGTCTGGTTGTTTCAGCTGCCACGGCTGGAACACAGAGCCCCGCGCTCCCGATTGCTAAGGGAACAGCTAGAACAGCATCCCCAGCATCGAACCAGGCGGCGGCAGGGGGAACGGGCGCCATCTGCTAGGTGAATCAGCCTGCAGGCAGCTCGCTGGCAGCTCTGCAGCGAGGCCCCCGAGCCGGAGGTGAGCCCAAACACGTGCTCCTTCTCCCCGCACCTCCCCGCAGCCGTCCCGCGGCACCTGGGTCGCTGCAGCAGCAGCTCCTTTACGAACGCCCCCGCCAGCAGCAGCGGGGATGTCGCCGCCTCCTGGTGCTCAGCACACGCAGGTGGCCGAGGTGCCCGAGAGTCAGACCTTCCCAAAGCTCCTGCAGCAGGGGGAGAAGGGGTTGGAGCCCCAAATCCTGCCTGCCTGGCCAAGATCGTGCTCCGTGCTAAGGGGAGAGCCCAGCGCTGCTCCCCCGTGCTCGATGCAGGTCAGATCCCGGTGCTGTTCCCCCCCAGCCTCGAGGAAGGGGTGAGAGGAGAAGAAGGTGAAGGAGGAGCAGCAGCGAAGCACGGGAGCGAGCTGAGGATGGGAAGGAAAGCAAGCTGGGCTTTATGTAGGCCACCCCTCCTGCAAACCCTCCGTGCACGCATTACGCAGCCTCCCCTGTCTCTGCCAGCAGGCGCCAGCTCTGGTTACCACCAGCCAGAAATCCTCAGGCTGAGCCCTGAGCGTTCCTTTCATCATCTCCACCAAAATCCGAGCTCAGGACCACGAGCGCAAAAGCACAACAGAGCCGACGAGCCACCGAACGCCGGTGGTTAACGTACAAGCAGGGCTCGGAGCGCCTTCCGCACGGGGCAGGACATGGCACGGGCACCAGGAACGGACCTGATTTGAGGCAGATCTGCAGGAAATGGTGAAATCACCCCCAGATGTCCTTTCTGTCGGGCAGGCAGCCCGCACCACAGCACCACGGGTGCCAGCAGAAAGCCAACCTGCTCTTCTGCCAGGGCAGCATCCCCTGGAGACCTGCCCGGTGTCCCAGCATCGCTCCCTCTGCCCTTTCACAGTAATAAAATCGCTGTGGGTTTGGGTATAGGAGCCAGAGGATGGCTACGTGTTACCTAGGTGGTGCCCAGCTCAAGAAAGTGGCTTGCTCGAAGGCAATTCAGGCCCAGGGGGACCTCTGGAGCTAATCTCACCTGCGCCCGGACGAGGGACTCGAAGCTGGGCTTGAAGTAATCGATGCGGCTGCTGTAAAACTTGGGCATTTCCTCCAGGAGCTGCTTGTTTTTGGCCTCAAAGTCCTCCTTCACCGGCCGCAGCTCCTCGCGGGCCTGCGAAACGAGACGGGAGGGGAGTCAGGTGCCGGGGAAAGCCCTGCCATGGGCAGAGCTGCGAGGATGTGCCCTGACCCGAGGACAACCGGTGACCAGAAAGCCCAAATTTTGGGCCCCAGCTCTGCCCCAGGCCATCGGGAAAGCCTCAGGACACCACGGGGGCTGCTGGAGAGGAGACCACGAGCTGGCTGCTCCCCTCCCTGCAGGAGGACGTGGGCAAAAAAATGTCCCCAGAGGACACCCCAGCGGCTCCGGGACTGGCCGAGCTGGTGCTGAGCCCCCAGGGCTGTGTCCCCCCAAGGGCTGTGTCCCCCAGGGCTGTGTCCCCCCAGGGCTGTGTCCCCCAGGGCTGTGTCCCCCCAGGGCTGTGTCCCCCCAGCCTCACGCCCTGTGATTCCCAAGAGCTTCTCCCCTCTCCACTTTCGCCTGTGACCTTCAGCTGAGCGAGCCCACCCGGCTTCTTTAAACAGAAGCGTGGGGAGAAAGGGAAATGTCTCCGGGATGGTGTGGAAAAGGGCAGGAGGGGGTGGGCAGTGAAATATTAGACCCGTCCAAGTCTGCCGCTTAATCCTGCCGCAATTCCGACGGGCGGGGGGGGCGCCGCGGTGCCAAAAACCCCGCGCGCGACGCCGGGTGGAAAGGAGCGAATTTGGGGTCGGGCAGGAATCGGGCAGAAAGGCAGCTAGGCTGGGACTGGGAGCGTTTTAACTCAGTGGGGAGAAGTGTTTGAACTCATCCAGCATCGAGCAGCACCGGGCTTTGCGCCAAAAAAGGCACCAAACTCGACGGCGAGCCCTTGCTGAGATTCCCCAGTTCGCCACCAAATTCGGGGACACGAATTCGGGGTTTGGGGTTTCTTAAGAGCAGCTCTGGCTCCAGCGGGCGTCTGAGCTCACGCCGCGGTGAGCTAAGGTCTTTGCGGGGGCGGGGAGGGGGGGAAATTATATCACAGGGAAGTTCATTAGGGTGAAAAAAAATGAAATAACTAAAACCTGCTTAATCACCAGGACAAAAGCACTCGCAGTTTTCCAGCCGCAGCTTTAGGCACCGAGGCTAAGCAAAGTAAGCGGCTTATGACTAAATCTGAGGTCTCTTTTGTCAGCGCCGATAGGGCTGTTCTTTAACACAAAACTTCATTTTGTCTTCAGAAAATCCACGGTCTTTTGGCTCCCGAGAAAGTCACCCGGCTCCTTCCAGGATCCCGCAAACGTTCTGCGGGAGCGGGACTTCGGGCGAGAATTTAATAATAAAATAATGGCGATTCTGCTCAAATCTGGGAGAGAAAAGGGAATCTGGCGAAGCTGCCTGTGGACCGATTACTGCGATTTTCCAGGACGAATTTTTTTCTGCAACAGGTGGCAAGCACGGCGACTCGGGAGGCTCTGAGCTCTGCCTTTCTGCGTACAGCTGCTCGGGCAGGCGCTGAGGGCGAGGGGAATTCCGCCCACCGCCTGCTCGTCCCAGCGTTTTCGCTTCCTGTGGATTTTTTTTATTTCCCTTTCTTTTGCAAACAGAAAGCTCAGCGTGGCTCTGAGAGAGCTTCACCCCAGCCCTGGGCTCCCAAGTGGCCACGTAGCTCGTGGCCAGGGTTGCCCCAAGGCTTCGGGGCCGTACCTGGTGCAGCTTGGCGAGGACGGGGCCGGTTCTCTCCTTCTCCTCGTACTTCTCCACCTTGGACTGCAGGCGCTTGTAGTCCTGCAGGGTTTGCTCGCGGCGCTTCACTGCCATGTTCAGGCTGGGGAACACGCTGCTGAACCTGCCGGGGAGAAGAGGACAGGAGGGCTTTGAGCAGGGATGTGACACCGAAGACAACCTGCCACCCCAAAGGCCCCCGGGGAAATGTGCCACCCCAAAAGCCCCCCAAGCAATCTGCCACCCCAAAGACCCCAAATTGCAAAGGGGACACTCGGCAGCCCCGCTGCTGTCCCTACAGGCCGGTGGAGCCGGGGAAAAAGCGCCGCCGTCGCGCCGCAGGTGCCCCCTAAATCCCCATTTCGTCACGCGCCGTCGATGCACTACAAAGCCCTTCAGATCTCCCGCAGCTTCTTCCAACAGCTGCACCACGACGGGCCAGGAGAAGCAAACGAAGCCCTGGGAGGTGCTGAGAGGGGCCAGCAGGGCGCAGGATACGGCCCCGGCACGGCAAAACGCAGGGGATGGAGGAGAAACACGGCCGGGAGCTGCAATCCCTGCTCTGCCCTCGCGCCGCCGGCCCCGCTCCTTTCCAAAAGTCAGCCCCGTGCAGGGCCAGGATTGAGAAAATGCTGAATAACACCACCCGGGGGGGTCAGCACAGCCCGGCCCCAGCCCAAAAGCTTTCCTTAGGTTCCTCCAGGAGGCTGGAAGAAAGGCTGACGTTACATATATACACGATTTGTGAGTCCTTGCCAAGGTTTTGGGGTTTTTCTTAGGGTCAATCCACGAGTTTCGGGGTGTGTTTTTGAACAATTATTATGAAAATCTAGCCCGTTTTGGGAAGCCTGGTAAAAGCGCTCTGAAGGTCCCAACCTGCTTCTGGGCTTGCCTGCCAGCCCTTCTGGTTTTACCATTAATTCTTTATTTTTAACGGCTTTCCCCCTCTCTCCCAGCTGCCGTGTTTAAGAACAGGGAAAGCTGCCTTATCTGGGACGGGGACGGAAGCTGCCCCGGAGAACAATGCTGTTAATTCGGGCGAGCAAAGCAAAGAGGAAAAAAAAATAACACTTTTTCCCCATTTCCTTGTGCGTGCGTAGCTAGCTAATGCGTTTTTTTCCCCAATATTTGGCTTTGAAAAGCAAAAAGCAGGCACGGGAGCGGCACCGAAGTGTTTAGGAACGTCCCTGCGTGGTGCCCTGCCTCTGCCCGTCGGCTGCGGTCCCCTTCTCAAGGGTCAGCTCTCGGGATCAATCCCAGCCCCCCAAAAAATCCTGCTCGAGCCCTGAGAAATAAAACCCAAGCAGCTGCACGTGCCTTGAGTGGGGCTCGCTCTGCCCTGGGCTTTGCCGAGCCACCCAAAGGTGAAGGGAGCAGGAAAAATAGTCACTGCTACAGCTGCCGGCCCTGTTCCTCAGTTTTTGGGGCAATCCCAAAATCCCAAATCCCCGTCTCCCGTACGGCACGGCTGGAGAAGCGCTCCGCACCCCAAACAGAAGGACTGGCGGGAGCCAACAACGCGCCAGGCTAGGGGAAGCTTCCTGTTATTAAAACGTGTTACAAATCGAGGGAAGGGGAACATCTGACGGCGAGGACGAGGGAATATTTCGGAGCGTGGCAGCAGAGGCAGCCAGCAGCTCTGGGTGAGGGGAAGGCAGGACCCGGAGCTTCGCTCCCAAATTCGAGCCCTGGGCGTCTGCGGCAGCGCACGGCGAGGCCGGTGCCGTTCAAACCTCATCTCCCCGTGCTCACCCCGAAGGTGCCGCCGTGCCGTGCCACCGTGCACAGAGCCGGAGCCTTTTGTCCCCGAGCTTTAGCAGGTTGGGGTTTAATCATTCCTCGTTTGGACGGCGGAACACGGTCGTGCTCCGCGGCCCCGATGGCTGAGGACACCCACGCTGCCACGCGCTCACCCGCTGGCGTCCCCGCTCCGAGCAAAACCTCAAAACCACCGCCCGGCTGCCGCTCCCGAACACCCCCGAGAGCCCCCCGACCTCCCCGGGCACCCTCCCGAGGACATCCCACGGGGACAGCGGTCTCCAGAGACCGCCCGTGGGGGCAGCCCCCAGTCCTGGCACCGGCAACGACGGCGCCACCCGCCGCGGGCTCCGCCAGCCGTGTCCATCGCGGGAGGCGCAGCTGGGAGCTGAATTACGGCCCCGTGCAACCTGAAAAAGTCATCAGGGAGCGGGACGCCGGCCGGGCGTCACCCTGCCATCCAGCTGGCCCCCCGAGTGTCAGATGCTGCTGCCCTGACATTGCTTTTTATGGTAAACCTCCCGCGCCGTTACATCGGGACGCCAGCAGCCTGCGGGGGCTCCCACCGGGTCCCGGCTGCGCAGGGCTCCGAGCGCAGGGCTCACCGTCCCACGGGCTGCGGCGAAAATTCCTCCTCTTTTTCCGCACGGTGCCCCCAAAACGTGCCCCGAAAGGGCCGGGTGGCCGAGGACGTGGCACGGGAACAAGGGACTGCACGGAGGGAGGGGTCGGGGTGCCCCGATTTCGAGGCGGACACGGCACAAAGGCGCACGCGCTCCGTGCCAGCAGCAAAACCGTAACGTCAGCAGCTCCCGGTTGCAGCTTCTGCAGAAATAATCCCAATTATTAACGAGCTGGTAATGGGGACGAGCAGTGCCATCAGGCCACAGGGCCACGTCTTGGGTTTCTGGGTTACGTCCCCGACAGGGGGCAAAGAACCTTGAACCACCGGGTGTCTCCCCGGTGCTGACGGGGTGGCCTCGACCCCACAAGCCCAGCTGCTCCCCCGCGATGTGTGGGGCAGGAGAAGTCGGGAATGGGGCCGGGAACGGTCCCGTCAACAGCTTGTGGGGTGGCAGAGCACCAAAAAGCCACCTCCGGGGCTGCCAAGCATCGTGTCAGCACCGTGTGCTGGATTTAAACTGCGTTTTTCCTGTCTTTTGAGAGCTTTCTCCCGCCCGCTCGGCACTTCCCCGGTGCTCACACATGAAAAGAGGCACCGAGAGGAGCGGAGAATTAGCGTGCAGCCCTTTTACATCCGACAAACCCCGTACCGCAGGGCAAGAGCAAAGCCTTTGGCTCCAAAAAGCAGCAAGGGAGAACGCAGGAGACCATCGGCGGCATACTTTCCACGCGCTTTGAAGTTAAATCTGGTTTTAAAGCCAAAAAGGCTGGATCGTTTTCTTGTCCCTTGCATCAACTCGAGCGTTTTTTTTCCCCCTTTTTTGTCCCTAGCATCAACTCGATCATTTTTTTTTCCCCTTTTTTGTCCCTAACATCGACTCGCTGAGATTTTGCAGCCCGTAACGGGAGGCCACCGTACTCCGTTGGTGCTTTAAAAAAATCAAAAGAGCTGCTGAAGCTGCAGATCGAGGCTGGTACCGTGTAGGCACAGCAGCTACTGTCTCCCAAGGCCTTTTAATGCACGGATTATTTCTGCTTTTCAGAGCGAGGGGGGTGTTCAGCCCTGTAAGCAGCCGTGAGCGCGACGCACCGTGCCAGCTCCTCGGCCCCTAACCGCCGGGTGCTGGGGCTGAATAAAAACCATCGAAACCCCGTCGGGTGCCGGCTTGGCTGGTGGCATCTCCGGCTGTGTCTCGGCGAGGTTCTCCTTCTCCCTGGCAGGAGCAGGAGGAGCCTGAGCCCCCCTGACCCTCCCCGGACACCTCGGTGAGCTCGTCCCGTGCCGGAGACGCTCGCAGCGGGTCGCTGAGCCGCCTGGCTTCATTTTCACGTGATTTAGATCAGCTCAGGCAGGGAAGCGTGCTGCTCCATCGGCCTGATCCGCAGCGAGGCGAGGCTGCCCCTCGAAGGAACTAAATTACTCCGTATGATCTCCCCGTTAGCCCGTGAGCACTGAGATTCACCCGAAGGTAGGGGAGAATTGGCTTTCTTTGCCATTTTGAAGCCCTGCCCGGGTTTTTTCCCCTTTTACAGGAGGGAGCCGCGTACAGAAACGCGATCTCAAGCCAAGTGCCAGGGGTGGTAAACACAAGCGGCGGGCGATAGGAAGATCCCCGCGCCTGCCAAGTTATTCCCAGGACGTAACAAACGGCCGAGCGGCCGCACAAACATCCCGCGCGTTAATTACAAACCCTCCTGGTGGAAAGCCTGGCAGCCAAAAAAGCCCCCAGCAGCTCCAAGCACATCCCCCTGCCTCCCAGTCCCTGCCCCAACAACCCCGTGAGCATCCCAAATCTTTTCCCAGGAGCTTGATTTAGCGTTTTAAGCCCGGCAGCCAGGCTCGAAGACAAGGGACGAGGGGTGGCAAGCCCACGGGGGAGCGACCACCAAAAAGCAAAGGGAACGGAAACGAGCTCAAAACACCAACCCCAGTGGCAGGAGCCGCATTTTAGCAAGCCAAGGGAAGCCTCAAAAGCAAATCCTGGTTGTTTCACCCATCCCCTGCATGTGGAGCAAGGAGAAGGACGATTCCTCCCGCTGCAAAATGCGCCGACAGACGGGGATGGAAAGCCCCACAGGCGTTGGTATTTACCGATAAGCCCAACACCATCCCCTGGATGTGCCACCCAGGCCCTGCTTTTATAGCAGGCGAGCGGTTCTGACAGCCAAAAACATGCCCAGACCCCAGCCTCCTGCTCCGTGCCCCCCTTTTAACCCAAAAAAGTGAAAATTGGAGCCGGCTCCGAGAAAATTTGCTGGGTACGGTGCTGAAAACAGCACGGGAGCGGAGGTGAAACAGCAGCAGCACGGGGCATTAGGGCCCCGGCCACGAAAGCAGCTTGCAGAATAAGCTGCCGCTGCTCCTTGTCACTTTTTAGGCAGCGGATTACGGCGCAGGCAGCTTAGGAGGAGCAGGTGAGGGGAGATACGAGGGGATAACAAAAAGGAAATCCAAATCACTGCCTCCCCGCTGCCCGCCAGGGGAGTAAGGGGAAACATACCGGTGAGCTCCTCTTAGGATGACGGTTTAGCCCTGAAAAAATAATTTATTTTTTATTCTTTTTAGGAAAAAAAATAATAAATCACCCGACTCTCTGAATTATAAATACCGTTGCCACCTCGTCTCCGCTCCAGCCTGCCGTAATTAAGGGACAGGGAGCTGCCACGGGGGATCAAAGCGCCGTCAGGATCCCACCGCTGCCGCCTTCGTTAGCTCGCCAGCCCTGCCGCCAGGTCTCCTGCTCGAAAATTGGAAATTTCCCCCTCCGGAGTGACACAGAGCCGGCTGCCCAGCTCTGGCGTTCGTCTGCCGGGGTGCTGGAGCAGCAGGATGAGCCCGCTGCCAGCGCCGGGCACCCGCCTGGGCCCAGGCTCGCCGGGTCTGGGCACGTGGCTTCCCCCTGACACTGACCTCAGCCAATATTTGGAGCATTACAATTGAGAAAAGGGCTCGAGGCGCAGGGAAAAATGATGCTAAAATGTATTTTTCCTCCCCGTTTTGCAAGTGCCCCAAGCATGACCGGGCTGGCACGCACGTGCGCTCATCCCTGCGGCGTTACTGTAGGCACAGGGGCTTGGAAAATAAAAGTAAAAGCAATTGTGCAGGGGTAGCACCGGGTATGGGGGGACAAAGAGCTGTGGAGACGCAGAAGTGATGGAGGAGGAGGAGGAGGAGGTCCGGGGAGGCACGAGGAAGGCTCAGCATGCGGGCTATGCTGGGGGATGCCTGCCATGCCTCAGCCCGTGCCCACGCGTCCGTCGTGGGCCCGTCCGCCCACCAGGAAGGGGAAATGAAAACCAGCCCTTCCGAGCCAGAGCGAGGAGCACCAGAAAAAAAAAAATAAAATAAAATAAGATGAAAATAAAAATACCCCAAGCGGGCTGGGGATTTAGGCTAAGAGCCGCGGGGGTGCCGGGCAGCCGTGTGGCTAGCTTTGTGCGTGAAATCCTCATTAGGGGCCCGTAAGGACACGAAAGCCGCTTTTCCTTTTCCGGTCCCCGGCACCCCTGGGGCTCCTCGCGGCCGGTGAGCGCCGCTGCTGCCAGGAGAGGATGTGCAGGGCGAGGGCTCAGGGGGACCGGGGCGGGTGAGAAGCCCCCAGACCCTTGTGCGTGCACGGCTGGGGCGCCAGCAGGGCTTGGCTGCTCCCCTCGGGGTGGTTTTTGCTCCCCGGATGGGATTTGGGAGCTAGATGTTGGGTTTTCGGACCTATATCTGGCTTTAAGTGAATTGCTGCAGCATGGGGATGGGGATGGGGACGATGCCACGAGCCGAGGGGACGGTGGCACCAGGGTGACACCGCGGCCGCCGCTCAGACGGACGGAGCTGGTTAAACCGAGAGGCTGCGGGATGAAAAGCGGCTCCGAACGCGAAAGGCATTAAAGGTTGTGAATCTCCAAACCACCTGGCTCCGCTAAGCCGCTTCCTTCCTCAGCCACCGGCACGCCAGAAGGGACACCGAGGTGACGGCGCGCGGTCTGGCACCGGCCCCGACGCACCTCGCTGGAAACAGGGAGAGGGAAGCGAAGACCCAGCTGCTTTCCTCTTGCCGTGCCCCAAAAATGCTGATCTGGCGTGAATTTGGGCTGCAGGAGGGGAGCGGATCCCTCCTGACCTCCCCCAGCTCCCCTTTCCCAGCCCGAGCCCCCTTTAAATCCACTGCTGCTTTCTTCGACGTGGTTCGACGTAATGTATTTCCCCCAAACCTACCGTCCCCGGACAACCGAGTGGAGCCTGCGCTGCACATGTGCCTCCGATTACAGCCTGTTACCAGCACCGCTAATTGCTTGGCTTATACTTATCTGTGTCTTTGGCTAATAAACCACAGAAGACCACCAGTGAAGCCGTAATAAAGCGCAGCTGTCGGAGCAGAGCCCGTTTCTAGGTCAAAGCCAGTTTGGGAGAGGCTGGGGAGAGCCGTCTCGGAGCGGGGAAGCCCTACCTAGCTGGAAATCAGAGCTCCCCGAGGCAGCTTGCATTAATCCCAAACTTTTATCCCCGAAACGTCGCCGGGCTTTCTCCGGCAGCAGGACAAGGGGAGGCGCAAGCTTTGCATTTCTCTCCTGCATCTCGTCAGCCTCCGAAAGGACCCTTGGGCTCCTCAGAAATGTTCCTGGCTCGTCCTCACACGTACCTACGCTGCTGGAGTCACAAAGAGGGAGGGAAGGGAACGATTTTTGTTCATTTTTCGTTCGGCACCGAGGCGCAGCCTCTGCAGGCGGGGGCTGGGAGCCGTTTAAGAGCACGCAGCAACCGCTCGCAGGTGCCAAAGGGCAGGAAGGGAAAAAAAAACAAAACACCACAGTCGAGTCCAATGGAAATTTAGGAAGTTGGAGAGAATTGCCAGGACTGGGAAGGAGCCAGGGCCTTGAAGTAAACACCCTCGTGTCCATTTAACCAAGGACGGGGCTGATAAAAGGCGACCTGAGCGCTTCGCCTTGTGCAAGGAAACCTCCCAGCGAAGCACCACGCCGTGCTCGGGCCAACCAGCCCCGTGTCCTGCAAGGCTCCAGAATTTCCCTGGTGTTTCCCTAGGGCAGGAATAACACGACGTGATCCTGCACGGATGCCTCCAAAGGGGTCTTGCCCCTCCTGCGCCTCCGCCCCGAGCCGAACGACAGCGGCGACGTAGGAACGGCTTCGTCACCTCGAGCTAAAGCTTGCCCAGGGTTTAAAACACAAGGCGAGGTTTGCAGGAAAAAAATAAAAGGTATTCTTGTTCCTTTCACCACGAGTTGGAGGAAAAAAAATAAAAAAAAAGGGAAGATTTCAGACGCACGAGCCCTTCTTCCAATTTTAACAGAATGCTGGAAGAAGAAGTTAATGTATCTTTCATGAGGACAATCTAGATAATAAGCAACACAATTCCACAGCAAAAGCCTGTGTTTTTTTTCTTCCTTTCTTCATGTTTTTTCCCTAAATAACCAAGAATTTCTGGCCGTTGATAGGCGACCGGGGCGATGCTTGAGTCACCGAACATCCCCCGAACAGCAGCGCGGCGTAACCTCACGCGCGGAGCGGTACGCGAGGATTTTTACTTTCAGATTTGGGCAGAAACAACAACTTTAAGAAAAAAAAAGAAAAAAAAAAAACACACAAAAAAACACCCCGTGTCAAAGCTAAACTAAAATTGTTATTCAGCAATTTGCAACACTTACTGTCATATTAAAGTCATTTTATTTTATTTTCGCTCGCCTGCTCCGTTCCCCTAACAAAAGCGGCAAAGCTCCGGCTTTCAGGAGATGTTTGGCGCAGCGGTGGCAGCGACCCTAAAATGTTTGGGGGGGACAGTCTGCGACACCGACACCGCTCAGGGCTGCCAGCACCGCTGGCAATCGGGCAGGCAGAGGTGAATTTTTTTGTCAACAACCCAATTTTTTGTCAACTCGGTGACAAAACTGCTGCGGCGCCGAGGCACGACCGAGCCGTGACGCACCGCGCGGCTGAAGTTAACTTCTGACGGCAGGGAGGAAAAGGGGAAAATGGGGAAACCTGCTCCCAGAGCAACGGTGTCAGCACCTTCAGCTCGCACGCCCCGCTAAGGTTTTAGTTCCGAGCGATGAGAGCTGTGGATGGGCACGGTTTGGAGAGGGGTCTGGCTCCCGCACCGAGCCTGGCTGCAGATATATTGCCTGGGGAAGGCCCAAAGCCCTAAATCCCTGCAGCCCCCGAGCCCTGCAGCCCCCAGCCCCAAAGCCCTGAAGCCCCCAGCCCCAAAGCCCCAGCCCCAAAGCCCTGCAGCTCCCAGCCCCAAAGCCTTGCAGCCCCAAAGCCTTGCAGTCCCAGCCCCAAAGCCCTGCAGCCCCCAGCCCCAAAGCCCTGCAGCCCCAAGCCCCTGCGGCCCCAAGCCCCTGCAGACCCCAGCCCCAAAGCCTTGCAGACCCAGCCCCAAGCCCCTGCAGACCCCAGCCCCAAAGCCAGGCAGCCTCCAGCCCCAAAGCCCTGCAGCCCCAAAACCCCCAAGCCCCAAGCCCCAAAACCCTGCAGCCCCCAGCCCCAGGGCACAAGGTCCATGCTCCTCCAGACAGGGGGGTCCCTACATGTCTGCAGTTTCTGAAGCATTTAAAGCATCGTGGAGAGGGCTGCGAGAAGCTTTTCCAGGGTCTTGGATATCCCAACCCTTCACCGGTTATCAGCTGGGGACTGGGAACGCCACCTGGTTTCCTGTCC
The DNA here is from genome assembly GCF_013377495.2 of Cygnus atratus. Lineage (NCBI taxonomy): Eukaryota > Metazoa > Chordata > Aves > Anseriformes > Anatidae > Cygnus > Cygnus atratus. Next base: position 2,173,690 of record NC_066388.1, read on the forward strand.
CTATTCCCCACCTGCCCACTGCCTACATGGCACTACGATGACTTTTTCCTTTTGTGTGGGTATGCTATAAAAACACGGAGTAGCTTTCCCTTAAAGCAAACTAAAAACATTTCCATGCCTCTACGCTTTTTATTTAGAAAACCTGCACAGGAAAGGAGCTCCTCAAACACGCAAGCGCTCGGTGCCCGCAGCGCTGGGCTGGACCGCACCGCCCCGGCCCGCTGCCCGCTCTTTTGCTTTGTCTTTTTTAACTGGAACGAAATGTTGGAAGTAACCAGCACACCTCTGGATGATCCAATGCAGTCATAATCACTCATCCCAGGTGTTCTTTAAAGTACGGATAAATAAATTTGGCAGACCAGGACACGAGCTCTCCGCCTTTGCCACCGAGGGGACGCCGGTTTGTCACGGCGGTGTAAGCAGCTTTAAAAAGGAGCACGGTTATGACAAACACCCGAGACGAGGCCGGTACTTACTTTTTCAAAGGCTCTATGACCGTCTTTTGGATCTGATTCACCTGTCGGAAGCAAGAGGGATGATTACACGCCAGGCTCGTCGGAAAAGCGTTTGCACGGCGCCTGCCACGGGATGAGCGGCACCACGGTGCCCTTTAACCAAAAACGAGCAATCTTTCTCCCGTGCGCTAAAACCCCCGGCACAACCAGAGTCAGAAAAAGCGTGTATGGAGAGTTTGATGGGGGAAACACCTTGGAGGTGAGGACAAAGAGGGAAGGAGGATGCGGCTGGAAGGGACGGAGCTACCCCCGAGCACCCCCTGCCTCCCCAAAGCCACCCTCACCTTCTCCTGGTTGAAGGAGTCCATCCTCTTCATCGCCGTGTCGAAGGCCGTGACCATCTCCAGGAAGCCGGGCTCCTGCTCGCACAGGGGGTTGGACAGCAGGTCCGAAGAGATTTTCACGGCCGACTTGGACATGGCTGAGCGTGGACGGGGCCGGGGGCGTGCGAAGGGAAGCGGAGAGGGACAGGTCTGAGCGGCCGGGAGCTGCACACCCGCGCACATCCCCGGGGAACTCAGCCCAAACCCCGCAACGGGACGGATTCGGGGACCTCTGCACCCAAGGGGAGGTCAGCACAACCTTCCTGGGGGACATTCAGCACCGGGTGAGGGATGAGAAGGGAAAAAACCAGCCATTCATTCATGTAAACACCCCAAGAACTGTTTTTATATAAGTTAAGCCTGCACCACTTTGATGTACGGCTTGTGATGCTGCCAGAAATAATACCAGACTAACAAAACCGCTGTTCTCTTTAAAAAAAACAAAATGTAGATGGTTTTTTTTTATGTCTTTTCTTGACAGACTATTAAGTGTCACTCTCAGGCTCACTACAGCTCTTCCACAATGAGAAAAATCACAGTCCATTAAGTCTTTCAAACAGCTTTACAAAAATATATATCTGAAGTGGATTTAGTGCTGGTGGAAAAGGACCAGACTGACAGGACTGGAAGACGAGGTTTCTCTCTTTTCCTCTCAAAATAGGCACTACACCAAGCAGCAGAGACACAAGCTTGCTAAGCACTTTCCCTCAATGAGCCTCATTTTTCTGCCCGTGGAAACCGACTCCAGAAGCAAGAGGAAAACGCAAAGACCAAAGTCCCTTCAGACCCCGAGACCGCCACCAGGAAATCCAGAAAGGCCAGGTCAGTCTGAAGGGCTTCGGTTCCTGCCCTGCCAAGCCCTTTTGCTCGCTTTCCGTCAGACAAATCCGTCCTCCTACCCATTTGGTCTTCGAAAAGAAAAATTAAACCCCACCACGACAGGGCCTCGACAAAAGACCAACGAAATAACTACGGTACGGAAGGGGAAAAGATGAGCGAAAAGCCAAGCGTCGATACAAAATAAAGAAGAAAAAAACCAAAGCCACGGCTACTAAAAAAAATCAAAAATGTTCTCTTTCGTCAGCACTGCTGCTGGAAGTTATTCAGTTTAAGATCAGAAAGCCAGATGCTCGAGCCGTGCTGCAGAGGAGCTCTGGAAGGGCTCCTACTGTACGAGCTCAGATAGGGAAAGTTGAAGTGGTCTGAATAATGGGGCTTAAGATCATAAATCAGGGGGTTAAACGTTCCGATTTAAAGGTTACACACAATTATACGGAGCTCAGAAGCTAAATGGCTGGGCAGCTCGGTGCAGAAGGAGAGGCTAACTGCGGAGTAACAAAGCTACCGTCTATTACCCCACCATGAAGGGTTTAGGCATTTAAACCTTGAAACAGATGGGCTATAATCCATATGTGTGACCACATCTGAGGAAGGATTTGTGCCAGAACGGGACGGAGTCGAGCACGGCCGAACTCCCTCGGCTGGAAGACAAATGAGTTTCCCTTCCCCAAACGCGTGCTGCAGCGAGGGGAGACGTGGAGAGCAGCGGGGCTGGGCCAGGAGCTGAGGTTTCTCAGGGTGAGCACAAAACTTGGGGTAAAACATCACTGATGTCACCTGCACAGCCCCAAAAAGGCAGCCGAGGGGGTGATGATGCCCCTGCTTATTTAATGTCACTGATCCGGTGGGGAACCTGCACTCCATTTCCCAAGCTTTGGTGTGCAATTCAAGATCCTCCTCCCGTCCTCTGCTCCTTAAGACCCTACTTACTTATTTTTTGGGAAAGAGGGGGGTTATTGATCTTCAGCCACAGCACCGAGTGCTGCTAATAGCCCGTACCCTTTTCCCAGGCATGCTGCTGCAGCGGCTGAGCAAGAAAAGTTTTGCACAGGAGGAGAAATCAGCTTTGTTCGGAGCTGAATCTCTTTTGGCAGAAGGAGGCGACTCCGGCCACCAGGTCCAGCCTGCTAGGGAGGGTTTGAGTGAATAATCAACCCCCTCGGCACAGAGGTACAATGGAAGAAATAAGACACTCGGGAGAATACAACAAAGCTGATGCACTGCCGCAGGCATCGGACACCGGGGCTAAATGTTAGCTGAGCAAGCAGGGCATCCCCTCTGGGCAGTCTGCAGCGCTCCATCGGATTCGTCTCCTCTTCCTTCGGCCATCCTTCCTCGGGCTGCGTTCAAAACCTTCCCTTACACTCACGATTTCATGCCTTTAAATGAGAAATCAGATCTTACTGGATCTGGCCAAGGCTCATTTGTGACTCTGCCATGTAGCAGAACGGAAAAAGAAAGTCCTCCCACAGCTCCTCCGGGACTTGAAATGCTCCATATAAACAACGCCCACTGCAAGGGAGGGGAGGGGAATCCTTCACAAGGAAAAACTTACCATGGATCCCTGACAATGACCAGAGTCCCCAAAAAGGGCAGTTTTCACCCTGGAAAGGACTCCTGGATACCGGTGCCTCTCCCAGTGCTGTGCTGGGAAGGGTGGGAGAGCGTGGGCAAGAGCAGGGATTCGTGTTTATGTCTGGCAATAGCCGAGCACGCACACATACATGAAGGTGAGAGCCTCTACCATGGGAAAACCCCAAATTTGCCATCCCTCCTGCTGGCACGGTGCCCGCTGGGGCTCCTGCCCACTCCTCCAGCCCTCCGTGAGCCCAGCTCCCCGGAGACGTGCAGGACCAATCCAGCCCATACCTGGATGCTGCTGCATCTGCCTCGGCTCCCGGAGCTGGGGGAGCCCGGGACAAACAGGGACGACCCCAAACGACACGCTGAGAAAAGCCAGCTGTGTTTAAAACAGCTCCTCGCTGTGCCTCAGCAGGCTGCCCTGCTCGGCTCCAGAACCAGAACCCTCTGGATCCACTTCTCCCAGCTGCCGCGGCTTTTTTTTTTGGCTTCAACTGGCACGAGATGCCTTCAGCTGAAGCATCTAAATGGGCACTGCTCAACACTACAGGCTCCTCCTGCCTGTCCGACATGAGAACCGGAATAATTTCTCCTGGTTTTCAGTCCTAGAAACTGAGGCAAAGGAAAGAAAGCGACTCGTCCAAGGCCACACAGCCAGGCACAGCCCGAGAGGCACGGCCTCAGCCCCCAACACGCTTCCAGCTCCCCTGGTTGAGTTGCTGCTCGGCAGCCCTCGTGCAGATGGCCTTGTAACTAAGAAAACTGAGTGGGACTGAGATCTAGATTTGTTTTCCAGGCTTGTCACAGATTACTCATGTGATCTCGAGAAAGTCACTTCATCTCTTTGTGGCCAAGTTCACAGTCTATGTATCCTACAGTCACATACCCAAGTCTGCATCTGTGCTTTTCTTCATATCCTTCTGAAGTTTTTTGGTCTGATCTTCCAATCTGAAAGATGGAAGAACAAGGCAAAGCCTGAAACTTGGAAAGAAACAAACCGGAGCGCATCATGCATGCAACAAATCATTTACGTGCCGAATGTGCTGGCTTCTGTCGTGAGTTAAAAATATCCAGGCAGGGCTCTACGAAGTTCAGTGCTGCCCAACCTTTTCTGGTTACTGTCAGATGGTTTTTCCCCCTTTTTCGTTTGGTGATCTCTGGTTCAAAGCCACATATTTTCCTAAGTCCTTACGCTTGCTTACAAGCAGTAAAGCCAAATGCTTCCAGATGATAGCTGTGAGCTTACGTGACACGGTCGGCGTGGTAAAAACAATCCCTGTCCTCGGAGGTGTTGGGCTCTTTGGTAAGCCTCCAGTATCCCGGGAATTTTACACCCTCTGCTTCACAGCTGCCCTAATCTGCAAACCTCAACCCCACTGCAAAGACGTCTTAGGACACCTTTGGACACCCAGCCACTGAAGAAACCCCAAACAATTAGAAATTACAGGGCAGGGAACGATTTGCTAGGAAGAGCATAACCGGCTAACATTTCCTGGGAAGATGCAACGAGAGGGCACAGAGGGAGGTATGCTGCTCGTCTTGTTTTACCGGTACGCTTCGTACTTACTGCTGCAGCTTCCCATATTCCCTTTCAAAGTCTCTCTCCACCTGTGGGAAGAACAGAAGGAAATCAGCTCAGAAATACTGCAGGGGGGCGCAGGGGGGCAGCGACCTGCCTGCTCCGTGCCCGTGCCTCGGGAAACGCCTGCACGGACCTGGAGAAGCATCAGCCGTAAGGGGAGCTACGCTTCCAAAGTAGATCAAGTCTTTTATTTTTTTTCCCCCCAGACTATCTCAGAGCAGAAGACATTGCCACCGGCTGCGTCAGCCCATTCCGAGGATGCGCTCCAGCACACGAGCTGGAAGCTGGCGGCGGCAGGGGGAATGCCTGGAAAGCAGGGAGGTGGCAACGCCGCAGGCGCTGACACGGGAGCTCGGCTCCTGCACCCCCTGAGCTGCTCCATGCTCATGGGGACGAGCCCGATTCCTCTTCCAGAGGCACGAATATCCCCAAGGCAGAGAGGATCTCCTCCCCTCTGCCAGCATCGCGCTAAGGACCACAGCGGCCAGCAGCCAGACCCCCATGAGCCGCTCGCTCATTCCCCCTCCTCGAAAGGACAACTTTTCCCCCCCAAAAAACCCCTCAATCCATTCCTGAGCCCTCCAATCCCCCGGACTGCATCCTCCGAGGTGCCCCTAGGTACGCTCCTAGGACACATTCCTCCGTGCTCCTGCAGCAATTCCCTGCAATGAGCTCCTCCAGCTGCAGCAGGGGTTCGCGGCACCTCGCATGAGCACGCAGCGCAGGAGCTCAGCCTTCCCCCCGTGCTACATCGCCGACTGCTTCCTCCTACTTGCTAGCTGGCAGCGGCTCTCCAGCGATACGAGATATTTTAAGGAGCTTTCCTTCCATGCGGTCTGTTTGAACACACACTTAAACATTCACTCCACACACCTCGGCGACCGAACAAGCAAATGGCTTTCGATTGACCAGCCAAGAGTAAACGCGCGCGCTTTTGTTGTCATGGGATCGAGAGCGGGTTCATTTGTGTTGTCAAGCTGCCGGGCTGGGAAGGCAATGCAAGCAGCTAGGACGGGCAGGACCCAAAGGTTTGCTCCCAGCCTTCGCCCTGCCCTGAGGGGTTCAAACCCAGGGTAACAGCGGGGTGTGAAAGCAGACCGCTTAACGTGGATATTTGCTTTGGGATCAAAACTGCTGTAAGACCAATATTTTACGAGGGAGCCCAGTAATCTCGGTTGTCTTAAAACCACCCTTTTGAAGCATCTTTTTGCTCTTTTCAAACCCTCGGGGCTGGGTGACAGCAGCCCCACGGGGTGCCGCGTTTCAGCCCCGTGCCCAGCGGCCAGCTGCCCTCACCATCGGCTCCCGCCATCCCAGGGATGCACGCTGGCTCTCCCCGCCGACGAAGGAGCTCCACCGAGCCCCAAATCCCCTCCGTGCTGCTAAAAACGCTCGCTGGAGAGCAGGCACGGGGCGGTGTGGGGGCAGCTCCCACCACGGCTTCGCGGTTCGGCAGCAATCCGCAGCAGCTGGCGCCTGGAGGTCAGGTACCCGGCACATAGCAAAAAAAAAAAAAAAAAATCGCCCCCCGTTTTCTACGGCTGTTCCGGCTGCAAAAATAACCGCGGAGTATTGCACTCTATTTATATGTCCTAGGTGTGAATTGTTTTGGTTGCAAAGCAGCGACGGGTCAGGCGTGACTCAGAAAGACGTCCTCTGAAGGCTGGCCGTGTCCTTTCCCCGGCACGGAGCTCCAGCCCCCGACACGAGGGTCCTCCTCGTGTCAGCCCCTCAAAAACCCGAGGTTTGGGCCGTGAAATGAAATTAACTGGAAAAACCCACAGCGCCTGCTCCCTCCCTTCTGCTGCTCCCTTCCCTTCTTGCTGTGGAGAGGAACAGAAGTGAAGGCGCCCAAAGGATGGGAAGGAAACCTCGATATCCACACCCTGCACCCCTGCCTCTCCCAGGACCCCCAAAAATTCCCCAAAAACACCCAACCTGCTTTGCCCGCGTCCCTCCCACATGGGACCGAGGTGAATCTCCCTGGCAGCTCTTCAGCTGCCCGGCCTGACTCACGTCTCCAGCGCCATCTCTGCGGAGACAGCTGCCCGAGGATTGCTCTTATTTTTCACGCCCACAGGAGCAACTGGCTACCCGTCGGCGCCGTCTGCGCGCTGCTGCGGCCCTCCCGAGTCATCGCCGCTCGCCTTGGCATCGCGGGAGCCCGGGGATGCTCCAGGGACAGCAAGGAACAGGGTCCCCAACGCGCTGCTTGGATAAAAACCTGCTCTTGACGTGCTCGCGCCGTGCAGATTTATGGAAGGCAACAAGTGATGGATGAGCGGCACGTGGAGCGAGCGAGGAGGGCAGGCTGGGAGCGAGCCGAGCACGTTTTGCTAGCACACAGCAATTCCTGCTCCCAGGAGCTATCAGCAGTGGCCACGCAGCCCCGACACTCACGGCAAAAGGCTACGGATAGGATTAGCGCGTTAAGGGTAACGAGAACAAGAAGGACAGGCAAGAAAATTACAATATCCCGAAGGGAAGCTGCTGTAACGTTAAAATAATCCCACTTCTCCGCAGCCGCTTTCTGAAACCTCCAAATCGAAACGTGTTTCTGTACCGAACGCTATTTCTTCTAGGCATTGCGGGCTACTTAATGCAGAATCGCTTTCTCTGGCTTTTTCTTTAAACCTACACAAGGAACGACGAGTTCTTAAAAGCACCGAAGGAAAGCGGTGCTCTTCTTTCTCACCCACTTATTTTTGTTTGCAAACACCGGGCCCTCCACCCGCGATAACCTCCCTCCGCTTTCAGGGCAGTATCATAATCGACACCATGGTTACGAGGCAATGAAGCAAGACCAAAGCCAACACTACAAAGAGATGGAAATAAGGGACTGTGATGAACCTCCTTACTCCCCTGAGGTTAATTTCTCTTCCCGGAGGAGGAGGACTAGCTGATTTCTACACGTTCCAGTGGTCTCAGCCTTTTCACGGGCCTTGGGAGAAAGCAGGAAGCAAAGGCTTCCTCCTCCCTCCTCTCCGAAAGAAGAAAGCCACGTAATTAGGCCACGAATTCTGCCACGACCTGGAACTTCTGCTGAGCTTTTGTCGCGCCATCAAACAGGGGGAGAAGCAGGGCAGAATCCGTGCGAGTATCACGGGGGAACGATCTCTGCGCATCCAAGCGGAGCCTTGAGCCAAAGCGATGCCCTGGGTGTACCTGGGACTCCACGGGCCAAGCAGCGAGCTCTCCAAATCCTCCACCCAGCAAGCTGGAGGAGTGCCCGGTGCTCCCAATAAATGCTTGAAACGCTAAAAGGGAAAAAAAGGAGCAGCTCCACCTGCAGAGGTGGGTTACATCCTGCCGAAGACTGAACGAGAAGAGCGAAAAGGAGCGAAACGCCTGAACTCGGGTCACTCGGTTTCACCCCACCGCCGTCTCCTCCGTTTTTTGGAGATTTCCAGCTCTCTGGTGGGGCCCGATGGAAAGAGGCAGCCGGCAGGCAGCCGCACGCAGCGGAATCCTCCTGCTCGCGGAGCTCCGCTGCCCGCCGCCCCTGGGGAGCCCAGCGCTGCCGGGATGAGTCAAGGCGGGGAGGCTTGGCAGGCTGGAGGGCTCGGCTCCGCTCCCTGCCAAGCTGACTCACCCCAGGTTAGCTCTCCATCTGAGTCAGGCCGGGGTAAAAGCCGGGTGAGACGGAGGGCCCGCGCTCTGACCTCCCCCATCCCGAGCGGGGACGAAGCCCCCGGCTCCCCCCCGGCCGCGGGTGGGATGCGGCGGAGCCGTCTCCGCGCCCCGCGGGGACACGAGGCCGGCTCCGTCTCCCAGCTAGCTGCCGCCTCGCATCACCCAGGCCCCGGTGAAGAGCAGGGGACAACCTCGGGGTGACACCGGTGAACTTCAGCCCGCCGGAGCCGCAGCGGAGCTCGGGCGACAGCCGCGGCTCCGGCGTAACCTCCGCGTGGACGGAAGGCGTCCCGGGGGAGGGCAGGGAGACCAGCTCTGCCCTAAGAGGCTTCAGCTCTGCGTTCGGAGCAAGAAACGTTCTGCAGAGAGATGTAACTCTAACAGGTTTAAGTCCTCTCGCTGGGCACGGGTTTAATCGGGCCGCGGCACGACGTCCCCTGCGCCCCCACCGCCGGCGGCTCCGCTCGGCGCATTAGAGCCCCCGCGCCCCGGCGCCAGCTGCTCTTTGCAGGGGAGAGGAGGGGAGAGATTACGCCGTCTGCGAGCGGATTTGCCCAGGTTAAGGTGGAGAGGAGGCAGAGGCACGGCTCGGGGGGCGGGAGAGCACTTCAGTTCACCAGCCGCTGCTTTCTACGGGGGTTTCCTTCCACCTGAAGAGCTGAGCCGCGGCTGACACCGTGCCCTTCTCCGGAGGATCAGAAGCGAGTGGGCACAGGGAGTCATGACTAATCGCCTCTGCAACCCAGACAAATTGCCTTTCAGTACTACTACCGGCCTAGATCTGACACCAACCCAGGCATCGTTTCATCAAAAAAAAATAATAATAATAAAAAGAAACAGAAAAAAGAAAAAAAAAGGCTTGCTGGTGAGCTCAGCCTCCCTCGGCAAAGCGATCCTCCCCTCTCCTGCGCTCGAGCTACGGAGAGCCAAATCAGTCAGATGCTAATAAATGTTGTGTGGTTTTTTTTTTTCTTCTTTTCTTTTCTTTTCTTCTTCTTTTCTTTACCCCCCTCTTTTGTGGTCCGATCTCCGTGAGTGGGAGATCTTCTCCCCGCAACCACTTCCCCTCGGACCGGCTCGGGACGCGGCGCTGGCGGTGCCGCACCTTCCCACTTCCTGCAGCGGGCTCCGGAGGCCGACATCTGGAACATCACAGGCCACGAAACCAGAGCTCAGCTGCCACCGCCGCTCCCCGAGGCCCCCGCAGATGGAGAAACCTCTCAGCCTGCAGCCGGGAGCTAAAACCCGGGGGCCTCGAGCCGGCCGAAAGCTGCGGAGCAGCCCCAATGCTTCCACGCCACGGAGCCAGGGCGAGCGCGGGGCTGAGCGCCTCCTTCCCGGGGGGAGATGGGCGGTTTCCTGCCGTTTGTTCCCCTTTGAAGGGCTTCACCTCGTGCTTACTGTGAGGTTACCAGGCTCTGGGCTTCCTATTTTCGGCTCTCCACGGATCTGCTGCCTGCACGATCGATAAACGGGGGCCACGTCAAAATCGGCGCCCGGCTCGCACAAAAACTTGCTGTGCTTCTTTGGGGAAGGAAAGGAAAAGGCCTGGAAACGCTGGTGCTGCCGAATGAACCCCTGCCTGCCGGATATTCTGGGCTGTTCTATTTAATACACACACATGTATACATATCTATATCTGTATCTATAAGCAACGCCTGCCAACTGCCTCCCAACCGCGCACGGCAGCGGCTCGGGGGAAAGCAAGCTCCCCAAAGTGCTTGCAGGGCAGGGAAAAAACAGCAAGAGAAAAAACAAAGTCAACCAGGGCGGGATGGAGACGTCCGAGGAAGCTGTCCAGGTCACCCCGAGCTGCAGAGCGGGTGGTTACTGCAACAGCAGGAAAGGCTGCCGGGGTTGGAAATTGAGGGTGAGAGGCAAAATCTCAGAGCAGGGCAATGCGGGGGTCCCGAAACGAGCAGGATTGGGTGCTGAGGCTGGCGGGCTGCCTTCATGCCCAGCCCAGGCAGCAGCACTTTTCACCTGGTGGCCGCCAGCCCCGCAAAAGGGCAGCGGAAGAGATGCGAAAATCCTCGAGGGATTTCAGCGCTCCTTGACTTGGTTGCCTGCCTGGCTTGAATTTTGTGCCGACAGTTCGGAGCCGTTACAGAAAACTGCTGCTCCACGGCAGCACGCGACGAGAAAAGCCTTAAAATAAATAAAAAAAATGAGAACTGAGCCATAAAGGGAGCGGCAGAATTAGCCCCTGGAGGGGGGGGGGAAATGGCATGTCCCAAGGGGAAACTGCCCCAGAACCGTGCGTGCCCACGCGCCCCGAGGGATTAGCGGCGACGATGTCCCGGCGAGGCAGGACCAGCGCCGTCGGTCTGTTCGGGGGATTAGGGCACCAACGCCGTTATAAAGACGAGGTCTCCCCCGTGCTCACTCTGATTTTACAGCAGGTACGCGGGATAGCTTTCAGGGGCAGGTCCCGAGAGCTGCCACAGCTTTTCTGCACGGGACAAAGGCGAAGACCATCTGCTCGAGAAGGGAAAACACCGCAGCCAGCTGCGAGGAGCAGCGCTCGGGGTAGGAGCCTCGAACGCCCGAGAATACAAAATGCTTTTTTAATTTGCTTTTAAAGCAAATGCTGTGCAGCACAAATTAATTCACGCCCGAGCACTAAGCATCTCGGCTTATAAGCCTTTCTTTGGAAACAGTTATATTCAGCGAGCTGAACCACTCCTCCTCCTCCATCTGCTCAGCAAGGCTGAACAAACAAGCCATTGCTGAAAGAAGGAAGGAAGGAAGGAAGCCCGTTCAGCCATCTCCAAGGAAAACCGTGCCAGACCAAAAGAGCTCTCTCCCCTCGTCCCCCCCGGCCCCGAAAAGGGAGCGGATCCCGAACCGAAATCCTCTCCCAGCTCGGGACTCCCCCTCACTCCTCGCACGAGGAGCCGGGCGCTGGTCAGAGCCCGCAACAGGTTTCTGCTCGCTCCCATCTCCCTCCCACGCGCGCGCGCACACACACACGCGCTGGCAAAATGGGACGAGTCAAAGTGCTGGCTTGACTCATCAGCCACATGATCAAAGGCTGGATCTAAAAAAGGGGGAATCGGTTTACTCACTGTCTTGGGTACAATCTGTTTCTTGGGCTGCCCGATCTTGAACGGTATCCTGGAAAAGAGAGGAAGGAGAGAGGGGAGGAGAACGGGTGAGCGGAGCCGGCCTCGAGCGCGGCACCGCAGCAAAAGCCCGGCTCCGCCGGCCCCGTCCTCGGCGAGGGGTCCTGGGGTGAGCCGGGCTGGATTTTGGGGGCGGGAAGCCTTGCACGAAGCGTGCTTTCCCCCCCCCCAACAAGAGCCCCTTTTCCTCCGGCTCGCTGCTCTCCAGCCGCCGCCGTCCCCTTTTCCCTGCCCCGGCGATAGGAAGAGAGGCGAGGGATGCTGCAGGCAGTCCTTGGCACGGCGAGCGGCTGGAGAACGCGCCACGCTTCCAAACAAATCTGAAGGGGAGGGGAAAAAAAAAAAAAAAAAAAAAAAAACACAACACAACACAACAAACCCTGTAAATATTTAGCGAGAGGATATTAAAAAAAGTAACAGCCCGAGTGTCTGGAGCTGCAAGCCGCTTCAAAGGATTTCTCCGGTACAACAGCTGTAGGAGCGGCTCACCTGCCAGCCTTCATTCTTAAAATCCCTAATATGGTTGCTAGTAAAATCTGGGTTACCTAAATTGGTTTCCCCCACGCGAGCTAGCTCGGAGGTGAAGAGTACTCGAAGGAAATCACGCGCCGTACGGAAGGGTGGCTCGGTCAGACGGTTACAGCCAGGCGGCCACCCCGGGAATGACTGGGTTTCTTCCCCTTATCGGGATCATAAAAAAACCAGGAATGCAAGTGCTGTCTTCGGCGGGTTTAATTAAGTCAAAGAGGTTAAAGCGTCGCGTCCAAAATCTGCCAACGTGTGCCATTTGGGGCATTACGTTGCTTCAACCAAACCAAAAAACGTGGTCCCGCAAGACAACGCCAACCCCTCTTCCCGGAGATGCCTCAACTGGAGCACTCCTACGGCTCCTCTGCAACCACATCCCAGCCCCAATTTTTTGGGGGCTCTTCCTGCAGGGTGTCAGAGCCCCCTCGGACCCCGCTACCCAAAACCTGGGCTGCTGAAGGGCACGGCAGGACCGGGGTTTGGCCGCTGGCCGGGCCGGCTCCTGGCTCCCGAGCTCGCTCCGCTCGCAGCCGGACACGGCCAACGAGCGCTCGGCTTTCCACGTGCTCCTCACCAGCTTTACTCACGAGTTCCCACGCACCAACGCTGCTACCTCTGCTCCATCAGACGGCTGGAAGCCTTCCTGCCAGCCACCCCGAACCCCTGGAAATCCTTTTATTTGTAGGGCATTTTGTAAAACCAGTGCCACGCTCCGCAAACACCGCGCGCGGGGGGAAAGCGCCCGCCACGAAGCCCCATCGGCTCGAGGGAAAGCCAAAACGAGGTTATCCAACCCCCCCCCCCATCCCTCCCTGCCTCCCTTCGCCAAGCTTCGGCATCGTTTTCCAACCAACGGTGTAATTAGCCGCCGGTAACGAAGCCGGCCCTCAGCCCGTAGCGCCGAGCGGCTCGCGGAGCAGCGGCCAGCCTGAGTCACCGGGCTTAAATTTAAATTTTCTGCAGAGCTTCCTGTTTATTGTTCTCCGGTTCAAGTGATATAATTTTAGGGTTTTTAACCCTTTCCAGCTCCCGGGGCATGCCGGGCAGCCGTGAATCACACTTCTTTTCTAAACAAACACTCGCCTGGCATATAATTACCCCGTCAATAACCGGGTGTGCGGTGCCTTACAGGAAGAAAGCGTGAAAAAAATAAATAAATGAAGGATTTTGCTTTCTGTTTTCCTGCACGGGTCAAATATAAACCAAAATGAGGTAGCTCCCTTCTTCTCCCAGGCACAGGCTGTCCTGGAAGCCAGGTGCCGTCACTAGATGTTTTTGGAAGTGACTGCATAAACCCGGCTCGGTGGCAGGAGGAGAAATCCGCACTGGCTCAGGCTGGGAAGGAAGCCAGGACGAGGGAGCTGTGGGCTGCAGCCAGGCACGGCCGAGCAGCGATCGTGGGGGGGAAAAAAGGCACAATTTGGGGAAAAAAAAAAAAAAAAAGAAAAGACGTGGTCTTCAGGGTGAGCAGCCGAGGGTGCAGGGCTGGAGATCCCGGAGCTGCGGCCGGGCGGCGCAGCTTAATTAAAACGGCAATTACAGCGTGGTCGGCGCGCTGCCGCTCCCCTCGGTGCCTCGAATCAAGGAAAAAAAAGCAGAAAAAAAAAGAGGGGCGAGAGGCAGAGCGACGCCACGAGCCCACCTGGAGCCGGCTGGAGGGAGGAGGAGGAAGAGGAGGAAGAGGAGCAGGAGGACGAGGAGCAGGAGGACGAGGAGCAGGAGGACGAGGAGCAGGAGGACGAGGAGCGCAGCATCTCCCGCACGGGGTCCGGCCACCCCGCGGCACCGGGCGGGGGCTCCCCTCTCCTCCACGCTGCAGGGGGAAGGAAAAAAACAAAACAAAACAAAACAAAAGCAGCTGAGGTTTGTTGTTTTGTTTTTCCCCAGAACAAAAGGAAGTCAACAGAGCGCTGCATGCCGCTCCAAATCCACTTTGAAAGAGTAAATATCCCCCTCAGCGCCGCGATGCCGGTCGCTAATTAGGACTGTCAGGGTGAAACCTCCGAAAAGCCACCCTGCGCAAGGAGCGTCTGCGCGCCACGGCGCCGTCGTCGCTGGGTCCCAACTGGGGGCAATTTCCCGGTTTCCAAACCTTTCCCCTTCCACGCCGATCTGCGGGGATGAAAAAAGACGCACGAGCAGGAACAAAAGCAGCGAGGGAGAGAAAAGAGGAGATGCTTTTAGCCGAGATTTTTAAGTAAACGAGAAGCCGGGCGCTCAGGACCGCGGTGGCAGGGCGCTGCTGGCGGCGGGGACTCGGTGTCCCCTGGGGCTCCGCGTCCCCCCCCTGCAGAATTTGGGTGACAGCAGGCACCCGACGCTGCAACGCCGCAAGCAGCCACGGCAAAAGAAATAAAAATGAAGAGGGGTTTTGTTCTGGTTGGAGACCGTACAAAGGGCCCTTTGCGAGGAATCCCGGGGAGGTGGCTTGGTGCCGCGAGCCCCCCGGGGCGACGGGAGCTTTGCACGCTCCCAGGGGGACAAAAATCACCCCAAAATGCGGCCGCGGGTCTGCACGCCCCGAGGGGAAAGCAGAACGGGCGCGTTTTTGGTTTCTGCTGAGCGAGAGGAAGCCGGGGCTGTGTTTGGGGTGTGAAATCCCTTGAAATCGTGTTCCTGAAGAGCGCGCGGGCTGACTCACAGCAGCGTTCCCCCTCCGGTCGGAGCCAGCCCCTCGTCCCCCCCCGGGGCTGGCCGGGGACACGGCGGTGACTTCTGCGAGGCTGATGGAGCTGGGACGGGAGGGAGGAGGGCGAAGCACCGAGGGGAGGGGGTGGGAACGGCTTAAAGTCGGAAAAAAAGTGTGGGTGGAGAGAATCCTGCGAGCTTCTGCTCGGGGATGTTCAGGAACCCCAGGGAGGGGAAGGTGGGAGAAGCTGTGGCTAATTTTCTCTGAAGTTTTCCCAGCAATGTCACATATTTACTTGGCTTTTCCACGCACAAACCCAGGGCCGCGCGCAAAAAAAAAAAAAAAAGAAAAAAAAAAAAAAAAGCAGCGAATTCTCCCCGGGATGCACGAGAGAGTCAGAAACGAACCCCGCGGGCTGGGGGGAGCGCAGCTCACCGAGCCCTGCGGGGCCCTGGGGATTAAAAGACGGAGCTCCCACTCCGCCGCGGTCCCCTGGAACGAGGCCGGGCAGGGACCGCCAGCCCAAAACCGCTTTAATTAGCGAGGAAAACGTCTTTAGGCTGCGTCCGGCGAGCCGCCAGCCCGTGGGACCACCCCGAGCACGGCCGGCTTGCAGAAATCCCCTCTCCAAAAAGCGAGGGGCGAGCGGGGAGCTCTCCGCGGAGCCCCCGGGGACGGACGGACGGACGGACGGAGAGGGCTGAGTGGGAGGAAGGCTCTCGCTCGCAGCACATCTCGGACAGCCCGTCGAGGTTGATTACCCGGACGCTGAGGCAAAGCGACACCGAGCCACCCCGATCAAGGGCGAGCGGGGGCCGAAGCGGGGCGGCG
This sequence comes from Cygnus atratus, assembly GCF_013377495.2. Classification (NCBI taxonomy): domain Eukaryota; kingdom Metazoa; phylum Chordata; class Aves; order Anseriformes; family Anatidae; genus Cygnus; species Cygnus atratus. The sequence continues at coordinate 2,189,277 of NC_066388.1, forward strand.
CTGGGGTCCGGCCCCGCGGGTCGCGCTGCCGAGGTGGCACTCAGCGGTGGCAGGGGTTGGTTCTCATCGAGAACACGGCCACACGTCAGGCTGTCAACCCAACGAGCCTTTGGGGAGAAACGCCCGCTTTCCGCGGAAAGCTTCGGGGTTGGGCCGGTTTTTCGGTTGGGTTTCTGGTTTTGTTTTTTTTTTTTTTTTTTTTTTTTCCTTCCCCCCATCAAAAAAAAACAACAACAACAACAAAAAAAAAACCCAAGCGCCAGCAAAACAGCGTAGCCTGGACTTCGGCCAGAACTATTCACTGCTTGAATTTCCACCAAAATTTCCACCAAAAAACATTGAGTTTTTTCACCGGAATGAAAGCTCCCCGAGCGCGGCCAGACCCACGGCGCTCAGCACCCTGCGCTGAGGACCCCGGCGAGCCTGGCTCGCGGCCGCGGCTCCGCTTTGCAAAACCCTTGACCGCGCTGAGAGCTCCTAGAAAATACGATGCCCACCTCCGAACCCCCACAGAAGCCAATTTGGGGCTGAAAAACCGGCCCCGAGCCACCCTAAGACCCCCCCTCTGCCAGGGTCGGGGCAGGGCGCTGGGCCAAGAGCTCCCCTTCTCCCCGCTGGTGCCCACGCTTTGGAGAGGGCTCGGCGCTGGGTGCAGGGAGACAGCGGCGTGTGAGCAGGGCTGCAGGCTGCCTGGGAGAGATTGAAGTGCTCCTGCACGCGCCAGCAGGTCGAAAAAAACCGGGAGAATGGCGAGGGAATGACTTCTGCTTTCTCACCGGCGGACTGCAGGCACCACCTCGGGGTCCGGAGGGAGCTCTGTCCCCTGGAGCGGTGCCTCCTGCGCTCGGGAAAGCATCAGAAGGGAAAGGCAGAAACTCCTGGAAGAGTCAGAAACCGTCCCGAAAGCTCTGCGCCTGCACAGCCCCGAGGCGCCGCCGGTGCTGGCACCACCCGGGGGGTCCCCGCGCTGCCAGCAGGGGTTGGCCAAGGGGAAGAGGAGCAGGAGCAGCGCGACCGGTGCCGGTTCCTGCCGCCGCGTCCCCTCTCCCGCCAGCCAAAGCGGCGTTTTGCGATGCCACGGGGGAAAGCAGGGCACCCCAAAGCCCCGGAGGTGTGAAGGCAGCCCTAATATTGCTCGAGGAAGGGCAGTGAGTTTATCATCGGGTCGGAAAACAGGACCCAAAGAGAGGCGATGCGGTGAGAGCTGGCGCCAAAACCGCCCCCAGCCTCCTGCCCCGCGGGCCTCCGGCCTCGGGGCCGCCCGAACCCTTCCCAAATCCCCTAAAATCCCCTAAAACCAGCGGCCGTGCCCTCGGAGCGGGGGAAATCCGGCCCGGCACAGGTGAGGAAGGCAGCCGTGGTTGGAACGAGGGCCTCTCGCACGGCTCCGGCTGCCTCGCTGTGCTACAGGGTGTCCATGGAAACTGCATGCACCGTCCCACCCCGCTCCCCCTGCCTCGGAGGAACTCATGGCAACCGCTCCAAACAGAGCCCTGGATGCGCAAGGAAAAAATTATTCAAACGGCTCGCGCCGGGGGAGACGCTGCGCCAAAGCCTGCCTTCGGTTCCCCCCGCTGAAGCCTCGCGGGAGGCCACGGGCCGGGGAAAGGCACGAGGGGGTGCGGGGAAGCGGGACCCTATAAAATAAGCGCACGGGGACGCGCGCTCCCGCCCGCGAGCGCAGAGGCAAAAAGCCGCCAAAGGGCGCCAGGGTGAGCTCTTGTGGCACGGGGGAGAGGGACGGGGCCGCAAAGGACCCGTTTGGCGTGGGTTTAGGGTCAGCCCCAGGGGTCAGAGCCCCGCTTTCAGCCCGGCCCCGCCGCCGGCAGCGGGGAGAGCCGCGAGCCCTCCGCCGCAGGGCCGCTCGCGTCCCCGCCGCGCGCGCGGTGTCGGCGCTAAGCAAAATCAGAAATAATGTCAGAAATCCACTCTCCCACCCGTTCCGAGATGAGCATGTTAAAAAAAAAAAAAAAAAGTAAAAAAATAAAAAATAAAAAATGATATTTTACTCACCCATCAAAAGAAAATTACTCACGCCAGGCGCGTGGGCGAGCAGAATTTTGCAAGGCTGTTTTAGGCCCTGACTGTGCTACAAAAATATCCATTTTAAGCTTGGTTGTGAAACGCGGTTGTGGCTCAACTAGAACATTGTTTTTCAGCTACCTGTACAAAGGAGACGGGAAAAAAATAATAATTAAGGAATAACCACGCGTTAATCCCGCCGGGGGGGGGGGGGGGGGGGGGGGGCCGCGCTGTCGCCCTCGCGCGGCTCCTGAAGGCCACCCATGGGTGCCCCCCCCGGCACGGGGTGCCTGGGAGGTGTCTGGGAGCCCGATCCCGTCCCATTTTATCCCGTTTTCATCGCCGGATCCCAATTTCTGCTGAAAGCCGGGGAGAACGGGGAAGCGTTGGCACCGACCGCGAGGCGACCGCGGTTCGGGCTCCGAAAGAAAAAAAAAAAAAAAGTCAGTACGGGGTCGCTGGGAAGTGGCAGCGCCTTGGTTTTTCGCACAGCTCCCACCCAGCACGGCCGCAGCACACCTCCAGGAGGCTTAAAACACGCTCAAAAACCCGCGGTGCCGCAGCCCAAATCCAGGAGATTTCAACCACGATTCAAAACCAGCCACTGCCCCTGGGCCACAGCCCAAAGGCGCCTGCTGCTCCCCGATCCCCGTCCTCCCAGCATCCTCCCCGTCACCTCCCAGTGAATTTCCTTTTCGGAGACGCTCCCCCCAGCCCCCTCATCCCCCGTTACGCCCCCAGATATTTCGGACAGCACATTTCCGTCTCCTCCCCGGGGAGCGAAGCACCGCCAGCCCGCACGGCCCCCGACCCTTGGACCCCGACCCCCAGCGCGAGCTCGGCTCAGCCCCAAGACCCCAAAACCCACCCCAAAAGCGCCCCGGGAGACCACGTGCTGAGCGGTGGCTCGCTATCAACCTTTGCTCAATGTGTTTTGTGGGGTTTTTTTTTTCCTGCCCGTTTCTTTTTTCTTTATTTTCTCCTGCTGGTGCAGCGGTGCCGAGCCGTCACGCTGCCGAAAGCCCCCTGCCCGAAGCCACCCAAAAAGGGGAGGTGTCGGCGAGGCTGCCTGCGAGCTGCGGCGGCGTTTGGGCTCGCCGGGTTCCGAGAACCTTAAAAAAAACAAAAAAAAAAAGCAAAAAAAAGCAAAAAAAACCCTTTGGGCTGCCACAAATCCCTCGGGAAAGCCGCGGGAAGCGCAGAAAATCCGCGCAGGGGCGAGCCGCCGGGCTCCGCGGCGCCCCGGGCTCCCCGGCGGGGGGCCGAAAGGAAGGCGGCGAGTTTTGGGCAACGTCTCCTCCGTCCGCGCGCGGCCGCTTCCCGAAACGAGCCTCCTCCTGCTCTAAGCACAGCTCGGCCCAGAAAGGCAGCGCCGCTCCGCCGCCCGGATGCGGGAGCCAGGGGATGGGGGCTTTCACCCGGCTGCCGTCGCCGGGGCCGAGTCTCCCAGGAGCTCTGGAGCGAAGCTTCCCGCTCCCCTCGCGGGAATTAACGCGGTTCCCGGGTTGGCGTGGGGCAGGAACCCGACCTGCCCGAAGCTCGGCTACGAGGAGAGAACGCCAGCGGCGGAGAACGCGTGGCATTTATAAGGCGCCCGGCGCCCCGCTCGCGAACGGCCCCGCCGCCCCTCCAATCCCCGTTTTTTGGCAAAAAAAAAAAAAAAACAAAAAAACGGAAAAAAAAAAAAAAACCACCTCATCGAGGGGGCAGAGGCTGAGGCCGCGGCCTCACGCGCCACTGCCGCCCGCCCGCGCCGCGAGGCTGAGCTGAGGGCGAAGCTCCCGGCCTCGATCCTCCCCGCGGGCACCCAAAACGAGCCCTGCGAGGCCTTCCCGGGCAGGCGCAGGGCTGGGAACCCGACCGACGTCCAGGGAAAGCCAAGTCCGGCTCCGAAAGGAGGAGGAATAAAGCTCAGCGGAGGAGGAGTAACGCTCGGCCTCCCGGCGGGGCGCGCCGGCACCCACGGCGGGCGCTTTTTGCTCTGACACGGGGCACAAGCCCGTCCCGCCGGGCTCCCCAGTCCCCGTGAATAGCTCGATTCATCGGGGGGGGGGGAGCGGGGGCGGCACGAATTAGGGCCCGGCGGGGCCTTGAGGCCGGTTGTGCCCCCGATGGTGTCCTCCGAGCCCCTCGCCGCCGGCGGAGCCGCGAGACGCTCGAGGGCTGGCGTGGGGGAGAAGAAAGAGGAGCCTGATGGCGGGCGCGTAACGGCCCCCCCCCCTTCCTCCTCCTCCTCCTCCTCCTCCTCGCGATGACCTTTTCTTCCTCCCCGGCTAAAGATGAAAAGGAAAAGAAAAAACAAACCAAAAAACCCCGATCTTGCAGCAAAAGGCACGTGCGGCGTGTGCCGAAGCCCCGTTGCTCGGTGAGGCTCGGGAGAGCGCGACGGGGAGAGGAGGCACCGGGAACCGCCCCCCCCCCAAACACCGGGAGCCCGCCCCCCCGGCACCATGGAGCCCCCCCCCCAAGCACCGGGAGCCCCCCCGGGGCACCTCCAGGAGCGATGGAGAGGGGCAGGGGCGGCAGGGGCAGCCCGGGCCGAGGGCAGCCCCTGGGGAGAGCTGCGTTAATCAACCCCGCGTCAATAAACCACGGCCCTTGTACGGCGCGAGGGTTTTTAGGGGTTTTTTAGGGGTTTTTTGGGGTTTTTAACCAAAAGGACGCGTTTTAATAGGTACCCGCCCGGGCGCGGCTGTGTGGCTGAGGTGTATCTCTAGATCCATGGCTTCTCCTGCTCCCAGCCCAAAAAATCTCTCATTTTTTCCCCACCGTGGCCCCCGTCCTTTCCTCTCGGGGCCGCCGCCGCCGCGCTCGGGGCTCATTTCCGCCGCGACTCGCTCCAAACAGGCGACGGGAAGGCAGGAGGCAGCGGGAACGCGGCCGTGGTGTCCGCGCGGACCTTCCGCGGGTGGGAACTCGCGGGGTTCGGGGCTCTGTTCGGTTTTTAAGAAACTGCTTTAAGGGGGTTTCGCTGCCCGTCCCAGGCAGCCGGAGGCCTCGGTCCGTATGGGGCGCCCGGCCGGCGGCACAGCCCCGAGGCTGCACTCACACAGAGCCCGTGTGTTACCCCGCACGTCACCCACCCCGCACATCAGTTACCCTGCACGTTACCCACCCCGCACGTTACCCACCCCGCACGTCAGTTACCCCACAGGTTACCCACCCCGCACGTCAGCTACCCCACAGGTTACCCACCCCGCACGTCAGCTACCCCCGCACGTCAGTTACCCCGCACGTCACCCACCCCGCACGTCACCCACCCCGCACGTCAGTTACCCCGCACGTCAGTTACCCCGCACGTTACCCACCCCGCACGTCAGTTACCCCGCACGTCAGTTACCCCGCACGTCAGTTACCCCGCACGTCAGTTACCCCGCACGTCAGTTACCCCGCACATTACCCACCCCGCACGTTACCCACCCCGCACGTTACCCACCCCGCACGTCAGTTACCCCACAGGTTACCCACCCCGCACATTACCCACCCCGCACATTACCCACCCCGCACGTCAGTTACCCCACAGGTTACCCACCCCGCACGTTACCCACCCCGCACGTTACCCACCCCGCACGTTACCCACCCCGCACGTCAGTTACCCCACAGGTTACCCACCCCGCACGTTACCCACCCCCGCACGTTACCCACCCCGCACGTTACCCACCCCGCACGTTACCCACCCCGCACGTCAGTTACCCCACAGGTTACCCACCCCGCACGTTACCCACCCCGCACGTTACCCACCCCGCACGTTACCCACCCCGCACGTTACCCACCCCGCACGTCAGTTACCCCACAGGTTACCCACCCCGCACATTACCCACCCCACAGGTTACCCACCCCGCACGTTACCCACCCTGCACGTTACCCACCCCGCACGTCACCCACCCCGCACGCCCCGCCCGGTGCCAGTTCCGTGCCCGCACCACCCGCACCCAGGCTGCGGACCCGCACACCTGGTCCATACGGCCGGAGGCCTGCCCCCCCTGCCCACACGTGTCAGCCCCCCCCGTCCATACGTCATTACGGGTCAGCACCCCCCACTCACACATTATTACAGACCAGCCCCCCCAAACCCCGTCACCCCCCCCAGTCCATACAATTTTACGGGTCAGCACCCCTCCCTCACACGTTATTTTACACCAGCCCCCCCATACAATATTACACACCTGCCCCCCCCATACCCTGTCCCCCCCAGTCCATACAATATCACAGGTCAGCACCCCCCCCCCACATTATTATAGAGCAGACCCCCCCCCATACCCTGTCCCCCCCCCCCCCATCCATCCATTATTACAGACCTGCCCCCCCCCCATACCCTGTATCTCCCCCCAGTCCATACAATATTACGGGACAGCACCCCCCACTCACACGTTATTACAGACCAGCCCCCCCCCCCATACCCTGTCACCCCCCCCAGTCCATACATTATTATGGGCCAGCACCCCCCCCATACACTATTATACACCAGCCCCCCCCCATACCCTGCCCCCCCCCATACATTACCACAGACCAGCCCCCCCCATACCCCGTGCCCCCCCCCCAGTCCATACATTATCACAGGTCAGCACCCCCCCCATACATTATTATACACCAGCCCCCCCCCCAAACCCTGCCCCCCCAAACCCTGCCCCCCCCCATACATTACCATAGACCAGCCCCCCCCATACCCCGTGCTCCCCCCAAGTCCATACATTATCACAGGTCAGCACCCCCCCCACACATTATTATACACCAGCCCCCCCCCAAACCCTGCCCCCCCCCATACATTACCACAGACCAGCCCCCCCCATACCCCGTGCCCCCCCCCCCAGTCCATACATTATCACAGGTCAGCACCCCCCCCATACATTATTATACACCAGCCCCCCCCATACCCTGCCCCCCCCAAACCCTGCCCCCCCCCATACATTACCACAGACCAGCCCCCCCCATACCCCGTGCCCCCCCCCCAGTCCATACATTATCACAGGTCAGCACCCCCCCCACACATTATTATACACCAGCCCCCCCCATACCCTGCCCCCCCCAAACCCTGCCCCCCCCCATACATTACCACAGACCAGCCCCCCCCATACCCCGTGCCCCCCCCTAGTCCATACATTATCACAGGTCAACACCCCCCCCATACATTACCACAAGCCAGCCCCCCCCCAAACCTTCCCCCCCCCATTCTCACACACACCCCCAGCCCCCCCCCCAGGTCCCCCCAAACCCCCCTCAAAGCCCCCCCCCCGCTATCACGCCCCCCCAGTAACCCCCCCCCAGTCCCCCTCCACACCCCCAGCTCAGGCCGTGGGGCCCGGCTGGGCCCAGAACGGAGCCCCCGGGACCCCCCCGGACCCCCCGGACCCCTCGGAACCCCCCGGGACCCCCCCGGGACCCCCAGACCCCCCCCCCCGCTCACCAGCTCATGGTCCCCGCCGCTCCCGGAAGTCGCTGCCGCTCGGCCCCGCCCCTTCCGGCCCCGCCGTGACGACGCGGCTCCGGGGAGGGGAGGGGAGGGGAGGGGGGAGGAGTTAACTCTTGCCGTGCCGGGCTGGCTGGTGGGGGGGGTGGGGGGGAGCCCGCGGAGTGACGTCACGGGGAGGTGATGTCACGGGGAGGGTGACGTCACGGGCAGGGTGACGTCACGGGCAGGGTGACGGCATGGTGTTGCTCGGGGGGGGGCTGGGGGAGGGGGGGGTAGAGAGGGGCTGCCGTGGTGGGCTGGTGGGGGTCCCAAATCCCATCCCAGTGGGATCCCGAATCCTGGCCTGGTGGGACCCCGAATCCCATCCCAGTGGGATCCCAAATCCCCTCATGGTGGGACCCCCAAATCCCATCCCAGTGGGATCCCAAATCCCCTCATGGTGGGACCCCCAAATCCCATCCCAGTGGGATCCTAAACGACGTCCTGGTGGGACCCCGAATCCCATCCCAACGGGCTTCCAAATCCCGCCCCGTTGGGCTCCTGAATCTTGTCCTGGTGGGATCCCAAATCCCATCCTGATGGGCCCCGAAACCGGTCCTGGTGGGCTCCCCAGTGTCATCCTGGTGGGCTCCCAAATCCCACACTAATGGGTCCCCAAATCCCGTCTGAATGGGCTCCCAAATCCTGTCCCCTAGGGATCCCATATCCCGTCCTGATGGGCTCCCAAATCCCGTTCTGATGAATTCCTAAATCCTGTCCCAATGAGGTCCTAAATTGTGTCCTGGTGGGCTCCCAAAACCCTTCTGTTGGGCTCCTAAATCCTGTACCAATAACCTCCTAAATCCTCTCCCAATGGGCTCCCAAATCCTGTCCTGGTGGGCTCCTAAATCCTGTCCTGATGGGCTCCCACATCCCATCCTGGTGGGCTTCCAAATCCCACCATGTTGGGCTCCCAAAACCTATCCCGTCGGGCTCCCAAATCCCGTACCGATGGCCTCCTAAATCCCATCCCAACGGGGTCCCAAAAGGGGGAGCGAAAAGCTTCCTGGGGAAAATCCCACGAAGCCCCCCCAGCTGCTCCCAGCCCCCCCCAAAACCAGGCTAGGGGCTGAGCCGGGTGTAAAGATGCTCAGGGTCACCATCCCCCGGGGGTCACCGTCCCCTGGGGGTCACCGTCCCCTGGGGGCTGGGGACGTCCCCCTCCTGGTGCCACCGCCCCAGCGGGTGCAGGATGCGGCCCCCGGTCCCCAGCCACCCCCCCCCCCCCCCCCCCCCCAGAAGGAAAGGCTCCGCTCTGCCAAGCCAGCGACTCCGCACATCAAAATAAGGAGGGGAAAAAGCAAGTGGGAGGAAATTATAGTTTGGGAGTTATTTTCAGAAAGGAAACTGAAAAAAAAAAAATGAAAAAAAAATATCCTCGGTTTCAATACAAAACACGGGAAATTCAGGAAAATAACTTGCAACAGGTTCTGGGGTGGGGGCTGGGGGGGAGGCGGGATGGGGAAATCAGCTCGGCTCTGCCTCCCCCCAGCCTGTGTTAGAATAAAAAATAAAAATAAAAACAAAAAATAAAAAATAAAAGACACAACCCAAACCAACATTTAAAATGGCAAACAGCCCCGTGCAGAGTGACGTGTGCGTGGCCGGGTGTTGGGCCATAAAAAGCCGAGGTGCTGGGGGCACCCAAGGGTGCTGGGGTGAACGGGGCAGGGGCGCAGGGCTGGGGGGACGTCCTGGGCGAGGAGGAGGAGGAGGAGGAGGCAGGGAGGAAGGCTGCTCGGGGCTTGTGGGCCTGCGGAGAGGCTGGGAGCAGGCAGAAAGGGGGAAAAAAAACGAGGAGCGGGAGGGACGGCTGAAGCAGGTTTTGGGGAGAAAAGCAGCAAAAGTGGGGGCTGGAGGCAGGGACGGGGGCGACGGGGAAGCAATGGGGTTTTTGTAGGGTATGGCAAAACCCTCAGCGCTGCCAACCACCGCGTCCCCAGTCCCTCGGTCCCCATGGCCAGCCGGGGACGGAGGCGAAACCCCAAACGGTGTCGGTGCCACCGGGCTGGTGCCGGCACGTGCCCCGGCACGGGGCCACCGGGCAGGGCCCGGCGCCAAGGGTGGCTTTTATCGATTAGCAGCAGGTAAACAGCGCGGTAATTACAGCCGCAGCTGATGCTGCTAAACTGGGAAGGTGTTACCAACACCGGTGAGGACACGGGATTAGCGCAAAGGGAGCGAGGGAGGTGAGACCCGGGCAGGGATTGTGCCCACCAAGGTGGGGACCCCGAGCCGGGATCGTCCTCAGGGGGGATGACCAAAGAAAAGGGGGGTTTTGGAAGGATTTGGGGACGAAGGGTGGGGAAGAGCCCCCGGGAGAGGTGTGCGCGGCGTGGCGTGGGAGCAATTAGGTTCGGGGTGCTGGCAGGGAGGCGACACGAAGGGCAGAGGCTGGGACAAGCGCCCCGTGGCTCCCCGCACGTGTCGGGGAGCGGGGTGCCCTGGCAGAGGTTTTGGGGAGCGCGTTCCCTTCGCCACCTTCGATTAACTCCCTGCTCTTGGTGTGGTCGCTCTGGGCACGTTTCAGGGAGGCGACTCCTTCCCCGTCCTTATTTCTCAACGTGGAGGCTGGAAAGGGCCGGGAAGAGAAGGGAGGACAGATCCACACGGCACCGAGAGGGGCAGGAGATCCGGAAACGACCCGAGCACCTTCTCAAGAAGATTTGCCTCGGCGGTTCTGCCGTCAAGGCAGCAGGAGAGGCCGGGCTGGAGGCCGAGAAGACCCGAGAGCGATCCCACCGCCACCTGTGGCATCGAGAGCTCCAAACACTCCTGGACATGCGTCCTCCAGCCTCGGGGAAGGGGCCTCGGCTCCTGGTGCTCCTCCTCAAGAAGCAATTCCCGTCCCGCGGAGGGCTCCTGAGTTTCGGCGGCGCCTTGCAGAGCCCCGAAGACCCTCGGCGGAGAGCAGCGAGGTGTCGGTGGCCTCCTCGGGAGGCCGGGGCCGCGGCGGAGCAGGGGAAGAAGGCAGCAACTTGTGTCGACGTGACTGGCAAGCCCTTCCCTCCTCCCCAGAACACAGATAGCCCAGAACGGGGATGGAAAGTGCCGTGTTTCCGTAGCAACCAACATTTTCGTGCAAGGTGCTGCACGCACGCCACACGTTTCGCCACCCAAGGGTGCTCCTCACCTTGACGGGTCCCGCCGGGGGGAGGACACTTGCGGGGCAGCGATGGGGCCGCGCTCCCCGGCCGCCGGGACCACGACATCCCGTTGGGGTCGGGGCTGGGAGCGCAGGCCCGGCCCTTTTTCCGCACCGAAAAGCTCCAAAAGCAACACCACAAAGGCTGGGGGCCACCACGGTGCTGGCACCCAAGGGTGCCCCCTCTCGGCCCCGGCCTGATGTCCCCGTGCTCACACCTCTCTGCGGTCACCCAGAGCCGAACCACGCTGGAAATGACCCCCTGGGGACGCAGGATCCGGCCCCACAGAGCGCCCAGGGGCCCCGAAGCCGGTTCCCCGCTGGCCCCGAGGTCCCTTCCCCATCGGGAAGGCCCGGCCAGGTCTCCCCTGAGTCACCAGGAGCCACCCCAAGGCCCAGCCCCGGGTGTCTCCCCGAAATTAAAGGCTCTGAAAACGGCAGTGACTGGAAGAGCCGCCCCGGCCTGGCGGGAGCAGCTCCTCCGGGGCCCGTCTGCAGATGCAAATCAAGGCCAAAGAAGGGAAATCGGGCGGCGTTTTCCATATCCCCGCGTCCCACCACACGTGGGGACCACCGAGGATGACCACGGTGCTGCCAGCGCCCCGGGGGGGGCACCCAGCACCCCGCCTCGTCCCGCTGCGTCTCCCACTTTTCCCTCTTGCCCCTACAGGCGCCGTATCCAAAATCCACGGGTTATTTTTAACAGGGGTGACCCAGCCAGCTCGCAGCACGAAGAAAAGTCCCTCTCCGCTCCGTACCTGCAGCAGTTTGGCCGGCGAGAGGCGGCGGGGGGCATTAAGGGCTGAACCCCCCCCAGATCCTCTTTTCCCCAGCCCTTATCCAGCGGACGCAACCGATCCCTAAATCCGGCTGCAAAATGGTGCCGGGGTCAAAGCCGACGGCGAGCGCCCGCTGCGGGGACCGAGGGCGGCCCACGGGTGGAAAAACCACGCGGGGATGGAGCCGGAGGAGATGGGTCGAGGAGGAAGAGGAGGAGGAGGAGGAGGCGGCGGTGGCGTGGGTCTGGGGGCTCGGATGTCCCCGAGCAGCTGGGGAGGGGGCGCGGGGACGGAGCCGGTCGCCGTCGGGGTCCGAAGCGCCGCTGCTGCTGCCACCGGGCTGTCCTGCGAACAGAACTGAAGGAGAGGGGACTGAGAAAAGGTTGGGTTATTTTTAAAAACCATACCAAAAAAAAAATAATAAAATACAGCACTAGAAAATGTACAAACAGATTTCAAAGTCATCTGTAAAGAGGCACAACGCCTACCATCCTACACATTTCAAGCAAGCCATTTTAACATTCTCCTTACATATTAGAGACTTTTTTTTTTTCCTCCAAACCAATATAGATATTTTTAAGCAAGGTAAAATAAAGATATTTACTACAGAATTTGATTGTCAGCAAACACAATATATTTACTGCATTAGCATTTGCTCACAGTGCAAATGGTACAACAATACATCAGTTCAATATTTCTGATTTTTCCCTTAAAAATGCTGTATGCATTAACTATCATATTTGCATTACAACATGACAAATGAGCAAATGAAATGTGTGTGAAAATTATCACCTTTTCACAATATCAAGCATAATTTTTTTTAACCTTAGTATAAGGTACTATAAATCCAAGAAATAAAAACATCCACAAAATATATTACATCTGGTATGATTTTTTTTTTTCTCTAAGTACTCAACTTTATACAAAAGTCTTTCAAAAAATATCATTCCCTTAGGTTTGTGTGGTTAAACCTGATTGTGTTTTTTGTTCCTTTCAGTTCACATAAATTAGACTGCATTCTTTCTCTTCTCTTTATTTTTTGTAGGTTTTTAATTTTTTTTTTTTCACATGCAGACATCAAACCTGGATAGCACGACCTTTTGGCAACAAAGATTTTTTAAGTCATTATTATTTTTGCTTAGTTTAGCTTAAATGTCTGAGCACAGTTTTATTAAAACAAAAGAAGAAAAAAATCAGAGCAGTCATGCAATGACATGCACATACCAGAAGGAGAAAGGAAAAAAAAATAAAATAGAGGACTAATTGATTCTTCTCCTCCGTAGTTGGTTTGTTTTAAAGTGACCAAATAAAATAAAATAAAAATATCTCACATTATAAAAAGTATTCAGCAAAATACTGGTTTGTTTTTTTTTTTTTTTCTGCATTTCTGTAAAGAATTTCCCTTCTGCTGGAGAGAAAAAGAAAAAAAAAAAAAAAAAAAGGAAAAGAACAGAAAAGGAACAAGCTGCTGCCGGGACAGCTCCGTGCCGCCCCCAGCACCTTCTCGCCAGCCCAGCAGCAGCCGCCCAGCGCCCGGGAGCTCGCCCCCCGCCGCTGCAGCCCGCTTACCTCCGCCGCCGAGCCGGGGGCTCGGGTGGGAAAAGCACGCGTGGGGCAGGACCCCGCCGGGGCTGGCTGCCCGGGCACCCAAGGGTGCCGTGGCGCCGCTCGCCGGGCCCTGCTGGGCTGGCTCCCAGCGGGTGGGATCCGTGCGGTGCCGACCCCCGAGGGCAGCCCGGCTGCGGGGCTCGGGGCTGAGCGGGTGCGGGCGCCGGGAGCGCGGCCACCGTGCTCCCGAGAGGCTCGGAGCCGGGTGGTGGGGTCGGATCCGGAGCAGGACCCCGGGCAGCCTGGGTGCAGGATCCGTCGGATCCGGCCCACGGGGGTCCGGGCAAGCATCCCGATGGCGGGGACGGGGGCACGGGGGCAACCGGGACGCCGGCGAAGCCCTGATCCATCCGGCACCAGTGCAAAGGGTGTCACCGCGCCGTGCCTCAGGCGCACGTGGTGACGGCGGGGGCGAGGGCGACGGGGGGCGAGGTGGTGGCGGCGGCGGCGGTGGGGGGCGCGGCGGGGGGCGGCCCGGCCGAGCCCTTCTCGGCCTTCTTCTCCTTCTGCTTGAGGTGGATCTTGGCGTGCCGCTTGCGCTCGTCGGAGCGGGCAAACTTGCGGCCGCAGAACTCGCAGGCGAAGGGCTTCTCGCCGGTGTGGGTGCGGATGTGGGTGGTGAGGTGGTCGCTGCGGCTGAAGCTCCGCATGCAGATGCGGCACTGGAAGGGCTTGTGGCCCGTGTGGATGCGGAGGTGGCGGGTGAGCTCGTCGGAGCGGGAGAAGCGGCGGTCGCAGCCCTCGGCGGGGCAGGCGTGGGGCCGCTCGTGGAGCGGCGTCTTGCTGGGCCGGTTGGGGTACTTGCGGGGCCGGATGGGTTTGAGGGTGAGCGGCGGCTGCGGCAGCCCCCCGAAGCCCGGGTGGATCTGCTTGTCCTTGAAGGCCTTGATGGTCTCCAGCGGGGTGATGGGGGGCGGGTTGACGCGGATGGGGTCCAAGCTCTGGAAGGGTTTGTGCTCCGTGATGGTGCCCATGTCGTTGGGGTGGTGGTAGAGGTTATAGTCTGGGATCATGGGGAAGAGGTTGCTGTCCAAGGCGGGCTTGGCCGCCTGGTAATCCTGGGGGGAGTAGGTGAGGCCGGGGTTGCTCTGGGGGTCGTGGAAGGAGACGGGCTCCGGGTAGAGGTCACTGCAGGAGGAGTAGGGCGGCAGCGCGGGGTACATCTGGTCCACGTCGCCCTGCGGCGGCCCCATGCTGCCCGCCGAGCTCTGCGTGCTGGTGAGCGCGCCCGAGGACGGCGGCACCCCCAGGATGCCGGCGCTCATCAGGCTGATGATGTTGTCCTGGCACCAGTTGGAGGGCGAGTCGAAGGCGAATTTCCCCAGGTAGGTCACAGTCTTGTTGCCCGGGGCGGGCTGAAAAGTCCCCGAATAGGACAATTCCTGGCTGGCTTTTTCGTTCGCTAAGCCAATGTCCATAACATTATCTGCAGAGCGGGGGAGAGAAGCGGGGCACGGTGAGCCGGGCGGGCCGCAGCGGTGCTGGGGAGCGGGGATGCGGCGAGCCGAGCCCCCCTAAGCCCCCCCAGCTCTGCGGGTCGCCCCCCACCCTCTTCTTCCTCGCTCTTCCCCCCCCTCTCCAGGGCAACCGGCGCGGCGGCGGCTCGGCTCTCCGTGCGCTGCGGCGCTCGCTGCGGAGGGTCCCGGGGAACGGAGCCGGGCGGCCGCCCCCCGCCGCCCCCCCCCCCCCCCGCCGCGGCTCCGGGCTGCCGGGGCCGCCCCCCCGGCGCTGGGGGGGGGACGGGGGAAGGAGGGGAGGTACCTGCGGCTACAGGTAGGCTCCCACCCCGGCAGCCCCGGGCATCCTCCCCGCCGACAGCGCCGGGCACTCCGCGGAGCACCCCCCGCGATGGGGGGGGGGGGGGGGGGGGGGGGGGGGGGGGGGGGGGGGGGGGGGGCACCGACGCCGTTACCAACTTGGCCCCGCGCAAGGAGGAACGCGAGCGACTTTCAGCCCGGCTCGGCTCGGCACGGCCCCGGCGCCCGGAGGCAGCGGGGTGATCCGGGGGGGGGGGGGGGCTCCCCCCCCTCGCTGCCTCTCACCTTGCGGGCCCCCCCCGGCGCCCCCACCTCGCCCCCAAGGCGCTCCGGGGGGGACCCCACGGCACGGCCACGCGTGTCCGCGGGGGGGGGTCCCGCTCCGCCAGCGGGGCCGGGGAGTGGGCTCCAGCTGCCGGGAGGGGGGGTCCTGCCGGCCGCGTTCCCCCCCCCCCCCCCCTCCATCCTCCCCCCGGAGCCGGAGCCCGGCCGCTGTCCCCGTACCTGCGGCGGCGGCTCGGCGGCAGCGCTGCGCGGAGCCCTGCGGCAGGGGAGGCAGCGATCGCGCGGAGCCGGGGCGAGGAAAGGGGTGGGTGGGCGCGGGGGGGGGGGGGGTTGGGGGGGCCGCTCCCCAGCCCCGGCGCTTCCCCTTCCCTCCGAGGCTCCATGCCAGCCCGCACACGGCGTCCTCCTCCTCCTCCTCCTCCTCCTCCCTCCTCCTCCTCCTCCTCGCCCCACCGCCTCCCCGCCTGCCTTCCCCCTTTACCTGCAGCCATCTGGTTGTAGTGAGCCACCGAGTCGCTGCTGCCGGAGAAGATGTTCAAAGAGTTGGGGATCTCCTCCGGGTACAGATTGTCAGGCAATTGGTTCAGCAAAGTGTTCATGGTCCCCGGCAGCTTCTCCAGTAGTTTGCCTGTCATAGCACTGGAGGAAAAGGCAGGCTCACCGCGGCTCCGAGCTCCGCTCCGGAGGCGACAACATCCGAGTGGCAAATCCGGGCGAGGGCGAGCATGCAAAGGGAGGAAAGTTTGGGGCGGGGGGGGGGGGGTGGGGGGGGAGGCTGCGAAATTGGGGGGCGAGGGGGGGGGGGGGGGCGTGGGCCGGGGGGGTGGTCCCGGGTGTGGGGGGGGGGGGTCCCGCCGGTGTTTCCTCGAGGGGAGGGGGCGATCCGGTGGGCAGCTGCGGCCGTGGGAGGATTTTTAACCCCTCCGCTCGCTCCTCGCTTTGCTCCGCTCCCGGCCCCTCTCGCAGGTTCCTCGCTGCTGCTCGACTGCTCCGCCGGGGACTCCTCAGCCCATTTATCCGGGCGGCGGGAGCGCTCCGTGACGTAGCTGCCCATATATGGACAGACAAAGCCGCGCCGAGGCCGAGACGTCACAATGGAAGCTCCGCACAATGGAACATTAGAAAGCAGGAAGCGGGGCCGGCGCGCGGCGGGGAACGGGCTGGCGGCAGCGGGAAGCGGGCACCGGGCACCGGGTACCATGCACAGGGCACCGGGCACCGGGCGTCCTGCACCGGGCACCGGGAACCGGGCATCGGGGTGTCCTGCACCGGGCATCACGCACCGGGCACAATGCACCGGGCATCACGCACCGGGCACCGGAAACCGGACACCGGGGTGTCCTGCAGCGGGCACCGGGCGTCCTGCAGCGGGCACCGGGCATCGTGCACCGGGCACCATGCACCGGGAAGCGGGCGTCAGACACCGTACACTGGGCACGGGGAACCGGGCACCGGGCATCATGCACCGGGAACCGGGCACCGGACGTCCTTTCCAGGGCGTCCTGCACCGGGCACCGGGAACCTTGCACTGGGCACCATGCACCGGGCACCTTGCACCGGGAACCGGGCATCCTACACCGGGCATCCTGCACCGGGCACCGGGCATCTTTCACCAGGCATCACGCACCGGGCGTCACGCACCGGGAACCGGGCACCGTGTACCGGGAACCGGGCACCCTCCACCGGGAACCGGGCACCGTGCACCGTGGACCCCTGCACCGGGCACCTTTCTCCCGGGTACCGGGCGGCCCCGGGAGCTGTGCGGTGCCCATCGCCCCGCCGATGATGCTCGGAGCCTGGGGCTCCGCTGTAATGGGGGGGCGGGGGGGGGGGGGGGAGGAGCAGCTGGGGACGGGGGGGGGGGGGGGGGGAAGCGCCCCCAGACCCATCCCAAAAGTGAACCGGGCCGGGGGGCGCGCAGGGGAACCCCACAGGGTGGGAAGGGCAGAATGGGGGAGGGGGGGGGGGGCAGTGGGGGTCCCCGGAGCTCCCCCCCCCGGGGTGATGGGGAGCGAGGGGCAGCACCGAGCTGCCCCCTCCCCATCCACCCCGGGTCCCCTGGGGAGGGAAGCAGCGCCCCGGCTGCTCGCAAACAGGTAACACTTGTTGGTCGCCTGCGATTTTTAACCTCGCCTCTCTTTCCCCCCCCCCCCCCAACCCCCCCCCCAGCTTTGAAAGTTTGGCACTTCCAAGGCGTCGGTAATTAGGTGGTTTCGTGCGAAGTGTGCCAGCTGATGCTATCTGGGAAAACAACAAAAAAAAAAAAAGAAAGAAAGAAAAAAAAAACAAAACCAAAAACCCCTCCGAGTTATACAGCGAGTGCACGGCAAAACGCTGGGTTGCAAGAGCTCCGCTTGCCCAACTCCTTGCAGGGCCGGCTCGGCCGTGGGAGCTGCGGGGAGAGCCGCAGCTCGAGGGGGGACCCAGCCGGGGGGGGGGGGGCACGGGGGGGCACGGGGGGGGGGGGTGGGTAGGGCAGGAGGCTGCCCCTGCTGCGAGGCTCTGGGCTCGCGCCCGGAGGTGCCGGCAGGATTCGACCTCTTGGGGGTTGGGGGGGGGTGGTTTGGGGGGGGGGGGGGGGGCGTGGGGGCTGCAGGGGTGAGGGGGGGATGAGCCCTGGGGGGGGCGTGGGTGAGGGCTTGGGGGGGGGGGGGGGGTCACGCTTGCTCTGTTTTGTACAGGGCCCTGCAGTTAATGCCAGTGGAAGGGCCCCAAATCCATTGAGCCCCCCCCCAATCCGTTGAAGCCCCCCCCCCCCATATAACACAGTGACACCCGTTTCTTGCAGGACCCTGCTTTCGTTGGAAGCCACCGCATCACTTGTAGAGCCCCCCCCCCCCCTTATGGAGAGCTCCCTACCCCTTTGGAGACCCCCCCACCCTTTGTAAAGCCCCCCACCCTTTACAGAGCCCCTCGCCCTTTCCAAAGCCCCCCACTCCTTCACACAGCCCCCCACTCTTTACAGAACCCCCCCCATCCTTTGCAAAGCCCCCCACCCCTTTGCAGAGCCCCCCCCCTTTGCAGAACCCCCCACCCCTTGCAGAGCCCCCCCATCCCTTTCAGAGCCCCCCCCCATCTTTTGCAGAGCCCCCCACAACTATGGAGAGCCCCCCACCTTTTCCAGAGCCCCCCCATCCCTTGGGAGAGCCCCCCCCCATCCTTTTGCACAGCCCCCCCACCCTTTACAGCGCCCCCCCCTCCTTTTCAACCCCCCCCGCCCCTTTTTAACCCCCCCCCACCCTTTGCAGCGCCCCCCCCACCCTTTGCATCCCGCTTCCCACGCCCTGCCCCCCCCCCCCCCCCATCCTTCACAGGGCACCCCCCCTCCATTTACACCCCCCCCCCCCTTTACTCCCCCCCCGCCCTTCCCCCCCCCTACGCCCGCAGCCCTCACCCCGCGGCCCCCCCCCCCCCCCGCCACCCCGCCCCTCGGCCCGGCGCGGCCCGGGGGAGCGCGGCGGCGGCTGCGGGGTTGGAAAGGGGGTGGGGGGGACAAGGAGCCGGGGGGGGGGGAAAACGGGGCGGCGGCGGGCGGGCGGCCGAGGGGAAGCGCCATACAAGGTCTGGATCCGGCCCCGCCTCCGCTGCCTTCTTTGGCCGCCGGTTCCGGTGCCCCCGGCGCGGAGCGGCGCTGGGGAGGTGCGGAGCGGCCCCGGCCCCACGGCGGCACGGGGTTGGGGGGGGGGGGGTGGGGAAGGGCCCTGCACCCCGCTGCACCACCACCCCCCCCCCAACACACACACACACACACCCCAGGAGGTTTTAAAGGGGGTCCCCAAACCGAGCATCCCCCCCCCACACACCCCCCCCACACCCCGGGTCCCCATCCCCAGCATCCCCGCGGCGCGTTCCCACGCTCCAGCAGCCTCGGAGGGGGGGGCCGCGGAGGGGTCCCCGGTGCGCCCCCGCTGCTCCGCGGGCGTGGGGGCAAAGCAGAGCCGGAACACCCCCCCCCCCCCCCCCCCCCTTAAACAGCAGCTCAGCCCCCGAGCGTGTGCGGCACCGCCACCACCACCATCAACAAGAAACACCTCGGCTTACTCCAGGCTTCCTAGCCGGGGGGGTGGGGGGGGGAGCGCGCTGGCTGCGCCGTGCTGGCAGGCACCGGCGAGCCTTGGGCTCGTAATTGCTGCGCCGGGGCAAGCACGCACTGGCCCAGCTCCTCGCCCCGCCACGGAGCAGCTCAGCACCCCGAAAGGTGCCAGGCGGCCCAGCCCCGCTCTTGGACGGGCGCCGAGAGGCACCGACCCCGGGCGGATCTCCGGAGACGACGCCTGCATCCGACGGGCGGCGTGTGGGGAGCCCCCCGAAACCAGCCGGGGGGGGGGGGGGGCATCGCCGCCGCCCCGAAGCCTCGCAGCGGGGTTTAAGCCGGGTTCAAAGCTCCTGAGTCATCAGGGCCTGGTTAGCAGGGCTAGGAGGGGGGGGTGAAAGGCATCCCGTGAGAACGGCCCCATCCCGCGCGGCCACTCGCGCAGCTCCTCGTGGTGCTTCGATGCCAATTGATGGGGAACGGCCGCGAGCCAAAATAAACCCAGGCAGCCTTCGACTGGCATGAAAACGGCCGCGTGGGGGTTGGACTGGCTTGGTTACAGCTCGACGTAATGGGTTGGAGTGTCCCGAGCGGAGCACTTTACCCAAAGGGAGCGCAAACATCTCACCTTGGATGCTCCGAAGGGTTTTAAATTACAGCTTGGGCTTGGAGGGAGTCTGCAGCCGAAAGCTTTCACTTATTTTGATCGTCCCACACGCCTGCCTCTCAGGCCAGGTGATCCCATCCCGATTGGGGTGTCCCAGTAATAGGAACAATCATCGGTGTGGATCCACGCGCACGAAACGCTGCGGTCCCTTCCCCGGAGCTGATGCAGATAGCGTCCCACACCGCTATCACCTCTGCCCATCAAAGGCTCGTCACGTTAATAAAGCGAAGGAGGCAGAGCTGGCCGAGCCTCGGGCTCGGCCCCTGCACCGGCTGCCTTCAGCAATAACGGGAGGAACGATGCCGCGGTGCCGGAGCATCACGAGAGAGAGCCGCAGCCCCGTGCCGCGCACCCCGGGGACCCCAACGGGGCCGGGGGCAGCCCGTGGGGCGAGCACCACGCGGCGTGCCGAAACCCCGCGGTGCCCCGGGGGGCCGGGCTGGTGCCCACCACGCTGCCGTCACCTGACGGGTGATTTCTCCCCGCTCCTCTCGGTCTTGTGACCCCGGTGATTCATGTGCCGGGAGCCCGCAGGTGCGGCGAGCTGTGCCGCGGCCGGGCCGAGGAGCCCCGCTGCGCGCCGGCTCTCTCCGGGGACCGCCGGGGCTTTCAAAAGGGGAACCGGGCAGGTTTTTTTCACCTAATTAACGGCAGCATAAAGGCAGCTATAGGGAAGATAGCACGGCTTGCGAGTCTCGTGGTGAGGCGAGCGGGCTGCTGGTTCCCACCGAAATCGCGCCCAGACCTCGGTGCTGGGCTGGAGCTGAGAGCTGAGCCCGGGAAGAGCCGAGCAGCAGAGGCTGAGGACCACGAAGAGGTGCCCAGCGCCTGCCCACCGCCTTTCCGGGGTTCTCAGGAGCTCAGGGAGGCTCCGCGCGGGGCTTAGCACATGGCTGGGGGCTTCGGGGACCCACCGCGGCGGTGCCTCAAAGGATGCTCAGATGCTGAGCTCGGGGCAGGATACGGAGGCTTTTAACAGAAAACAGAAGCTTCGCTCCCCAGCCCCTTGGATTTGCTGCAGATGCAGATCTGGGGCTGCTAAGGTCACCAAGATGTAAACACTGCGGCTGGTGGGGACCTAAAAGGTCACCCCACCACGCTCCTACCCCCGGGCATGACTGTACCGGGGCCATGTGCGGAGGCGGCTGCTGGGATGGCCGACACCGCCAGCCCTTCTCTAGCAGCTTGGAGCAGGGGAACAAATCAACTCAGCCGCCCGAACCGCGAGGTGGGTGTCGCGGAGGTATCTGATGAAGCCGCGGCCGTTTCGCAGGGCTGCGAGCGTTTTGTTTGCAGGCGGTGAGGTCGCACGGGCGGGCTGCGGCGAGTCGGGGGCGTCGAGCACGAGCTGCCCCCGACGCGGCTCCCGGGGCAGGCCCTGCTTCGGCAGCAATTCACTCGCTGGGCAGCCCGGGAGCTGGACGCGAGCGATGCTGAGCACCTGCAGGGATGGGAGGCAGGGTAATTTCAGCCCTGCCGTAATTTCTGGAGGAGGAGAGACTTTCTCCTCTGCTGCTGTTGGGTGTGGGAAATCCTCATTTCAGGCCAAAGTCTGGCTCGGAGAGCTCCAGCCGGGAGAAACTGCCGGGCAGCTTTCCTGACCCAGCACCAACACCCTCCCAGCACCGTCCGCGTCCTTCCACAACGCGGGCTCCCAGCTCGCCTCGGTTTTCCTGATTTGCCTGTGAAAACTACACACCCTCCTCCTCCGGAAAGATTCAGAAACACTTGCACTGAACTATGCATGGCAAATGAGGCACACGTCTCCCTCATCCCTCCTCCTCTGGGGGCGGGCGAGGGGACCCCGAGGGCAGGA
Source organism: Cygnus atratus (assembly GCF_013377495.2). Taxonomy (NCBI): domain Eukaryota; kingdom Metazoa; phylum Chordata; class Aves; order Anseriformes; family Anatidae; genus Cygnus; species Cygnus atratus. The sequence continues at coordinate 2,210,838 of NC_066388.1, forward strand.
TTTGGCACCCCGGGACGCTGCTGAGTGCTGTGCTGGTCCCGAGGGGTCCAGCTGGCTCAGCTTGGGCTCTGGTGGGGGGAAACAGGTAGAGAGGTATTTGGGGTGCACCAGGAGGAGGGGGAGTTCTGTACGAGCCCTTTCCTGCCTCAGTTTCCCTGTGGCAAGGGGGAAAAAAATCAGCCCTGCCTCACCCTGCGCAGCAGCCACGTTAAAAAATTTAGAGGGGGGAAGGTCCCCGAGGTGGAAGAGAGATGGAAACCCACCCCAAACAAGCCTGGGGCAGCCGGAGGAACCCAGCCCGGTGCAGCCCTGGGCACCCAGCACATCCCTGGGCACCCCATCCAGGGAGATGGGTGCTGGGTGGCCGGGGCCGGTCCCTGAAGGTGGCAGCACTGGGAGCCGCTGGAAGCCAGGGAAGCTCCGGCACCCGCGGCAGCACCACCGGGTGCTGCTGGCGACGGCTCTGCACCCCCAAACCTCCTCACCACCACCATCCCCATCCCCATCTCACCCCTTGCATCACCCCAAAAGGGCACCACGGGACTCCGACGCGCTCCGGAGGCCCCAGTGGCGACGGGCAGGTGCAGGGCACCCCGAGCGCGGCCGCACGCTGCCCCGGGCAGCCCCAAGCTCTGGGTCAGCCAAGTGCGAGCCCGGAGGGCTTTCCTGTTATTATCCAGAGCGCGGCGGGGGAACAATAGCGGTGGCGGCCGGCGCAGTGCGACCCGGAGATAAGGGGCCGGGGCGATTAGCAGGAAAACGGGGCAGCAGGTCCAGAGCGCAAAGCGGCCCCGAGGGAGCGGCACCGCCGGGAACGAGGGGTTTGCAAGGCAGAGAGGGGGCCTGGGGTGGTAGGAGCACGCAGGGCTGGTGGGATGGGGCTGCAGGGCCAGGGGTTTTCACCCTGATATTACCGGATGAGCACGAGCCCCAGATTTGTGCCCACGGCCAGGGACCCCTGCGTGACCGGGCAGTGCTCCAAGGGCGCTGTGGCACCAGCGAGGGGTTTGTGGGGAGCTGCCAGGATGTGTTTTTTTTTCCCCTTTTAACATGAAACTAAGAAACAGAAGAGGAAATGGATGCTGCGTTTCGGCTCTGAGAACCGGGCCGTGACACAAAACCTGGGAGATGAGGATGGTTCCCGAATCGGGGCAGCGTCAAAGCACAGCAGAGGTTCTGCATCCACTGCACCCGATCGTGGTGCTGGGTGAAATGCTGGCCCTCGTGTGAACGCGGCACAGGAGTGAATCCAGAGCCCGACATCTAGGATGAGGCCGGGCGGGTGCCGAGCTCAGGATGCCGTGCAAGGGGGTGGACATCCTCCCGGCCAGCGAAAGCCAAGCCTGGGAAAGTGCTGCTCCCGAGAGCCGCGCTGCCTTTGGTCTAGCCACTGGAGGAGAAACTGGTAGGAGGCCAAAGGCGAGGTATCTTCACATCCATTGAAACCAGCCCGGGGGGAATTAGCCATTTCCTAGCAATGAGGAAATATCGGGTTAGCTGAGGACCTGCGGGCTGCGAGGAGGGGATGAGAAGCGAGTCGGTGCCGACAAGTGAGGGCAGGCCGGGGGCTGCGGGCTGAAACTGCCCCGCGCCCGCGCTGCCGGAGCGGGCGAGCCCGCGGCTCCCACCACGCCTCTCGCGGGATGCAAACCCCGAGAGGCATCTGCCTCACCCCGCAGAGAGCCGGGCGTAAACAGGGCAGCGCCGGGCACCCGGCGTGGCCCCAGAGGGGCAGGAGGAGGTGCCGGGAAGGATCCGGCCCGCTCGGCGAGGTCTGAAGCCGCTCGGAGCTCCCCTGCTCCGGACACATGCCCGAGGGTGCTCTGCAAGGAGCTTTCATGGTGCCCGGGCAGTGCTGCTCCAAATTCCCCATTTTCTTACCCCGTGGGGCAGGTTGTGCTTATCTGGTGAGGGTTTTGCCTGGCTCTCGATGAGGCTGAGGAGATGGGCACGGAGCTGCAGACCTCCCCTCTCCTGTCTGTGCCAGCGGCAGCGCCGGTTTTGGTGTAGGTGCAGGGGGTGAAACCAGCAGCTCCGGTCTGGGGTCAGCTCCTGCTCGTGGCCGGAAAGCTGTGGGGTGCCCCATAAGCACCCCAGGCAGGGCAGGGGCCTGGATCTGTAATTTTGGGGCTGGGGTCCCTCTTCTGAGCAGGAGGAAGCAGGAGTGGGGACCCCGAGCCGAGCAAAGGGGACTGGGTTGGGCCTGCAGGCAGCCCCACAAAGCTCCCCCGCTGCCACACTGCAGTTTGGAGGCCTAATAAATATTAGTCATTATCGCTAATTAATAAAAGCATCGTGCCACGACCGGCCTGCGTGCCCCTGCTGGCACCTCTGGGTGCTGGCGCGGCACGCAGGGGTAGGGACGTGGCCCCGTCCGCGCCTCGCCCGCCTTCCCCTATTACTTCAGGAGCCCTAAATTCCTGCACAGCCCTGGCTGTCGTTCTCAGGGCCCGCCCCGGCTGCCGGTCACCGCATCCGGCACCTCGGGGCCACGGGCGAAGCCGAGCACCCACACGGGCACTGGGAGGGGGGTGCACGGGGCTGGGGGGGCTTCGTGTATCCATGGCACGATGCGGAGCGCTGGGGGTCGTCCCCTTCCTGCTGCCTGCCCTTCAAATGCTCTGAGAAAGCAAGGGGGAAAAGATGAATTAGGAATCTCCAAAGCACAGCCAGCAAACCTTTTCCCAAGGCAGAGGCTGCGCTGGATGCCTCCTGCCCGGCACCCCTCCAGGTTTGCTGCTGCTGCATCCAAAGGGAACAGGGAGGAGTTGTAGGGGGGGGCCAAGGTGTCCCCGTGTGCCCCCACCTGCCCCCAGACAGCAGTAATGTTGTAAAGCTCTCACTGTTTTACCTGGGAGCCTTCACTGTGCTGTTTTCCCCATCAGCATTTCTTACCGGGAATTATTTCAGCCAAAATAATTAAAAGTTTTTATATTATGGGTTTTAAAACCCTATTAAAAAAAAAAAAAAAAAGGGGGATTCAGGAATTTGCCCCTTCGAATGGGAGGGCTGCGATAGAGACATCTCAGGGTATCAGCCCCGTTCTTCATTTCCCCACACCTCAGCAGTGCTGGAGACTGGTTTATACTGGCACGGGAGCATCCCACCCTTGGGTGCCCCATCACCCCACGGCACCGATCCGGAGCGCTCAGGTGCCGCTGCTCAGCACCCCCGGACAGCCTCCTGCTCGGGCACCCAAAACGGGCAGCGTTGTTTATCCCCGTGCCGCGGCTTCCCCACCAGCAAATAATCCTGACCTATATCCCCGGGGGGCGGGGGGGGGGGGGGGGGCGTGCAGCAGGGCTTAATTCACCGAGCGCGTGAGCTCCGCAGATCGGGCCATTACGCAGCGCGAGATATCATTAATTAATTCGCAGGTTGATATAGTTATGCACTTAGATCATCAGCACCTGATCCTGCTAATCCCTTCTTGTGCAAGTTGCCTGTGCGAGGGGAAGCTGGGAGCGCTCTGCTCCCCAAAATCTGGCGTGGTCCCACCCTGTCCCCACAGGCCGCCAAGGCTGGGGGGTGACAGAGGTGTCCCCATCCCTGCTCCTCCCTGTCCCCTGCCCCTAAATCTGCCTTTTCCTGGCATGGTCCCACCAGCTGCTGGCTGGAGAGGGGACTCCCCTCCCTCTCTGCTTCAGGGGATGGGACCCAGGGCTGCCTCCCCTCGAGCCATGGGCTGAGATCCTTCTCATTACAGTAATTATTCCGATAATCGTTCGGAATAGGTAATTATTACCCTGTTGACTCGGGGCTTGCGCTTAGCGCAGGCTTCCTCTGGCCTCCAGCCCAGTTTGGGAAAGAGACACCCCCACGTGCGCTGCCGGGAGCTGCCGTCGCTTGCAGGAGGAGCAGGCAGCTTTCCCGAGCTTCACCTCACGCGTCCCAAACCCCAAACTTTCCTCTCCCTCGCCTGCCCCGTGGCTTCGCTCCGGGAAGAGGCTGGAGACGCCACGGGAGCCTCTACCGCGCCGTGGCGGCCTCCACAGGGAAACTATTCAATCCGGGGCTCTTGGATCACTGCTGTGACCCCCCCAAACCCCCCCAAGGATCATGTTCTCCCAGGGATAGTGGTGTTTTGTCCCCCCAGGCACGCCACTGAAAGAGGCCGGTGGTGCCGCGGGCTCCAGGTCGCACCAAGCCCATGGCTCCCCTGGTGTTGTTTTCTCATCCCCCCCCCCTGCCTTGGACCCACAGAAGAGAAAAAAAAAATAAGCCCCGGCAGTGGAAAGTCGGGCTAACAAATACAAATAAAACTTCCTCTGGATGCTAAAAATGACACACGTAGACAGAGAAAAAAATGATATCGGTGACAATAACACGGTGCGGAGCTATTTCAGTGCCGCCTGTTCCATTGCAGCGCTCGGCGCTGGGCTTGTGGCTGCCGAAAACCAGCCACTTCCCCAGGGACGTGACGTATTTCCTTTCCATCACAAACTGATTTAGAAGCAAAACTTTCTACATTTAGGCAGCGAGAGACTCAGCTTCTCTTTTCTCTCTTGCACCAATGGTGAGCGAATGGAAGGAGAGATAAAGGGGGTGGGACCAGCACAAAGTGACTGCGTGCGGCTTCCTTTTTTTTTTTTTCTTTCTTTCTTTCTTTGTAAATTATCAAAAAGCGAACAAAAAAACCACAATTAATATTTTCCACGCCGTGAAGGCCTCGCACACATCCCAGTGAGAGTTTGTGGTCACGGGCTGGCCGACGCTGCTGCCCCGTGGTGCGCTCGGTGCCGCGCGCGTGGCTTTGTGCAATGCGGCCTCCACATCTTGGTCCTGCCCTCTGAGGACTGTCCCCATCCCCGTCCCCTTCCACAGCTCTGTGCCCATCCCTGTCCCCTTCAACATGCCCCATCCCTGTCCCCGTCCCATCCCTATCCCCCTTTCCTTCCCCATCCCATCCCCATCCCCACCGTCTCCATCCCCATCCCTTTTCCCATTCTTGTCCCCATCCCGTTCCCCATCCTTGTCCCCATCCCCTTCCCATACCTGTCCCCATTCCATCCCCATCCCTGTCACCATCTTGTCCCCATCCCATCCCTGTTTCCATCACCATCCCTGTCCCCATCCCATCCCATTCCCATCCCCATCCCTGTCCCCATCCTGTCCCCATCCCCATTCCCATCCCATCCCCATCCCTGTCCTCATCCCATCCCCATCCCCATCCCCATCCCCATCCCCATCCCCACCCATCTGCATCCCCATCCTTTAACCCATCCCATCCCTTTCCCCGTCCCCATCCCACCCCCGTTCCCGTCCCCATCCCCACCGAGGCCCAGCTGGTGGCACACGTGGGGGACTTTGAGCACCTGCCCGGCGCTCGCCCCAGGCGTGCTCCCAGCACTCATCTCCAGCTCAAATTAAACCCAAGAATGATGGCGATAATTTCCTAGAAGGATAAACATCCGATCGCTTTTCTCTCCCGCTCCACCAAAAATAAACACTCCAGCCACAAGGAATTAAAGGCAGGGAGGGAAGGATGACTATAGTTTGACTGCAGGATGTCAACAAAGCGTGACCTTTCATTTACACCGGTCCCTCTGCATTAACCTAACGGCCCAATTACACCCTCAGCGGCGGGTAAATATAAAAAAGAGAAGGAGAAATCCAACTTTAGCAGACTTCCATGACATCTCGAAGTGTCATTTCCTCTGCTGCTAATTTTAGCTGGCTGATGGCAAGCAGGGCAGCGTGTTTTTGTATTTTTTTCCTGGGCTGTGGTGTGTTACCCGGCTTCCTTTTTTTGTTGCTCTCCTGCCCTGCAGCTTCCCCCAGCGGCGTGTGCCTGGGGCAGAGCTGGTGCCACCGGCCCTGAGTCCTGCTATGGGGCGGCACCGGGGCAAACGGGAGATGCTCAGCACCTGCAGGCACCTCGCAGCCTTTATCGGCCCCGTGCGGGACCGCGGCGTGATTCAGCCTCCGTGGGGCAAGCAGCCTCTTCCTGCTGCAGGGAAAGTCCCGGCCACGTTTGAGCCCTCCTGAAAATAAGGTGAAAGCTGCTCTCGCAGCATCGTGTCCCCCGGGGAGCGTGGGATGGGGGCAGTTTGCTCCGGGACCGAGCCAGATCCAGCATGGGATCCATCACCATCCTCTCCGAGCGCTGCCAGCCCTCGGGGGTGCTTCCTCCCCTCTGCACAGCCATGAGCGAGTCACTTCCCTGCCTCAGTTTCCCCACCTTCAAAGTGCGCCCCCCCCGGGGTCATGCAGAGCTCAAAGTGCTCCTGCAGCTGGCCCCGGGGTGGCCTCGCTGCCCCGGCCCCGACAGCACAAACCCAGTCTCGTCGCTGCGAGGAGGACGTGCAGGTGGGTGATCCCAGCCTTGGAGAAACCCCGAGTCTTAGCTGAAAGCCTAATTAAAGAGCTAATTAAAGGGGAGGTCCGGCTAAGTGGCCAGTCGGCAGAGCTCCTCGGATTTACGGCTTTAATTTTGGTTTTGCTTTCCAAGAGAAGCTGGCTGAGGCGGTGCGCAAGAGCGCGGGCAGGGCAGGGATGGAGCCGGCCGGGGATCCCAAGGTGCCTCCCCAGGGCCACCACGGTGCCACCAAGCACATGTGGCCGTCCTGGCAGCCCCCAAAAGCTGCAGGGTCCTGGGCTGGGTGCTTGGGTTGTGCCAAGCAGCAGGCACGGGAGATGCTGGGCAAAAACTCCGATGGGCACGGAGATGCCGCAGTCGGGAAGAGGTGGGAAGCGCCCCATGGGATGGATTTGGCCACGTGTTTTGCCCAGCTCCTGGCCCCCCGAGGCACGCCGTGCCATGCCCCCCATGGCAGCAAGGAGCATCCCAGTGCACTCCATCCGTATTTTTTATTTTATGAGCCACAGGCAGCAAAGCTGAGAGCTGGGTGAGCTGGGACACGCTCGGGGTGCACCAGAAACCCCACACTGGTGTGGAGCAGAGGGAAAGAGACCCCCCCCCAGGTTCTGGAGGAGGAGGGAGCTGGGCTTTCTGCTTGTGAATGCAGGGCGGTGGAAATTCGGGCAGCTGCTGGGAGCAACCCCAGGGCTTCCAGGGTCTCACCCTGGGCTGAGCGCATGGCGATGCCGGCCAGGGGTTGCTAAACCACCCCTGCTAATCCTCGTGGTGCTTGGTGAGGAACTGCGTCGAGGCCACGGGGGAGCCGAGGCGAAACGTCTCCACGAAGCTCTCCATCGCCCAGGCACCTGGCGGAGAGAGGGAGAGGGGTGAGCAGGGCCGGATCCTGCTCCCGGCTGCAGATGTGGTGATGGGGGCCGTGCGCTGCGTGCCCTGCGCCGGCTGCTGCTCGGCCCGACCACATCCTGCAAACTGCGGCTGCTGCTCCCCACCACCCGCCGGGCACCCTTGGGTGCTGCAGCCGGTGGGGAGCCCAGCCCCGAGCATCCCCGGGGGGGGGGCGGGCTGCAAATGCTTCTTGTCCCCCCCTCCGCCCCCGCTGGCTTCCTGCCGACCTTTGGAGCAGACCTTCCCACTGCTTCCTCCAAGCCCACCCCGGGGTGCTTGGAAATCCCCGGCCGCCCTCGTGGGGGAGAGAGCAGGACATCCCCCGGCCCCTCGCTGTCATGCGCTGAGCTGCTGCTGCTGCTCCTGAAGGGTTGGGAGCAGAGAAAACTCTTTTTCCCCCACCCTGACCCCAAGTTTTGCTGCCTGGGGGGGGGAGGAATCCAAAGCCCCTCAGTCCTCAATTCCTGCTCCCAGGGGTGCTCAGCCCTTGTGGACAGCAGCACCGGAGCGGCTCGTGATGCCCCCTCACTTGGGGACCCCCTCACTTGGGGACATCTGAAGGGCCACGGCCGCGGTGCTGCGGCAGGAGAACAGCCCCGTTGTTTATCCGAAACCCGCCCTCCTCTCCTCTCCCCTTCCTGGCACCGCTCTTTAATGTCACGGCGCAGGCTGGTCGCGCTTCTCCGCCCTCACATCGCAGCCCCGGCTGGTGCAAACCGTCCCCCCCTCTTCTCTCTTGCGAAAAAGTGCTGAGCAAAACCCTGGCTGCTTCATCATCCGTGGCGATGGCTCAGGGCCACGGGGTGCTGGCGGAGCCCGGCTCCCCCCGCGTGCCCCCCACCACACCGTGAGTCAGCCTCCGGCCAAAACAGCCCCCGCCGGGCTCTGCCTTTCTGTTTTACTCCACCCTGCGTGCTGCAGCCTCCTGGACCAGCGAGGGGACGTGGCTGCAGCACCCAGGATGGAGTCACGGGGTGCTCGGGCCGGATCCTGCACCCTGGCAGGCGGGCGAGGAGGAGATGCTGGGACACATCAGGGTGGGCGTCCCAGATGCCCTCCGGCACAGCCGTCAGGCCTGGGTGCACCATCCCCACACAGCACCCTTCCAAAGGAGGGAAACCTCTCACTTTGGTGCCTGAATCCCCCCCCCCCCCCAACCTCCTCTGGGGTCCCGGTGAGCACGGGGCGAGGGGAAGGGGTCTCTCGGGGGGTCCCTGCGGTGATCCCGCTGCCCCCACCTCCAGCGGGCGCCTTTCATCTGCGGGATTTCAAAGCCCTCGGAAAGCCCAAGTGGGAGCACGGTTGGTGCCCCGTGGGACGGGGGCGAGAGCGAGACACGGTTGCTCCCCCCTCCCAGGGGGGCTGGCGGCTTTAATTAATGCTTACGAGCCCCCCCCAAGGGGTGTGGATGAAAGCAGCTGGGACCAGGCAGAGCTCCTGCAGGGCTGCAGGCGGCGAGGCGCGCGGGACGAGGGTTTTTCCTGACCTACTTTCCTACCTGTGCTCGCACCGGTTGTGCCCATCCCTCCCGGGGTGTCCTCAAGGAAATCCCCAAACGAAGCCAGCCTGCGAGGGGCAGACGTGCTGGGGGCTTCCCCAGGTGGCTCCCGGCCCCGCATCCCCCTCCCCAAACCCGGCATCCCAAAATCAGGCATCCCATCCCACCCCAATGCACAGGGCACGGAGCGATGTCCCCGTCCCAAAGGGCACCGCTGCTCCTACTGGTCCCAGTGGCTCGGCGGCACTGGGAGCCGTGAGTCAGCGGGGCGAGCGCGGGGCCGAGGTCGCGGGGCCACCGTCCCCTCCCTGCCCAAACAATAAGACATTTCATCCGCGGCTTGGTCCACTTTCAAGCTCATTTCCTGGAGGATTATATCATCGGGCTTTGCCCTTATCGCAGCGCTCGCCGGAGGAGGAGGAGGAGGAGTGCGGAGCGCCCGCTGGGCTGACACCCCAGTGCGTGGGGTGGGGAAACTGAGGCACGGGGACCCTCTGGCCCCATGGGTGATGGCTGCACGGGGCAGTTCTATGGCACCCCTGCTCAGCCGTACCCCAAAATGTGCTGGGTGCTCAGCCCCAGGCATTTTGGGGCCGTAATTTCTCATCCTCGTCAGCAGGGCCGCTCTCCCCCAGAGATTAGTGCTGCCAAAGATTAATGATGTCCCAGCGGAGGTGGGCGGGAGGCTGCTGGCTGCTTCTTCACCATGAACCAACACCCGGCGACTTCAGCCGGGGCCAGACGTTCATCCTCCTCCTCATCCTCATCCTCAGGTTGCTCCCTCCTCGTTTTCCGGCCCCAACCCCAAGCCCCAGTGATTTCCGAGCTCCCCGTGGTGCCGGCATCCCGGCGCACGGCGCGGCCTCTTGCTTTCCTCACCGGGGATGTGCCCGACGGCTCCTTCTCCCCGCCAGCGCCCGGCCCGACTCGATTTTCCGGCCGGGCGGATCGGAGGTGCACGAGGTCGGCTCATGAGTCAGTGCCGTGGCCCCGAAACGAAACCGTGGCCCCAAAATTAAGCAAGGGGCGGCGGCTAGATGGGCTCCCCCCTGGTCCCCGTCCCCAAATAATTCAGCAGGGACACAGAGGAGGTGACATCTCATTTTCAAACGCCTCTCTTCGGTGCACCTGCCTTGCCAAAGGCCCTTCCGGGGCAGGAGGAGGTTTTGGGGTGCTGGGGAGCTTCGCCCCGTGCGCACCGGGACCGGTGGGCAGCTGGCACCGCGGCACGGCACGGCTGCGCCCAGCAAAGGGAGCTTCTGCCCCGGGCAAAGCCGGCTCTGGTGCTTCAGGTGTTTCTCTGATGACAGCGCCGGGCCGCTAATGAGGGCCTGAGAACTGCTGCAGGGCCTGGAAATGCCGAGAAACCCCAAATAAAAGCTGGCACGCTGCAGCGGCCCGGCAGGGAAGCGGGAAGCCGCACGGCCCGGCCGCCCGCGCACCTCTCGGCAGAGCTTGGTGGAAGCAGAGGGAGCCACGGCACCGGCCAGCAGGTGCAATTAAACCTCGAGATCTCGCTCTAATTAAGTGTGTCCCAGAAGGGAAGGAAAAGGGGTGGTAAACGAAGGGGGCTCCATCCTCCCGTGGGATGCGCATGGGCGAAAAGGATCCCTGCAACGCGCCCCGCGGCTCAGCGCGTGCCCTGCTGGTGGCCAAGGATGGAGGGAGCAGGAAAATCAGGAAAAAGGCCAAAAGCTGGCTCTGGAGCCCCTTTTTGCAGCTGGCTTTCTTCGCTCGGTCTCGCTGGACGCTGAATTCCCCCCGCAGAAGGGAGTTTCCCCCGGCGGGGTGCAGCGGGCAGCCGGGGCTGAGCTGCCGGATTGCGAGCTCGAAGCGAGCGCCGACGCCTCTGGATCTGATGAGTGGCTCTGACATTTTGCAGACCACAAGCTATTATCTCCCATCTCGTGAAAATACAAAGGCGGCTGTAAACCTTTGGGCTTGGGGGGGGGGGGGGGAAGTGGAGCGAGCTCCTTGCTGCGCGGGGAGGAAAATCTTCGTGCTGCCGGCACAGCGCCGGGGCCACCCTTGGTGCCCCCAAGCAGGACCGGAGCTGGTGCCCAGTGGTTGCACGGCTGGAAAGTGATTTCCCCAGGAATGGATCAGGCTCTTGGGGGGGGGGGGGGGGGCAGAAATGAGGCTCCAGGAGGGTTCAGCCCTTTGCCCGGGGTTTCACAGCAAGAGGGATCGATCGGGAACACTCGGGAAGGATCAGGGTGCTTTTCCCGATGAAACAAGCTGCTTTATTCCGTCCGTCTGTCCGACCATCCTGGCGTCTGCACAGCCACACGTGCGCCCCGACACCCTTTGCACCCTTGGGCTGTGGAGCCTCACCCCACTCTCCCCGCGAGCCGCTTGCCTTCGAAGCCATCCGGAGGGCTGAAGGAGCAGCGGTTTATTTTGAGTGCTCCCGATTCCCCCTCGCTTCTTCATTTCCCACGGCTCGGGAGAGCGCTGGAGCAGGAGGCTGCACGTGGAGGTCAGGGTTTAGTGCCCTCTTCTGGAGGCTCCGGCCTCTCCGTGCCTCCGCCGAGCGCCTCCAGCACCCTCCTGGCTGCTGCCTCCAGCAAAGGGCGCGTCCCATCGCCGCCCGGTGCCCCCTCCGAACGCACACCATGCTGGCGGTGGTGGGGGCTGGAGGAGGGAGATTTCCCCCAGGTGGGTGGCGAGGAAGATGCTCTCGTGGTGCTTCTCCTTCTCCCTGAGCGGGCTCTACCCGGGGACAAACCTCCGGAGGGACAGGGACGGACAGACAGTGCAGGATGGCTGCAGAGTGGAGGGGCCAGCGCTGCTCGCTGCGCCCGCTGTGTGTGCCGGTTTTGGACACCTCTCCGTCCCTGGGGTGGTGCCGTGGTGACCATGGGTGCCACCATCTTCGCTGGAGGTGGTGCTGCCACCTGACTCAGGACCCAAATAAAGCGACAAAAGGGGAATCAGGGCCCAAGTAAAGCAACAAGAGGGGCTGCCCTAAGGCAGAGAGAGATGGAAAGCCCAGAGCCAGGCTGCGAGCTGTGCCGGCAGCGTCTCCCAACCGGAGGACCCGGGCACCCCATACCACAGGTACCGAAGGAGAGGACCAAGGCGGAGCAGCAGAGGAGCTTGTTGAGCATCTTGGCCACAGCCTGCCAGGATCAGGCCCTCCCTCCTTATTTTCACGTGCACCCAAAGGTGCTCGCACTTCTCCCCAAGGTGCTGCCTCCACGCCGCCGCGCGAGAGCCGCCGCGCAGGTGGCTAAATCAGTGTTCATTCCTCCGCATCCCTGGGGATGGATGTAGTTAAAACCCTCGAGACACCAAAACCCAGTCCTGTGCTGGCTCTTTTTGGACTCCAGCCCTGCTCTCTGTGTGCCCAAGCTCTAGGATGGGCTGCCAGAGGGTATTGGGGTCGGTCCAGCTGAGCGCACCGGAGTGGCCAAGCCGGTGGCGCAGCAGCGAAGAGGATGAGGATAACCTTCGGCCAGCTGCTGAGCTAACCGGCTGCAGAGAGCCACAGCTGGCTGACAAACTGCGACGCTCACACATCAGGAGCTGCAGCACAAACCTCCTCCGGTGTATTCATGGGTGTCCCAGCCCCAGCACCCTGTGGTGGGGACGTGGGTGCGTGGCCAGGGTGAGCGGGGCAGAGCCAGCTCCTCCGACCGCTCTGCTGGCAACGGGGTGCCTTCAGTGCATGTCATTAAGGAGCAGAGTTAATGAGTCAGGAAAATGAACCGAGGGGCAGAAATAAACCCAGGCAGCAGCAGCCTCCGCTAGACACGGCCCCACACCAGGCGGATTTTTGGGGTCTCCTCCAGGACCTGCTTAAGGCAGCACAGGGGTACACGAGGCTGGTGCACCCTGCCCTGCCTATGGAACTGCTCGAGTGGTCCTGGGTGGGAAAGTTTTGACATTTCTCTTGTGGGGCCCTTGTGAGCCGCAGTGCCCCGTGCTCGAGTGATGGCTCTGGTCGCGCACTTTGGGGAAGGAGCTGCCGGTTTGTGGTTTGCAGCACGGCTCCGTGCCTATGTTGGGCATCCCGTGGACCACCACGAGCTGTAGGGTGAAGCAGAGGACGTGGCACCATCGTGTCCCAAGGCACAAGAATCACCTCTTTTACCCCCTTGTCCCCATCCTTGCCGTGCACCATTTCAGGACGTGTCCTTGCTCTGCAGCAGCTGGGAGTTGGCAGGCGTTGTGTCAGGGCCCTTTGAGCAATCCCTTGCTAAACCTCTCCGGTTCTGATCCCTATCTGTGCGCTCCGGCGGTGACGAAACTCCAGCAGCTCGGGGATGTGCTGGGGAGGATGCGCCCCGATTTCACAGCTGCCAAGACCTCCCCCTGCTTCCGATCCCGCTAGCCAGGTGATTTCCAGATGCCTTGCCAAGCATTCCTGCCACCCCACAAGGACATCCCACCCCAGTCTCATCCCACTGCTCAGAGCGCACCGAACACGAGCAACCCCAGCACCCCGGGCACGCCCAAGCACATGGTGTTAGGGACAAAAATCCTGAAGGCAGCACCTGAAGCAGGGCCCCCGGGGGCACGATTTGCTCCTTACCCAGCGAGAGCAGCTCCTCGGGGCCCAGGGCGATGTGCTGGCCGGCCGGCTGCTCGTACAGGCGGAGCTGGTAGCGGTGGTACCCGCTGCGAGGCGGGGGCGTGGGGCGCACGTAGTCTGGGGATGCGAAAGCAAACAGATGAGCTTGGTGCTGAGCTGGGCCACCACCCCCTTCAAGGCTGTGAGCCCCCCCCAAACCCCAATGTGACCAGCACCCATCCTGCGTGTCCCATCAGGGGCTGGGGGGAGAGCTCAGATTTGCCCCATGGGGCTGGGGGACCCGGGTGGTCGCCAGCCCCACGTCAGCTCGATGGGGCCGGCTCTTGAAGTCCTCTTGCAGCAGGTTTTGGCTACAGGAGGATGCTCTTGGGGTTGAGGTGAGGGAGGCTGGGGTTATCTGCTCGCTTTGCATGGGAGCAAGTCCCCTTCACAACCCCTAACACATCCCAAATGGGAGCCAGAGCGCGCAGCTGCCCAGATGTGGAGGTGGCGCGTTGGCACCAGCCGCTGTCCCCTCCATTGGATCGGAGGCTGAGGGCGCACGGAGGATGTGATGAGGGTGGACAAGAGGCTGAGCTCCTCCTGGCCCCTCTCCCCACACCCCCGTGCTGTGACCCCCCTGGGATATGGCCTGTTGGGGTGTGAGCTGCATTGCTGCATCTGGCCCGTGTTGAACCGAAAGTCTTTGTTCGTGCAACATCACAGACGTTGTTGGGATTCACCTGCTTTTATCTGGTTTTTTTCTTTTTGATCGCCCCCTCCCCCCCCCTTTTTTAAATTTTTATTTTTTTCACTGGTTTGGAGCTCTTCCAGCAGCTGGGGAGTTTTTTAACCACTTTTGCCGCTAAAAAAAACAAACCCTAAAGAGGTGGCTCCTGTTTCAGCCAGCCCCCAGCTAACCACAGCTCGGCTGCGCTCTGCAGGCCCCCTCGTGCTTGTGCCTTGTGTCCAGCTGTGCCTGTCCCCACTGGGCACCCCCAGCAAAGCCACTACCTCTTGTGGCTTGGTGAGGAGGTGAAGCTCTCCCCCATCACCACCGTGAGCCCTCTGGGATGCTCTCCATCCTCTGGGGCTCTCCGTCGCTGCCCCGAGTCCCATGGTGAGTGGTACCCAGCACCTGCAGCTCCTCGGCTTATCCAAACCATCCCCAGGAGAGCGGGGCTGGCACCGGTGTGTCCCCCTGGCTGTGCCCACCCCAGGTGACAGCAGACCCCATCCCACTCACCCGTCAGCACGCGCCCTTTGAGGTCCCCCGTCCTCAGGTCCGTGCCCTGGAACGACACGAGGAGGGAGGTGAAGTGCTTCCAACCCCCCAGGAGGAGGACGTGGGGGGACGAAGCCCTCCTGCGCCCCCCTGGCTGCACCCGCCTCATCCCAGGGCTTTATTTGGGGAAATTTCAAGCGTTTTGCTCACAAAGCCCATCAGCAAGTGAACCTCTCCTGTCGAGCATCCTCGACGGGGTGCGAGGGGAAGGTTATTTGGGGAGGGGGTGATGCAGGGTGGCCGAGGGGTCTGGATTAATGGGAAGGGAGCCACGTCGGCCGCATCCTGCCCCTGCTGAGCCGCCTCACCCCTGACCTGCTGCACCCACTGCCATTCCCAGCTGGCCCCCACCTCCCAGCGCCGCTGCCAGCGCTCGTAAATCCTCGTCTGACTGCACCCGTTATTCCAGTCCTGCCCACACACACGCCGCTGCCAGGGCTCCTCCGTCCCAACCTGCCCTGGGAGTTATTACCCAGAAGAAAAAAAAAAAAATAAATAATAATCATAAAAAAAAAAAAGATGCATCAGATAACTGCAAGCAAAAGTGCACGTGGGGAACATGGCTGGCTCCCCGGCGTTTTGGGATCAAAGCTTTGCCCTTCTCCACGGCTGCTTTTCACTGAGTCACTGCTGCGGGGCCGCCGAGCTGCGTGTGGCACGGCAAAGGTTCACCTGGAAGCCAAACGCGCTCGGTCCCCGGCCCTCGCTCGGCATCTCGGCAGCCAGAGCCGAAAATATCCCAGCGACGCTGACGATGGTTTTGGGCAGCGCTGGGTCCCTTGGGTGCCGGGAGAGAAGCACCCGGGGCGTGCGGGGGGCTCCTCCGGCTGCTCTCCCTTCCCAGACGTGCGAGTGCCCCAAAACCCGAGCAGCGCGCCCCAAAACCGAGCCGGGCGCGTCGCCAGCTCCCCCCTCTTCTTCAAAGGCAAAGGCTGAGGGTTTTTCTGTGCCGGGTAGGGCTGCTCCCGTGCGGGGACCTCGCTGCTATTCCTGGCTTTGCCGAGGGCTTATCGGGAGAGGCCGGGCCTCCTCCCTGTTTCCCTGCCTGCTAATGTGGGTTCCTGCTCGCCCCGAGACGCAGTGGGTTCTCGCTAGCCCCGGGGGTGGGAGAGTCAAAGGATAAAGCTCCTTTTAAGAGGAGAGAACAGGAAGAGGGCGGGCGGGAGAAAGTAGGGACAAGCACTGTAAACCCTGCCTTTTTTTTTTATATATATATATATATATATGTACAGTAAACAGCTATTTTAAAGGCAAGGGGGCACGTTGGCAGGGGGCTGCCCTGAGCCGCAGGAGAGGCTGGCGGGGTCGGCGCGAAGCCTCCCCGCCGAAGATCCCCGCCACGAGCCGAGCTAATGGATGCTGCTGAGCTGCCGGCTTTATTAATGCCCTTTTATGAGAGCATTAGCAGTTCCTAATGACACCATTTGAGCTTTTTCTTTCTCTCTTTCCCCCCCCCGACAGGGACAGGGATATTTCCACCCGCTCGTCCGTGCCACGCAGTGCCGAGCTGCTCTGGGAAGCCTGCCCCACACGGACAGCCTCAAAAATCGGTGCCACAGAATTTCTGTGCCAGCAGCTCCCCTCTGGCCCCTTTTCCTTGCTCAATAGGGTGGTGAAAATGCTTCCCCCCATTCCCAGCACCCTTGGAGGCAATGCACTGAGCCTCCCCGGGCCGGCCCTCGGTGCTGCCTGCTGCACAGCCGAAGCGCAGGGCGGAGGGGATAAATAAATACAAATTAAGGAGGCAGTGAGTCACATTTTGTTTTCCTCTTGATCTCTTTTTTTTTTTTTTTTTTCTTCCCTTTCTTCCCCCTCTCCCGAACGTGTCTGATCCCATCGGAGAGGAGGGGAAAGGGCTGGGTGGCGAGCGCGCCAGCGATTCGCCCGGGCGAGGACGGAGGGTTATGGAAAGTGGGTGTGGGAATCGGCACAATCGCTGGCAGGGGACCAGCACAAACAGATGACGGATGGGACCCGGGGCTGAGCACCAGAGCGGGGCTGGGATGGGACGGATGGGACCTGGGGCTGAGCAGCACAGCGGGGCTGGGGTGCTCCCGGCTGCCCCAGAGCGCACCCCGGGGACCTTGGGGACCTCGGGGACACCGGGGCGGGGGTGAGGGGCTCAGCTGGGTGCCGGGGGGGCCACGTCCCACGGGGGTGCCGGCTGTGCTGCTCTCATTAACCGACAATTAGCCAAGTGGGGAATTTAATCCCCAAACAAGCAGGGCGCCTCCTGCGCTCCTCACTTGCGGGGGACACGGCGGCTTCAAAGCCGGCACAGCCAGGAGCCCAGATTTGTTGTTCTGCCTTCCTGTGATCTTCGTAATGAGGTCGGGATTGATGAATTGGCTCTCGGGAGCACGGGGGAGCAGCGAGGGAAGGGCAGAGCCACCCGGGTGGCGAATCCAGCCTCCTGCTAGCAGACCAGAGGCTTGGGAGCAGCGGTAGAAAATGCAGTGATAACCGAAGCCTGGTGTGGATCAGTCTCACCACGTCCCTGCACGGAAACCTGCCCCTTTTGGGGTTTTTCCTGGTGCACGATCCCTGCTGACCCCAACACAAGCAGGGTGGGGTCGCTCTCATCCCAGCCCCCAGAAATGCTCGGACTCATCCTGCTCCGAGCTTTCTAATGGAGAGCATGGAAGAGAAACCCTCACCCATCGAGGACATCCATGAAGGAGAAGAGCAGAGCCCAGCGAGCTCCCGGCACTCCCACACCTAAGTGTTTCCCATCCCAGGTCCCGTTCACATTTTGGGTTGCTTTCACATGAATCCCACTGTGCCCCCGGCTCCTAACCGCTCCCTGCTTCGCTTTTCGTGCGTGCAGAGGGCAGGAGATGGACCTGATGCTCCTCGCCGCACGAAGGCGAGGATGGCGAGGAAAACCCAAGTCTGGGCAGCTCGGTGCTGCACAACCACCATGTGCACCTGCTTGATGCTGTACAAGCCCCAAAACCATCTGTTTTTACCCCAGAACCATGCCACGACACCGTTTTCTTAGAGGGACAGTTCGAGGGGACACGTCACCAGACAGCATCCCTGTAGCTTTGTGGGGTCAGCACCCCCAAGAATTTACCCCAATAGCTTTTGGGATCATTAGGCAGCGATTACTGCTCGACGTGGCCCTGCTTTATTTTTTTCTCGATCGCTATAAATGGGGAAGGCCACCATAAAAATATATTGAAAAATAAATATCAGGCATGGTTGTAATTTAAATTAATGCTCGCCTGTTACACCCTAATGCCCCAGGGAAGGACATGCTATAGGGTTATTAAGTAAGCAAAATAAACATAAATCACCTCGGTGTTTGGCTCTTTGCAAAATTTTTTAATCTAGGAGCACGAAAGCAGCAGAGACAAAGCTCTGCACTGAACAACCCGCGCCGCTCGGCTCGGCGTGCCTCCCTCCTGGAAGACAAGGGACAAAATTCCCAGCACCAGGACAGAATTCCCAGCACCAGGACAGAATTCCCAGCACCAGGCCGCCCTGTTCCAAGCGAGGGAGGCTCTGCTGGGTGGATTTCCAGCCGGCGACGACACCTGCCTGGCTTAGGCGTTGCTGGCACACGCGATTTGCCTATCTGCCTCTTTCGTTAGCTATCTAGGTTAGGGGTCCACGCCAGCGGGGCGGAGGCAATGATGACACTCGGGTGGTTTTGAAACTTCAGCCAAAACATTTCTGTCGAAAAAGGAAGGGGGGCGAAAACACCGGGCTGTTACAGAGGCGGGGTGGGTGCTGCGGGACGCGGGGACGGAGCGATGGGCTGGGGACTGGAGGCTGCTGCCGTGCCACGGCACCACGAGAGCCTCCCCGCCGCACCTTCTCCCCTGGGACCCTGGCGGATAAGTGTCAGGGTTCGCTTAAGCAAGAAAATTGCCCCAGTTGAATAAAAGGGTGGTTTAAATCAGCTTAAGGAAGGCGCTCCGATGCTCCGATTGCAGCCTGCTCTGGCTTTTCCCCACGGGCAGCAGCTGCACACGCTGGGACCTGGAACCCCAAAGGACCCCGAACGCTGTCGCAACCGCCACGAGCTGGGTGTAAAGCAGGATAAGAAATGATGGAAGCCGTCACCAATAACAAGACCATGTTGGTAGCAACCCCAGCTCGCATCTGCCCGGGCTTTGTCTCTGGGTGTTGCAATTACCAGCGAGCTCCTGGTGGATCTGGCACCCCGACACACCGGCCTGGCTGTCCCTTAGGGTGCCGGGTGACCAAGGGGGGGGACTTGGGTGGGTTTTGCCCTCACTCTGCTTGCAGCACCCATTTTCTGGGGGTTGCACACCTGCAATGCTCCACAGGGCTCTTGGGAGGGCTGGGGCACCATCAAAGCGCTGCCGAACTCCAGGGGAAGGCGTGCTGTGGTGAGGACGGAGAGATAGAAGAGCCAAAAGCAAAGCCCCCAAGATTTCAAAGCAGGGAACAAGCTCAAACTGGCCAGAAAAAAAAGGCCTGGGGAGAGCTGGAAAGGTCTTTTCCATCCCAAGCCTCTGCTGTTCTCAAAAGTGGAAAACTTGTGCTCCCTGCATGCGTGTAGCTTTAAGATTAGCTTGCTTTTCCAGCAGCAGATTTCCGGAGAATTCTTGGAGAAACACCAAATTTTGCCTAATTCAGGCATTTAAAGGACCGGAGCCCGGTTCTGAGCGCAGCAGAGCAGAGCCTGCACTGACACTCTGCCCTGGGGTGGGATGGTTGGAGGATGCGCCTGTGGGGACGGGGAGGTATTTGCATTGGGGCTTGCAAAGCGCCAGCACGTTCCCAGCCACCATCCAAGCAGCAGGAAACAGCGCTGAGCACGTCTGCGGGCACGTGTGCCTCCATGTCCCACGTGTGTCCCGCTCCTCCACCCGCACAGGCACTCGGGAGGCACAAAAATTCCTTTTTGACACAAGAGGACCCGAATTTTGGGGGTGACGCTGGCACGACCACAACTCCTGGCGGTGCCTTTGGAGGTGCGACTCTCCGGGGATGCTGCCCCGGGGCAGGGGGCGAACGCGGCCCTGCGTGCCCCAAAAACCTCCCCTGCAAATTCCTCCTGCCCCGGCCGTCTGATCCCCAGCCCGGCACCTTCCCGCGCACGGGGGCGGATCAAAGCCCGCGCGTGCCAGCCCTGCAACCGCTCTGGGCCAACTTGGCTATTTCGGCATCCCTAATCTGATGGGAGCGCGGGGGAAGGAGCGTGGGGCTGGGGTTTTACTTTTTCTTTCTTTCTTTCTTTTTTTTTTTTTTCCATTCCCCTTCCGCTGGTCAAAAAGTCCCCCCCCCCCCCCTTCGCAGCTGGTGACGAAAACCCAGGAGCGAGCGGCTTTGGCCCCGGCGGCGCATCCGGGTGCCGCGGGCTCGGCCTCGCAGCCGCTTCCTGACAGCAGAGACTTGGCAGCCTGCAGGAGGAGAGTCCAGCACGGTCCCCCCCCAGGGACGTGGTGAATTTGGACAGGAAACGTCTCAAATTGGAGCGCTTCCCCCCC
The DNA here is from genome assembly GCF_013377495.2 of Cygnus atratus. NCBI lineage: Eukaryota > Metazoa > Chordata > Aves > Anseriformes > Anatidae > Cygnus > Cygnus atratus. The sequence continues at coordinate 2,230,809 of NC_066388.1, forward strand.
TGCCTGTTACTTTGTATTTTTGCAGGGAGGGGGGATCCTTGAAGGAGGAGAGCTTTGGGATGTCCGTGAGCTCTCCGGGTTGATTTAGGTGATGAGAACCAGCCAGGCACACGATTTTCCAGTCATTTCTGCTGCCGAGCATCCTGTGGTCCCTGGGGTCGGGATGTTGGGATCTGGGCATGTGGGACCCCCGCTGGCATCATCGGGGCTGCCCCGTCCCGAGGACGAGGGGTTAAACGCGCTGCGGTTATCCGGCTGCAGCAAGGCTGCCAAGATGCTCCGGTGCCACGGACTTCCCTTTTTTCCATAAAAGTCCACCGGATCCCGGATCCCGGATCCCACGGGGCGCTCGGGGCGCACGCAGGGTGCGGAAGGAGGGGGCCCGGCCGCCCCACCTGGGGCGCGTGCGAGCGCCGGGAGCCGTTTGGGCAAAGCCCCCTGCTCCTCCCCAAAACCCACACTGGGGAGCTGGGGGAAATCGGGGGCGAGTCTCCCCGTGGCTGTTTGTCAACAGGGACCGAGGGAGAGGAGAGGGTGGGGGGCTGGCCCCCAGCCCATACGAGGGGCATTAATCGGGTCCGGGTGTTTGGGGTGAGCAGCCTGGGTTGGATCCCTGCCGCTGGCTCCGAGGCCCCGCGCTCGCAGCTGTATCAGTTACAGCACAGACGAGATGTCATCACCCCGTGCCTTGCATCAGAAGCGTCTTGCAACGAAGAAAGCCACATTTTTTTACAGCCGAGGTGCGCACGCACACACACCGAGCGAGCCTGGGTAATTAACTTAATAGCTTTCTTACAGAATGCCCCGTGAGTGATGCTCAACATATTCAAGTGTTGACAAGACGGCGCTGAACCCGACGCCTACACCATGGGCAAGCCAGGCACCGAGCGCAGACACACCTTCATTGTCTGAAACTCGTAGTAAAACCCCAGCCCCGCGTTGTGAAACGCAGCAGCCGTGCAGATGGGGCTGCAGCCCGCGGGGAAGGCGCCCGTAACCCTACAGCTGCCGGCACGGGGAAAGCTCTGGCTGGCCCCTTCGCCCAGCCCGGACGTGGCTCTGGCCCCGTTGGAAAGGATTTGGGTTGCTGATGTAGGGGAAAGCCGAGCATCCCCTGGTGCTGCGGCATCTCAGCGGGGCTTCGTCCTGGTCCCCCAGTCTGGAGAAGCCGCTCAGGGAAAGTCTGTCCTATAAAACCCATGATTTTTGGTTAATCTCTGCGTGATGCCAAGGAAAGGCAGGGTGGTGCACATCATCCTGAGAACCCAAAAAAAAAAAAAAAAAAAAAATAAATCCCTGGAAAAGGGATTTGTGGGGAAACCAGTTTGGATGGGGATGTGTTGTAAGAGGCAGCAGAGCTCCGTCTCCAGGAGACTCAGGGTGGGATCTTGAGTCAGGAAAGTTGCCCAAGAAAGGGTGGTCTTTCCATACAGGTTTCGCCAGGTTGGGAAAGCGTTCTCCCAGCGGCTGGGACCCGCGTTGTACAACGCGTGGAGCAATCTCCAGCTCTGTCATCATCGCGCTGTTGAGCCCCGAAACCCGGCGGCTCGCTCGGTGGCCCCGTGGCCGCTCTCTGCCCCTCGCTGCCGCCTGCTCGGCACCTGAATAAAAGCAGCCGAGTCTGACCCAGGTTTGCTGGGACCCTGGTTTTGTTCTGCTTCGCCCACGCATGTGTCACGCAGCTCAGGACCCCAGCACGTGGCCATGCCCCACAAAATGCACGGATGCTGCATCCCGTGTGCAAGGCCACGGCAAGAGCTGATCGCTCCCGGGCTGCCGAGCGCCGAATTCGTGGGGCTATGGTGTGCAGGAATTAAGGATTTAACTGGGAGTTAGCTCGGCATTGTCAGGGAATTAAAGGTTTACCTGCCGCGTTGCAGATGGAGGCTTAGAGGTTTTACAACCGCTGGAGATTTACAGCTCAGAGAAATTTCGACACGGGCCGGTTTCCCCCCGGCAGGGAGGATATTGGCCAGGGGCTGGGTGCCCTGACGAAACACGGGCAGGTGGGAACAGCGGTGAGAGCTGAGTCCCACCGTGTTTCCAACCAAACCTAAACCCTACGAAGAGCCTCAAAAGGAGCACAAGATGACCCTAAATTGAGTCTTTCCCTGCCTTGTAACACGCAGCCATCAGTTCAGCATGGTCTTTGCGCTAAGGTCCCTTTTCTTTCCGCAGTGGTACTGGGAGATGCAGCATCCCTTGCACTGGTGATGCTGGGGGTCTTACAAAACCTGCGCAGACCCAGAGGGGAACAGAGGCAGCAGAGCAGCAAAACACGCTTCCCCAAGAGATTTGAAGGGCGAAAGCCCAGCGGGATGCACGGAAAACACATCCCAACCCCCTGCACACCCAGGGCTGCGCGCTGCCCCGCTATCAGCCAAGATCGGGACGTTGCACGGCGAGAAATTGCAGCCTGCAAACAGGCTGCGAGCAGGGCCAGGCGGAGGAGCAGGGGCTGTGCAATGCCCGGCCCGGGGCGAGCGGGCTCACCCACCCACGCAGCGGGAACAGGCAGCTCCTCTTGCAGCGAGGACGGGCCCCGATGGCAGGCGGATAAAGCCGCCCTTGCGCAAGGCGCGGGGATGCGCGGCGGGAGCCGACTTGCTCGGGCTCGGGGCTGCCGGCAGCACGGGGATGGATGGTGGCCCAGGGACGGACCCGGAGCTCCGTGGGGGCTGCTCCATGGATGGAGGACGGAGCCGGGTGCCGGCCCCTCTGTCTCCACCCGCAGCGGGGTTCCCATGGTCTCGATCTCTGCTGAATTCACACCCGCGCCCGGTGCACAAAATGAGGAAAACAACGGCTTTTCCCCCAAAATGTGGCCACACCAAGGCAATGCCGACCCAAATGAAGCAATGAGGAGTTGGGGCCCCATGGGTCCAGCCTCAGCTGGTGGCCAGCTCTCACCCAAAGCAGCAGCCAAGTCCCATCAAACAGAAAGCACCTGGATAAGGTGTTGGGGAGCCTGGCCAAGCACATCCCCTCCCCGAATCTGATTTTGGGGACCTCACTGCAGTAGAAGGATGCTGCTGTGGGATGGAGCATCCTCAAGGAGCCCCAGCGCTGCTTCCAGCCCCAAACCAAGCCCCTTTCCCCCGTGCAAAGCTTTAGGAGGCCCGGTGCCACTGGAACCAAGCAGGAACGAGATGGGGGGGTCCTGTCCCCTGCTCTGCCCCCAGCCGGTGACCGTCCTCCCCCGTCCCGGCTGCGTGCTTCCCACTCCTTTGGTACAGAGATGTACAAAATAGGTTGTTGTTCACGACGGCGCTGGTGATTATTAATAATAACTCTGCTGTTCGTGCTCCAGTTTCCCCAGCGCACTGGCAGCATGCCACCTGGGCCCGGTGATTTAGTGCAACTTAATTATTCCCGGCGTTTCATCACCTCTTGTTTTTGATGTCTGTGTCTCCGTCAGCGCCTCACCTTCGTGACTAAGAGAGCCGGGGAAGCTGTTGGAAAAGGGAGAGAAAGGGGGAAAAACCCCGAGCCAGAGGGCGTGGACTTGGCGGCGAGGCGGCTGGGGAGGTTTGGGGAGGCGTCCTGGGGGGACCCTCGGCACGTCCCTTTGACGGGGGGACCCTCGGCACATCCCTTTGATGGGGTGACCCTTGGCACCCTAAACGGGGCACAATGGGGAGCCTGTAGCTCAGTGCTGCAGAGCATGGCTCTGCTGGCCAGGGCATCCCTTCCACCGAGATGTATTTGCACCGGGTGAAGCCGCTGTGCCAAGCGAAACTCCATTGTAAATAGCAACCCTTGGTTCTCCTATAGTATTTTCCATCCATTCATCCCGAAGCATGCTAGAAAAGTGGGTGGGTGTCAGTAACCACATTTTATAGGTGCAGAAGCGCTCGCTCAGCATGCTCAGTCACTGAACTGGTGTCAGGGCTGCCGCCGAAGCACCTCCCAGTGCCGCTGGGTGCCCGGTCCCAGCCCCATCCCCACAGCATCGCCGTGCCCATGTCCTGGTGTCACCGTCCCTAAGTGTAGCGAGGTGCTGCCGTGATGGACCGGGGGGCTGTGCTTAGCCAGGGGCATTTCCTGGTGCTGTTTTGGGGGATTTGATGAAATATGGTGGCTTACAAAGGGATCAACACCAGAGGGCTCGGCAGAGAAGGGGAATTCAGCTGCGTATCCCTTCTGCTTGGGATGGCACCTGTGGGATGCAGGACCAGGACACGGGGATGGGATGGAGCACCGGGGTGCAGGATGGGAGGCGAGGGCAGGATGCAAGGGTATTATGTAGCACAGGGATGCAGAGAGGGGATGTAGGGCCGGGATGAGAACTGGGATGTAGCACTGGGATGCAGGGACAGGATGTAGGGTCGGGGTGAGGATTGGGGTGGAGCACGGGGATGCAGGGACAGGATGCGGGGTTGGAATGTAGCACTAATATGTAGGGCTGGGGTGCAGGATTAAGGTGTAGGGTCAGGATGTAAGGTTGGGGTGCAAGGCTGAGATGCATGGATGGGATGTTGGGTTGGGATGCGGGATTGGGATGCAGGATGGGATGCTGGATGGGATGTAGCATGGGGATGCAGGGTTGGGATGCAGGATGGGGTGCAGCATGGGATGCTGGCTGGGATGTAGGGCTGGGATGCAGGATGGGATGCTGGCTGGGATGTAGCACGAGGATGCAGGGTTGGGATGCAGGATGGGAAGCCGGCTGGGATGTAGGGCTGGGATGCAGCACAGGGATGCAGGACGGGATGCGGAATGGGATGCTCACCCTGGTGGGGCAGAGGGCAAGCCCAGCACGTGCCAGCCCACATGGACCAGCCGAGTTTGGGCAGTGCCCTCCTGTGGAACCAGGGCAGCAAAGGGCCCGGGGCCAGGCTGGGTCAGATCCCCAGGAGGGCACCCAGCGGTGGGGACACCCAGGCTCCCCTCCAGGCCACGCAAAACTCCGCGAGGAGCCAGCAAACCGGGGAGCGGGGGACGACAAAGCCAGGAATTTTCATTAAAAGGGGAGGGGAGAAGAAAAAAAAAAAAAAAAAAAAAAAGGAAAAGTATTTCCAGTATTTCCCTCTGTGTCTTTGGCCTGGTGCAGCCCTTCTGCTCACTGCTCTGTTTATACATGATAGACAACTAATTAACATCCAAGCCTCTTGAAAGGTCTTTTCAGAGGTAATGTACTGACAGAGGATGTCAGTAAGGAGCAGTGATTTGTCTAAGCACTGATCACATTGTTTCAGACTGAATGAGGTGAATATTAAACTGCTTTAAATGCACTCTTCATAAAGCACTAATTACATACTCCCGGGGGAGTACGGGCAAGGAATACTAAACAGCAGAAAAGTCAACAGAGTGCTTTTTATAGTATGTTGCTGGGTTCTGTGTTTTTCTGTCTTTCTTTCTCTTGTGCGCTCTCTCTCGCGCTCACTCTCTCTCTCTCTCTTTTACTGTAAAATCACAGCACGCTGAAGAATACACATTTATAGCACAATGGTTCACATCTAATTATACAGCAATCATTAGTTTTAACCTGGGTGTATTATATTTTCTTTGATATATTGTGCCCCCCGGCATCTCTTCGCATAGAAGACTTCCAATGGCATTTTCTCCCCTCCCTCGAAAAAAATGTGCTTTTTCCATCATTAGCATTTGCTTATAATTTTTTTTTTTCCTAAACAAAAATTTTAAATTGGCAGGAATAAAAGGGGCAAGGAGGGGAGGAGGAGAAATCCGTTTAATCAAAATAGGAATCTGTTCTCTCCCTCCTGGAATCGTGCACTTTATTATTACCAAGGTAACTCCGCTGGGTTTTTAAAGAGAGAAGGAAACACAGAATGGGCCATTAATGAATTCCTGCAGATCCTGCTGCACTCCTGGTCCAGCTGGTCCTGACATCCTGACGGGGTGAACAACCAGGCTCCATGCATTATTTATGTCCTAACAGCACAGCGAGGGGGGTGGGGGTCACAAACCAAGCCCCCCCTGCATAGAAAACCCTGAGACCTCGTACAATAAGAGCAAAAAAGAGCAGCGTGCGGCAGGGCCCGGCGCGGGAGCAGCACAGCCAGAGCACCAGGAGGGGATGGGTGGGGGTTATGGGGACAGGGATGGGGACAGGTCCTCCGTCCTCAGGGCACAGCATGGGATTTACACACAGGTACGGATCATATGTGCAGAATACGGCTCAAACATATAGGGTCTGGCTCAGACGCATAGGATGGAGTAGGATGCTTGAGCATGGAGAATGGCTTAAATGCATAGGGTCCAGCTCAGATGCATAGGGTCCAGCTCAGATTTACAGGGTCCAGCTCAGATGCATAGGGTCCAGCTCAGATTTACAGGGTCCAGCTCAGATGCATAGGGTCCAGCTCAGATTTATAGGGTCCAACTCAGACTTGTAGGGTCCCACTCAGATTTATAGGGTCCAGCTCAGATGCATAGGGTATGGCTCAAGCCCAGAGTATATAGGTTGCAGCTCAAATGCAGAGCCTATAGCTTAAATGCATGAGAAGAATTCAAACACAGGGGGCATGGCTTAAACCTGTAGGTTTTGGCTCAAACACAGAGGGCATGGCTTAAACCTATAGGTTTTGGCCCAAACACAGGGGGTATGGTTTAAACCTGTAGATTTTGGACCAAACACAGCAGGTATGGCTCAAGGGTGCATGGGGTATGGCTCAGGTGAATAGGGTATGGTTCCAACGCACAGGGTGTGTAGGTTTTGGCTCAAATGCACGGAGTATGGCTCAAACACACAGAGGTATAGAGGAGGCCTTAAATGTGTAGAGTACGTAGGTTTGGGCTCAAACACTTTGGGTATGGATGAAGCAAGTAGAGTAGGATTTGAGGGCACGGAGCATGGCTCAGATCCACGACACAAAGCTCAGACCCACGACGCAAGGCTCAGACCCACGACGCAAGGCTCAGACCCACGACACATGTCCCAGACCCACACCGTGCGTTGAGGATCCCAACCCTCCACGTGCTCAGCACCCCGGCCCCACAGGACTCAGCACCCCCTACAGCCCCTGGGCTCAGCACCCTGCGCAGGGCAGGCGCACCGGGGAGAGCTGGGACCCCGCGCTGCCTTCCTTCGAGGTGCAAACTTCCTTGGAAAGGAAGAGTCAGGCAGCCTTTAGATTTTTTTTTTCCTTTAAAGAACATGAAAGAATCTGATAATTACTTCTATCTACCACCCAACTGTACTAATTACCAACCTATTTCTTCACAGTATGACAGACACAGGCTCTCCAAAACACATAGAGATAAATTAGCACTAATTGGTTTTCCTCTGGCTGTTTGAATTAGTATTTAAAGCTCCAATTACAAAGCAGAATAATTACTATTAATGTCCTGTCGCAGTACAAAAGGCAGATATCTCGCGAACAAGTCCAGGTGTATTATTACACTGATTACGGAATATTTAACCTGGCTCGTTAAGACAAAGACATGGGGAAACTTTAAAAAAAATAATAATAAAAAAAACCCAACAACCAAGAAAGTGAAAGAAAACCCCAGGTAGCTGCAGGGCCCTGCAGGGGATGGAGAGGGGCTTTGAACCCTGCGATGACAGGGGGACAGTCACGCAGGGTTGGAAAGGGAGCAAAAAAAGGGAAAGGCAGAGGGAGGAAGGGAGGATTGAGACGAGGTGGGTTTGTGCCAGGAAATAAAAGGGGATTAGGGGGTTTGAGGGGCTGGAGCTGGGTGAGACGGTGCTGGGATTGGTGCTCCCTGCTCCTGCCTTCGTGGCATTTCACTGGCGCTGAGCCGGGGCCGTGCAAACCGCTGCTGGTGGCAGCAAAGCCACGAGAGGCAGAGCATGGCCCCTGCATGCTCCTCGCTGCATGGTCCTGGCCTGCTGCCTTCCTCCTCCTCCTCCTCCTCCTCCTCCTCTTGCACATCTGCAGGGAGCAGGGATGCTCTGGGGCCAGCTCTGTGCCCCAAAAAACTCTTGCAGGGTGAGGGGGCTGCAGGGGAGCAGACGACCCCTGCCACCCCCCCCCTCCCTGACACCATCCTGGCCATCCCCGTGATGCTCCCGGCTTGTGAGGGTGCCCAGGTGGGTGCTCCCCTCCCGTGTCCCAAAACAGGACCCCTCATCCCTTTCCTGCAGGTATTCCTGCCTTGCCGTCACGTTTCAAGCCCATCCAAGCTGCCCCAAATCCCAACCAGCGTTTGGCACCTCGTGGTGCCACCGGGAGCGCACGGCCACGTCCCCTGCGTCCATCCTGGCACCAGGAGAGGGTCCGGCAGGGGTAGTGCTGGGACATTTGAGGGTCTCACCCCCACCCAGGGATGGGTGCCACAGCACCCAGGATGTCGTGGGGAGGGTGGGAGAGTGGTTTCCAGGCCGGGGGGGCTCTGGGGTTTGCTCCCACCCCCAAACTCCTCTCTGCGCAGGCAGCAGGGCGTTGGGCAACACGTGGTGCCCGTTTCATCACCGGGGCGTACCGGCAGTGCCCTCTGCTGCTCCTGTCCCCTGCCACCGGCCTGGGGACACCCCACAGGACACCGCAGGGTCCTCGGGGATCATCCTGAAGCTCCATCACCTTTACAGGTGGCTCTGATCCGAGCCACCATGCGGCTCCCATGGGATTTGGCGAAGGTTGTTGTCCCCACCGCCACCCTGGCCGTGCCACCGGCATCTCCGAGGGGTCACCGAGGGGGTGACAAGGGTGACAACATCAAGTTTTGAGCTCAGAAAGCCCCGAGCATCACAAGCAAACATCCCCTGGAGCCGTGCAAACCCCCCAGGGAACCTCCCCTTGGCACGTGCTGGGCACAGGCAGGCTTCTCGGTGGCACCCATGGGTGCCCACGGAGTGGGGGCAGCAGCACCCGTGGGTGTGGGGAAGGTGCGGGGGGGGGGGGGGGGGGCGTGGGTGCGGAGCGAGGGGCCGGGGAGGGGGGGGGAAGGACGGGGAGGGATTTCTTTTTAAGAGCTAAGGTGGGTGGCGTGCGGGGATGCCAGCTGGCGATGGGCTCTATTTCTACTGACAAGGCTTTACCCTGTAGGTGTGAGGAATTCCAATTAAATATTCAGCCTATTTGTCTGTGTGTGGGAGAGGGTTTGCTGTGCAGGAGGAAAGCCTCGCGTTCAGCTCCGTAGCTAACCATTAAGGGAGAAATTAGCTCAGTTCATCAAGGGAAGCCAGCGGAGGGTTTTCCTCGCTCTCCTACCTTGTTCCGGCTCTCGCTCAGGCGCAGCAGGGAGAGCGAACGGCCACGGGGAGCCCTTTGGGTTGCGTTTTTCCAGCCAAACAAGCAGGAGAAGAGGCCAAAACGGGGGGGAAAAAAAACATTTCTGGGACCGCAATCCTGGCCCCATGGCTCCCAAGCAGCAATCGATGCACGGGAAGAGGGGTCGGGGGGCAGCAGGCTGACAGATTTAATTGCGCTCGCATTTACCGGCCACCTCCTTCCCCAGCCGCTCGCCGTGCGCTAATTAATCGGCTGCCACCGAAAGCAGATGATCTTTTGAAGCCGGCTGGCAAAAAGTTCAAGCTTTATTGATTAAGGGCCCTTTTGGCATTCAGGGACAGGATCAATGGGGCTTAAAGGATCTCCCGTGCCGGGGCAGCGCCGGCCTACGGGGGGTGATTTGGGGACGGGCTGGGTGCCCCCACCACCTCCTTTCCCTTGGCACAGCAGCGAAGCGCCCTGGGCTAAACCCCTCCGGTGCACGCACTTTTCTGGTCAAAGCACCCCTCTGGGGTGGTTTTGGGGATGTTTCCAACCAAAAATACAAAGCCAGCACGGGAGGAGCCACCGGTTTCGTCACTGGTTTTGGAGCTCGGTGCGTTTCTGCCGTTGTGAAATAACTTTCCATATTTTTTTTGTTCCAAATTTTAAATAGAACCCGAAGCAACCATAATTTAAAAAAAAACCTGACTTTTTCACGAAACCACAAATGATATCCTGTTTCCCTCATGCGCAGTGCCTGTATTTTGTGGAAGTAAAGTTGTTCGTAATGGGAATAAAATCGTAATGGGAATAAAAAACTGTCCCCAGCAAAAGCAGCCTCTGGCTGCCCCGGGTGACGGGCACCGCTCGGAGCAGATGTCCCAGCCGGGGTCGGAGGCTGGGCACTGGCAAGAAACCGCCTTTAATCAGCTCCAAATCCTCACTGTAAATTCCAGGTGAAAAATTTAATCCTTTCTGCCAACTCCTGCCATGCCACCTCCAGGGACGGCCGGGGACTTTGCTGATGTGTCAGCCCCAAAACAAATCCGTGAGCAGAGCCTCAGCCCCCGGTCCCGGGGGATGCTCCCTGCCCACCACCCCCTCTCTGCTGGGGCGCACAAGGTGACCTCTTCTGCTTTTTGGGATGCTTTTAGGTACCAAACTTCCCCTGGCTTTGCTGATGCCCTGCAAGCTCTGCGGGGCAGAAACCACCTCTTTGGGGCTCAAGCGTCTCGAGCATCCCCACCTTTGGGTTCAGACCCAAAGATGCCAACACAGCCCCGCTCCCCTGGCAGCACCTGCAGGTTCGGGATTGATTTTATATATACATATTGTGTTTTTTTTGTGTTTTTTTTTTTTTTTTCCTCCCTTTCTCTCCTTTAAAATCAGAAGCCAGAAACTCCATAGCAACCCGCGGCTCCCAGGGTCTGACTCCAGCGCTGTGATCGCGCTGTCACTTCGTTTAAGGCTATACCCCTGTAGGTGTGAGGAACTCCAATTAAGCATTCAGCTGGCTTGCCTGTGTGGGGGGACAGGCTTTGCTGTGGAGGAGGGAAGCCTCGGCGCTCGCGCGGTGACTAATCGCTCAGACACCGCTCGTCTGTGGCACCAGGGGAGGGCAGGGAGAGGGTTTTCCTCCACCGTGCAGCTGCCTCTGCATTCCCTTTTCGGGAGATGTGCGGCTCCCCGCCGGGCTGCGGGGCTTCCAGGCGGAAGCTGGAACGAGCCCAAGCATCTCCCCGGCGCGGCTGGGGCTGCAGCGAGCTCTTCCCGCGGCCGGTTGGTTTTTAAGGGAGAAAGAGGATTTGGGAGGTTTTGGGATGGTTTTTGGCACCGGGGTGCCTTGGGTGGTGCTGGGGTCCCCTTGCCACGGAGCAGTGTTTGGTGTCTCCATCGTGGACTTGCTTTTACACCCTTTAGGTGAGCATCCTTAAATTTGGGTGAGCATCCTTAAATTTGGGTGAGCATCCCTTAAACTTGGCCGAGCATCCCTAAACTTGGCCGGGCATCCCTAAATTTGGCCGAGCATCCCTAAACTTGGCCAGGCATCCCTAAATTTGGCCAAGTGTCCCTAAACTTGGACGGGCATCCCTAAACTTGGCTGGGCATCCCTAAATTTGGCCAGGCATCCCTAAACTTGGCCAGGCATCCCTAAACTTGGCCAGGCATCCCTGAATCTGGACTAGTGTCACTGAATGTGGGTGCCAAGCCCCTCTCCCAAAATCTGCTCCCCTGCAGCATGCCAGAGCTCCCATGGGAAGCATCTTGTGCTCGGCCTGCAGCATGGCCCCAGACATGTTGGAGACCTGGATCTGGCCCCGCTGGGAGCCCGGTAGCGCTTTTTCTCCACTGGATGCCCACGGAGCTCCCCAAAAACAAGCCTGCACCCCAACGAGGACATTTCCCCCGTGCTGCCACCACCGCCTGTACCTTCTCCCAGGGGTGCCACAGCTGAGAGCAGCACGGAAGGGTGCCCGATGTGCCACCCAGGGGACGATGTCCCCCTCTCTTTTACAAGCCCCCAGGCACGGATCCGGCCTTCCCGAGCCCCCCAAGCGTTGGGGCAGCGGGCGGGAGGCGCAGAGCAGCGGCTTCGCCCCCGCTCCCCGGGGAGGTGGGGAGGGGGCCCGGCCGTGGGCAGCGGCAGGATGCGCTGTCCCTCCCCTGCACTTCCCAGCGAGCTCTTTACATAACTTCTGCTGCTTAGTCACAGCTTCGGCTCTTTTTTTTTTTTCTTTTTTTTTTTTTTTTTTTTTCTCTTTTGGAGCGATTTTCTCAGCCGCATCAGAGCGCGAGTCATTTCGGCAAGGGAAGTCCCTTCCTTTCTTCCGTTCCCTTGGTAACTGCGCAAATTTGCCTTTCAAATGATTCATGACCGGGGTGCTGTAGGAGTTCCCTCCTCCAACACAACGCGCTCCCACACAGCCACACATGCCCGATTAATCACTGATCACAGCCCCTTCCGCCAGGTACGCCCGGCGAGAGGCAGGATGCGGCCCTCCCCTCCGCCCCGGCTGCTCGGGGGACGCAGACGAGAGCGTGCATCTCCAGGGACATCCCGTGGGGTGTATGGGAAGGGCCTCCACATACATCTCATGGGATGGACGGGAAGGGCCTTCATATACGTCTAATGGGATATATGGGAAGTGCTTCCATGTGCATCTCGTGGGATGCAGGGGAAGTGCCTCCATATACGTCTAATGGGATATATGGGAAGTTTCTTCATGTGCATCTCATGTGCTATATAGGAAGTGCCTCCAAGTGCATCTCACAGGATATATAGGAAGCCTCCATATACATCTAATGAGCTATATAGGAAGTGCCTCCATATACATCTCATGTGATCTAGGGGAAGTGCGTCCATGTGCATCTCATGGGATGTATGGGAAGTGTCTCCATATACATCTCATGGGATATATAGGACATGTCTCCACATACACCTAATGAGCTATATGGGAAGTTTCTCCACGTGCATCTCATAGGATATAGAGGAAGTGCTACCTTATACATCTAATGAGCTGCATAGGGAATTTCTCCATGTGCATCTCGTGGGCTATACAGGAAGCTTCCATATGCATCTAATAAGCTATATAGGAAGTGCCTCCATATGCATCTCATGGGATATAATAAGAAATGCCTCCATATACATCTAATGAGCTATATAGGAAGTTTCTCCATGTGCATCTCATGGGATATATGGGAAGTGCCTCCATGTGCACCTCAGGGGCTATATAGGAAGTGCCACTTCACAGGCTGCATGCAAAGTGCCTCAATGTATATCTCAGGGGCTATATAGAAAGTGCTTCCATATGCGTCTCAGGCTATATAAGAAGTGCCTCCACATACATCAAAAAAGCTATATAGAAAGTGCCTCCATATGCACCTTACGGGCTATATGGGAAGTTCCTCCATGTGCACCTCATGGGATATAATAGGAAGTGCCTCCATGTGCATCTCAGGGGCTATACAGGAAGCCTCCATCCACCCTTCACAGCCTATACCCAGTGTCTCCATACCCCATTCACAGCCTATATACGGTATCCCCACACCCCGATCACAGCCCACACGCGGTGCCTCCGTTCACCTTCCCACCCTGTGCTCGCCGTGCCCCGGGCGGGCGGCAGGATGTGCGGTGCCCCGCGGGAATTCCCACGCGGGTGAAGCTGGAGCTTGGCCCCGGCTGGCTCCGAGTGCCTTGAACTTTTCCTTTGCGACAGCCTTGGCACAGCTTTATTTCTGACCTGATTTTTTTTTCCCCTCCCACTGCCTTAGACAAAACAAGCAGCAACGGAAAAGAGGCAGAAAAGTCCTTTTTTGGTCCTTTTTGGGAAGCAAGTTGCAACACGGCAGAGCATGGATCCCTGGCAGTGCTGGGCCAGCGCAGGTATCTGCACTTTGAGCTCAACTGAGGCTGCTCTGGGAGGAAAATCATCGCGGTGCAAAGCACAAATGTCCCAAAGGGACACGATTTTGTCCCTCAGCTGCGAAAGGGTCTGGGAAGGAGCTGTGAGCTGGTACGCGCCTGGATGCAGGGAGCATCTTGGTTGGGAAATTAAATCAATCCACAAACCATCTCTGTGCCTTTTTGGTATGTTTTATCTGATTTATTCTCTCCTTGTTAAGAGGAGCTAATTAACAAACCATCGTTTAAATAAATAGCAGCATGAGTGTTTGTAACCTCGGCTTTATTGAATTGTGACAAATTATTAGCCTTTGCATGTTAAATGAAATAGAAGCATCCAGGAAATCCTTAAATCCCGCCTGCAAGGAGATGATACATGCTGTGAAAACGGAGGCCAATGAGCAGCTCCTGGGCAGGGCACCTCCATCAGGAGCACCTGGCACATATATATCCCCCAAATAACACCCAAACTCTTCTTTGGGACAATTTTGCAGCAGCAAAAAAGCCACGGAGACCAAAGCACATCAGGCTCAGCGCCCTGGCGGGTGTGCATGAAGTTTTCTCTATTCGCCATCCCATTTTTGCTTCGCCCATGGAAGACAGGAGCCTTCCCAAATGCCAAAATCAGAATCCCTGCAAGCACCTGGCTGCCTGCAGCGGCGGTGACAAGAACCTCTCTGTCGCCGTCACAGTCACCTCTCCCCTCGTGGATCCTTGGCAATATAACGAGAATAATCACATAACGCACGTCTGCACAGAGCCCATCACCCTGGTGCTTTGCCACGAGTTGCAAAGTGAAAGCACAGCGCCGACAGGGGCTTGGGGACAGGGTGAGGGCAGGGACAGGCTGAGAGCCAGAAGTTCTGGGGTACCCCTGCTTTCCCCTTCCCCCCCAGCCCCAAAATGGTTACAGCAAATTAAGATGTTTCCCTAAAAACGTCCCATCCTGGCGCAGCAGAGGGGTGATGGCGTTGGAGCTCCCCGAGGTGCCGTAGAGCCATCGTGTCCCCCTTTGTGCTTCCCCTCCTGCTGCTTCCCAGCTTGGTGGCAGCTTTTTAGGGGGGCTGGGTGTGCAATTACCTGGGGGCATTAATTACAAGGCAGGAGAGAATTAGCCCCAGCAGCAGCTCTGGGAGAGTCCAGCAGCCGCTCGCTTGGCGGAGAAACCTGGAGGTTGCAAGGAGGTGGGTTTAATACTTTTGCATGCCAAAGATGCACACTTGTGCAAACACATTTATGCAAAGATAAATGCTTGTGCAGAGACGTGCTTGTGCAAAGACACACTTGTGGAAACATGTTTCTGCAAAGATGTGTTTGGGCAAATGCGTGCTCTTGTGCAAATATTCACACTAGTGCAAACAGGTGCTTGTGCAAAGAATCGTGCTTGTGCAAGCACATTTATGCAAAGGCACACTTGTGCAAACACACACATCTGTGCAAACACAGACGTATCGGTGCCAACACAAGCACTTGTGCAAACACGCATTCCTCTGCAGGCAGCCCTGCAGGGCTCTGGCCCGCGCCCTGCGCCGTGATTTTCCCCGAAGCGACGGGAAGGCAGCACTTTGCCCTAATGGTACCCAAGAAATTACAAAGATTAGCAGCTCCATTCTTCGGCGTTTCAGGCCAATCACGTTTTGGGGGTGTTTTTCCATCAGCGCTAAGTTACTGCTGTCATATTGTTCCGGCATCGCGGGCCCTAGGGCGGCATTGTGCCTTACAGTCACTCACTGATCCTAATGCCGTTGCCTACAGCCTGTGTTTAAAGGTAATGCAAACAGTTTGATCCGTAAAATACGTTTGATCTATAATTTCTATACATAGTTCCCGAACTTTTATTTTACAACAATTAGCCAAAAAGCCCTTTTCGTGTGATATTTGCAGAGAGCCTGACAGTAGCGGCAATTAAACCCCATCTGTTTGCAGAGCATGAATAATAGCAGTTGACACTCAACTTCGGGTACCGCACACGGGAAGCCTGGTAAACACCCGACCTCGTCACCGAGACACGGGGCCGCGTCGGGACGGATCCTGCCCTCTGCGTTTGCACGGGGGGGCTCAAGGGATCGCCGCCCTCTGCCTGCAATGCTTTCGCTGGGGTTTGCCCTTGGTGCATGCCCGCAGAGCCCCCAGAAGCCTGAAGTGCAAAGAAAATGACACCCTAACAGCCAGCTCCTTTGCTTGTTTTCTTTTCCCTTCTTTTTTTTTTTTCTCTCTTTTTTTTCCTATTTTTTTTTCTCTTTTTTTTTTTCTCTCTTTTTTTTTTTTTTTTTATTAATAAAGCTTTCATTAAAAGGCAGCGACAGAAACTCACACCGGGGGAACTGAATATTCCAAGGAGCCAAGTCATCAATTAAAACAACATTTCTCTCTGTTCTTTCCCTTTCAAACGCTCGGTTTAATCACCAAAAAGTAGACTATAAAGAGCCCCAGCAAGACGGAACAATGCCGAGTCACTAACTATTACATCTGCGGCGCTGCTACAAAGCGGCAGCGGTTCCCACCGGCGCAGCGGGGACCGGCGAGCAAACGGCGCCTGCCAAGCCTCCGGGATGGGCACCGGGATGCTCACGGCCGGCGGAGGAGCCAGGATCAGGCCCTCCACGTGTCGAGGTGGGGATTTAATTCTCCCCGTTCCCGCAGCTCCCAGGCACGCCGGTGCTCTGGCTTCCCCCGAAATGAGCATCCCTCCCGCTGGCAGCTCCCTGGGGCAGGTTTCCCACACCCACCACTGCCTGCAGGCAGGACTCGCATACCCAAAAGCTGATTTTTTTAATTTTTTTTTTCCCCGCTACAACCCAAGCAGAAAGCTTCACCTTTCCCTACTAAATTTGCCTCCTCTCTCTCTGCCGCTCAGTGCGCCCTAACGGCTCCAGAAGTGTCCCCTGGTGGGCCCATCCGGGGAATGCTCTCTGTGGCACGGCAGACCCCAAATATTTTGGATAAATAAGCTCATCCCCATGTGCCAGGCACCGCATGAACACAGCTTGATGAGAAAAGTTTGCATCCGAGCTCTTGCATCGCTGTCCCTTTGGGTTGGGGACAGGGCTGGGGACAGGGCTGGGGACCTTGCTGGGACGCGGGCGCCCAGCCTGCCCGTCCCCCCGCTCCTTCCCAGCCTCTCGTCATGCACAAATCCCTCAACTTTTAAGGTTAATAAAGCCCTTGTTTGCTTAAGATAGCACCTGTTTCTATGGTGACACTTGCAACCCAGAACCTGTTTATCAGCCAGCAAGGAGGAACGGTGACAAACGCAGGCGCAGGAGCAGGCACCGAGCCCCGCACAGGGCTGGTGACAATGATGGGACATCCAGGACCAAGGACGCAGCGGTGACCCTGCTCCTGACCCCCTGACCCGCACCCAAGCACCATTTTTCCCTCTCTGCAAACCCAATCCAAGCACTT
Organism: Cygnus atratus; assembly: GCF_013377495.2. NCBI lineage: Eukaryota > Metazoa > Chordata > Aves > Anseriformes > Anatidae > Cygnus > Cygnus atratus. The sequence goes on from NC_066388.1 coordinate 2,247,756, forward strand.
GCAACTCTAGGGCCGGATCCTGCCCACCGCAGGGCCACGTGGCGGGGGGGAAAGTGATGCAAGACGTTGGGCTGCGAGCGGTTTGCTCTCAAACCTTTGGCACACGCCTCTTCCCTCCGAGCCTACAGCCCTCTCCGAACCGCTCCGTGCCTCAGTTTCCCCAAAACCTCCCCAGGAGGACGCGGGCACGAGGGGTGGCGGAGGCTCCCCGCGGGTCCCGCTCGGCTCCAGCCTGGCGCAGGATCCCTCCTGGCTGGCAGAGCTGGTTTCCATAACGACTTTCTGCTACAAACATATTTTGATAAAAATAAAGTTAAAGCGGCGAGGCTGTGCCAGAGTACAAATTTGCTGCTCGCTCTCCCCCTCCGCGCTCCCCACAGAAGGGGAATAAGGCCCCGGGAAGCTTTCCTTTCCCAAGGGCAGGGATTTCTTCCTTTCCCAAGGGCAGGGTTTTCTTCCTTTCCCAAGGGCAGGGATTTCTCCCTTCCCTTGCTTTTGCCACCGAAGACAAAATGGAAAGCCTTGTTTACTGGCTTTCTCTGTGCGCCGGTTCCCACTCTGCCTAGCTACCTGATGCTCTACAGTATATACAGGATAATGTGATAAATTCATTTCCAATTCACTGCATTATCCTTTGAATATTTTAATGACTCATTGAATGGAGTAAAAAAAAAAAAAAAAAAGCTATTTCAAATGAACAATTATGCTGCATTAGAGTAAAGGCTGATTATATTTAAACACTGCTTGCATGGATAACGGGACATATCGACCTCCGCCTATAAGAGCTAATTTGGCTCTTATCTCTAAATAATTTTACACTGCAAATTACCATGAAAACCTAAAGGGCTTTAAAAACATTCATCAAAAGATATTATTCCACTTTGTAGCAACATTTTTATTTAAATTATTTTGAATGGGAGTGAAAGCATCTCTCGCGGCTGACAATCGGCGGAGCAGCGCCGCGGTCGCTGATAAGGAGCGGCGAGCGGTACCCGACGGGGATGGGATGCTCCGGCCCTAAATCCACCTTAGGGACATAAATCCCAAGCCGGTCCCCACCCTTGGTGGCACGGCCGGGTAGGGCAGTGTGCACGGCACGGGACGTTCCTGCTTGCCTTTGCTCATGATATTAAATTGGGATTTTCCTCAGGGTCAATTTTGGCTCGGCGCCCCACGCCCTGCCCGCGAGGGAGGCACTTTGAAGCCGCTCTTGCCAAAGGCACTGCAGTTTGCCATGAGGCACCACGTGGCCGAACACCAAAGGAGCTGGCGGCTTTGTGGGGACGCTCGGGGGTGGCTTTATGGGGACACGGTGTGGGTGGCGAGGTCCCTGGTGGCACCACGTGGCGCAAGGGGGGCAGCCACGCAGGGGATGTGGAGGGATGCTTCGGTACCTGGGGCACGAGGAGGAAGATGATCGAACACTGGGGCTTGGGTCCAGCAAAGATGTGACACCTGGTCACGGGAGAGCTGTTCCCATTCCCCAAAAGCTCCTTTCTTCCCCAAACTCCAGCCTCCTGCAGGAAGAGCTCCCTCCTTATGGCCTGGCGAGGAGCTTTCTGACCTCGCTACTGAATTACCCAAACACTGGGGAAAAAAGCACCTTCCTTCCATTCGTGTTGGTCTTAATCCCGCATCTTTGCTTAAATGGTCTTATGCTCCAAAAAAAAAAGAAAAGAAAACCACAATAATTAGCGATAGCAAACGCCTCGGAAGGATCTGTGTACAGAAGGGAAAACAAGAGCTTGGGCTTTTTTTGCGTTTAGTAAATATTAAAATTAATGAGAGACTTTCAGGACCCTGTTGTTAGAAATGCAGAAGGGCTTCTGTGAAGGATTAAAAAAAAAAAAAGCCCTATACACAAATCTCTGCAATTATTCTGAATGCTTTATATTTTTCAGCCAATTATGAAATTCATGGAAAGTATTAATATCTAATTTTAATTTGCTCAATATTCCCATTAACAATAAAAAGTCTAATTAAGGTATCTGTACAAAAAGCCCTTAGCAGTAATTTCAGAGAATAATAGCAGAGAATGACTAGATATTTCTTGTTAAATGCATGCTGCAAATTAATTGATATCTTAATTAGACTTTAGTACTAAGATTATTAGTTAGATTGATTCAGAGTTGAAACACCTCATCTTTTAAAAGACAAAAGCAAGCAGGAGAGGAACGAACTGATTTTCCAAAACCTCTCTGGAAGCACAGCGGCGGCACTCGGGGAGCTCACGGTCACGACCTGCCCGTCCCCGACCCATCGCGCTCTCCTCCCAACATGTGTTTGTGAAACCCAAGGGATAAATCCGTGACATTTTCACCAAAATGGTTGTTTTATCCCCCTAAAAAAATGATAGCAAGCTCTCTGAAGCAGCTTGCTGTCTATGCAGATAGAACCGTCAGTGGGGAGTTTGCGAGGCGATTTTTTTTTCCCCGCATTTCCTTAGAAAAGGGTAAAAAAAAAAAAAAAGAAATAAGCAGCAGCAATATTTTTGGCCCAGCTTCACTCTATATAGTCTCAGGAAGCGCTCCCCTACCTACACGCCGAGCACGATTTACATTTCCCTTGCAAACGCTCCTCCTTTGGGATTTCACCCGGAGGCGCGCGCCCCGCCGGGAACCGCGCCCGCTGGGGCAGCGCCACCGAATGCCACCTCCCGCTTGGGGACGCGCCCGAGGAGCGGCCGGGGACACTCACGCGGACGTCGGCGAGCAGCCAGTGCCTCCAGAAGCGGTTCCTGGGGTCGGCTCTGCTGGGCGCGTCGGGGTCCACCAGCACCAGCACGTACTTCTTGCTCTGCAAGAGGGGAGAGCGTTTGGGTACGGCGCGTGGGACCACGGGGCAGCCGTGGCACATAAAGCATGGAACAACCCCAAAATCATATAGGTTTTTACTCTTTCCCATGCACGCACACTTGTATTCATGCAAAATCTTGAATAATACAAGAAATAAGCACTGTGCACCATAGGGGAATGCAAGGCATGCAGACCTTCTCCGGACATTTTCCTCCCCGTGGCCTAAATCTCTCCAAGGTGCTTGTAGAGGAAGAACAGTTTTACGGTGTCTCACCAAAAGGGCACCAAGGAAGATCCCCCCCAGTGCTCCAGGAGTGGATGCCAGGCTATTTCCTGAAACCATTGCCCAGCTCCGCTCATGGGTGCCCCGGTCTCTCTGAGGGTGTCCAGCACCCAAGGGTGCCACCAGCACGAGGACACAGGGAGAGGATTTGGGTCCCTGCAGGATGGAGCTGGGTTTGAAGTGACCTCTGGAGGCTGTGGGTGGAAAACCTGCTGATCCCCGGGGATTTGGCAGGACCTCAGGCACCAGATTATCCTGCAAGCACCCAGATTAAGGGATCTCTATCCTAATGAGACCTCCAGGTGCATCTGTCAGCTCGCCAGCGGTGCCACGCTCGGCTCCAGAGTGCCCAGGGGCTGAGATTTCAGGAGCCGCTGGGGGATTGAGCCATGCTGTTCCCATCCAAATTAACCGGAGCTCTGTGGCTAAATCCCCGTGTCGCTTGTGAAACCGGGCAGGGATTTTCACAGCGGGATTGCTGGGCCAGAAACAACTGCTGTTGCCCCATTTCACAAGCCCTGGTCTTGGTGCCATGGGTCTCACCATGCCCGGGGAGCCCCCAAAGCCCCTTTGCAGCCCCCGGAGCCGTGCATGGCTCAGCCCCCGCTGCAAACACCAAGCAACACCTCTGCGCCAAGAACTGTTTTACCAGAAATCCGTGGATTTCAACCCATTTAGCAAAGAGCTTGCAACAGTTGCAGAGAAAATCCCAGGCTGATGCAAGCGCCCTGCCCGAGAGCGAGGTGCCGACGGCGCCGTGCCTTACTCCCAGCCCGGCTCAAACCATCTCATTCCCAGTGGGTTTGCATCGAGCATGCAGATGTGCACCCAAAAAAGGGGCCACCCTACGGGGGACGGAGCTGGGGACATAGTGGCAGGGCCGCCACCTCCCTGCATGTGCTCTTGCAGCTGCACCGCCCAGAGCATCGCGGAGAAGCGGAAATATTTCATCGCCGGTGCCGAAAATGGGAAGGAGGAGGGAACGGGGAGGGAGGGGGGGGGGGGGGGGGAAGAAGCCCGACAACCCAAAAACCCCGCGCCGCAAGTGTGAAGGAATTTGAGCTCTAACTTTAGGGAGGGTACAGCGCTGAGCACGGCGCTTATGAATCTCTCGTTTCTCCTTCGGAGCCCAGCTGGTGGGAACAGAACGTGTAGTCATGGGACTGTCATCGTGTGCTGTCCAGGTTAACATGTAGCATTTCTATTACTATTAACAGACTTTCTGCTCCTCACTCCATCTGTTCTTCGAAATAATTGCAGTTGTACAGACCATGCCTTCGCTACAGGCAGGCTCTGGGGAGAGGATAGTGCTTTTATGCAAAAAAAAAAAAAAAAAAAAAAAAAAAGGAAAAAAAAAGTGTTAAAAAATAACAGCAAACACGAGAATAGAGTGCAAGCGAAGTTAACAGCAGGCTTGCAATTTGGTACAGATTGTGGCCTAGAAAGGTGGCAGCGCACGCGGCGTGGGGCAGACCCCCGTGGGGACGGGCACCGGGTCGGTCCCGAGCCCGGCTCCCTCCGGGTGCGCCGAGACCCTGAGGATTTGGGGGATTTTCTCACCGGATCACCTGCAGAGCACCTGCAGGATGAAGGCAGCGAAGCCCCCCGTGGACCCACTGTGCGTGGTGCTGTGCCACCCAAAACGCGGAGGGGTTTCTGCGGGGCCGCTGCTTGCTCTGCTTCTTGCCTCTGCTCGCAGGGTGCCGGCGGGTTGAGCTTTAATTCCTCAATCCCTCCCCGACACGGGCTAACAGCATTAGCTGCTGCCAGGGCTCCGGGCAGGAGCTGGCCCAAGGTGACACCGGAGCTGCCCGGCGTCCCCGCTCCAGGGACTTTTGGGGAGGAGGGAAGTGGGTCCCCGTCCGAAAATCCCTCACTCATCCAGCAGCAGGAAAATGCATTTTTCTTATTTTTCAAAGGAAAGAAAAAGCCTTTTGGGGTCCCCACACCTGAACAGAGCTCCCCCAAAGCACCCTCACCCCCTGCTTGCCCTTCCCCTCCCAGCCCAGGCTTCCTCTTGCACCCCTGGGTGCAGCTCAGCTGCACGGGGCCACCTCCGAACCCCAAAAAGGAGCCCAAATCATGTCTCCACGCATCATCTTCCCCCTGCTAACCGCTTCTAGAGGGAAGAAGCAGCAACGCACACGGCTATTGCTGCAGTTCTGATTATCCACAGGTTGGGAAACTTGCTGGGAGCGGGCAGGGCTGCTGCAAGAGGCAGGGAGAGGGAAGCAGGCGGGCCGGAGGGGATTTGTGCGCCGAGATCGCGGGGAGCCGGGGCTGCACGGGAATTAAAGACTTATCCAAACGAGAGCAAACAGGGTGTTAAGCGACACACATGTAGAGCGAGCAGTTTCCTTGGAAACGAGCGCACATGGAAGCGGCACACATGCAGACCCGGGCGGGCGGCTGCCTCTCCCCGGCAGCCGAAGCGGGGCCGTGGGGATTTGGGGACGGGGACGCGGGACGAGGGCACAAGGTGGGCTTTCTCCCCGCTGTGACGGGGAAGCAGGCGGTGCCCAGCTCGTCTGGCCCAGGTCGTCTTCGAAATTCAGTCCCAAAAGGAAGGAGGCAAAGACGAGCAAAGCCCCAGCCCTGCTCCTCGCCCAGCGCCCGCTTTTTGGCACGAGGAAAGAGTTTGGAAACCCCACCTCGTGTTGGAACCCCCCTAATCGGCTTGGAAACCCTCCCTGCATCCTCCCCAGCTCCTCCATCCCTCAGAGCCACTCCTGGGCCACATCCACCCCACAGCAGGGTTCCAGCATCCAGCCACACGAGGCTGTAGGTGACATTTCAGTGCACCCTCACCTCTGCAACCAACCCATCCGGGCACCGAGCTGCCACTGCAGACGCAAACCACGGCACCAACAGCTTAAGGCGATAGCAGAGCAAAACTTCCCCTGCATTGCAATAGCCCCGTGTTATCTTGCTGCCACCCTCCTAGGAAGGATTTGGGGCTGCCTTTGAGCAGCCACCAGCGCACGGGACGCGGTCCTGAGCACGCAGCACCTGGCTGAGAGCTCACACCGTGGCACGATGAGCAGGGGAGAGCTCGTTTTAAGCGGCTGCAGGACACAAAATGCAAATACACCCGAGGAGAGAGGCTCACAGATGGGCAGGGAGCGGGACGGGGGTGCCCAGTGTACCCACAAGCATCATCCCGGCTCTCCTGCATGGGATGCAGACCGCCTGTGCTCAGCGCAAGAGCCGGGGCGCTGCCGCTCCTCCTGCTAGGTGGAAGTGCTGCAAGCACCAGCTGAGATCTCAGAGTCAATCTGGGCTTTTTTCTTGGCTCGTCCCCAGTACTAAAAAGTTTCTATAACGGGCACGTAGTTAGCAATTCTGCTGCTGAGGCTTCGCCAAAGAGAAATTCTAGCTCCTTCTTCTGTGGCTAACGGCACCGGGAGGGGTGAGGCAGGCAAAAAAAAAAAAAAAATGTTTGCAACCACATCGGTTATTGTGACTTCGGGAAACGGAGCCGCAATTTTCGAGGTGGTTTTTACCTTCCTATTTTAAACCAGAGCCTTGCAGCTTTCACCCCCCCACCCCCCCACCTCCTCCTACAAAATAGGTCAGCAATATTAACCCTGCTCAGCAGGAGTTGCCCAAGGGGACAAGCGGCACAATCTGAACGCTTGACCCAAGCATCTCGTCCCCCCCCTGCACTGCCCAAGGGAACTTCATTGACTTTCTAACAGGCTGCCCCCCCCCCCCCCAACAAGCCTTGCAGCCAGGCTGCTCTCCCCCCAGCTCCCCGGGGGCTAGACCAGCCAAATATTCATGCAGCCTGATGTCCGAATAATAATGGATTAATCTCGGATCGTTATGGCGAGCCTGGTCGATCTGTTAGGTTTATTCCCAAACTGAGGCCTTCGGACGGTGTAAGAAATGGGGTTATTTGCTACGAAAGGAGAACATTTTGCTTTCCTACAGGGCAGAATAGACCCACAGTAGGTGTTTTATGCTCTTGGTGTAACGAAGCAAAAAGCAGGGTGACCCCCCCAAGGGGTGTGCACTGCTGTAAATACGGGCGGGCAGGACGTGCCCATGGAGGAGGCTGCATCCCTGGCACATCTTGGCGTGGGATGGGAGCAGCAGGCTGTCCCTTCTTGCTCAGAGACCCCATTGCAGGGGTTTCCCCAAAACCAAGGTCCACCCAAGTCACTGCCACCACCCGCATGGGATCAGGAGGTTGACCCCAAAGCAGGGACCCCTTGCTAACACCCAGGGAAGGGGGCATTGCAAGCCCACCACTGCCCATTCTCCATCCAGGAGATGGATGCAATAAATAAAAAAAAAGGGAAATTTTAATTCCCTGCAAAAAGGGAATTAAAAAAGCAAAGATCCCCCCCAAGAACCAAAGCAGGCTGTGCCACGCATTCCCTCCGCGCGCCCCAGAGCTTGTGCTCCATCCCTCCATCCCCGCCTTTCCCATAGCTATTTATTCCTCTTGGAGATGGGGACAGCTCTGGAGGCGAGCTAATGAGCACCGTGCTAATGAGCATCGCGCTGCCAGCCCCGGGTTGGAGCCAGGACATCGGCCATCGCACCGGGACCATGCTGGGTTTAACTGGGAAGCGCGGCCGGTGCGCGAGGAGGAGGCGGCGGAGCGCAGCCGTCCAGCCCAATTACCGTCACGCGTGGGGACACATGGGCTGGTGGCATTTGACATTTGCTGCAAAATATTTTGATGCAAAATGGCACCTCCGTCACAAATTATTTTCCGAATCTTGGCTTGGGTTTCGGTGGTTTTTTTTGTTTGTTTGTTTGTTTTTTTGGGTTGTTTTTTTTTTCTTTTTTTTTTTTTTAATTTTTATGAGTGTGTGCATGTGGATTGTTTTGCTGGGGATGGGGAAGAAAAGCGGGGTGGCATGGGGTGACTCTTGCAGATGAGCAAAGGGAAGCTCCATCACCTCCCTGCACGAGCAAAGAGCTCATGCCAATGGTTGGCCAAAGCAACCATCCCCATCCCCATCCCAGGAGACCCCACAAGGCCATTTTTCCCTTTTCCCTGCATTTTTGTAGGGGTGTAAGGCCAGGATGGAGCCACAGCATCACCGGTCCCAGCCTGAGCAGCGTGGGGCTGCCTGGCGAGGCAGGGGTTACGGCGCTGGGAACTGCTGAACCTGGTGCCACCAGACACCTGGGAAAGCTGAAACGACTTTAAATGCCTAAACATTTTAAAACAAACCCTGGAACAATTCAGCTCCTAACTCCTGCCTGCTTTCTCTCGATCGCTCCCTCTCTCTCTCCCATTTTTACGGTTTCCAGAGCTGTTTTACGCCTCATTACCTGCACACTGTGAGTGATGTCTGTCGGTCCTAGAGCTGTAAATACCTTAAATCATGCTTCATTAAGAATATCTATGGTGCTATTAAAGAGCTATAATAGACAACGAGTTAACAGATGATTAAATATGAACTCCATTTGTGTCAGTCACCGGCGTGCAAGGAAGAGGCTTTAAGTTTTTTAAACTCGCTCTCATTATCTGCCGGAGCACGGCTGGGGGAAGCGCGGGTGCTGGCACGGGCGCGAGCATCCCCGCGGCGTGGAGCGGTGGCTCGGAGGCGCCGAGGCGGCCAGCCCTTTGCTCGGCTCTTCCCATGCATGCAACCACATGCAACAGATCGGGGTTCGGTGCCTGGGAGCCAGAGATTTAAAATAAAAAAAAAAAAATGTTGACTAAAGGATGGAGGAGGAGGAGGATGGGGTGGGGAGGTCGACGGGGTACCCCGGAGGAGAGGATGGAGAAGGTTAATGGGGCGGATCAGGATACAAAGCGGGCCGAGCGCCGCTGTCTTTCTCAATAAAATAACATCACCAGTGCACAGGAATGGGGAAAAAAAAAAAAACAAACCGCAAATTCAACAATAATTAATAGTAAAATCCCACGAGCGCACAAAATACTGGGGGAAATTAAATAATGAGTGCCGTGTTATTTTCCGGATCGAATTTTTTTTCGCCGTAAAAATAGAGCGCCCCGCGCTCCGCCGGCTCCTCGCTTATTATTCCCCAACGCACCTCGACCCCTCGCAGCTCATCCTGACCCCGCTCGCCGCGGCCGCCGGCGTGCCCGTGGGGACCCCCGCCGCCCCCAGGGCTGTGCGGGAGGCCGGGGGGTCCCAGGGGGCTGCGGGGGCCGGTAATTGAATCTCGGCTCTTCCACGCGGCCAGAGCCTGCCTCGCCATTAAGCGAACTGGAAATGCCATTTCCGACTCGTCCCAGCTCCGAGGTGCCCGCAGCTCCTTATCATTTGCTGCCGTCCCCTCTGCTCCCTGCTGCCTGACCTCGCCTCCCCGCCGGCCCCGGGGTCAAGGAAGGAAATTAATCCTGGAGCCCCTTGGGAGCGGCGGCAGATTGCATGCGCTCCGCTCGCTCGCCGGCCGATGAAGGATGAAAGCATTTCGGGAGCTGCGGGAGCAGAGCCTCCAGCCCCAGTGCCACCGCATCCGTTCGCCTTTGGGAATCCACCCCGGGCGTTTTTAATGGACTGCATGTATCCAAAAACCCAGCCAGGGCCTTCCTCCCGCCCCGGTGCACCATCACCACCTGTTGAGCTAAACCAAGAAACCGCTTTGGCGAAATAATAACCCTCCCCGCTACGCACACCGCTCTTGCCAGGAACAGGAGGGAGAAGATGCTCAGCTCAGAACTTCCCACCCTAGTAAAATATTTAATAATAAACTCAGAAGAGAAGCCAACTGTCTCCCTTGGATGTGGTTTTCATTTGGAAGTTAATAGGATTTTTATTCCCATCCAAAACCTTTTTTTTTTTCTCACTAATGTATGTTTTGTTCTAATATATCCATCTTGTCATGCTAAATAAAATACAAATCCTATAGCCACAGCCCAACTGGGAGCGATGCAAGTCCATGCTGCAATACGTTTCTCTCCAGCACATGGACACAAGGCACTCTCCCAGCCCCGATCACTTTTCCTGATCAATCCCCCCAAAAAACTTTAAATAACATTTTAAATCCGCCAAGCGAGGAAAGCGTCCACGTTAACGTGTTAATTTCCACGCTGCCTTGTTTCTTTGAAACCCCTGAAAAATGGGGAGCTTAAATGAATCCTATGAAAAGGAACAGTGCATCATTAACGCAGCCAGATCCGTATCACAGACTGCAGCAATTACCGGCCGGTGAAACACTGCAAGCTGTGAAGAGCTTTCATTACCAGGGGTTCTGCAGGTCGTTCACCTCTGTCCAATCTTACGCTAAAACAAGCATTTTCTGCACCGCGGATTCCAGCTTCATTTAAATCCGTAATTGCTTTGATTTCGGTACATATGGAGCGCGGGGACTTCATGACTGAGAAATCTATTAGGCAATAAGTTTGCTACTTTTAGGGGGCTGCAGCCGGCTCGCCTCGGCTCTGCCCGGGTGGGGGGACGGACGGGGAGCCTGATCCCCACTGTTACGTGCCCGGGTCACCGAGGGGAATGCAATCAGCAGGCCGGGATGCTCACAAATAATCCCCTCTCACCTGCGGCCCCACGCGGCAAATAGCACTTTTCTGAACCTTGAACGTATATCTGGTGGTTTTTCATCATTTCGGCGGAGGGCGCGGCGATGCTCGCGCCTGAATAGGGCGCAATCCCCCCAGAACAGTTCGCCCTTATCCCATCTTGTCCTGGATGGAAACGCTTTGGGGAGGGGGATTTTTTCACCCCATTTGTATTCCAGGAGGAATGGGGGCTTCTCCCTGTTCTCGTTTCCTTTTTTTTTTTTTTTTTAAATAAAATGCATTTTTAAGAACTGGGGGGCACATCCACCCCCGTGCATTAGGACCCCCCCCCCCCCCCAGTTTAGGAGCTGTGATTCACACACCCACCCGAATTCCAGGCTGCACCCCGGGGTTGGCAGCCAGAGACAAAAGCCTGCTCTGCTCCACGCGGGTCCGTGCCCAGCCCCGCATGGCAGCGCCTTGCAGGAGCGCATTAAACGATGCGATTAACGCCTGTCACGTGCGCCTCCTTCTCTCTTCCAGGCTCTCCCGGGGGAAAGAAGCTGCACGTGCAGAGGAAGGGTTTGTTTTGGTGGGGTTGCATTAGTTTTTTTTTTTAAAAACGTGTGGCACGGGGGTGAGGATTCATCCCCAAGCGCCCGGGTAGGGCTCGGGGATGGGTGCGGGCACCTTGTGGCCATCCCCTTGCTCTCCAGGGCCAAATCCTGCTTCCAGTAACAATGCACGTTTCCTGCGTGGATCCATCCAAACCCTGCTGCCTTTGAGCAACCACTGATGGCCAACGTGGCCCAGCCCAAACCCCAAAAACAACCCCAAATTCTGGCATCGTGCCGGTGCTGCTCCCTTTCCTGGCAGCACCCCGGGCGATGCCCAGCCAGCAGACGATGGGGATTTCGACACAGGGCAGGGGTGACACGGCCGGGAAGCTGGCAGCGATGATGCAAGCCAGTGGGGAAATTTGTAGGAAAAATGGGGATAGGATGAAGCAGTTTGGGGGTTTTATTGCTTTTTGGCTGGGCAGACGGGAACGGGAGGTTTGGGTGCTGCAGGTGAGAGCGAAACAAAAGGGATGCTGTGCACCAGGATGGGCTCAATGAGCACCCAAGATGCTAAAGCCACCAATTTTGGGGGGTCACCAGTGCTGGGTGGGACAGGGAGCGCTCCCCCCACATCCAGGACCCTCTTCTAATTAATTTCCCCTGCTTTATTGCTCCCTTGCTTTAATTGCAATACAAATATTCACTGATGCAGCTATCGTGCACATGGATTGAAGCTGGTGGAGGGTGTCATTAGGTCTAATTTCTTCATTTCTTTTAGGGCACTTGAGGGAAAGAGAGAAGAGCGTTTCCTGCACAGATTTCTGGTGATAAAACCTCGTTCCAAGGTGGGTTTCTTTGTGGTGCTTTTTTTATTTTTTTTTCCCTTTTAGTTCAACATACTGAAAGCAAAATTTTGCCTTACAGCAGCTCATCTGGGGGTGAAATAATCCACTCAACATTAGATTATCAGCTCACGCGCATTTGCATTAGAATAGGACAGCAGAGCTCCCGGGATGGAGCGAGATCCACCCTGGGAGTTTGAGCTACAAAACACACAAATTCAGCAAAAAAAAATGGAAAAAAAATAAATTAAAAAGAGCAGAATTATCCACCACTGCCCACCGGCAGTGCCAAAACACGATGCTCTCCCCAGGGCGTTCAGGTCCCCGGTGTCCCCAGGGTCACCAAGCCTGAAGCCAATGGGGCAGGGGGCTGTGGCGGTGCCAGATCGGTGCCGGATCGGTGCCAGCTTGGTTCAGGATCGGTGCAGGATCGGTGCAGCCCTTTGTTCCGCCCGGCCTGACGCTGCACCTTTCCCGCAGCTGTCAAAATGAAGCCGTCGCCCTGACGGCCGCCCGGGAGCCGTGTTACAAATGTGACGGTCCCCTTAGGCTACAGCGGGAGACATGGCCAAATTAATGAGGATGTGACAGAGTTTACGGGTCAGATTAGACTCCTCTCCCATGGCTCCGCTCGGCGCGAGGCTGAAAATTGACAGAGAAAAAGGGGAAGCGCGGGGCGAGGGACCGCAAGGGTTTTCGGGAGCGTGTGCGCTCACCAAAAGAGCAATCCTGTACTTGTCACAACCCATCAGGAGCTCGGTGGATGAGCGCGGCGCCCTCGGTCCCTCCGGTGGGAGAGGGGAAGGAAAGCCTCACCTCGCCACGGAGCCGAGCAGGCTGCGGGTCTGCAAGCACAGCCTAGCAGCTCTCTGACTTCACGTCCCCATTTAGAAAGAAGCAAAGCTTTTATTTTAATTTATTTTCCCCTTCCTTTGCCTGATCTGGAAAGCGAAATGCTTTGGGGCAGACCAGAGACGTCTCCAGCTTGGAGCAATTCGGCGAGGGGCACCGTGCACGTGCCACAGCTGTAAGGATCCGCTCCACTTTTGCTCGCTCTGAGTTTGCAAACACACAGCAGCTGCCTAAAACTCCGAACATCCATGGTGCCAGCCCGTGCAAGAGGTGCTCAGTGCCTTTGGAAGACCATCAGCTTCAGAAATACCCGATAGCTGTGGCTGCTTCCAAAAACACCCCTATATCAGCCCCTATAAGACCCTATAGCCTGTGCCCCAGCGGGGGGGCTGTGCCTGCCCCTGTGTTTATATGGGAGGGCTGGGGGCTTGGGGGAGCACCGGAGGGGTTTATCGGAGGGCAGACCTCTGGGCTCGAACCCTTCAATCCGAAATCGAGAGAGAAACAATCCCGAAGCAGCCCCTCGAGCCCAAACAGCAGCGAGTTTTTGGGAGCCGGTCCAAGATCTGCAGCTTAGGCCCATCTCCAAATATCTCCCAACAAGTTTATTTATGGAAAATAAAATCAGTCCAAGACGTTCGTAGCTCAGGAATATTTAATGCTGTTTGGTGAGGGTGGATTTCTCGCGAGGAGGGAGCCTGGCTCCCGGTGCCTGGCTCCCCGGTGCCTGCAGCGCTGTGCCGGGGACCCGGCTGGCACGAACCCATGGGTAGAAGCCCCAAACTGGTCGGGCTGGCTCAAAAGCCAGTCTTTAATTTAGCTGATGCCAATCCTGCTTAATTAATTGGGGCTGGAGGCATAGCGATGGGCTGTCTGTTAACCCAAGCTGTAGAAATGCGCTTGGAGAAGGAGGGGCCCGGTGATGCTCGGGGCTCCTGCAGCGGACAAAGGTTGAAGGGACGGATCCCGCCAGCCCCAACGATGCTCAGCGATGGAAACGCTGCCCCAAACGGCCCTATTATGGCCCCGAGACAAGGGCAGGCCAGGCACAGCGGGGATGGGAGTCACGTTAATAGACACCTGCCACCTGATGGGGACGTTAATGCGTCCCCCTGCTCCCGCCGGACGCGGGCGCGCGACGGGGCTGTCACCTCGGGGGGGAGGGGGGGACACATCGCCAGGGCAAAGCCTGGCTTTTACAAACAGCTCTAATATCCCTGGAAGACGTCTCCGAGTCATGCACCGGGTTGGAAATGTCTCCCATTATAATTATGACTCATTCGTGACTCAGTGACATTTTTGAAATTAAAAAGCATTCGCTCGCCCAGCCCTTTGCTGCCCCACTTGGCCGCCGCACCAGCGCTCAGAGACTTCTTTTTAATGCCGTTTTCCCAGGCAAACAAGCCCCATCCCCAGCCCCACTTGGGGACGGTAGGCTTTGCATTCACACCCTGAGTTGTTTCCATGCCAGAAAAGCTGGGATCTGAGCCCAATTTGGCCACCAGGGCTCCTCAAGGCAGAGCTGGGCACCGGTGCTGGGACACTTTTAATCCGGGAAGGGAAAAATCCAGGGCTGCAAGCAGGGCGCACGTCGATAACCCCCAACCGTGCAATCATGTCCACCTCCCCATCTCTCTGCAGCCAGCTCCGTAATTAAAACACTACATTTTACCGCCGGGGATGCTCGGAGGCAGCGGGTGGAAGGGACCCAAACCCCGACGGCTCCGCAGGGACGAAGCCCGGTGGCACCCGGCAGGCGAAGCTGGGAACGGCTCGGGAATGCGCACGGCTGGAGCTGGCACAGCTCAGAGCAGAAGCAGACCCAGAGCCGTCCCCCACCACCACCCCCTTTCCTTTTTTTTTTTTTTTTTTACTATTATGTCTGAGAAGCTCCGTCTCTCCTTTTTTTCTTTACGATGATTTAATCGCGCGGTGATGAGGGCTGCCTGGCTGGGATACAAGCGAGCTCTGGGCATCGCCAAAAGAAACGAGGGATCTAAAAACGAGGAGGAAGCATCAGCAGCAGCGAAGCTGATTGACAGTGAATGAAATGAGGCGGCCAAATTTCATTGGCGTGGCTTGAAATCCCAGGACGATGCGGATTGTTGATGGATCCTTTCCTAGGGTTCTGCCAGAGCTGGCGTTCGCCTTTCATCCCGATTTCGCTCGCCGTTTGGAGGCTGCCACTTTTCGCGCGTGCGGTGGGGTTTTAATTGCACGGATCCCTCCCGGTGCACGCAAGCTGGGTGCATCCCACGAAGGCTTAGCACCAGCAGCTTGCCCAGCACCGCTCTGCCCCAAAACTGGATCTTTGCTGGGAAAACTAAAGCCACGCAGAGGTTTTTGGCAGGCGGATGGGCTGCACACGATGCCCCCCGATGCGCTCCAGCAGCTTCTGGTCCTCGTCCCCACAGGTCCCTGCCACTGCCCTGCAAGCAGCAAGCGGCCACGTTGCAGCGAGGGAGGACAAAAAGGGGACAAAAGCCCCAGGCTGGCTCCTCGCATGGATTGCACGGGTGGCAGCACAGAGCGATCAGCGACGTGGCCAAGCCTCAGCCCTGCTTCTTCCCGCAGCCAGATTTAAACCCAAATTCCCCGTTTTTCCCCTCCGGCTGGGAGAAACCTTGCAAATCCATCAGTTCCATGCGACTCAGTCCTGTGCAGAGAGAGGGCTCCTGGGAGCATCGAGACAGAGCCCAGCAGAGCCATGAGCAGCACCCAAACCCTGATCCACGGTGCTGGCAAGGCCCTGGTGCCCACCACCCCTAGGGAGCCCAAAAAAGCAGCCGGGTCCACGCAGGGGATGGTGAGAAATGCAAGTTTTCACAGAGAAAAACCCGCTTTTTGCAAACCTGCTGCTTGCCACAACCTCAGCGCTGGGTTCATTGCGCTCTGTCCTCCCTCCCCGCTGCTCGCCAGCCGCTTCCCTCCTCCTCCTGCTCGCCAAATATTTGTTCAACGAGGGGATTCCCGCCACACATACGTGGGCTGCAGGGAGCACGGCTCCCGACAGCACCCCCATAAGCCTGGGGAAGCCTCTGGAGACGGCTGGGAGCCAGGCCTGACGGTGGGGTCGGCACCGGCGCTGTCCCCGAGTGTCCCCACGTGCCCTCCTGCACCAGCACGAGGCGCGAGCATCGCCGCCTGCAGCGCGGCCACTTTGATCCGCTGCCGATTTCTCCTTCCCATTAATTCCCCGTCGGGCTCTGAACCCTCGCGCGGAGCTGCTGAGATCAAATGGTTAGTTAAGAGACAGGCAGGTACGGGAGAACATGAAAGGGAGAAATTTTGTTTAATAATATTTACCCCGGCAAAGTACGATCCATATAACACCCGATATATAATTTGTTTAAAGAGGCAGCCCGGGGAAACGGCATCACTTCTCACAAGAGCCCCCCCAGGACGGCAGAAAACCCACGAGTTTGTATTGCCAGCACCAAATCCTTCGCTTGGGAAGGGAAATAAATAAATGTCAGGAACAGGGACTTGCAGGAAGGAGGGCTCTAGAACCCAAAATAGAGGGAAAAGGAAAGGAGCGGAAAATTATTATTTCAATTACAATGAAAATGTATTTTATTAGAAAACGCGGATTCATCTTTGATACTTGATACCAAGAAAAGCAATATCCAGGAATATAATACCCCATCTCCGCGCCGGGAGAATGAGTTATTAAATCAGAAGGTGAATGGCTTGCAGTACAGCTAACTGCTCAGGTTAAGAGAAAAATAGTTATAAACTTACTCTTTGCCCCAAAACGCATTCCTCCCCCTCATCCTCTCTCCCCTCCAGTGGAGCTCGCTGATGTGCCTCATTTCTATGGCTTATAAAAATTCAGGAGGGAAATTTTAATAGAAGTTTAAAAAAAAAAAAAATCTGAATTTAGAGGGTTTTTTCCTCTCTTCTTCCCCCACCTTTAAAAAAAAAATACACATAAGGCATAAAAATAACCCGGTTGCACACAGTTCAATTGTGGGGAAGTGGGGAGGATGTAAATGAAGGTGCATTCTTATGTATAGCAGTGCATCCATCAGCCCCGTGGCAGGGCGACTCGCTCGGCGTCTCTGTTCTGCATGAATAAATATGTATAAAAATGTAACGCTGCAAAGGACTAAAATCCGATAACTGCGATAGCGTTCCTCAGAGGCTGGGAGCAACACCAGCCACCGGCTTTTCTTATTCTTCAGTATTTATGTAAAGAAGCATTGAAATGATAATGCGGCGTCCTCCCCCCGGTGCAGGAGTATTCGGGGCCTTTTTGCAGCGGGGGCTGCAAGAAATTCGGGTATCGGCGCCGCCGGTGCAGCCCCGGCTTTGGTGGCACCGGGGGACAGCAGCAGGGTGCCCGTGGGGACGTGCGCCGGAGAAAACGCTGCGCCCTGGGATGGCTTTGGCTTGGTGGTGTGAGTGTGATCACTTTGGGGCAAGAAGAGCACAAAGTGGGGCAAGAAGAGCATGAAATGACGCAAGAAGAGCACGAAGCAGGGCAAGAAGAGCACGAAGACCACAGCTGGGACATGGGAGCCCAGCAGCCCCTTCCTGGCCACCAGCAGCAGGATTCGTGCACGCTGGCATCGCTGCAACTCGCAGCTCAGGATGGTGCCAACGCCTTCCCTTCCTGACCTGCGCAGATCTCGCTGCCTTGAGCCCAGCATGAGCCTCTCCTCCCAGCAAAGCGCCCTCTGCTTCGAGGACCACATGAAGCAGGGATGCTCGAAACTACCCAAAATTACCCAAAATGTGCCGTTTGTGCGAGCGGGGCGCACTTGGGCGCCCATCCTGTGGTCCCTGGGCACGGCGCAGCACAGAGCAGGACACGGGACCAGCAGCAGGTCCAAGCTGCGGCCCCTCTCCACGTGAAACCATCCCAACTTTCCATCACACCACAAAGCTCTCCCCCTCCATCGCCCCCAGGACGAGGGGTCCTGAGCCCCCCGGCATCACCGGCGAGCCCCCGGCGCGGCGCTGGCTGCTGTTACACAACCCTGCTCGGGAGATCCTACGTGGGCAGACGTGGGCTTTCCTCTGAATCGACAACAGCTCTCGCTGCAGCTCAGCAGAACATGAGCAGCTTACATAAACAGCGCTTCAGAGTTACCCTGCGTGTGGGCTGCACACCGAGGGGGGAGCGGGGAGCCGGCATCCCCCTCCCTCCCTTTTTTTTTTTTTTTTCTTCCCCCCCCCCCTTCTTTTTTTTTTTCCCCCCCTCTCCTCCAAACCGAACAGCTTCTCCTTGTGGGGGAACGGCAAGAGGGAGAGAGAGAGAGAGAGAGAGAGAGAGAGAAATGACTCAAGTGTTTTGTAACTTGTCACATTCGAAGCTGCAATTTTGGAGGCAGGAAGGAGCGATCCAAAATAAGCTCCCCAGCCCGGGCTTGTATAACCCAGATCCCCCGTCCCCTCCCTCCGTGGGGGGACGAGGGGGGACTTTTCTGCCGCAGATTGGCAGCTGGAAAGAGGCAGGCGGGCTCGGGGCTGCTGCGGGGCGGGGGAGCGCAGGAAGAGCCCCCAAATTGGGAAGAATTACTCATCCGTGTGCGGAAGGCTCCTGTGCTGGTGGGGAGGCACCGGGGAAGATGCTGCAGGGGAGGATGCTCCGGGGAAGGGGAGGGTGCTCCGGGGAAGATGCTCACGCTCAGAGCTCCACGGAAAGCTCCCCAGGATGCCATCCCGTGCCCGAAATGACGCTCGGGAGGCGCAGCCGGAGCAGGAGAGCAGCAAGGAGCAGGTTTTCCTGTGGAACGGGACACGCCGGTGGCTGGTTCTTAGCCCTCATAAAGGCACCAAGAACCTCTGGTGCCATAAATCGCACCGAGGGAACGCGCAGCACGTGGACTGGTGCGCACAGCTGCACCCAGAGCTACCCCAGCACGGTCAGAGCAGAGATCAGCCCCCGATTAATTATCATTTGAGGACCCCCCCCCCCCAACTCCTTTTTCAACGCACAAGTGTCCGCAGGAGCCTGCCTCATGCTATAAACCCTCCTGCCCACCCAAAGCACCGCTAATTTCTTCTGAAAAAGTCAAGCCAGGTCCTTGGGGGGAGCAGGAGGCTCAATAAAAGTGACACGGCTCCTCGGGGCTCATTGATCTGCCATCGACCGTGCTGGTGGCGCGGGCTTGTAGGAGCCCCAGATGGGCTTTGGCACCCGGCCCCGCGTTTTGTGGGGGCAGCGCTTCCCAGGGGGCTCCTCAAAAAAATTAAATCGGTGGGAAGTCGAAAGGAGGGGAGGGAAGAGCTCTGCTGCCCCTTTTGCTCCTGTCACCCCGCTGCCCACGCGCTGCAGGACGGCACACGCTGGGAAAAATCCCAAACACCGGGCGGGGGGGGTGGGGGGGTGGGAAGACTGTTGTTTTAGCTAGATTCATCTGCTTCCACGATGCAGGCCGGCCTCGCAATCCCCAAAACCTCTCCACTTCTTTATGACAAACCCACCCGCCGGGTGCATCACCGCAGCTTTCGGATTACCGGGTTAAAAACCCGCGGTGCCCTGCAACAGCAGGGACTTGCCCGTGCATCATGGAGACAAAAAGGCAAATTCCTGACTCCTTGGCCAGTGCACGATCAGACGCTGCTTGGGACGATCCCACACAGCCCCTGGCATGTCCCGGCTCCGTGCACGGGCTCCGATCCTAACACAAACCCGGGTGATTCAACACGAAGTATACGTCTGCAGGAGCAACACAATTATCTCCCGGAGTTAAGCGTTGATGGATAGAAGTTTTAATTACCAAACCTTTTCATCCTCCCCCACACGCGCAAAAAAAAAAAAAAAAAAAAAAAAAAAAGTATATTTTCTGGCATGTTTATTTAATAATAAAATATGATAAAATTATATGTTAGTGGAATAAGTGCACGGTGTGTGTAAAAGCACGAGATGAGCTGAAGTCTGTTTTGTCACCGGCGCTGAAGATACGAGCTCCTTTGATCTCTACAGCTCCGCGAGGAGCCGGGGGCTTTGGGCAGGGTGGCATTTCTTCCCCTTGCAGATTGACAGCCCCCCCCCCCCCCCCCCCCTCGCCACACACGTCCCCTTGTCTTGATTTACCCCGAGAGCGAGCGCAAGCCGGCTGCCTTAATTGCCACGGACAGGGCCAAAGGGTGCCCCCGTCACCCATCAGGATCATTTAGGGCTTGGGATGCGCCCAACTCCCATGGGGAACGCCAGGCAGGCCTCCGTGCTCATATCAGCCTTCATTTCATCCCGGCCCCAACACCGTTGTCTCGTTAACGTGCCGGCACCGTGCCTTAACATCATCTGGTCCCCTGCCCCTGGGATGCGACCCTCTGCTCCCCTCCCCGGGGACACGGGGACGCAGCCCGGAGCCGCTCCCCAGCCCCTTGGCACCATCGGGTTGCATCCCCCCCCATTTTCCCCCCTCTCCGCCTTGCAGCCCGCAAAGTGAGCTCCAGCAGGAATATTTCTAACCCCCCCCCCCCCCCCCCCCCGCCACCTCGGAAATTCGCAGCCAACCTGCTAATGAGTCTTTGTGAACCTTGTGCCTTCTTACCTCTAATTTTACAGCCTGCTAGGATTTGAGCTCTGTGGACAGCCTCACATTTGGTTTCGAATTATAGGCTGAGTGGCTGTTCTCTCCTATTATTGTGCTGTCAATCTTGTATTAGCACATTATAATATGGTACACTGAATGCATCTGTTCTGTATATCACAAGTCCTAATTGTCATTTGTTGAATCACTTTGTCTTATATGATTGTTAAGCAATTATTTCATCCAAAGCGGCTTAAACTTTGATTACTGTATAGTGTTTACGGGGATCAAAGTAAAATCATCAGCTGCTTCAAACATTTTGCAGCTGAAACAGGCACAAGTGTCTGTCCTAGACACGCACGGATGCCAATACATAAGCAATGAGGAGAGCAGACTTGATGACCTGTAGGTTCTCGCCATCTCCCGAGCCATCCCTCTGCCTGAAGGGCAGCGTTATTTGTCCGGGGTGGTTAAACGTCCAGCAAACGTGGGGGTAACGAACCAGATGCGAAGCGACAGCTCTGCCAGGATCGCTCACGCAACGATGCTCTTATCCTGCGTGGCACCAGCTGTCCCAGCGGTCCCCTCTGGTGGGGCAGTGCCCACCGCGGAATAACACCCCACACATCCCACGGGGGATGCTCTGCTGGAACGGCTCCTGCTCCTTAAAACGCACGGAAACAGAGCAGCAGCTTGCTCAGAGGTGCACAACGGGGACTGCACCCTCACCCAGCTCTTCTACACCAAATCCCACGGAAGCAGGAGCCTCTGCAGCGTGCCAGCCTCTGCTCGTTGGGTGGGCAGGGGACGGGGCTCACGCGGCATGGAAAAAATGCCTCTGCTTTTGCTCCCCGCGCTCCAGCCCTCAAAGGGCACCCGGGTAGCTGGCGGGCTTCGCCCCACTGCTGCGGAGCTCTGAAGTCGGGTGCCGGTATAGCCAGGAGCCGTCCCAGGGCCTGGGAACCCAAAGCAGCTGCAGCAGGGAGGGGTTCGCCACCAGGGGCTTGGGCTAATCCCCAGAATATCTGGCTGACAGCATGGGGAAGGAATGTTAGCCCATTGTTTAAGTAGCCCGGACAGGACTGAGGGGAAAAAAACGCTGGTGGCTCCTTAACCCCAGCTGGTTCCACGAGCCAGTGAGGATGCACAAACTGTCAAGAATATTCTGCTTAAAACCGTCTCCTTTAATGAGACTTGAATTTAACCTGAGCACCGCTCAAAAGCCCCCTCTTGCAGCCAGCTGCAAATCACTGCTTGACACAACTAGAGCACATCCCAATTAGGAGATTAAGCAGAAGTTCTCCTCCTTTTGTTAAAGGCTAATGAATTTACTCGTACCAGTAATTCTCCAAATAATGGGCCCCAGACCCTAGAGCACAGAAACCTTTATAAATCAGGACTGGCCCCCAACAGGCCACCAGATGTTCACAAAGGAGGGAGAGTCTCATAAGCAGAAAGAGGACTTTGCCACGGGCTCCAGGCTCCTGGGAGAGGCTCTGTGCTTCCTGCCCCTCACCCTAAACACCACCACCACCATCCCCAGTGCCACCAGGCTGCAGGACATCACGGTGGCCCCGGTCCCAGAGCACTGCATGGGTGCTGCTTGTAGGTTTGCGCAAAGAGCACATGAGCTGCAGTTGCACACCACACCACCCCATGGCTCACACAGCTTCTCCTGCTTCTTTTTCAACTCCTTCTGCCATGGAAATAGTTTTAAAGAATTATAATACCATTAAAGCGTACAGTTCTTTAGAGAGAAAAGGAAGAGGTGGTGATCATTTGGCTGCAGCTTCACCAGCAGAAAACTGGCTTGCAGATGTGACCAGGTAGGCACGGACAGGAGAGGGCTCTTGCGAAAACAACTCCAGCTTGAAAAGTTCTGGTTTGAGTAGGAACGGTGAGAAAAGCGCTTTATTTCCAAGCTGTCCACAAGATGCTTGCTGAGCCAGCTTCACAACCCAACCTGAATCCACAAAAAGGATTTGTTTGACCTCAGACCGCTGGGTAAGGCAAAAAGTTAACCAAACCGAGTGCTTCAAAGCTCCAAAGTTCTGCCCAGCTCCGTGCAAGCTTCACCTCCATCACTGCTCACCCACCTCCAGAGCAAGCCGAGCCCTCGCTCCCCTCATCCGGAGAGGAAGCCCTGCAATTCCCCACACCTAGCCCCAGAAGAAACCTAAGGAAGTTGTCAAATGCCATGATGAGCACGGATCTGGATGAGCAGGTAAAAGGTAGCGCCGCACACCGCGGCTTGAGAACACTGCTGCGGGTAAATTGCTTTTTAACAAGCAGACAACTTCTATCAATAGCATCTACCGTATGTTTTTATAAAGTGCAGAAATATGTTTTTAAAAGGCCAGTAAATAAAGTTCCTATCGATTTGATCTCAAGCATAATCTGTTTTTCTGTCTGCCACCAACAGTGGTAATAAAACAGAATCATGTAATACGGCATTTCGGCTAATGCGACTATACATCACGGCAGGGGCTGCATGCTCGCCGGCGATCTATCATTTTCTATTGGGATTGCTTAGCTGCAGAATTTATAAACTTGCCCCCAAATTGATGCAATGTCCAATTTTCTTTTCCAATTTATTTTTGGTTGAGCGAAGCAATATTGAGGCAGGACAAGGAGGGCGCATTTCCCGTCTCTCCAGATGTTCCGCGCTCCCGGGGAAGGGGCTGACAGCAGCTCCTCCACCGGGGTTTTGGGAAGATGCCACCCCCAGCCAACAGATGCTTTCATAGCCACGGTCAGCATTTGCTCCCCATCGTCTCCCCGCAGTGGGGGACAAAGGCTGCAAGGGATGAACAACACGACTGATGCTCAGGGAGCTCCCCAGGAGCATCCCTGGCACCGCCGGGCAGCATCTCGCACGCACCCAGACCCCTGCAGCATGGGGAAGGACCGACAGGTCGCTGTGCCCCTGCACAAGCGCAGGGTGGCAGGACAGGTGCCCCGTGCCACCCCATTTTCAACGTTTGCACCCTCCGCCAGGGAGCACCAAGGCACAGCTGGGTTCCCTGGCTGTGAGCGGAGACTTTGAGCGCAGGCGCAGCGAGACGTGGTCCCACCAGACCCAGGACATGGATGGGAAGTGTCCTGTGTCGTCCCCCCCCCCCCCCGCCAAGTTTGGAAAACAAGTATTTCCAGAGAGGAAAAACACTCTGCATTCGGCTTTTTTTTTTTTTTGTGGTTGTTTTTTTCCCCTCAAAGAGACAAAGTGTTCTAAAGAAAGCAGACGCTTCCTACACAAGTTTTCATACCCTGAACCCGAGTTTTCTGCCACCGGCTTTGACGGAAGGAGCTCAGGCAGCCCTTGGTGCTCGCCCAGTCCTCACCAGCTCCCCCAGGGGATCCTCGGTCACTTGAGCAAAGGTTTCCCATTCGCACCCAGGAATGGGAAGAGTTTTCTGCCCTCAGGATCCCTATCACAACCCCATCGCCTGTGCATGCCCTGGTGGGAGGCACGTCTTGCTCCTGCTCACTTCAGGGTGATTTGGGGGTCAGTGGGAATTACCCCAAAGCACCTCAAGCTTTAAAAAGCACCCTCACACGTTCAGGAGTAAGGCAGAGATGTGTATATTCAATATACGCATATTCCTAGAGAAAACCCAAAGCACTCCAGCATAGTTCACAGAAAACGCTGCTCACCCCCCGCGGGGTGTGCACACCGCAGAAAGCAGGCACAGCCCAGGCGTGAGGAGCCGGGGCTGGGTTAGGGCCAGGGGAGGGGAAAATAAACGTAAAACCGAAGGAAGCAGCAGGGCCCGTGTCCTCAGATGCCACCTGAACGCGCGATGCACCGAGCTGTCTCGGAAGGAACCCGCGCCAAAGCCGCCGCTGAGCCAAGCCGCCAGCCCCTGCAGCGGGCACCCACCCACCACCTGGGGCCAGCCCAAAATAAGCACCCATGAGGAGCCCGAGCCCCACGGCCAGCCCCCGTTGCTCGTTTGCTCTCCAGGGAAAAATAAATAAATAAATAAAAATAAAAGGAGGGCTGCCTCCATCCCTGTGAAGCTCCGAACTGCTGGGAAGCAGCGCCCGAGTGACGGATGGTTTCTGTATGGCATCCTCTGCCAGGCTTTTTTTTTTTTTTTCCTCCGTATTTTGAATAATCAGACATCTTTAAGGGAAAGTTCTGCTTCGAGCCATGTGATCGACAGGGGGAAGAGGCTTTCCAGCCCGCTCTGAAGCAGCCAGAAAAACGGATTCTTAACACTTCGAGGAAATCCAAGCCGCTTGAGAGCCGAGTTCCTCCCATCTCGCTGCGGGTGCCGGAGCTGCAGCAGGGGTCCAGGTGCTGGGGGGGGACCCCACCGGGGATGGATTCGGGCACAGGTCCCTGCAGGATGATGCCCCCAGCCCCAAACCATCGCACGATGCCACCGTGTGCCCCCACGAGCCCGTGGTCCCCAAGCGATTCAGGTGGCACCGCAACACACGGAGCCCTGCATGAATTCATCCGGAGGGTCCTGTGCCCCTGCCCAGGGAGGATCTCGGGGTGCAGCACCCAAGGGTGCCCGGCACCCCCCGCCCCAGTGCTCCCAGTGCTCCCAGTCCCGGCCGTGCTGGGCTCGGGAAGTTCAATGGTGCCATCTCGTGGCCCCGCGCACGCACAGCAGCGCACCAGAAGCGCTCAGCACCATTGCATTAACCCTGCCCGGACACGGGGTAAATCCTGCACCGGCCAGATTATTAATTAATAATGTTAATTAATAAATAATAATTAATTAACCCGGCTGAGCTCCTCCAGGCACTCACACGGACGTGTGGAGAGCAGCTGGGAGTGGAAACACCGAGCCGCAGCACGCCAGTTTGTGTTGAAAAAGCTCACAAAGCAATTGCACACAAATGTTGTAGCAAAAAATATGCAAAAACAAATAAATTGAATTAAATTTCACCCACACCTCAGCCCCAGCCCCGAACCCTGAAGCAATGGGGAAGCATAGGAAAAAAATCTTAAAGTCCCCTCTAAGTTTGGGGGGGGGGATTTGGAGAGGAAAACACGAGCCCCAGTAGCAGCTGGGGGGTGGGAGAGCAGCACCAGGACCCCCAGCACAGCACTCACCTTGTCAGCCCGGGGGTAGCGCACCCGGGGGCTGCCCCACTCCCTGCTGATGCGCCAGCGGTACTGGTGGCACTGGGGGATGTATGAGCAGCCCACGTCCCCCAGCTGCGGGTAGATGACTTCTAAGTCGCCCCTGGGGAGAGAAAGGGAGAAGGGAGCAGGTGAGAGGGGAGCAGGGTGCAGGATTAGCGCCGCTCCCCAGCCAGGCTGGGGGTGCTGGATCCAACCTGCTGCTGCTAAGGGTGCTGGGTGCTTTGTGCACCACAAAGCCTCCCGTGCTGATCAGGAGATCTGCCTCTCCTCCCAACCCCCCCCCCCCCCCCCCCAAGCAGCAATAAAACAACTTGAAACACCTGTGGGTGCTCAGCACAGCTCAGGGGGTTCCCGGTATTTAAATTCATGGCCCATTTGGCTTAACCCAAGGCCTGAAGACAGAGATCAGGAAAACAAAACGCTCCCCCCCCCAGCCCCCCATCAGCTGGCACAAGCCATTTGGACCCCAAGCCCATTCTCCCACTTACAACGTGGGCAGGGAAGAGCCTCCAGTGGGTTTGGGGCACAAATCTCACAATAACAGGTCATACCTCAAGCTCAGAGCAGGTCCTGGCAGGAGGGGGCATTAAATCCTGCACCCCCAAAGGCTGCCAAGCACCTGCAGGGGCTGGCCCAAGAGGCTGATGGTTCAAATTAAGGTGCTTTTATGCCACCTGCATTCATCTGGAAGTTTACCTGAGCTGCGTGATATTTTGGGAGCATTTTGGGTACCCGGGAAGCAGCAGGAGGGGTGTTTGTAGCGCAAGAGGCCCTGGTAAGCCCTGAAGCAAGGGGCACGCACGGTGCTGCTCCCCCAGCCACCGCCTCCTGCAACCCACAGGCACCTCCAAGGGACATTTGGTATGAAAACACCCAAAAAGGGGCACATGCAGTGCCTTTTCAGCTCACACCAGCCCAGCTGGAGCAGCAGCACCAACCCCAGGAGCAAGAGCCTCTTTTTCCCTCACCCAGCCTCTGCAAGCCTTTACACCCTGCAGGCCGGGCTTTGAGGTCTGCGGGGTGTCCTGTTCCAGCTCTTTCCCTCCCCAAAAGCGGCCTCGTTCCTCTGAAGCTCCCTGCAGAAGCCGTTTGTCACCCCAGTTGTGTAAGGCCCTGCCGGCAGCGCAGGGAGCAGAGGGGTGACCGGGGGCACCGAGACCTCAGCTTGCCTCAAACGTCAGGCACCGCTCTGCTCTGGCCCAGTTTCCCAGCAAAAAGAGGAACTCGGCCAGTATTTATAGCCCTGGCGAAGGGGATACTGGAATTAACTGTCCCGGGGGATGACGTGTGACCGGCTGCACAGGGCTGGGGCACTTTGGGCACAACCGCTCACCTGCAAAACTCGCTGTCCGGGCTGCTGAGGGTCTGGAAGAAGCACGTGTGCGAGGGCTCATCCGGCCACGGTGCCTGTGCCCCCTGGGCAGCGGTGCCCAGCAGGCTGGCGGCCAGCAGCACAGCACCCAGCAGCTCCATCCTGCCCTGCGGCGACCAAGGGATGAAGAGGATCAGTCCCACAGGCGCCCAGCACCGCCCCAGGACCCCCCACCGCCACGCTCCGGCTCATCCCTCCCGCTGCAGGTGAAGCACGCCCAGTTCACAGGTTATTTTTCCCAGTTCTACCAGGTCCACCTTTTTAATCCCGGTTATGTCTGACGCAGTTTCCTGCTACTGCCTTGTGCCAGGGAGCACGGAGCCCCCAGCAAGACCCCAACTCAGAGGGACCCCACGCACAGAAGCCACCCCCACAGTGTTTATGGCACAGCACAAAGCCCCCCAACACCAGCCCTGCTGCTCTCCCTCGGGTGCTGTAACATGATGGAAAAGAGGAAAAGCCAGAAAAAGGCTTGGCCACGGTCAAACCAAGCCCTGGGGTCAGGGAGATGAGGTTTATACACCCGCACCCCTCCCCAAGTGGCCGCAGCACCCCAATGGGTGCCAGGGGCAGGCACCCACCCTTGGGTGCTGGGTGCAGCTCCGCAGAGCCCGGAGCCAGGGCTGGGGTTGCCACGGAGATGGGAGGAGGGGAAGCAGGGACTGGAATCGGGGTGAAACAGCCCAGAAATGGGAATCCCGCTCCCCGAGGAGCACAGAAGCAGACAGTGGGGTTTCACCCCGCCGAACCCAAAACCATCTCCAGGTCCCCCAGGGGTTTGGGTCCTCGCCTGGCCCAGACCCCGCACCGTGGCAGCTCCCCAGCTGACCAGAGGGGGTGCAACCCAAGCACTTGCAGCAGCCGATTTTCTCCGTTGCCTAATCAGTTCTGGATGAGGCATACACCAAAAAAAAATAAAAATCCCCTGTCAGCTGGGAATAGGTATTACACCACGCTGTATCATTATATAATGAAGCACCAGCACGCAGAGCAAACACGGGTAAGCGCCAGCACCGCTGTCATTACGGAGAGGAAAAAAAAAGCATCGGGCTTAACTAATTAGAAGCATTAACATATTGGGAATGGTCTGGAGGTTTAGGGGCGAACGGCTCCCCGTTCCCACGCTACAAGATGGGCAAACCCCATAATTACAGCCCGCAGCCTGCAAACAGGCTCACGTGAGCCGCTCCTCTCCCAGCAGCGCTGCTTTGCATGAGTCAGGGTGCCAGAAGTGGGGTTTACATCCTCACACACGCTCCCAAAGCCCCAGGGGGGTCACCGGAGCCCTGATCCCAGCCCGACCAGCTCCGATCTTTGCGCCACGCAGCTTCTCTCGTTTCCTACCCACAGCAAACGGGGTGGGCAGCACCCAAAGGTGCACGTCCCCAGCGGTGCCGAGGACCACGGGTTCGCCCAGGGGCAGCCTGGCGATGCGTGCATGGGGCCTGTTAATCATTACCAACAAAGAGTCTGCCACAAAATTAATTTCTTAGGAAAGCAGGGCTTCCCTTGGAAAGCCACCAGCTCAGCCGCAAGTTGTCAGGAAGGAGGCAGAATTTTTTTTTCCTGGGCAGCTTTGACCTGGACGGGCACAGGGGACTCACCTGGAGAGCTGCAGACACAGGCAGGGGATGCACAGGGTTGAAGGAAACTCCCCCTGGTAAGCCATCAGATTCTTGCCCTTTATTTAAGCACGAAGCTGGCAGGAGGCTTGCACCCAGCTCTCAGGGCACGGGGAGCAGCAGAGCTCTGCGACCATCCGCTGAATCTGGTCACTTTGCAGGGGTTGCTTTGGGAAACCCAGATAATAGAAAAGGGCAGCAATGGGATGAGCTCTGCACAGGCCAAACAAGGGTATCACGTATTTTTTTTTTTTTTTAGCCTGGGGACAGGGAGAAGCCTTTCACAGAGGCAGTGTCAGCCACTTGCAGCTCCCTCCCGAGAGAGGATCGTTACCAAATGGGATGGGAACGAGAGGGTTTGCTGATAGATGAGGAGCAGAGAGCTCCCCGGGGACGCCTGGGAAGAAAACCCCACGGGAGCAGCAGCCTCTGGTAGCATCCCACATCAAACGAGCGCGGCT
This sequence comes from Cygnus atratus, assembly GCF_013377495.2. Lineage (NCBI taxonomy): Eukaryota > Metazoa > Chordata > Aves > Anseriformes > Anatidae > Cygnus > Cygnus atratus. The sequence continues at coordinate 2,276,581 of NC_066388.1, forward strand.
TTCTCTCTAAAAGCTGTTTGCAGAGCAGAGATCCCATTTCTCCCGCTCGGGTGGCTGAGCTGCAGAGAGCAGGCAGCCCGTGCCCAGCCCCGTGGAACAAACCCACAGCACCGGGGGAATAAAACACACGGGGAAAATTGGAGATGCAGAGCTGACATCTCCCACCTGCTGCTCCTGCACGGGCAGACAGCTCCTGGACCGCTGGATTTTCTAGAGGCACACACAGGAGAGGCTGCCCCTGCTCACTCCACTGCCAGGTGGGAGCACAGCACCCCTAAACCCACACCGGGGATGGGTTTGCTTCCGCCAGCACCGATTTTCTCAGCCCTGAGTGCCCAGAGCCTGCATGCACCGGGGAAAACACACCAGTGCCAGGCCAGGCACCAAGCAGGGCTCTGTCCCTGCAGCCTGAAGGGCTTGCACGTCCCCTCGAAGGGCTTGCACGTCCCCTTTCCTGCCCAAGCAGAGCAGGGCTGCAGGAATCCCGTCCTTCCAGCTGCTGCAGCTCTGCAGCTCGCAGCTGCAGCAAGCCTTTCTGCCTGGGGTTGGCACACACAAGACATTCCTTCTGCTTTAAGAGGCTTTTCACTTTTTTTTCTTGCAGAGCCCTTATTAAAAGAACCACAGCAGAACCCTCTCCTGGTCCTCTGAGCGACCACAACCTCACCCCGCCAGCAGCAGCAGAAGTTTCCTCTTCGGTGGTTGTTCAGAAAAGGCTTGCAGCAGCGCCGGCTGCTTTCGTTTTGCAGAACTGCCTCGTGCAAAACGACTTCCAGCAGGAAATGATGTTAAAAAAAAAAAAAAGCAAAAAAAAAAAAAACAAAACACAATATTTAAGGCAGGCACCAGGTCCAACCAGTGACTTTTGGCTGGTTTTTTTGTTTGGTTGTTGTTGTTTTTTCTTTTTTCCTGGGAAGCCCAAGGAGGCCGAGCGCTGCCTGCACTTGCTGCAGCCCCGCTGCCACTTCGGTTACTCGGGGGGAGATGACAACTACAATACAAATATTTCCAGCAGACCAAATCCATTCGTCTCCCAAAGCCTTTCATGCTTGACAAAGCTAAGACACAGGTAGGAAATCATCATCTGCTATTTAATATTAAAGACGAAAAGGCTTTTAATAAAAGGAAACTGGCTTGGGGCAGGGAGAAGGGCTGCAAAAACTGCAGGGAAGCACTTGGAAAGCCACAGACCCTGTGTCAGGAGCCAAGTGACACGTGGGATGCCCAAAACGAAGGGTTTGGGGGGAAAGAAGGCAATTTTCTGCCCCCAGCACAGACGGTGCTGAGCCCCCAGCCCAACGGGGCTCACCTAACTTTGGGTTTTTAGCACAAAAAACATCTCCAAACCAGGATTTCCCCCCAAGTGCCCATGGTCAGGATGAATTCTGCTAAAACCAGGAATTGTTTGCAAGCTCTGGAGTTCCCCGGGCGGGCTGTGGGCTTCCTGGAGGTGCTGGTTTAACATTAACCCGTGCCACCCACAGCCTGCCTGCTTCACCCAGCCCCACGCAGAGCTGTGGGATTTCACGGTCTCGCTTTACCTGTAGTGCTTTTCATTAATTAACCACGTTTATTTTTCATTAATTAACCACGTTTCTCACTGGAGAAAGGCCCCGAGAGCTTTGCCCTAGTGCTCACGCAAAGATCTTTGCGCTGCACAGGCAAAGGCCTTTCTGTGCAATAAGGGGCTCGTTGCACACCCACCAAGACCCCTCGAGCACCTGAGATTTGCATAAAAAAAAAAAATGCATTTCTGCAGTCAGATCCTGACCAAAACCTGATGTTTGCTGTCCATCAGTGGGGTAGGAAGCAGAGGGTTTGGCAGACCCTCGGTGGCCAGGGGAATTCCCTCAGCCCTGGTGGTGCAGGAAGCCCGTTTTCCAGATATTTCCCTCCGTGGCACGCAGAATAAAAGGAAACAAAACCACATCCTCTCCCCGTTCTGCTGCACCTCCTGCCGTGCCCTAACCACACCGTGCCTCTTATCTCCCCTTGTTGTGCCTCTTATCTCCCCTTGTAGGGGCTGCCCGCTCGTTTTCCCAGTGCGTGGCCAACCCATGGCCCCTTGCAGGGCTGCAGCAGAGAGCAGAACCACGTCCCCATCCCTGCACCAACCCCCAAAATTGATGTTTTCCCCGGAACATGAGCCAGCAGCACCCTCACCACGGGTTTTGCGAGACACGAGGCTTGGGGACAGGGCCACCCCCCTCTGCACCCCATCCCCAGCACCTGGGCACCCACCCCACCAAAAACCCCTTTCCAGCAGCCCCACCTGGGGCATTTTGGGGGGAGGGTGGCGGGGTGGCTGTGGCATGCCCGGCTCGCAGGGGGGTGACCTTGGAGCCGCGCGGCCCCGTGCGTGCACGCCGGGTGCGTTTGCAGCACCGCACACCCACCTGGCACAGCCCCGCCGGCCACAGCGGGCACCTTGTGACTGCACCCGAGCCGCAGCCCTCCCCGGAGCAGCTCGGCTATTTTGGGAGCCGAGTTTTGCATTTGACCTACATTGAGCGCCCGCACTCGGCAGTCACAAGGCAGGCGCGGAGCCGTGCAGCAGCTCCAGCAGCTCTGCGGGTCCCAGGGGTGCTGACGAGCACCCAGCAGAGCCCCAGCCCCCTGCAACCACCTCGCACCCACATCCTTGGGGTGCTGCGACCCACCCGGGGGCTGCTCGTCCCTCGAATTTCAGGCTCCATTTTAAGGACCCTTTCTTGAATTTCAGGCTCAGCTCCCCGGGTTAAGGACCCTTCCCAGCTCCCGGAGCTGGGGGATGCCACCGAGCATCACTTTTTAAATGCCGGCAGCAGCAAAAGCGTTGAGAAACCCTCAGGTGTAGCCTCCTCTGGAGCTGCCACCCACGCTCCCCGGGGACTTTGCGTGGGAACCAGGGCCATGGAGGTGTCACCAGCAGCCGGGTGTTCTCCCCTTTCTGCCCTCCTTCCCCTGGGCACTGCACCCTCGCAGGAAGGCGCGTGGATGCCCCACGCCTCACGGGAGGCCCTAATTGTGATTACAGCCCTTTAGGGATGCCAACGACAAAACAAACCCTGCCCTGAGCTCCTGGCTGGGTGATGCTCGTGGGAAAGCCCTGGGGCAGCAGCTTAATGAGGAGCTGGGCTGAGGGAGGTGAAGGCTCTGCTCTGACTCAGGGCGGGCTGATCCCAGCCCCACGAGTGAGCCAGGGCTGGGGGGGACCCAGCTGCCCCCCCCCCCCATGCCCAGGGACCTGCATGGGATTGAGGCCAGCTGGGCAGGGCATCTATAAATATCCCCGTTTCAGATTCAGCCACACGTGGCTCTCCCCTTCGCGTTTTTTCTCCTCTTTCACCCATCTCCGCAGCCCAAAACAAAGGGGAACACAGGCCAGACCTTAAATTTTAAGGCGTGCAAACATACAGGGGACACAAACTACTTAAATGGGTCCAAATCCCCAGTGTGGACGCACTTAGAGCAGATTAACCTGTGCATCAACAGACGATCGAGTGACACTAAACTGGCTTAACCCTTCCCCAGCTAAGTTTAACTGCTCTGCCCCTGGGGGCTCGGACAGATTTAATCAGCTAACGGAGTTTTCCTGGGGAGCCCTGAGCCCCCATCACAGCTCCAGGATGGCCCCAAGCCTCCCTAAACCCAGTTTGGGGGCACATGTGCACATGATGGGAACCCCCCCAGGCCATTCCCAGCTCCCCAATCCCCAGGGGCTCGCTCCCAGAGCTTTCAGAGCAGGCAGCCCCCAGCCCAGCGGTGCTGGGACAGCTCACCGTGGGCACCCTGGACCAGACGGGTGCTGCCGTTAACCCACCCAGGCGCTCAGCACCCTTATTTTGCAGGGTACCTCCGGGTGACCCCAATTTACTGCTCCCCCCATGCTAACAGGGGGATACAGAGCCCTTACAGCTACACCCCCACAGGCTGCTAGGCAAGAGGGAAAGCAGCCCAGCACCCCCAGCATGCAGCAAGCCCCCTATTTTTGGCCCTACCTACCCCTCCTCGCGCCCACGCCGCCGTGTCCCCACTCCCGGAGCGGCCAGAGCCTGGCAGAGCCCCAGCCCCGCTGCCCAGCCCCTTGGCAGGGCTGACCCCAAAGCTCCGCCAGCCCCACAGCACCTGGGGCTGAGCAGGGGCAGCCTGCAAAGCTTTAAACCCCCCTGGGACAAGCCTCCCAGCTGGGGCACGGGTTAATCCCACGGCTTGCAGAGCACCTGAGTTGCACGGAGGCAGCAGCATTGCTTTGGGCTCAGTGACCCGGCAATGTCACGGAGCTTTGGCCACAAGATCGGGCATGAAATCCCCGCTGCTAACACGAGGCAGAGCGAGCCTCCTGTGAGAACATAGCGCTGGCGTGAGCCAGCCCCGGGTGACAGCAGCAGAGGCGCCCGGGGCACAGCAGCATCTCGAGCAGGAGGTGAGGCAACACCTGCACAGCAAAAAAAAAAAACCGCCGTGCACGTGAGGAGCAGCAGCGTGCCCCCCCCTAAATCGGCACCCGCACACAGCAGTCACCGTGCAAGGAGCTCCGATCCCACGGGGGGATCAGCCTGAGTGCTTCTGGATGGCTCCCAAGCCCCCCAGGTGCCTCCTGCCCCTTTTGAAGCCCTCCTGCTGCCCAGCAGCTCCCTGCTTTCCCATTGACTCACCGCCTGGGCGCACTGAGTCACCCCTCCGCCGCCTCTCCTTTCCGTGGCCCGTGGCCGTTTCCCTGGCCCCTGGGTTCCCATTGACTCACGGGCGCTTCTCTGAAGCTCGCCCTCTCCTTTCCATTCCCATCCTGGTCCCTCGGCCTCATCCCAGCCCGGTATCCACCTTCCCTCTGGCCAGCACCGTGCCACCAGCACCGCCGATGTGCTCCGAGAGCATCCCAGTGGGGCCCCCAATGCTCCCAAATGTCCCCTTGCACTCGCACACCAGTGCCATTCCTGAAGCTGCAGGGAGATTTTAGGAGGATTTCCCCACCTTTCTCCCCCTGGATGGGTTTTCTTTGGAGAAACAACATGTGGTTTGCAGAATTTAGGTCTAATAATTGGTCTTACCATCCCTCCATGCACCTCTCCACCTGCGTACTCCAGCTCTGACGTGGAAATATAGGAACGAGCCTGAAAGCTTATGGAAAATGTTGGGAAAATGGGAAAATTTGCACATTTTTCTCTCTGGAAATAGTGGGGGAAATGGGAAATTTTGCACTTTTCTTTCTGGTTTGCTCTCAGGGAGCTGGGTGAGCACAGGTCCTGGCGTGTGCCGTGCGCCGGTGCGCCCGGAGCGGCGGCCCCGAGTGGAAAATTCCTGTCGGCGGAGCGGGATTGTGGCTCAACAGGTTTTTAGTCCCGGCCCCTCGCGTTGTGTCAGTGCAAAAACTCATCCCTAGGGCATTTGTTCGGATCACATGGGCGAGAGTATAAAAATGGTCCCTACCTGCGCCGGGCCAGCTAGCAGCCGGGAGAGCCGGGGCACAGCCACCAGCGCCCGCCCGCCCGCAGGTAACCGCCGTCTGTCCGTCTGTCTGTCCGGCTGTCCGTCCGTCCTGCCTTTGCTAAGCTTTTGCCAGGGCTGGATCCCATAGCAGCAATGGGGTTTGGCCAGGCCGAGGGTTTTTTCCCCGTTCTTGGGGAGGATGCAAAGGGCTGGGGGGGCTGCGGGGAGCGCGGATGGTTTGCAACATGGGGGTGGGTTAGGGTTAGGGTCAGGGTTAGGGTTAAGGTTGGGGTCAGGTTTAGGGTTAAGGTTGGGGTTAGGGTTAAGGTTGGGGTTAGGGTTAGGAATAGGGTTAGGGGTAGGAATAGGGTTAGGGTTAGGATTAGGGTTAGGGTTAGGGTTAGGTACCACCACTCTCTGCAGTCCTGCCGGGGGTCTCTGGGACCCCAGAAGTTTTTCCCAATGCTTCCTACCCGTTGCTTTTTCCTCTTCCTATGGTCGCCATCCCTACTGGAGACAGTTGCTTAGAAACAGGCTCCTTCTTCTTTGATTTTGTGATGGTTTTTAATGCGGGGTTACGCAGCCCCCTCCCCATGATATGCAGCCCCCAAGTCACGCTCTGTGCCCGGGGTGCAGCTGGGATGTCCGGCACAGCGTAACAACCACGTGCTGCTGCAGCCAGAGCCAGGGACGCGACCAGGGGGGTCACATTTTGGCCCTTTACGCTGTCCCCCTTCCCCCCAAACTGCAGAAGCAGCCCCGGATGGGTCTGGAGAATTAATTCCTGGGGGCTGCTTGCTGGGGGGGATCATTTTCCTGTTCCGAGGAAGAGCCCAGCATCGCTGGCAGTGTCGCCAGCCTATTTTTGCAAGAGCACCGGGAGGAAAGGGAAGCAGAAGCCACAGGATGCGCCGTTACAAGGGGAACTTTCCCCAAATAGAAGCTCTTCACAGCTTTTGCACGAGGCGTCGGCAGCGCTTAATGCCGGGTGAAGCTGCGAACGCTGCGTGAGGAGCCGGGCCCGAAAATGCCCCGAGAGCCCAGAAATTTGTGGGGGGAGGCAGCAGGACAGGCAGGACGGGCGTCCTCCCGGCTGCGGGATGGAAAAATCCCGCACGGGATCTTGGATTTTGCCCTGGTTTTGGTTTCTGGTCGCAAAAAAACGTGCCTGGAGAGCCCCAGATGCAAGGGGGGATATTTTTTGTGTAGGTCACTTTGTGTTTTCCTGGAGCGTGTGGCTCCTCCTGGGTTTAAATATTTATAAACCGAGCGATAAAGCCCTGGTTTGGGGCAGGATGAGCTACCACCCGCAGCATTTTGGGGCTGGCAGATGGGATCCACGCGGGTGGGCACAGGGAATTTCCAGGGAACCCCGAGCTTTCCAAGCCCCTCCAGTCTCCTGGCTTGGAGATGAGCCCCTTTGTGCTGGTGGGACAGGGGAGGAAAGGAGCAAAACTGTCCTTTTGCTTGTTTTAGACCTTTCTTTGGCCAGCGAGGGGCTCAGCTGGGTGCTGGTGGTGCTGGGGGGGGGGTCCACGTGGATGCTTGGGGTGCCCACCCTGGGCTCTTGCTGGGAAGGAGCCAGCAGCACGGGGAGCCCCGGAGCAATGTTCCCGGCTCCTCGCGTGCCCGCTGCCTTTGCCAGGAGCAGAGCTCAGGATCACCCCGCCTCTGCCCTGGACTCTGCCCGGCCTCCGCGGGAGGCTCAGCCCCAGCCTCCAGCGCTGTGGTGCCGGCACGGCATCGCTCAGCGGCCACATCCTGCTCCAGCCTGGCGGGCATGGGCACCGCTGAGCCGGGTAGGGGGGCCGGGGAGGATATCCCCCATGGTGGGGTGCGTGGTGAAGGTGGCAGCACGGGGAGGGCACTGGGATGGAGGGACATGGGGCACGGCTGCTTTGGATGAGACCACGTCCCCCTGCGGCGTCCTCCTCCTTTCCAGGTCACCACCAGGTTTCTGTCCTCGGGGTAGGGGGTGACAGCGGGCAGGAGGACGTGGGTGGCTTTAGGGGGTGAAGGCACCTTTGGGGCATCCTCACAGCCTGTCCCCTTCCTTTCAGAGGCCGCCAAGAGGAAGAGATGGCCACCCAGGGGAAAAGCAGCCCCGCCGGGAAGATGACCGCCGTGGCTCGCAGCCTGTAAGTACCCGCGGCCTCCAGCGGGGCCGGGCGCCGCGCTCTCCCCGCTCCTTTCCTCCGGGGACTTTGCTCCTTGCTGCCTTGGCACCGTGACGTCCCCGTGCCCCAGGGCACCGAGGGTGGATAACTCACAGCACGGCTCAGGACGGGGGCTGGGGGTCCCCTCGATGTCCCCCCGGCTCCGGGTGTCCCTCGTGCTGGCGGTGGGGAGCTGGGGAAGGGCACGGGGAGGCTGCAGAGGTTGCAGAGCATCTGCTGGCTGCTCCGAGGAGCAAAGGGCAGAGGGTTTGGGGTCCCTGAAAGATCAGGGAGCGAAGGTGCGAGCCAGGGTGCTGCCCCCCAGCTCCAGGAGCACCAGGGGGGGGCTGGGTGCTGGAACGGGCCCCGTTGGTGAACCCCACGGTCAGGGAGAGCTTGCAGGCTGGAGCAACGTCTGCTGGTGTCTCCGGCACCCCGAGAGCTTCTCCCTTCCCTGCTGGGGTGGGGGAAGAAGAGGGAGGAGGATGCTTTGGGGTGGGAATGGGGAAATTGGTGCTTGTCCTGGGGGGCTGAGCTCCGGGGAGCCCCAGCCTGGGGGTTTGGAGTTGTTTGGGAGCAGGGGGTGATAAGGAAGCCAGGCAGGTGGGAGCCCTCTGGGGCAGGTTCGAGGGGCTTAAATGGGAGAAGTTTTAATTGCAGCAGCAGCGAGGGGGGAGAGCAGATGGGGGCAGCGATGGGGTGCCGAGAGCAGCGAGCTGGGGTCCTTCCACCCCACCTGGGAGCGGTGTGAGCCAGGAGAAACATCCCCTAGCCACAAAAAACCATCCCCTAGCCACAGGAAACATCCCCGAGCCACCACGGGAAACATCCCCTAGCCCCGGGGTCCTGCTCCCTGCCCTCCTTGGGGGTCCGCAGCGGAGAGGGGGGGGGCTCCGAGCCCCCGTCCCCATCCCCTTCCCCGGTGCCTCCCAGCGCAGCCTCCTGCCAGGAGAGAGGCCAGGACCTGGGAGGCTGTGCGAGCAGCCGGCTGTTTCGCCCGGCAGCCACAATCGTGCTTTTGTTTCGCATAAAAGGGAAGGAGGGAGGGAAAAAAAGGGAAAAAAAAAAGGGGGGGGGGGGGTTCCTTCGGGAACGGGGCTGCCCATAAAGCCAAGAATGTATTTATTATTTTTTTTTCCTGCCACAATTAAAGCACCTGCTCCGACAGAGCAAATAAACCAACTCGGGCGGCGCGGCAAACGAGCTCGCCGGGCGCCTTCCCCGTGAGCCACTCGAGGGAGAAGGGAGGCGAAGAGCGGCGTGCCGGGGTGGGGTTGGGGGGGGGGGGGGAACAGAAAGAGCTCGGCTCGCCCATGCCCCGAAAAAAAGACTGCGAAGGGCCCCCCCTTCCCCCAAAAAGCCACCCCGTCTCCTTTCTGCTATGGAGAGGGAGCTCCCCGCCGTGCTGCGAGTTGGGTGAGGCGACGCCGTTGGGTTTTGGGGGGGGGGGGGGACGGCGGCGAAGGTGCGAGGTGGGCGCAGGGATTTCGGTGCCCGGCCGGCCTTGGCCCAACGCAAGGGGAATAACGGGGCTGGGGGGGCGGGTGGGGGGGGGGGAAAAAGGCAGCCGAAAGGCTCCGGAGAGGATGGCGAGGCATCACATGATGCGGATATACGGGGTCAGGGCACCGCCAGCCTTCCCGGCAGCCCCGCTGCAAAGATGACTCTGGAGTTTTGGTTTTATTCCGCCCCGCAGATTTGGGGCTGGGGGCACCCCGGGGGCTGGGGGCGCAGAGGGGGCGGTGAAGCGTTGGGGGGGTTAGGAAGGCAGTGGCGTGGGACGAGGCCTGGAATTGGGGAGCAGGGGGTTTCTAGGGGGGCTCTAGGGGGTGCCAAGGCACCGCGCTTCTGCCCCAGTGCCGCTGAGGGGCTCCCCTCTGCAGACCCCGTGTGTTCCCCAAATCCTGGTGCCCCGATCCCAGTGCAACAAGGGGAGGGGGAAAGGGGATCAGAGAAAGGGGTGCTCGTGTGCCCGGGGGGCAGGGAGAGGTGCTGGGGGGGGGGCGCAAGGAGCAGGGGGAGGATGGAGGGGAGATGCAGGGGGAGGGTGCAAGAGATGATGGGGGCAGGATGGGACCCCGTGGGGGGGGGGGGGGGGGGCTTATGGGCAGGTTGGGACCCCATGGAAGGGGACTTAGGGGCAGGATGGGGCCCCATGGAGAGGTTTGGGGCAGGTTGGAGCCCCATGAGGGGTGTTGGGGCAGGATGGGGCCCCATGGAGGGGTTAAGGGCAGGATGGGACCCCATGGAGGGGGTCTTAGGGGCAGGATGGGGTCCCATGGAGAGGTTTGGGGCAGGTTGGAGCCCCATGAGGGGTGTTGGGGCAGGATGGGGCCCCATGGAGGGGTTAAGGGCAGGATGGGGCCCCATGGAGGTGTTTGGGGCAGGATGGGGCCCCATGGAAGGGGGCTTAGGGGCAGGATGGACCCCACAGGGGGTCTTAGGGGCAGGATGGGGCCCCAAGGGGGGGGGGTTTAGGGTCAGGATGGGACCCCAGCAGGTGCAGGATGGCTGACAGGTGGGGGTCCCACGTGCTCTTTGCCTGGCGGGGGCTCAGCAGCAGGACGGGACCCCACTCCGAGGCCCCCCTCCTCCCCCCCCCCCCCCTTCCCGGCTCCCTCTCAGCCAATGGGAGGCTTCGGAGGGGGGGGGCAGGGGGCGTGGCCTCGGCGGGGCGGCTTGTTTTTGTGAATGAACGGCGGCGCGGCCCCGACCGCAGCGCGCAGCGCTCCGCGCAGCGCGGGGGTTGCGCGCAAGGGCTCGTGCGCGGCGCAGCGCGGGGGTTGCGCGCAAGGGCTCGTGCGCGGCGCAGCGGGGCCGCGGATGCGGAGAGCCGGGCGGCCGCCGTGCCGCCATGGGCCCTAAAGCGCGCGGCGCAGCGCGGGGGCGCGCACAGCCCAAGCGCGCAACTTGCGCCCTGACCATGTCCGGAGGGGCGAGCCCGGCCCCGGCCCCTGGGAGCCGCCGCTTCGTCTGTGTTGGTGTAAGTACCGAGCCCCCCCCCCCCCCCCGCCCCGGACAGGGGGGCACAGCGAGGGCACGGCCCCTTTGCGATGCCCCCGCGCCCCCACCCCGGGTGCTCCGAGCGCCCCCGGCCCCTTTACAACGCCCCAAAACCTCCCCCGGTGCCCTCCGGCCCCCTTGCAATACCCCTGCTCCCCAGCCCTTTTTGCAATACCCCCCACCCCCATCCTGCTGCTCCGGGCCCCCCCCCCCCCCCCCGACCCCTTTTGCAATGCCCCCCAAGCCCCATCCCGGGTGCTCCGAGCGCCCCCAGCCCCTTTGCAACACCCCAGAACCTCCCCCAATGCCCCCACTCCCGGCCATGGCCTGTGCGGCCCCCTGGGCCCTGCTCGCCCCCCATCCCCGGGGGGGTCCCGGGGTATTTCCGTGCACTGCCGCTGTTCCGGGGCACTTCCCCCCCCCCGTGCCGGGGGCTCTCCTCCCCTGGTGAGGCCAGGATGGAGGATTTTTAGCCTGGGAGTTGCTAAGCGACGGCTCCCGGGGTGATGGTGCAGTTGCCGTGGCAACCGCGGGCTGCAAAGAGCAATTTTGGGTTCTCCTCCCGGGGGGGGCGATGCGTTTTGGGGTGGGGGGCCCGGCCGGAGCATCCCTGCCCTATAGGGAAGGGCTTTTGCTAGAGGCAGCCCTGATGTGTCGGCATCCAGCCTCCCTTCTTGCTGTCCGGAGAGGCCGAGCAGGGGCCGGGGGGGGGGCCCCCGAGGTGGTGGCATCTTGCTGCTGACATTGGTCCTGCAAAAAGGCTCCGCACCCTCCCGGGGCAATGTGGTTGGGGGGCTGTGAGCCACCCCCGCAGGGCTGCCCAAGTTCCCCAGCGTGCTTCTGCTTTATTCGGAGCCCGCATCTCGTGCCGGCTGCTGGCCCCGTCTCCCTCCCTCCCTTCTCCTCGCTGCAGGCACTGATCTGGGCAGGATTTAGCCCTGAATTCCCTTGGGGGCACCGGGCTTTCCAAGCAGGGTCCTGAATCCCCTGGGCTGAGCCCACCGCACGGGGCAGGTATCCAAAATGTTGGAGCTCCGAGGCCAACCGCAGTTGTCATCCCCACGTGCCTTCCCCCCCCCCCACCGCTTGAACGAGCTCGGCTGAATTATGAGCCCTAAAAATAATCACTGCAAAGCTCTCCGGGCACCAACAACCCCCTGGGACCTCCTGAACCTACAGAGGAGCAAAAACCGATGCCCGGGAGGAGCTGGGGACCAGGGATTTGTGGTGCAGGAGATGGGAACACATCTCCTGGGGCTTTTTGGGGCAGGAGGCGAGCTGCCCTGCCTCCTTTTTGCCATGCCATGCAGACCGCAAGAAAATCAACACCATTCCCCAGAGGGTGGAAAGGATGTGGCTCGTGGCAACGAGCATTTGGAGAAGTTTTTGCCTTGGGACCGGCCGGTGGCTAAGGGCTGGCACCCAAAGCGATGTGGCTCGGTGCCACCCTGCCATCGCCTCCGCTCGCCCGCGGGGCTCGGGGCCCGATCCTGCGCGGTGCTGCACCCCCTCGCGTGCCGCGTCCCGCGGGCTCGTGGGGCCAGGTGTGCTCCCGAGCTTGCGCGCGGAAGGGAGGTGCTAACATTGGAAAGTCCTTGCCACGCTGCTCCCCTGGGAGCTGCGTCCGTGGTCCCCGCGCGTGGGGTGCGGTTGCCATCGTTACCGGGTATTTTAGCTCGCTGAGCCTTTGCGCTCGTGGTTTATTATAGCAGCTCGGGAGGCCCGTGCCAGGAGGGGGTGACAAGGGGGAAGAGAGCCGCTGCTTTGCAAAGTTCAGAGCAATTAGGTGTTGTTTTTTTACTTTCTCTCCCCATCCTTCCATCTCCCACCTGGAAGTCTCCTCGATCCCAAGCTTGAACGCTGTGATGAGTTAATTCTGGTTAATTTAGACTCTGGCCTGCCCTGGGGCTCGGGGCGGGCAAAGGGTGCTGCTCCTGGCCGTGCGTGCCCGCAGGGTAGGGGTGCTTTGCATCTCCTTCGCAGCACCCAGAGCTCCAAGCTCCCTCCGGGGAGGTTTCAGGTTGCACCTGGTCCTGGGAGGGCGGTGATGCTGGGAGCCTGCCCAGCTCCTGCAGACGTCAGGAGTCTCTTGTGCTTTGCTGCTCAGGACCAAAGAGCTCCCCTGGGAGCAAGCTGGGGGGAAAAAAAAGGGGGGCAGGATGGTGCTGGGGGCAGAGCCCGGTGCTGAGAGGCAGCAGGAGAGGCTGGCGGTGTTGGTGTGCGTGCTCCCATCTGGAAGCTTCGCTTGCGAACGCCGGAGAGGGAGAAAAGGGAAGAAGGGAGAGGAGGAAAAAAAAAAAAAAAAAAGCCTCATCTCACATGAACAAGCATGAGCCAGGGCCGGAGAGACGGAGAGGAGGGAGAGGGGGGGGGCCGAACGCAACGCAGGGCATGTGTCTGACGCGCGGCAGAGCAACGCACGCTGCCACGGGAACATTAAATTTTAAAGGGGAAGGGCAGGAGCGTGTGCAGGGAGGGGAGGGCAGCTGCCTGCTGGCGCTCGCCACGGCTCCGCTCGCTCGCCGAGCTCCCACGGGGCTGCGAGGGGCTGGCAGCCGCAAGCATCGGCATCCCCCCGTCGGTGCCTCGTCCCCTTCGTTATCCCAGCTGTATTAGCTGAGCCCGTTCCCCCCCGCAGGTCCCAATTAATGGATTCTGACATGGATTATGAGAGGCCAAACGTAGAAACTATCAAGTGCGTCGTGGTCGGGGACAACGCGGTGGGCAAGACCCGGCTCATCTGTGCCCGCGCCTGCAACGCCACGCTCACCCAGTACCAGCTCCTCGCCACCCACGTGCCCACGGTGTGGGCCATCGACCAGTACCGCGTGTGCCAGGAGGTGAGGGCTGCCCCAGGGCGTGGGGACCCCGTTGGGATGGGTTTGGTTTTGTTGCGTTTTTTTTTTTTTGGTGGGATTTTCTCCCCCTGTGGATGCTGTCCTCTCGGCGGAGCGCTTTGGCATCGCTGCAGGGCTCAGGGTGTTTCTCTTCCTGCAGGTGCTGGAGCGCTCGCGGGATGTGGTAGATGATGTTAGCGTGTCCTTGCGGCTCTGGGACACCTTCGGTGACCACCACAAAGACAGGCGCTTCGCCTATGGCAGGTAGGGCATGGGCAGAGCCGTGGCGAGGAGGGTGAAAGGCGCCAGGGCTGGCTCCGCCGTGACCCTCTCCTCCTCCTCCTCCTCCTCCTCCTCCTCCTCCTCCTCCTCCTCGCAGGTCCGACGTGGTGGTTTTGTGCTTCTCCATCGCGAACCCCAACTCCCTGCACCACGTGAAGACCATGTGGTACCCGGAGATCAAGCACTTCTGTCCCCGCGCCCCCGTCATCCTGGTGGGCTGCCAGCTCGACCTGCGCTACGCCGACCTGGAGGCCGTCAACCGGGCACGGCGCCCCTTGGCCAGGTGGGACCACCAGCCCCAGCGGTGCCCGTGGCCCCCAGGGCTTTCTCCATGACCACGCAACTGGAGAGATCTCTCGGTTATCTTCCCCTTTTTTCCAGGCCCATCAAACCCAACGAGATCCTTCCCCCGGAGAAGGGGAGGGAGGTCGCCAAGGAGCTGGGGATCCCCTACTACGAGACGAGCGTGGTGGCCCAGTTCGGCATCAAGGACGTCTTCGACAACGCCATCCGCGCCGCCCTCATCTCCCGCCGCCACCTGCAGTTCTGGAAGTCCCACCTCCGCAACGTCCAGCGGCCCCTGCTCCAAGCCCCCTTCCTGCCCCCCAAGCCCCCTCCGCCCATCATCGTGGTGCCGGACCCCCCGTCCAACAACGAGGAGCGCCCGGCCCACCTCCTGGAGGACCCCCTGTGCGCGGACGTCATCCTGGTGCTGCAAGAGAAGATCAAAATCTACGCACACAAGATCTACCTCTCCACCTCCTCCTCCAAGTTCTACGACCTGTTCCTCATGGACCTGAGCGAGGAGGACCAGCAGAGCGCCGCGGGGCACGGCTTCGGGGTCGCCGTCACCGCAGCGGCCGAACGGATGCTGCACCAAGAGGAGAGGCACCACGGGCGGGATTTCCTCCTCCGGGCCGCCAGCTTCGATATCTGCGAGAGCGCCGAGGAGGCCGGCTCCAGCCAGCGCAAACCGTGCCTTAGAGCCTCCACCAGTGACGGGATCCTGCGGGGGAAGCGCTACGAGAACGGGGAGCGCGGGCTGAAGCGGGGCCGGGACCTCTCCTCGTGGAGCCGGGCCTTCATCAGCATCCAGGAGGAGATGGCGGAAGACCCGCTGACCTACAAGTCCAAGCTGATGGTGGTGGTGAAGATGGACGCTTCCATCCAGCCGGGTCCTTTCCGGGCCGTGCTGAAGTACCTGTACACCGGGGAGCTGGACGAGAAGGAGCGGGACCTGATGCACATCGCGCACATCGCCGAGCTCCTCGAGGTGTTCGACCTCCGAATGATGGTGGCCAACATCCTCAACAACGAGGCGTTCATGAACCAGGAGATCACCAAAGCCTTCCACGTCCGGAGGACCAACCGGGTGAAGGAATGCCTGGCCAAGGGGACTTTTTCGGGTACGACTCCGTCCGCACCCCGTCGCCCTCGCGGGGGGCTCTGCCCCACGCCCGTGCTGTGGAGCACCAGGTGCTCGCCTTCCCCGGGGTTTTGGGATACAATCACCTTCAGGCTTGGTGTTTCTGGGATTTCCTTTCCTCCTGGGCCCAGATTTTTGGCATGTCACTGAATTCACGAGGAGCACTGTGCCCCTGGTAGGGTCTCCCCAGCCACGGCTTTCCACCCAGCATGGTGGCACTGGGCTGTGCCGTGATGCTGCAGGGTGGCATTGGTGGCTTCCAGGTGACATCCCGGGGGTGCAAACAACATCCTGGGGGTGCAACCATCCCAGCCTCCCTCTGGCCGGGCTGGGTTCATGCAGAGGGACCTTGCTGTGGTCAAGTCATCACGGTGAGGGGATGTATGATCCTTGGGGAGAAGCCCTTGCCCAGGGGAGAGCAGAGGAGGGGACAGCTGTCCCCATTGTCCTTCCTGGCATTCCCAAGAGCTCAATCTGCAGAAGTTCAGCAAAGCATTCAACGCCAGGATTTTTGCCCTTTACTTTTAAACGCATCATGGGAAAACCCCCGGCCAGAGCCGTGCGCGGTGCTCCGGCTGCCGGAGCCCTTCCTGAGTTCCTCCGAGCTGGCGGAGGATGCTGGAAAACAAACAAGCCTGGTCTGGCACATCCTGTACCTTGCCCTCAAGATTAATTTCGTTATTTTTCCTCCCGTTCCCTCTGGGTAGAGGTGTTTTGCCGTGGGGCTGACCAAGCCGGGGGTGACGGGGACTTTTCCTTCTCCTTGTTGGCAGATGTCACCTTCGTGCTGGATGACGGTGCTATCAGTGCCCACAAGCCCCTGCTCATCTCCAGCTGCGACTGGATGGCCGCGATGTTCGGCGGCCCCTTCGTGGAGAGCTCCACCAACGAGGTGAGGAAGGCCCCGAGGATTTCCCCTGGTGTGGGGAGGCTCGGGGACAGCCGTGGGGTGACGGCCGGTGTGCGGCTCGCAGGTGGCGCTTCCTTACACCAGCAAGAGCTGCATGCGGGCCGTGCTGGAGTACCTCTACACCGGGCAGTTCAGCTCCAGCCCCGACCTCGACGACATGAAGCTCATCATCCTGGCCAACCGCCTCTGCCTGCCCCACTTGGTGGCTCTCACCGGTGAGTTGCTGTCACCCCCAGGAGCTCGGGGACATCCCAGGGGTTTACGGCTGTGCTCTGACCCCCGCCGTGTGTCCCACAGAGCAGTACACCGTCACCGGCCTGATGGAGGCGGCGCAGATGATGGTGGACATCGATGGGGACGTGCTCGTGTTCCTGGAGCTGGCACAGGTAGGGTGACACGGACGGGAGCTCGTGGTGGAAGAGGTGCGGGTGGCAGCTCCGGGGTGGCACCGCTTCGGCAGAGAGGGGCTGATCCTTAATGCCAAGGTGGGGGGGAACGGGGTAAATCCGTGCGCTTTGGTGACGCGTGCTCCATCTCCAGTTCCACTGCGCCTACCAGCTCGCCGACTGGTGCCTGCACCACATCTGCACCAACTACAACAACGTCTGCCGCAAGTTCCCCCGCGACATGAAGGCCATGTCGGGAGGTGAGCGTTGGTGGGGTCCGTGGGGTCCCCGTCCCGTCCCCCCCCATGGCACAGGGCTGACCACCGTGTCCCCGCAGAGAACCAGGAGTACTTCGAGAAGCACCGCTGGCCGCCGGTGTGGTACCTGAAGGAGGAGGATCACTACCAGCGGGCGAGGAAGGAGCGGGAGAAGGAAGACTACCTCCATCTCAAACGGCAGCCCAAGAGGCGGTGGCTCTTCTGGAACGCCTCCTCCTCCCCTTCCTCCTCTCCTTCGTCGTCGGCAGCCACAGCCTCCTCTTCCTCCTCCTCCTCCTCCTCCTCGGCTGTGGTTTGAAAGCCCGTCCTTGCCCTGGCTCCAGGAGACGGATGGGGAGGAGGAAGAGGAGGGGGATGAAGGGTGGGATGACCTGCCCCAGCGCCAGGCGGGTGCCCCCAGCTGGCACCCCGGGGAGACGGAGCGGGGCGCCCCCACGCCGCAGCGCCAGCGCCGCAGGACTGGCCCGGAGCAGCAGGAGAAACCCACGTTTACAGGAGCACAAGGGTTGTCTTGGGTTTTTCTTTTATTTTTTTTCTTTCTTTTGAACATCAACCGCATGAGGAAGAAGAAGAAACCCGTCCCTGTTCCACTTCAGTTTTTAAGCAGAAGCTGCGGGGTCGGGGTGGTTTTGGGGTACGCCGCCTCGCCGCCCCTTGGACTTGCAGTGGGGCGAGGTGGGACCCCGACCCCAAACCCCTCTGGGCTGCACCAGGGCTGATCCCACAGCATCCCCAAACCGCTCTGGGCTGCATCTGGGCTGATCCCACAAGGTGTCCCCCGCCCCATTCCCATGGGGGGGCTGTCCCCGTGCGGGGAGCTATGGGGAAAAGGAGCCCTCTCCTCCCCGCATCTCCCCACGGGACCTTGGCCCGCAGCAGCGCAGAGAGCAGACTTCTATTTTATTTTTTAAAGAAAATTTAAAGCAAAAAATACCGCAAAAAAAAAAAAACACAACACCAAAACCCACCCCCAGAAACCACCCCCGGGCCCTTCGGCTTGGGCTCGGAGCCTGGGAGGCTCCATTGTAATAAATGGTATTTTAAAAGCCCGGCGTGGTCCCTGTGTGTTTGGGAGGAAGCAGCTGGCGGAGGAGCATCGCAGGATCCAACATCAAAAAAAAAAAAACCCACCCAAACACCCCAAAACCAGGAGGAGCAGGGGCTTCGCATTGGACTGACCTCGCCTGCTCCACCTGCGTCGCTGTAGGTGCCCAAAATTGCACAGCGGATGCCCGGTGGCACCCTTGGGTGGACCCAAGCCTCTGCTCCCATCCCAGCAGGGGACAGCAGGGAGGACGAAGTGACACCCCTGGGTGCTGCTCTCGTCCCCGCTGGCTTTTTTGTAGCTGCTCCTTTTGGATGCTCGTCCCCAGCCCCGGGCATAGGAGCACGGGAGCGGATGCAGCGGGCGCACGCTCTGCGCTATCGCGCTTTGCAGCAGGTAGGATGAGTTTTGTTCCCTTTTTAAAGCGGGTGCTCGCTTGTCCAGCACCAATCCTGCACGTGGGGTCCTGCGGGAGGTGCCCGGCCTGGAGCTGCCGTGCTGGGACCCCCGGAGCAAAGCGCCCTGCTGCCGCCCCCTTCCCCATCCCGGCAGCTCCTGCTTTCAGCCACTTGCCTCGAGAAACCACCTGCACACGGATAAAGCCTTGCGGGGAACTTGGAGGCTGGCGGGCAGCTCTGGGTTGGTTTTTGGGGCGAGCAGAGCCCCTTCCTCACCCAGCACCTCCTCGCCCAGCACCGCATGGATTTGCACCGCAGCTACGGCAGCGCGCCGCCCCTGCCTGCGCCGGGGACCCAAATTTCAGCCTCCTGCTCCTGCCGGTGGGCAGGGTGGAAAAGCAGAGGCCAGGTTTGCTGCTGAGGACTTCCAGTGGCACCAGCATCGCTGCTGGGGACATGGGGACTGTTCCCAGCAGGATGCCACGTGGCAGAGCCCCGGGATGTCCTGGTCCCACAAAGGGCATCTCTGCTCCTTTGGTGCCCGCTGAAACCCGAAATGGAGCAGCAGCAGCATTGCAGCAAAGAAAAGAGATGAGGAAACAGGAGGATTTTTTTTTTTTTTTTTTTAAACAAAGTTTATTCCTTCTTCATAAAATACACCTGTAAAAAACTGGAAGTGATGTGCTGGCTGGGCCAGAGCTCTGTACAAAAACACACAACCATGCATAGTTAAAAAAAAAAAAAACAATACTATTTTTATATTAGCTTTTAAGTTAATATATGAACACGTTTACAATTACTAATAAATACATAAATACAAATGTTCTGCTTGTATTTTTGAGGTGGGATTTGTGTTTTTTTTTTTTTAAAAAGTTGTTGGCAAATTGGTGTGGGGGGAGGACGGAGTGGGGGGGGGTGCAGAGGAGCTGGCGCTGCCCCTGCGCCCGGGCAGGTCCCCGGCGGCTGGGCTGCAGCACGTTTAAGCCAGCTCAAACCCTGCAGGTTTCCAGCCACATTGTCCCTGAGCTACGTGTTTGTCCCTGGGGAGGGATGGAGGATGCTCAGCGCGGTCACCTCTCGAGGTGGATGGGGACAGCAAACCCCCAAGAGCCAGGGGAAGGGGAACCAAGCGCCCTGACCACGGTCACGGAGGAGAGAGGAGGGTTTCTCAAGCTGATAATTTGCTGTTTTCCATCCTGCTCCCTCCATCAACCCTTTTTTTTTTTTTTTCCCTGGCGATCACAGAGCCAGCAAATGGCTCCCAGCCCTCCCCTTGAGTCCAGTGTTGGATTTTCTAACAACAAGCAGAACTGCTACTACCTAAAAATGCAGCACAGTAAAAAAGCTTTTAAGGAATAACCCAAGAACTCAACTGCTGCTGGCCCACCAAGCATACAGCATTAAGCAGGCTGGCCACCTCTGAGATGTTCTGCCAGCAGAAGTCGTTGCAGATGCCAGGAATCCCACCAAAACAAGAGAAAAAAAAAAAAGCCCAGGAAAGGATGATCCAGTTAAAAACAAGAGGATGCCTTCACCGTGCAAAGATGCTGCTTGGCACCAAGCCTCACGAGGTCCATAGAGTACCAGTGCTTCCCCGCGAGACAATCCCAAAGGCAGCTTGCAATAGTTTTTGGCTCATTGCATTGATTGAGTGAAATGAAGGCACCAGCTTGGGTTTCATGAGGAAGCACCGAGAGCCTAGGTCTGGCAGAGGAGGCCACGGGGCTTGAACTTCACGGGAGGATCAGCTCCTCCAGGCTCAGCTGTACAAGGGCTTCAAGGGCTGTAAGCCACAATAAAAAGGTAAAAAACAGGAACTGTTCTTCAAGGTATTCGTGTTCCCATGTGGGAAGGTGCTGCTTAGCTCACTTGGTACTGGAAGGAGCCCTGCTGCACCAGCTTGGAGGAGATGTCCTCTGCTATGCCCCCCAGGTCGATGCGGTGCAGGGCCTCCAGCAGCGTGTTCACGGAGGCGCTCATCCCTTGCTTGTTCTGCCACATGTTGAGCATCTGGAAGAAGGGCTCCTGCGAGTATTTGTCGTTCATCTCCGCCAGAGCGAGGTCGTTCTCCAGCAGGTCGAGGGCTCGGCCGTATCTCTTCCAGTCCTTGAAGGGCACGTCTCGGGCAAAGACGTGAAAAGAGCGACGCAGAACTGGAACCAGAAGGGGAAAAGCTCAGGGGACGTGGAAGAGCACGGATGCTGGGGCCAGCAGGGATTATCCCAGAGAGCCCACACGCTCAGCACACCCCTGGGCCCCAGCACTTACGGATAACGGGGTCTTCTCCTGGCACTGGAACCAGAATCTTTTGGGTTTTCACACTGGGATCCGAGGTCCTTGCTACCACCTCCTGAAAAGAGAACATCCTACAGCACCCAGCAAGCGTTCCCAGGTCCCATTAACAGGGGGTTTGGGGACCCTCTCCCTTTTTCGGGGGGCTTTTGGGGCAAGAGATGGCCACACACCCCCAGGACACCCATCACCTCACAGCATTGGGGTCGCAGCAGCCCAAAGCAGGGGAGGGCAGGCTCATGGGTCCAGGACAGGGAATGAAAAGGTTTGCTTAGAGTCGGGTGTTAAAACAGGAGATTTCGGACACAGAATGAGGATGAGACGGACACCTTGGTCCTGCCCTGGAAGCCCTGGAGCTGATGAGCGTGGTCAAGGTAAAGGAAAGGCTCAGACCTCGGCTGAGCAGGGGGGAGCACGGGGGCACGGTGCCCTACCTCCAGCCCTGGGGCGCTGGGAGCCCCCACGGCAGGGAGCAGCCCCTGCTCCTGGTCCCGGGAGAGGTGCTCGTTGCGGATGTTGTCCCGCGTCCCCAGCCCACCCCGCCAGCGCCGGGTCAGCTGCAGCACCAGGTAGTGCTGGGGGGAGAGAAACACAAAGCTGCCGAGCTGGAGACCCCTGCTCCCAACCGGGGCGGTGATACCAGCCCCGGGGGGGGTGCAGGAGACCCCCGCTCTGCTTGGCCACAACCCCCTGCACGCTCCCCGAGCCTTCCCGGGGGGGGCTGCAAGCAAAGCAAGGAGGGAGCAGAGCCCCCATCACGACTCACCACCACGTTGCCAGACTTTCTGCCCAGGTCTCTGCTGTCCCCTGGAAGGAAAAGCAGAGCCGTCAGCCCCAGGGGACGTCCCTCTTCCCACCCAGAGCCCCCATTTGGGGTCAGCACCCCGGGTCCCCCCTCACCTGCAGCGGGGTGCCTGCAGCAGCACTTCCACAGCAAGACCAGCAGCAGGACCACGGCCACCGCCACGATGATGACGATGATGATCACTGGTAACACAGGGCACGTTGAGGCAGCAGCTCCCACACCTCCAGCCCTCGCCCCCGTCCCTCCAGCCGCCCCAAACTTACTGTAGGAGCCGGAGAAGGAGCCCGTGGGGGGGCCGCAAAGGAGGTCGCTGTGCGGCGTGCACGGAGCTATCTTCACTTGCCCGCTGGGGCACCTGGAAAAGGGGAGAGGGAGCAGGCTCAGAGGCTGGGGCTCCCCGCAGCACCTTGAGACCCCCCCCAAGGACCCCCAGCTCACCGGGACTGGCACTTCTGGCACATCTCGCAGGGGTGGTCGGGGGAGCAGAAGGTGCCGTTCTTGCAGATGCACTGCGTGTTCCTGGTGGCACTGCAAGGACTCAGCTCCACCTGGTCTGTGGAGAGAAGCCACAGGGCTCGACCCTGCTGCTGGGGCTCTCTGTCCCGCTCCCTAATGCAGCAAAGGACGCGCAGACCCGGGGAAGACCAGGGCGCTGCTTTACCCTTCCCCACCCCGCACCTCACCGTGCCCACGTGCCAAAGCAATGCTTTAAAAGCCCCGCCAGCAGCCTACGGGCACTACGTGAGCCCAGATCCTCATGGTCCTCGCATCCCAGCTTTGCACCGAGGGGATGCCGCACCGAACGGAGACGCAGGGCTGGCACGAGCCTCCACGCCGGGTCGGGGCGCAGCCTGCTCCTGCAGCACCCGCAGTGTGAGGCCTCTCCTCGGGGATGCTGCGGATGGGTCTGTGCTCTAAACACAGAGCTCTGCGGTCAGCCAAAGCCATGCTGTCGACCTGCATCGTCCTCCTGCACACCAGCTCCTACCTTCCCTACACGTCCAGCAGCGCAGGCACCTGCTGAAGCGACTGGGGTATTCGACGTACCCGTCTGCTTCGCACGGCAAACACGTGCTGGAGCCGTTTTGCTCTTTACAGTGCTCCGCCACGTAGGTGCCTGCAAAAAGGGGTGGACGGGGGGAGAGGAGGAGGAAGAAAGGGCTTATCAGTGGTTGTACAGCACGGGGTGGGGATGTCCTTGCAGCAAGAGCTGGTTCTGCTGCCAGAGTCGTGTGCCGTGATGTTTTTTTGGGATGTTTGAGGCCATCTTACCTGCGGGGCACATCCTGCAAAACCAACCGCTGTCCTGGACCTGGTAAAAGTCTTCCCCTTTCCTGCTTAGCTCCAAGAGATCCACCCTGTCCCTCCTAACCTCCACTGCGGCAGCCGTTGACAAAACAGCCTTCTGTTAAAGGAAAAAATAATTTTAAAAAGGTTAAAACCCACCCCAAGGCCATGGTGCAAAGCAGGAGCACGGCACTGGGACGGCCCAGAGCTGCTGGACCCGGCGGCTGAGCCCTCTGGCGCAAGTACTTCAAGAGATTATTTCCTTAGGATCACATCACGCCTCCTTTCCTTCCCCAATTTCTCAGCACGTGAGCCAACGGTATGAGAGAAAAAAGCACAGTGCCACACGGGGAGGAAGAAGAAGAGGGAGAGCAGAGGCGGGGGGGAAGGCAGCCGTGCGCCCGGGCTGCTCGGTTCCACCGTTGCCGCACCGTGCCGTTACTGTGCGGCGGGTCGGGAAGCTGGCAGCCCCACCTCTGCCTGCTCACCGCCACTTTTCCACTGGCTCAGCTCCTTCTGTGCCTGCTGAGCCCCGTGGGACGATGTTTGGCAGGGGCAGCGCTCGCCCCAGCAGGGGTTTGAGGTCCCCAGGGGGGTGCACCTTGCGCCCTCATGGCACAGGGGCGCGCGTGGCCGGGGCAGCCCCCAGAGGCACCTTGCCCTTCCCCTCGTATCCTCGGAGCTGGAAACCTGCCTGTTAAGCACATATTTCTTCCAGGAGTCAGAAGCAGCCTTGAAAGGCTAAAACAATACGGTGATGAGTCACTGCCGCCTCCGAAGGAGCCGGTCCCCCCCCTTCTCCCCTTCTCTTCCTCCTCGCATTCCTCGCTCGGCGCAAGGAAGGGCGTGAGCATTGTGTGAGCACCAAGTGAGCCCGGCTGTGCTCAGTGCAGGATGACACAGCTCAGCTAGGCCAAGAGGACGGGTCCCCATGTCACCTCCGTGCCTGGCCCAGAGGAACCAAGCCCTGGTGCCCCCGAAAGTGCTGCTCCAAAGGCTGAGCGCTGCCCGGCTTCGAGGAGCCGGCCCTCGAGCTTTTCAACTTGCCGCCTCCCCGGCTGCTCGAGGAGGGTTGAAAAGAATATCAGAGGGAATAAAAGTAACAGGGCTGGGATCCCAGACTGGGCACGCCGTGATCCCGGTGGTAAAATGGGAAATTGGAGAAATGCAAAATGCACCCGGGGATAAATGTCCCTATAGGGAGCACAAGCACAGGCTCCAGCACGCTTCATGTACAGGTCCGCATCTTCCACCGCTGCCTGCTCGAGCTGGGAGGGTTTGGAAGTTTATGAAGTCTTTTCCTATCCCATGTAAGTTTGCTTCTACCTTCCAGCCATGAGCGATTCACCCTCTGCAGTCCCCAGGGCTTCACCCAGCCCAGCCTTGGAAGTTTTTAGGGATAGGGACTGCACAGCCCGGCCCGCTGCTTGTCCTCACAGGGAAAAAAAAAACTCCTTTCCCCATTCAAACTCTGCCAGGCTGCAACATAACACTATCTGCCGTTGGGAAAGGCCCCTAAGGCGCAGGATTTCATCGCTTTTCACGAACCAGAGCTTGCCCGCGCACACGATAAGGCTATCAGCCCCCAGCACCTTCCCCTAGCGCTGCCCTGCTGCAGCGCACTGGGCAGGTCTCTAACCCATCGGCCCCGCAAAGCCCCTGGGGCCAGAGGCAACGTGTTCAGGGGTTGTTCTCACCCCCAGTAAACATCCAGGGAAAGCAAAGTTGCCCCAGGGCAGAGGAACTGCCAGGCAGGAATCCCGATAGCCACTAAAAGGGGAGGTCGGGAGCAAAGCGCTGGGAAGCCCCAGTCCTTGTCTTTTCCTTGGGTTCTGTTTTTCCCCAAAAGCGATCCCAAGGAAGGGAATGGGCCATCACGGCAGAAAACAGACCCCGTGCTGTACTCCCAACCCTCAGCAGACCTCCGAAGAGGTCTTATAGGTGCGCCAGCTCTCGGTCTGGGGAAGGGAGGCCCTAAGTCCCCGCGCACCAGCGGCCGTGGCCAGGGGTTTTCCCCTCCGGGCTTTACGCAAGCGGAGTTTGAGCTCCTGCAAATCCTGAGCGCTCCTCCTCGGGCACCCGTGGCCCAGGTCCAGGCATGATGCAACAGGCATTGGTGACCAGAGGAAGGAACCGTTGCCGCGGGATCGTATGATTATCATGTGAGGCTACCGTCCCCATCGGTCCCCCCTCCTCTTTTTGTTTTTTAACTTATTTTTAAGTAATAGAAAAAAAAAAAAAAAAAAAGCTGTTAAAACCTGGCCCGTAGGTGCTGGGTTTGGTAAGGCTCGACTTTACCAGGCAAGTCTGAGCACTGGGAGACGCAGGGAAATATCACCTGCCCCACCTAATTCCCGTAAATGATCTAGAGAAGGGAATGTAGGCAAAGCTGACGCTCCTGGATGCTGTTATGGCAGCGCCGATCACTGTGGCACGTGAACAGCCACCACGTGAGGCAAGACCTTAGGTATTTCGGAGCTCGAGCAACACCCCAATTCACCAAGAAATATGATGTGCGCAGCTGGGCGTTCCTGTCCTAAAGGAGGGCTCGGACACGCTTTGAGCATGTCAGCCCCGAGCGTCCCTGGTGGACCCCGATGCTACTGAACGCCCCCGGCGATCGCGAGATCCCGACGCCGACGGCACACAGGGCTTGGAAGTGAAGCTTGTGGAAATCCCCTCCAGCGCGGGCAGCGCTCGCCATCGGGATCCCTCCCCCATGGGACAAGCCTCCAGCCCCAAGTCGCCCGCCAGCCCGCAGCCCCCCAGCCCTGGCATGTCCCATCCCAGCTCTGTGCCCCATAGCCTCAGCTCCACGTGCCCCCGTTCCCCGCAAACCCCAAAACCAGAGGTGGCAGATCCTCCTGCTCCCCTCCTATGGGGGCCAGGTGAGCCCCCATAACCCCTAGATTGTGGGACCCCCCCCACACAGCCCCTGCTCCCCACATAGCCCCTTGGCCAGCGGACCCCCCCATAGCCTCTGCTCCCCCCCCCACAGCCCCCAGACCGGGTAAACCCCCAGTAACCCCAACTCCCCCCACAGCCTCTGCCCCGGCTGAACCCCTACCCCTGACCCCCCCCCGACCCCCCCCTGCTAAAGGGAACCCCCGATCCTTTACTCTTCCCCCATCACCCCCACCCCCAGAGGAGCCCCCAGCCCCTACACCCGAGGGAACCCCCATTCACACCGCCCCCCCTCTATACAAACCAATCTCCCCCAGCCCCCAAAACGACCCCAATCGCCTCCCATCTCTCCCCCCCCCCCCCCCCCCCCCCCCCCGCCCTTTTTTCCCCTATTCCCAAGCCCTGTAGGATCGTGCCCCTCGACGGCGCGGCAAGCCCGGGCATGCCACGGAGGCAGATCCGAGGGGCCCAGGACCACCCCCCAAATCCCCTTAAATCCCCCCGAGCCCCCCCCCCCCCCCCCGGGACCCCCCCAGACCCCACACACCGCCAGCAGCAGGGGGAGGCAGCCCCGGCGGGACGAGGGGCGCAGCGCCGAGCGCATCCTGCGCGGAGCGGAGCGGGTTAGGAACCATCGGAGGGCAGCTTCGCCAAACATCCCTCAAAAAAAAATATATATATATGTATAAAAAAAAATAAAAATCCTCGAAGCCGACTCCCGGGGCCCCCAAAGGACCACCCCAAAAAAAAAAAATAAAAAAAAAAAAAATCAGAGCATGTGTCCCAGAGAGGGACCCGAGCGCTCCTGGTGCTCCGCGGCTGGGCGCCGCTGCTCTGCTGCCCCCGCCCTCGGGGCCGGCCCTTTTCCTGCTACCCACCCCCTTCCCTCGGGTCCTATCGCTGCTTACCAGGGAGCTCAGCACCTCTCCCCTCGGGAGGAAGGTGTAAACCTCCAGGAGGTCTCCCCTCAGCCTCCTCCTCCTCCTCCTCCTCGTCTTCTGGACGAAGAAACCCAGGGACCCCAGGCGCCCCCCACCCGTCCCCCCCATCTCCAGCCCCTTCTCCATCCTTCGGGCGCTGGCAGTTTTATATCTCCGTTATACCACGGCGCCCAGCTGGGAGGAATGTTAAAAGCAGAATATTGTTGAGGAGGAGGACAGGGTGGGGATGGAAGGCTGGCGAGGGGCACTGCAAACACGCTCAAGTGACCTTGCAGCTGGGACCGCGTCAAGCCAGGGGACTTGCAAAAAAGAGAGAGAAAAATAAAACGTAAAAAGAGATATAAATCACGCCTGGTGCTGCTTGTGCTGCCTGCTCGACAAGCAGCACATCTGTGCATAGATAACCGAGGTGTTTGGTGGGCTTGGGGGCACCCTACAGGGTGCGCTTGAGCCCCCTGCTTTGGCATGGAGATGAAAGAAGCACGGAGAGGATCACAGCGCAGAAAAAAACCTGCGCCTGCGTGAACTCTTGGTGAGAACAGGTGAAAGCAGCAGCACGGGGAGCTCCCAGCATGGGGTAGCAGTTCCTGTGGCCCCGCTCGGGTGCCACTTTGGGGGCACCCCGGCTGGCGAGGTGTCAAAGGTGATCAAAAAAACATCGAGTCCTTCATTCAAGTCATTTCTGCAAACATTGAGAGGACTGGCCCTGAAATGGAGCCCTGGGGAACCCCACTAATGTTAGGTTGCCAGGCTGGTGTAACCCCATTACAAGAACCCTGTTGGCTTGACCCATCAGCTAACTGTTCACCCATCTTATAATAATTTTATCCAACTGTATTCTGGTTGTTTTGTCCAGAAGGATATTCTGAGAGACAGTATTGAAAGCTTTGCTGAAATCCAGACAGATTACATCGACTGGCTTCCTTTGATCAACTAGCTGGGTGATCTTGTGAAAAGAAATAAATTTGTTAGACATGAGCTTCCCCTATTGAACCCACATTGGCTGTTACCAATCGCTGCGTTGTCCCTTAGATGGTTTTTAATAACTCCCAGAACAATTTTCTCAATTTTACCAGGCACCAAAGTGAGACTGACTGGCCTGGAATTGCCAGGATCTTCCTTCCTGCCCTTCTTGGAAACTGGGAGCGCATTTGCCAGCTTCCAGTCAGCTGGGGCCTCTCGGGATTCCCAAGATTATTGAAAAATAATTGGGAGAGGTCCCACAATGACATTAGACATCCCTCTGAGTACCCTGGGATGAATCCCATCAGGCCCCCTGGACTTGTATGCATCCAGGTGGAGCAGCAAATGTGCACAAATTTGGGGTTTATCATTCCTGCAGTCTCGGTCCTCCATCTTAGGGCATTTGGAGTCCCAGGGTCCATCTCTGGTATTGAAGACAGAGGCAAAAAAATCATTAAATATCTCTGCTTTGTCTATGTCCCTGTTTGTTAGGTGCCCATCCTCATAAAATATCAGAGCGATGTTTGCTCTGGTCCTCCTTTTCCTGATAACTGGGGTGGGCTGGGCTCGGCCCCCGGGCACAGCACGGTTTGGCCCCGGGCACGTCGTGGAGGTGATGGGACAAGAGCTCTGGGCACAGTGAACGGGGCCATATAATGGTGGGAGGAAGAGGAGGAAGGAAAGGGAGGAAGGAGGAGGACAAGGGCTGGCCCTTGGCACTTCCAAACTCGTGCCACCACCGCTGCAGCAGGTTTCAGTACGATGTTTGACAACAGCCTGGTGTGAAAGCTGAGCTGGGCTCACGTTTCACAGCATTTTATTTTTTTACCATGGTTTTTCTTTTTCTTTTCGTGCCCAAACTTCTGGTTTCGAAGCTCCCAGCTCAGGCAGGAGCCGCCGGGAACGCTTCGCTGAGCCTGTTCTCCTTGGTGCTCCTTCGGTTTGCATTTTTCACCATCACATAGCGCCTGTCTCAAGCGAGCAAAGGCACAGGTTTTGTCTCCCGAGGGGAAAAAAAAAAAAAAAAAGAAAAAAAAAGAAAAAGGCTGCACGAACTTTCTATGCGCCTGCTCCCATCCTGTGGCCCTTCCGTTAGAGCATGGAAATCCCAGCGCATCGCCTCGGGGAGGGAACAAACAAATATACGGAAAACCTTTGGACTTTCTGCCATTACACAATCGGTTCTCCTGCAGCTGTGTGGATGGGGTGGCAGAAAAATTGCCCCAACAAAAGCGAGTTGAGATGGCGACGTGGTGACTTGTTAATTTTTTGCCAGCCTTGAACTCTGGGCTTACCCATACTGTGAGCGCGTACTGGACTCAGGGCTTGGGGCAGGCTCTCTCCCTAGGAAATGACTCACCCAGGCTGTGGATGAGTAACTCTTGAGCGGCTGATCCTTTTTTAAGCATTGCCCAAGGCACAACAAGTGCAGGTGAGAGCTTGGAAGAAGATGGCAGGGCGGGAATAAGGCTGCTCGGCGGGGAAGCAGCTCGGGGAACTGGGAAAAGCGGGTGAGAGCGGGGCATCGGATGGGACCTGGAGGAAGGCAGCGATGCTCAGCAGGTCCGGATGGATCAGTAGGGCTGGAGGCAACCCGCTCAGGATGTGGGTATTCGGGAAGCATCCCCCTTTGGCAGTTACCCTCGCGGCACAGCGAGCAGCCACGCTACGCAATGGAAATCTGGGCTGCTCCAGCAGAAGTCGGGACCTGTCCGTGCCGAAAGTAATTAAGCTGAAGTGTGATTTAAAGGAAATGAATTCCTGGTTGTTTCCTGGGTGGGTACTTGCATTACAAGTCCCAAAAGTATGCAGGGCCTTTTGTTTAACCAAAATCATGTGTTCTTTGCCCTGGATACCACTGACATCAGTTCAAGCCGCTCAGGGCCTTAACAGACAGCAATTTTTTTTCTGTTAGGTCAGAATAAATGCTGGTTCACAATATTGCAATATTTGCATGTTCAGTGGGATGGGAAAGGATCAAAAATCCATCCTGATGATGTTTATGGGACTGCCTCGTGTAGACTCAGAGCACAACCAGGTGCTGCTGCCAATTCCCCTCTTGCTCCATCACTTTCCCCTTGCTCCCAGACCCATCCCACAGCGGGGGCAGCCCCCAGCACCGAGACCCCGACGCCTCCCCCTCCACCACTTGTCAGGAAGCCACGGCCACATGTCCGTCCGTCTCAGCCTCCCTCTTTATAAAATAATGTTTGCACAGCTCTGAACAAAGGCGGCTTTATGCCTGGCGTGCGGGTTTGTACACTCTCGGAGCCGGGATGCCGTGGCACACACGTCACCCACCCACACAGCAAGAATTTCCACCGCCGTGCACGGAGCAGGCGCATGGACTTTTTCTATTTAAGGCTGATCTGTAGGGCAGGGGCAAAAAGGGTGTGCATTTATCACCCAGGGCCAGGCCTCCTGGCGAGCACCCACTCCTTATCACCACCAGCCTGATCGGCTCCGTCCAAACCCCTCCAGAAGCCAGGGAGGCTGCCCCACAACTGGTGTAAATTAAGTGCATCGAGATGGGGGCACCCCGCAGGGTTCTGGGTTACCAAATTTCCCCCCCCACACACACACACACATGCTCTTCCTCAGCTCTGTTGCAAGTGGAAAACAAAACGAGTGCAAGAATTTGGGGAAGGACTGCGGCTCGCCTCCAGGGAGCGGGGAAGCGCGAGACCGAAGCAGGAATTAATTGCCCGCAGAGGATGTCGTGTAATAAACGGCCGTCTGGGGAAGTCTGGTCTTATTGGCCATGGTTAGTGGTTAACCTCACACAAGCTGGCTGCTTGACGGTTCAGACCCTTGAAATATTCGTGTGCTGGCTAATGCAGGATCTGTTTGCTCCTCGTCTATCTTTAAAACATCTTTAACTGTGATCCACGGCAAACCCCGGGGAGGTGCTGGGGTGTATGCATATATGTATTCTTTTTTTTTTTTAAATATATTCATCATTTATTATAATTTCATTTATATTTCTTTTAGATATTATATTTCTTTTATTATATATATTTTTATATTCATCAGCATTAAATTTTACATTTCAAACCCTGGACAAGCCACCGAGACCCCCAGTGCCTCATTTCCCCTCTGTGGCAGCAGCTTCCACTCCCTTTGCCTGCTTTATCTTTTGGGTTTTGGAGATGCTCAGGATGAGCAGGGCGATTTCACCATCCTCTCTCCTGTCGTCTTTCCCAGCCTCTGAGCATGCAGCTGTGGGGCAGGGGAAAGGGTTAAACACTTTGCCTTCCCGGCCGAGCTTTGGCTGAAAGCAAAGGGAGATTTTATGCAGCAGTTGTGGTCTGAACTCAGATCTACCCCTTCCCTGCCCTCCCCATTTCTCCTCCCTTTCCTCTCCTTGAAACGGGACTTAAAAGGAGCTTTGGGATGAGGGAAAGCCCCAGCAGGGTGGGGGCCAGGGACAGAGTGGTTGCAGCGTTGCGGGCTCAAAGCCTGAGGAGCAACAGCTCAGGCTCCTCATCCCAACCGAGGCATCTGCCTGCTTCAAAACTGCCATAGAGCTCAGTAGTCTGGGGTTTGAAATGATCCATCCTGCATAAAATCCAGCTTTCAGCTCAGCCCCAGTGAGTCCCATCCCAGGGTAAACCTCCATGGGGAGGAGGCAGGGTGGCACAGACCCCAGACCGTGCCTGTGCCCCGCAGAAACCTGTGGCCACCCACTGCAGGGGGCCGGGCTCATCCCTCAGGTTCACCCCATAAGCCTGAGACCCCATGAAGGGACCAAGCTGCTGTGGTTACACCTCTTTGCAAATTTTTAACTATATGCTGATGATGCCTTGAATCTCTTTCCCAAATATCTCACAGTACACAGACGTTCTCCAGTAAATATATAAATATTCTCCAGTAAATATATATATATTATATATATATATAATTTCTGGTTTGTATCAGTTTTTCTCACAGATGAATTTGCAGGTCAGGAGGGAGTTTCTGGCAGGATCCCGCAGGATTAGGACCATCACTTGGCTCTTTTTACAGCCAAACATGTGATGATGCCCCAGTCTAACAGTCGCTGGCACCACGGGTTCAAGGCCGATTTTCCCAGGTGTTTAAACACAGCCCCGTGCGGTTCCTGTGAAGAGGACTCGTGGTCACATCCCGTGGTATAGTTTCCTGGACACGGTGTTTGCTTGTGGCCAAAATGTGCCCTCCTTCACAGGGAACAGCCGGGCTGGGTTTTGGCAGCAAGGTTTGCAGAGATCGCAGGTTCTTGGGTATGAATGGCTTCGCACTTACAAGGCAATGCTATTTTGTGGCCAGCACTGAAAGGATTAATGTGAAATTTCAGCTTGACACAGAAAGCTTGAAAGAAGATAAAAATAGGCTCTTGCCTCTGCTGAGTCATCTCCTGATTTAAAACATGGATCAGGGTGTGTTTAAAGGCTGCTCTGGGACCTGCTGCTGCCCCTGCAGCATAGCATCTAGGTCTGGCCAGGGGGAAAAAGCCAACAGAACCCTCCAAAAAGGCCGTCGCTGGCTTTTATTTACTGACATCAGCGCCCTTTGCTCACCAGGACACTGTGAGGCAGCGTTAATGAAAGCTGCATTAATGAATTTGGAACAACCTCAGCAAAAATAAAACCAGGAGAGGTTGTGAGCCTGGACGACTTTTGTACAGCTCCAGAGGCCTCCCAGCAGCGACATGAGGAAAAGCAAGCATCATATCCTGCACCTCTGAGGGCAGAGCGCAGCCCTGCACTGACCTCTCTCTGATTTCTGGATAATCCCTGGGGGCACAGGGTGACTCCTGCAGCCCAGTGGCTACAGGGTTAAGCTGACGACTGCAGGCATACATGCCACCACTGACTCAGAGCTGGTGAGGAAGGAATTACATGCACACAAACCAAAACAATCCTTCCCTCTGTGCCGCTCAAGGACACCGAACACACCTGGAATGTCTGTAAAGTGCACACACTGGAGGTGGTTTTGGTTTTGTCTCCATCGTGAAATGGCTGGTTATGCCCTCAGCTACTCAGCACCCACAAGGGACAGGGCACCCTAGTGCTGAGCTCCCAGACACTGCTTGGTTTTTCCCCTGCTCTGCAGGCACCAAAGCCCACTTGCTCCCGTCCTCTGCAGCCCCTCGACACCAGGAGGGAGCTCCAGGTCCCTGATGTGACACACCATAACAGCAGCAACCTCTGTAGCCTGAGAAACCTGGGCTCAGCACAGGAAGGGGAGCAGCAGCCTTCTGCCAAAAAACGGAGCTGTCGCCTTCTTCCGTGGGCAAGAAATAGCACATACGGTGAATTTGAAGATATAGAAATACCCAGAACTTGGCAGCGCTGCTTAAGCAACAGCGCTTGCCTCCCCTTCTTTTAGTAACATCGAGCTTTGCTCTGAAAACGTCAGACTTTGCATGAAGAAATCCCTGAGAGCCATGCCTCCCTTCTCCTGAATCCTGATATTTGCATGATACGAGGCTATTGCTCTTGGGCAACCAGGAAAAATGGAAATCATACATGAGAAGCAGGAGGGAGGAAAAAAATAATATGTGAAAGGACAGGAAAGCTAACTTCTGTTGATGCTAGATGCAAGCCGAGTCCCTGCGAAGTGGCGCTGCCACCAAACATCTCACCAGCCCCAGCAAGGTCAGGCTGGGGTAGCTGTGGTGTGCTACAAGCATCCGCCAGGGCTGTGCTCAGAGCACTTTGTGTGTGCTGTTTGTACATTTAAACCTCACGGGAACCACCACCAACCACCAGCTGTGCGTTCGGAGGGGCCAGGTGCTGGGACGGCTGTGCTCACCGCAGCAGCATGCTGCATCACTGACACAGCCCGGCACGGTTTTGGGGGTTTACACGCATACAGCACAATTTTCCAGCAGTGACCACACAACTGGCTGCCTACAACAACACGGCGCCCTGCGGGTTCCAGCTTGGTTTAGGGGTGATGCTGTGAGGTGCTGGGTCAGCCACCATGCACCAAACCCTCAGCTTCCTCAGCACAACCCTTTATGGCTGTTACTGAGGGCTTGGGACATGCTGGCAAGCCCCAAAACAACACCAAGTCCCCCAAGGGTGCCATTTGGGGGAGCTGAGGCGAATCCCCCGAAGAGTGGACAGGCATTGGAATGGGTTGCGTAGGGAGGTGGTGGTGTAATTGTTTCTGGGGGTGTTCAAGGAAAGGTTGGACGTGGTGCTTAGGGACATGGTTTAGTGGGTGATAGCCCCCCAAAGGTGCCATTTGGAGGATCTGAGGTGAATCCCCCCAAAAGCAGTTAGGCATCGGAATGGGTTGTGCAGGGAGGTGGTGATGTCACCGTCTCTGGGGATGTTCAAGGAAAGGTTGGATGTGGTGCTTAGGGACATGGTTTAATGGGTGATAGTCCCCCAAAGGTGCCATTTGGAGGAGCTGAGATGAATCCCCCGAAAAGTGGTCAGACATTGAACAGGATGCACAGGGAAGCGGTGGCATCACCATCCCTGGGGGCGTTCAAGGAAATGTATGTGGTGCTTTAGGAACATGGTTTAGTGTGTGATAGTGGTAGTAGGGTGACGGTTAGACCAGATAATCTTGGAGCTTCCCAACCTTAATAATTCCATGATTCCGACTCTAGGATTCTACGCTCCCTCACCCCCTCCCTCCATCACCCCCCCCCCCAACATGGCCGCCATGGCCCTGTGGGGGGGGGGGGGGGGGCACCAGGCGGCACCGCGCACGCGCACGACCGTACGACAGTAGTCGTGCGGCGGGGGGGGCGGAGCGGCAGCGCGCATGCGCCCGGCGTTTCCTTAGCAACCAGGCGGGTCCCGGCCGGGCGGAGGCCGCGGCGGAGCCGGGGGCTCGCGTAGATGTGCAGCCCGGGGAGGGCGCCCCCTGGGCCGGCCCCGGCCGGGGACCTGCCCCCGGAGTGGGAGACGGACGACGAGCGCATGGCTTTCCTCTTCTCGGCCTTCAAGCAGAGCCGCGAGGTGAACAGCACCGAGTGGGACAGCAAGATGGCCTTCTGGGTCGGGCTGGTGCTGGCCCGCGGCCGCCGCCGCGGTGCGGTGCGCACCTGCCTGAGGGAGCTGCAGCACGGCTTCGAGAGGCGAGGCAGCGTCCCGCTGGGTCTCGGCACGGTGCTGAGGGAGCTGCTCAGGTAACGCGGGGGGAGGGGGGGGTCAGAGGGGTCCGGGGCGGGGGGAGATGGGGGTGGGGGTGAAGGGGTTGGGGGGCGGGGAGCGTGGGGAGGGGGCGTAGGTGGGTTGTGAAGGGGTGGGGGGGGATCTGGGACATGCACGCAGCTGTTATGGGGCTTAGGGGACAAGTGGGGGGCTGTAGGGCAGCTGGCCCCGACGTTACAGGGCTCAAGGGAGTAGTGGGGGGCTGTAGGGCAGCCTGCTCTCCTGTTATCGGACTTAAGGGAATAGTGGGGGGCTGTAGGGCAGCCTGCCTGTCTCTGTTAGGGTTCAAGGGAATAGTGAGGGGCTAGAGGGCAGTCTGGGGGTCTCTGTGCATAGTTTTGGGGGGAGCCCTGCGTGATGGGGGCGCACAGAAAGGGGGTCTCACACCTGGAGGAGTGCTTAGCACTGTGGTGGGGAGCCTGTGGTGGGGTGCGTAGAAAGAGGGGTGCTGGGGATGTCCGGGGGGGCTGGGGCTGCTTCAGGAGGTTGGTGTTGGAATGAGAGGAGCTTGAAAGCTGCCCGCTGTATCCACGGCAGGGAGAGTGCAGCAAGATGCCAGATAAATGCCGGGGCACAGGGAGACGTGAAGCGAGGCTTGGTGCTGCTTGTGCCCACAAGTGCTGAGCACTGGTTGCAGGGGTGAGCACGAAGAAGCTTTGTGCCGTGCCACGGCTTTGCAAAGCAGAGGGGAGCGCAGAGAGGCTGCGAGGGAACGTGGGGTTGTGTTGTGTAGGGGGCAGGAGGGAGCTCCGAGCGAAGTAAAGCAGGGTCAGGGGTCACAAGCTCGAGGCTGTGCCCCACAAGGGACGTGCCTTGGGGCTCGCAGGAGGTAGGGGAGAGCAGGAGCTCCGAGGGAAATGCCATGCTGGGAAGACGCGGGCGCAGGAAGGAGCTTTGTGTTAAGTTGGGTTACGTTCCCTGAAACGGTCGTTGTGGAGAGCGGGCAGCAAATGGCATGTGCTGTCCTACAGGCGTGCAGGAGTGTTGTAGGCTGGTGCTTGCAGCGAGGTGTTTTGTCTTGTGAAACCATAGCCTGGGACTGATGGCCTGAAAACGTTCCAGACCAGCGGGGGTTAGCTGAATCTGCACGTGTGCGCCGTAACTGCTGTCACGTCTAGAGGTTTCACTTCTTTGTTTGCGATTTAGTGCACAGATGAAGTAGTCTTGAAACTTGCAAGTGGCCTTCCACGCTTCATCAGTTTCAAGTAAGAAAACAGAGAGAGGCTTGTGAAACTGGAATAAATTGTCTTGTGCTCAGAGAAAGCCTGGGAGGAGAGGGAACCTTTGTGCATTTTGTACACATCAGTGATGGGTCACATTTTAGCTAGAAGCTGTTAGGAAACTCTGCTCGAACTGTGGAAGTACAGCACGGAGAGCGATGCTTTGATTAGTAGTTCTCCATGCTGACACTTTTCCTTGCTGCCAGCAGAAGGGATTAAGGCTGACCGTACTCAGTTCTGCCTCTGGCTTTTCTCTAGGCGCGGCAAGATGCAGAGGGAGTCAGACTTCATGGCCAGCGTGGACAGCAGCTGGATCTCCTGGGGCGTGGGAGTCTTCATCCTGAAGCCCCTGAAGTGGACTCTCTCGAGCGTGCTGGGCGACAGTAAGGTACCCGAGGAAGAGGAAGTTCTGATTTACGTGGAGCTACTTCAGGTGAGTGTTGCTGAGAGTTTCCTCGAGATTATGCATCTCTAGAAAAATCCGTGAGGAACTTCATGTGCTGGCAAAGAAGGATCAGGATTGAATAGACTGCCTTCAGGCTTTTATACACCTAAGGAGTACAAACGTAGAGAGATGGCTGTGATAACGTGTGGATAAGAAATAGTTTCTGTCTACAGATGTTTGTTGAAATGAATGTGGAGGCTTCTTGCTGGCTTCCAAGCGATGAGAGCGCAGGCTTGCTGTGCGGTCTAGGAAGCCAAGCAGCGCGCTGTGAGACCGCTGCACGTCTCAGGGTGGAGTTAGTGCAAGTGTAGCGCGTGAGGGAAACTTGCAGACTGAGTGCCGTCTGCCGTAGGGAGGGATGGGTGACACAGAGGGCACTGGCTGTCAGTCCGATGCGTCGCGTCTCTGCTGAACTCGCGTGCGCGGTACTAAAGGCGGCTTTCGCTTCGGAGCATTTCCTTTCAATTTCCCTTTCCAGACGTGATTAGAGCTGCTGTTACGTTCCCTCAAACACCCTTTTCTTTGGCCCGTTGTTAGTGGTAGACCCGTGGGTTGCGTTGTGAACTCACGCGACTCATTGTTGCTGTCTAAATGGGGCGGTGCTGTGCTGACAGGTCGAGACCTCGGGACCCTTTCTCGGCGCTTCTTGGTGCCTGTTAAAATTAGCACCGGGACTTGCTGCTGTTGCATGCAAGTGGCCTCTTCAGAGACTAGAAGAAATGTGA
Organism: Cygnus atratus; assembly: GCF_013377495.2. NCBI lineage: Eukaryota > Metazoa > Chordata > Aves > Anseriformes > Anatidae > Cygnus > Cygnus atratus. The sequence goes on from NC_066388.1 coordinate 2,313,429, forward strand.
GAACTCCTTAGATGTGTTCCTTTATTTGTAGTTACTCTGGCAGCATACAGTGCCTGCCCTCTGCGGTGGGGACTCCGCGGTCTGTTCAGAGGGTGCGTGCGTGGGAGAGGAGCAGAACTTAAAAAGGTGTCTGGAAAATCACAGGCCTCGACGTGGAATTTGGGAATTGATGGGAAGAGTCGTTTCTGTAGTCTTCTGTGAACTGTAACTCACACTCGGAATGGGGAAAGCTTTTCTCTTTCCTCCGCAAATGATGCAAAATGGCGCTGAGTACAGTTGCAGTGTGGATTAAAGAAGTTAGTTGGGGGTTTAAACTGGGTGGGAGGGGAGTTTCAAGAAGCGAGGAGGCAGACTTGCTTCCGGCGTGGTCGTTAGGTTGTTCTGTAGTATTCGCGCAGACGACTTGTACGATGTAGCTTTGGTTGTGGTGGAAAACTCTTACTTTGTGTTCCGCTAAGTGTGATGTTTTTCGAGTATTGTAAGTGCTTTTGAATATTCCTTACAACTTCTCCTGAAAGTCCGTCTGGCCCCAAATGCGATGCGTCTAACTTTTCAACTTCAGTGTGTGGGCGGAAGCAGGTGTGGACTTGGCAGTCGCCATGAGAAAAGGAAAAGTCCTGCGTAGGCTCACAGATAGTCCTGTTGTTTCCTTTCAGGAGAAGGCAGAGGAAGTCTATCGCCTGTACCAGAACTCTGCGCTTTCTTCTCATCCTGTTGTTGCCCTCTCAGAGCTGCGTTCCCTCTGTGCCAGCGTTTGTCCGGATGAAAGGACGTTCTACTTGTTGCTGCTCCAGCTGCAAAAGGAAAAGAGGGTCACGATCCTGGAACAGAATGGAGAGAAGGTACAGGGTAAAGGTGACTGCTTTTGGGTGGTATAATCCCTGTCTTGCATTTCATCTGGCTGGAAGGAATACTTCATTGGCTAAACGTGGGCATTCTTTGTTTGGAGAAGTCAATTCTATGTACTCCAACATCATAAATGTGTGATGGGTTCTTGCTTTCCGCCGTCAAACGTTTGTAATATTGTCCATGTAATCTGAGAGCTAACAACTTGGCAGATATTGTAGTTTTCTACTCTCGGGTTGACTTTTCCCAGCTACCCAACTGAACTTGTTCCACGCCACTGGAATCGGTGGTGCAAGGATTCCCTTTGTGCAAGGGTTTTCCCGTCTGTCAGTAACTACACAGACACAGTGTCTCTAAGGCGGCATGTTTGCCTGTAGTGTTCTGCGCCGTATGGTTTAGTACTGAAGTATTTACAAGTGTGACGTTGCCGTACGCTGTTCAAAGCACTAGGACAGCTTTAAATCTTCAGGGTGTTCCACTGAGGCCTTCTGTTTCCATGCTGACATCGCTCGATCCTGTCTGGTTTAATATTGAATTAAATGATAACTGGCGTGTCTCCTTAACTCTGTTGCAAGGCTTGAACAAAACCAGATGTAAAAGCATCTTTTCTTTCTAGCAGGATGAAAATATTTCTAGTGCAGGCACAAATTCTGGAGACAAAGCAACTTGAGCATGTATTGTTTTTTTCTTTAGATCGTGAAGTTTGCCCGAGGTCTTCATGCCAAAGTCTCCCCGATGAATGACGTGGACATTGGAGTGTATCAGTTGATGCAGAGCGAACAGCTGCTGTCACAGAAGGTGGAGTCCCTTTCCCAGGAAGCAGAAAAGTAATTTGGGGACGGGTGGCGGGAAGAACTTCCGTATGATACAAAACTTTGTGCTCCTGTGACGTAGTTAAGGATGAAGCTGCCGCCTCCAAGTGCAAGTCATTCTTTCCCACTTAGTAAACGCGGTATTTTCAGTAATGCCCTAGGGCGGGTTTCCTAGTCTTTGTTCCCTGACACCAGGAAAACAACATGTAGTGAGTGGGTGTTGCAAGCTTTGCAAAGTTCTGGCGTGCCTTCAAGGGCTGCTTGAGAAAAGCAAAAGTGGTTTGAGGGTGGCTGTATATGAAAGGCAGTGGTACTCGGTCATCAGAGCAAGGTAGTGAGGGTGGCTGCCGGTTTGTAAAAAAACACTACTGCTTGCAAAGGAATAATCTTCCTTTCCTTGTTGCATCTGTACAGGTGTAAAGAAGATGCCCGGAGTGCTTGTAGAGCTGGCAAAAAGCAATTGGTAAGTAGTGTTCTACTCGGGAGGAACTACAAGTTAAGTGTCTTAGAGCTGGTCCGTAACTACAGGTAATGACCAGGTCTGGTGTTGTCTAGTTAATCTTAGGTGTGCTTATTTTCTGAGGCCAAGGGTCTCCTTAAGGTGAAGGTACGGATATGTTTGACCAGAGTGGTGTGCTGAAGAGAAACGGGGACACCTAGCTCTTAAAACCAGCTGTTGTGCACGTGCCTTGTTGCGTGGGGATTGTTCTTGTATGCTGCCTTTGACTGCTGCCTGGTTTGTGATCCAGGTCTGTGTATCTAATGTCTCCAGGCGCTGAGATGTCTGAAGTCTAAACGGAGGACAGAGAGGCGCATTGAAGAGCTTCATTCCAAGCTGGATGCAGTGCAAGGGATCTTGGATCGCATATACGCTTCCCAGACTGACCAGATGGTAGTGTTACTATTGTCTTGTGCCTCTCACCGTAGCCTCATGCTTCTCATTTGTTCTTCACCTGCTCTTCAGAGCTCGTGTTTGAGGGCTGATGAGGTTCTGTTCTCTGCTCCAGGAGACAGCAAGTCTGATATTTGGGTATTGCTTGGAACAAATCTGCCTGCGGCTCTGCTTTCTGTGTGTGCTGACGGTTTCTCTGCGAGTCCTGCTTGGATAGTGGGCCTTGCGAGGAGTTTACGCTGCCTGTTAATTTTAGTTAATGTATGCTACTTTTTCTCCCTTCAAGGTATTTAATGCCTATCAGGCTGGTGTGGGAGCTCTGAAACTGTCTATGAAGGATGTTACCGTGGAGAAGGCGGAGAACCTGGTGGATCAAATACAAGAGGTACTGAGATGAGAGCACACAGAAATAAGCAAGCGGTGCATAGCTGTACACAGCAGATTTGTCCAGATATTAATGCTGAGGCATCTGGTGCTGCTTGCTTTCTGTTCTGTATGTCATCAGAGCAGACAGAGTCGATCTTTTTTAGGTCAGCGAGCAGAAGTATTCAAATAACCAGCTGTGTCCGGTTTTACATAATTGCATTTACTGCTGGCTAATAGTCACAACTTACGTTAAACTTGCGCGCTTTATGTGCTCTTTGGTAACCAATGTTGTGCAAGCACGCAGCTTTCCTAGAAGATGTTTAGTGAGATGTATTAAAAAGAAATACAAGTCCAGCTTTTGGAAGCTGGAATGCACCTACGTGCATAAAACAGGGTCTTAAACCGCCTAACCTGTAATCTTCTGCAATTCAGTAAGGAAAATGGAAATTTTCTGAGTTAATGGAAATGAAGAAAGGAATCTGTCTGCGTAAGCTGATGTAGAAGACAGAAAAGGGTTACTTCTTTAGCAACTTCATTTCCATGTACTTAAACATTTCATAGCTGAGGAGTTGATCTATAGCTTCCTTCCGTTGCTAGCATAAGCCTCAATGTAAGCATGTTGCTTACGTGAACAAGCTAGAATTAGGAGGACTTTTTTTCTGTTTCAAGTTTGTTTCCTCAGGCATGTCACTTGGTCTTGTAGCACTTACTGAATCATCTTCCATGTTACTGTTTTTACAACTGGTCACGTAGTGCCTGCTGCCTTTAGGTCAACTTCTGATTTATTTGTTGGTTGCTATTGCTGCTTTTGGCCGCGGTAAGACAGAAGATGAGCTCGTATTCTATATCAAACTGTGTTGTTTCTTCCCCTCAGCTTTGTGATACTCAAGATGAAGTAGCCCAGACTCTGGCTGGAGCAGGAATCAATGGTCTAGGTATGTTTGAGGGCTTTCATTCTCTGCTCGTGGTCTTGCTACTTACTATATGCTGCCATCCCTTCTCTGCTCCCTCCCTGGGTAGGACTAGTCCTCCTTCCTGGAAGGACAGGCTGTTACTAAAATACCAAGGATGTTGCTACCAGTGTCGTCAGAAGGAATGATGACTGATAAGGAGTTATAGTCCCTGACAGTGGGTTGTGGGAGAATCAGCATTTGTGCACCTCCAAATCCCTGCAGACTTTAAGTACTGGGAGGATTTCAGTTCAGAGTTGTGTAGTGTTGATATAAAATTGTTTTTAGAGTGGCTGCTGCTTTGTTTTTTCTTTTTTTTTTCTCTAAGTGGTGTTCTTTTTCTTCTGGCGTGTGTGGTGCTGCAGCTTGTTTGTCTCTGCTGAAATGTTTTCTTACCCTTAGAGGCCTCAGCACAAAGGCTTCTAGAGGAATAGCTTTTCTCTGAGATAAAGACTGAATTTTTACCTTTGGAAGAAGTCCGGGGAGTTCCTTATTATTACTATGAGCAATGAAGGGGGGATGGACAGTAACAGCTCTGTTAAACTTGGACTTCAGTCTGTCTGTGAAGATGGCACGTACTTTTGCTAGCAACTGACCATTTTCTTTACTTGGCAGAGATGGATACCGAGGAACTTGAGAAGGAGCTGGACAGCCTCCTCCAGGACTCGACTAGGGAGCCTGTGGACCTGCCTCCTGTTCCACAGAAGGTGCTGAATCCGGCCGTTTCGGATGCTGAGCTCGAAGCTGAATTGGAAAAGCTCTCTCTCTGTGATGGAGGTATGGATGTCAGCAGGCTATGTTAGCTAGCTGTTACGAGGATCGATGACAGCCTTGCAAAATGAAAGCAGAACTGAAGTCTGAGCCAGAATCTTTCCCACTTTCAGTTATGCAATTGGAAGCAAGCTCTCCTGGTTTCCCTGCCAGGAGCTCAGTGACATTGCCTTTGACTTCTAGGTTCAGTCTTGAAAGAGTCGCCGTCGTTGCTAGAAATTGTACCTGGACATTCTGCCATGAGTCACAGGGAAAGGTGAAGGCCCTATCGGGAGTCTAGTCCTTGGGCTTCGTTTAACTAAGCTTGTGCAGTGTTAGGGGTTTTCTTCTCATTGTTGCGCGTTTGTATCTGGAATGCTTACTGTGTCTTGTGTTGTAGGTATGATGTTTGCTTACACTAAGCTCTAAACTGGTCTTTATTCACTAAGTGAGTGACCAGAATTTATGGACTTAAGGCATATATGGAGTTTTCCCTACTCCTGTCTTTAACGGGGCAGGGAAGGGTGGGGGTAACCAAACTTTAATTTTCCTTTCAGCAATCTGTTAGCGAGCAATTACACAGGACTGTCGATAGGGTTTTCTTCCTCTTTGGGCAGCTGATACTCTCAAATTTCAGAGCAGAAGGCAGCTCAGCATCCTCTGTGAAATATAATCCTGGGTTTCCAAGGGAATGCAGTCAAATGCTGGAAGTACTGAGAACCTCTGAAATGGTTTGTTAGTTGTGGACTTGACTGATCCAGTCCCTCTTACTGATGAAAACTGACGTCTTTCTCTTGCGATTTTCTTTATAGATTTGGCACAAAAGACTCCTCCTGCTTCCTCTGAACCCAAAACAGCTCTGGGACTGAATCTCTAAAGACCCAACAGCATCCTGTTGCTGCAGTTTGAGAAGTTGTCTTAAGGTTCCTTAACTAATGACTAAAACTTTGGGACAGAAGGGTAGTAGTCCCCTCTTCTTCGTGAATATCACTTTGCTAAGCAACAGGATCTCCTGCCATGACAATCCACTCTGGAACTGGCCCCAGCTGGTGTTTGTCATCTCTGTGCCAACATCTGCACTGGTCTCAATTTGACTTGTTATCCCAAGTCACCCGTGGCATCAAGTCTTCCCTTCTGGGAACGCAGTGAAGATAAACTCTTCAATGTCCATAACAGTGCTCTTTTTTTTTTTTCTTTGCTGTGGCTGATGTTGAGAATCTGAGTTGCAGCGGTATTGCAGTTGCTCAACATTTGGCTGTTTGTGTGGTTGTTTAAAACACTTGGCACATAACTTACGTCAAGGACAGTACTTATCTGCAACGAGCTTAAGCACCTGTTGGTAGTTCTATCCCTCCCTGTCTGTATTTTGCACGGTTGTGGACAACTAGACACTGTAACTGTTAAATTGTAGGAGATTTTGTTGCTGCACTAGGGGGCAGCAATTGCAAGCACAAGACAAAAATAATTCCTCTTTCTGTAATGACACTAAGGCCTTAAAAGGGAGACCTGCAAAAGATTTTCAATGAAGGAGTTCCTTATGCTGCCATCGGTGACAAAGGTTTGCAGTCACTACGATCAAAAATTTTCTGCTTACTCGGAGTTTGAGCTGTTTGCTATTTTTGTATCTTCCCTGTTCGCAAAACAGCCGCAGGGTGATCTGCTTTGAGCTCTCATGTTGAGTGATTTGGGGTGGGTGGGGAAGGGATGCCTGTTTTTTTTTCCCCCTTCTGAGTGGACGGTTTCATGTAACAGTCTCATCTTCGCCTTCAGTCTTGATGTTGCAATTCCACAAGGTTGCGGGTGACCAGAAAGCCCCAAAACACAACCCTGTACGTGTTTCTAATGCAAAAAACAAAACAAAAAGCCACCAAGGACAGCAACTGAAGATGTTTTCAGAGGTAGTCTTTACCCAGTGGAAGTGAAACCGTCATCTTTTGCAGGTCACTTTTTTATTATGTGTATGCACTTAAAAAAAAAAAAAAAAAAAGCAGAAAGCCTGGTACCTAACATGAATAAACGAATTCCTTAAGGAAGGGAAATGGGCACGGGCTTTCTGCACGCAGAGTCTGTGCGTGGCATGGAAGCGACTAGCAACGTGTTGATCTGTAACCAGTCTTCTCTGCACCTCTCCCTGCCTCGGAATGTATTCCTGTCACCATTCAGCTCTTGGCTTCATCCTGTGCCAAACTCCACTGATAGAGCCGTGTGTGCGGCAGCTTGGGTGAACAGAAAACTTGGGCTGGAGTTTCCATGCCCTGTTTATTACCGACAAACCAGCTTGAGCCCCAGAGCACCGCAGAAGAAGTTACTGGTGTCAACTGGGGCGCTTTGTCACTTCTGTTCAGGAGTACAGACTACTGCCAGAGATCGTGTGCTGTGGCCAGCTAGCAGTTTACCCCGGCTGCACATGGAATTATGTGAAATGACTTGAAGCTCTGTATTCCTTTCCTTTGTAAACAGGAGAAAAACCACTGTGTTTTCTGCCTATATGTAATAAAGGGGAGAGGAGGAACCAGAGTCTCTTGTGGTGCCTCCTTCTGTTTCCCTGTGCCACAGATCGCTGTCCTGTGTCCATAAAGGTTGTCTGCTGAAAGAAAAGGGACAGGCTCCTGGGTTTCTGTGTCAAAACCCAGACTGAATAATTCCTGTACAAGACGTTGACTTCCCTGAACCCCCCTTATATGCTTTAAAACAGTTAAATGTCTAACAAAGGAGTTTGTTCTTACCAAATAGCCTATGCCAGGCTTCGGGTTACACAGCCTCAATCTTAGGACAGTAATTTTGGGAAGGCTTGCTTCTTTGCTCCAGCTTGTTTCATCATTCCACTTCTTCGTTATGGTGCATCTCACCAAGGAGACCGGTTTCAGGACACGCAGAACACATTCCTTTGCATAAGCTGCCTTGCTGTGGCCATGTAAGAAACTGCTGAGTCAGTTCTGGTTGCCCCCTTGTTTTTGTGGGAAGGGGATGTTGTTTGTCCAACTCCTTGTTCAGATCATAATTAAGCAGCACAGTTGAGCACGTCGATGCTATTTTTTTCCTTTTGTCTAAAGACAATGAATCTAAACGGAGTCACCTGGCACGCAGGCGCTACTCAAAACAAATTTTTCCTACTTCCCTCTGATACTAAGACGTGAAATAAACTTTGAATTCGCAGGCAGTCAAGCCTGTTTACTCTGGCAAGAGGTCTGCCCTGAGCTGGCTTGCTCGACCCTGGAGGGCCGCACGTATTTTTTGCAGGGGGAGGCAGGAAGGAAGTTTCTTGCTCCTGTGCTTATCGCGTGCTGCCTACAGCGCAACTCTGGGAAGGCTCGGATCTCTCCTATCAAAACTTGTACCTTGGGAAGGAAAGTGCAGAGACTCCTGGAGGCATAAGCAGCCTCCTGTAATTCTGAGAAGAGGCGTTGAAGAGTTAACACCCAAGCAGCTGCTGCTTTATTTGAAGTGGCTTGTAATTTTCTCCCTTTGATGCAGAGTGGGGGATGTAATCAAGATGGCTGAATAGAGAATTTGAAATATATTTTGGTGAGACGGCAGGGGAGGGAAATAGAGGGCAACTTCTTGCTGGGTGAGGAAATTAAATATAAAATCCTAAAGCTGAATTGCCGCTGAGCTGGAATCTTATCACCCTGGAGTGCTGTATAAAATAGTGCTTAACTCGATTCTCAGAAAAAAAAAAAAAAGCAGCTGCTCATGCGAGGAAATGTAGCTGCTGTTTAAGAACATAGAGCAGCAGAACAGTTTTCCTTGTAGAGAAGATTGCATCTAGCAGGCGGGAGGAGGTGATCCGTGAACAAGACTAACTGCCTGTGTTTTGTTTGCCTCTGACAGAAGAGTTAACAGTCCTTTCCCCCGTAGGTATATTCTGAGATGCGCGGAAATTGGGTAATGTTTTGGATCCCTTCCCATCCCATCTTCCCCTTGCCAGCTCAGCTTTGAATGCCTGTTTCAGAATCTCACCCTTGCACACAACTTGCACTTTCTTTAAATGGTTTTGAGCTCCTGAGGAGGAGGAGGAAGAGGAGGAGGAAGCCTTCCTTGTATCTCAAGGAATAGTTTCCTGGAATGCCGTCTGGCTTAGCATGTGTGACCTAAGTGAGCTGTGAGCTGTGTCCAACCTCTGCTGCGACTGAACGCTGTACGACAGATCCCCTGCCATCACTGCCTTCGGGAGCAGTGAAAGCATCCCGCTGTCTGCATCTTGGAGCCTAGGTATCCACAATCTTCGTGTCCTGTGTGGGGAATGTGAGAAAAATAAATGCCCTTTGGGGCGCAGGTGGCGGTGCATCTGCATGCGTGGCTTAAGTCTGACAGGGACCAAGCCAGAGCCCTGCGGTGGCTGGGCAATTAGATGGCTCTCCTTTTCCTCTGATGAAATTCTGGCCAGGAGGCAGGGAGCTGGCCTGACACAAAAGACCCGAGCGAGGCTGAGCCGCGAGCCGGCTCTTGGTGCCATCTAGCTGCTCTTCTTGGCATAGGCACTTGGCAGGAGCCTGCTGGAAGACGGTGGAACTAATGAGGCTTAATTAAACAAAGCTTTCAGAAGTAAATGCTGTGACATGTAGGCAGCGAGTTTCTTTAACCTGTCACAGAGCAAGCGTGCTGTTTACTTTAGGAGTAAGCTTCTCGGTGCTGCATCTTCCAGAGAATAATTGCGCTCTTGTTTCAAAGTTGTTCTTGGGCAGTTCCTGCTCTGCCAGGGATTAGGCAAAGCCTGGGTTACAGGGTCAGGTTAATTAAATCTCGGTGCAGCTGGGCTGAAGCTGCGTAGATTGGCTGCTGCTTTCTTCTGAAGTGGTGTATCTGACGGGCGATGGCAGAGGTCCTTGTGATACACTGCCACAACTATCGATGCAAGGAATGAATTAACGCTGAGCTGCCTAAGTTGTTTTATTTTTTTCAGTTTGATTTGGAAAGCTTTTGCTGCCCTTTTGTGTCTTGGCCAGCTTACTAGCAAAGCGTTTCTCAAAAGCAGGCCCCATTTAAGCAGCTGTTCCATAGCTGGCTCTCGAGGAAACTTGCCTCCTGAAGGAGTTTTCTGAGGTTTCTTTATCAGGGGAGCCCTGTAGGTTAGAGCACTTTTAGTTATAAAGCGAGGGATGGGGTCTGCTTGCTTCCAAGACTAAATTGTTTATTAGTAGGTCGGAATACCACGACATTTCTCCCCTCAACACTGGCGAGCAGACCTCTTGGGGATGACCACTATTTGCTGACAGGGTTAGCTGCTGTGCTGGAAAGGCATCGTGATTTTCAGGTTAATGTTTTCAGCTGACAGTCGATTGTTGAAGTGATAGCTAACATGGGACTATTTAGGAATTAAATTTAAAGAAAGAATGCTGAACTTGAAGGAGAAGCTACCTTATATCACTTTTTCTGAAAGTATTCTCATTTAGTCAGGATGCAAAACTTCTAATTTATTCAGGATGTAAAAAAAGCAATGTTCAGTACCCTCTTTGATCCTGGAAGGAACCTCTACCAGAAGACTGTCTGAAAACTGCTTTGTCTGCTACTTTCAGAAGGAAAAAAAAAATAGGTTTATACAGGCATTTTGTTTTGTTCTGTTTTATTTGTTGTTTTCTTTTTCTCCTGAGGACTTGAAGGAATTTTTCAGTGGAAAGTAGATGCCAGTTTTGCATCACTTGCAGCTGGGCAGCTTGGGACAGGGGGGAGTAACTGATTTAGGGTCATACACCTGAGCTGTGACTGTGTCTCTGCAGTGAATTTAGGTGTCTTTTATTCAGAGATCATGCCAAGAGATTCTCGCACATAAATTTCCATCCCGATTTGCAGCGAAGACCCTCAAATCCCACTTGAATGTTTGCTTGGGGATTAGGGGTAAAAGAACAGCTTACCCTGCCTGCTGAGGGATCCCAATGCCATGTTCTTAGCTTGCAGAGGACTGACCTGGTGAGCAGGGGACCCGCTGTGTGGGCAGAGCCAGATCTCACCTGTGTGGAATCCAGAGGCAATCAGCAGGAGAGGGAAGAGCAGAGAGCAGAGCAGCCTGTTTTATAGCAGAGAACATCCGTCTGCAAGAGCAGCGAGAGCCCAACTCCCTCTTGTGTCTGGCAGCAAGTCCCAGCCTGGCCAGTACAGAAGGGATTGACTGGGATTCTGTAGCAGGCAACAGATCATCAACAGATGAAGAGCTTCTGAGAGAGGAGAGGGAGAAGGGCTTTGCAGCAAAGCCCTCCCAGCTTGCTCAAACGCCAGAGGTGAGTGCCAGCTCTTTGTGAACGGTGGGCTGCAAAGGAAGGAAAGAGGGGTGGGAGGCAAGATTAAAAACTAAATGCCGCGCTGTCAGCAGGAGACTTGGAAAAGAGCGAGAGCTTCAAGTGCTTTTCCTTGTGCTGGGTCGTCTGGCCGGGTGTGAGAGCTGGGAGGATTGCAGTTGGTGCTTCTGAGCCGTCAGCGGAGCAGGAGAAACAGCATTTGGGATGCTGATGGGGACTTGAACAGCTGTGAAATCCCTCAAAGGACTGGAACAACAGGAAACCCATGGATGGTTTTTATTCCTCCACGGAAAGGCAGGCTGTGATCAACGACACCAGGAGTAGGAAGAGCTGGGCAGAGGAAGGCAACTCCACGTTGTCCTTCCGTGGGGTGACAGCTGCCTTACTTTTCCTTCTCATCCTCTCCACGCTCCTGGGCAACACCCTGGTGTGCGTGGCTGTCATCAGGTTCAGACACTTGCGCTCGAAGGTCACCAACTTCTTTGTTATCTCCTTGGCTGTGTCTGACCTCTTCGTGGCTGTCCTGGTGATGCCTTGGAAGGCCGCCACCGAGGTGGCGGGGTTCTGGCCCTTTGGGGCTTTCTGTGATGTTTGGGTGGCTTTCGATATCATGTGCTCCACAGCCTCCATCCTCCATTTGTGCATCATCAGCGTGGACCGCTACTGGGCCATCTCCAGCCCCTTCCGTTACGAGAGGAGAATGACGCAGCGCGTGGCTTTCATCATGATCGCGGTGGCTTGGCTGCTCTCCCTCTTGATTTCCTTCGTCCCTGTGCAGCTGAAGTGGCACAAGGACCGTGAGCTCCTCAGGCAGCAGGAGCCAGATTTAAACGTCACCGTGGAGGAGAACTGTGATTCCAGCCTCAGCAGGATTTACGCCATCTCATCTTCTCTCGTTAGCTTCTACATCCCTGTTGCCATCATGATTGTGACGTACACCCGCATCTTCCGCATTGCCCGGCGGCAGATCCGCAGGATCTCCTCGCTGGAGAGAGCGGTGGAACATGCCCAAAGCTGCCGCAGCAGCGACTGCCCTCACGAAGCCTCCCTGAAGAACTCCTTCAAGAAGGAGACCAAGGTCCTCAAGACCCTCTCCGTCATCATGGGTGTCTTTGTCTTCTGCTGGCTGCCTTTTTTTGTGCTCAACTGCATGGTGCCCTTTTGTGATCTCGACCTCCACGAGCCAGGAGAGCTGCCTTGCGTCAGCGAGACCGTCTTCAGCATCTTTGTCTGGTTCGGCTGGGCCAACTCTTCGCTCAATCCTATCATCTATGCCTTCAACGCAGACTTTCGGAGAGCCTTTGCAACCATCTTGGGCTGTGGCTACCTTTGCCCCAGCAATGCGGTGGAGACGGTGAACTTCAGCAACGAGCTGGTCTCCTACCACCACGACACCACCTACCACAGGGAAGCGGCGACCCTTAGCTACCCCCAGCTTCTCCCCCATGCTGCCCCGCAGGTGGAAAACAACGAGGTGTCCTGCGACAAGGTCTCTCAGGTCTCCTCTCACAGCCCTGTGGGTGCCTTACCTGCGGTGATACACGTGGAGTATGAAATGGCCGTCTCGCTGGAGAAGATTACACCTTTCACCAGCAAAGCAATGGACTGAGACCGGGTTGGGAGCAGGGTGGTGCAATGGTCTCAGATGGAACAGGGTCTCAGATGAAACATGGTCTCAGGTGGAACAGCTATTGCCTATTTTATGAGGAATTTGAGGATAACATGGATACTGGGCAGGAGTTTGCATTAAAAAGTGGGGAATAGCCAGAGTGATTTTCCAGATGGCTTAAGGAGTTCATATATATGTTATATATATATATATAAATTTAAATATATATTTATTTATTTATTTTTGTAACTCGCCGTTTCAGATTCAGCCCAGGTGGCCAGGAGAAATCTGTGCGGCTGCGCTTTCCAACTGGCCCACGGGAAAATGCTTTCTGCAAAAGACAAAAATGCAAGGGCTTGAATTCCACTTTTGTTGTGACTTCAGCTGACGAAGCAGAGGCTGATGTGGTCTGCTGAGCCTCTCCTACTCAGTCCACGAATTAAAATCGCAGCAGTGCTTGGGAGAGGGGCTGGTTTTGCCACTGCCTGTGTCCAGAAAGCCATCAGCCCAAGGCTGCTCCATGGGCACAAGCTAAATTCAACGCTCCATAGTGCTGCCTTGTGCTTGGTGGAACAGTGCTGAGCTGCATAGGCGGGAAAAACACTTTTCTGGGGGGCTGCACAGGAAGGTGGTAGTGGCCTTGCGGGGATAAATTTGTCTGGGAGATGATTCGGCTCACCTCTGACTGCCTCTCTGTTGTTCAGGCAGGTTATCCTGCAGGCCAGACAAGCGAGCAGCCACCTTTCCCGGAGCCCTGGGGCTGTGCTTGGCAGCAGCTTGTTTGGAGCATACTGCAGGGCATTTGCTCATTAGCAAAGGATTCTGCCTGCTAAAGGTCTGCTCTGGCCCCTGAAGCAGGGCCAGCCTCTCTCAGCTAGGACACGCACAGCTGAGGGCAGTCTGGGATGAACAAGGAGCATGTTTTAGCCCTGGGACACTGGACCGTTTGCTGGGGGCCTTTGGTAACGAAGGTATCTGAGCCCTTCAGCCTCAAGAGGATAAACTTGGAGCAAGAACACTGCAGTTTTGGTTTCAGTGCCTGTGCCACATCTTCCATCAGCCATGCCCCCCTCCTTTTCACAGTCTGCTTCTTTCCCCTTTTACTTTGTTCTCCCTCTTAATTCCCTTCCTCCCCCATTTCATTAAGGATCCCTCCTGCGCTGCCTCCCTCGCTGTCTCATTTCAATAATAATGGCTTCTTCAGAAGCACTCCTTGCTCACCTGTACTCTTTAATTAGCCTCTCCTGTGCACATTGGAGCTTGTGTCTGGCTTGCTCGGGGTAGAAATGGCAAGCGAACAGCCCCAGCATTTCACTGTCGACTGTGACACGAGTGACTTCAGAAACGTGTTTTGATCGGTGCTCGCTTAAACACTGCGGCAGCGAGCAGCACATCCGTGTCGCCTCGAATCCGAGACATCTTTAGCTCCCTGGCACAGCAGAAGAGCCTCCCCCCCCCCCCCCCCCCCCCCCCAGCAAACATTAACAAAGAGAAAAATCAGCAAGTGATAATTATAGAGTAACGGTAATTATTAAATAGAGCCCAATTATAGTCAAGTTTTAGCATAATCGGCATGGGAGGCGAGCAGAGCTTGCCATACTTCCAAGGTCGATGCTTGGATTTTTCTGTGGAAGTGCTGATGAGCCTCAACTTCATTTGTAGACGGCTCCCCGCACAGCAGCGAAGGTAGTTGTTAAACCTGAGACAGTCTCGGGGCTTTTCAGCTCTGAGAGGACAGGACAGCCTAACTTACAGAAGGAATTGTTCTCAGGTGAGGATTGCTGCCTAGCATTTTATAGGAGGCCCAACGTGAATGATTTCATGTGGACGTTATTGCGGTACATACAGTGATTTTTCCACCAAAAGCTGAGTTGTAGCATGTGTGTTGTGCTTTACTTGGGACTATATATAATACCCAGGCAGTGAAGGTACTGTCCTGGTCTCCCTGCTTCGGAACAATTTAGTAATACTCATCTTGTAGCAAGGTGCCTTAATCCATGACTCTATATAAAGAGACTGGAGAAAACCTAGTATTTCAATATACCACTGGTATCTACGATGAGCTGCAGGGTAAACCTGCAGAAGACACACAACGGAGATGGTGACGTGTACCTCTGATAGAGGTGGGTCTTCTTTTTTGTAAGGTTACTGCCTGCTTTTAACTTGTGTGGAGTTGGGGAGTGCTGCAGGGGATCCCTTGTTCCTCTCCACCTCTCAATCCCCTGCTCCAGCCGGCTGGGGCCCTCTCCTACCAAGGATGCAGTGCCCCAGCTCCCTCTGGCTGGACCTGCTACGTGCCAGGGCTGTTTCCTTCCTGGCTTCTGCAGCAGAAGATCCAAGGTGGTGACACTGAGCTAAACCAAAAGCTTACAGGCTGCGGAACAGGCCTCTGCACGTGGGGGAAATGGGTAACAGCTCCAAAAAGGTGTGTGACTTGGGCTTTGTTTGTCTGGCCAAAACATGCCTTGTTTAACTTTGCTTCAGAAGGGGTTTCTTTATTTTGCTGCTATGGAGATGTGGCAGAGAGCAGATGCTTCTCATCCTCTGACACCTCAACCACAGCCTTAGGAAACCCGGCTCGTGCAGGGTCTCAGGTCAGCTGGGATAACACAGGTTTTGGTGCTGCCTCGCACCTGACAAAATGTGTAGTCTGGGTGAGGGCAAATGGGCATCTCCTGTTCCAGAAACTCTTCTTCCTCTGCAATCACTCAGCCTTTCATTGCTGCACACCGCCAGGGCTGTGCCTTGCAGTGCTGTTTCCCAGCTCCCGAGGTTTGCTAGCACCAGGAGCGAAGTGCAGTGCTGTGAGGGACAGGAGTGAGGAAAGAGGAGATGCTGCAGATCGTGGGGAAAAAGAGGGAAAAAGCACCGCGGTCCAGTGACACGGGGAAGGGAGGCACCGAGGCAGAAGGGGGTGAAGGCAACGTGAGCTAAGGCTCATTCGCAGAGAAGGAAGCCAGACCACTAGCCTGAATTATTCCCAGTGTGTCATCACCTTGCTTGCTGTCACGTCATCTGCTGGCCTGGAACACAGCCCTTTCAGGTGAGGTGGGAAGTGCTTCTTATTTAGCGTCTCCGACAGTCCTTGGAAGGCCCAGACCTGTTTGGTTCTCCACTGATTGCTTTCTGCTTCTCTGAATTTTGCCCCACAGTTTCGCTGGAAGCGTCCTCCTCCTTCCATCCTGAGGTTGTGCAGCCTGCTGCTACATCCCTGGCTCTATTTCAGAGGTGAGTGAAATGAATTCCGACCTGGGGCTGGTCCTGGAGCAGGAACTGGGGGTCAGGACTTCTGCGTGCTGTTGTAAGCACTGCTCCCGTCCTGCCCTGTAATCCCAGGTAAGTCATTTGGGTTTTTGGAGCTCCGGTTTTGCCATGGGTGAGATGAGAGCCGCAGAGCTGGCTCGCCCTGCAGACAGGTTGTGAAATGGGTGTTTTTGGGGCTGTCAGGATGAGCTTGGCTGTCATTGCTGAACAGTCTAGGTAGGAGTAAAATGAATAGATAGGTGCTCTAGTCTAGTGCAAGCTGGATTGTGGAATAAAGTAACAAACTGGTGACTTCAGTACTCTGAATGCCCCAATTTGCTGCTGCAGCAGCTGCTGTGGAGGTACCAGGGCCCCAACATTATCTCATTTGGTGCCTGGTTATGTGAAAGAAGACATCATTAACCAGGGAGAGGTGTCCAGGTCCCATCAGGTGCAATTCAAGTGTCCAAAGCCACTCAGTAAACCTTGGCACATTGGGACTAAGGGAGAAGGAATGTAAAAATCTCAATTTAAATGGAAATTGGAGGCTGCACCTGAGAGAGAAGGCACAGCAGCTGGCAGCCTTCTCCGAGAACTCAGGCAAGGGCAGGGCAGATGGGTCAGTGTGTGTTTGGGAGAAAGGTCTGTGGTCCATCTCTGCTCGGAGGTAAATGCCAGAGAGGTGCAAGGGGAAACCTCACCCTGTGTCCAGGGCTCGGCATCCTAGGCTGGCTTTCACCTCTCAAAACCAGGCTGGGAATCGTGCTGCCCTGCTTGTATCTGTCTGGACTAGAAAGGATGCTCTGAGGCTGGGAAAAGGGCACTGTCCTCTGTGCAGTCACAAAATCAAGCACATTTTATTACGCAGGCCTGGGGCAGGCAGGAATTAAGCGTGCAGGTGGTGGCTGCGGTTGCTGCAGGAGCCATGCAGTGGCAGTGCCTGCTGCTCCTTTCCCAGCGGGGCTGCAGGAGCCTGTCTGGGTGGATAGCTTGGGCAGGGGGCTGCTGCCCTCCAAGTGATATTTTTCAGGTTTAGGGGGAATGGACTTAGCAGAGAAGGGGATGATAGTTCAGGGATGAGGAACAGGAAGATGCTGGTGTATGTTGCTGCCTTGCCTGGCTTTGCTTTCAAACATCAGCTGCTCCTCTCATCAGGCAGAGGCCAGAGCAGGCTGCAGGTGAGAGGCAGGATGAGGGGCTCAGGATGTTTGAAGGAGCCTGGCAGAAGCTCTTGTGCAATCACAGGCCTGGCTTTGCCAATCTATATGGTAATTCTGGGCAATCAGCTGAGGGGGAGAGGAGGAGACATTAACCCCGAGAGGAGAATTTTGTGACGGCAAGGCTGGACTTCTCTCCCCTTCTCTCTGTGAGCTGTGCTGCCTTGGGCTCATGTTCAAGCCTGTTACGGGGTGTGGAATATGTAAAGGAGCCCTGGTGTGGCTCTTTACTGCTCCCCCAAAAGAAATGAGGGTCATCAGTTTCTTTGAGCATATCACTAACGACCAGGATACGGTTGGCCCTCCTGGCTGCCAGGGCACACTGCTGGCTCATATTCAGCTTGCTATCAACCAGAACCCCCAGGTCCCTCTCTGTGGGGATGCTCTCCAGCCTCTCATCCCCTAGTCCATACGCAGAGCCAGGGTTTGGGCTTAGGGCTACAAAGATGGTGAAGGGCCTAGAGGGGAAGATGTACAAGGAGCAGCTGAGGTGACTTGTTTTGTTCAGCCTAGAAAAGAGGAGGCTGAGGGGAGGCCTCATGGCGGCCTGCAGCTTCCTCATGAGGGGTAGGCGCTGATCTTTTCTCTCTGGGGACAGTGACAGGACCCGGGGGACAGTGACAGGACCCGAGGGAAAGGCATGGAGCTGTGACAGGGGATGTTCAGGCTGGATATCAGGAAGAGGTTCTTCACTGAGAGGGTTGTCGTGCACTGGAACTGGCTCCCCAGGGATGTAGTCACGGCACCAAGCCTGTGGGAGTTTAAGAAGCGTTTGGACTGTGCTCTTAGCCATATGGTCTGAATTTTGGGGTAAAACTGTGTGGAACCAGGCGTTGGACTCAATGACCCTTGTGGGTCCCTCCCACCTCGGGATATTCCACAATTCCATGATATGCCACGGTTTCCCCTCCCAGGTGCGGGACCCTCCACCCCTGGACCCCCTGAGGGCCCTAAAGGGGTTCCGTGTGCGCCCCTTCCCCTCACGGAGCCCCCGCCCCGCTCCCGCCGCCTGCCGGGGCCGGGGGCGGTGCTGCCCGGCGGGAGGAGCCGGGGCCGGGGCCGGGGCCGGGCGCAGGCGCCGCACCGGGAAGCGGCGCTCGGCCGGGCCTGGCGGTAGGGGAGGCGCGGGGCGGCCCGGCCGAGGGGCCCGGGGAGCCCCCGTGGGCTGTGTGAGGGGATAAAGGGGTGTGGGGAGGGAATGGGGGTGCTGGGGGGTGAAGCGAAGGGGATGATGGGGGGTGCTGGGGGTGTGCAGGGAAGGTTTGGGGTGCTGGGAGTGCAGAGGGAAGGTTTGGGGAGTAGCGGGGTGCTGGGGGTGTGCAGGGAAGGTTTGGGGTGCTGGGGGTGTGGAGGGAAGGGATGGGGTTCGGTGGGCTGCTGGGGGTGTGGAGGGAAGGTTTGGGGAGTAGCGGGGTGCTGGGGGTGTTGAGGGAAGGGGGTGGGATGCAGGGAGTGTGGAGGGGCAGTTTGGGGTGCAGTGGGGTGCTGGGGGTGTGGTGGGAAGGGATGGGGTGCTGGGGGTGTGGAGGGAAGGTTTGGGGTGTAGCTGGGTGCTTGGGGTGTTGAGGGAAAGTTTGGGGTGTAGTGGGGTGCCAGGGGTGTGGAGGGAAGGGGTTCGGTGTAGTGGGGTGCTGTGGGTACACAGGGAAGCTTTGGGGTGCCGGGAGTGCAGAGGGAAAGTTTGGGGTGCTGGGGGTGTGGAGGGAAGGTTTGGGGTGTGGTAGGGTGCACATGGTATGGGGGTGCGCGGAAATGACAGTGGGTGCAGCAGGGTGCACAGCTGCACGTGCTGTTGGGGGTGCGGACAGAAGGGTCGGGGTGCACGGAGCTGCAGGCAGGTCAGGCGTGCAGGGGGTGCTGGACGCCTCCGGCCATCCCCATGTGTCCCCGTCCCTCCCCAGGCCTTCCATCCGCTGCCACCCTGGCGCTGCGCTGCATGGATGGCGTTTTCCTCTCGCCCAACGAGGATGACTTCGTGGGCAGGATCGCGGAGGAGCTGGAGCAATTCATGCTCCAGGGGCAGCACCACAGGTAGGGGCGCTTGCAGGGGGCGACCCGCTGCCGTGCGCGTCCTCAGGTGGTGGCACGCTCTGCTCCGGAAGCAGTCGCTTGCTGCGAGACCTTTCTGTTTTGAATCAGTCCTCCGGGGTGTGAAAGCAGCAGCTGGGTTTGCTTGGCAGCCTTTGGGAGCTGCAAGATCTGCCTGGACGCAGAGCTCGGGGCTTCCCCACGGGACAAGGGCCAGCTCGAGGTTTCTACTGTGCCTGCTTTGCCCTTAAGGCACCTTCGAGCAGAATTATTTTGGACACTGGTGGCTTTTACACCAGCCACAGTCTGGCTGGGCTCACTGTAGTCAGCCTGGCGGAGTTATAATTAATAGCTTTGTAATCAAATATTTCAGTTCCCCGCTCTGCTGAGGGTTTCCTGTGCAGCGGATCCTCCCCCTGGCAGCAACCTCGTCGCCTTGTGCTTGCTGCGTCATTTTTCTTCGGCCAGGCTGGCTTTAAACTGGGTCTTGTTCCTGAGCCCGTGACCGGTGACACCCTTGAGATGTCCCAAAAAAAAGGGTTTCAGGCAGGAGCAGGGGAGGGAATTCTTAGTTCAGCTATCCCACCGGCTTGTAATGACCTTAAATATTTGTTTTATAACTTTTAAATGTTTGTCAGAGAGTGCAATTGTAAAATAAATTACAGTAAAGTCAATAAATTCTTGCTGCATCCCTGTCCTTGTCCTTCCTGCAAGTTGCTGACGCCCCCGACCCCTCTCTCTTTCCAGGGTGCTCCTGTTCCCCCCTCTGTCCAGTCGCCTCCGGTACCTGATCCACAGGACCGTGGAAAACGTGGATTTGTTGAGCAGCTTTTCAGTTGGAGAAGGATGGAGGAGGAGGACGGTCATCTGCCACTCAGCCATAAGGTACTGGGCGGTGGATGTGACAGCTTTCTCTGGCCGTGAGGTTTTTATTTCAGCTTAGAAGCCTGAAGCTTGCGTGGTGCTTCTCAGCAAAGAGGAGGGTGTCTGTTATTAATAGCATCTTCTGGTCACTAGGGAAGTGGAAGCTCTTTTTTCCCTGTCTGCCGACTTATGTGCAAATCCGATTGTTTCCCTCCTTTCTCTCTTTTTACTCGGGCTCCTCTGCTCCCTGTTCACGCCTCGCCCTTCTCTTGCTCCTAGGCTGCCCGGTGAAACTGGCGACCAAAACCCCAGCGCCAACGCACCGAGACCTCACCGACCTCCCCAGCCCTGGGGCCGCGGCGGCCGGGGGGGTGCCAGGCTGCGGCACGGTGGGGACGGGCACGGTGACACGTCTCGAGCCTGCGTGGGGTCTGGCAGGATTAAAAGGCCGCCCCGAAAGAAGCCGGATAAAGCCCTGTACGTCCCCAAGGCGATGCGCAAGAAGGCAGAATGGGGGGAGCACGAGAGCCCGGTGGTGGCTGGCGCCGAGTCGGGCGCGGATGCGGCAGGAGAAGGGGAGATCTGCCCTGAAGCTGCAGTCAGGGATGCCCAGGATGAGCTGGGTAAGTCTGAAGGTGGCCCCGAGTCCAGCGCAGCAACCAGTGGTGTCTCTTTGGCCCTTGACAAGCAACAAGAAGAGAGTGTTTCAGGAAAAAGTAACGACGATGCAAACGATGACCGTCCTCCGTGCTGTATGGATGTCCCCTTGTTAGAAAAAAGTAATTTCTCTGGGCAGGAAAGTCAGGATAAAGACTGTTCCGATTCCCTTCCTTCCATACACAACGAAAACCTAGCTGAAGCAGAGGAGCAAGAGCAGAGCCGTGACAGCGCTGTCGTACCAGAAGGTAGCAAGACCCTGTGCCACGCTCAAGACCAAAAGAGCCAGGGTGCCGGAGTAGTGGAGTGCAGCACAAACTCCTCCCTGTCAGAAAGCCGCGGCGCTGACTGCTGCACAGACCTGCCTGCAGCAGAGCCTGGTGCAACGTCGCTGGTGCTGAACAACCAAGATAAGAGCTGCGCTGATGCCAAGAGCCTGGAGAGCGGCAGAAACGTGTCACCACTGGAAGAACAGGGCAGGGACTTTGCGAGTGCCGGCGTGTCGGAGCTGGGCAAAAGTTCCTCTGAGGCTCAGGAGTGCCCCGGTGGTGCTCAGGGGGAGCACAGCCAGAACCAGCCCCCCCCTGGAGCCCAGGATGAGTCCCTGGCCGCACCTGAGGCCATCGGTGGTGCCAAGCCATTGGGCCACGACGACCAGAAGCGCTGGGTGGAGGTGCCAGAGCACGACAAGGAGCGTTCGGGCTTGGCCGACACGCTGTGGCGTGAGCTGCGGCTGCCTGCAGGCGATAAAGAGGAGAGCACGGCCACCCCGGGGCAGGAGAGCAGCCTCGAGGACGACTGTACCGCGGAGCTCCTGCAGGAGGTAGCGTTTGCCCCGGGGAGTTATTTTGAGGAAAGGAGGGCAGCTCAGGAGTTTTTCCCTCCAGGAGGACGTTGGCACGCGGGAGGCCGGTGCTTGTGCTGGGGCTTCGCAGGTGTTTGCAGAAGCTGTCAGCAGGAGCGTGGCCTTTGGGGTGGAATTAGGTGATCTTTAAGGTCCCTTCCAACCCCAACCATTCTGTGATTTTGTGAGATGCTTTGGAGGGACCGAGGCAGGACCCTGCAGGGTCGCTCTTTGAAATGAAACCTTGTCTGGTGGATGCCCGACTGTTCTTGGAAATGAGCTCTCAGTCCATTTTTTTTGCAGCGTATCGCCCAAATTTGAACCAGTTGGGTGTTTCTGGCTGGGGGACCAGGACTAAGCCAGGGCAGAGCTGAGAAGCACCGAAGGCGATGTGCAAAAGGTGGCGGAGCGGCCCCAGCTGCCCTGGTGGTTGTGCAGTCCTCCCTGCTTTCACCACACACCTCTTGGTCTTTCATGTCTTTGTTGTGATAATTTCCCACCTTCTCCCCATAACACAGGGAAGTGGTTAGCCCAAATTGGGAACCAAATTGCTTTCTTGAGGCGGTGCAGGAGTGGTAGTAGCAGAAACAGCTTTGTCCCATGCTGGTCTGATCTTTGTTTTCCATAATGTGCTTTCAAAGGATCAGTTATCTGTGCATAACTTAGGGAGCTTTTTTAGAAATGCAGCTTTTATAAACTATTTTATTTCTATTTATTTATGTATTTTTATTCCCAGATTGTGGGCCATTTAACCGTGAAGGACATCAGCATCGAGAAGATCAGGTTTGATTATTCCAGCTATGGAGATGCACAGCTCAACGAGGGGGATTTTGGACACGTAACTGAAATCTATGACTTCTCCCCATCGCTGAAAACGGAGCACCTCTTAGAAGTGTTCGCAGATTTCCAGTAAGTACCCATCTGAGGGGTGTAAGGTGAGCACTATTCAGACTTGAATGCACAACAGAGTCTGATGATGCTACACTGAATTTTAGTTTTGCCTTCATGCTGCCACGTCTTACACTCTTTGTGCTTTAAAGGACATTTTTCTGCAGTTTATGCATTATTTAAAACACGGCTGGTTCTTCGGGGCTCTGTCAGGCACATTGTTGTCTACGTGCAGGCTTATTCCGTCTGCTCCAGCTTCAGCAAGGAGTCTTCACGTGCTTTGTAGGAGCCTCTTTGCTATTGCATCCCAGTGCCTGAGTTGAAGTTACATGTTTACATAAGTGTTTGGGGAAAAAAAAGGGGCCCAATCCTGCTGCTGGAGATAAGATTTATTATGTCAATATAGGGAACAAACAGCATTGTGCCTGAGAGGGTGACACTGGATTAGCAGCAGGATTGGGGCAAAATACAGCCCTGTGTTAGTGGTAAACGGTGCTCGGTGCAGCTTGGAATTGGTGTTGCTTCTGCCAGGGAGCTCAGGTGTGGTGTGTGCAGGAACATCTCCCTGTCTGCCTCCTGCTGCCACCTTCCCTCCTGATACACCTGATGGGTTAGCTGTGAGTGCTTCACCTCCACGCATCCCTCTAAATTGAAAAGCGTTATTTATGTTCTAAATAAGCTGCTGTCTATTGTGTGTGTTTTCTCTAATATTTTTTTCCACTTGCTCTGACAGTGAAACTGAGCAGAAAATTGACAGATCTAATTTGAGCAGTCAATTGTATTTGTATTTCCCGTGCTGCGGGAAACATCTTTGAAGTCCCTGCTCCCCAACTCACATTTTCCACTGACACGTTATTAGATTTTTTTGCTTTGGTCTCTTGATCCTAAGCTTTGTAAACCACTTTTATAAATCACTCGCTGTTCCTTGTAAGTGACTGAGCAATCAGGTAGTGTTTGCAAAGCATTGTGCAAATGACAATATTTATGTGTTGCAAGACACTCCCTGAAATGGAGGTTGATTTTTGGCCAAGAGCTTCTTTAGGTGGAAGAAGACCATTTTTGGGGGCAGCTGACTCTGGCCTTGACAGGGACACAATTTATTTTCTTCTGTTCCTTCCTTTCCCCTCTTGTAAAATGAATATACTGCTTTGACAAGCACCAGCTGACTATGGCTGAAAATACTAAGTACTCTTTGTAATTCGAGGAGGCTGATGAGTTTTACCATGGCTTTTTTTTTTTTCCTATTAGTGAATATTATTCTATTGTCTTTTCATTTTAGCGAGAGTGGTTTCAAAATTCAGTGGGTCGATGATACGCACGCCCTGGGAATCTTCTCCAGCCTGTCTGCAGGTAAGGGAGCCCTCACTCCTGGCTGCAGCTGAGGATCCTGCAGAGCCCCTGGGCTTTCACTGCTCTTGCACCAGGTCCTGTCTTGACACAGCAGTTTGCAGCGTTGATTCACATGCTTGGGCTAAGCTAGGGCTAGAAGTAGTGATGGGTCATCATGTCTTTCTTCCTGCACACCTCAAACTTGAAACGCTTTTAATCCTTGCGATCCTTGGCATCACTGTTTGCTGTGTGGAAACTCTGCTTGGCAAGATCAGCAGGTTTTTAATTGGCTTGGGCAGGACACCTTTTGTATGGTGCATTGCTAGAAATTACTGTTTTGCCACATCAGTTTTTTCTGCCAAAGCTAGACAAAAATTCCTGCACGTGTGCAGCAAAGTGTGCTCGTGTTCTCTTGGGGACCCTGTGAGTACAATGACATGAGGTCAGCTACCAAGCCTCCTGGCAAAGTGACTCTTTTGGGGTGCAAAAGCTCCAAGCTCAGGTCACGCCCGTCCCAAGAGAAGTTTCCATCCAGCAGCATATGTAGTCTGAACACTCGTGCTCTTGTCTTGGGATTTAGTCTAGTAATCAGAGGTGTCTTTAAAATTTGTTTTTATTTTCTTGGAACTCTTCCTGGGCAAGGAACGTGCGATGTAAGCCTGAGGTGACCAGACTCAGTTCAGCTATTTTAGTGAGTTATCTTGAGATAACTCACTAGCTGGTGAAGCTCAACTTACTCAGTGTTGTTACAACGTGTATTGATTTTTATTTTATGATTAAAGCCACCAGAATTCAGCCTGCTAAGCTGAGCAATCTTTGTTCTTTTAATCTTTGTTCTTTTAAGCATCTCAAGCCCTGGGGCGGCGTTATCCTTCTTTAAAGATCCGACCACTGATCCACGCAACAAGGCAGTCTAAAATTAAGGCACTTCAGCGACCAAGTAAGACGATCTATTTTTAACTTCTGTTTCATGCTTTGCCTGGCTTCTGTATCCTGGGTGGTGTCATGATGACAAGTTAAGTGGGGAAATACCTATTAAGTACCAGTATTCCTTTTTAATTTTTTTAATAGCTTTATTGGCAATGGCAGGACAGCGAGCTGTTGCGTAGAGTTTTCAGTAACAGCCCGCTGCTGCATTCTTGCACTATTTTCATCCAACCTGTTATCACTGGTGTGTTAAAACTTACTGCGTCAGTAATGCTGGTTTTTGCTCTGACAGCCAAAATAACTGCAGCAGGCATGAATGGAGGCACAGGTGAATGTGAACATGTCAAATGCCATAGGCTTGCCCAGTAAGTTTTTCTGCCCTCTTACTCTGCACAGTTAAAGACAATAAATAGACAAAACTGATAGCAATTACGTTTTTGTGGTTGGCATAATTTTATTCAGTGTCAGGTGAAGAAAAAAATTGTTAAGCTTAGCCATTAACATTGTTTTATTTGTTTTATTGCCTTTTAAAATCATATTGTAATCAGTTATACTTGCCACAGTAAAGAAATGCCATGAATCTTGTAGCAGTAGAGACTTTGCTGAACATACAACTATACTGTTAGTGCTCCAGTACATTGCAGTTGAAACAGATTTCAGTATGAATGATTTAAAGGGACACTGTCACAGTTAGAAGTTCCTGAGTTCTTAAGACTGCTAGATTTTGTAGTTTTTAAGACTGCTAGATTTGAATGAAATGTCAAAGAATTGGATTTGCTTTCACGCTCTCCACTTCATCTGTTTTCATTCACACTCGCTGCCTGATTCTCTTTGCTGTAGCCTATTGGCATGCTTCTGAATCAGGTTATAAACTCCTTCTGGGGAACTTTGTATTCAGTTTCAATAGCAATTTCTTCCAAATTTTCTTAATTAGCTGACAGTGTCTCTTTTTTTTTTAAAGAGCTGTTTTTGAGAAAAGATCGGCAGTTTTATTTTCCAAGCTGTGGATGCTCTGAGCCTGACCCTTTTTCTTTAAGCTGCTGATGGGCTGCCTTTATTAATAAAAAATCTGAAAAAGCAAGCAAAGCCCACATTGCTAACTGGATAATAAATTTGCAAACACTTGCTGATAAATGATTAGATAATTGCCAAATGCAGACTATTTTGGACTTGGTAAAGTTTTGGTATATTGCTTTCTTGTAAGATGAAACTGTAGCAAGCCAGATGTTTACCAGAAACTGGAGGTTCTTGGTTGCTCCTCGCCAAAGGGCTTTCCAAAAGCATCTGATACATTTAGCTATTTTTTAAAAAAAAAATGCAGATATTTTTCCATTGCTGCTTTCTGAGGATTTAGGTTGTTGTCTTTGATTAGTTGCAATTGCGATCAGACTTTTCTCTCTGTGGATAAGTTGGTCAGACCGTGTGCCTTCATTTTGTTCTCAGAGATGGGACTGGCTGAATTTTGCCAGGAGTTATGAAGCTGTTCCTGAAAGCTAATGGGAAACAAATCTCTCTACCACTGCAGAAGTGGCCTGGAGTTTCATCATATCTAAATATCTTTTGAATTGGTGTTATTGCATCTTACCTGAAAAATCTTAAGTACAAAATCTGGCGGCACATCTTTCTAAAAGAAAAGGCAAAATGCTCTGCAGGGGTACGATGATTTGCTCATACTCCCGGGCTAATTCTGTAAAGGATCTAAGAAAATAGAAATCAGCCCTTCTGTCTCACAGTCAAACAGTGTAGCCACGAGACTGAACAAGCTCCAACTGAATCCTTTTCACCCCTTTTTACCTAGAACTCCTTCAGGCTGCAAAAGAGAGACCCCAAACTGATACGGCTGTGGCGAGGAGGCTGGTGACCCGGGCTTTGGGACTGAAGCACAAGCAGCAGCAGTGCGTCTCAGGCACCGAAGAGCTCCTGCCGGAAAGCTTGGACCAGGAGGAATAAACCATCTCAGCTTAAAAAAAAGATGTGTAGATGAGCACAGCTGTGATATTAAACTGCATGCAGAACAGTGAGTTACCACAGGGATGTTCTCTTATGGATTTAGCACCGGTTTTTTCTTTATGAAGTTGGGAAGGGAAAAAGTTTACTCTTAATGAGATGTTGAGCTCAAGAGCCAGGCCCAGTGGGGTTTGCAGTTAGCTCTTCACATCCTGCCCTACTCTGTTTCAAAGCATCTGTCACTCACTGGGGGCACTTGCAGAAAAATTAAGGCTGCTAAGAGAAAAGCCTACCTTATTAATTTTTAGAGTGCACCAGAGTGAGCGAATTGTATCTTGTTGGCCAAAATTCAGCTGTAACAGAGCAGAGCATCTGCAGGAGTCAAAAAAAATCTGTTCAATGTTTACTTTGTTGTAATGTTATTGTTAAAATATCCCACAATACTGACAAGCATTGAATGCAAGTGAGTTTCGGGTGGTTTTTTTTTTCCTACTTACATTGTTTAGAAGAGCCTGACTTGCTTTGTTGCACTGTTAGCAAGCAAAGTTGTTATCCGCTGATTAGGAAAAGAAAACCAGAACGTGACAGTTGCTTGATTTGCACAGAGCCTGGTGTTGAGGGATACTGTGAGACACCTTGCTGTGGCAGCAGCAGCAGCAATAGAGCATCCAACACAGCTCAGACTCTGCTTTAGCTACACAGTCCTGGATCTTGAGAACAAAATGGAGCTTTCCAACTTACAGTAGGCTAAAAACCTTTGCTAGATGTCACCATCTGGGTCACTGGATAAATGACAGAAATATTCTGACAGGCATTCGCAAAAGACTTCTGCATACTTTAAGCCTCACAACATCCCTGTGAGGTAGGCTGTGGAGAGCACAAGACAGATACAGATGTTTTCAACCCCCCCATGGACCAAAATGGTCAGTTATGATTATTCAGTTAATTTTAGCTGCTTGTAGAAGTCTTCTGTACAAACACAGAGGAATAAAAAAACTGCAGTACTAGGAATTGTGAACAAGGCCCTAAACTTTCCTGGAGTAGAAATACACAAATAGGATTTAGGAAGAAAAAACATTTTTTCTGGGTAAAACATTTTTATTCAAGTAGCTGTGTCTGAAAAGCTGTAGCAACGTGTCCTCAAACAAACAGAGGAACACTCTTAGCACCATTATGAATTTACCAAGTGTAAAAATCCTTTTAAAGGCAACTTACACAGGCGGTCTGTGACAGCATAGGTCCAGATCCCCGATGATGAAAAGCCATGAAATTACCTCTGTAACGTACAGTGATGATAAAAATGCCTTAACTAAATTCATCTTTTGCAGAAGAGATGGAGTGAATATCCAGCTTAAAAGGTACTATTTAGGTATACGTAGAATCGATGGGGTGAATAGCTTACTGTGTAATGGAAATTCACAATCCAGTGGACTCATCATCAGGAGATCTGCCAAGTCTTCGAGGTGTTTCAGTGGCGGTGTAGCTTCGTGGAGCTCTGATGCACTTGTAGAAAACAGTTCTGCATTAGCTGCTCCTTTTAAGAGATTGTGCTGGGAGTTGATTGTTGAACACAAGAGTTTCGCTGCAGTATTAAATTATGCTTTAGACTGTTCTGCTCAGAAAAAAGCTGCTTCATTTTTTTCTTTCTTTCCCGCATTTCCTTGCTAAAATGGAGTAAACACACGGCAGTACTGAGGATTAGCTGCGTTCAAGAGGCAGCGTCACAAACGGAGACGTTTGCATCAATGGTGCGTTCAAGCTTGAGTCAAAGAGCTTAAAAATACCAAGAAAACGAACGGTAAAGACAGATTTAGGTTGTTGGAACCCAAACAAAGGCAAACTGTGCTCGCTGCAGCCTGGACCTACGTCTATGAATAAAGGTGGCTCTGCAAAGTGGAGGGAGAAGTCTTGATGGAGTAGGTTGGGATGGTGAAGATAGGGAGCCCAGTAGAGTTCAAAAGCCTGCTCCTAACTACCTCAAGTCGTAGGGATTGGAATTACAAGAGACACACGGTAGTCCAAGCACCTAAATTGGGAAGGAAGGCATCTTTAGGAAATAATTTACCTTGCTAATTTAGAGTTTGATTGTTTGCTTGATTTTCTTTTTGTGTGTGCAGTGGTTAGGGAAATCACCGAAGCAGGAAGCCTCGCTTCTTTAAATAGTGGGGTGGGAGGCAATGCTGTTTTATCGGGTGGACACCTTGTTATTTGTGAGTCCGCTGAAGTGATCAAACTTCTGTTCCGTTTCGTCACTGAAGGAGCCACCTGGGGGGGTCACAGAAAGAACACGGGGTGAAGCAGGAGGTAACAAAGGAAGCTTGCAACCAGCACAAGGCAGAGAACACAGCGGGGTTTTGCGTAATCCATGTAAGATGCTATAAAATTGAAGGGCTCAAAGCAGGTACTGGAAGAGGAGGGTTTTCATGGACTAATTAATTTAAGCATTAATTAAATATTGCCCTAATTGGAACAACCAGGAGTCCCCAGGAGTACTGGGTCTGATCTTTAACATATTTGGGAGACTAGACTACAAACCATCCTCAATTTTACTGCAAACCTTGGTTGTTTAACAACGTTACTTACATGATGACTAGCAGGACCTGTGGAATGGTCTCTTCCTTGAGGCTGATGGTAAGTGGGTTCTGTTTACTCTGTTCTTAAATAGGGCCGTGCCCTTACTTTTGCTAGCTGAGAGACAATAAAAGCCTAAACACATTTATTTTTAAGCAGAAATATTTTCAAGCTCAGCTGGAGAGCTCATCTAACACTTAAGTGCCTGTTCATCCAACTGAAGTGGGTTTGGCTTTTCTGAACTAGGTCACAGGCTGTAGTATGACACATGAGATGAGTATTTTCTTCAGAAAAGCAACAAACTAATGAGGAAAAAAAAATCAGGAAAAATATTCCTTCAAGAACTTGAGCCAGCTCTGGAAATTGTCTTTATCGTGGGCTTTACTTGGAAGTTGACAGGCAGTTGCTATTAATTTGCTTTCTGTGTTAAAAAGGGTTTGTCTTACCCTGCAACTTGATTCCCGTTTTAAACGGACCTGACAATTGACTGTTGAAGCAAAAACAAATTTAAGCTCGTTTGGCTTTGATATTTCCAAGGCTTAAAAATTCCAAAAGATATTTTATGCGCATTCAAAAAAGCATAATGCAGCTGTTCTCCCTCATACCAAAGTGACAGCAGAGCATTTTCGTTTCTGGCTCGAGTGCATGGCTCTCACTGCCCTGTTTCACACATCACAGTCCTTGTTTGCTTTTCAAGAAAAGAGAAGGTTTGGGGTCTTAAGAGGTCAGTCCCAGGCTGGTAAGAGTTCAGCTCGGGAAAGAATTTGTAGGTATTTGCCGGGGCCTACTCGAGCGCTCTAAACAACTTCTCGGATTGCGCTCCCTCTGCCTGACAACCTCTAGGGGGGGAGCAAGAAATGCTCCTTCCCCTGCAGAACAGGCGCAGCTGTAACATCTGCTATCGCTGTTCCACCAAGCCCGAGCAAGAGGGATTTCTCCTGGATCTTGGTCAGAAAGCTCTTTGACCCGTGTTGTGCTCGCTGCCCCAGTAATAAGTACAGACAGCACTAAGAAACAAACCATTCCCCTGCTCAGCTCAGCAGACCGTGACAGTGGTATCAGGGTCCAGCCTGGACTCAACAGCTCATCTTATCGAGCATGTAAGCAAGCACACCACAGTGGAAACACAAAGGGCTCACTGAGGAGTCAGCTCCTCTCACCTATGTGGCAGTTGTACATCCAGATGCGCTGCCCATCGTAGCGGCTCCGGCATTTCATCACGTTGTTCGAGTAATCCGATTCGGCAACTTCGTAGTTTGGGTTGATGACAACCTTGGGAGAGATGGAGAAACAGCATAAAGCTACCTGAAGAGGGACTGGACTCGAGGTAGAATCAACTTTTCATTACAGCATAATTTTTTTGTTCATTTGTTTTAGAAAAAAAGTAACTCACTTTTTCAAAGCAGACAAAGTGCTTGATTAAACCCAGATCAAGCTCACACCTTCCCCCATGCACCAAAATATACCCTCAAACACCTTCTCTACGTTTCACACGATAGCAGGGGAGACAAAAATAATTCCCTTCGCTCCTCTGCAGTTTAAGTGACTGTTTTTAGAGCCAAAGAATTCCCCCCACTTGCACAAAACAGACTGTAGGCAGCCGCAACTCCTCATGCAAACACCGCGATTTAATTCCCCAAGCGAAGCGAGCATTGCTTACAAACAGCTCAGAGGCTTGGTACGAGACAACAGTGGGATGCAACGCGGTGGTAGGACGTGGGTTGTGTAGGATATCAAGTATTAGCTGCACCTGGATTCATTAGGGCTTATCTCCAAGCTGTGGTTATCATCCCTGACTTTTTAATTGGGTTTAATATGGGATCTGATAACACTTTGCTGTTCTGTTAGCTAATTCTTTAGGTATTCTGGGAACACAATCACTATAACCAGTAGTTCATAGTATTGTAGATGTATAAACTAACCAGTTAGTTACATTCCTGGCATCCCCAATGGATAAGATAAAGGCACTGGCAGTGTCTCAAACCCTTTTTCTCCCCCCCCGTACCTGGAAGAGGTAGTCGCCCGGCGGGACATCAGTAATATCGATCCACTGGCAGTCGATGTCATGTCGGTACACGTCCCAGCATCCGACTGTGATCCCTTGTTCACCAAAATTGGCACATTCGTACTGTTTTTGCACATCTGAAGGAGGAGAGGAGTTAAAACCACGCAGCATTGGATTCACAGACCGTGTCAGTGGAAGGGCTGGTTGTTCTCCAGCTCCCATAGAGAGCAATAAGCTACGGGTGTGATATTTCGGATGAGACAACACAACATTACCTCGCTTAGAGTCCTGTACTGAAATACATGGGCTAGTTAAATGCCTGGGAGGAGTTGCCACCTTTCCTGTGTTATCACCCAGGGGCAAGTCTCGGAGTTTCATGCTTTATGGGAATCAGACCACGCACACTGAGGTTTCCAGAGCAGCTCAGAATAAAGACATAAGAAGCTGAGGTCTGGAAAACTCGACATACAGGGGGGGTCTGTTGGGATTCTCTTAAACCTGTAGAGACCATTATTCCATACTAACACATCCTCAGGACTGGTTTCCAGGTCCTGTCCAGCCACGCTCTAGCCCTGCTCAGGAATTTCCTAGCATCTTTGAGTCCCGTAATCTGTATGGGGACAGCAGAAAGCACGAGGGGCAATGGCAGAACACACCTGCTTCACACTCCGTGTCTTCCAGACAGAAACTGGCCTTGTGTCCTTCAGCTACCTTGGTCCCGTTGAGGTTCAGGAGATCATAGTGGGTAAAAACCTCCATGCTGTGGTAGTGCCTGCAAGACACAGACGGGGAGAGCCATCGTTAGGGCAAGCAGACACCCCTTTAATTACCACCTCTGAAGGGCTGTGCGGTGCCCCCAGCAGCGACGGTCCCAGGGGCAGGACAGCGTGGATGGGAATAGCCCAGACTTTGTGCTGCTTCATCCCTCGGGCAGGAATTTCTCCTCCCACAGCAGCGTGGGAGGAAATAAATGACGATGCACAAAGTGCTGGGAACCAAAAGGTGCTACAGGAGGAGAGGGAGAGAGATACCCCAGGCAGGAGACGTTCCCCTCGGCACGCTCCTACGTGGCACCGGCACTCAGGCTGCCTCCGTTCTGGCTCCCAGCCCGGGTATTTGTTTATACATCAAGTGCTAAAGCTGTGCCAGGGGAGAGCCTTGCCCCAGCCTTCGTGGGATCGCAGTGGTTTATAAGGTGGGAAAAATCAAAGCCAGCAGCACCAGGTTATCATTTGTAGTGCCCTATTTACCCAAAAAAGAACTATTCCACCTGTCCCTAACAGGCTGCAAACAGAGCAGGATGTACCAAGCTAGCAACCTGGCTATTTCTTTTTTTTTTTCTTTTTTCTTTTTTTTCCTTTTTTCTTTTTAAAAAGGAATCGGAATGTAAATTTATTGGCAGAAAACGAACAACAGATGGAACCAGCTTCTCCCTCCCAGCACTCGCTTCGCTCTGATCTAAACAAGGTGACAGCTGGCTTCGCACACGACGTATTTCATCATTTTAAACGGGAAAGTGTTGGTGTCAACTCAGCTGGGGCTGTGCCGCTATCGAACGCAGCAACGCTTAGGAGAGAGCACGGAAGCTGTGCTGTAAACCTGCAACCAGCAAAGCGAGACCACCGCAGGGTCTGGGTGGTGCTGACCTCAGGGACTTTGTCCTCTTCTATGCCAAACTGCTGCTTCAGCAAAAAATTCAACCTGTGCCTGAGTGCAGTCAATTCCTTGGGCCAGGAAGGAGGTGGGAAGTGCCCAAGTAGAGCTCCACGTGGCCAGGGCTGGGAGCACAAACGTGGTCACGCTGATGTAACATGCTGAATTTGATCCCAGCCTTGGAATCGGGGAAAAAAACCCACACGCAAGCACATTGTTGGGAACAGGAGTGCAGCCACGGGTGCTGAGAGCAGAGCTGGTCCCCAAATCCTGAGACACCAGAGCCCGTCTGCACAGCCTGACCTGGGAGTGAGGCAACTGCACAGACCCCAGTTCAAAAACTGATGCTTATGAGTTAAATAAATAATAAATAAAAAGCACAAGGCACAGCTCGTCTCCTTTCCAGCTGTAAAAATAATCACAGCATAAAAACTTAGAGCCACAAGTATTGCAGCCCCACTCTGCACACGTTTTTACAGAAAAAAAGGGGGCAAGGATGGAAAGGAAGAAATCTTTCCTCTAGAGACTGGCTTTCTTTTCACTTTCTACCACCTCCCCTGTAACCAAAACCAAACAAATAAATCATGACATGCCAGAAATTAATCACTTTTGAGCCCCTGCTAGGATCTTTCCCATTTTTGTTCTGCTTCCACATAGAAAGCCTACTGAACAGAAGCTCCCAGTGATGGAGTGAGGCAACAAGGAAAGAAGAGACATTCTGCAGTGGCTGAGCTGTTGACTTTGAAGCTAATTTGGCTGCCTCCTGGATAAGTTTGAGGTCTCAAGTCTGACTCAGTTTCTGAAATATGTCTGAATCATTCAGAGAGGTGTTTACATTCTGGTGTTTACAGGCTGGAAAGATTGAAGAGGGATTGAGTTCATCCCTCCTCCGTATAAACAGAATCCAGTTTTAAGTGCACAGATGGCTCTTGGCCTCTTCCTGATCCTTTCCCAGTCTCACCTCACTTGGGTAGTCTCTCCCCAAGAGCTCCAAGTGCCTCCTTTTTACCCAGCCTGCGACGTGCTCGAATCCCTGTGGCACCCACGAATTCCTCCAGCCCCTTCCCATCCAGAAGAGCAGGCAGACGCTGTTCTGGTCCAGGCTTCCTCCTCCCCTGCACCTCCCATTTCCTATTTACCTCCGGTTCTGTGCCGCTGAGGTTTTAGCTCTGCTCGTGCCTCTGAATGCAGCTGTCACAAAACCAACCCGTCTGCAAGGTAAAAGCAGCCAGCACCTGCCCCATACCACAACCTCACCTCGCTCCCACTGTTAGCAAAGGCTATTAAGGACTGTAAGAATTGGGAATTTATTGCTCTACGTGTTTTCAGAAGGCACAAGCCTTACCGCAGTGGCAGGATAAAAGCAGTGCACCGAGTTTCTTAGCTCTCTTTTATCCCAAATTAGCGAAAAATCAGCCTCGTAACAAGCCATCATTCCAGAACCAAAGCATCTGCACGGCTCGGTTCCAGCTCCCTTTCCTCTCCCTCGTTTTCTTTGGCGGAAACTGTGAGCGTCCCCCTGAAAAACAATGCACTTTGGGGGGTAAGTTTGCTGTTTACCAAAAAGTGCCAAAACCAAACAATCTCCCAGCTGTGCGCAATCTAAGCGGAGTCAAGACGCATAAATAAAATAAAGAGAAAATGCAGAGTTAGTGTGGTTTTGAGTCCCTTCCCAAGGAGATCAGATGGCTGCATCTTTCTGCATAGAGTGGGTACATCAGCACACGCTTTCTTTGCACAACACACGGCCCCGTGTACACGCTGCCCTTGCACACGCATCTCTCCCGATGAGAGCTCTGCATCTTGTTCATATACCATTTACACCTGTAACTCATGCTGTAATAAACTGGCTTCGCTGCTGTGAGATTATCACGGCTGCCCTAACACCCATCAGGGTTCTCCAGCCCCAAGCATCTCAGCCTCCCCCAGCAAAACCAGTCCAGCCCAGTCCCCGGCTGCGCTCTGCCTCCTTTCTGCAGGGGCAGCGGGAGCAGGGCACGAAGGAGGCCCCGTCCCCGCGGCACTCACCGGTGGCAGTCGTGCCAGACCCAGGCGTGGCGGCCGTTCTTGGGCCTGAAGTCGGACTGCCCGTTGTTGTGGATCTGCGAGGAGAAGCGCAGCAGACGCCGGTAGCCGGAGGTGACCGAGGTGTTGGCGGCCGAGCTCGCCAGGCAGTTCTCCTCCAGCGCGCACTGCAGCATGAACATCGGGCGGTCCTCCAGGTAGGCCGTCTGCTCCACCAGCTCAGCATTAAGCACCAGGTCAGGGGCGGCTAGAAGGAGGGGAAGGAAGATTTGAACTCATGGGCTAACCAAAAACACCCACAGGGGTCTGGTAGAGACAGGCCCAGCTCCTCGCACCGTGCTCAGCACCACCAGCATCCATCTGACTTTTGGCACACCCAAGGCATGGCATAGGCCACCCATTCCTCCTGTATACCCCAAGGCAAACGTGCTAAAATGAGATAAAGCCTTGAGTTACTCACTCTCCGAGCAGGACACGCCAGCACCAAAGCGACCACCTCCTCTGGGACAGGAGACATCGGCTCCGTCGTGACGGCAGTGGGCCAGGGACATCTCCGTCCCCGAGCACTTGACCCCGCTCATGACCACGCTGTCAGCGCTGACGTCTCCATGCCAGTACCAGGTTTCCTTGGCAGAAAGACACAAAGAGGCATTTCGCACACCGTTGGGTCTTTTTGGGGACTGCTGGGGGAATATTCGTCCCTACCTAACTTGTGTTACGTAGGAGGGAGGGAGGCCACAGTGCTGCATTAGACTCTGATAAGGACCATTTGGTCTTCTTTTAAAGCTCTCTGTACCTGAAATATGCTTAGCCCTTGATTAAAAAATAAAGATTAAAATTAAAAGATGAGATGCTGAAACACAACAGTGTGAAACTGTCTTGCAGAGGTCTGTGTGCACAAACGTGCCACCCACCCTCCTTAACCCCTGGCCCACTCCACTCCCTTCTCACTCTAAATACTGGGGAAGAGACAAGGAAAGTTACCTGCTAAATTCTGCAGGGACAGAACGGACTGGGAGCAGAGAAGAGTAACGTGGGGAATGAGCCCCAGTTGAAGCAGAAGGCTTGGACTGGGATTAAAACCCAGCTCAGCCAGGTTCCGTGTACATCTGACCTGTGTAAGCACATCTCTGCCCTTGTTTCTGAGCCGTTTTAAATCTCTCCTTGTTTTCAGTCCAGTTGTAAACTCAGTTTTCCACCCTGTTGTGCCCATCCAGCTGATGAATTGATCCCTGGACCATTTTAGCTCATATAGGCTGTGCCTCTGGGAGGGATGCCCAGCAAATAAACCACACCTGCCTTGTGATGCCCAAGGAGGAGGGCAACAGGAAAAGCCAGGGTGTGTGGAGGCAGAATTAATGGCAGGAGATGCCAGGGGAAACACAGCCCTCGAGGGGCACTGGGACTAATGGGGTCTGCTAACCCAGGGGTCTGCATCTCCTGGCTCAGAGGGGGATTCGCAGACATTCAAACCCTGCCTGCTCCCCATCTTCATCACCCAGGCTTACAGAAATTGTAGGAGCAAGAGACAATTATTCTGCCAAAGTTGGACAGCGGGTGCAGAAGTTGCTGGGAGAAGAGACGGAGGGGAAGGAAGAAGACCAAAAATTCTGATCTCCGTGTGTGAGCGTCAAAACCAGGAGCACGTTTCCAGGAGAAGAGAACCCATCTGCAGCATGGCTCCCATTGCAGCAGGCTGTTTGTTAACCCTGCTAGCAATGCTCTTTGCACACAGGGCCGCCCTGTTCCACACAGTGTGGCTTTATCCTCGCCGTGCTGGTGCAGCCGGGATGTGCATAAGGGCCTTTTCTGTTCTAAATACCAGCAGTCTCAGCTAAAGGAAAAAATGTCTTGTTTCTCGCTGGACTCTCAGAGCTATGTCAACAGAGCCAGGCAGCTGGAAAGGCCAGCAGCATTCAAGGGACGTGGCTGTCCTCAGCCCTGGTGCTCTGCTTGGCAGCTGTGCAAGCAGTCAGCTGGAGGAACCAGCTTGCACGGGGAGCTGTTTTTTTTGGGGAGCCCCAAGACCCATTTTGTGCCCAGGAACTGCAATAAAGGCCCAGAAGTTAAATATTTCCCTACAAAAGCTGCTGTTATGCCCAGATCTGCCTGTCCCTCTTCCACCCTGTGATCCTGGAGGGATGAACATTTTATTCCTTTGTGGTTATCCCAAGCTCATTAGTTGGTAGCTTTTATCCCTTTATTAAGTGCCATTCTTGGTTGTGTGCAAGCAGGGAGTGTTTAGGGCGTTTGTCATTAAAAGACAGGAACAGCTCAGAGCCAGCATGCAGCTCCAGAACGGACACGCTGCACGAAGTAACTCCAGGAGCAAAATCAAATTGTTTTCAAGCGATCTGACACCACGTTAAACTTGGCTTCAAGTTTCACCCAGCCAGAGGAGTTCAAGTCCCCAGTTTTACCGAGGGAGGGACAAGAAACCCCACAAAACCACCAGCCCAACCAGTGCTAACGGGGCCAGACTGGGAAATCTGAGCCCCGAGCAGCACAAAAACATGAGGTTTGCCAAGAGCAGCACTTTCTGCTCTGAATATCCCCCAAATGTCTGCTGTGCATTGACATTTAACCTTCGGGGTCTCTCCAGACAACACCTTGATGCGAAAATCTGCTTTTTTATAACCCCCCCTCATCCTCCACCAGCCCCTACCCACCTCAAGGATGCCACCGCGGCCGACGTGGGCGCAGGGGACCCACCTGGAAGGCATGGCTGGCGAAGCCCAAGCCCAGCTGCCGGCACACCACCATGGCCTCCACGGTGCCCCAGCTCTCGCTGCAGACGGTGCCCCACCGGAGTGTGCCGTTGCGCTCCGCCAGCACCTCCACCCGGCCCTCGTAAGGGTTGCGGCCGCCGCTCAGGCGCAGCTGCAGGGCACAAAAATCACACGTCAGGAAACATCAGAGCGAACGGGGAAGAGGCAGCAGTTGGCCAAGCAACGTTCAGGGCGATTTAGAGGCTAGAAATTTCAGTTCTGCTCCTTGCAGAGCAGTTGGTGCAGTTTGGTTCTTCGTCTCCCACCATGGGCAGCCAAGCCCAGCATCTGAAATCAGCCTGTGCCAGCTGCAAGAGAGCAACACACTCCTCCCGAAAGCCTCCCTCCTCCATGCTCTACATTAGAGGCTGTTTATGGCCTTTGGCAAGAGCATTTGCTCATAGAAACCCGTGTCTGGTTCATCCAGTTGGAGATTTTAAGCTCCGCGTGGCAAACGGGACAGCAGTGCCTAGGCCTGGGTACCACCGTGGGGAGAACCGGTTGGGGTCCTATCACAGCAGGGATGTGCAGCAGCTCTGCAGGGCCACCAAAACTGTTCAGATCACAGCCAAAGTGGCACTTCAGCCCTCTATAACCTCGCTGAGCCTCGAGGAGCTCAAAGTTCAGGACAAAAGGAAGCGCCGTCCTTACATGCTCTCCCACCTAATGCAAGGCAGATGTTAAAAATCTGAATTTTTAGGCAGGACTTGGTGAAACGATTCCTACCGGGACACCCCAAACTGTGTTGCAAAGAGGGCAGATGATGCTCTGGGATGAAAACACCTTGACACGTCACTTGTATTTGGCTTCTCACCTGATTCTGGAAACCCATCGCAGGAACGTTGCACCTCACAGCAGCATCCTCTTCGTGGTTGCAGCCCTGTGACTCCATGTTGAACTTGCAGTCCGTGATGGATTTCTCAAAGCCCGTGCAGTCGATTTCATTTAGATGAATTGGACCCATGCCTTTGGGAGGGGAGAGAAAGAAAAAGTCTTATCTTCTGCCCATGCTACTGTGAAGAAATATCCAATAACACTTTATTAATACTTTGCAGACGTCGTGTTGGACTCTAGCACTCAAAACACAATCCTGAAATAACTCCAGCTATTTCTTATAAAAAAATAAAACAAAAAGCTGCAAGATTATTATTATTATTATTATTATTAATTTTGCCATTAAATTCTTTCCAGTAGTCTCTGGGAGTCAAGCGCTGCGGCAAAGGCCAAGTTTCCGCTGTTACATAATTTACAAACTTCAGCTGGAGGAATTCACAAATTTTGACCTTTTGGCTGAATCCATATGACAGGAATCTGGTCTCGGTCAAGGCCTGACATTTAAATGCAAACAGCTACATGTTCACTGGGACAGCAGAACGGAACAACACAGGGATGTGCAAGAAATCAGTGAAATGCTTTGGGGCAGGTGCGTGTTACAGACTCCAACACCACTGATAAAAACAAAGCAGCAAGAGAGCAAACATCTTTTGTCACTGCACAGAATGGTCCCAAGGAACTGGGAGAAGAATTGAGAAATTTGGTTCCTTCCCTGGACAACACACAACTGCCATTTCCACCAGAGACCCAGCAAGAGGAGAGACCTGCATAAGAGAAGGCAATAATCCCGTAAAGCTCCCACGTCCCACGTTTCCAAACTGAGCTCAAAACTGTTTAGAAAGAAGATTTTGGGGAAAGAATCCGAGATTTCAGCAGAATTTCTTCATCACTGAAGAACAACCAGAGGCTCTCTTGGAGCCCATGTAACCCATCCATCACTGCTGCTGGGCTCACACCACACAGCTTGGTCAGGAGATCCCTGCAAGTAGCAGATGGAGAACCTCTGGTCTCCAGAAGTTTGCAGGAAGATTTTGGAGATGGAGGCTGAGAAAAAAAATTATTCTGAATTTTGAGCCATTTTTTGCTCACCTCTCTGGAAAGGAAAATGTTACCCAACTTCAAGCCTGATCCTTTATACCTCAAAGCAAAGGGCTGACTCTGGAAGGCAGGAAAAGGTGATGGGTTTGTTAATGGTAGGGGGTCTTTTTGCTCAAAACCCTTTTTCTGCTGCCATCTGGAGGCTTTCTAACTCCCTGTGACAGCCAGCACACCTGTGACTTAGATTCTCTTTGTGCCTGCCTCTGGAAATGGTGACGTGACCCTGCAGCCCTGAGCACCGAAACGCAGCCAAATTTCATTGCTGTATGGGTGATAAAATTTGTATTTCCTCCCGTGCCATTCCCTTTAGCAGAAGAACAGGATTAGGGCTGTATGTCCAACATACACATTCACCTGCTGCTTGGGGGTTTATCTTATATTCTCCCTCCAAGGACACTGTAGGGGACACAACATGTTCAGGAGATTCTGACTCAGCTTCTTCCTTTCAACAGACTTGAGTCTGAATAGGGGTAAGTTTTTTATTCTGGTTCTCATTTATCTACAAAAGGGGGAAATTTATCATTCTCTCCATATCCTGAAATCTTTGTGGGAGACACTTGTTTTCCACAGGTCCCTTTGGCTTAACTGGGATTCCTAAACACTAACTGCACATCACCCGTGTCTCTAGGAAGTGAGCAGTGTTTTACCTTGTAAAACTACATCTCCAACACAGCAATGACAAGAATGGTCATTCCAATTTGTATTTGAAAACACAAATTCACCAAGATAGAGATGTAACAAAGCAAAGCCTAAACACATAAATGAACAAAGAGTTCAACAACCGAGTTGTTGAACCGAGTGCTCGGCGTCCCAGAGAACAGCTCCGGGAGTGTGCACTGATTGATTGCCAGCGTTTAACATTAAAAAAAAAAGGAAAATGTGTGGAAATCACAGGCATTGCTAGGAGCTTCCAGACTGCAGAAATGCCACCCGTTCATTTAGTCTCACGATACAGGGTTTGGTTTGGTGTCATTTTCTTCAGGGTTAACACTATGGGGAAGTGAATCAGAAAGTGGTTTGCGAGGGCAAATGTCAGGCTCTGAGTTGCCATTTACCAGGCTTTGGAATTTAAACCAGCTCCCAAATACAGGAAATCCAAACCCAAAGCTGGCTCTGAACTGTACAAATAGCCCTTCTATTTATAACAGGCTAAATTAATATTCTGGGCTTAAATTGGAGAGCTTTTGAAGTCTAGACCCAGGGCCCATTTTTGCCAGGAACCTTCTAGTAATGCCTTACACCACGTGCATCTAGAGAACTTGCAAAGAGAATTGGAAAGCAACCGGTGAGATAACAAAGAAGTAATTACTGGAGCAGCTGCTGGAGGGAAAGGTTAAACTCATCATCGCTAGATGTCTTTCAAGGAATCCTAAATATCCCTCTAAGGCACAGCCTCAAGGGACTTACTAAGAGCAGCGAAAAAATTCTTGGTCCCCAAGGCAAACATCCCAGTAAAAACACACGCTGCCCTGGGCCGTGAAAGGGATCTCAGAGGTGGATAAGAGGAATGGTCACTGGAGCTCCCTTTGCCCTTACCTTGCCCCAGCCTTGCACCCGTTATCGCTTCCTTGGCGCTCCCGAAGCCCAGCTCGCGGCACACCACGCTGGCCGACACCAGGTTCCAGTTATCGTCGCAAACCGTCCCCCACTCCCCGTTTTTCAGCACTTCCACTCGTCCTTCGCCGGTGTTGGCTCCCCCTTTCAGCCGCACCAGCGGCTGCTGCAAGACACAGACAGAAGCAGGGTCACTACTGCCCGCGAGCAGAGCATCCTTCCTTTATGGCTCTGATTTACTGTAGGGTGTGCGCCCAAAATGGACCGCCCTGAGGCACCTAAAAACCCCCATCACATAGTATAAAAGGCTAGAAGTGCTGGATGAAAGGAGATCTTTGTTTAGTAAGACTTAGGGTATGCAGAGACATGTTTTTTACGCCCCTATATGTGAAATATATAGAGACATCTTAGTTCTCTGCCGTTTTAGTGCCTGGATCGAGGAGCCTGTTTCACAGAGCAGTTCTGCAGCAGAGGGATGTCACAGCTGGATGTGCAGCAGCCCAAATCCCAGTATGAACATCAGTTTTTCTAAGATCAATAAGTATTTTAAAGCATACACAGTGTTGTCTAAGAGTGCACCATGCTTGCCATCCCTGACAGCTATGGAAATCTTCCCTATCAAAATATTACAGATTAGGGAACTATTAGGAACAGAATAAACACATCCCCTTTTATGACTCCCCTTGAATCAAGCCATACCTGAACACTAATCCAAGCTGGTTAGGTGTTTTATCCTTACACTACACTTTAAACCTTACGAAACTCTTTGGGACCAACGGGTGATTTGCACCAGACTCTGAAACCCCTCCAAAGACACGCAGCGCAGAGGTGCTCCACGTGGTGCTGTGCCCACTTGCGCCTGTGCTCAGCTGCTGGATGGGTTCGGCTGCTGGGCAGGTCTCCGGACGAGGCTCCTGAGTTAACCGAGGAGCCCAACGAGGAGCCCCAGCCACTAAAACCTGCCGGCTGCAGCTCCGACGGGTGGAATAAGTGATCTGATAGATGGCAGTCTGACATATGCAGCTGAGAGGCAGGTTCAGCTCCATTAATTCCTGTTCTTCTATCAATGCCCAATTATGCACGGCTTACAGTTCTCCCAGTATCACACAGAGCAGCCCACCAGCACCCAACAGATGCATTGTTGGGGTGGGAGCTATGCCCTAGGTATGGGACCACCAGGTGAAGTGTGCAGAGCCCGGGAGCAAGAGAATTGTGACTTTTAGAGCTGGAAGCATACACATCTCCAGGCTCAGAGACTCTCCAAGTCACACAAAGGGTATCCAAAGCCTACAAATAGGAATTAACTGGGCAGCGCATGTGGCTTAGAAGATTGATGATGATTTACAAATCCTTACACCTCTGAGGCCTAAATCCTGCAAGGTCTTGTGCACAGACCTGCCTGGACTCCAGGTGAGCCAACCATGGACGCGACAGCACTACTCCCATTGCTTAGAGCTTCCACTACAGCAATATGGGGTGGGATCATTTGGGGTCTGCTGAGGTGCCAAGAAAAAGCCCACTGCTGTAGTCACAGAGATATAGGGCTGGGGAGTGCAGGCTACAGTCAACGGCTAGGGGAGAAATCCACAACACCTAACGCACCCTGCGAGAGAACTCAAACCCAGTGTTAAAAGCCTCCAGACCCTGCAATCACCCCCGTATCCTAAGGCTGCACATACCTTAAAGGTGGCAAATTAAATTACATTCCCCTAGCATCAGCCTAAAACACGTTTGCTGCACGTTAAGCTCATCCTTTCACATTCGGCTGCCCCGCTGATGCTGAGAGCAGCCGACTCCAGGCACGTTTCATAGCAGCCTTTTGCATATCTGAGGACCTTTGTGCTACGCTCAGCCCGCTCTTTGCTAGACTAAACAAACACAGCTCTCCCAACCTTTCCTGCGGGCCGTGTTTTCCCTGCCTCTCAGGGCACTTCTTTGCAGAGACCCAGGGGCGGCGGAAATACCAGCTTATTTCCATCGCATCTCTACGGGAGAGAGAACCCGGCAGGATTTAAGTGACTGCGAAACAGCAAAGCCCAGCAGCAACCGGGCACGGATTCAACTGGCTTGCACAGAACAGCTCCAACAGGAACGTGAGGGCTGTATTTTCTTACTACTTGCTCGCAGCCTTGCCAGCTGCAGCGGTGAGCAAGGCTCCCACCCTTCCAAGCCTGGTACCACGTCCTCGTAAGTGTGACTAATTAAGCTCTGTTGGCTTCTTCCACTCACCAGGTTGCACCTCGCCCCCTGCTCACCTCCTGCCTGAAGGCTTTTCGGAAGCCACTGTGGCTGCTGGGGGCAAAGGCACGTCCCGGGACACAGCTGACCACCGCCGGCATCCCGTTCTCGCACGTCGCGTTCTTCTCCGCGTCCACGTTGAGGTGGTTGCCCAGCTTGCAGCTGGAGATGTGAGCCTCGTTCCCGCTGCAGTCCATCGAGTAAGCCCAGTAATGCTGCTTCCTTCTGCTGGCAAACATCCTTGCAGGAATAAAGAGGAAAATGAGAGTTAGGAACCCATAAGAGCTGCACCGATGTCACTGCGTTTGGGGAAAGAACGCCTTGGGATTAAATGAAGACGGAGCGGCATTATTTGAAGGCTGACCCATTCACACTCACAATGCCTCTCTGTTCAGGTGCTTAGGAATAAATTTAAGCTATGAAATTAATAGCTTAAATTAGTATTAAATTAATTTAATTGTCTGTTTAAGCTAAAGAGCAGAGTGTGAATCAACAGTGTGGCTGGAGCAAAAACTGTGCACTTAAGAAGAGACACTTAATAGAGATCCCACACTACAGAGGTCAGAGAGCAGAGCCAAGGCAGTTAACTAAAAAGGCCAAATATACCCCAAAAAGACCTCTCCTGTAACCAAGCTGCTCTCTTTGCTTGCCATCACCTATCAGCTGTGAGGAGATGGCAGAGAGCTACGGCCCTCCAGCTTCTCCCAGCTGCAGCGTTAACAACTGCAAGCCTGAAAGCAATTTCCGAGAGCAGAAGCAATTCCCTCGATGACATGTTCACGGCAGAGGAGATTGGCAGCAGCTTCTGCTTCTTGCTCCCAAACCGTAGTGCTTGCTTGGAGCTGCTCCAGAGGCTCCTAAGGGGGAAGGGGCACGTGTGATAAACGGGGAGAGAAAGTAATCCAGCTTCCTCCTGGCTGCATTGAGACAGCAATTGGACAGCACCAATT
This sequence comes from Cygnus atratus, assembly GCF_013377495.2. Taxonomy (NCBI): domain Eukaryota; kingdom Metazoa; phylum Chordata; class Aves; order Anseriformes; family Anatidae; genus Cygnus; species Cygnus atratus. The sequence continues at coordinate 2,357,527 of NC_066388.1, forward strand.
CTGATCAACCACAGTACCTCCTTGCAGGACACAGCACCTGAACAGGAGCTGGTGGAGGAACAAAGGAGCCTTTATAGGGTGTTGGTTTGAAATTAAACTGGGCAGGTCGCGACTGCAAGGTTTTTCCCAGGTGCTACCCTTCGGTGGTCCAGTGTGGGTTGGTTTATTCTGTCCTGGATGCTGGTGAGGATCTTCTCCCCTTCCGCTCACTAAGCTTTGCTGACAAGCTCGTCCAGGCTCATATGGCTCACAGCCACCAGCTAATCCTTTCTGGAACCAGATTTCTCCAGGTTGATGCTAGGGCCAAATCCAGCTGAGATGGAGATGCAAATGCATCGCACGACGGGGAGTAAATGCTCTGCTGGAAAGGGCTGAGGATGGAGCAGCACAGGCAACCTGCCTGTCTTGGGGCTAAAACACCATCAGACCAGGGTTGTGAGGGGCCCTGAATCAACAGAAAATGAATGGGAATGGGAAGAGGCAAAAAATAAAAAACAAAAAACATAAGAACAAAGGGGATGTGGGCAAAAAGAAAGTGCCAGACACTTCACAGCTAGAATATCTCAATCAATTTTGGACCAGGCCTTGAAGACTTTTCTTACATTTAATTAAGCTGCGTTACAGCTTAATTACATGTTACACCCTGGGAAGCATCTGAAATCCTTGTCGAGTGACTTTACTCCATACCCCCCTAGCACGAGCCAGCTCTGCTTCATTCATCACCCTTCCATTCTGTGCTCCCATTCGGGAAGTGAGAACCTGAAGGAGTGTTTACACCGAAAGCCCGACACACACATGTGCAGAGAGCTCCATGAACTCCAGAGCAGACGCAGCAGAAACCCAGCCTGTCTTAGGGAAGTAATTACGGGGATGCCTTATAATAGCAAACAATGACCTCAGCCTGGAAACTCGATGAGGCATTAACATCTGGTTGATATTAACAAGCCCCTGGTAAGCTGGGGAGAAATAGCCAGAGAAAGCCCCACCTCATTTCCCCAGACCAAATATATATATATATATATAGATATATATAATTAAATATATATATTAAAAAGTGGAATAGAGGTGATGTCTACAGACAGAAACTCGGGGCATTCCTTTTATTTAGCACAGAGAGGGTGCAGCCCACCTCTCCCTGGCCTTGCTGTAAGCCAAGGGCAATGCAGCTTGGATCAGGGTGAGTGAACAGTCATGCTGTGAGTTCAGCCAACTCTGGGTCAAGCTGGAACCCAAAGGATTTCTACCGGTCAGGAGAGGTTGGTCTTCATCACATAAGCTTTAAAAAAAGGCATAGGTTAAGCCCAAGGGCTGCAGGAAGTGTCTCGGGGTGTAGCTAAAGCAACCCTGCTTTGTGAGAGCGTGTTTGAGAGGCCTTGAGGAGAGTAGAAAGTGCTGGGAAAATTCACCCCTGGTGCACTGAATGCAAAGCAAACCGTCCTGGAGGTGCTGAGCTCCTCCATCCTCTCCTTGACAAGTCACAGAGCTGTAAGAAGGCATCAGGTCCATCTCTCTGCATCTTGGGTCATAAGCTCTTGCTGTCCCCATCAACAAAACGCATTTAATCCTCCTCCCTCAGCCCCAGCAAGGCTTGGAGGAGGAGTTAAACAGCACTTACATAAAACCACTTTGAAGCACGAACAAGAACATGGAAACAACGCCGAGATTTGTTTCATTTCCTACCATAAATCGCGCTGTCAGCTGCAGAGCCTAAGTTACATTCAGGAATAAAACCCTGGCACGGGGACAGCAATGAACTAAGTTGTTTTCTTTCAAGCAAGATCCATCTGCAAATCATTTCACCTCCCACCACTGTGCAGAAGAGCCCAGGACCCGTTAGCTCAGCCTGCAAAGCTGCACTTTATGGGCAGCGGGACCGGCGCGGACGCTGCCCCAACCCCAGTGGGAAAGGATCCTGGGAGAAGGGTATTTACAGACGAGGGAGAGCAGAGCCCGAGAAATGAGGAAAAACATTTCTGAGGCTTTGCACTCGCGTGGAGAGAGAGTTTAGTTGGAGCAACCAGGAGATGAACTCCTCTCTCCCCCCAAAAACAGGATGTGACCAAAAAGTGTGGGGGGCAGCACACAGAGCAGATCTCAACGGCTTTCACTCCGCTATCTCAATTAAGAGGCAAGGGCCTCTTAATTGAAATCCTCAGCCCAGACCTGGGAGGTTTCCCTTACCAGTGATGCTGGCTGTACTGATGCATCTGTCTGCTCAGAGAGCCAGCAGATGCGTGCTGCCCTGCTAACATGTGGTTCAGGTCTCTGGTAACACAAAGCATAAAGGGCAAATGCCCCAGGAAAGAAAACAGCTTTTAAACTACGCTAACCAAACAAAACCGCCTTTCTGACAAAGTTTTACAAGTCTTTCTCTAATGAAATGACATGCGATCTTCTTCTAACCCGGCATAATATTCATCATATTTTCCAAAACATCGTCCCGTGGGTGTAGGAGCAAGCAAGCCATCGCTGTGTGCTGAGAACGAGCGGAGGTGAGGGAGGAACTAGGGCACTACTTAAAAAAATTTGTCTGGTTCGGTAGCAGAGGTGCACATGCCTGGTATTTGTAAGCACTGCATATTCATAACTCCAGTGAATGGGATTTTCAACATTGCTGAACAACCATGCCCCAGTTTTTCCATCTTTACATGCGCTGTTGCAAGAGGCAGAACAATTACCAGGCGCCCTTTTATTTAAGGCAGATGGCTCCAGCTGCTAAGGTTAATGCTTTTCTTGGAAATGCCACAAGCGAGGAGCAAGGAAAAATCTGCTTTGCCTTACTAGAAGTGTTCTGCCCTCCTGCTCTGATGCAGGGGCTGGGAATCTCAGGGCTGAGTTTGGGGGAGAGACGTTGCACTGATGAGAGGAAACGTTCCTTTAACGGGAGCAAAACACGGAACTGCCTGGTAGCAATTATTAAGTCACTGCTCGTCTCCCTGGGAAGCCCGAAAAGAGTTCCACTTGGGTTATTTATTTTAAAATCTTTGTGCTGCTGTGCAGCTTTATGCTCTTCCAGCCCAAGGACCTCTTCGATTGATCACGCTCTTACTAATGAGAGAAATGAAACCTGGCCAGTCGGCCCCAGAGGGAGCCTTCAGAAACAGCAACTGCACAGGCCGAAAGGAGCAGGCAGGAAAACCACAGCTCCTGCTGGAGAAATCAGTTCTTCCCCCCACCGACTGAGGCTTTCCCACTCCACAGGTCACACACTATAGGAAAGAAGTGAGACAGGATTTAGCTTAAACTGTTTTACATCTGCCTCAGGGTGTTATTTCAAGGGAATGGCGTAGGAAGAACCATGTCTGTGATGAAGGCTGGTGACAAAAAGCAACGACAACAAAAAAAGACCAGAGCTCCCAGCTTTCAAGAAAAGAGGAATGCAGCCTGATCAGCCTCTCAGAGACACAAAGTTCTCCCTAGAGATCACCGTTTTCTTCCCTCTTTTTAACGCAATCTACAAACAGAGGAACTAAAAACAGCTCTGCCACCACAACTGCATCCTCCTACCAGCACCACCGCAGCTGCAGAGGCAGAAAGAAGCAAGGCAGGGAGCAGCAGCAGGATGCACGACCCATGTTTGCAGCTTGGAGCAGGCTGTGATGCACAGAGCAAGGCGCGCAGCTGGAAGTGGCTGACAGCTCTTCCAACCCTGAGCCACTGCCGGTGCCAAAAAGAGCTGAACCGGGGCTAACAACAGCGAGAGATTTACTGGGAAATGTTCCCCAGGGCAGGCGGCTTCTCTGCGGGGGATTTGGCAGCCGGACACCCGTGAGCCATAGATGGTGAGCCTCTGAGAGAGCCGAACGTGAAAGCAGCTGGTTGACATGGGTTGACACATCAGAGGTGTGAGACCAGGACTTGCATGCAGAAGCAGGAAGGAGGAACGTGGGCAATAAAGCACAACAAGGTCCTCTTTTATTTTGGGGTGGCTAAGTGCTTAGGTGTGCTTGCAGCTAATAGGTTTACTCCCAGTAAAGTATCATCTGTTTGCTTGTGTCCACCCATTCCCTGCACACAACACAGGACCTAAACCCATCGCTAGTGAAGGAAATGACCATCCCATAGCCAGAAACAACAAAAAAAGATTTCTTGGGCTGACTGTCCACGTCTCCTACTACAGGACCTATCAAACACTAAAACTGATACAGCCCTAGGTCTCCAGCCAGCACGGTGAGGATCAAACCATTCCCCTGGCCGCACAAGGAAATGCTTGACATTTCAAATATTTGCACAGAAGGAAAACCTGATCTGAAGGAATGAAGCAGTTGGAGGTTTTTCCTCCCTCGAGGTCTCCAGCGTCATTGGACAATTTGCATTTTTGAACAAGGCCCCAAGTGTTCACAGAAACACGCGACTCACACAACGTTCTGCTCTTACTTGTAGACCTTGGCGTTGTATTTCCTCTCGCTCGGAAATCCAAACATGCCACAGACGACTCGGGAGTTTTTCATGGTCCAGTGCTTGTCACAGATCTGCTTCCAGGTCCCCTCGTCCTTCACCTCCACGTAACCCTCCGTGACGGGCACCCGCTTGCGGTAGGTGGCGAGGATGGCGCGGATCCTTATGTCTTCCACCTGGATGTTCATGTTCTGTGAACATAAAAAAAACACATGAATGATGCAAGGAAACCTGTTGTGTGGCTTCCAGGTGGGGAACAGAAATCGATTCTGCTCAGGGGAATCACAACTGGACAGAGGGAGGCAGAAAAGAAGAGATATTAGGAAAAGTCACACCAGGGATGCAACAAACCTTGCGCAAGTCCTTCCTCTGCCCTGTGAAAGAGGATGCTTTTTCTTGTGTTAAATAAAAAAAAAAGAATGATTATGTTAAAAAAAAAAATCTCCTTTGTTACTTGAATTAATTGAAAGTGCTCATTTCAGAAGCATGGTGACCATAATTAGGTCTCAGCTACTATGGGAATGAACTGAGCACAGCTTTGGTAGGGCCAATTTACCAGCAGGGAGCCCTGGCGAGGAACCAAAATGGGGGGGGGCTCTCTCTGGGCACCCCTTCCCCACCTAGCCCGGCACTGTGGGAGCCAGGACCCCAATCTGCTGGCATGGGCACCCCCAGTGTCCATGGGCTGGATTCGTCCCCCAGCTGAAGCAGATGGCTCGGAGGTTGCACGGATTTCACATTTGGAGCCTACGTGAGAAGGCTGCGCAAACAAACCTCGCAGGGACCAAAAGCAAAAGCCGACTGGAAAATATCTGCTGTGGCAAGCAATTACAAAAGAGCTACTGAAAATTTTATAACTTGCTTCCAGGAGAGGTTTTTTTTTTTTTTTTTTTTCTTCTTCTCAAAAATGTACAAAACCACGTGGTTGTGCTAGCGGTTACATCAGAGCTGAGGAATCCTTCCCTCCCCTCGTTCAAATTCAATCACTTGGAAAAGAAAAGTGCCCAGAGCTTTAAAGAGATGCCGGCTTCTCCGGGACACCGACCAGTGGCACACACAGAGGTATTCGAGTCAGGGATATCACAGCAGGACTTGCAGAGTCCTGCGAGTTACACGTGGCACATCCCCCTCCAGATACTGCCCCAGCACTGATGGAAATCCCAGGGCACACGGAAACCAAGGGCAGGGAAAATCTGCTCCTCGTTCACAGCCCTGCCGCTGCTCTGCCTGCGCAACCCCGGGCAGGTCACCTCAGGCTTTTATTTTTTAATTATTATTATCATAATCTACATTTAACACCTGATTTTACAGCAAACTCGGTGACTGATTCCTCTGTTCACCTTCAGCTGGAGCATCCATGAGACACCCCCAGTGACCCTGGCCAGCAGGACCTTGAGTTTTACCCAGGAAAATCAACGCAATGGGGTTGACAGCTTGGGCTTGGATCTTAAAAGCACCTATAGCCCTTAGGGAAAAATAAATAAAACCAGAAAAAAACACAAAACCACAACAAACCAACAAAAAAACCCCACAACAATATCCAAGTTTGTTACATCTGAGACTTTAAGGTGTTCAGACAAAGGGCCTGACGCAAGAGCAAACTCACACTTCTCCTGTGCAATCTGGAAAGTCCATTTCCATTTGCAATACAAAGAGTTTTTCTCCTGTAATACCGCACAGCTTCTGACTACGTGCTGTCAGGGAAGTAGCAGAGCCTCTGTGCATTGAAGGCCTCCCCAGGCTGGTTTCCAAACCTGCAACTCACTTTTCCCCTGGTGCAGATTATAAAATGTTTCCAGCCCTTCGGTGGATGGGGAAAGCGTGTTTACCTGCAGCTGGAGGCCAGCGCTGACTGACAGAGCACCTTGTTTCCCTGCTCCCTCCATCACGCCCTGCTCTCTTCACCAGGAAACAAGCAGCAAGAAAAGCCTTAAATCCACTTGGAAATAACTCTGACAGCTGAAGATCTAAAAATGCTTGTAATAAAAAGCCTATGGAGAGGATTAACCCAAAAGACAGAATGCCAAAGCTTAAAATTGCACTCAACGAGCACACGAAAGAGATAGTAACGACGGAGGAAATTTGCATTGACAGCTGAGAAAGTGGGTGAGACAGCCTAGGTGATTTTTTTCTGTCTGTGACTGCAGGATATATCCACGCTATATAAAACCCTAAGTATGTTTGCTGTATGTAGCTACGTCAGTATCAGCCTCACTGCATAATAAAGTAACTGAAAGGGGACATTTTCCTTGCCTAGACCTGACAAAGCAAGATGCTACAGTGCACTTGTGGCTTTCAGTTGGCTGGCACTTCCATTTTGCCTGGATTTAAGCAGGCCAGAGGCAGAAGCCTGTCCCCAGCACGACGGAGAGGAGAGGCATTCAGACCAAAGTGTAATTCCTCGTTCAGGAATGATGTTCGAGGTTGCCTGCGTTTCCCAGGAAGATGCAGGACGGGGTTGTGAGCCCCATTTGGGTCATGCAGAGACCAATTCCAGATGTGCAACATCTGCCCGATGTTTCCACCACTAAACAGCAGCATTATTCTCACGTTGCACTATTACTCATCGTCAATACATGACCATTTTCACTGCCGCAGCAACAGAGGTCCTCAATGTGATGGAAGCTCCCTTGGATCGGGTGGTGACACATCTGAAAGGCCTCCAAGATACGCAGAGTGCTCAGAGGGTGGGAGAAAGAAAATATTCTCAGCCTCCTTTTGCAGATTGAGAAATAAAACCCAGGGAGATCAAACTGCTTCTCCAAAGACCTCAAGGGCAGGAATTGCATCCGAGTATCCCGAGGTCCCAACCCCAACCTCCACGCAAAGATCCCTCCTGCACCAGGGAACATCAGCAAAACCTCTAGCACTCATGTTTGTGTTTTATTTTACCTTTTTAAATCCTTCCCACTCCACCACCCTAACTGGAGCTGTGGAGCACAAAAGCAAAGACATCCAGCCTGCCTCTGACAACTGCCAGTAACAGATGCTGGGGAAAGAGCATCCAAGCAGGGCAACATTCAGCAATATTTCCCAATTGTATTCCCTGCAGCTCCCAAGCATCTGTGTACAGAAGGTGTATTTTAAATGTTCAAAGGCCCAAAATGAATTTGAGCATCCCTCACTGTGATGTGCTGAGATTTAGGCTATCAAAGCAACGGGCAAAGAAAGAAACCGGCCCCCTCTGTCAGAGAAGGAGAGGGAAACCACAAAGTTTAAAAAATAAAAACTGGACCAGGTTGTCCTTGCCGGTCATTTTACAGTAGAAAAATAAGGGGCAAAGCTCAAAAGGCTTGCTCGTGGGCTTGGAAAAACGCTGTCAGAGCCAGCATGATACCTCAGGCACAACAGGCTCCGCTACAAAGGTCCCAAGACACATCTCTCTTACCCAGGAGATGCTAACAATAGACACAAAAAAAAAACTTGGCACTCTCTTTTAGTGAATCCAAATCTTTTTGTCCTGCCTTTTTGCCTGTATTTGCCAAGGAAGAAAATAAAAAACACAAAAGTGGGCAAACTAGCAAGAAATAAGCCATCATTTCATTCCCTCCAAGGTATTTCGATCTTCAGATAGTTACAGCAGACCGGCACGCAATGACATTTTCATGATCTGTCTGAGAGCAAAGCCAATCTACATCCACTCCCCTTTCTGCCCATGGAAAATAGGTTTAGAGCAGAGAACTACTGATATAGCAACTCAGGGTTTTGCACTGAGTCTGAACAAACAGCAAAACATCCACGGGAAGAGTTCCACGTGCTGCCGACCTCAGCTTTATGCTGCAAGATTAAAGAACAATGAAACAAATTAAATATACTGAATATATTTATATTATATAATATGTACTAAATATATTGAATGGCTTCCTTTCTCTGCACAGTTTTTGTTACCCTGGGAGTATTCAGTAATGCCAGTACAGGCAGACTTATATTTTATCTCCCAACACCAATGCACAGAGCAGCTGGGGTAATGGTGAAAACAGACTCCGCATCGAAATCAGAAGCAAACAGTATTTAATAGCCGGAGCAGATGTTTTTAAATAGCTCTCTCCATGCTTTCTGTACACGTGGAGACAAATGCCTGCAACAAGCTGTCATGTCAACAAGGAAAACTCTCTCTGAAAGCTTTAGTTCTGGTATTACAGCCATACACTGAAGACAAGGTAGATCTAGAAAATGCTCTGAAGGATATCTAAAGATCACCAAGCAAGTATCTGAAGCCAAATCAGAAGTCAAAATCCCTCCTCAGCTACCAAGGATAAAGTAGAGCTTTCAACAACATTTCAGGAGCCAGTCACTCAGCAAAGAGCAATGCCACCCGCAGGAAATAAAACTGGGTTGATTGCACCCCACATAATAGGTTGGGAAATAGAGGCCTGAGCCCCAAAGCCAATGGGGCAGAGTTTGTTCAGCCCGAGGCTGAAGGACAGAGTGCAGGGAGTGAGGACACCAGGCAGAGACCCCCAGCTCAGCTCCCTACACGGCTCTGTCCCATGGGAAGGATGCTGCTGAGGATCTCTACCCACAAACCATGGGACCAAACCCCAAAAGAGGTAACTCCCACGGCTCACGCACGACAGTCCTCCGGCGAGCCTTGCCCAGCTTCCACCTATTCAGGCCAACAGTTATGGAGATGTAGGTGCCAGCCCTTATTCCTTTTATCGAACAAAATAACAAAAAACACACAAAAAACAAAAACACAACCTTCATGACTTGGAATTCAGCTACTAGCTCGATACAGACCTGGATCTCCAACCTCTCCTTTGCTTGTGAACCAATCCCACCCACCTACGTGCGGGTGAATTTTGCTTCCCCTTTGCTTTTCCTTTTCTTTCCTTTTTCCTTTTCCTCCTCTGCTTTCTGCTCTGCAGAAGGCTGCTCGTTCAGAGGACGGCACCTCACGTTGCTGACCCCGTGAAGGTTAAGGGGGCAAGGGGGTCTGCTCCACCACTACCAGCCTCGTTCCTCATTCCTTTGCTTGCAGCAAAGACATCCATTCGGGCACAGCTGAGCCCCATTACAGATTAAGCACACGTGCAGCAGGAAATCCTAAGACATTTTTCTCCTGCTTGAGTTAAGCCTCCTTAGCTTTGAAAGGCGTGAAGGAAAAGAAGGCAAGATAAAGCTGGGTGCAGAGGGCCGGGGAAGACACGCAGCACATCTATTCCTAGATCCAACGCCGTGGCTTGCACATCAACCTGATTTTCACTGGAGCCACTTGGCTGTGTATAGAATAGAAAAATCAGACCAAAGCTAAAATTGCTTTTTGGTCTGAGGCTGAGGAGATCGTGTTCAGCTCCAGGCACTGTCCCATATCTCTGATTTCAGCCCCACAAAGTCAGATCCCCACGTCCTCACTGTTACCTGTGACCTCTTGCTCAAATTTCTTCCCCCCTTCAGTAAAGGGAAGGCAACGCTGAGCCCACCTCGCCTCCCTCTGCAGCAAGGGCTTCATTCACAGCTCTTTTTGCCCAAAGCACAATGTGATTTGGGTTGGGACTTCCAGCATTACTACAATACAAGTTAGTACAAAATAAAATAAAATAAAATAAAATAAAGGGGTCAAACTATTCTGGGCTGGGCCATCTTTCTCCCGCCTCCTGCTCCTTTCCTCACCCAGATCCATGCCCAAGACCCGTGCTGCTGCTCCGCTCCAGTCCCAGCACAAAAGCCCATCGCAAGCCAGCTGTGCTCTGTTACAAAACCAGTGAATCTCAGCCTCCAGAGTCTGCCCGGAGAAAGGGAAAAGAAAAGGGGGTTGGTTTTGAGCTTTCACAAAAGGATTCCTGGCTCGGAAAGTTTTCACAAGAGGCTCGGCTGCTTTTGTTTTCACCCTCTGCACCAAATGCAAACGGCTTCGGATCCGATTGCAAAAACAGATGCAGCTTTCATAACATTTTCTTCCACATTTTGTCGCCTCTTTTGCATTGACAGAACAATATTATGCATGCTCCTGCACTGCCCGAGCTTGGTGATAACCCCTCTCTTATCGGGATGCACAGCGATCGGGCAAGGGGGGAGCTCCCATTCCTAGAAACCCGACTGCTCCTTCTCATATTGCTGGCTCCTGGCTGAAAGCAAGCCACAGCAGCTGGGATTTCGGAGGGGATTTGGAGGAGAGCATCTCAACGCTCACTTCAAGCACACACCCACGCGCTCAGTGACACCGCTAAGAAACCAGCAAGCGAGCTGCATGGAAGGGAACTGGGATGAAGTTTTGCATATGTGTATTTTAATTTTTCTTTTCTAAACATCACCACGAGCGATGCTAAGAATTGCAGAGCAAGAGGGCAGACGTGTTCAGGACCTTTTCTGACAGATCCCCAGGTGATCGCACAATTTAGGCAAAGACTGAGTCTTTACCCCAATTCTGGATTTAACAAACGCAAGGGGTCTGTGTGCTGCCTCTGTCCCCCATATCCCCTAGAACCAGCTTTTCCTTCCCGATGCCTGACCCACCCCACTGCCCCTTAAATGCAGAAACCCACTTGTATCACTTTCCATTTACACCAGAGCCCCAGGATTTCTTGGCATCCTAAACACCAGGACATTAAGTCTGCAATTCACACAAGAAATAAATCCTTTCCTTTCAGTCCAGAGCATGACAAAATCTCTCCATATAGACCCTGCTCACCCCAGAAATGTCTCCTCTCCTCTGTTTGAGCCCTTCCCCTACTTCCACTGAATTCCCAGCTACCAAGTCTGTTCCCCCAGAGATGACTTTTTGGAAAGGTCTCTTCACATACATGGGAACGGCTGGAGTCTGTTTTGACTTAAACATCTGGAGCTGTGCCTCTGAGTCACCAACAAGGTCCCAGCTGTTAAATAAACACAGCGAAGGGATGCTGCAAGACAGGGACAGGCTGCCTATGGGGGATGGCGGTCCCCTGGGAACGTGACGCTGCGTTGGACCGCAAACGCTTTTTGTTCTGGGTTTGTGCAGTACAAAAGGGTAAGGGACGAGAGTGCAATTCGGGATTAAGGTCCAGGAGCAATTACAGTGCAGATTATAAACGGCAAAAGCTGAGATCTTTGCTAAACCTTGAAATCCTTCAGCAGCAGCCTCATGCTTGCTGATGCAAAGCAGGCCAATGAAAAGCACCAGAGGAAAGAGTTGGTGACAGGGGCAAGAGAAGGCAGGAGCACTGAACCCTGGAGGTATTTTGGCACAGGTAAGGGCTCAGCTCAGGATAGATGTTGCTCAGGTCCATGAGCATCATGGTTTGAGGTTTCCACAATGGGCAAAACTCTTACATTCTCCGTTTCCTTTCTGCTGAGCTATTTTAAAGACAATCTGGATCAGTAAGCCAGTCAAATTTATTACCTGACCTTCACCCCGCAGGACAGAACAAGATCCTACTCTGTTCTCAGGCTTAGATAGACAGTTTATTGTCTTGCATAATGCAGGAACGGTTAGTTGCATCCAAAACGCTGCCTGACAGCTACTCAGACCCTGAAAACAGTCTGCACGAGGATGCAGACGGGTTAACTCTGTCCCCCAGGGAGCAGCATCAAGCCCGTGCCAGCTGTGGTAGTAAGAAACCCCCTCAAAAGCTTTAAAATTATAGCAATAAAGAGACACGGTGGCTTGCCACAACAGCAGCTTAATTAATTATTTGCCTGAAGGTAGCTCCAGAAGAGATGCTGAACCCCCTCCAGGCTCACAAAACATCAGCACTCATTTCACGTTGGCTTATGTTTAGGAAAGTAAATATTTGCACTGAGGGGAAAGGCATTAAAGCCCTGTTGTCACAAACGGGCAAATAACCATTTTATTGTCATTTCTGAGAACAGGACAGTCACGACAGGGCTGGTCTCAGATGGTGGTGATCTACGTTGCAGCTCCCCATGGTATGGAGAGATCCTCCAGTGATTTGCATGGCTCAAAGGTAGATACCAGGCAGATTTATATTTATGCCAGACCCAGACACTGCTCCTGTCCTCCTTCCCTCCTCGCTCCTTCCAGTTAGGAGCAGCTCAGCACACAGGAGCATTTTGTACAGCCTCATCCCCAGAGCCCAGTTTAACCAAAAGCTCCCCAACAGGACACAGCGATGCCCCTTCCCTCTGGTTAAGGAACCCGGACAATATAATTCAACCCACTTTTAACCGGGCATAACCAGACCCTTTGAGCCACCAGGCTTTGAAGTGAGATTTTTTTCTGCCTCACACATGCCCAGATAGGAAAAGGAGGACAGAAATAGCAGCACAGCCTGGTATGTTTAACTAGACTTTGTCTGCCCACCGTCTGGCCAAAGCTACGGTCTGCTCTCAGGTACCAGAGCTATTTGTGAACCTGAACGGCTGCAGCAATTTCATATATTTAGAGCACATGTCCTATTTGAAGCCCGTGTGTGTGCACGGAGAGGAAGGAGGTGGACAACAAATATTTTGTTAAGGATGTTTTGGGGGATAGGTTAAAAAAAATTAAATTCCTACCATGCATTTATTAAAGGAATATATTGAGGGTAGGAGGCAATTCCTGCGGCCTTAAAATTGCTGTTCCACCCAGTCAGGCAGTCACAGGTGGGCTCGTGCTGTGTTTGGGCAGTGCAATGGCCACATTACTCCATGAACTCTTTAAAAGAGCATGGCCTGCGTTCCCTGCTCACAGCTCTGCCGACATACATGCAATCATTTTGATTTCAGGGCTTCTGGCATTCTGCACAGACTTAGAAAAACATTTTGAGACCGTGCACACATTTAAACTGCAGGCACTGGCACCCTATAAAGGAACCCTACAGCAGGTCCCAGGACCACTTTCAGACACTGGCAAACTGCAAACACCAACCAACCAACCAAGCACTGCACTTCTGCATTGGTTTTATCCCGCCCTCCACCTTTTGTCGAGGTGTGCAGCTCCCAAAACTTCCCCTGCCCCCTCTGCATGGGGGATGTGGAGTTGGTCTGGGGCAAGGACACAGCACAAGACCCCGTTGGCTCAGAAATCTCTGGGTCATGCAGCAGATCCCACTTGCTGCACAAATTATTGAATTATTGCCAGTCAGCATACATATTTATAGAACTCGTCTGTCCCTCTCAAACTCCACAGGAGAGGCAGCAAGCAGTTTCCGTGGTCCCAGATACGCTTTGAGCACTCAAGGTATCAGGAATAACGCAGGGGCTGTGCTCTGCCCTCAGGGCTTGACCCAAGTCCCACACAAAGCCACTAATGTGAATATGGGAACACAAAACTGGGAACTTTTACTCCAAGCTCTGCTTTGGCTAAAAAGAAAGAAGAAATGCAAGCTAAGACAAACCCAGAGTCAAACACCGGTGATTTTTAACAATGACTTTGGATGTGCCCATGCAGGACCAAAGCAAGCAGGGTCAGCATCCTCCCCGCCATGTTCCTGACCATCCTCATGGTTGTGGGCAGCCTTTACATCTGTGTACAATTGCTCAGTAAAGACACTCAGCCACACGCTTGGCACTTCCATGCACATGGCTGTGGAAAATATTAGGCAAAAACAATGGGACTTAAATCTTTGCCCTTTAACAGGAGGCTGATGGATCTCAGATTTGCCCTAACCTCAGTCCTGGTAGAAGAGTTAACTTCTTCCTTCCTGTCTCCTATCTGCTTATCTCAGATCTTCCATCCCTCACCCTGCACTGAAACATTTGACTTCAGCCTGCGACCGACAACTTGTCTCAGAAGCAAGGGTCAGGCACTGCCCCTACCCCACAGGGCAGGCATGGAAAGGCTCAGGGACAGGAAGAGATGTGATGTAAGCCTCAAAATATGAGCTGTGATGGGAGAAGATCTGGCTGAGCGTATATATATAAGCCAAGTGGTTTATGGTGATGGAAAATTTCATCCTATGCTATTTATCTGCAGCATTTCCAAACTGGGAAACGGAGGTATGTACATTGCCCAATAAAAATAAACTCAGCTCAAGGGCTATCATGTTGCTTTTAAAAGAGTGTGAACTCTCTGCCTGTCAGATTTTAGGAAGCGAGGCCAGATTTGAGCAAATGTCAATTTGCAGAGCCCCTCGGGGCTGGAGCCCCGTCAAGATGAAGTCAGATGTTGTCTGATACCTGCTGGCTTTCCGCGTTAAATCTTAGCGGCGCTTGGCAGCCCCGGAGAACTCAGCACTGAAGGTCTTTAAGACGCTTTCTAAATGATGAATTTAAGACAGTCTGTCCGCAGGAACACACAGGGCTCCCTATTGCAGGGGAGAGAAATGTGAATGTGATGGCAAACATTTGGGGATGGGCTCCCAGAGCACGAATTTCCCCAGGAAGGCAGAACAAAATCACTGCTCACTGCAGTTCACACCCCAACAGGAGTGCACACCGCAGTCAGTGCCTGTTCCTGTTAATCCGCTGGCTGTAAAAACACCCGCTTACAAACATACAGATCCATTTGGGAATTGTTACAGTCGTTCTTAACTACTGTGGGAAAAGGGGACGGAGAGGTGCAATCTGAGGTGATGCACGGAGCACATGTATAAAGCAACAGTTTCATCTGTGCAGCATAGTGGGACTGTTGGAGAGACCTGAGCACAGCATCACTGCTCTGTAAAAAATTCCTCAATCCCCTCAATCTCATTCCAATGGGGAGACATCAGTGGGACAGCCTGAAACCTCAGCAGCTAACAAAACGATGATGTTTCCTCCGGTGAATGCAAGGTATGACGTGCAGAATTCCCATGCACGTTAGACAGGGCAGAGACGTTGGATGTGCATTCACACAAGCCTTTTGACCTCCCCGTTTTGGAGTTTATGACCCTATGAGTAACCCTTCTCATCAGCTCTGACTCAAACTATGGCACGCCAGCTGCTAATGAGATAAAGCAAAGATTAAGAAGAGAAGGAGAGCTGAAAGAGCAGGGGGAGAGGAGTTGAAACATTTGACAGCTAGCCGTGACTGAAGTGTACTTCCACAGTGGCATTTAAAAAATTTACAGCACATCACCTTTAGCCTTGCTCCAGCTGCATTAAAGCAGAAAAAGAACCCTTCAGTTTACAGGGACTTGTAAGGGATATAAGAAAAATCAGCCTGGTTTTGCAAAGTAGAAGTAACAGCGTGGTCCTGAGTTGTTCAGAAGACTCGAGCAGCGATGTGTAAGGGAGAAGTGGGCACACAAATTGTTCTGGATTCTTGAATTTATCCTTTCGACAGACATCAGGCTACAGAAAATAAATGCAGTTGGTTACAGACTCCTCTAAATTCACAGCACACAGAAGTTATTGCCCCTCGGGCCTCTGGAAGGCCAGATGAGGGATGATCAGGCTCATCTCAGAGGCTGCGGATTGCCAGGAGACGTCAAACACAAGCTGCAGCAGCAGGTTAACAGCAGCATTAGGAACCCAGCATGCAGAGCTAGGGGTGAGAAAATACACCACTATTCCCTGCCACCAGCACAAGGTCGCAGGGACAGCCAGGCTGACAGCTCTCAGCTTCGTACAGGAGCTTAAAACCAAAGCTTTTATTTTTTTTCCACTCACACCAGTTCAGTGCCTTTAGTCACCAGTGCTGCTACTTGTCATCGTGGTGAACCCCAAGAGCTGCCAGGACATGGGGAATATGACTTACCCCACATCTATTTCTCCTCAGCAATCCTGCTGGTGACCCCATCTTCCACCACAAGAACTGCTTCACTCTCATGATTCATTCTACTTGTCATACGTGAAGCCCAAACACCCACACAGCATCAGCTCAAGCTAGCCCTCAATTACCCCAGCGTGCTCTACTCGTTAGCCAAACGGCAGCGCTTAGCTAATGGAAAAGCAGAGCCCTCCAAAGCTTTCATGATTAATACCTGAAGCATCTCAGAGCGATGCAACCTCCGTCTAGACTAAAGCATCTTTTCTTCCAGGCCTCCGTTTTGAGGATTTGCTGTGGCTTTGGGGAAGCGGGCATCTGCCAAAGCCATCACTGATGTTCCATGATCTCGCCCCGTTCCCTGAGCAACAGCCGTGCCATCGACTGAGGCAATTTGGGATCCCTTTGGAAGGCCTCCTTTCCCTCCTTAGCCCAGAAAAGCCAGGTCAAGGCACAGAGAGAATTCCCCTTCTCATATCCTGCATCTGCCCCCTGCGTGGGAGCCTTGCATCAGTGCTGAATGCTGCCTGCTCTCTCAATCAGGGGCTGTGAAGGAACTGCTAGAATAATTTTGGTTTAAAGCGATAAAGAATGCTGTACCCTTTGTTTCAGATCACGAACAGAGCCAAGATTCAGCCATGGAAACCACGCTGTGGTATGTGATACACCCTGGGTTCCCTGTCTGCTTAAAATAAGGTTCGACTGTGGTTACTGAAGAGTTTATTTCAATGTATTTTAACCAAGGGCAACCAGGGAATCTGCATGATGAAGCACCGTAGCATCCGAAACAAGGGAGATGTTAGCTGAGTGGCCACAAATATTTTCCAACCTGAAATTCTGAAGCAGCATACATTTTTTTTCCTTTGAAGAGCTCAGCCCAGCTTCTTTTCAGACCAGCATTCCCTCCTGGATTATTCCCCCCGAGATCTTTATTCTGTGGAAATCTAACAATCCTGGTTCAACCGCATTTCAGCAAATTTGCTTCTGCCATTTCCCCAGAAGTCTCAATCTCGGCTCAGCAGACTAATCCAGTCACAACCCAGAACCTTTCCCCTAGTGACCAGCCCACGTTTTCCTCTGCTCACTTTCATTTCATCACTTCTAGTGCTGACTCCCCATCCCCACAAATATTTCCATAGAATTATCATGCTTGTGTCATCGTTGCTTAGCTAAACACTCCAAAAATCTTTTCATATCTTTCCTTGTAAATCCATCCGTTCCATTAAACGATTGCAAAACAGGAGGGATAATATAGTTTCTCCTTACTTAATATGCTATTAAAAAATCCTTTTAAATTCTTCTTAAACATCTAACACTTTGAACAGCTGAAATTCAGATTTAAAAGTTGCATCTGAAGCAGCACCTAGAAGTACTACGAAAAGTGTGCTTTAACCATGGGACACAGCCGGGATAACCTACAACGTATATGTCCCTGTCCACAGAAGCCCCCTGATCAGCAGCTAGGAATTTTAAAGTACATTTACCTCTATTTGGTTAAGCAGCGAGTTGTCAAACTTGAAGCCAGGGATTCTCTTTTCGCTGCACACCACTCCCACGTCCTCGGTGTGTTTGCAGTCGGTTACTCCCCAGCCATTTGACGTGCACGCTGCCAGGGTGGTCTCCTTGCCGTTACAGTGGACGTTGTCCATCCAAATTTTCCCTGAAGGGGAAAAAAAAAAAAAAAAAAAACAGAACTGAGACTCAGAAAGAGGGTAAATTGCTCTTAATATATCAGGGGAAGAGATTACTGCTAAAAATAACCTTGAATAAAAACGCTAAGGAACATCAAAAATGGAAACATCTCCTACCCATTGCTTTCCCTTATCTGCATTGTATTAAAAAAGAAAAATTATCCCTCAATATAATATGATAAATAAATATAACCCTATATTTAAGGCTATATACTTGAAAGATGCAAGTGGAGCCTTGACCATGGAGGCTCTGGACCTCCACAGTCCACCAGCAACCAGTGTGGCCAAAGGATTGCTAGCCAGGGACGTCCCATCCAGAAGCTCCTCGTGCCACCACTGCTTGCTGTTGTGTTAGCATGTG
The DNA here is from genome assembly GCF_013377495.2 of Cygnus atratus. Classification (NCBI taxonomy): domain Eukaryota; kingdom Metazoa; phylum Chordata; class Aves; order Anseriformes; family Anatidae; genus Cygnus; species Cygnus atratus. Next base: position 2,375,525 of record NC_066388.1, read on the forward strand.
AAGGATCACCAGCCTGAAGGAGATCGCTGCTGCAAACTTGTTCGTGGTGAAAACTGACCTCTTCTGATGACAGCCACTTTGGAGCACACGGTGTCATCGGGTCCCCTTGGTTTGCCTGATTATATCCTGCCCTCTAATCACACTCACTAAATCATCCTTTAGTATTTAAGGCTTCGCTGTACATCATTTCTTGTTTGTTAAATCGTCATTAAATGTCTTCTATGAGAGAGCTCCAAGTTTTGATTAAATGCCCCTACTTTTCAAAGACTTTTTTTTGCAAGCGACTTAACAAGCCACTGCTGATTGGAACCTCCCGTTATTTGGGTGCTCTTTGAAAACTCAGTGCCAGATCCAGTTTCCAGACTATCATTACCACTTTTCCTACAACAAAAAGCGTGCACGTATGTATATTATATTAAAACAAATTAGATCCTTTAGAGTTGACTGACAAGCAGACAAAAAATCAATAGGTGTCACTCCAAGAACTTTAGGTCATATTTTCTAAGGAGCAGCTGTGAGCAGAGAACCAAGAGCATCTCTGGGATTCACCTTTACGATGTGCTTGCTTTTCCTTTGGAAATGTGCTGGTACATGCTGCTCCCCTGCTATTTGTCCCCTAAATTGCAAGGAGCAACAGCCAACAAGAAACTCCCCTATTTTATGGTCCCCAAGGCTTTGTCTGTCTGAAGAATAATACATCCTTTGAGTAGAAAGGACTGCCTGACCTCCAGAGCCAGGAGGAGATTCTGTAGGAGCAGTCAGAGCTGTTTCCCTTGGCTGTCCCAGCTGCTTTCCAGCAGCCCTAAGACATTCAGGTGGTTAATCACCAACCAGATGATGGATCTGCCACGATCCCCCCTGCACGGGCTCCCTGCGTCAGGATTGAACCCGCACGCAGAGGATGCTCACTCCCATCAAGTCACGTGGCGACAAACTTCTGGTTTGTTTTCAAATGTCATGGCCTCTTTCTCTCTCGGAAATCTCCTACTCTACCCCAAGAGCCAAAATCCACAGCTTGGAACAACATTCAAGGTTTCGCGTTTCAGTCAAGTCAACGTTGAAGCCTGCTGGCTCTTTAATGGGCAATTTTATAGGTGTGAGCACTAACGAGTGGTGCTAAGTAACAGACATACAGCACATTTATCCCTGCTGCAGTGGAAATAATCTGTCTGTGGGTTACATCAACAGTGTGCCAAGCTTTCATATTTTGAGAAAAAAAAATCTCCACAGGCCAACATTTAACTAACGGCACAGTAAAAGACAATTAAACAAGTCTGCTGAGTTGTGTGGTGTCACAGGGCTTTTCTACTTCAAGCATTATTATTAATTTTTTTTTTCCTGTTTATAACATGGAAGCATTCAATTTTTTGAGTCTTTGTTCAGCACATATTTGGGAATGAGATGCAGTAAGGTGTAATGTGCAATTGTCCTTGTGATCATCGCATGCAGCTTTAAAGAGCCAGAAAGGAAGGATGTGCAGTTTGGGTTGGGGGTGAATAGCTCTGACCCTCCAGGACCAGCCTGAGCATCCCAACGGACTGTTATAAATGTAGTCCTATATAGGACATGAAGTGTGCACACTACTTTGGGGTTTTATAAGCCCGTCTGCATTGCAGATTATGGTGCATGCCTCTAAAGGGGATAAAGGGAGAAAAAAAATGTATAGCATTGCATAGGCAATCTATTTAGAACCCAAACAGTTCAAAAGAAAGAAAGAAAAAAAAAAAAGAACAGGAGGAAGGAGTGCTTAGAGGCCCTGTTTGACTCACTGCATAGCAATGGAAGTGTGAACGGGGAAATGGACCATCTGTAAATTACATTTGTGGGCGCAGTTTCCCTTTTGACTCGCCATACTGGCTGCTGGAGAGCCTCCTACCCCCTTTCCTTAGCTTGTTTCAATCAAAACAAGCAAACACCTATTATTTAAACTGTTTAATCTAATGAGGCACCGATTTGCAGAGGCATTGCTTCACCAGGAAGCGATTCTCGTTACGTTTGTAGGGAACATCACTACATCTTGAATTCGGTCATCAGGTCAAGAGTTTTTGGGGTTGGAGAGACACTGCTACTGCTCCAGAATTACCTTACCTTCTCCTTTCCCGTATTTTGAGCTCGGTAGCCAAGACACAGCCTCCACGTAGCCCAGCTCCCTGCAGATCACGTGTGCAGCATGGATGGAGAAGTCATCGTCGCACACCGTGCCCCACTCGCCACTGTAAAACACCTCCACTCGGCCTTCGTTGTGTTTCCTCTTCTGCCCCGCCAGCCGCAGCTGGATTTTGGGGACGTTTGCTGGCCTCTGGGGGGGCTGGTAGACTTGGGGGGGTGGCTCGGGGTAACCGGGGAGGTAGGGCCAGTATTCGTACTGGGCAAGGCCCAGCGGGCTCAGGGAGATGAAGAACAGCATGAAGAAACAGTGGTTATAGTTAAAACCCAGGAATCTTTCCATTTTCAGTGCTCACAGTTCTCAGAGCCAAATCCTCTGCTAGCAGCTGCCGATCAGTGCAGGTAGGTGCTGTGTGGCTGTCCTAAAACGAAAGGCAAGTTTGAGTAAGGCTCGGGAATGATGTTGGGCTTTATACCTCCTGCTTCAGCAGGAGATAAACCTATGAGAGAAACCACGTCCAGTGCTGCCTGTAAAAAACAAAGTCGAGTAAATTATTTCTCGTGGGGTGGGAGAAGAAAATTAAAAGTAACCCACGAAAAGCATTTGCAAGTTTAGGTTAAATTGCGAAATCAGTTTGGCTGGACAATATTTTTTCCAAGGCAAAATTCTACAGGTCACAAATGCTAGAAATAGGATTTTCCTATTCCTCTGCAAATCCAGTAGTTCAGTACTTCTAGCAAGTTATAGCCAACTTGGTGCAAATCAGACCAGGACAGAACTGAACCATTTTTTCCCCCATACCACCTTTAAATAAAAGAAACTCAAACCATCACTTAAACAACGGAAAACTAGAAGGGTAATGAAATGTAATATAACGTGGTCAGAAGTGAGGTATTTATACTGAAATCTGTTTTCCTAATACAATGACAGAAGATTTATTTCTGCTGCCATACCTCCAGTTTCCTCTGCAGAGGATCAGCGCGTTACTGTAGGCAGACAATTTGCAACAGCAATCTCACCTAGCCTTGACTGACAGCCTGGTGTTAATGATCTCCAGTTTTTGGTTGCTAAGCCTGGATTGGGTCCCACAACCGCTAAATCCTTACATAAGCTAGCCATGGTATGAACTAGCAATTTTATTTTATTTTTTTTGACTCATTGGAAGAATTTCATCCGGATACTATGCAAAGTTTAAAGGCTGGTGATTTTTCTGCCCGCTTCCCACTCATGTACTCCCCACCCAGCACACGGCGCGGTCAAGTAGCACACATGGAGGCTGATGGTTGAATAGTTTCCAAATGAAGCAATGCCAGAGAGCAGTGGGAAAAAGCTCCCCAGCCCTTTAAAGCTCCATTATTTCCTGGCAGACACCAAAGGGGAGGGAGAGGGGGAAAGACTGGGCTCCAAAACCAGATGTCAAGAAGCAAAAATCCTTCGGTGTTTTTGCTGGGTCTCAACTATCCCAAAAAAGTGATCAGAAAATCACACGTGCACAAAGACACAACAAAACTCACTAAGCAGCCTTTCAAGACAGAGAGGAGTATCAGCAACAGCAGAGGACCAGCCTGAAATTCAGGATGCCTCGGTTCAAATCTCAGCTCCAGCACGAGCCTGCTATGAGACCTCAGGCAGGTCACTTCCAGAGCTGTGCCTCAGTTTCCCCTGGTCTTACACAGGGCTGACAATAGTCAGCTTCCTCCTGATGTGCTTTGAGACCGGACTGAGACCTGTACATTTTCACCAGGCATTCGAAGAAATACTGGCATAGAGACAAGGTATTTTTCCAATTTTTGCAGGTCGGGAGGGTAAGGCTGAGAGAGGAATAAAATGAATTCCTGCCCCACATCAGAGCTAAAGGGGCAGAGAGGAAGGAAACACAACCGCTTTCACAAGGCTGCTCCCCTCCAGCTGCAAACAAAGGGGATTTCCCAAAGCAAATGCAGTCACAGGGCAGGAGATATATTCTGTAAAAATAAAAGGCTCCCGAGTCCAGGCACATTAGTACTTGTCAGACACGCCTGACTTCACTACCTTCTAGTATGGATTTCAAAAGAAACCTCTTACAATGTTTTTCAAGGATACAAGATGGTTTTCAGCCTAGAGGATAAACACATGGGCAGAGCGATTGTTGTGAACAGTATAAAAATAATAATCAAGAAACCCCCTTAGATCATAACACAGAAGAATAACATATGTTAGTTGTAAGTAGAAATACTTAAGAGGGGGATAGCATCGAGCCCAGCAGAGCTGCAAGCCTGATGGTCTTCAGAAAATCTGGTTTTTGCTCTTAATCTTCTTCAAACATCTGTTTTGACATACTTCATTTCACATAGCTGTTGTTTCTTGCTACTGCATAAACTGGATTTAAGAAGCCTCAGCAAATACTGATCAAAAACTAAGTCGGTCTGAAGTGTCTCTGCATATTGCTGGGACCTCACGAAGCATCTGCACGGTCTTTGTGCAGCAGGCAGCCACACGAAGGATATTTAAGAAGGCAAAGGTAAATAAATTGTGGTGTGTAGTCTTACAGTCACATCCTGAAGGAAGCTCTCAAGAGATAACGACAATGATGTGCCTTAACAGAAGACGCCAAATTCCCCCCTAGCTTACAGTTTATGGTGCTCCAGAAAGCTCAATAGTAACCCAAATAAGAATATTTTGCAGGAGAAAAGGACCAACAAACGATGTGTAGCCAGCAGGTCAGCTTGTTTCGCTTTGTCCCTCTTCGTGCCAAGGCAAACACTGACCAGCGGTCAGCTCCGTGCTCCGGCTAATAGGGGTCTTTCGTGATCAGAGGCCAGGGAATAGCCAAAAGCGCTGCAACTCCAGTTTCCAGAACTGCTTCCCATTCAAACCAAAGCTCCTGGGTCGTTTTGCTGAAGGACTTCAGCCAAAAGACACAACAATTTGGGGAAACCATTCAAGAGGGAGGATGTAATAGCTACCAGCTGAGAGCGGCGCTCCCCGAAGCGTTAATTAATAAAGCAGACAGACCGCTGCACGATGCCAGAGCCTTTTAAAAACGTCACAGCGCCGGGAGACCTCGCAGCCCCCGAGCAGCTTGGCGGGGCTGGGATGGCACAAGAGACTTCCAGATTATTTTAACGGGTACCAAGATCACCCAGGGAGGTACCAACTTAAATTATAGCAAACCTTGCAGGTGTAATTTTCAAGTCTTGGTGGGTCAGCACCCCAGGAGCCCTAAGATGCCAAAACGCAGGCTAATTTGCTTTTGTTCCCCCAAACCTTAGAGGCTTTCAGAGTCATGCAAGACTATGAAGAAACCATTAACCATCAAACTTGAGAAAGCCTGGGGAGGAAGGATAAGGTTGCCTGAGAGCCCCCCGCTCCACAGAGGAGGGGGTCTGACTACCAAAAAGGTATTTTAACGAGCCCGTGTGAATGCAATCCTGAGCCTTCCCCAAGGAAAATGACTTAGGGCGCACACGTTTTGTGCTCAGGTCGTACAGCTTCGTGTCCCATCATCATCAGGATACTTCGAGGAGCAGTTGAGGCTCCTAGAGGGCCCAGGAGGAGGTATTGGGAAAAAAAAAAATCAGAAATCTCCCTTTTAGTCCCATTGAATCTGTGGAGGTGAATCTCAGAGGGATTCTCTGTAAGCCCAGCACAACAGCAACTCCACACGCTTCGGGAGACAGCCCTGCAGTGTGTACTAGCAACCACAGCCTGCTTTTCCTTCAGGTCATATTACCGTCTGCTTCAAAACAGTCACACATTCAAACACTAAAAGACAAAGCTTTCACAGTGTTTGCATCACCCCAGAAATAAAACTGTGCATACCCAGCGGCCTTGTTTATTGAGGTGCTTAAGAGAAACTATTCAGACTAAGTCACGATGTCAGGAAAAGCTGAGTCCCGTGGAGGTTGAGCACAGGAATGTTTCAGTATTTCCACAAGAAACCTTTCTGCTTCCCATCGGGACAACAACAAGGATTATGGAGAGGAGATGTTTGGGCATCTTCTGGTGGAGGCATCCGCTCATCCCATCCATCAGGGCGAGATGTCCGTGCAGCTTTCATCAGGAGACAAGACAAGCAGTAACAACTGTTCTAGAGAATTGATAAAGCAATATTTGGCAGCACAGAGGATTTTACAATGCTTCTTTCACCACTCTTCAACGAGAGCACTGATGACACAGTGACAGACTCAAGTAAGAGCATTTAAAGATACAAACATGGACAGCATTAAATAGGAGCCAACTGCACACATTTATCATAGCATCATAAGCCAGAACAACAAAATTTAGTAAGTATTTAGATAAACCTGTTCATCTGCTACGACCAAGATCTGGATACATTTTCTCAGCAAGTCTCGAAGAGAGCTGCATGTGCAGAACTACCCAAGAACAAACCAAGGCTTAGATCTGCAAGATGTTTGCTCTGTGCTGGCTATTCCCTCTACTTTAGGGCTCATTCCTCCCCTCAAATCCTCTCTTTAATAGCCTCCAGACTTAGTAATGATGTAATCCTAAAAGCATATATTTTGGTCTCCCCATTCAAAAGAATCCAAGACGGAGCATTAAAAACTTTTACGAATAAAGTCAGTGGAAAAGCCAGGAAAATACTCCAGGTCTCCTGGCTCCCCATCCTGTACTTCAGGCCATAAGATGATTCTCCATCACTGTGTTAACTTGCAATTTAAGGCTTTAAGGCATGCTCCTGCAAGCTGCTGACTCAACCCTTTTCAGGGCTCCGGTCTTAAAAGGAACAGATAGACACACAGGGAAGCGTGCAGCAATTTCATTTCAAAATGTTGAGCTTTTACTTCTTCAGAGAATCCACCAGGTGAAACTAATAGGCTATTCATCTCCCCAAATCAAAAGCCTGTCCAAGCAGCACGAATCCCTTTTTAATTTCACCAAATCATCAAAACAATAGATCAGCTCGGACAGAGCCAGAAACACCAGCTTTCCTGCTCCCCTCCTTCTCCAGACAACAAAAGGAAAGTCTCAAGTGGTTGATTCGCAACTGTAGATCCAGCAATGCTCCGTTAAGTTACCTTAAGACAGCAAACTTCACATTAATGCACACTGGCCAAGTGCAACCAGGAGCAAATGCAACAGTCGCTTACACCAGGGAAGCTAACAAATGCAACCTGCTTCTTCCAGCCTGGTGGGATGCTGCTGGGAAAGAGAGAAAGTCCCAGTATGCCCTGTGGGAGCAGAGGTAAAGCTGACACAATTCAAACCCATAGACTTGCTTGCCATCACTTGCTTTTGAGGCTAGACACAAAAAAGAAGTCCTGAAATACAAACACAAGTTACAAGAATAGGACAGAAAAGGCATTTTGCTTCTGTTTTCATTTGAAAGACTGCTACAGGTCTAACTTTAAAAAAAAAAATTAGTGTTTGCCTAATCCCCTGCATCATCATTTGGTTGGATCTATGAGATCCAAACCTTTAGAAATATGCTGATCTCCAGAGTTGCATGGACACAACAATTGCAGGGCCAAACACCCAATTCCATGCTCAGCATGTTTCACACAAGGGCTCAGCTGAATGCTTCCCACAGCCTTCAAGTCCAGGCTGCAAGCTCTTCTCAGATCTGTTCCTTCAACTGAAGCAATTCACATTTGCTTTGTTTTAGCCCCTTGACGCATTCATTTACCTCAGAAGGAAAAACAAACAAACAAACAAACAATCTTGCCCAGGGATCTGGTGGACACATGCAGCATCTTCTCTCTATGCCACAGCTGCAATTCAAATACACTTCATTTTGGGAAAAAGTCTTTATTTTCCTTATCTCTTCCCTTTGCCTGGTGTCGAAGAATGAAGATGAACAGAGATGTGAATCATGACAACCCTCAGGCTCCTGGCCAGCACCAGCTGGCTGTTCCACAGACCTTGTGCTCTACTCTTAATAGGAAACAGAACTTATTCCCAAAGACACTTCCAAGACAGTTAAATAAAGTGATTTTTTTAAAAAACAAGTAGTATAAGTTCTTTAATTCGCAGCTAGTGGATGCTATTATCATGAACAAGTGATCTGATCTCACTCAGCAAAAGCAGCAGTGGCAAAAATAGCTACAGGATTCAACTCTTCGTTAAGAGTACGTGATTAGTACATGAATAAAAACTTTACAAAAAGGTATTGCATTAAAATACACAGCTGACACACATTCACAGAGCCGGAACACACATGTGCAGTCCCTAAGGCTGAAGAGCATTAGCAAATCCTCTGAAAATGAGGTTCCCCTCACACCCCTGTGTAATGCTGTCTTAATTAATAGAGCCTAACCCGTCAGCACTGCAGACACAGAACAGGTTGAGTTTAGAACATCATGTTATCTGTCTGCATTCCAATTTTCTTATGCCTTGAATAACAAATTTCCATCAACATTACTACAGATTAGGAGTGGGATCTTTCTCACTGTATTTGCAGACATTCATAGTAAACATGTACCTGCACACACGCTCCAAGAGCGTTCCCCAGCGAGGGCTTAGCAAGCCCAACTGACCGGTGATGTGCTGAACTGTTCCTTCCACTGAAGCTGCCATCTCTAAGAAAGGACATCACTGTGTTTTTAAACAGCACCAAAGATGTTAAGGCCAGGTTGGATGGGGCTTTGAGCAACCTGGTCTAGTGGAAGCTGTCCCTGCCGATGGGAATTAGATGATCTTTAAGGTCCCTTCCAACCCAAACCATTCTGTGAGTCTATGTTATGAAACAATTCAGGAGGAGAAAAGATAAAAGGTTACAAAGAACACAAAAAAAAGCAAGAAACAGGAAAAAAAAAAACACACAGAAGGAAAGTTAGTGGTACAGTAAGGTGAAGACAATAATCTTGGGAGTCAACCTATTGAAAAAATAGGAGAGAAAATATATAAATATATATAAAAATAGGAGAGAAAAAAATAATGAGAGAACATTACTAAGCATGCATTTTGGGGTCCATCAAATATTAGCTCATGCTAATATTTCATGTTTTCTAACTGCTCTTTAGCTTCCAACCAAGGAAATTCCACCACTGTGGGTGGCTCAATACAGTTGAAATGAAACTGGCAGGTAGGAACCCTAAAGCCAGTTAATTTCAGCCCCTACTCAGTACAAATTTGAAAGCAATGCTGTCATTATGAGCCGATTATAGACCTGCTAACTGGTATTCCTGCTATTGCTCCCAGATAGCTTAACCAGGATCTTTGTGTATAGTCTTCTAGACTGTATAGGACCTTAGATCTTTTTTTTTACCCACACACAGTAACACCTTTTTTAACTAGACGACAAAAAATTAATTGAAAAGAAGGCAGAGTTATCTGTGTGCATGCTGAAGAATCAGAACTCAACCATCCCCAGCTGTGTTCATTGCAGACAGGAACAGTCCCACGCTTCTGTGCTGCAACTTTTCAGGTGAATACCACTGCATATCCTGCAGGCATCCTGAAAACTGCTGCGATTGCTTCATGATAAACCAGCCTAATTAATACAAGTTGCCAGTAGGCTGCAGGCTCCTTTGCAAAGGGTGTGAATCCCAAGCATGCCAGCAGAAAAGTTTCTCAGCGAGGGACATATCTGCTTTACACCTTCTGCCCATCTGCACTGAAGCCTTTCCCTCTGAAAGAGCACAGTTGTTCAGAGAGGAGCATTTAAACTGCTTCTGAAGTTTAGCGGGTGACATTTACACAATGTTGATGGCATGTAACATAGCTTTCTGGTCTAAATCAAACATATTTTAATAATCTTACTGAATACACATTGCCTCGACTTGTAGGCAGCCTGCAACATGTCTTTTTTTACTTCATTAGTGCGTGCCTGTGAGCAAGCAAGGGGAGAAAATCTTTAACTTGGGTCACAACATCTTTGCGAAGTGACACTGAGTATCTGTGCCATCCCACCCTTGCCAAAGCAAGCCTCAGGAGACAGAAATTGGAAGAATCATCTCATCCCCAGCCTGTTATGTCTGAACATCAAGCTTAATAACTGACGGGAGAGAAAGAAAACAAGTTCAAAGAGAAAAAAAAGAGAAGAAGTGAGATCAAACTTCCAGCCCTGAAGCAAGAGAGGGTTAGAAATGTTTAAACCAATCCATCAGCCCCTGCATTCTCTAGAAATAATGCCACCATCCTGGCTTGTAGTCTCTGGGGTTTGCATTTACCTTGGGGTTAGTGGTAGGCTGTGCTGGAGGGGACCCCTGTCCCGGCGTGCTTCATGAAGCTCTTTCTTCTGGGCTACGCGTGCCGCCTGAGTGGTCCCCTCTGCGCTGGAAAATATCCTGCAGCCAGAGAAATATGCTGCAAGAAGCTGCTGCTTCCTGGCAAATTTCACTAGAGTTAGCCAAGCAAACCCCTCCCAAGACCCAGCCCCTTTAGCCTCAGCTCATAGCGGGTGATATCATGGGCTTGTCTTGTAATCTGAGCAGAAGCACTGCAAACAGAAAAGAAACGGGGGGAAAACCTAGCCAGGATTGCAAGGAAGGAGGTGGGTTAGGAATGTGAATGCTTTCTCAGGAAGTTCCTAGGGAACAAATACTTAGAATCACATCTATATCAATGTTAAATAAAGCTAAGTGATCGATCTCAGCACTTTTTAAGCACCCCAAGTTGGTTCAGAGCCTCTCCCATACAAAAGGGTGCATGGTCTTACAGCTCAGCATCTCCAAACTTAGATCCCTTTCTGCAGCTCACAGACTTTGCAGCATGCCATCTCCACAGCTATTTGGGTATCACCACCCTTAACCCTTCTGCATCCAGCAACTCAATATTTTCCAGCTGCTCGATATTCTTAAAGCTCATAAATAGAGCAGCTCAAGCTGCACAGACTTAAAAACCATCCAGATCTGCAGCAAGAGTTACTCCATAGTCCTCAGTCCTGAGGAATAACTAGATGCTAAAAACAATTCTTCATTAAAACAATAGCAGACCAAAAATCCTGACCTCAGCTGTGCCAGAAAATTCAGAGCATCTGTGTTGTGAACAGCTAGCAGTGAAAAAGAGACACTGGACTGAGATGGTTGAAAGAACTCTTCCATCGAGAAAAAGCAGCTAAATCAATTAGACGTTATTCTGAGGACTGAAAACTTCTGTAATCTTTTCAGTTGGAGTGGGTTTTGGTTTTAAAACTTTATTTTTTTCCATTTTGGCTTTTAATGCATTATAATCAAACTGTTTACTTCTATTTTTTCTAACTGTGAAAACAACAACAACAAAATGGTTTTCAAGTCTCTGTTCCAGAGAGCACCTTGAAATTTTGTTTTCTGACCCAATTTTGGACAGCAACACATTCTGAAGTGTCAGCATTTCTCAAAGAATGGAAATTTACTTTCTCACCAGCTTTGTGAGAGGTACTTAAATCTATGTTTAATGGGATTTTCAAACATGTTGGCAGACAACTGATAAGCACAGAAAGAAGAGCAGATATTCACAAAGGCTAATTTTAGAAGGAACATCCCCGTTTACGTCAGCATATTCATAAATGAAATGTTGAATTTGTAAAGGACTTTCTAGGAAACTTTCCCTAGCACAAGACTGTAGCACACTTGTCCACGTCAGTCCTGCCTGCTTGCATACAAATTACCAAATTATCTTGAAAAATTAAAGTGCTTTACCTATACCCCTGGATACATTTCCATAACTACAAGAACACATCTGCCACCAGACTTCTCCCTTTTCAGAGGTTTCCCATCACTTCCCAGAAGCAAGGGTTCAGCCCAACAGGAGAAAGGTGCCATTACTTGCTGGGTTACGAGATGTTACCACTCTGAGGAGACTCTGCCAGGGGAAAATATTGGCAGGGAGATGATGACCACGTTCCCATGGGTTGGCAAAGCCTTCTACAGAACAGTCCCCGAACATCAAGCCCACAAAGTCATTGAAACAAAGCTTTGCGCTTTCTCCTAAGAAGTCAGCAGAAGTGGTCAACAGCAGTACACACAGTGCCCTAATTCTCCTGCATCAAACACCTATAAAATTATCGAAATGCTGCAAATTGTGACGAGCAGCACGGCTATCAGCAGAGCACCACCTGGTGGGTCATTAGCTGGGCTGGACTCGCCTTGCTCAGCCTCAGGGACATCAGGGGAAAAATGAATCAGAGCAGAAGCTCCACGGAGCAGAGAGCTATTTCAGAGCGGCAGGAAGCTTGGCCAGAGGAAGGAATGTGTGAGCGTCTGCTTGATCGGGGCACAGAGAAACATGACAGCCTGCTGGAGGAATGTTTGCCGAGTGCCTGGGTCGGGTAAGGATACGAGCAGCAAATGCCATGCAGGCTTCCAGCTGATGGAAGGGTTTGCTGGTTGCATAAAGAGAAACGTTCGGCAAGAATTCAGGAAAGTTCTTCAGGGTAACATGCTGGGTTCAGGGCAATTTGCTGCCCTCTTCATATTGCAGCTGGTTAAGACTAAAAGACAAGCACCCAGCAAAATAAATTGACAAATAAATAAATAGAAAGCCTCTCAAAATCACACCTTCTACGGGAAAAAAATGCTGCTTCGACTGGGTTTACATCATTTGATCATGTAAACGGGAGTCCAGGGAAACCACTTAGGATATCCTGATTTGGAAGGGGCCCACAAGGATCATCAAGTGTGACTCCACACAGGACCACCCCAAAATCAAACCATACATCTGAAAACGCCTCTTGAACTCCGTCAGGCTCAGTGCTGTGACCATGTCCCTGGGGAGCCTGTTCCAGTGCCTGACCACCCTCCTGGTGAAGAGCCTCACACCAGCAGCCCAGGTGTTTCCTTCTGTATCTGCCCGAAGCGCACACCTTGCCATATGGACAAGTCAAGACTGGATTTGACCAAGCAGCCACAGTCATGGTCTGTGCTCCCAAAAATTAGGTACGCGCTATTAGGTTCTATAATCTCCTCTAATCTTCAGTTCTTTTTAAAAGGGAAGGCTAATTTGCCTCCCTGAGCCTTATGTTTTCACGCTGTAGACTCTCTGGAGCCACCGGTCCAAATCTTACCCAGGTCGACTTGACCTCTCGAATACACACAGCGGATACGCCGAGCTCCGTAAAGGTTGCTTTGCACAGAGATGATCCAGGCGATATCTGAAGAACCGAAGGACCTGACTGTTCTGGGAGGTGTTAGCGACACGTGGCAATTTTCACACCAATTGGCCCCAGTGCAATATCCCTGCAACGTGCAATTGGGGTTAGATTGCTGCTTTTGAGCTCACAGGATGGCCAAAAACACCAATGATTCTAGAGAAGTAGGTTTATGCATCCCTCAACAGAGGGACAAACCAATATATTTTATGTAAATTGCTTAATCCCTACTGGAATTTCTATGATTTACACATTAGGAGCTTGGTGATGACTGGACTGACCTCCCAGACCTGATCCTCTCACCCTTTTTATTTGGTTGCTGCTCCACCCTAACCATGGCAAGGTTTGCACAGTCCCACGTCCATGTGGCAACTGGAACCCAAAGCACCACAAGCCAGAGCTGCTTCCATTCCGGGAGGGGCCCTTGCATGACATAGCTCTTCTGCAGCCACCAAGGCTGGAAAAAATTAGATTTGTTTTTGCTAAGAAGCAACTTTAATCCTTTGAGATCTCTTTCTGCTCTGCATGTGTTCTAGTTCACGTGTCAATGCAAGGCAGGCAATGAGCACATCACACTTACTCTCCCTCATCCACGTGATTTTCCGTGCTTTGTAGAGTCACCCCGCACAACTCCTCAGTGCTGCTATTCAGACTAGCTCACTTAAGACACTGCTGACCTCAGTGCTCTACAAAAACACTCCAAAATGAGAGCTCTGCTGAATGCCAGGCTTGTAACAAATAGCACATCTGAACAGAAGCATGGGTCAGCCTCATATAAGATCTATGGTAGACACATCTTCCACCTCTGCGATGCACAATCCAGAGACTAACACACCTTCTACATCCACTTACTACCCCCATCTCCATGCAAATGAAAGGTTCCTACACCAAGGAAGGTGAAAACCTGAAGCCCCATGAAATACTCAGTAGAGCTGTACTTGTGAGATGAAGTCTGTTCTTGTATTACGATGCTTAGGAGGCAGCAGCTGTTCCTTCTTGGTCCCAGGCAGCTTGAACAAGAGCAGCACATCATGGAGAAAGCATGTACGTCTTTCTTGCCTTTCTAACCTTAACCCTGTCAAGAAAGGTGTGGGAGGGAGGCCGGTTAGTACTGAAATTTCCTAACTGGAATGTGAGCTTCTGGTTTTCCTAGGCCAAGGAAGACCTAAGCACAAGGCACTTTGCAAGCACTTTTCATTCTCTATCTGTACGAGCTATTACTTGGAGATCTTGGCTGTCTTTGAGCAATAACTTAAGGAGTCAGCTGCTGAAAGCCAGCTTCCCACAAGCAATTCCCCAACAAAACACAGGCAGCATGCGGCATCTGACCAGCACACACCAACATCCTTCCCTTTGATACAGGTTCTTGTCAGATTCCCTCTATGCAACTCAGCCATACAGGAGAAGATGAGCATAGGAGAGTATAAGCAGAGTGGTGCCCCCAAAAAATGTAAGAATAGAGTGATTTCTAGAAAAGCAATTTATGAGAAATCCAGCTTCACTGACAATGCTGAGGGAAAGCGCTGTAAACTAATCCCACGCGTGCAGTGAAACGACTCACACAGTAAAAGCCCAGGAAGGATGACTGTGTTTTGTCACCCTATCCTGGGGGATGGCAGAGGTCCTAGAGGCTTACCATCCCCTCCCACTAGATGGCAAGAGTCCCCCTCAAACAGCAGAGCATCTGCAAGCACAGACTTGTGTGTCCAGGGGTCAAGAGCCAGAGAAGTGACTTCTGGCCCTGAAGAGCCCTGAGCAGTCAGAAGTGACCTCCAGTCCAGCCTGTCGCAAGATTTATTTTGTTGTGATTGAGAAAGCTGTGTCCAGGAGAAAAGGAGAAGAGAAGAGGAACTGAAGCGAGCAGAATAAGGCTGGTTGAGTGTCAGAGGGGGAGGATAATCAAGAACACAATGTACTGCTCTCCATTACACCCGGGCAAACGCAGCAAATCCCTCCACATCCTTAAAAGACATTATGGAAACATCTGTTTTAACGTCTTTTGTGCTGATTCACTGTGACGAGCCAAAGAACATGTCTTAACAAGGTCAGCCTCTACCAGTGGTTCTGCTCTTATGCAGAAAACTTGAACAATTAGTTCAGAGACTCCAGCTGTTGAATTTGCAAGAGGGGTCACACTGCAGGGACAGGACAGGGGCTGCAGATGGGAACATCTAGGCAGGAGATGCATTACACACCCCTGAGTCTGATCTCACCGTTTCCTTAACATCCTTCACATCTGCGTGGATCAGCAAGGAGCTGAGCACTCCCAGCTTTCACGGCAGGTGATGCACTAGGAGTTACCTGAGACTACTGCCTTGCTCCATGTATTGCTGCCTGCCAATTTTGGCCATGACAACCTAGAGAGCCCACTTAACGAGGGAAAAAATGGTACTGTTGTAATCTTGTTTGCAAGGCACCAGTGGGATTATCAGCAGAAGACAAATGCTGGTAAAATGCCATAAACGTGAGACCTAGGAATAGAAAACATCTTTGATCTGGAGGTTCAAATCCTGCTCTGCACATTATTTGTAGCAGAGAATGCAGAGCTGGTAGCTTACAGGTCCCTGGAAAACATTTAGATTTTAGGAAAACCAGGACATCACCTTTGTGACTTTGTAAGTTGACTGGTACAAGTGTGCTGAGTGCTCCCTCTCGAAGGTCAGTGCCCTAAAACCATCTCCAGCACCACAAATTGCTCATCACCTGTGAAGACACTGCTAACCCAGTCCCAGGCAATTTCCTAGCACCACTTCCCACCCATCCAAAGATATCCAAAAACAAGCAGGTGAGAAAGTCATTGTCATCCTCCCAGTCTTTAAAGAGAAAGAGGGTGACCTGAAAAACAACCACAAAGACCAGGTCCCCGAAAACTACGCCCACAGAAGCTAGCACCCAGGGAGAGGGACACAGCAAGCCCTCACGAGGCTCATTTCAGCTTACAAAGAGCTTCATGCGTTATTTAGTAGCAACAATGGCAGAAACAATGGGACAATAAAGGACAAGGTGCCCCCGATCAGGCACGCCATCAAGTCACTGCTGTTGACTGTCCCCTTCGCAGAGTGCTGCGGAAAGGCAGAAAACCCTTTTGTTTTCACATGTTGTAGGGTTACCTCGGTAGGGCTGGCGTTCCTGGAGGAGCTCCGTGCCTCTCCCCTTCCCCAGGCTCTCCATCTCCACCATTACCAATGTCTCCCAACCATTTCTTCCATTAGGGGCCACGCTTGGCCCTGTGTTTGGACATTTCCCATACACAAAAACAAAGCAACAAAAAGATGAATGATACGTTTAAGAGGCCGTGAAGCCAAAAGCTTCGGTGTCACTCTCTGGTCCATTCCAGGTCACCGGGGAAGGTCAGAGAGCAGTGCCCTCGCCTCTCCTTTGTGCTTTTCTGCATGCCTTACCTGTCCTTAATGGACCTGGAGAAAGGACAAGGCGAACAGAAGCAGCAGGAGAAAGAAAACAAAGCATGTTAATGCAGAAACGGACACAAACAGATAAACACTGCCATTGGGACTTAGGAATCCGAGCCCAGGAACAGCAATACCTGTTTTCACTCAGTACCTAAGTCTCTCAAAGGAATCACGTTTCCCCTCGTGCTGTTGTTTAGTGTAGTCCCTTGGGAGAAGGCTTGTCCAGGGGGTAGGGTGGGATAGAAAGGCTCACTTCTTTTTTTTCCTAAATAATCTGGAGCTGCAAAAAGAGATGCAAGAATAAGGTGGGTTTAGTCTCCTTCTCAGGAGATGTCCCAAATACACAGCAACCTTCATCCTCTTCCAGAGTCCCTGCCCCATCAAATCCCTACAGATGATCAGAAAAAAAATATGAAAAAACACAATAACAACAACAACAACAAAAAACAGCATAAAATCCACATAACACACACTAATTCTAAGTACTGGGACAAGACAGCCAGATTTCCAAAGAAGGTAAGAACTGAATTTGCAGCTACTTGTCCCAGGGTAATTCAAGCGCCAAAAAGCACAGCAGCCTGGTAGATCCAGGCGTTTAGGTTTGGCACTTCGCTGATCGCTTTTGAAAATCTGCGCCTCCTCCCCGTGCCTGTTGGGCTTTAAGTTCTTAAAGCAATTAAAGGCACCCGCACATCTGTCAGCCTCGATATTGCAAACACGAACACGCAGCGAACTCACGCAGAACCCTGGTGGGAAGGGCCTCACGCTGTCCGTGTGCTGAAATCTTGCTCTGTTTTCTGCAGGAGGATGATGCACGAGCACGAACACAGCAGATCTAGGTGCCCTGTCCCTTCATGCCATGCACTGGGCTGCCAAAGCCTCGTTAGCCGTTAATCAGCAAGGAGCACCTCAAAGGCAATGCCCCCGAGGAGCAGACCGCTCGCCAGTCCTACCCCGCAGCCCGTCCCATCGCCTCCCAGACACAGAAGCAGCGAGGCTATAGGAGCAGGGTGACCTGCAGGGTGCTCTCATCACCTCCTCGCACTGACACACTCCCTGACCACGCCAGAAGCTTGTACATATAGAAACTGTCCAGTACTTACCACCGTTTGGTCCCCTACGCATGCCCTGATGGCCAGGCTGGTACTCAAAGCAGCATTTAATAGGCTCTCTTCTGAAATACACATCCACAGGACAAGCTCTACTTATTTCCATTCCCCAAATCCAAGCACATCCCAGTTACGGCTTTAAAACCAGCTCCTGCAAGAAGCAAATGCCAGAGGTTCAAAGTCAATGGTGCTCTACTCCTGGGGGTACAGACCAAGGACAATCAATACGTTTACAGCTTTGCATCCTAAGAATGCTGAACATCCTCTCAACGCACTCACCCCTCTCCCAGCGACAGCAATCTACCAGTGGACCACTGCTAAATCAATCTGAAGGGACCAGGCAGTTTCTCTGCAAACCATTCTTCCCACTTCGCTCCCCTCCCCACCATCCTACCATGTTTCTACTGCATCTTCTCCGGGTAGAGAACAGCCCTTCTCCAGCAGCGCTAAAACCTTTCATTTTGAGGCTAGAATGCCTCAAATAAGCAGTAGCAGCGCTGAAGAGCACCAAAGCGCAGCAAAGTCTGTTTTTCCTCAGCCCTATGTTCTCCCAGTCCTTATATGCCCTTGCTTCTGATGAGTGAAACAGCTTTCCCCTGGGTGCCCTTTGGAAAATTGATTAACTCATTAACTCAGCTGCCTCTCACTATGCCCCCTGCACCTGTGGGAGATCAATGGATTAACTCCAGCCTTGCAGGGAGTAAATAGAGCCCCCCTGCCACACCCGATGCTTGCTGCACTCCTGTCAGTCCATGAAACTGTGGATGGTCATGGTTGTAACTGCTGGGAGTCAGGGTTTAAAGAATCTCAGCCAACTCCCCACCAATCTTTTAGCTAACATTACAGCCATAGAGATGTTATGCGGCAGAAAACCCGCATGCATGAAAATATAAATCCAAAAAGCAACGGGAGAGAAAATTTAGTGGAAGGAAAAAAACAAGCTGTGAAAGTGATGGTCAGTGATTGGCATTATGACAAATTGACCCATCACAGGCATTGGTATCATTCCGTCTCCGAGGAAATCTTGTTTGGATCCAAAATGTTTTCCTCAAGTGGTTTCTGTTTTTATGATTTTTCAGAAGTATTGTGTTGTTCTGCATTCTGTATTTGAAACGCTCCATCTCTTCTGCTAAAAGACGCTTGGCATCTGCCTGGATAGTGCCAAGTCACACCCTGACGCTTCCTCTCCACTTTACCACTAACGTCAATCCTTGTCCAAAGGGGAACTGCTTTATCTAAGCACGCAGTTAGAGGCTCTGTACTCAGTTTTAAGCATCTCAGAAAGAGGAAGTAGAGGCTCTGTAACAATCAACACTGTCAGTTGTCCGATAACAATTATCAGCCTAGGAGTGCAAGAAGTTTGTGCTACAGTTTCAGACACCAGAAGTGAGAGGCGTGCAGCCTGTGCATTCACTCAGGAAAAAAAAAAAAACAGCTCAAAAAAACCAGCAGAATATAAAACAAAATTCAGATTTTTCTGTTCATGAGAACAGAAGTGATTTATACTGCGCAATAAAAAATCCATACACCAGACGTTCATATAAATCCCACTTTTAATCATGGACAAATTTACTTTCAAGTAAAATTAACAGCTTTAAATAAAATATAAATTAACAGTTCAGAGTACTCGAAAACAAAAAAGACACTGTGCATGTCTACTCTAGCGGAAACAAGCCGAGGCATATTCCAGTTCTCTTCACCTTGCTGGAGTTTCAGGGCAATCTCTGAATGAAACAGAAATAAAAGATTAAAAAGTAGTGAGGTTTGCAACTATGGAGATACAGCTTCCTAGATAAAAGGGACAGATATCTGCGATATCAGATAACTGTCACAAATAAAACTGGTTTAAGTAGTTCTGTGGAAGTACAGCATTGGGTGCAATAGATTTTTCTTCTCCATCACAGTACTTATTCCACAATATAAAATGAGGAAAGCTGATCTAAGAAGTTTTCTAACTGCTTTTGAAAACCCTGCACTTCCTTTTCTTTGACTGAGGAGATCCAGAACTGAGAAGTCTAGCAATATCGATCCTGGAATCTGGAAAAGAAAAATAAAGCTCATTCATCCTAGCTAACAGCATTTCACAGTCTCACCCACAGGATGAGAACTCACACTCACTCTCTTCTCTTACCACACAGCTTAAGTTGCTGCCTCTCACTTACTGGCATCGAGTCTTTACTCGCCCCATTACACACAAAAGTGCAATATTAAAAAAAAAAATAGGTAATTTTTGGCAGATACTGTCTAATGAGACTAAGCCAAATTGACCCCCATTTCCCCATATTTCCGAAGCCTAGCTGAACTCCACGCTCCGGCCAATCTTCTTCTTCAATGATTTAAAGGGACAAAAAGGAGAAACCCTGAGGCAAAAATGGCTTTTTGTGTAGGAAGTCCAATAAAAGCTCTCCATCACAGCATCTCATAAGGCTCCTGAGATCTTCTGTGGTGGGAGGCCTTCCTCGATCCATAGGGAAGTAGACGAGCTATTACGCAGCATTCGCCTGTGGATCCGTCTGAGCCTTAGCAGGTAAAGCAGGATGGAGAGCAGCACGATCAGAAAACAGACAAAAAACAAATAGTGATTGTAAACAAAGGAGAAGCTCCTCCAGTGGGAGTGACTTCCACGAAAGTTTTCTTGCTGGATGTCTCTGAAAAGAATCGGAGAGAGAACAGACATAAATTGTAAACCAAGCCTTGCCTCCAAATTATGTTACCAAAGAAAACAGAACCCATTTTAGTAAAACAGGCTTTATCAAGCATTACTTGAGCTACCTGAAACACATACTCAGGTTCTATATGATGCACTAGAAGCGGCATCTTGTCTCCCCCTATCTGTCAGCTGCTTTGCTATCACTGTACCTTCCCTCATGAAAACTCTTCCCTTCCATCCAAAAAACTGTTTCCAGACATTTGAGGAAACGAGGGGTACCTTAGAGGTAAAAACCGCGTTCGGTAAAGAATGGCTCCCAACGTCCACTGCACCTCCTTATCGTACACCTGCAGGGCTGTTTTCAAACTGTTGTAGCTCACAGGAAAAGAGAAGCCACTGTGAAATACTTCATACATCCAGGCAGACTTAAAACACTGGTACCTATAAAAAAGAGGGTCATCTAGTCAGGCATTTGTTTTTTTTTGGCAGTTACAGAGTCCCAAAGGACTAGGGAGCACACTTAGACATGGGACTATCAGTAACTTTTACGGCTGATGCAATATTTAAGGTTATATTCACACTTCCAATGATTTCATTAAACGGACCATTTGGACATGACCGCTCCCTGGCAACTCTGCCTGAATGAATTTGCTGTACAAACACGAATACTTACTTCAATCTGTGGAGATCAGCATGTGATGCATAAAGACCACGGTCAAAACGTTCCCGCAGGACAGACCACTTAGTGGCACAATAATCCTTAAAGAAAGGGGAAAAAAAAAGATATAAACATTGCTTCTGCCTTGAAAAGATAAAAATGCCACTAGATAAGATGTTCTGTAAATACCAAAGGCTAGAAAACTCAAAGATAACAGTTTCCTTTGCATTGCTATTAAGCCTGACCACAAATTTCACAGTATTTTGTACAAAACCATTTTGACCCGTACTCGGCGTCTGTGGTAAAATTAATATGCAGTGGGACTTAGATTGTTTAGTCATACACTTGGAGGTGAAGCCTGTTCTTACGGCTCTGAGAAAGCGGGTCACGTTCCTCTAGTTTACACCGTGGTATTACTGTCCCCAACAGGCTGATCCCTGTTAGGATTAACATCTGGGGAACCGGTACAGAATACATAAAACAAAAGAGAAAGGAATTCTAAGACATTCCTAAATAGAAGCAGGAGGTGGAAGCAGCATGGACTCCGCCAGTATCAACAGTTCTTCTGGAACTGGGCCACCCTGCATCCCAGTGCTTTTACAGGCTAGCTGTTTCAAACTAGAGTTTCTCTGAAGAATACTTCACCTTTGCAGCTTTAGTAAATTTAGCAGCATTGTAATCTCCTCCCATGCGCAACACGTCCTCAGTGCAGTAATAGAACTCTGAGAAGCCATAGAATTCACTGTTCTGAAAGTGCACAGCAGGCTGATAGACACCATTAAGGGATGTCTGCGTTTCGTTAGTCTTGTTCATGAACGGCTGAATAATTTCACGACACAGATTAAAGTCTCCTGTTCCCCGCAAATACATTATCTGTCCGTTTTGATGAATCTCATCCTGAGCATCCAGGGGCAGGCAAGGATCTAAGTACGGTGCATCAGAAGTCATGCCAGTCTCTTTGCCCAGCAGTCTGGTTAAAAAAACCAACACAAACACAGTAACAACTGCAGCTCAGAAACACCAAGCTCCAAATTACAACAGCATCAAAACAAAACAGCATCCTCACTTAAAGAAACTTCAGCGTTCCACATAGCACACTAGAAATTACGCTTTATATCGGGATACTTTACTAACTATATTTAAGTTCGGGGTTACAGAAGCCATATCGCCAAGGAATTGAGGCTAGTTACCTGTTCTTAAGTACCGTGCTGGTAAATAGGCTGTCTTCGTATCTCTGGCGTGCTGCATTCCCTCCAAAGCCAAGGAACGTTGCGACATAGACTCTATACACGTGCTCCGTTTGATGAGCATCACAGCCCAAGTTGAATTCTGCAAGCAAGTTTTTGGCAACTTCCTCCTGTAGGAGCACAAGCACTACGATTAGGGGTAAACAGCACGAACCAGAACCCGAATACTAGCTCTTTGAAAAACAAGGTGCACTTGATATCTTTAAACATCAATCCCTACACATCTATTCTGCTTTTTATAGGTCCACGTTACCTTCGATTTGATAGGTAAGCACGTTACTTGCAGACAACCACACTGGATGCTATTGATAAAGAACTGCTACTATGGACACTGAAGTACCTTTTCCCATGGAAAAGGACGTGCTACGGCTAGGAAGCTCAGCGATACCACTTCTGACCGAGTCCCCATGCTATTAATTGCTAGGCTGCCTAGATTTATGGTCTGCCCAGCAGAGCTGTTCTTCATTTTCCAATTTGGAAGTTTTCAAGCTTTCCAGGAAACTCTGTCAGTCACTCAGCTCCCTCCACATACCACACATCAGTCACTTGCAGTAACTTCTCAAATATTTAAGGGATGTGTAGCAGAAGCGCTTCATGTAGAACATGCTTAGATAAGTAGAACAACATTGCAGGGTTTCCAACAGATGTTATAAACGAGAACCAGCAGTGAGACCTTCAGCACCACAGCCAGTTGTTGTCCTTTCTTTGCTTAGGAACCTGAACAGGTTCCCCAGCCACAACACCTACTTTGTATTGGTTTACGCTCAGATAAAGACATAAAACAGGCATCATCAATTAGCTGCAACTTTTATTTCAATAAAATATTGAAATCAATAAAATAAAAATTCAGGGCAATCTGCTCTGAATCTGAATGCCCACTCTTTTAATAGTCCAAGCTATTTGTTACACCACCTGTCTGAAGGGCAGTGTAGTTACTAAAACCTGTAATAATGAAAAACCATAATTTGGTTTAAAATACACATATATAATATAAAATATACACACACCTCATCACGACAGTGCACTGAGTCAAACCACGGGGCTTTTATGCTATTCTGACTTTAGATAATTTCTAAGTGATGTTAATGGGTGGTTATCTAGTTTTAAAAATTCAGAAGCTATCCTAGAACTCAGTATGCTGCAATTAGAGCAAGTGACATTCCCTTTAGGACTTTCAACAAAGAAATTTGCTTGCTACAACAGATGACTTGTGCTGAGGATGCAGGGAACATTTCAACAAACTGCACACCGTTAGCCTCATGCCCTGCTTCTTCAGTTTCTACCAACCCAACTTATGAAGGAAAAAAAGACACATCCCTCACAAGTTCTTACAAACAAACAAACCTTAGGCCTCTAGAACAGAGTCCCATAAATATAAACACAGATTTAAAATTGTATAAACACACATGCACACGCACACACAAAGAATGCAATTAAACTTAAAAGTGACAAAAATACAAATGAGTTGCTTAGCTGATGAAGGGCTCATTTTTGCCATCTTCTCTTGCCTTTGTTTTGGATGTGATGTAATGAAGAATAGGACTCAAAACAAAGAAAACAGAAGAACGAAAATGCATTAAAATAAACCGAAATGAAAAGAAGAAAGTTGCACAGATAATAACCTGCTGTGAAGAGGCAAAGCTTACAGTTTTAGGGACTTCGTATGCTATCTGAGTCGACACTCCGCCCATGTCAAGAATACCCACTGTCCTCTTACGGAAGATAGCCTCTTTGTTTTCGCTGCCTGGGACGTGCACCTCCACGATGGCTTCATCCTCTGGGTAAAAGAATGAAAAAGCCATTGAAAAATACAACCAGGATGGGCCTAAAGCAGCACTGCACTACCCGTAGCGATTTTTATTTTGTAGCGATGCAAATCATTGAACTTTCACCTACGAGTTAAACAAATACCAGCATCTGCCCGTATCCTATTCACTAAAATCTTTATCTAAAAACACACCATCAACAGTGAAAGCACAGCAACGTACTTAAATCCTTCCTAAAATCCAAGTTAAATTCACAGTTAAGATACTTACCATCATCTGTATGTTCAAATCTTCCAAGAACAAAGTTGATGCCAATCCACGCATACACTCCTACATGCATAAGAGAACATATTGGGACATTTCAGGAATGACTTAAAAACAAAGAGGATTTTTTCTGCATATGAGTTATGTCTCTGCTCATGTTTTCTATAATAAAATATTTAAACGTTACACATTCCTGACACATTATTCTGCCTTCTTTTCCAAGTCAAGATTCGGACAAAAATCCCAATTCAATATAC